>NW_028258298.1:0-2500000 GCF_053883595.1 Heterocephalus glaber | reverse complement strand
CTCTAATCCGACACCAGTTGTGATGAACCTCTAGTTTTGATTTGTTTTAATCTGTCTCTACTCCACTGATTCTAAATTCAGCGGTGAGGAATAAAAAGGTATAATTAACTCTAAGGTCCCTAACTCAAGCCTCATGGGAATTGCATGAAGTCTGTTGCGATCTTCCTTTTACAGTTGAGAAGACTGAGGCTTACAGCCTTTAAGCACCTCGCCTACTTTCTCTTGCCTAGTCAACAGCAAAACAGGAATTAAAGCCCTGTGTGTGCAGCTCCGAAGCTTGTGCGCTCAACCCCTGAATTACAGCTCTGCTGGCACTTAAGCCTGGGTGGTTTCACAGAGCTGGGGTCTTGCTCTCCAGGCCTCGCCAGTGGTAGCCCAGGGCTGAGGGAGGAATCAAAGCAGAGCCTCAGAGATCCCAGACCTAGGCTTCCGCTCTGTCAGTTAGTCAGGAAGTAGCAGCAGTGCCCCACCCCCACAATGCATTCACACGGAAAATCTGACATGGCACCGATCTCCTGTCATCCCACAAGTAGCCATCATGTTGTGGTTTAAAAAAAATCCCTAAAAAATTAAAAACTTCTGACCCACTCAAAACAGGTCGCTTCTTTTTCAGGTCTAAATTTTCGCTGCAGAATGCCTGGTGGGGCTCTCTGAAAGCGCAGAGGAGCGTCCATAGCTTGGTGCTCTGAGCTCTCCCAGGCAACCATGGGCAGCTTAGCACAAATGGACCTGCAACCCAACATTAATTTCCTGTCTTCCAGTCTGGGGCTCCTGATAAGCAGCTGTCTGGCGAAGGACTGAAGGCAGAATCAGGCTCTGGTCTTAGCAAATGCACCACTTTGTTCCTCTCCGTCAGGGTCCTTCCCTCCAGCTGTGGTTGCTCAGAGCTCGGAAGCCTCCTGGAGCAGTTTACAAACAGAAGCCCCTCCCTGTCCCCACCTCAACCCCACTCTGGCTGCTGCTAGCATCTCTGCCAGCCTGGCCGTGTACCTCTTCAGAGTCTCAAATGCGTTATTGAAAAATGTCTTCCCACAGCAGGCAAGGAATGAAATTTCCCCTATCTCAATCATTTCCTTTTTCAAGCACAGAAGCTAAAATCAACCCTACTCATAAGGAAGACAACTGAATTTGTAAATTTAATTTTCAGGCAAAACAGTAGGAAAGCTGAAAGTATTTGTTTAAATTCTGGGGTGTGATGAGCTAATTGTTTACTAGGGGGAGACAGTCACAAGGCCATTTGCTGTGTCTCTGCATCTGATCCCTTCATCCCAGGTAAAAATAAAAACCTAACTGGTGAGACTGGAACAATAAGTGGGTTCCGACCAGGAAGAAATACGTACTGACTTTAAGAGCTGAATTGTGTGCAGGCATTAGGAATGCATGTTCTTAATGAGTTTATGCTCATCAGGCAAAATAACTGTACCTTTTCAGATCTCCATATAAAACCACTCTCAATGTTTCATCTTTCTATTTACTTAAGCCTTGCAAATAAATTCAGTCTTTTTACCAGCCTGTTCTTTTCACTCTTTACAGATAACATGTTCAGAATTTTGCATAATCTTAAAGTATCTATTGCAGTTTAAGAATATAACCATCATTAGATGTAGTAGGAAAAAAATGTTGAAGAGCAATTGGTCTGAATTATCTTTCAGTCAGGAGAAGGGAGAAAGAGGTTTGAGTGAACGGATAGATCCTCTGTCACCTCAGCTAAAACATCAATAGGATTTGAAGAGTTCACTAAGAGAGCCTATTCTATTTCCCCCTTTTAAATTTTAAGACAAAACTAAGTCCTCTAACATGTATGCATCAGTTAGGTATATGTATCTTTGGAACACTTTACACCTGTTCTCCTGACTATCAGTTGCTGGAGTTGCAATGTCTGAATAATTGCATTTCCTGCACCTGGTAAGATGACTAACACACATTTCAGAAAGTGGTGGGGGCCAAGCAGGATGGCTGTGCACATGGGATAGGACTTCCTTGGTGAGTTGTTACCCTGCTTGCACAAAACCTCAGAGACTTCCTAGACCTTTGGTGATCCACTCCTCCTGCTAGGAGTATGGTATTGAGAATGGTGTTCAAGACTGTCAAGACTCCTTGAGACTTGGAGCCAGCAGTTACGCAGAATGGCACCTAAAGAGAAAGCAAGAGTTTTTACATGTCAGACAGCAGGCAGTGATCAGGTACTACCCTTCCATAACACACTGTCCTACCTATCATGGGCAATGTTCCTCTCAGTTAGGGAAGATGACACCTGCCTAGTAGCTAAAGCTGTCTACAGATCCTCTAGAGTACTTGTGGGCTAAACTGGCCTCCTTACTGGGAGTCAGCCCTTGCTCTGGGTGCACTTTGGAAACCTTGGGATAGTAGAAGCCCTGCTTTGGAAGTACAGACCATATATTCCATGTCATCCTCATTGCAGGTAGCATTGCAGCCATTTTTGGGACAAGACAGGCTCACACTTCAGCACAGAGCAAAGGAGAGGTCCTAGACCAGCGATGGTGAAACTTTTAGAGCTTTCAATGATACAAACCGCCCTCTGCAGCTCACAAGCCATAGGTTCGCCACCACTGTAAGGTGACCCCACACCAGCCTTAACACAGTTGACGCAGGGAGAACAGGCCTGCAAAACAGGAGGCTCATTTTGCCTGAGGACCTGGTTAGGCTGGTGCTGCGAAGGTTGCTCATGCCTTAGGAAACCCATTTCTGATCTGGGCTCATCTCTAGATACATGCACTCTCTAGGAGAAACCACCATCTTCCAGGGCTTCTTTTAAATCTATCTGAAGTGAGGAGTGGGGCCTGATACTCTCCTGGACCTCTTCCCCTCTAATACCCAAAAGTCAAACCCAGAGAAGCCCCTCACTTCTTGCCATCAGTCAACCCCTGAGCTCTGTTAGTGCAATAGAACATCACTAGAAACACTAACAGAAGAGGTCAACATACTGAGTTGGGCAGCCTCTTCCTGTTTGAAGAGCACTCCACGTCTTTATATTCTTAGACCGAGGGAAACATGCTCTGTGCCAATCTGCAGCAAATAGCAAGGGGAGGCAGAGGCCCCTGTGATCAGGGCCTCTCAAATGGCAAACCCATTATGACCCGGCTGACAGGCCTGGGGTGGGAGTCCTGTCAGAGCCCTTCTGGCTGCTTCCGGCTCACACAGCCCCATGTCACAAATCACAGCGGGTCTTGGCAACAGACACGGAAAATGTCAGAATCAAAAAGGGGGTGTGTGGGAGATGTCACTGAGGACCAAAGCGGGTGCAGTGTTTGCAATAGCAGAGAAACAACAACCAACAACCACCAACCAGGAAAAGGCCGTGCTGGTAGGGAAGTAGGGCTAGGGGAAGAGCAGGATGGGGAAGAGGAGGAGAAGCCCTAAGGCAGGTGGGGCAAGAGTCTCGCATCATTCCAAGGGAAACTGGAATCTGGGAATTTGGCTGCATTTGTCTGACCATCGTTTTATAATACCAGCTGGGTGCTGCACACAAAAGATATAAATTTAAACTAGGAAAGTAGCACCTTATAGGAAAAGGCCATCAGCTTTGGAACAGGATGCACTGAAACTCAGATCTTGGCTTTGTCACTCATCGGTTATGATTTGGGGCAACGACAAAACCTCAGTACTTCAGCTTCATCATATATGGTGTAAGGCAGGGATAAGGGCACAATGCTGTGAAATGAGAGATCACCACACACAAAAGATGGAGACCCGGCCTATCTGGGACATCTTGGAGCCCATGGTCAGAGACACGATCATATGCAATGACTCACAATCCCGTTTTCAATTCAGCCATGAGCAGAGCAGGTTGGAACACAAATGTTGAGTAATTGGGAAACTTCACATGGAAGGGAATAAGGAGAGAGCTCCAGATGAGGACAAAGGAAGTGGAAGAGGATACTTGAAATTGGAGGGGAGAGTCAGGCATGATGTGCATGTCCAGGGGAGAAGATGATTATGGCTGAGGGGAGAATGTAGGGGAGGAGGGTGTGCAGTGAGCCAGACCTGGCCCAGGCACAAAGGAGCACATATGCCGGTGTAGCTGGGTGCTCTTCAGCACCGGTGGTACAACCGCCCATGGAAGTCTTTTCCAGCCCTGGAGAGATCCTAGAAATGGCACTCACCTGGCAGTTTGGAGGAGAAATCTGAATGAAGCCTGGGCTAGAGGGAGAACTGGAGGAGAGCCCTACGTGCAGAATCCCTGTTAGAGAGGTATGTTATTGGTGTCAAAATCCTGCATTTGGAAAAGCATCCAAGTTAGGGAAGGGGAGAAGACAGGGGGAATGGAAAGGAAGGAACACAGCAAAAGGACACCCTCTATCTGCTAAATAGAGGGACCCAGGTGGAGGACAGTGTTGTTTCCCATTTGGGATACACTCTTCATTAGCATAATTTTATTTACTTAATTATTTTTAAAGTTGTTAATAAATTCAAAGAAAATTCTTTCTAGTGAGCAAATAAATGAGTTCATGCCTTAAGGAAGGTTTATGATATTTTTCCATTTTCTGAAATCTCTCTTAATAAAAAATAAATGACGGAGAGAAGTTGGGAGGCTGTGGAAGGCAGACTACCCTAAAAGGAGAGATGAGGTGAGGGGTAAAGGGAAGATTCAGGACTAGCAATCTGCCTAGCCAGCACCTGGTTTCTAGACCATTTCCTCCAAAGAGCACTTGAAAAAATATCACATCCCAAAATGGAACTGACAACTTCAAACAACTTCAGTTCTCATTTGATTTTTCACTGACTGGTCTGTAAGTGCTGGGTATTTTGTCTCAAACTGATAGAGTTCATCTGTTGTAAAGTGAGGGTTGGTGTCAGGCCCTGGGCTCCTTGCTCCCTTAGTTTTGGTGTCATTCTCCTGACTACCAATAAAATTGCAGCCTGAACATCTACCCTTTTGGGCAACCTTGAAGTTTTTGAAGAAACAAATGCATTTATGAATGAAGGGAACCCAAAGCATCCTGAGCTCCATGACAGAAAGGGACAATTTTAATTTTAGAAGGGCTTCATAAAGCTGTAATGGATTACACAGAAGAAAAAATTCCATAGGTAAAAAATTCATAATTATTTTTTGAGCACTTATTCTTTTTTAGGCACTGGCCAGGGGAAGTTTGGAAGCATCACAAAAAGTAAAATATGTTGCAGAGAATGAAAGAGTAAGACCAATATCTTATTTAGCTTTTCATCTCAGATTTAGTACCAGAAGGAGACAGTTGGGGGTGGGACAGAAGATAAGCTATAAACATAAGCAATGGATCATGCAGCATCCAACCCTTTGTTTTATTCTGTAGACTAGAACTATCTCATGGACATAGAATATGAGCCATGTATTTATAAAAATTGCTACATATATAATTTTAAACATATCTTACTGACTACATTTTAAAAGTAAAGAAATATAAACAGTGAAAGTTCTTTGGCATATTTTGGTTAACCCTAGTCAGTCAAAATATCATCCATTTCAACCTGTGTATTAGCCACATTCAAGGGTCCAATTGCTGCATGAAGCTAGTGGTCACCACACAAGACAGAATCACTGTAAATAGTGACTGGTTTTACCCATATGAATGTTCAGTAAAAAATAAAAGGCAAAATTTGGTGTGAAATTGTCTATTGGAGGGATGTGGGTTGTAGGAGCCCAGAAGAGGGGAACCCAGCCCACAGGTGGTGCCAGGGAAGGTTTTTGAGAAGGGACCCTGACCTTTTCTGGCCAGCAGAGGGAGCTAGAGGGAGAAGACGGCAGAAAACCAACATGAGACCAGGCAGGAATGATCACGCAGAAAATGATCTAGGTACAGTACATGTGGGGAAGAGCCACAGAAAAGAGAGCACAGATGCAAACCCAGATCCTGAGAATCCTCTTGCATCAGGCTCTGGAGCTTGGATTACACCATGTGTAAAAGAGAAGGGGTGGGAAAGGCCCCATCAGACTGGTTTCTGGTCTCCACCATTGGTTTACAGTGACCTCAAGGACAGGCATCTAGCTTGTAGACTCTGGCCTGGCTGGCTGCTCAGGAAAGGAAGTTCTATTTGCCCCTTTCCAGCTTAGCTTCCTTTCTGAGTGCTCTTCCAAGAAGGATGAGGGCTGCAAAGTTGGGGTAGCTTCTAAGCATTTCATCTTGTGTCAGTGATAGGAGTGCAGCTCCATGTGGTAAGTGGGGGGTTAAGGGTGTGAACGGGTGTGAAGATCTGTCTTTAAACTCTCCCTCTGAAGACTAAGGTTGGCATGGAGAGAAGAGCTCTGAAGCTCCCAGCCTACCTCCTTGTCCCCTCTATATCTCACTTTCTACATTTTTGCTTCCTGCAGACTGGAGAGGTTTTACTGGCTTAGAAATCTTCCTGTTGGGAATGATCTCACCATGAGACAGTCCAGGGTCAAGTGGCCAGGTTCAATATGTAAGCAGTGGGCAAATCCTGTAGCTTAGGAGGCTCACAGTTCCTCAACATTCATTCTACCAAAGTGGTATTACTTCTCAAATGCAATGCTTGAAAAAAGAGAGGGACCAGGGCCGGGGATTTAGCTCAGTGGTTCTGCCATCTGCCCCGCAAGCACAAGGACCTGAGTTCAACCCCCCGTACCAAAAAAAAAAAAAAAGAGAGAGAGAGAGGGACCAGACTTAGCTGTGAGGAGGGAATAGGAAATAAAAGACGGAGTCTTAGCTAGGCTACAGCCCATGTAAGACGATTCCTGATCTCCTTAGTCCTCAACGCTGGCTGAGCATTAAAATCATCTGGAAATTTTAAAACATAATGATGACCAGGCTGTGCTCTAACCAGTTAAATCAGAATCTCTTTGTTAGAGCTTCAACCATCACTGTTTTAGTTTAGTTTTGTTTTTTTCAAATCTCCTAGGTGATTCCCATGAATAGCCAGAGTTGACAGAGACCTATGCTCTACACCACTGGGCTAGCTCAGAGGCTGATGGCGTGGGGGTTTAGGCCACAGACTCATGAGATGTAGAGTGTGTATTTGCCTGATCTTGTCCCTTACTTCTCTTGGGAACCTTGAGAGGGTGATCAAAGGCAAGACAAGTGTAGGCTCAGCTAGAGGGGAACTCTTGGAAAGAAGACCATCATAGGACACAGGCTGTGAATAGAGATCACCAGGAAGCGCTGGGTAATCACAGTCACCACTTGGATGAGAAATGATGAGCACCTGAGTTATTCCAAGATTAAATCATGGTCTTGTTCATTTTTGTTGAAATGATAATATAGAAAAGAATGGAACAGGTTGATGCTGATTATTTGTTCATTAGTTTTGGATGAAAAACATGGATTTTGAGAAACTTCACATAAGTGACAAGGCAAATAATTATGGTTCCAGACTTCCTTTTTATTATTTAATAGTAATTTGATTTGATGTTAAAATAGTCATGTTTATTGGCATGGCTCTCTCACTGGTTAGAGAGTAAAACTGGTATATCTATTCTTTATTTACAGTTAACAAAAGTGGCCAGAGATAGAGGAGATGAACTGAGTTGTCTCAGATCACTCAGTTGGTTAATGGTCAGGCCTGGACAAGAGCTCACATTCTGCTTTCTTGTTGCTTGGTTATCTCAACATCCTGAGAGGCCAGAGAAGCCTGTTTGCAACTCTCTCTTCCATCGGATAACTGTAAAGGACGCTGGGACATCACAAGCTCTGTATGGGTTCATCCTCACATCCTCTTTGTGCTATTTTGACCAGGCTACCCCATCTTTCTTGAGAAAAGTCACACAGATGCTTGGAAGAAGGAATGCCTGCAGGAAAACCATAGGAGCCTGCTCCCAGGACTTCTGCTTGCAGAACCCACTGGGAAAACCCACTCTCAGTAGTTCCAGGCATCCTGGTGACCAAGGATGCACTTAGCATGTGCCTCCACACAGGGCACCAGGAAAATCTACAGAGCACAGTGTTGCCAAGGTCTCTCTTCTCAGCTGGGCCACTTTTGTCCCACATTCAGGGGCACCTGGAACCACTGGGGACCTGGAGGGCCTGGCATCTAAGGAGGGATGGTAGTTACCACAGCTCAGCACTGTGACAGCAGCCAAGTGCTGCAGCAAAGAGGTGAGTCTCTGGGGAAAGGCTCCTGTAAGCTCACCTGCTGGACTGTACCTGAGCCCCACAGTAATTTTGAACAACAGAACAAACAAAAGCTAGAAGAGCTGGTTCTCCTTGTCCTGTGTGGATGCAGAGAGAGAGAGAGGGGAGAGAGAGAGAGAGAGAGAGAGAGAGAGAGAGAGAGAGAGAGAGAGAGAGAGAGAGAGAAAGAGAGAGACACCAGCACCTTTAGATTTGCTGTGACAGCTGGCAGCAGGAAGAGCAGGAATAGGAAGCAAGCACATCTCCTGCATGCAGCTTGGCTGCCCACGTCAGCTTCAGCGACATTGTCATAGGGTCACAGGTGGCTGGTCCTCAGTGAGGACACCTGTGCCTGCTTGGGGACAGTCCCAGGAAATGCCACCACAGCCTATAAGAAGAAGAGCAGGGAACCATAGATATATGCAAAAGCCAAGAAGCCTGTTTTACAGAGTTTATGGGCAGCATGTCTTGTTTTCCAGAGTTGTGTGGAAGAGTTTCAGAAGGACTTCCAGCCTCACTTGGTGGGGTGGGAGTAGAGCCTGGGAAAAGCTTGCCAGAGGTATTGTGACTACCTCAGCCCCAAGCTCTTGAGGCCAGAGAAGTGGAGTCTCAAAATTAAACAGCTGCTTGCATTGTTCTCTCTGCCAGAGATACACAAATTGCAGTAAGTTTCAAGTCCTCAATGACAGCTGTGCTTTCAGGCAGCAGCCCGAGATGTTCAGGTGAGCACTTTGAGCACTGGGATTTCTGGGCACAGGCATTTGCTAAGTTTTTAAAGCCTCTTCCATAAATAGTTGCCTGCTTTTCTAGCACAACGGCAGCCACACACAGTTCAGTGTGCACGGCTGTGCAGTTAGATCAAATGCAGATTCAAATTCTGGGTTGGCCACCTCCTAGCTGAACCAAGAAGAAAGACTAGGTCTTTGCTTTGTGTTCTTATGATGGTTAATATTTTTGGCTTTTTGCTTACTCATTGCTTTGTAAACTTCTCTAGTGCTGTTTCATCTCTAAAATTATAATAATAATACACTAGCCAGAGGGCCTGTGTGGGTGATAGCCAGGAGGAGGCAGAAGGCAGCAGACACTGTCAACAGTGGATGTCTGGGGCAGGGGCTTCCTAACCCTGGAGGAGCTGCCTTTGGTGCAGCTTCAGACCCTTTCCCTGCTCTAGCACACACATCCCCTGCCTGGATAATCTTGACCCCTGGGCTGTCCCTTGGTGGTCAGGGTGCCGCTGCAGGGAGTCCCCAAAGGGGATGGCCTCATGTTCTTCCCCAGGAATGGCAGGCATCTAATGCCCCCCTCCAAAAGGCCAAAAGGCACCTGAAAGGCCCGGCTGTCCCGCCTACGCCCTGATGCACCAGCATGTCCACTTTCCTGCCTCTCCACTGCTCTCACCTCTTGATTTTCTGGCAAATGGTGAGATCACAGAGGCTTAAACCACTGTGGGAGGGATTCCGCAGCGGCTCTGTGAGCCCCAGCCATCCCAGCAGCTGCAGCCTGTGAGCACAAATGGAGCAACATTAATGAAACACCCAATCTCAGCATTTCACTCTCCACTGCTCCTCCAAAACCTTCACGGAAAAGTTCAGGTGATGCTTTTGATGGTGTGCGTGTGTGTGTGTGTGTGCGCATTCACACACAGGCACACACACACATGCACACACACCAGTGGCTGGCTTATGCATGAGAAGCCTGCTTGCTCTGAGTGCGATCTGAGGTCTGCGACGGCACAGTGGTAGATTACCCAGGAGAATGGCCTCGTAGTTTTATGAACTATTTATTAGGCCCATCCTGGAGAGCGACATCAATATGGCCGTCAGTGAAGCAAAGCAGAAGCTATAAAAATATCATCCATCCCAAACAAGCTTCATAATCAAACAAAGCTCCGTGCTGGCTGGGACAGGTTGTGTTCTGACACATAAGGGCCCTTTCCATCTTTAAAACAGACCATTAAAACACCAGAGCACTTTGGCTCACAGAAGTAGAAATCAAAAAGGAGGGGGAAAGAGAGGTCTTTTCTCCAAGAGCAATAACGCCTTTTCAGCTTCGGGAAAAGCTCATTGCAATAGAGATGCTATATTGCCTTTTTTCATTGTGGCTTCTCAGTTACTTTCCAACACCCAGAAAATCTCCTAAAGGTTCAAAACGTTCCCTTTCCTCCCTCTAGAAATCCCTTTCTTTTCATTCCATATATCACAGTGACTTGGCTGTGATCCTCTCAGTACTGTTTTGGGAGTTTTTTCTCTAATAAATAAAACCATACAATTCCCTACATTTTGCAGAGTAGAAGTAATAATAATAACAACAATAACCTGAATTAGAATGATATCAGTCTTGTGCTGTGCTTTGATTCCCCAAGGCAGAGGAGAATAGGAAACAGGTCAACACATTGGTGGTTACTATGATTAACATTTCCAGCCACTGCCTCTCCAACTGGCTCCAAAATATGTCTTAATAAACTGCATTCCAAATACCCTTGTATTTTCACCTTATTGCATCTGCTATGGTGAGATAATATGTGGAGTCCCGGAAAAATGACATTGGGCAAATGAGCTGCAGAGTTATATAAGGAAGCCAAATCTCACCCCTACCACCTGGCTTACTGCTCGTAGTTTCTCATCACGATTCCAGAAATCAATCTGCTACTAAACTGTGCACATGTGGATGCTCTGGTCTGGGCTATGGGGGAGGGGAGGAGGGCTCTTGTGATCCTGAGAGGGCAGAAGAGAAAGGAAAGGAGGAGAGACTGCAGGGGTGACTCTCCTGCTCCGAGTCATCCCACTGCCACGGCTATTTGCTCTATGAAGAAGTCTGGGAACAGAAGTGGGCACAGCTTAACAAGCCACAGCAACTACAGAATCCTGCCCCTTGGTCAGGCAGAAATCTACTACATCTCAGTTGTTCTTAGATCAGCAGAGGGCATGCAGTCAGGGAAGGAGGGAAATAAGACAAAGAGAGGAGCCAAGTAGACACAAAGGCACAGGCACCCCACCCACACCTTCAGTGCAATTTCCTACCATCATCATAGAAATGCACACATTTTATGATTGCAAAGGTGCCAAGGGGGCGAGGAAGGTGTAGCATCTGTGGTCATATTTCATTTACTGACAAAATCCTTCATTTTTAAAAAATTTAAACCAGAAAGTTGATAGTCTCAGAACTCCTCGAGGCCTTATGCAAAGTCAATTAGTTGATTTCAGACTGAAGGAAACGCATCCTGAGCCTATGCCCCATACATCGGACATCCTTAGAGATCTGGGGCTCTTCATACAATAAATAAAACCTGGCTACTTAGCAATAAATAACCAAACATTTTGGATCTATTTTTCACATCTCAGCCCTATGTATTCCATGGAGAATCAAATGAACAAATTACAGGAGTAAAGCATGAATGCCAGACTTGGTACCATCATTGGTAATTCAACCAGCCTTGGCAGGTTCCTGATTACCCCAAAGAACTGTGGCTGAGGTAGAGGACCTGGTGGCAGCCTTCAGATCTTAGCTGTAAAGGAAGCCCAGGCGGTATGCCCATCACCACCAGGTGGCTGCTAGCCAGTCCATAAGAAGTCCTGACTAAAGACATTGATCTTTTTTGGGAGCTTCCTCCTGTACTCTAAAAAAGCTCAAAAACAAAAGAGAAAACTCATCCAGATGGCTTATGAGGAAGAAAAATCCTGGAACAGGTCTTTTGTCTTTGAAACTTCTCTCGGCACAGCTGGATTTCTTATGTGAGAAGAGTTAGGGAAATCTCAATGAGAGCCGCTAACGGTGAAAATGATATGAGTTGCTGGGAAGCAATGGAGAGAAGCGCCGCCCCCTGAGAAAGTCATCCCTGTATGTCTGTGTGGCACCACAGCTCCAGACCCCCAGGAGGGATTTTCATCAGTGACAACAGTGTGAAGCGCAGCTCAGCAGAAGCAAACGGGCACTCGGACACATGCACTGGGAGGCAATCACACCCACCTCCTGCACAGACCAAGGGGTGGGCTCCCCTGAGGCTGGAGTTGGGGTCTAGGCTCACACGCTCAGCAGCAGAAGGGGCACATTCTCCCAGGCCAGGGCGTAGCTTGCCCGCTCCTGCCTTCTGCTGAGCCCCTCTGCTCCTGCTGGTCCCTCCTTGCTTTGGGAGAGGCTCCGAGTTGAAGAGCGAGACTCTCATGCACATCCATACTGCAACAGACCCATCACATAACTAACGTGCTACAGCACCCCATCTCCATTGACATAAATCAGATTGGGGTGTGTCACTTCAAATCGGATGAAAAGCCAGACATGGAAACAAGTCACAGAATGCCTTCCAGAATCATGAACTTCACCCCAGCTCCTAAAGAAGTTTTTAATTCATGGGGCTGTGAAGGCCAAACATGGCTAGCCGGCCTCGGACTCTCAAGGGCAAAGGGTTTGTAAACAGAAAGTTCCAAGCCCAACTTCTTCCTCAGGAGGGAAATAAGGAACATTTAATGAATAAATTTAAAGGCCTCCTCATTTGTAGGACAAATGTTTCCTAAGCATTTATACTTTTCCAGGGAAATATTTTAAACCAATTCTTTTATCACAAGGGTGAAGGTGCCAGGAAAGTCACAGAAAATGAGGTAGGCATGTTTACAAAAATCAAAGGACGGCTGAAATTCCAAACTTTGAACAGATCTGAACTTTAATAAACAGATCACAGATAGTTAGAACCTGAAAAAATGGGAGATTATGACTTGCTGTCTTAAAAGCTGCACTCTTGAGTGTGTAAGAAAATTAGAATTAAGCAGAAAAGATTACCTACCATCTTTAGTGGAACATGATGAATTTTTTAGAGCACACCCTACTGGATTATTTCATTCTAGCCTTTCATTGCCTTTTAGCTACTTTACAACTCTGAAAATTGTAGGTAATTGATAACAAGGCGAAGTGGCTTTTGTCAATAGACATGGAAATAAATTCTGTCTATTCAGGGTTAGTCAACTTCCCTTGCTCCCTTGGAAAAAGCCAGGCTTCTGTGCACTTGCAGATGGATGTCAGTGCCCCTCTAGTCCCTGAACTTTGTACTTCTCAGATCTACATTTTGAACCTTACCTAACATCTGTGTAGTATCCTTATTAATAATAACTTAGAGAAAATTAGATGTCTGTTCATCTTCTGTGTGTATGGGAATCATGATTTTACCTTTCCTAAGTCACATTTTTAACCAGTGGACAGAGATGCTCCATTATTTGCCTGATAAATAAAACATCTCAGCATGGACCATCATGGGACTTAGAGAACTGCCAGCAAGTAATTGAGAGCCAGGACAGTGATGCAAGGACAGGGCCGCTGTCTGAATCAGAGCAAGGAGTTGCCTGCAGCCTTCCTGGCTGATGTTTTCATCAGCTTGGTGGTAGCAGGGTGGAGCAGAATACTGAAGACTCACTGTGGTCAGTCTGCATTGTGAGGACTGAGGTCTGCAGGTAAGTGTACTGTGTCACTGCCGCAGGCTGGAGAGAGTCGGTGGCCGGCTAGCCATGTTTGGCCTTCACAGCCCCATGAATTAAAAACTTCTTCAGGGGCTGGGGCAAGGTTCATGATTCTGGAAGCCACTCTGTATAGTGTTAGTTCATTAAAGACTCTGATTGTACAGTAGACAGCATGAGTCTGCAGGGCCTTTTATGAGGTGCCTCAATGCACCAAAAGCTAGGGACACAAAGAATGTACCTCTTCAGCCCTGCGAATGGCACCATCCATTGCTCCTCTATGTTTTTATTTTCCTGATGCTTTAAAAGTCTTTTCAATTATACACACAAAGGATATAGTTTAACATATAAAATATAATATGCAGCACAAACACATCAACATATGTATAAGCATTCCAAACTCCATAATTTGGGAATAAGATATTGATTGACTTCTCAGATCCAACCACAGACCCAACAGGTATTTAAACAAAATACATTTAAGCCTGTTTTCTTCTTGTTTAAAAGGGCAGACATCATCTGTGGTGCTATGAGTAGAAATCAAATTCTTCCAGTTCATGAAGACATTTTATGAAGCTCACGTTTACAGAGTAGACTGGCAGAGAAAGCATGAGAACCCACAGAAGAGCTGTTGTGCAGAGGTAAAAGCCAGACTGCTGTTTGGCACTCAGCTCCCTAGAGGTTCTCACATCGGTGTCTCTGACAAGGGTCTAGCACTCACATACCCCAGGAACAGGTGCATAGCCATCAGCCATGGGCTGCCATACCTGCACACGCCCGCTGTGCCAAGGAGCCAGGAGAGAAACGGAGCACTGGGGCAGGATGCACAGTTACTGCACAACACTTCCTCCAGCAGGACTGAGAATGGGGAGGCCTCTGGGCTCCCTCCCGAAGAAGCCAAAGCAATAACCAAACGTCACTTACCTAAGGAAAGATAAAATAGAAGTGGAGAGAGGAAAGGGAGGGTTAGAATTCACCACAACCACATCAAGGTCCATTGAGATAATTTATTTTAAGCAAAGGATGCTTAATGCAATTCAGGTCATCTCCAAGTTCCCAGTGAAGCCCAGGTTTTCAGTATTCACAGGTAAAGATCAGCTGGGAAAATGGCGCATTGTGGCAAAGGCCATGCCTCCTGCTGTTCGCTTCCTTTTGTGTTCTGGTGTTCTTATATAGGTGCATTTAACTACTAGAATGTGGGCCTTGTAACAAGCAGTTGGCGAGGGAGCCTCTTATGTGCCAAGGAAAGGAGAAAGAATGCATATGACCCAGCGCCTTAATGATTATGGAGGTTCTGTCGCTCTGTGGTTCAGATGCTGAGAAGATTGAACTAATAAAAAAGAAATGAGAGAACTGTCATCACAGATTACATGGTATTTATTCCAAAATCTGTTCATTATAGAAATTTGCAAGACAAATGGCTTTTTAGCCAGGAATGGCAGCATTTCCCTCCTGGTAAGTGCATAATGAGCACCCAATTTGTCTAGAGCATGGTCTCTTCTTTTTTCCAATATGCCTAGCTCTAAATCCTAGCAAAATTCCTGAAAATGTTCATTAGGGGGTCAGCAGAAACAAGTTGAATTTGTAGTGCTCTATAGATTTTACAAAGGACTTCATGGACACCGTCGCCTGTGATTTTCATCACAGCATTTCACTGCAGGTCGATTGGCTCTTATCCCCTGCTTCTTTTTCTTTTAGACGAGTAACCAGGGGAGCAGGATGATGCATCAGCTTGCCCACAATCACTCTCTTGGAGAGTGGTATCTCTAGAACTTGAATTGAGTGCTCCCTGTTTCATTGTTTTCTCTTTCTCTCCATCAATTCTAAGACCCAATACAAATATAGCTAAGAAGAAAGACAGGGATAGAGATGAAGATATAAGGGAGAAAATGAGCAAACTGAGGAAGAATGAGGTAATAAAAGAAATAAGGAAGTAAGGAAGGTAGGAAAAGATGAAGAAGCCAAGAATGATGGCGCATGCCTGTGATCTCAGAACCCTAGGAGGCTGAGGCAGAAAGATCTCAAGTTTGAGCCTTGCCTGGGTAATTTAGTGACTTAGGGAGACCCTATATCAAAATAGAAAAAGAAAAAAGGGAGGGGGCTGGGGATGTAGTTCTATGTGAAGGCCCTGGGTTCAATCCCCATTAACCCACCAAAAAGAAATAAAGGTAGGGCCAGGGATTTAGCTCAGTGGTGCCGCTGCATGCCTTGCAAGTGTAAGGTCCCAGATTCGATCCCCGGTACCAAAAAAAAAAAAAAAAAGATAAAGGTAGCTAAGCATTCAAAGCAAATTCTTCATTAAAAATATTTATGCAAGTAAAGGGCACAGAAAAGCACCTGACACTCACGAAAGTCCTTTATTCATACCTTTAACTCTATCTATCTAAGACAAACTTGCCTAAAACAGAGGATTTCATCCCTTCAATTGCTTCTTCACATCCATCTGTCTTAATATTTAAATGATATTGGTCAGGGGAGTAACTGTCAGAGAAATGTCATTCTGCAGAAAAAAAACCCCCTCTAAGATAACGTTTTCTGGTCATCTTTTAATTCCTCAGAATTGATGAATGGTTAATTCCTGGCCCCCTTGCCACCAACAAAGCACTTGGCATTTGGTTTTATCCCAGTAGTTCTAATGACATCTTGGCTCTCTTCCCGGGTAACTCCAAGAGGCTGCAGTTTACCTGACAGCTGCATTGCATGTCTGATTACTTGTGTGATAACAAGTGCAGCCATAATAAATGGCCTAAAACAAGCTATGCACAGGGGTTTAGGAAGCCCATGAAATATTAGAAGAGGAAGCTGTCAGCTTTCTTGCATATCTACAAGTTCTTCAGTGCAACAGCTATTATTTGGCTAGCGAAGGGAGTTCTTAGACCCACATGAACAGAAAAAAATGAAAACGAACTTGAGGTAGTATCATGGGATCATCATGTTCATAGCTTTTTATTGGAAAGTAATTATAGCCTTATTCAATTTATGACCCAGAATGTACCTAATCCCCTCATAAATGCTTCTTATTCACCACCCAGCACTTTCTGACAGTGCTGGCCAAATAAATGGTAGCTGTTTCTACCTGGGTGGTGGTAAGGCTGTTAATTGTGGCACTCCATGAAACTTAATTATGCAAAGCAGAGCGCAACTCTGGAGCTATTAATCAGAGGTTTGATTCAGAAGTAATTTGTTGTTGGGACCCGAGGAGCTGTTCTTCTAGTTCCTTCCACTGTGATGCACTAATAGTTAATCCCCTGCCTTAATGGAAAGCTGTTGGGTTTGAAGTTAGGAACTTGCTGGCAACAAAGCAGCTTATGAACCTCACCTTGCTTATTAATGGGCAGATAACCAATCTTTTCTACTTAAGTCATCTTTAATTACAGCAACCAGAAACTAATATCATTCATGGGCCATCAACAACAAGTAGCCAATTCCTATTTCCCAACTGCCTGAAGATGGAACGAGATGCAATGGATAGATTATGAAAAGTGGGCAAACAAAAAGGGGGAGATAAAACATACCTGCAACTGACAGAGAAAAACCATTCATGTCATCTCTGGATAACTTTAGAAACAATATGTTAAATACAGCTTTTGAATAGTGCTGATTTCAGTATTTGCTCCTAAGAGGGTGAAGGGGGTGAAATGATTAGAATGAATCAGATGACGCTGAGGAGTTCCACATTCATTTATGAAAGGAGAGAGGAAGATGGGAGGAGGAGTAGAAAAGGGATCAGCACCCACACCTGGGGAAAATAAACAAGTTTCTTGATCATTACCACCTGCTGCCAGCCCTTTACTATCACCCCAGCCTTCCAGGGGACTCTGTGTACAGTTCACTCACAAACCATTCATCCTGCTTGTCCTGGGCTGGTCAAATACTGGGGACACAAAGACATACCCAGTGTGGCCCTTTCTTTCATTGAGCTCACAGTCTGATACCAAAGATCCACAAAGCAAGCTAAGAAGAGGAGTAGCATGGAAGACTAGAAATCTGCCTGGCAGAACGAGAAAAGTGGGATTTGGAAAGAGTGCAGAAGCAGAGTAATAAAAATTATCGAAAGGGGAAGAAATAATGAATCATGGAGGTTGAAAAAAGATGAATATGCAGAGACTACAGGGAGAGTTTGAGTTGGGGAATGTAGGAGAATGCAGAAGTGTGGCTAGAGGAAATAGCAGGCTGATGGCAGCTAGCTTTCAAACCTGGCCCTGCTGCTTTGGGTACAAATGCTGTTTTCATTCAGGGCTGTCTCCTTTTTTTTTTACCTCCCACTCATCTCTGCTCATACCTCATCAAGCCTTTGCTCATGTTGTAACTGTCTGATATATATTCCTTCACATCTTTCTAAATCAGTTCTTTAAGGTTAAGGTTGTCTCAAGGTCAAGCAACTTCTCTTTATCTACTGCACAGTATTATTCATATACGCATGCATTGTCACGGACCACACATACTTCCTGAGATGGCTTCCTATTCTTCAAGTGTGAGCTTTTGCTTAGAGATACTATAAGTACTTTAAGGACAGGGATAGTATGGTAGGCAGAATAATGGCACAACTGTTCTAGTTTGGTAATAAATTACACAGTCACCCTGGGTGTGAACAGCCCTTTAGTGTTCTGTTACCACAGCCACGGTGCAGTTGACACAACCTTGTGTCTGTAGTAGGCATGCAGGATACAGCAGAGCTTTTGAAGTGAAGAAGAAAATGTCTCTGTCCATTTTAGAAATAATTTGCTCACAAACTTTCTCACACATTTTAGAAAAAAAGAAGTATTTTTGGCAGCTAAACTAGAGGGAGAACATCCTCAGAGATATTTGTTGTTTTAAGCTAAGCTTTTCAATTTGGCCTTACCCCAGAAATACTGATCTGAGGTTTGTTTTGAAATGAGTAAAGGTCTCGATTCCAGATCAGAGCTTAAAAATTAAGAACATTCAGAATGGTATCATCAAGAGCACAAAAAGCAATAAATGCCGGAGATGACATAGGGAAAATAGCACCTTTCTGCGCTGCCGGTAGGAATGTAAATTAGTATAGCCACTATGGAAATCAGTGTGAGAGGGTCCTCAACAAATTAAAATAGAGAGCTACAATACAACCCAGCCATGCCACTCTTTGTATATTCCTGAAAGAATAAAAGCATACTATAGGGATACCTGTTTACTCACGTTCATTCTGGCAAAATTCACAATAGCCAAGATATGGAACCAGCCTAGGTGCCCACCAACAGATGGGTATATATATAATATATATATTCCAATGGTAGTATATATACCCAGTGGAATATTAGCCACCCATAAAGAAGAACAAAATTATGTCAGTGCAGGAGGATAGATGGAACTGGAGATCACCATGTTAGTGAAATAAGCCAGACTCAGACAACTATCACATGTTTTCCCTAATTTGTGGAATCTAAAAAGGAAAAAAGAATGAAAAGATAGCAAAAAATAGAAGGGAGACTATTACTCAAGAATAAAGGGGGAGGGTAATGGGCAGAGAGGTATAATCAAGATATGTCCCATGAGTGTATGAAAGTGCCAGACTGAAACCCTGTATTTTATAAAATTAACAAGCACTTTTTAATAGGATGAGGTCCCACTTGTTGATTCTTTGTAGTATTTCCCTTGCACTTTGAGCTTTGTTCATGAAGTCTTTGCCTGCTCCTATAGTGTGTCTGGCTTAATGTTTAGATCTTTGATACATTTTGATCTTAGGTTAGTGGATGGTGAGAGACATGGGTCAGCGTGGACTCAGCATAAGACTCAGAAGGGGCAGATGAGCATGGGCAGAGCCACTGCTGTGACAGCACAGGCCAGGCACCACACCCTGCTCAGGAACAACTGCTGGGCTCGGTGTAAGATATGTGATAAGATTTCTCAAGTCCTGTGAAACTTAGAGCTGCCATTCCTTGGGCCAATATGAAAACTTCACCTGTCCTCAGAATCTGTTCATGTAAACTGAGCTGTTAGATGATATTCTCACAAGTTAAAGGGCTGATGTTACCCATTGAGATGTAGTGATAAAAATTCATTTAAATAAATTCAATTTATTTAAAAATCACCCAAAGCCTTCCCTTCTCTCATACTACTGAACCAAAGTAGTTTTAAAAATGATTAATTTGCCAACATACTAGAATTTCAAGCTTTTCTACTGAGTAACAGTCCTCACAAAACAAGAGTGTTTAAATATTGGTTATCCAGTGTATCTGAACACTGGATGACTTGGGGGTGCTCTCGGTTATGAAATATCTGGAAATAAATATTTGAAATAAACAAAAAAGTTTGAAAAGAAAATACAACCGAAAAGTAAATAACCGACGTCTGTTTTTGGATAATGAAGTTACACCAAAAGAGAGAAAATACAAGGCCTTATGGTGCACAAAAAAGACAATTAAGAAAAGAAATGGGAATTAGCATAGAGGAAGGCATCACTTGGAAAGTATTTAAGCATGTAGAACCAATTTTTCTTACTTGGAGGCAATCATACATATGGCAGGCAAAGGAAAACTTTTAACAAGTGCCCTATCACGGAGCTCTCTACCTTCATCTACCTACTGCAGAGCAGAATGCAAATGATGAGCTAGGTGGTTTCACAATTGCTGATAGCTGAGTCTGCTATTCATTGCAGTTAGCCTGTTGATTCCTAAATGTTTCGCTAAACAATAGAGCTAGAGCATCTAGTAAGACAACAAAGAACACCTGGATCCAATTAATAATTTGCAGCACAGTGAATGTTTGGATCCTATTTGGTGTTGAATGACTTTCAGAAAATATACCACTCTACATGTTTTAAGGTTGACCTTGACCTTGACAGCATGCTATTGATAAGCAGATATCAATCATTTACAAGTTAGCATAAATTAATAATCAGAGAGCACCTCAAAATCAGCTGTAATCATAACTCTAAAAATTATGGTGAACAAAGGGTGGGTGGGCACTAGTGAACAGAAAAAAAGTTGTAGAATAGAGTCACCAAGGACAAATTATGCATAGGTAGTGAATTTCTTTGTGCTATCTGTGTAATCAAATTGAAGAATGAGAATTGGAGAGCTTTATCACCATCATCCTATGTTCTTGGTTGTAGAATTATATGTTAATAACTACCAGAACAACTTAATATGAAAATTATTCCCTACGTTTACATGTAACATTTTTACTGATAAAATGGATAAAATTGGGTACTGCTGTTTGTATTTTATAAAGCTCTTTGAAACTTAGAGATGTTCATGCCAGAGAATACAGTGTGCTAGATGGCTGGTTCACAGGAAGGTGGGAGTCCACAGCCACAGGTGTAACACGGATAGATAAAAAAAAGTGCACCATATAAGTAGTGAAATGAAACTGCTATTCACCACCATCTAGCCCCTTGATCATTAAGATACCAAAAATTGAAGAATCTGAATAACAACAAGTTTCATTTATGGAGCTTAGCTTCCCGGCACCCATCCCTGGAAGAATATCAAAGACCTGGCAAGGTCATAACATGAACAGACTGAACTCAGCAAATGGCAGCACTATGAAAAGCAGTTCACCACAATCCCCTGAACTGGGACCTGGTAAAATTTCCATTTTGTAGATGTGGAAATAATGCCGAGAGAGAGAGAGAGTGAGAGAGAGAGAGAAGATAACTAGCTCTAAAATGTACGTTTGGTTATCAGAACCATTCCTCTAGCTATTCTGTTGCAAAGGTGAAAAAAATAGGACTCTTCAAGCATTTGGACCAAGAAGAAGGAAGGCAGCCTAAAATTGCTGAGTCTAATATAAGAATGGTTAAGAGACACAAGTGTTGCCATGGAAAGTGAAAATCCAATGCCTAATATTTGAAATATGTACCTTAGCCATCTAGACTGCTCAGATCATTTGCATTGTATGCAAGAGGCTCTGGGTTTGATCCCCAGCAACGGAAAAAAATACATTAAAAAGAATATCAAATTATATAATGAGAATTGATAGAAAAACAATACACATTTGTGGGAATTTGCTTTACATGAACCCTCAAGTTATGACCGACCTGGCACACAAACAGCTTGGGTTATGACAAGGGTATTAGTTTTAACTTAGGAACAGTCTTGAGCTACGACCTGAATGCAGGCCACTTGTGCTTGCAAATGGTCTCAGATACAGATTTAATCCTTAAAGAGTTCTGAAAGGAACATTACAATGTCCTTTCTTGTGTGGGGTTAATTGAGAAATCCTAGGCTAATATCTAAGGACACTGAAATCTGACTGTACACAGGAGACAGACTTTGAAAGCTGTGCAGATAAGCCTGAGTTTTCCATTGATCAACTTGAGTTACAACCAGCCATCGGGAACGAACTGAGTTCATAAGTCAAGGGTCCACTGTATAGCCAACCCTTTATCTTAAGGGTGAGGAGATGTACTGTAAATTGGCAGACAGAGACCACATCGGAAGTCCGCAGCTCAGCTGGAGGAGGAACCTCCTCTACACTACAGCTTCCTACGTAGAGAGCAATAAGTCTGATTCCGAATGTCATTCTCCCCATTAAAACTAGTCCTAGCTCCCATTTACATCAAAAGCAAAAATGCCCTTTCCCTTATTACTTACCTCACAGAGATGCTGTGAGTATGACATAATAAGATCAACAATATGAAAGCAAAAAAAACCCAAAAGAACAAAACACAGTGACTGTCTTAGAGAGACTCACAAGTATTTATTATTATATTATCTTGCAACTCTCCCATACCTCACTCTGAGGATGATCACAATGGTGGGGACGCCAATCTGAGAGAAGGATAACTGGCTCACATACGAGGATTTTCAATGCACATGGAAATAGGCAAAGCCTGTGGGAGGTTGCAGGGCTTTCTCTTTAGCTACAAATGCAGAGAACTCAAATAAAAATATAATGAAGTACAGGAAGTCTGACTGTGAGGATCATTTAAGTGCCTTTCATATGGACATGCAGTTACTTTTAATTAAATCAATAGTTTTAAGTGATTGCCTATTACAGACACACTTAGCATTTTCCTCAGTCTTTCCTCAAAGGCCAAATCTCACCACTCTATGTGCTTAGATTTACTAATGCACAGATTTATATCAGAGATTCCCCTGACCCACCCCCACAGGTGTGTGCCTCTCCCTGCCCTGAGTAATTAGGAGCCATGCAGGTTTCCAAGGCATCCTGGGAAGTCCAGCCAGGGCATTCTCTTGGAGCAGCAGTCAGATCTTCTGTAGATCATAGACAGTTCATCTTAGAATTACATGAGCGGGAGCCAAGATCAATGGCAACCTGATTTACAGCAGCTCTTACCAACGGCTTGTGGAAATTAGAAATAAATGTGGGGTCAAACGATTCACCAGTAATTTGACATTGGTAAATCTGGCTTATTTACAAGTCTTAAATAATAAGGACCTACACATTATCATTTCAACTGAAAGAGCAGCAGTGTGTTGTCTGAAGGGCCTTTGAGGGGTGAAAAGAGGTCTTAAGGTATATCACTATTAGAAGTATTTTTCTACTCTCTTAAACATTATGCCATGTCTGATTTGGGAGTACAGGAGGGTAACCATTTTCCACCCTAACCAACACAGGGCAATAGAAACACCCACGGTGGGACTGAAGTCAGCCCTGAAACTGTGGGCACAGTCCAGTACTGCATGTGCTTTTGCAGGTTCCAGTGAAAGTCCATAAAACAAGTGTCTGTATCTCTAAGTGCCCTTGGAAAGCCATGAATAACACACCCATGCATGCACACAAATTCAGAAGTGTTTTGAATATAAATGAATCATAAGAAATGCAAAATATCAAAAACAAGACAACTTCCTACCTAAACTTTATTTTAAACAAATGAGTATAGAGTTTAATTTGAATGGTGTTTTGATGTGGTTAGTCTAACATTAATGTTGGCTTTGATTTACAGAGGGAAATTTCTTGTCCTGGAAATAGCATAAAATATGACTTCTGAACTTATGGTGTAGTCTTGCAGAGGCAGTAGTACTGACATGTGAGCTACAGTCCTCATTTTCTGTGAAAGTTGCACCATGAAACACATAGCAAAAATGCAAATGTTACCTAATGATAGGAAATCACAATATAATAAAATATGAGAACATGTTTTAAGGAGGTGATTCAGTCCATTTACCTCATAGTGGTTCAGACAGAGGATGAAGGAGATAAAGGAAGATTGAGTAGAGTCCACAGCAAAGGGACATTCTATAATCCGATCAAATTCATGATGTGCCCAAGAATTGAGCTTCTTCTCATGCCTAGCAATAATTGTCCATGCCACAATTTATTTTATTTTATTCTGGTTTCATACTTAAGAAAAACATAAAGACTAGGCTGCAGAGTAGACTATTTTGCAATTAGAAATGGCCTAGTCAACTTTGGGCAGTGTCTGTATGGCTATTGGTTGATGCCTTTTAACATCAAAGATGTTGATACCTTTAACAAATGCTCAGAAATGTGCTAATGACAGATGGAAGGAGTTGACATGTTTGTCTAGTTGCCACAGATCAGCTCTCCTCCATCTCACTCCACCACTATCTCACAGCACTGATAGGCCCATTTCATATGTAAAAGGAAAGGAATGTCAGAGGCAGCAATGTAGGACAGGCAGTAAAAGTTGAAGCCAGAGAAGAGAAAGAAGTGGTAATAGGGATCATCAAATTCAACTTTTTAGCTTTTAAATAGGAAGAGTCAGAGACTCAAGGATATAAAATGGCATTACTGAAATTACAAAGTTAGTCCAGGATATAACCAAGAAGAGAATGAAAATTCTGTTTCATTACATAGCAGTCCCTTTGTCCACAGTGTACATGCACTTCAAACATATATAAAAGGATAGTCAGGAAAAGACTGAAGTAGGCAAAGTTTAGTTTTTCCTTACCCACTTACCTTTCCTGAGCATGCCTTTTACCTGTCCACATATCCATGGTGAGTGCTTTGCTATCCTCCCTTACTCAGGTTATGCTAGAATTTGGATCTCGAATGTCTTCCAAAGGTACAGTGTTGAAAGCACGGTCCCCAGGGTGGCACTAAAGGGAAATGAGGGAACTTCTGAGAGTGGGGCCCAGTGGGAGGATCTAGGTTACTGGGGACATGCCCTTAGCAGGATTTGGAACACTGGTCCCCTCCTCGCTCTTTTCCTCCGTGGTCATGAACTGAGTGGTTTTGCTCTGCTACTCGCTTATGCCACGGTGAACTGTCTTGCCATAGGCCCATGGCTCATGGACTGAAACCTCTAAAGCCAAGAGCTGACATGAACCCTTTCCAAGTTCCTTGTCTCGGTTATTCTGTCATGGTGACCAAAAGCTGGCTAGTACAGGACACAAGTCAGCTTTTCTGACCCTCTGTATTAGTCCTGTCCAAGGGGGAAATGATGCTTGCAAGGGCAGTACCAGCAACATTGGTGTCAGATGTGGTTATCAAGTAGAAACTGGGATTTTAACCTAGTTCTGCTTTGATTCCAGCATCTGCTCCATTAACTGCTCCACTCACCCTCACCATGGATGGAGGGCTGGGTGCTGTCTGAAGAAGTGCACCTTCTGCTTGGTCCACAGTAGACATCTAGGTTACCTATTTTTCTTTTCTCTTGTTTCCAAGTTTCCTTTTTATGTTTACCCTCCTCACCAGAAAATTATCGTTGTCCAAGTTGCTCTCAGAGCACTTCTTTTAATCAAAATATTTTATAATTTTTGAGTCAATCATCATATATGGAGTTCTGAGTCTGGACCAGTACAAGAGCTAAAGACCCAATACTCATTGAAGAGATGGGAGTCAGATCAGGAAAGGCTTTCTATGTAATACTAAACACTTGAAACTTCATTCTATGGGCTAAGGGAAAATACTAGAGAATTTTAAACAGGATGACTATGCAGCCTGACTTTTATTTAGTTGTATCAACCTGACTTTCCTGCGAAGAATGGATCAAAGGAAGAAAAAAATCACACAGGATACCAGTTTCAGTGGTCCAAGCATCAGTGAAATGTTAGTTATGCAGTAGATTATTTTAAGAACAAAAATAAAGAGAACTTTACCCAAACATTGTACTTCAGTTGGAGTATTTTCTTGCAGAAGGACGGATGAGTGATTCTGAAACAATTTTATTTGAATATTAGGGTTGAAATATAAACAAGTATATTGGAAATCATGAAGGCTAGGTTTTGAAAAAGGAAAAGAGGAAGACTAGAATATATTCTAGGGTGATGAGACTGGAATCAATATGGACCCATGGAATTTAAAAGAGACATATCTGATAAATAGATAGAACTGTGTTTGTTCATGAATTAGTGCACATTTGTCTGTTTCCGAGCCTGATTCCCCAAGATACTGGATATAGTCAACCCACTATAACAACAAGCATACCCAGCATCAGAATCTTGGCTAGCACCACTCTTCAATAAAAGGAACTTCACAGACCTGGGATGTAGCTCAGCAGCAGAGCACTTGCTCTAGAGAACTCTTACCTAGCATAAAGAACTGGTTGGTTCCAGGGGAAGGAATAAGAAAACCAGAATCTGCAGCATTTTCTATCAATTCAAGAAAGTTCTTCTAAAAAGGGAGAGATTTGTATATATTGAAAAGTACCCAAAAGTCAACCTGAAAGATTTCCCAGTGACTAAAGTAGAATCAATGTGAGAAACAACAAAGTAACGATGAAAATAAATAGCCACAATGCCATATTGATATATATAAGTAAATAATTGAACACATAAATAAATGGAGTAGGCAATCGCTCTTCCTTAAAGAAGAATTGCATTTAATAAATATAGAAAGAATGAGTAAAATAGAAAAATCATCATAAGAAGCCAACAGTAATCTTTGCTTCAGGCAAGAAGGACTGATCAATGCAAAAGTAACGAGTACCATTTTAAACAGAAATAGGACATATTTTTCCTCCTAAATATTTGTAGAGGGAAAAATAACTTTATGATCCAGAATTCTGGCAGATACTACACTCACCAGGTGATTGGAGATAATGTCCCCAGTGAGTGGCACATGTCCTCATGTACCAGCTGCTGTCATAAACTGCGAAGGTGCAAGACCTCTGTAGAATATTTTCCATTAATTCATAATCTTCTACTCATCATGAGAAAACACCCATCAAAGCCATATAGTGGAATATTGTACAAAACAATAAACCAGTGCTCTTTGAAAGAGTCAAGGTCACAAAAGACAAGGAGAGAACTGTCCCAGATTGGAAGGAACAAAGCAGACACAGTGACTAAATGCAGCATGGCACTCTGTATTGGATTTCAGGGGAAGAAATAGAAGGGAAAAATGAGGGGCCGGGGATTTAGCTCAGTAGTTCCACTGCCTACCTCGCAAGTGCAAGGATCCAAGTTCAATCCCCGGTACCAAAAAAAAAAAAAAAAAAGAAAAGAAAAATGACATGAAGGGAAAAACTGATGAAATCTGAATATATTCTGTAAATACACTAATAGGATTTTAACAAGGTTAATTTCTTAGTTTTAATAATTTTCCTATTGTTGACATTAGGAGAGATTAGGTGAAAGGTCTAGAGGATCTCTAAATTGACTCCAAAATAATAATCAATTAAAATTCCAGGCAGTGGAACTAGAAGTGGCTAGAGGAAGGGTAGTGAATCTTCAGGACCTGCAATAGGGAGCTGTCCAGCATGGGGGAGAAGCATCCATCATTAAGGGAGCAGAGGCTGGGAGAACAATAAGTACTTTGTTCTGGGACATGGTGAATTTGAGGTGCTTCTGGGACATCCAGATGGACATACAAATTAGGCAGTTTGATCAATGTGTCTAGAGTAACGAGAGAGATGTAAATTGGAAATATAAATTGTGAACAGTCAGCACCTAGAAATTTGCTAGAGGCATGAAGATGGATACAATCATAGAGAAAGAACATAAGAAGTCTGAAGATGAAGGAGTCTGATGTTGAAATGCAAATTTAACTCTTGTTCACATTACTCTTATTTTAGAAACTTTTGTGGAGCAGGCAAGTTGGTCTATTCATTTCTGTGTTCTTACAACTTTATAAGGTGCCTGGCAAAAAAATGTGTGCCCACAAAAGTCTGTTGAATGTCATTTGCATGGATGGATCAATGGAGAGACAAATCCATTTCCTTGGACATGAGGATTATATGGAGTTTAAATCTCTATGCATATTTTACTTTGTCAGCTCAGCAGGTGGGAATATCAGGTTTCATTTAGAAGACATTTCCTTCTACTGTAGTTTAAAAATCTAGTTAATAGGCAAGGTTGATATCTTAAAGCAAGTTTTACTTTATGGTATAAGAGCAAACTGTATCTCAACCATTTTTCTCCCTCACCACTTCCAAGAGATGGTGAAACTATCAACAGTTTTACTGATAAATAAATAAGGAAGGAAGAAAACTACTGGAAATCCTCTGCTTGGTCCTCTACTTTGCAGGACTCATCTGAAAGAAAGAGTTCTACAGTCTTTGCTGAATGCTATGTTATGGATCATATCTAGATGCCCCAAAAATCTCAACGGGGTCATAGGTGGGACTTTTGAGAGGTGTCTGGATCATTGTGGGTGTGTACTACCTGGATCAGTCCATTGATTGGTTTATCATAGTTGTGGATGATAGAATTACTGAAGAGGGAAGCCTTATCCTGGGAGTGGGTGGCACAAACAAATCAGCTTATAGCCTGGACGGAAAATAAAGGAAAGAAGGAAAGCAAGCTCGCTGCCTCCTGCCTGTCCTGCCACGCCACCCTGCCTTGGAGCCAGCCAACTATAGACTGAAACCTCTACAAACAGTGAGCTAAAATAAACTTTTTCTCCTTTAACTTGTGGATGTTGGGTATTTTATCTCAGCAAAGAGGAAGTAACTAAGACATCAAGCCTCATTCTTCCTGAGAGGAGTGTTCCTGGCCAGGATTCAGATGGAGTGAAATAATTTGTGTTAAATGAAAATCCTCAGCTGGAATTCCTTGCTCAAATGGGAAGGGAGCAACTTGCTGTCCCCTGAACATCCTCACAAGTGCAGAATTCCTGCCTTGTGCTTCTCAGGTAACTAAACACATGCTCTGCAAACATCCTGCTAATGTAGTTTGCTTTATTCTGGAAAACACAGAAATACAATTATAACTAAAAAGACAAATGGCTGCTGAAATCCCCATAACATCACACTATTTGAGGAAATACAGCTTACCTGAATAGTTTAGGCTTAACAATTGCCAACCAGATGGCAGGCAGCAATATAAAAGGTATTACATAGCTCTAGCCCCTTATGTGCGTCATTTAGTAGGATATTGTGCTTAGAATCCTGTTCTGCCACTGTTGGGTCAGACAGCCCCTCCACACTTTCTGTTTCATTTTCTGGTGCCAACCCTCAAGGAAAAACACTCTTGGATTACTAACTTACAATCCTTGCACTTAGTTCCTCAAAGATCTCCCAGAAGTAGACACTGAGTAGAAAAGGTGTTTACCTGGGAGGGAGAAAATGCAAAGCCAGAAGAAAAGATGCAAGACTCACATTTTCTTGCCTTGTTACATAACACAATGCTATTTTCCCCCCATTTGTTGAGAATCTGGCCCACAATTTCTGGAGATTGTAGGCAAGCAAAACAGCATCCTTACTGGTGGTGTCTTAGGATTCTAAAAGCAAAAGTTCCAGCTGGTATTTGAACAGAATCTCAGGGAAAATGGGTAAAAATCCACTAGAGGAGATGTAATAAACTCCGAACAGGAAGACAGGACAGAGTGTTCTGAGAAATGTATGACTCTGAGGGTTAGGCAAGAGCGAGTTCAAGGCATTTGGGAGGCTAAGCTGGGATTTGGCAGACTGGCCTCTCACAAGGGTGAATGCAGCCTAGCAGTGGATAGAGGGATCCACACCATGGGCTGGGGTCCAATGTGTGGCAGCAGGTCAAAGCAATGGATAGAGTGACAGCTAGGCATTTTTCATGGCAACATCACAGAGCTGGGGCAACAGAGTAGGAAAAGCAGAGAACAGGCTTGATGCTGCCATACAGCTTTTACTACAGGGGGTTCATTTACTCAACCACTGCAACCACTGTGGAAATCAGTATGTAAATACCTCAAACAACTAGGATTAGAAGTCCCATGTGAGCCAGCTATTCCTCTGCTGGGAATCTTCCCCAAAGAATTAAAAGACTCATACCACAGTGATATATGCTCACCCATGTTTATAGCAACACAGTTTGTAATAGCTAAAACTTGGAAACAACCCAATTGCCCATCAACTGGAGATTGGGTAAAGAAGTTTTTTTAAAAAATAAAATGGAGTACTACTCAGCCATAAAGAATGAGAAACTAGAGACATTTATAGCTAAGTGGGTTCACATTGAGGCCATGATCTTATGTGAAATAAATAGGACACACACACGTGCAAATATCAAATAGTTTCTCTGCTGTGAAAAACTAAAAGTGTAAATAAGGATCAAAATCTATAATTGATATTGTGTAATAGGAAGAAAAGGTCTAAAGAGTAGGGGAAGTGGGAAAGTTAGAGAAAAGGAATGAAAGGAAAAGAAAAAACATGAGAAAAGGAAAAAAATGGAAACAAAGTCTTTGTAAATAGGAAAGGGTGGAGGGGGTGAAGGGAGGGCAGAGGAATGAGGAAAAAATAAGAACCAAGCTATGTCATGTAAAGATACAAGATCCCAATGATGAATGTAATTGTATTGTATGCCTAAAATGCACCAATAAAGTTAATGGAAAAAAACCTCAACCTCTCACTGACATGGTAAGAACAGAAAAAGATAAAGCTATAATCAAATTGTAGGTCAGATATTAAAGAAGGTAGTCGATCGAAGTTTCAATTATTAAATACTATTCCTCAATATAGATTGAGAATTCATTTACATCTGTATTCTCTCTAGAATATTTTCAGGTAGTATTATCCAAGTAAGACATGTAATAGCTAATTAGGCATATCTAATTAACAAAGGGAAAATGCTCCCCCTCAGAACAGAAAAGAATAACCACCACCACAAAGGTCATCACTACTCCATTGAGAGACTCCTGTCATGCTCAATTCTCTGGTTTCTCTCCTTTTCTTCCTTTCACCCAGTCATGTGTGTACTAAATGTCTATCTAAGCAGAGAATGAAATAATAGAGATGAGCCACAGTCCTGAAGAGGCTGTTTAAATTAGTTCCAAGGCATGGGTAATTGTCTAACTCTTCCCTCTGCTAAGCCTGTGTAAACAGAGATTTAAATGATTGATCAAAGATAGAATAGTCCCATAAATGATCAAAAGAAAATTAGTGGAAGCTCAAAAAAATCATATTATCTCAGGGCTAGAGAAAAATAAAAGGTTTCAAACCCTAGCCCAGTCCTTATTTTGCCTTTTACAACATACAAAGGGGTCACTACCTGCTTAGGTAAAGAATAAATAAATAGAGGGGTTTTTTTAGTTCAATTTTAATAACATCTCAGAACTCTGAGTTCATATTACTATTCTCCCACATGATAACAAGTCATATAAGAAGTTGATTAATGTTTTAGAGCCAGTTTTCTCATCCACAAAGTTAAAAAACACTATATCACTGATTTATATTGTATATTAAAACTTGTTATTACACCTTATTCACTTTAAGTGTCCCAAAGAAAATTTTGATGGTGACATGAATAAATGAATGACTAGACACACAGCCACAGTGACTGAGTGATTTGTAGACATTAAAGTAGAAGCATGCACTGCCATTTATCATTTCTGTACTTATCACGACCTGACATTACACCACATATTTCTATTTTTACCTGCCTTATTGTGATATAAATGTCTCATGGACAGAAAATGTGTCTTATTCACTGCCATATCCCCAGAGACCAGAGCAAAAGCTTAGCACTTAGTAGGCATTCAGCAAACATGTGTGACAGGTTTTGAATCCTGATCCACCTGTCTCCTAAACTGGTATCATTAATGACTAACTCTTTACAAATATCTAAACTCAAAATGACAGAGGTAGATTTCACTCAACAGCATCTGAGTCTTAGATAGTTCTTACATAGTTTTGGTAGGCAGACTAATCTGCCCCAGGCTTCTCCATATCCTCATCCCAAGAACCTGTGAACATATGCAAGATGAAGGCATTAAATTATGGATCCTGAGATGAGAAGATTATCTGGTATTTTCTGGTCGGCCTGAGTTAGTCACATAGCATCATTTTGGAACTTTTCCAGAGCTTTGCCCAAAAAGAGTATATGACAAGTGAAGCACAGAGACACTATGACATTGGCTTTGGAAATGACTCCACGAGCCAAGGAGTCCAAGTGGGCTTCCAGAAGCTTGAAAAGCAAGGAAATTCATCCTTTTCTAGAGAGAAATGCAACCCTTCTGACACCCTGATTTTAATGCAGTGAGACTCAGGCCAGATTTCTAACCTACAGCACTAGAAGATAAAAAATTTCTATGCTATTAAGCCACCAAGTTTGAGGTAATTTATTACAGCTGTGAGAGAAAACTAGGCTAATCATGCAATGAACATTATCAGTTTAAGGATGTTCGCAAGCTTGTTACCAGAATATAATCTTAGACATCATAAGAAATTCCAGCAAAGATTTTATAATTAATTAGATTCAACAACCTATTTTCTACACAGACCCTAAACTTTGTGTCAAAATTAACAATTCCACACTCAGGGCTAATTCTAAGTTTATATGTGTGTCATTTTTTCCCAATAAGAAAACCTTGGAAGTTGAATGGAAATGTGAGCTCCCTTCCATATACTGTACTATTCATTAAGTAGTGGAGAGCACACCACATCTGTTACACTTGCTCTGCTAGTTTTCGATTCTGCCTTCCATATAAGCAAAAAAAGTTCATGCTGCTGCCATCTCACACTGTAGACACATCTTCCCAAGCACACACACAGTTGCAGCCCTCACAGGCTGGGAACTGTGCTGGTATGATGTCTCCACTGTCCACTGGCTCTACTGTCTCCACCATAAGCCATTAGGCATGACAGGCTGTGACGCTAATATTCTAGGAGCCCACAGTGCCCCACTAATGGACACTGCCGCAAAAAAATTAACGTGCATCTGTTCATTACCGCAGACGGCAGAGAGAGTGGGCTGTAATTTCAGATTTTATCCCCCAAATAATGTTTGTTGTCATGCTGCAATCTTGGCAATCAGTGTAACAGATGAACATATCGTTTCATCTGAAATATTTGCTAAACATGATAGGACCTTGAAAACCACACCTCAGTGTGTGTGTGTGTGTGTGTGTGTGTGTCTGTGTGTGTGTGTGTACTGGAAGAGATACCATGTGCATTTCATAGGCTGAAGAATTAAAAATGAACCAAGGAAAAATTAGCTGAATAAGGTAAAATAGGGAGCCTTGCAAGTTCATTAAAAATAAATTACATGCTTCTTTCCTAACCCTCTCTCTAGCACTACTACATTCAGTATTTTTTTTAATCCTAAAAAATGTAAGGTTTCAAATGGGCCAGGAAAGCCATGCATCCACCTTTCCTCTTTTAAAATATGAAACTTAAAGCACACATTGTTTCTAAAGTAGAATCTAATGGCAATAAAAGTCAATTGGCCCCATCAGCACTGGCCATATTACTCTTGTGACATTATATTTACTTGGGTGCTGGGAAACGAATTTGCCTATGAAATAGCTTTACCAACTGAAAGGAATCTTCATTTTCAGAGTGAACACACTGGCCTATGTATTAAATCAACACTTGGGAAACCCACACCCCCATACTGAACTGGGAAACCTTTTCTTTTCAAAGTCATTCCAAGGTGAAACTCACATTTAAGGCTACTGCTCAAGCAGAAACTTTAAAACTATTCCTTATCCCTCTTCAGCTTCTTTTATTTTAGAAATAGCCACAGAGTTGATCATCAATGAATTAATTTAACAGTTGCTTATTGAGTTTCTACTATGTGGTAGTGGGTTGTGTCCTTGATTGCAGCAGGACCAAAATATTCGAGGTTTCTTGATTTTATTGAACCCTTGTCTAACAGTGGATATGTATGAGCAAGTAATAGAGTATTCCAGTTAGTAGTTGTTGTGGCTGGTGTCTAGCTATTCCCCCAAAGCCTCACACGTTCATAGGAGTGGCTTTTCAGAGCTGGCTGGAACTAGGGTGTGTGATGCCACGATTAAGGCTGTGGGGCCCTAAACTAGTCCACTGGTTGGAATTAGCATAGCTGTGGGTGTGGCTGAATGGATTTATTGAAGAGGGACGCTCACTCTGGGCATGGGTGGCACCACCCAAAAGGCTTGTAGCCCAGATGGAATAAAAAGGAAAGGGAAGCTTGGTGTGTTTGTTTCTGGTTGCTGCTCACTGCTCCCTGCCTTCTAACTCCCCTGCCATAGACTGTTTCTCCTCTGTGATGCCCCTCTGCCATGCCACCATGCCTTGGAGCCAGCCAACTATGAACTGAAATCTTTCAAAACTGTGAGCTAAGGCCGGGGATTTAGCTCAGTGTTTCCACTGCCTGGTTTGGAGGCCCAAGGTCCCAAGTTCAGTACAAAAAAAAAAAAAAAAAAAGACCTGTGAGCTAAAACAAACCTTTCCTTCTTTAAACTGTGGGTGTCAGGTATTTTGTCCCAGCAATGAGAAAAGTAAATAAGACAGTAGTAAATGCTAAATGGAAAAAACATTGCTAAAGGATGAAGAGGTGGGAAGTGTAGGCGATAGAAAGTACAGGGAAGGATTGAAGCTTTGAGGAATAAGGCACAAATGTGAGGTGTGTGGGTGAGGAACACATTCCTCCTGCTTGAAAAGAAGCAAGACAAAGGAGAAAGGAGAGTGAAAGAGAAGAGTAGTACAAGGTACAGTCAGAGAAGCAGCAAGGACATTGTCAAACAGATGAAAAGCCAAGCCCTGGAGCCCTGAGCATTTGGGGTCACAGAAACAACAGTCCTGAGCCTCCCTGTATTCTGTGCAAGGGATAACAGGAACTGTTCTGATTCTTATCCCTGGGTTTCAAACATGTTTTCTGGTTTTTTTAAATTTATTAAAACTTGTAGGTTCATGACACTATAAATGTATGCATGTTACACATGTGAGGATTCTCATGCTAGGACACCATGATATATTAAAGAAATTACAGATTTCATCACCAAGCTCCACAGGGACACCTTTTTCAATGTTTGATGGCTAGTTTTCCCCAGTTTGGTTCAATTATCATATTTAATCAAATCTAAAATGTCATTGTTTATAAAACATATCATTATTCTATGGTATTCTAAGAAAAAAATACTGGATTAGTTTATAACATGCTATCAAAGACATATCACAATTTTAAAAGTGTTTTAAAAGTTGAAAACTTGGCTATTGCAGAATGAATGAAATATAGTATAATTACCGACTCCACATTTCCATAAAGTTCATGAACATTGACTTGATGTATTGTCAAAAATCTTGTTTGTTAACTTTAACTCCAAGCAAGAAATTGCATTTTATTTTCTTTTCCTTGGGTCTACTTGCTGGGAGACAACAAATTTTTGTTCCAGAGCAATGTTCCATTTTAGTTTCTTTTGTTGGTAGCAGAAATAGTAATAATGGAGCTAGAAGTATCACAGTGACTTCACAGTGACATGCAGGCTTCACATCTGCCATGTACTCATTTCTTACTGAGCACATGCTAAGTATCTCTCTGCTTGGTTCTTCCTGATCTCACTCCACATATAAACTCAGAACTGGATGAGAGAAGAGCTGGGAGGGTAGTCCAGTGCTACAGTGTTTGCCTAGCAGGTTTGAGGCCCTGGGTTCAATCCTTTGCACCAAAAATAAATAGATAAACTAAAATAAACTAGATGAAAGAGTTAAGCAATAATCAGCATGTCAAGTGATGGAAATGGAACTAAATCTTGTATTTTATATCCATGTTAATAGCATATAGCTACCTGCAGGATATCCAAATACTGTTTAGCAAATGTCTATCATATGTGCTATTCACAAATATGTTAGTGCTAGTGTGTCAGCCTAACACTGTAAGCTCATGGGGATTTCACAAAATCCCAAAAAACTTTTTCTTATAACAATAGCTAATGTTTATTGCATGCTTTTCATTGGGCCTGCTTCTATGTACCTTATATATGTTTGAGCCTCAGAACCACTCAATGAGATTGATCAAACTCATGTTTTGTTTCTATTTTGTAGTGCTGGGGATTGACCTCCCCCAGTCTTTTGCAATCTAGGCAAGTACACTACCCCTGAGCCATACTCTGGCCCTGGATCCAGCTGTTATTATTCCCTTTTACAAATAAGAAAACTGGAGCACACAGGGAGTAAGATTTATGGCATCAAAGATCCAGGGACACAGGCTACATTTCAGATGCTGCCCTTGGCGTGATGGTCAGCAAGCCTGCACTTATCATCAGGTGCCCCTATGGCCGTCTGATGAGAGTCAACTTGTTGCACCTGAACATAAACATGTCCATGTTGACAACGCCTGTTTACTTGTCTAAATCTTAAGCTAAGTCCTCTCCTAGGCCCATCTGCACATGTCCTGCAAAGTCCAGTTTTAGCAAAGAATCCTGCCAGTCCAGTTTAGCAGAACTCCCCATGCTCCATATCCGATCACATTCAATGTCTAATCAGGTTCCTCATCCCCTACCATCTCTGAGCTGATGCTGTCACCCTGGCCTGCCTTCTCCCACAACCCTGTTACGTTGTGTTAGTCAGAATCCCTCCTATCAGTGGTAATTCCTCATGATGACTTTCCAGCCACTGATCACCCTGCCCCATGCCTGTATGTTCCCACTTGCCCAGAATACTGGGATTCAGTCCAAGTCTTTACTGAGGTCTCTTTTCTCCTATTGCAACAGTTCTGAATCAAATCTGTTTTTATCCCTTTAACCACTGTTCAGCTTTGGGTTTACTTGGAGAATATCTGCTGTACCATTTAGTGCAGTAATGCTCTCAGCGACATTTGTTCAATCTGGTTCATCCTATGCGCTGAAAAGCTCACATATCTAGATAGCTGAGTCAAATATGCTGTAGACATTCAAGCTTGCTTTGTGCAGTCTTAGCGATTTCACTGGTCTAAGATGCTGAGACTTTTTTTTAACTTCCAACCTGATCATTTTAACACAGGACATTAATCAGTGCCTTCTCTTTAAAATTCATGGCACATCATGTTGACAAGTCAAGACATTCAGGCAGTCCAGTCTAGTTGTGCACCTAGGTGAGATGCCTGTGAATGCAAAATCAGAGCATCCCTTCTCATCAGGGCTGCTTCTGAATTGACCACACACAGCACAGTTCACAGGCCACCCAGCTGTGGCTCAACCCTCCCTAACTACTAGTCAGAGGTTTCTTTTGAGCTCCTGACAGAGTACAAATTCTTTGCTCAAACTCTTTGTTTAGAATGGTTTTCACTTTGTTGCACTTAGTGGTGACCCTGCTGTGATCTCCCCCAAAAGGAAGATTATCAATGAATTAAAACATCACTATCATCAATTCCAACACTTATTTTCTGGCTCCTCTAGCCACTTAGACCAAAAAACAGATCCAAAACACCATGTCCACACACCACTGTGGACACACACACACACACCTACATCTCTTGTTTTGCTCTTTTCTAGGCTTTTCACTGCCATGTTTTCTGTTTCTCTAAGCCAAAGCCTGCCTGAGAGTTAACTGATTGAGCATTTGTTCACTGATGGAAGCAGTTCAAAATAAAAGCAACAGCAAGAACCAGAGAGATGCCAGTGTTATAATGGTACCAACCTAGGGGAGCTCAGGCTGACAGCTGGCAGCTCCTGGGGACGGCCCTGGAGAGGAAGTACTGGGACAAAGAGACCCCTGTGACTCCACTGCACTGACAAAACTCTCTGGCATAATACATTTGAGCAGAGAACACAGAAATTTTTGGAATTTCCAAGGCATTTTCATTAGGCTATTGTTGAGCCACACTCTTCTCTACCTTCAAAGCTTTCCTGGAAATGCCTCAGAGAAACTACCCTTGAACATGCTTTGTCCTTGACCCTGAATGAATGCCCAAGGCACAGCTAGCTGTCCCCATCACAGAGCAGAGTAGAGAGAGAATACCTCACTAGCCTGTTTCTCATTTCTCCCACTAGTTTTAGATGTCTCTGAAATTACTCAAATTTTATTTTCCCCTGGTACATACTGAAACGCACTGAATGACACACAACTTAATTTTTTGTAGCATTAGATTTTCCTTTTATTTGGTTAATTTAGTCAGCAGAGACAATCTATTTGAAGAGAGACTTTATTTCCCATTCAGTTCTGTTTCCTCCCGTCCACCCTCTCTTCTCCTTTCTTTTGCAACAATAGCTATCTTTCCTGGTCCTATGGACATTGAGTCAGCCTGGGAAGTCATGTTTTGCCACTCATTTTATGTGAAGTTTTTGAGAAGTCTCTGATTATCTCTCCATCACATATGAAATAGGAGTAATAACCCAGCAAGCTCCAGCAAGCTCTTTTGTGGTAATTAAATGAGATAATTTGCAAGAAGTATCAGAGTTCCTTCCATAAACAAGTGCTCAGGAAGCAAGCATCAGAGTGGCAAATCATAAACATCAAATAAATGTTAGTTGTTGCCACTATCTTCCCCTTTCATCAATTAAAAAAGAAAATTAGGTATTTCTGCCAATTTCAGAATGTTAGCATCCTTATAAAGTATGCATTTCATAATTCAAAAAATAAAAGCTCTCTAAAAATTACTCTCTTCCCTGGAAAGTCCCCAATCAACTCACTTTGCCAATGTGTAAATAAATAGCATGGGTCACCCTACAATTTAGAATTGGATGCTTTTTCTGGCCCTGTGCCATCGCTTCTTTCTCAGTGTCTCTGCTGGATGTAAAGTCTGCAGGGAAGTGTTTTGTGGACCCACAGGTTTGACCAGATACCCAGAGTACAGCCAGTGAGAGAAAGAGAGAAGGGAGCCAGCTCATGGCTAAGAACATGGTATTATCAGGCCTGGGTTTGGCTAAGGCAAGGACCAGAGAACCATTATTTCTCAAGGGACATAGGACAGAGGTTCACATAGCTCCCCTTCTTAAGGGACCTCAGGCATCTCTGTCCTTGCCTTCCCCAGTGGACCAGTCACAGCATCTGATGCAATCAGGATCAGAACTCAGGCTGTGGGATGTCAAGCAAACATGCCATCTCAGGGAGAGATTAAGACGGGGGAATACTTTGTAAAACAAAACAAAACCTATAATTTATTCATTTTTGGCCACTCCCTAATTCCTCTTTAGCCCCTGGAGAGTGAAGGTGCTCCTACTGAACAGGTCAGATCCCACAGGTCCTGCTGCCATCCAAAGTTTTGTAAGTGTTGCATTTACTGAAGGAAGACAGCTCCAAAGCTTTCATTTTCACTTACAGTTGAAGCAGCTCCAGAAAAGAGCACTGATTTGAGTTAAATTGATTGTATCATAGTTGGTTTGGATGTGTATTCAGAAGCAGATCTTATTAGATGAAGGGGGGAGGGCATACCCTTTGTATGAGGGTCTGTGTGTGGGGATGCAGAAGTGCACATGTGTATACATGTGTAGGCATGAATATGTGTGTGGGTGTGTGTAGGAGTGTGCATGTGTGTGTCCAAGTGTTTATATGTCTCTCTGTGTGTGCATGCTTATTCCTAAGCATTTCCTATTCCTCTAATTTGATAGGATTTGACCTTCAAGGGGACAGAAAAGATATGCTCAAGGTATATGCCTCTCTGTGGGCAAGGGAATTATGCTGTAATTTGGGTTATGCCAAAAGCTTAAAATCAAGTTTATCTACATTGCTTCTGACTTCCTGTGCAGTAAATACCCATGTGCCTTATTATCTTATATTAATGCAGATTAGCTATTGACTCTCATTTAGCAGAAATGTATGATACCACAACAGACATAGATACCAAGTATCAATCATTAAAAACTCATGTTTGAGCTCATGGGCAAAGGTTGTTGGCTACCTGCATGACTCTTTCATAGTGAAAGCAGGCATACGGGCTTGTGATCACTGGCCTTGAGCACACATCTTAAGCAGCTTTGGCATTTGGAAGCCAGGTCTCTAACAATGTGATGCCAGTGGAAGTCTTCTGCCAAGAAGTATTAAAAATTACATGCATGTATACACTATAACACATACTATTAACTTCCAATTATTTAATTTGAATGAAAGAGCTGCTAGTTTTAAAAATAACAAAGAAAGACAATATTTCAACACTTTTTAAGCTTGCCTGGTGGCTAACAAATGCATCTTATGGTCTTTGTTGTGTATTAGTCTACTTATTTATGTTTTGCTCACATCAGTATTAAGATCAGTTTTAGTCTCTATGCAACTAGTAACTGATAGTAAATGGACAGATGTGAATTAAAGGTGGGTATTGGAGAGCACATCATAGTTGAGTCATGCAGATACCAGAGCTCATTACACACATGTACACATAATAGTCATATACTTATTATAACTCTTTTCTACAGTATTTAAAAAAATCTGAGATGTGCAAAAAAATCACCTGGCCTTTTCGCTCAAATACAAGATGTTTAGGATCCATCCATCATCTAAATAAGTTGATTTAATAAGACTGGAGTTGTCTCTGGCAATTAGTTTTTAAAAAATTAAATCCTACTAGTTGACTCTAATATGTGCCAGACAAAAAACTTCCTTTAGGCATCTGAGAAGAGTTCTTCATCCCTTCCCAAGGTACATGCATGGTCAATTATTGACCTAATTGCTAAAATCAACAATAGAGGAGTAATTGCTTATTGCACCAGCTCTATCTCCCAAAACTTTCTTATACTGTCCAAAACATGGAGCTACCTTGCTGCTTTATCCCTAAAGATTAGCATAGTGCCAGACATGTAACACCAGCTCAATAAATATGTATTAAAACTGTGAACAAACAACTGGGTGATTCCAAATGCTATGTTTCTCTAAGACTACCTGTGCAAAGGCCTAAAATATATACAATTGAGTTAATATAAAAGACATTGAATTAAAAACACAGTTGCTAAAATGTCTGATTACAGAGCACATGACACAAGTTGGACTAAACCACAGGGAAGAGAAGCATTCACAAGGCACACTGGCAATTACTGGTACCCAGGGGTGTGCACACCTGTGGACCAAGCCTGTCTCTCCTGTTTCCCTGCACCTCACAGCAAACACGCTGGGGAGATGCATGTGCCCCAGCCACTCCAGCTTCACAGTCCACACAAAGGTATCTGGTGGGAAAACATCAATTATCACCTTCTCATCCGAGAAGCAGAAGACTGGGTTTCCAGAAGGTCCTAGCGGCTGCTTATGGTCCTTTCAGTTCTAATATGTAAGGCACTCTTGTTTCTAGCAAAGAACAGAGGCAATGAAATCAGTCTGGAATGAAACAAATCTGAGTGTAAGTGGGAAGATAGTGTGGTCTGAATGGAAGCAGTAGACACCATACAAAACACCATCTTTAGTTTAACATTCACCTCAAAGGCACTCCAAAAAAGCAACCTCAAAGTGACCAGGAAAGAAGGAAATGCTCCAGAACTGAGGACAGTTCTTCCGGACAGCACTTCTGGTGCTGATTGGTCAGCACCTGAGCTCAGGAGACGGTGCTTAAGCAGGAGACCGAACTAACCCAGTCTGCCAAGGGGCTGAGGCATTGCCAGGCCCTAGACAGGAAAAGGGATTTTCAGTACCCGAAAGTCATGGAGACCTGTGAGTGGAATCTCCCTCCACCCAGCTCCAAAGGTGATGGGTGTGGGCTACTTAATGAGACTTTAGGAGAAATTTAGGGAGGAAGCAAAATGAAGAGAATTAGGCGGTCCTGGGAAGGAAGCTGCTTCCACCCCAGGCCTCCTCAAACCACTATGGGGACACGAATTAAGGCCAACTGGCTCAGCTCTCTCCTAGTCAGTTAAAATGTTTATTGTTTGTTGTCCAGGACTCCAAATCATTCCAAAGGGAGCTTATTTGTTCTCTTGAGTTCACCATTACCCCTGTGGGGGCTTGGAAGAGAGCTTTGAACTGAGAAAAATCCCTGGCGGTAATTAAATACAAAAGGCCTCCCAGAGTCCGCCTGTGGCTTCAATTTGGCAGCCTGCACTAGCCGAGCAGAAGGGGGAAGATTTGATTTTAATCACACAGATTTCATATTTTATTTCACTCATTAAAATTCCTGATAAGGATTTACTTCAGCATTTTGTGGCTCTCCCTGAACATTTGAAAAGAGTCCTCTTTTTTGCTTTCTTCTACTACACTGTTGTCTGATCCCTGCTGTTCCATGGTCTGAAGAGATTGCTCTGCATTGCTCAAAGCCAAGGTGAGGAAAAAATAGAATTTAGGGACGCCAGCCCTACTTTGTAAGGACAGCCATGCTCAGCCCAAGTGAGAGAACCAATTATCTAAAAATGCAGGGATGGAATCAGGATGAAGGAAAACTTTGGTGTCTATTGCTTTCTAAGGCTTTTAAGAAAAACAGAAATTTTAGGTCTATACAAAACCATATTGCTTGGGAAGGGAAAGAAATCCTTTTTAGGGGGTGCATCTAGAAATCTATCCAACTTTGACTGCAGCCACACAGTCCATCTTTCCATGGCCTGTTGGAGCCACTTGCAAAACCAGCTCCAATTGCGGGCCTTATTTTTTTGCTTACATCAGTATCAAGTTGTCAACAACCCAGCCCAAGTTAGAAAGAAGCTGGGATTGTTTTATTCAACAGGACATCAAATGCCAACTCTTTCTTGCCCACAGAGAATCAAAGTTCAGTTTAGATATGTTTATAAATATATATTGATATATGTGTACATATTCAATATACATAGGATTAGATCTACAGTATTACATATACAATGGCCATAGAATATTATGAGGTACTTTATATAGACAGAATAGTTAGTAGTATTTTGTACTACATACTAGATAGTAAACATATATAGTAACAAGACCTGGAGAGGAGTATACAGTGTTAGATACAGTTCTCCATATTTGTATTCTACATATCGTATCATAATACTGTACTCTTTTTTTTCCTTAAATTCTTTTATTGGTACATTTTAGGTATACAATACATTTACATTTATCACTGGGTGCTTGTACCTGTACATGACAGATCTTAGTTCTTATTTTTTCCCCATTACCTGTGCATCCTTCACCCCTCCACCCTTCCCTATTTAGATAGACTTCGTTTCCATTTTTTTCTTTTCTCATAATTTTTCCTTTCCATTCTGTACTCTTCATCAACAACTCTCTATACCCTAAATTTCTTAACCTGCACCTAAGATTTGTACATGCAGGCATTATGCACATCCACACACTCCAGGCTTCGATGTGTTGTCAGATGGATGGGATCTGCTCTCCAGGAGACTAGGGACCAGGCAGGAGAGGCAAGAGGTGGCACCTAAGCACTGAGCCAATTCACCAGTGGTCCTTGCTCTGGAGGGAGACTCTAGTATCAAAAGCTAAGTTCCCAACCAACTGCCACAGGTATGCCGTGTTTAGAGGGCAAAGATCAGTTCCCATGTGTCCTAAATATACAGCAAAGCACCGCTTTTTGCCCCATCCCCATCTATCTATACAACTTTCAGACTGCTGGATTGCATTATTTTGGGGGGTCATTCTCACATTCTCACCTTTACCTGTGTTTGATTAAGCCAATACTGCGTAAACACCTACAAATATTATTATTCCAATGGCTGTTAACTCTAACCAGCCAGTGGAGATAATTTACCTTTTGTTATATTATGCCAACAAAGTTCCATTCTCATTGTTGAAATTTTAACACTTATCAAAACGCAGAAAGAAGCAGGGCCAGGGATTTAGCTCAGTGGTTCTGGCACCTGCCTCAAAAGCACAAGGTCCTGAGTTTGATCCCTGGCACCCCCAAAAGAAAATGCAGAAAGAAGCAAAAGAGTGTGGGATTGTATGTGTGTATGTGTATATGTGTGTATACATATACATCCTGTTTTTAGCATATAAGACTATAGACATAAATTTTAATTCTTTTAGTAGGTAATAAGTAGGAAGGAGGCTGTACGATGTCGCAGGGAACATTCCCAGGAAATCTGAGCAAGCTGCTCTAATGGGGAGGGATGTCTCCATGCCAAGAATGTAGCACACTGCCCATGTTCACAGTGTTCACAGGGAAGAAAACTAGGAACTAGTGAGAAAAGCACGTTCTCAGCCTCCTCAGAGCTCATCTGGCAAGAAGGAGGCTCCTTTCTTTCCTGCAGTGTAGATGCCTGTTCTCTGTGTTGCACCCTGTTTCCTGCTTCTCAGTCTTTTGTGTGTTAATGTTGTTTCTTAAAAAACAGAATTTTGTCCATCACAATGTGATGTGAGGGCCTGCTCTGGTTTGAATTCCAAACACCAGCACTTCCGGCAATCTCTTTACTTAGCTGTAAATTTTGCTTCATTGAAATTAAGCCTCATTTTTTGCTCATCTTTGCTTGTTTTCCTCAGCAAAACTGAGCACAATCTTAAACCTGTTTTTCTCACTGCTTTATTTTCTTGTCACTTCATTGCTAAATCTTCTTTCCTTCCAAAAACAATTAAGAGATTTATTCTACCCTGTTCTGTCCCTCCTTTGTGTGGGAAACAAGAGGATGAAAGAATGAGGGCTGTGTGCATGTGCGTGTGCGTGTGTGTGTGTGTGTGGGGCGTGTAGAGTGCATGTGGGGGGATAGGAACTGTTTCTCAATAAGAATTCAGTAAGCACTAGAAGGATCTGTTTGGTACATTTGGCAAGATGTTTTTGTCCAGACCCTGGGAGTATGAGTTACACTCCAGTATATCATGCTAATTGCAGAGATAACATAGCCTTCTCTATCCATCTGGAATGGCAACTGTCCACAGAAACTCTCCTGGGTCAGACTTCAAGACAAGGAGGAAAGAGAAAAAAATTGTGGGATTAGCAGTGGATTTTCTAAAACAGGAGATCTCAGACTCTGATAAATCTTATATAGTATATAGCTATCCTCCCAGCTCTTTAATCTACTCTCAGTTTCTCTTCTGACTCTTTCAATCAGGTTACCCACCTCAGCTCTCCCTTAGATGCAAAGTAGATGCTGGGAATTCTATGGACCTAACCCTCCACAGGCACAGGTGCTCTGAACAGCATGGAGTTCCCTGCCCTCTGGGATAGGCAGACCCAGAATAACCACTCTGCTCCCCAACAGGGACCAGGATACCAGCTGTGGCTCCTGGCTACGGTGAAGGAAAGCAGAGGCGACCAAAGACTTAGGATCTCATGCACTAGATCCTAAACAAACTGGCCTTGGCTCCCACTGCAATGCTCTTATGTTCAGGCTGCTTTAGCCAAGGATGTTGGGAAGATACTTTGAGACATTTGAGACCAAAGCCACAGAAGACACTATAAAGGTGTGGTCACTATTTTAGCCATTTTTCACTTCACACCTGACCTTTCCTTATTCCTTAGCTTACTAAAATTGTGGCCACTCACTAAATTATTTATAAAAACTGAAAAGTAGCTAGATGGCCTGGGGAAAGTTACTTCTAAGCCTGTTCTTTAAAATAGGATAACATATTACAAACCTAGGAGGTGTGTTTTAAAGATTAATTGATACAATCAGGGTAACACGTGTAGCATAATTCCTGGAGCATTCCAATACACTACTCAAAAACTTGGCTTTTATTATTACTATAATCAGGTAGGCATTGAGCATTTAACATATACTGGGCAACTTACCAAGTACTGAGGATATAAGGCGAATTAGAAATGGTTTGTGGCTTTGACTGGCTTACTGTCTAGAAAATGTGTTCATTTGCATAATTAAGAGTGGTAGATTCTTAAAAATCCTCCTTTTTTATATGAGACAACTAGAGTTCAAAGAAGGTAATTCAACTGTTTAAAAGCTACACAGCTAGGAGACAGGCAGGTCTGCAGACGCCATACCAAGGTCATGAGTCATGCGGAACATGCCGAATCAGCCCATGCCCCAGCAGCAATCCACTGGACACCACCCCTGCCCCCGCTCCTCTGGTCTCTTCTCTGTACAGCCACCTGGTTCCGCACTACAAAGACACAGAGGACACCAGACCACCAGACCACTGTATTGGATAAGTTGGAGTCATCTTCACTTCCCATCAGGACCGGGACTATCTTCAGGGGAAGGACAGCTGGAACCTGCAATACAACTCTGCAGAGTTCAACCCTACAGGAGGACAGGGAGCTCAACTTGGGACTTGCAGCCAGAAATCTGCCTGAATCTCACGGGTCTGCGACTAGCTTGCTGAGACTCATTGACTTATATCTGCACACTGCTACCCACATTGTCTATTGTGACCGTAGAGACATAACCTGAAAGAGGCCCTTCATCTTCATGGTTATTTTTTATTCCCAAAATTAGTATTATTAGTTTGGTTTTTTTCTCTTTTCTTTTCTTTTGCTCCTCTTATCTTTAATTTTTTTCCTACTCTTTGGAAATATTTGTTTTTCTCTCCTTTTTTTTCTTTTCTTTTCTTCTTTCTTTTCTCTTTCCTTTCTCTCTCTCTTACACTCACTCTCTTGCTGTCCCACATTGTTCATCTTCCCTTTTTGTCCCTTTTTTGGTCCTCATTTGGAGCTCTTCTTTATTTTCCTAGTATTCTCTTTTTCCTTCTCACCTGTGTCCTCTGGCCACACTACTAACCTTCCCCTATCCTTCTTCCCATCTGTCCCTCCCTCCCCAACTCCTTCTAACTCCCCATCCCAAAGGGTAAAGTTGTTATATTGAAGAGTTTATTCACTATACATTGGGTTGGTCCTCGATCTTGATTTAATTCACACAGCTAAAGGTGATAGATTAATAACTACCACAAAATGTCATTTTCAAAGATGTACTTGATGCAGTGGTGTTGCTGATTGTATCACTTGGGCTAAGGTGTTGTTATTGATCTAGTCAATGAACCTTCCTAGTATAAGGAAAATGAGATAGCCTTAGAGTCATTAGAGACTCAAAACTTAAAGACCAGCTATATCTGGAAGACACCCCTGAGAAGCAATCATTCCATAAGGGTTTTAATTACAAGCAACAAAGATACCTACAATAAGCAATTTCAAACTGTCCATCCAGGAGTTAAACCAAGGACAGTACCAAAAACAAAAATAAGAAGACATTTAAGCAAGGCACAAACTCAGACTCCACCCCACCAAGGGTAAATCCTGGGGGAAATGAGATGGAAAAGTCTCATAACCAACCACCTGGATACCCTGAACTGATAGCACAGGAAGGAACAAAACAGGTGAATGAGGCTCTAGAAAAATCCAAAGCAGAAATAATCTCCCAGATATCTACAGAGATGGTGAGCAGAGTGAAAGACATGATTAGAGGATCTAGAACAGAAACAGATGAAAAAAAATAGATGAGCTCAGAAATATGCTGGAAGCCATGAATACCCAGCATAAGAAAGAAATGGAATCCATGAAACAAATTCAAACAGATATTCAGGAGATCAAAAACTCCACTGAAAGTATCCACAGTAGATTAAGGGAATCTGAAGATAGAATATCAGATATAGAAGACAGGATCGTGGTTAGAGACCATGAAAATATAGATTTCTTAAAAATAGTAAGGGACCACGAGAAATCAATCCAACAACTGCTAGACGATGCAAAGGAGAATAACATAAGACTGATAGGAGTCCATGAAAAAACAGGAGAAAGCACAATTGACATAAAAAAACTGTTCACAGAACTAATAGTGGAAAACTTCCCAGACAGCGGTAGAGAATTGGACATACAGATAAGTGAGGCATATAGAACTCCAACTAGCCATGATCAAGAAAAATCTACATCAAGACATATAATAGTCAAGATCTCTTAAACCCAAGAGAAAAACAAAATCCTACAAGCAGTTAGAGAAAAGAAACAAATCACCTACAAAGGAAAGCCCATCAGAATCACAGCAGACTTCTCAACACAAACCCTCAAAGCAAGGAGAGCCTGGAGTGAAGTATTTCAAGCCCTAAAAGAAAATAACTTCCAACCTAGACTGTTGTATCCTGCAAAATTATCTTTCAAAATTGATGAAGAAATTAGATACTTCCATGACAAAGAACACCTGATAAATTAAATGAAAACCAAACCAGCACTACTAGCAATTCTAAACAATATCCTAGAAAAAAACAATGAAGGCCACACTCCATGAGGCCCAACAGAGGGAAGCCACCAGGCAAGGTAAGACACTAAAGGGAAAGGGGGAAAAAATAAGAAATAAAAGAGCCAACAGAAGTAAAACATCATGACAAGGATAAATCAATATCTATCAATTATAACCCTCAATGTTAATGGCCTTAATTCACCAATCAAAAGAAATAGACTGGCAGAATGGATTAAAAAGGAAAATGCAACAATATACTGTATACAAGAAACACACCTAACTCATAAAGAAACGCATAGACTGAAAGTAAAAGGATGGAAAACAGTTCTCCACGCCACAGGAACCCAGAAGAAAGCAGGGGTAGCAATCTTATTTGCAGACAAAGTAGATTTCAAACCAAAACTAATTAAGAGAGACAAAAATGGTCACTACATCCTTGTGAAGGGAACAATCCAAGAGGAAGAGATGACAATCCTAAATATATATGCACCAAATATGAATGCCCCCAACTATACAAAACAAATATTAATAGACATGAAAAACCAAATAAGCACTAACACAATTGAAGTGGGGGAACTCAATACCCCACTATCACAAATAGACAGAACATCTAGACAAAAAGTTAACAAGGAAATTCTAGAACTGAACCAAGCTATTGAACAAATGGGCTTAATAGATGTTTACAGAGTGTTCCACTGCACAAAATCGGAATACACATTCTTTTCAGCTGCACACAGGTCATCCTCCAGAATAGACCACATGCTAACTCATAGAACATGTCTAAGTAAATGTAAAAGAATTGAAGTTACCCCCTGTATATTATTAGACCATAGTGCAGTAAAACTGGAGACCAATAACATAAGAAACTGCAAAACTCCAACAAGCACATGGAAACTGAATAACACCCTCTCGAACAACCAATGGGTCACAAAGGAAATTAAAGAAGAAATTAAACAGCTTCTATAAGTAAATGAAAAGCCAGTACAACATACAGTAATCTATGGGACACAATGAAAGCAGTTCTACACAGGAAATTCATAGCAGTGAATGCCCATATTAGGAAAACAGAGAAAACTCAGATAAATAACCTAATGCAGAACCTCAAGCTCCTAGAAAAAGAAGAGAGGACATTATAAAGATCAGAGCAGAAATCAATGCAATGGAGACTAAGAGAACAATACAAAAAAATCAATGAATCAAATAGTTGGTTTTTTGAAAGAATAAATAAAATCGATAAACCTTTAGCCAACTTTGTCAAAAAAGGAAAGAAAAGGCACAAATTCATGCAATTAAGAATGAAAAAGATGAGGTCACAACTGATCCAACAGAAATCCAGAGGATCATCAATATCTACTTTGAGAACCTCTACTCCAATAAAATGGAAAACACAGAAGAAATGGGCAGATTTCTAGATACATATGAATTGCCAAAGTTAAATGAAGAAGATATAGAAATTCTAAACACCCCAATGACAATGAGTGAAATTGAAAATGTAATAAAATGTTTACCAACAAAGAAAAGCCCAGGTCCGGATGGCTTCACTGCTGAATTTTACAAGAAAAGAAGAACTAATGCCATTACTCTTTAAACTCATCAAGGAAATTGAAAGGCAAGCAATACTTCCAAATTAATTCCTGGAAGCAAGTGTTACTTTGATTCCAAAACCAGGGAAAGACCTGACCCAAAAAGAGAACTACAGGCCAATCTCCCTAATGAACACAGATGCAAAAATCCTCAGCAAGATACTGGAAAACAGAATACAGAGGGTCATCAAGAAGATAATACACCCTGACCAAGTCAGATTTATCCCAGGGATGCAAGGATGGTTCAACATTCGTAAATCAAAATATGCAATACACCATATTAACAGAGTCAAGGACAAAAACCATATGATCATTTCAATAGATGCAGAAAAAGCATTTCACAAAATCCAGCACCCATTCATGATAAAAACCCTACAGAAAATTGGAATAGAAGGTCTTTATCTTAACCTGATTAAGGCTATCTATGAAAAACCAACAGCCAACATCATACTAAATGGTCAAAAACTGAAAACTTTCACACTAAAATCAGGAACAAGACAAGGATGCCCACTATCACCACTCCTGTTCAATATAGTTCTGGAAACATTAGGCACAGCAATTAGAAAAGAGAAAGAAAGAAAAGGAATAAAGACAGGAAAAGAAGAAGTTAAACCATCATTATTTGCTGATGATATGATACTTTACATAGAAGACCCAAAAATCTCCACCAGAAGACTTCTAGACTTAATTGACAGATTCAGTAGAGCAGCTGGATACAAGGTCAACACTCAAAAAACAATAGCCTCCTTGTACACAAATAACAGACTCACTGAGAGAGAAATTAGCAAAACAATTCCTTTTACAATAGCATCCAAAAAAATGAAATATCTAGGAATCAATCTAACAAAGGAAGCAAAAGACCTCTACACTGAAAACTACAGCACTCTGAAAAAAGAGATCGAAGGGGATACAAGAAAATGGAAAGACATCCCTTGCTCCTGGGTAGGAAGAACCAATATAGTGAAAATGGCCATACTTCCAAAACTACTATATAGATTCAGTGCAATGCCAATTGAAATTCCAACAATATACTTTACAGAACTAGAGAAAACAATCCAAAAATTCATTTGGTAACATAAGAGACTGAGAATAGCTAAAGCAATTCTAAGCAACAGAGACATGGCTGGGGGTATCACAATCCCCAACTTGAAACTATATTACAAAGCTACTGTGATAAAATCAGCATGGTACTGGCAAAGGAACAGACCTGAGGATCAGTGGAATACATTAGAAGATGCAGAAACAACTCCAGACATGCTCAGCCACCTCATCTTTGACAAAGGAGCCAACCACTGCCATTGGAGGAAAGATAGTCTATTTAATAAATGGTGTTGGAAAAACTGGATTTCCACCTGCCAAAGATTAAAATTAGACCCATACCTATCACCATGCACTAAACTAAGATCGAAGTGGATTAAAGATATAAATATTAAGACAGAAACACTAAACTTGCTGGAAGATAAGTTAGGTAGAACTCTTGAAGACATTGGCATAGGAAAAGACTTCATGAACAAAACCTCAGCAGCATGGGAACTAGCAGAACGAATCAATAACTGGGATCTCATCTTATTAAAAAGCTTCTGCACTACAAAAGAAAGCACAAACAGAGCTATTAGACAACATACAATATGGGAAAAATTTTTTAGCAGCTGTACCTCAGACAAAGGACTACTATCTAGAATATATAAAGAATTGAAAAAAACCAGACCCCCCCCAAATTCAAAGATCCAATTCAAAAATGGGCATCTGAAATGAACACACATTTCTCAGACAAAGAAGTAAAAGCAGCAAACAAATATATGAAAAAATGTTCAACATCACTTGTCATTCTAGAGATGCAGATGAAAACAACACTGAGATTCCACCTCACCCGACAAAGAATGGCTGCTATCAAGAAATCAACAAATAACAAATGCTGGCAGGGTTGTGGAGAGAAGGGAACCCTTCTCCATTGTTGGTGGGAGTGCAGACTGCTGCAACCACTGTGTAAGTCAGTATGGAGATACCTCAAAGAACTAGGACTAGAGGTCCCATTTGACCCAGCTATTCCCCTGCTGGGTATCTTCCCCAAAGAATTAAAAGAATCATACCACAGTGATATATGTGCACCCATGTTCATAGTGGCACAGTTTGTAATCGCTAAAGCTTGGAAGCAGCCCAAGTGCCCATCAACTGGAAACTTGATAAAGAAAATGTGGCTTTTTTTAATAAAATGGAGTACTACTCAGCCATAAAGAACAAAAAACTAGAGTCATTTATAGCTAAATGGATGCATATCAAGGCCATACTCTTAAGTGAAATAAATAGGGCATGCATGTGTAAATACCGAATAGTTTCTCTAGTGTGAGAAACTGATAGTATAAACAAGGGTTAAAATGATTAAAATGAATAATTGATAATTTGAAATAGGAAAAATGGTTCAAAGACAAAGGAGTGAAGGGAAGGGAAGGGGAAAGGAAAAGAGGGAAAGGAAAAACTATGAGAAAAGAAAAAAAAATGGAAGGACGGAGTGGGTAACGGGCGCACAGGTAATGGGGAAAAAAATAAGAACCAAGATATATCATGTAGAGGTACAAACACCCAATGATAAATGTAAACGAATTGTATACCTAAAATGTACCAATAAAAGAACTAAAAAAAAAAAAGCTACACAGCTAGTAACAGGCAGAGCTGGAATTTGAACCCAAGTCCAAGCAATTACAAAAGATTTCTCTCTATCTGCTTTCCAAAGCAATTAGTGCAGATAAAGTGAGAATCCCGGAATAAAAACAAAAGGCAAGGGGATGCTGAAGCCTTTACACTGCCTTATTATTACAGAACTTTCAAGAATGAGTAAGAGAGGTGAAGCAGACCCAGCAAGAACTGGCCCTGTGGAATAGTGACACCTGAAATCCTGCATGTCTGGGTGTACTTTGATCAGCCAGTAAATGTCACAAGGAAAAGTTGTCTTTGCAGGGTGACTGTACCCACCACCCCAGTGTCCTTCCATCTCAGGTCTTTACCAGCAAAGGGATCAATCCACTGCTGGCTACCTGTCCCTAGGGCTCTCCACCCAGGAAGGACCCTGCCACTTCCCTGGATTCAGAAGACGAGTCAGAACTGCCAAGGCTGCAGCCTTTGATTCATGTCTACTTCTACTTGGAATTTGTTCATTTTCTTTCTAAGTCTTTATAATTTTCAAGTACATTTCATTTCTTCAAAAGAGGAAGAAAAACCCTCAAATTTTGAAAAGTATTGCAATAGTTTTCATTATTTTTTACTTTAGCCTATGTTTACTAAAGGCCTTGAGCTCTGCTCTTCCGTATCAGTTGGAACTCCTGGGTCCAGGTGTGACAACCAAACATGCCTCCAGACATGAGGAAATGTCCCCCAGGAGTAAAAACATTCTCCATTGAAAACTTTTAAAATTAGAAGTTTCATGCTTACAGTCATCTTTTATGACAGGTAGAACAGCCATTATCCTTCGCTGTTTTGTAAAAAAGGAAGCTCAAACTGAGAGGTTGTGATTTCCCAAAGTCATACAGAAAGGCAGAATGAATGAGGTATTTAAATCTCCTAACCCAAATCCAGTTCCCATTTGAATCCTTTGTATCAGCACTTCATACACAGGACGAGGCCCACGTTGGTCTGCAACGTTGATAGCAGTGCATATCAGGACTGCTGAAGGCTTCCCTGAGAAATCAGAGCCTCCACTGGGGTGGCCACTGCTGGAGTAGAAATGCTCTACAGGCAAGTTTTGCATAGATTAAAGGAGGGTAAGGATCCTTGCCCTCCTTAAAATCTAGATTCCAATGAGAACACCTCAGGACTAGAGGAAAAGTTGGGTTTTAACTTAAAAAAAGCAACTAATTCAACACTGGGCTAGCAGTCTCCAATCTCCTCTTCTTTTCCAATCCTCCTTAAAACCGAGCTCCTTAGATAGTTCACCTGGGCCAAAGCACAGCAAAACTGGCCCAGAAGCATGGGCTAACATAACAGAGAGAATGCTAATGGCAAGCACAGCTCCAAAGAGCCAAGCCAATGAACTTTTTGGGTCTCTGTTGAAAATTGCCAATAGGAGAGTTCCTCAATAAAGGCAAAATATGTCCTATCCAGTATAAAGTGCCACCATGCCAGAAATCGTGAGAGAAAGGAGTCCCCTCCTGAGCATGTGGTTGGTTTGCAAGCAGCAGGATGAAGCCAGGCACAGAGTCTGTTTCCTAGAAGGAAAAAAACAGTAGCAGCATGGCAGGGTGCCTATTCCGGGGTGACACCAGGAGTCAGTCCAAGTCATCGAAGCAACATCCTCAAGGAAACAGACCCCAGAACACAGGGGAGGCCAGACAGCAGAGCCAACATACTCAGTCTAAGTTAGGCCAAAAGCAAAGTCTATGTGATGGAGAGTGTTGGAGCACAGAATAAGGATTGGTAATGATTCTGCCACTGAACAGAGTCTGTCTTGGGAACTAGCGGGAGAAAAACCAGGAAGCACCTCAAGAATGAAGGAGACCCACCAGGCACCTGAGGTCAGGAGCCAACCAGGCTCCTGGAAAGCATTTTAACATCTTTGGATCTCAGAATTTTAAAATTCTTCCTAATGGGGGAAGAAAAGATAAACTCAAGCAGTAAGATCCAGTAGCTAAGAACTACTAGTTGCTCTTTGTTCATTGAAAAGAAAATTTTGTGCTATTATTTATTTGTTTCTTCTTTGTAAGAGACAATCTCTTTGCCTATGTCTTGTAGTCTGAGTAACTACTTTGAAAATAATGAAAGTGTATTAACCATTGCTATTCTCTTATTATTTAGTTATGAAATTGTTTTACTTTTCATAAAATAAAAATTACTAAAAAATAAGTCATTACCAACCAAAAAAGAACTTAGGATCTGGGATCAGGCAAATCAAGATCAAAGTTTGCATACTGAGTAACTACATGACCCAAGAAAGATTCTTAATGTCTCTAGAATATGTAATTTCATTGCTTTTACGATGATAGTAAGCACACATTCTCTTTCATATGTTGGAAAGTTTAAGTGAGGCAACGAATAGAAAAGTGCCAGTGCCTGACATATAGTAAAAATTCAGTAAATACTAGCTTTAAAAGAGAACGATTTTTCCTCAGCTTAGCACTTCACTTGGAGTGAGAAGACAAGTGGAAAGGGAGGCTGCTGCTGCTGATGCCAGAGGGCCTAACTTAGTGACTGTCCTTGTGCTTAGCACGTCTCCCCTACTTCTTACACCTCTGTCTGGTGGTAAAGCCATGGAGACTTCCTCTCTCCTTTTCATGATATCTGAGGATTTTCTACATCCAGAAGCATTTCACATTCTTTTCAGGCTCACAGCCAGGCTTCAAGTTTGCATTCCCATACCTGGGTTTTGATCAGGAGACAAATTGCTACTTCATTACAGAACCAGTGAGAAGCATCCAATTTTTAAGGTGGTTAAACTTGCAAGGGCAACAGAGAACAAAATGAATATATAATGAAGAAGGGTCTCACACAGGCCAGCATCTTATCTTAGAGGCATAGAGAAACAGACACACACGCGTGCATTCATGCACATGCATGCACCTCATCTCATGCCCTGGAAAAATATTTTATGAAGGTAGAAATAATTAGGGTATGACTAGCCCATTTTGGCCTGAACAGCAGGACATGAAATGTCAATACCTTTTAAAATTTTCCTTCTTGAGTGATGCTGAGCCTCTGCCACCATTTTGAGAGCTTTTCTGAACACATGTCACCTAGACATGTGTTATAGAGACTTATAGAGACGTCTCTGTAAGTCTTAGAGATACAAAGTATCCACCAGTTTCTAAATGCCATCACCCACTGTCCACTTGCCTACCACACTACTCCTAATAACAGGGACTCTCACAGGATGTCTGGTCTTAAGAAGTCACCACGTTGCCTGGGGAACCATGGATTCCTGCAGAAAGTCTGCAGGGCCCGCCTCTGGGGTCAGGAGGACAACTGAGACTGCAAGCTCAGTTTCCCTCCGCCTGTGACACTGGTTGTGGCTTCCTGAGCTATTTGGGGAAACAGCAACCACTTTAGTGCCTTTGTCTGCTACTGCTGCTGCTGCAGGAAGAAGCCTTACATATTCTACAGTCAATTGACTTCGGAGTAAAGGAATCTGGCCCTCATTTCAGTCAATTCTCCTTAACGGTAAGTCTACTTTGCAGCAGTTTGCATCAAAAATTGCTTGGCAAAGTGGACTCCAAATAGAACTGAAAGGAAGGATGCATGGGATAAATTTCAACCCAGAGTAAAATCTGGTACACAGAAACCCTAAAAGTCACTTTAGAATTTTGCAAACACTGAGCTTAAATAAAAGTGAGAAGTTGTTCCAGCAAATTGAGGTGGAATAAATATCACGGGAATATCTTGAAATTGCAAACTCCCTTTGTTCTCCACCAATCACTGGCAAACATTTCCTGTCTCCCCCTCGGGGACCCTCGAGGTCCTATGCAGGCCCTGGTGCCGGGCCAGAGCCCTGGGCTGCCAGCTGAACAAGCAGCCACCATGTAGTTTATCAAGTCTCTGACTTATCCCTTGTGGGGAAAGAGGGCTCTGCTGCTTTCTCCCTTTTCCATCAGCTTAGCTTTTGTTTCTACAGAATCACAAGACGACTGCCAGAGGAGAAGTTTGTTTTCTTTCATTCAATGCAATTGTTTTGACGACAGCCAGTGAGTGCTGCAATCTTCTGAGGCTCGGACTCTTAATTCATCTCAAACATGAGAACAAAAACAGCACCACAGGATCTCCACTGCCTTTTGCTCTCTGGCTCCCAAATCCTCTGCTCCCCTCACTCTTGGCCCTGGTGACTGACCCAGCTGGGTGAAGCCAATGGACTGGGGCAGGGGACAGGTCACAACTGTCTGGCCTGCTGTGCTACAGACAAAGGAGAACCAGGTGAAGAGGCTGTGGCCCAGTGGATGGACTCTATTTCACTAGCTCCTGAACTCTATTTAAACACTCTCATCTAAAAGTGTCAACAGTGGAGCCACCCCTGGTAACCCCTCCAGCCAGCCAATGTGCTGCACAAGTGTGCTGTGCAGGATTGCTGGTGACAAGGGTCTAAAGGCTGAAGCCACCAAGACAGATTGAAAAAATGGAGAGGTTTGTGAAAGGTGCCTCCTTCCCTGCCTACTACAAGGGAAAACTGACTACCCTCACAGTCCCTGCAGTCTCTGTGTTGCTAATGACAACCCCAGAAAGAAATGCTTGTGCTGCAGAGCTCAGCCAGTGCATGGTACCTAGGCAGACCAGGAGTGTGAGGAGCTCTGTGTACCCTCAGCCAGGGATGCTGCAGACAGGAAGAGCTGCTCCCAGAGCTGACTGGTCTCCAGAAAGGGGGTGCTAATTCCCTTCTGAAATCAAACTTGGGTTTCTCCCATCTCCCTGTTCCTATTGTCCTCTCCAGCTTAGGCTCTGGGCATGTCTAGCCGGCAGCAGAATGAATTGCTACGACTGTTATCTCCTCTGTGAAATGACAGCTCTTTACACTATCTGCAATGCTCTGCATCCCTACTAGAAGCAAAATATGATTCTATTCTCAACAGGAATGGCTTGATATATTCTGGGCATCTCTTATACCTTTACATATATTAGTCATTTAATGCCCCCAGCAAGCTTCTGAATTAGAATCTTCATTTTGAAGAAGAAAAACCTGAGTTTCAGAGAGGTTGCTGAATTTGATGACACAATTGATAAGGATTGGGCCCATGATTTGAAAACAGGTGATGCCTCCCTTGGCCTATGCTCTGAACCACTAAACTCTCCACGTGGCACGGAGCCTGTCCACAGATTCTCTCCAACATCCAACTTTCTCCCCTATAGCATCCTCCATGCCAAGAAGCACCCTGGTTCCATTCAGCCCAGCCTTCTCACCGTCTGATCGCAAACCATGCTCAGTACACCCCTTCTCCCATCTGGTCCACTCTGTCTTCCCCTTATTTGAGTCTTAACCATTCTCAAAGACTGGCTCCAGTCCAGCTTGCTCTGCAGCATGGTCTAGGGTACCCAAGCCCATCCTCACCTTTTTGGATCCCCACGTGCATGGGCACGTGCTCTTATGTCCTGGTCCCCTCTAGTTTTATGTCTATGCCCTGCCTTGTTATGAGATACTAACAGCCATTTAAGAGAAAGCAAAGTGTCTCATAGTATTTTGTAGAACATGGCTAATGCTGGGATCATTCCAGATGTCCAATTGAATTAGATCAGTAGAGTACATAACTCCTGAGAATATTCCCACCTCCAAGTCTTACAAACTCTGTAAAAGAAAATGAACATGGTGGCCACAATTCTCTATGCATTTAAAGCCACACACAGCTCACTCAATCCCACATACTGAGGCTCCCTGGGATCTTTAGTGCTCCATTTCAGTTAGGAGGGCTCTTTCCTACCTCTAAAGAATTCCCATGTGTGCCTATTAATGCTGCTCTTGTCCATGGAACAAGAAAATGCTGTGAACTACAGTGGAGTATTGCCTCCCTCTTACCTGCTGCTCCCTGAGTACAAGAAAAACAGGAATTAGAAATCAACCTCTATGCCCCAAAGGGTGTCATCTGAGGCTTCATATTACCCAGATTTATACAGCAGAGAGTTGGCCAATTTCAATTCTTAAGAATATACTTCTCAGTTATATTTCTGCCTCCCCTTACACATATCTGGAATGGGTGGCTAAACGGTAGACACTGGAGTCCACTCCACCTTGAATTCATCTCTAGTCTGCAAGTCCTGTATATTCCACCCAACTCCTCTTTTAAAAAAAATAGCTGATCTCTTTATAGTATAGCTTGAAGTCTGGTATTGCTATGCCACTTGCTTTGTTCTTATTGCCCAAAATTACTTTTGCTATTTGGGGTTTCTTCTGGTTCCATATGAATTTTAGGACTGTTTTCACTTATCTGTAAAATATGCTCCTGTTATTTTGATTGGGACTGCATTGGATCTATATAATAGCTTGACAATATTGGTTCTGCCTATCCAGGAGCAGTGGACACCTTTCCATTTTCTGATGTACTCTTCAATCTCCTTCTTCAGAGTACTGTAGTTTTCTTTGTAGAGGTTTTTCACTTCCTTAGGATAATTGGTAGATATTTCATTTTTCTTGAAGAAACTGTAAGTTGTATTGTTTTCAAGTTTTCCTTCTCATTCTGTTCATTGTTGGTATGCACAAATGCTAATGATCTTTATAACTACTCCAGCCCATTAATTAAGAGTGTGTATATGTGTGTGAGGAGAAGATAGACTAAGTATTTTAATTTTAAAAAGTATGGTCCCATTTACCTGTTTCTATGATGAAGAATGAAAAAATCATGAAATCCAGGACCTTTGTAGTTGGGCCTCCTCTGTCCACAGCTGTCTCCACAGGGCTCAGTCCCTGCTTCCTTCATTTCTTTGCAGAGTGGCAGGGATATTCCCCTCATAATCCTACACACTGGCGCTCCCACTCCTGTCCTCAGCCTCACCCTAACTTCCCTGGTAGCACGGATACTGTGACACTACCTGTGTATGTATGCCCCAGACTGTAAGTGCCAACAGGGTTCTATCCACTCCACCCCACTCATTCTGGATTCCTGGTGTCTACTAGCACATGAGGAAAACTCAAAAATAATCAATCAAAAAATATTAAATGCGTGAGTGAATTTTAACAGATAAATAAAAAGAAGCCCCAAATTTAATTCTAATTTAACTCTAACAATTTTTGAGACTTCAAAATACAATTCCATCACCATGGGCCTTGGCTTCCTCGTGTGTGAAATGACGTACCTGGATAAGATGAGCAATTCATCACCATCTGTTTCTAAGTCTCCCCTGTCTCCCTGATATGAACACGTGATACAGGAAGTCCTGCCTTCAAAATGACCTTCATGTGACCTTGGAAGATGCTATTTCTCCTCTACCATGGAACCAAGGTGAAAATGCAGCACTGGGCTAAGCACCCTTCAGGAAGTTTTGCCTGCTCACCTGCTTACTGTTTGCAATCTTAGGTTGCTTCCTCCTGTTTATCAGAGGAAGGATTGGAAGAGGAAGTTACTCCTATGAATGGCATCAAACCTGAAACAAAAGCCACCAGTCTTCCTTGGGGTCTGCTGAGGAAGACTCACAGAAGAGGTGTGAACTGTCTTTAAGGCAAAAGCAGACACACATTCCTAGGGGTGGCAGGAAGATGGCTTTGAGGCTCTGTGCGCACCTGGCGGCGCAGCATCAGAACTAATCACGGCAGTTTGGCAGCTCTTTTCAACCATCCCTTGAGGCCTTGTCTTTCAGAGACCCCAGGAGGGAAGAGGGGAATGAATGCACCAGAAATACTTGTGCTTTTGATGCTAAGCACATCAGCAAACGGGGCTGAGATCGATCACACAGCCTGGCATCACCATCCCCCCCATGTGCTGGGGAGGCACGCCCTGGCTCATGGTTATGCAACGCAATGACTTGATAGAGTGTGGCTGTCACCTGCTCAAAATTGAAAGCGATCTACTCCTACCTGTACATACAGCGAGGAAAATCACTTTCAACTCATTGAGAGGCTTCAACAGCAAAAAGATTGATCAAACAGACGAGGAGCAAATCTCCCTGCCTCCTACCACCGCCAGACACATAAACAAGGGTGCGAGTTGGCTTAGAGGAGAGCCTGGTGGTGGGCCTGGGAGCAGCTGTGCCTGGCAGAGCACCAGATTAGGGGACAGCCCTGTGTGCACAAAGGATCTGCAGGGAGCTCATTCATCCCGCCTCGGAAAGGAGTGGGAAGAGGAGCACTCCTGGTAAATAGAGCTTCGTGGAGATTTTGCTGAAAATCATTCATTTTAGAAACTTGTGAAAGAAATTGATGAATTTCTGAAAACTAAAATCATGTGCGGATAGCAGAGTCCATGTCCTCTTCAACAAGGCTTGGATGAGGCTCCAGAGACGCGGAGGTGGCACACCCCCTGCTATGGTCCCTTTTCCTCAAGTCACAGTCACTTTGGGCCTCCTGTCCCTTCACAGGGCCCAGGTCATCCTTAACTACTAAACAACACCTGTCATCTCTTCATCTACCCATGTTAGCCCAAATCGCTCTCATTAGATAAAAAATTAAAAATTTTTAATTAAAGCAATGGAAATCAATTAACCTTATCAGGCAGCATGGCATGTTGAAACACAGCCAGGCCTTATAGTGCAGTTTTCTTATTCTTGAGATCAGACTTGGACCTGTGCAGTTTGACTGAGGGTTGGTTTTTGATCCTGGCAGTGAGAGGGAATTATCTCTCTCAGGGTTAGGGCTGGAGCTAAACTATTAACAGCCAGGTTATTTACTTCATAACAATGAGCATTTGATTACATTTCACTCACATTTAAAGGTTCTACTAATTTTTTTTCAGCTATCTACCTAGTGATGTAATGGATTCAATACAAATCATGAATGTTTAAAAGGAAAACTCAATAACTTTACAAGTGGAATAAAGGGAGACTGGTGCAGGGTGGTTGGTGGATTTTTTTTTCCCTTTGTGTTCCTCTACTACATCTCCCAGAACAGCTTGAAAATTCATCACTTCTATAAATATCTCTGTACAATTTAAATACAGTCATTATTTCACTTTTTCAAAAAAAGTGCTGTAAATGCAAAGGCTGGAGTCTCCTGAGCAAGTCCCTGCAGTCTCCTCAGTTTATTCTGAACTAATTGCCAAAGCAGCATGTGATGAAACCCCTAATAGCCTTCGAGAAAAGATTAAACTCTGGGAGGAAACACATTTAAAAGGTGAGCTGCAGATTTGAAATTCCTCCCACTTGGCAATGGCTGATGAATGCCCTCCCTATTAGGCAGGATCTGTGGGGTGATCAACATGCTTGAGCCCAGACTGGTGACTTAGTCCAGTCACACGGAAACAGTAGCAGCCCAGGCTCAGGTCTAGAGTAGAGACATGGTCTGGCAGTCCCCAGTGATGTTTCTCTTGCTGAGTCACTGTTAAAAAGCATGACTCACTGACAGTGGCTCTGAGTTTAGCCCCTGCAGCCAGTTGCACCATCTTTCAGAGCAGGAGCGTGTTACTTAGTGGCTTAGTCCTGGCTGTCACTCTTTCAGAAAGAGTGCTTCTCCATCTAATGCCCAGAATTAACTTTCTCTAATACACTTTGAATATTTCACTTCACCTCCCCTGACGCTTTAGCAGCTTACAGCAAGCAACTTCCCTCTTGTTCCTTCACAGGAAATATGCTGGCCATCGCCCTTGCCCAGAAACAACTCAACAATCTTAACCTCTTGTCTCTTTTTGCAAACTCCTTCTCCCCTCACTATATCTCATTGTGGCCATCAGCACATTGGAATGCACAGTAAAAGAGTTTTCTTGTCATTTGCTTTGGTGAATATGTGGAAGAAAAGATCTGGCTAAAAGTGATTCCACATAAAATGCTACCTTCTGCATTGGTCAGCTTTCTGTCACTGTGATAAAAAACCTGGGACTGGCAACTTGGGGAGAGGTTTATTTCGCTCATGTTTCAGAGGTTTCAGTTCATGGTTCAGTTCATTGCTTCTGGGCCTGTGGTGAGGCAGGAACATCATGGTGGAAAGGAATGGTGGCAAAAAGCTGTCCAACTCATGGCAGTCAAGAAGCAGGGAGAGAGACAGAATAAGGGGCAGGGGACAAGACATACCCTTCAAAGGGACACATCCAGGAACTCTCCTCCTCCAATGAGGCCCACTTCCTGACAACTCACTCAGTGAATGGATTCATCAATGGATTGATCCACGGAGGGGGTCAGTGCCCTCACCATCCACTGACCCCCTTACATCCCACATCTGAATACTGCTGCATTAAGGATAAAGCCTTCATTTCCTGAGTCTTTGAGGGAAAATTTCCGATCCAAGCCATAACACCTCTGTTCATGATAGGATCCATTCAAGGTCACGGGAAAGTCTTTAGTCCCAAACTCCAGCTTCTGGAGACCAGCCTATGTCTTCTTTGAGAGCAAAATACCTTCTTGGTAGGTGGAACACCTTTTGGGACCTCTCAAAAAGGCTCTGAGAACAAGAGATGAAAACTTGCCAGCAGTGCCCCGACAGAGATTTCCTCTCTAACCAACACTTATACCCTATGCCCTTCCTTCTTGCCAGTCTGCATGACTCCCATCATTTCTCTTTAAAATTAATCCTGATTGTCACATTTATCTAAAAAAACATACATAAGCCCACACTTTAGCAAGCCTGAGGCCTAGAGTAATGTCCTCATTTCTGGGAGGAGCATAATGTCAAAATATGTCGCCATCTCATCCAAGTCATGTCTGTTTTATGGAATTTGGGATTTCTTGGTCTATAAAATCTCAGAGTAGGAAGAGAGCTGTAAGGAAGTATTTCTCAGTGGGTGTTCAAAAAGTACAAGTATGAAATCACATTAAAAATGGATCAGTGGGGATAGCCAAGTGCATTTGGGAAAAAACTGGATTAACCTAAATTAAATAAATTTATTTACTGCTTTTAATATGAATCATGCATCTCTAGGAATAAATGCATTGTGTTATTTCCCAAATGTATTTATCTTGCTATCCACCCTTTATTGTGCAACATTGTATGGCAGTAATGTTCCACAATCACCCAGCCCAGTCTTTAATTAAATGCTAGATTACCCTCCACAACATCCCTTCTGGGTTAATAACTTGCTTCCTTTGTTGATCTCTACTGTCAGAAAACTTATTGCTTATGCCATTTCTCTACTACAGTGCTCTTTTTTTTCATTGAACCAAGATGTGCTTCTTTGTAACTCCTTCTAATGCTTTCAGATTTTTCCTCTAGGGCTATTAGAGAACAAATCTAATCAATGTTCAGATCCATGAGGTAAGCTTGTATGGGTTGTCTAGTACTTTCCTCCAGGCAAAAATCCCCCCAAGGCTTCAATGATCACTCTGGTAACATTTCACATTTTAGCAGCAGCCTGGTCTACTCTGCTTAATGCTCTCCAATGAATACACCTCAAAGTATGGTGATTACAAGAATATAGGCTCTCTAAACCTGATCAACCTATGTAACTTAATTAAGACTATTCTTTTCTTACCTCTGGACACTGGTATATCAGCCAGAATCCTAGAGATTTGAATAGAATAATCTAGAATTTTATTTAATTTGAAATAGAAGTTGACTCAAAGTTGAGGTTATTTAGTCACATTCAGGTAGAGGAAACTTTGTTATTTCTATGACAATGATGACCTGAGTGATAAGATACTCATCATTCAAAATAGACCCCAATGAAAAAATTAGACTGTGAATGAGATCCCTTTGGCTATAAAGGACTTTAGTTATCAACATTACCATTTTCCTGGGGAGGAGGTAGAGTCCATAATGGGCATTAGCAGATTTGGCTGAAGTGGAGTCCTCCTCCACTCCTCAGCAGGTGCAGTATCCTTGAATGCCAACCAGGGTGCTTGAAAGTCAGCCAAATCCTTACTGTCAAATGAGCTTCACCATGTAAAACACAATTCTCATTATTTTGCTGGTAACTCTTACTTCCAAAAGCAGAAGAGGGAATAGAGGCCAATATCTAGAAACTTGAATGGTACTGGGGGACTGCAGAAGAAAAGAAATGCAAATGTGGTGTTTGAAACACCTCCTGAACAGTTCTCTGGAAATACAAGAGGCACAGGGGAGGCAACACGTTCAGCAGGGTGTCTGATCTCTCTGTCTCTGCAGGACTGCATCAGCTTTTAGAATAGCCAGCATGGATTCCACGGGTACTTTTGGCAAAGGCATTTCCAAGTAGACTTCATAGAAAATTCAAAAGAAAATGGTACCAGTGGAAAGAGCACAAAATTCTTCTACAGCAGAAATCCTGGTTTCCAAGCCTCATGTGACCACTTGCTATTTATATGAGTTCTGACAATTCACTTAATCTCTCTGGAAACTCATGTATAAAATCAAAGTACATGTTATCTGTGGTGGTTTGTGTGTGTGTTACTGTTTTATGCAAATCTTCTATGCTTCATTTATAATATACCCCACTGAAGACCATCTTCCTCAGATTTCTGGTTGCCTTCCAGAAGGAATGGCCTTGCATAATGTTTACAGAAGAAGGAAACTATAAACTTAACCTCTTGTTTTAGGTTAAACACAAAGTGGTTTTTCACTTTTTTGCTCTTGGTGTTGGGGAATCCACGGATTATACCATTTTGTTTGTTTGCTCTTAAGAATTTAGTCTCAGATTTGTGTCTTTGCTTCAGTTGTTGTTAAACAACTAATAAACACAACTTTTATTCCAAGTAAACGAAGATTCAACATGAAAGAAGAAAAAGAAAAGAGGATGAAAAATAAAAAGAAGAAAGGAAGAGTGCCTCAGTTTTAAACATCTTGGAAAGCACTGTGGGCCGAGTCACACCCACTATCTACGTCACTCCATTTCTATGGCACATAGTAAACATACTTACAGATGGAAAAAGAAATAAAAAATAATGGTGTCATTTATCTTGGCAGCTGTACCTGGTTGCAAGAATTATATAATCCTTTGGAAGTCATATCTACATGGGGACATGTCACTACCCACACTGGAGGTAGATAGCAGGACTCCTCAAGGAGATTCTGGTATTTGGGCACCAAGCATGGTCATGTGTCAAAAGTAGCAACCCAACATAAAGGTGCTCAAGGGCTCCTAGGACAGCTTTGTCCTACATCCAGTATGTGGCTCACTATGCACTAAGGCAGCAAGGGGTTCAAAGATATAGGTTACTTTTTGAAATCAAGAATGAAGATAAAAAGCAGGAGCTTCTAGCAGATGAAGACCCTGTCTGCATTTGGACACAGTAGCAAGCTATTAATTTCCTTTCTAAATAGGTGATAGGCTGCTGGAAAAGTCATGTTCTGCTGATGGAGCTGGAGTTTTATGTCACTCACTTCAATATGAAACATAATTGGAGAAAAGATCAAAGATGAAACAAAAAAGAATAATGCTCAAAATCCCAAATTATTTTAATCCCCATATGTGCAGGTCCAGAAAGGATAAGCATGAGTTAAGAGAAAGGCAGAAAGAGGAGAAAAATAGTATAGTTGACAGAGAAATCAGTATTAAAAACCAGCCATGTAAAACGTGATAGTATATGAAGAAATGGTGCCCATCACATTTGACACAACAGCCAGCAGTAGGTGTTTGTATTAATCAGCTGACAAAAGTTGCTCTTTCTCAGGGAAGGTGAAAGGGCTGAAAGAAGGAAGAGCCACAGAATTTATTTTCTTTGTTTAGTCACTGTGACTAATGTCTCTGTTATGGAATGTGTGCACTCAATGACCATCCTCTAACTGTTTCATGATTGTGACGAATAAGATCGACTGCAAACGAGAACCATTGATTCACTAGAGCCAGATGTCAGTTGAATCTCTTCTCACACCTCTCAGCTGTGAGCAGCTTGTGGTCAGGACTGTGCCTAATATGACTCTGAACCCACCCAGTACCTAGTGTAATGCCTTCCATGGAGCAGGCGCTGGTGAATGTTTGATGGGAGGTTGCTTTTGAAAGTGAACAGAAATGTTTGGTAATATAATCCACAAACATGTAGAAAGGCATCTTCCTTTAGTACTCAGTATGCTGGAAAGGATTATACAATCCCACCCTCCCTCACCAATCCTGCAGGGACAAGCTATTTACAAATACATGAGCAGGCCATTTCTCCAAGATCTCAGAACCTCATTATGATGTTGCAAGATTTCATGGATGGGTGCAGTATTTCATAAGAATAACAATGGGTAGAAAATGCTATTCTAGAATCTGATCTGTGTGTACTTCCTGACAAAGAAATGCCCTGATACAAGAGAATGATAAGTAAAATCACTGCAAATTCCATTGATATGTAAGCCATAATTATTAAGTACTCACCATTCGCTGGATGGAAAGATGAAGAAGCCATGGCCCCCATGTTTAGGGAGCTCACAGTCTAGTGGAAGAGCAGCAGAGCCCACAGAGGAGACCAGGAAAACAGAGGACTCCACATGGGGGCCAGGAGGGCCTGAGGTGTGTGCCTTGGCAAGGTGCCTCGTTCCTTTGGATAATGGCCTGGCTTCTTCACGTCTCCCTTTTTGAAGCATTAATTGTGTCCATTTCATACCTGTTGTTTTACCAATAAATCTCATATTTTATGAAAAGTTAAGAAGAGGGCTGGGGATTTAGCTCAGTGGTTCCATTGCCTGCCTCACAAGTTCAAAGTCCCGAGTTCAAACCCCAGTACAAAAAAAAAAAAAAAAGACAATAAAAGAAAAGATAAGAAGAAAGGAGAAGGGGAAGACAGAAGGAACTCCCTTAGCTACACCTGGCTAAAGTTTTACAATCCCTTCCTGAGTATGGACCGGAAGTTACTGCCATTCTCTCTGTACATTACACTGCAAATCTGCAAGTAGGTTAACTCTTTGTTAACTGTCTGCAGCTTTGTGGGAAATTTTGAGCATTTTAATTGCTAATTTCTCAGGCAGCATTGTGTGTTTCTTCTTGATTTTATTTAATTATGATGAAAGGATCTCTTCAGATATTGCTACTGAAATTACCTCAACCTCTGTCCTAGAACCATAAAAGGAGTTCAGAAGTGAAGCCAATGCAAGTCAGCCCAGGCTGGGCTGAGCCAGCTCTGTCCTGCAGAACACCCGCACAAGTGCGGAGTGGTGCCAGCCAGAGAAACAGCGATCCATTCCCACTCACAGATACTGACTCACATCTCCATAATATGTGGAGAATCTATTCCAGACAGCTGGATGACCACTAGCACTGTGCCTTTCTTCCCTGTAGTTCAGCACACATTTAGTGGCCACATTCCCTGTGGAGCAAGTGCTTACGGAAGGTGGGTGTGAGACAGGAAGAGCACTGTTTTGCTTTCAGATCCCAGATGGAAATAATGCAACAGGCTCCGCAGTAAAAAAAAAAAAATATTTTGACTTATGCACAGAGCACGTTTTCTCTAAAAACAGAGAGAAAGAGCAATTATTTTTCTGCAAAAAAATAAAAGCCATATATTTTCTACGCCCTGGCCTCCTTTTCAGAACCAACTTCTCATTAAAACATTAGCAGTGCCCAAATGGAGGTCTGGACAAATGTGGGCTGCCCAGTCTGTCTGCAACAGAACGGATGCGAAGCAGTTAGCACCATCACTGAGGGCAGAGGGACCCAGAATCTTGCTCTCCTTTTCTTTCCGTGATGCTCTGGATGGGAAAGCCCTGCTGTTTTGATGGCTTAATTTCTTTTCCTCAGTCATTGCAGCGATGGCTCTTCTAAAAGGGGCAGCCCCCTCTTCTGTGGAACCAACTGCACTGGAATTCTCCTAAATGGCACTAAATGTCTTCAAAATCAAAGGGAGAATGTAATTTAAGTGCCACTCGGATCTTCCCACAGCTTCTCTGTACCCACACACTAGAACACTGCCTGGTGACAGGTCTATAGTTTAGGGTAACACACAGTGGGGAAAAAATGATGGTTTTTCAACCATGTATTTCAAGAAATTGACAATTTTAATAGCATACCTCTAATGGAGAATCATCCAGACATTTTTCCCCTTTGGGTGGAAAACATCAATAGGATGTGAGAAAACATGGTATTTGTAAAGAAATCAGCACCCATCCTCTTTCCAGAAATGGAGAGTCAGAAAGTGAAGGAAGAACGAATAATAGTATCAGAGCTTCACCCCACCAAAGTAAGAGCTGAGTTAAGAAATGTTGAGGCCAGGCATGGCAGTACAGGCTCACAGTCCCATTGTCTGCATGGCTAAGGCAGGAGGAACACAAGGTCAATCCCTGCCTGGGCAACTTAGTGAGACATTGTCTAAAAGGATATACAAATATAAATATATATGGGCTAAGGATATATAAAGGGCTAAGGATTTAGCTCTATTTGAAGGCCCTCAGTTCAATCCCCAATACCTCACCCCCAAAAACTATAGGCTAAAAGTGGAAAAATAATCACACTTTCCTCTTCAAATGATTTCTACATGAAACAGCTTATACTCCATACAGAATGTGTGACCTGGAGTATCACTTAATGACAAGCAAATACGGACAAGAAAAAACTTACAAAAATGTTATTTCATCAAATTTCAGCAAGCACTGTCTATGGGCCCTGAATAAACACTGGACGGTAGGCACCCCTTGTCTCTGAAAACACACGTGTCTGTCTATGCTACAGCCGGGATGTCTGAGCCCCTCAGTGGCTCATGTGCTAGAAGGCTGGTTCCCAGTGCAGCAGTGCTGAAGTGATGGAACCTTTAAGAGGAGGGGCCTTAGAGGTAATTACTACCCTCCAGAGATATTAATGCCGTTCTCAGTACAATGGGTCAGTTCTCACAAGAGCAGACTGTTATAAAGCAGAGCCACCCATATCTTGGGCACTTGTGGACTCACCTGCTCTCCCTTTGCTTGTCCACCATGCTTTGACTCAGCCAGGGGCCCTATGGCACCGTGCTGTTGGGATTTCCCAGCCACCTCTTTTCCTTATGAATGACCTGGCATCAGGTGTTTTGTTACAGAGACAGTCTCCAGCACACAAGGCCCACACTACCTGGGAACTTCATGGCAGCTCACACAGAATTCAGTCATAGGAAGCAGGGTGTGGACCAGTGCAGACAGGTGGAGGAACTACGAAGCACAAGAGCAAGGAGTGGTACACTAATGAACTTAACATATTCCCATCTCCATAAAGTTAAAATGGGTTTACATCTCTCAGATCAATAAAAGGCATAACTTCCTGATAACGAGAGCTGTTTAAAACTGGACTGAGTTCCAGAACAGGACCGCAAAATTGGCTTTCCCCCCACTTGCCATGGTTATTTTAGGAGCAGCAAATGGCTTTTTGAAGTCTTGTCAATATCTCACTTTTGCAATATGAGATTAAGTATAATTAGGAGTGGATTGAGAAAAGCATTGTCTATATTCTCCATCTCTCCCCTTTCTCACATTCCCATTCCCTTCTCAACCCACTGCAATTGAGCTTTCAATTCCATCCATTCCTACAAAACAGCTGTGATCAAGGTCATCAAATACTCCACCGTACTGAATTGCCAAAGCCATTTCATCTTCCCATTGTGTTTCTCTTCTCAGCAGCATTTAAAAGAAATACAGCTGTCCCTCAGTGTCCCTGGGAGACTGGTCCCAGGGACTCCTGCAGACACCCAGATCTGCAGATGCAGAGGTTTCTTACATAAACAGTGTAGCATTTACATATAACCTACCCACATCCTCTATACCATTTAAATCATCTTGCACTTGCTTACAATACCCCATGCAGTGTAAAATGTTCATAACTAGTAGTTTAGGGAATAACGACAAGGGAAAAAAATCTATGTATGTTCAGTGCAGACACAAATTTTTTCTGAGTGCTTTCAGCCTGCACTCAGTTGGTTAAATCTGTGGATGCAGAACTCAGAAACGTACGCAAATTGTCCTCTCCTCCACAGGCCCTGTGACATCGCATTCTGTTCATTTATTTTGAAATCATTTTTCTTTCTTGGTCACTGGCACTTCTTCTCTCCCTAATTGCTAAAAGCAGGATTCCCCAGAATTCCACTCTCAGTCCTCAACTCTCCTGCCTTTATATTCTTCAGGGAGTACCTCATATAATTCTATGATTTTAATACAATTTATATTCTGGTCATTCCCAAATCTATATCAACATCCCAGGACAATTTCATGAGCACAAAATCCATACCTGTAAATTCTCACTAGAATCCAAGCTTTTAACATACACACACACACACACACACACAGAATTCCATGTCATGCCTGCCTGTCCATACAGCCTTCATCCTTGTTACTTGTGCCCCAAACTAGAAATCATCTTAACTTTCTCTCTCTCCCTCCTATTTTATATCCAACCGAAAGAACACACCAGCTATTTGCTTCCTTTTGTCTTCATTTATACCTTCCCAGGTCACCAGAATCTGGACCCAAGTGAACCTCTTTTCCTTATGAGTGGCCTGGCAACAGGTATTCTGTTACTGAGACAGTCTCCAGCACACAAGGCCCACGCTACCTGGGAACTGCATGGCAGCTCACACAGAATTCAGAGTCATACAACTGCCCCTATTTGTAATCATCTTCTCACTTATTTTTCCCTTTTTACTCCTTCTGTCCTAGTCTATTCTCCAGCTAGCGGCCAGCATTATCTTAAAACTTAAATCAGATCATTTTATTTTCATGGTTAAAAAACCCCAGAGTTTTACTATTGCATCTAAAATAAACTTCAATTTGCTTGCCATCCCCATACCTTGGATATCTGGACAGAATCAGTTTAGGGACCCCATTTCCTAACACTTTCTCCAGTCACTCTGCTTCTGCCTTGCTGGTATTCGTTCTGGTCGCCCAGGGCAGGGAGTGCCCACTGCTCTCCCTCTTTTGTGTCCATGCTCCTATCAGTGGAGAATGTTCTCTAGGTCATGAAGTTGTCTTCTTGCACCAGCTTTCTCTGAATGCCTAAGCTGTAGAACCTCACATCCAGTGCTAATGTTTGTATTATTGCCATATGTCATAAAATATATGTATGTATGTACTTTTCATGTTTATTACATCTGGTACATCAATATAAATGGAGAATCTTCATGAGGATAAGGATATTTCTTAGGATTTCTAAGGATAAGGACAACCCATTCGGGCCCCCTCCTGTCTCTCAGGAGCTATTCCTATTCCCCATTTCTATAGTCCCCATTCCTATTCTCCAACAAATTTTCCTGCTTTAAAAGAAAAGGTTTTTCTCCTTCTTTGCTATAGACTGTGCTTATCATACTCTATGGAACAGGAGATGCTCAAAAACTATTGTATAAATGGAAAATACTTCTCTGAATACAAGAGAACCGAGATGCAGAGGACAGGGAAAAGTCACTGTTTCCATTCCTAGGCCCCAAAGTAACATTTTCAAAAAGCTTATACAAGTTATCAGACTTGGTATCTGAAGGTCTGTGTTCAAGACTAACTGTATGACTTTGGGACCCTCCCAAATTCTCTGGGATTTAGTTTCCTTGTCTATTAAATGAGAATAATAAGCCCTTTCATCACCAGAAGATTAAAAGAGATAACATCTCTAAGACACAATAGGTGTTTAATAAGTGCTGTCTCACTTATAGGCTCTATGTCTAAATATCTATTCTCATACTATAAGTTTCTAACAGTGGAAGGTTAGCCCCCTTCCTCAGAATCTGTCTGAGAATCATATCTATCCAAAAGACTCCTGCTTTATACTGTAAGCCCCATTTTGGCCATCTCTCTTTGGGGACAGAAGGGAGCATCTGGCTTGGCTGAATGTTTTAAGTGCTTAGTCTCCATGCTGACAGGGCTGCAAAACAGATGATGGGGAAGGATTCCGTCTGTGCAAATCTTCTAGTCCCTTCTCTCCAAGGAAATCACTGAGCTCACTGTCATCTGCTCTGCCACTACCATCTAACTGGTGAGATCCTCCTTGGCAGGCAGGAACCTGCTCTCTGCTTCCAGCCACTCTGCCACTAAGCCAGAAACTTTCCAGACTGACTTTATCGCAGGACATCACAGGGAGGCAAACTTTTTTGGAATGATGTAGATCAAATAAAATTAGGGGCTTCATGCCTGCTCTTCCTTCAACTTCCCAGGAAGGAGCTCCAGCTACAGGAAGTTCCCCTTCAAGTGTACTTAGATGTTACCTCTGAAATACAGACCTTATTTCATCATCCTTTCCCATTTATTATGAAGACTAGGGAAGCAGACTCTCTCTTTCCCTCTTACCCTTCTGCCTCTGGCACTTCTATCAAAGCATGGTGTGAGCAAATCCTTTCTCTACTGAAATTAAAACCCAATTTCAAAGTTTGTGTCTGCTATGATTTTCTAGACTTTTAGACTTAAGTCTGTGAGACTCAGAGATTATTTATGCACAATTTAAGAAGTTTTTTATGTCCTATTTGTGCTTCAGTTATTCAACTGGATGGTTTTCTGGTGATGATGGTGATGCTGGTGATGGTGGTAGTGTTGTTGGTGGTGATGGTAGCAGTGATGGTAATGGTGATGATGGAAAGAAAAATTATTAAAAGAGGAAGAAAAAGAAAAAAACTAATACCTCCTGAATTCTAACCATAAACATTATCCTTGCAACAATGCAGTGAGGGAGATATTATTATCCCCACTTTTCATAAACAAAAGAGAGACATGAGAGGTTATAAGACTTGCTTGGCTAGCAGGTAGTACAGTGGGGATTCTAATCCAGGGAGTCTAAATCTAGAATGGCATATTAATCAGCAGATTATCTTAACCATGGTCAACTTTGATAAATTTTTCCACTTTGCCCTTTATTAATGGAATTAGTAAGAGTTGTCACCTCCCACTGCAATCTCTTTTTGTGTACTCAATAATTTGAGTGCTATGCAAGATGGTGCTCAGTAAGTAGTGAAAAGTTATTAGATGTTAGCACACACTTCTAAATCCAGGATCAGTGGTTGCAGAGTGACATAGCACATGTATTTACAGAAGGGAAGTTAGTCAATTCAAAAAATTGCCTCTGTAAATGCCTTAGCAATAAAAATGACTTGGTAAGCATGCAGATATGAAATTCTAAAATAGATAAGTTCTTCTCAAACAGCTTGTAAAAGCATAGTTAAGAAGTATGAAAACAAGCTCCAGTCCAGTATAGTTAGAGAAGAACAAGATGGAGTGGAGTAAGAGAAAGTGACTAGACACTAAGTTGTGCAAATATCTCACCAATTGCTTGATTTCATTTACCTATAAGGAAGGGTCATGAGGTTTACCCTGCTGAACAAAGGTAATAAGTGCTTAACACAAGGTTAAGAGCTTGAGTTAACTGACTAAGAGGAGTTCTACAAATTTGAAGTCAATGCCAATGACTTTTCAAATTAAGCCTAATAGCAGCTGCCCACATGGAATGGATTTGGAGGCTTCAGTCCATTTTCTAATTGACCAAACAAAATGAGGTCTCTGCTGTAGCCCATCCTTTTAGTGCTTCCTGTTTCTCAGTTCCATGGTAACTGTTAATAGAGTTAACCAATTTTCACAACATGTGCTGAGGCCTAATACAAATGTTTCTGGCAGAAAGCAAAGAGCCCTGAGTTGGGAATCAGAGACCTAGGATTCTCAACTCAGGTCATTCATGAGCAAATCTGTGGTCATGAGTGAGCGCTACAGAAATAGAGAGTTGGAAGAAACTTCTAGGTCCGTTAGAGAACAACCAGTATTTAACAGATGGAGGGCTGCAATTCTGCAAGTGTACTAAGCCTGAGGCCTCCTCTTGTGCTGGTAGCAGAGTTGGGCCTGGAGGATTAGTCTCCATGTCCTTCAGCCCAGTAACCTTTCTCCTGCACTTCAGAACTTCAGTAGTCACTTTTAGCTTGAGGATTCTAAGAAATATTTGAAGTGACTCAATCTACCATGCTAAAAGCAAGGTGGCATCTGACAAGAAGGATTTAAGTAGGTACCTCTTCAGTCACTTAAAATAAATTTTGATCAAATTCAGTGGATCCAAGAAGGTTAAAGGAATATGCAGTCTAGGGAGTGAGGTCTACAATCTAGAGTCTCTAGCTGCACTGACGGGATCCACGTTCCTGTTGGCCAGGCTAATTGCTTTCCTTTCCCAGTAATATTAGAAGAAGGACCAAAGGGATTTAGATACAGTAGGAATCCCAGTACAACCTTGCTGATTTTATCAACAAGTAATCTCTGAGGACTTCAGGAGTTGGTAAAGACAGGAGAGGAGTTGTAGAACTAGGAAAACAAACAAAACCAAGGAATGACAAGAGAGAATTTGGGGCAAGCTGCAATCTCTTTTCTCACAACTATCTTAAAAACACTTACTTAGCATGTTTCCCCGTCTGTATCACCACCACTAAAGTCATCTTGGTAAGTGTTATGACTTGTATCTAGATGTCCACCCAAAGCCTCATGAGTTCATAGGTGGGGCTTTTCAGAGGTAGCTGGATCTTGGGTGTGTGATGCTGGGATTGATTCATGGTGTGACACTAGGACTAAGGCTACCCTATCCTGGGTGTGCATGCTGCCTATCCTAAGGGTGGGTAACCTAGATAAGATAATAAGGGACAGAAAGAGGGTCACTGCTGCTTCCTGCTGCTGTTTTGCTTCTTCACTAGTTTTGCTGCCTTCTGCCTTCCATAAGCTGTTTCTCCTCTTCAATGATCCTTTGCTGTGCCACCCTTCCTTGGAGCCAGTCAAGTATGGACTGAAACTCTATGAACTGTGAGCCAAGTAAACCTTTCCTCCTTTAACTTTGGGTATTTGATATTTTGTCTCAGCAATGAGAAAAATAACTAAGACATTAAGAATTATAGTTGAACACCTTTAAAGGGCTAGAGCTGGGGCATAGAACTAAGATTCCAGTCTATTTAAAACACATCTTCTATTTGTGATTTTCTTCTACAGTTTATGCTCTGAGATGTCAAGTTTCCTGATCTGACAAAAGCTGTGGTGTGAGAAGTTTCTGTTCCACATTGACATACAGGAAATGGAGTGCACTTGCTCTGCACAGTGACCAGACCTGTATGCACAGGGCTGAGACCTGCCTTTCTATTCCTCTGACTACATGAGGGAGGATTCAGGGTTGTCGTTGACTTGTTGCCATGAGGACAGAGGGTCCACAGCTTATGCTCTCCCTCTATTGCTTCTCCTTGTTTAACTCGAGCCAATTAAGGCCTGCACTATCATTAATTGTCAAACTAGCACTTTTAGACTTGAGAAAACCCATCTGGCAATCACCTTTAAATTAGCCTTCAGCCTCTCTAAATAGCTTTAATTAAAGTTGCGGCTGGCATGGAATCTGTCCAGATTTTGTTTGTAGTTACAAATTTATAGTGTCACAGGTGTGGTGGGGACAGGACATTTATTAATTCTGTAACTTCATGGTCTCATCCAAGTCAGGTTCAGATATTTTTGTAAATATGTGCAAACCATTCACTGGACAGGCATGGCAGAGTGTTTGTCTCCAATGGCCTCCTGAAGAGGAATCAGGACCACTGTGTGGAAATCTAAGAACTACTTCTACTTCTTAGAAGATGGTTCTATCCAAACTAGACATAATGGGGATGTAGCTCAATAGCAGAGCTCTTACGTAGCACACATGAGGCCCTGGGTTAGATGCCAGAACACAAACACACAATAAAACAAAAAACTAGAGAGCTAGCTACTCCCAATCAAGATAGAGGCCTAATGGCCATACACAGGTGTATTCCTAAAGTTGGATTAAATACTCAAATTTTTATTCAACAGTTCACTACAGGAGAAAGAGATAAACTAGTAACATTCTTTGCAGTGTCAACTAATGCAGCACTGGAAAGCCTAGTATTAGTAACTATACTGTACTGTTTTTATACACATACCCTGGGCCAGGCCACTGTTAGGAAAATACCACGTCTGATAACTTACTTAGGTGGTAGAATTTAATCTAATAAGTGTGAGGTAATGACACATTTTATGATCTAGATTCAAACTCAGTCCTTCCTAGTAACCATCTTGGTCTAGTCATTTAACTTTGCATATAATAATCCTTGTTTCCATAGGGAGTTGTGAGAATTAACAGAAATAAAATACGGAAAGTTCATGATGGGGTGTGTGACAGATGGAAGTGGATGATAAACCACAGCTTTTTAAAAAGTGGTGCAAGATGCTTAGGTAAAGCTTTCATGTCACGAAACTCAGTGGGGATCTTGAAGATGCCATTGAACTTGTTACCCAGTCTTCATAGTACCATCTTCAAATTTTTTCTTCAATCTCATCTTACCAAGTTTCTGTATTCACTGAAGTCAGAGAAGATGTGAGGAGGGCCCATAACTCTCCTCCAAATCAAAGTGTATTCACACCTTAAACCATCCTCTGGTGATTTGGAAGAAGAATTTCCCACTTCTTTCCTAAGGATGAATGCTCTGCCTTTCACCCCACCCTTCTAGTCTCCTGTGCGGCCTCTCTTCCTGTCACATGGAGTGAGCAGCCCTCACAGTTTCACCTGACTCCCTTCCTGCAAGAGGACAGGCATGCTCAAGTCCTCCCCTACCGCTCAGAACAACCAAAATCCAAACTAAACTGAAGCCTGTCCTCTCAGTCATTTCTTCACTATCCATCCCACCCACAACCTCTACCTCCTCTTGCCTCACCAACTACACACCACAGAGCTACAGCCAGGTCCTCTCCCTTCTCCTCCAGCCTGCTATGGTGCCACTGTCACCTTAACTATGGCAGCAGCATCTTCACAGTGGGCTCACATGGAAAAAGACAGTACTTCCTCATTTCCCAGTTGGTGAACTGACTGACTGAATGATGAACTGATGAAATGCTCATCATGTTAATCTAGCCATGTACTCCAATACCTAAATTCTCCAGATCTCTCTAGTGTGCTGTCTTGTAGTCACCCAGCCCGTCAGTTTCATGTCCCCTGAGAACTGTAAGTTCTGGAGAATCCCAATCATCTGGGATTCTCAGGCTTTGCCATGTGGCTTTGACTAGAAGCTCATGATACAGATGTGACCTCTCAGAACCACCAAACTCACTACTTCACTCCCAACGTGCCTGGGCTCAGGGCTGCTTCATCTTTCACTGCCATTGGGCCATAAGCCTCATATTTATACATCATCATTTACATGATTCATTCATGTAACAAATTTCTGATAGAAACTTTCTGCTCTGCAGTAAGTAGCAGAGAGTCCAAGTAAAGGAGGCAAAGCACTCAAGCCACACACGCACATCAGATGGCAATAAGGGCTTCCAGGTAAGTACAGTGGGGGTGTGCAGTGCAGACTCCAACAAGGCAGTGCTGTTTTGTTTTTGTTTTTGCTTTTTTGGTACTGGGTATCAAACTCAAGTCCTTGCACTTGCAAGGCAGGCATGGTGCCACTGAGCTAAATTCCCGGCCCATGGCGGTACTGTTTTGAAAGGTGACCGGGGGTGGCCTTGCTGACTACTGGCATTTCAACAGAGATCTGAATAGGGGAGGGACAGTGCCACCTGGACCACTGTCGGAAGGGTCATGTGGGAGGAGTAAAAAGGCTAACAGAAGATGGTGCAAAGAGGGGCTTGGGAGGATGCAGCAAGAACATGAAGCCTAGCCTGATTTACATGGGAAACCACGATAAAAATTGGGAAAGGAATAGAAATGTGTCCCCAAATAAGTCTCTGATCACATTAAAATCTTTTGCTTGCTATTTCCTAAAATAAAAATGAATTCCTATGCCTCTGCTTTGAAAGTCCTCTGTGACCCGGGGTCTCACTCTCTGTCTCTTCTGTTCCTTTTCAGCTATGCCTGTCAAGGTCTATGCCTGTGTGTGCTGCAATGATGCATGGCATTCCCTGGGCCAGGGGTGTCTGTTCGTGCTCTTTCATAACCAGCTCACACTCAGTAGGACTCCCTGCAATGAGGTATGTCCTCTTGCAAGTCAAAGCCCCAACAGCATGTTCAACTAGATATGATACAGTTAGTGTTAACGGAGCATCTACTGTTGGTCAGATGCTGTGTTAAGCAATTCTCCTTTAATATTTACAACACTTTTGGAAGGTAAGGCTATTAAATTCCCTATCTCTATTTCACTGAGGAGAAAACAGAATCATCTGATTATTAAGTAAGATCCCAAGGTCGCATTGGTAGTAACCAAAACAGCAAAAATTAGGCCCCAATTCCTCTGATGCCAATGCCCTTCCATTTATTTGCATCGCAGATAGTTATTTATGTATGTTTTTTCCTTTAACTGTAAGTCCCCTCACGGCAGGGACTGTAATTCATTCCTCTTGGTATCCTCAGTACTTAGTAGGGTAGTTGCTCAATAATTACTTGCCACCATGAATAAAACTTTGAGATAATAACCAGGGGAGGAAATTGTCCCTTCATATAAAGCTCTTATTTGCTCATATTTATTCACTCATTCATTTCCATACACATGTTCCACAAGCTAGGTGGATCCAATATATACAGGTGTGCACCTGGATGTGCAGAAGATGCAAAGATAAATGTAATGAGCATTGACCCCAGGAAGCTTAGGCTCTAATTAGAGGAAGAGAAAGGGAGTTAAAACTTATTAAACATTCATAACGTGCCAAGTATTGTCCTCAAAACTTAATTTCGCCACCAGGAAATGGAACCCCAAAGAAGGTAAATACATTTTTTGAAAAACGTGCTTAAAAAAGAGCAGGACTGAGTTCTGATTCTGCATGTGGTCAACTCCACTATCATTCTCTCTCTAGGATGCCACACAGGGCCGTCCTATTCCAACCAGGCTGCATCACGATGGCAGATGGCACAGTGGAGATCCATCCCGAGGCCCATGCGTCTCCTTCACCTGCAAAGAAGGCACAGGCATACAGGTGCCAGTGCCCAGGAGAACAACAGAGAGAAGGCCCAGGCATCTTTGACCTGGAAACCAATGGTTTTGACAGGAATGTGGAAAGCACACATGTAGGAAACTTTAAACGAATGATAGAAAGGCAGCCAAATAGGAAAGAAGGAAGCAGAGGAGGGAAAGGAGGAGAGGGAGGGGAAATCTGTGCTCCTGGGCTCTGATGAAGGGACTCTGTCTTCTCCCCATCACTCTCTGCATGTACCTTACCTACAGCTGTGCAGGAGAGGACCGGGGAGCAGCCCTGGTGTCAGACTCACACAGCCCTGTGCAGCTGAACCAGTAAGTGAGCATCTCCTGTCTTCCTCTGAAATACGGGATTCACAGTCATCCTACTTTAAGTGCTGCTATGAAGGTCAAATGATTTACCAGTGTCTGGGACACAGGGGAGGATTGAATAATGATGGCTTGAGGAGCTCACCCATCTGATGGCCGGCGTCCTCCACAGCCTGTCAGAGCTGGGTCACTCCCTTCCACACAGCTGGCTACCTGGGTCCCCAGCCCAGAGGGTGCCTTTCATGGCCTCTGCTTATCCTAACCAAGACAGCCTCAGCCTCTCCTGCTTGCCCCTGGGGTGTCAGTGTGCATGAGTCCCCCACAAGGTGTTGGCCTGAAAACACTCAAGAGTCTCCTCAGGCAGAGGTCCTATGACTGCTATTCTGAAGAGCAGTCTCTTCAAGGCAGAGGCCACCAATGGAAGTGGCTTTGGTAGCAAAGAGCTTGCTGGCCACCTGGAAGGAAGGGTGATGTGGCCTGGAATCCCCACAAAACCAAAGACAGGACCATCCCAGCTGTTGTTTGAGGTGAGGTGTCACTATGCCAGGCACTCACTCAGGCAGGACCCTGAGTGATGCAGCAAGGTAAGAACAAGTCCTCTGCCTTCACACTGTGTGTCTCAAGGAGACCAAGAAGTCACATCCAAGACCTGACGAGTCAACCTTGGTCACAACCACATGTATGTGACCTTAGGAGACATGCACATCTGTTTTGGGGGGAGGAAGCATTGTCAGTCTTGCCTGAGGCCAGAGGGGAATGGTGCTGCTGGACAAGGCCACTCCCCAACCAGCTGAATGCCCAGAACACCAAGACCTGTGCTCTTCATACTTCCTGCCCCGTGGCACTGACATTGGGCTGGTCCCAGAGCTGTGTGATTTATGGAGAGACCAAAGGTTGGTGGGAGGGAGGTCCTTGCTCCCCAGGGAGACATGCAGCTCCACAGATGACACCAAGGAGCTGGAAGAGCAGGGAAAGGGAAGGCATGTCACTACCACATTAGCTGGGAGAGCTCATGGGCCACTTCTCACAGGCAGCCCAGGGAGGCAGTGCCTAATTTCCTGGTGTGGTAGGTGACAAAGCACGTGTGAGCAGTGACTGTGCCTCATGCCGACACCTAATCACTCCTAAGTGGGCCTCCCTCCTAGGACGAAGGGCTCTAAGAGATTGTCTGGAAGAAGGTAATGTGACTGGAAATTTGAAAGAGGTAATGGAGGGGAAGTGCATGTGCTGTGAAGAATCACCCAGAACTTGCTGGGCTCAGTGAGCCTCTGTAGCAGATGGGCCAGCCTTGACTCCCTGAGCTGGGGAGTGCACCTTCTCCTGCTGGCTCTGTCTCCCCTCAGATTCAGGAACTGGAGACCTGCCCTCTGGGGTCTAGGGTTGTGTGTTCAGAACTGGGGGGATGTGAACTGTTTCCTTGATGTCCCACAAACAAGATTCTTCACAGGGAAAATCAGAAGATGCTACAATCCCAAGGGAGGATTCCATCTCCCTTGGATGGAGATAAATGTCACAGGAAGCATGGGGCTGAAGAGCTGGGGCTGGCAGAAGGGAATGAGGTGACAAACATCTAGGGTGCAAAGGGTATTAGTCATATACACACTAACCCTGCCTCAGGCTGGCAATCCAGAAATGAGAACTAAAGTAGCTATGATGGAGGAGAAGAACACAGACCCAAACTGCCAGGGGACCTAATGGGCATTAAAACAGAGGCCTATGGCAAAGCAATCCACACACTGACCTGCCAAGCCCCACCTGAAGTTGTCTGGAGGAAAAGGCATCTCTCCTAGCAGGACAGTCAGTAGGCAATCCCATGGCAGCAGACTTGTACCTGAGTCCACTCACAGGAGGGTGAAGGGAAGCAAGCAAGCATGCTGCCCTGAATTGTGTTGCTGATCTACAGTGTTCCTTCCATAGGTTAGGTGAATCAAGTGCATTTTTGACATAATGATAATTTCAATCCACCATAGGTTTGTTAGGCTGCAATCTCATTATAAATTGAGAAACATCTGTATTTATATGGGACTCAACATTCCTATGGCACCTTCCTTACCTTGGAAAGCTTCTGACCACACCGGACCAAGCCAGCCAAGCACCACAGGAATGGAAAAGTCCCACCCCCTGGAAGGACCATTCCAGTGGGGAGCTGGGCTGATCAGGTGGCCTGTGGGGAAAGCTGCAAGTCACAACTTCTCTAGGCCTCAGGGAGGACGGGGTCACTGGATACCTCATCGAGTCACTATGCATAGGGTCCACCTTTACTTCTCTGGGACAAGGCAAGATAGCTCTTCCCCCACATAACCTAGGAGGCTTCCTGGGCTTAAAAGCCTACAAAAATGAGAAGACTTCACAAAAGTAGCACAAAAGGCCAAGGGTCAGGCAGATGAGATGACACAGGAAGGTTGTCTTTCTGGGCAGGGCCAGACACATCACCTAGTGCAGGAGAAATTCTCCATACGTGAGAAGATGTCCCTCCTGCAAAACAAGCATGGATTACTAGCTTTGCCCCTCTCTGCTTCTTTAATAGTGCTTGGAAGCTATGCCTTGCTATTACAGTAATAGCAATGTCCATTAGCGCTATTTCCTTCTTAAGAGATGCTATTGTGATAGAAAATTCGGACACAATCTTCCTCATGAGGTGAATTCTCACATGTGAGTAGAAAGTAGTCCTTCCAGCAGATGGGCTATGGGGAGCTGCAGCAGGGCAGAAAGGCAGGAAGGAAGAAGAGTCACCCTCCCCAACCTAAGTGACAAGGACCTCAAGAAGTCAACCAGTCCACCAGCAAAACTTCTGGCACTGGGGAGCTGCATTAGAGCCATGTGAAGGGGCCCTTGGTATCCCTAAGGCAGACTGCTGCTCTGGTCTGTCCTGGTTTAGCATGGTAAGCATGAACCTTCCCCAAAGACAACCCCAAGCACAGGCTTTGAATCCCACTGGGCCTTCCTCCCTTTCTGCTGACCATGCTGAGTTCCCCCATGTGACTTTAGCATCTCCACATCTGTTCCTCTGGCTGCTGGGGCCTCTGTCCCTGTGAGCCTGCTCTAAGGTCCTCTTCCTGTGCCACTGTGGTTGCTCTTCCTCAGTGACTCAGTGCCCACTTTCCTTGTACATGACCGTCCTTCATAAATAGCGAGTGTGCCTGCCGCCTTATCCTTCCGTCTCTGACAGGTCCACCTCCTACTCAGGCACAGGCACACGGGCTGACTACCTCCATGCCAGCTGTCAGGCTGTGAACACCCACTACCCTGCCCAGTGACTTGGGTATTAATACTGCACTTCTCTACTGGAAAGCTACAGCTGAGCTGTGCTAATGCACAGAACTACCAGCTCTATTCCCTGGACTCATATGCTTCCTATTGTTCCTAGCAGACTGAGAGACCCCGAAGGAAGCAATGAGTAGTTCAGCTTGACTGAAAGCAAAGGACTCTGAGCTTAGACAGAGCTGACTGCAAATGCTAGTTTCAACCGTGGTGACGAGTGTTATTGCGGAGAATTTACTGAACTTCAGACTAAGCCTGTTTTCTTATCTGGAAAAAGTAAGGTAAACGAATAAAACTTCTTCTTCTACAATAGTACTTTAAACATCAAATAATTCTCAATGTTACATACTGTAAAATAGCTATATAATCCCAGAATGTAAACTCCAACCCTTCTTTTTATCTTTATTTCCTCAATCCTCAGGACTCATGGGGACTCCGCAAAATTTTACAGAATGAAGACATTTTTGAAAAGCAGATTGGACCCCTGGAAGGTGAGGGTGGCTCACAGAGCCTTGGGGTGGCTGGGGGAGGAGCCTGGACATCCCTGAGTGTAGCGAGTGTGACTGACAGACTCAAGACTGAGACATTGGGCCTCCTAATATCAAGCTGCAGCTTTTCCAAATATTTGCTTTTGGTAGATTCTCTCTCTCTCTCTCTCTCTCTCTCTCTCTCTCTCTCTCTCTCTCTCTCTCTCTCCTGATGGTCACAAGATCACTGCCAACATCACTGCAAGAATGAAACTTAACATTTTGAGGGGTTTTTTTTGGTACTGGAAATTAAACCCAGGACCTTCATCTCCAGCCTCTTTTTAAATACTGTATCCTGAGATAAGGTCTCACTAAGTCATTAAATTGCCTGGGTTAGGCTCAAATTTGTGACCCTCCTGCCTCAGCCTTCCAGAGTGCTGAGATTAGAGGTATACACCACCCTGCCTGGCCATAACTGAGCTTTTTAACTTACATCCCACTGGCCAAGACTAGGCCACACGGCCGTCCACAGCCAGGAGAAGGCTGGGAAATCAGGGAGCATGATCAGAGCTTCATATCAGGATCATCTGTTCAAGGAAGGGGGTGAAGGATATTGTGGGCCACTAGCACTGCCTCCGCACACATTTTTCATGTTAGATTTTACTTAGAGAAGATGTTCTCTGAAAAACACAGGCCAACAACAGAGAAATATGTTACCATCTTCTCCTGCTTTCCCTTCTCAACAAATATTTCACCGTACAATACATTGGCAGGAGGGAAAAAGAAGTGTAAATCAGGTCACAAATACCAATCCCGCTGGGAGCGTTGGCGACGCTGTGCGCCCAGCCTGCTGCTGTTTATTGAAGGCCTCGGAGGTGACCCAGTCACAAGCGTGAGGCTGCAAGACTTAGTGCCATCGCAGTGAGCGTCGGCAATCCTTTTTCAGGGGATCAGAAAGAAAGAAGGGCAGTATGGCTCCAGCAAAAGCTGAACTCTTCACCCCTTCCCTATAGGGAAGAAGAGAGCTCAGTGTGTCTGAAGAACATGATAAAAACTGTCAAAACAAAGGCTAGAATTATACTGAGCTGGGGCTTCAAGTCAGGAAGAAAAGCAGCAGTTTTCCTCCTCGTCCCTGTCCTTCGAAAGCTACACCTGTAGGATAGGGCATAGGAGGGAGGGGGAAATATGCTTTCCAACCCAAGGAAAAGTCTCTTCAGATAGCCAAGGACAGAACATGCGTGTGATTCTGTCACCACCCCCCCAGCCTGTCGTCAGCTCATCAAGGGAAACTGAGGGCACAGGTGGCTCTGCAAGATCCAGAGGTCACTGACTTCACAGTTTGTAAGTGTCAGGAAAAGCAACCCCACCTTCAGCAGATTAGCAACTCTTCAGCAACTGGCATCAAGGGAATTAAAATCTGATGTCTTTGCCCATTCATTTACCTTCACTGAAGGCCACAGAAACACAACCAGGGCTCTTGGGCTTTTGGAGAAAAGGCTTTGTGCTTTGCGGGAGGAAGAACAGTTAAAGGGGTTCAAATTTATCATCTAATTTTAGCCTAATTAAGTCACAGATCCCATTTGTTTCTACTTGAGGAGCTTCCCTGAAGTCAAAGACTAGTTATTTTCACTTCCTTTCTTTTAACTTGTACACACTGGCCCCTCACCAACACCCACAGAGAACTTGGACTTCCCCTCCAGGGGAGCAACCTTTGCTTCCAATTTAGCACCCCATTAGCCACTTCCTTGGCAGATGGCAACCCAGCATCTAAACTCAAAAGTGGGATATTGGGTGCTACCTGGGCCGTTTCCTGACTCAGCATGTGGCTGGACTGAGCCTGCAAACTCTGCTCCCTGTCCAGCTACACCAGAGGAAATTGCCTTCTCTCTCCTCTTCCCCTCCCCAAGGCTAGGTGAGAATTGATGCAAAGTACTTGGCAGTCCTTGGAGGGGGACACCCTGCCAGTGCTGGCCACTGTCATTTCTATGGTGTTGCTACAGGTAGAAACGCAGTGTGAAAAATTCTCACACTTCCACTGCTTTTGGTTCTTGCCAGTCCAAAGTGAAAACAGGAGAGGGGAGGGGAGAAGGAGAGAAAAGGAAAATGAAAGTGGAGAGTTAGGGTTGTTCATTAAGGTAAAAGCTCACCTTGCATTAGGATAGCGTAAATGCACCTGATGCCTGGCCATGCTGGTTCCCTGGTTCCAGGTAAGTGTGTCCATCTCCACAAGCTAACAATACAATAGAAAAGCAACATACCCTTGGTGTGTTTCCCAACCTTCTTAAACACCACAAGGCAGACTACGAAGGGAAAGGAAAACACTTTTCTCTCCGCTTACCATAGAACCACAGATCATCTCCCCACACCTGTTGTCTTTCTTACCTACTCTCACTAAAAATATCCTCTTTCTTTCAAAACAAGCTATTTTCTTCCTATCACCTTTAAAAATCCAGAACTCTTTGGCTATTCATTAAGAAAACTCTTTGTGCCAGTACAGAAACAGTGATGAGGCGTCCACTTTGCATTCAACCCCTATTTCAGAATGATGCTCTTGCTACACAGCAAAATATTTAGTTTGTCAGAGCAAAGGACTGGATTCAAAACTTGAGATTTTGTCCTAGATATGTGAATCCTCACTTGACTTCTCTGTATCAGATAAACATAGCTAGACAATTAAACAAATTCAAAACTTCTGGAACAAGCCCTTTTAGATTTTCAAAAGAAGGGTGACACAAAAAATTAAAGGCATTCTTGGTGGTGGGCAGAAGTCCAGGATATTCCATGAAGAAACATTCAGACCAGCCAGATCTGGGGCAGCCAAGTCTCAAGTGATTGAAAAACCTGGGTAAACTCCAAGGACGTTAGTTTGCCCTCTTGTTTCCAAGAAAAAAGCGTGGGCTTTGGCTTAGCTTGTAACAAATGTAGTAATTTGTTATGCAATAACTTAAATGGATTATCATGTTAAGCATAGAAAGTTTTTGTCGTTAGAAAAAAAATACCCAGGATTAAATACAAATCCAAAAAGTATTACAAAACACTTAACATTAAGCCAGTCACTTTGCTCTTAATAGACAATGCCACCATGACTATCATCCTCAAACTTGTTAGAGTGGAAAAGTTTCCCAAAAGAACATCCCAGAAGCAAGAAGAGGCCAAGTCATTAGCTTTATTGAGACATGCTACAGAAGAGGAAAGCTTTTTAACAGGATAAGAGTAGTGGCGATAAATAATCAAAGCAAAGCACAGAGCCAGTTGGCAAATCTGCACTTTCTAACCACACACATGCCGCATTTCATCACGACATAGGATGTGGTCACAAAGGACAGGAGCCGTAATGTGTATAAAACAATACAGTATCACAACTCCACACGATTTACTCTGTATTCCCTGGGTTTGAAAAGAATCCCCAATCCACCATGCAATACACACACACACACACACACACACACACACACACACCAACACCTTCAGCTTTCTACTTTACTAACTAAAACAATAGTGAAAACACCTGCCTGTCCAGGTGGTTTAGGTAAGGAGCATTGCATATCACCTGAAGACTAAACTTACATACAGTCTGCTAGCAGCACTATGATTGCAGACACATCACCATGGTGAAGTAAATTAAAGAACATTGGCTTTAGAAGCCAAGCCTAGAGTTTAGATCTTCCATCAAATAGTCATCTTCTGTGTGTCTTTGTTTATGTTATTTAATCTTAATTAACCTCAATTTCTTCATCTGGGAAATGGGCAAGGAGAATGAATATCATATCTGTTCTCCTTCCCCTTTCCCACTCAAGGCTGTTGTGAGGATTAAAAGAGAAAATCCAGAGGAAAGCTTAGTAAATCTTTGAGCAGTTAGACTAATATTTGTTGTTAATTTATTTAACTTCCATGAACCTTTTTCTTCTCATTTATCAAATGAGGATTAAAATAAATTCACTCTTTTGTCTTCTCATGGAGGTTTCACAGAACTAAACAAGCTGATCTATATGCATGTGTTTGGGAAACAATAAAGCACTTCATGCATACTTGTTATTATATTAGGTTAACCTTGAGCTTCCCAATATCCTCCTACCAAGAAAAGCGGGGCCCCTCACGGCTCTGTGTCCTTCACTTCTCATTTCAGTGGCCTTGTACCAAGGAGTCATCCTGACATAAAAGCAAGCCAACAAATGTTGCCATTCTCACAAGTGCCCCATCCTTCCCGGTCCAATTTAAATAATTGCTTGCATAGATCTGCATAAGTTATACATCAGTTGTTACTTTACTTAGGGATTTGAGTTGAAAATAATCAAGCTATTATTAACAGATTCTTGTTTTCTTCCCTCTCTGTCTACCAAAAAATAAAATGTTCTTCTCTTTCAGGGAAAATGATACATTCCATAAGTAAAAAGCAAAAGAAAAAAACTGAAGGAAAGGAATCCAGTACAAATGGTTATAGTTTATTGCCTATTCCACTCATTCCCACACTACAAACTGCCTCTGCTCCCAGTGACCAGTAGAACTCTTAATCCAAACCCCTTTTTCATTTTCCAAAATTAGAATAATTTAATTAGTTTTTTGAGCATGGATTGTAAAAGTTATGAAAACATAATATTGAACAACAACTAAAAGTACACCAAAACATCTTATCAAAAATAAATGAATAAACTTTTATAAATGTATTAATATTTCGGGGTCTGTATTTATTACATTCTATAACCTTTTTTGTTATGTTGTAGTCATCTTTCTGCCTCAAGTATAAATTCATAATCATCACCTTTAAATCACTTCATAGTTTCCTATCCCAGGCGTGTATCATGATATACTTAATCACTTATTTAAATTACTAATTTTTAGTAATTTAAAAATGATGTGCCTAAGTTAAAAATTGAAATGCATGCCAACTGTATGATTGAGCTTTTCTTCTTCTAGCTATTTATCCAAGAGAAATGAAAGCATAAGTCTATAAAAATACTTGTACACAGATGTTCATGCTAACTTTGTTTGTAATAGCCAAAACCTGTAAGCAACTCACAATGCATCAATAGATGAACAGAAAAGAGAATTGAGGTACATCCATACAATGCAATAAAAAGGAGTAAACACAATAGCATCAGCGAATCACAGAGTAATTACACTCAGTGAAAAAAGCCAGACAAAGAACACATGCTGTATGAGACTATGTATATAAACTCTAGAAAATCCACTTCAGTGCATAGTGGCTGCCTGGAGATAGGAGAGTAGGGAGGCTGCAGGCAGGGATTGAAGGAGCATCAGGAAGCATCTGCAGGTACTGTACTGGATATGTTTGTTACATGGACTGTAATGGCTGCATACACATATGCCAACACTTCCCCAACTTCGCAGTTTAGACTGTGCATCCTGTGTGTGTCAGTTACACCTCCTACAATGCTGTTGAGACACTGGGGTTGGGGGTGTTTTTAGAACATTCTGTGAATGGGTGAGTTCCTGCCTCCTGGGAATCTTTCTGCCTTTGACCCCGACTAGCATTATAGTTTCTTTCCATATCCTGCTGCTGTTGACCTAAACTTCCTACAGTTCATACCCACACCTTCATGGTCTTCCACAAGCACACTCCTGATATAATTTTCCAATGACTTGTTACCTAGTCCACTGGTATTCAATTAATTCTCCACAAAATCTCCCAGCACCTCAGACATCATTGCTTAGCCCCCAACCCCCTTTCTAAGCTTTTGCTTTTACTCTCTACTTTCATGCAGCCCACATATCATATGCAACCCGAGTCATCCACTGGAACATCATTGAAGCAACTCCCTTCACGTGTAAGACTCAATTTTCTCATCTATGAAGTGACATAGTAATCATAATCTGACCAGTTAGTAGAAAAATCAAGTGTTTGGGGGAAGCATTTCCAAATACCATTTGGCATGCTTTGCTCTGTCTAAACATTCCTGGAAACCAATGATGCCCCTTTTCCATCTTACTATTTCACCCACTCTTCATGACCCATGTCAGGACTGCATCCTCTAGAGAGTCCTCCTCTGAGCTCTCATGATATGCTAGATATACCTGTCTTACAACAATTGACAATCAGCTTGCCCACTCGTCATATACATAAGTCTGTGTGCTTGTCACATGAGCAAATCTCCCCCGCACTGCTCTGTAAGCTGCCCATGGATAGGACAACCTGACTCACCATTGCTTCCTCACTGTGCCTCACAGACAGTGTGTGGTGATCATTGGTTCACAAGTGAAAGGCTCACGGGGAGCCTGTCCTCTGGTCTGAGTCACTATTACTTAGACATCATTCTCAACTTCCAAGGAGAAAATAACTCTAGGGCTACTGGAGAACTGAACTCAAAAACCTTGTATCCACAGGACAGCATCCAGGGGCTGGGATCATGCCCCAAAGCAACATAGTGTGGCCTGGTGAAAGGACTGCACCCCAGGCCTCCTCAGGGACTTCTGAGCTCCATCTCCTCCTTGTAGTCACACTTCTCCAACCCTATTTGGGGTGTTACTGTGGCTTTAGCGTCCACAAAATTCATTAAATTTTTTATAGCCTCTCACCTAGTTTTCTGCCTAGTCAAGCTGTCAGTCTTCTTAGGAAAGACTCATGCCTGTTCCCACAGCAAATGGTGCTAGCCATACAGAAGTCACTGAATAAACATTTTTGGAACTGCATGGGATTGAAATACATTTGAAAAGTGCCTCTGAGCTCTCAGGACCACAGTGTGGGATACTCATCATTCTTCACAAGCAGACTCTTTACAGTTTTGAAAATGGTGTTTCAGTTCAAGGAACCGAACAAGGAAGCAGAAACTACACTGCCAGGTACACCCAGTGCAATTGTGCGTAGAGGAAGAGAGTTTGCTAAGGCAAGCAGGAAGGAAAAGGGAACATGTTGACTGCATTGTACATCACTCAAGATCAAGACAGAAAGGCCTTGAGGTGTGGTGCAGACAGCCAGATTCAGTAATAGAACAAAATTCACATGAGAGTTAAAAATTGCAATAGTTTTTAAAAAATATGTCTATTGTTATAAAGATCCTTGTATATTTTAGCAATTAAAAATTTATAAAAATGTTCCTATTTCACATTGCCTATTATACCTTTTAGAAATGAGATCATGAAGAATTTGGGTTATAATAATAATCAATAAAACACAACTATTAATGAGAGCAACAAATTTTCAGCAACCAAATGGCCAGTGATAGAGGACTTAATAAATTACAGTATAGCCAAATGTTGTAGCACAGTACAGATATTAAAAATCACTATGGATGATTTGTTTTAGGAAAAATGTCCATATACATAAAAATAACCAAAAATTTACTTTAAAATGATCTTAAAACTATTTATACTGAATGATACAAATATAAAAAATTTATTATACATGTAATTGTTTATACGTACATATTTATTCCTTATGAATACAGAAAAATGACTAGAAGGATATTTAAACATTTGATTAGTGGGGATTACTTGCATGCAAGATTATATATGAGTTATTTTTAATCTTATGTTTACTTGTCCTTTATAAATTTTTTCCAAATATGAACTATCTGATAAAGTGTGTAATTGAGAAATCAATAAATCCAGATATAAGACACCCAGGAACTCAAAAAACCTAATGCAAGAAAACTAGCTAACATAAACTAGCAATAATATCTGTTTATGTTTAAACACTGAACATGTGGCACTGAGGGAGCCTGGAAGATATTTAGGTGTAACCCAGTCCAGGAATCTCCTGTCTAGCCTTCACAGGGTTTTTGAGGGCAATGGGAAATGAAAGGAGGTCAAAAGAAGTTAGGGAGAGGGGGGACAGAGGGAAGAAAAAGGAAGGAACAAAGGGTGGCAAGGAGGAAAGGAGGAAGGAGCACTGCCACGTTAGGGCTGCACGCCCAGAGTGTGTTTGGGGAAAGACGCCCGCACACGTGCCAAGTAACCACAGAGCGGCGCGGCCCCCACGGTCAGGGAGTGAGTTAGAGAAACCTGAAGGCCGGGATGGGCAGTGAATGCAGGAAGCAAGGGGCTATTCTGTCACAGGGCACTCAGCTGCGCGTCGGGAGGGCATGTGACCCCGGTGGTGCAGGGACACCGTCCTTCTCGCGTGCCTCTGTCCTTCGGAGGCGGGGATGCCCGGAACTGCATTTTTCCAGCTACGGTACTTCTCCAGTCAGCTTCTTCCCAGGTCCTGCTACTGGGGCTCCTTCCCTTTGTGTGTACTGGAGGGGGCACAGACCCCCGCAAGGGCAATTGCTGGGCTCCCGAACTCTAGCTTCTTTCCGAGTTCCCAGGACAGATCCTACCGTGCTGTCTCCAAAGACAGTGTTTTTAGAAAGGGGACCTACGCTGTGTTAGGAGCCCTGCTTCTGCTCTGCCTTAATTGTTCGCTCTCTGAGAGTCCCTGGTCCCCGCCATTGAGAGCTCGCCCGCCACTTAAACTCCCTCTGTCTCGCACCTGTGTAGCTAGTCTGCTCTACCACATTCCCCCTACTGGAGACACCAGTGCTGCTCATGTTCAGGCTGGGCCTGACTAACCAGGCTGCCTCCCAGGGTAGCCGGGTAGAGGCCTGGCCAAGGCTGCCAGCTCCTGACTCCCGGGACAGCGGGTGACTCCAAGCTTGAGTGACCAGCTCTTCTCTGGACGTCACTGGAAGCCGAGCAGCTCATCCAGTTTTTCTTTTTGTGCTTCAGGTGTTTGGAAGAAGCTCTGTCTTCCCAGAGTCTTTTCTTTTCCCAATTAAATATTTCCAGTCCTTCCAACCATTTTTCTTCAGACAGCATTTTTATTTTTCCTCCACTTTTCTAGATTTTATTCCACTAAATAAAATCTTCAAGGCAATGTGACTCTCAGACCATGCTCAAATGATAAGAAAATGCACTATGTTTGGGGGCCTTTAGGGCAGACAGTGAAATTATCCACTCCTTCACTCAAACATTATGCTCATATTAAATTTGATAATGATAATTTGTGATCAATAGTTTATTTATTGGTGGCAAAGCAAATTCTATTTTTCTTTTATTGTGCTATCAATACCCCTGTGAATTTTCTTCCCTCTATGTACAATTAAATCAGATATTTCTCATCCCATACCTCTGCAAAGCTTTAAAATTTTTAAATATTCAAATTTTGCCTCTACTTACTTTCATTTTTTAAGCATTTTAATCAATTATTCTCAACATTTAAAATCCTTTTAATCCTGACTTCCTCCTCCAACATGTGGACCCATGTGGATTGCCGTTGTTTGCAAATTTGATAATTACGTATTTTACTTTACCACCTAATTCTTTGCAAAAGACAGAACAGAAACACAAGCCTGCATCAAAACTTTTGGGTAATGATTTTCCAAACCAGTCACCCAAAAAGATGGTCACCTGCACACTGAGGAAACCCTCATGCCTTCTAATTAGCATGCACATGATGGCTTGTTTCCAACTCACAAATTTGTCCTGGGCCCTCACTGCCTCACCTGTGTGCTTCTGGCTTTACTTCCACCTCTGGGCTGAGACACTCAGACAGCCTCCACTGGGACATGAGAGCTTCTTCTGCAGCTTTTCTTATTTACCTACTCATCAGGAAATTAAGTGATTCTGTATTTAGAGTGTTAGTATCTTTTCTGGCTATCCTCATCACTAGCTTTTCTACAAATTTTTAACAAATTCTTAAACACTTGTTTTCTTAAATTCTAGACTATGTGTCTCAGTATCTAGTATCTCCTTCCTCTACCTTACAAGTTAATGTCCAGGTTTCTACCTCTTCCATTTTAATTTCTGGCACTTTTTAGACAGACTATGTGCCATTTCTCTAAAGGCTGCCTTAGCTCAGCATTTTTCAAACTATGTTCTATGAAATGTCAAATGGTGTTTCACAAAAGTCATGTTCTTCAGTGAAATGACTTGACTAAATGCTGCATGTAATAGTTACATTTGGTGATCCACAGTACAGATTAATACCAAGGGCTCTAAAAATCCTATCGTGGAAAGGCCAGCTTCATGTTACTTAAGCCAAAATTTCCCTAATATAATTGACCCTTGAATTTTTCTGGAATACGTATTCCTAATTTTGAAATGAGACTCCACTTAGAACTTTCAAAACACGGCTAAAACAGTTTTGTGTTTCAGAATTTGTTCAACATTTACTAATTATGGGGTAGACTGCAGGAGCTCTCCTAAGGTATGGAGCACAGAGTTGATGACTACTGCACTGTCCTTGCCCTGATACGCTTACAATCTGGTGACAGAGGACAGAAGTGTAAATAACTGGTCAGAACACAAGTAGGTGCACTAGAAAAATGTGGTGGGATCATCAAAGACTATGCAAGGAGCTCAGACAAAAACTACTGAGCAAGACTTAAAGAGGAGTCAGCACATGTAGACCCCAAATAATAAAATGTCAAAGGATCTCTGAGCCAAACAAGAGTGGTGAGAGGTGTTCACACACTTTCAATTTCAGAGAAAATACTGAAGAAAATGATTTCTCCAATAATTTGCATATATTGTTTCCTTTTAAATTTTCCCAACTGATCTTCCTAAATTTGCCTTTTTATCTATTTCTTCATAAGGTATGATATTCTCAGTGTGACGTCATATTCTAATACAATATGCCTAACATAGTATAAATGAAGGGTCTCACCATATTTCTTGTAGTTTATGTCAATACTGCCTAAAATTCTGCCAGCTTTTAGGGTAACTATATATAGCATTGTCTTAAATTATGCTTACCTGTATATTTCTGTGTATGTTTTTTAACTGGTGCCTTGGCTAAACTTTCTATCCTGTATCTTTCTGAATATTGTTTTATTTTGATTCAGGGATATCATTTCCTAGTTATCACTGTTAAATTCAATATTGTTGAGTTGAGTTCCCAGTCTGCCAGTTTCATTTTTTATTTTAATTTTGCCATCCAGCATATTTAGTCTCTTTCCAGGCTTCTTGTCACTTCTGATCTTGTAGGTCTGCTTTCTATATTCTTACATAAATCTCTATTTGAATCATCTATTAAACCATTTCCAGACAGAAACCTGAGGGGCTTCCTACTCACACTGAGTCAGCACAATGAATGAGGACAGGTAGTATGGATGGACACAAACTACCTCCTCCGGGTCAGGCAATTAGGCCGGCATGGAGGGGAAGAAGGGAGCAGTACAGGAAGTGGGGAAAATGTCAGCTCACCCTACAGTCTCTGCAGAGTCATCAGAGAGATGTGATGTGTGGGAGCAGGCAGTGGGGAACCCCTGCCCAGCAGGCTCACAGTGGAATGCTGGCCTGCCTAGGAGTGGCAGCATAGAGGCATTAACTAGACACAGGGATAGAAGGCTCTGCAACACTATAAAACAGAGCAATGAGATCCTGATCTCAGTAAGCAGCAGAGAAAACAGCAGCGGAAAGCGACACAGACACTGTAAGAAAGGAGATGGTACAAGCCTCTATTGAACCTTATCTTTCTACACCAGGGGGTCAAGTAAACCTGTGGGAGTAAGCAGTACTGCAAAGAAAAGAAGATTGGCATGGGACATAGTGCATGAGGAATGTAATAACCCTCTCACATAGTGATGCTGGTCAAATGAGGACCTGGAGCTCAGAGAAAGCTTATGCCTGGACTGACAGCTGGGGAGACATCTCAGAAAACTTAATCCTGGAGAAAGTGTGCAATGTGAAGAGCATAGAAGGAAGAACCTAGAGGGTGTTTGAGTTCAAAGTAGAAGACAGGAGTAGGCACCAGAGAAAGACTCTAGCATGTCAGAAATGGACAGCTCCTACCTGGCAAGTCAGCCAGGATTTCCAAGGAGTACTTAGTTGAAGATTTAATTTTCCAAGCTCATTTGAGTGATTGGCCACAGATTCTTTATGTTAACATATTCATAATGGGGTGTTTTATCACTTGCAATACTGCATATGCTTTAAGGTGTCTAAAAGAGGCACTATTGTCTGGAAAGTGTCACTTCCACAACCCATCTCTGCCTGCAGCACCCAAGCTAGCCATGAGAGCCCACCCTTTAAGGGGCTACTGCTGCCCCTTGGAGAAAGGCAAGGACAGCCGCAACAGATGTGGTGAGAGACCAGCGGAGTGCCAACCCATCAGTATGCCTTTTCTTCACTTGCCTCCAGCTGCCAACTTATTTTGGGAGGCGGGGAGATGGAAGGTGATGTTATTGCTTTTGACTTGGCTTACTGTTTTGGTCTTTTACACATAATCTGCCCCCTGACCCAACATTAGCATAATGCTCATTAATCAAGCTCTGGCCTTCAATTAATGGCCAGCTGTGTGGAAGCCGTACATTTAATAGCTTCTGAATCAGTCAGGCAAAAGGTTAGGCAAATGATTTTGGCAGGAGGGGTGGGGAGCATCCTAATTCTGTAACAGCCTGGAGGCATCTCCCCTTGCAGTGAACATGTTTGATCTCCTTTGTGAATGACAGGAGGAGACTGGACGGGACTTTAGCCAATTTGCTTTCCTCTTGTCCCCCCACATCCAGCCCCAGACCACCCTAGATGGGATGAAGGCAACACTGTCTTCCATCCTCTGGCCTGGGGTCACCCCTACCCCCACATCACTGTACAGGCAGCCTGCCAATGAAGAAAGCCCCAATTTATTGCTTTTGGCAGTGTCTAGGCTAGGCATTTCTATAAACCCAGTACTAGAGCTGACTAATAAAACATACAGTCAGATTTGCCCCTCAATAAATGTCTTTCAACCTTTAATCCTGTTTGTTGCAGTCTTTAAGGGAGCATTGATTCAGTGGGCAACCACGGCTTTTCCTCCCATCTATCTCCCCAGATGGATGCTCTGTCACCCCTCTCCACCCAGTCCGACAAAGGAGAGGCCTCAGAGGGAGGCACAGGGCATCTCTAAAGATGTATTGCACTTTGTTTTTGGTATGAAATTCTTTTATTGGTACATTGTAGGTATAAAACACAATTACATTTCTCATTGGGAATTGTACCTTTACATGATGCATCTTGGTTCTTATTTTTTCTCCATTCCTAGCCCTCCCTTCACCCCCTCCACCCTTCCCTATTTACAAAGACTTTATTTCCATTTTTTCCATTTCTCAGCATTTTTCCTTACCTCCTTTCCTTTTCCCTGCCCCTCCCACTACCCCTACCCCTTTGGACCTTTTCTTCCTATTTTACATTATCGATTATTCATTCTAATCATTGGTACATTTTAGGTATACAATATAATGACATTCATCATTGGAAATCTGAACCTTTACATAGTCTCTCTTGGTTCTTATTTTTCACCCTTGCCCAGCCCTCCCTTCAACCCCTCCAGTCCTCCCTATTTACAAAGATTTTGTTCCTATTTTTCCATTTTCTCATATTAATCCCATTCCCTTCTATCCTTTCCCCTAGCCCTCCCACTTCCTTCCCCTTTGCCCCTTTTCTTCCTATTTCACATGACCTATTATACATTTAGTCCTTATTTACACTTTCAGTTTCTCACACCAGAGAAACTATTTCGTATTTACACATGTGTGTCCTATTTATTTCACTTAAGAGTATAACCTCAATGTGCATCCACTTAGCTATAAATGTCTCTAATTTCTCATTTTTTATGGCTGAGTAGTACTCCATTTTATAAAAAAACCACATTTTCTTTATCCAGTCTCCAGTTGATGGGCATTTGGGCTGTTTCCAAGTTTTAGCTATTACAAACTGTGCTGCTGTGAACATGGGAGCACATATATCACTGTGGTATGATTCTTTTAATTCTTTGGGGAAGATCCCCAGCAGTGGAATAGCAGGGTCAAATGGGACTTCCAGTCCTAGTTCTTTGAGGTATCTCCATACTGATTTCCACAGTGCTTGCACCAGTCTACACTCCCACCAGCAGTGGAGCAGGGTTCCTCTTTCCCCACAGCCCCACCAGCATTTGTTATTGGTCAATTTCTTGATAGCAGCCATTCTTTCTGGAGTGAAGTGGAATCTCAGTGTTGTTTTCATTTGCATCTCTCGAATGACCAGTGATGTTGAACATTTTTTCATGTATTTATTTGCTATTTCTACTTCTTTCTCTGAGAAATGTCTGTTCATTTCAGATGCCCATTTTTGGATTGGGTCTTTAAATTTGGGAGGTCTGATCTTTTTAAGTTCTTTATAGATTTGAGATAATAGACCTTTGTCTGAGGAAGATCAGGTGAAGATTTTTTCCCACATTGTGGGTTGTCTCTTCACACTGCTGGTGGTTTCCCTTGCTGTGCAGAAGCTTTTGAATAAGAAGAGATCCCATTTGTTGACTGTTTGTGCTAGATCACGGGCAACTGAGGTTTTGTTCATAAAATCTTTTCCTACACCGATGTCTTCAAGGGTTCTACCTAACCTCTGTTCCAACTGGTTCAGAGTTTCTATTTTAATATTTAGATCTTTAATCCATTTTGATTTTAGTTTAGTGCATGGTGAGAGATATAGGTCTAGTTTTAATCTTTGGCAAGTTGAAGCCCAATTTTTCCAGCACCATATATTAAAGAGGCTATCTTTCCTCCAGTGAGGGTGCTTGGCTCCTTTATGGAAGATGAGATGTCTGAGTGTGTCTGGCGTTGTTTCCACATCTTCTAATCTGTTCCACTGGTCCTCAAGTCTGTTTCTTTACCAGTACCATGCTGTTTGTATCACAGTAGCTTTGTAGTATACTTGCAGGTTGAGGATTGTGATACCCCCTGCCATGTCTCTGTTACCTAGAATTGCTTTTGCTATTCTGGGTCTCTTCTTGTTCCAAATGAATTTTTGGATTGTTTTCTCAAGGTCTATGAAGTATGCTGCTGGGATCTCAATTGGAATTGCATTAAATCTATATAGCAGTTTTGGAAGTATGGCCATTTTCACTATATTATTCCTTTCTACCCAGCAGCAGGGGATGTCTGTCCATTTTCTGGTATCATCCTCAATCTCTCTTTTCATAGTGCCATAGTTTTCGGAGAAGACGACTTTGATTTCTTTAGTTAAGATGATTCCTAGGTATTTCAGTTTTTTGGATGCTATTGTGAAAGGAATTATTTGCCCTATTTCTCTCTCAGTGAGTCTGTCATTGTTGTAGAGGACAGCTATTGATTTTTGTGGGTTAACCTTGTAACCAGCTACTTGACTGAACCTGGTTATTAAGTCTAGAAGACTTTTGGTGGAGTTCTTGGGGTCTTTTATATAGAGTATCATGTCATCTGCAAATAATGACAATTTGACTTCTTCATTACCTATCTTTATTCCTTTTATTTCTTTCTCTTGTCTAATTGCCATGGTTAATGTTTCCAGAACTATATTGAACAAGAGTGGTGATAGTGGACATCCTTGTCTTGTTCCTGATTTTAGTGTGAAGGATTTTAGTTTTTCAGCATTTAGTATGATATTGGCTGTTGGTTTCTCATAGATGGCTTCTATCAGTTTGAGGTAGAAACCATCTATTCCAATTTTTTGTAGGGTTTTTATCATAAATACTTGTTGGATTTTGTCAAATGCTTTTTCTGCATCTATGGAGATAATCATATGGTTTTTGTCCTTGGCTCTATTGATATAGTGTATTACATTGATTGATTTGCATATATTGAACCATCCCTGCATCCCTGGGATGAATCCCACTTGATCAGGGTGTATGATCTGCTTGATGATCTTCTGCATTCTGTTTGCCATTATCTTATAAGGATTTTTGCATCTATGTTCATTAGTGAGATTGGCCTATAGTTCTCTTTTTCAGTTGGGTCTTTCTCTGCTTTGGGGATCAAGGTGATGCTTGCTTCCAGGAATGAATTTGGGAGTATTGCTTCCCTTTCAATTTCACTGAAGAGTTTAAACAGTAGTGCCAGCAGTTCCTTTCTAAATGTCTTGTAGAATTCAGCAGTGAAGCCATCAGGCCCCGGGCTTTTCTTAGTTGACAAGTTTTTAATTACATTTTCAATTTCATTGGTTGATATTGGGTTGTTCAGAATTTTTAGGTCTTCTTCGTTCAACTTTGGTAATTCATATGTATCTAGGAATCTGTCCATTTCTTCTGTGTTTTCCATCTTATTGGCGTATAGGTTCTGGAAGTAGGTATTGATGATCCTCTGGATTTCTGCTGGGTCTGTTGTCATTTCACCCTTTTCATTCCTAATTGCATGGATTTGGGCCTTTTCTTTCCTTTTTCTGACAAGGTTGGCTAAAGGTTTGTCAATTTTGTTGATTCTTTTGAAGAACCAACTCTTGGCTTCATTGATTTTTTGTATTGTTCTCTTAGCCTCCATTGCATTGATTTCTCCTCTGATCTTTATAATTTCCTCCCTTGTATGAGCTTTGGGGTTGTCCTGCTCTTCTTTTTCTAGAAGCTTGAGGTTCAGCATCAGGTTGTTTAATTGGGCTCATTCTGTTTTCCTAATATGCATATTCACTGCTATGAATTTCCCTCATAAGACTGCTTTCATTGTGTCCCATAGATTCCGATATGTTGTATTGTCATTGTCATTTAATTGAAGGAACTGTCTGATTTCTTCTTTAATTTCCTCTGTGACCCATTGGTTATTCAGAAGTGTGTTGTTCAATTTCCACCTGTTTATGAAATTTTTTGAGTTTCTTTTCCTATGGCTCTCCAATTTCATCGCACTATGGTCTGATAATATAGAGGGGATAACTTCAATTCCTTTGCACTTCCTTAAACATGTTCTATGTGTGAGTATGTGGTCTATTTTGGAGAATGACCCATGTGCAGCTGAGAAGAATGTGTATTCTGATTTTGTGGGGTGGAAGACTCTGTAAACGTCTGTTAAATTCATTGGTTCAAGAGTTCGATTGAGTTCTAGTATTTCATTACTTATTTTTATTCTAGTTGATCTATCTATTTGTGACAGTGGGGTGTTGAGGTCCCCCAGTACAATTGTATTAGTCCATATATGACTTTTCATGTCTGTTAGTATTTGTTTTATATAGTTGGGTGCACTAGTGTTTGGTGCATAGATATTTATGATTGTCATCTGTTTTTCTTGGATTGTTCCCTTTACAAGGATGTAGTGTCCTTCTTTGTCTCTCTTAATCAGTGTTGGTTTGAAATCTACTTGATCTGCCAAGGGGATAGCTACTCCTGCTTTTTTTGGGTTCCTGTCGCATGGAGTATTGTTTTCCACCCTTTACTTTCAGTCTATGAGTTTCCTTTTGAATTAAGTGTGTTTCTTGTATGCAGCATATTGTTGGATTTTGCTTTTTGACCCATTCTGCCAGTCTATTTCTTTTGATTGGTGAGTTGAGACCATTAATATTGATGGTTATAACTGAAAAGTATTGACTTGTCATTGCCATGATTTTTTCTTTTTGTTGGGTTCTCCCCCTTTCCATTTAATTTCTTGTCATGCTAGATGGGTTCATTCTGCTTTGCTTCCTGGGGTTGTGATCCTCAATGTCTGTTCCTAGGATATTGTGTAAAATTCTTTGGAGTGCTGGTTTGGTATTCACGAAGTTCCTAAGGTGCTCTTTGTCATGAAAGTATCTTATTTCTCCATCCATTTTGAAAGACAGTTTTGCAGGGTACATCAATGTGGGTTGGTGGCTGTTTTCTTTGAGGGCTTGGAATATGTCACTCCAAGCTCTTCTTGCCTTGATGGTTTGTGTTGAGAAGTCTGCTGTGATTCTGATGGGCTTTGCTTTGTATGTGATTTGTTTCTTTTCTCTGACTGCTTGGAGAGCTTTGTTCTTCTGTTGTGTTTCTGGAATCTTAACAATTATATGCCTATGTGTAGATTTTTTTTTGATCAAGGCTATTTGGAGTCCTATATGCCTCACTTATCTGTATGTCAAGCTCTTTTCCCCTGCTTGGGATGTTTTCTGCCATTATTTCTGTGAAGAGATTTTTTATGTCATCTCCACTCTCTCCTGTTTCTTCATTGAGCCCAATCAGTCTTATGTTACTCTTCTTTGCATCATCCAGCAGCTGCTGGATTGATTTCTTATGTTCCCTTATAATTTTGAAGTAATTTTTCTTTTCTTGGTCACTAATTGCAATCTTATCTTCTATATCTGAAATTCTGTCCTCACATTGGCTCATTCTGGTGAGTGGTCTTTCAATGGAGTTTTTCATGTCCTGGAAATCTATTTGCATCTGTTTTATGGATTCCATTTGTTTCTTATGTTGGGATTCCATCATGTTCCTGAGCTCCTCTCTAGATTTATTAATCATGTCTTGCACTAGGGGCACAATTTCTCCTGTTATCTGAGAAATTATTTCTGATTTCATTTTTTCCAGATCCTCTTTTGTTGCCATTTCAGTGGGTCCAGGTGGTTGAGTATCAGAGTGCTCCATCTCATTTCCCATTGGGGTTGCTATAGGTGATCTGGAAGTCTGGTTTTGAGACTTATTTATGTGTTTTCTCATTTCGACTGGGGTGAGGGGCTGTTAGCGCCTGCACGGATTACCTCCTCTGAGCTGGGTGAGTTGGGACAGGGGCTGGGAGCAGCAGTAGGGATGGTGACCCAAAAGCTCTTTCCTGTGGGCTGGGAGCAGCCAGAGGGATGGTGGCTGGGAAACCCCTTCCTCTGGACCAGGAGCAGTGGGATTGTGGCTCAGAAGCCCCTCCCTCTGGGCTGGGAGTGGTGGGAGGGATGGTAGCCTGGAAGCCCCTTCCTCTGGGCCAGGAGCAGCAGGACAGAAGGTGCCCCACAAGCCCTTTCCTCTGGGCTGGGAGCAGCGGGAGGGATGGTGACAGGGAAGCCCCTTCCTGTGGACCAGGAGCAGTGGGAGGACAGCTCAGAAGCCCCTACCTCTGGACCGGGAACAGTGGGACTCAGAACCTTGGTCTGGTGGTCTGGTGTCCTCTGCGTCTTTGTAGTGTGGAACCAGGTGGCTGCCTGTCTGCAGCGGGGTGATTCGGTGTCTTCCACGTGACTCAGGACCTCGGTAGGGCATTGCCCTTCTTATAAGAGAAGTTTTTAATTGGCCCACAGAATCCCACTTCTAGAGAGGTATTGTGATCCTCAGGTGTGCGAGGTGAATTCCTTGGATTTGGAAGATACAGTCCAGTTTCCAAAATAACAACACAGGCACAGAGGAACCCTTTATAAAACTCATTGAAAAAGGGTCTGCATCTCTTCTCCAAGCCATCTTCCCATCTTTCTCTTAAATTTTCCACTTAATAGCACCAACATCCCCTCCCTTTTTACCCAAGCAGCACTTCTGAGTGACCCTCACTCCTCCTTCCCTTCCTGACTTCAGATTAGTAAGATTTAGCATTGCTGTCTCTGGGGCTCCCGCCCATTTCCATGTCATTGTCATCCCTAAGTTCAGACCCTGTGTCTTAGTCACTTTCTCATACTAGGACAAATATTCCACACCCACCACTTCAAGGAGGAGAGGTTTATTTTGGTTCACATTTTCTGTCCATAGTCTGGTTCCAAGGCAGGAAGGGCATGGTGGAAGGGTCTGGGGGAGGAAAGCTGCTCACATCATGACAGCCAGGAAGGAGAGAAAGAAGAGAGAAACGGAGGAAGGAGATAAACTCTTCCAGGTCATGCCCACAGTGACCCACCTCTTTCACAGACCCCACCTTCTAGTAGCAAGCCAGCTACATTGCTGCCATGATTAAGTCACCTTCCCAAAACCCTGCCTATGAATGCATGAGCCCTTTGCAGGACATTCTTGATCTAAACCATAACACTTTACATGATCCTTCTCAGACACAGTGAGAACTGACCCTGGTTCCATCCTTCTGGGCCCCACCCCCTCCTGCCTTCAAATGCATTGCCAGCATTGCTGTGATGGTGCTCTTTCTAAAACACCAATCTGGCCACATCTTTCCCTTGAAGATGAATGGTTGGATAACTTTCCCAAGGTCATAGAGCTGGTGAGACCTGACCAAAGATGGAGGCTGAGGTGAGCCATCTGTAATCTGCTCTCTCCTTCACAAGACACTGATTTCCCTCTTAAGGTAAACTGTGTGAGGGCAGGGATCAGATTTTTGTTTGTTTTTGTGAGCACCATGTGCTTTTTAGTATGAAATGCGGAGCCCAGCATGTTGGTGGATGCTCAATAAATATTTCCTCACAGAACATAGCCACAAGCTCCATCCTGAGTTCAGGTCAAGAATAACTGATGTACATGGATCTTCAAATGTATCTCTGGGGCATTTTTATAAGACCAAGTATCAGAAAATGAAACATCATTTAAAATTCTTAAACAATCTGTAAACCTTAACAGGGTTGAAATCAGCTGTTTGGTGTTTAGCTATTAATAAGCACGAAGGTACCATCGGTTGCCCGAAACTCTGCTATGTTTTTAATTCCCGGAGACCATAGCAGAGTGAACAGAGAGAACATCTACACCTGCCTCCATTCCCTGGGCAGAAAGTTCTGTGCCATGGTGGGGGAAGGGTAGGGTGGCACACACGCACGGAGGAAGACCGACTGCTCTCCCTCCACACAGGAGGGGCACATCGTCAGCATCCAAGGGCAGCGCCACTCCCGCCCTCCCTTCCCTGCTGATCTGTTGGGAAAGTCTCTGGCCCCACCTGCCTAGACTGTCTATAGTTCTTTTCAAAGCGAAGACAAGAAAGACACCTATGTTGGGCCAAGGGGAAATGCCAGGCTCCCTCGCCAGGCAATTCAATTAACAACATGGAATCCGATTTCTGGGGAAACTTTGACACAGTTTTCCCCATAGCTATGAAGATAAGGGCAACCACCAAAGGCAATTCTGCCAAGAAGGCCATCTGTGAGGGCGGATTTCCTTGCTCCTGCCACCCTGCCTGGTGCCCGCCTCTCTTTCCTCTCCTTCCCAAGCCATAAGAAAAGCAGCAACTGTCAAGTGTTGGCCTAGGTTGATAGAATTAACATCTTGCTCTGCCATTGGCAAGAAAGACACTCATTAAAAGAAGGGGCCAAGCCAGCCAGGTGAAAGTGAGTGTCAGTTAGCTCTGCCGTGTTGTTCACCTTTCTGCCATTGAAAGTCAAGTTGAGATGCAAGTTCATTCTTTTTCGTTACAAGGGGTGCCCGAGTAATACAACTGCTTAAATTTAAAAATGGATTACAGTAAAAGACACATTGCCACCAACTCCCTGAAAGTGCTCCCCCTCACTTCAGACACACTGATCTCATTGTCCTTTCCACTTTCTGAAGCAGTTCTGGAACACTCACCTCTTTCAGAGTGTCTTTCGGAGATGTGATAAAAAATACGATGAAGAATAGTGCTGAGTGCCGTCCAAAAGAAAGGCAGAATCATAAAAATTACAGTAAGTCCTCATCTACCTTATTCACTGGATCTGGTACCACATGACTTCTGGGTCTTCCCCCAAACCAAAATGACCATGAAAGGTCAATGTATTGAATCGATTTAGGACAGACATCAAGGCAGCCATGACAGCACAACTAAAGACACTCACAAAAGAAGACTTCCAGGACTGCTTCAGAACAATGGGATAAGTGTGTTTGAAGTGAGGAGAGGAAATTTGAGGGGGATAAACAGAAATGTGTATTTTACAGTAATACACTTTTTAAAAATGTAAACATTCATAGTATTTTTCAGTCACTCCTTGTAGCTTCACTTTCTATCAAACTCAGCTCTCCATAGATCCCTTTCTATGCACCTCTCCAAAGCATCCCACAGCTAGAAGGCTGACAGCATGCTAGAACCAGTCTGAAGAGCAGACATGCTCTTTCAGGAGATGGCGTCTCATCCCACCTACCCTCGCCACAGCCCTCAGCAAAGTCCCTCCAGAGTAGAAGTGTGACCTCCCCCTAGCACACCTTGCCTTCCCAGGACCCCTGGCCTGGGTGACAGGTTGATAGTGAACACCTTCAATAGCAGCAAGAAGCTCTGAAACACAGGCTGTGACTGGAAGAGGGAAAGACAGAGCAGGGCCTGTGGTGGAGACAGAGCAGCGTTAGGCCATGGTCTCCAGGGTGGCCATGTGGACCCCTTCTTGTGGGGAGGACTTGGTGACAAATACTGAACACAACAGGCCAGAAGTGAGAGTGCAGGCTCAAGAGTCTGTCCCAAAAGGCAGGGATGCTGCCGACTTCCCTTGTGGGTCACTGCAGGAGGTATCTGTGCCTTGGAGAGGCCCAGGAGAGGAGCAGATCTGGCTGGCAGCCCCTCAGGTGTGGGTCCTCACAGGTCCTCGGCCTTTACCACCATTGTGACTGCCACGTCTCTAGGACTATCCAAGGAGAATCACCCAGAGAAGCAGCTCTCAGGCTCCTGACCCACAGAAACTAGGGGTAAGATTTGCTGCTTGAAGCCCCAAGTTGCGGGGTGACTTGTTACAGTTACACAGCATTAAGGAGCTGACACACTTGTCTCTGTGTTTTGACTCAGGGGCAGACAGAAGCTCAATCAGCTGGCAGGCCAGAGTCCAAGCTGAAGAAGAAGCCAAGATTCTCCCTTCTACTCTGGTGCTGCAACCTCAAAATTAGGGTGGCTGGGAGAGGAGGGGACAGCTCAGCAGCCTGTTGTGTTCAAATAGGCTTGAGTGCTGTGAATCTCCAGGAAATACCCTGTGACTGATGAAGAGACTGAGGCCCAGTCAGGAGCATCTACAGTGGTTCCAGAGGTCCTTGTGTCTCTTCATTTCATCCCTGATCTCTGAGCTGATGTTCAAAATACCAAAATGTCTCAGCCTAGAAAAGCCTTTCTCTTTCTTCTAGCTGGGCATGGTGGCATCTGTAATTCTAGTGCTCTGGGAGGCTGAGGCAGGAGGCTCCCAAGTTTGAGCCCAGTTTGGATAACTTTGCAGATTAGTGGTTCTCTGATTCAAAACAAAAAATAAAAAAGGGTTGGGGATATATCTCGATGTGAAAGTGCTGAGTTCAATCCCCAATACAACAAAAAGAAAAGTGCGTTTTGTAAAATACTATTACCTCTGTCTTCTGACAAATTCACAGATTTCCAGAGAGAATGGGGAAGCCTGGAAGCCTGAGTACAGCAACTTGGCTCCAAAACTGGTTACAGAGCAGAAATCCAGACGTTGTCTTCTCTCTCTCTCTCTCTCTACCTCAAGTCAGGCAGCAGCTTGTGACACTCTGTGTGGTCCAGCTGAAGACATCCTAAATACCGCTTCAAGGGTCTCACCCACAACTCAATCTAAACCTCACAGGAGAGCCTGGCTAGGAGGAAAGGAGCTTGTGTTAAGGAGCTCAGTGAGAGACCAGCGAGCAAGCCTGCAGTGAGCACACGGGAGGTGAAGGGAATAATTACTCGGGCTATCATTGTTACGGTGCAATAAATTTCATGTAAGTCTTGAAGGCCAGATCCAGTTTTTTCTTTCCTTTTTTAAACTCCTTTTTACATTTTCAGAATTATACTTTAATTAGCATAACATTTAAATTTGCAAATGGAATCTTAATTAGCAGAAGAAATAGACTTTTGTTGGAGTGGTAACTAAAACAAATAAATCCACTTCCTCTTTCAAGAGGTGTTTGCTCATGGTGCATTTAATAGCCTAGTGTACCATAAACAATTTGAGTGAGAGATAAGTAATTAAATCAGAAGACATACTGGCCAGCTCCCAGCTCCAAGACTGGCTTTCTCTGTCTCAGAGCTCACTCTCTTCACCCAGATCCTGGATCCTGGAGCATCCCTGTCCCCTCCTTCCCCACCCCTACCCCTTCCTCCTGAAAACAAAGACAGGGGCCTCTGTAGACTTGTTGGGTATGAAACCAAATTACTACTTCTTTCACTGGGACAAGGAGAGAGCCAGCTATCTAATTTAAATGGTGCCCTGTTCTAAGGCACCCCTCCTTCCCTAGCTTCGCTCTCTGACCTTTTCCAGAGTGGTCATGGGGTGACAGGGGAGCCTGGTCAGCAGTGGCAAGTGGACATCATAGCAACAGGACCAAGCACGGGACCCCGGGCATGTCCTCTGGTGCTGAGAGACTTCTTGCAGGCACCACCTGGTCCTACCCACCTACCCCTCTCAGCTGAGCAGAGCAGTTTGGTGAGATGAAGGGGCTGTTGGCAGACTGGCCTGGGAGGCAGCTTCCCTGGATTCAGATATCTGGCTCTTGTTGAGGGCTCTTTGCACCATATTCTAGACAAATGTTCTTCAAACACACAGCTAGGATTTTCCGAGATAATTTCTAAGAGAAGATTATATTTGGCTTAAACTTGAAGTAGGATCCTGGCTCAGGCTGAGTATGTGCCTGTTGAGGAGAAGCTCTCACTCTTCTTCACTCATCATGTACGGAGGAACCAGTATAGGACCAATAAACAGTCTACTCCACATAGGGGCAAGACATCACAGGAGGGCTGCTAGGCAGAGAGCCCTTAAGAGCAAGGAAGAACCAACCACAACTGGGTGTCAGCTGACCCACACTGGTCCTGACTGTGCACTGTGTGTCTGGAGGTCACGCGTCCCTGGGCCTGCTTGCCTTCACCTGGGACTGATGTCTCTGGGACAGCACACCTTATGACCTGGTTCTCCCACAAGAGGTCACCTGATAGATTCACCAGATCTGTTAGTTTAAGAACTTAATCCATACCTCTAAGCCATTTGCTTACTTGATTAATTCCTTCACTCAATGTTTATATTTATTGTATAAATATTTAATCGGTGCTTGTCTTATCCCAAGCATCCCCCTAGGAAGGAATGCAGGGTGAGACAGACAAAAGCCCTGTCCCCATGGCCTGTGATTCTAATGAAGTCAGACAAGACAGATATCTGATGTGATCATACATAGTGCCAAGTGCTCTACACAGAACTGGAAATGGGAGCCAGGGTGGTTCAGAAAGTGTGTGTGTGGGAAGATCAGCAGAGCCGAATCTCACTTTTGATGGCCAGGAGAGCCTTTTCCAGGGAGAAGAACTGCATGTGCAGACACCTCAGCAGGAACTAGCTCCTGATGTTGGGTTGAGTAACAGTGCAATGGTTAAAGAGGTAGAATGAAGCTGGAGACATTTGCAAATGACAGATCTTTTTGGGCCTGAGTCTGTCCCTGGTTTTTATCTGAGTCCCAGGGGAAGCGCTGAAGTGGACAATATACCTTCAAGTATTGCTGCCACCTTGGCACCATGGGCCACCCCGACTCCCACAATGTCTGGCCCCTCACAAATACCTTACACAATTGTGGTAGTTGCATTTGTACCTATAAGGATTATATCCCAACAAAGGCTAGAAGGAGGCTGGTTTGTAGAGCACACAGACATACAAACAAGGTAGTTGTCACATAGGTTGATTCCCCACCTGTTTTGTTTTGAGTAAATATGGGAAGTGCAGTGGCATGAGAAGGCTAGAGCAAAGAGCTGGTACTCACATTCCTGGCATTTGGGATGTGTCAGGGAAGAGTGGGGATCTGATAACACAGCAGGGACCTGCAGCACGTGTGCCAAGAGGTTTACATTGTAGGAAAGATGTAGGGACAAGTAGGTGATGGAGAAAGCCAAATGTTTCTCAAGGGAATTGTACCCAAATGGTGCAGTTCAGCTTTGCCTCAAAATTGGAAAGGCTGCTCAATGGGATTCCTGGTTTCCAGAAGAAATTTTGAACATATTAGATCTATAGTAATGAGAAGATAGTTTCCTTGACAGAGCGACTATAATGAGGAATTTGAAATTCTCTGCTCCTTTTTGGTTCATTTTAGCCAATTCCAATGTCTCAGAACATGTGTCTGTCTTTCTCTCTGACTGAAAAATACTTCCTTAATTAAGTTATCAAAAGATGATAAGTTTTACCCCAGATTATGAGCCTAAATTCAGTGATATGTATGAATGACTTAGTGTACTTGAAAAGAGACATATCAAAAATGAAGTTTTATTGAGGATTTATTATGTACTGGGCCTGGTCAGATGTATTGACTTTCATCTGGTCTTCATATTATGTATACACAGCAGGCTCTTTATCATTCCCATGTTACAGGTGAAGAAACTGAGTCACAAAGAATGTCAAGGTCATGTAGCTGATGATAAGTGGCAAAGGCAAGAATTGAGAGTCTGGAATTCTGCTCAATCCTTGGCCCCAGATACTTTGCAATCTTCCTGTCAGGCACCAGGGGTAACTGAGAAGACCCTGTGGGGGTGACTTCATGCAAGGTGTGCATGAATGTCAAGGTGTCTATACTTCATGATAAAATCCCACAGCCTATCTGAAGCTCTCATTCCCCAAACACAGCTATGTATATGTGTTAGACTACACAGCAGCTTGAAATTGCATTGAGAGGTAGACAGCTGTGCAGGCCTTCCCAAAGCTACAGATCTGCAGTGAGTCAGGGGAGAGAACATAGGGTCGGACGGGCCCTCAGCTCAGCCACCTGCTCATGGCATGACCGAGGTCTAGTCACTGTATTCTCCTTCAGCCCTTGTTTCTTTATAGATGATACCCAGTGAAAACCTATCTCCTGAGATTTTTGTCAGAATAGAAATGAAATAATCCTTGTCTTTTGTGCAATACCTGAATAAAACAGAGGTTCAAACAATAATTAATATTATTATTACTACCAATATCATTATATATTGTATCTTAGGATGTTGATGAGAGATTTTGCTTGAGGCTTGGTCTTATAGTTCAGTAAATGATCACTAAGTGCAGGTGTTCCTTACAGTCAGGTACTGTCAGAGAACTTCATTGAAACCACCATCTGTGCCCAGCTGGGAGAGCCATGGATGCAGAGCCCAGGTCTCTTTGCTCTCAGGAATCTCCCAGGTATTTGGCACATGGTAAATATGCAGTAAGAACTATTACTGGTTGGCAGTAAATGAGAATGTCTTCTTCCAATACCAACCAAGCCATGTCTGCCTGTGTGAGTGAAGGCCCAATGGGAAGGTGAGAACAAGCTGAAGTCATCACTGGAATCCTAAAATTCACCACAAGAACATCTCTTGCAAACATTCTTCCTCCAAGACAGGCATAAGAGGACCTCAACTGCTCGGTGAACCTGAGCAAGCTGAGCCACTGCTAACCTTGAGCCAAACAATTTCTAATACTTCTGACAGTTAGGATTCCATAGTCTCGGGATTTATGTCCATAACTTCTGTTCATTGGCCCAGGCTTCAGCGGCAGCTGCAAATCTGAAGGACATTAGGTATCCACATCTGGGGTGGAGATCACTGTTGTAAAAATCAGCTTGGATACAGCCTTCCAAGGAAGGGGACTATCAGGGAAGTTTGTGGAATTTCTTTGATCAATACAAGATTTCTTGGAAGAGGTGGAACTTTAGGGAACCCTTGATAGAGTGGGGAGGTTTAACATGATTGGGGAGAAGTCTTCTCAACTGTTCAATGCAATTTAGAAAAGGGATGTGACCAAAATGAAGAGACTTAACAAAAGAAGCATCTCTTGTGTCCCTCTCCCCAGTATTCCCTGTGAATAAGCCAGTGGAAGAAAAAGCTTTCCCAACTACAGGCCCCCTCAATTCCACTCTGGCCAAGCAACTGCAGACAGGAATAAAACTTTAATGGCTCCCAGTAGGTTGATTCGGCAAGAAGGAAAGTGCTATAAATCTCGCCGGATGCTTATGTGCAGCTTAAAAACAAATGGCTCCAATCACACTTAGCAGAGCCAGCCAATTTCCACAGCATGTGGATGTAGCAGAGGAAGATTTACCCACCTGCACGACTTGGTAGAAAGGGAAGTTTGGGGAAGAGAGAAGGAAAGAAAGGTCAGGTGCAGGATGAATGTCAATGACTTGGCAATGGATGGTCCAATTTGAAGACATAGCATGCATGTGGCCACCCTGCTGAACAACCATGGACATGCAGCCAAGATATACTGTCCCATGTATTGAGATGTATGCTTGCAGACACAGCCCCAGGTGAAAAATGACTTAGTTCTACAAGCCCCCAGGGAGATCTGCCTCCCCCTTCAGATCTGTCATTGTGGTTGGTCGCCCTGTGAGCCTGGAACTCTTGGAAACCACAGGATTTTGTCAGTAGCACCTCCTCCTTCAAGAGCCCCAGGGACATTTGAACTGGAAGTATTTGGAATCATCAGAACTTAATCCTCTAGCTTCACCTAACCCTTAGCTGCTTAGTCCTTACCTCTCATCTACTTGGAGTGCTCTGCAAGTCACAGAAAACCCCTCCATGGAAAAATTCCAAGGATGCACTTGGTTGGAAGTTTGAAGATAAGAAATAAGTCCCAAAGTTGTAGAATGCATTGCAATGCACTCTCAGAAACATAGGTACCATATAATTACTAATAATAGTATTAGAATGCAAGGAAGAATCAAAGCTTATCCAGTGCCAAAGTTCTTTTAAGTGCATTATATCACTGGACACTCAAACAATATGAGGCCTAGACTTTCTTCTCTCTTTAACAGATTAAGAGACTGAGATGCAAAAAATTTTTCAGTATTTTGCCCAAAGTTACCCAAATCAAAAGGGAAAACATAGAAACAGAATTGAGAGAATTAGACTCTAATACCCATGGTGTCATTAAATTATTTACTGTATGACAGGCACTGTAAAAAACACTTTAAATTAATGCACTTCGTTTTCACAAAAGTTCTAAGAAGAACATATATACAAGTGAGGAAGTTAAGCTTTGAGGAAGGTATTTATAGAAGCCCACAAAGTGGGTTTAGGGTCAGATGCAGTAATACCTTGAATCTTTCCAATTCTAGAAACTTCACTGAGGAATCTTCATTTTACCATTCTGTAAAAACCAAAGGCATTGCTTCAGCCCCTATTCTAACTACCAGATCCAGAAGACAAGAGCGGAGTGAGCCCCAGCTCCAGCAACCCTCAACAGAATGAACGAAATAGAAATCCATTTCTACTTCTGAAAAGGCTGATGATGGGGCGTTTTCTTGCCAATTGAAGAGTAATGATAACCGGTACTTATTTTCAAACAGCTGGTGAACACTCCTAAGTCATTTTGAAGTGAATGTAAGTGAAGTCAGTATGAAAGAGTAGGTGACTTCCTTCCCTAGCTGGGTTGATGTCCCCCATGCACAAGGCCAATGTCTCTATGACACTTCATGTTACCTATCTCCTGGGGATGTAGTGTCATCGACACACACACAGAAAAAGATTTCCTTTATCTGTAATTTGCATTCGTAAGCACCAATAAGACATAACCTTATACCCCAAATCATTCAAGACAGATAGATTTAATGTTTTCTATCTGAAAGATGAACAGATGAGCATACAAGTAGAGATACAGGAGAAAATCATGACTGTTAGGTTTGTACCTTGCCTGCTGAGTGGGCCTTCCATGTACAGCAAGCCTTTAAGGATAAGTCAAAACAGAGATCATCGGTGGGGAGAAGTGGGAGGAGATATTCCAGGTACCTGAATCAAGCAGATAACAGTTGGGTAATGCATTTGGCTCTGAGTTTGTGCTAGCTAAAACAAATGGAAAGGACACTGGCTTATGTCATCTGTTCTCTAAAAACAGAAAGCATACAAATTCATCAGTCAAGACAGCATTTTCCTTGGAACCAAACTTAAGCAGAAAGTTACTGTGAGAGATAGTGTGGAGCTGCAATCACCACGATTTATAAAAAGGACTTTGAGTGACATAGTGGAAAAATACCTTCAACCCCATTTTTACAAAAGATACAGAAATGCTGCTCAATTGCCAGGTCTTGTATTGATCCCTTGTAAAGGTAGAGGCATTACATTAAATCCTGATGCAGTGAAGGCATTTCTTCAAGGAAGATGATGCTGTTTACCCATCATCAGTATGGCATGTTTTCTGAAATGTTTTTCTAGTTGCAATGATGGATCTGGGTTTATCCAATCCTAGGCTGTCACCTAGTCCTTTCTGTTGCCAAGGACAGACTCCAGGAGAAGCCTGTCTGCAATGAGACACCTCATCTGCTCCACTGAGACAAAGGGAAGCTGATTGCTGATGGGGAGACTGAGCCTGGGAAACACGAAAACCTAATAAATCACACTGCTGGAACAAAATGGACCACCTTTGTGGCAAGTACAACTCATTCTGCTGATGGTTTCAAGCTTTGTCTCTGATTTTTTGGTTTGAATACATCTCTATGATGTCTTGGCACTGTTCAGTGTGGTCCTTTCAGAGAGAAGTTCCCTTGTTTTGTGCGCTCATGACCATTTTGTGCCTGGCTTAGGACACACTGAGACCTCTCACAGCAAATGTGACTGTAGGCTCCTCACATACAGTGTGAGTATTTGTCCCCTTTATATTCTCTGCCTGTCACAACAGCTGGCCTGTAGTAGGAACTCAGGTAATAGCTGATGATTAAATAAGGTGATGTTTCTCTGTTCCTCCAGGAGAAAATGTAAGGATATTTTGCATCTTAATAAACATGTGTTCTCTCTCTCCATCCAAGAGGAGAACAAGAGTACAAGTGTCTTTGGAAAAAAAATCCTAATGGGATGGAAATATGAAATATTGAAAACAAGTTTTTGACAACTTAAATGTCTCTGTTACCTCATTCTGAGACATTGGGGTGTGAAAGGATATAAACTTTTCTTCAGATCCTTGCTAGAAATTTCTCAACCAGCCAGCCTCCCACCATGTTCAGTGGTACGCACTTCAAACAATGTCTTCTTTTCTCCCTAGGATGGCCCATTTCCTCATTTCAACCTGTTTCTAACAGCTCTATTTCCCCAGTGTAAATAGGAAATCACTCTATATCATCACTGGGGTATAGATCTTATGTCCATTCTTCAGGACTTTAATATGCTAAATGACTTGTTGCTGCCAAAGAAGACTCTCTTTCATGGAAAAACAAAAACATAAAAACACACCTAATTGGTGCAAATACAGATAGAAACCCAGGTGACAGGAACAGACCAGGAAGTACAACTGTTCTGAAATCTCTTTCTTTAGCTGGCAATCTTGATGTTTATTACACAATTCTTTACCTATTTTTGGTATCCAAAATAATTTTGGAAATGATTTTTAAAAACCCTTTTCCATAGTAGAAGGAGAGTCAGGAAAGGAACTATAATATAAAGAAGAGAACAAATGGAGAAACAACATGTGTGTTTAATTTGTGGATTTTTTTCAGCAGAAACAAACTCACTCCTGCCATTTCCACAGACCACATAAGGTGGCTTTGAAGAATAAAATTGGTCTGGTCAGTTTTTCCCCTTACTAGTTACATGACCTGGGGCAGTGTAGTTAACCTCTTTTAGATTCAGTGAATTTATGAGTAAATGGTAAGAACCTGCTAACGCACATAGTAAAGTGCAGTATATACAGTCAGCTCTCCTTAAATGCCAACAGTCATCTTCACTGGAACCTGTCCTTGCTACTGTCTCAGTGCACTGGTGGACTACGCCCATTGGTGTCACACACACTGTGCTCGAGTCCCTCAGGACTCCAGGAGTCCAGTGCCCAGGACACACACACCACCCCAACACTCTCCTCCTCTAGCTGAGGAGAGTGCAGGAGCTGCATACAAATGCCCATTAGCTCCACCCTGTCTACCAGTCTGATATCATAGAAGGAGAGCATTTCCCAAAACAGCCAAGGCAGAGCATCTCCAGACCGCTAGATCTCTCCTCCCCAAGCAGCACATCATTTCTAGATTGGTCTTCTCTTTAATTCAGTTTCTGAAATGTAACCAGATTAAGAAAACATACATATTTGTTGACTGAATAAAAGGCTTTTATGGATTTATCTGCTCATACATGCACAGGGCTGCTCCATATTGCACTTGACAAACCTTCTACCTTCTGTAGAGAAAGAATGGAAAAGCTGGTCCAGATAAAGCTAGAAAGCCTTCAGGCATCTGTGAGGACATCAAAACTCCACACTTTGAAGAGTTTTTTCTCTGAACTATGTTTAGACCTATTCATTAGGCTGCACAGGCTCCTTTCCAGGACTTCTTCAGCTTCCTGACCCGCACACTGCAAATGCCTAGCAAGGGACAAAGGATACCTTCTAACTTAACTTCAGGTGATGAAGTTAACTGATGCAAATTTGTAGAAAGTTCAAGTTGGACATGACTTCCACTGGCACAGGTAATCCAGGGGGCATCTCCACCAATATGAATCTCTCAAATGAGATAGTTTACTCAGCCTTCAAAAGCCATTTACAAGCTAAGTAACAGTTTGAAGGTGCCCTTTACCCTTTCTGCTAAATTATTAGACAATAAGAAGCATAACATTATTTTGCATTCTTCTGCTGTGTTCCACACTTCCAAGAGCTTTTACAAAAATGATCTCATTTTTCTTTAAAAAGAACCCTTTATAGTTCTGGAGATGGGTGGTGGCAGCGGTTGCATGATAATGGGAATATAATTAATGCCACTGTCTTAGTTACTTCTCTCTTGTTATTTAGACATAATGTCTGACACCCCAAAGTAAAGGGGGAAAAGTTTATTTAGCTCACAGTTTGTAGAAGTTTTAGTCTATAATCAGCTGGCTCCAAGGCAGGGTGACATAGCAGAGGGGCATAGCAGAGGAGAAACAGTTCATGGCAGGGCAGAAGGTAGCAAAGCAAGCAAAGGACAAAACAAGCCTCTTTCTGTTTTTTATATTGTGTCTAAGCTACCGGAATTTAGGCAGTGCCTGACCAGTCAGTGGACTGATTTAGTAATCACTCACCCTTAATCCTAGCACTCTTAATGCTAGCATTACACCATGAATCAATCACACACTCTAGATCCAGCCACCTCTGAAAAAGCCCCACCTATGACTGCACGAGGCTTTGGGGGACATCTAGGCACATGCCATAACAGACACTGAACTGCACATTTAAATATGATGAAAGTGGTAAATTTTACATGGTTTATACTTTTCTAAAATGAAAAATGAAAAATAAAAACAAGAAGATGAACAAAGTGGGAAATGTAAGAAGTATGTGCCAGGCAAGCAATACATCCAGGAGCAGCTTCTGGAGTCAGTTTGGTGCTTTTGCCAAGGAAGGACGGGCTCTCTGGGCTCTGCTACAGCCTGTTTGGGAGGCCTGGATTCAGGTGCCATCACTTAAGTACTAACTTCCCAAGAAGGCTGCCAGCCAAGGATGTTAGTCTCATCTTCTGAGTATGCCACACCAGCCAAGAAAAATTATATCCCTCACAGGACACTGCAACAATTCCATCCTGCACCCAACTTCTTTCCTGTTTACAAACTTCAGAATACAAAGAAAAGGTTACTCATAAGGAGGATTTGCTTTTGTAAGTAAAGATCTAACTGCCCACACTAGCAATTTCCTCAATTTCACATTGAAATACTAACTAAAAAACAAATACCAAGAGGCCTTGAAGTCAGAGCCCAACTTATTTTAAATATCACACAATTCAATCACACTTTGGGTGTTGTAGGTAAAGCAGACGTGGTGTGAGAGTAAAATCAAATAATTGATGTGAATGTATACAGACTTCCAAAGAAGATAAGAATCAAACATTCCATTCTTCAGACCACTAGAAAAAGACATAAAATGAATAATTCAAAGGGGCAGAAAATCCATATGTATTTTCTGTAAAAACAACTGAGCTTTGTACATTTTACAATCTGTGAAATTCTCACACACACTATTTCATTTGACTTTTCCAAGAAACACATGCAATAAACTAATATTATCATGATGATTCTCCTTGTATGATGAGGGAAACTGAGACACTGAGCATTTGCATTTTTGCCCAGAGTTCCAGTTGGAGCGTGGCAGAGGTGGATCCCATACCAGGTCTGATCTTTAATATTAACATTCTTCATTCAAGTTGGACATTATTAGGACTAGTTTTAGTAAGACTGCTGTTGGAGAGATTCTCTCCAAATAACAATAGACTATCAAAAATAGAAGAAAAAAGGACTTGTGAGTCCTAGGAAGTTGTCTAATTTCCTAAAGGCTAATGCCCACTCATCATCACCATTCCCTACTAAAAACACCCCTTCCCCTTCAGATTTTTTCTTTCAAGCCTTCAGTGAGTAGGAAAATGGTTGAGTGTGAAATTTTCAAAGGCCACATCTGGGAAGTCCACTGAAGCTGGAGCCAATACTCATAGCAGTGTGTTCTCAGCACCGTAGACAAGAGGATTCTGTAAGAGAGTAAATGCTGATTGTCGATCTCTGAAATCTATTGGGCCATGAACCAGTCAAGTTGCATGTACTTTGTGGATGAAGAGAGAAACCAACAACCAACCAGAGCCTGAGACAGCAGACAATGTTATTGGTCCAGCTGAGCACCAGGTCCAACTTTGGGCCTGACCTTGAAGCTTCTGTCTGATAGACATATGCAGAAACTCTGAGCCACAAAAGCACCTCTTGGTGACACCTCAGGTGTCTACCTCAGGACATAGCAGAGTTGGTACTGTGATGACAAATCAACCATAGATACTGATCTGTCTCCTCTGGCCAAGCAGATGTGGAGCCTGAACTCAGGAAACCTTTAAATGTGGGCAACTGTTTGGAGCTTTCTTCCCATTTTCTCTCTGAGAAATCTATGGCAATTGTTTTGTCTTCTTTCCTGCCCTACTCTAAGCTCTCTTAAGGTAAGAGGTGACTAATTTGGAAGCAATAGTTAAAACCCCTGGTGTCTGGCTGCTCAGGTACAGAGATGTGTCCATTACTCATTGTGTGACCTTGGGCGATGTCTGGATCTCACTGGGCATGCTTTATTGCCTGTGAAATGGACTCAACTTCAATAGTTATTGAGAGGATCAGAGATAGTGTACTACACATACTTCCTAGCACTAAAAAGAACTTCACAAAATGTTAATGGTTGTTGTGCTCATTCTCTGCCTTATCTACCTTTATATCCCATTTCTAGCACAGTGCCAGGTGCACCAGAGGCTGTTTAATTAATGTTTAAGAATTAATCTTGTGGTTTTGTGAGACCAAGACAATCTCATACATATACCTCACCTTGATTAGACATATTGATTTGCTTAATTTAAATTTTTTTTTTTTGGTACCAGGGATCGAACTCTGGTACTTGTGCTTGTGAGGCAGGTGGCAGAACCACTGAGCTAAATCTTCAGCCCCTTAATTTAAATTTTTAAACCTTAGACTTTTCAAGCATCATTGAAGGAATTCTTAGGAGCATGGGAAGGGGTCAACTTATGTAGGGTGCTGAATTGGACCAAGAGAACCAAGGACAGGTCCTCATAGATGATTCCCCTCTCCTAGCAACCTCTTTTCTAAAGTATTATATTTTTAAAGGTAATTTGATCACCAATTACACATCAAATTATGATTGAAAGAAAATTAGCAAGATGAATTGGACAGATATGACCTCTTTATTCAATTTCAAATAATTGATACATCAAATGAAATGATAACATCAATTTTCACAAAAATTCTTCCATAGTTCTGTAATCACATTAATGATTCATGACATATTTCATTCAACTCAACGAATACTTGTTGACTGAGACCTTCTACCTCTAAGCATTCTCCTGGGTGTTAGGTGGGATGAATACCCAGAAATAAAAGCTACTCAGGCCATGAATCACCATAAAACAGGTAGCTTTAAACAACAAATATTTTATTCACTCACAGTTCCTGAGGCTCAAAGTTCAGTTGTTGACAATGATGATTCCTTCTGGAAGTTCTGAGGGAAAATTTGGTCTGCGTGTCTGCCTAGCTTCTGGTAGTTGCCCACACATTCCCCACCCTTGGCTTGTAAACAAACCACTCTGTTCCCTGCCTGTCTTCCCTTAACATCCTCCCTGTGCTGTCCATCCAAGTTTTCTCATGTCCTGCCCCCTCTTTGTGTCTCTGCATCCAAATGTCACTCTTCTGATGGGGACAATGGTCACTGAATAATCATCTACTCTAATCCAGTTTGGCATCATCTTAACTTGATTAGCTTGATTTCCAAAAATGGTCACACTCACCAGTCTAGAAAGTTAGATTTGAACATATCTTTTTCAGGGACACAATTCAACCCACAATAGTACCCTCAAGATTATAAGAAAAATTATCACTTATATAACACCCTATGCTAGGCATTTCTCCAACTTAAGTGTTACTCATTACTCATGTAATCCTCACCACAATCCTGTGAAGTATTACAACCATCCTACTCACTTTGTACACAGGGATGGCTAGAGATAAACTAACTTCCTCAGGTCATTCAGCCAGCCTCTTACCAACTAGGCTACACTACCTATTGTAGCTTGTAGATGAGTTGAGCAATAATCATGACAGAAGCCCAAAGACCAAGAGGAAACCAGGGGAGCCTGATACTGCCCTACCTGGGGACACTTGAACTAGGCTTTTATTTCATTCAACTCAAAAGGAAGCAAACACTGTCAAGTGCCAAAATCAGTACCAATTTAGGAGGAATTCAGAATTTCAAAAATAAATACAAAGCCAAGACTCTGTTTCAACAATGCTTATTCTAGAAAAGCATAATAAGATATAAGCAGACAATAGCTAATGACAATGTATTAATAGCAGACAATGTATTAATGTGAATTATAAACATATGCAAAAATTATAGGAATCATCACCTGAAAATGGAACTTGACATTTTCAAGTCACTTTATGCTTGTATTCTTTGCTCCAATCAAATTACAAATACCTTGAGAAGGTCTTCCATTTCATTTGTATTCATCCCAAACAGGACTTTACAGGGGTTCCTACAGGCAGGGTACTCGGTAAAGGTGGCTGTTAAGGATGCTTGCTTAACCACAGATGTAAAAAAAGAAGACAGAATGTGAATGTTGTGAATGTTGTCATTCCCCAGTACTGACTCCCCAGTAGCTTGACACTCCTAGTCAGGAGAAACTAGTGAGGCTTGTGGGTGTTGCACACAGGGACATGATGTTCCCTTCCCAGAGTTTCAGTTGCTCAACAGAGTTCTCCACAAACTTATTTCCTAGAAGCGTGTGGGCTGAGTTTCAGGGCCCAAGAAACACCAGGCAGACGGTGTCTGGCAGCACAGGCCTTGGGATCGCAGCTCCTTCTCCCTGCCCACACTTTTTTCTTCTACTTTGATGTTCCTTGCTGATCTACATGTTTTCCTTCTGTCCTGTCTACATTTGGATCTTCCTTCTCCATAACTCGGGATGAGAGAAGAATCCAGAAAAGAGTACCCTCAGCCTGAAGACCTAGGAATTCCTCTGCTTCGTGCACACCCACTCAGCCCTGTTTCCAGCCTCCCTCCTCAGCTCTGCTCCTCTCCAAGCTGACTTCCAGTTCCTGAGGAAGCAGAGTTTCCACAGTTATGCCTGGGTCACTAGCAGAGACAATAGCATCTGTCCAAAAACTCCTAGAGTCTTTGCAAGATCAGATCACGTCATTTCCAGCCCCAGTAAGAGAACTGGCTTCTGGTCTTCCAGACTAATGCCCTTCTTCTCACAAGCCCTTTACCTCCAGGCCCAACCGACCATCTAGCCAGAGTTCAATATTCAGGAGAAAGGCCCTCAGATAGTTCAGCCTGGGCTACCCGACCCAGGCAAGATTAAAGTGTGACTTCCACTGGCCATGAGCAGGAAAGAAATCCATTCCTCCTCTGGGGTTCTCCCTTCAGTTCCTTTCTATTGCTCCTTCTTCTTGAGCCTTGCTTTGCTTCTGTTTATATAATAGGTCCACTGTGTAGGGACTGTGTCTAATTACGTGTTGTTTGCACTGCCTGGCATATTATAGTCCTCAATAAACACGTTATTATGATTATTGTTATGATCGATCGTAACAATAATCTCAATTCAGTGCTCATTTCTCTAAACTTCAGGCTGCTCAGAGAGCCAAGAACATACACACAGTCCCCTGGATATCCCTAAGAACTCTGGATAAGGACTTAAATTTAAGGGGTTTATATCTGGCTGTATCTCCAAACCTGTGGAGACTGGAGGATAATTATCTCCTGTCCTCAGAGGGAGAAAAACATGAAGCCATTCTCTTTCCATGCAGAAGTGGAGAATAAGAACTAGAGAGATTAGAAAAGATAGAGAAAAAAGAAATTGCATTATACCACAGGGTTTTTTTTTTCACAGACAGAAAAGACCATAGCTAGGGCTGATCCAGTGGCAAAAAACCTGTTCAAGCAATGATAAGAAGAATCATTTACTGGGCACATTAATTTAAGTTGTGGGAGCCGAGCTTTCCCTGTTGCCCATTGGATAAACGCTGTCAGGATATGCTGTGAGCTGTTCCAATGAGATGTAATAATTGAATTTGTTTTCATTTAATATAAAGGGCCTTTAATTAAAAGGCAGACTTGTGCGTGCAGAGAGATAAAGCTGGGCACATGGAGACTGGGGGTAAGATGGGTGCTGAAAGCAATAATTAACTGTAAATTCCCAGGTCAGAGACTGGCACTATCTTTGTGACATCAGTACCATGAGCTGGAACAGGCTCAGGACTGGCAGAAACATATGCTTAAGTGAGTTTTCAAAACCTTAGTCTCAATTACAAAATAGTGTGGAGGTTAATTTACAAATTTCATTGACCAGAGCAATAAATACATGAGTGATCACCCAATGGAAGACAACCTGAAAAGTTGAGTTTTCCAACCACTGTTACCCAAACCTCTGTTTTGGAAATGAGGCAGAACCTATCTCATTCATCTTTGGACTGCTTAGAAATATATTTCTCCCCTCCAGGGCCAAGGTTAACCCCATTCACCTGGCTACTTCAAGATCATCCAAACACATCTTAGAATGATGGGGCTCACACTGAGAATAAGCCACAGACAAAAACTCTAGGATATTCTGTGAGCACTTAAAGACATCAACACCTAGAGTTGTATCAGAATACGAAGTATGAATTAATGCCCAACATTAATCTCTAGAGTTTGGATTAGAACATTAACTAGAGTCATCAATCTTCAGATTTAGTTGTATTTCATGATATAAAGCAATAAAGATTTGTGCTTACACGTGAATTTTCTGCCCTGAAAAATGACATCCCATTATAAGCACATTTTGTGCTTGAGAGGGCTTTACTGTGGAAATGTATCCCAGCATGCAGTGGTGGAGCTTCCTTCCAGTCCTCCACATGGGGTGGACAGATGCGATCACAGCCCCTCCATCACCATCATGCTCAGAAATTCTCAGCTGGTCTTCCCACTGCAAGAGAAGGGTTGCCAGCTGATACCAATGTGCACAGGTGTCTGTGCCCAGAGGTATTTTGGGAAGTCTAGCACTTTCGGCTTCTTTTTTCTCAGGGCTATAATTGCTCCCTAGAGAAAGGAGGTTGCTAAAGTTGGAGACTTTTCTCAGTGAAGAAGAAAGTGGACTAGATCCAAAAGTGTCCAACGGAATTGCCTGGGGCACTTTTTAGAAACATACAAGCTTTCACCTTTCCCCAGACTTCCTGCACCAGGACCTCAAGGGATTGAGACCCAGGGAATTTGAAATCACCATCAGCTATGAGCTGCCAGACTACCTAAACTCCAAGCCCTGTCCCACATCTGAAGTCATGTTCTTCTGGGCCACACTGCTATCAGATGTACACTGCGTGCCTAACATTCGTAATCCTAGGATGCAAATTTAGCGTCTTAAAGACTGGAGAATAGTTCAATCACATCTCAGACCAACAAATAAGCTTTGGTATATTTTTGCCAACCATCTTCTGGTGATGCTTTGGTTTATCCTCACTTAGCTGCCAGCCTTCTGGTGCCCCCCGCACACCAGGAAGAGAACCTGGCACTTTCATGCTCCTGAGCAAATACCAGGCAGTTCTGAAGGGGAAGAATGTACACTGTCAAAGGGAGCAGGACACATCACCATGTCCACTTCACAGACATGAAAACTCAGTCGCAGAGGAAAACATCAGCCTGCTACACTCAGCCTCAGACAGTTCAGTTTCTGACCCTGAGCTCTAAGATTATGTCACACAAATAATATTCCCAATTCTCACTCCAGGGCCCTTTTGGTGGCTAAGCGGTGAATTTAGAAAACTTGACAGAGGAAATAATGATGTGATTAGAAGAAAATTTTTAAAAATCTTTGGAGCTAGGTATGAAAAAGCTGATACTGTCAAGAGAGAATCTACTGCATAAATAGAAACTAAAAGCATCTCATCTCTCTGTGGGAATGGAACATATAAGCAACATCAACAAAATTTCCTTTAACACCAGCTCTAAACATCATAATTGCTACTATTGAGCTTCTATTACATGACAGATACTAGAAGTCTTTTATATTTTATATTTATTTTATTCTTAGATTTTTCTGCCAACCATAAAAGATATTGCTGTCTATAATTTATAGCTGATAAAATTGAAACTTAGTTTCTCAAGGACCCAGCGATAGTACAGCACTGGGTCTGAAGGATTTGCTCATCTACTCAAAACATGGAATTTAGTTTCTAGAGTTGATGGCTTAATCCATCAGTAATCAAGTCATAATCTAATGCCTCCTAGGCCCTGGGCTCAGTATTAGGGACTACAGGACAAAAGATCAAAAATTGAATAAAATCTCCACCCTGTGGATCTGATGGTCTGGTCAGGGAGACAAACAGAAAACTCCACGACATGTGGTAAAGTCCCATAATAAGAAGCAGCACCAAATGCTCTAAGACCACTGGATGGGATGCTGCTACCTGTAGAAGGTAAGCCAAGGACAGACACAGGAAGGATGCACTGGAAGGAGGAGGTGGGAAGAGTGGAGCTGTGGGGGACAGCATCTGCCAAGTCTCAAGAATAAAGCTGAGAGCACAGAGCTCAGAACCCTGAAACAGCCTCCTCTGAGTGGTGCACACCTATAGTCAAGTGCAGAAAATGACACACACAGTTACAGCGACTGAGGGGCTCTGCTAGTGAGAGCAGCAGTCAACAGAGTGCCTTAAAAGTAAGTATCTGAGAACACAGGTGTTTGCCAACATCAAGACCACAGGCCCATCTCCCAGTGGCCTGGTGGCTGGCCAGAACCCACAACCCACTCTGTATTCCTAACACTCCAATCTCCACTGGGTCCTGGTGAATAGCCTCTGCTATGACATATCCTGTGGGTGGAGGGGCAAGAGGGACCATGTCTCCACACTCTCCTGGTTTTTAGGAACAAGGCCCTCACCATGTCTTTTTCTCCAGGTTGTAATTGCTCCCTTGAGAAGGGTTGCACAGCATGCTACTTTTCCTTTCTTTGTGGGTCTATTTCAAGAACTCATTTAGAAGTTGCAAGGTTTTTGTTGCTTTTTTTTTTTTTTTGAGTGAAAGCATACGTTAAAGAAAAAAAAAGTCATTCCCATCCGCTCTTTTGATGTTGCTGGGAGACAAAGCAAACAGCAGCAAGTCTCCAAATGGGCTTTAAAGAAGAAATATATTTTAAATAAAACCCTAAAGCAGAAAACATCACTTGGCAACACGTTGTGCATTCTGATTCTCTTCCTGCTGGTACAAGGAAAAGGCTTTCCTATAGAAAAACCAATTTAGAAGACCCCCATTGAACTCTTAGGAATACCAGAGATGACTCATCTAAATGGCCTGTATGGAAAAAGAAGTGTCAAACCCAGACATGGTCCCCAAAAGTTACTCCAATAGCTTTCATCCTTCCCTAAGCATCCTGGCATTTGGAACTCCCTTGGCAAAACTCATGGCTGGATGGATCTCTTCTGTGTTATCTTTTCATTGCTGTTACCAAATACCTGAGAATAACCATTTAAAACAAGAAAGATTTATTTTGGCTCATACTTTCAGTGATTTCATTCCATGGACCCCTGGCTCCTTTGCTTTTAGACCTGTGGTGAGGCAGAAAAATCACTGCAAGAGGATGTGGTCAAGGAAGGCTGCTCAATTTATGGCACCAGGGAGCAGAGAAAGGCAGACTCAGAGGGGAAGGCACTGAGGACCAGGTATAGTACCAGATGTTGTGACCCCTGATCCATCCCCTTCACCGGGGTCCTTCTCCTGTTTTCATCTCCTCCCAGTGATACCATTAAATTATGATCTCATCAAAGGATTAATCACTGATGAGGTTAGAATCCTTATGAGCTCATTAGCTGACAATCAAGCTTGCAACACAGTGAGCCTTTTTGGGGGGGATGTCTTATAAAACAATCACTATGCTCTCACGGGACCCTGAGGAATTAGATGGGTATCAGAGGGGCAAGGGATGAAGGCAAAGTCAAGGCACACTGGATTTGAGGCAAAGACATTACTGTTCCAAGCTTACATGGAAGCCACAGAATCTCTAGCCATCAAGGACATCTCTTCAGGGAATGGGTAACTGGTATGTTGGTGGTACCAAGTAGGAAGTACACAACAAAGAGCTCAGAAGTGGATAGGCTCAAATTGGGATTTAACCAGATTTAACTGTGTGTATAATACTTATTTCATATCTAAGTTTTTGGAGGAAGGTTTACAAGCATTCCCTAACCTTGGCTACCATGTTTAAGAAATGGCTGATGAACAGAACCATAATAGTCTTTCTCTGAGCTTTGAAAGCGTCACTGGGCATTCCAGAACAGACCTGGAATACATCCCCCAAGGAAAGGGAATAAGGCCAAAGAAGGGAAGTCATAGGGATGACTTAGCCAGAAGGGATGAGGAAAGAGTCACTGTGATGGAGTGCAGTTCACTCTACAGACAAACTCCTCTCCTGGGGCTGTACACAGTCTTCTATTCTGGGCCCTGTTACAACTCCATTTTAGAAGCACTTATGATTCTTTTTTTCAATATCAACTTAGATTTCTCAATGACATTATTTCATGCTATTATCACAACAAGCCTGAGACTAGGTAAGCAGGGCAGACACAGTATTATTATCCCAATTTATCAATGAATAAATGCCACTCAGTCGGTGCAGGCCAGGATATAGATAGAAAACTCCCAATCCCAGGATTTCTCTATGGTTCTAGGCTACTTATGGTGGGAAACAATGGGAAAGCACACCTCTGCTTTTCATATTTATGTGGACATCATTAATGAAAAAAATCAAGGAAAGAAATGGCTTTTTTTTTCATATAATGTCCACCAGAAAACTTATTTCTCTCCCTGAACAGCTCAAACTGGAACAGGTGTTTATTGATCACTTCTCCAAACTTACTCCTGTATCATGTAGGATCCTACACACATGGCACATTCACGTGGGCTGACCTGAGGAGAACACAGTGGAGGCACTCTACACAGGCAAGGGCAGGTAGAGGAAACCAACATGGGTAAGGAATACAGTCCCTGGAACTAGTTAAGTCCAAAGCACTGCTACCATGCCCAGACCTGAAGCAGGAATGGTTATTGGGACAGTCAGCTAGAGAAAAGTATTGGAAATGCTCACTTGGAGCAGCTGTGATCTCTTGTTGGAGAATTCACTATTCCACAGTGAACCTAGAGAAACAGATCAGGAGAATAAATATCCATACTTTATTTTCTTCCTCCAAACTTCTACCCTCCTGTCCACTGGTCAAACCAGCCAGAACCAGATTTGTGAGAGAGCATATTGCTGTGGTGAGCATAGGCCAGGCGCAAGTCTCAGAGCACTTTAGAGGCAGATGTGGAGGGTATCCAGCAGGACCTCCATCTTCAGTGTCATGGTGTGGGGTTCTTATACACTGGGACCTACTACCTAGACTTTTTGGAGACTCTATAGGGAGAAGTTGTCCCATTACCCCCAGCCCAGCCTAGAAGACAAGGATGAAGCATAGCACACTTACTTCCCTTCCATTCTCAGAGTTGCCCAGTTTTGTTGCTTGGGTCTCATGGCCATTTCAGCCTTGGTTTTAGAAAAGGTGTTAAAGGAGATGGGAGTCAAGCATCAAGGGTGGGAGTACCTGGGAGCGAAACAGTCTCCTCACCAAGTGACTATGGTGCATGAATATTCTAAAGTTACAGTAATAAATTTGACTTTGAGACTGCCAAAAGTTTTCTCACTGTAAGACTCAATTTCTTTTCCTTCATCTTGACGAATTCTGTGTCTTCCTTTGAGCAGTTGGCTTCCAAAGATATTGAGGTCTGACTCAAAAGCATCACTGCACTGGCAAGGTAGCACACCTGAGTCACAGGCCTTCAGCAGACACCAGGGTCTTGAGAGAAAAGGACATAGGATGAGTGAGCTTTGAGGAGGGTGAGAGGAGAAGGAGGGCAGTGATAACCATGGAAAAGCTGAGGTTACGGAGAGTGGTATAGCTCAATAAGACACTGTCAGCAGCTCTGCAGACCTGCAGAAAGCCAGGAGACCCAGGGCTAGGGAACAGATTGTTTAAATATATAGGAGATGAATAGGAGAACACTGAGATCAAAATTTACTTCTTCCTAGTTTGGTCTATGACCAGTCTGAAGTGAGAAGAAAACAAAATATCCTGCTCACTTCATCATGGCCTAATCTTTAACTGATAGACAACCAGTAAGTTTTTGCCTGAACCTCTTTTTGATCTCTTTCTCCTTCTTACCTCTAAGCCTGGGGACTTAACCAAGATAAGAGATAACTTTCTGCTGCTAGAACTGTGCTTAATTAAACAGTTTAATTAAAACCTACAGAGTGATTGTGGCTGTCAGGGTGTGAAAGAGAAGCTAATAAAATTCTTTTCATCCAATCCAACCGGTGGCCCAAGGACATGCTGCTGGAGTGACACCAGAGCAGCCTGGCAGCGGTGGGGTGACCCCAATGGAGCTGCTGCCTCCCAAGCTGGAGAGGTGTGTACAATGGGGAGTGATACTCGCCTTCTCTCACTCCCTAAGGCTACTTAAGTGTGCTGCTTAGAAACATGACAGGCTTCAGACAGCAGATATATAGTAGTTTGCACCTCTTTGCATGCTTTCCCTTCAGAGTCACTTACCTACAGCCCACCCTGTTCAAGCGCTCTGCTCCTTGTGCACATGAGCACAGGGTGAGCAAGTCAGACTACCAGTGCTGATCACTGGGCAAGAGAGTCAGGCCTATGATAGCCTCTCACCCTAGAAAATAAAATATGTATCTGTATATATGTGTGTGTATGTATATGTATATATATATATGTGTGTGTGTGTGTATGTGTGTATATATGTATGTGTATACATATATACACACACAAATATATGTATACATATTCATGTGTTTTAGTCTATATATATATATTAGTCTTTTTTCATCTAGGGCAGCATGACCTTTTAAAGATTTACTAAAATTTCCCTGGTGGCTTTCTTGAATTGTACACCATTTCTTGAAATTCAGAAGTGCTGAATAAGAATAGAGAAATGCATTTTGAGAAATCTTTAATACCACTGCCTCAGCCTGTGTTCAGTCAATTCCTCCCTTCGTACGTCAAACCCAGGTCCAGTTGACTATTAGTCATAGATGTATATACTGGTACTCAAGTATGATGGTAACAAAAATAAATAAAAAATTACTTTCCCAAATTAACTTATTCTGTACATAAACCTGCAAGTCAGCATGGCCCTGAGCATTTAGAAATGCATCTAACCCTGCAGGGTCTCAGACAGAAACAATTCTCAGGCTTTGACAGCTCCCCATGAAACTCAGTTAACAGCCTGGATTCACCAATTCCAGTTTCCTGGTTCTGCCCTGCTTCATCAGCGCAGTGATTTGAACAGACTGTGCCATTTAAAACCACTTCCCTTCCTCCTTTCCATCCAGGTTTCTCTGCACCTTCTACCCCTGGGTGGCAGTTACATCCTGACCTTGGAGAATCTGTGATTCTAGAAATACAGACTCAGACTCCGGACTAAGCATGACAGAAGTTGCTAGGAATGATTAGAAGACAAAGAGAAAACTTGGTGCCCAACATGGGGAATTGATTGGATGACATCCCTGCTCAAAAACAGCTCAACAAGACAACCAGAATGACAGAGTATGGAGGTCAATGAGAACCTGAGAGTTATCAAAAGTAGTGCTGTTCAAAATTTAACATCTGCATCAATAATGTGGCAATCTTGCAAAAATGCAGATTTTCATTTACTAGTTCCAAGGTGGGGCCTAGGTTTTTAATATTTCTAATCACACTTCCAGTGGTGAGGATTTAGAGAACAATGCCTACAAACCAAAATAATGTTACAGTCAGTGAGGAGCAACAGGAAGGAGCAGGCAAAGGCTACCCATCCCCTGTTAAATGCAAAACAGTGGCCCTTAAAGATGTCTGTGCAATGATATCTAGGACCCTTGAGTGTGTTCCCTTACATTTTTGGACTTTGCTGCTGTGAACAATGGTATGGACCTTGAGATGGAAAGATTGCCCTGGATTATTCAGGTGGTTCCCAATGTAATCATGTGAATCCTTAAAATCAGAGAATGTATCCTGGATACCAGTATTACTTTCTCTCTGATATTTTATGCTGATCATAATCACAGCAACACCAACTGCCTATATATACATATATATATTTATGATTCAAACTTCTTGACAGGAATGGCAGTTTCTGTATAATCTCCCATGCTTAGTTGCTCGATTTATCTCTGTGATCACTGCCTTCTCTCTAATTAAACTAGTTCAAGCAACTCTGACTCCCCACTCAAGCAGGAAATAGACATTCAGAAAGTGAGCTCTGTTGAAGTGAGTACCAAAGAGCAGGTTAAGATTTTGATCTAAACTATTCCCTCAAATTCTATGTGTGTGTAAGGCAACTGAACTGTGGGAGCCTGTAGTTCACTTGCTGTTGGAGGTGGGGCCTAGATAGAAATGGATCCCTTGGAGCTTACCTGGAAGGGTCTCTCTCTCTCTCTCCAGATCCCTCCCTTACTCTATTTTCTGGCCATCATGAGGTGAGAAGCTTTTCTCTGACCAGGCCCTTCCACCATGCTGTTCTGCCTTCAAATCTATAAACTATGGTCTAAAACTTCTGAAACTCCGAGCCAAAATAAATCTCCCCCTCCTTTAAGTTGTGGGTGTTAGCTGTTTTGTCCTTGAGATGAGAAAATGACTAAGTCACGGCACGAGGCAGGGAACAAGTCATCCTACAAGTGAATTTGATGGGGGCATGGGAAGACTTTTACAGACTTCCGAGAAAGGACAAAAAAATAAAAGAGTGAAAGCAGAGGTTGGAGACTAAGAAATCAGCCTCGCTTCCTGAAAGAGACAAAGGCTAAAGCCTATGCCCTGGGTGCTGCCCCCAAATCCCAGGATCTCCTGGGTACTTCTCATGGTCCCCCACAATGACCCTCAGCTTCACTTTACTTCTATCACTGATCAATCTATTAGTTTTCTAGGGCTGTCATAACAAATACGATGTGCTGGTGACTTAAAAAACAGAAATTATTCACGGGAAAAGTGGAAGTCCCAAATCAAGAGGTTGGTAGGATGAGCCTTTCTGAGGACCCTCACTCTGGCTTACAAATGGCTGCCTTTTTGCTATGCCCTCAAATTGTTTGTCATCCTTTCATCTCTGTTGCCTGTGTCCCAATCTCTAATTCTTAAACAGGACACACATATATTGGCTTAGGAATCATCCTTCTGAGCATTTTACTTTAATTATCTTTTTAAAGACCCTATCTCCAAATATATTTATAACTCAGGTACCTCAAGTTAGGATGTTCACATATAAATTTTAGGGCTACACAATTCAGCTCATAACTCTCAGGATTTGTCTGTCTATTCTAATTAAAACTTCAAAATGGCTAATTCTTTCAGTCATGTATGCAGAGCCCAGCCACATTTGTTTAAAATGTTTTCATTGAACCACGTTACTGCATGAAAATAATCAATAGCCCAAGAAGTTTCATTCACTTTCTCTTGATCTACATTTAAGTTTCCAAGATCCTACCTCTTTCAATAATGCCTATCTTTTATATTCTACTGAGTATTTTGTAGGAGTAAGTCATATCAAGTATTTTTACCTGATTTTCAAATGTTTCATGTAGACATCTTGCATTCAAACTTATACATACATTCTCTTAAAACAATGACAATGTTAGGTGATTTCATATCTGGCCACATTCAAGGCTCACTTATAACAGGTGATTGATTAGTTTCATGGACTCAAGTTGCTACTCCCAGATTTATGGACTGCCCACACTTATCCTGGATATCACAGGGGAATCAGAGAAATGTCTCCTCTTTATTCACCCCACAAACAGCCTCTAAGCAGGCACCATGTAACAGTGACTGAGGGAAGCACAGAAAATGAAATAAGAATGGTCTTACCATTCAGAAAGGTCAGTCTCTTACAAGAAATGTACACAAGAACAGATAATTGAGATACAGTTTGAAAAAATGGAGGGGAAGAGAACCAACATGTAGCACATACCTGAAATGGACCTGAAGCTTTCTCAGACAATATGTGATGTCTTAAGATGGGCATCCTTCTTTGCGTTTTACAGATGAAGAAGCTGAATGTAAACAGGTTGTATACTCTGCCGAAGATCACAGGGCTAGCAAGTCCCTGGAATGTGGATTCTAAAACCCACGCCCTTGTCACCTAGAGAATGGGCAAGATGTCATCAGTGACATATTCACTGATTTCTGTGGCTTGCGTAAGGTGTTTTATGAATATATGTTTTTTAATTCTGAGACAGAGTCTTGCTAAGTTGCTAACTTGCCAAGGCAGGGCTCAAATTTGGGTCCTCTTGCCCTGGCTTCCCAGTGTACTTTATTTTAGAGCAGGCAGAGTATAAAAGCATAACTAGAATGACAGAGAGATTATGAAGGAGGACAGTGCAGAAATAGTCTAGACTAGGATTGATGGGCTCTGAGCTCAACAAGGAAGAAAAAATTTAAGAGCTATTGCAGAAGAAAAATAAATAGGAATTGGAGATTGATTGATGGTTTTTAGAGCTGAGAAAGATGAAGCCTTAAAGACTTTCTAGTTTTTAGATGTGTAGCTAAGTAGAAGGGAGGACTGTAGATATAGCTGGTTGAAGACAGATGTATTTGTTTTTGAACATGTTGAGTTTGTGTAACCTGAAGATGTCCCCAGAAACTGATGAAAAGGCCTGGACCTCAGAAGTGAAGTCACTGATGGTGATGTGCTGGGGGTGGGGGGTGGGGGTCAGGAAGACTCATCAGACCCAATTTAGGTATTTGGAAATTGTGTAAACCAATTATGAACACAGCCATTATAAAACTGGATTATGCAATCCTTGGATCACATAAATTATTTTTTAAAAAGCTACAAATACTCAAAAGTCATCAGTTTCTAATTACCTTAGCACATTCTATTGCCACCCATCCTTCTAGAGTTATGCCCATTCTCTATGTGGTAAAAACACTCCACAGCAGTGTGCCACCTCGCTGGGTTTTTCAGCCCCACATGCACTTGTATCACTTCAATAGCCTGAAACTGATAATGGTAAAAGTACCATAAAAATCAGAAAATGTTACAGACCAATGCTTCGCTGTTTTGTTCATTGCCTAGACTTAAGAAATACATGGACAAAATGTTAATAATAGAGATTAAACTTAAGCCTATTATGATTGTAACTGGTACATTATGAATATCACAAAAATTATAGAAATATTCTGTGAGTATTAAAAAATTACTATTTAGTTCAAACATTATCTATTTCAAGATGTTTTCCAGTCTTTAACAAACAGCAGTCTGGCATATATCATCGTTGTTTTACTGTCATTTTTCTCGATGTAAATAAATAAATGTGTCAATCAACATCCACAGCAGAACTGTGCTGGTTCGTCATAGATTGGCTATGGATATATGAATTTTGTGGACATGGATAAAATTAGTTTATGAGAATCAATTAGATTTAATGACTTTACAATGAAGAGTATTATATATAATTTATATAATATATATTTATTATATATTATTTGTAAATAATATCTATCCTTTGGCTTAGTCCATTTTGTGTTGCTTTAACAAAATATCTATGTTGGATAATACATACAGTAAAGAGGTTTATTCAGCTCACAGCTCTGGAGGTTCAAGAGCATGGACTATCATCTACTCAGTTCTGGAGTGGCAGATGGCCTTGAGGGTAGAAGCATGTGTGGAAGAGAGGCTCAGAGCTGGTGCCAGATTTCTTTATGACCACTCATTTCCATGGGAACAATCCAGTCCTCTGAGACCTACACTAACTTCCAACAGTGATGCCCTCAATGTCCTCATCTTCTGCCAGGCCCCTCTTCTTCAACCTCTATCACCCCAAAACTGACATTCTGGAACCTAAACTTCTGTGGGCTGAAGGGAACACATCGTGTTCAAACCAGAGCACCTTTTGTGTCAGTAAATATTATAATGATCAAGTACACACACACACACACTGGTTTTTCTTTCTTAGAGATCTAATAGCTAAATATTTATCAACACAACACTGGTCACAGATTCAAGGATACTTCTGGAAGTCTTTAGTATAATGTGTTAATTAATGCAAGCCGCTGAGAAGATCCCCTTTAAATATCCTTTGCTGTCTCTTTCTTAATTTGGGTCTCCAGAACAGTAGCTCCTTCCTTTTAATGAGGTCTCTATTCACTCCAATATTATGCATTTTATCAGTTGAATTTCAGTTTCATTCCTGTTTTCCTCTGTGTGTTTCTACTTCAGAACTTGTATTATTTTCTTTCTGGCCTCATTGGTGTTAACAACTTCTCCTAATTTAGATCCATCTGTAAATGTCATTAACATGCTATTTACTCCCTCATTAACATGGAAACATTATCATTTATCATTATCTTTGGTGCTGATCACGGGACTAAGCATGAGGGAACTTTAGGAAGTTTTGATTCTAATCAGCAAGTTGAAAAGGAGGAGTTTAGACAGATCATGAATTGTTCAGTGGCACAGCAAGGGCTTGGGGATTAGGTTTACAAGGTAACTGGAATTTAGCTTCAAGTCAACATTCACTACACCCCAGGATAGTAATATTTGAAAACCAGAAAGAATACAGGGAGATTTAGCACCAAGATAATACCAATAGGTCCTGGCAGCTATAGTGAGTTCTATTCATGAATGTCCCATGAACCTTCAAGGAAAACAGTAAAAAGGGTCACAGTGACTGATAACTGCTGGTGACAATAAGATCTTTGAACCAGGTGGATGCAGAGGTAGGAAGAGTGGCATGAGCTGGAACTCAACTGAGACAGGAGAGAGTGTGGTCTGGAGTTTGTCAGGAGCTCTCCCCTGGTCATCTGAGGGCAAGTGGAATTTGAGGTCAGAGGGTTACCACACCAGTGGTTTCCAACCTTACCTTAGGACTGTTCTCCAGGTTCTGTTAAAGGATAGACCGTACAGGGAAATGTATGACAGTCCTCCCTTTCAAGGGAAAAGGTAACATATTCCAGGAAGCAAGATAGGCACCAGCTATACAAGGTGAGCCCACACTACTGAATGAAGAACCAGAACCAGCATTTTCAGAATATGATCAGCCAACGAGTGAGTATAAGCCACACAGGTGAGATGACAAGCCATTCAGGTGGGGAACAGACTGTGACCTGGGATATGAGAAGGAAAAGCAGGAACTTTGCTGTCTGTTTCCTACGACCTGCTCTTGTTTGAGCTCAGAGATAAAACTGCGGTCATCATTTAGCAGTTATCTACACACTTGTATTTATTTTTTTTTCTCCTCAGCCTTTATTCAAACTGCTGGAGACTACCGGTCAGATGGTTGGTTCCATCCCTGAGAGGAAATTTGGAACTGAAGAGTTTGAATCTTAAAACCCATTTGATGTTGGGCCCAGACATTCACTCTTACTTTGTTTCTTAGATCTAAATGAGCCCTTTACTTGTCGAAACTTGCCTTCCTTCTTGTGTATTAAGGAGTAACGAGGATAAACAACCAAGTAAGCAGACTGCAGCAATGCCAGAAGTCCTAATGCTGTGTATGTCAATTGCTTTTGAGTCTTTCAGCTGAGTCCGCAGGCACATAGAGCAGCCCAGCCATCCCCACTATAACCTACATGAATTCCTGGCCCCAGAAACTGTGAGCAGTAAGCTCTATATTAGTTTAAGCCCCTGCTGGAGCAGAAGGTAGCCTGTCATGCACCAAGAGAAAGCCGACATAGTGCTTCCTAACTAGAAATATGTTTCTGCTGTGGGAGGACAGAAGAAAAGTGGAATTAGGCAGAAGAAAAAGCTTTCATGACTGACTAAGAATGTGACATTTATTTCTAATAATACAATAAGCACACGTGAACTCAGTCCAAAAGCAGAACAAGATCTTTCTAATAAAAGCCTAATATCTTAGATATCTAATCATGTGGTACTTCATGCTCTACTTCCACTGTCCAAGCAGACCACATCCTAATAGCCTGTTTCTCATGACATTACTTTTTTTGGTGTAGGCTTATAGCACATGTTGGGCTATAAATTATAATTTATAAATTATAAATGTTCCTTTCTTCATTTGATGGTATATAGCTAAGATCCATCCATATCCTCTACTATATCTGTTTTGATTGCTATATACTATTCCACTGTGAGAATAAGCCACAGTCTTCTTAGCCATTCTTTTTGATGAGTGCACTGGTTGCCTCCCAGGCTTTGCTGTCATGAACAGTGCCACACTGAACACACTCTACAGACTTCAAGAGTAGAGTCACTGGGGCAAACACACAATGGTTCCACACAAATATTTTTTAAGTCTTAAAAAAATAGTACTTTGTGATCCAAAACATATTCTCGCCTATTTTCTATACTTAGTTTCAAAGTGTCTTTTCTTATTTTTATGAACTTAATCCATCTAAAGTTGATTTTTGTTTATCAAGTAAAGGAAGGGATTTAATTTTATATTTTTCCTTCTTTTTTTTGGTACTGGGGATCGAACTCGGGACCTTTCACTTGCAAGGCAGGCGCCAGAACCACTGAGCTAAATCCCCGGCTCTATATTTTTCCTTCTTAATACTCAGCATTTTAATTTCATATTTTTAGTTATTTCATGAGACACAGCTATCTTGCATCAATGCTCTATGAGTGCATGAGTCTCTTTCTGAACTTTCTATTCAATTCCATTTGGCAGCATCTCTATCCCTCTACCAAATACTACCATGTTCAATGAGCACAACGTTCTTATAAATCCTCATAGTATGGCAAGTCTCTTGTTACAGTCATCTCTGTCAAAATTGGTTCAAATGTACAGATTTAAAAAAAACTTGTATCAACATCTATTAAATATATTACTGATATTTTGATTGAATTGTATTGAATCCCTAGGCAAGTTTGGGAATCCATACCTATATAATATTGTCCTTTTATTTAAAGTATGTGCTCCCACTTATCTGCCTTTCTTTAATATTACTATTTAGGGTTTTTACTTGTTTCTATAGAAACCTTGCAAATTGCTATACCTTGTATCTAGATGTCCCCCCAAAGCCTCATGTGCTTGTAAGTGGGTCTTTTCAGAACTGGCTGGATCTAGGGTGTATGTTATTACAGCAGTCCTATGATTGGCTTGGCATAGTTCTGGGTGTGGCTAAATGGATTTACTGAAGACAGAAGCTTACCCTGGGTGTGGGTGGCACCACCCAAAAAGCTTGTAGTCTGGACATGATAAAAGGGAAAGGGAGGGGTTGCCTTGTTGCTTGGCTGCTTGCTGTTTCCTGCTTAGGACACCATGAACTGTTTCTCCTCTGTGATTCTCCTCTGCGGTGCCACCCTGCTTTGGAGCCAGCTGACTGTGGACTGAAACCTCCACAAACTGTGAGGTAAAATAAACCTTTCCTCCTTTAACTCTGGGTGTTGGGTATTTTGTCTCAGCAATGAGAAAAGTAAATAAGACACAAATGTGTCTATAGGTGTATTTGTAGGTATTTGTTATGTTCATACTATTATAAATGGTATCTTCTTTTTCACTATGTTTTCTACTTGTTAATCACTGGCATATAAAGAGCAACTCCCTTTTTTCTTTTCACGCTTATATAGAACTACTTTTCTAACGTCCCATGCCACACACATGTATTACTTATTTATCTAAGGATTATTTTGACTTTTCTATGTAAATGGTACTGTCCTCTGTGTGTATGTGTTGTCATATATAATTTATATCTCTAATTTCTCAATTCTTGTTTGGTTGGGACTCTCAATACAATTTGGAACATATTACCAATAATCAGTTTCGTGATTCTGATCAAATTTTAAACAAAATATTTCAAATGTTTTCCATTTGTACCCTGTTTGCTCTGTCTTTCTTGTCAGTTTTTTATCTTAGCTACTGTTATGTCTTGTGTCTAGATGTTCCCCAAACCCTCACGTGGTCATAGATGGGGCTTTTCAGAGGTGGCTGGATCAAGAGAGTGTGATGCTGGGATAAAGGGTATATGACTACTAAATTAGTTTGGCATAGTTCTGGGTGTGGATAAAGGGAAGGCCCACCCTGGATGTGATTGCTACCTGCCCTAAGGATGTGTAGCCTGGATAGACTATAAGGATAGAAAGCAGGTTTGCTGCTGGTTATTTTGCTGCTGGCTGCCTTTTGCCTGCCCTGCTTCCCAGTGGACTGTTTCTCCTTTGCCATGCTACCCTGCCTTGGAGCCTTGGAGCCAGCTGAATATGGACTGAAACTTCTACAAACTGTGAGCAGAAATAAACCTTTCCTCTTTGTGATGGCTACTTTTCTGTGTTAACCTGACCACAATGTACCCAGATATTTGGTTAAACATTATCTTGGTGTTTCTGTAATCTTTAAATGTTTAACATTTAAAGTGGTGAGGTGTGGGTAAATCAGACTACCCACCATCTCATGAGCTGCCTCATCCAGTCAGTTGAAGGCCTCAATAAAACAAAAGACCAGCCTCCCATGCAAAAGAAAACTCCTCAGCAAATAGCCTTTCACTTCATGCACAGTGTTAGTTGGTCCTTGGTTCTCCATGCTGCTGGCCCATACTGCAGCCTCCATAATTCCATGAGCCAATTCCTTATAATAAATCATGCATATTATATACAGACCTACATACATATAATTGGATACACAAATATCTTACTGGTTCTGTTTCTGTGGAGAATCCTGATTAATACACTCCCTGTCGGGTTTAAGAAGCTCTCAAATATACCTTACATTTTAATAGTTTTTTTCATACTTATCAATGGACATTGAATGTTGTTAAATATTTTGTACACTTTGGACATGTTCACAGGGCTGTTTGACATTCTATCAGCTGATGATCTATAGTAGTCCCTCCTGATCCACACTGGGTGCCTGAAAACAGGTACCCCAGGGTCCCATCTATACTATACACGAATCTCAGTATTTATGGGGAATTGGTTGGATCCTTGCCCCTGGGCATGGGTTCCAAAACATGCAAATGCCAAGTGATATAAAATGACATAACATTTGCATATAACTTATGAACATCTTTCCATACTTTAAGTAATTTTTTGATTACTTATAATGCCTAATACAATGTAAATGTAATGAAAATGTGTTATAATGTATTGTTAAGGGAATAAAGACAAAAATATCTACATGTGTTTAGCACAGATGAAATTTGTTTTGAATCTTTTGATTAGAGAAGGTTAAACCCATGAGTATTGGACTCACAGATAGCAAGGGGCAACTTTACATATAAACATCATAAATGTAATTTAAAACCTTATCATGGGGAGAGATTAACAATAATGACTATTTATAAAATACAGTTATAGCAATACACTGTAATAAAAGTTATGTGAATGTGTGCTTGCTCTCTCTCTTTCAAAATCTCCTATTATACTTTCACTTTGTTCATGTGAAGGAACCACTTTATGGCTTCTCTTTGGCATATGTGTGCTGTTGTCTCCATCACTACCTTTTTCTTCTGGGCCATTACTAAGTGAAGGAAGGGTACCTGCACACAAGCACTGTGTCAGCTCCACAAAAGACCTGATAGCTGCCCAGTGCCTACCCCAGGACAGAGACTTCACTACATGACTCAGGACTTAAAACTTATAAAATGTGTACTTGAGGCACTTAATATTTTCAGGCATCAGGTAACTAAAACCTCCAGAAGTGAATACATAGGTAAAGAGAGATTACTGTTCCTGTTTCTATCTCGTGAATTTTTGGATAATAAATAATTATTTAGCAACAGAGATAAACTCAATTTGATAGGGCTATGATAGGATTTTTTTTCAAATATATTGCAGGACATAATTTGTTAATATTGTTTCAGAATTTTGCTTCCATATTCGAGTGAAATGAAGCAGTAGTTCTTAATCTAGCCTTCATTTCCCTATTTTTTGTCTGATTTTACTAAAAGACTAATGCTATTCTATCAAATGAATTGGAGAGTATTTCATTTATTTTCTATTTATAGAAAAATTGAGACAAAATAAGGTTAATTTGTCCCTTGAATTTGTCTACAGATTACATAAGGCTGCTCTTTTCTTTCTGGAAAGTTTCTTAACCTTTTCCTTAATTTCTTTCTTAGAACACTATTAACTGATACTTCTTGAATGAATTGTAGTGAGGTATATTTTTTCCAGGAATTTGTCTACTTGGTCTAAGTTTCCAGAAAGCGTGGCATAGTATTATAAATGAGATAGTCACAGCCTTAAAATTTCAACTTCATTTATATTTATGTCCTCCTCATTCATAAGTGTGTATTGTTTTTTTAATTCTTTTTATTTAGTTAGTTCACCAGATGTTTGTCTACTCTAATAGTACTTACTTCTAAGAACTTTTGTTATAATAGGCCACATATTTATTATCTCTTTGTCTTATAGGTTTATTCTATTATCCTTTTAGTCATTTCCCAGGCAGGAAACTGTGCTCAATTGCTTTGAGAGTTGCATCTTTTCCATTATAATATTTATGGCTGTGAATTTTTTGAAGTATGACTTTTGCTAATCCTACAAGTTTTTGCATGGAGAATTTTTATTTAGTTATGATTTTCAAATTTTCATGAAAATTTCTACCATAATCTATGATATAGTTATCAATGTTTTTCATTTCTACTTATACAGATATTTTTAAAATTTGTATTTTGGGTATTAACTATTAAATTAATGATAATTATAATCTGCATGATAACATAATATATTCACTAAGGCTTTTTTATGGCCAAATATATATGATCTTTGTTTTTCTTATTTCATGTAAGTCCCAGAAAAAATCTTATGAGGTTGCTAGGTCAGCCTTCTTATTGATGTTACTTGATTTTCTTTGACTCTGTTGCAAGCAGGTCGAGACCTGTCAATTATTGACAGATATGTGGTTAACATCTGCCCTATGGTGCAGATTTTCCCTGTAGTTCTATCACTTTTTCCTCCATATATTTTGAAGCTATTTTTGTGTGTGTTCAAAATTTCTATATTTTGTAATAACTTGGAACCGTTAACCATTATAGAATGAGACATTCTATCTCTAACACTGCTCTTTTGTTCTGATCTTAAAATTTTTTCCTCATGGTATTAAGATTTTCATACCAGGATTATTTGGGGAGTATTTGTACAACATATCCACTTTTCATTCTTTAATTTAGCTTTATCACATCTTCATGCTTTAGTGCATCAAAGATAAATATCGATATATTTTAAACCAATCAATGCTTGTTTTCAAATCTGAAATACACCCAAACACACTTATGGTTAATTTTTTTCTATCATCTTAGTTTTTTCCCTACTTTTGCTATTTCTTTTTTTTAATCCTACTGTTTATTTTGTTTTTATTTATTTGTCTTTGGTTTCTTACTTGTTTTGAAAGCCATAGGACTAAATATGCTAAGACTGGAACTTTAGTCTTCCCTCCCTCTAACTCCACAAATGTAAGCCATGTGTACAAATTTAAATTTTCTAGTGGACATATCAAACAAAGTAGAAAAACTGATTACAATACTCATATGCAGTCTCTGATTTTTTATGTTTCAACTTACAATTTTGCAGCTTTACAATGGAATGAAAGCAACAGTAATGGAATAGAAGTACACTTTGAATTTGATCTTTTTCCACCTACAGATATGTGGTAGAATACTTTTTTGTTATGTTGGGCAGTGGCAGCAAGCAAGGCTCTCAGCTATGAGGAAAACAACAGCCTACCCTGTCCCATGGTGCCAGGTTTTGGAGGACCAATGGTTAGGTGAGTTTAGGTGTATGAAGTATATTTTTCAACTTACAGTATTTTCAGCTTGCCATGAGTTTATCAAGACATAATCCACCATAAGTCAAGGAGCATCTATAACTAAATAAAAATATACTATATTCTACTATAGTCAATTTATCATTTCAATATGCAGTTAATACATTTATGAGACATTTTACTTTTTCTACATAATAAGTTTTTGAAACCTGGGATTTACAATGTACTAATAATAATTTAAACTAAACAGAACTACCTACCAAATGGCTAATTCATATTGTCTTTGGATAGGTCCAAATATAGATTTTTAGTTCTAGATTTTACATTTGATTTGTAAATAAACTAAAAAACCATAGCAAGGTACTAGATTACCCTTCTTTTATGTAAATTTAATGAGAACTCCTAAAACTTTCCCTTTTAATGTATTATAAAATTTACTTAATCTAGTCAGTTCTGAGTTCCTGACAGAGTTTCTGAGACCTTATAAACAAAACTTTTTTGTTTGTTTTGCAGTACTGGGGATTGAATGCAGGGGGCTTTGCAGTGAGCTACATCTTCACCCCTTTTTCTTTTCTTTTTTTAGTTTGAGACAGGGTCTCACTAAGTTGCTTAGGATGGTTTCAAACTTGTGATCCTCCTTCCTTCACCTACCAGAGTCTGAGATCACAGGCATCTGCCACCATGCCATAACAAAAGAATATTTTTATCATGCCCTCATAACTGGGTGAAAATCTGGCTGTATATAAGCTTCTGAGTTTTCAAGGATTGTTTCCCTGCAAGCATTCTTGCTGTTGAAGAAGTTATTGTTAATTCCATTCTTATGCTTTTCTCTCTGTAAGCTTTTAAATTTTTCTCTTGGAAGGACAGTGTTCTTAAATATCATTTTTCTAGGTGTGGGTCTTCTCTGTTATCTCTTACATTCCTTAAGATTTCTCTGCCTACAATTTTTAAAATTGATTTTTAGTTTCAAAAACATTATTATTATTATTACTATCATTTATTTTTTTGGTGTCAAAACCACTGAGCTAAATTCCCAGCCCAAAAAGATGTTATTTTAATATTCTCTCATTTCCATTTAAAAATTCTCTTTCTGGGATCTCTGTTTTCCAAATATTATCATGTCTACCTTTATGCTTTACATGTGTTAACATTTTAAAAATATTCCATGCCAAATATCACCACTCCTGTTCAATATAGTTCTGGAAACATTAGCCACAGCAATTAGAAAAGAGAAGGAAATAAAAGGAATAAAGATAGGAAAGGAAGAATTTAGACTGTCATTATTTGCTGACAATATGATACTTTACATAGAAGACCCAAAAAAATCTGCCAAAAGACTTCTAAACTTAATTGACAGATTCAGTAGAGTAGCTGGATACAAGCTCAACACTGAAAAAACAATAACCTTCTTATACACAAATAACAGACTCACTGAGAGAGAAATTCGGGAAACAACTCCTTTCACAATAGCATCCAAAAAAATGAAATATCTAGGAATCAATCTAACAAAGGAAGCAAAGGACCTCTACACTGAAAACTACAGCACTCTGAAAAAAGAGATCAAAGAGGATATAAGAAAATGGAAAGACATCCCTTGCTCTTGGGTAGGAAGAATCAATATAGTGAAAATAGCCATACTTCCAAAACTAATACATAGATTTAATCCAATGCCAATTGAAATTCCAACAAAATACTTTGCAGACCTAGAGAAAAGAATGCAAAAATTAATTTGGAATGAGGAGAAACCTAGAATAGCAAAAGCAATTCTAGGCAACAGAGACATGGCAGGGGGTATCACAATCCCCAACTTGAAACTATACTACAAAGCTACTGTGATAAAACAGCATAGTACTGGCAAAGAAATAGACCCGAGGATCAGTGGAATAGACTAGAAGATGCAGAAACAACTCTAGACATACTTAGCCACCTCATCTTTGACAAAGGAGCCAACCACAATCATTGGAGGAAAGAGAGCCTATTTAATAAATAGAGTTGGAAAAACTGGATTTCAACCTGCCAAAGATTAAAACTAGACCTATATCTATCACCAGGCACTAACATAAGATCAAAGTGGATTAAAAATCTAAATATTAAAACAGAAACACTACACTCCCAGCACAGAGGAGGCTTCTGAGTTGACATGCTGCAGCTCACAGGGCAGAAGAGACTTCCAGGTTGATGTGCTGCACCTCCTTCTGCAGAGTAGGAGGCTTCTAGGCCAACCTACCCTTGCTCCCAGCACAGAGGAGGCTACCAGGTCGACATGCTGCAGCTCCCAGTGAAGAGTAGGAGGCTTCTGGGCCAACCTACCACTGCTCCCAGAACAGGGGAAGTGAGCCATGCAGGTGACAGCAGTGCCCCCCCATATTTGAAATGAGAAGACATGTAAACAAGCCTCAGAACCAGACTTCCAGGTCACCTACAGCAACCCCATTGGGAAACAAGATGGAACACTCTGATACTCAACCACCTGGACTCCCTGAACTAGCAACAAAACAGGATCTGGAAAAAATGAAATCAGAAATAATTTCTCACATAACAGCAGAGATTGTGCCCATAGTGCAAGACATGATTAATAAATCTAGAGAAGAAACAGATAAAAAATGGAGGAGCTGAGGAACATGATGGAATCCCAACATAGGAAACAAATGGAATTCATAAAACAGATACAAACAGATTTCCAAGAGATTAAAAACTCCATTAAAAGTCTACGCAGCAGAATGAGCCATTGTGAGGGCAGAATTTCAGATGTAGAAGACAGGATTGGAATTAGTGACCAGGAAAAGAAAAACTGCTTCAAAATTGTTAGGGACTATGAGAAATCCATCCAGCAGTTGCTAGACAATCCAAAGAAGAATAACATAAGACTGATTGGAGTCAATGAAGAAACAAGAGAGAGTCCAGATGACATAAAAAAACTGTTCACAGAAGTGATGGCAGAAAACTTCCCAAGCAGGGGAAAAGAACATAACATACAGATAACTGAGGCATATAGGACTCCAACTAGCCTTGATAAAAAAAAAATGTACACATAGGCATATAATTGTTAAGATTCCAGAAACCCAGCAGAAGAACGAAGTTCTACAAGCAGTTAGAGGAAAGAAACAAATCACATACAAAGGAAAGCCCATCAGAATCACAGCAAACTTCTCAATGCAAACTCTCAAAACAAGAAGAGCTTGGCATGAAGTATTGCAAGCCCTAAAGGAAAACAGCCTCCAACCCAGATTGATGTACCCTGCAAAACTATCTTTCAAAATTGATGGTGAAATAAGATATTTTCATGACAAAAAGCACCTTAGGAACTTCATGAATACCAGACGAGCGCTCCAAAAAATTTTTAGACAAAATCCTAGGAAAAGACAATGAGGATCACAACCCCAAGAAGCCCAGCAGAATGAATCCACCAAGCATAACAAGATATTAAAAGCAAAGGGGGAGGATCAAACAAAAAGAAAAAGTCATGACAATGATAAGTCAATACATATCAGTTATAAGAATGAATGTTAATGGTCTCAACTAACCAATCAAAAGAAATAGACTGGCAGAATGGGTCAAGAAGCAAGATCCAACAATATGCTGCATACAAGAAACACACTTAATTCAAAAAGAAACCCAAAGACTGAAAGTTAAAGGGTGGAAAACAATACTCCATGCAACAGGAACTCCAAAAAAGTAGAAGCTATCCTCTTTGCAGATCAAGTGGATTTCAAACCAACACTGCTTAAGAGAGACAAAGAAGGACACTACATCTTTGTAAAGGGAAGAATCCAAGAGGAAGACATGACAATCATAAATATCTATGCACCAAACACTAGTGCACCCAACTATATAAAACAAATACTAACGGACATGAAAAGTCATATATGGACTAATACAATTGTACTGGGGGACCTCAACACCCCACTGTCACAAATAGATAGTTCAACTAGACTAAAAATAAGTAATGAAATACTAGAACTCAATCGAACTCTTGAACCAATGAACTTAACAGATGTTTACAGAGTCTTCCACCCCACAAAATCAGAATACACATTCTTCTCAGCTGCACATGGGTCATTCTCCAAAATAGACCACATACTCACTTATAGAATGTGTTTAAGTAAGTGCAAAGTAATTAAAGTTATCCCCTGTATATTATCAGACTGTAGTGTCAGCAGATTGGAGATCAATAGCAAAGGAAACCACAAGAATTTCATGAACACATGGAAATTGAACAACACACTTCTGAATAACCAATGGGTCACAGAGGAAATTAAAGAAGAAATCAGACAGTTCCTTCAATTAAATGACAATGACAATACAACATATCGGAATCTATGGGACACAATGAAAGCAGTCTTATGAGGGAAATTCATAGCAGTGAATATGCATATTAGGAAAACAGAATGAGCCCAATTAAACAACCTGATGCTGAACCTCAAGCTTCTAGAAAAAGAAGAGCAGGAAAAACACAAAACTCATACAAGGGAGGAAATTATAAAGATCAGAGGAGAAGTCAATGCAATGGAGACTAAGAGAAAAATACAAAAAAATCAATGAAGCAGAGTTGGTTCTTCTAAAGAATAAACAAAATTGACAAACCCTTAGACAATCTTATCAGAAAAAGGAAAGAAAAGGCCCAAATGCATGCAATTAGGAATGAAAAGGATGAAATTACAATGGACCCAGCAGAAACCAAGAGGATCATCAATACCTATTTCCAGAACATATAGGCCAATAAGATGGAAAACACAAAAGAAATAGACAGATTCCTAGATATGTATGAATTATGAAAGTTGAATGAAGAAGACCTAAAAATTACAAAAAAACCCAGTATCAATCAATGAAATGGAAAATGTAATGAAAAGCTTAACAACTAAGAAAAGCCCTGGTCCTTATGGCTTCACTGCTGAATTCTACAAGATATTTAGAGAGGAACTACTGCCACTATTGTTTAAACTCTTCAATGAAATTGAAAGCAAAACAATATTCCCAAATTCATTCCTAGAAGCAAGTATAACCTTGATCCCCAAAGCAGAGAAAGACCCAACCAAAAAAGAGAACTATAGGTCAATTTCACTAATGAACATGGATGCAAAAATCCTTAATAAGATACTGGCAAATAGAATGCAGAATGTCAGCAAGAAGGCCATACACCCTGACCAAATGGGATTTATCCCAGGGATGCAGGGATGGTTCAACATATGCAAATCAATCAGTGTCATACACTACAGCCAAGGACAAAAACCATATGATTATCTCCATAGATGCAGAAAAAGCATTTGACAAAATCCAACATGTATTTATGATAAAAACCCTACAAAAAATTGGAATAGACAGTTTATACCTCAATCTGATAAAAGCTATGAAAAACCAACAGCCAATATCATACTAAATGGTCAAAAACTGAAATCCTTCACACTAAAATCAGGAACAAGACATGGAGGCCCACTTCACCACTCCTGTTCAATATAGTTTTGACAACATTAGCCACAATAATTAGACCAGAGAAAGAAATAAAAGGAATAAAAATAGGAAATGAAGAAGTCAAATTGTCATTATTTGCAGATGACATGATACTCTATATAGAAGACCCCAAGAACTTCACCAAAAGTCTTCTAGACTTAATAAAATTCAGTAGAGTAGCTGGATACAAGGTCAACACACAAAAATCAATAGCTTTCCTCTACTTGAAAAACAGACTCACTGAGAGAGAAATAGCACAAACAATTCCTTTCACAATAGCATGCAAAAAACTGAAATACCTAGGAATCAACCTAACAAAAGAAATCAAAGGCCTCTTTTGTGAACCTATAGCACTCTGAAAAAAGCAATTGAAGACGATATCAAAAAATGGAAAGACATACCTTTTTCCTGGGTAGGAAGGAAGAACATAGTGAAAATGGCCAGACTTCCAAAATTGCTATATAGAGTCAATGAAATCCCAATTGAAATCCCAGCAGCATACTTCACGGACCTTGAGAAAACAATCCAAAAATTCATTTGGAACAAAAAGAGACCCAGAATAGCAAAAGCAATTCTAGGTAACAGAAACAAGGCAGGGGTTATCACAATCCCCAACCTGCAACTCTACTACAAAGCAACTGTGATAAAAACAGCATGGTACTGGCAAAGAAATGGACCTGAGGACCAGTGGAATGGATTAGAAGATGTATAAACAACTCCAGACACACTCAGCCACCTCATCTTCGACAAAGGAGCCAAACACCATCACTGGAGGCAAGATAGCCTCTTTAGTAAATTGTGCTGGAAAAATTGGGTTCCAACTTGCCAAAGAAGAAAAGTCCTGCATCTCTCACCATGCACTAAATTAAAATCTAAATGGATTAAAGATCTAAACATTAAAACAGAAACACTAAACCGGCTGGAAGAGAGTTTAGGATGAACTCTTGAAGACACTGGTGTAGGAAAAGATTTTATGAACAAAACCTCAGTTGCCCGTGATCTAGCACAAACAGTCAACAAGTGGGATCTCTTCTTACTAAAAAGTTTCTGCACAGCAAGAGAAACCACCAGCAGTGTGAAGAGATAACACACAATGTGGGAAAAAATCTTCACCAGCTGTCCCTCAGACAAAGGTCTACTATCTCAAATCTATAAAGAACTTAAAAAAATTAGACCTCCCAAAATTAAAGACCCAATCCAAAAGTGGACATCTGAAATGAAACAAGCATTTCTTAGACAATGAAGTAGAAATAGCAAATAAACATATGAAAAAATGTTCAACATCACTGGTATTTTGAGAGATGCAGATGAAAACAACACTGAGATTCCACATCATCCCAAAAAGAATGGGTGCTATCATGAAATCAACCAATAGCAAATGCTGGTGGGGCTGTGGGGAAAGAGGAACACTGCTCCACTGCGGGTGAGAGTGTAGACTGGTGCAAGCACTGTGGAAATCAGGATGGAGATACCTCAAAGAACTAGGACTGGAACTCCCATTTGACCCCACTCTTCCCCTGCTGGGTATCTTCCCCCAAAGAATTAAAAGAATCTTACCACAGTGATATGTGCATACCCATGTCCATAGCAGCACATTCTGTAATAGCTAAAACTTGAAAACAGCCCAAATGCCCATCAACTGGAGACTGGTTAAAATAAATTGTGTTTTTTTTTTTTTTTTATAAAATAGAGTATTACTCAGCCATAATAAATGAGAAATTAGAGACATTTATAGCTAACTGGATGCACACTGAGGCCATACTCTTAGTGAAATAAATAGTACACACATGTGTAAATACTGAATAGTTTCTCTAGTGTAAGAAACTGAATGTGTAAATAAGGATTAAAAGGTATAATAGATAATGTGAAAGAGGAAGAAAAGGGGCAAAGGGGAAGGAGAAGTGGGAGGGGTAGGAAAAAAGAAAAACAGAAATGGAATTAATAGGAGAAAATGAAAAAACAGAAACAAAGTCTTTGTAAATAGGGAGGGATGGAGGAGTTGAAGGGAGGGCAGGGGAAGGGGGAAAAATAAGAACCAAGAGAGATTATGTAAAGGTGCTAATTTCCAATGATGATTATCATTATATTGTATATCTAAAATATACCAATAAAATAAAATTTTAAAAATAAAAAATAACACAAAATAAAACAGAAACACTAAACTTGCTGGAAGATAAGTTAGGTAGAACGCTTGATGACACTGGCATAGGAAAAGACTTTATGAACAAAACCTCAGTAGTACAGGAACTAGCACAAAGAATCAACAACTGGAGTCTCATCTTATCAAAAAGCTTCTGTACTGCAAGAGAAATCACCAGCAGAGCTAAGTGACAACCTACAATGTGGGAAAAAATTTTTAGCAGCTGTGGCCGGGGATCTAGTTCAGTGGTTCTGCCACCTGTTTGACAAGCGCAAGGTTCCAAGTTTGATCCCCGGTACCAAATAAAAAAAAAAATTTAACAGCTGTACCTCAGACAAAGGACTACTATCTAGACTATACAAAGAATTGAAAAAAATCAGGCTCCCCCAAGTTTAAAGACCCAATTCAAAAGTGGGCATCTGAAATGAACAGACATTTCTCAGACAAAGAAGTAAAAGCAGCAAATAAACATATGAAAAAAATGTTCAACATCACTGGTATTTCGAGAGATGTAAATGAAAACAACACTGAGATTCCACCTCACCCCAGAAATAATGGCTGCTATCATGAAATCAACCAATAACAAATGCTGGCAGGGCTGTGGGGAGAAAGGAACTCTTCTCCATTGTTGGTGAGAGTGCAAACTGCTGCAACCACTGTGGAAGTCAGTATGGAGATACCTCGATGAACTAGGACTAGCGGTCCCATTTGACCCCGCTATTCCCCTGCTGGGTATCTTCCCCAAAGAATTAAAAGAATCATACCACAGCAATATATGTGCACCCATGTTTATAGTGGCACAGTTTGTAATAGCTAAAGCTTGGAAACAACCCAAGTGCCCATCAGCTGGAAACTGGATAAAGATGTGTTTTCTTTTTTTTAATAAAATGGAGTACTATTCAGCTATAAAGAACGAGAAAGTAGAGACATTTATAGCTAAATGGATGCATATTGAGGCCATACTTAAGTGAAATAAATAGGACACACATGTAAATACCAAATAGTTTCTCTAGTGTGAGAAACTGAAAGTGTAAATAAGGGTTAAAATGATTAAAATGAATAATTAATAATTTGAAATAGGAAGAATAGGTCCAAAGGGGTAGAGGAAGTGGGAGGGGAAGGAGAAAGGAAAGAAGGGAAAGGAAAAATTATGAGAAAAGAAAAAATGGAAACAAAGCCTATGTAAATAGAGAAGGGTGGAGGGGGTGAAGGGCACACAGGTAATGGGGAAAAAATAAGAATCAAGATGCATTATGTACAGGTACAAGCACCCAATGATAAATGTAAATGTATTGGATACCTAAAATGTACCAATAAAAGAATTTAAGCCAAAAAAAATTTCAGTATTGATCTTTTCTTCTGTGTTAAATCTTTTCTCAGTATATTATTACAGTGAATTAACTGGTTTTTCAGATATATTCATTCTCTTTATCTCATCTACTTTTAAAAAATCAGTATTATATTTTTATAATATTATTCTGGGTTCTTTTTATGTTTTCTTGTTTTTGATTTGAATTGCTATTGTTTCCTATTGTGTTAACCAAAATGATTTTATTTTTGTAGCTCAGCAGGCATAGTATATTTGTCTTTGATGGAGCCTATGATCTGGTGTTTCATATTTATTTTGAAGTAGCCATAATTTTCAAGCATCTTGGAGCTCATTTCCTGGAGGGTTTGGCTGCAGAGTTAGGTGGTGCTCTTTCTGAAAGGCGAGATTCTAACATTCAGCTCTGTGGCCCTTGGAGCAAAAGAAAGTGGAGCTCAACAACAAGGAAAAAGCCACAGTCCCTCCGCACAGCACAGACCACTCCAGGGAAGATCTTACCTTTTGGTCCCCAAAAGAAGCTGCATAATGAGAAGACATAATTCAAATTGTAATCCACAGCCTTGTGTGTGTGTGGGGGGGGCCTTCTCCTTGCAAAGGACTTTAGGTCTACACTGATTTCACACCTGGCAGCATCTGTATCAGGAATCTTCCTTGATGCCAATGTATTTTGAGAATCACTGTTAGGCACAAAGGAATGTGGTAGGAAGGGTAAAAACAGAATTCCATAATTCTTCGATTTTATCCTTCCAAAGCCATACTAGGCTGCTTTTTCTCTCAGACCGCAGATACTAAACGCCAGTTTAGACAGGTGCCCAATCTATCCACCATTGCCTTGGGAAAGAGACTGAAACCATGCTAGGACAATGCCTTGCTAGGAAACACGAATTATCTTTTTTTAAAAAAATTAAATTCTTTTATTGGTACATTGTAGGTATACAACACAATTACATTTCTCACTGGGAATTGTACCTTTACATAATGCATCTTGGTTTTTATTTTTTCCCCATTCCTAGCCCTCCCTTCACCCCCTCCACCCTTCCCTATTTACAAAGACTTTATTTCCATTTTTTCCATTTCTCAGCATTTTTCCTTTCCCTTCTTTCCTTTCCCCTGCCCCTCCCACTGCCCCTACCCCTTTGGACCTTTTCTTCCTATTTTACATTATCGATTATTCATTCTAATCATTGGTACATTTTAGGTATACAATATAATGACATTCATCATTGGAAATTTGCACCTTTACATAGTCTCTCTTGGTTCTTATTTTTCACCCTTGCCCAGCCCTCCCTTCAACCCCTCCAGTCCTCCCTATTTACAAAGATTTTGTTCCTATTTTTCCATTTTCTCATATTAATTCCATTCCCTTCTTTCCTTTCCCCTAGCCCTCCCACTTCCTTCCCCTTTGCCCCTTTTCTTGCTATTTCACATTACCTATTATACATTTAGTCCTTATTTACACTTTCAGTTTCTCACACCAGAGAAACTATTTGGTATTTACACATGTATGTCCTGTTTATTTCACTTAAGAGTATCGCCTCAATGTGCATCCTCTTAGCTATAAATGTCTCTAATTTCTCATTTTTTATGGCTGAGTAGTACTCCATTTTATAAAAAAACCACATTTTCTTTATCCAGTCTCCAGTTGATGGGCATTTGGGTGGTTTCCAAGTTTTAGCTATTGCAAACTGTGCTGCTATGAACATGGGCACACATATATCACTGTGGTATGATTCTTTTAATTCTTTGGGGAAGATCCCCAGCAGTGGAAGAGTGGGGTCAAATGGGAGTTCCAGTCCTAGTTCTTTGAGGTATCTCCATCCTGATTTCCACAGTGCTTGCACCAGTCTACACTCCCACCAGCAGTGAAGCAGGGTTCCTCTTTCCCCACAGCCTTTCCAGCATTTGTTATTGGTTGATTTCATGATAGCAGCCATTCTTTCTAGAATGAAGTGGAATCTCAGCGTTGTTTTCATTTGCATCTCTTGAATGACCAGTGATGTTGAACATTTTTTCATGTATTTATTTGCTATTTCTATTTCTTTGTCTGAGAAATGTCTGTTCATTTCAGATGCCCATTTTTGGACTGGGTCTTTAAATTTGTGAGGTCTGATCTTTTTAAATTCTTTATAGATTTGAGATAGTAGACCTTTGTCTGAGGAAGAGCAGGTGAGGATTTTTTTCTCACATTGTGGGTTGTCTCTTCACACTGCTGGTGGTTTCTCTTGCTGTGCAGAAGCCTTTTAATAAGAGATCCCACTTGTTGACTGTTTGTGCTAGATCACGGGCAACTGAGGTTTTGTTCATAAAATCTTTTCCTACACCAGTGTCTTCAAGAGTTCATCCTAAACTCTCTTCCAGCCGGTTTAGTGTTTCTGTTTTAATGTTTAGATCTTTAATCCATTTTGATTTTAGTTTAGTGCATGGTGAGAGATATAGGTCTAGTTTTAATCTTTGGCAAGTTGAAACCCAATTTTTCCAGCACCATTTATTAAAGAGGCTATCTTTCCTCCAGTGAGAGTGTTTGGCTCCTTTGTTGAAGATGAGATGGCTGAGTGTGTCTGGCGTTGTTTCTGCATCTTCTAATCTGTTCCACTGGTCTTCAGGTCTGTTTCTTTGCCAGTACCATGCTGTTTTTATCACAGTAGCTTTGTAGTAGAGTTGCAGGATGGGGATTGTGATACCCCCTGCCATGTCTCTGTTACCTAGAATTGCTTTTGCTATTCTGGGTCTCTTCTTGTTCCAAATGAATTTTTGGATTGTTTTCTCAAGGTCCATGAAATATGCAGCTGGGATCTCAATTGGAATTGCATTAAATCTATATAGCAGTTTTGGAAATATGGCCATTTTCACTATATTAATCCTTCTTACCCAGGTGCAGGGGATGTCTATCAATTTTCTGATATCATCTGCAATCTCTCTTTTCAGAGTGCCATAATTTTCAGAGAAGAGGTCTTTGATTTCTTTCATTAGGATGATTCCTAGGTATTTCAGTTTTTTGGATGCTATTGTGAAAGGAATTATTTGCCCTATTTCTCTCTCAGTGAGTCTGTCATTGGTGTAGAGGAAAGCTATTGATTTTTGTGTGTTGACCTTGTAACCAGCTACTTGACTGAATTTGGTTATTAAGTCTAGAAGACTTTTGGTGGAGTTCTTGGGGTCTTCTATATAGAGTATCATGTCATCTGCAAATAATGACAATTTGACTTCTTCATTACCTATCTTTATTCCTTTTATTTCTTTCTCTTGTCTAATTGTCATGGCTAATGTTTCCAGAACTATATTGAACAAGAGTGGTGATAGTGGACATCCTTGTCTTGTTCCTGATTTTAGTGTGAAGGATTTCAGTTTTTGACCATTTAGTATGATATTGGCTGTTGGTTTTTCATAGATGGCTTCTATCAGTTTGAGGTAGAGACCATCTATTCTAACTTTTTGTAGGGTTTTTATCATAAATGCATGTTGGATTTTGTCAAATGCTTTTCCTGCATCTATGGAGATAATCATATGGTTTTTGTCCTTGGCTCTATTGATATAGTGTATTACATTGATTGATTTTCATATATTGAACCATCCCTGCATCCCTGGGATGAATCCCACTTGATCAGGGTGTATGATCTTCTTGATGATCTTCTGCATTCTGTTTGCCAGTATCTTATTAAGGATTTTTGCATCTGTGTTCATTAGTGAGATTGGCCTATAGTTCTCTTTTTCAGTTGGGTCTTTCTCTGCTTTGGGGAGCAAGATGATGCTTGCTTCCAGGAATGAATTTGGGTGTATTGCTTCCCTTTCAATTTCACTGAAGAGTTTAAACAGTAGTGGCAGCAGTTCCTCTCTAAATGTCTTGTAGAATTCAGCAGTGAAGCCATCAGGCCCCGGGCTTTTCTTAGTTGGTAAGTTTTTGATTACATTTTCAATTTCATTGGTTGATATTGGGTTGTTCAGAATTTTTAGGCCTGCTTCGTTCAACTTTGGTGATTGATATGTATCTAGGAATCTGTCCATTTCTTCTGTGTTTTCCATCTTATTGGCGTATAGGTTCTGGAAGTAGGTATTGATGATCCTCTGGATTTCTGCTGGATCTGTTGCAATTTCACCCTTTTCATTCCTAATTGCATGAATTTGGGCCTTTTCTTTCCTTTTTCTGACAAAGTTGGCTAAAGGTTTGTCAATTTTGTTGATTCTTTCAAAGAACCAACTCTTGGCTTCATTGATGTTTTTGTATCATTCTCTTAGTCTCCATTGCATTGATTTCTGCTCTGATCTTTACAAGTTCCTCCCTTATATGAGGTTTGGGGTTGTCCTGCTTTTCTTTTTCTAGAAGCTTGAGGTTCAGCATCAGATTATTTAATTGGGCTCCTTCTGTTTTCCTAATATGCATATTCACTGCTATGAATTTCCCTCATAAGACTGCTTTCATTGTGTCCCATAGATTCCGATATGTTATATTGTCATTGTCATTTAATTGAAGGAACTATCTAATTTCTTCTTTAATTTCCTCTGTGACCCATTGGTTATTCAGAAGTGTGTTGTTCAATTTCCATGTGTTTATGAAATTCTTGTGGTTTCCTTTGCTATTGATCTCCAATGTCATTGCACTAGGGTCTGATACTATAGAGGGGATAACTTCAATTCCTTTGCACTTACTTAAACATATTCTATGTGTGAGTATGTGGTCTATTTTGGAGAATGACCCATGTGCAGCTGAGAAGAATGTGTATTCTGATTTTGTGGGGTGGAAGACTCTGTAAACATCTGTTAAGTTCATTGGTTCAAGAGTTCGATTGAGTTCTAGTATCTCATTACTTATTTTTAGTCTAGTTGATCTATCTATTTGTGACAGTGGGGTGTTGAGGTCCCCCAGTGCAATTGTATTAGTCCATATATGACTTTTCATGTCTGTTAATTTTTTTTATATAGTTGGGTGCACTAGTGTTTGGTGCATAGACATTTATGATTGTCATGTCTTCCTCTTGGATTCTTCCCTTTACAAGGATGTAGTGTCCTTCTTTGTCTCTCTTAATCAGTGTTGGTTTGAAATCTACTTGATCTGCAAAGAAGATAGCTACTCCTGCTTTTTTTCGGGTTCCTGTTGCATGGAGTATTGTTTTCCACCCTTTAACTTTCAGTCTATGAGTTTCCTTTTGAATTAAGTGTGTTTCTTGCATGCAGCATATTGTTGGATTTTGCTTCTTGACCCATTCTGCCAGTCTATTTCTTTTGATTGGTGAATTGAGACCATTAACGTTGATGGTTATAACTGAAACGTATTGACTTGTCATTGCCATGACTTTTTATTTTTGTTGGGTTCTCCCCCTTCACATTTAATTTCTTGTCATGCCAGATGGGTTCATTCTGCTTTGCTTCCTGGGGTTGTGATCCTCAATGTGTGTTCCTAGGATATTGTGGAAAATTCTTTGGAGTGCTGGTTTGGTATTCATGAAGTTCCTAAGGTGCTCTTTGTCATGTAAGTATCTTATTTCTCCATCAATTTTGAAAGATCGTTTTGCAGGGTACATCGATGTGGGTTGGAAGCTGTTTTCTTTTAGGGCTTGGAATATGTCACTCCAAGCTCTTCTTATCTTGATGGTTTGTGTTGAGAAGTCTACTGTGATTCTCATGGGCTTTCCTTTGGATGTGATTTGTTTATTTTCTCTAACTGCTTGTAGTACTTTGTTCTTCTGTTGGTTTTCTGGAATCTTAACAATTATATGTTTATGTGTAGATTTTTTTGATCAAGGCTATTTGGAGTCCTATATGCCTCATTTATCTCTATGTCAAGCACTTTTTCCCTGCATGGGAAATTTTCTGCCATTATTTCTGTGAAGAGATTTTTTATGTCATCTCTACTCTCTCCTGTTTCTTCATTGAGCCCAATCAGTCTTATGTTATTCTTCTTTGCATCATCTAGCAGCTGCTGGATTGATTTCCCATGTTCCCTTTTAATTTTGAAGTAATTTTTCTTTTCCTGGTCACTAATTGCAATCTTATCTTCTATATCTGAAATTCTGTCCTCACCTTGGCTCATTCTGCTGTGTAGACTTTCAATGGAGTTTTTCATTTCCTGAAAATCTATCTGCATCTGTTTTATGGATTCCATTTGTTTCCTATTTTGGGATTCCATCATGTTCCTGAGCTCCTCTCTAGATTTATTAATCATGTCTTGCACTAGGGGCACAATTTCTCCTGTTATCTGAGAAATTATTTCTGATTTCATTTTTTCCAGATCCCCTTTTGTTGCCAGTTCAGTGGGTCCAGGTGGTTGAGTATCAGAGTGTTCCATCTCCTTTCCCTTAGTGGTTGCTGTAGGTGATCTGGAAGTCTGGTTTTGAGACTAATTTATGTGTTTTCTCATTTCGACTGGGGTGCTGGGCTGTTAGCGCCTGCATGGATTACCTCTTCTGAGCTGCGAGAGGTGGGACAGGGGCCAGGAGCAGTGGTAGGGTTGGTGGCCTGGAAGCCCCTTCCTCTGGGCCAGGAGCAGTGGGACAGAAGGTGGCCCAAAAGCCCTTTCCTATGGCCTGGGAGCAGCAGGAGGGATGATGACCAGGAAGCCCCTTCCTCTGGACCAGGAGCAGCGGGACTCAGTACCGTGGTCTGGTGGTCTGGTGTCCTCTGCGTCTTTGCAGTGTGGAACCAGGTGGCTGCCTGTCTGCAGCAGGATGATTTGGCATGCTCCATGTGACTCGGGACCTTGGTAGGGCGTGGGTAGACCTGCCTGTCTGCAGCGGGGTGATTCAGCATCTTCACGAATTATCTTCTAATAATTACTAGGTTACTGGCAACCTCATATTTATACAAACATTCTCAAATCTCCTATGTCCAGTCTGTATATTTTAAGAATAATAAATTTTTAGTGTAGTATTTATAATTTATTGTATTACAAAATGTCTTGATCTGTTTTGTGTTGCTATAAGAAAAACCCTGAGCCTGGTGACTTGTAAAGTAACAAGGTCTATTTGCTCACAATTCTACTGGCAGGAGGCCTTAAGAGCATGCTGCTGGCATTGTGGAGAGAGTTCCCTGGCTGAATCACAAGGTGGGGAGAAATGGAAGGAAGCAGTTGCATGCAGAAGGTGCATGTGTCCAAGGAATGAAACAAGATGGGGAGGAGCCGGGCTTCTGCTTTCTGTAACAACTGGCTCTCAAGCACACTAATCTATTCCGATCACACCTGCCCTACTCCACTAATTATTCTCCAACAGGCTCCACCTCCCAAAGAGTCCACTATTCGACACTGTAACCCTGGGGACCAGGCCTCCACCACATACCCCTTGAAGTGCAGATCATACCCAAAACATAACAGAAAGTGGAACAAATCCTCTGACTCAGAGATATCCCCACACACAAGTAATCCAATTCCTGATTCTACACATGAGAAATCTGAGGCTTAGAGTTAAGAAATTCATTCAGGATCATTCAAATAGCTGGTGACAGAACTGGGCCTAGAACAAAATTCTATGACTATTTGTCATATAATTAGATAATATGTACAAAATGACTACTTTTTCACTTTTTTTGCAGCTCCATCAAAGACTACCCTACCCTTCATCTACTTCTCTTACATTTCAAATTACACCTTCAAATGCACACTCTAGAACTGAGAGATGGGTTATTTATCTTTCATGATCTATCTTATAAACATTCATTTTCTCTGAAACTTTATCTTTCCATTCAGAAGAATTTTAATCTTTTTCTTCAATACTCAATCTCCCCTCAATCATTTTAATTGCCTCACTCTGGAGTTGTTCTACCTTATTATTCTTGTCTTTTGCTTCTGCAGTTGAATTTTAGGCGAAAAATTACGTTACTGCTGATGGGTTGCCAGCTAACATTCCACACCTGTTGCCTTCAGGCTGTAGCTGCCAAGCAATGCCAAGATCCTTTCCTTCGGTGGAAGTGGGCAGAAAGAGTTCACCTTACAATGACTCTCTGAGCAAACCATTTAGATTCTCTAGACTCTCACATTCCTGGCAAGAAGAGGTGATCAGAATTGCTAAAGTGAAAAAAAAAAGATAAGGAGAAGTTCTCAAGAGATTTTTATTCCTTGAGAAAAATAAAATGAAAACAAGTCTGCTAAAGATGATAAGCAATCAAAGACAATAAACAAGAGATGAACTGATTGTGGGGTTCTCAGTGTTATTTGTGGCAAAAGAGCACTGGAGAGTATTCAGTTTTTCCATGAGCAGAATCATTTCCTATATTAAGTCTGTGAATCTCTCTTATCAGGAACACGTGATGGGTCACAACCAGTCTGGACCCTTCTGGTCTTTCCCTTCTAAAAGGTGTTCTCAGTTGGGCTCTCCTCTCTCTCTGGTGCCCTGTATTTTATGAACAAAGACACACAAGCTCCTTCTCTCCTTGCAGGGCACCTAGACCACCACTGCCAGCATTTCTTTCTTACTATGAAAATAGCATGCATTTTCTGGTAAGACAACAGTTTATTTTAAATATTTGTAAAATATGCACTAAAGTACAAGAAAATAAAATTCATCTGCATTTCACAACCCCGAGATAACCAGATGTGAAATGTTGCATATTTCCATTTAGACATATGTATTATAGTTTTATATAGTTTTGAATTCTAGTTTCACTTAGTTTGGAGAGAATTTTGTGACATTATTACTATTTTCTAAAAACGTACAATTTATCCTATCCTTTACACACATCTCCTGTAGCCCAACTATAATTTTCTTTCTGTTTCTCCACTTAAGATCATTTTGTTTACTTTCTAAAAGTGCTATAATAAACATCTTTGTTCATCCTTTTTCATGTCTTTGATGATTCTGAATGAACCCAATGGTTCAAAGATTATTTTGAGGTCTTTAAACATATTACCAGAAAAATTTAATTAACTTTACCAAATAATATGTGCATCCATTGTGGAGGTAGTAAGTAACATGCCAAAAATACTAAATTCCAATAGAAATGAGCCCTACCATAATCTCCTCTGTCAACTAATACTAGTTATACCACACAATTTACAGTTGACAGAACATGACTTTACTACAACTTGAGATTCCTATTCTGAGAATACAAAATATAACATGCTCCAAAATACAAAACATTTTAACAGCTCACATCATGTCACTAGTGGAATATTTAATACTATGAAACTTGGTTTCATATATAAATATATTTAAAATATTGTGTAAAAGTACTATCAGGCTATGTGTACATGGTGTATATAAAACACATATGAATTTAGTGTTTAGATTTGGGTTCCATCCCCATGACACCACCTTTTGTATATGTAAACTCTATAAAACCTAAGTAAATAAATAATCTGAACACTTCTGGAATTGAACATTTTATAAAGGCGTTTTGTCAACCTGCATTCAATACTATTCATTGACATGACTTTACTATTTCAGAAAAGTATTAACCAAGCTGAAGTTGCATATAACTTCATTATGTTAGGAACTTTTTGAAACTTCATTGATCTCAGTAATAGATTACTTGCCTTCATTTGGGTAAATAACTGCCTTCTTAGGAGAATAGCTTGCTCGGGTGGGGTCATCAAATTGTTTATTATTAGAGGTTTACTTCAAAATCCTCATTTTCTAGCTAGGCATAGTGGGGCATGCCTGTCATCCCAGCACTTTAGGAGGGCAGAAGGACTGGAAGTTTAAAACCAGCCTGGGCAATTTAGCAATTTAGCAAGACTCTGTTTCAAAATTTTAAAAATGTAAAGAAGGGATGGAGATAGAGTTTACTGCAAAGGCCCTGCATTCAATTCCAGTACAACAACAACAACAGCCAATCATCTTCTGAGTCTATCAGTCCTAAACTATTATATCACCATCTACGGCAACTTTGGCCCTGTCCCAGTCAGACCTCGTGATAGAAACTCCTCCCCTAAAGCAATCCCTCCAAATCATGTAAATACCTCACCTTTGTCCTTCCACTTCAAAGAAGCTACTGAAAGCGAAGTGACTCTCCTTACTACAGCAAGCACCAAAGTGACCATGCTGTCCCACAGGCCATTTCAGTGGTTTTCCTGGGAAGCTGGAGGTCACCCCTCTTCTGTAGTGATAAAAGTTGGTGTCACTTGCTGAGCACCGCTACAGTGCAGGTGAGTGCGCCAGAGTTTTATCCCCATTCTGTCATCTCCTCCTTGTGATCACTCTGCTAGCTAAGCACTAATGGAGTTTGGATGCTGAGTGTATCTGGAAGTCTACATATTAAAACTATGGTGCCCAGGGTGGCACTATTGGCACTATTGGAGGTACTATGGACCTTTAGGAGATGGAGCCTTGTGGGAGACTGAGATTGCTGGGAGTTGTCTTCAAAGGAAATTACAGGACCTCAGGCTTGCCCTCTCCTCTTTTGGCTTCCTAGCCCATGAGGTAAATGGCTTGCATGGCTCTCCTTTTGCAATCTGCCACCTGCATCTGAGACCCAAAGAAATGGGTCTAGCCTGGAACCTCCAAACCCAGGAGTCAAAATTTTCTCTTTATAAAGTAATTAGCTGAGGTATTCTTTATTATAGGAACAAAACTTTGTAACTATGAGCACCAGGATTCAAATGCCAAATATTGTATATATTAAAAGTGGCTTTAAGAACTCTTCCCTTCCACACTCCTTCTCTATTCACTGCACCCAACTGGAACCCATCCGGCTTTTCAGTGGGGGACACCTCAAGGGACATGTCCCACCTGCAGCATCATTTCTGTACCTTTTTCTTCATGCTTTTTGTTGTGAAAATTCTCTCTATATTCAGGGAAGTGTAGAGAAGAGTAAAATAAGCACAAACACACCCATCTTCTTGACTTCAACTACTTCAAAAATTTCACCTTCAATGCATCTACTTTTATTCCACTTCATTTTACATCTTTCCTGTATATTTCTTCCCAGAACAAATTAAGACCTTTTGTTACATAACTATAAATGTTTTTCTTTCCAAAACTGGTGTTCCTTGGGCAAAATGGCAAATATTTCTATTTGCTTGCTCTAGGGTTCAGTGTTCATTTGGTCTCCTCCCACACCTGTGTCCCCTGACACTACTCCCAGTCCATACCTTTCTACCCTCTGAGAAATTCATTTACTTTTCCATTGTGTAGAATCTGCTCCCTAATTTCTCTCTGTCACTTATTTCTTGCTCTATTCTCAACCTCAGAGGCTTATGACTCACTTCTCTTGGATTACTAAAATTATCTCCTAGTTAAGCACTCTGTTACACTCTGATCAGATAAGAATTCTTAAAACATAGCACTAAATAGATGTGCACACCACATCTATTTGGAAACATTTCTGTATATTTTTAATTTTTTTTTTCTTTTTACTTGGCTAGCAGGTCCTGATGTAATCTCATCAACTTTCCACAAAAATGCCTATGAAGATATTGGAGGAAAAAAGAAGAAAAGCACAAAACGTCTCCCCAAGTATAGAATAGGACATACTGTTTAGTGTGAGAATCTAGATGAAGCTGAGTCTCACGCACAATGAGATACTTAGGATCCGCACTTAGGATGGACTCAGATGAATGGGGGACAGCATCTCCCACCCTGCTCCAGGAACCCCAGGCCCATACCATCCTCAGCACATGCAAGGCAGCTATAGTGTCTCTCCTCCTAGATATCTAGAAGTGCTGTGATCAGAAAGAAAATCTACAGTGAGGCATAATCCCACCAATGGTAGGAAAAATGGCCTATGAGTAACATCAGTGGATCATAGAATATCTCAGTCTACGCTTTTGGTTGCTGTGTGTTATTTTCTCTTTTTTATAAGGATGCTTCCTGGTTTAACATATCATATGTGGGAACAAGAGTTTTACAATCACTAAAACTAACGACTGTGATTTTTCATGTCCCCTATAAAACATAAATAGAAATCAGGGTTAGAAATACTAACGTCAGTTATAGTAGAATTCAAAGTATGCGGAAACTTTATACAGAACAAATATTGCATTACGAAAGGGATATTTGTTCACTACAACTAGAGAAGTACCTTAAATCCAGGTGACCACAGACATTACAAAATTTAATGAACTGTGTCACACAAAAAGAATCAATGAACCCTCAGTAGCAGCGATTATATGGATGACATTTTCTGACACATTACAACAGAGAAAAAGAAGAATTGTAGTTTTTTTACATGAACAAAAATGTAATTATTAGGGAAAAAACCATCCCCAAGATGTATACAGGGTAAAGGCAAAGGGGGATGGATGTCAGTTTTTTAGGTACAAAAAGAAATGAAGACAAAATTTGTCAAAATGCTAGGGTAAAGACCTTAAATTCTTTACATTAGAAAGAAAAATTTAAAGGCTGGGGATTTAGCTCAATGGTGCCGCCACCTGGCTTGTAAGTGCAAGGTCCTGAGTTCGATCCCGTGCCAAAACAAACAAAGAAAGAAAAATTTAATAATAATTAGCTAAGACTTAACAAAAACTAATAAGAAAAGTAGAGAAAATACAAATAAACAAAAGAAGAAATGAAAATGGGCCCCCAACAGATTTAGAAAATAGTTCTTAAACATAACAAAATGCTATAATTATAGATTTTATTACAGTTATACTTTGAAAATTTAGTCAAAATAGAGGGAAAAAATCTACTCAAATCCCCTTTAAAGTAGGAGGACACTGATCTAAGTGTGATGGTGCACACCTGTAATCCCAGCACTCTGGGAGGCTGAGGCAGGAGAACTGCAAATTTGAGCCCAGCCTGGGCAACTTAGCAACTTAGTAACATCCTGTCTCAAAATGAAAAAAGGGCCACAGATGTAGCTCATTGTGAAGGCCCTGGGTTCAATCTTCAGTACCACAAAAGTAAATCAATAAATCAATACATCAATAAATCAATAAATGTAGAACACTGAAACACATCAATAACCTTGGAAAAAACTAAGAAATTGTCAAAAATGTTTGAGGCTTTGGGACCGGTTAGTTCTTTAACAAAAATTCTATCAAATTTCTTAGAAGCATATACTTCCTACAAAAATATCTACATGCGTATACACATATACATTCACACCCATACACATACATACATACATATTCATATGCTGCTTTCTATTTTAAGCATGAAACAAGACAAATTGTTTCTCAAGTTATTTCATAAAAACAGCATTAACACTAATCCCAAGAATTGACAAAGACAGCATCAAATGACAAGTATAGACCATATACACATAAATATGGATGCAAAATCTTCATTTAAATAATGACAAGTTAAGTACAAAAGTATGTTAAACAACCATTTATTAATTTTGGGAAATCTATTAAGCAAATCAATAGGTAATATTAGCTCAGTTGATATCAAAAAGCAGAAGACAAGGTTCACGACTCTTCCTCATTTTTCAGAAAGAGTTTTTAGTAATCAGAAATGTAGACTACTGTCTTAACGTGATAATGTCCATTGTAAAGCAACAGCCGTGGGTCACCAGGCTTAACAGTGAACAGGGACAAAAAGAGATAGGCTAGTTATTGCTGTTATTACCCATCACTCTTGGGGAAGCCTGAGTCAAAGTATTAGAGCCTGATCAGAAGAGAAGGTAGACTACTAGAGGAGCAGACGGGGTCCTGGAAGATGGGGAGATGGTGGAAGAAGGTAAAATCAGATATGCTGTGTGCACATACAAAATGTCAAAACAAAACCCACCACTCTGTGCAAATAATAAGTATCAATCTATTAGGAAAGATAAATAGAATAAAATTTCTATTTTTAAAAACTCCAGGTTTGAGTAAGGATTAGTAATATCAGACAATGGCAAGTTGTCTTTACATATTACAATATTGATTAATTATGAATAATCACATCGGTTCCAAAAGTGCTAGACAATAAAAATAAATTAAACAATTAAAAGGGGGTAAAATTATCATTTATGTTCACTTAGAAAACCCAAGAGAATAAATTGAAAACCTGTTGCAATTAACAAGATAGCCAGCTAATGGTACTGCATACAAATTTGATAAATAAACATCTATCTGGAAATAATATTTTGAAAATATATAATGGAAAAATAGTAACACTGGAATATAGCAGGTAAAATATAGACTAAACCATATAGGAATAACTTCAGCAAGGCATATGTAAGAATTGCAAAAATAGACTTACAAAAGTAATAGAGAAACATACCACAGTCCTAGAAAGAATGAGTGAATAATGCAAATATATTCTTTCCAAACAAATGTCCACAATTTATAAAATTTCAATAAAAAACTCAACTTGGCTTTTCTTCTTTTATAACATGACAAAGTGCTTTTAAATTTAAGCTGGCAAAAACAGTTAAGAATAACTAAGGGCATTTTGCAAAAGAATAATAAGGAAGACTTTCTCATCAGACATGAAATATATTTTATATAATCTGCACTGTTAAATCAGATGAAACATGCTTGATAATTGACAGAGAGATTAAAGAAAGAGATAAAATACACTTCAAGATAGACTGAGACACGTATAACAATATGTTAGGTGATAGGGTGGCATGGTGGGTATGGAAAGGACATGGGAGTATGGACAGGAAAATGTTAAACAGGAAGGTGAGAAATTCCTGAAGGGAAAGAGCAACTGTGAGCTTCTGAGGCTCGAACAAGGCTGACATGGCTAGGAGTGAGCAAGGAGGCCACACTGGCTCTCCTGCAGGAAGAAGTGTGAAGAAGTATGAAGAAGTGGGGCCAGCGGGCCATGGGATGGCTTGGAGGTTGGATCACATGGAATTGTTTTAGAACATTGAAAGAATTTCAGATTTAACTCCAAGAGAGACAACAGGCCACCAGAAGGCAGAGGACATAGGTATGACCTGATCAAATTTCCACTTTTAAATGATCATTCTGGCTTCTTTATTAAAAATAGACAATAGGCCATTTCATCCGTGTGTATCCTTATGGCCTAATAACATAGTTCTCGTATTCTGTTTCCATCGTGTATTGTATGACTGTATCAAAATTTAAATTAGGGAGAAGTTTGGCTTATGTGGAGTCTATTAACTAGCTGGAGTTTTTTTCCAGACCACTATGTGTTCAATGTTGGTTTTGGGGATCTTTCTGAAACAAATCACATCCTCTGGTGTCTTGTTGGTGCTTGAGATGCTTTTTTAAGTTATATGAAAAACTGTTTAAGTGCTTTTCAGTTTTGTTTTGGTTGAGTTCTACTGTATTTGAATATTATTGTAGTTTTCTTCCCCTTACATTGTTCTTCTTTGAATTGTTTTAATTTTTTGTATGTGTGTGTGTTTGATAATGAAGTTATTTTTTCAAAAATGGACAATAAAGATCAGGGATTTAGCTCAGTGGTTCTGCTGCCTATCTCACAAGTACAAGGTCCCAAGTTCGATCCCTGGTACCAAAAAAAAATTAGACAATAAAGAAAAAGGAGAGTGAATCTGGCAAGGCCAATTGAAGGCTATTCCAACATCCCAGGCATGACATGAACAGCAAGGTATCAGTGTGCAGGCTGAGAATGATTTTGTAGAAGGTAAGGCCAACAGGACTTATCAAAGGAGTAGAGGTGAGGTGTGAGAGTTCACAGGTGATTTCAATGTGCTTGGTCTGAGCACTTGAAGGATGCATTTTCCATTAGCTGAGGTGGGACTACCTCATAGGAAGCACTTTGGGGATGGAAGATCAGGAACTTAATGTGGGATATGATACATCAGGCATATCTGCTTAGACATCTAGGTAGAAATGGTGAGAAAACTGTTTACACTAGGGTTCAGGAGAGAGCCAGAACATAGTTATAAATTTGGTATTAAAAATATATAGAGTGTATTTAATGCCATGCATCTACATGAGATAGTGGTGGGAGTGAGGGTAGAGGCAAAAGTCTATGGACAGAGGCCTGGGGACTGCCAGCCTTACAGGTTGGGTCACAAGGAGGAGCAAGCAGAAGAGAGTGCAGGAAATGGCAATGAGGTAGGAGGTTGTACTGGTGAATGTGTTGCCAGAAGAGACAATGATCAACTGTGAAAATGTTGCTGAATCAAACTATATTAAGACTCAACACTGGCCAATGGATTTGATCATGTGGAGCTCACTGGTAACCTGGATAAGAGATGTTGGGTAAACAGATAGGATATAAAGATTGAGTTCAATGAGATTTTTAAAAAGAGAGAGTAGAATCATTTTAGTCTGTCAGTAGGGAGAACTTGATAAGAGTTTTATTTTGAATGGAAACCACGAAATGGAGAAATTGGAGCTACAGGCAGGATTATATATTTGGAAAATAAGTCTTCACAGTACACATGGCAAAGAATATTCTAGATTATTTAAAGAGTTAAATTTAAAATAATAAAACATTAAATCACTTAAAGACAATATAGTTGAATATTTCTCTAACCTTGAGTTGGGAATGGATAATCTACACAAATAGAAAAGAAGAGAATAATCCTTCTATTTGGGGTGAGATGGTATCTTGTGGGTTTGATTTGCATTTCTCTGCTATTATTAAACATTTTTCATATATTTGTTGGCCATCTGTACTTCTTTTTTAAGTGTCTATTCAGGTATTTTTCCTACTTTTAATCAAATACTTTGTTATTTTTTTAAAAATTTCTTACACATTCTGGATATCAATCCTTTGTCAAGTACAGGAAAGAGTATGCAGTGTTTGGCTTTCAGAGTCTGGATTATTTCAGTTGATATGCTGACTTCCAGTCTAAACCATTTTGCTACAAGTGGGAGGATTTCATTCTTCTTTGATGGCTGCATAGTATTCCAAATGTGAGATATACCTACATTTTTAGTCTATTCATCTATTGAAGGGCACCATAGGTATTGTAACTACGTGGAAGCTGAACATAGAATAGTGATTACTAGAGGTTGGGAAGGGTGGTGGGGAAAGGTGAAAAAAGGGAAGCTGGACTTGATCAATGTGTTCTGTATGCATGTGTTGAAATATCATATATATATGGATAATAAATGCATGGCAATAAAAATGTGTAATGTAATAAAAAGTAAAATGAAGGAAAGGCACACATATAATTCATTTAATAGCAAAAAATCCACCAAAATTAAAAAAGTCAAATATTTGAGGAATACATGTCATAAATATTATCACCTAAAACTACCTTTCCTATATATTAGGAAGATTTGTAGAGCAATATCTTCATAGAAAAAAAAAACACTAAGAAAAACATCAGCAAAGATCAAAGACAAGAAGAAATAAAGCTGGCTAATATTACATGTGAAAACATTCAAATGCATTTGTAAACTAAGAAATTATAACCACCATATTACCAGAGTTTATCAAACTCTAAAATTAGTTCTCATGCTCAGTCTTGGCAAAGTTCGATTGAAGGTATGATTGCAATGTTAATAGGTAAAAGCTTGGACAGGGACATAGTTCAGCAGTAGAGTGGTTGCGAAGCATGCATGAGGCTCCAGGTTCAATCTCCAGCACCATGGAAAGGTTAAAAAAAGTAAAATCTTACCAGAACGTTGATTGACATAATCAGTACCTTTAGGAAGTTCATAAATCCTAAACATTATTTTCACCTCTAACGATTTATAACAAAAGAATAATGTTAACAAATATGTAGGCAAAATGACACTTTTCAAGTGATATTTATGATGTTTAAAACTCACAGAAACCTACATGTCCTCGTCTGAAAAATAGGAATAATAACTACTTTTTAGAGTAGTTATTAATATTAAATAAATTAGTATACATAAAGTACTTAGAATGATGTCTACCATATATATGCTATTCATTTATTTAAAAATAATTTGCTCATTACTAAACATTATTTAACAATACTGTTAAATAAGTGAATAAAACAGTCATGCTGTGCTAATTAAAAAATACAAAGCTATATGTATTGTATGACTCTAAATAAAATACTACACACACACACACACACACACACACACACACGCACACTGGAAAACATTTGGGTAAAAATATACCAAAATATATGTGGTTCTTTCTTAATAAAAGAACTTATTACTGCTCTTCAGTTAAGTCTCAGTATGTATTTCTACGGTCTTGCTAGTCTTGGTGTTCTATAGTTTTCATACCATGTGTTTAGATAAATAATTTATTGTATTTATCCTGCTTGTAATTTGTTGTGATTGTTTAATCTATGACTTTGCTCTTAATTTTGGAAAATTTGCTTCCCGTTCCCTTCCCTTTCTTCTTTCTGGAACTCCAGTTAGACATATGTTAGGCCTATACTGAAGTCTTTTTGTTTTTGATATTTTCCACTTTTTATTTGTTTATTTCATATCCATGTTTCCCAAACTGCAAGTAAACCAGTATGAACTCACAGGGAATTTTAAATTTTTGAGGGAAACACAGTATGCAAAACACTACTAACCTGCTTGATTCTAAAAACTTAATAAAAGAAATGTGAAGTATTTCATTTGCTCTAGGGGTGCTATAAAAATTTCTTAAGGTGCCAACAGGACCATAAGCCAAATGCATTTGCAAATTTCATTTTACATTCTTTTTTTTTTTTTTTTTGGTACCGGTACCAGGGATTGAACTCAGGGCCTTGTGCTTGTGAGGCAGGTGGCGGAACCACTGAGCTAAATCCCCAGCCCTCATTTTACATTCTTGATATGTGTAGTATCAAGATCTTCCTTCAAGGTCACTAATTCTTTACATAGCTGAAACTAGTCAGCTCTTTATTTATCTGCTGAAATTTTTACTCTCAATTGTTTAAGTCTTTGAAGTTTATTTAATTATTTGAATAATATTGGTTGCTTTTTATGTTCACTTGTTCCTTAATTACTTTGTGATAGCCATTTCTAGTTCTTTGAACAAAATTATAATATATATTTTATATTCTGCTTTTGAAAAACTACACCAGTGGTATTTTCCATAGCTCCTTTTCTACCTCACTATGAGTGTGGACTTTTGCTCATGGTGGTCTGCTTAGCTACATGTCTTAAAAATTTGTGGCATTTTAGTGATGCCCAGATTTAAAGTACATTTGTTCCATGAAGATCTGCATTCCTTTGCCAAGGTTTCACCCATTTGTGATCATAGAAGGAGAGTTTTGACTGCTTACAAAAGCACTGAATTTCATTATTGATATTATATTTTAGTTTTGTTGACAATAAAATTTAAATCAGTACCCAAAAGCTGGTGTTCAGAGGTGACTCCCACCGCTATCAAGAGCAGCTGGAAAAGCCTTGGGTGGCCATTGCCAATCTCATCTTTCTGGTGATCTGCTAGATGTGTTGATGAGGTGGTGAAACTTCCCTTCTCACAGTGGTAAAAGAGAGAGAAAGGAAGTTCCTAATACGAAAATTTGTTTACACTATCACTGATGAACATGGTGAGAATACCAGGAATCTAATCAAACGATGCTTTGGCCAGGAAACAATTTTGTTGCTGTTCTGTTGTTTTATAAATAAAATTTATAGATTCTGAAGTGACTCAAATATGAAAGATTACACCATGTGTACTGTGTGGAAAATGAAAAAACAATCCCTGAAACTAATTTAGCAAGTGCTCTGAATAGTGCAAAAATTGTTCAAGTGAGAGCATAGGATAGAGTATGTTAATAGCTAAATTTATTTTAATAGCTTTATGGCTTACTTGAGCCCTGAATTTTTAGAATCATTAATGATCTAAATGGGTCACTTACGTATCAGTTATATTTTATTATATCTTATGTAGTGAATTATATGCAATAGGAAGGTTCATGAAGATGGAGATTAATGAAGCCTCAGGGTAGATTCTTGCGAATGCCAAAGGTTTTATAAATATTTACTATGTCCAAGAAAGCAAACTTCACGACTGGCTTAACTTTTCCTCACTCCACCTGACAGTGCTTTCCCCATAGTAGATACTTACTGATATTTGTAGGAAGAAGGAAAAAGAGAAGTGTTCTCATCCTTATGCTGTTTTTCTTCATTCTTGCATTTCTCTTGAGGTGAGTTTATTTACGTAATGTCAGAGGGAATAAGTGAAGAATAGGTTTTCTTTGGTTTCCATTTGTGAAATTGTAACAAATAACATCCTCATTCATTATTAATAGGCTTTCTAGAGATCAAAAAAGTGGATTCCACTTTCCAATGAATAATTCTCCCAGCAATTATTTGCAGTTTAAATAAAAGGAAAGGCATTTTATGTGGACGATACAAGCAGTGGATAATTAAAATAAAGTAACTGATTTCCATAAATAATGAAGATGAGAAATTATCTCTGACTTCGTTTGCAAAGCTCAATTTCCAATTCATCCCCTGTGAAGAGGATTAACCACTTCCACCCCCACCACCAGGGAGAGGAGAGAACATTATGCATATTGCAGTTTTATTCCAACAAGGTATAAGAGAGAGCTAATTTCAGCGGCTCACACTTGAAAACAAAGCACTGAGCCTGAATAGTTCTTTTTAAAAATTCTAATTAAGAGCTATAAATAATGTTTTCTGAAATACACTCTCATGTACATACCCACGTGTTCAACCACAAACAAACATATACACCAAGTGCAGTCAAAAATTCATAATTAAGAATTGAATAGTTGGTGAATTGTAGAACTAGGGATACAGTTCATTTTGTAAATTTTTAAAAAACATGTATCTACTACAACAAGAACAACAAAATGGCTCATTGCTTATATGATCACTTTCAAGAGAAAAGAAATAATGAAAGCTGAGGAGTGATTATGACATCCTCTTGGCTTCTCCTTTTAGTATATTTTTGACTTGCAATATGAAGATGAAACATAGTGAGGCAGTGAGTAGCGGACTGTGTGACACTCTCTCCTCCAAAGCTTTTATTTTGCTGCACTTACCCTACTCTGAATAATGTCTAGACATGCATTAAATTCAAAGTTCCTATCTCGAGAGGGTTAACAGTTTCACAGTGTTCTCCTTTCCCTTGAAGTAAGTTTTCTCATGATCTGGAGGGTTTTGCACTATGGAGCTCACAAATGTGATTGCAGAAATCAGCATTGCATATTAAGAGTTCCTAAGCTCATGTGTTTGATGGCCAGGATGCAGCATGTCTGGGAGCAAGGAATACTTAATGAAAATCCAGGAGCATGTGACTGAAGATACACAGGTTTATGGTACAGTTCCACCTTTTATTAGCTATGTGACCTTGTACAAGTTACTAAAATTGTCAGTTTCTTCAGCTGTAAGCCAGGATAATAATAGAACTGAACTCATATGATTCTTCTGAGGAGCAAGGGTAATTCTCTATGGGAAAACCCTTGAGTGACTACATACTCCTAAGCTTTTGTAGTTATTAGTACCCAGAAAGAAGTGTGAGGGAAGGCTTATCAACTTTGGTTCATTTATATTCATGGCTTAGCTTCCTTTTACCCAAATCTAATGATTGCTCAGGGTTTTAGCACGCCTGTCTAATTCATATGATATCATATTCCTGACAATAAATCAACATTTATTTACAACTAAACTGATGTTGCTTAAAGATCAGGGCCTGGATTGCAATATTATACATCAGGGACTCTGAATACTGTGGTTAGATAGGAACAGGGAAGGAAGGAGCCTGTTCTATCTGCCATAGACAGAAGTTGTGATCAACAATGTCTGTAGAGGTGGTAGTGAGAGGGAACGCAGCAGTCGTTTGCCCCACTCCTCTTTACACACTCCTCTCCCGGTCTTCCTGAGGAGTCCAGAGGCACATGGTCCACAGTATAAAGGTGTTATCATGTACACCTGGGAAACTGGGTCCATGCATAACGAAGTTCCATGGAAGACACTTGGTGTCTGGGATGCATTTCCCTCAGAGACCTATTACACCTCAGCCACACAGCTTCTCCATTCCCCTTCCAATACCCAACTAACCAGAGAGACACTAACATCTGTTGCCTCCCATGCCACAACCCTGACACCCATCCAAGTTCTTTGACTGCGAATTCTCTTTCTCCTTGATCAAAGCATTCAGTAGTCATCTTGTGTATGGAATAGTTCCCTACACTTTCCCTAATGAAAGATATAGTCACTCTATCACCTTTGCATTATGAGATGTTTTTCAGAGTATACTCTGACTAAGCCTGATTCTATGTAGGGAAGGATCAAAATTGCACACATTCTTAATCATCCCATACTGCCATCTGGGACAGCAGAGGCAGTGAATGTCAATGAAAGGAGACATAAAAACCTCTGTACTCCAAGGAGCTAGAAAATCTACAACCTGCTCCTTAAAGGAAGACCATGGGTAATACTTGGCTAAGACTTGACAAAAAAGATAATCCTGTGCCACATGGATTGACCATTTAACCCAAATCCTATGAAGTGATAAGAAAGCCATGTGGGAAAATTTTTTTGATGATTCTCTAAATAAATAAATGCAGATAGTCTCAGAATTGTGTGCTTGTGTCTGTGTGTGTGTGTGTGTGTGTGTGTGTGAGAGAGAGAGAGAGAGAGAGAGAGAGAGAGAGAGAGAGACCAACTCAATAAGAGTCTTAAGTACATGTCAGAGATAGATTGTGGAATGGGGAATCCAGTGACTTCTCAGCACACTATTTGTAGGAAAATTTGCAGGAGGTGATTTGGGATACACGCATGAGTCCCTGACCCGCCAATCCACCAGGTCTTCCTCCCACCTTGCCCTTTCTCCTCTTGGCCACATTAGCAGCCTCATGGTCTTTGTACCACTGAAAATCAATTTTGGGGGGCACTGGGCCAAAGAGGCACTAAGGAATTGGATCTAGGGATGGGTCCTGCACAAAGGGACATATGCTCACAGTCAAACCCTTCCTGGCACTCCCCACTCAAGGACACACAGAAGCTTCCATAACCTGTCCGATGGTCCTAACACAATTAGGAGGACATGGCACCAGCCAAAGGAAAATGCCAGGGGGATCAAACTCATTCATCATTGGAAGGAAAAGAGCACATTTAAAAAGATTTAAGAAAGTACTCAACAGACCAAAGAAAAGATAAAGAGCTTAACTTCTTTAATGCTCTTAGAATCATTCTAGAATATGCCAAATCTTTAAACAGAAAAAAACTAGATGTTAGGATAAAAAATATGATATTCAAAGTGAAATAAATACTAAATCATAAAGTACCTGAAGAGTAACTTAGTGAGCAAGAAGATTAAGCTTAGAGTTTTTCCTAGAAGACTCATAAGTAAGAAAAAATAAACAGATGGAAATAGATGAGAGAAATTAAGAAAAGGAGTTCTGGAGAATGAAAATGAACAAGAAAGAAGATAAAAAATCATTGAAGAAATTTACTCAGAGCTGAATAAGTGCATACTTCAGATTGAAAAGGATGTTTCCCATGCCAAAATGTTAAGTTTTAAAAGGTCTCCAACTGAAACATGGAACGGTATCAGAATACCACACACATAAAGAGTAATCGTAAAAAATGCCCAAAAAGCCAATCGAAATTCCAACAATATACTTCACAGAACTATAGAACACAATCCAAAAATTCATTTGGAACCAGAAGAGACCTAGAATAGCAAAAGCAATTCTAGGCAACAGAGAAATGGCTGGGGGTATCACAATCCCCAATTTGAAACTATACTACAAAGCTACTGTGATAAAAATAGCATGGTACTGGCAAAGAAATGGACCTGAGGATCAGTGGAATAGATTAGAAGATGCAGAAACAACATCAGACATACTCAGCCACCTCATCTTTGACAAAGGAGCCAACCACCCTCACTGGAGGAAAGATAGCCTGTTTAATAAATGGTTTTGGAAAAACTGGATTTCAACCTGCCAAAGATTAAAACTAGACCCATACCTATCACCATGCACTAAACTAAGATCAAAATGGATTAAAGATCTAAATATTAAGACAGAAACACTAAATGTGCTGGAAGATAGGTTAGGTAGAACTCTTAAAGACATTGGCATAGGAAAAGACTTTATGAACAAAACCTCAGTATCATGGGAACTACCACAAAGAATCAACAACTGGGATCTCATCTTGTTAAAAAGCTTCTGCACTGCAAGAGAAACCACCAACAGAGCTAAGAGACAACTTACAATCTGGGAAGAAAGATTTTAGCAGCTGTACATCAGACAAAGGACTACTATCTAGAATATATAAAGAACTGAAAAAAAATCAGCACCCCCCCTCCAAATTTAAAGACCCAATTCAAAAATGGGCATTTGAAATGAACAGACATTTCTGAGACAAAGAAGTAAAAGCAGGAAATAAATATATGAAAAAATCACTGGTCATTTGAGAGATGCAGATGAAAACAACACTGAGATTCCACCTCACCCCAGAAAGAATGGCTACTATCAAGAAATCAACAAATAACAAATGCTGGTGGGGGTGTGGGGAAAAAGGAACCCTTCTCCGTTGTTGGTGTGAGTGCAGACTGGTGCAACCACTGTGGAAAGGAGTATAGAGATACCTCAAAGTACTAGGGCTAGAGGTCCCATTTGACCCAGCTATTCCTCTGCTGGGTATCTTCCAAAAAGAATTAAAAGAACATACCACAGAGATATATGTGCACCCATGTTTATAGCTGCACAGTTTGTAATAGTTTAAGCTTGGAAACAGCCCAAGCACCCATTAATTGGAAACTGGATAAAGAAGATGTGTTTTTTTATAAAATGGAGTACTACTCAGCCATAAAGAATGAGAAACAAGAGACATTTATAGCTAAATGGATGCCTATTGAGGCCATGCTCTTAAGTGAAATAAATAGGACACAAATGTGCAAATGCTGAATAGTTTCTCTAGTGTGAGAAATTGAAAGCGTAAATAAGGATTAAAATGATTAAAATGAATAATTGATAATTTGAAATATTAAAAAGTCCAAAGGTGTAGGGGTGGTGGGAGAGGAAGAGGAAAGGAAAGAAAGGAAAGGAGAAATTATGAGAAAAAAAAATGGAAACAAAGTCTATGTAAATAGGGAAGGGTGGAGGGGGTGAAGGGCACATAGGTAATGGGGAGAAAAATAAGAACCAAGATTCATCATGTACAGGTACAAGCACATAATGATAATTGTAAATATATTGGATACCTAAAATGTACCAATAAAAGAATTTTTAAAAATGTCCAAAGAGAAAAATGACAAATTCTTTGCAGGGCCATGGAGACTAAAGGTACATCTTATTTTTTTCAACAGTAAAAATAGATTGGACAAGAAAATGGACCAGGGTTGGTACTTTCAACCCAGGCTCATACTCTGTCCAACTGATATTTGGGAATGAGGAGAGAATGATTACTTTGGGATCTTCATAGTCCTGGAAGTTTTACCACCCAGAAAAAAATTATGTAAGGAGAATTAATAAAGTTAAAGTGAAACAAAAAAAGAAAAACAGTAGTGATCAAATAAAACACTAAAAGTTATAGTTAAGCTTAAATAATTCTTGATGCTTAATGTTTTTAAAATGTATAAAATAGCCATCTGGAACAATAATACTAGATGTTCACAGTAGTAGCATCTGTCAGGGAGGATAGCAGGAAGTGTAGGAATACTAAATTTTTTATCACTATGTAAGATTAAGATATAGATATTATAGGTGTTGACAGAATTGTTAAAATTGTAAATATGTATATATATATATCCACTTGAAGGGTAGAGATAGACGTAAATTCCACATTACTAGAATAATGGATATATAATTTTTTTCAAGTCAACCAATGGAGGAAAGGAAAAAGAAAGGAAGAACAACAACAACAACAAAAAAAATCAAGAAAGCAAGCAAGAAGGAGAGTAAAGGAAAAGGAAGGGCTAATATAACATTTTATCAGCATTAACACAAAAAATGTCCCATTTTAAATTCTGAAAAATTTCAGGTCCATGTAAAGCACAAGAAACCACTGAAATTAAGAGACACAGAATGGATAACACAGAAGGAGGGAAAGATATGCAATATGGTACAAGGTGATACAGTAGGAGTTACATATTTGACCTTTGTCCCCAGTTCCTGACAGAGGGCTCCTAAATCCCTGGTGATTCCTGAGTGGTGAAACTGTCCTTTGTTCCATGGCGAAACTTTGTGTGTCTCTAGGCACAAAAAATAAAAGTGACAGTAAAGGGATGGCACAATTGCCTTCTTTTTTTTTTACAACTTTAATGTTGTTCTTTGACATTTTTTTTTCAGATGCATTGTATAAGTTGAGTGTGTGTATGTGTGCGTGTGTGCATGTGTATGTGTGCACGGGTGTGTGAAAGAAAGAAAAAGATGGAAATCAGAATTTTTAATTATACATTCTAGTTTATAATATATACTAGCATACAGGATGACTACTGATTTTTGAATGTGATATGTGTCTATTACCTTGAGGAACATTCTTATTCTAAGTTTGTCTTATTCTAATAACTTATCTGTAATGTTCTTGGATTCTTTTAGAGGTACACAGGAAGAGTGGAAGTTCTAGCCCAGTTCTCAAACTTAGCAACCTACCAAGACCTTGTTTCAAAAACAAAAAAACAAAAGTGATAGAAGCTCAAATGTAGCTCAGGGTCAAAGCCCTGGGTCCAATCCCCAGCACCACATACACAAAAATTACTTAAAGTATACCATTTTGTTGATCACTTTCTTGTGTTGGGACAACATACTCAACTCCATAAATCAAAGGAGGAGAGGCTCACAGTTTTGGCTCATGGTTTCAGAGGGTTTGGTCCATGGTTGACTGGCTCCAAAGCAGAAACAATGTGCAATCCTTTCTCTATGGGAACAAAGCTCCTTGACCCATGGTAGCCAGGAACCCAAGAAAGAAGGGAAGAATGGGGAAAAGACTGTGCCTTCCCAGTTACACACCAGTGACCCAACTTTCCCCACCAGGTCCCATTGCCTATTAGCACATTTGGTTAATCCACAGATGTCTATGTCACACCCATTATGCAATCACCTTCCAAAAGCCCCAACCTCTGAACACCTGAGACTTTGGGGGAACATTTTAGATCTAAACCGTAACACCACTGACCCAAGAATTCTACTTCTAGGAAAATGTCATTAAGAAGCAGTTGACATATGTGAAAGATGTTTATAAAAATTGTTTATTGAAGCATATTCACAAAAGTGGAAGCTCAGAATCATTATGAATGTCAGTATATAGGATTCTGGTGAAACACTAGGAAAAATCCACGCAATAAAATACCCAATTGTTTTCAACAAAAATGATGCAGAGTCATTCTTATTAAACTGATATGAATTGGTACGAACAACTGCAAAACTTAACAATTAACTATGCCATGAAAAAAACAAACATCAGAAGCAAACATTTATATGGAAAGAAGGAAGGAAAGAAGGAAGGAAGGAAGGAAGGAAGGAAGGAAGGAGAGAGAAAGGAGTATGTGTGAAGGTGAGTGTTTAGAAAGGAGAATAGAAGACACACCAAGCTGTGGTCACTAATACCAGTGGTCCCTGCGGGAGACAGTAGTGGAAAGATAATGGGTTGGAAGACAAAGAAAGAAATAAGACAGATGTAAGCATTGTGTTTAATATCAATAGCTATTCCTTGGGCTGTTTACAAGGAATTTCAGAAAGAGCACATGACTATCATGTGAAAACAATAGCACACAACGAATAAATAATAGAATGGATGACTCTGAAACTGGACTCACAGACAATACAGACAACCAAAGGAAAACTCGAGGCAGAGTTATGGTCACAGGTACCTGTATTGCAACAATGTGGGACGGGGATGAATGAATGTGGCAAGTCCATCTAAAGGTCCAGAGTCCTTAAAGGAGCCCAAATTAATCCTTTAGGTCCCCACCAACTTATTTCAGGAGATCTGGGTTCTACCCTGAGCTCTTACTACCTGAGCTCTTACTATATATCAGGCCAGATCTTGTCCCGGGCTCTGCTGTGACTCAGCTGGAGTCTTCAGATTCCCTGATGTCCACCTCACACCTCAGTCTGAACACAGGCTCACCCAGAACTGAATTGTAGGTCCTTCTCCTGGCTCCCACTGATGCATGCACAGCCTAGCATCACAGGTAATCAGACTCAACTCCAGCTAGGAAGAGAAGCCCCTGCACATTTGGAACCAGGCTGCATGAAGCCAGTATCTATTCTGACCTCCAGGCTCCAAAACTCCCAACCAAAACTCGATCACTGGGCTCTAAGTGGGTTAAGTGATTGTGTGTGCACAACTTCTGTTGTCAGGAGGAGGGGTTTTGGGGCCTGCGACCCAGGGCTGGTCTCCAGCTGCCTGCAGACCCCAGAGCTGTCCATGCAGGTGCAGGCCTGGAAAGGCCGGGTTGCTGTGAGCACATGGACTCCACGCCTTCTTTGAATGCTTTGACTGCTTCTAGGAGCCGTGGAGGAGCAAAAAGGCTGCGCCTTCTTCAGGCTGTCTATCCTCAGCTCGTGCAAGCAGAACAGGACACAGGGAACCAAAACCAGTAACAGAAAACAAGATCCTGGGAGCACACCTGCAATCCCAACACTCTGGGAGGCTGAGGCAGGAGGATCACAAGTTCTAGCCTGGCTTGGGCAATGTAGTGACTTACCAAGATCTCTGTCTCAAAATAAAAAGAAGAGCTGGGCATATCACTTAGTGTGAAGGCCCTAGGTTCAACGACCAGTACTGGAAGAAAACAAAATCAATAAGAAAGCAAGTTCAAAGATGGCTTAAAGCTAGGCCCTGTGATACACCCATGTAACCCCAGCTATTTGTGAGGCTAAGGCAGGAGGATCATGAGTTTGAGGACAGCCTGGGCAACCATCCAAAATTTAAGAAAAATAAAAAGGTCTGGGGAAGTAGCTCTCTGTGGTTTGAATCCCCAGTACTCCAGGGGGAGAAAGAAAAGACCGAAGACAAAAAGATTTGACAGAACAAGTTAGTAATATATAGACTCCAATTTAAAAAATCCCTGAATAGGATTACCAGGCTAGATACAAAACTGGTTGTTGAACTACAGGACAATAAAACTGAACGTCTAAGATTATCCTGTCCTGCTTTGGACAAGAGTAATTTACAATGATATCAGTTTTATAAAAATTAATATTCACACTTATAGGATGATAATGAATCCTAACTCATAAGAAGTGGTAAGTCAAACAAAGAAGCACATTCCTAGAGAACTAGATAAACCTCGGGTAGCCTCGTAATGTTCTGTCATAACTCTGAAAAGCCATGTCAATTTATATTAATAACCCTGAGATTTTCTTCTTATACAGCTGTGTCCATGGTGGTCTTTGTATGGTAGAGAGAGGATCACTATACCCCATCCAGTCACAGACTACAAAGCAACACAAAGAAACCCTAATGTTCAATTCCCTCCCCCATACTGTGTGAGGAAGAGGCCGATAAGGCTGTAAGCGTGAGATTACAGTTCAGGCTGGCTTGAATTAAATCCTCTCTCTGACACACAAGTTAAATCTATTTTTAACTGATGTATAAAAATTGTGCAAATCAACAGGATAACATGTTTTGTTACAAGTACCTATTGTATAATGTGAAGACCAGGTATGGACGTATATGTGTGTGTGTGTATATATATATATATATCTTCAAACATTTACCATAAATTAACTATAGTTTAAAACTTCCAACTCTTTCTTCTAGCCTTTTGAAATGCACACTACATTATTATCTATAGTAACTTTCCTGTACAAAACTACACCAGAACTTCTTGCCCCTAGCTAGCTATAACTTAGTACCCATTGATCAACCTCTCTTCTGCCACTTTACTCTCTCCACCATCTGGTAAACACATTCTGCTCTCAATGTCTTTGAGAGCGATTTTTGGATTCTACACATGAGTGAGGTGGGGTGGTGCTTTTTTTTTCTGGGCCTGGTTTATTTCACTTGACCTAATGACCTTCAGTTCCATCCATGTTGTTGTGATTGACAGGATTGCATCTTTTTTAGGACTGAAAATACTCTCTAATGCATATGAGCCACATTTCCCTTGTCCATTCATCAGCTGATGGACTCATGTGGCCTCCACATCCTGGGCTATTGTGAACAGTGCTACAATGAACCTGAGAGTACCTCTTTTAACTAACTTAATCTCAGACCCATTTTTCTCAAGTGTAAGTGAGTATAATAGAACCAGAATGAGGAGTAAATATGAAAATCCAAGTAAAGTGTTTACTTAATTGCCTAATATTTAGTAGGCATTTAACAGTTGTTGTTGTCATTGTTATTGTTTACACCTTACAACTAAGTTCTTTCATCACCCATTGTCTGGAGAATAGGGTCAAATTTAAATTAAATAAGAATGAACTTGAGAAAAGGATGATGACTTGCAAAATAATAAAATACATAGCAGGAACTATTGTCCCCTTCCTTGACCAAAGCACTGTCCTGGAACTTGATTTCTGTGCATGCCAGGGTAGACTTTAAGCAAAGATGTGTTCAAGGATCATAGCCTACTGGTCCTTCTCAGTGACAAATGAAGCCGAGATTTAAATGTAATGTTGGTGCTAGACGTAAGGCTGATTACTTGGATGGAGTGATGGGGTTCAGGAGAAAAAGTGAGGGGACCTCCCAAGACTGCTTAAAAAGCCAGATGTGATTTTTATCTTAGCAATGTGTCTTTGATTTTGTGATCTAAAAGGGGGCCAAAAATATCCATTCAATCCACCTTTTGGGATAAAAGAAATAGAGAGAGAAAAGCTTTAAAAGTATGTCTTGCTTGTTCCACTAATAGGATTCTTGCCTTTATATTGTGCTTACTCAGTCAGTAGGAGGCCAGGAAACTTGGGCACTTCACTTTGGGCTGCACAATGGTGCTAAGATTTAAAGCTCTCTCTCATGAGCAAGAACACCTCATTTCTCTTCAGGCTTTTGTGCTCAGTTTTCGAGTTGAGATACCAATATGCACAATGTTCATAGTCTTTACTTTGCATTTATGTTTCCTGCCAAACAAAAATTAGATACTTGCCAGGTGTTTGTAAATTTTTTCTCACTATGTTTCAACAATTTTATTAAAGTATAATTTATATTCCATAAACCTATCCACTGTGAGTTTAATCAATGATTTTTAGTAAATTTACAGAGTTGTATAACTATCACCACAATCCAGTCTGAGATTTTTTTTCCCAATATCTAGAAATGATCCTTCATTCTCATTACATTGTTACTCTCCATTTTCATGCTCAGTCCCAGGAAAACACAGTCTACTTTTTCTCTACAAATATGCCTCTTTTGACATTTCATGGAAACAGAATTGCACAACATTTTGTCATTTGTGTCTGCCTTCTTTTGTACAGCATAATTTTTTCAAGGTTCATTTATGTTTAAGAATGCTTCAGTAGTTTCTTCCCTTTTATTGTTGAGTACTATATTGTCTGGAATACCACATTTTCCTTAGCATTCACCAGTTGAGGTACATTTGCATTGTCTTCGATTGTTTTTTATTATGACTGATGTTGCTGTGTACTTTTGTATGCAATTCTTTTTATAGATATATCTTCATCTCTCATGACCTAGGAGTAGAATCACTGTATCTTATGTAAAGTTTATATCTTTATTAAACTGCCGAACTCTTTTCCAGAGTATCCATACCAAAACACATTTCCAGCAGCAATGAGAGTCCCAGTCGCCACACAACCTTGCCAACTCTTGTTATTGTGCTTTTATTTTTATTGAAATAGCATCTCATTGTGGTTTTAATCTACATTTCCTTAGTAAATAATAATGTTCAGCACTTTGCCTGTATTTCTTAGTCATTCACATATTTTCTTTGAATAAGTGATTATTTAAATTCATTATCTCATTTTAAATTGACTTGTTTGCCTTCTTGATTTGTTCTTATTCCTTCTATACTCAGAGAACAAGTCTTTTATCAGCTACAACATTTGCAAATATTAGCTTCCAGACAATAGCTGTCTTTTCTTTTTCTTAGTGATGTCTTTTGAGGCTTGAAAATTTTAAATTTTGAAAAAAGTCTAATTTATTATATTTTTCTTTCAGAAATCATGTTTTGGAATCAAATCTAAGAACTCTTTGCATAACCTAAGATCATGAAGTTTTTTGGATGTTTTATTCTACAAATTTTATTGTTTTAACCCTCACATTTCTCAACAATTAATTTTAATTAATTTTTGTATATGGTATGAGACAAATGTCAAGATTAATCTTTATTATGTGGATACCTAATTGTCTCAGCACGATTTGTTGAAAAATTACCTTAACTTCTTTGTCAAAATTCACCTGACCATACATGTAAGGAATTTTTCTGGACTCTCAGTGTATTCTATGTGCTTTGTCTAAATTTACATTGTGGTCACCTTCTCTTTATTACTGTGGGAATTTCCACTGTTTTTAACCCCACATCTTGGAACCCATCATCTCAAGATTCAGGACCACGAAATGGGATGTTGTGATAGGCACTTTGTGTATACAATTCTCAAAAGCAAGACAATCATGGTGAATATTGTGGTTTATATCGACTGTCAAACTTTTAATCTATTAACACATCAAAATATAGTGCCACCAACAATTTGTACTAATAACCAAAACCACCTGGGAGACTGCAAATTTGATGAATTCCCTAGATTAAAATGACAAGAGTGGATAATTAGAAGGATTAGTTTATTATCATGTATGTTTTATGTTTAGTCACTACATGTGCATGATTATTTCAGCTGCCTGTCTGTAGGTCATCCCCTTCTGTGTGTGTTGAAAGAACTTCACTCTTCTCAGGTGTGGAGAATTGATGAGCTTATATACATCACTCTCCCTAGCCCTAGGAGGTGAACTGCATTCCTAGTTCTAAGCCAAAAGCCAACAAATCTTTTCCACAGAATAACTCCCAGTATGTAGGTCTTTGCTGGTCACAGCTTCTGTGACAGCTCCTGTCCTGTGTCACTGCAGTAGGGAAGGGGCTATGGGCAATTTGTAAATGGATGGCTGTGGCCATGTAACAGGACAATTTCATTTACATCAGTATGTAACAAGCAGGCTTGAAATTGGTCTTTAGTTTGCAAAACTCTGGTGTGTTACTTTCGTTTCTTAAGGCTGTTATGACAAAATATCACAAAGTAGAGGCCTTAGGACAACTGAAGTTTATTCCTTTACAGCTCTGAGAGCCAGAGGTCTGAAATCAGATCAACTGAACAAATTCAAGTTCTGTGCATCAATTTGTGGGTCAAATTCCTCAATTGTGACCAGCCTTTATCAGTTAAATTCAAATTTTATATTTTTAGTGGTTATATTTAATTTTTTTTTCATTTTACCTCTCCCAATGGACATATGAACTTTTGCCTATATTTTCAAGACTCCAAACCTACCAGAAAAAGCCTTCTTAATAAAGCAGTGTCATTTTCTATCTATGGCTGCGGAATGTTCTCATGAATGGCATAACATCAATGTAAAGATAGCTATCACTGCAATCACCAATTGCCACAGCTGTCTCTTTGAAAGAAAACTTCTTTTGCAAGAGCCAACATTTCTTTGAAAGTGTGGATTTATCACCTATTCTGGTCTTATGGAAGTAACGGGGAAAGCAGCCACTGCTCTTGCTAGTTTGGGTCATAACATGTTTGTGCAAATTTAGTGGGAACATTGGCTTGGAAATAATGGCTTCCATTCTATTTTACAGCATATATTAAGTCATTTTCCTATTAACTAATATAATGTTTCAACTTACAAGTTCAGTGTGTTTTAGTACAAATATCCAGGGCTGAATACACCTGAAAGATAGTTGATCTCTGAGGTTCAGGTGCTGTGGGACCTCGCTCTCTGGAGAGGCCTCCTAAAGAAGGCTTCTCCTTGCTTCTTCTGGGTCGTGCTGGCTCTTGGCACTCCTCCACTGGCATAGCTCTACTCCAATCTCTTCCTCCACCTTCACATACTGCTCCTCTCTGTGTCTCTCTATGTCTTCCCATCTTCCCATGAGAATACTTGTTTTTGGACTTGAAGCCCACCATAAATCTGGATGATTTTACATCATGATCTTTAATAATTGCATTAACAAAGATCCTCTTTCTAAATAAGCTCACATTCTGAGCTTCCAGGTAGATAAGTCCAGGGTTGTGGGTGATATCCAAGCCTCTGCACTTGGACTGGACCAGTCATGGTCATTCCATTTCCCTTTGTCACAAATTTTCTAGCAGATAGCAAGCAGTGAGTCACTTCTGGCCAAGGAGAATTGAAAGGCTGTGTATTGGAGAATCTGGAAGAAATGTGCTCCTGTATGATTTTAAATAAACATGGAAAGAACTCATACATTTCTCCCCCTAGATGCTGTCCTGTGAAAATGTGGTGCTGAGCATGGAGAGGAAAGCCAGTGGAGCCGAAGGCAGCTGGCACAGTCATCACATCACGGAGATGCTGAATCAATCAATGCTGCAGTTTTCCTACTCTGGACTCCTTGCGATGAGAGATAATAAACTCCTATTGATCAAGCCACTGAGTTAAGGTTTACTTGGAGTTGCATTCAAAATCATCCTCATCTTTCACGCAACAGTTGTTTCAAGTATCTCCAGAAGATAACAACTAGAGGCCAGAGTGGTTCAGAAGCTGTTGCTTGGCCCTCCGGCAAGAGAGGGCACAACAGTAGAAATGCATTTTCTTTATAATTTTCTTACTGTGACACTGATTCACTGAGCCAAAAACTTCTAACCAACCTTTCAAATTTTGTTCTGGGATATAATATGGAGACTGGGTAGAAAGCATCTTGGAATAACACATGAAAATGGCAACAATCCTCTGAGAAAAGTAGGACTGTCCAGAAAGGAACAAAGGAAAATAAAATGGGAATTATTCTATGAAGGAGATCTCTAGCATGGTGGCGCACTCTTTCTGGTCTCTGGAAACTGAAGATTAGCCTCTGAAGACTGTAGGTAACAATCCCCATGCATCCTAGACTTCCACAGGTAAAAAGAAAACAGGATCACAACTTTAAGCAAAAGTGGAGACAGTACAGGCAAAGAAGAGTGCTGGTGGTTGGGTCGGAGCTAAAATAGTTATCCTAGGTAACTTGGTGTGACAGAGAGGGCTTCCAGTGATGCCGACAAAGTAGCATTCAGATCAGGGACCTGGCCTGCCAGTCCAGGTAACAAAAGCATTGAATACATACTACATATTTTTAAAAGTATGTTACATAAATGTGTGTTCTCCATACTTCATGTATATGTACAAAGTAAACATTAAAGAAATCATATATGTGTATATGTCATGTATACTCAAAATATAAGCTATATAAAAATTTCCATCACTTTTATATTAAGAACAGTGCTCGCTTCGGCAGCATATATACTTTTATATCAAGAATGTTCATCTTACAGGTTAGTAACACAGGAACAAGTGGTAAGAGAACTTGGAAATAACTAAAAAATATTTACTCCTGAGAGAAATCCATTTTTAAAAATCTACTTCCTGTTTTTAGCAATGAAGGAGTAGGTGCTCATAGAATAAACTTCTCATGAAATAAATTTGTAAAATCTGTGTAACACACACACACACATACAGATATAGACCCTTGAATTGGGGGGAGTGCTACCTGAAAGCCAGCAAAAGCAAAAGTTGAGAGACTTTCACAGCAAATACAAAAAGCGAGGCAAATCTCAGGAAAGAGATACACAAGGTAGGTTTGGGGTTGTAGAGGGCAGAGGATCTTAGACTCTGTATTAAACATCTGTTTGAATCTTTGGCTGATCCCTATAATCCTCATCTGCAGAGAAGACACTAAACATCCCAGCTCTGCCTAAAAGGACTGAACAACGATTTCTACTGCTTCCCACCACTGATTGATGTTTTGAATATTGCTAGGTTAAATACTGCTAAAACAACAACAACAACAAAATCAGTCAATACACTCAGAAAAGCAGAACACAAGCCACAGTCTTGTACCATCCAGAATATGATCAAAACTACTAGACTACCAAGAAACAGAAAAATGTAGCCTATTATTGTGAGAAAGATAATCGGTGAAGACCAACCCCAAGACAATCCAGTAAAGGAGTTATGTAGACAAAGAATGTAAAGCAGTTATAACCATGTTCAAGAATAGAATGGAAATTAAATAGCAGCAAGGGAATTTCAGCAGAGAAATGTACATAAACATATATATGTATGTATAATAACTTAATTTCCATGTTTTTATAAGAACTTTACATCTATTTCCTTAATTAAGAAATCATGTAAAGTTGGTCACTTTAATGCTATTTTCTTGGAGCTTAAGCAGCTTTTAGTGCTTGGTAGCAGTTGGGCTGGTAAAATAGTACTGCACATTAAGTCAAGAAAATGAAATCTTAACTCAGCTACCAAATTCTCCATATGACATTAAATGAGACACTTAACCATAATGGATCTTGTTGTGCTCCTCCATCAAATATGAGGCTGGACCTAACTAAGCTCTTTTGCCAAAATTCTAGGTAAGGTTTTCTGATAGTCCCAAAACTAGGTAGTACATAGGTTAAATCTTGACTGAGAATATGGCTCAGTGGTAGAGTGCTTGCGTACAACAGGTTTAATCCCCAGGGGTGAAAAGGTTTCTGAAGTTAGGACTAATATACGGGTTTTCCACTTGTCACAAACACCTAAAGTACCAGGAAATCTTAGCCAAACACGTAGCATCTTCAGAAATTTCTGGAAAAAGTTTAGAAAAGCACTGGACTAGATGCTCTAGATCAGAATAAAATACAAGTATCACTTCCTCTCAACCTAGGCTGAGTAGAATTTCATTTGTAAGGCAAAACAATTCAAATCCAAGATTCAGCAATGCTTAGAGCATTAAAAAAAAAATCTCTCCCGTGAAACTCATCACAAATAAAGAAGGTGGTGCCTGAACTGAAAATTTAATCACAATAAGGTTCTGTTCTAAATGTGAATTTTTTAAACCCGTGTATCTAATGTACTGTATGCCAAAACCAGAGTGACTTTAAAACTTTTGATCAGATGCTAGAATGCTAAACTCTGACAGGGGAAAAAGAAGTGTTTGTTTTTTATTTACTGCTTTGCTTCTCCTTTGCACACAAAATAATTTATTGACTTAATTCCCCTAGAAGGATATTTTTTTCTCTTCTGACAAACAATTGCCAAAAATGGAGACAAGCCAAATACATAAATTCCTTAAAAATGGGCGAGTATTTTACAGCTTCACTGTTGTTAATTTTGCTGTTTGGAGTGACAGCCTGTTGGGAGCCTGTGGGTGGTGTTGGCCACCAGCTTTCTAAACACAGTGTGGCCACAGCTTCTTGATTTAGTCCAGGGCACCATTCACCAGCCTGAAATCCTCAAAATGTTCTTTCCATGAGTGTATCCTCACATGGCATAAGGTTTGCCATGAATAAGGGACCTATATGTCCACAAATAACTCAGAGATGTATCTTACAGATGGAGATGAAAGAAAACCAAAATAAATATGAATGTTTGGGGACAGGGTCTACATGTGAATTCAATACATGGGTCGCCTTGACTGATGATATTAATTAGATATTTGGATATAGATGAAAGAAATACGTGCACACAGGAATCTGATGGTAAAGAAAAGAGAATTTATGTCTGCTGTACTTTCAGTCACATAATCTTACATTTGGAAGGGACTTTTTAGGCCATTTAATTTGACCACATTTCCAACAAAAATCCTGGTAGCTGCCAACTCTCCTTAGGATTTCAATAATTCATACCAAAAGATCGAAATTAAGTCTCACTGGTTTCAAGGGTAATCTAAGTTGTAGAGCTTCATGGAAGTCAAGTTTCATTTTGTTTTGATCTTAATTGTCTCAGAATTCTGAATCTGTGTTCCAAAAGTCCATCTCCAACTTGTTCATTGGCACTGTGTCTCAGATCTGAATTACCAACAAGGTAGTGGTAATCACCACATCAATAGCGGGATAGAGGCCAGTCTATTACTATTCTGTGCTGCAGTTGGTGAGGGAATTAAAAGGCATGGCTGGATTCTCCCCAGAAGGTTCATAATCTCAGGTTAGCAACAAAACAAATAAGGTCAAACACAGGCCTGGTCTTAAGTTCTTTTCCCAGTTAAAAGTGCTTAGAATATTGGAAAATTGGATCAATATTTATTGAGCATTGACTCCATGTTGTAAAATGTTAAAGGGCTTTGGAACTATTTGGCTGGGATAGAATTCTAATCTATAATGACTTCCCTAAATAAGATGTTGATCAACCATTGTTAATTGAATTCCAGAAAATATAATAAAAGAAAAATAAGAGTAAAAAGGGCAGAAAACAACACATTAATATTCTTACTATGAATCCCATGGGAGAATTTACTTTGGGGGAGGTACATCATGACATCTTTGGAGAACCTTAAGGAGAAAGTCAAACATCCATTTATCTTGACTAGACTGACAAAAATGATTCACCATGGTAAAGACATGTCACTTGTCAATGTCTCCTTACTTGATGCTATAAGAGAGACAGAGTGATCCGAAGTTGGATAGAAGGAGAGAGCTGTCCTTGAGGCTTAACAAATTTTCTCATCACTTATTTAAAGAGAGAGAGAAAGATACATGTGATCCACCTTGGTTTTCATCTAGAATATTTATTTTTACTTTTAGAAGTTGGTATAAAAGTAATAAGAGGTTTTCACATGACTTAGCATACATGGTCCCAAACCCAAAGCTCATTCATCAAAAGCCAAAGCTCATTGCCTTGCCTCCTCCGTAAAGCTGAAAAATACTCTTTTCTTACAAAAAGTTGAGGAAGGTTGACAATTTATTTTTGATAGGTTTGGAACAATGAGGACCTTAAAATGCAATGTCTCACATTGAGATCAAACACCTGGAGCACAGTGTCAGTCTCCCATGTCCCCATCAAAGGGGCAGTGTGAATTCTTACATTGCTTCCGGAAACCCAGCTTTCTTCGGGAGGCTGCCTAGTTGCTAGAAGCTCCACTGCAGTTGCTTGATTCCTGCATAGTCACTTCTGGATTTTGAAAAAGTTCATTTAGGGTTGTCTTTCCATCTGGTAACTTCCTCAGGAAAATCAAACCACTGTGCTTTAGGTCACCATGTACCTGGTGCAATATAAGGGCTGTCACAAAGCCTCACTTCCTCTCTCTACAGTCACTTAAAACAATTCTCCAGTTTGGTCCTAGTGCTGCCTCTCCTTCTAACTACCCATTGAAGGCAATAAAAATGTGAACATTTTTGGAAATACAATGACAATAATAATATCAGTGCTTCTATATAGGAAGGGCAGCATGTGAGTGCCTCACAGGTATGAAGTCAGCAAATGGAAGACTAGGGAGCTCTGTGCCCACATTGCTCCACAGAAACATTAATAAAAACAATGGAATGACTAACACAATTTTATATGAGCTCTAGAAACTAGTCAAAGATCAGCATCAACCAAGTGAATTCTTATTGGCAGAAAAAATTTTCAGCCTAATGGTGGGAGGTTTTGTGGTGTTTTTGCTAATTCATACTTCACACCCTTCCCGGTGTGGCATGGCTGGGAGGAAGTGTTTCAATTCCCAGTTCCTACAGAACCAAGCACAGCATATTTGCAATGTTTCACTTGTCTGCTGGCTGGCCATGGTTTCTGTCTAGCCTGACTTGGAGCTTAAGTGATTGGGTCTCAGGTTGGTAGAAGAACTAGGAGGTGGTGGCAGGTGCCGTGTGTGTAAATCTTCAGGGGGCTATAGTCTTACAGACATCTGGGTGAGAAACTATGGACAGAAGGATATTGTAGAACCTCTAAAACCACAAGAAGAAACTGGACTGAGATTCTTTGGCAAATTAAGACATTTAAAGTAGTTATGTAGTGTGTTTTGGGAGAAATATCTTAAAAAGTAAAATTCACAGAGGCCTAGGCAGAAATGATTGCAAAATATCAAGTCTTGCTGTGGCATGGTTCGAAGGCTGAGAGACTAAATAATTAGTGAGGAACTTCTATGTCAACCTGCAAGACATCATAGTACAGTGCTACATGCATATCTATGTTTATAGCAGTACAATTTGTAATGGCTAAATTCTGAAAGCAGCCTACACATCAACAGACAACTGGATAAAGAAAATGTGGGGCCGGGGATTTAGCTCAGTGGTTCCGGTGCCTGCCTCACAAGCGCAAGGTCCCAAGTTCGATCCCTGGTACCAAAAAAAAAAAAAAAAAAAAAAAAGAAAATATGGTATCTATATATAATGGAATACTACTTAGCTATAAAGAAGAACAAATTTGAGACATTTGTAAGAAAATGAATACAACTAGAAAATATAATGTTGAGTGAAATAAACCAGACACACAAGCTTAAATACAGTATGGTATCTCTCATTTCAGTGAGGCAAAGTACAAACAAAGAGAATAATAAAGGATGGGTAGAAGGGGACAAGGGGATGGATCTCTTGCAATATAGAAGTGGACCAAGGAAACAGGGAAATGTTGGAGAAGGAAGGGAAGGGAAAATAAGTAGAATAAAGATATGTCATGCACAGAAACCTAATAACCTCAATTAATGTAAATATTATAGGCCATAACATGAGCTAAGGTTAATAATATCAACAAAAATGAAAATGTGGATAGGGGAATTGAGCAGTGAAGGAGGGGGGAGGGAAAGGGAAGGAGATTTAAAAATCAAGATGTATTATGCAAATGTAGCCACTCCTCAACATGACTGTAAACCACAGGCACAACAAATATGCACCAATAAAATGTTTTAAAAGTTTAAAAAATAAAAAGGAAAGATTGAGCTCTGGAAACTAGTTTAAGAAATGTTTCCCATGCCTAGTTTTCAAAAAGCAATCACAAGATATACAAACACAAAACAAAACAACAAAAAATCTTATTAAACTAAAAGAACAAAACAATTTCCAGAAACTATCCCTGAAGAAACACAAGCATTGCATTTAGTAGGCAAAAACTTCATCCTAAATATGCTCAAATTGCTAAAGAAGAATAGATACAAAGAACTAAGGAAAATAATGTGAACAAAATGAGACTATTGAGAGATAAAAATTATATTTAAAAAAAAACAAATCTGGAGCTAAAAAAATACAAAAATGAAGGAAAATTTACTACAAAGTTTCAATAGCAGATCTAGGGCAGAAGAAAATCAGTAAGTTTGAAGTCCTATTATTTGAAAATACCAAGTCTGAAAAGTGAAAGGAAAAACATGAAAAAAGCAGGGTACGAGAGACTTTGGGTACGTTGTTACATGAATAAGATGTGTGCTATCAAGATCATCTGGAGAAATATTGTCTAAAATTTCTCCAACATCATACACATATACAAATAAATAAATTTCTAAGTAAGATAAATCCTAAGAGACCTATGCCAAGACATATTATAATCAAATTATAAAAAGGCTTTAGATAGAAGTAAGGAGTTCTACGGTACTAAAATTGCACAGTAGGGTGACTAAAGATAACAATAATGAACCATGATTTTTAAAGCAAGAAGAAAGGATTTTTAACATCTTCACCATAAAGAAATGACAAGTAGGGGAAAGGAGAGAGGGGAAAGGAAAAAATATGAGATAAGAAATAAATGGAAACAAAGCCTCTGTAACTAGGGAGGGATGGAGGGGTTGAAGGGAGGGCAGGAGAATGGGGAAAAATAAGAACAAAGATACATCATGTAAAGGTACAAGTTCCCAATGATGAATGTAAATGTATTGTATACCTAAAATGTACCAATAAAAGAATTTAAGAGAAAAAAGAAAGAAATGATAAGTATGGAGAAAATGCTTATGTTTAACCTGATTTAAACATTATATGATATATATATATATACATGTATTAAAACCACTACTACCCTGAAATTGTTATGTCTTATCTATCAGTTAAGAAAATAAATTTACTGTAAAAACTGTAGAAATTCAAAGACAAAGAAATATTGAAAGAAGCAAACGGAAAGTAACTTGTCATGTACGAGAGCTCTAGGACAGACTGTAGGTGAATTTCTCAGCACAGACACCACAGGACAGAGGCAATGAGATGATATACTAAAAGTACTAAAATAAACCTTTTAATCAATAATTCTATATCCAGCAAAACTGCTGTTTACAAATGAGGAAATTAAGACATTCCAGATAAGAAAAAGGAGAGGCATTTCATTACCACTAAACACACTCCAGAAGAAATGCTAACGAGTGTCATTTCATTCAAAGGAAAGGGTGCCAGAGGATAACTCAGAATTTTCTGAAAATATAAATGCTCTGGTAAAGATAAATACATAGACAAAAATTTATGTAGCATCATAGTAATTTTATTTTGCAACTGCACTTTTAATTCTTACATAAAATTTAAAAGGAAACAGCATGATAATAATTATAAATCTATTAATGAGACATAATATATAAAGATATAATTTGTGACATCAGTAACATGAAGTGGGGTCTGAGAGGAGGTTGTGAGGAAGTAGGGTTTCTGTATATGCTTTAATGTTACGTGGCTATCAACTTAACATAGATTGACAAATTTAGGATATTATAGGTAATTCTCACAGTAACCACAGAGAGAGTATGATTAATCGATTGATTAATAGATGATAGAGAGACGGACAGATGTATACATATACACACAGAGACAAATAAAGAGAGGGCGCTCCTTAGGCAATAGCTATCCCATGTTCAAAGACTGCAAGATTTACAATGATGTCAGTACCACCCAAAGCAGCTTTTTTTTGGTGGGATTGTCAATACAATCCCACCAAAATCACAATGACATTTTTGTAGAATAGAAAAATTTATCTCCACGTAATATGGGCCCGAAATAACCAAGTGATCTTTAAAAAGAACAAAGGTGGAGATCTCACACTTCCTAATATCAAAACGCATCACAAAGCTGCAATGGTCAGAACAGAGTGGGACAGGGTTAACAACAGATGCCGAATAGAGTAGACCGCCCAGAAATAAACCAACATGCATGTTGTCAAGAGCATTTGACAGTCACACCGTGACTATTCAGTGGGGTAAATGATAGTCTTTCCAATAAAGGATTTGGGGAGACTGTCTATCCACATGCAGAAAATCTAAATTGACCCTTACTATATATCACATACAAAAATTAAGTCAAGAATTTTAGAAAATCTTTCTGACACAGGATTAAGCAGTGACTTCTTGGCTGTGACATCAAAAGCACATGCAATGAAAGGTAAGTTAGAGTTCATAATAATTTTAAAAACCTCTGTGCATCAAAAGACAGCCTCAGTAACAGTGTTAGTGCATCGGTGGAGATGTAAGGTCAGGAGATAAGGGAATATTGTGTCGAAATACAAGGTCATTCTAAGAAAGAGTGGGAACCAACCAGACAGTTTGAGTTTAAACTATGAGAATACTCAAATACTCAATGCCAGGCCAAGAAGTTTGAGACAAAAATTGCTAAGTGGCTAAACTGACCAGGCTGGGTGCAAACTTGCGATCTTCCTGCCTCAGCCTCCCAGCGTGCTGGGATTATAGGGATGGGCCACATCCTGACTTTAACTCATTCTTGTATAAATATTAGAAATATTTTTTCCCAGAGAAAATCCAAAGAACGGACTCCAAACGTGGTATGGTGGTGCTTGCCTGTAATCCTAGCATGCTGGGAGGCTGAGGCAGGAAGATTTTAAGTATGAGTTCATGTGGAGAAACTTAGTGACACTGAGTCTCAAACTAAAGAAATAAAAAATAAGCTGACGTGTAGCTTAAAGTGAGGGCTCAGGGTTCAATCCCTTGTGCTGTGCTGAAGGAAAAGAGAGAAAATACTTTTTCAGGAAGTAGCACACTTTCAATTGTGATGCACTAGTAGCTCTGGTGACAAGGTGAGGGCAGGGAGGAGGGAGAAGCAGACAGTTCCCGGCTGTGCCTAACAGATGAGGCAGAAGACATCAGCATCACACCCACATGGCCTGTGGGGGGAAGAGCAAGCCACTGATTTCAACATTTGTGGTATATTCTCTACTGGGATTGTGTTCTTTTTTTAAAACAGGTATTTATATTTAGATTGGTCTCAGAAAAGAGAGAAAAAAAGTCAACTACTGCTACTTCTATTTTTCCCTGTCCCCAAAAACCTCTCATGGAAGCTGTTGTTTCCTGCATCTGTCCTACAGCTGAACATCTGTGAACTGCGAATTAACCCATGCTACTTCCGATGTAGCTGGAGCCCGGAGGATTCCTCAGCAGCGACTCACTACTCTGCGGGAAGGTTTCAGCCTCAGAGAGCTGATGCTTTTCACCTCTGATCTCTTTCAAGTCTAAAATACAGTGGGACTCGTGATAAGGACGGGCGTTTTCATGGACTTGGTAGGTAGCCTGGCTTCACAAATCACTCTTCCTACCCCGTGTTCTTAGTCTGCATTTTTCAGTCCTCCGTGCATGTCACAAAAATCTCAAAAAATGAACAAACCCCCAAAACACAGTCATTAAGCAAGCTGAATAAGAAAATTGCACTTCTTTGTATAGTTATAGTTATTTTACTTTGGCGGTCATGTATTGCACATCTACAATAGTCTGAAGAACTAGATTAATAATACTTATAAAGAGTTGAAAGGAAACCCCACCAATAAAGGAAACAAGGAAGCAAGGAAAAAGACTGAGGGGAGAGGAAGAATTCCTGACCACCTCCTCCTCCTGCCCCGTGTGGGGCTTCAGATTGCTTCTCAAGTGGTGTCCCCTTGTTCTTCTAACTGAGGGAACCTCAGAACTGTCAGTGTCCTGTGTCCCTGTGCAGCAGGGCTGGCGGACAGGCCAAGGTGCCCAACTTCCCCTCCTTTTCCTGGGGTGCCACCGACCCACCATGTCCAACTTCCTCAGCTGAGGTTCAGTATGTCCCCTCTTCCTCCAAGTGGAAAAAAAGTACAAAGTTAGGTGTAATGAGTGACTCTTCTGTGCAAAGCTGGGAAGCAGTGCAGCAGGGAGGGAAGAGAGGGGTGGCTTTGTGATTCAGGAAAGTATTATACAGTGACACATGTGGAGTCTCCTCCTCTGGGCCACTTTCTTCCTTGGGGACCTTGGCAATTTGACCTGGCAGTGATTCTGGTTTCTTTTCTCTCTAGCAGGAACGAAAAGCAATGCCACATGCATGGCTCCTGATATATGGCATTGCATGGCCAATGCTCTCAATACAAAACATCTACTGCTGATGGGAATTAGATGCAAATTTCAATGCTGTAGTTGAACTGAGGTAAAATCTTTAAAACAAACTCCGGGGATTGTGCTCTGTCTTCCATTGATGGCAAGGTGTAAAGTTCCAACTGATCCTCACCACCACCTGCCTGAGGTCCCCTGGGAGAGTCAGGCAGTCTGCAGGCCAAATCGGTATGGTGACCAGACCTGTACCTCAAGCCCAGGTGCTTATTCATGGCTCTTTCCCCCAGGTGAGGAAGGGGTGTGGGTGCAGGCGGCAGAGACTGAGTGCCAGGAGGAAGGCTGTGAGAGGGAGACAGCACAACTCTCACACCTTCACAAGGCAGCTCAGGCTTTCCGGGATTCGGCTTCCAGGGGCTTTGCGGCAGGAAGTGCAAATGAGGCTCTCTGAACCAGATGTGCACATGGAAGTGAGGCTTTGGGGAAAATACTCAAAGGGAAGGGTTGGAGTACAAATCATGCGAAGCCTAGAGCCTTTTCAGGCACCTTGGCCTAAGAGATACTGGGTTCCACAGAGAAAGCCAGGAGAAAAAGCCAGGTACTTGACAAGCATGCATGAGATATCCCTTGGCCCTTCCTCCTTTTTAAAACATCTACAGCCCCTCCTTTTGAGTTGAAGTGAAAAGCACGGATGAGTGGTACAATACGGGGAGCTCTGCTCTGCAGCCACAGGTGGAGGATGTGTGGATAAACAGGAAGCACTGTGGCCAGGCAGGTAGTGGCCGGTTAGAGGCACCACCTTGCAGGAGAGGAGAGAGTATGGCCGGAGCCTAAGAAGGCAGGGCTGTTCCCAGCCAGACCATCCCTGTCCCCAGCCCTGGCGGGCAGGAGCTGGCTGGGCCACAAGTCCTGTCCCCCGAAGAAGTCCACTCACCTCTTCCACTGTGGTGTAAATCAGTAAATCCGCACTCCTCCTCCTCAGAAACACCTGTGTCTTAACACCCACCTTGCTAACAAATCACCCCAAATAACTAATGCAAACATCTCTCCACTCACTGTTTTTCTCTCCAGGTTCACCCATCCCAGCCTCACCCACTTCTTGTCGATGGTAGCCACCTGTTTGTTTCCTTGAGTGATTGCTGATTGCTCCAGTTGTTCCACACAAAGCCTTCGGGAGCATCTCCTTGCCTCTGGGAAGGATCCACGGTGCTAAATTTGGCGTCACACTCCTCAGTCTGAACCCAGTTGCTTTTTAAATCTTTAATTGTAAAAAATTGATAGCATACTGTGTGATAACTCAGGATATGTATATAGTGTGGAATGCTCAAATCAGAGTACTTAACATTTCCATCTCTTGAAATGTTTATTAATACTAATTGTACTTATTTGGGGGGCACAGTGTGATATTTCAATAAAAATATACAATATGTACTGCTAAGTTGAGGGCATTAATGTTTCCATTTTTATCAGTACTTTACATTTGGAGGCTTTAAGCCCCTCTTTTCTACTTATCCATAAAATGTTTCTTAGGTCTAGTTGCCTTTTTAAGCCTGTCACGTCTTAACCCCAACACAGGGTTTCCCCTCCAGTTGAAATCTCCTGCTCACTGTTCCAGGAGGAATCTCACTTCTTGGTGGATCCACATGGCACATGCTGTTCCACCATCCTTACTGCCTCCCCATTTCTGCATGGTTCAGAAAATCCTGCTCGTTTTTTAGGAGCCGTTTGAGTACAACATATCCATGAAACTTTCCCTGAATCATCTCTGTCCACAATAATGTGTCCTGTCTCACAGCAACTAAACCAGTTGCTGTTTTGACCATTAGACAGCACTGTCTTATGGGAGTCATAGTTTATCTGGAGCCCTTTGCATTGCACCCTGACTAACTCCACCTATTTTGGGATCCCAAGACTACAGAAAAGACCAGCAGGTGACCTTCGTTCGTCAGGGCATGCTGGCTCTAAGGACCTCAACTGGGTAAGGCATGGGAAACTCCCAGAAACCAGGGTTTTTGAATCCCAGAAGCTGAGTTTTGGAATTCCAGCGTGAAAGAATGCAACATGGTTTCCTCACAAAAGAAATGCTCTTCACAGGTTTAGGCCATCGTTCCCTTGAGAACAAGCTCTAAGACTAAACTAACGAGTCTATTAGAATTAATTAGACTAATGTGAAGTTATGTGCTTAATCTAGGCACAATCTCACTGTGGAGAGGGTCCCCAGAGGCTGCTGAGCAGAGTGTGGGAAAGTAGCTTCCCTTCCCCACCCCGTGGTGGATGTAGCCTCACACAGCTGCTCCTCCACAGTGCAGCAAAAGTTACAGGAGTGAGGGAAGGTGAGCTGGCAGTGATGTCCCTTTGTCCCTTGTCTCTGCAGCTCTGGCCAACAGTAGGAGGGCCATGATTCTGCCAGACATGTTGAAGAGTGCTTGACCTGAGCACATCTGACCGAGAGGACTGATCTTTCTATTCTGTACTTTGTACTTTGGCAGAGTTTACCCACTGGCTGACTTTTAGAGAAAAAAAGGAAAAGAGCAACTAACTATTGAAGGGAAACAGGCATGGAAATGCTGCCCTTTATCCCTCACTCAGGACCAGCACACATTTGCATTCCCAGAGATGCCACAGAAGGCTTTTCATGGCTGGAGAGATCACACAGGGTCAATGTCTTCTCTCTGAGAAGGCAGAGTTTCAGTCTGTTCCCTGAGCTGTCTATCAAACCACCAAATTGACTGCATCCCCATTATGGACAAGGCTCTCTGTTAGATGTCATTGTTCTCTGGGAGCTACAAAGCAGGATGAGACATGGTCCCTATCCTTGAAGACGTCGCTGTCTATCTGGCCAGCTATGACCCAAGAGCAATAAAGGCAGCTAGCAATACGGGGAAAGAGTAAGGCAAGAAACAAACAGAAAAATCTACGGCTCCGCATTGGGAGAGATCATTGTGGGCTGAAATGACCAGGGAAGGCTTCCTAAGAGAAGTAGCATTTAAGTCAGAACTTGAAAGAAAGATTTAAGAGCAACAGAAGAATGGAAGGGAGAAACAATCAAAGGGATATGGAAAGCAGAGTGAAGAAGTACGTTACATACTGTATACAGAATAGTCCCCAAGAACTTTCGTTAGCTAAAAGGGCAGGATGCAGAGCTGAGTGTATTGGATACTATCAGTAGGAGGGAAGGGGAGAGAGCTGGGACTAAGACCAAGAAAGATGGCACCGATGGCAGTGGTTGCCCTGGGACAGGAAGTGGTCATCTGGAACATGGCAACAGGAAATCGACATTTCACGAATACCTCATTGTGTTCACACCTGTGTCTTTTGAATTTTGAAATGTGATTTTTAAGAGAAAACGTGGAGTGGGATGAACAATAGCATGGGGAAGCACACATTTTGTAAACTCCTCAAGCTGGCAGAGAAAGATTTTTACCAGAAAGGGGTAGATGAGCAGGAGGTTTCCATGAGTTCACGATCACCCTCAGAGAGGCCAGGGTCAAACATGTGGAGATAGAAGGTGGACTGGGTCAGGGATGTGGAAAGGGGAGCAGAAACATGCTGCAGCAGACAGCCAAGCATGTGGCATAAGGACCTGGCTTGGAGGAGGGAAGTGAAAATAGAAACTTAAACTCATTTTTGTTGCCACTGCCACAAAGACAAATGAGCCCTTTTAACACACTTTCTTTCTTTTCTTCACAAAACTCTTCCACTAATCTTCAAATCCTCTGCAAATGCCAGACGCCAGGCCAAGCCTTAGAGGGTAAAACTTTGAATGGCACAATGTAGCCTTTTCAAGAGAAGCACATTGCTCCACATTATCGTCTCATGATTACAGTGAAATAGGAGGCCATGGGTCATGCATCATGGAGAAAGCAACACTGCTTACATGGCCCAGGTCAGGGCCAGGAGAGCTCTACTACTCACAGAGCAGCGCTTCAGAGTCACCGCCACTGGGCCAAGGTGAAGAAGAAGGCCTCCACCTCGAGCCAGATCACTCATACTTCCACAGTGATGTGACCCAGATAGGCCAACCCCATCTTCGACTACATTCTGCTCTGCTGGGCACTGCTTTGGGAGGTTAGGAGAGCACTCCGGGCCACGTTACCCTGTCTCAGCAGGTTATCTTGCTGAGTTTTAATGCTGAGATAGCCAGCAGGCCCCAAATAGTTCCCATATCCAGAAATAGTCTGCAGCAATTAAGTTTTGTCTTTCTACTGCAAGGAATCCTTTCTCTTTTCTCATCTGGGAAGACTAATCCTCCAGGGTTTCTGGCAAATGAAAATCCAAGATTGGCTGAAAATATCTCCAAGCTGACCCTGCAGCAACTGGCAATGCCCTCCCCTGAATACAGGACACTGACACCATCCCATTAAACTGAGCCTGTCCCAGTCTCTGGACCTACCCCACATCCCACTTCCCATGCACGAGTGGCCCACAGCTAACCCAAGCGACAAGGAACCCTTAACAGTGGTGCACTCTTGGGCTGGGGATTTAGCTTAGTGGTGCTGCTGCCTGCCTTGCAAATGCAAGGTCCTGAGTTCCATCCCCAGTACCAAAAAACAAAAACAGCAAAAAAAAAATGGTGGTGCACTCTTGGTGCCTTGAACTCTCTGCCCTCTCTGTCCGTTTTGGGAGCACACAGAGGCTGAGACTTCCCAGCAGTCTTTGAGAAAGATGAGTCTTACCTCGATCACTCTGGCCCTTGACTTTGACCCTTCAGCCCAGGGCAGGAAAGGAGGCTGAGGATGACTAGGAGCAGAGGATAACAGCACAGAAACCCAACCCAGCCTCAAATTTTAAATAAATACAGATATGGGAGACTAAGGATTAAGAGAGGGCCCCCACTAAAAACAAACCACATTATGTTCGTGTGGTAAAAGAATCCAAGCGCTCTCTCCAGCAGCATCCAAGTCCAGTAGAAATGTTTGCTCAGTCTTATTTTAAAATTGTGATGCTAAATAGGTTTGCTGACTTTAGAGTTGCCTGTGGTTTTAAATAACTTCAACTCCTTTAGAAAGTTGAATTGCTGAGTCATGTACTTAAAGGAAGACAAGGAAATTAGGGCTGGTCAGTGAATAGGTCACTTCCTATTTTGTCATTAACAAAAACAGAGAACAAAGGAAACACAGAGGAGATTCAGAAGGAGAGGGGGCCATCTGGAGATGTACAGGGGCACAGTCTCCGAAGCTGCTCCACACATATCTGAGTTCGACCTCACAGCACTGCTCCGGGTCTCGTGCATGTTTCTAAATGGATCATTACAGGAAGGGCTGATGTGAGAAGGCCACACCTGGGTCACCTGCCAATCTGTGGAGCTCTTTCACAGCCAGGACATCCAAACTGCATGGCTGATCCAGGGGAGGATGGGCTTCCAGAGAACTGTGCAGACAGATACAACAGAAGGAGCCGGGAGAGATGCTGGGTGGGTTACAGGACAAATCTCCATGATACATCACACAGAACTTTCGAAAGCAATGCTTTAGTAAGGGTATGATATCTGTAATTGGAATGGATTACACTAGTTAAGAATGGGCTGAGTTAGCAGTGCTTAAGGCAGAGCTATTACTGACTCGCTAAGAATAAAAATAGTATGTTTCTTGGGCGTGTAGCCCGTACACACACCTTTTAAATTCTATTTCTTTCCTCTACTTGTTCTTATTTATCTATTTTTGTTTAATAAGTAAATCAGCTTATGCCTGGTCAGGATAAATAGTTATATTCTTTATGTAAACATTAATGTAATATTCCTTGGCGGCTCTTCATTTGCCAGTCCCTGCCTAGACTAAGGCTGTCTGTCCCTGATTCTGGGTACAGATATTGAGTCTCCTAGAGAGGAACAGTGCAGCCAGCAAAGTGAACAGGCACTTTCGGCACAGACCATAACATCAATCATTTCCCTCCTGCTATCAGACCCATCTACTTCTGCAGTCACCATCTCCAGTGCCATTCCTCTGTGAATTCAGAAAGCTAATGCTAATCACCACCTGTCTACCAGCAACTGTTCTGGGTAGGCATAATTATCCTCCAAGAAATTAGTCCAGTGAAAAGGAAAAGTAAGAACACTGCTCTGAAGTAGCTTGAAGATGGGTAAAAGCAGAGGGGAGTTGCAGAAGCATAGAAAGGGCATCAATTGAATGGAGGTTGGAAGCAAGGGGCAAAGTAATAATTATTCCTGGAAAGATGAAGCCCTGAAGAAGAGAAGGGTGACACACATGTGTAAATATCAAATAGTTTCTCTGGTGTGAGAAACTGAATGTGTAAATAAGGATCAAAATGTATAATAAATAATGTGAATTAGGAAGAAAAGGTCCAAAGGGGAAGGAGAAGTGGGATGGGGTAGGGGAAAGGAATAAATATGAGAAAAGGAAAAAACAGAAACAAAGTCATTGTAAATAGGGAGGGATAGAGGGGTTGAAGGGAGGGCAGGGGAATGGGGAAAAAAATAAGAACCAAGATATATGATGTAAAGGTACAAATTTCCCGTGATGAATGTAATCATATTGTGCACCTAAAATGCACCAATAAACTTAATGAATTAAAAAAAAAGACAGAAGAGAAGGGTGGAGGTGGCAGTAATGGAGTGACAAGTGAAGAAGAGAGAAAAACATATGTACCATATGAGGGCACAAGGAGTTAGTTAACCAATTGTCTGGGGTGAGCGGAATGGGTTGGGAGATCAATGATAAAGGAGGCCAGGGAGAAGGCAGTGTCCAGGTCTCAAACCCTAGGCACTGGAGTGTATGCTTTTTCACAGAGACCACCAATATTCTTCAAAGGATGACCAGCAGGGCAGAGGCTGATCAGATTCTCATTCCAGGCCAGCCCTGGAAACAATGATGGGCACACTGGTCAGGGCCATGCTGACCTGAACAAGGCAAGGGATGGTGAGGAACAGGACTAGGACAGAGGCAGGGCCTAAGGGGAGAAGTGGACAAGAAAATCCAAAAGACTTCTGAGACTGGCATGACAAGATTTGATGACAGAGATAGCAGAGGTGTGGAGTGAGGAGAAATGGTCTTTGGGTCATTTTTAAACCTTTAATTTCACATTACTACTTTTGAGAACTCCTGAGTTGGAAGATTTGTTTTCTATCTGTTCAGCTGAACTCTGCTCCATGAGCAATCACAGGTCTGCACAGCCATGAATTCCTTTCAGGACATCAGAGTGAAGAAGGCAGTAGGCTATACACACCCCAGGACCCAGTACATGCTGGCTGCCCTCTGAGACTTGGCCTGAATCCCTTTCTTTCAGACTTATCATCTGCACAGAAGGACAGATGGCAGGGAAGTCAGGTGGGAGAGAACACAGGAGAGGAACAGAGGGGGTCTTGGCTGCACCCGCACCCTGGCCTTTAAGTGTGCACAGCGAGCCCTGCTTCCTCCAGAGACAGTGACAAAGAGAAAGGATTGGGTGAGGTGCAGAGGACTGCGGGGCAGTGGGGAGGAATCTGCTCCTGTCAAGGAACCAAGCCTACCAGGTGGCCCCAGAACCCACCCCAGCTGCCCACAGCATTTCTCATGGTCTCTGGGACTGGCTCCCTTCACTCTCAGCCCTGAAACAAGCTGTGCTCTGGCTGCCTTGGGAACCCTCCTCTTGCGCTGCTACACGAATATTTCGATATTCTAGTTTTTAAAAATGATGTCATCACTACACAACTCAAATTTTCAGAAGTGTTTTATTTGAGGGTTTTGCTGTAGATTTGTCATTTTTGCCACAGAGCACCCAATCTAAGTGGATCCAAACATTTCAGCCAAGCTGGATGCAAATATATGCTCCACAAACAGCTTCTCCTTGGATATTGCATGACTTAGCTCACTTGCTCTCTTGTCACCTTTCTCCTCCTCCAACCATCTTCCATCTTGGATTAAAAAATTTTTTTTCATCCATTTCCTTCTTCTTGCATTACATGGCATAGGTAGAGAGACACTCAGGATAGCCAGGCTGTGTTGGTGGACATTCTGAACAAGAAACACAAAGCAATGAGAGTCCTCTCTGTCCCATTGCAGTAACACAGAAGAGAAGACTGGAGTTTTTGCCACTGCATTGATCTCACTTTACAGAGATGGGATTGCAGAAGAGGTCTCACTCCTTCCTAAAGGATCTCACTCTTTATACTTAGGTTCAGAAAATAACAGAAATATTAGCAAGCAAGATAACTGCTGAAATCCAATCTTCACCTTTAATCATATAATTTATTCAAGCTCAGGGTATTATAGAAAGCCCAGCATGGATGGGGGTTCAAGTGGCCAAGGCCGCTTCAGTCAAGGGAACAGGATAAACTCAGTGTCCCCAGAGAGCACTGCTACAGGACGGAAATATCTCCAGCCATGGCACTGAAATAAAAGGTCCTTGCAGGGTGGAGGAGAGCAAAGGGTAAGATGGCAATAGCATCCTCCAGGGGTGATGGCAAGTGAGAAGCAAACTGTGTTCATTTTTAGAACTCTCTGGGAGTTGAAGGAGGAGGAAAGACAAAAAGCCTTCAAAAGCTTCCAAGGACAAGAAAAACCATGGCTGAGCCAGGGGTCTCCCTGTATTCACATAGCTGTTACCACCCAAGTGACCAAGCAAAGTAACTAAGAACTGAAGATAAATGAGGGAAAGAGTACTTAGGCAAGGAGCCCGGTGAGGTCATTCTCAGCAGGCAGGACTATCCTCCAAGGGATTTCCAGCTTCTCCCATGGTGGGAAAGCCCAGCACCAAACTCTTTCCTGAGTTTCTAAAACTGCATAGAGCTCCCTTCCTCAAATGGCTCAATTAGGCTACAGAGAAAGAAACACATGACAAATTATAAGTAGATTTTTTCTAGTATGACTGTTGTCGGATAGTTAATTTTTCTTGGCTTTTGAGGACTTGGATGGAGAAATTTAGCAGTGAAAATGTACTCAGTCTCACAATCTGTATTTCACATATTTTCCTTGGGTAGCAATAACTGGTAGTCACTTTGCCTTTTTCATTTTTCAGAAGCAAAGAAGCCACAAGATAATCATTCATTCATTCATTCATTCATTCAGCAAGACCACGTTGGCCATGTATACATCTTAGATCCTGAACTATTCCTGGTTCCTACATTCATGAAATTATCTGACAGAAAGTGCAGACTGTCCTGGTGACTGTTAATAGCATAGTGCTTTGAAGAAGGGCAAGCCAGGGTGAGCAAGGGAAGCGCCCAGGAGCATGGTCAGCTCTAGGCATCAGGCACTCAGCTAACTGCCTTGCTTATCTCTGAAAAAAGAGTATAAAACCTCTTACCAGTCACCTGCCTGAAAACAATTGGCAATCATAAGTTACAGTATCAGTACAGAAGCCACTTAGTGATTTCCTGCTATCCCACAGCAGGGTTCTAGGTGCTAAGGGGACAAGACACAGTGGCAGAGGGCTCTCACTCTACCCAGCTTTCCCAGTGGTTTGTAGGTAAAGGTCAGTTACCAACACAGCAGGCTTCGCTGCAGGACTGGGGATAATTAACCTTGGGCCAAGCTCTGGCCCTATCTGTTTTAGTTGTTTTTCCCCCACTTCTTTTAAACCTCTGCTGCCTTCAGCATGAGAAGTATTCTCTGGCTTCTGTCAGACACAGCCCTAGCTCTTAGAGGACATAAGGTAATAACTGGCTTTGGCTCCTTTAATCTATTCTCTGAACTTGTCTCTGAGAAATGGTGGCTGGCAATCGCACAAGGATGGTCTTTGCACTTTGAATGTGCACAGCACTGGCTTCGGTCCCAGCCAGTCACACCCCACCCAATATAGCTTCAGACACCTGTGGGTGGAAAATGTGTATCACAGTCACTCAGAACTTCAAACAGTTTTGAATCTCATTCAATGGCAAAAATTTTTGTTAGGATTATTAGTGGAAATTTGATGGGGACTTTCTATTGCTTTTAGAGTAGAAGAGGGCAAGATCTTTTATATGTGTGTGTGTAAAAATTTTATTTATTAAGTATTGTGTAATAGTTCAATACTTGTACGTAATCAATGTGTATTGATCAGATTTGGGTAATTCGAAGATCTATCACCTTGAGCACTTATTTTTTGTGCCAAGAACATTCAAAATCCTTTCCCCTAGCTAACTTTCAGCCCTGGTTTCCCTAGTGAGCTGCAGAACAGTAATGTGATTCCTCCTGTCCAGCTGCACCCTGTACGTGCTAAGCTTCTCCCCTGCATCTTGACTCCTTCCTACCCTCCCCAACCACTGGTAACTGCTGTTCTACTCTCCACGTCTATGAGATGAGTGCCTTTAGATTCAATACATTAGTAAGAACAAATAGTATTTATCTTTTTTGTGCCTGACTTATTGCACTTAAAATCTTCCAGGGTCACTGTGTTGCCACAAATGACAAAGTTTCACAGTTCTTTATGGCTGAATAATAAATATTTCATTGTATATCCCAATTTATTTACCCATTCATCTGACCATGGGCATACAGGTTGATTCTGTGTTTTGGCTATGGTGAATGATTTTGCAATAAGCAAAGAAATGCAGATATCTCTGAGCATGCTGATTTGTTCTCCCTTGGACATACACCTGCCAGGTATCAGAGGGTGGATCATGGGGTAGCTCTATGTCTGGTTTTTTGAGAAATGTCCATGCTGTCTTCCATGATGTCTTGGAAATCATCCCATGGACAGTGGAAAAGAGTCAGGCTTCCTTTTCTCTGCATCTTTACCAACATTTGCTATTTTGGTCTTTTTAATAATAGCCATTCCCAAAGGTGTGGTAGGCAATATCTTCTTATGATATTTATTTGCATTTTCTTGATTATGGACATGAAAATTTTTCATATACTTGTTGGCCATGAGAGTGTCTTCTTTTGAGAAATGCATAGGTAGGATCTTTCCAACCCTGTCCATAGTGAGCGTATTTCAAAGAAACCTAAATTGGGGCCTGGTGTTTCCCTGCCGGGAGGCCTGAACCAGCTGCAGGAAGATGTCTACAGACTTTTCTCAGTCTCCCGGGGACAAAATGTATCACTTTCTGAAGGAACAAATCAGCACAAGTATTTACACCTCACCCTTGTCTCTCCAGGGGACCGAAAGGAAAGAAAGTAGGAAGTTGGAGCCCTCAAGGAGGGGGCAACCAAAGAGGAATTTTTCTTTGCTGCCATCATGAACCCAATTAGCTATATTTTGAGGAAATGGGTGTATGTATATTAGATTTTAATTAAGTAGTGTTAATTATAATCTATGAGATGTGCTTACTGCTTATCAGATAATTATGAGAAAGCCAATTTGGCTGCTGGCTTGTGACTAATTAAGTGGAATTAGTAATGATAATTATAGATTTCATTTTGGTTTGCCTTTATTGGAAAAGGGGCAAATCCACTCAGGCTAGGGTGGATCAGGGGTAGAGGGGCAGAATCCACAATTCACCTGGAAAGCATTGGGGGCTGGGTAAAGTGGGAGGAGGCCGATGGCTGTGTCTCCTGACACGTAATCTTTGGCTGACTCTCCTCCCTCCAGGGTCTGAGCAAGGTCTGTTTTGGTGAGGAGGAAATTTAACTGTGAATGAGAGACCTCAGTGATCTGATGAGCCAGAGTTTCCAGGCCTGCATTTGGGAGAACAGCATACCTCTGTGTTCCCATTGTTTTCCGGTAACTGGTAGAGAAGGAGCAGCCCAGAGAACCCTCTGTGTCCCAGCCCCAGTGCGCCACCTGTAATACTTAAGGGAATCCCCGTGTCTTGTGAAAGGGATGGACTTCCTTCATGCCACCTTCCTTCTGCATGTTATATAAGACAAATGACAGGCCTATAATTGGAGCACAGTTTCTACTTCCTTCAAAAGGCCAAAGAAACTAACCTAAACTCTAGACAAACTAAAAATATAATTTCTGTACCATGTTTCCATTTGATACACTATTTTGACATTTCAATTACATGTTTCCTCATTTAACATTTGCTTCTGCCTGGCCTTCAATATTAGAGTTTGGATTCCTTGAGAGCAGATGATGCAACCATTTCTCCTTTTTTTTACTGTTCTCTGCTGTTTAATGATTGCCCCTGGGGCATGGCTCCAGAGACACCTGAGTTGGGAGTGTCTCACCATCCTAACCAACTCCAGGCCATTACTTTGTAGCATCATTATCTTGGGGAAATCACTTAATCTAACCTATACCTTAGGTTTTTGGATGACTTTTTAAAATAATCTGCAAAACAGCAAAAATAACAGGAGTCGTGTAAGGATTAAATAACTTCCTCAGAGTTTAGCGCCATCCTTGGCTCATATCAAGCACTTAGCAATCCATGGTTCTAAGCTGGTGCATGAAATGCCTGCATCTGAACTAGTCAAGGAGAGCAGAAGATGCTGGGAGCTCAGCCTCTTCTTTGACCCCCTAAATCTGCAACTTGGACCAAGGCCCAGTGCTTGCGTTTCCAACAAGCCTTCCTTGGGTGACTCATCCTCAGCGGCCACCTTCAGGGCCACTCTAGGTCATCTCCTTCAAGATGGCAAACACACTACACCAGACATGAGGAACATGCTTGGGCTTCCTTACCTCAGCCCTATCTGAACCGGAATCATGACCAAAGCAAGTTAAAGAAGCAGGTAAACAGGGCTTAGCACATGCTTCTAAGGTGGATGTCACCTCGAGGCTGATTAATGTTCTTAAAACTCCAGTCCCATTCATCCCGCTGGGAGCCATCCAGCCTTCTCATCCACAGTGCTATGACCTGGCCTGGCCCACAGTGAGTGTCAGACTCTCTAAAACCTGCCTTTCTGCTTCCATCTGCTTTCTACCCAAGGAGGCCGCCCAGGGGCCTGTCACAGCCTAATCAAGAAAAAGTGGAATGGGGGGGATCATAATTTAGGTGATTTCTAGATGCTCATTCTGAGGACCCAGACCCAAGATGCACAGTGCTCTGGGGTCCAGGCCAGTTCCCCTGGGGGATATCCAGGTACATCCCACCCACCCTGCCCCTTCTCATTGGATCACTTGCTTGCAGACTGGATGACTTACATTGGAAGCTAACCGAAACTTGTTTAGCAATTGAATTGCTCACATCCTTTGAGGTAGGTACTATCATCTGAGACTGGAGACCAGGTACACAGTTGCCCTGTCCTCCTTCCTGGTGTGGTGGAATGAGATGTTGCAAACTCCTGACCCTACTCCACAGCAGCTTGCAGAACTCCTGCCCTGCCCCTCTGCACCCTGCTGCTTTCTGCTGCACTGAGCGCAGCAAGTGGTGTCCTTTCAGGTCCAAATTGCATGTTCCGCTCCTACCTGACTGTTATGGCTGATGTACATTAGTGGCCTGATGCTCCCTGCCTGGCTGCCCAGCCTGCCCCTAGGGTGACTTAGGAGACACCGTGTTCGCCTGTCCCTCCTCCCTCACTGAAACTTGGAAGTATCCATTAGGAACATCTCTGTGTCTTTTTTCCAGACTATAAAATCCAAGCTGTTCTCTACAAGGTCTAGATTAAATCTCCTATCTTCTGGGAAATCCTTGCTAGCTACTTTTCTTCAAAGCACTATGACTCCTTCCTCTAAATTTTTTCTACTAACTTCCTTTCATGCATGATTATGCATCTATTCCTGCATCTTCCATATCTGACTTTCTTAAATTGAGAGGATCATGCTACATTTGTCTTTTAAAGCCCAATGGAATCTGTCATAGAACTTTGCCTATAGCTGGTACAAGATGAATGAGATGATTGGATAATCTGAACCTAAATTACCTGCTTAGTCTGCGGTGTGAGCAGAAAGTCACATCTCACTGAGATTATTTCCCACACACTCACATGTCCCAGCACCAAGAATGCAAGGGCTCATGCTCACACAGAGGGAGGCCCCAGCTCCGGCTAGCCATTGTCATAGATAATAACCAGGAAGTCATTGTGCAGGTGAAGAGCTCAGCAATGCTGAACGACTTTAGTGAAAGTAACCATATGCAAATGTGAAGTTGCACAAATCTGAGCTAAGGATTCCATCCTAAAGATAATCCAGTCGGTAAATAGTCATCGAACAGCTTCTATTTGCCGAAGTACACAAGGCTGCCACTTCTCCAAATTGTTTGCCCAGTCCGAATATAACATTGGAACTTAGTGCACCCTTAGAGAAGAAGGGTCGAATCCCTTATCTAAAAGACTGAGTAGTAAAGCCCAGAGAGGGAGAGAGACTGACTGGGGCCACACAGCTCTCTGGGGTCAGCTGCACAGCCGTAGAACACAAGTCTGTTTCACTGTCTTTCAAGTCTGTTTCAATCCTCTTCCCAGAATTAAAAACCAAAAACAAACAAACAAAAGGAATGTAGTAGTGACCACAATTTTAGTGAGTGAAAAGAAAAAATATCCAGGCCATCCACCCGGTCACCCTGTAGAAGTCCACACAGGAAGTCACTGCTGGAGTAACTACCTTTGTGTACAAGTCCTAGCCCAGCAGAAAACTGAGCTGTGAATACAATGAGTGCCACAGCAGAGGTGGAGCTGAGTTAAGCTTTCAGAAACAGTTAAAAGGTTGAGACGCATGTGGGACACAGAAAAAAGGGGAGGGGCGATACGGTACAGGACAGTGTTAATAACATTTAAACAAAATAAAACAGACATCAGAGGTGAGCTCTCCAACAGAATGGAGAAGCACACAGAAAGGAGGGAGGTCTCGGAGAGCTGAGGGCTTTGGGAGCTGCGGGCAGTGAGCATCCTGTGAAGGAGACTCACAGGAAGAAGCGCCTGTGCACAGACACACACACACTCTCCTGTCATGTCTATAAAACAAGACTCGGGTGCAGGACCACCCCACGACCAGCGCAAAACAGGCACCTCTGTCTCCAGAGTGCACAGACCAGGCAGTGTGGCAGTGTGACATCAGGACAGGCACAGTGCCTCTGAAAACTGCAGGGAACTGTGAAGTCAAACTGTCAGCTCAGCACAGCTGACATTGTTGAGAGCAGTGCAGTCACAGATACCGAAATTCGGATTATGATGTTAGTGGGATTGGCAGTGACAGGGAGGAGACATTTGCCACACTAGGTGAGCTGGAATTCAGACGTCCAGGTGGGAAGTGGCAGGTGAACGTGGTGGCAGGGGCCCAGTGAGGTTTTCTGTGTCAAAGTGTCAGATTCACTTAGGTTCCTTAGGTTCCTGACTCCCTCTCCTAAACATAGGATATGGAGTAAAGCACAGGGCTCATGAATTCACAAATTTAAAACAAAAGCATCAACAATGTTTTAAAGGCTCCCTGGGGAGTCTGGACACTGCCCAAGCTTTAGTGGCTCCTGCTGTGGGGCTGGGAGGAAGCCACTGGCCAGTCTGGGACAAGGTGGGGGGCACTGAGAGAGAAAGGACCACTGGCAAGAGCTCCAGGAAGACTCAGCCACCTCCCTCTGATGCTGTGGAAGTGCAGCCAAAGTGAGCCAGGGGCACTGGGCACACAGAGGAGTCAGGAAAACAAAGGAAAGCAGCTAGAAACTTCTTACATTCATCTAATGAGGCTATAAACATCGTGCTACAAAACCTTCTCAGAGAAAGCAAATTTTGACCATTTTCACTAAATAATATGATGTAAATAGCAAAATAAATTCCAACAGCATAAATGAGCACAGTTTGTGCTCAGTGGTAGGTTTCAGCTACAGAAGATCTATCAATGATGCCATTATATAAAGATATAAAGAGAAAAATCATGTAATAATATTGTTAGATGACAAAGAAACATTTGTTAAATTAATAACCATCCATATGGCAGATAGAGAGATAGAGACAGAGGGACTGAAGGAGAGGAGGGAGGGAGAAGATGAAAAAGGAGGAGAAGGAAAGAAGGAAGGAGGGAGGAAGAGAAGGGGAATAGGAAAAAGAAAGGAAAGAAGGGAGAGAAGAAAAGAGAAAGGAGGGAGAAAAGGAGGGAGGGGGGAGGAAAAAGAGGAAAGGAAAGGAAGAAGAGGAAGGAAGAGATGGAGGGAGGGAAGGAAGAATAAAAGAATGAAGGCTGATTTTAGACAAAGTAAGAAAAAGGAAATTTCCCCAGGCTCATAAAGCCTTATAGCAAAAACTAACAAAACCTCATTAAATTTGAAACACAGAAGTCAGTTCCATAAATATAAGATAAGAAAAGGGTATCCAATGCTTTTGTGGAGATTTAAATAAACACTGAAAGAAGAAAAATAGATACATCTATTAATATTTAAAAACAATATAATTGTCCTTCTAAAAATGCAAGCAACTCATCTAAAAATTATTAAAACCTGCTAAGAGTTCAATAAAGTAACTGTACATAAAAGAACTATATGAAAATCAATAGCTTTCCTTTAGGCCAGCAATAAGCCATTATAAAATGTAGTAATATGGAAAAATCTATTTAAGACATCAAAAATTATAACATACTTAGGAATTAATTTAATGAGCAATGCATAAAACCTGTGTGAATAAAACTAAAAAAAAAATTACAGGAAAACATTTTTTTAAAAAATAAAGGCTTAAATGAGTAACTTTTGCTGAATTCATTCTTTCTGTGAAGATCGGTGTGATCACCACCTTTTTCATGTGTTGTGTACACCTGTAGATCAATGTTCTCCTGCACATCAGTTTCTCTGTACAGGATCACCCCTCCCATCATAAAAGCACATGGTAATATCACCCGTAGTATCAAAAGCAAAACAGAGCCTCCATTACCATATCGAAATGTCCCACAAAATGTCTCCAAAGAGTTTCTGTACTTGGTACACTTGAATTTCATTTTTAGTGGGTTCCATATACTCAGATCCACCTACTTGCTAAAAATTATATCCAGCCCACAATCAAAACTCACAGAGCTCGCCCAGTCCTCCATGGACTTACACAGAACACCAGAATCTCAGCAGCACCAGATGCACATTCCCGGCTAGAGTCAAAGCAAGTAGATGCACAGCCTTTGAGTTCCCCTCTCAGGCTGTAAGCAGGAGCTTTTGTCAGGGTCTACTCAGGGCCACGTTTCTCCTGTGTGTGTTGGTGATTTCACCATTCAACTGACCCCAAGCATAGTATCAAGGTGCTGTCACACAGGAAGTTCCTGTGTTCAAGAAGCTACAGGGACCCTTAAGGAGTGTGTGACAGAGTATCTTAGTTCAGGCAAAAGTTACAGTGTTGGAGGAGTGAGCTCGATGTTATGAATCAAGTATTCATTAAATAAACAGAAGCATATGCAAATAACTAGGAGCTTGTAGGAAGTAAGCTGGCTTTTCCCATAGGATCAATGGTTCCATATTTAATATAATGCATGGTGATTGTACAGAATCACAAATGAGGAAAATTGCCTCTAATTCCATTTTTTCACACCTCATTCTATTCTGGACTTCAGTTCAGCTTTGTTCTCATTTCACCATCATTACTCTGGTCAAGGTCACCCAGGACCTCCACAGCTCCAGGTCCAAGGTCTGCTCTCTGCCCCGCCACACTTGCCCACCACCACCATGCCACACAGTAACCACATGGTCTCCATACACTTGGATTGTGTCATCCTCAGATGTGCACTCTCAGCCTTCTCCTGCTCTATCCACTGTGGCTCCTACACAGCCTTTTTCACTGAGCCTTTCTTTCCTCCACTGTGCTGAGATTTCCTCAGAGCGCTCCTGTCAGTCTTTCCCCCAGCATCTTATCCAAGCAGCAGCCCCTACAGACTCAAATACCTGTCACCAGCAGAGCTCCACAGAACTTGGGGCCTGTGTTCAACGCCCTTCAGGCATCCTCTCCCCAGGTAGCGTGTTGCAGTCCTCTGAGGACATGCATGAACCCACACATTCCTCCTCCTCTCCCTCCCCTCTTCCCATTCAGGAAAACAGCATGCCTCAGTCACTCTACCATTTCATTCTCTCTCTCTCTCTCTCTCTCTCTGTATCAGGAAAGCTCTGGATCTACTTCCAACTTCATTAGCATCTCTCAGTTCTACTGTTAGCGCCAGAACCCTAACATCTTCCATCCTGATTATGTCAGCAATTTTCTAAACAGCCTCTCCCCTCCCCTCCTACTTTTCTCAAGACACATAGAATCTATTCTTGTTCAAAACTACAGTGAGTTGGTAAATTGTAAATTGGATCGATACCCTTTACTCAAAATCCTCAGGAAAAAAAAACCTCTCAGAATGCTATATGAGTGGATTTAGAGTGATATGCAAATCTTTTAGCATGATCCACAGACCTTACCTGATCTAATCTTTGTCTACATCTGTCTCGACACAGGGTTGGGGTGAGCTTCATATTACAACATCCTCCCCATTGGTCTTTTTCCAAATTCTTGAAAGTGACAGCAAAGCTCCCAATATAGGACTGTTGAACTGGCTGTGCCTTTGGTCTTCTCTCTGCCTTGTCCTTAGGTGATACCTTAAGATAAGGTCTGCTAAAATGTCACTTTCTGAGAGGGTTCCCCAAACAGGCTGCCTCTCAGCTATGCTCTATTTAACCAACCTGTTCTTTTTCTTGTCCTAGTATTTTCACCACCTGAAAGGGCCCCTGTGTTTCTTTTGTTTCCATTCATCCTGAGTCCACTTCATTTTCTGTAAGCAGGAACTTGGGTATCCTTACCTACTTCAGAGCCAGACTGGTCCTAGAAATAGATTTTTTAAATATTTACACATATTTTACTATTTTATATACATATACACACGTATAAGGATTTAAATTTATTTATTAAATTTATACATTTATGAGGTGCAATGTAACATTATGATATACATTGTACTAGCTTTCCTGTTGCTGGACACAATACTCAACACCCACAACTTAAAGAAAAGGATCTATTTGTTTTCAGTGTATGATGGGCTGGTGACCACAGAGAAATATCATGGGGCAAGGACATGGAGGAGCAAAGCTGCTCAGTTCACGGTGGCATGGAAGCAGAGCAGGGTGGGGCAGTGCCAAAGAGGAACAAACCAGGGACCACATATGGAGCCCAAGGCCTCCCCTCCAAGACCCACCCAGACGTCCAGAAGTGTGCTTTGCTACTCTGACAAGTAATTCTTAATTTGGCAAAGCTGACATATCAGGATGAAGGGGCACACATGTATACACCGAGTAAAGTTCAAGTCAGGGTACAGGCAGCAGGTCTTAAATACTTATTGGCTGGATGTGTGGTCTTACTGGAGAGTCTCAATATTAGAGAGCTACTAAATGTATGTGTAGTGTGATTTAAAATAATAAGGTAATCAGTCCAGAGTGTTAGCACATACCTATAATCTCTTTGGGAGCCTGAGACAGAAGGGTCACAAGTTCAAGTCTAGCCTGGGCAACCTACTCACTCAGAGAGACCCTGTCTCAAAATTGGAAAAGGTAAAAACGGCTAGGAATGTAGTTCAGTGCAAAGACCTTGAGTTTGACTTCAAATGTTGAAAAAAAAGAAAAGAAAAGAAAAGAAAAGAAATATCCCAAGCAGAGTCTCAGGTAATGTTGGTGCCTGGATAATCAGTAAGACGTTGGCCTGGAGGAACATGTATGAGATAAACCAGGCTACAGTTATTGCAAGTATTATGACAAAACCATAGTGATAGGCAATTGAATCCATGGAACCAAAGTACAATTCTAAAGGCAGACACATGTAGGTGTAGGAATGTACCAGATGGTGAGACTGCTACTCCATATTAGTGGAGATTTAGGGACCTCATACCGCATGCATCAGTAGCTTAAAATCAGTCATGGATGAAGGCTTCCTACCCTGGAATCAGCAAATTCTGCACATCAGAGCATGTTTTTCTCCTTTAGAAAGCTTGTCATTACCAGCACACCTCTGTGTCAAGGACCTGTGCAAGACACAAGTTCTAAGGGCAATAGTGGAGGTGAAGAGATAAGGTCTGTGACCCTCAGCAGGCACCCACTGTTCTGAGGTTTTCACCCAACGTGACACATCACTGGAGAAAATCCTCCAAAAGCCTTGTTCTTTTGCAGTTCAGTATTTAACTCCTGTTGTGAGTCCTTTGTGTGTATGTACCAATACCCTTGAACACTTTATCCTCCTTACTTTACACCTTTTGCATCTCATATTCTGTAAGAAATAAGTGAAGGAAAAAATTAGTGACATAGAGTCGAGGTACAGGATGGCAGGCAGGCTCAGAGAAGCAGAATGAAGCTCAGAAGGACAGCACTGGCACCAAATGGTGGGGACTCCCAGAACAGACAGTGGAGCTTTCAGACATGCTACTCCCCGACCCCTGAAACCTGGGCCAGCAGGTTAAATAGGACTCAGACCACCGGTACAGTCACTTTCTGTTGCTGGGACAAATAACCTGACACCCACCAATTAAAGGAGGAGGAGTTCATTTTGGCTTATGTTCACAGAGGTTTCAATCCATGGTCAGCTAACTCCAAAGCACAAACATCATGGTGGAAGGGGATGGACAGGGGAAGGTGTTCACCTCAGGAGGACCTAGGGACAAGAGCACACTCTTCAGAGTCTCACACCCTGGTGACCCACAGGCTTCAGTCAGCCCCACCTCCAAATAGTACATTCAGCTACAGTATGAACTCTTCTATGGATTAATCCACTGATTAATACAGTGCCCCATGATCCAGTCACTTTCCAAAAGCCCCACCTCTGAACACAGGAGATGTTGGGGGCATTTTAGCTCTAAACCACAACATTATGTCACTCTTCTGTGGAAATACTGCAGTGCTATCTCATCTTCATTGTCTCCCACCCCATCCAAAATAAAAACCAACACCCAGACACCATCTCTTCCTGGTTTGCTTCTGTCTGTCCCCCATTCTCCCTTCCAATATACCAGATGCGCCACTTCATGCAGCTACATGCCATTTCCCAGCTGTCTTCCTGGCTTATGCTCTCAGCCCATGCAAACCTTTGTTAAATGCCTTTGTTGCTTACCCTGGACACTTGTGAACTGTGTTTTCTCCCACAGCTCACCTTCTCATACCATACTGTAAAATTTACTGATTTTCATTGTCTATCTCTTCTCACTGCAATGGAAGCTCCACGAAAGCAGGAGTCTCTGCCATGTATGTGGCTGTGGCCCCAGGGCCTAGCACAGTGCCTGGCAAGGTAAGTAGGAGATGAGCTACTGAATGAATCAGCAAATGAATGAATGGCTAGTGGTGTGTAGGGAACTCAGACAAGGACCATGGCATTTGGTGAGCGCTGGGCAGTGAGCAGTGTTCAGGGAGGTGGAGGTCAGGAGGCAGGGAATACTCAGAAAGCAGGGTGGATGCTCTGTTCACAGGCTGGGATGGTTTGTGCCACTGCAGGACCTGTGCTGAGCACCCCAGTCCCACCAGCACCCTGCCCTCAGCAACACTTGGCCTTGAAAGTGTTTTTCCACTCACTTCTTGAGACACTGCCACACGTGAGGGCAGGGGAGAACAACACCTCACTGGACTGACTGCACTTCTATGGGCTCCCGGGAAAAGACCAGGCTGGGAAAATACCCACTCTCTGGGTGTAATTTGGTTCCTGGTCATAAATACAGCCCATCCTGCCATGTCTATAGACACCTATCTGAGGAATCCTTACTTGCTCCTTTATTAAGGACATTTGGGAAGACTGGAGCAGAGGAATGCGGGTGAGAAGGACCCAGAAGCTGTGTGAGGGAGCCAGAGTCCATGGAGGCAGAGTGAGGTGAGACAGGTTGTGGCAGCACAGTGACCTTCACAGTGTCCTCCTGGTCCCCTTGTGCTGGCTGAACCTGTGTTCTGCCATGGTAGCATGGAGAGGGAGCCACCTGCAGTGCATCAGGCACTAGTCACACACACACACACACACACACACACACACACATACACACACACGCAGGTCCAGTGGACCCTCCACATCTATGACTTCTGCATCTGCAAATTCAACAGATCCCAGATTGGAATTACTCAGAAAAATATTCTGTATTGTGTCTGTATTGAATACATATAGACTAGTGTTTTCTAGTCATTACTCCCTAAATAATACAGTGTACCAACTACTTACATAGCATTTACTTTGTGTTAAGTATTACCAGTAATCTAGAGGGGATTTAAAATATGCAGAAGGATATGTGCAAGTTACACCCCAGTACTACACCATTTTATATAAGGGACTTGAGACACTGCAGGTTTTGTTATCCTTTGGGGTCCGTGGATACTGAGGGAAAACTGAGTATGGAGAAGGGGAAAGAGAGGGAGGGAAAGAGAAGCACTGAGCATTTACAACTCAATTCCTAAACAACAAATATGTCATAGGAGAGAAAGGGTCAAGAATGGAAATCGGAAGAAAACATTCCACAGTAAGAGCAGAGCTATTCCCTGTCTCACTGCTGACACCTTTCTAGCCTGGGTTCTCACACCCAGCACCCTATTAGTCCTCAGAATAGCCAGGGTAGCAGGAGAGGGAATGAGGTAAACACCTCAGAAGAACACTTGGCTTCTGCACAAGGAGGCTCTCCCTAGTTCTCTGTCCTGCTAGCCAAAAACCTAGCCTGGACCATTTTGTGGAATGCGTGGACACAGGGGGAAGAGGGGACAGGGGGCCACTGAGAGCTATGGCAGACCGGAAATCAGCCCTGGGGTGGTCCAGAGTCTGCAAAAGGGGCCACTTCCAGCCATGCTGGCTTCCAGTCCTCTGCAGGAGGATTCATCTCACCTGCACATGCTGAGGACTGCAGCCTGGCTTTGTATGGGTGGTTTTTATTTTTTGCCTCTTTTTTCCCTTTTCTTTTAGGACATAGTCCCCTAGGAGACAAACTCTTATCCAAATCAGCTTTTCACTCCTTTTCTACCCTTCATAATAGCTAGTATATAAAAGCAAAAGGAGGAACAACCTGAACATCATGAAGATTTGAAGCTAAAATCATTGTTAAAAAGCTGTTCAGTAGGTTTTCTTTTTCCTTCAAATGACAAACAAAGACCTGACTACATGGATGGAGAGATAACTCATTAGATACTAAAACATATCCCAGGGTTGCAGAAGAATTAAGTTGGACATAACAATGCCAAACTACCAAAGGAGAAAGTAAAAAGTAATCCTGATGTCATTATCAGAAAGAAAGAGAAGGGCTAAGCAGGGAATTATTGCTGGAAAAGTCTACATTCAGTGCCCACTAAAAATCTGAAATAAATATTAAGGGAAAAGTGTATAAGCACGTAGCAGCTAATGGAACCTTGAGAGCAATGTCCTGACTGCGAGGTCTATTAGGTGTGGAGTAGTCTATTAGACAAAAAAAGACTCCTTGGGGACATGGCAATTCACCCCCATGGGAGCCATTTAAAATGGAATTGGAAAGCGTGCCAGAAAACAGGCCACAGAAGAGACTCATCAGGCATAACCACGTGACTAGCACTCAGGCTCAGTCGCCACCTGCCCCTAGGGCCCAGCATCCAAGCAGCAGCTTGGAGCCTCTTCCTTCCTCAAAGGCCTTGGACCCGACCCAGCACCTGGCATGAGTAATGACCAGTGTGGTCTCCCTGCTCCCAGAGAGAGGACCAGACCCTGGTCCAGAAGCCTAAAAACTATACCTTTCCGGAGAAGATTAAAGGGACTCAGGCAGTCAGGCACCAGAGCAGCCGTCATACCCTTTGGTGAGACACACTCTGGTCTCCTGCTGTCATTCTTACACAGAAACAAGCAATTGTGGAAATAGTAGAAAGTGATTATAAATTAAACAAAGCACCAAAATAAAATCACTCTGGATCTTAGCCTGTAATGTTGATATACATGTATAACTTATCTTTCAAAGATGAATTAGAGTATAGGTCATGTTTTAAAACCTACAAATTATTTCAAAACAATAAAAAATGTATAATTTCCTCTCAGTAACCATTCCATTGCATAGATGTAGTGTGATCTATTTAATTAATTCTTTTTTGGTTACACATCTCCCTATCCCTATTTTTTTGTTGTTGTTTTTTTTTGTTTGGTACGGAGGATCAAACTCAAGACCTTGTGCTTGCAAGACAGGCAGCAGAACCACTGAGCTAAATCCACGGCTCTCCCTGTCCCCATTTTTTTTAAAAAAGCCTTTTTGCTGAACATCTTTGCAGTCATCCTAACTATTCCATAGGATGAAATGGTAAAAATCAACTTTCTGTGTCAGTTACACTGTGCATAGCATTCCTAACCATTTTAACTCTTATTGCCATAATGCTATTTAGCCAGGCAGTAACGCCCACCACAGAGGATGAGCAGCCTTCTGGTCCACATTCCTGTGAGCAGTGCGTGCTCTCACCCCTCTGGTTTTGTGTGTACACAAAGGACACCCAACCACCTCTGTCCACTTAGTGTTGGGAGGCAAAGGGAGAGAGAGGCCCCTTTAAACAAGCAGCCTAAGCTATTTCTCCAAAGAGAAGAAGCTGAGTAGGAGCCTGCAAGCTGTCTTAGAAGGAAGAGGCTATCTGCTTAAAACAGCCAGGACCTTTAACTCAAATCCATTAATCCTCTTTATTAAACCTGGGTCACCTCTGAGTCTTGGCAAATTAACCAGCATCTCCCCACTGCAAGTACATCAAGAGGCAGCACACTGTACAGCGCCTGTAATTTCCAAGGACCAGGGCTCAGGGGTCAGAAGGCTTCCTGGGCTCTGTCCTCTGCTTTTGTCAATTTAAAAGAGAACATCAGTTGCATTCATATAAATTACAGGCCAGGCTATGCTCAGGCCAGGGCAAGACAGCATCTCAGCCCCGGGAGAGGCGAGGAGATGATGCCCAGGAGCCGCAGGTGGCATAGTTACCCGCAGGCTCCCCTTCATCCTCTCCCCTCTGAGTAGTTACAGGAGATCAGCAGGGAGGGCTGGGTCTCTCCTCAGCCCACCTTTCCAGGCATTTTTCTGGTTTACCCCCTCCCAAAGCCTGCAAGGAAGAACAGAATTCTCCCCTTGCTGCATCCAGGTAGATAAGAAATAGAGAGTGCTAGTGCCCAATGTGGGGAGGGGGCAGGAACAAACCAAAGCAAAAAAGGAGACAGAGACACCAAGGCAGTGGAAAGCCTACAGAGACACCAAGAGGACTCAGAAAAATAATCAGAGCCAGAGCAATACCAAGAAGCCTGGCGCTAAACCTAAGGCCTCCTTTCTTCAATGCCTGGATGTCTGGGCCCAAGACCACTTGACTCTGAAAATAGTGAGTCCTTCTCACAAGCCTTGCCACAGACCTGGTGCAGGATCATGGGGCCTTATCAGAACCAGAGTCCCACAGAACCATGCATCTGGCTTTACATTCCACTGGAGAGAAAAGACAGGAAAACAGCTAGGGCCCAAGGGAAAGAGGCAAAAAGGGTATCGGTGTGGGAATTGAGCCCATAGAACAGAAGAGAGTGGCAAGACTGTGCAGACATGTGAATCTTGGGGAGAGCCACAGATGAAGTCATGGGCACTGCCTGGCTCTAAGATGGAGTGAGCTGCAGTGCATTCTCTTTGAATTATTTTTTTTAATTTTAGAAAAAATTCCTAGAAAGTTATAAAAAGCAAAACTGAAACTTGCAATGCTTCCAGCACTTGGCCAAACCCACATAAACTCCGATGTGCAGGCACACCCTGCTGGGGTCTCCCAGTAGTCCACAGTCCCCCCCTCTCCAGCAGTTGTCTAAGAATTGTTTGCCTCACCTCTCCTTCGAGCACTATGTAGTTAGGCCTGTGTTATGGCTTTGATCTAAAATGTCCCCAGATGTCTCGTGTATTTGGAAGGTGAATGGATCATGGGGCACCATAGCTGACTTGCTGCTGAAGGTGGGTCACTGGGGACATGACCTGGAAGGGTGAACTGGTTCCTCCTTTCTGTCCCTGCTTCCTGGCTGCCATGGATATAGTACCTTTTCTCTAGCAGGCCCTCCAGCCATGCCAACACTGCCTTGGGTCCAGCCAACCATGAAGTGAAATTATGAGCCAAAAGAAAACCCCTCCTCCTTCAAGTTGAGGGTGTCTGGTACCTTGTGTCAGTGACTAGAAAGCAACTAAGACAGTGGCTCGTGTCTGTACTGGACAGGTACAGCCTTCTTTTTGTTGTCATTATTCTCCAAACAACAAAGTATAATAAGAATTTACATTGCATTAGATATGAGGAACCATTAGGCACCATAGGAATCCAGAAATAATTTAAAGACTATGGGGAAATGTGCATAAGTTATATGCAAATACTATGTCCAGTTATGTATGGGATTCAAGTGTCTGCCCCCATGGACACTGAGAGCAACGGCATTTAAGTTTCACAAGAGCTCTGTGTGATGGATAGTAGGGTTATTGACACTTTACAGGTGAGTAAAATGAAGCACAACAAGGTTCTGTTGCTCATCCAAGTCCTGGAGCCCCACACCAGAGGCAGGAGAGCCAGTGTCTGCCCTCAGACACGTAACCATCACTTGTGTATTGTCTCTGCTTGGAACAAGTTGAAGGGCAACCCAGCTCCTCCCCATGCCACTCTTCAGTGCTCTGGACTTAAATCTGCCTTCATCCAAAGTGGAGAGTGAGGGAAAAGCCTGTGGAAACTCGGACACCATGTGCAGGACAGGAAATGGGTAGCATGATAGGAGTCTCCTGCCATGGAGTCTCTACCAGCATTCTAAATAGGAAGGAAAGCAGTGCTGTCTTTGCTTAATATTTCCTTTGGTTATCTAACATTTTACTGCCACCATTAATCCATTTCAAATCAGAAGAAATACATATGTGGGTGTATATTCTAATCATCCTCTGCCTTCCCTCCACGTTCAGGGGAACTGGAGCATTAGCCCCTGTGGCCACAGTGAGATTCATTGCTTTGGCCTTACCTCCACTCCAAGGGGAACCCTCACTTTGCAATTGTGAAGCTCTTTGTGAATTATACCCAAAGCTCATCCCCCTCCTGGAAGCAAACTCACTGCTGGAGTAAGAACAAATATCTCAGCCAGGAAGAAGGGCTACACACCTGCTGCTTGAGAATAGAAGAGTTCTTTGGTGTTTGTTTGTTTGTCTGTTTGGGGGCTCTTCTTTCTTTTATTACAGTAATTGAAAAACCTTCCAGGAGATCAAAAACAAATGATCAACAACACTAGCAGAAAATAATAATTTTTTAAAACTGAAGGATTAATTCAGTTCCTAACATAGAAGGAGAAATGGCAAAACCTGCTGTTTCCTCTCATCTCAGCTTTAGCACACAGCATCTGTGTACATGAATCCAGAGCTGGACCTGACACCCTGAGGGAGACCCAGACCCATGGGACCGTATCTGCCACTGAGTGTGAATTGTGGACAGATTAGTGGCTGTGACCAAGAGACTCCTGGCTTCTGTCAGTTCTCTCCCAGCCATTATGCTATTAAAAACAGGGGTGTTTTGCATAATTAATCACTCCGATGCCTTTGCTTGGCACTGCATGTATGTATAGGTCTCCAGAGTTAGCCAGAGGCTGGGGGAAGGGTGAGGCAGGGAACCTCACTCTCCTCCCACCACTCCCCTGCTGGGCTCCCATTAAGGGACCAAGGAACCACCGCGCAAGGTGCCCACCAGCCAGCTCCCAAGTAGGCTCTTGCTCTGGGCTGATGGCTGCCTGAAGAAGGGAAGTCCTCCTCCTGCATTTTGCCAATTTCTACTCCCTTAATTCAATTCAGCTCTTCCTGACCCCGGCAGGCTGGAGTTCCAGAGTTACTTTCAACAGATAGCACCAATTACTGAGGTGTGAAAATAGAAACCTTCGAATTTTGAGAACAAACCCAGAGAAGGGGACTTAACTGAACTGAGAAAGAAGCCTGGGAGGAAGAAAAGGAGGTGTCTTAGCAGAGCAAAGGGATGACTGCCCTGCAATTAGGAGGCCTGAAAAGATGGGCACCCAGCCAGGGTGCCCAGAATGAGCAGATGGCCTGATGAGCCTCAGTGCCACAGGTGCTGGAGGCAGGAGCTCTTGGAGCCAGGTCAGTCAAAGCAGGGAAAGAGAAAAATGCCTGAAAGAACTCCAGCCATAGGCCACGGGCCGCACGGCTGGGAAAGACAGCGCTGGGGAGCCCTGGACCTGCCCCCCACAGTGTGCTCGCTGTACTGTGCCGTGCTGAGCATGTGGCCCACAATGAAGCATCCAGCCAGAGCCACCACCCTGACTTCCACGTGCTGTCTGGGTTCACGCGGAAGTTGTTCTAACTTAGAGGAGGCCTCAGACCCTCATTTCAGGTCTTCTTGGGGAGCCCCCTGTGTGCAGGACCCTTCATAGAATCCAAACACATAAAGACACCCAGTCACACTTTCAAAATTAATTAATTAAAGCCCTCATGTATATATTGATGGTCAAAGCCAATTAATCACATACCTTTTTTATATTGGTCTACTATCCCAAAGGGAAAAAAGTGCAAAAAATGTTTTTCTAGATAAAGAGGGCAAGGGGTAAAGGGGGGAGAGGAATGGGAAAAAAGAAGCAAAATATGTCATGCACATGTACAAATTCCCCATGATTAATGTTATCATTATGTATATCTAAAATGTACCAATAAACTAAAAAAGTAATAATGATAATAAAAACCAAAAACTTAAATAAAATAGGTACCCAGCAAATATTTAAAATAATACTTTAAGTAAGATAATCAGACGTTCTAAAAGCTACCTTGTTACACCAAAAAGACCCCAAAAAACAAATAAAAAACCTCAAGGGATTAACTCTGGGTTAGAAATCAAAGGAGAACGCACTTTGTCCCCTACACCTCCATTACCTTGATAGGGAACTACTTGGGGAAGATTACTTGGTACCTCCCTCATCCAGAAGTCACAGGGATGGGGTAGACTTACTTCTCAGGAAGCGGAGCACAGCTGTGATCCATCTCAGCCAGGGAGGGACTAAGCTCCTTCTAGAAGCATCCAGGTCACCTTCACCATGTGTGCATCATTCCTCTGACAGGCTGCCAAAGAGCAAGTCCACTTCCTGGGGTTGTTCACTTCCACAGTCCAACCTAATGCCTTTTCTACCCACCCTGCAATTCCGGCCTTCACTCCCTGCAATGCAGTCTTCCCCTTGGCCACAGCTGCCATTCCAGGACATCTTTATGCCATGTCTGCCTCAACCCAACTTCATCTGTGATCCACTCCTCCGAAAGTTCTCCAGTGCCTAAGATGCACCTGGCCACAGAAGAAAACTGTTTTTGGTAGAAGTGTGTCATAAAAGGAAGAGCTTGCAGGAAGCTTGCTCCCTATACCTGCCAAAGGTAGGTCTGAAACCTTTTCTTTCATCTCTTTCTGAGATTGTTTTCTTGTCTGCAGAGTGAAAGTAATTCTGCCGGACAGTGACACCTTAGTGTTCACTGGCCCTCTTGACCCCACCCTGTAAAATGAACCTGGCAGCTGGCACCTACCCCATCCAGGAGACTACTCCCTGCTGTTCCAACATGCAGACTCCTCTTCCAAACTAGGTGGCAAGGTCCCTGGACAAGGAGGAAGGATTTTTCCCCTGGCCCCACCTGAACAGTGCTGAGGTCAAGAGCTTGCCCCTGTGGGCTGGGTTGGGGATGTGAGTGTGGCCTTCAGATATGGACGTGTATGGGAAAAGGGAACACTAATTCAAATTGATTGTCCCTTATCCAAGGTGCTTGGGATCAGAAGTGTTTTGGATTTTAGCTTTTTCAGATTAGAATATTTGCATATAAATAATGAAAGGTCTTAGGGATGTGATATGACTAAAAACAAAATTCATGTGTGTTTCAAATACACCTTTACATGTAGCCTGAAGGTAATTTTATACAATTTTGAAAATAATCGGGGGCATGAAATAAAGCTGTGGACACTGAACTATCAGAATGCAAAGGTGGTACTATCTCAGCCACCCACAGGGGCAGTCCATGATTGTGGATTGGTTGTGTGTGTGTGTGTGTGTGTGTGTCACTTCATTTGTTTGAAGCAGCATCTCTCACTAGGTTGCTAAGAACCCAGGCTTTGCTTCAATTGATGATCCCCCTGCCTCAGCTTCCCACAGAGCTGGGATTATAGTCATGAGCCACCACACCTGGCTCAATCTGTGCTTGATGGAAATTCCCATAATTTTCTACTTGTGGCATCATGTCCACACTCAAAATATTTCAGCGCATTTCTGATTTCAGATTTTGGGATTAGGAATGGTCGTCCTCTAATTACTCCCTGTTAAGGCTCAGTCTAATGAATGCCATCTTCAGGGAAGGGCCTAAGAGCCTTTGAGCCAGATCTTTGACTTTGAGCCCACTGTCCTCAGGTCCTTCATTGCTGGACATCCTATGGTTTACATCCAAGTGCACTGTAGCAGGACTTGAGCCGTTCCTTTCAGAAGACAAATGCTTAGAGTTTCTCTTAGAGAGACCAGGTGTCCTGAGGCAGAGTCCCCAAAATGCACAATTTTCCATTGTAAATCAGGACACTTCCAGGCAACCTGGGATGCGTTGCATACTAGTCTGGATTTAATTCTTATTAGCACTGATGGGACAAAAATGATACAATTTGAAAGGACAAAGCCAGACGTGAGGACTGGGAATGCAAAGAATCTGGGTATTCTGAGCTCTCTGATTATTTTCTCACCTCGTACTTGCAGATAGACAATATCAGTTGCAGAGAAATATGTTTGCCTAGCAGTCATCTGTAGTGGCATAGTTGAGTTAGAAACTCAGCTCTATGGGATCCCTAAATTTATGTTCTTCCCTGGCCCCATGAACCCTGTGAGGACCATTACTGTCTCCTAGCCCTGGGAACCAGCATCTGAATACATGGCAAGGGCTACTACGGAGAAGTTCCCAGAATATGCAGGGTCAGTAGGTTTAAACTCAGCTGGTCAGCATCTCCTCCCTGGCCCTCCACATTGTGGCCATGGCTCTTCCAAACACTGCTGTAAATCCTCGCAGTCTGTAAACACTCAGATACAGTTCCCTGCATTGCTTAGCAGCTTTTGACACTAATTGCTCTACAGAGTGTGTGCAACTGGCAACACCTTATTAAAAGTGAAATATATTATACTGTCCACTTATTGCTGCTTTATAGAGATAAAGTATTCTTACTACACGGAAAAGCTGGAAAAGAAATTGACAAAGTAGTTTCTAAATAGAAATCTACATGAGGTCTTTCTGGGACAGAGGATCTATCTGTGTGATGCTGGGAGTTTCCCTGTTTGACCTAAAGACTTTGCTGCCCCAAGAATCTCTCCCTTTTGCTGTGCTGATTTCTCGCTCAAAGGTTAGTCTCTGAAAAGGAAGCCTGGGTCCTGAAGAAAGACAAAGGTGGTTGCTCTCTGGGCTGAGGAAGTGGCACTGGCCCCATCTGCAGAGACCACTCACCTCCATCCCTCCAAGAACGAAGCTGGTAGAGAAGAGGTTGGCTATCGGGCAGCACTGGGCAGGGAAAGATGGAGGAGGAGCAGTGGCAGAGGTAAGGAAGAGAGCTCCAGATTCGGCAAACCTAGGACAACACAGGCTTTTTGAGGAAGACACCCCCACCCCCCACCCGCCCTGCGTGCCATGTCCCAAATCCCCATGTGAAGCAAAGCTAAAGCCAGTAATATCTCTGGAACTTGCTATACAGCCTGTCCCCAGCTAATGAATTTTTGATTATTTGATTATATATAAGTGATATGCATTGGGTAGAAACTGAGAAAATTTTGATTTTTTCCCCCAGATAGCAATGTCCAGCATGATACTTTCATGATGCTGGGTGGCAGCAGTGAGCCAGGGCTCCCACCACCCAGGCCATCAGGGAGATGACTGACACCCTACAGGGTGTTGCTGAGCTATTATGCTCGAGTAAGTTAGATGTATTGGATGTATTTTCAACTTACCATGGGTTTGTAGGGATACCCCTCTCTATCCCCAGAGTAGGTCATACTGCACGGTAAGTCGATGCACATCTGTATACTGACATCATCAGAGAACTCACAGCCTAACCCTGCAGAGCCAAGCATATGGTGCTCTGTGGTACAGCACAGATCCATGCTGAAAACAAACTGGATTCAGCTCTTCAATCCCAATCTCCCAAAACACTTAGGCTAAACAATCTCAAATCTAAGATTATCTGGCAACTCATATGGCATGTGAGCCAAGAATATTATATACATTTTTAAGAGTTATAGAAAGAAAAAGATGATGAGATATAGACTATATAAGGCCCCCAAGGCTTACACACATAAAATTGTCAATCCTGTTTTATAAGAAAGAATTGGAAAGCCAAAAGAAGGCTGCAGGTAGGCACACAGAAAAACTCCAAGTAGAAGGACAAGGATTGATGCAGAAATGCCATTGGGAAATGAGGCTCTGCCTCCAGCATAACAAACATTATAGAGATCTGAGTAATTGTGTTAACTGCACTTCCTGAAAAGAGCCAACCTGCTGGAGCCTAGCCTTTTGTCTTGGCGATGTTTTGCTGCTGATCTTCACCCATGCCAGCATTAAGAAGTGGTCAGATGGGACGAGGTGGCCCCAGGAGCTAGAAGATAACAAGGGAGATTGAATGATGGAGAGAGGAACCTATTGTCCCTGCCACATTTTGTGTTTCTGAGATACCAAATTGCCTGATCACTTTGACATTTCCGAGACCAAATTAAAATGCGCCACCATGGAGACAAAATGTCATTAGCCTCATTATAAGTGATTGTGTTAAAATAAATACAAAAATAAAGTGGGAATTAGTCCAAACCATTAAAATACAGAAGCAAAAATGGCCAACAGGGACCTTACATGTGACAGACTAAGAAAGGTTGAGACACCCCCTAAGGAGACAGAAAAGACAAGTATAACAGGCACCGCCATGGAACAACAGGCTTCCATGGCCATGGCAGAGCCTAGACTCTAAAGCAAGCACAGGGTCTTCCACTGCCCTGTGCCAGGTGACCCTAAGGAGGACACATAGCCTCCCCAAGCCCGTGAATTCTTCTCTAGGAAGACCGGAAAGTAGCATCATCTTTTCCATGTATTTGTCAAGACTTTCACATGGAAGTGGGAAGAAGCAATGCATAGTCTCCTGAGATGGATCCTCTTTTGGAGCAGGCCCCTGGGGGAAGGGATAGGAAGCCTCCTGGCCAGGGACAGACATGTTCTCACATAGCTCTTGGTCTGCTCCAGAGGGTGGGCCTGGCTGTAGGGCAGACTCTTCCACAGGGAGAGAACCCAGGTGGGGAACATAGAGACCATCATTCTGAGAACAGCACAGTGTGATTTAAGCTCAGTGCTTACCCTGGAAACCACCTACCATCAGATGGGCTCATCTACCCCACCTTTCAATCTGTTCACTCCATACTTCTTCACTCCCCCTGCCCCTTCACTGTTTCTTTAACCCTCATCCTTCTTCCACGGACACCACACATTCTCTACCACCTGAGTTTCTCGTTCCCACCAGTGGGCACTGCCTCAGTCTTACTATCCTAGTCACTTTCCCATTGCAGGAATAAAATACCCAACACCTGCAACTTAGAGGAGGGGAGGTTTATTTTGGCTCATGGTTTTCAGAAGATTCATTTCACAGTTGGTTTGCCCCAAGGCAGAACAGAATGGCAGAAGAAAGCTATTCACCATGGCAGCCATGGGAGGAATCCAGGGGCAATCCAGGGACAAGAATGCACCCTTCTAGAGCACCCTGCCAATGGCCCATTTCCAATCAGGCCCTGCCTCGAAGCAGCACATTCTATGAATTCTGTCTTCTTCTACCGATGAACACAGTTCCCTTATGACCCAATCACCCAAAATCCACACCTGTGAACCTATGAGACTTTGGGGGAACATTTTAGATGTAAGCCATAACATAGGCCTTAACCATAAATAAGCAATGATGTAAACTGATGCACACAAGAAGGAAAAGAACAAAATTATTCTTTTGACTCCTTAGAAAAAGAACATTCATTCTAGTTATCATCACTCTGCTACCCACCTACTTCCATGAAAGCCGTGTCCCTTGGAGAAATGGCTGAATATGTTCAACTCCTACTGCAACTTCCTCCTCCAAATTCTCAGCAGATACCACATACAAGTCATGCGCTACTTTCCAGATTGTCCAAGGACTACTACCTACTGAATGGAAGTTGGCTGTTTTCTTCCCCTTGAGATTAAGGACAGTGATTTTCACCAAGCACAAAATACATACATCTCCTTAATAAATAAATATGAACCCACCCAACTGGAAGCACAATGATAGAAAAATATTTTATGTTACCATATTTTACCCTGTTTTATAAATTCTTTCCCCATCAATGGAACCCTGGACCCACACAAAATTTCTCTGGTGTGATGAAAGGCAAATGTTGTTGTTGCATTCTAATGTCTGAAAAAAACTGAGGCCCTTGGAAAGAAAATGTCTTGTTGAAGATTTCACATTCCAGAGCAGAGAAGAACTAAAGCCACAAATCTTAATTCTAAGTCCAGTCCAAGTTTTTTAATTACTTTGTCAGAGTTGTAAGGTGTAGAACAAAGCACTTCACTGGCACTGTGAGAGGATTAATTGTCAAATGCCTGCAAATAACTTTTCACCTAAGATGAGCCTGCAAAATGCTCAGTAGTACTGAGCAAGGGGCTCAAAGGGCTTTGCCAGCATAGGCTCACTGTCCCCGGGAGCTCCCAGCACAGTCTGCAGCAGAGGGCAGTCTTTGCATCTTTGCACCTCATTCTTCTCCTACTCTATCATCATGGTCCCTCAGGAAATGTATAGATAAGTTAGCAACATTCTTTATCATTTTAGATGAGCCTGACATAAGTGTGGGGGGGTGCTGTGTGGGAAGAAAAACCTTGGCCCACAGAAAAAAAGAATGAGGTGGGGCTCACAACTCCTGATGAAAGCAGAGAATGAAGTCACTTCAGGAAACAGCTAGTGGCACTGTTCTAACCATAGAAGCAGAAAAACACTATCCTGGAATCCCAAACAGAATGACTTTTTTTGTTTAAGTGGTGTGTGCAAATGATACTGCCCAAGACCTGTTCTGGGGTCAGGGGCAAGAGCATGTCCTTCCTGTGTGAATGCCCCTGGAGCTGGCTGTGCACTGCTTGGGTGTTTTGCCTTCCCCTGAACTGCATCACGTGTCTCTTCAAACCTGCAGCTCTGGAAGTGTCCCCATTGGTCCACTTTCTTTCTCCCCAAATCCAGTAGCCATCTGACTTCTCTGATACATTATTTTGTCCTTGCCTGTGGATCTTCCTGCACTTCTCCTTCCTTCACTGTGTTAGTCAATTTTCTGTTACTAAAACAAAATACTTGAGGTAATAAACTTATGAAGACAGGAAATGTGTAATTTTGACTCACAGTGTTGGTGGTTTCAGTTCATGGTGAGTTGAGCCCATTGCTTATTGTGCTTGGATCAAGGCAGTACAGTGTGTCATGGTGGAGAATATAGGGCAAAACTGGGCAACTTATAGCCAGGATGCTGAAGACGAGGAACAGAGAGGAGTGGGGTCCCATAATTCTCTTCAAGACTATGCTCCAAATAAGGTAAGAGACTGACACCAGGCCCCACCTCTTATAAGTCTCACTTTCAATAGTGCCACAGGCTAGGGACTAAGCATGGATTTTTGGAGGATATTTAAGATCCAAACCATAGTATCTTGTGACTATTGAAATTAAAAGTGAGCTTATTTTTCCCTTTGCTCCAGGAGGTGGGACTCAGCACTTTCCCCACTCTCCACTAGTCCATCCTGAAGACTGCAGACCTAGCAACACTATAGGCTAAGATAAGGCTTGGTCAAAAGAATTCTGTGAGGGGCTGGGGATTCAGCTCAGTGGTTTCGCTGCCTGCTGGGCAAGTGCAAGGATCCGAGTTCGAGCCCCAGTACAAAATAAAAAAATTCTGTGAAAGTCCTGGCCTCCAGCTGAGAAGACTCATCATCAGAGGTGAAGAACATTGGCATCTTACTCCCCAGGAGTAGGAGAATGGGGACCCTGTGCTAAAATGGGTCAGACACCAGGCTTCAAGGTGGTGGGCTGGCTGCAATCAGTCTCCATTTCCTGAATGCTCATTAGAATGGGATTTAGCTCAGTGGTGCCGCTGCTTGCCTCACAAGTGCAAGGTCCCAAATTTGATCCCTGGTACCAAAAAAAAAAAGAAGAAGTACAAAACATCAGAACTGGCAAGCACCACAAGGAATCATCTACTGTAGCCTTATTCTGTGGAGGAGGAAATATGGGGCTGGGAAAAGTCCAGGGTGAGCCCAAAGCACCCAGCCTGGCAGACCCTGGAAGCACAGAGCTCAGGGTGCTGGCTACTCGGGCTCCTTTCATGGCCACATGTCCTTACACTTGGAAACAGGACAACTTCCTGTTTTTCCACAGTTTGATCTCTGATTACAGAGACATCAAGGGAAAGTCAGTTGTAGAAGTGATCGTCAAAGGGGTAAATCACTAAAATCAGACATGATTCAGGGCCCACAATACCTACTTTAGGAAAGGTTTTCCAACACTGGATAGTGTAATCACCAGGAAAACATTTAAAAGTGCAGACACCTGATGTTCTATCCTAAGAAATCAGGGAAACAGGTGGAAGGGCAGTTTTAAAGGTCTCTCAGGTGGTCCAATGTGCAACTAAATTGAGAATCACTGCTCTGGAAGGTCAAAGAGGAAGTTCATTATTGGATAAAGTGGCCAGGGATGACTGATTGGAACAGGATGTTCATGAGCTGGATTTGGGGGAGAAATCAGAGAAAAAGGTAGAACTGAGATGCAGCCCAAGACTCCTTATTTCTGAGCTGATGATCCAGTAGCAAGGCTAAAGACAAGAGCCATAAGATGCTGGTATCTTCTTTCTCTGAACATTCTTTCCACTATATGCATAATGATCCAGGTCATTTCCATTCCCAGTTTCCTATGGAGCAGGTGAGGAGGAGTTAGAGTAGGCCCCATACCCTTGGGGAGAGATGGCTGCATGCTCAGCATCCATGCCCTTGGCTGCTCTGCCTTCAGGCTGCAAGAACAGCCCAAAGGAGTCATCTGGAGGTGTCCAGTGGCTACATAGGTGATGTTGTCTCTGGATTAATAAGGAAGTGCCCCTCCCCTCCTAATCACATGGAGGAGTGGGAAGAACAGAAGTAACTATAAAGAGATCTTGCAAATGTCAACTCTCCCTTGGCTTTTCACCACAGATCTCTTCTGCCTATGTCAGCAGCCTCACCTCTTCCAGCCAGATGCAGCTGGCCACACACCCAACAGCCAGGAAAGAGCTGAAAGCTACTTGAGCCCCACCACCCCACCCCATCAGGAGGAGGGAACAGAGAGAGGGAGCAATGCTTCCAAGCTTCCCTCCTGGCTTTCTCAAGGCCCCTTTCTGCAACTTGGCAATGAAGACATGCTATTCAATATTTACACCAAGATTATCTTGAAAATCCTCTAATGCTCCCTATGACTACTCTCAATTAACCTTCTCCCATAGGTCTCAGCAAGGAGCTCCAATCTCATTCTAGACAAAAACACTAAGTCACAGAGAAGCTACCCAAATTTCCAAGTCTTCAACACAGTGACTTCTCCCTTGTCTGGCTAACCTGCTTATGTAAGATGTTGCTGTCTATGGAGGATCCAACAATGGATATTGTGATCACCAGGAAAGCTTTTAAAATCACCAATATCTGACATTCTACCCTAACAAATTAGAGGTGCAGGTGTCAGGGCAGTTGTAAAGCTCTCCCCAGGTGGACCTTGTCCAGAGAGTATTTACTGAGCACACCACTTCTCCATCTAAGGCTTTTACGATGCACCTCTTGCCAGTGGTCACTGCCCTCCTCAGGCACAGTACACAAACCTTAGTAGTGCTCTGACTACAGCAAAAGCAGGGAATTTCAACATTTATAATCCCACACTCTGTGAACACCAGGCGCGCATCTGTGCAGTCAGCCTGCTCTGAGCTGGTCATCAAAGAGCTGCAGGAGTCTGCTCTCAGGACCCACAGGAGAACCTGTGTTTGCATTGTGGTTCCAGTAGTGTCATTCAGGCTGAGAAGAGAGGCCACTGGGTCTGCAGAATGTTATTACTTTGGCATAATCTACAGCAAACTTTCAAAGCAAGGGGAGATGGCCTCGAGGAAAGTGCACCGGATTGGGAAGAACTAGACATCATTTCTGCACCTGAGACTCCCATGAGTTGCTGTGTAAACCTAATCAGATCAGTTCATTTTTATGACATGAGTCTTTGACTTAAATGGTCCTCAGGTCCCTTAGAACGCCAAACATCTGTGGCACACAGTTGGCCTCCCCGTCTGGCACTTCTCTTCACACCCCAGAATTAAATACTAAAGAGATTCTCATGTATGGGGCCTGTACTTTAATGACATCATCTTGGTTTCTTTAGTGGCATAGAGCAGTGATCTGGGATGGCATGTGGTCAAGAGCGTTGCCTAATGTAACGGCTGCATGTCACTCACTTATGGGTGGCTGCCTTGACCCACTCACCAGTTCACATGGTACCATAAATGAGCTACTCAGGCTTCTGTGCAGCCATCTCCCTGACCACTGACATTCTCCAGAGCTCAGTTCTCTCCTTTTTCTGCATTCTTTACGCTTGAAGTTTCCTGTAGCCATTTGGCTTTGAGTATCTCCTATATGCCAACAAATCCATACGTAGATCTCTGTCTCAGACGTTTCACATGTACACACACACACACACACACACGTACACTCCACTCTCATTACATCTCCAACTGCCTACTCGCCATTGGAAATAGATACAGTAAGTTCAAAATGTCCAAAATAGACCCCCAGTCCCCACTCCGAACCCTATTCCACCTATGAATTCACAGAGCAGTTGATATCAACTTTATCCTTCCACTTGTTCAGATTAAAAATTCTGGAGTCCTCTTTGAATCCACCTTCTCTCTCCCCATATTCAGCCTCCCTGGTAGCTCTGCCTTCAACATATACCCATGATCTTCCAGTATTATTTCCTCTGTATGACCCTGAATCAAGCCACCACCATCTTTTGCTTAGAGTATAGTGAGATCCCCTCTACATCTACCTGTCAGCAGCCAGAATGTCCTTTTAAACAAAGTGAGATGATGTTACTACTCTCCCAAACACCTGTAAGAGCTCCTCATCAAACTTAGTGAAAGTCAACTCCTTACCAAGGCTTTGCGGGTGGTCAGCTTTCTAGTACGGTAAAAAAAAAAAAAATACCCAGTGTAATCCACTTATGCAGAGAGTTTATTTTGCTCATAGTTTTGAAGGTTTCAGTCCATAATAAGTAGATCCTCTGATTTGGGACTGTGGCAGCACAGCACATCACGGTGTGAGTGCATGGTGGAGGGAGATTATTATTCTCATGACAGGAAACAAAAGGGAAAGAGACCTAGCTCTCACAGTACCCTACAAGGGCATGCCCCCAGTGACCTGAAGCCTTCCATATGTCTCCGCTCTTAGGTGTCCCCACATTAGGGATGAAGCCTTCTACACCAGACTTTGGGGAGATTTGTCCAGGCACAGCTCAGTTAGCCCAGGCCCCTTTGCTTCTTCCCTCCCCTGTTGCTTACTCTGCCTGAGATGCACTTGTCTCTTTGCTGTTCCTTGACTAAGCCAGGTAGATTTTACAGCAGCTAACCCTTCTGCCTGAAATGTCCTTCCCAGATTCCTTACTTCCTTTAAGTAAGACCTACGAAATGAGGCCTACCTAGACTGGCCTGGCTAAAATCACAGCACTCTTCCCCAGTACTCTTCAACTCTATAAGCCAGTATACAGTTTTCCCTATTATCCACATTACTTCCAGTGTCCTAATCCCATGAAACTGATCTGCATTTATTGCTCATTATGTGATTGCCTCCACTAGTAAGCAAGCCTCCTAAGGACAAGAATCTTAGTTTGTTGTATGCACTAATGAATCCCAAAGTCTTAGAATAGTGTATGGTCCATGCCGGGTGCTTACCACATACATGCTGAATGAATAAAATTAAAGAATAATGGTTATGTAGAAAGGATGGGGGACAAAAGCAATTTGTTCCTCCTACTCTCACCCGGTCACTCAACATAACACTTCCGGTGCCAGATGTGGGGCTTTATCCATGCACACTGACTGCTCTGCAAGTAGGCCACAGATGGATATCTTAGGATTCATTTTCTTTTTCATACTGTCTAGCTGGAGACAGTGACGGATCCTACAAGACTCAGAGCCCAGTTCCAAGACTGCACCCCACTTCAGGTGCTAATCACATGACCCAGATATTTCCACAATCACCTTTATGGCTTTAGTTAATTGTTACAGTAGCACACAGAACTCAAGGCACATTTCAATTATGTTTGCCCATTTATTTCAATGAATAAAGCCAAGAATATAGACAGGTTCCCAAATGGGAGAGATGTATAGGGCAAGGGATGTGAAAAGGGATACAGAATTTTCATACCATTTATAGGTACCACACCATCCAGACACCTCCACATGTTCAGGAACCCAGAAGCCTTCTAAATCATATCCCTTTGAGGTCTTACAGAAGCTTCTTTATGTAGGAATACTTGATTAAATGGTTAGCCATTGCTGCTCAATACAATATTCAGCCCCTCTTCTCTCAGAAGTTTGGATGGGGAGTTAAGGCTGAAAGTGACTACTCTCTAATCACATAATCAGTTCCCCTGGCAACTGGTCTCATCCTGAGGCTATCAAGGATCCTACCAAGAGTCACCTCATCTGAACAAAGATGCTCCTATCACCCAGGAAATTCCAAGGGATTTAGGAGCTCAACATCCTATGCTGCCATCACTCAGGAAATTACAAAGATCTTGGGAGCTCTGTGTCAGGAACCAGGGCCAGAGACCAAATATTAAAAGAGAAGATTCTCCTAGTGCCCCCATTCACAGGGCTATTAGGAGCTCTGTCTCAGGAACCAGAGGGAAAGACCAATATAGATTGCTTAATGTTTTACAGAATTAGATCCAGTAACTTCATTTTCAAGAGCTCAATTAACAATTAAATATAGCTTTATCTTGAAATTTGAGCACACCCTACAATTAAAACAAATCCTTGAAGGCATAGAAAAGAATTTAATTTTATTGGTCCTGCTGTCTGGAATTCATAAACACAGGAGTTGCAATTCTATCTAGGAATACACAAAATAGAAGAGCCGAGAAAAAGCATCATGTCTCTGATAATATATGGAGCCCCAAACATAAGAAATATAAAAAACAAAGTTTCTCACACCTTTAACTCCATTATAACATGGACACTGAGCAAATACTGGGGTGACTGAAAGTTCAGATTTCACCAACACCATCCATCATTCTTCTGACGTTTAAATTACAGAAACAAAATCTGCAGTGTGATGACAGTGCTGCTGAATAGACCACAAAGCCCTGCCACTTTCTTAACCCTGCAATTTGGAAGATGGCTGAGATTCTTCTCCCACCTCTCTCCAACCACTTCATTCCCTGTCTTCTACTTTCCAGCCAGCAATGCATGCAGTGAATGCAACTCCCAGTTAGCATCTCCAAGAGGTGATCTTCTACTACCTCTTTAAAAACCCAGCTCAAATGCCACCTTTTCTGAGAAGCCTCCCCGAGGAAACCCAGCAGGGCTGATTTATGCCTTCTTTGTGCTTTCATGGGGTTGATTATGCAGAGTGTGGCAACAGCACCTTGTATTGTGTTAACATGTTTGCAGGACTGTCATCTGCATGAACCCTCAGGAGAGGGGTCTTTCTTAGGCATCTGGCTGTCCTGGGCCCCTAATGCTTGGAAGAAAGTGAATTTAGAACTGATGCTGTTGTATGATGACCTTGTACAAGGAGTCATTGCCTATGGAGTTGCACAGGAAAGTAGCTTTTACCTTAACCAAATTTGTCATTTATAATGGTTCGTGAAAAGATCCCAATCAGTGAGCTAGATCACAGAGATTAGCAGTTCAGCTTTTTAAATTATTATTGTCAAGGAGAGAACAGCAAAGAAATCAGGCCAGCAGAGTTGGCTGAGTACAGGGACACATTAGGATTCTGAAACCCAAAGGGTTGGACAATATTCACTAAACCCCTCCAGGGTTGTAAAGGAGTCTACAGAAGTCAGGGAAGAGGATAGCACATGTTGCAGAAGGAAGAGAGGCCTCGAAGATGGCCTCCACTGTGAGAAGGACATCTCAGAAAGGTGCATGGTTCCTGTAACCTAGTATTTTCAAGACCTTAGAGCTCCAAGCATTATCAGGGATTGTCTGTTGTAAGGTCATAGAGTCTTTAAAGGAAATGAGAGACCACTACAAGGGAGCCTGGCGGAGTAGCTGACAGATGTACCTTCTGCAACAGTTCCTAACAAAGAGGAAGTTTGGCTCCTCCCAGGCTCAGAGCCCTGGAACACTGACCTCTTGAATGTGGAGCTGATGCTTTGGTTCATGGGGCACTCCCCCGGAGGGTTAAAGAGACAGGGCACAACCAAGCACCCTATTTCTGTTTGCTAGCAGCACGGTAAAGCGCCTGCGTCTGCTGCCATCCCCTCACCTGGAGCACTCGGCATCTCCTATTACCAAAATTACTACATACATGAACAGAATATTCTGCATGTCCTACCAAAGACATTTTGCTTTGCACCAAAAGCAATCCAAAGACTTCAGCCCAGAGTCATTTTTTTCAATATGTAGGACCATTCTTTTCTTCATTATCAGAGGTTCTTTTCATAGTGTCTCAGTACTCTTCACTGATCTCAACACTCTACTGTCACAACTGCAGGTATGTCTAAGCTGATATTTACAACATTTGAATTTTTAGATACTGCCTCTTAGTTTAGTTTTTGACATATGCCTACGGGAACCTTATCTGAGCTGTCACTCTCACTCTTGGTTACCCTCAAGCTAATGGACTAAAATCTAAGTGTGCCCTAAGGACAGTCACAGGAACAGTTTGGCTCATGATGATCACATGCTCAACAAGAGAGTCAGTCTAGCTAAATAATAATGTGGCCATGGAGTAAGATTCTCTTCTGTTTTATTGGAGATACAACATTCCATTATACCTACTAGTATTGTTACCAAATATGTTCCTGTGTTAGCCATTCCTATAAACTACTCATCAGAGAGCACCTGAAAAGATAAAGAATTTGATGACCTGGTTACAGGTTCTGGATGAACCAAATGTTCACTGAAACAAATAAGGCAAGAGGTAGGAGCCTCTCAAAGACTTGAAAACCAGACCAGGTCAAAGTCAGGTCTGATGACAGAAGAAGCAGCAGAGGCCATTTTTCATGAGCTGGGAGAGGACAACTAGCATCAGTTAGATGTGTTGCTAAGATACTGCACTGACCATTTAAAATCAAAGAGCAGTGACTCTCAGCCAAGAGTGATTTTGTCCCCCAGGGGACATCTGACTATGTCTGGAGACATTTCTAACTGTCGCAGCCCAAGAGGTACTACTGTCATCTGGTAAGTAGAGGCCCAGGATAGTGCTAAACATCCTACTACCAAGGGGACAATGCCAACAACCAATAAGGACCCCACTTCAAATGCCAGGTGTATGAAGATAAGGAACCATGCCACAGGGACGTTAGGAAAATTGAGTTCAAGAAGCTAATAAAAAACCACAACAATTAGAAACTAAACATTGCTGAAGCACAGAACCAGATTTATGAGTTAAATAGTGAAAAGGTTCCGGATACAAACCAGGAAAAAGAGAGATAAAGCCAAGGCTTGAGTTATTTTCCAAATGGACTTACAGCACATCAAGGAAAAAAGAAACTTCCAAGTTTTTGATTCTTTAGAAAAGCCAGAAACCCATGTGAGAAATCTCAGGGATGTTAAAAACAGGTTTCATTTACTCAGGGGCCAGGGCAGGGCCTCCAAGGGCCAGAGCTCCTGGATTCTGCTAATGAAGTGGGAACAAGCAGTTTTCTACTGGTCTGGAAAACTGCAGTCCTTTAGATGTTGCCCATGAGCCTGAGCTCAACTTTGCAGAGTGGGAGGCAGAACGTCAAACCGAGAAAGGTCGACATATGGAGTAAAACATTGGCTCACACGCCTACTTATCTCGGTCAGCTTAGCAGCATTGTGTCAGCCTGGGTCCTCTGAGAACCAGACATCAAGATGGGTTTAAATGTGCAAGACATTTGTTAGGGGAAGCAACTGTGAAGGAAAATGAAGGTGCCAGGAGTGCCAGCAGACGGCCCAGCCAGCCTGGTCACTATCAAAGTTGAGAAGAAGGCAGCAGTGAGGGTGGGCAGAAGCAGACGACACAATATAGCTCTGAGGAACATTGGTGGAGATGCCTAGAGAGCCTTGGAGCTAATCGCACATCAGGGGGACATTGTCACACCAAAGGGGACCCACCACAGCATCCCCACTGCCTTGGATTGTGGGCTGGGAGCAGCCCGTGGGAAACAGCCCCACAGCCAATGCAGCAATGGCTGTCACTGAGGTCCCTTACGAGCCACATCTCCCACAGCCAAAGCCCTGACAGACCCTGTCACAATTAGGCTCAGGAAAAGGCATCTGTTCCCAGTTTCCCCATTTTGATTATTTTCCATGAATCTCATTAAAATGTTTTAGTAGTATCTCTTTCAAAAAAAGTCTAACTCTCTTTCAACGAGATCTTTCCTCAGAGGAAAGGGCATTTCCAGCCCAAACTGGGTGCTATGACTAGAATCCAAAATGTCCCTAAAAAGGCTCATTGTGTGAAAAGCTTGGTTGCCACTCATGAACTTGTGGGACTGGCTGGAAGGGGAGGGCTCCAGCTTAGTCAGTGTGTTATTAGTGATGAGTTTCATAATTTGATGGCATTCTGGGGAGGAGGGAAGGGTAGGATGGTAGGATGTGGAGGTGCTGAAGGGAGTGGATCATGGGGCGTGGACTCGGGGATTCTGTCTTTCCCAGGATCCCTTCCTCTCTGGCTCTATCCCTCTCTCTCTCTGCTTCCTGGCTGCTGAAAGGTGAGCAGCTGTCCTCCACCACCCTTCCGCCATGTTTCTAACTCACCATAGGCCTAAAGCAGCAGAGCAGCTGACCATGGGCTGAAACCTCTGAGACCAAGAGCCAAATAAGCTACTCTTCTCTAAGCTGTGCTTTCAGATGCTTTGTCAGAGAGATGGAAAGCTGACCAGCACACTAGGAAAAGGAGGCCTCTGTTTCCAGGCAGGCTGGCACCAGGGCTGGGCGGGGACAGAGGGGGAGAAGGGTGAGAATGCTGGAGATGAGAAGTCAGGAGCAGTCGGAATGGATGGTCCCCATCCTTAGCTGCTTCTTCTTGCAAAGACTGTTTTGCATTTATTTCTCTTCAATGGTCTTTTGATAAATGAGAGACTATTCTGGATGCTGGTCTGTATCCACTGATGTGTTGCCCATTTTCACCACAAAGATGCTATTGTCTAAGAACAGTACAGCTGCTCCAAGATGGGGTCTGCCATGGCAACTGTGCTGCGCCCACACCCAGAGTGATGTGTGGCCAAGGACACATCCTCACGCTTGGTCCCAGAGGGAAGCAGCAGAGCCAGCCACTGGGCACATCCTGCCAAGGATGATTTGACATTTCTGTCTGGACCCTGGTCCACAGCACGTGGCATAACTCTGTGCAGTGCCTCAAAGTGATGTGCATCCCCAGGGCTGCTCTGGGCACGAGATTGATGTGAAAGGAAGGAATATTGGAATTCCTATTTTATTTATCCTTTGTCTCATCATATGTGTACAGTGACATACAGATATACTGGATACACGAATCAACACATTATGTGTGCATGCTTAAAATTTTTTTATGTCAAAAGCACAGGAATTTATAAACAAAATTTTGGGAGGCCACTGGTACTACAGTGGGTCTTCAAATTTTTAAATAGAACAAAGAGATGGCACAAAGCTAGAGAGAGTGGAGCTGCTGCTTTAGAGGCAGGACAGCGGGGGTCAGGGGTCACCTGTAGACATGCCAGCAGCAGGAGTGGGAACTGTGCAGGGATCTGAGAGGTACTGTGTTGGGAAAGAAAGCCAGGGAAGCTGGGAACACCTAAGAACAAAGCCGTCGGCATCGGGGTCCACATACGATGGGACAGCCAGGTGACAGAACTAGGCAGAGAGGATCTGTGTTATCGGAGGTAAGGATCTGTGTTGCTGAAGCAGGAATGGGCTGGGGGGACTGGAGAAATTCTCTGAGCCACACTGAGTGAATGAGGAACTATGGCACCTTGTGAAAGAAGTCACTGTGGCCACAGTGTGTGCAGAGGGGACCTCTCTGAGCATCACCTGCTAAATGAGCATGGAAGACCCAAGGGTTCCCAAGTCTCTTTCCATTTTGCCATTTTGAGGCTGGAAGATCAGAGTTCAGTAAGCAATACTTTTCTCTGTACTGCCAGGACCAACATGGAGTCTCAAGATATTTCTGCTTTTGAAGAGACAATCTTCAAAAAGATCCCTTGGTAGCCCAGAAAGGTCAACAGGACAAGTGGTGTATGTACATGTGTGTCCTATGTGTCTGTGTCTGTGTATGGGGAGGGTGGTGATGGCAGTGTGTGTGTTTATGGGTGAGTGATCTGTGTACATGCGTGTCCGTGGGGTTTGTATGTAAGGGCAGTATGTGTATGCACCTTGTTGTGAAGGGAGGGTAGGTTGTGTGAGTGGTGTGTGTTATGAGTGGGTGATATGTGTCTGGGGTGAATGGTGGTGTGTGTGTGTGTTTAGTGGGAGGGAGGGGAGTATGTGTGTTGGAGTGTATGTATAAGGGCAAGTGGCTTGTATATGAGTACGTGTGAGTGTGTATGGCTGTGGATGTGTGCAGTTGGATGGTATGTGGGCGGGTATGGATGTTGGGCAGTGTGTGTGTGTAAGTGGGCAATGTTGTGTATATGTATGCTATGAGTGAAAGGTGTGAGTAGACATGGATTTGGACACAGACAGTTGTCTTTGTGTGTGGGGTGTGTGTATTGCACAGGTGAAAGGTATATATGGACACAAATATGAAGGTGGATGGTGGTGTGGGTGTGTGTGTGGTGGCTGCTGTGTGCTGAGCTCAGGTGGTAGGCAACAGCCATTGCACACACTCTGGGCCCACTGCCCACCCAAGGCCTCAGGATCTGAGTGGCAGCAGCTTGCCCTCTGATTATGACCAGTTACGAGTCAGCTGCCCCAGCAAAGGTTTGTACACGGGTGCGGGCCTTAGGTGACAGTGGTGGAAACCTCACACTCCATCTCTGTACAGCGGTTGCCCTACTCAGGGTAGGCACCTCCTCAGGGCTTAGGTTTCTTCCCCCAGCTGCTGTCAGCTCTCCCTGCTGGGCAGCTGACTCATAAGTGCCTATTTCAGACCCTGCAACTCTCTTGCCTGGTGGCCTGGAATTTCACTTCATCTTTCCTTGTACAGGCTGAGCATCCTTACTCCAGACATCGGTAATCTGAAAGCTCCAAAATCCAAAACTTCTGAAGTGCTGATGTGATGCTTTGAGTGGAAAATTCCACACCTGACCTCACGTGATAGGACTCAGTCACAGTGAGGTGCTCTAAAGCTACTGCATCAAACTACCTTCAGACTGTGTATAAAGGCAGATGTAAAACATGAATGAAGTCTGTCTTTATATGTGGAGCCTATCCCCATAATATCTTATTGTACTTATGCAAATATTTCCAAATTTCAAAACAAAAACAAAAAACCCTGGAGTTGGAAGCACCTCTGGTCCCAAGCACTTTGGCTAAGGTTTCTCGACATTCTGAGTGAACAGTTTCCCCTTAACATTCTTCTGGTTCTAACCTTTGTTTTCTAGTTTCACATTGACTCTGCCACCCACCAAAAATACAAAAGAGTCTCCAAGGGATCTTGAGGGAGGGATTAAGGTATTTTACATATTAATTTATTGAAATAAAACAGAGCCCAACTCCAGGCCCAAGTGAGAGAACCGGTGACAAAGTTAGCCCCACAGCCAGCATCTGGAGACAGTAATGGAAAGGCAAGGTAAATTGAAGGGCTTTCTCTTTACTGAAAAATCTGACATGGACCCTCTATTCCCAGGTGTCACCATCAAAAGTAGCAGGAAAAAAATAGTTATGAAGAGTTGAAAATAAAGAGGAATTGAGACTATGAGATGCTTTCACAGAGGGGAAAATGGCGTAATGCATCTTCTTTGATTTCTTCAACCTCCCCTATTCTTTTGAACTCTCTTCCACTGCTTCTGCTCTTGAACCACAGCATAAACTATGACTTTGTTACCAACATCATCTTGCTCTCCCAGAAGCATAGACTCCAGTGGTGCTTCTAGAAGACTAACCTAGTGGAAATGTTACTGGTCCCTCTGAAGCTCCAATCTATGGGCTGATGTGCCTGTCAGACAAACACAGCTACAGTCAGCCTTGCTCTGTGCTGTCTGATAGGCTTCCAAAGATGTATGCTCCCTTTCTATGAAATCTGACTACATTCTCTGTGGCCAGAGAATGAGGGCTGCAGACCAATGCAGATCAAAGCTAGAAGGTGGAGCCTTGTATCTCTAAGATTCTTCCCATTCAAAGCCAGGCCCAGAGAAGTCTGTGCATATTACAATACAATGCAAAAAGAATTGCAAGTTCCACAGGAAAGCTAGAGCAGTTGACCACTTCACCCCACACAAGAAAAGACTCCATGCAAGGCTAAAGTATAATAATAAACTCTACCATGCTCCAGAGATACAGTATTCTCAAGGATTATAGGGTTGGACTGCCCAGAAGACATCCTATGTTATGAACAGAAAGACCCTCACCATGTGCAATGTGCTGACAAGGTGCATGGTTTCTAGAGCCTTCTTCAGAACTGTGGGCCAGCTCACCATCTTCAGTCTAGCTGGGTCTTTTTCTGAGGCTACCACGAAGCTGAGCATGTTGGTTTAAGGCAGGGTACAAGACTGGTAGGTGACCCTGGAAATTACTCTCTTTCTGACACTCAAGTACATCAACTGAATCAATGACTCTCATTTTAGACTTAACCCAGCACAGACTGGAAGTGTTCAAGGAAACCCAAGATGCTAAATGGGTTTCTCTAGGCCCCAACAAGGAAAAATGTAATCTCTAGGGATTCACCAATCAACCCATGCAGAGAAGAATTAGGCCCTTCTCTAGCATATGTTCAAGAAAAGCCAAAAGACCCTATTTCCCCAGAAATATCCTCTCCTTCCCCACATTACACCTTAAAATTCTACTTTTAGTAATAGCAGCCACCATAGGAGGCAGACATCATAAGCCCATGCCTGTTATGTTCTTGCATTGTTGCCCTTCCACAACCCATCCCAGGCCTCTCATCACAGCCAAAGTGGCAGAGTACATACTTTCTGACTGGGCCAAATTAGCTCAGCTGGGGAAACAGAAACCACTCTTCAGTGCTCTCCATGGAAAAAGAAGAAAACCATACACTACTGTATGCCTGGGAAGTGAGTGCAGGTGTTCCTCTGATGGGCCTCCTGTTCCAAAACTAGAGCCACAGGCCCTTTAGTAGCTCCACTGATAGTCATAATCAACCCACCACAGCCAGAGAAAGAGAGAAGATCATGGGAACAGAAGAGAGAACTACTGAGACTAAGTGCCCTATCCAGGAGATGCAGCAAGACCTAGCAACCTGGAATATGCAGTATTTCAGAGAGGGTATGTATCTTGTGCTTCCCTGGTGACCTCTAGGGTGATCCTGGGAAGCAGTCATATAAACCCTGTTCTCCTATTTTGCAGAGAAGGTTAAGAGTTTTGGAGAAGTTAAACAGCTTGCACAAGGCTCCCAGGTTTGCAAGTACAGAGGCAAAGCCCAAGGCCATGTCATGGGCTCATTATACTGATGCTTCCATAAAATGGCCATAGAAGGGCTGATCATCTGCTTTACAAGGCATGCAGCCATATGTACTGAAAACATGTACTAGTAAAAAGTAAATAAATAGCTTAACTGAAAGAAGGAAATAAACAGTCAGAATTTGCCTAGTCTTCATGGACATCATGAGGCTAAACTGTCAGTGGTTGTTAAGAACGTCTTTGTGCTCTGAAGGCACCGGAGGAGTGCACCAGGAAAGGATGCCCAGTGCTGATAGTGGTTTTCACCATCCCTTCCCATCTGGGCTTCACCCAAAGAGGCATCCATCCCAGTGCCAAGTAAGACTGGGAACTCTCCTCTCCATGGGAGAAAGCCAGGGGACTCCCAAGGAAACTGCAGCTTCTTTTGGATACTGTAGGCTGATGGGCTATTTCCATCTGCCATATTCTCTCTTCCAACATTCTCCTCTTCTCTGAAGAGTGCAGGGAATCCCTTAGAACTGTGCTGTTCAGAAGAACCAAGTTGTCAATCTAGGGATAGAAACGCCCCAAGGAGCTTGGCCTTTTCACTGCCATATTTCAGCAACCTTACCATATGATCATGTCTGGCATGTTTTTGAATCTGAACTCTTGCTTCCCATTCTGCACAAGTCTTTGCTGTCATTTTAATTGTGCCCATACCCATGTTGGCAGCTGTGAAAGCAATATAATAGGGATAGGAGTAGGGAAGAAAGAACCCTGGCTCTTCTGCTCTTTCTCTTGCTAGCATATGAAACAGTCATGGTCCACACACCATTGGATTTGTACACTCTAAGCCACCACTTGACAAGAATCTTTAATGTTCAGTCCATGGGATTCTCAGGACACATTCTCACTGGGCTCAGAGCAGAACCAACCCCTAACAGATGTTTATAAAGAGGTGTTTTGATGGCTCAGTGATGGTGGAAGCAAGTTCCTAGCACAGTGAGTAGATCAAACAGGTTGGCCTGATATGTCAGGTTGAGGCTATCTGGCACTTGGTATCGTACTATCCTGAGTTCACCCTTCCTCATACAAAGAAGCAAAGTATTTCTAGACATCTCCTACTTCAATTACAAAACGCATTTGAAGGATGGAAAATGCTTCAGAAAGGGGTAAGGCTTCTGTTTTTCTTGTTGAGCCCAGGCCCTAATGCTTGGGTTTTTACCCATTGAGTTACCCTGTTCCACAATGCAGGCACATGAGAACGAGACTCGGGCAAACAGAATGGTGGCCAAGGTTGCAGGTCCATTTTCCAAAAGGTTCTCAGATTGGGAGGCAAAGTCCAGCTCAGCCTTTCACTGTCATGTTGACATGACTCCGGGCAGCTTAGAAAAAGCCCTGTATTTAAGAGTGGGTGTAGTCACTATCTGACCACATGACTTTAGCAAAGACCTTTGAACTACATTTGCAGCAGTGCCTCATCTATAAAGTGGAAGGGACAAGCTAGACGATCTCCACGTCTGATTCAGTTCCAGGGACCTCTAGATAAATTATGGCATTTCAAAAAGTTTTTAGGAAGCCATAAATAGCACCCTCGGCCCAGAGGGACCCAGCCACTTATTATCATGAGAATTTTTGTGAAGTGGTCGCATCTGGGTGCCCACAAGTCATGAGAAGGCACTTCTCGAGAACTGTCTGGCTTCCTCCAGGAGGAAGCAAAGCCACAACTTGAAACAGACTAGACTATGAACGTGAGTAGCCGTGAAAACAATGCAGGTCTTTTTGTATATCTTTGCATTTGCTGAGCTCCTTTTTGCCTTTTTCATATGAACATCAACCCGTTTAAGTATCAGTTGGTCACACATAGCTCATTCCTATGCCATTTACATTTTCCTACCCTTAACACAACATTTTTCTTCAAAGAACATTCTTCCTAGCATTGGTACAGTTCTTATGTGTTGGCACCATGGGCAGACTTTAAATCTCAAACAATTAGGGCTGCTTTAAGAGACACCCTGATTAAACATGCTGAATAGCTTCAGTTTATATTAAACCAATAGCCCACATTAGGGCCCACATCTGTGTTTACAAAACGACTCACACTCTCAGGCATGTCTGTCTCAACGTGTGATGTGAGATCCAAACTATGCAGCTCCAGCTCCGGGCTGCTGTACGTGTTTGGTTGATAGCTCAGAGCAGGTGTCTATTGACAAGCACGAACCCTGGAATGAATGATTGTTCTGAGCATTCCTTGCACATTTCCATCTCCCTTTGCAAAGCCTGTCCCCAGGCCTCTGTCCTCCCTTGGCAGATGGGAAGCTATCAAAAGAGGGTGACTCAGGGCTCCAGGTGCTTTTGAGGATTCAGAGGGATGGAGCTGACACTCACCATTTGTGTGACCTTGGCTGGTGACACGTTCATTTGTCCACTCATCCATCCACTTATTCATTCAACAAATAGTTCTTGTGCACTTGTTCCCTGCCTCTGTGCTAGGGACCGAGGATCTACTGGAGAACAAATGGACACATTCCCTATCTGTATGGGCCATGGAATGGGGGAGAAAAGACAAGTACAAACCAACAATTGTTTTGAAATAAATGAACTCATGATGTTAGGAACAAAAGCCTGGCCCTGAGGACTTGCGTGATAAACAAGGAAGTCTATTCTACTTTAGAGCATCACAAATGTTCATCTGAAAAGCAATACTTATGCCAAGCTCTGAAGGATGGAAAAGATATTTAGCCAGGAAAAAAATCTAAGCTCAATTAGGGTAACATGACAGGTGAAACCTTTAAGGAAGGCAACAACATGGTTTTTCTGGGGAACTGATACTGTCCACAGTGACCAAAGTCAAGAGCTGAAGGGGACAGGGGAGCAAGATGAAGCTAAAAGGGAAGCAGGGACTAGATCATGGCCCTGTGGATGTTGGTAAGTATTTTGATTCTATAGTAAACTCAACTGGAAGTCTTATAGGGTTTTAAGCAAAGCAAAGATCAGATCACAATTTCATGACACTCAGAGTCCCTTGGCTTGGCAGAAGTTAAACCAAAGATAAATTTCTCAGGTGCATCATAAAGCAAAAGATCACTGCTATTCTGCTTTTCTTGGAAATGTTAGCAAACTCTCAGGTGTGGTAAAGCAGCTTCTGTGGACTCCCTAGGAATAAAAATTTAAGAATGGCTGTTCAGCTGATTCAGAAACTCAGTCTTACCATATGCCCAGTGCTGGTTTTCTCCATATTGGATTTCCATGTGGAATCCGATTGTCACTTGTCATTTCCCACGAACATGCAAGCAGCCATTCTAATCGATGGCCTGTGTCCAGATGCATCGATTCATCTTGGCCTTTTCAGGGGTCTCTCAGCACAGTGTCTTTGCTCATTAAAGAGAATGTGCCTGCATCATAATGATAATGCTTTGCACTTACCCAGCACATTGCCCAGGGGTGTCTCAGAGCATTTTGCAAACATTTAATTAAGTTAGTCTGGTGGCTGCAGGGGAGTCCCCAGCCTCTCAGCACTAAGGGGTCTGGGTGGGAGACCAGCACTAGCACTGCGGTAGCATCCAGGGGTTCCAGGCACAGAGGACAGTGGGCTGCTGTGTGGGGAGTCAGCGTATTGCTAAGAGGAAGCACTCACATGTGTATGGCCATGTCTGACACAGTCTCCTGCCATATGTGCCCCTGGAGAGGGGGTGGAGGGTGAGATCAGGAGTTCTGGAAGGGCAGAGGTAGAAGGCAAGAGGAAGAGTTTGCTATCTGTGGGAATGGTGGGCTGTGGATGTGATTTTTGAGAGCAACTGAACTCTAGTGTAGAAGGTTGTGTGTTTGTGTGTGTGTGTGTGTGTGTGTGTGTGTACATGTGTGTGGGGAAGAGCATGAATCTGATTTAGAAAAGATGGTGAGGGTGAGAAAAGGGAATGAATTTTATATACCTACAAGGAGTTAATACCAGGCACATTGTCTTCAAGCTCATCTCTGGTTTGGGGTTTCTTTCTGCTCCATTCTCAGAGCTAACTTTACCAAGCCCTAAAAATACCACCCTAACCCTAACCCTAACCCATCTTGAATGAACCATGTATACATTTAACAATTTGAACTATAGCTTTGTCTACTATATTACCTCCTTCCCATCAAAGCAGAGACCACCAAGAAGTCTTGGGCTCCCACCCTAGCATAAACAGCAAGAGAGATAAGTGTCCCTGGGACCTGGAGGCCCACTGAAAGGTCAGGGCAGGAAGTGGGAGAGCAGGGCAGGCTATCCCAAGGTGCCCTGGCCCAGCCGGCCTCCATGTCTGGAAGGTGCCTGCAGCATTCCACTGCTGCAGACAGCCCAAAGTGTCAGCAGCCACGGGGCATCTGCAGACTGCCACTCAAGTTCACTGACAGAAACTTGAGAGGTTTGCTTCTACCTGTCCTTTCTCCTGGCCCCAGGCAGCTGTAGGCAATGGTGGCTGTCCATCCGCAGATTGCTGCAGGCAGACAGCCCTATCCATGAGCCAACAGGACAGCCAGTGCCCACAGGCAGAGGAAAAATCACAGGCACAAGAATCAGTTAGGCAGGGTTCCTGAAATCCTAGCCATCACAGGTTGATGTACAAGTCCATGTATTGCTCAACCCACCAAAAAAACTGCAATGCAATGTTTCAGGAGACCAAAGGGTCCATGTCAGCTGCCCTAGCTTTCCAGAGGAGAAAAACCAAAGTTCAAGAAGCTCAGAATCAATATGTATCTCTCATTGGAGTTCAAACAGAAGAAAAAGATGAAGAATTTCCTGCTTTAGTGGATTTATGACCTGAGGTAGGAATTGAATTATCTTAATTAATTCATTTTTTATCAGAACCTAGACAAAGCATTATTGAATAAATGAATGAGTACAGCACATTTTGTCTATTTTCATCACATGACAAAACATATGAGTCAGGACGGCTGTATCTTTTCTTCCACCCTCTTCAGCATTAAGGAATGTCCCCTCCCAACTTACAAGTGTGCATCCTTCTCTTTGCCCTGTTACCAGGAGATGAGATTGAGCTTTTCAATGATAAAAATTCAGAACTTTTGACTTTGTCATCATCTGACCTAGATTTTTGGCCACTCTGCCCAATTGGTTTATTTTGTTGTTGTTGTTGTTTTGGTACCAGGGATTGAACTCGGGACCTTGCGCTTGCAAGGCAGGTGCCCACCAGAACCACTGAGCTAAATCCCCGGCCCCACTCTGCCCAGTTGGAAGCAAGACACATACATAGATGAAACCCATTTTACAGACTGGTAAAAAACACGTCTTGGGTAATGTCTTGAGCAAACTTCAAAGAGCTGCTCATTGAGGAGCCTCACTTCTCAGCTTTCTGTCCACTCAGAGGCTTGGGTGAGGCCCATCTCATGGGACATGCATCAGCCCCCATAAAAGCTGTGGCACAGTCATGGAGCTGTGAGCAGCAGGACTAGCTTTCCAGTGGCCACTGTGGGAGTCCCAGGCCCACAGCAGCTAGATGACAAAAGCAGGTAGGTGCCAGCTACCTAAGGAATCTCCTTCTGTAGGGTTCTAGGGATGGTGAGAATGAGGGAAGCAAGAAGGCAGACAAGACTGGAGCAACACTGGAGAATCTCAAGCCACTTGGGATCTCTGATTAATCACAGGTTGAATAAGGCTGCCCAGCTGCAGGCTACTGAGAAAGCAGTTGATGCCTGTCTCCTCAGTGGCTTCTATTGCCACCAGGCCAAATGCCAACAGTAAGTGGTCTGACTTATTAACATGTCGGTCCTTTTAAGGGATTGAGGGCCACGTGATAGCTGAGGAGAGGGGGAATATGGACCTATGATGGCAAAGGGGTGATGAAGTCTTGTTAAAAACCAGACACCTGGTCTTTGTTCTTGTCTCTTTTCAGTGAGTCTAGGGCTTAGGTTCTCTTGTGTGATCCCTTCTGCACACCAGACAAGGATAAAAAGTTACTCAACACTACTCAGTCAGGGGTTAAGAAGTGGGAAAGAAATTCTTCAAAGTTGGCTATAGAGCCCTCCCCATGTCTTACACCAAAGCCAAACCCGCCAGCCCCAAAGGCCAGGGAAATTCCTTGGAAGAAGATATAGGAAGGTATGTTCCAGGGAAAGAAGAATCCTAAACTTCAGGAAATTTTCTATTCAGGCCCAGGGCTTTCTGACACTAAACAGGTAAAGATTGTTTAAGATGCAGTGGGTAAAATGCGTGTAGATGAGACTGTGGATCCAGGCTTGCAGATCTGTGCACAAAGACCCATTTCAGTGTAGATGGGTGGATGGGGGCTCTTTACAGCCTCTTCTCTGCTAGACCCAAACAGGATGGCAGAGGAGGAGGGGATGAGCTGAACTGCAGAGAAACAGCCTTCCAAGCTAGAGATCCAATCATCCTCAGTAAGCTGCCCCCTGCTCAGCCCTGGGACCTGCTACTTCCAGAACTGCTACCCAGAGCAGCAGCCCAGAGCAGGCTGCTACCCAGAGAAGCAACTCCCACCCCACCCTGCCCATGGCCATGGTGCCATTTCTCAGAGTTTAAGCAGCAAAAGCAGAAGATGGGTTTTAATGCAAATGCTGTAGACCATGGTCACTTGTTCTAAACCTAAGTCATCAGAACCTGGAATGCTTGTGATTTATAAATTCTCCTATCTAGAAAGGGGAGAAGGACAGCATCTGACCCTCTCTTCCCAGGTGATCTTGATGTAATGTCCAGCAGCCTTCACTCCTTGCTCTCCATTCTATTCATCTTCCCACAAAGCCCCTAACCAAAGGTCAAGGAGCTCCCAGCACAGAACATTGTCTCACCTCCTACCTGGGTCAACAAACTCACTCCACCCTCATGCCCTAGCATGACAGTGCAAGCACCCTCCATGGCCCTCTGACGTACCTGGTGTGGGCCTAACACAATGTCCAGTGATGTCTTCGCATGCCAGAGACTGCCTAGAAAAGCAATTCGTGACCATCTGTCTCCCCCTGGAAGGTGCCAGGTGACAACAGCATTAACTTTTGAATTATTCTGGGATGGAAACGTGTTTTACCAAGAAATAGAAAACTGCAGTGTGAAATGGCATCAAGGCCCAACCAGGTCAGAGTTTCATTATTACATTAGCCTTCTGCCTCTAGATGCCGGGAAAGTAAATGGCTAACGAGCTGGTATTTACCCAACCGGAGAAAAAACATCCTTGTAACACAGTTAAAAAAAAAAAAGTCCAAAGCGGTACTAAAGGAAGTATAAGAAGCCAGAAAGAAGCCCCAAGTAAATGCAGGCAGCTTTCAGAAAGGGTTACAACTAGGTTTCCATTCCCACAGAAACCCCCAAGATGTGATGTTTTTATTCGCTCTACTGACACCTTCCAAGGCCAACATTTCCTCTCTCTGCTTGAGAGCTCTCAGGCCAGGTTCCTGGCACAATTCACAGAAAGCACAGCCCTCAGAGCAGGGAGTAGACCTTGTGCAAGGAGGAGACACCAGGCTGACATTTGTGTCTTGCACCCCCCAGACAGCTGAGGTTGGGGACCCAGCCCCTTTCAGCAGAGGCTTGTGGGCTGATGCTTCTCAGAAAGCTCTGCCTGTTCCCTGCCCATGAAGTGGAACCCCTAAAGCGAGTCTTCCTCCTAGTTCTGGGCTTTCTTCAAGGTGCACTGCGATGCAGCTTCAGTGACTGGGGCTCTCCCTCTCCCCTTTGGGAGTCTGGGTTCTGCCTGAGGGGCCATCCACAGTCAGGTCCTCTGGGGTGAAAATCTGACCCCTGCTTCAGGATTAGGCAGGCAGGGAACCTGGAGGGAGCGAGATAGCCCCTAAGAGCTGCCAGGCAGTAGGATCTGAATCCGCAGAAATTTGTCATCTTATAGGGGGCTCAGGGCACCCACCTGGGTCCCTCTACCAGGCTGCAGCAGGTACTGAGTGCTCAGGTGCTGCCTTTCCAGCCCAGCCCAGGACCCCAGCCTGGCAGGTCCTGGCTGAAACCCTCTAGGATGATGCTGGAATTTGGAAGAAGAAAAATGCCACCACTCCCAGCTCTGAACTTCTCAGTCTAAAACAAACATCCAGGAACATGGTTATGCAGAGCCCATCTCTACTTGAAAAAGTACAATTCAAAACAACTAAAATATTTAAATGATAAGATTAATTTAAATTTTAGCTTACAATCATTATACAATGGATTTCTTTATATTAAAAAAAAACTTGATCCTCTTTTTTTTCTCCCTAGTAAACTTTTCATTGTCTTATTTTACTTCAGTAGCTTAGAGGTACTTAGGGAATTGTGTGACCCTTACTAAGAGATTCTGAATATAAAAAGGTTAAATGAATGTATCTTATCTATGAAAAGGTATGGTTTAAGAATCTTAGCATTTATGTCTGTGGATATATGCATGGGAATTTTGGTCTTAGCTAATGTTTAACACAATACATGTATCTCAATTTGGAAAAAAAAAAAGGGAAAAGAAATCCTGCTTGGATTGGTATTTAGTATGGAAAGGCAGGGCGCTTTGATGCTTTCTCAAACCTTGGCAAGCACAACAGAGCCCCTCAGCACTGCAAAGATTCCTGCGGGCATTCAGTTGTCTGCGTGCAAAGGACTCCTGTGCAATTACCAAATCTATTAAGATGCAGGATTTTGCAATGCCCCCACTAACCTTATTTTGGTAGGATTGCAGCATGCTTCCTATGTCACTGCAGAATTGTCTTCCCTAAACAACTAACCCCCATGCCAGGTAGCATTGCATTTAAATCATTAGATAAGGTAGGCAAAGTGCTTTGGGGAACCAGGTAAATACAGATTCCAGATTCCTGAATCAGCTTCCCTGACCTCCCCTCAGCTTGCACATCCCATATTCTGCCAAGGGAAATTCACATTTCTGATGTGATGAGTGGGAAGTAGAAATTAAGAAGACTCTGAATTTCAAAGGCATAATCTGCCCATTTGACGGAAGGATAAGGAGAGGATGAGCAGCTGTAGAATGATTGTGTTAAGGCAAGAAGTGCACCAGTAGATTCTAGAGGAAAGAATAGGGCTGGGGAGAAGACAGAGCTGATGTGGAAGAGGAAGAGGGTTCAGAAGGGAGGTGGGATGGAGGGAGGGAAAGAGGCAGAGGATGAGATTGGAAAAGACAGAAAAAAATAGAGAAAGGGGGAGATGCAGAGACCAATTCAGAAACAGAGGGCCAGGACTGGGAGAAACAGAAATAGGTGCCCGGTGCATCCTGCAGGTCCCGACAGAGACTCCAGAAGGGTGCATGCTGGAGTTTAACCCCCTCTCCTTCCCCTGGGGTCTTAACTGCTTAATGCCAGCTGCCACCTTTCTCAGAAACAGCAGCAGTGCCTCGCAGCACCTTGCAGATCTTGAACCCAGTTCACTGGATCCTCCAAATAGCAAATCCCGTGCTGCGAACATCCGAACATCTGCGTGCGTGTGAGCAGGCTAGCGAGCCAGTGTGTATGTATGCGTGCGTGAGTGCGTGTGTGTGTGTGTGTGTGTGTGTGTGTGTGTAGCAACCCTACCTCTTTCCCTCACATGCCCCTCATACTCCCTCTTCCTCCCAGCTCTTCTCCTTCCCCCTTCCTCTCTGCCCTGGCGTCGAAGTCACGCTGGAAAGAGGAAACACCCGGGGTACCTGGGATGAAGAGCAGGGCAGTCGTGGCGGAGAAGACGATCCAGTAGGCGGGATGGTACATCTCGATGCTGCGGTGCGCTAGGCTGCGGCTCGCTCCTGCCTCTGCTGCTGCCTCCGCTGCTGCCTTCCTCTGTGCTGAATTCTGAGCAGGTTTAAATCCAATGTTTGCAAAGGGAGGGAGAGAGCAGGAGAGCGCGCGCGAGAGATGGGAGCAGGCAGGCAGCGTCTCTGGTTTTTTTCGTGCACATACACACAACTGGTAAGAATCATCAGCACCAATCTGCACAGGGCTCCGCGCGGACCTCCTCCGAGCCACGCATTGGTTCCACTCTCCTGAGCGACACCAGGAGACTTTCCTGTTTGGAAGGCTCCACTCCGAGGGGAGTTGGAGCCTGCCCCTCGCTCACCCCTCTCCGGAGCACAGCAGTGCGCGCTGCTGTCCGTGTGAGTATGCCAGTGTGCGCTCCCGTGGGCACTCCGCTCCTGGGGTGGGCAGAGGCGAGGGGTCTGGCACTCTTGGTTGGTTTAGACCTGGCTCTGGCAGGGCTCAGGGCATAGCTGAGAGAGAGAGAGAGAGAGAGAGAGAGAGAGAGAGAGAGAGAGAGAGAGAGAGAGAGAGAGAGAGATGGAGAGAGAATGAATTGCTCCTTGGCAGAAATGTAACCAATGCCCATGCCAGTTCTTATCCTTCCTCCTGTTCTTGTTCTCCAGGCACAGATGCGGCAGATCTGCAGCCCACAGGGAGCGCTCAGGCATTTACGTCTGTACCCCAGTGCCCCATTCTGCCATTGGGAGCTTGGTAGCAAACCGGTTTTCTTCCCAGGGGGAAGATGAGCATGTTAAGTTTTCTTTTTTTTCTGTTCACCAAAGATGCAAAGAGAATTGGCCAGTTCATCACGATTAGAGCATTCTGAAACTCTACAATGCAAGAAACCCAGACAATTGCTATGATTACAGCATAGGGAGGGATATAATCAGATTAGATCTCATGGAGGTGGATATCTGCTGAAGTCATCAGAAATCTTTGAGAGGAGAAGCCCATGGAGGGAGGGATACCTATGGCTTTCAGCCTGCTTTCCTTGCTTTTGCTTTATGTGATCCAGTTTGCCCCTTGTGGAATGACAGTTTGTGTGGACAGTATTTCTGGGTGGGAAGCATCTGAGAATCTTACCATACATGCACATCTACCTTAAACAGGCCTGCAGCCCTGCCCAGAGTGCCTTCTGAGAGTTGAGAGGTGCCCCCCTGAACCATGCTCTGCACCTGGAGGAGCTACGACAGAAGGGACTGGGAAGAGGCTATCTGTCCCTGGTGGATTCTGGCTCAATGTGTTCAGTGGGTGAGATCAGTGGGTGAGTGACTTTATAGGTAGGTGCACTCTCCCCTCCTTCCTTACTATAATTTGTAATACTTTCCCAACTACCCACTGTGTGGCAGGTACTCACAGAGACTATTTCAGTCACTCCTCACCAGAGTCTTGCCTCAAAGACATTGCTCTCTGGGATTCCTTGGCTGGGACAAAAGGACAATGGATGCCAGCTGACAGAATGCCACACCGCCAAGGTCTGTGTACTGCAAAATCCATGCAGTTTCTATTAAGCAACCAAGTTATTTGGCTCTAAACCCCTCCCTGTCTCGAAAACAGACCTGTTTGCTTTTAAGGAAGTACTACAGAATAATTGATTACTGCTCTCCTTATGAACTTTATGGGTCCAGTGGAAAATATAAGATGATAGATAATATTATTGCCCGATCCTTACTAAGTTTCTACTTCATATAAAGTCCTTTTTTCAAGCCAGAGGATAAGAAAACTATGATTCTTCCTGTCTGGCAAAGGCCTCCAATACATTTGGAGATACCAGCATATTTGTGAATATATAAAAAAGATAATAAGACCTATTCACTCTAGGTATTAAAGTCAAATTCTGCAGAACCCGTAGTTACAAGTGCGTCATTCACAAGCAAGCTGATGTGTGAAGTCTCAGAACAATGACAGGATCCCATGAAAGTCCACAGGCACAAGAGGAGAATGCTCTGGAAAACATGGCTGGGCTGGAGTGGGCTGGAGGGACCCACGCCATGGCAATGAGCCTGTCTGGTCTGGGAGAGGAGGCAGCAGACTTGCATGGGAACTCTCTAGGGCAAAGCTGAGATGAGCTGGGGGAGAACAGGGGAGACAGTGAGAAAGACCTGGACTCCAAAGGGATGATTCCCAAATTGCTGCCAGAAAAAAGTTAACTTGTTTTTGAGCTGGGGAGGACTCTGAAGCAGGGGGCTGATTTATAGAATTGAATCTGGGATAGACTGAGGCACGCTTACCTGCCAGTGGGCCTGGCCAGTGTCTGACACATTCTGGAACTGAGTGGGAGCAGTGGAAGAGGGAAAGAAGGGGGCTATGTGTGAAACAGGAGAATCAGCAGAACTTGAGGACTGAGGACATACACATGATAGATATCATGCAAGCATGGTATTGAAATCCATGAACCAGGAACTCTATTATAGCCTGTATTTACCTTCTCAACAAACCAGTGAAGTAGGTGCTAGGATGCAGTGTGCAGAGGGAGAAACCACGCTCCCAGAGTTTAGATAGCTTCTGCAGTGCTGCGAGCTGCTCCTGTGCAGTGGAGTTGGGGCTAGGCCTGCCTGATGCAGATGAGGCAGAGGAGAGGCACTGTAGCTGGGGAGGAGCAGCCCCTACCCAAGGGGCTCAGCAGGCTCTTCAGACACCAACCAAGCACTAAGCACCTGGAGAACACAGAGAAGCACTCAGCACAGCCCTGCACCACACTAGCAGGAAAGAGAGACACACGTGATGCCAGTCAGCATTCCATCTTTGTCACAAACACTTGAGATAATCAATCTATAAAGGGGAAAGGCTTATTTTGGCTGTTTTGGAGGCACCCATCCATGATCAGTGCATACACTGCCTTCAGGCTTCCGAGGAGGCACAGAATGGCAGGAAGGGTGGGGAAAAACCACACTCTTCCGGTGGGAAATTAAGACAGGAAGAAGAAGAGGCTGGAGTCCCAGATGGCAGGCCCCAACTCTCAAACATGCCCCACCTCTCACTAGCTCATATTGAGGACCAAGCCTTGAACACAGGGACCTTGGGGGACACATACGATCCAAGCTACAGCACGGTGCCACTCAGAAAACTGACAAGGACAGGAACAGATGTCTTTATGTGGACTCTGTCAAAATCTTAGGTGCTCTGTGGTGTTTTCTCTTAATTTTTATTGTACTCTTAATTCTAGTCCATTCCACAGATGAAGAAACAGACCAGGTTACAGAAAGTTCCAAATATACTTCAAATATTATTCAAAGTTTACATTGTTTTACTGTTCTCTGTTTTGGGATATTCCATAAAATAACAGCGCTTAAGATGATCATCTCTCTTTAGGGAGATGAAACCCTGGGTTTGAAGCTTGCCTTGTCACTCACCTGCTATGCGACTTGTTTTAAAATACTTGTGGTTTAAAAATGTACATTTAGTCTACCAGCCTCTTTCCTAAGCCACATGCAGGCACACACACCAGGCACACAATCACACGTACCCTGCACCTTTTAATTAAACCCACACTTAGCAAACATCAATGTATATCCTGATATAACTTGTGTTTTTTAAAATTTTGTGTGCTGGATAAACTCTTTTGTAAGGAAACTTATAAATATGTATTTTCACAATCAATTCTTCCAGGTCTATTATATGATTACAACATATGTCTCTTTTATTTAAAAAAAGAAGAAATGTATAAATGCATGTTTAATCAATAGATGGCACCAACTCTGAACAGAGATATTACAGTCTACTGGTTCTATTTAAACATCTTAAAATATACAAATACAAATAAAAATGCTTCAATGCATATTTACTAGGGGAACAATTCTTTGCTCTGGAGTAAATATTATGCAGTTTTATACCCTCTGTGAATCTTCTTTTTTTCTTCCTCCAAATCAAACAAAATCATCGAAACTTCATTCAAGCAGCAATAAGGTAGGGAGACAGACCAACCAAAATGGGGCAGTTGTGTGAGGGGCAGATTTTCACACATTTTCTCCTGTGAGGCTCCTTTGCTTTGAACAGGAATGTGAACAGCAGAACCAGCAGAACAAGCAGTGACCAACTTCCTAGAGCTGACAGAAAGAGTGGGACCAGGATGGGCCTTCACCTTCAGGTACCCTGGGTGCCAGTCCTGCCTCTTTTCAGACTAGCTGTATGATCTTGGGTATGGGTACAGAGCTCCCTCTGAGCCATATATGTAGTCTTTCCTTTACTTGTCTTTTCCTCCCCTCCCCCTCCTCCTTCTTCTTTTCTTCCTTGCTCTCTTCTTTTGTTTCTGTGGTACTGAAGATTGAGGCCAGGCCCTTCACCCTGAGAGACATCCCCAAACAAAGGGTCTCCCTAAATTGTTACGTTGTCTTGCCTGGAATCAAGCTTGTGATCCTCCTATCTCAGTTTCCCAGAGTGCTGGGTTTAAAGCTGTGTACTACCATGCCTGACTTTTTTCTTTTTTCTTTTTTTTTGTAGATTCTGAAAACCAGAATCTGGGCATTTCTTTTATTTATTTATTTATTCATTTGATACCAGTGGTTGAACTGGGGACCTTGCACTTTTGAGGCAGGCAGCAGAACCACTGAGCTTAATCCCTGGCCCACTTTTTTCTTTTTTATACAGAAGACCACACTATGGAAGATATAACTTCTTGTTATTTCATGTATTCATTCATTCATGAAATAAATATGCTCATGTATCTACTATGAGCCAAATACTTATCCACTATGTGTGATATACAAAAGATGTGATAAAACTAGCTAAGACTACTCTCATCCATCTGAAATCCATGGAGTAGTAGAGGATACAAACATTAAACTATTAATTATAATCATTGATTACAACTGTGACAAGTGATTGTAAAGAAACACATCAGCTCATAGCAATTTCCCAAAACTAATGTAATTACTGTGCATTACGACATGTACCAATTAAATAAAAAATGAAAATAGATAAAATGAAAATGTACAGAAATATCAGTTCACTGGAGATCACAAAATAAAGATAAGATACATAGGGAAGGGAGGCATGGCTTGCATTTGGAAATTGCCCCAGGGAGTAACTTCTAATCTGGAGTCCCAGAAGGAGATGCCAAGAGGCCAGAAGAAAGAGATTGTGCCTGGCACAAAGGAGAGCCTGTGCACAAGCCCCAGGGCATGAACTCAACTTGCTGGTTAGACACTGAAGGCTCCTCGTGCAATTCACACTCATACAACCTTTGACTGAAATCAACTCTGCGCTAAATAGTGTTAACAACAATAGATCGGTGCATGAGGAGCCTGGCTGAGGGACAAGGAAGGATGGATTTTAGATATTGTAACACTAGGGTGGTTTGTTTTATTTTGCCTGTAAAAAATAAAAAGGAAGATGCTAACATGCTACAGATTAAAATCTGACTACCTCTTCGGCTATAAATATTCGAAAAAGTCCTGGGCCTCCTGTGCGGGAAGTGAACCCCTGAGCACAGTCTGAAGAGTGTGGGGTGCATGTTAGAGCCTTTAAACAACAACGGTGTGGTTTAGCTCAAATAGGGCATTTATTTGATGACCAGGGGAGGAGTAGAAGAGAAGGCCTCTCTTCTGAAGTCCCTAGACTTGCTCACAATGATTTGGATGTCTTACATTTACAGCAGGTCTCCATCTACTTCTGATACTTCCCCAAACTTTTAGTATGTTCACAAATATTTCAGTCATGCCAGTGATGGTCTTAAGAAGCACCAATTATGAATCACCCACGACCTGCAGGTTCCCTGTGAGATGATGAAGATGTATCATATCTACTCGTCACACCAGTATGACAACATGCAAACGTTTACAGACTTTTAGACTTGGACTTCCCACAGCCAGCAACAAACAGCTCTGAGAGTCACTCAGAGATGAATGAATGATGCCAAAGACCAAATTATCTCCTTCCTACCTCAAAGGGCTTTGATGCGCTTCCATGAAGCCATAGCAAGATTAGCTACATGAAGGTCAGCAACCCACATTTTTTAAAATCTAGAAGACTTTATTCAAAGTAATTTTTATGTGGTTTATCAAGCATTAGGGCTAAATGAAAAATTGAAAACAGTATTCCGAATCCCACTCCTCAGAAGCAATCATTTCCATCTCATGCAACTGTCAGCTGTTTCCTCCACTATTCTCTTCTTTATTTCTTTAAAATTGTGCTTATTCTTCCACTTCTTGATTTAACAATTTTTAAAATTATCTATTGACTCCTTCCCAGAAGATGAGGATTTAGCCCATGCTGAGTGGATTGCCAGCCCTACATCTCTCCTCCCTCTGTTAACTCAATATAAACACATCACAAAGTTAGAGTCCATCGATACTCAATATTGGCATTGTTGTGGGCAGTTAATTGTGTCTTTCTGGTGCAATGTTTTACTTTTTCTGAAAATGACAGTTGCCTTTTTGCTGAATTTTCCATGACCATGTCATTAAATCTCACCAAACTGCCTGCACAACTCTAAAATTCCTCTCAATACAGTGGCATAAACTGAGTGATTGGTCAGAAAGAGCTTCCATCCCCCTGGGACTCATCATCTAGAACTTCCCTTTGTTAAGAGCGCACATGCCCTACATTCCTCCCTCCATGAGACCTAGGTTTCCTTCTAGGTTTCTGGATCTGGTATTAGTGCTAAACAATACGAGGTACTCCAAAAGTGCAGGAGTCTCCTGTGCTGTAAGTGATCCACTTCTCTCTTGGTGCTCTTTCTTGTTTTAATGCCATCCAACTTTCTGTAGTTTGCTAAGAAAGCATGACACAGGTGGTATTGGGGGCTTGCATATGTAGAAATGGCTTGATTCCTATCTTACTCCACTTAGACATAGTTGGGTGAGCTGTAAATAGAATTCTAGGTTGACAAGGGATTTCCCTTCACATTTCGAAGACATTTCTTGATTTACTTCTCTGTTAAACATTGCTTAATGAATTTCAATTTTTAAATTAATTTTATTGGAACATTTTATGTATACAATATAATGACATTCATTATTGGAAATTTGTACCTTTACATAATATATCTTGGTTCTTATTTTTTCCCCATTCCCCTGCCTTCCCTTCAACCCCTACACCCCTTGCTATTTACAAAGACTTTGTTTCCATTTTATCCTTTTCTCATATTAATTCCATTCCCTTCTTTCCTTTCCCCGACCCCTCCTCCTTCCCCTTCCCCTTTGGACCTTTTATTCCTATTTCACTTTGTCTGTAACACCTTTCAGTACTTATTTACACTTTCAGTTTCTCACACTAGAGAAACTATTCAATATTTACACGTGTGTCCTATTTATTTCACTTGAGTATCACCTCAATGTGCAACCATTTAGCTATAAATGTCTCTAATTTCTCATTTTTTATGGCTGAGTAGTACTCCATTTTATAAATAAACCACATTTTTTAAATCCAGTCTCCAGTTGATGGGCATTTCGGCTACTTCCAAGTTTTAGCTACTAAAAATTGTGCTGCTATGAACTTGGGTGCACATAATTACTATGGTATGATTCTTTTAATTCTTTGGGAAAGATACCCAGCAGGGGAATATTTGGGTCAAATGGGACTTCCAGGCCTAGTTCTTTGAGGTATATCCATACGGATTTCCACAGTGGTTGCACCAGTCGACACTCCCACCAGCAGTGGAGCAGGGTTCCTCTTTCCCCACAGTCCTGCCAGCATTTGTTATTGGTTGATTTCATGATAGCAGCCATTCTTTCTGGAGTGAAGTGGAATCTCAGCGTTGTTTTCATTTACATCTCTCAAATGACCAGTGATGTTGAACATTTTTTCATATATTTCATTGCTATTTCTACTTCTTTGTCTGAGAAATGTCTGTTCATTTCAGATGCCCATTTTTGGATTGGGTCTTTAAATTTGGGAGACCTGATTTTTTTTTAAGTTCTTTATAGATCCTAGATAGTAGACCTTTGCCTGAGGAACAGCAGGTGAAAAATTTTTCCCATATTGTAGGTTGTCTCTTCACACTGTTGGTGGTTTCTCTTGCTGTGCAGAAGCTTTTTAATAAGAAGATGTCCCACTTGTTGATTGTTTGTGATATTTCATGGGGAACTGAGGTTTTGTTCATAAAATCTTTTCCTACACTAATGTATTCAAGAGTTCTACCTAACCTCTGTTCCAGCTGGTTCAGCATTTCTGTTTTAAAATTTAGATCTTTAATCCATTTTGATTTTAGTTCAGTGCATGGTGAGAGATATAGGTTCATTTTTAATCTTTGGAAAGTTGAAACACAATTTTTCCATGATCATTTATTAAAGAGGCCTTCTCCAGTGAGGGTATTTGGCTCCTTTGTCCAAATGAGATGGCTGAGTGTGTCTGGAATTGTTTCTGCACCTTCTTATCTGTTCCACTGGTCCTCAGGTCTGTTTCTTTGCCAGTACCACGCTGTTTTTACCATAGTAGCTTTGTAGTATAGTTTCAAGTTGGGGGTTGTAATACCCCCTGCCATATCTCTGTTACCTAGAATTGCTTTTGCTATTCTGGGTCTCTTCTTGTTCCAAATGTATTTTTGGATTGTTTTGTCAAGGTCTGTGAAGTATGCTGCTGGGATTTCAATTGGGATTGCTTTGAATCTATATAGCAGTTTTGGAAGTATGGCCATTTTCACTATGTTGATCCTTCCTTCCTTCCTTCCCAGGAGCAGGGGGTGTGTTTCCATTTTCTGATATCATGTTCAATCTCTCTTTTCAGACTGCTATAGTTTTCAGAGGTCTTTGATTTCTTTTGTTAGATTGATTCCTGGGTATTTCAGTTTTTTTGGATGCTATTGTAAAAGGAATTGTTTTCGCTATTTCTTTCTCAGTGAGTCTGTTGTTTGTGTACAGAAAAGCTATTGATTTTTGTGGGTTGACCTTATATCCAGCTACATTACTGAATTTGGTTATTAAGTCTAGAAGACGTTTGGTGGAGTTTTTGGGGTCTTCTATATAGAGTATCATGTTATCTGCAAATAATGACAATTTGACTTCTTCATTTCCTATTTTTATTCCTTTTATTTCTTTCTCTTGTCTAATTACTGTGGCTAATAGTTCCAAAACTATACTGAACAGAAGTGGGGATAGAGGACATCCTTGTCTTGTTCCTGATTTTAGTGTGAAGGCTTTCAGTTTTTGACCATTTAGTATGACACTGGCTGTTGGTTTTTCATAGTTGGCCTTTATTAGACTTGAGGCAGAGATGATCTATTCCAATTTTTTATAGTATTTGTGTCATAAGTGCATATTGGATTTTGTCGAACGCTTTTTCTGCATCTATTGAAATGATCATATGCTTTTTGTTCTTGGCTCTATTGATATAGTGTATTACACTGATTGATTTGCATATGTTGAACCATCCCTGTATCCCTGGGATGAATCCCACTTGGTCAGGGTATATGATCTTCTTGATGATCTTCTGCATTCTATTTGCCAGTATCTTATTAAGCATTTTTGCATCTATGTTCATTAGTGAGATTGGCCTACAGTTCTCTTTTTCTGTTAGGTCTTCCTCTGCTTTGGGGATCAAGGTGATGCTTGCTTCCAGGAATGAATTCAGGAGTATTGTTTCTCTTTCAATATCATTAAAGAGTTTAAATAGTAGTGGCAGTAGTTCCTCTCTAAATATCTTGTAGATTTCAGCAGAGAAGCCATAAGGACCAGGTCTTTACTTAATTGGTAAGTTTTCAATTACATTTGCAATTTCATTGTTTGATAGGTCTTCTTCATTCAACTTTAGTAATTCATACATATCTAGGAATCTGTCCATTTCTTCTGTGTTTTCCATCTTATTGGCATATAGGTTCTGGAAGTAGGTATTTATGATCCTCTGGATTTCTGCTGGGTCTGTTGTAATTTCATCCTTTTCATTCCTAATTGCATGGATTTGGACCTTTTCTTTCCTTTTCCTGATAAGATTGGCTAAGGGTTTGTCAATTTTGTTGATTCATTCGAAGAACCAACTCTTGGCTTCATTGATTTTTTGTATTGTTCTCTTATTCTCCATTGCATTGATTTCTGTTCTGATCTTTATAATTTCCTCCCTTGTATGAGCTTTGAGGTTGTCCTGCTCTTCTTTTTCTAGAAGCTTGAGGTTCAGCATCAGGTTGTTTAATTGAGCTTGCTCTGTTTTCCTAATATGAGTATTCACTGCTATGAATTTCCCTCATAAGACTACTTTCATTGGGTCCCATAGATTCTGATATGTTGTATTGTCATTGTCATTTAATTGAAGGAACTGTCTGATTTCTTCTTTAATTTCCTCTATGATCCATTGGTTATTCAGAAGTGTGTTGTTTAATTTCCATGAGTTTATGAAATTATTGAGGTTTCCTTTGCCATTGATGTCCAATTTCTTCGCACTATGATCTGATATTATACAGGGGATAACTTCAAGTCCTTTGCATTTACCTAAATATGTTCTATGAGCAAGTATGTGGTCCATTTTGAAGAACGACCCATGTGCAACTGAAAAGAATATGTATTCTGATGTGGGGTGAAACACTCTGTAAACATCTGTTAAGTTCATTTGTTCAACAGTTTGATTGAGTTCTAGTATTTCTTTGCCTGTTTTTTGTCTAGTTGGTCTATCTATTTGTGACAGTGGGGCATTAAGGTCCCCCACTACTATTGTATTAGTGCTTATATGATTTTTCATGTCCTTAAGTATTTGTTTTATATAGTTGGGCGCACTAGAGTTTGCTGCATATATATTAATGATTGTCATCGCTTCCTCTTGGATTGTTTCCTTTATAAGGATGTAGTGTCCTTCTTCATCTCTCTTAATCAGTGTTGGTTTGAAATCCACTTGATCTGCAAAGAGGATAGCTTCTCCTGCTTTTTATCGGGTTCCTGTCACATGGAGTATTTTCCACCCTTTAACTTTCAGTCTGTGAGTTTCTTTTTGAATTAAGTGTGTTTCTTCTATGTAGCATATTGTTGGATCTTGCTTCTTGACCCATTCTGCCAGTCTATTTCTTTTGATTGGTGAATTGAGAATGTTAACATTGATGGTTATAACTGATATGTGTTGACTTATCATTGTCATGACTTTTTCTTTTTGTTGAATTTTTCCCCCTTTCCTCTAATTTCTTGTAGTTCTCAATGGATTCATTCTGCTGGGCTTCCTGGGGTTGTCATCCTCATTGTCTTTTCCTAGGATATTGTCTAAGATTCTTTGGAGTGCTAATTTGATATTCATGAAGTTCCTAAAGTGCTCTTTGTCATGAAAGTATCTTATTTCTCCATCAATTTTGAAAGATAGTTTTGCAGGGTACATCAATCTGGGTTGGAGGCTGTTTTCCTTCAGGGTTTGAAATATGTCACTCCAAGCTCTTCTTGCCTTAGGGGTTTGCATTGAGAAGTCTGCTGTGATTCTGATGAGCTTTCATTTGTATGTGATTTGTTTCTTTTCTCTAACTCCTTGTAGAATTTTGTTCTTCTGTTGGGTTTCTTGAATCTTAACTATTATATGCTTATGTGTAGATTTTTTTTTTTTTATCAAGGCTAGTTCGAATCCTATATGGCTCCCTTATCTGTATGTCAAGTTCTTTTCCCTTGCTTGGGAAGTTTTCTGTCGTCACTTCTGTGAACAGTTTTGTTTTGTTTTTTTGTCTCCTGCACTCTCTCCTGTTTCTTCATTGACTCCTATCAGTTTTATGTTATTCTTCTTTGCATCTTCTAGCAGCTGCTGGATTGATTTCTCTTGGTTCCTTACTATTTCAAAGAAATTTTTCTTTTCCTTGTCACTTATTGCAATCTTATCTTCTATATCTGAAATTCTGTCCTCACATTGGTTCATTCTGCTGCGTAAACTTTCAATGGAGTTTTTAATCTCCTGGAAATCTGTTTGCATCTGTTTTATGGATTCATTTGTTTCCTATGTTGGGATTCCATCTTGTTCCTCAGCTCCTCTATTTTTTATATCTGTTTCCTCTCTGATTTATTAATCATGTCTTGCACTATGGGCACAATCTCTACTGTTATCTGAGAAATTATTTCTGATTTCATTTTTTCCAGATCCTCTTTTGTTGCCAATTCAGGGAGTCCAGATGTTAATTATCAGATTGCTCCATCTCATTTCCCTTTGGGGTTGCTTTAGGTGATCTGGAAATCTGGTTTTGAGACTTATTTACATGTCTTCTCATTTTAAAGGGGGGGGGGTGTGTGCTGCTGGTTCCCACGCAGCTCACCTCCTAGGTGCTGGGGGGTAGTGGTACGGTGGCCTGGAAGGCTCCTCCTCAGCCAGAAACTATTTTCTTTCACTGTGTCAGACACTCAGTAAACTCTTTAAATATTTGAAAATGCATATTCTTCAAGTCTGAGAGTTTTTATGTTTTTGTATTATGTCTTTGAAATTTTTTTCTATTTTTACTTATGTTAGGCATGTGGTTTGGTTTTCAAATATTTCCTTCTCTCCTTTTTATCAAGATGTCCTAGCTTTCACTTCTTTTATTGACTTAAAAAAACTATACTATCAAATTATTATTTCAAATGTTCTTCCTGTTGTGATCTTTTAATAGTGCCCTATTGTTCTGTGGTTCAGTGTCTTCCCCTGTGTCTCTGAAGACATTAATTAATGCTTCTGGAAGTTTCTTTTTGCTGCCAGAACACTCCTCAGAGCCCTTTTCGGCTCATTTGTGCTTTTCAGTGGAGCCACCTACTGGTGGACCCTTGAAAGATGCTTTATTAGGGAACTGGCCTCAAGCTGTGCATACAACCACAGTAGTTGTGGGGCTTTGCATCCACAGGAGCCAGTGGGGCTCTCCAGGGAGGAGTCTGTCCTTCTCTGGCCAGTAGTGTAACACCCTAGCTACCATCATTCTGGAAGCAAGCCTAGTGGGCTTTGCCATTAAGCATGGAGATTCTCAACCTGTTTTCCACAGAGTGCCTCAATTCTCTCCTAAGGCAGAGACTGGAGCCTGTCTTCTTCAACCTCTCCAAAAACTAAACTTCTTGTTCAGTCCAAAGTGAGAAGATCAGAGAATTTTAGAGGTGGAGAGTGTCTGATTTTTAAGTGAGATCCTTGTTTCCAGCCCTCCTCATTTGTTCCTAAGTACCCTGTACCTCTCCTTTCTAGGACCACCCTGAGCTCAGTGATATAAATCTGCTTAACTCTATGTGCCCAGACCCTTCTGCAAGCACTTAAATCTCACCTTTCTTCCTAAATCAGTTGTCACCCATTTTTTTTTTCCTTCTCGAAAGAAAATTCCATCTCCTGTCCACTTATATTTCATTTTACAAATTTTTAGTTGTGGTGACTTATTACTTTTTAACCATTTATTATAATTTTTGAAAGACTGGAGAAAAACTAGAGGTTAATTTAGATTGTCAACTTGAGTGGATTGATAAATGACTAGAGAAGTGATCAGCGTGTGTATGTCCAAACCTTGTTAATAGAATGTTATATTGATGAGTGCATTAGCCAAATGAGCTACAGGAATGTGGGTGCCACTTAAAGGATGGTCACTGAGGGGTGACTTTGGGGTACTCTCATCCCTGGCTCTTCCTCTCTGGCTTCCCCCTTGTGCCCTGCTTCCTGGATGCCAGGAGTTGAACAGCTCTCCTCCACCATGCTCTTTTCTCATGCTGTTTCTGTCTGGAGCCAGCTGACCATGAACTGAAACCTCTGAAACCATGAGCCAAAATAAGCCTCTCTTACTTTAAATTGTGTGCATCAGGTATTTTGTCCCAGCAATGGAAAGGTGATTGATGTATCAGCCGTCCATTTTAGCTGCATACTGGTTTATGGCCTTAAGAGTCATAAAGCAGAAAAGGTGATAACCACACTTCTCAATGCTGGGGATGCCAGGCCATGTTGCCTACACAAACATGAGTACTGGAACGTGAGCAGCTGCTGCTGGGCATGGTGAAGATGGGAAGGTTTATGATCTCGTTCCTGGGCTTCAGCCACATGTAACACCACACAGAGGGGGACTCATTAGCACCACACCACAGATAGAGAAGTAAGCAAGAAATGAGATGAAGATTTGCCCCCAAAGGCCAACAAATGCAGGACAGAACCAGGACTAGAACACATCACCCTGCTACTCTGGTCTGTCCCATCAGCCAACCTCAATGTCAACATTCCTTTCCTTTATTATCTCTGTTTTCACCAAACACACCAGCATTACCTGAAAACACACAGCCCAGCCTATGTAGATTTGCTCCAGAAAATAAAATGACCAAGCTCATATCTTCCTAAAGCCTGCTACTTAGATACTTACGCCTCAACCAATCTTAGCTAAATGCAGTGGGCCTCTGCATCTTCAGGTCCCAAAGCTATATTCAACTCTGCTGAATACAACTACTCAGGAAAAAACATCTATGCATGTACTAAACACCTGTATACTTTTTCTTGCCCTCATTCTCTAAACAGTACAATAAATGATTGCTTATTCAATATTGACATTGTACTAGATACTAAAAGTAACCTAGAGATGATGATAGGCGTCACTTCTTTGCAGATGCCACATCATTTAATAAGGGGCTTGAGCACCTATGGACTCCTCAAAGGTCCTGGAGCCAGAGGCCCCCACATACATACTGAGGGAAGACTGTATGAAAGAAAAATGGCACCAGATTTTCATCTTTGTATGAAATTTTACCCCCAGACAACTCTCAAGCAAGAGCTGAGCTACCCCCATCTAGCAGGGGAAATGCCGCTCCCTTTCTTCTGTGGTGAGGAGCCAAGAGGAACAGATTCACCACACTAAGTGGGCGGGCATGGCCCAGCATCCTCCCAGACTCCTGCCCAGATGGCAGCCCACCATCCTGTGAAGGATTGCTCCTCCCATTTCCTGTGCTCCTTTCCTTCCAGCATGGGGGCCTCTCCCCAACCCTCCTCAGAATGAAAAGGCTACTCTTCTCTCCTTGTAATCTTGTGAGACTGTGAATACACATCTATTGATTTGCATTTGGTGGAAGAAAAGGGGAAAGGAAGGGAAAGGAAAAGGAAAACCACAGGATCACACATTCCTTGACTTCGTGACTCCCCAGGGACAAGTTCCAGCAATAGCAGAGAATTTTAACTGGGTCCCTTTCTGCCTCCCAAGCCCCACAGGCTCTCAGTACCCCAGCTGCTGCCGAGCCCCACCCAGCCCAGGCCTGGCTCAATGCCAGCCACCCTCCTAGGCTGTGCCCCTCCTCTCCTTCTGGGCTCACACTGCTGACACTGACCCTTTGTGCAAGGGCCTGGACCAAAGTTTTCTGGTAGGACAGGAGCACAAAAGAGGCAAGAGACTTTGCTGTTACCAAAAGCTAGTCCTAGAAACCGAATGACAATGACTCCAGTGGCTGTGCTGGTTGACAGCTAGGGATCACGCAACTTGGTTACTATCCAGGTTCTGACAGTTTCAAACTGTAAATCACCTAATTCCACATTCCTCTTTTCCCAGAGACCAGCACTTAACAAACTGGGTATGCATGAGTTCTTTAAAGAATTCTATTCAGAATCTATCCCAGTGCCACACAGAGAGGCAGCAGAGCTTCTGCCTTGCCTCTGGCATCGCAGGGAACTGCCAGCTAATATTCTGTGTGGTAAAAGTGGTCCAGGACTCTTTGCAGTTCTTACTTCAACTCAATATGCATCTCCCTGTGTGGACAATTAAGCCAGCATCTAATCTGGGGCCATTTAGTTTATTTTCAAGTACTATTTACTTAGCACTGAGTCAGCAACCATGGCTGAGCACCCACTACGCACCCTGAGAAGCTGCATCCCCTCAGAATGAGCCCTGCAAAAGGCCACCCATGGCCTGGACATAGGGCTCACGTTCCCTAGAGAAAGAGGGAGCAAGCCAAGCGGCAAGTGGAAAAGCCCTTCGGAAAGCAGAACAGTCATGCAGATGCCTCTCATTGTTGTAGTAGCTGATAGGAGAATCTGCAATCAAATCTGTGTGTTTTACCTAGAATGCACTGGCTATTAGACAGAGATACTGAGCCATTTAAATGAAATCAGCCAGCACAGTATTTTCAATAATCTCTGCTTTGGTTCAGTCCACATGCACACCTTTTAAAATGGAAACACTGGACCGGTAGTAATGACAGGGAAAAAACAAACTCCAGCTGTATCTGTTTGGGCTGGAAATCATGGCTAGCTCAGGATTGAAATGAATCTGATTTCCCTCCTCACAAAGGGTAGCCTTGCTTCACAACAGATCAGTGGCACTTATATGGAGATACCCTCTTGCAAAATTAGATTCTTCAAGCTTCACTAGGTACCTGTGTTCAACACACTGGCTTCTAGCTTTTGATACTTCCTTGAAAGATGCAAGAGCCTTCTAGCTCTCCAAAGTTCAGTTCAACTAAAGACCAGCAAGTGCAGATGTTAACCCAAATATGCCCCTGCTCATGAGTCAACTATTGAACTACAATTCTCATGAGGAAAGTTGTGGGGAAAGCTTTCTTGTTTTTTTTACTGAGGAACATGCTGAGTACTCCTTGGAATGAACACTTCTCCCCCAAATATTTGTCATGCCTGGACCACAGGCTGATATAAAATGAGATGCCAGAATCTAAGGAGAAGGTGGCCGGAACTTTGTTCCGGTGGTGCTTGGAGCAGAGTTTTGGGTGAACGTGCACTCCCTTTGTTGTCTTTCAGGCAAACGGCATGGGTTGCTCATTATTTCCATTACAAGCAAAGGTTCTGAATTTGCCAGGAAAATTGAACCTGAGCTCCTAGCACCCTGAGCAAGCAGGATGATTCACTCAACTGATTCCAATGGCCCTCGGCTCCCTTCAGATGAATTTTGGTTGCCTGACATTAGTATTTCCAGGGCCACTCAACTGCAGATATGCTTATCTGAGATGTGTGGTGCAGAAAACAATGTCATCAACATTGTGACAAAATACTTGCACAGCGGGCAGGGGTAGGTTGTTACAGTTAAATCCATGCATAAAAGTGACCTCTACTCAGCAGCTCTTGTTCCCCAGGAAGCCAACAGTGAGGAGCTCACTGACTGTCCGTACCATGTGTCCCCTTTGTACCCACTGCCATCAGTCTCGTCTGGGACCTGCAAAGCAGGACTCCCTGTAGCCACTCCCTCCCCTCCCATTGCTGTGGCAGCATTTGGAGATGGGTTTCAGCTTGGCAGCCTTTCACAGCCTCCCACAGGGGCTGAGAGCTGAGGGACATGGAGCCAGACACAGCAGGAACCAGCAGGTCCAGCTGCACCAGAAGTCTCCTTGGCCCTGAATCTTCTAGGCCACAGCTCTGTGACCATGGTCTTGAAGGGTCAGGCCCTCATGGATGCCACTCTGTTGTCTCCCAGCAAACAAGGAGCCTTAAGTAACCTCCTCAACCACCTCCACGGAAGAGGCACAAGACCAAGGGCCCACAGCTTCAAGTATCTGCCTGTTGTAGAGTTTACGCCAGGGGTTGCTCCCACACAGCCTGAGTACATCTATCAGCATTTTTTGAAGTGGAGCACAGCACCAATATTCAAACATCAGCTCATCCTGATTTTTAGTTCCTCTTGAAAAATCAGAAGGTGCTGCTGATTCTTGACTCCATCTGAGTAAAAATCATCTGGAACTATAGTTGCAGCCCTGACAGGCCTCCTACTTCATTCATTAACATGACCTCCTGCCCTATGGTCTCTGCCCCCAGCCATCTCTCTCTCTGTCGCTTCAGTGGCCCTTTTATTACTATTATAAGGTAAAGCACAGAGAATGCCTTTATTTTAACAACAACAACAAAAAAACACAACTAGAGGCCTGGTATTAGTCTATTTTCTGTTTCTACAACAAAATACTTTCAGCTAGGTACTTTATTTTTTAAAAAGAGATTATCTATCCACCAGTTTGGAGGCTGACAATCCAAGCTGCACCTCTGGCAAGGGCTTCCTTGATTTGGCCACATCTGGTGGGTGGCACTATGGGAAGTGTGCCCATAAAAAGGAGAGGTCACATGGTGGAACAGGCCCTCTGGGCCTCACTCCTTATACTGCCCATTCTTAAGGGAGTGAGCTGCTGGGTCCTATGAAAACCACATCTGTCTCTCCTGAGAGCTGCACCCTGTGAGCCAATCATTCATCACCACAGCTTCTTCTTGTTTTTTTAAATGTTGGGACAGGGTCTTGCTAAGTTGTCCAGGTGGAATTCAAATTTGCAACCCTCTGTCTCAGTCTCCCTTGATGCTGGGATTGATTACAGGCGTGTACATTCAGGCCTGGCTCAGGCACATTTCCTAATGGTTCCACCATTTCAACACAGTCAGACTGGGACTAAGCTTCCAAACTCTCCCTAAGTGAGAGAAACCATAAAGAGCTCATTCTGCAAGGGTTCCATGGCACCCATCTGGATATCTCAGTGTGCTGACCAAGAAGTTTTCATTACATTTCTACAACCAGTTGCCGATAATATGATCTCCCAAGAAGCTTGGAAAATGAGGCAGAGAGGTGAGACATGGCCCTTCCAAGTACTGCAGATAGAGGCCCAGCAGGGAAAAGCATCTTCCTCCATCATTCTGGGCAGCTCAGTGGGCTTCAGGATAGCCAGCAACAGGAGGAAGGCCCAGGGAGGATCTACATGGTGACATTGAGTGTGTTGTCCAAGATGCAGAGGTGAAAATAAAAGAGTAAGATTCTTCCAAGGCATATTCAAGCAGGAAAGAAATGTGCCTGAAAAACAACCACCACAAAATCCCTCAGCTTGTTTTTCATGATGGTTCATTCCCGCCTTCTTTGGTACAGATTTTGTGAGAGCAACTCTCAAGCAGAAGGATGGTGTGAAGAAAAGTCCCTGTTGCCCACAAGGACACAGAGAAGCTAAAGAAGGAGGGAGGTGGTGGGCAGTGAAGCAGCTGCTTCCACAGAATGAGAGCCAGCAGGATGGAGATAAGCTTTGGCATTGGGAGGACAAAGTATTGGAAGTAAGAAGACACGCTGGGAGTGTGGTCACAGGGCTACAGGGACGAATCTGTGGGCAGGGTCCTTCAGATGTTCTGTAGAGCAAGACATGGGAGCTTCAGCTCCTAGTCCTATGCCTGGGATCTCTTGCATTCTGATTGACTGGGGGTGAAAAAGGGACCCTTGCCTTGCACAAGCCTCTTAATCACCTGCAGGCTCCTGACCCTACGCATGACCTTTTCCTGTGTGGGCCCCTTCCCTTCTGCAGGACCCTTCCCTATGCATGTCCTTTGCCCTGTCAGGCCCTTTGCCTTGAGCATTCCTCTTACCTTATTCAAGCGCTGTGCTCTGTGCTGGCTCCTGCTCTCTAGAGGCCCCTCACCTTGTGCTACACTGTTGTAAACATCTACACAGCCCTTGGTGTCCCCACCCACTGGGAACACTAAGAACCAGGCAGCCCAGTTTGCTTCCACAATCCCCTCCTTTGTTTCTATGTTCCTGGGGTGAGGCCTTCTCCACACCACTGTTCTGCAAGCTTGGGTCCCAAGCAGGCATTCCTTAAACACGTGTGCAGTTGATGCTTGAACACATAGGTGAGCTAGTGAACTTCCCAGCCTTCCTACATTGTCAGGCCACAAGTCATCCTCAGAGTGCAGACAGCAGACTCTGGGATCGGATAAGCCTCAGTTGGAATCTGGCAATGTGAACTTCAGTGGTTCCCCTCCCCTCTCTGCAGCTCTGCTTCTTTACCTAATGAATTAAGATAAGGTTTCATCCCACTGAGCAGTCCTGAGGAGTAAGTGAGAGAAAGCCTTACCTCACTTAGCCTAGTGCTTCTGAGCTCAAGAAAGGCAGCTGTTCTCATTGCTGGTCCAGTGACAACCAGGTTCACTAATTTCTAACAATTCTCAGTCCCAGGCTGATCCTCAGGTGCCCACCTGGGAATTTCCTGATTGGTATTGCGAGTGGAAACCATGGCCCCACACACCCACAGTGCCATCAGCCAACAATGTCTCAGGATTTTACTTCAGAAAATCTCCATCAAATAATTCTTTCTCCACTCTACATGCTCATGAGCAGTCCAGAGGGTAGGCACGAGAAGAGTGCAGCCACGGGGTGAGGACTCCTCTAGCTTTTGCTCCTAACCTCAGATTCCTCCCTCCTCAAGGTGTAGATTTCTTTGGCCCTGCCCACGCCCTTTCCCACTGTCTCCTCTCCTTCCCCATGGTAGTCTGCAGGCACCTGACTATTGGTTCTGAGTTGCCTGGTTTTCCTCATTGTCCTGTTCCACTCAGTAAAACTCAGATCTATGGAAACTCACACTTAATGGCCACAGATAACCTCTCAGTCAGGTGAGGGTTACACCTGAATATGTGCAACAAGGGTTAGGCCATTTCCTGAGTAATTAGGATTTGATTTCTTCTTTCAAGTTCTCACACAAATGAACCAGTGATTGATGCTGCAGAGGTGGCAGGACCTTATCTCCCAAACCAAACAGCTGGATTTGGGACCTGGCTCTGACACTGACGTTTCCAGGCACAGTGCTGCATCTCCCACATCGGGTTTCCAGTCTGTGCAATGAGAATAATGGAGCAGCTATCTCCACATGCTGTGATGAGTGACAACTCTTGCTAAGCACTGCGCACAATATTTGTGGTGTGTAAAGTCCCCAACCCAGCCGATGTCAGCTGTCACTGTCACTGTGAAACAGTCCAGTCAGCACGCACTGACGAGCTGCCTTGTGCTGGACCATTGAGCACCTGAGAGACAACAGAGAGCAGCACCACACGAGGTCTCTGGCCTTCTCCGTTTAAAATCTAGAAGGAGGCAGAGACTTTGCTAAATATCCAAACACACAAGGATAGATGGTGATGGTGGTGATTGCCTGGGTTTGGAGGTACATTGTATCAAGAGAGAAGAAGTGGGGGTGTCTGACCTGGTTTTACAGGACAGAGAAGGTGTCCCCAGGGAGGAGAGAGTTCCTCTCACATCTGGAGGACACTGCTCTGGTGGGAAATGATCAAGACCCACTTAAGGGACTAAGGAAGACCCTGGCAACCAGGCATGGAGAATGAGCAGGTAGGGTGCAGGGAGGCAGGTCGTCCGGAGACTGAAACCCTCCAAGCAGCCTGGACTCCATCTTGAGGTTGCTGGGGAGCTAGGATGGTTTCTTAATGGGGACCACTCTGGGTGCAGTTTGTGGGATGGCCTAGCAGGCTTAGGAGATACGATCCACAGGATTTGGTGGTGATGGAGAGTTTCCAAAACTGACACCATACATACTTGAAGTGTTCTGGATGGTTTAGTGTCAGTGACTAAGAAAGGAGACAACAGATTCAGATGCAGCTGGAGAAAATGGAGATGGCTGGGTGGAAAGAGTAGAGTGCACCAGCTGTCCACTCTCACAGGCCGTGTGAGCTGAAACTTGTTTATTATTATTCATGTATTTATTACTTGGGGATACTAAGGATCATACTCAGGGCTCTTTTTATGATAGCCAAGGACTCTACCACTGAGCAACAACCCAGCTCTTTTTATCTTTTATCTCGAGACAGGATCTTGCTAAATTACCCAGGCTGGTCTCAGACTTAGGATGCTCCTGCCTCAGCCTCTCAAGTTGCTGGGACTACAGATGTGCTGGATTACAGTCGTACAGATGTATGGGTAACCTGAAACTCATTAAGCTTGATTTCACTAGTGACCCTGACCCACCTCCCTCTGAGTTAATATGAAGATATAATGAGATGATCACGAAGGGCCAGCACAGTGCCTGGCATGTGGCAGTAACTCAGCACTAGTTTACTAATAGTCTGACTCAGGGGCATGTTGACAGCGACTGCATTCGAGACATCCAAAGGGAGATGTCAAAGAAAACACTCAACATGCAAATCTGTGCTCCAAGGGGAGTTTTTGACAAAAGATAAACATTCATGAACTATCTTAGTATAGGGGTAATTGAAGGAGTTATCTTTCCCTCTCTCTGGATTTCTTTAGGTTCATGTAATTGAAACCATTACCTTTTCAGGAAAAATATTGGGGGTAGGAGCTTTGTCTCTGCTCACCTCACTGTCTCTCCCCCACAGGAACAAGACAGACTCATTTGATTAGAGAGATGACAAAGGCCTGACCCATCTGAGTCCTTGTGTCTCCTTTAGGGAGTATGAATGCATGGTCAGTCTCTGCTCACATGCATTCATTCATTTGTCCTCCCTCCGTTTTTGCCCTCCCTCGCCCTCCCTCCCTCTCTTCCGTCCTCTTTTCTTGCTACCTTTTTCCCTTGGAAAGACTATAGTTCTTGTGTGCTGTCCTTCCTGTTCCTCCCTCCTCTGTATGGTCAGCCCCCAGCAGGTCCTGTCCACAGGAGAGGCCAACATCTATAGTGGAGAATTATTCTGTCCGTAGTTGTGTAAATATGACCAGGAAGGAGAAGGAAAGGGATCAAATGAGAAGCTCATTTCGGACTTGAACCAAGACTGCACTCTCCAACTCACGGCACCAATCATAAACTGATAGTTTGATGCCTCTGGTTCATTTGTTCAAAATGTGATACTTTGATGTGTATTTCTCAGTTCAGAACTTGGTGGGGAGGGAAGTTGTAATGGTGCCCACTACACCCAATAGTAATGGTTTCTGTCACTGAGGTCAGTAATGTTGGGAAAAAATATACAGAGTTGAGAGAATACTAATACTAAAGTCTTAAAAAAAACTATTTTAATGGCCTGGCAAAAAAAGGACTAATCAAGGATAAGAGAAGGGAAGAGGAGGGGAGAGAAATGGAGGGGAGGGGAGTGGAAGAGTGGGGATGAATGGACTGGAGAAGGGATTCTGATGGAGAGAGGGCTGTGAGAAGGGATTTGAAGAAGGCAGTACTCAACAATGCAGAAAGTTACCAAGAAATTGGTAGGTGAGTATTAGCTTTCTTCTATTAGATGATCATCAGTGAGGTCATTAATGGTCTTAATAAAAACTTTTAGCCAGGCATGGTGCTGCATGCCTATAATCCCTGCACTCTGGGAGACTGAGGCAGGAGTTGCCCAGCCTGGGCAACTTAGCCACTTACCAAGATCCTATCTCAAAATAAGAAAAAAAAGGGCTGGGGATGTAGCTTAGTGCGAGGCACTATATTCAATCCCTATTACCACAATAAATAAACAACCTCTTTTTTAGGAAAAAAAGAAACAGGAGCCAAATTTCTGTGGGTTTAGGGATGAATGGAAGGGAGAGACAGGAGGAAATACATAAAGAATTCAGCTATGAAAAGGTTGAGTGGTTATCTCTCCAGACTCCAATCCAGATCTCTGTCTCAAGAAAACTGGCTCACAGCTGGCTTGGAAAAGCTGCTTTTTTGAGTGTGATTCCCCGACTTCTGCCCCACTGTCCTCTAACCATTGATTTGTAGGAACGATGCTTAAGGCACTTCTCTCAGAATTGTGTTGAAACACAATCTCTCATATAAACCAATATCCCAATTCAATTGATTCACTTGACCATGAGGTCCATCCCAACACACCCTCTACCAGAAAACAAGAATCAAGCCATTATGTTCTCCTGGCAAGAACCCTTAGGAGTCATCCAAGTCTTTTCAGAGATACTTCAGTGCTTGGTGTTTTTTCCTTACCATACACATCACAATGTGCAGCAGTTACATCTTTATCTACCTGTAACCTTTTCTCCCAGTTGGTAGACTTCTCTATGGCAGGGATTAAATCATTGGTACATAGCCAGGATTTGAACATAGATCTGCCTGCAGAACCCATGGTTCTTCGTGTAGTAGGAACTCAATGAGAGGTTATAAAATAACCAAGAAGCAGACAGCACCCTCCTTTCTGTTCATGGTGACAATGTAGATTTCTGTGTTGGGCCCAGTCCAGAGAATGCTAAAGAAATGGTGACTGGATCAATATGTTGCCTGGATGGGACCCTGGAACAGGAAAAGGATGTGGAGAAAACCGGTGAATGTCCCCAGGGTCCTCAGCCTGGGGCAACAAATCCTAACTCCTGGTACCCTCCATTCTCCCTTCTTAAGAAGAGTAGAGACACACATAATCCTCTCCTTCAAAGCACCCTGACACACTGATGTGGAAAGAGGCATGAAACCCTCTACGTGCTTATGTCTCCTCATGAAACAGTACTTTTCCTTTGAAAAAATATTTCAAAGGAAAAAACATCCTCCTTCTATGTCCCCTACTTGGTTTTCCTTCACATAAGATTGCTGAAATGTGCGAAGAGTTCTGCTTGCAGAATGTGTAAGTAGTTTGGTTATAGCTTATCCCACTAGTTCCGTGTTTAGAATTTTGTCCTCATGTCTCAATATTTCCATGAAGAACATATTTAGCAATCATATGGCAGTGAGGATTGCATGAGCTACCTCTAGCCCGTCCCTTTCTCATGAGATATGGAGCTCCTGTACCCCTACACAGATGAATGTCTTCCAGGAACTATTTGTATCTTCAAAAGAAGAATGGTGAAGTCATAGCAAGGAGCACCCAAGTAAATCAGGGAGGAAGGCAGGATCTGAAGAAATCCTTAGGAGGTGCTAGAAAGTCACAAAATGGTCTGTAAAATTCCGAGGCTCGATGCATGATTACGTCCAAATGCACATTTGCATAGCTTGGAAAGGCTCCCCTAGCAAAGCAGCAACAGCAGCGATGGCCACAGCAACACTTAGCATTTGCTTGCCAGGTGATCAGCAGTAGGTACTTCATCCTGCTCCAACTCTAGCTGTCCCACTCTCATCTCCATTTCCCGAACATACAGACAACTGAAGAGTCTGAGTGACTAGCTCAGAGCTTTAGAGACATAATCAGGATTTGAACACAGATCATTTGGCCGCAGAGCCCATGGTCTTAGCCACTTCACAGTCACATTTGAGCTTGTAAACCTGGACACATATGCCATGCTGTACTATTGTAAAAAAGTCAAAGAGTAGCAATGCAGTGAGAATGTGTTGCTCACGTGGATTATAAGCTTTTACGTGTTCATTGTGGGGAGCTACCCAGGTGCATGGGTGTAGACACTTGATGCCTCTCTCTCTCTCTCCCTCCCTCCCCCCCTCCATCCTTGATTATCCACAGCCTCCTGCAACTCCTTATCATCAGAAATTCCCCTGGAAATTTCTACCCACCTGTCTCTTGAATAATTTCTATACCATCCAAATCATTCTAGTTTAACAAGTATTTAAGCAGGTAATAGAACCCAAATCCTTATTTGGAAAAAACTATACATAGAAATAAATTACATAATAATATTTGTCAGGCAACATGCTAAGTAGTGGGGATACAAAGATGATAAGCCCTACTCTCTGATAGCAAATTGATGCACTAATTAACATTAATAGCTTAATTGGTAATAACGGCTTAAAGCATTACCCCATCTAGTTAAGATGTTATCATTTCCATGGAGTCTTTCAATGTTCAAATTCAAGGAAATAATGTAAAGTATGAATTTCAGCACTTTTAGCAGACTGGAGTAAATTGGACAGAAGGACAGGAAGAGAAAACTTTCTAATTCCACTGAACTGAAAGCATTTCTGAGTCAAGGAGTCTTTGGGAGTCTCCTCAAACCCTCTGGTATGTGGTTTGTCTGTAAGAACAGAATGATTGCCAAGGGCCCAGAACAGTCACATGTTCATGATGAGCACAAATCACTCAAAACTGTGTGCATGAGAAGGGCTCCTATAAGACAGTGCTTCTCAGACTCCAATGTCATGCGAATCATTTGGAGGATGTTGCTAAAATTCAGATTCTGATTCGGCAGGTCTCAGGTGGAGCCTGAGAATTGTACTTCCAACAGGTTCTCAGAGCTCCTGACACTGGGGGTCCTGGGACCAGCACAGGAGAAGCACAATTCTGGAGTCCTTTATACCGCATCAACTCCACCCAGTGGCCACATGGGTTTGACTGGGTAGATTCTTCCATGGATAGAGAATCTACTCCCTCTTGGGGGAGTTTTTCAGTCTTTGAACTGTGCAAATTATTGGAATATTTGTCCTTATATCAGGCCCAAATCTGTTCTCCTCACCTACTAAATGTTGATCTACCCAAAGATCAATGAATTCCTTACATCTAGATTCTCAAGTATGTGTGATGAGTGGGAAATAGGGAAATCAATTCCAGTAACAGGTTAACTACAGAAGCCTACTGGTTTTCTCTGCACTTGTGGGGCTGATTCTGCTGCTCTTTGGGTCAATAAAGGCTGAGTCATGGAAGTCTTCCCTTACAGGCTGGGAGAGCTGGGAACAGGCACCCATGGCTTCTTGTACTGTATTGTTTGTCAAGAACTTATGGGTCTAAAAACTTGTTCCTAAATATTAGGGTTTCTTCAATGAGATGGGAAAGGCAATTAGAAGGAAAAAAAGTTAATGCAACCCTTTGGAGAACATGGATTGTATCCCAACACTTACAGGAGTCATGACCTGTGGATAGGCGGGCATCTGGGCACCAGAGATCATGTGTGTCTCCTAGTCTGATGCTCCTCTTAGACAATTCTGTGTCCTGCAGGGCTTCCCTGTTCCACACTAAACTCTAGTGTCCCATGGACCTTTCGAGAATCAGTGATGTCTCACATTGTGTTGGCTCTGAGTAAAGGTGAGAGTGTGAACGAGCAGAAACAAAGCAGGTGCTACCTGTTCATTCTCCGTGTGGCACAGCCCACACCTGGATAGGAGCATCCAGCACAACTGCTGTGCCTGAAGGTCTAAACTTTTAGCTGCAGCTTCTTGTTGGATAATGAATAATGGCACCTGTCAGGGATCAGTGCCACCAGTGAGACCAGGGACTGACACCCGAGGCGCTGGTGATGTCTGAGCCATAGTCCAGTTTTACAAGCCATACTTCCAATTCTCCAACCAGAGGAAACACTGGAAAGATATAACTGGTCGAGCAGCAAGGCCAAGCTTGAGGCTACTGGGATAGACCCCCTGCGGAACTCCATTTTCCCTGAGAAGAAAAGTGTTGAGAGGACAAAGGAGGGGAACCACGCCACCCCACCCCAGCACATACACGCTCATCACCACCCTGTACCAAATGGAACATTTTCAGGCCCCAGTTATGATTTAAACGAAGCACACCACACCAATATTGTGTGGTGCCATCTGTTATTTTATATTTCACGAAATTTGGCCAGTTTTGAAATATTATAATTATATCTCTTACATTACGTATGCAACGCAGACATTTTCTGAAACATAAATACAGTATGTGGGAAATGTGACTGTATTTATAGCTATTGGCTGATGGAAAGCAAAGGGCAGCTGGCATCCTCAGAGAGTGAGGAGCACACAGATGGCAAAGGGAGCAGGCCCCAGGGTCAGGACCATACCTCTTCCCACCACACCTCTCTGCTAACAAGGGTCTGCTGCTCACAGTGGGCCAGCCCCCCCATCTTCAAGAAAGGTCATATATGCCATATTGCAAGTATCCCAAGGTCCAGTGTGTCTCCTGCTCTTCGGCTATAGGTGCCAGACACAGACATATTCAACAGTGCCCAGCCTCAGGGAATGGGCACAGAGTAGGCACAGCCCCAAAGACAGCTGCTTCACCCAGATGTTCCTTCCAGCAGTGCTGTGGAGCAGAGATTGGGCAGGAGGAAGTTAGATCCTTGGAGCCAAAGGACCAGGAGTTTAGGTGGAACTGCTCAGGGGCATCCCCGAGATCATCTGTTTGCTACTTCGAAGCAGAACTGAGAGCTGGACGGCTTATCTGGGTACCTGCCAGGAGGGGCAGGCAAATGGGCAGACCCACTCAGAGTCTCGATTTCATCTTCAAAGAAATAATGTTGCTTACTTGAGTGTTGTTTTTCTTCAAAATGCTCCAAAGTGCTTTGCAATAGCAAAGAGAAGAAAGTAGATGACACATAGTTGAGTTTCCCTTCTCTGCCTCTCCAAAACAAAGGCATTATTCAGAGATGAGAGCTATTTGATGACTCCAGGCTGTTCTGCCACTGCCTTTACACTCATCTCAGAAGCGCTGCAAACCTTTCTCTCAGAACACTCACTGCTGCTGCTTAGGACTATTCAGCCCAGGAAGAGCATCACTGGCATTGCGACTTGTAAAAAAAATTATTTAAGTTAGTTGCTAACATTTAAAAATCAGAGATTTCACATAAAATCCAGTCTCCTGAAAAACCATAAGAACTGGCATCATCAGATGCATATTTCTGCCCAGCAACAATCTGCCTTCTCTGAGGAGCAGCTGCCCCCTTTGGAACACAGCTTTCCTCTATTTCTCCTCTCTTCGCCCCTCCACACGCTCCACACTCTTGCCTGTCACCTGCCTGGCCCTTGTGAGCACTTATGTTTATGACTCCTGAAGTAGGCAATCGACTCCTATGGAGAAATATGGGCTAGGAAATTAAGGTAACTTTTTCTTCTTGATGTCGGGTTGGTGAAGCATTAAAATATATCTATAAACTCTCCAAGAGGAAATTAAAGTGAAATTTACAAGCCTCTCTGATTTTTTAAAGAATCTCTTGAAAGTGAAAAGATAAATCTCTTCCATAGACCTTATTTTACTGTATTTTAGTCTTCTGTTTATTTATCGTTCTTTACCAACAGACTGTTGATAATGCAATTTTATGGCAGGAGTCAAGTTACTTTTCCTTTGCACACCAATGCCTGTAACAATGTCTGGCATATAGGAGACCAGAATCTATGGAGTAAGGGAAAGAAGAATGAGCTAGAAAGCCAGAGGCTTTGAGCTAAACTGAGGCTGAAAGAGTGTCCATTCTCCAAGATCCTCATCGAGGACGCTCCTGATTTTGTAAGGCCCCAGACACAATGTGACACACACCCTGGCTGGCCCACAAATGTTCCATGTCCCCCTCTCCCTACCAGTCAACTTTGCTGCTGCAGAGCAGCCGGATGCCCACCCGGACTTCTGAGCCCCTGCCTGTGGTGATGCACACACAGCTTGGTGGCACCTGCTTCTCAAAAGTCACTGCCCATCAAGATCCAGCCGTGGCTTCAGGGAGAGGAACAATCTGAATGGCGAAACAAACAAGCACTAGGAGAGCAAGCTGAGGCACCCCAACTCCTTGAGTCTTATACCCACCTCAGATACAGCCTGGGGCTGGGGGACAGACTTGCCAAATGAAACAATCTGTACAATAATTTTTTTAAATCCTGTTACTGAATATACTGATATATTTTAGGGCTTTACAAACTCTACATCAAAATTAAAAATTAAGCCAAATATGGTGGTGCAAGCCCATAGCCCCAACAATTTGCGAAGCTGAGGCAAGATCAGAAATTCCCTGTCTCAAACAGAAAATAAAAGTAGTACTGGGGTCCTGATGTGGAGAATGTAGCTCACTGTGAAGACCCTGGGTTCACTCCCCAGCACCATACAAACAGGAACAATTAAATTTAGTAGCTAGGCGTAAGTGGCACATGCCTGTAATCCTGAAACACCGGGAGTCTGCACCAGGAGAATCACACGTTCAAGCCCAACTGTGGAAACTTACTGACTCAGAGAGACCCAGTCTCAAAATTTAAAAAGTTTTTAAAAGGTAGGGATATAGCTCATTTCAAGGGCCCTGGGTTCAAGTCCCAGTAACACACACACACACACACACACACACACTACATTCAGTCTCTTAGAAGATATTTTCCCATAGGAGTTTTTAATAAATGGTACAAATGTGGGGATGCTCTTGACCTCATGCTGTCTGCACATAGGTGTACCCAACACTGGCATCAAAGAGAAGACAGGAGCTTCCCCCTACTCTCCTACTCCTGATCTAGCTAAGCCCTCTGCACCTCTCTGACCTTGCCGGGATCCTCAGGATGAGCAGCTACTCTTCCTCCAGTCCAGCACCACTCCAAGCAACAACTCCATCCTGCCACTAGATTAACTTCCTTACAGTGTCAATCTGACCACATCATCACCCTTCAACAGAAAACCATTCATTGTTTCCCAGGGCCTGACATTCATATGGATCCCACAAGTATTTATGCCTAGCATGTGCCCCACATCAAGGGTAAATGTCAGAATTTTTTAGTTTAGGATGTAAGGTTTTCCAGTCTCTGACCTTTGCCTGTCTCCTCAAAATTCTGTCTCACTTCTTACCACTTTACTTCGACACTCCTGTCAGACTAAACTGCTTGGACAATTCCATGTTCATGATTATATCCAAACCTCGGCACATGCTGTTGCCTTACCTGACATATGCCTGTCTAGATCTTACTCTTTGCCAGTCCTACTTATCTGTCAAGCCTCCTAACTTTGGGCCTCTTCTGCAGATGCTGGATTTAAATATTTCATATGTGTATCGACACATATACACAAAATACAAGTATATGCACACTTGTCTTATGTACTTTTAAATGCCCAGTATATTGCACTCACAGTGATTTGGGACAAGAAAATGACCCGGGTTTTTAATCCAAATGCTTTAGACATTTCAGTCATCTTAACTATCACATGGCAAATGGTATCAACCAATCTCAGACATTTTCTGCACCTGAATCCAAGTTACTACATAACTTGGCCCCTAGAATGCCTGCCATGGAGGAGCAGCTATATTCCAGGCTTAGAGTAATCGATGAAGACATGGCCAGAGTCATTTTCAGAGTGCAACTCCAACTGCTCAGAAATGTTTGATCTAACCCAGTCAAAGAAGCTGCCACACCTGTCCCTACCCCATCCAACCACCAGACTCTGCCCTCCTCAGTTAGCCAAACGAAACCTTATGGTCTTGGCTCAGTTGTTCCCAGCCACTCTATTTAAAATAGCATGCATTCCAACTTATTGCTCTTCAGCCCCTCTCCCTATTTTGCTTTTCTTTCAAGTACTTGTCAGTAACTGACATGATATGCATTTCCTTGTCTATTGTCTACATTCTCCTAGGATTTAAGTGGACACTGTCTTAATTACTATGCTTCATCAGCACCTAGAAGTGGGCTGGGAACACAGTAGATGCCCAATGCATAGCTATTGAATGAACTAGAGAATTATTAAATAGCAGCACAAGGGAGGCACTGACAATTTGATAAAGCTGTGACAAGCAGGACCCATCTCTGCAATATGGATGATATTCTCCCTATAATAAAAATCCTTTTCATTAAGACCAATCAATCTACTCTCATTTAACTGATTTAAATGACAGGTAGTTAGAATGGTTATTTATGCCTTCAGTACATTCTTAATAGGAGAGAGAAAACCATGTAATCTACAGGGGAGAGAGTTAGTCAAAAGCTAAGATTTGGATCCTGGCCAGTCCACAAACTGGTGTACGTCTCCTTGCAAGAAACCCCTCAAAGCCTGAGTGAGGCCCCAGCTATGAATTCATCCTGGAACCCTCCTTTCATGGTGCCTTTCTTTTACCATCCCTTCCTAACCAGAGTGGCTGGAGGCAGAGAGCATGGCCTTCTTCTCTATATTATAAGCCAGCAACTTGCATAGGTATCTGGTGCATAGTAAAGGGATTGACATAAAGTTTCCACTCAGGTCAATGCAACAGAGAGAATACCAGACTTAAAAGATGTGTGCTACCCAGCACTTGCACTTTGCCTGCCTGGGGGAGGCCCTCCTTCCCCTAAGGTATCTAAGGGAGAGCAGCGGTGTTCTCCCTCTCTGCACCAAGGCTGGAAGGGGCCGTTGAGAGTGCAGTGGTGCAACACCAGCAAACTGAATGCATGAGCTTAGAGCTTGAACTCTTAAGACTCTGGCCCTAAAAGAAAATACAGAGACAGGTGAGGTCAATCACAGGGGCAATGGTTCAATTAAGAGTTGACCCCACGTGTCCCTGGGTATGATGTCTGCAGTGGCTCTGCAGTGGACATGGTGGGCAGTGCCAATGGTCTGACCTGCTGTGGTCTCAGGTTCCTCATCCCCTTACTTACTGCTTTGTGCTCCAACCTTCCCATTGATTGTGTGTGCTGCCAGGTGTCCCTCTGATAAATTCCTTTGTTGCTTAGACTAGTTAGACTTCCTTCCTGTTGCTTGGAACTAAGAACTGTGCTGAATGCATACAATCTTTCTGGACTTCAACTTCCTCATGAAATGCAAGGGCAATGATTCTTATTTTCTGAGTTGATGTGAGAGTTAAGTGACGTAAAGTGTTCATAAGTAACATAAAGTATTTGTAGCCAGTCCTACAACAATCAGAAGCATATAACAAACATGCAGTAAGTCTGAATTTTCTTCCTGCAACCTTAACAATGCTCTCGGGCCAACCAAGCTGAAGAAGTGGCTTGCCTTGATGATCAGTTGCCTTGATGCAGGAATCCCCAGAGCAGCTTTGCCTGAATGTTTGTGAGCAGTAAAACAATGTTTACCAATTTGCCAGGAGTACAGGCTTAATTAGTGTTTGCAAACTACTTGACATCCTTGAAAGAAAGGTGCCACCCAAGCGCAGGCCATTATCATAATCAACTGGTAGCACACAGGCCTGAGATAAGAGCACAGGTCCACCTGGGATGGCACAGGTACACGGAGGCCCAAGGGACACTAATGCCCTTTTTATAACCAGCTTTATTGAGGTATAATTCAATAAGCATACAAGGCACTCATTTAAAACGTACAATTCACAGGTATGCAACCATTACTACAGTCACTTTAGAATATTTTCATCACCTCCAAGAGAAGCAAATACTTCCCACTCCCCCATCTTCCCCAGCCCTAAGCAACCACTCACTGCTCTCGTTGCCATCTCTTTGGTTAAGCGTAATTCTGGGTTGTTGACATAAATGGCATCAGGCAATGTGTGGTCTCTTGTGCCTGGTTCCTTCCACTTAGTATTTCCAAGGTCCATCCACACTGCAGCATACATCAGAGGTGTATACCATTCTGTGGCCAAATACTGTCCCTTTGCATAATGTTCACTATATGGATGCACTGCATTGTATTTGCCCATTCATCTGCTGAGAACCTATAGAGTTGCCTACACCTTCTTGCTACTGTGACAAGCACTGCTAGCTTTGAACACGTTTTTAATTTTGGGGGGTACATATCTGGTGAATTATGAGATCTTATGTTACCTCTATGTTCAACAGTTTGAGGAACCAGCAGACTGCTGTCCACAGAGGCTATGCCAAGATATAACTCACCACTTTGATGTCTTTTTGATTTTATAAAGATGTTGGCCCTTCCTTATATTTAAAAGTAGTTCTGCTAAAATCCTTTAAGGATTTTTTCATTATTCAGAAAATTATACATATTTTCTCTACCTTGCCCTGTCTGGGTCGGTGTCTCTTCTCGGGCCAAAGCATCTCTAGCTTCTGTTCAGGCAGACATGCACTCATACTCTGGCTGAGAGCTCCCGTGAGCAACCCCAGCCTCTTCTGTCCTAGGTCTAGTCGCACACTTCATGATTAGCAAGATGTGCCTGTTCTGTAAGTCAGCCAACACCAGACCAGTGCTCACAACCCATTCTAATCTGTCTAGCACCATTGTCCTGTGTTTACATTTAAAAGAAAATTATCTGATTTGATCCCAACTCGTTCATATATGTCCAAGACTCTAGTCAGAGGTTTAAATTTTCAGTGTGTACATTGGAAAATATGCATATGATGATTTTGTACACTCATAACTTGAAAAGTTAGAATGCTTAATAATAAGCAAAAGAAACATATCACTGAACTGCAGAGTGGTTTTCAAGGCAGTCTTTTGTAGGGTAGTATGCTCTGGCTCTGCTAGGGCGTACAGCGTTCTGTTGTCTTTCACCAGGTCCTATTTACACACTTATATTTTCTGCCTGAAGGCTGTGGGATTTTGAATTTGCAATCTGTTATATAAGGGATCACTGAGAAAGAGTTTTACTTCATGTGAGAACATAACATATCCATGCCTCACCAGACTTATTGGAAATATTACTTTAGGAGCATTTTCTACACTAATTACAAATTCTTCTTTAGGGGAATGGTCAATGAACAGGCCAGGCCACATATTGTCCCATCAGATATGCATTTAAACCCTTCTCCTCATATCCTTTAGCTAAATGAACTCAGAATGTCACTTAACATCTTTGAGTATCAGTTTCTTTATGTATAATATTGGGATAACGCTAGCAACTTCACTTGGTTCATCTGACGTTTAAGTGAAATAGAGGACGTTAAATTTATATTATTTTTCATACTTTTCCTCCTGTTAGGATCCGTGTTAGTTGAGACACAGCTATATATACTTGACAGCAATGCTTTTCAGTTTGAGTAAAAGGAGAGGTTGTACCAGCTCAGATGCCGTACTGAGCAACGAAATAGTCTTGGGCCCTGTTGTGATACTCCACCCTTCCGTGTCTGTTTCCTTCCACTATGATACCTCACATCTATTCTCACTACACAGACTGTCCTTAGATAACTGGACTTTTTAATACCTTGGGGGGGCTAGGCAAGCACTCTACCCACTAGGCAGTGCCCTCAGCCAATGGTCAATTGGAATTGTGGTGAGGGAGGAAGAAAGAGATAGCATCTGTGGCGTGCTTGACACTGCTCAGTGGCAATGTCTCCTGTGTCAGCCCGTGCACTGGAAAGCACCCTGGCTGTTCTTGCCAACTCTATCCATTGCAATGAGAACTATTATTTACCCAGGGCCTGTATCAACACCTCTCAGGAAACAAGCCTGGGGCTGGTACTCCATACCAGCAGGCAGCATCTCCCAACTACTGCTGGAACTGGGTTTTTTTCTTTCAATAGCATTTCTTTTTTGAAAATGTATTTTAGAATTCAGATGTTCCATTAATTCATACTGGAATTTATAGTGATCTTTACCTCAGTTGGTATATGTTTAGAGAGTTCTATTATTTATTTAGAAGCCCTTGGAAAAATTTTAAAAACTCATAGAATTGAAATGTAATATTCTCATTAGTAGTAACATTTTTTTTAAAAGGAACAAAAGGTGATAATATGTTTCTTTTGCTTAAAATTTACAATAGGCTTTTGACTGGAGAACTTGTATTATTTGCTTTGGGTCCTGAAGCCAGACCTGCTGTCCTCCCTGTGGGGCTTATTTCCCAGAGGGGAGCAGAGGGTTCCTCCACCTAGTAAGAGGAGGGCATCTTGGCGAGGCTGAGGAGGAGTGGCCCAAAGGAGTTAAAGATGCCATTTCCTCCTAGAGAAAATGCCAGACTTCTGTTTTCTGAGATAAATAAGGTCCACGTAGTGTAGAAAGTAGTTTTTGACAGATGATGACTCTTGAGAGAGGCAAGCCAAGACATATTCAATACACTACAGTTTACTTCAGAAAAAGCCAAATTCTCTGAAAGAGCTGGAGAAACCTGGACTTGAGAATAGCTCTACCATCTCTGGAAAGCATCCAGAGTGCCACAGGCATCCAAGAGAGAGTAAATAAAATCAAGCTAATATCACATCCTTTGGTTCTCTTTCTTTCTATATCATTATTTGTAATGGTTTGCCATATAGATTAAATTTCCTAAATGCTGTTACTAATCTATGTCTTTCCTTAAACATCTGCAGTAGTAGCTCCCCATTAGTTCTGTAGTCTTACTTTGAAGGCACCGCATCTCCGACCCCCAGCTGACATCTCTCGTTGCCATGATGGCCCACACTAACACTCCAACATCTCGTCAGACCTTACCAGCTCCGACTTCTGTGCAGTGTGGGCTCTGGAGAGGAGTCTGGAGCTGCTTTCCTTACACTCAGAACTAGCTCCATCTCTTGGGTGGTGTTGTCCCTGCCTGTCTCAGCCATCTGCCCTCAATGTTCTCTAGCACCTCTGAAAATATTGCCTGTATTCAACCCTGCCCCCTTATATGTGCCATCGTTTTTCAATTAGACCATGAGAACCTTAAGGGGACTATTCATCTTCTCCAATGTTTATTCCCAACAACCAGTATGCTTCTCTATCTCTAAGAAATAAGTGCCAGAAATATTTTCTGAGACGATCAGCAGTAGGGAATTCCTTGCCCAAAGTTGTGAAGAGTCTTCTACTTGTGGGACCAGATAATTCCCTCCCTCTTCCCTAAGCCTCTTTTCAGCTGCTGTAGCCAAGAAGCTCCTGGCCTTCTCTGCCTTCCCCACAGAAAGGACGAGGGTTAGAGATGGATTCAAACAAAGGAATCAGGAGTACTCATGTAGATGATGTTCTCAGGAGGTGAGACCATGCCAAAGCCAGTTTTCCTTTTCAATACATTTGGCTGGAGCCATGTACCTGATGGTCAAAGCCCATCCAAGAAGCAACCATTTGAAGCAAAGGTCCAGCTCTCTGAAAAGGGAACTTGGCAAACCTGAGTTGCCATGGTAACTGGGCTCCCAGCTTCTACATTTCCTACTTATGTTTTTTAGTTTGGGGTTTATATTTTGGAAAGTTTTCCTCCTTCCATTTAACCTCCAAATGTGTAAGAAAATATCTGCCAGGGGAATTAAGAGAACTCATGTATAACTGCCTAGGAACCATAGGGATTTGAAGGTCTCTGAGACTGAAAAATATAACACAGAGGACATGGAATCTAAGCAACAGGATATTAGGACTGAGGGTTGTAGTAGGTCTCAGGCTTCTCTGCAGCCTCCTCCTTTATTCAACCAATCCTTCACATGCCATGATGATCATATTTCATTTTTACAAGAAAAGGCATCAAGAATCTTACATTTGGGGGGGTCTGGCAGCATTTTTAAGAGACATGGAGCTTAAAACATATTCAGAAAGGACATTTGGCATGTAGTTAGGCCCCAGTTCAGTCAGCCTATGTTCATGGCAGCCTTGAGATATCATCAATCATTCAATATATCAGTGGAACCCAGTATAGAGACTGAAAAAAAGAGAATGCCCAAGAGGACCCAACAACGAAGGGACATTAGTGGGAAGGTGGAAAGCTTGTGCCAACCCCATTACTTTCCAGTTAGTGGCTCCTATTCTGAATGGCTAGTCAAGGCTCCCTCCGAAAGAGATGAATGATAAAGCCAGCGGTGTGGATGAAGTCCTCCCTGATAACGTTTTGTCCTGAGTTTCTGTGCCAGATTTAAAGTTGCAATGAAAATAGAGTGCCTTAACTTTGCCAATTACAGCAAGAATGCTGCTTATCTCTCCTGTTGGCTGCTAAAATGTCTTAAGGGTTCAGATTAGAAGACACAGACAGAAGGAGGGAAGAGTTATTAAATTTTGAACCTGACACAGACAAAAATTAGAGATAAACAGACGAGAAATAGAACATCTTAGATTTCAGCTAAGAGATCAAATTGATGATGTCATCAATAACTTTAGGGTACAGGAAAAAGGAAACTCAATACACATTCATAGTATTTCTATGACATTGTATATTGCCCATATGTTACTTTATGTATATGACTACTCTCTATATATAGTCTTAACACTTGCTGTCATGTATTGAAGTGGTCTTGGATACACAGTTACCAGTTAACTATGCAAGTGAAGACTTCAAAAATTCTTCCTGGCATACATCTTTACACATGTGGCATGAATTATTTCCAGAGGACATGATAATAATCTATCAATTTTAGGAGCTAAACCGAGCACACAGAGATAATTAGCTCAGGCACACCAGATAAACATGTCAAGATAGGAGAAGCATTTTTTCCCTTAAACAAGAAAAAGCAATGTGATAGGGAATATTCTTCCAGGGTGCATTAACCATATACCTGTAATTAATGTTCCATAATAAACTCTTAATTTGAGCCAATCAGTTTTGACCCAGGATACATCTGGTGACAGGGTCATGAATTTGGAAATGGAATTCTAGTGTTTAAAATAAGCTTTCAGGTCTTCAGCTCTCAAGGACCCTCTGATCAATTCTCCTACTCTCAGAGAAGACCTCACTTAGTCCACTTCCATCTATTGTAAACCTCTTCATCCATTATGTTGTATCCTGCTCTTAATGAAAATCAGGAAATATTACTTCAGGCTTTGAACTGTAGATATATTTTAACTACTCAAAGCCATTTTGAAGATATCTCTCCTGATGACTTCTTTGAATCCACTGTGCGGGGTGGGGAGGAGTAATTTCCTATTGTCTTTTTCTTCTGTGAAGAAAGGAAGCAGTTTCTAGTGACACCAGATGGAAAACATTTGGAAATTTAGGGTCAAATGAAAAATAAATTGTATAGAGTGCAATTACTAAATGCCTACAAATACCATTGTTGGTGATAAATTCCATTAATTTTAAGGCAAAGCATCAATTTTATATTAGATCTTTATGAAGACAAAAGAAAATTTAAACTTTTATTGTAAGATACATTTGCATTTCAGTACCACTAAAAAGGAGAGGCAAATAATGTGCTTCTGAGAATCAAGAAAATATGGCTTTGTTGATTTTTATTTGTTTCATTGTCTTGTCATGCCAATGTTCTCGTGCAACTGTAGCATTTAGCATAAGAAAAACCAGGTTTTACTCATTAATTCACTCAGTTCCAGGGTGAACCTCACTTGTGCTTGTAAATGTGACCTTAAGATGTTTTCAGTCTGAGTGCAGTGCAGATAGAGAAAAAGTCAGACTAAGTAAAAATGGAATGGCAAGGTATCTGGAGCTCTTCCTTGGATGTTGTTCCACAGCCCAGGATTATGTCAGCTCAGCTCCCCTTTTCTGCACACTTGGCCTCAACTTTCAGACATTGGTCAGGTCACACTGCAGTGTGAGACTGCCACTTCTGGATAAGACACATTAATTAGCTGTGGACTGGCCTACCCTCCTTCACTGGCCATAAAAATGGAATGAAATGCAGGAGTCACTTGTTTTGGGGCCCTGGACAGCAGGTGGTCCCAGACCTCAGTCTTTGAGAAAAGAGAAACTTCAGAAGTGAGCCCACAGTTTCCACAGCTCTGCTTTTGGATAATGTCCTGACATTAGTCCAATCTAACACAGTAGCCCCACTGAGTAAAGATGCAGATTTCAGATTCTGGTGGAGCAGAGGAGGATGGGGTCTGCAAAGTGAGGAACCAGAGAGAAGGAAGCAGCACTTCTGGGAGGGAGGGGAAGAAAGACAGGACTCTTTCCAGGGGCTTCTCAGAATCTGCCCTAAAGGACGCTTGTGCGGGCCAAGGGGAAATACTGAGACTTACCAGAGAGGGAGCATTCTAGGCAGACAAGAGAAAAGTACTGTAGTGTTAAAGTTAACTAGTTCGAAGTCTTGGCCCACCTGAGTGGAGGGACGTCATTCACATCTTACCAACTCCCCAGAAATACCCTGAGATACCCAAAGGCCCTGCCTTAGGAGTAATGACCTTACCCTGGAGTCAGCACTGTGGACTCTCCAACACAAAGTCTGAAAGCAAGACCTGACTTGGCCTCGGGTGAAAGGGGGTTTGCAAGTGAGTATTGCTAAGTTGGAAGAACTTGGAAATCAGTATTACTAAATTAGAAGGACTTGGAAATATCTCGGGCTTTCCACAAACTGTTTCAATATGGCTTAAACTCAGGACTATATAGGCTCGAGAGCATTAGTCAGTAATTGAATTCCCTTCTAGAATAAAAATTATCACTTTTCAGAGAAACATTACAGAAACCAGTCACTATAATGCACCTTCAATAATGTCTACTAAACTATAACTAAACATGCACAGATATGGGAAAATATGGCCTATGGTCAAGAAGAAAGGGCAATTAATGGAAACATACCGTCAAATGATCCAGATGTTGGATTTAACACAGATTTTAAGGCAGCTTTTATAAACACTATATGTTCAAAGAATTTTTAAAAATTCAGGAAAAATGTACTTTTAATGAGAAAAGAAATTTTCATCAGATAAATAACAATTTTTAAAAGGAAAATTCTAGAAGTAAAAGGTGAAATATATAAAAAAAAATTTAAATTATTACAAGAGTTCAACAGCAGAATGGAAGTGACAGAAGAGTCAATAAACTTGAGAAAGTATCAGTAAAAATTATCTAATTTTAAGAAGTGATCAAAAGGGAAGAAAAATAAAGCCTCAGGGATCCACAGGACAATTTCTTTCTAATATGCATAAAATAGGTGCACAGAGGATAAGAGAACAGGAATGGGGTAGAAAAAAATTTAAAGAGATGAACAAGCTGAAAATTTGCCAAATTTGATGAAGAATAACACTAAAACAAGCCTATGCATAACAATTACAAGAAAAATCCTACCAGGGACAACAGAGGAAAACTGCTAAAACCCACACAGAGAGGAACCCTGGAAGCAACCCAGGGCAGCTTTTTCTTTCTTTCTTTCTTTCTTTCTTTCTTTTTCTTTCTTTCTTTCTTTCTTTCTTTCTTTCTTCCTTCCTTCCTTTCTTCCTTTCTTCCTTTCTTTTTTTGGTACCAGGGATCCAACTCAGGACCTTGTGCTTGCAAGGTAGGCATGGTGCCACTGAGCTAAATCTCCGGCCCTACTGGACTTATTTCTGACTTAGCAGAAACAAAGGAAGCCAGGAAACAATGGAACATTTTCAAAATGCTGAAAAAAAAAATCAGCTCTTAATCTAGAACACTAGATCCAGCAATAATATCCTTTAAAAATGAGAGTGAACAACAGATATACTTAGGTACATAAGGCTAAAAAAGTGTTGCGCAGTAGACATATAATACAAGGCAGGCTGAACGATGACACTACACAGGCACTCCATTCTATACAGAAGCAAGAAGGGCAACAGAAATGGTGAGTTAGTAAGTTAACATAAAATATCATGCTTTCTTTCCTTTGGACTATTTCCTTGAAAAACCCCACCAGACTCCGGGTAGTCCTCACATGGCAAGGTAATGTGAGCTCATAAAAATGACTGAAGATGTTGAAGCCATACAGATTCGTTTTAATAATCAGTGGGGAAAAATGTGATCTTCCCATGATCTTCAAATAATTTGTCAGAATATTAACTCTCTTACTATTGATTACATGTGTGTATAGAAAATGAAAAACAATGGTTATAGTATTTAGTTGGTTTACTGTAAATTAAAACATTAGGAACATTGGGGATTGTTTCTGTTATAAAAATAAATTATGAAGAGTGATTTGAAAAGTTCTTACCTTCTTTTTGTATAACTTATGAGACAGAAAGAGCATTTTTTATGCCTTTGAAATTTTTCATACTTTTTATTAAGCATGGAACCATTTTTATTTTAGCCTTTGGGAGCTCAGTGTCATGAATATCTATGAGAGTTCTTGATATGTGATTGTGGGACTTTTTGATGGCATTACTTCTTCTAAGACACTATAGCTATTTTCCGTCACAGCTAGCAAGTAAACACAAAATTTCCTCATGTATGTTACCACCACTTGGCTATCAGCATATCTAGGGTAACAGTGTCAACATTCTATAGGTGTTTCTTCTGCAACATCACTGACCTATGATTCAGATTCCATCTCCAGCCCTATTTCTTTTCCTTCCTTTCATGTACTTTTACCTTCATTGCCCAACTTCCTCATTTCATTATGGATTTTTGTGAAATGCTGTATTAGGTTGTCACTGGGAAACAAGGAGGTAACACACCTACAGGGTTTGTGACCTGTGGATAAACTAAATAGCAAATGCAAAGTGATGTTGCCTGTAGGCTTTGGAAGAAGTGACATAGCGGGCCTGATCATGATGGGCACCTGTCATTTATGGTGTGATTTTTAAACTGAAGGGTAGCAGCAGTCATTGTGTCTTGTAAAGTCATAGTTCATAAATACACTGCCGTATCTGAAATAATCAATCTTAGTGGAGGCTAGTGTGATAGTGAGGACCAGGCATGTCCCTCAGAGCCCTACTTGGTAAACTTTGGTCCCCTGCTTGGTAATATTGGGAGGGGATGGAAGCTTGGGAATGTGTGGCCTCCTGGAGATCTTTAGGTCATGGGGGTGGGTGTCCCCTTAAAAAGAGACTCTTCTTCCTTCTCTTTCATTTCTCAGCCATGAGGTGAGTAGTTTTTCTCTGATTTTAAGGTTTTATTTCTCTGGAGTTTAGAAATTAAGAATTTATGTCATTATCCCCAAACAAACTCTAAAAAACAATTAGAAGAATTATTCCTAGGGCAACTCACTTTCCAGGTTTCCTTCTGTCTCTCTTAGACAGAAGTTATCTTTCTCTCAATAAATTTTTCCTACTCTTCAAAAAAGAATTATTTCTAATAAACTCATTGAAGAAATAAATTAAGATAATATAAAACATTCGAATAACCTAAAACAAGACAGTTAAAGAGTAACAGGAAAAAAGGCAAAAGGACAAATAGAAAACAAATAAGAAAATGATAAATTTAAACCAGGCATGATGGCACATGCCTGTAATCCCAGCATTCAAGAGGTTGAGGCAAGAGTGCCTTGCAGTTGAAGCCAGCCTGGGCTACACAAGTGCATAAGTGAATTCAAGGCTGGCCTGAACTATACAGTAAGACTGTGTCTCAAAAACAAAAAAGGATAAATTTAAATCTAATCCTATGAATTATTACATTGAATATAAATAGGCTAGCCATAACACTAAGAGACATGCTGCATAATCAGATTGACAAAAAACGCATATCATTGAACCTCAAACTTTACTAAAAATATTAAGGATATAAGGGACAGAAAGACTGGAGCAAAGCATAGCTATGCATGGGACTCCAAGCAGCATACCTGTGTCCTTTCTTCCACATCAGGATGTCTGTGCCATCCTAGAACCGATGTAGATTTCCTGATGTTGTATGCTACACAGGGTACCAGTTACACGAAGGAAGTGAGTGTAATCATGGATTGTTTCTATTCGATATTCCAATATTGCCTGCTAAATTTTTAGGTGACACAAATATTATCTAGCAAAAAACATAGACTCAAGGTTTGATTATTATAAGCAATTATAGACAAACTAGGTATATCCTCTTAAAAGCATTCCATGGATGAGAATTCACACATCTGTAATAACCATCAGGATGCCCAATTATGATGCTTATATATCACATGACTTGAACTTATTATTTCCCCTAAAGTCATTCCCAATTCACCCAACCTTTTGTTTCAAGGACTACCCTTTTCAAATCAAATGGCAATAATGAATTTATCAAAATAAATTGACCATATGTGTATAGATCTCTTCTGAGACTTCATTCTTTCCCTTGATCTCTAAGCTGTATGACCACTTGTAAGCCACTTAACCTTTTTACACCTCAGAGTCCTAATACACAAAATGGCAATAACAATATGTAATTAATTATATTGATGTGATTGTTAAATGTGAAGGGGCTGGTGCATAAAAGGTGTTCAGTATGTTATGGTGAACATATTATCAGTACTCAACTTGAGCTGTGTAATTGACCAAAGATTGCAGAAGATTGTATTTCCCCCAGTTGAGACTACAAATATGGAAAATTATAAAAAGTCATAATAAATTCACTTCACTTAATAAATCTCCTTTTGAGGATATAATTTTGAAAACTTAGCCTATATTCCCTCCAAATCCTGAAAATATTGTTAAAAATACGTGGTTTATGAAATATGCGTATGTGTATAGCCATCTACACACACCGTAAACTGTGTGTCTGTGCTGAAGTTAACTCAGGCATGTGAAAGCTGTATGACACTTCCTACATCCCCAACCACTCATTATGATTTGACTGCTGGGCTCCTACTCATCCTACTAAGCGTTTGTGTCACTTGCTTCTTTCTTATTTCTTATTTCTTCTTCTCAGTGGTGCCTCTATTCCTCCACTGCTGGATTTGCCATCTATACCTCTTTTTTCACATTAGACATTTTCCCACATTCCTCCTTTATGGTAGAGATTGTACCTTGCTCTTCTTTGCTACCCCTCTCCATGTATTTTCCAAACATATAGAATCAGTGTCTTGCACACAGAAGGTACTTCATGTAGGTGCTTAGTAGCTTAAGCTGTCTTCCTCCATGCTCCTTCTTGTCTCTAAGAAGATGCACCTATAGATGACCATGCATATATCTTCCAGGTACATTATTCAAATGTAAACATAGGAGCTCATCCAGATGTTAACATGGAGCTGCTTTCTCTGGTTGGGGCTCCTCTTTAGAATGACAGCTTTGTGAAGCACATCCTGTTAATGAAGTGTGGAGGAGGCACCTGGAGCCCATTAACAGTGGGTAAGCTGGCATGACTACAATCTGCCTGGGGGCTTTCATCCTATAGAACTTATCACTGATCAAATGTGGGGAACAGTATACTGTGCTAGGACTTTCTTTTCTGTTTGACCTTCCTTCACTCAACATGGGTTGTTTCTCATCATGTTTAGGGAACCATCACAACTCCAAGTTTCAACTTAGAAAAATGGTTCTCTCCAGGGTAACTGTCATGGCTGGCCTAATGTGAATCAACACTAGAGTCAGGAACACCCAAAATCAACTCAAATGAGTACAAACCTGCAGCAGGTTACTAGGGTATGACTGAAAACAGTATAGACTGATAAACGGCTGACGGGAGAGCAGGTAAAGTATAGGAGGGTTCATAGCCAGTTTTCAAGCCAAGGCCAGGTACCAAAGATATTAGAGTCAGGTCACCAACTAAAGTCAGAAGCACCAATATCAATCGGGATCCCCATAAGATAAGAACAAGGTCATTTTCTTGTTCATTCTTGAGATTCTCCTCCTTCAACTCTCAGCATTTTCTTTAGATCCCAATAGGAGGAGAAAAACAAACAAACAAAAATCCTTTGAGCAATCAACTTTAAAAGTTTCAATAATTAAGCCATTAGACCTCAAGCACTCAGAGAGCAATTTAGTTTAATTTACCCTGCAGGACAGTGGAGGAGAGGCCTCTTCACCATGGCAGAGCATAGTTACAACACTGCATCTTATCTAATAGTACTACCTGCTCTGACAAACCCCAAATCCCAGTGGGGTTCACTTTTCACCCATCCAGAGCAGGAAAAACATGTTTCTGGTCAATCTGGGCTCTTCCTGCTTCCAGGTAGCTACCTCATTCCCCAATACATGACCTCCAAAGTCACCCTTTGTCTTAGTCATTTTCTGTGTCACTGAGTCACAAAACCCACCACCCAAAATTTAAAGCAAGAGGTTTATTTTGGCTCCTGGTTTTAGAAGTTTCAGTTTCTTAGCTGGAAGTCCTGTGCCACAGAGGAAAGTTGCTCATGTCTGGGCAGCCAGGAACAAGAGAGGAAGTGGAGTCAGGAAGGGAGACACCCCCTTCTAGGTCATGCCCCCAGTAACTCACCTCCTCCTACCAGGCCCTACCAACTACCAGCAAGACAGTGCTGTCACCTCCATGAGTCAATCACCTTTCAGAAGCCCAGTCTGAGCTCCTTGGGGGACATTCTTGATACAAATTTTAATGCTCTACCCTGGGCCCCCAAAAGACTCATGTACATCTCTTTATGTAAAATGCATTTATTCCACTCCTAAGTCTTAGCAGTTCCAGCAGTGCTGAAAAGCTTGTCTTTAGTCTCCTCAAAACTGTAGGAAACACTTAATTGTGAGTTCTTGTAAAAATTAAAAGGAAAGCTAAACACTGCAGACACACAATGGTACAAGTTAAATATCCATTCCTAAAGGAAAAAATAAGGGGATAGAAAGAAATGAAACCAACCTAAGTCCAAAACCCATCAGGGCAAATGTTAAATCCTGTCATTCAGCGTCCAGCATTAGATACAAGTTGTGGAGACAAGATGTGAGCTCCAAAGGGGTTGGAGGCCCACCCCTATGGCATTGCTGGTTGCAGTCCTTCTGGCCTCTCTTTTGGGGTAGCTTTGCTCACTGCATGTGGTTTTCCTCAGGTGTTCCACTTTCCTAGCTTCTCCAACTTGTTGGGGGTCTCATTTCTATCTTTGGCTTCACTTTCATAGCTCCACACACTGCCCTTTCAGGATTATACTGCCTGGCTTCCCAAGCCTTCTTCTGAAATCTGGGTGGAAGGCTCCCAGCACCACAACTCTTGTGTTCTGCATGCCTGTAAACCAGCACCATGTGGATGACACCAAGGTCTGCTGCCCACTGGAGCAACAGCTGATCCTCTTTGCATCATAGCTGCAGAAGCCTCCAAGCATCTGCATGGCTGACCACTGTGAAATGAATCCCAAAGAACCAGTTTGTAAATACAGCGCTCTGAGACTCTCTTCTCAAAGCAAAGTCTTTTACTTTTTTTTTTATTGTCTCATTAATTTTCCACAGCTATACCCCTGAAGCAGAGGACAGTGGTTGCTATGTAATAGATACTCACGAAATATTGAAAGATTGCATAATTCAACTCCCTGTGAAATAGACATTCTTAATGGGAAGATAAAAACATTCAAGGATTAAAAATGTGAAGCATAACAACCAATATTTATTTTGTATGTAATGGACAAATCATTTTCATTTTCATATCAATGAAAGTTATAGGTACAGACTTCTCATTAGATCAGAAAATATCATGTTGAGTACGTAGCTATTGAGCCTCTGTTTTCCTTATATAGGAGCATAGAAGCAGAAGATCAAAAATGGTAAAATCACAAAGTTAGTCAGCTAATCCACTACTTAATTTTTCCACCATTCTCTCTCTCAAAAAAAAAGCAAAAGAAACTAAGCAAGCAAACATTCATATGATTTGTTGAATTCCAAGAAAAATAATGGGTTTTCATTAATGTTATATGATTGTTCCAAATTTAATTTGTAAAGTTATATATCATATGTTGCATAAACTCTTTGTAAATAGGGAAGGGAGGGCTAGGAACGGGGAAAAAATAAGAACCAAGATGCATTATGTAAAGGTACAACTCCCAATGAGAAATGTAATTGTGCTGTATACCTACAATGTACCAATAAAATAATTTAATAAAGTGCAAAAAAAAAAGAATTTCCATGTATGTATTCAAACCCATTCTGGATGGTAATAAGACCCTGGAGACATGAATGTTTTCTTTTTTCTCAGCTGTAGGCTCTTTGATGGTGTTTCTAAAATGCACAGATGTGCAGCCTTGCCACCTGAAGATTTCATCCACCTCATCTTAGGAGAGATCAAGATGTGTGTGTGTGTCTGTGTGTGTATTTCCCTCCAGGAGATATGAAGTGCAAAACACTGCCTTAATGGAATCTCTATGGAAAGATCAAACAGTTTACAGAAATGACCATGAGGTTACCTGGCATACAAAGTCTTTTACTTTTAGACCCTTGAGCTTGTGAAGTGTAGGTTCTTGTTGATCCCTTGTATGTCCTCAAGGAATCTTTCCTATTGTCCTGATACAATATACTAGGCTTCTTTGTAATGCTGATATTTTTCAGTAACCATGCTCTCCTTTGATCCAATTTTATATGCACTTTCGTTATGGCAAAACTGAAAAAATTTTTAAGTGGGCTTTTTGTTCCTGTTTCTCAGTAAAAATGATGTTAAAAGCAGCAGAGAGTATCCATGACACAGCTTCAACATTAGGCTGTCTTCTGCCAGATTAGTTCACTGTGCTTAATCTCAGTTTCCTGCAAAGTCTCTGGCCATGAGCAAAATGTACAGATTTCTACCAGAGAATAATACACACAGTCTCAATACCAACTGCCAATGGTGTCCTTATTCCTAACTGAAGCTCCCGAGCCTAATCTTTACTATCTGTATTTCTATCAGCATTCTGGTTTTCTGAACATGGACCAGAATCTCTCATCAAACTTGGTTTATTTCATTCTAGGGTTTCTCTCAACAGGATTTTCAAACTCTTCCTGTGAACCACTTTCAAAAACTTCTAAACCGTGTTGTCAGATAGTCACAGCAATGACCCTACTCTTGATATCTATCTTGGTCATTTTCCTTGTAGCTGGGACACAATATTCAATATCCACAACTTATGGGAGGGGAGGTTTATTTTGCTCACAGTTTTAGAAGTTTCAGTCCTTAGTCTGCAGGCTTCAAACAGGAAACAGCATGGTGTAAGGGCTCGAATGGAGGAAAGCTGCTCACATTACAGGGTCCAGAAAGCAAAGAGAGAGGAAGAAGCTAGAAAGAAAGATATACCTTCCAGGTCACCATTCCAGTGACCCAATTTTTTTACTCAGACTCCACTTCCAACCAAGTCAGCTATATTGCTCCCATGATTGAAGCACTTTCCAAAAGCCCCAACAGTGAGTGCATGAGGGCCTTTGGGAACATTCTTGAACCAAATCCTAACACTCTTTTCATTTAAATCAAGCTAAGTGGGGAACAAATATTTAGGAGTGGGTTTGGATTTTGTTTTAATAGAGCTGGCCTCAAAGTGGCAGAAAATACTTTCACTCTTTTGACCACCACTCTATTTTTTGGTGGCCCTAACTGAAAGGGAAGCCAGAAAATACAATTTTGGGGAGAGACAATCAGCCAGCAGATTCTGTTATCACCATTCACCTTTTGTGTTTCTTTATTTTGCTGATAGATAAGGAGGAAAAGAGAAAATTTCTACCTTGAGATTATTAAATCTGAGTTTAATTCACCATTTCCAGCTTACTTCTCACTTGAAAATGTTACATAGTATCTTGGAATAACCCTTCAGGGATTGCTAACATCCCCATTGAGCAAGCTGGATAGCCAGAAGTAGAGTCGCCCCTTTTACCTATTTTTGATATGCTAGCAGCAAAAGATCCCCCTGGTTCAATTCATGTGCTCATTCAATATTTATTTAGCAGCTAGTCTATGGATAATATTGTGATAGCTAAACAGGATGAGTCAAGCAATACTTGCTCCAGAAAGAAACAGTGACTTACAGGTGAACCAGGCTTCACTCAAGTCTTATGATCCATAGCAGCTATGCTGAGTAGTTCTCTCTCCCTTTAGATTGGGGGTTAAGGCCTAACCAGGGGGAATGCTTCCCCTGAGTAGCAGCACCCCTTTGTGCGTGAACACCCCCACTTCTGCCCTCTGGGTCCCTGCTGTCCCCCTGCCCCTGGTTCCTGCTGTATTCTCCACCTATGCTTTTCTGCCCATTTACATCTTGATTATTTGATTATCTAATTTCAAATTTTATGTTGGATGTGAATAAAGTTGCTGTCTCCCTAGACATTTGAAATGTAAAACCCCCTCTGTATCAGATATGCACAGAAAAGTTCTGAAACAGCTTTGTTCTAGAGCAGGTGTTGATGATAGTTGCTCCTCCAGGAAAGGACAGTGGAAATTAGGGTAGAGAGACATGAAGAGCAAGGAGTGGTCTCTACTTCTGACCCAGCAGCCTCCATGGCTCTGCAGCTCAGAGGAAGGAATCAGCTCTTGGCTCCAGATCTATGGCTCAGCTGCCGAGAGTACTCGGGGAGCTCCCAAGGGCTGGTGGCCGCCTACAAGAAAGATGGGGTACAAGAAAGCAGGCTTTGCAAGGAACCAGATCCAGACCCCTGCAGTCACTGCCATAGGACTGACAGAGGAGAGAGGGAGCCACAGGAAAAGGACAGGACAGGCAGAGCCCCAAGCAGAGGAGGAATTTCTGTATCATCTTGCGCAGACACCTGGTCAACCCTATTTCTGGATTTGACAGGCTGGAAAAACACAAACATGTTTTGGGGGAAATGCAAATCAATTAACAAGTGAATTAATAAGTGATTGTCTCTGTCTGAACTCACCCCCTGGCCACTCTGGCCTCTGAGTCTGAATTTAGGGCACCAGGGCTGGTCCGTGAGGAGCAGGCAGTGGAGCACGAGCTTGGAGTCACAGTGGTGCCACATTAGGACATGTGGGTCAAAGCCGGTCGTACATATAGTGAGGACCCTAAGTTATGATGGGTGAGGTGTTCCCATTACCAGGGACGCTGTACTAATATTATAGCTCAGCACCAACTCCTGTGCTTGGGGTATGTGGGTGTGAAGGAACCTCTGCACTGCCACCAGGGGCACTCAGAATACTTCACCACAACAATGAAAAGATGCTATGAGTTTCTGCATTAACCGTACTTTTATCGGGATTTTGGAGTATACTCCTTCCACTTATGCAAAAAATCAATTTACCGTAAACAGCACACCATGTTTCACCAGTGGTAGCTGTGCCTGTCATCTGTTCACTGTGTCTCCTGCCTGCATGGAGAGGCTAAGTTAAGGGACAGACCTGTGCCACCCGCGTTTGGGCAAGTGTGCTGTAGGATGCGGCTGCTAGGAGGAAATTGTCGAATATTCCAGTCCTCAGGACTTGTACCCCATCACTAAGTAATACACAGCTGCATTCAAGAGACTCCTGAATCTGACTGTGTTAAAGGGCCATGAAGGAAACTGATCCCAAGGAGGTTAGGCAGAGAGGAAAAATTCAAGAAAGGAACAGGGAGACTGAGGCCTAAGACACCAGTGTCACATACAGCTTGGGTGAGGCAGACAGCCCAGAGCTTCACATCAGTTCTGAGTAGATTTAGAATGGCTGGGGCTCTCTGTGAGTGGTCGTATGCCTTTGGAAAGTTCACTAGGCTTTGGGAAATACCAGCAGTGGTGAAGATCAAAGTGATCATATCAAGGCAACCAGAAAGAACAGTTCTTTGTTTCACCAGGCATACTTGCCTGGAAAACACAAGGATAAACTTTCACAAGGAGGAGCTAGATGTGTCCACCCACACAGAGACTGTCGAGCTCCTAGTCCCCTCCAAAGGCGGCGCTGAGACTGGAGAGAGTGTTTGAGAGGAGGGTGCGCACTTTGCACTGAGGGGAAGGTGCTTGCGGACCAGTCGCTCCTCACACAAAAAAGCTTTGACACCTTGTGTGTGCAGCCCACTGTGCAAGGTGCTCTAGAGAGTACAAAGGGAATGTGAGACACAGGGTCCCTTCCCTGCAGAAGCCGACAATAGAGCCTAATGAAACTGCTGAATAACAATTCAAGGCGACCTCTGATTAAGTGCTGTATGAGTGGTCCAGACAACACGTGCTGGAAATATCAGGGAAAACAGAGGAAAAGACTTCAAAAGGGAATGGCAAGGCAGCCAGACACAGGTAGCAGAGGAGAGAAGGAAAGAGCTCCAGGCAGAGGGGAGAATCGTGTAAGCTTTCTGGGAAGGAGAGACGAGCAGGTTCTGTGTCAGGGAGCGGCTGGGCTTTCAGAGGTGGTCTCTGAAGGGCAACATAGTGATGGATTCAAGGCAGGGATGTGGGATGGCTGAAAACAATGCACCAGTAGAACACAGGAAAAGACCGAGAGAACTGACATCCAGGAGAACAGTTTGCAAGGGCAGTGAACAGCTCTCAGATTGCACGGTGGCTGTGAGAACAGAGACTGTATGTTGAAGGACCTTGTACAACTCCTGATGCATACAGAGAAGAAAGGAAAGGGAAAAGCAAAAGGCATCGCAGAGCTACAGCTCACATGATTGAGAAATGCAATGCAAATTATGAAAGTAGAGGAGAGTGAAGAGAGAGGAGGAGGATGGAGCCACAGAAGCCCTCTGAAGTTTAAGCTCCCTGGAGGATGCACAGTATGGAGATGCCTTTAAAACCAGTGGTGAGCCAGGTCTTGAACATGAATGAGAAGTCAAGATGGAGAAAATGACTGGGAAAAGTCATCAGGACAAGAACCCAGGGAAATGGAAAAGAATTGTTCAAGGGGAAAAATATTTTAAAGAGATATGGCAAAAATAAAGGGAAGGCAGACATAGTAGCCCATGCCTGTATTCCCAGCAGCTTGGGAGGGTGAAGCAAGAGGATCACTTGAGCCCAGGAGTTCAAGGCAAGCCTGGGCAACACAGTGAGACTCCATCCGAAATAAATAAATGCATAAGCACAATAAAAACAAACAAAAACCAAAAATAAGGACAAAAGGGAAGTCAGATCTAGGGAAAATTATTGTGTCATATACAATAGAAAGAGAATTGATGTCTAACCTATATGATTGTCTTAAAGAATAAGAAAAAAGGCAAATTATCTAATTAAAAAACTAAGGATATAAGTAAGGAACTTTGCAGAAGAGAAAATACAAATATCTTATAAACATGTGAATGAATACTTGGCCTCTCCAGAATTTGGGACTCAGTATTATGTCAAGGCACAGACTCAGGTACAAGTCCAAATGCCCGAGTCACTCCTGACAAGTTGAGAGATCCAGGACAGGTTACTAGTCTTCATTTTCAGAATCTATAAAACAGGAATGATAAGAACAGAAACTTGCTGGGATGGTTGTAGGGAGGTTAAGTAAGCTAATATATGTAAACAATAGCCAGTCCCGGTTGAGAGTTACACAACTGTCAGCTACCAGCTATTATTAATGATAGAGAACTATAAATTATAGGCACAATGAGATATAATTTTTCACTCAAAGATTGTCAAAAAAATTTTGAAGATGACAATATCAAGTGTTGTCAAAGATTTAGGTGAAATGATACTTTTATAATCTGCCAGTAAGAATAAATGAAAATTAGTACCATATATCTATTTTGGAAAAGAGATAGCACATTTTACAATATTCTACTTTATGACCTAGCAGTTCTATCTCTGAGTATGCCTTGGGGAAAACTCCTGCATCTGAGCACAAGAAAACACATCCAAGGGTGTTGATGGAAGCACATTTTTCCTTGTTAATAGCAAAACATTGAAAAGCATGGAAATGTCTATAAATAAGGGAATGCATTACAAAAATAACTCAAGATATGTAATATGTTAATGATGCAATACTGCACAGCGGTTAAAAGGAACAAGCCAAACCTCTCTAAGTACATCAAAAGCCAGTGTCCTGACCTGTGAGTCACTTAGGGTACGTGTGACTTAAAACCATGAAGGTTCGAGGGAAGGCTCGCCTGGAGAGAGGGAGGAAGGGAACAGGAATAGAGATGGTGGTTGAAGCAAACTTTAACTTTCTCTGTAACTCTTTATTTCTTCAAAAAGATAAATGAACACTGGATACAAGGGAGACAAAATGCTAACAGTTGCTGATTTTGGATGGTTAAGATATGCATGGGGCTTATATTATTCTTTGCAAATTTTCTGTATTTTTAAATTTAAAAAAATTAAAAATGCTCTTTGAACAGATGTTCTGGGTGTCATGTAAAGTACTTCATGAAAAAAAAAGGAAGCGAAACAGTAAAAAGAGAGCAGAGAACTGGGCCTTTGGAATAGCATGCTCAGAAGGATGAGTTGGTACAGGTGAAGGGCTGCCAAGTCCCTGGGAAATGTCTGGTGCTGGCAGGCCCCACAGCCCAGAGAAGGGGGCTTCAGCTCTGCAGAATGAGGGGTCACATTGGATAGTGCAAGAGAATACCCATACCAGCACATGGGGCTGTGAGTCTGCCTTAGTCACTTTCCTCACTGCTGGGACAAGGACTCAACATCCATGGCCTAAAGGAGGCGAGATTTATTTGGCTCAAGGTTAGTCCATAGTCGACATGCTGCAAGGCAGACATGGCATGGTGGAAGGGCCTGGCAGGGGAAGGCTCCTCACATCATGGCAGCCAGGAGCCAGAGAGAAAGAAGGAGCCCAGAAGGAGACAGTCCCTTCCAGGTCACACTCCCAGTGATCCACCGCACCCCAGCAGGGCCCTAAAGTCTGACAAGCACAGCCAGGAACTCATCAGTGCATCAACCCACAGATGAGCACAGCGCCCCAAGTCCAATTACCTTCCAAAAGCCCCACCTCTGAACACAGGAGGCTTTAGGGGAACATTCTAGATCTAAACCACAAGAGAGTCCATACCTTGAGAGAGAAGAACCTCATCAAAGGGCAAGCATGGAACCAATATTGGAGAGAGAACAGAAGGATCAGCTAAAAACCAGTGACTCAGCGTTTGGCTGGGAAGGGAGCTAGGGACCAAGCAGCACAGGGAGGTAAAGTTCACAGGAGAGCATCTGGGTGGGGTTCATATTGCTGTGTGTGGACCCAAGGGAAAGATGTGCAGAAGGTAGAGTTAACAGTGTTTGAAAGAGGGAAGTGTGAGTGAATCCCTCCAGAGCTCACAGAGCTAGAATCCAGGACACACCCAGGCCCCCAGCACAAGCCCACACCAGGTAAAATCATAGCCTGGTCCATGGAATCACTCCCCATGCCTCTGCTGTGTTCCGGGATGACTGGAGAATGAGTTTGCAAGCAGGCCAGGCTTGCTCCAGCCACCCACAAGGAGAGCTGGCAGCCTGCCCCAGGGTAAGGGCAGCGCAGCAGATGCAGCCTTCTCATTAAGGGACTTGCATATGGAATGAAGACACCGCTCCCCTCGCCCACCCTGGCACCTACCCCTCACATGCTCTGGGAGCTGCCAGCTTCCCCAGCTCCCTGCACACAGCCACCCGCATAGCCACACAGATGCACAGCCAAGGCAGCTGGGGCAGAGCAGCAGAGGCCACGGATTAGACTCAGAGCAGGAGAGCAGGGCAGTTCCGATGCTTGCCTGGCCATGGGACTTGCGGGCTGCTCTCAGATGTGACAGAAACAGTCACAGACAAGGGGATTCATTATTCACTTTCACTGCTCAGTGATCTCTGCATCCACCTAGACTTCTCAAGGAGGAAGCCCCCAGCCAGCTGGGGAGCAGGGCGGGGACAACAGAGACTATCACCCTGCCTATGGAGCCCTGCAGTTTAGTTCCATTTCCCTCCTCTGGGTGGTTCTGAAGATGCCTCTACTCCCAAGCACACCTCCCGCAACTCTCGCTCATCTCCACCAGGCTGGGAGGGAGGCCTGTGCAGGCTCTCCAGACTGAAAGGTCCCTGGGTCTAAAGTGGAACAAAAACATCATACTGACCCATGAAATAAAAATTGAATGTTGATTAAAAATGAAAATAGCTTTCTTTCCAGAGTTTGTAAATTGCAAAATTTTGGAGAAGGTTATCAAAGCTGAGTTTTTCTCCAGTTTTGGTGTCTCTGCCTTGTGTATAGCCTGAGCTCTTCCAGGTCTGTTCTAACTCAGTGAACAGGGCTGCTCAACTTCCAGAGGGACAGGGACAGGCAACAGAGGCCAGATGTCAGTCCTTAGCTGCACAGTTCGTTAAGACTGTGAAGGCCATAGGGTGACCAAAGGGGCTTTGATTCCCAAGAGTGGTGGAGATGGGTAATGAGTTATAATGTACCTGGAGGCAAAACACAGGTGCCACTCATTGCGTGCTGCTTAGCATTTATTAGAACAGCAACAAAGTGAGATGAGAGGCACAGGACCTGGAGTGGGAACACCGAATCAGTCACATCACCTGGTGCGGCCCCACTCCTACATCAGTGCCACATTAGAAACCCATGACTGGAAGAGCAGCGGCATTGCTGGGCAGCAGGGCTGCAGTTTGGTGCGTTTGTGGACAATGATGATCCCCCAAGCAACTGTACACCAGGGGGAGAAAAACACGCATCTGAAATACTAAGGGAGACAAGGTCTCAGTCGACATCGATATCTGAAGACCCAGAGGATCGCCATGCCTGGGACAGTAGGAGTCTGTGGGACCTGTGCCCGGACACAGGGCAAAAACTGGCTGATGAGAGGCCCGCAAGAGACCCCAGACCCTGGCCCAGGTCACTTCCCCCATTCCTGTGCAGGGACAGTGGCTAAGCCTGGCAGCTGGGTAAAGCCCACTCTTAATATCAGCACGTTGAGTACCGAGGAAGCAGCTGCAAAGGGGAAACACAGGGGGAAAGGAGATGGACAGGAAGGAGGCTGGCCGGGAGAGGGGCCTGGCCGGGGTGTGGGTTTGACCCCTATGAAGGGTGAGAGGAAGGTATTAGACTGTTCTGCAGTCCTGAGGCCACTTCCACAAGGCAAGCGGGGAACTGGAGCCACAGTTACAGGTCTGTGCAGTCTCATCTCCTCATAGGACAGCCCTGCTGCGCTCACTCAACAGCTGGGGCATGGCCTGGGCATGAAGTTGGACTAGGCCTCTGAGTCCACTGGCTTGACTGCCAGTCTTTTACCCCTGCCACCAAAGAGACCACTGCCAGGCAACCACAGGTCCCCACACAATATGCTATCTACAAATGCAAGAGCCTGTCTCCCCTCTATTTTTCCTGGAGTCTATACAGCCATTCTCTGCATTTAGCTAGTTTAGATTTATTTTTGCATTCTTTCTTTGGCTCACATTTAAAATTCAGTAATTCTGCCAACATTTATTGAGCACTTACTAAGTGTCAAATTATGTGCTGAGCACTCGAAGTGGAAAAAAAAACAACACTTCAAGCTTGTTCCTGAGAGTTTGCAGAATAGTAGAAGGAAACAAATATGTAAACAAATAAGGGTACAGAGCCTTTATAAGTCTGCAGGAAAAGACTGTACAGGGGAGGGTAGATGAGGAGCAAAGAAGAGGTCTCCATCCTGTGAGGGTTGTGAGCAGATGCCAGGGAAAGGCTCTGTTGGGAGGAGAGGCCACTGAGCAAAGGCAGGAAAGGTGAGAGTATTCCCTGAGGGCAGGTCAGTAGGCAGCCTGGACCCTCAGGTCGGGGCTCAGCGTCTGAGCATGAAGACCCCAAGTCACTGAGCAATCTGGACCTCTGGATATCAGGGGGGCAGCAGGAGAGGGCAAGACAGCCTCAAAGCCAGTCATGGAGGCAGGTTGCTTGGGTTGCACCGAAGGACAGGGCTCTCTTGCAGACTGTGGGGAATGGCTGACACTTCAGAGGTAACTCTGCGAGCAGATTCGCATTTTTAAAACAAAACACTCAGACATTTTGGCAGAGGTTAGACGGTAAGGAAGAAGACAGGGGCAGAGAGGCTACTGTGATAATGCAGGAGGAAAGAAAGGGAGGGTGGGGTCCTACACTGGGTGGCGGTCAAGATGGAGATGCGAAGGCTGATGAAAGATGTTAGTGTGCCAGAACCTATTGGATTCAGGTCGCACCAGGCAGCATCTTGGCTGGGAAACCTGGGCAGATGGTAACACAGGCAGAAGGAGGGGGGAGTGGGCATGAGGAGGGCAGCTTGCGGCATGCTGAGTCTGAAGGACCTTTGATACATCAAATTAGAAATATCCATTCCAAAGTCAGTTGGCTAACTGTGTACAAAAGATGAGAATGAGTTCTGGGACAAAAGGTGACATGGAGATGCCTTTCAGCGGCTTCACAAATATGTAAGAGTCATTTACATGCTCAGTGCTGTGCTAGGAACCGAGGAAAGGTGGAAACAAGATAGTCTAATAACTATGTTAAGTGTCCGTGAGTGGAAGAACAAGTCCTGGGATCAGAGAGACGTCCTGCAAGGATACTGAGACCTAAATGATGAGCTTGCAAAGGGAGACGGGGTTGGGAGAGAAATGGGTTAGGGAAAGAGTCTCCCAGGCTGAAGGAATAGCGGTGAGGAGAGTGGAGGTGTGTGTGTGTGTGGACCAGTGGAGCATGGTCCTCACGTCCCATATGTGGAGGGGGAGGTAAGCTACTAGGGGAGACAGGAAGGGCCCCAGTCATTTCTCTGCCTGTGGGGGGTTCTTCTCGATGCACCTTCCCCTTCTAGGAGCCTCCTCTCCATTCTTTCCCTTGCACTCTCAAGCCATCATCTCAAGGGCCAAGCTTCTTCAGATTCTGTGCTGTGTGACCCTCCAGTGAAACCCTGAACTCTGTAAGGTTGCATCCAGTGGAACCAACTCCTGGACCAGGAATCAAAGGAGCATCCTGGAAAGGGGAAGCAAGTGCACGAGGCCACCAGAGCCACAGCCCTCCGTGGACAGGGGCCTGCTTGGGAGAATACTCAGCCCACCATGCCAACTGCAGAGCAGCGACAAGAGACAAACACGCCATTTGTAGGCACTCTACGACCCACAGACTGTCTGCATTCACAGTCATCTCAGGAGATCAACAAGCCTTGAGGTGAGCTGGAAAAGACCCTAACCAGAAAAGGAATTTGAGTGTTCTGGTTTCAAATGCTATGCTCTTTTCCACTACATTACAGGAAGTAGTTAAGAGGAAAGCCTCTCAGACCAGACAGCACTTGAATCTTAGGTAAAATATCTGCTTGAGTCTATTTCCTCTAAGTATACCCAGTAATAATAGTACAAAGATTTTAAGATGATTGCTAGTGTTTAAATGTTAGCAGAAGAAAGGTGTCCAAGGAGAGCTTGGCACTTAGTAAGCATTAACAACCAAGACGTGATTAGATCCTACTGAGCCTTTGGACCAGATTCCCAGACCCCATCCCATCCAGAAAGGCTAATTAAATAGACCAAATTTGGAGATCTGAATTTTTATAAAGCTTCCCTGAGGATTGAGTAAGTTCAGAGAAGTAACTTCTACCTGCAGGTATAGACGTTAATTTTATCCAGACTTGGATCAGGTGAAATCATCTTAGATCCCAGTTCCTTTTTTCTTTTCTTTTTCTTTTCTTTTCTTTCTTTTTTCTTTTTCTTTCTTTTTTTTTTTTTTTTTGGTACCGGGGATCAAACTCAAGACCTTATGCTTGCCAGGCAGGCGCAGCACCACCTAGCTACATCCCAGCCCCCCATTCCTTTTTTCTTTAAGGTCAGTAACTTTTGGGGGTAGAAAGAGAGACCGGAGGTGGTGGAGAGCTGAGCAAGTGGGCTGCCCTCCCCTCCTCCCTGTCACAGGACTGAGTGCCACTCTACTGAATGTAGGCTTTGGGCAGCTGTTCTGTGCAGCGCTCAGTGATTGGAGCCTTTCACACCAAGGCAGAAGCATGTCTTTGTCCCTGGGAATTTCAGAGACAATAACCAAGAATACTCAAATCTCTCTTGGGCTATACAAGCCATTCAGGGGAAGGATAAAGAATTGCAGAGGAAGTAGTCAGAGGAAAGGAACAAGGTGGGGGAAAAAAAACAAAACAGAAAAAATCTTGAGAAAAAAACCCTCTACAGCTGGACTCCAACTCTGAAATGAAGTGGGATCAAAAGGAAGCTTGTTAATTCTGTAAGTCACACAAATATTGAGGGTGCTGGAGGCGGCCCCTGCTCTTCGTGGAGACATCAGACACTGGCACCCAAGAGTTTTGGAGAAACTCCACTTCAGCTTTGTTTCTTGCTCCTACTCCAAAGATGATTCCAAATGTAGGACACAATGTGCTGCTTCCAAATTCAGAAATTTGATTATTTCACCTGCCTTGAGTAGGGGAACTTGAGAGGGTTGTGGTGTCCTCTTCCCTGGCCTGTCCTTGTGTGTGGACCCCAGTCCCTGGACTGATGATGATGACAATGATAATGACAGTGATTAATAATGGTCCGATGTTGGTGGTTTATCAGTATTTTGTCAGGCACTGTGCTATGCACTTAATTATTTCATTGCATCCTCCAAAAAGCCCAATGATGGATTACGATTTCCACTTTAGAAGTAGAAAAATCAAGACTCAGAGAAATAAGTAGTGCTCCCATGGCACCCTCAGTGAGCAGTGGAGTCTGGATTACAGCTTTCTGATCTTTCTGGCTCAGAGTCCAGCTCTTCACCACTGTGGAGGCAGCCTTTGCAGAAGGTCAACCAAGCCTCTGGGCTTCCTTTGGTCACTTGCTCAGGCCTGGACCCCTGACAGCCATTTTTGTCCCATTTCAGGGCCACAGAAGAAGAGAGAAGGAAAAAAAGCCCCCCTTTCCTTGAATCCCACAGCTCACACAAAAGAGCGGTGCTGAAAGTTGAAACCCCAGAAGACAGGAGGTTGACAGCCTATCTGCACTGGGACAGGATAGTTCCTGACAGGTTTATCAGCAGTTGGGTGCTTACAATGAGAGGTAAAACATGCGTTTTCTAGAGAAAAAGCTTCTGCTAAAAGTCTGTTAGATACTTTATCTGAAAGCTCTGGAGCAGGGATTTCTGGGAGAAGGTCTCTTTGGGCCAATCCAAATCTGACACACTTCTTACATATTCCCAATCCTCTAAACTGCCATTTCCCAAAACACTCTTCAGAGACCTTCTCTTTCCCTGGCTATTCTCTCACAATTGAACTAGGAAAGGCATAGACACCCCTTGTTAATAAACCCCATACACAAGGGGTTGAGTCTTGGAAGTCATGGAGATCCAGCCATCTGATATACACCATCCAGAACACAAGCTGTCCAGAATCACAGAGATGCAATCATCAGCCCCAAAAGCCAGGGTCCAAGAGCGTGGTAGAATCATAGTTCTTAAATAATGCTAAAGTTGGAGGAAAGAGCAAGCTACTTTCTACTCCAAGCATGTAATCAAAAAGCATTAGACCCAGGAAAGCTTATAGAGGCTAAGACAATTATCTAATTTGTCACTTGAGGTGATTATGGCCTAGAGTGAGTAAATTATTTTCCCAAGAGCATATAGGCATTAAGTTTTATCCAAGAAACCATCCTACTCAACTAGCTCCTATTTATCCTTCAGACTAAGCTCAAGGTCATCTCTCTGATTCTCTGGCGCCTCCAGCCTTAGCTAAGTTGGAGTCTGCTTCCATTCACCATCTTATCACCCCATATCATAACCACAGTGCACTCACCCATGGACATCAATAATTTAACCTCTTTATATCCAAGGAGCCATATATCATTTCTCCTTATTTTTCTCATTCATCCAGCCCAGAACCTGGCACTAGGTGAGAGTTTGATAGAAATGACACCGTTAGAACTCCTACATGAGGTTTCCCCATTACCCCGTTGTTTCTCCCCATCATGCACAGTGGCTCTCCACAACCAAGACAGGAATTCCGAGAGATGAAAGGTGGCGTTGGGCTGTTATGCACATCCCCTGGGTGCCAATGAGCAAAATTTTCAAAAGGATGCAGGAGGGGAAGACATTCAAACTCCCCATCACCACTTTTTGTACTTTAACAAAATGAGGTTAGATGGACCTTCTCAGTACTACTGCTCCCCTTACCCTCTGGTGCCCTGTGAGAAAGAATGATGTCCCACTGACGCAGCCATGAGAAGGGTGTGAACATCCGCAGTCACATCCCAGGCCCATTGGAAAATATGTACTTCCTACTATAAAAGTGGGAAGAGGGCAGGTGGGATGGGGAACCCCAAGTTTCTGCTGCTGCAGTGAAGGAAGCCTGCCTGTCATTTTCAGGACTGCTCACTTAGGCCTGGTGCCCTGACCTCCAGTTTTGTGCCATTTCAGGGTCAAGGAAGAAGAGGGAAGGAAACAAACTCCCCCTTTCTTGGAATCCAACTGCTCAAACAAAGGAGCACTGCTGAAGGTTGAAATCCCAGCAGACAGGAAGCTGAACAGGTAAAAGAAGGATGGAAGGAATACAGGCTCCTATTTGACACCTACTATGTATTGTTCCGCATCCAAGAGAAGATATAGACAATGACCCCAAGCCACCAATACAAGGTACACTAGTCCATTTTGTTACTACACTGAAATACTTGTGGCAGGCTACTTTAGAAAGAAAGGATTATTTCGTTCATAGTTCCACCCTCCAAGGTTGTAGGACCACATATGGTAAATGGCTTTATTGCTGGCACAGTCCCACTGTGGCACAGAGCATAGCATGGCAAGAGACAGAGAGTACATGTGTTAGTGTGTTTATTCCAGTCTCTCCTTAGGAAGCCACTGATCATGGAGGATCTACCTTGATCACCTTATCTAATCTTAATGTTTCAAAAGCCCCCCACACACACCAGAGTTGGATTAGCTTTCCATCCTCTTAATACCAAGAACATATGACTTTGGAGATAAAACTCCTGCATTAATTTTGGGTGGAAAAATAAACTATATTCAGTCCATAGCATTAAGTGACCTCCCCCCATCCTCATTCTACTGGCTCCCTGCAGACCCTGGCAGTGATCAGAGCCCTGGCAGTGATCAGGGTAAACACAAGGAACTTCTGCAGGAAATATCATGCAAGCAGTGTTGGCTTTCCTCAGGACATCTCAGGATATCTCGTGACATCTACTGTCAGCCTTTGCACCAAACAGCAACTCTGTGAGCTTGAGTCTGCAGGGTGATTCTGTGAACCTCATCCTTTCAGGGAACATGGTGATGTGTCTGTGGAGGGTGCTGGTGAATCTCCAGCACATACTAGTCACAAATAAGGTCATTTGCCTGTGCTCTTGGGACTAGTCTGGATTCTTAGGCACTACATACTAGGACTTTTAGATAATCTTTGCAAGATGTGTTCATTCCTCCCAGCCAGAAGAAATGGATGCTGCTCACAGCCAGCAAGCCAACAGTGTCCCAGCGCAGGCGGATATCCAGCTATGTCCCCTTGATTGGGTGGACTGTCACTTGACCACTTTCTAAGAGCAGGCATATTGGGTTTCTGTGAAAAGAAATTACTGTTTTGCTCAAGTCATTCATAACATTAAGCTTGGATGTATCCTAAACATGCACATGATTCTTACTGTGGCTTCAAGATAGACAACCACAGAAGTGGTGAAATCTAAAGCCATAAGTCGTCATGAAGGCAGGCATCTGTGCTAATCTACGTACTCCATTCAGAGCAATTACGTTATCATGTACAACCTATCACCATGGCATCATTAGCAAAACAATAGCATCCCAGGTATTAATACTTGTAGTGACATTACCAGTGAATCTGCTCTTCACATGAAAAGCCCTCTGTGGGTCACTGTGAGTGAGTGAACCACCCGAGCACCTTCCAGCCCAGCATCCTCTCTGGAGCCCACCCACAAAGCTGCACTTATTTCCAACATGACTGTACAGAGCCCAAGAACCTCCTTTGAGTTTACTGCTGTTATTCTTTCAATTTCTTAAATACATTTTGGGGGTTTTAATTTTTTTTTTCCATTTGAAATCCACCAAAGAAGTGGATTTTGCTTGAGGGATATGGCTTCCAGATTTTATATATATATATATAAAAAAATCTTCTTAGAGTTTCAAGGGAGACTGGTGACTATTTGTATTCAACTCCCAGGCAGTGATGGTGGAAATGAATCAGGCTGTACAGACACACTCTTCACAGCCCTCTCTCTGAGTCCTGTGCAGCCAAGCAGGGGACCGAGACGGTGCCCCACAGCTTGGCCAGGAAAGGGACAATCAAGGAGGGTATAATCATGCTAAGCTTTTCTTTTTTCTTCACCTGAGGTTTAAGTAATTTTTTGAAAAAAGTTAATGGTTTTATTGTGCAATACTTGACATAAAATAAACATAGCACATTTAACACGTATAGTTTAGAATGTCTTGACATATCCATATGCCCATGAAACTATCACCACAATTAAAATAATGAATATATTCACTAGCCCAGTTTTGTGTTTCTCTGTGTTATCTCTCTGTCACCCAAACTAGGACTTGGTTTTTGGCACTATACATTACCTGACATTCTACTATTCTATATAAATATAGTTCAGATTATTTTTGCCTCCATTCATCAGAATAATTATTTGGGTATTCCCATATTGTTGCATGGATCAGTAGTTATAACTGTTACCACTAGTCATATTCCATTGTGTGAATCTGTTTGTTTATTCTGTGTGAATCTAATCGAGTTTCTTCATTTACCAAAAGATGGACATTTGATGTTGTTTACAGTTCTTCACTACTACAAAGAAAGATGTACATGAGTATTCGCACGTAAGTCTTTGTATAAATATATGATTTCTTTCCATGTGAGTAAATAAATGCCTGGGAGTGGAATGGCTGAATTTTATAGGAGACATATTTTTTCTTAAAAGCTGAGCAAGCTGTTTTTCAAAGTGGTTGTACTGTTTTATATCTCCAGCAGCAATATACCAGAGTTCCAATTGTTCTCCATCCTTGCTGACACTCAATATGATCAGTCTTTGTCATCTTACCCATCCTAATAAGTGGTAAAATCTGATTGTAGTATTAATTTGCATTTTCCCACTGATTAACAATGCTGAACATCTTTGCATGTGCTGAACATCTTTTTCATCTTCTTTGAGAAGTGTCCATTGAAAACTTGTGTCCATTTTTCTACTCTTTGTTTTTTTAGTGTTGAGTTTTGGGAGTTCTTTATATAATCTGGATAAAAATCCTGAAATGGGGCTGGAAGAGTCACTACCCTAAAGTGAGAGGGAGCCAATGAAGAATTTTAAACTGAAGAGGGCCATACTCAGATCTGCATTTTAGAATGATCATTCACGTAGTAACATAGAGAGAATAAAAGCTAAGAATTAGAGAGACTGTTTAAGAGAGATAGTGTAGACCTAAAAAGAATTCAAACAATTATCTCTTGATAGGAAGGAGGGCCTCTACTAAGATGCTAAGAGAGCTAGAACCAATTCAGAGAGAGTTGGTTCTAGTACTGCGGAGCAGAGCATACATACATGGAATGAAAGGTACCTTGTCCACAGCATTGCTGGACATCAAGTCAGTAGATCTGTGGCTTGAAATGTGTTTTCCCAACTTGGAATTGGACTTATATTGAGTAATCATGCTCAGACTCAAATTTAGGAAACTGCTTGCATTATTTCAGTTTTTCCAGAGAGAAGGAGCCAGTGGGAGGGGAGAGGAAGATAGGGATAGAGAGATAAATAATCACAATCATAATCATAATAATCATTATAATATATAGGAGCTGGAACACACAATCATGCCAGTCTAGAAGTCCCACAGAATGCTATCTGATAACTACAGAACCAGGAAATCTGATGGTATAACTCAGTCTGAGTCCAAATGCCTGAGAATCAGGTGAGTGTAGCATCACTGGCATCGAGTGGGCATCATGAAGCGGGGTAGGCAATGGCATAAGTCCAGGATGCTGAAGAACCTGGAGCTTGCATATACTGGGACAGGATAAGGTGGCTCCCCCAGGTCCAGGAGAGATAGGGAATGACCCTTCTGCCTCCTGTTTGCTCTGCTTGAATCCACAGTTTATTGTGGCATGCTGCCCACCACACTAGTGAATGTAGGTCTTCTTCACTCAGGCTGCCAACCCAAGTGCTAATCTCTTCTGGAAACACCTTACAGACACACCCAAAGAAAATGCTCTACCTTGGCACCCTTCAACCCAGGAAAGGTGACATACAAATTAACCACCATATTGCTTTCACCTGAGTGCTGTGTTTCACATTCTGCTGCTAGCCTTTAGCAACTTGCTATTTTGCTTAATCCTCAGGACAACTGGGAGAGGAAAGGGTTGTACTAGACATTGATTTTGTAAATGAGAAAAGCAAGATTTTGAGAAATTGACTGGCTCATCCAAGGTTCCAGGGTTAGGAAATAGCAATGCTGAGATTCTTGACCCAAGTTCACACTTCTTCGTGGCAATGTTTCTCATCTTCCAGAAATTGGATGGAGAAAGCAAGACAACCTGAAGCTTCAGGAAAGGCCAGTCCTCTATACAGTGACAAACTACAAGCCCTTGACCTATTTGACATCTGTCCCCAAGGGCACCATCAGGAGGATGTTAGGCATCTGTTCCCAACACTCACATGAGCCAACAGGAGAAAATGGCTTAGAGTAGAGCTGTAAGGTTGTCAGTTTATACACTCTAATAAGGCAAGCTTTGCAGGAAGGTAGAGGGGCACCAGGAAAAATGTCCAGGCAAATGGTGAATATGTAATGAATTTTCCTTCTGAGTACATAGGGTATTTCATTGTACTCTTAAGGTAACCTTATAGGGTAGCCATTATTCTCGTACCTAATTTGCAAATGAGGATTCTAAGATCTGGAAGTGAATAAACCTGCCCAAGGTCACTCAGCCAGTTAGTAGCAGCACTAGAATTTGAATGTGTGTCTCTGACCTTAGCTATGTGGCACTTATGGCCCCAGGCAGGCTCCTGGTTTTCTTCTCAGAGGATGCATAAGGTAGGGCAGATCCATGACCATCTGGCCCAGAGGTGGACACTCCAGAAAATGGGTGAACATCCTGACTTGCTCCCACGCCAGAGGTGGCTCTGAAACAAGTCCAGAATCCCCAGAAGGCCAGCTTCTATCACCAACGACAGCCCAGCACAAACATCCTACTGGGGAACAGATGGTGCTTTCTGTAGAGAACAGCAGCCCAGAGCAGCTTCCTCCTGGCAGTGATGATGACATCCTCCCAGTCTCATTAGGCCCCAAGGACATCTGACAGTGAGAGGGTCATCTGAAGCCCGTGCCTGCCCCCCTCATGGCATCCTTTCACCACAGTCCTAACACTGTTTATGACACTGGACATGACCTGTGTCTTCCAAGTCCCCTGCCTCCCTAGCTGCCTCACCTCTCCACTCACCAGCTCCTCTGCTCCTCCCCAGCTGAACTCACTCAGAGTGATCTGTCCTGGGCTCAGCAAGACTGGGGACAAGAACACCCTCATGCTGCAGAGGGGCCCCTCAGCAAAGTCAGCATCCTGTCTGAGTACCCACACACCCCTCTTCCCTGCCTCCATCCCTTTCCTGTGATTTCAATTTTGCCTTCTGTTTCTAAGTAGTGATTGAATATAAACTATTCAGCCTGGCCTGAGCCCAGCCCTTGGGGTGCATTGGAGAGTAAGACTGACACAATCCCATTTCTCTAGAAGCTTGCTGTCCAGTCATGGAGACAGACATTAAATGAATAATTAATTATAACTGGGATGAGTACACCAAAGCTAGGAGGGGAAGTCCTGGGAGTAGGAGAATACATGATATGATGTTAGGCAGGCAAGCAGAGGCTTTGCTGAGCAAATGACATTCAAGTTGAAATCTGAAGAACGAGTCAAAACTCATTAGCCAGACAGGGAGGCAGAGGAGCAGAGCAGAACATTTTGTGTCGGAAAGTCTTGGGCCTTCAAGGAGCTCTGTGGGTTAGTGGTAGGTCTGGAAGAGGCAAAGGTGCCATCAGAGCAGTGAGCAAAGGCTGGCAGCATCTAAGCCATAAGAATATGTGAGACGTTGTCTACAAGAACCCAGCAAGAAGAGACATGTTTTTAAAATGAGCATTTCAAGGTCAGAGCTGCATTTTTAAAGATCCTCTCTGATTGCATGTTGGAATACTGAATTAGATGAGGTGGTGGCAAGGTGGGGAACTGGATGATGCAGGAGAGCCAGCTCAAGAAATTTTAGTGGAAATTCAGAAAGAAGATGATAAGAACAATGTTCCTGATGATGACAGAGGGGAAGAGGAGCTCAGACTCAGGGGCAGTAGCAGGGCTGGAGAGAAGTAGAGATAGATGTTCAAGTGGTCAGTCGAAGCATATGGCAATTGATTTAATTCGGCAGAGCAAGAGAGAGGGAAGTAGCAGAGATAATTCCCAGGTTCTGGCAAGAACTAGTTCTCCTCCTCCACATCTCCCCAGTATGCTATCTCCATCTCTCTTCCCAGCTCATCAAAGAAACTGAGTGCAGGCAACCCAGATGATAGAATATTGCAGCATTAATGCTATTTTTTGCACAGAGAAACCTGGAGATAAAAATCTCTCTGCTTGTTATATAAGAAATGGTAAATGTCATGAAATAGGCTTGCTCCAGCCCCCAGCTTCCCATTTGTTTCTGGTTAAGCCCCAACACCTGTGCTTGCTCCACAGCACCACGGAGATGGGAGGAGCTTCCCTCTGGCTACCTTGCAGAACTATGTCCTCAGAAGATACTAGAATCTTTGTTTGGGGGCTGCAGGGAGAAATAATCCTGCGGAATTATCTTGCATTTTAGTTTGAAAAAGTTTGGGCTGACTTCTGTTTAAACTTTTCTCTCTCCTTTTCTTCTAAATTGAGATACAACCCACATGCTATAAAATTCCCTCATTTAAAGTATCCAATTTAATAGTTTTTAGGGTGGTCTCATCACATTCATCAATTTTAGGATAATTCGTCACCCCAGAAAAACACCCAGTACTTATTAAGTCACTTTCTATTCATCCCAACCCCTCCCTACTCCAGCCTCAAGCAACCACTGTATCTATATGTGTATATACTCTAGACATTTTATATAGATGGAATCATACCTTATGTGTTCTCTTGTGTCTGGCTTCTTTCTCTTAGCCTGATATTTTCAAAGTTTATCTGTCTTGCAGCATATATCAGTGCATCATTTATTTTTATGGCTAAATAATATTCCATTGTATGGTCATGCTCTTTATTTACGCATTCTTCAGTAGGTGGAAATTTAGATTGTTTCCATATTGGGGTTGTGGTGAATAATGTTTCTATGAACATTCTGTAAAGTTTTTGTTGAACATATGTTTTCATTTCTCTTGGGTATGTACCCAGGAATAGAATTGCTGGGTGTTTGAAAGTTTCTTGAAGGCAAAGATCATATGTGCTTTTGATTCATGTGCCTTTGAACAAAATGTGCTAGACATATCTTTAAGAAGAAGATAAAAGTACTATTTGAGACCATGCAGTTTTACAGACTGAAGGAATGAACCTGTTAATATGCCTTCTTGCAAATACATGTGTTAGTTACATCCATAATGTAGAAGAAGGATTTCAGGAACCAACATGTAAAAGAAAAATGCTAATTAGCATAGTGAGATCTGAGAGTAAAGGCAAAAAGTGGAAGATAACTAAGAAGGTCTTGGGATTAAAACAAACCAAGGTCTTGAAAGCCCCATTGAGGTAGTTCCCATCACTGCTTACTGCTTCAATACCCTGAAAAAATTCATGCAGCTTCAACTACCCCTAGTACTTGCAGATCAGAGTGGAAATTTAAGAAAAACTACTGTAGCAATTCAGAGTTCAGGGTCATCCCAAACTTCCTGCCAGCAACTGCCAGCAGATCACAAATCAGTAGGACAACAGTAGCTCTGTGGGCACCAGGCACACTACAGAGAGGCCGCCTAAGCTCTCAGGAAGGAGAGGGGAGGGGACACCCAAAGAGCAAGGTAAGAGACAGAGATCTATACATGAGCAGACCAACTTACTCCTCTCCTAGGGCTAAAGACTTCAGAATAAGCACAGTGAAGACACCAGGATCCTCATGGTTAGAGGTATACTAGCAACGGATACCACAAAATCACTGGCCTCTTACACAGCAACATCAGGCAGGGAGAGAAGACTTGAAACTAGAGAGTGCCTGGGAAGTAGACTCTCAGGAACACTGAGAACAAGATATGTCTGTGATCACTCCACCAGGCAGAAACTCCACCTGCAGTAACCTCTCATCAATGTAGGGTGAGGACCAGAGATTTGCAGAGCCCCGTAGATCCAGCTTCTTGTCAGTGCTGGACACTTCTACCCCTGAGATAAAAAATTCAGAAGGCTTCAGGGGGAGTGTATCTGTCAGGGTTCACTTGAAAAACAGATGCCATATATCATATATCACATATAAATATATATATATGACATATATGTGATTATATAAGGGATTTACAAGGTAGGCTTACAGTGGCCACCTGTGGAATCAGAGCGGGGTGGAGGAATGAATACAAAGTGGCTGTCTGCACAGTGGAGAGCAGAGGATCCAGTCAAAGGTCTAAGGCCTGGAGCTCACAGCAGAGTCCAGTGTGAGTCTGTGTTGGACACAGACTGGAATTGGAAGGCTGAAGAGTCTGCATTAGAAGCCTCTAGGAACTGAAGACAAACGTCCAAAGGCAATGAGGAAGACCAAAGTTTGTCAGAAGAGAGGGAATACTTCCTTCTTCTTTCCCCTTTTATTCTGCCCAGGCCTAATCAGCCTCTTGGTTGGTGCCACCCACCTCTGGGGCAGGTCTTCCCTCCTCAGTTTGCTGCCTACATGTCAATCATCCACAGACACAATCAAAGTTGACACATCACAACTAACATCACAGGGTAGAAACAGCAACTTCCATTGGTTTCCATTAAGCATCTTGGGATCACAATCCCAAACACAGCCATGTGCATTTCTACACGGAGTAAAATCTAGGAATCCAAATGGTCTCTCCTGAGTTTCTGTTGTATTCCCATATCCATTTTCTTGCTTTTGATGCATATTTGATGTGTCTCATTAAAATTAAAATTATGCAGTGAGGTCAGGGCTGAAGCCTTTTAAGTTCCTCTTCCTGGGATTGTAAGAAAGACATATAGGGTCAGGATTGGTGGATAATGAAATTCTTCCAATCTCAGAGCAGGGGCTGGAATCTCAACACCAACCACAAGCATCCAGATAGGATCAAAGAAATATCTTGTAGTCAATTATCCACTTTGTGTTCAAGTTCCTGATTTCCTCAAGTAAGCATGGGCTGACTAGTTCCCCTACAGCAGGATGAATTAGAAAGCTGGTTCAGACCTGAAGCTTGTCAGGGAGCTAAGAGGAGGCTGAATACCTGGAACAAAAATGACAAGGCTACTTACAGTTCCCCAGTTATCACATTTGTGATGCAGAAAGAGGCTTCTGGCAGACTTAGCAGTTGCTGAGCTATACCACAAGCATCAGAATCATGGGTTGGCATGTTGACCCTGTGAAAGCCAACTGGCACTGGGGAAAACCAAGAGGAGAAGCTCTGATCCTCTGTGACTCTTAGGTATGTATGTTCCTCTCTCTTTGGCCACCCTTTGTCCACTTTCCTCCAAGGTATTATTGCTCACTGAAGCCATTAGCTTCTTTCCCAAGTTTTGACTCACCATAGGTTGTTTTGTAGCAAGTAGATGGAGGGAGGAGGAAAAAAATCTGTTACCAGCTCAAGTACATTTTGCTCTGTTAATCAGCATTTTAAAAAATTATCTTTTCCATTTCTTAGAGAAGTTGGCAGAGGCTCCGAACTGTTTTGAGAAAATGTAACCACCAGACCATCTGGGGCTGACATTTTCAACATGGCAGTCAGGGGAGCTCATCTCAGGAGCTCCATGGATGTTGAGGAGCACAGAGCTTCGGCAGGATCCTTGCACCTTGGACAGGGGCAGACAGTAGCTTTTCACATGCAGGCATCCTTAGGACTAAGCCCTTGGCCCTCCAGCTTCCCTGAGGCTTCCTCCCCAACTCCTCCCTCGTCCCAGAGATGCAGGATCTCCAAGATTGTATCTTGTAATATTAGTAATGGATGTTGACTTTGAGAATATCAAAATGCCCTCCAAGTTTAAAGGCCCATTCTTGTTAAATAAAACTTAGGACCACGAGAGACAAAGATGAAAGCAAATATATATGTTTACTCGTGAAGCAAGAATGATTGTTTCACTAACAAGACTGGGGAATTAAGATTTCTTAATAACTCGGTCAGCCAAGGGCAGTTAAGGGAATTACAAAGAACTGCTTAGAATCACTGGCATGTCTCTCCAGGCCTCCTAAACACTAGCAGAGCCAAAGTCCACCTAATAGTTATTACAGCTGCTAGAATCGGGTTTCCCAGAGCTACAGACCTCCTCCACGAAATAGTCCTCATGTACACCAGCTAGCCCATGTCAAGACACAGATGGCTGACCACCTTGCTTAATTATGTCCCAGGCACAACACTTACCTTTGGCTCATTTAAATTCATGCCATATACTTCATAGAAGTGAAGCATTCTTTTACCAGGCTCATTTTCCAAACAACAAGGAATTTCTTTATATTTATCTTTATCACTAGCATTCATCTTTCCCACCCAAAACTAACATAGTTGAGATAAGAATTGGATGATCTCTCAGAAAAGTATGTGAGGTCTATACCATGCAATCATCCCCCTTAATCTTATTCCTAAGTCATTAGCCATTAGAGTACAAGAAAAACACAGGGTAAATCAAAATGTGTCAAAAAGAATAGCCCACTTTCATGTTTTTCCATGCTGAGAAAAAAGAAACTTAACTCTAAGGTGATAATTTCAGTTTGCAATTCAGGAGAATTGTTTTTAAAAACACACTTATTGGGTGTGTGCCTTGTACCTAAGATTGCCCTAAGGTTAAGGACACTGTGCCGAGTTCTTGTCTCTGTAAGTTGCCTTCCTGGCAGGAATATTCTGTGGTAGCCAGCCCATAATATGAAGGGCACCTTCTAAGAAAGAAGTGCGGGCAGTGAAGACCAGATGACCTTTGGGGTGCAAGAGGCCCCAGCTTGCTTTCCCCAGCCCTCAGTGTTAGGGACAGAACCTTGGGCCTTATGCATGTTATGAAAGCACCAAGCTTCATCCCCAACCAGAGCTGGCTTTTGAAGGAAGAGTACGAGTTACTTAGGCTAGGAAATACAGGAAGAGAAATGCAAGGAGAAAGAAGACCACGTGGGCTGTCTCAGAGGTGCTAAATAGGGTAAACCTTGAGTATGTGGGAGGAGCTAAAGACATGAGCGTGTGTGGAAGAGAAGTGGAAAAGGAAGTCAGGGAGTTTGGAAAGGGCCTTGTGCCCTACAAGCAAAGGTGCAGAACAGCATCTACTGATGTGCTGGATACTGAAAGCAATAGAAAGCACCCTGAGAGGCTTCAAAATCAGAGTTCCAAGCTCAGGTTTGTATTCAGAAAGGTCACTGGAGCAACCAGAGGGAGGCAGGATTCCAGATGGGAGCAGAGCAGAAACCAGAGGATGCGCAAGGAGGCTCCAAGGAATCAGTGCTGCATCAGAGGCACCAGACTCAGTGTTCCAGGTTGCTTTGTGTCAACCCCTGCTCTCACCCCAGCCCCTGCTTCCTATCTTGATAGTCTTTCCTTGACAGACATTCATTAGAATGTCTTATAAATGAAATTATCTGGTCATAGGCTTTTTTCATTTAGTATAATGCATCTGAGATTCATCCACATTGTTGCAGGTATCAATTGTTCCTTCTTTTTTATTGTTATAGCTGTAGTAGGATATAACACAGTTTATTTATTCATTCCCTAGCTAAGGATATTTGAATTGTTTCCAATTTTTTTGGAGATGATGAATAAAGCTATTATAAATATTCATACACAGGTTTTATGAGAATATAACTTTCTTTAAACTCAGGCAAATACCTATGAGTGGGATTGCTGGGTTGCATGATAAATGTATATTTAATCTTAAAAGCTGCCAAAATTTTTTCCAAAAGTGGCTGTACTGTTCCACATTCCCCCCCTTAAAATGTCAGAGAATTCCAATTGCTCTTTGTTCTTGTCAGCACTTGGAATTACCATGTCACTGATGTTGTTCATCCTAGGCAAAGTACTGGGTATATCGTTATATTTCATTCTGCTTTTAATTTGCATCTTCCTGATGACTTATAGTGTTGACTATCTCTAGACTGTAAACATTGATTGGGACACAGTAATGGGTATTCAATAAGTATCTCTTGCCTAAATAAACTAATATCACTATCTTTATCCTCAGCATTTTTTCAAGAAAAGATGAGAAACTGTGCTAAAGAGTGGCAATTATATGGAAGAAATATTAAAGAGAAAGAAATGATGGTTCTTGATGACTGATGCAGGGATAAATGAGACTCTCCTACTTCTCACTTGGGCCACCTGGTAAATCTGACTCCTGTCAGTCTGGTAGGGAATATAGGAAGGTGAGAAAGAAAAGGTGAATTCCAGTTTTGGACATGGTAAGCTAGTGATAACCAGGAGCAATCAAGTGGACAGTTCTGAAAGCCTTCAGAGAAACTGTCTTGCTTGTTACTGTACTCCTGGCACTTATAGATTTAGGAGTTCATAGCATATCTTCTTTGGTGTATATCTTTTCTCATTTCTCACATCTCTGTAACATAAGAGACAGACAGGAAGTAACTTCTGGAAGACTGGCTTTCCCGAGTTCACAGTGTTAATTAACAACTTGCCAAGACTTGAACTCACACCTCCAAAGGCCTTGATCAGCACCTACTGAGGAAGAGGAAAGCGTGCCTAGTAGGAACAGAACCCCTTCTGGGAAGATGCCATTTCCTGTGGCTCATGTGGGCTGGGCTGGATCACACAGTTGACCAAGCACAAAACAGATGGATTTGGGCTCCTCTGCTCCTCCTCAGGGATGTGCCCTCATGCAGGGCACAATCATGTGTGCAGCCCTTGTCTCTGATCCCAGCTCCTGTGCTTCTACAGCTTTACAGTTAGACTTCTAATTCACTGGTCAGCAAAAGCAGTGCTGTTATTTAAGCTAGCCTCATTCATATACTAATGCAGGGTATGAACTCACACAGAGGGAAACCTCGACACATAAATGTCTCTGGGCATAAATGTATCAGCTCTAAGTTACGTTTGTCCCACTTTTAAGTGTTTTATGGTCACTATCAATTTCATAATGTCTTTCAAGTACAAAAATAATAATCACACTGCATGTGGTAAGAGGCAAGTGGATACAATGGAATGAAACGTAAATTTACATGGATGCATCGTGTATAAATATCATATTGGATTTACATGCTACCCAGTCTAAAGAGGGAGGAGCTTTTGCACATGCATGTATAAATTAATATGGTAATATTCTCTCTCTAATAAATCTCTATACAGTGGTTCCCCTCTCTTGTGCTTTCATTGTCCCCAATTTCAATTACCTATGCTCAACTATAGTCTCAAAATATTAAATGAAAAAATTCCAAAAATAAACAATTCACAAATTTCATTCTGAGTACCACCACGAAGCCTTGTGCCACCCACTCCATCCCATCTGGGACGTGAATCTTTCTCGCGTTTCCAGGACAGAGTATCTGGTATCGGCACCACTTTCCTGCTAGTTACCTAGTAGCCATCTTTGGTTACCAAATGATTATCACAGAATTCCGGAGTTTCTGTTCAAGTTGCCCTCAGTTTACTTAATAATGACCTCAAAGCACAAAGGTGGTGATGCTGGTAATTTGAATATGCCAAACATGTGAAAGATGAAAGTGACTTCATAAGGAAAGGAAAATATTGTATGTTGAAATTGTTAAGATTCACAATACAGTAAGTTATTTTTGAGTGTAAGACCACGTTCCCATAACACATATTATAGCATATTATTATAATTTTTCTATTTAATTATTGGTTATGGCTAATCCCTTACCATGCCTAATTTATAAATTAAATTTTACCATAGGTAAAAATATATTACACACAGAATTCAGTACTCTACAATTTCAGGCATCCACTGAGGCTCTCAGCATAAATCCCCCCCGCTGGATAAACTGAAACTTTATCATAGGGTGAGAGATGCGTCTTCCACTTTCCTACTCATTTACCTTCCCACTCCCCTATGTCAGAGGAGCGATCTGTAATAACTATGTGCTCTCTTGATGTGAGAAACTGAGGTAGAAGTTGGTCAAAGAGGGAAGAGGAGGTCAATTACAAGGGAAGGTCTTAACTCCATCTCCACCACAGAACCCTGAAAGGTACCAATAGGTCAGAAGCACAAATTCCCAAGGACTAGAAAATTCAGAGAACCACCCCCTGGCTTTTGAGATGCTAACAGTCTCTGTCATAGAAGCTCACAAGTGTGAAGAAAAGGAAGAAGTAATCCTATAATTACAATAAGTTAACAAATAGGACGCATTTGTGTTATGCACCATCCTAACAGCTTCATACATGCTAACTCCATTAATTTTCACAATGCAATGAGGTTTGTTTTGTTAGTAACCCCACTTCACAGGTGAACAAACAGAGGCATAGGAAGAGAAAGCTCATACCAAACTACTATCTGGAATAACCTGTATTCAAACCAGAGTCCATCCAATTACCCACTATTCCTTCCTGCCTCTCTTGAGGAGGTATTTCTATCTGCATGGGTACCTTTATTTGCTCACGTAAACCCAGATGAGTTCATATAAAATCATACCTGAGGAAGCTGCAATCATCTATGAAAAATAAATCCTGTCCTCTGACTGTGCCTCAAAGAAAGGGGAAGAGATCTCCATTTCATCCGCCGCATGGAAGAGAGGCTTGTGATGTTGAATATCAAAGTTGGCCCTTACACAAGGCAGAATACTTCAAGGAATAGCATGAGGGCCATCCTCCAGTCAGAACAGACACTAGTGCCAGTCCCAGTGGCCTTGGCAACAAAGAGAAAATTAACTCACCTGCTGCCAGCCCGCAGCTCCTTGACCAGGGGTTGCAGTAGAGGGGGTGGTGCTTGAGAGCTGCTTTTGACACACTCCAGCCTGGCCCTGTGCTCTCGCTGGTCAAGGACCAGCCCTTCTATGCAGCCCTTCCCTCCCTTTCTCTTTCATCAGGATATCTGTTACAACCTCTGGAAGACAAGAAGGGACATCCCCACTCTTAAATATAATACAGAAAATGGACCTTGTTCTTGGGAAACAGAAAAAATACAATGTCATCACCAAGAGGCCCTTCTTTTGACAAGCATGGAGCCTGTGGATGGTTAGGTGTGACCCAGCTGCCTTTCCTTCAACTCTCCAGGTTGAGTGCATGAGCAGTTCACCTGCTGTCTCCTCTCACAGGTCTTCCTGATGAGCAGCCTGGTACTATAGAACTTGCAGAAAGGCTTTGAGCTCAGGGAGGGTCCAAGACAGAGTTGATTACCCTGAGATGAGGGGCAGGATCTAGATCTCCAAAATCACCCTGAGCCCCACCTCAGTCCCCAAGGCCAGGCTGAGCTGGGGTGGGGCAAATATCCCTACACCTGCTCCCTGCTGGGCCACTCCCACCAGCAGTGCCAAGGTGTTTCCAGCAACTCCTCAGAATGCAGAGCTGCACAGCTTGAGGTGATAGAATTGGGGAGTCTGTCTGGTGAGCACTGTCTTCCCAAGGAGTACTATCACCAGTTAACCCTTTCCCCAAGAGTCCTTCTAGCAGACTTCCTGCATCCAATTAAAACTCTATGAAAGCCAGCCTGCTGTTAGGACATACTCAACAAAACTCAACAGCCCTCAAGTGACAAAGAGTATAATTCCTATTTGTATCAAAATGCTAGACGAGTGGGTCAGAGCTGGGTCTGTCTGATTCTAACCAGCCGCTACACTATAATGACTCATAAGCACAGAGAAGGGGGACAGTTAAAGGAGGATAAAGGCATAAGAAAGGGTTTCCTGGGTAGGCTCCTTAGCACTTGTGGTAATACAGACAGAACCTTGTAGCATAAAACATTACAGTTTGGATTCTGAATGTCTCTCACAGGTCCTAGCATTAAAGTAGGGTCCCCAGAGTGGCATTATTGAAAGTGATGGTGTCTTTGGGAGGTGATGCCTGTAGGAGGTCCGTAGGTCATTGGGGGGACATCCTGAAGGGGACACGAGTGTCTTCTTCCTGTCTTTGCATCCTGGCTCATGAGGTGCATGGCTTGTTCTGACATGAGCTCCCACTGTGATGTTTGCCTCACCAGAAGCCCAGAGTTATGGGCCCCTCAATCGTAGACTGGCGCTTGGAGAACTATGAGCCTAAATAAACCTTTTTTCTTTATAAGTTACTTGTCTCAGGTATTCCATTATAGTAATGGAAAGCTGACTAGTAGACAAAAGTTATTGGGCTCTGCATGATTCTTTAGAAATCTCCATGAATGGAGAGCTGACCAGCTCCCTGGGCAGCCCATGTGGTGGTTTCTCAAAGGGTACTCTTACATACCAGTAGGAGTCATAGCACCCAAACATTCTGCATTCTAACTTGTGTAGACATTAATTGTTTTTATAATCCACTTCAGGCCCAGCATAAAGAGTAAAAGAAGCAAACGGACCTGAATATCCCAGAGGATTAGTGATTTGGGAGATTGTAGCTGGATGGTCTACAAGGTATGTTTTTTAAACCTTTTCACTCTTCCTCAACACTAGGACATGTTGTGGGTCAGTTTATGACATGTCAACTCACTTAATGCTGCCATAAAAAACTGGTGAATCACTGATACCCCAATAAACCCTTCACAACAGCTCACATGTAAAGCACCCTTATTTCTTTCCAGATGCCACATCAAACATGAAATCAGCCACCCTCTCAGGAAAGTAAGCCCCACACTGCTTCTATGGCCAGAGGTCAGAGCCTCCTATACAATGGAGGTGCCGAGAATTGCAGAGAAACTAACATAGGCTGACCAAAAATAAGTAATAAGTTAGGTGTGTGTGTGCGTTCATACATGTGTGTGAGAGAGATTGAGATCTTTTGGTGCCTAAAAGAAGCAAGGTAAAAAGGGAAAATCCCTTGCAGAGCCCTGGACATGAGTTTTGGAGTTCTGGGTCTCTCTGACTATCTAAGTATGTTTCTGAGCTCTTCTTTTTTTTTAAATTCTTTTATTGGTACATTTTAGGTATACAATATATTTACATTTATCATTGGGTACTTGCACCTGTTCATGATGCATCTTGGTTCTTATTTTTTCCCCATTCCCTGTCCTCCCTTCACCTCCTCCACTCTTTCCTATGTACAAAGACTTTGTTTCCATTTTTTCCTTTTCTCATAATTTTTCCTTTCCCCTTCCCCTCCCACTTTCTCTACCCTTTTAAGGTTCTGAGCTCTTCTTACTCCCCTTTCCTGTGAAAGGGAGAAAACCCTGGTGTATACACACTGAGGCAACTCAGAGTGATGCCGTTCAGAAGTCTAACAGTATCAATGTAGCAATAAAGCTGTGGAACTGTGAATTACCTGCCTGCCCCTCTGAACATTTCCCTACATAAGCTTCTTTCCCCATGGCAGGGGCAGTTTAAAATTCATCTCTCCTGTCTTATCATGCAGCTCTTACATAGGTCAAAGGAAGAGATGTCTCCACATCCACAGCTGCCTACAGAGGGTCTTTAGTGCCCCACGACTTAGCAGCAGCATCTTTCAATCCTTGTCTCTCAGGATGCTTTATGGGGATAAATGACTCTGTTAAGAGAGACAAAAAATGGAGAGAGAGACAAATGAAGAAGCATGAGGCTGAGATTTGAGAGAAGATGTAGAGCCAATGAGGTAGAAAAATTCAAGAAGAATACAAGCAGCAAGAATGACCAAGAGTTTCTGATCTTCTCATTGAATCAGAATTTCAGCCCCTGGGAGTGGTCTTGTAAGCTTAGATTGGTGAAGGTGCCAGAAGTTAAGTTCCTCTTTGTCTTCTTGTCCTAGAAAACAAGATATGCAGGAACGAGCAAGGGCTCTGGCACTCAATGAGCCCAAAGTTTGAATCCAAGTTCTATCACTCACCAGCTGTGTGTGTGTGTCTCTACCACTCATGTTCTGTGTTTTGAGAGTCCCTGTGATGGTGTCAGGATGCTGGAGAGAAAATTGGTTCACAGCAGATGAGGCCAGTACCCAGATTTCTTTCTTTCTACTGAGTGTGCTTCACAAGAAAAAGAGACAAGGAAAAAAAGTGCTAAAAGACAGAAGATGCAGAGAGAATGGTGAATTCACCTGCTTCACCTTCCCTCTTGATTGCACTTAGCCTACTCCTTTCTCTGTGTGCAGATTTTCCCTTTGATCCATCACATTACAGCAGTACCACATTTGCTTTCCCTCTTTCTCTGCCCTTCACAAACTTCCTCTTCCCTTATTCCTACACTGTCCTTTGTGATGACTGCCCCAACAGTGCACTCTACAGGGTGTTCACAGCTGGAGCAGCACTCCTTCCTCCAGTAGGAACAGGCTGCCTAGGGCAAGCCAATAGGTTTCTACAGAAATAAGCCTTGCATCTTCTGAGGCTAAGTCATAAAAGGTGTGAGTTTTCTGCTGAGGTTTCTCTTAGATCCCTTACTCTGGAGGAATTCAACAGTCATGTTGTGAGAACACTTGTAAAGCAGCCCTAGGGGGGCATCCATGTGACAATAAACTAGGGCCTTCTATGTACAGATTGTGTGAGGAAGCTGCCTTCACAATGGACTTCCATCCTCCATAAAGCCTTAGATGATGATGGCAGCCCGAGACAGCAGCTTGACTGAAAATTCCTGGACAGACTCCAGCCAGAACTACCCAGCTAAGCCACTCTGAGGTAATACAGGCATGTTGTTTCAATTCATTAAGTGTGGAGTAATTTGTTACACAGAAATAGAGATTAATATAATCTGCCAGCACATATTTGAGCCTCTTAGCACTGTGCCCTGTTGACTCTGTGGTTATATCACAATAGGTCGCTAGCACTAGGACTTTTATCCTTGGGACAGAGGTTTAAGAACTTGTCCTGTGGCTTCCATGAACTGAACACTTTTGTGTTCTATGCAAACTGAGTATTCCACCAAAATCATATTTTTTTCCTACAGAGACTCAGTCCAAAAACTGCTTACATTCGATTAATGCTATACTATGTAGTTTATTAAGAACTTTCATATTCAGCATCTACCTCAACCTTTATCATAATTCTATGGAGTAGGAAGGGCAAAATATTTGTCCTACTTTATAAATGAGGAATTGAGGTCCAATGCATGTAACTGATTTGCTCTAAGACTCAGTTACTTAGTGGCAAACCTGGGGTTGGAAACCTAGTCTTTCTCACTGCTGTCTCTGCCTCTATAAGACAGGCAAAACAAATATCCATGGATTCTAACTGTATGACTACACATCTGGCAATTCAACATGGACTCAATTGCCATGGACTTTTTTGAAATGTAGCATTATAAACAAATTCAGATGAAAAATGAAATGCTATCAGTTTTCCCATTTACCCGCTGCTGTATAACAAAGGACCCCAACATTTAGAGCCTCAAATTAACAATATATTATTCTCTTCTCTACTGATAGGGGTTGATGGGCTCAGCTTGGTAGTTCTCACCTGAGGTCTTTCATAGTATAGCAGCCACATGGTGGTGGAGACTGTGTCATGTGAAAATGCCTGCTGCTGGAGCTGAGGTGGCTAAAAATGATGGGAGTCATTTGATCACCTCTCACTATTCATGGAGCTTCTCTGTGTGGTTAGGATTTTGATTCTTTTTTAAACAATCAATTTTATTGGTACATTTTAGGTATACAGTATAATGACATTCATCATTGGAAATTTGTATCTTTACATAATATATCTTGGTTCTTATTTTTGCCCCATTCCCCTCCCCTCCCTTCAACCCCTTCACCCCTCCCTATTTACAAAGACTTTACTTTCATTTTTTCCTTTTCTTATATTAATTTCACTCCTTTCTTTCCTTTCCCCAACCCCTCCTACTTCCCCTTCCCCTTTGGAGCTTTTCTTCCTCTTTCACATTATCTATTATACCTTTTGAGCCTTATTTATACTTTAGTTTCTCCCACCAGAGAAACTATTTAGTATGTACACATCTATCCTACTTATTTCACTTAAGAGTATTGCCTCAATGCACATCCATTTAGCTATAAATATCTCTAATTTCTCATTCTTTATGGCTGAGTAGTACTCCATTTTATTTAAAAAACACACACGTTTTCTTTATCCAGTTTCCAGTTGATGGGCAAACCCTGCTCCACTGTTGGTGGGAGTGTAGACTGGTGCAACCACTGTGGAAATCAGTATGGAGATACCTCAAAGAACTAGGATTAGAGGTTCCACTTGACCCAAGTATTTCCCTGCTGGGTATCTTCCCAAAAGAATTAAAAGAATCATAACACAGTGATATATGTGCACCCATGCTTGTAGTGGCACAGTTTTTAATAGGATTTTGATCCTTTACAGCCAGGCAGCTGTAAGGTAATCAAACATCTATACTATAACTACATTCTTCTCTGCATTCCAAGTCTTCTAAGAGACTCCAGGGGAGCTGCATATCTTCTTGCAATCTAACCTCAGAAGCCCTAGAATTTTACTTCCCAACTTGTTAAGCAAGCTGCAAAGGCTGGTATGAACTCAAGGGAAAGGTAGATACAGACTCCACCTCCATGGGGTAATACACACAGCAAAGGAGGGAAAGGACGGTGGCCATTATACAGGCAAGCTGTCAGGGTCCACCTTGGTTCCAACAATATATGATGCTCTAGATTGATCAGCTTTTTGTTGCTGGAACAAAATACCTGAAAAATACAACTTAAAGAAAGGAAGGTTTATTTTGATTCCTAGTTTCAGAGCTTTCAGTCTACGTTTGGCTACCTCCAAAGCAGAAATATCATGGCAGGGGAAAGCTCACCTCATGGCAACCAGAAAGCAGACAGCAAAGGAAAAGCCAGAGAGGAAGGGAATGGAACAAAATACACCCTTCAAAGCCACACCCACAGTGACCTGCTTCATGCAATTAGACCCTACCTCCTAACGGCCCATTCAGCTGGCAAACTAATTAATCCACTGACAAAGTCTGTACCCTCATCATCCTGTTACCTGTCTAGATCTCACCTCGGAATATTGCTGTGCTGGGGATCAAATTCTCAGTACACGAGTCTTTGTGGAACACCTCATATTTAAACCTTAGCACCAGCCTTCATGGAAAGTACACTCACCCTCTCCCAAGGCAAAGTTTTATACCATTACAGTAACAGCTTAGAACTTAGATTTTACCATCTAAGTTAGGTCCTGATACAAATAAGACTCATTCAGAAAGTGTCCTCGGCATAGCTTCTCAGGTAAACTTTCCTTTGATTTGAATAACAGTGAAATAAAGATATCTATCTGCTACTCACCCCAGTGGCAAGGCATGCACAGGATAATCTCAATGCATCTTGCTATTAGAAAGGAGGGAAATACTAAGTGGTATATGACAGTCACAATTTCATAGAAATTCTGAAACTCTGAAGGGCACATGTTGCCAATTTCATGCCTCAGTCCTGCTTCCAGAAAATAATTTTTTATTCTTCCCTCTGAGTTCTTGGTTCCATCCTCTGAATTTTCTCTTATTTGCATAAGAAATGGCCCATGTTTAAATGAGTCTCTTTAGTTTCTCCTTGCTTAAAGAAGATTGGGTATCTAAAGGTTATTTTATATACTATCCCTTTTCTTTTTGGTCCAACAATTCCTTTAATAGTTGAATGGACTTCCTGAATATCAAATTATAATCTACTCACTGAGACAGAAGTTGTAGTTACTTGTTTCTTTAAGATGGCCCCTTTCCTTTTTATCCAGTGGTCTCAGAGTACTAACACTTAAGAGCCTGCAGATTCTTAGATGCCTTTTATATAATTTAAAGGTTTGCTCTTAAGGTTCTCCTCTAGGAAAGAAAGTCTACAAAGCACAGACAGTAGTTTTAGAAGGGTTACTAGGCATATCCTTAACTATTTATGAGGCATAAACAAAAAGTTTTCTACCCTTGGCACTTACTCTGAGATCATGCCTCAGTCATCATGTGCTGGATTTTCTCTTTCCTGAGGGTATTTCTAGTTTGAAAATCTTTTGCTGGGGGGAAATTGAGGATGGAAAAACAATTTAACTTTGAACCTAGTGAACCCAAATTCATTTATGTACCCTCTAACCCCTGCTTGGAAATAAATCTTTCTTTAGTTTATCTCTACCCCTTTTATAGTGGGCAACCAGAAGAAGCCAGTTGGCACCTCGTGCATCCTGCCTGCAGTCCCTGCCTGGACTCACAAGCTCACCTGATGCATTTTCTCATTTCCACAGTATCCCAGTGGCAGCACCATGGAGATCTCCCACACACATACTGCAAGTATTCCTATTTCTTTAACCTCCAACACTTTCTTCTCCATCTTTCAAGCCCTAACCAGGAGACTTTGAGGTCTTTCTAGGTTTTGCTAACAGGATTCCTCTAGATATTCCAACTTTCACTAATTGGTTGGTCTGAAAACGCATGTTTTAAATTTATGTCAAAGCAGCACTTCACTATGGAGGCACCAAAATCCTGTTCCAATTATCAATTTCTTCTTGCAAAACTATTTTAAAATTTAGTGGCTTAAAACAACAATATATTATTTCTCACATTTCTAGGAGTTGATGGACTCATCTGAGTTGTGGTCACTTGGTGGACTTCTCATATGGCTCTGGTGAGATGGCAACTGAAGCAGGAGTAAGCTGAGCAGTTCCCCAGTATTGTACATGGCATAGATGAGTGGGGTAGCGAGAGGTTGAACAGGCAGCTATCTTCATGCAGCTCTTCCATGTGGCTGGACTTGATTCCCTCAGGTCAGTCTCAGGGCAGCTGGACTTCTCACATGGTGGCTTAGTTCCCACAGAATGATCAGAGGTCCAGATAACCACCACCCCAGAGGCTACCAAGCCTCAGTTCACAGCACCTGGTGTGTCTCAGAATCTTTTTCACAATCTCCCTGAGTGAAAACAAACAAGTAACTACGTAAGGGCTTCTTTACTAAGTAGTTAGATCAGATAAATTAAGTGTTTAAATCCTAATAACTTAATAGCTGTTTGAAAATAAGAAACATGAATAGAGAGAAAATATATTGTTATTTTATTCTTAAATAATTGTAATTACTCACTAAGGGCACATGCATCTTTTGGGCTTCTCAAGGCTTAGAATCAGAGTGGGCAATACCATGTGATTTCCAATGATTTCTGTGTAATCTTTGTTTCATATCACATAAACTAAAAACCAAGCCATGTAAAGAAAGTGAAATCATCAAAATGAATGCAGCATGCTACTACAACTGCACAGTATTTAAACCAATCATGTTGGGAATGTCCAGAAAATGTCCATGTGTTTTCCTCAGATTTTTAAAATAACTCCGGTGCCCTCTGAATTTGTTTTGATCCTAACATCAAGAATCCCCAGCACAGAGTTTGGGAGCCACTCTTCCATACCAATCAAATCCTGGAACTCAGTGAAGAATTTGAAGGAAATAGCTTCCATTTAGTCCTATCTTTAATTCCCCATCCCTATTACCCAAATGGGCAGATAAACATATGTGATATATTTGACTTCACTTTCAACCAGCATCAGTAAGACAGGTAACCTTTGAGTTATTATACCCAGGTACTTCTCAGAATACCTAATAAAGAATATATATTCGACACATTTTTAATCAATGAGTGGCTACAAACATGAGTATGAGAAAATAGAAGGGAACTTTCCAAGGGAATTGTGTTAGCTTGCTAGGGTGGCGGTAACAAAGTACCAAAGACCAGGTGGCTTGAAAACAGAGACTTGTTTTCACACAGTTCTGGGGGCTGGAGGTCCAAGGTCAACTTAAAGGCAGGGCTGGGTCCTCTGGAGCCTGTGTCATTGGCTCATAGAGGGCTGCCCTCTTTCTGGCTCCTCACACACCCTTTCTTTTGTGCACATATATCCTTGACGTTTCTTCTTTTTAGGGGAACACTAGTCATACTGCATTAAGGACCCACTTTAATGACATCATTTAACCTTAATTACCTCTTCAAATGCCTGCCTTCAAAAAAAGTCACTTTGGCAGTTAGGGCGCTAATCCTAGGGACAGCACAGTTTACTTCATTAAGAGAGTTTTCCCTTTTGAAAGATTCTGTTCTTCATTTTTATGCATCTGATTCTGGGTGTCCTTGATTCTGAGACACTGCAGGCAAAAGTACCATGTGTGCACTTTTCTGTGGAGCAGGGCCTATATCTGCTGTTGTAAACCCTGTGTGCACCTGGAAAGACTCTTGAGGAACATCAAGTCCCATACAGAGAAGGTTCTGATTTAATTCATGTTGAATGGCTATCAGGCAGGAGTATTTTTGCAACATTCTCCAATTAATTGTAGTGTGCAGCCAAGATTGAGAATCACTGGTTTAAAGTTCTTTTATATAAATTGCAGTCAGGATACCAGAAGCATCTACATCTCCTGTGAACTTACTACAAATGCTCAATCCCCACTAAACCTGCAGAATCTGTGGAATTTTCATTTTAGATTGATTCACAGTTATGGTATATCTATTAAATCATGAGAAACATTTGTCTATAATTTCCAAGTCATGGTACTGTGATCAAAAAATTTTTATATCCACTGTGAAATTTTCTAATATGTGAATTTAGGATGGGTGATATAGCAGTCTCATTCTTTTATCTGTCATGGGTTTACACTTCTACAAGAGAAAAGTCCCATTTGAAGGTAAGAACTAATTACAGACAACTAATCCACAGAGTAACACCACAATGAATTGCATCCTGGCTCAATCCACAGATCACCTCTTACTCATCTCTGCTGTAGCCACTATAGATAATTACTCAACAATCGACCTCAATTTGTCTACACAGCATTTACCTCAAAAAGATGCAGGTAGCTCTTAGCAAAGCAGATAGTGGTTTAATTGTGTAGATACTGAAAAATAAAAAAGAGAAAGGTCAGAAAAAGAGAGTAGGGAAGTTACAAGATGATAAGGAAGTACGAGGCAGGTCATTTCATGAACATTAGAATCTTGCTCTTATTATCTAAAACTTTTAGTTCATAACCCTTGCCTCCTCTAAAAGACTTCCCACCATTCATGTGGCTATTTTTTAATAAATAATGAGGGAACTGGTTCAGGGATGAGGAATAGGAATAAGAAGTATCTTCTGTGAAGAGGAATAAATTACCAGAGAAATTACTTCATAAAAATGACTATGAATTTCACTGGATAAATTAATCTGTCATCATGAAATGATATAATAATTATTCAATGAGAACCATAATTATCTACCTTTTGAGAAATTAATTTCAAAACTCAGTCCATCAACTGAGACTTGGAGTTAGGATATGTGTTTTAATCTACTATAACATTTTCCTCGTAGCACTAAAATGAGTGTTGCTTTAGTTGATTTTTATGCATTTGGAGAGACCAAGAAGCACTTACCCTTCCGGTCGCCTTTTGCACCAGCCTTTCCTCCTGAAGTTCTACCCTTCTCTCACTCTCCAAGTGTCCCCATTCTCATTACAAGCCATGAATATCAGTCCTAGGCTAGTGATAGGAGATCTTTGGAATTGGATTTCAACCTAATTCCCTGCTCTTAAAGCTTGTATCATGCAAAAAATCAGATTGGCCAGCAATAATAGCAAACAAATAAGTGAACAGCTTTAGCATGCAAATATGTGGACAGTACAATCCTATGACTATCAAAAAAGACTTTCCTTTTTTGTGGTTTTGAGTCAGGTTCTCACTGTATAGTTCAGGCTGGTCTTGAACTCACTATGTAGCCCAAGTTGGTCTCCAATTCTCAAACTCACAGCAATCCTCCTGCCTCAGCCTCCCAAGTGCTGAGATTACAGGTGTGTGCTACCACACCTGGCTAAAAAGACTTTCATTTATTATGGAATGTTTATTTATCCATGTTAACATTTTCTTCTTAGAGTCATTCATCTCTGACTACCAACACAGTCAGTAAACATTAACTTTTAAATTAAACATGTCTTTTATAAGATCATATAATATATTTGGTATTATATAGAACTATTCATCTGACAATTATGTTTTTAATCTATAATATGAGCCAGCAATTATTTTAATTTTCTGTTTGTATGTTTCTATATTTTGTTTGTATGGTTCTACATTCTTTTATTTTCAAACATTCTGTAATGTATATTTGAAGAAGTTTCTTGTAAATATAATATATCCAATCTGACAATCTTAATATTTTTCTTGGAATATTCAGGCCATTTCCATTGCATGCAATTTTTGAAAGATATGAATTTCTATCTACTACATTATTGCCTATTTCTATTTGACTGGTCTGTTTAATCTTCCTTTTATTTCTTGTTTTTTGCTTTTTAATTAATTATTATTTTGTCCCCCTCTATTAGCTCATAAATCACATTTTGAAGTAAATCTGGAAGTTACAACATCATTTTCATTTAATAACATTCTAATAGAGGTTAGTAGATTTACCACTGACCAAAATGCTAGAATAGTTTAAATCTATTTCCTCCCCTCTCAAACTTTGTATTCTTAATTAGCATACACTTTAATTCTACCTTTTTTCAACCTCCACAAAAATACCATGGTTTTGCACAGGAGATGCGCATGTTTTAGAAGCTCACATAGTAACTCTCGCTGTTGTTTTTCATTTATTCCTGTACTTGTTTGCTCAGGTTATTTGTCCTCTATATGGAGAAATGCTTTTGCCAATTCTTTTAGTGGACATTTACTGGTGACAAACTCTCTCAGATTTTATATGTCTACAAATGACTTTATGTAATAATCTTTGAGGATGATTTAGCTAGATAAATCATTCTAGGCCGTGACAGTTATGGGGTTCATTTATCATTTCATGTTATATCCTCATTCTATTGTCTTCTGCCTCCCATTGTTTCCACGCAAAAATCAGCTGTTAGCTCTGCATTGATCCCTTAAAGATAATTTATACTTTTTTCTTTGGTTTAAAATTGTTATTTTCTCTATATTTTGTAGTTTTACATTGATGGGCCTAGCTATATTTTTTTATATTTCTTTTTATTTTTCCTGCTTGAGGGTCATAGGGATTCTTAAATTTTTTTCTAACCAATTCTTGTTCTCTCCTCTAATTACATTATTTTAGATTTTTAAACTTTGTCTATATATCCCTTCACTTATATTATTCATTTTTATATATTTGTTTTTTCTTTGTGTCCAATTCTCGATATTTTCTACTGACCTGTGTTCTTCTTTTCTGCTATGTTAAAACCAATGATATATCTATCTATTGAGTTCTTAATTTCAACAATTGTATTTTTCAGCTCTTGGATTTACATTTGATTTTGCAATATTTTATATTGTAGCTTCTTATTTTGAAATACTTTAAGACTCACACAATGCAAAAATAGCACAGAGTTGTCACATATCTAATCATAATATCTTACAGTACCAAAGTATATGATACAAATCAGGCAATGATATTGATATGGTGTTATTAATTGTCAATTATTCAAATTAGGTGTATATGTTTCTTTGAAATTTTATGACATATGTAAACTTAACAATTACCATACCATTTTCTATTTTTCTAAAAAAATTCCAACTCCCCGCTAAGGTTCTATTTTTTCCCTTTTCCCTCTATTTTCTTGAATATTTTGATCAGAGTTATTTTAAAGTATTTTATTGTATGAACCTAGGAGTTATTTTAGTATTGGAACATTTATTATCTGTCTTAGTTCCCTTCTTGGTTTTCAGTCTTGTGTTTTCATTCCTGGCAATATGTTACTGACTGAATGACATGAAATATAATAAATAACACAAGTATCAAATAATGTCATATTCATCCTAAAAGGGTATCCCCTTTTCCAAGCTAGGCAGCAAGAAGGTTGTCCTCTAAAGGTCCCAACTGAGAACCTGAGGTTTCTACAAGATATCATTCACCTTGGTGAGTCCTTAACTCTTATTCTTATCTGTTTTCTTTTTTCAGTTTTTCTTTTTTTATTAGTATTTTTTATTGCATTACATTATCATTATATTTCTTGTGGTGAGTTGGTACATGTACATATAAGTCCAACAAAGTCTATATTTTATTTTTTAAAAATTTCTGCTAAGCCTCTTAGCTTCCCTGTCCCTGCAATCTAAGATGCTGGTAAATGTCTTAAGCAAAACTGGGCACATTTCAGGCTTAATTCTCCAGCTTTCCCTCTGGCCAGGACCCTATCCCTCAAGTCTCTCATCATTGTCCCTATGGCCCTAGAAGACTGCCACCAGTTAGGCCCGTTCCTGTGCATGTTAGCAGCAACCCTCAGCCTGAGGCCTGTAACCAAATTCTCAGCCTCTTGTTTTAAGCACAGAATCAGCAAATATGCAAAGGAAGAAGCAGAGCCATGGAATAATGAGTCACATCCCTGGGGTTTCCCTTTTTCAGGTATTTTGGACGTCCACTCCTCAATGCCTTGGCATATTTCTGAAGTCTTCAAATAGATGTTCTTTAACTTGACATTTTTACTTGTCCTCAGAGAAAGCACTGGTCTGACATAACTTCATCTATCATAGTCAGAACCTGGAAATAGAAAATTTCCTAACTCTAGATCTTACATATTTATGGGTATTGGGACAAGAAAAGCAGACAATACACAACTAACAAAAACAAAATAAGATCATAGCAGATACTGATTAATGCTATAATGGAAATAAACAAGTTGATGTGAAAATTCTGGAACAGCTAATTGTCCTCCATCTCACATCAGTGGATGTACAAAGTGCCTTTACTTATGAAAACCTCTGTGAAGAAAAACTCTTGATGTTCCCACTTTATAGATAAGAACATCTTTATTTCTGGGACACAATTGTTCCTCACTTTCTGGCAGTCGGATGACCTGGAGAGCCGCAGGTTGTAATGGGGAGTGCCACTAAATCTGACCATAATCCTTAGGGACAACACACTTTCACACAAAGGCCCCTCACTAGCCCAAGTCAGAAAAGAGAAAGAAAATCTTCCAAGACTTCCTCATTACATACATTTAATGCCTGCTAGGAGAGAAGCCACTGGAGGGCACTTTGGTTAATGGAGCTTCCTAGCTCTGTCTTTAGCAATTGAAGGAGCAATCCATTCTGAAGCCTGCTTGGCTGCCATAATTCACGAGTCTCCCTAATTCAGATGGGTTGAGGATGCTGGACTCTGGAAATAAGCTTTCCCCACCACTGCACCTCACTCAGCTCCAGCCTTTTATCATTTCCAAAGCATTAAGCAGCCTGCAACTCAAGAACCCTGCCACTGGGTGACATCTGTAACATCTGACATCATTTAGAAGACATTGCAAGGGTAAAAGAGCACTTTTTTGACCAGGGACATAAATAATTCTGAGAAAGAAATTAAGTTAAAAGGCTTTTCTTTTTCTAAATGGATTTGCAGAATTTGGCTTCTCAGCCAGACTTCTATGAGGATATTTGTCTCAGGAAGCTGAGGAGGTAACTTTGAGCAGTGGACACTAAACCATGAGGTGCTACTAACAATGGAGGACACAGTGGAGTCTAGGCTACACAGATGTTCTTCAACCTCTTGGGAAAGGAAGGGGAGGTTTTAGTTAAATCACTCTGCTGGGTGCCCTCAGTGTTAATATGGATGGGAGTAAGACAGAAGCTGGCATCTGTTCAAGAAGGAAAACCTCTTGTTATTCATGTGTCTAGCTGTCCCCTCAAAGCCTCATGCAGTCATAGGTGGGGCTTTTTCAGAGGTGGCTGGACCTAGAGTGTGTGATGGTGAGATTGATTCATGGTGCAATGCTAGGATTAAGGGCACTAGGAACAAGGGTGAGTGCTACTCACCCTTAGTATCTTAGATAAGATATAAGGGTTAAAAAGAGCTATGGTTGTCTCTTGCTTGCTTTGCTGTATTCTGCTCCCCATGAACTGTTTCTTTTTTGTGATGTCACCCTGCCTTGGAGCCAGTCAATTATGGACTGAAACTCCGCAAACTGTAAGCTAAATAAACCTTTCCCCCTTTAATTTAGGGTGTCCAGTATTTTGTGTCAGCAACAAAGAAAAGCAACTAAAACATCCCTCATTTCCACAGATGTTTACCAAGGTCACAGGAAGCTGCACATGACCACCTCCTTCCAAGACTTCCGGACGATCTTCTCCACACAGTCTCCACTTGGCAGATTGAGAAAGGCTATGCAAACTGTCTCGTCTTCCCAAACTCAGAATCCATACTAAGAAAGGGAAAAAGATTCGAAAGGAATTTTGATTCCAGTTTTTTCTTCATGCTTACTGGAACTGCTACCAGGTTTTTGTCAGTTACAAGAATTCCCATGCCATCTTACTTCTGGCTCTAAGCAAAGGGCTAGGGTGAGAGTTCACATCCCATGGACACTTAGCAAGGATCTTTCTGTCTATCACCTGAGGGTGCCTGAACCTAAGGTGTTCTAGAGGGACAGCATATAGGTTTGGGGATTGTAAGGGTGGCGCATATGAGTAGCAGAACCCAGTCTCTTGCTCCATACCCTCAAATCAGCCACAGTTTTATGAATTGAGCAGGAGCTGCAACACAGAGCAGTATTATGGAAGAACAACAGGACATTCCAATAGTTTTCATTCCACAACCAACTCAGCATTAGCAGAAGACAATGAGAAAATCTAGAAAGCTGGTGCTGAAGGCTTAAGCCTTAAGGATCATCTAAGAATTAGTCCTTTTACAGATGAAAGTGTTGTTTCTTCAGACCACACTGATAATTAATGACAGGGACATATGTTATGTAAGCATTGGGAAGATACAGAGTTGGGCATTGCAGTGCCTTCAATGTCTCACAAGAACCACCACAAAGTAGATGCCTTCTGTAATCCAAGAATTGCACTAAGTCTCATACAGGGTACAGATATACATACATGCAGTCCCAGCCAATGAGGGACACACTGCCCTGTTGGGAACTTAGACACACAGAAGAACAGTACAAAGCTATATTGTTTATGCCTTCATAGCTATATAAACAAGGTGCTCAGCAAAGAATCCAGAGGACAATAATACATACTACTGCCTGTAGCATTCCAATAATTAAGCACCTAATGTACCAGAATAAGAAAATAAAGTCATAGTGAATAAAATGCAGTCCATGCCTTAAAAATCCAAACCATGTAGTACCAAAATAGTTGTGCAAAGAGACCACTATGTTATAAATAAATAGCAACACAGAAGCTTTGGTAAAAATGGGAATAACACATGACCCAGGTCAGGTGATTGGTGGACATGACATGGAAGTTGAAATGAATCGTGAGTAGCATTTATCCAGATGAAGGTGAAGGAGGAAGGAAGAGAAGACCAAAATCATACTAGAAAAAAGTATTGTACATGATGGTTAAATGTTGACATACTTAAGGTGGAGCACAAATTTCCAAGGAGAATTATAGTACACGTTTTTAAAATATTAATTTCCCCTTTGGTACTGACAGTTGAATCCAGGGGCACTCTACCACTGAGTTATATCCCCAACCCTTTTTATTAGTATTTTATTTTACTTTTTATTTATTTATTCTCAGACAAGTTCTCACCATGTTGCTCAGGCTGGTCTTGAACTTGTGCTATTCCTGACTCAGACTTTTGAGTACCTGCCATTACAGGTGTATGCCATCCAACTGACACAAGGGAAAGAGAGCTCCAACTGTACGCCTAACTGTGGCCAAATGGTGCTTGGTAGTTTGTCCAGTCTTTAGCGCCCACTCTCAAGTGGGAACCCACTGAAATGTGTAAACAGAGAATAAAATGTGCTTTTGATTACACCCTCTGAACATGCAACAGGGCCAAACAGGAGGCAGAGCTTGCCATTAGGATGTTGTTGGGATAATTAAAAAGAAAAAATAATAATTCATATGAACCCCATAAGAAGCTGTCTGAATGTTCCAATAATTCAAAAATTGGCCTGAAAGAAATCTTGAGGGAGTAAAGGTGGAAAACTAATAAGTAATATAAAGTTAGTACTGTGACAGAATCTGGTAATCAGTTAGATGCGGAGATGAAGAACACTAAGGTTTCAAAGGTGAAGCCCAGCTTTGTGACTTGGGCAACTGGCAAAGTGGAGGTGAGAAGACATGACCAGATGGTGACCTTAGGGCTGAGTCTAGAGGTTGCATGTAAGTTTTTTCAGACAAAGACAATAACAACAAAATAGCTATGAGACAATGTTTACATGAGTCTTGTATGAGACTATGACTAAAATCTCTAACATTCTCCCTCACACACCTGAAGAAAATCAAAGAAAAAACAAAATGAGAAAAAAAATGAAAGACCAACTAAGTTCATTATGGAAAAAAAATCATCCCAAAAAATGTCTGGGAGGGAGTTCACCTTGGTCTACCTGAACTGGAAAGGATGAAAGGCGGAGCGGGACAGCAGTCATTAGAAAGGCACAGGCACACAGAGGACGTCCCCATTGTGACTTGCCTGGGAGGAGCCTTCTGCAGATCCGTGCCCAGCAGCCTGCAATGCAAAGAAAGAAAAGACTGAAGGAGCGTCTGGCAAATCCGATAAAGAGGGATGGAGGGGACTGAGACAAAGGCACCTGCCGGCATTGTGTGAGCTCCAACTCATCAGCTCAGAAACAAGCTCATTAATTATCCACCAGCCAGGCCGAAACCGCCCCCATGTAAACACCCGCACACCACCCTCTGAGAGACAAACAATTCTGAGGTACACATCACAGGCTCTTGCTGACACAGGATGCACAGCCAGCTCTGCCATGGCTGGGAACAACTTCTCCCCAAGGACACAGACTCCAGAAACTGAAGCTTCACCAGGACCCTCATTATTTCACATGTTGTGTAAGTTTGTCAGACAAAGCAGGTGCCCAGCTTTCTTCTCAAGCATTTCATTCATTCTCTGCCTTATATCCAACCCAGTTCTGCAAGAGAGAAAAACATCAATTTCCATTACCTACACACACACACACACACACACACACACTTTGCTTATCTTGTTGATACTCTCCGGGCTTAAATATGAGCTCAGAGGGCACAGGCCAACTTTGAGAGTACAGACTATTTCACCCCACATCCAGTCATCTCCTTCCTCACTCATTCAGGGCACAGCCCAGCTCTTTCCTACTCCTCTGCTCTCACCCACTGCACCTCAGAGTCCCTGTGTAGACATCCGCTATGTGCTCTATATGCCTGACCTCTCTGCCTGAAGGGTCTACTTCTCTCCATCTGGTTCCAGCCATTGTCATATCTTGTCTCAGTTCCAGTAGCAGGTAGCCTGAGGGCCACTTGTGCCCTTCAGAAACATTGTCTGTACCAAAATTGTCATTTCACTGTTTAAAATTCTCTAGAGGTCCACTGGCTTACTGACTGCATTTAATACAAATTACTTAACAGAAATCATAATCTGGTGTGTTTTGTCCCCTTTATATCTTCAACCTATTTCACCCCCACTCCCATTGTGCGATGTGCCCTGGGTAGGTCAAATTGGTTTTGATTCTCCAAAGTTACCTGGTCATTCTTCCTTCCAGGCTCCATAGACTCTGTACATCCCCTTACCTAAGAGCATTCTTTTCTCCACTTCTTCACCTGGCAAGCTATCATTCTTTCATTGTGGGCCTATATTTTACTTCTTCCAAGAAACTTTCTCTGATTGAGCTTTCTGGAAGTCTTCATTGGGTGCACCTCCATACAGTCCAATGGGAGCCATGAGAGTTACAAACTGTAACTGCTTGTTTCTCTTAGATTGGTTCTCTAGGAGCAAGCATATTGTGTTAGTTGATTACAGTTGTGGTGCCAGCTCCTACCAAGTACCTGCAACATAGCAAACCTTTAATTAATATTCACTGAGTGAATGGACACAGGCAGGCAACCAAGAAAATGGTTGCTTAGGGTTATTTGGTTACAAGCAAGGGAAACCACCCATAGACTACTGAAGCAAAGATGAATTCTGGGGTAGGATGCTGAGTACAAAGAAGCAAGAATGTAGCAGAAGCTATGAGATAGAAGCAGGCTGGTAAAATGAATAAACAAGTGCATGTCAATCTGTTTCACTCAGTGTAAGATTCAAATTCAAGAGGAGATACAAGATGGACTTAACTTTAGCCACATGTCAACTAAGATGGTGGAGCAGTTGTTAAGCAGATCCCATGGACTTTGTAGTGGGAAAAAGGGAAGTGCAGAGCTATAAGGAGTGGACACAGATGTTAGAGGCCAAAGCCAACAAGTGCCCATGAATGCACAATTCAGAGTCCTTGCTAATAATAGTTTAAAGAGTAAAATGCAGAGTCAAGGGTTTGGTGGGAGAGGAAAGAGGATGAGGTCAATGTGATACTATATTTGCCTGAGAGCATGGTGATTCTTTATACAAATTACACCATCTAAGAGACATCAATAGGACCTTCTAAATATAGAAAAGAAAACAATAATTTATAATAAATTAAAAAGTGGGTCCCAGAACAATACTTTAACCATCAAGAAAATTTTATAAAGGGGCTTAGTAACTATCATTAAGAGTATATGAAATCTTTTCCTATGCCAATGTCTTCAAGAGTTTTACCTATTCTCTCTTTCAGCTGTTTTAGTGTTTCTGTTTTATTGTTTAGACTTTGATCCATTTTTATTTTAGCTTAGTGCATGGTGAGAGATATAGGTCCAATTTTAATCTTTGGCAAGCTGAAACCCAATTTTTCCAGCACCATTTATGAAAGAGGCTATCTTTCCTCAAGTAAGGGTGTTTGGCTCCTTTGTCAAAGATGGGGTGGCTGAGTGTGTCTGGAGTTGTTTCTGCATCTTCTAATCTGTTCCATTGATCTTCAGGTCTGTTTCTTTGCCAGTATCATGCTATTTTTATCACAGTAGCTTTGTAGTATAGTTTCAAGTTAGGGATTGTGATACCCACTACCTTGTCTTTGTTGCCTAGAATTGCTTTTACTATTCCAGGACTCTTCTGGCTCCAAATGAATTTTTGGATTTTCTCTAGTTCTGTAAAATATGCTGTGGGAATTTCAACTGGAATTGAATTGAATCTATATAGCAGTTTTGAAAGTATGGCCATTTTCACTCTATTGGTTCTTCCTACCCAGGAGCAAGGGATGTCTTTCCATTTTCTGATATTCTCTTTGATCTCTTTTTTCAGAGTGCTGCAGTGTTCAGAGTAGAGGTCTTTGTGACCCAGCTATTCCCCTGCTGGGTATCTTCTCAAAAGAATTACAAGAATCATACCACAACGATATATGTGCACCCATGTTTATAGTGGCACACTTTGTAATAGCTAAAACTTGGAAACAGCCCAATTGCCCATCAACTGGAGACTGGATAAAGAAAATGTGGATTTTTAAAAATAAAATGGAGTACTACTCAGCCATGAAGAATGAGAAACTAGGGGATTTGGCTCAGTGGTTTTGCTGCCTGCTGCGCAAGTGCAAGGACCTGAGTTTGATCCCCAGTGCCAAATAAATAATAACAAGAAGAAGAATGAGAAATTAGAGACATTTATAGCTAAATGGATGCACATTGAGGTGATACTCTTAGGTGAAATAAATAGGACACACATGTATAAATACCAAATAGTTTCTCTAGTGTGAGAAAAATGAAAGTGTAAATAAGGACTAAAAGGTATAATAGATAATGTGAAATAGGAAGAAAAGGGGCAAAGAGGAAGGGGAAGTGGGAGGGGTAGGGGAAAGGAAAGAAGGGAATGGAATTAATATGAGAAAATGGAAAAATAGAAACAAAGTCTTTGTAAATAGGGAGGGATGGAGGGGTTGAAGGGAGGGCAGGGGAAGGGGGAAAATAAGAACCAAGAGAGATTATGTAAAGGTGCAAATTTCCAATGATGAATGTCATTATACTGTATACCTAAAATGTACCAATGATTAGAATGAATAATTGATAATGCAAAATAGGAAGAAAAGGTCCAAAGGGGTAGGGGTAGTGGGAGGGGCAGGGGAAAGGAAAGGAGGTAAGGAAAAATTATGAGAAACAGAAAAATTGGAAACAAAGTCTTTGTAAATAGGGAAGGGTGGAGGGTGTGAAGGGAGGGCTGGGAATGGGGAAAAAATAAGAACCAAGATGCATCATGTAAAGGTACAAGTTCCCAATGAGAAATGTAAATGTATTGTATACCTAAAATGTACTAATAAAAGAATTTTTAAAAAAAAGAAAATGTGGTTTTTTTATAAAATGGGGTACCACTCAGCCATAAAAAATGAGAAATTAGAGACATTTATAGCTAAGTGGATTCACATTGACGTGATACTCTTAAGTGAAATAAATAGGACACACATATATAAATACTGAATAGTTTCTCTAGTGTGAGAAACTGAAAGCGTAACTATGGAGTAAAATATATAATAGATAATGTGAAATAGGAAGAAAAGGGGCAAAGGGAAAGGGGAAGTGGGAGGGATGGGGAAGGGAAAGAAATAAATATGAGAAAATGAAAAAACAGAAACAAAGTCTTTGTAGATAGGGAGAGGTTGAGGGGTTAAAGGGAGGGCAGGGGAATGGGGAAAAAATAAGAACCAAGATATATCATGTTAAAGGTACAAATTCCTAATGATGAATGACATCATATTGTATATCTAAAATGTACCAATAAACTTAATTTTTAAAACTTTAAAAAGTGTATGTGAAGATTTTTTCTTTTCCTGATTTCTATGACTACAAGAGTCAGCATGTTTAAATGAGGTATTAAGAAACTAGAACCCACAACAGGATGTATGTACAGAATACAGAGACTGTATTTTATACCTTCAAACTCTGCCTCCTGTTTTGGGCAGTGTACAATGGGCAGTAACAACAGATCACAAGTTGGTCAAGAAAATCAGAATGTTGCGATTTACTGACCAGGTGGCCTTGACAGAGCCATTTCTCTAAAACTCAGTCTCTTATCTGTACAATCAATCTAGTTACTTTGTGCAATTGCTGGCTTCAATGGGAAACTGTGTATCAGGCACTGAGTTCCTGGCACATATATTTGTTAGATTTGAATGTGACTATTCTTTTTTTTTTTTTTTTCAGTGCTCATCAGGGCCTATGTGTACTAAACCTACACTGAACCACTGAACTATATCACTGGCCCTGATGATGGTTTTGTTAATGCTAAAGTTATTAGGCAATAATTTTTTCATATATAGCAACTGTGTCTTTTTTCTGATTTTTAAATGAAAAAAGAGCTCAGATTTTCCTGGTGCAGTGTAAATGGAGCTCTGCTTAAAGGCAGAAGTAGAAGCTAAATGGTACCTCCCACTCTGCCTCATCTCTGTGCACTTGGGATAGTGGCTCCTGCTTGAGGCACCCCATATCTTTTCTAAAAGGGAAATTAGACAGTTCAAAAATATTTGGTAGCTGCTCCTGAAAGTAGGCTTTGCCAGACTCTACCCTCTTTTCCTGTCTGACTCACTGTGGTCCCCAAATATAGACTGGCTTTTTGTAAGTGTCAGGTGTCCATTGGGAAGGCTAAAATAAAACAGATGACTGGTGAAAATGGAAAGAAGCTGAAACTAACAGTAAGTGAAAAGAGGCAATGGCCAGGGGATCCAAACTCTCATTGGTGAGCCCTCACTCTCTGGCAGACTTCATCATTTCCTGACTTTGCAGCAGATTTATCCAGTATCCTAAACTCCAGTGTTCTTGAAACAGAGGGAGTCTTCCAAGGGAAGCAACAGTAGTACTGCTCAGTATACCATGAGAGATATCCCTTTTCACAGGCCCACAGCCTGCCAGGGCTCCCTAGAATCCCAGTCTGGATGGCATCATTACTCTCATTAGCATCACCCTAGAATTTCACCCTGTCAGCCAAGATGACCCATTAGGTAGCTGCCTTTAGCAACTTCCCTTCATCTTCCTCAGAGACTGACATTCTTGAAAGAAGTCTAATAACTTCACTGTCTGAGAAAATAATAAGTCAATATCGGAGGTGCCCTGGTTGCTTAGGGGGAGCTAGAAGAGGATAAAGGGAGAACACCGAGAGATGCATGCTGTTCACAACAAACAAAGGCAGTAAACAGAAAGGCTTGAGAAACTGGCATGAATGAGACAGAGATGGTGGGTGTGAGGGGCAAGAGAAGGATGGAAATGCAGTGAGACAATCCAACCTTGGGCCTTTCCATGGGAAGAGGGCCAAAAGCCACTGCAGCCTGAAGATGAGCAGTGGGTACAGCTCAGAGAAATAGATGGCTGGCACCCATGCAGCATAGACTTGAAGGACAGAGGAATTGGACACTCCATTTCAACAATAAGAGTTTGGGGTTTTGAAAGTACTTACTGAACCCCATGATGAGCCATTATCATGCTATTATATACTAATACAACTGAATATAAAATTTCCCATCTGCGGTGATACATCTGCCCAATTGGGAGGAATTTTTACTTAGTCTACCAGCTTCAATTTCAACTTCTCTAGGAAGCCTCTCAGAGAACTTTCACAACTGCTGCAATTGTCCCCCTCTCCTAAGGACATTTTATTTATTTCTCTTTATTCCTGTTTTTTCCATACTGCACTATGTAGCCCATCTGTGATTTCTGGGCTGAAGACATAGCTCAGTGGTTGAACTCTTGTGTAATGCAATCATCTATATCTAGATGTCCCCAAAGCCTCATGTGCTCATAGGTGGGGCATTTGGGAGGTGACCAGCTCCTAGAGGCATGATAGTCATCAGTGAAATAGTCCACTGCTGAGTTTGTAGCTAAATGTGATGTTCGGAGGAGGTGGGTCACTGGGGCAGTGGCCTTGGAGGATGTGTGTGTGTGTGTGTGTGTGTGTGTGTATATATATATATATCTCCCTCCCTCTTCCCTTGATCTCTCTCTCTCTCTGCTTCCTGCCTGCCATGCCATGAGCAATCCTCCTCTGCCAGGTCCCTCTGCCATGCTGCCCTGCCTTGGAGCCAGTCAACTACAGACTGAAGTTTCTACACACCGTGAGCTAAAATAAACTTCTCTTTCTTTAACTTGCAGGTGTCAGGTACTGTGTCTCAGTGAAGAGAAAAGTAACTAAACACCTAGCATGTGTGAGGCCCTGAATTTATAGATATATGATTTCCTGGGAAATAGGTTTAGGTCTCGCTTATCATCATATTCTTATTATATACTATGTCTGTCTCCATAAGTGGTCATTGAGTGGAAGAATCAATAGATTGATAGGACACATTGAAATAGAACTGAACCAAGGTTACTATAGCTGCCTGAAAAGGGCTAAAGGAAAGTGCACCTCCCAGCAGTCACCACCTCTGCTTCTCTCTTCCTGTCTTTGATCAGCTGCTTTCCATGTTTAGCAGTAAAGCTGGTAAGTCCCAATGGTGACATCTTCCCAAATCCCAAATTCCATGTTCACCTAGGCTTGAAGAGCCAGAAACACCACGAATTTTATGGCTTTACATCCTTTTCCTTCAAGTGAAAATATCCATATTCAGGAACTGTGATTCTTTCAATGGGCTTAACCTAAACACCTATGAAAACCTATCTTCAAGGAAAAGTCTTGAAAGCCTTGAAGAGAGAAGGGAAAGTAGAAGAATCAATGGAGGTATTTATTTTTAAATATTCTATTGCCTGTTCTTACACTAGACCTAATTAATCATAATCTAAAGCCCAGGACTCTCCTTTTTAACAAGTTTCTCAAGAGAGTCTAACGAATACTAAGTTTGAGAATCATTGTCTTTAGTAAAGAAGAAAAGAGGGGACTGGAGGTGTAGATCAGTGGAGAGAATTTACCTAATAGTATGCAAAGCCCTGGGTTTATCCAAGCACTGAAGAAGAAAAGGAAAGAGGGGAGAAAGGTCAATGAGAGGAGAAAGACAAGTGCTTGCTCTGTTCTCAGAACTGTACAAGAAAATGTAAAATATGTAAGTTAGAATTTAAAAAAAATAAGTGCTGAAATTTGGAAAGGAAAATATGGGAAAAATACACTAACCCAAAATACTGATTGGGAAAATTCTAACAAAAATAACATGTTGGTAGCTGTAACAACATAAATAATAATTAAAAAGATTCCCTCTCTTCTATCCACTGAGCCGAACTTCTCTGGAAATCTAAATTTCCATAATGATCAATAATAGAGAAAATACTAAACATGAAATCAGGAGACCTGAATGTAAGTGTCCTCAACAAGTCACTTAAATCCCTGCATCTCAAATTTTCCATGAGTTGTCATTATAGTTTAGCTCTAGATGTCCCCCAAGAGGCTTGTGTACTCATATTTGGGGCTTTTGGAAGGCGACTGGTTAATGGGGGCTCATAGCTGATTAGCTGTTAGAAGGCAAGATCTGGTTAGAAGAGGGTAACCAATGAGGTCATGGCCCGGAAGGGTGCACCACCCTCACTGGCGCCTCCCTTTACTCTCTGCCTCCCTGCTGCCCTGCCATGAGCAGCTCTCCCCTGCCAGCCCGCTTTGCCATACCATCCTGCCTTGGAGCCAGCTGAGTATGGGTTGAAATACGAGCCACAATAAACCTCTCTTTCTTTAAATTGCAGGGTTTTGGTATTTTGTCCCAAGGACAAACAGACTTGGTTTAGACTGAAAGCACACACACATCAAATACTACACTGTGTTCATCCTTAGAACTGTTTCTATATTCTATAATCACCATAAAACATATAATAACTGTAAATATTACATATTATTACAAGTACTATATAGAAGCAAATATTACATATTACAATATATTATAAATATATCATAATAATATGTTACAATAATACAGCTAATATTTATTGAATGATAACTATACATCTAAGTCACACGAAGTATTTAAAATGTATTTTTATTTGTGATTGTTATAGCAATTCTAAAAGGAAGGATCTGCCACATTCCTCATTTTACAAAACAGGAGCCTAAAGCCTAGGAAGGTTAAGTAACTCACACAGCTAGTAAGTGGCAGATCTCAAACTTACACCAAGGCAAATCGATTCCAGTGCTCACACTCAGTTGAAACCCCACGAGAGATGGATTTCATTGTCAGAAACTCTCCTTAAGGTAAGAATTGGAAAGTTATTTTCAATGGCCAGTTCTAGCTTTGGGATTTCCTCATGCTCTGTTTGAAGTAATATCCATCTCAAACCGGTCATACCATTTGACCAGTTGATGACTTACAGCTTACTACCATCCCCTCACCCAAGACTTGAGTCATAAACGCAGGCTCTAAACCATGTGAGGAGGTGACTGGTTCTCTCACGTGCTTTTCAAGTTAGAGTCTAGCTCTCTGAGAGTTTTCTCCATATCTTTACCTCCTAAAGACTACCTGTATGTTCCATGGTTTCAAATACAGTCGGTATTTGAAAGGACAGCACTTTGTGCTTCATGTGTGTGTCTCTCTAGACTATGAGCTCCTTGAGAAAATGGTTTATCTGCTATAATCTTGGTGAAGCTTTAGGTACAGATGCATCTGTCTCTCTCTTTGAAACCCTGCCTTCCTCTGACTTCTATACAAAACCTAGTTCCCACCTTGTCTCTGGTGGCTTCCCGACATCCTCTTCATCTTCCCACCATTAAGTACCCATGCTTTCCCATTAAACATGCTCTCCTTGGAATAGCTCACCTGATTGATGTCCAGGTGTAAATCACTAGAAGGCAGCTCTTCTGAGCTCCAAACAGATATAACTCTTTCCTGGACCTCTCTACTTAGTTGATTTAACAAATCTAAGAAAGGACCCATGTTCTTCATCCTGCAACCTCTCCCTCCTCATGAGGCATCATATCAGTGATCGGAAATCACTCTCTTTCCTCCCTCATATTCAACATACAGCCTACACATACAACCCTACTTCTGGTAGTGTCAAATGTTTCCTCAATATTTTTGCAACTGGCCTCCTCTCCTCTGTTGCTTAGCCAAGTCTCACACACCTTCTAAAATAGTCTTGCCCCATCTAATGTATTTTCTTTCTTTTTTAAATTTTATTTTATTGGTACATTTTAGGCATACAATATAATGACATTTATCATTGGATATGTGCACATTTACATAAGCTGTCTTGGTTCTTATTTTTCCCCCTTCCCCTGCACTCCCTTTAACCCCTCCTTCCCTCCCTATTTACAAAGAATTTGTCTCCACTTTTTCATTTTCTCATATTAATTCCATTCCCTGCTTTACTTTCCCCTATCCCTCATACTTCCCCTTCCCTTTTGCCCCTTTTCTTCCTATGTCACATTATCTATCATGACTTTTAGTCCTTATTTACACTTTCATTTTCTCACACTAGAGAAACTATTCAGTATTTACACGTGTCTCCTGTTTATTTCACTTAAGAGTATCACCTCAATGTGCATCCATTTAGCTAGAAATGTCTCTAATTTCTCATTCTTTATGGCTGAGTAGTACTCCATTTTATAAAAAAAACACATTTTCTTTTTTGTTGCTGTTAAATTCTTTTATCAGTACATTTTAGGTATACAACACAATTACATTTCTCACTGAGAACTGTGCCTTTACATAATGCAATTTGGTTCTTATTTTTTCCCCATTGCTGGCCCTCCCTTCGCCCCCTTCACCCTTCCCTAGTTACAAAGACTGTATTTCCATTTTTTCCATTTCTCATCATTTCTCCTTTCCCTTCTTTCCTTTCCCTTGCCACTCCCACTACACCTACTCCTTTGGACCTTTTCTTCCTATTTTGCATTATCAATTATTCATCCTAATCATTGGTACATTTTAGGTATACAATATAATGACATTCATCATTGGAAATTTGTACCTTTACATAGTCTCTCTTGGTTCTTATTTTTCACCCTTGCCCAGCCCTCCCTTCAACCCCTCCAGTCCTCCCTATTTACAAAGATGTTGTTCCTATTTTTCCATTTTCTCATATTAATCCCATTCCCTTCTAACCTTTCCCCTACCCCTCCCACTTCCTTCCCCTTTGCCCCTTTTCTACCTATTTCACATTACCTATTATACATTTTAGTCCTTATTTACACTTTCAGTTTCTCACACTAGAGAAACTATTTGGTATTTATATATGTGTGTCCTATTTATTTCACTTAAGAGTATCACGTCAATGTGAATCCACTTAGCTATAAACGTCTCTAATTTCTCATTTTTTATGGCTAAGTAGTACTCCATTTTATAAAAAAAACCCCACATTTTCTTTATCCAGTCTCCAGTTGATGGGCATTTGGGCTGTTTCCAAGTTTTAGCTATCACAAACTGTGCTGCTATGAACATGGGCACACATATATCACTGTGGTATGATTCTTTTAATTCTTTGGGGAAGATACCCAGCAGTGGAATAGCGGGGTCAAATGGGAGTTCCAGTCCTAGTTCTTTGAGGTATCTCCATACTGATTTCCACAGTGGTTGCACCAGTCTACACTCCCACCAGCGGTGGAGCAGGGTTCCTCTTTCCCCACAGCCCTGCCAGCATTTGTTATTGGTTGATTTCATGATAGCAGCCATGTTTTGTGGAGTGTGGTGGAATCTCAGTGTTGTTTTCATTTGCATCTCTCTAATGACCAGTGATGTTGAACATCTTTCCATGTATTTATTTGCTACTTCTATTTCTTTCTCTGAGAAATGTCTGTTCATTTCAGATGCTCATTTTCAGATTGGGTCTTTAAATTTGGTAGGTCTGATCTTTTAAAGTTCTTTATAGATTCTAGATAGTAGACCTTTGTCTGAGGAAGAGCAGGTGAAGATTTTTTCCCACATTGTGGGTTCCATTCACACTGCTGGTCATTTCTCTTGCTGTGCAGAAGCCTTTTAATAAGAAGAGATCCCACTTGTTGATTGTTTTTGCTAGTTCCTGTGCTACTGAGGTTTTGTTCATAAAATCTTTTCCTACACCAATGTCTTCAAGAGTTCTACCTAACCTCTGTTCCAGCCAGTTCAGTGTTTCTATTTTAATATTTAGATCTTTAATCCATTTCTATTTTAGTTTAGTGTATGGTGAGAGATGTAGGTCTAGTTTTAATCTTTGTCAAGTTGAAACCCAGTTTTTCCAGCACCATTTATTAAAGAGACCATCCTTCCTCCAGTGAGGGTGTTTGGCTCCTTTATTGAAGATGAGATAGCTGAGTGTGTCTGGTGTTGTTTCTGCATCTTCTAATCTGTTCCACTGGTCCTCAGGTCTGTTTCTTTGCCAGTACCATGCTGTTTTTATCATAGTAGATTTGTAGTATACTTGCAGGTTGGGGATTGTGATACCCCCTGCCATGTCTCTGTTACCTAGAATTGCTTTTGCTATTCTGGGTCTCTTCTTGTTCCAAATGAATTTTTGGATTATTTTCTCAAGGTCCATGAAGTATGCTGCTGGGATTTCAATTGGAATTGCGTTGAATCTATATAGCAGTTTTGGAAGTATGGCCATTTTCACTATATTAATCCTTCCTACCCAGGAGCAGGGGATGTCTGTCCATTTTCTGATATTATCTTCAATCTCTCTTTTCAGAGTGCCATAGTTTTCAGAGAAGAGGTCTTTGATTTCTTTTGTCAGGTTGATTCCTAGGTATTTCAGTTTTTTGGATGCTATTGTGAAAGGAATTATTTGCCCTATTTCTCTCTCAGTGAGTCTGTCATTTGTGTAGAGGAAAGCTATTGATTTTTGGTGTGTTGACCTTGCATCCAGCTACTCTACTGAATTTGGTTAAGTCTAGAAGACTTTTGGTGAAGTTCTTGGGGTCTTCTATACAGAGTATCACGTCATCTGCAAATAATGACAATTTGACTTCTTCATTTCCTATCTTTATTCCTTTTATTTCTTTCTCTTGTCTAATTGCCGTGGCTAATGTTTCCAGAACTATATTGAACAAGAGTGGTGATAGTGGACATCCTTGTCTTGTTCCTGATTTTGTGTGAAGGATTTCAGTTTTTGACCACTTAGTAGGATATTGGCTGTTGGTTTTTCATAGATGGCTTCTATCAGTTTGAGGTAGAGACCATCTATTCCAATTTTTTGTAGGGTTTTTATCATAAATGCATGTTGGATTTTGTCAAATGCTTTTTCTGCATCTATGGAGATAATCATATGGTTTTTGTCCTTGGCTCTATTGATATAGTGTATTACATTGATTGATTTGCATGTGTTGAACCATCCCTGCATCCCTGGGATGAATCCCACTTGATCAGGGTGTATGATCTTCTTGATGATCTTCTGCATTCTATTTGCCAGTATCTTATTAAGGATTTTTGCATCTGTGTTCATTAGTGAGATTGGCCTATAGTTCTCCTTTTTGTTTGGGTCTTTATGTGCTTTGGGGATCAAGGTGATGATTGCTTCCAGGAATGAATTTGGGAGTATTGCTTCCCTTTCAATTTCATTGAAGACTTTAAACAGTAGTGGCAGTAGTTCCTCTCTAAATGTCTTGTAGAATTCAGGAGTGAAGCCATCAGGGCCCGAGCTTTTCTTAGTTGGTAAGTTTTTAATTACATTTTCAATTTCATTGGTTGATATTGGGTTGTTTAGAATTCTTAGGTCTTCTTTGTTCAACTTTGGTAATTCATATGTATCTAGGAATCTGTCCATTTCTTCTGTGTTTTCCATCTTACTGGCGTATAGGTTCTCAAAGTAGGTATTGATGATCCTCTGTATTTCTGCTGGATCTCTTGTAATTTCACTCTTTTCATTCCTAATTGCATGGATCTGGGCCTTTTCTTCCCTTTTTCTGACAAGGTTGGCTAAGGATTTGTCAATTTTGTTGATTCTTTGGAAGAACCGACTCTTGACTTCATTGATTTTTTTGTATGGTTCTCTTAGTCTCCATTGCACTGATTTCTCCTCTGATCTTTATAATTTCCTCCCTTGTATGAGCTTTGGGCTTGTCCTGCTCTTCTTTTTCTAGAAGCTTGAGGTTCAGGATCACGTTGTTTAATTGGGCTCATTCTGTTTTCTTAATATGGGCATTCACTACTACGATTTTCCCTCATAAGACTGCTTTCATTGTGTCCCGTAGCTTCCGATATGTTGTATTTTCATTGTCATTTAATTGAAGGAACTGTCTGATTTTGTCTTTAATTTCCTCTTTGACCCATTGATTTTTCAGAAGTGTGTTGTTCAATTTCCACGTGGTTATGAAATTTTTCCAGTTTTTTTTGCTATGGATCTCCAATTTCATCACACTATGGTCTGATAATATACAGGGGATAACTTCAATTCCTTTGCACTTACTTAAACATGTTCTATGTGTGAGCATGTGGTCTATTTTGGAGAATGAGCCATGTGCAGCTGAGAAGAATGTGTATTCTGATTTTGTGGGGTGGAAGACTCTGTAAACATCTGTTAAGTTCATTGGTTCAAGAGTTCGATTGAGTTCTAGTATTTCATTACTTATTTTCAGTCTAGTTGATCTATCTATTTGTTACAACGGGGTATTGAGGTCCCCCACTACTATTGTGTTAGTGCATATATGACTTTTCATGTCCTTTAGTATTTGTTTTATATACTTGGGTGCACTAGTGTTTGGTGCATAGATATTTATGATTGTCATCTGTTTTTCTTGAATTGTTCCCTTTACAAGGATGTAGTGTCCTTCTTCATCTCTCCTAATCAGTGTTGGTTTGAAATCTACTTGATCTGCAATGAGGTAGCTACTCCTGCTTTTTTTGGGTTTCCATTACATGGAGTACTGTTTTCCACCCTTTAACTTTCAGTCTATGAGTTTCATTTTGAATTAAGTGTGTTTCTTTTATGCAGCATATTGTTGGATTTTGCTTCTTGATCCATTCTACCAGTCTATTTCTTTTGATTGGTGAATTGAGACCATTAATGTTGATGGTTATAACTGAAACGTATTGACTTGTCATTGCCATGACTTTTTCTTTTTGTTGGGTTCTCCCCATTTACATTTCATTTCTTGTCATGCCAGATGGGTTCATTCTGCTTTGCTTCCTGGGGTTGTGATCCTCAATGTCTGTTCCTAGGATATTGTGTAAAATTCTTTGGAGTGCTGGTTTGGTATTCACAAAGTTCCTAAGGTGTTCTTTGTCATGAAAGTATCTTATTTCTCCATCCATTTTGAAAGATAGTTTTGCAGGGTACGTCAATGTGGGTTGGAGACTGTTTTCTTTGAGGGCTTGGAATATGTCACTCCAAGCTCTTCTTGCCTTGATGGTTTGTGCTGAGAAGTCTGCTGTGATTCTGATGGGCTTTCATTCGTATGTGATTTGTTTCTTTTCTCTAACTGCTTGTAGAGCTTTGTTCTTTTGTTACATTTCTGAAATCTTAACAATTATATGCCTATGTGTAGATTTTTTTTAATCAAGGCTAGTTGGAGTCCTATATGCCTCACTTATCTGTATGTCAATTTCTTTTCCCCTTCTTGGAAAGTTTTCTGCCATTATTTCTGTGAAGAGATTTTTTATGTCATCTGCACTCTCTCCTCTTTCTTCATTGACTCCAATCAGTCTTATGCTATTCTTCTTTTCATCGTTTAGCAGCTGCTGGATTGATTTCTTGTGTTCCCTTATAATTTTGAAGCAATTTTTATTTTCCTGGTCATTAATTGCAATCTTATCTTCTATATCTGAAATTCTGTCCTCACATTGGCTCATTCTGCTGTGTAGACTTTCAATGGAGTTTTTCATCTCCTGGAAATCTATTTGCAGCTCTTTTATGGATTCCATTTGTTTCCTATGTTGGGATTCCATCACGTTCCTCAGCTCCTCTCTAGATTTATTAATCACGTCTTGCACTAGGAGCACAATTTCTCCTGCTATCTGAGAAATTATTTCTGATTTCATTTTTTTCAGATCCCCTTTTTTTGCCAGTTCAGTGGGTCCAGGTGGTTGAGTATCAGAGTGTTCCACCTCATTTCCCTTTGGGGTTGCTATAGGTGGTCTGGAAGTCTGGTTTTTGACTTACATGTTTTCTCATTTAGACTGGGGGGGGGGCTGTTGGGCTCACCTCCTCTGAGCTGGGAGAGGTGGGCCAGTGGCTGGGAACGGTGTTAGGGATGTTGGCCTAGAAGCCCCTTCCTCTGGGCTGGGAGTGGCAGGACAGAAGGCAGCCCTAAAGCCCTTTCCTCTGGGCTGGGAGTGGCGGGACAGAAGGCAGCCCCAAAGCCCTTTCATCTGGGCTGGGATCCGCAGGCAAAAACCACATTTTCTTTATCCAGTCTCCAGTTGATGGGCAATTGGGCTGCTTCCAAGTTCTAGCTACTAAAAATTGTGCTGCTATGAAAATGGGTGCACATATATCACTGTGGTATGATTCTTCTAATTCTTTGGGGAAGATACCTAGCAGGGAATAGCTGCATCAAATGGGACTTCCAGTCCTTGTTCTCTGAGGTGTCTCCATCCTGATTTCCACAGAGGTTGCACCAGTCTACACTCCCACCAGCAGTGGAACAGGGTTCCTCTTTCCCCACAGCCCCGCCAGCATTTGTTATTGGTTGATTTCATGATAGCAGCCATGCTTTCTGGAGTGAAGTGGAATCTCAGCGTTGTTTTCATTTGAATCTGTCCAATGATCAGCGATGTTGAACATTTTCTCATGTGTTTATTTGCTATTTCTATTTCTTTCTCTGAGAAATGTCTCTTCATTTCAGATGGCTGTTTTCGGATTGGGTCTTTAAATTTGGGAGGTCTGATTTTTTTTAAGTGCTTTATAGATTCGAGGTAGTAGACCTTTGTCTGAGGAACAGCTGGTGAAAATTTTTTCCCACATTGTGGGTTGTCTCTTCACACTGTTGGTGGTTTCTCTTGCTGTGCAGAAGCTTTTTAATAAGAAGAGATCCCACTTGTTGATTGTTTTTGCTAGTTCCTGTGCTACTGAGGTTTTGTTCATAAAATCTTTTCCTACACCAATGTCTTCAAGAGTTCTACCTAACCTCTGTTCAATCCAGTACAGAGTACCTATTTTAATATTTAGATCTTTAATCCATTTCTATTTTAGTTTAGTGCATGGTGAGAGATAGAGGTCCAGTTTTAATCTTTGCCAAGTTGAAACCCAATTTTTCCAGCACCATTTATTGAAGAGGTTATCTTTCCTCCAGTGAGGATGTTTGGCTCCTTTGTTGAAGATGCAATGGCTGAGTGTGTCTGGAGTTGTTTCTGCATCTTCTAATCTGTTCCACTGGTCCTCAGGTCTCTTTCTTTGCCAGTACCATGCTGTTTTTAATCACAGTAGCTTTGTAGTATAGTTTCAAGCTAGGGGTTGTGATACTCCCTGCCATTTCTCTGTTACCTAGAATTACATTTGGTATTCTGGGTCTCTTCTTGTTGTAAATGTATTTTTGGATTGTTTTCTCAAGGTCCACGAAGTATGCCGCTGGGATCTCAATGGAGATTGCATTGAAGCTATATAGCAGTTTTGGAAGTATGGCCATTTTCACTATGTTGATCCTTCCTACCCAGGAGAAGGGAATGTCTTTCCATTTTCTGATACCATCTTCAATCTCTCTTTTCAGAGTGCTATAGTTTTCAGAGAAGTCTTTGACTTCTTTTGTTAGGTTGATTCCTAGGTATTTCAGGTTTTTTGGGATGCTATTGTGAAAGGAATTGTTTGCCCTATTTCTCTCTCAGTGAGTCTGTTGTTCATGTAGCAGAAAGCTATTGATTTTTGTGTGCTGACCTTGTATCCAGCTACTCTACTGAATTTGGTTGTTAAGTTTAGAAGACTTTTGGTGCATTCTTGGGGTCTTCTATATACAGTATCATGTCATCTGCAAATAATGACAATGTGACTTCTTCATTTCCTGTCTTTATTCCTTTTATTTCTTTCTCTTGTCTAATTGCCATTGCTAATGCTGCCAACACTATATTGAACAGGAGTGGGGATAGTGGACATCCTTGTCTTGTTCCTGATTTTAGTGTGAAGGATTTCAGTTTTTGACCACTTAGTAGGATATTGGCTGTTGGTTTTTCATTGATTGCTTTTATCAGATTGAAGTAGAGACTGTCTATTCCAATTTTTGTAGGTTTTTTATCATTAATACATGTTGGATTTTGTCAAATGCTTTTTCTTCATCTATTGAGATGATCATATGGTTTTTGTCCTTGGCTCTATTGATATAGTGTATTACATTGATTGATTTGCATGTGTTGAACCATCCCTGCATCCTGGGGATGAATCCCACTTGATCAAGGTGTATGATCTTCTTGATGATCTTCTACAATCTATTTGCCAGTATCTTATTAAGGATTTTTTGCATCTATGTTCATTAGTGAGATTGACCTATAGTTCTCCTTTTTGGTTGGGTCTTTATGTGCTTTGGTGATCAAGGTGATGCTTGCTTCCAGGAATGAATTTGGGAGTATTGCTTCCCTTTCAATTTCATTGAAGACTTTAAACAGTAGTGGCAGTAGTTCCTTTCTAAATGTCTTGTAGAATTCAGCAGTGAAGCCCTCAGGGCCCGAGCTTTTCTTAGTTGGTACGTTTTTAATTACATTTTCAATTACATTGATTGATACTGGATTGTTTAGAGTTTTTAGGTCTTCTTCATTCAACTTTGGTAATTCATATGTATCTAGGAATCTGTCCATTTCTTCTGTGTTTTCTATCTTATTGATGTATAGGTTCTTCAAGTCGGTATTGATGATCCTCTGGATTTCTGCTGGGTCCATTGTAATTTCATCCTTTTCATTCCTAATTGCATGGATTTGGGCCTTTTCTTTCCTTTTTCTGATAAGGGTGGCTAATGGTTTGTCAATTTTGTTGATTCTTTGGAAGAACCAACTCTTGGCTTCATTGATTTTTTTGTATCATTCTCTTAGTCTCCATTGCATTGATTTCTACTCTGATCTTTACAATTTCTTCCCTTGTATGAGCTTTGGGTTTGTCCTGCTCTTCTTTTTCCAGAAGCTTGAGGTTCAAAATCAGGTTGTTTAATTGGGCTCACTCTGTTTTCCTAATATAAGTATTCACTGCTATGAATTTCCCTCATAAGACTGCTTTCATTGTGTCCCCTAGCTTCCGATATGTTGTATTGTCATTGTCATTTAATTTTTGGAACTGTCTGATTTCTTCTTTAATTTCCTCTGTGACCCATTGGTTATTCAAAAGAGTGTTGTTCAATTTCCATGTGTCTATGAAATTCTTGTGGTTTCTTTTGCTATGGATCTCCAATTTCATTGCACTATGGTCTGATAATATACAGGGGATAACTTCAACTCCTTCGCACTTACTTAAACATGTTCTATGTGTGAGTATGTGGTCTATTTTCTAGAACTACTGGTGTGGAGCTGAAAAGAATGTGTATTCTGATGTTGTGTGGTGGAACATTCTGTAAACATCTGTTAAGTTCATTTGTTCAAGAGTTCAATTGAGTTCTAGTATTTCATTACTTATTTTTTGTCTAGTTGATCTACTTGTTTGTGACAACGGGATATTGAGGTCCCCACTGCTGTTGTATTAGTGCATACATGACTTTTCATGTCTGTCTAACATATTTTCCATGCTTGTGTTAGAATGATTTTTCTAAAATATAAATAGATTAAAGTCTTCCCAGGCTTAAGATCTTTCCATAGCATTCCATCACTTTTGGATAGTTTTTCACCTCCTGCCTTAACAGGACATTCTATGATAGGAAGCTCATAATTTGACCCATATCTTCTTGCCACCAGGCCATCCTCTCACTACTCCCATTTCTGCACCAGACCACAGGTAATCAAATAAAACTATTTATAATTTACTATTTTTCTAAGAACATAAACGAGTATTCTCTCAACTTAAAAATGCATTCACTGTTCTGACTTATTCATACTGCTAATTTCTGTTCCTCATTTTAAGTCATAATTTAACTTCCTCTTCCAGGACTCTTTTTCAAACACCTTTTTTCCACACTCCAGGAAGAGCTTAGAAGTTCCTTTTATTTATTTTATAGTATCCTATGGTTTCTTTTCTGTATGAAAGTCAATGTGCTGTCCTTTGTCTCTATAGACTGCGATGTCTCTAAGGGAATGTTTCAGAATTTTTCTCTATATTACCAGCCACTAGCACAGTGCCTAGTAAAGAGAAGTTATTCAACCTGGACATACTGAATAAATGCATGAATGAATGAATGAAAAAATGATAGACCAAAGAGAAGTAGTTGGATATGGTCCCTCAGGTAGGAAACACTGTGCCCAGCAACCAGGTTTCTAAGCTATCTACAGTTGCTAGTATACCACAATGCAGAGCTATTTACTTCCCCTAAAAATATAAACTGTCTCCAAAGCTGTGTTTGTGCAAAGAATCCACTGTAAGAGGCACTTGTTTAAATAGAAAGATCTCTGGCAATTAGCAAACATGGGACAAATCCAAAACCCACTAACGTTCCAGAGGCTTTCTTGTTTTCAGTTAGATGTATGGACAGGCTGGGGAAGTGTGAGACTCCTTCCTTGCAGAAACAGAAAACAAGTTATTTAAATAGCAGTGCCTCTGGCCATCAAGGCTATAGTCTAGAAAAGCAGAGTTTGGATTTCTCCCAATAAACACTTCTGGGGAGCTGGAGCAAGACTGAAATGGGGATCCTCTGGATTTCCATTCATTTCTAAAAGAAAGACCTCATCCGTCCACCCCAAGCAGAACAGACACAAAAATCTAGGCTTCCAGGCAAGCAATTTCAGGATCTATTATAGCTCTTGCTGGCATGGAAGAGGGACTGGACATGTGTGGTGTAAACATGTTGCCGGAGGGGGGGGCATATGCCTGTCTCCATGCATTTGGCTGCATTGTGAAAATACGCACATCTCAGCCTCTCCCGTTCTGGGTGTCTGTGCTGGCTGGAAGAGAATAGGTCTATGGCCCAGACACCCCCATCTTACGGCTGCATCTGGGGACAGGATATTCCCTTACTGCTCCAGTCTCATTTTCTCTCTGCAAAGTGAGGAATGTGGAGTAGGGATTTTCAAAGACTATTTCCATTACAACCTCTGTGACCCTCTGAAAATCAGTTATTTTGATCTTCAGCTTTATGCTAAAAGGTGCAAGGGGAAAAGAACACAAGATGGGTAGTTTGGTAAATTAAAACAAATCTATGGAATCAGAGGTCTTGGATTTGGATCCTATCTTCATCATGTATGAGTTAAGTGATCTTTGGCAAATTTCTTAACCTCCCTGAGTCACCAACCTTAAAGAAAGCTAAAACTTACCTACTTCAAATTGGTTTTGTGAAGATCCAATTACCATAGCTTATGAGCAACATCTTACTCATATGTGCATCTGTGGCACCCAAGTAACTGTGCAAATGAATAAAAGGGACCTTCAAAATCAAACACATCTTTATGTGGGCAGTGATAAATATGAGCCTGTAGATAGAGAGAAATGTGCCTCAATGGCAATGCACTTCCCTCTGAGCAATGACCAGAGATGATCTACCACTTGTGTCAGTAGTGTGACCTCCTAGCTCTGCCAGGCCCCGTGACTTCACATCTGGGGGCTGCCAATGGGCCTGTCTTGTGGATGTGAGCCCCTGGAATCACCCTTGGACCTGCAGGCCTCCTGGGGTGGGAGAGGAACACAGCAGGAGAATGTGCAGAGGACAGGGAACACCTGTAAGTAGTAGATATGGGCAGCTACCAACAGGGCGGAGGCATGGATCATATCACCAGATAGCAGAGCCTGTCATTTGTTCTCATCTGCCTCCCTCCAAGAGCCAGCAATCTGTCAGGCACCAGCTTTATTTGTAGGGGAGGGTCATTAATTTGAATTAATAGCACTGCACTGTTCTGGGCTTCATTTGCTTTGTTTCCCTCCTATGGACACCACAGACTTCTTTGTTGCCTGCTTCTGTGAGTAGAGATAGACTATGAACAAGTGTCCAGTTAGCCAGGAAAATAAAATCTGCCTACACTCCTGCTCCAGACAGAGGCCTCTCCCTTAAAGCCCAGAGACCAAACATCACACACTCTGGCTGGCTGTTTTTGCTAATGCACACCCTAGCACCCCTTCGTCCAAGGTATGATGGAAATAATGCACACTCCTTAGGAAAAGAGTGAAGACCAAAGATAATATATGCAAAGGGATTGGCTTAGCATCCAATCATGATAGATGTTGGACAATAGGCTGACCTCCCTCAGGAATTGTAACATCATGTTCTATGGAACTGTATATGGATTTGGATACAACAAAGCAGTCAAGAAGAGCAGAAGACAATGGATCCCAAGCAACTTCAGAGTCCCACAGGGCCAGGCACAGGAATCTCTGAGTTTAGTCAGTGATCCCCAAGTGTGTATGGTCAGCTGGCCCATTCCAACATCTCTGTAATTCTAAGGGTGGCAGGGGTGCCTGTACCTGCTTGTCTTGCCTTTTTATAAACAGGGCATCCCTCTGACCAACAGAGAGAGAAAGATTCAGAGAGCTGGCCCATCACAAGCTGCTCTCAGGCATAGCAGCCCCATAATAGATATCTCCCAATATAGAGCATGTCGATTTTCAAACAGTGGGCTGCTCTTAGGAAATATGGGCTTTCAGAAAGCAGTGGAGTTTGAAAGAGATTATACTGTCACCTTCAGTAGCAAATAAAGACAGTTTTGGATACCCCATTTCAATATTCCTGCTCCAGTAAAAGATTATCCATATAGCTTGCTGTGGTTGAACTTCCTGAAGGGCCCAGAGGTTTCTACTGGCCAGCAGGGAAATTAGCTAAAAGGAGACAAGGCTCTCTTAGTGGGACTCTTGGTTCCTAGGAACTTTCACTTTCTAAAGACAAGCATTTTTTGTCACTTTGACGAAGTGCAGAAAGGTCTCAGGCATCTGCAGTAGAAAGAGGCCCCTACAGGGATCCTAGAACATCAATAATTCAAACTCATCCTCCTACAACCATCTCTCAATGCCAGTGCATCTGTTGCAATACATGAAAGGGGTTGCCAAACCGTGAATGCCCATTATGATTTACTGAGAAAGCAGAGCACCTCTGGATTTGCTCCCTCATCTACTACCTTCTCTCTGATCTCCCCTCTCTACCAATCCCATCAAACTGCAAAAAGACCAAGAATGGTGGCTCTAGAGCCAACTGGAAGGAAATTGCTTGTAGCAGGTGTCACCACCTGTCTTCCTCTAGTTTCAGCCAAAACAATGCACTCTCCATCATTCCAAACTGTGGGGAAAGTTTAGCCAGTTCAGCAGGAACTCAGCCTCATTCAGATAAAGGGAGCAGAAGAGGAATGGTTTTGGCAAGGACAGTATGGTTTACCCACTCCACTTCCACATTTGCCTTTAGGACCCAATGTGAGTGGTCCTCCTAGAAGCATACTCAGCTCCTGAGACTGCAGCTTAATTTCTGTGTCTCCAGGCTGCCTACTTCATGGGTGTCTGGCTGAAAGATCTGCCACAGGTTTAGATGCTTCTGGTAAGAGAAGACTGCAGGAACCACAAACTTGAATACAGTGCTGCTCCTCTATGCTGCACTGCCTGATCCACTTTCTTCCTGAAATATCATCACATTCTGTCTTCATTAAAATGTCCCTAAACTTCTAACCCTGGTAAAAATTTCTGAGTCAAGATCTACCCTCCCTACTCCCAAATTGATTTCCTTCTCTATATTGTTTGTTCCTTGTTTGCTCAGCCACTACTCCTTATGCAATGAGTCTCTAATACTGCATTTCACACTTTCCAGGACACCAATCAGGCCACTTATCAGCACTAATTTGCCTCTTTCTCCAAATCCTATTTTTCACTAGTCCCTGTGGAACCCTATTCTCTGTAACTAAAAAAGTTAAATGTCCTCTTTCTGTGGAAGAACAGAGCCTACAGTAGTCATGTAAGCTGAACCTAGAGTCACTGTACCTATATTAAGATAATCTGATAGTTGTGAAAATCTAAATAGAAGAAGAATTCTATTATTATCAAACACCTGTGAGTCCAAATTCCATGTTTTCTTCCAAATCCCAGTGTACACCAGCTCTTTTGGGCTTTACATGAGACACATAAGACTGCATGCTCTAAAAGTCCAGGGCATATCTGCTCATTCTCCAGAAAGAACAATAAGAGCATTAAGACACTTGCATAACTGCATGCGCACCCATCCCTGAAGTTTGATTTTGGGGTCTGCAAGGTAGACGTGTGCCTTTGAAAACTGCTAAGCTGCTAAGCTGTCTGAGCAGTGTTGTCTGTCACTCAAGTGACAAGAAAGAGTGTCATGAACTATACTTGGCATTGAGCTGGCCCTTATTAGAGTGGTATGTTCAGTTTGGGATTCTCATTTCCTAAGAGGTACAGAGAATTTGGAGAGGGTCCAAGGCAGACTGAAAATGATTAAAGGAGTGGAGAGTGAAAATTCAGGAAAAAGAATATGAGTGTGGGTGATCTATAAAAGATGGAGGAAAATGAGGGTACACCAAATATCTTGAAACAAGAAAGAGATTTTCTTAGGGAAACCAGAGGCAATTGCTCTTTGATACAAGAATATATCACAGAAAGATGGTCTTAAATGATATTTGAATGTTAGACAGGTCAGTCATATGTGTGTTCATTAAATTTTCAAATCATTGAAATTAAATAATGAGTTATAAGCATCATTTTGTGATATGCCCCCCCAAAATTATTTCTACTTTATTGAATTATTTCATCTTCACAATAATTCCAAGATAAAGAAATGAATTCCCCAGGAGTGACTAGCCCAAGATCACTTAGCAATTGACCTTGACTCAGAACATATGATGGGACACCCTAGGGTCTCTGATTTCTCCCACTGCTACCTCAGCTCGAGCTCCTCATTCTAGAAACTAGGTTGGCTCCATCTGGTAGAAAAGAGCTAGCCTGTGACCTTCGGTAGGATGATCGTTATTTTTTCATTTAGATTACTGTGAAAAACAGAGGATGGAATCCCCCAGAAAAAACAGATCCCAGTTTGCCAACTTTGAAGATTTTTATGTGGGTGCCTGAGTAAATGCTGAGGCCATGAAATGAACTAGATAATGTCTAGAGATAAGTGATGAGAGCAGTTTTCAATATATAGAGTTCTAGGACCCTATATCCAGGTAGAGCAGTCCATTAGGAAGTCAGTTATGGCAGTCAGAAACTTGGGTAAATGCCTGCACTCAAGGGTTAAATTCAAATATCATTGCCTCTGTGTGACATTTGATGCTCAGGTGCTGATGTGGCCTTTCATGTGAATGTAGGAGCCATGAGGGTGCCTGGGCAGAAACAGAATCCTGTGGAACAACTTGAAAGCAGAAAAGAAAATGTTGGAGTAGAACAGAGGTACTTACAACCCCAGGAACATATAGCAGTAATGAACATTTATATATTAACTAACATGGTACTGACAAGCCAAAGAGACTAAAAGGTAAGTAATGATAAAAGTATTTTAAGAATATTAACAATGATAATATACAGTATTAAGTATTTGTAACAATATTAACAATTCAGTGCATTGACTGCATATACATATTCACATATCAGTAAGGGAATATGTATTTTCAAATGTGCATCATACATGGATTAACACATGATCAAAGTTTGACTGCAAAAAACTCAATATATTCCCAAATATGCAGATCACAGCAGAGAAAGGCAGTTTGGTGGGTTGTGGAGAATTCAAGACCACTGAGTGTGCAAAAAGTTGCCTCAACAAAGGCACAGCAGGCTGCATCTGGTGAAATGAGAAAATATGTAAACAAGTCTCAAAACCAGACTTCCAGATCACCTAAGGCAACCCCAAAGGGAAACAAGATGGAACAATCTAATGCTTGACACCTAAACTCCCTGAACTGGCAACAAAAGAGGATCTGGAAAAAATGAAATCGGAAATAATTTCTCAGATAACAGCAGAGATTGTGCCCATAGTGCAAGATGTGATTAATAAATCTGCAGAGGACACAGATTAAAAAAATAGAGGATCTGAGGAACATGATGGAATCCCAACATAGGAAACAAATGGAATCCAGAAAACAGAGGCAAACAGATTTCCAGGAGATTAAAAACTCCATTGAAAGTTTACACAGAAGAATGAACCAATGTGAGGACAAGATTTCAGATATAGAAGATAAGGTAGCAATTAGTGACAAGGAAAAGAAAAATTTCTTTAAAATAGTAAGGGACCCTGAGAAATCAATCCAACAGCTGCTAGACAATGCAAAGAAGAACAAAAGACTGATTAGAGTCAATGAAGAAACAGGAGAGAGTGTAGATGACATAAAAAATGCTGTTCACAGAATTGATGTTAGAAAACTTCCCAAGCAAGGGAAAAGAACTTGACATACAGATAAGGGAGGCATATAGAACTCTAACTAGCCTTGATCAAAAAAAATCTACACATAGGCATATAATAGTTTAGATTCCAGAAACCCAACAGAAGAACAAAATTCTGCAAGCAGAGAAAAGAAACAAATCACATACAAATGAAAGCCCATCAGAATCACAGCAGACTTCTCAACAAAACCCTCAAGGCAAGAAGAGCTTGGAGTGACATATTCCAAGCCCTAAAGAAAAACAGACTGCAACCCAGATTGATGTATGCTGCAAAACTATCTTTCAAAATTGATGGTGAAATAAGATACTTTCATGACAAAGAGTCACGAATACCAAACAAGCACTCCAAAAAATTTTAGACCCTGGTCCAGGGATTTAGCTCAGTGGTTTCTCCGCCTGTTGCTCAAGTGCAATGACCCAAGTTCGATACCTGGTACCAAAAAAAAAAAATTTTGGACACTATCCTAGGAAAAGACAATGAGGATCACAACCCCAGGAATCCCAGCACAGAATGAATCCATCGGGAATGACAAGAAATTAAAGCAAAGGAGGAGAATCCAACAAAAAGAAAAAGTCATAACAATGATAAGTCAATTCGTATCAGTTATGACCGTCAATGTTGATGGTCTCAGTTCACCAATCGAAAGAAATAGACTGGCAGAATGGGTCAAGGAGCAAGATCAAACCATATACTGCATACAAGAAACACACTTAATTCAAAAAGAAACTCATAGACTGAAAGTTAAAGGGTGGAAAACAATATTCCATGAGACAGGAACCTGAAAAAAAAAGTAGGAGTAGCTATCCTCTTTGCAGATCAAGTGGATTTCAAACCAAAATCTGAAACACTTCTGGTCCCACGAATTTCAGATAGGGGACAGTCAACCTATACATACAAATGTATTGTGAACATGTGTTTTCATTTCTCTTAAGTAAAAACTTAAGAACAGAACTATTGGTTCTTAACAGTAATACAAGAAATTTCTATATTGTTTTCCATAATGTTTTTATCATTTTAAATTCACATTAGCAGTATTAGAAAGTTCTAACTGGTTCACACCTAAGCTGACATTTGTTCTTTTACAACTTTTAACTTAATCTTCCTAATGAGTGTATAATACAATCTTGTTATTGTACTGACTAGTATTTTTCTGATTCTAGTGTTGCACATCTTTCCTTGTTCTGTACTGGTTATTTACCATCTTCTTGTGTCTATTTTTTAAATGGGTTGTCTATTAATGAGCTGTAAGAGTTCTTTATATATTCTGGTCAAAGGTTATATGTATTATAAATATGTTCTGGTTAAGGACTACTTTTCATTTTCTTAATGATGTCTTTTAAAGTTCTAAATTTTGATGGAATTTCATTTATCAATTTTTTTCTTTTATACATCATGTTTTTTTTGAATCCTAGGACATTCTTTCCTACCCTAAATTCATGAACATTTCCCCTTATAATTTCTTCTTAAAGTTTTATACTTTTAGTCTTTCATATTTAGGTTCATAGATCCATTCAAGTTATTTTTATGTATGGAAACAAATGGTTGAGGTTAATTTTTTACATATGGATACCAGGTGTTCTAGTACCATTTGTTGAAAACATTATCTTTTCTTCTGCTCTTGAGTTGAGTTTATGTTCTATAAATTGTTAATGTTAAATAATCTTTCAAAACTCAGTGGACCATATATGTGTGGTTCTATTTCTAGATTCTCTGTTTTATTCCACTAATCTATATCTTTCCTTATGCCAACATTGCCTTGGTTACTGTAGCTTTAGAGGAAGTCTTAAAATTAGGTAATAAATGTCTTCCAACGCCATTATTTTTTTTTCTTTTTACTTTTCTAGGTCCTTTGTACTCCTACATAACTTTTAAATTTCAATATCCAATTCTTCATTTATAGCAAGTATACACAGACCTGAATTTTTATATATACCTCATGTTTTCTAATTCTGCTAAATTCAAATACAAGTTCTAGGGGCTCCTAGAGATTTCTTAGTATTTTCTCTGTAGATGATCATGTCATCTACATATAAAGATTTTACTTCTACATTACCAATCCTATGCTATTTGTTTCTTTTATTGCCAGACGACTATTTTGGTTTGGGCCTACATTTCAAAGTTTAATGGACAGATGAAGAGTAGGCATATCTGCCCTTGTTCCCCACCTTGGGGAGAAGGCATTGTATCTTCTCCATTCATATAAGGCTTTTTTGCTGAGAGTGTGGAGTACATGTCTTTAATCTGTTGAGAAGGTTCTGTTCTACTTCTAGTGTCCTGATAGCTTTTACCATGAACAGCTGTAGAATTTAGTCCAATACTTTTTCTGCAACTACTGATAGGATATTATGGCTTTTTCCTTTCCTCTGTTAAAATGATGACTTATGGGGATGGATCTTACAATACTGAACCAACATTGCCATAAAACCACTTACTATATACTGCCAGATTTTACTTCTAATAGTTTGTTTTGTTAAACAAATTTCTATCTATGTTCATACTTTTCTCTTCCAATATCTTTATCCAGTTTTAGTATTAGCACAATGTTGATTTCCTAAAATGAGGGTAGAAGTGTTCCTTCTTTTTTCTGCTTTAAATGTTTGATATAATTCATCAGTTAAAATGTATATGAGCCTTTTATTTTCATATAGGTAGGTTTTCAAACTAGAAATATACTTTCTTTAATAGGTGCTATTCAAATTTTATATTTCTTCCAGAATCAATTTCATTAATTTGTCTTCCAAGGTACTTCATAGAAGTTGTCAAATTTATTTCAAAAAATATTTTTGTAATTGTCTTTCTATATCCTTTTAAATTTTTTAAAATCTGTGGTAATGTCCTCTAAATCTTGATATTGTAATTTTTAAAAATGTATAATTTTCCAGTGCCTGCCTCGCAAGCACAAGGTCTCGAGTTCAATCCCCAGTACCAAAAAAAAAAAAAAAAGTATAATTAATACTGTGTAATAGGAAGAAAAGGTCTAAAGGAGAAGGGGAAGTGGGAGGGGTAGGGGATGGGAAAGAAGGGAAAAGAAAAAATATGAGAAAAGGAAAAAATAGAAACAAAGTCTTTGTAAATAGGGAAGGGTAGAGTGGGTGAAGGGAGCGCAGGGGAATGGGGAAAAAATAAGAACCAAGATACATCATGTAAAGGTACAAGATGCCAATGATGAATGTAACTGTATTTTATACCTAAAATGTATCAATAAACTTAATGGGAAAAGAAGAAGATGTAGAAACAACTCTGTTCATATATAGCCACCTCATCTTTGACAAAGAAGCCAAACACCTTGACTGGAGTAAGACAGTCTCTTTAATAAATGGTGCTGGAAGGGGCCGGGGATTTAGCTCAGTGGTTTTGTCACCTACTATGCAAGCGCAAGGACCCAAATTTGATCCCCGGTACCAAAAATTAATAAATAAATGGTGATGGAAAAACGGGGTTTCAACTTCCCAAAGATTAAAACTAGATACATATCTCTCCCCATACACTAAACTAAAATCCAAGTGGATCAAAGATCTAAATATTAAAACAGAAATATTAAACCTGCTAGAAGAGGGGTTAGGTAGAACTTCTGAAGACATTGGCTTAGGAAAACCTCAACTGCATGGGAACTAACACAAAGAATCAACAAATGGGATGTCTTCTTATTAAATAACTTCTGCACAGCAAGAAAAACCACCAACAGAGTAAAGAGACAACACACAATGTGGGAAAAAAATTTTACCAGCTGTTCCTCAGACAAAGGTCTACTATCTAGAATATATAAAGGACTTAAGAGCCGGGGATTCAGCTCAGTGGTTTCGTCGCCTGCTGTGCAAGCGCAAGGACCTGAGTTCGATCCCTTGTACCAAAAAACAAAAAAAACAAAAAAAACAAGAACTTAAAAAAATCAGATCTCCCAAATTTAAAGACCCAGTTCAAAAAAGGATATCTGAAATGAACAGACATTACTCAGACAAAGAAGTAGAAACAGCAAATAAATATATGAAAAATGTTCAGCATCACTGGTCATTAGAGAGATGCAAAGGAAAACAATGCTGAGATTCTACCACTCTCCAGAAAGAATGGCTACTATCAAAAAAATCAACCATTAACAAATGCAGGTCGGGCTGGGGAAAAAGGAAACCTGCACCACTGCTGGTGGGAGTGCAGACTGGTGCAGTCACTGTGGAAATCAGTGTGGGGATTCCTCAAAAGACTAGGACTAGAGGTCCCATTTGACTCAGCTATTCTCCTGTTGTGTATCTTCCCAAGAAAATTAAAAGCATCATACCACAGTGATATATGCTTACCCATGTTTACAGTCACACAGTTTGTAATAGCTATATCTTGGAAACAGCCCAAATGCCTCTTAATTGGGGACTGAATAAAGAAGATGTGATTTTTAAATAAAATGGAGTAGTACTCAGCCATAAAGAATGATACACTAGAGACATTTATAGCTAAATGGATGGATCTTGAGGCCATACTCTTAAGTGAAATAAATAGGACACACATGTGTAAATACTGAAGAGTATCTCTGCTGTGAGAAACAAAGTGTAAATCAGGACAAACATGTGTAATAATAATGTGAAATAGGAAGAAAAATACAAATTACAAGGGGACGTAGGGGGAGGGGGAGGGGAAAGGAAAGAAGGAAATGAAAAAATATAAGAAAAGAAGGAAAAAACAGAAACAAATTGTTTGTAAATGGGGAGGGGTGCAGGGGTGGAAGAGTCGGAAGGGGAACGGGGAAAAATCAAGAACCAAGATATATCATGTACAGGTACAAATTCCCAGTGATGATAGTGATCATAATGTATACCTAAAATGTACCAATAAACTTAAGGACTAAAAAAAAAGAAACAAAAAACTGGAAAACCTTTGAACAGATTATAGTAAGTGGGAATGCAAGATGTGGGGCAAACCTAGACAGACATGGAGAACTGAGTGAGGACCCAAGGGGAGGAGACCTTGAAGATGCACTTCATCCTCACAGATGAAAAGAAAATAAGATCCCTATGGACAGATGTGACCAGGGCAATCTGCAGGGTGTTGTTTGTTGGTGAAGAAAGAGACAGGCTCATCTTCTGAAATCAAGTAAGTTTGAGGCAATAAGATCTAAGCCAATAACAACAACTACTAAAGTTATTAAATACTAACTAATTTAATCCCATGAAAAACTAAGACTATAAAAATCAATGCTACATTTTTTATTATTGACACTTTTAAAGATGTGGAAACCTAGCATGGAAAGGTTATTTAAATAAATCATCTAAGTCAGAGAACCAGGAGGCAAGGAAATGATGTAAGTCCAGGAAGACAGGCTTTAAAACATGTTAACACCACATATAGATGTTACATTAAATCCTTTTTTAATGGATGCCTTAAGCTTGGCCCCAAAACATATAGGTTTATAAAATCAAGTGTGGCTGATGAAATAAAGTTGGAGTACATCACCAATTATCTCAGCTGAGTTCTCTTGCTTCTATTCACTGCAGCCTATTGATCTCTGCTGGAGCTGTCCTTCCAAACTGGCCCAACATACCACCCCTCCATCGGGGTAATTTATAAGCCTGTTGAGAGAGGTCGTGAAACTGATGAACCCAGCTGGCAGGGGGAGCAGGTCCTATGATTGATTCACTCCCTGTTCTCCTGCTCAGCCATTTCACCCCGATCAGGCCATGCTGCCTCCTCCCCCATATTCATCCATCATCCAGTAAACGCCATCAATGCTGTGGACCACAGGCACCATCTTTGGTGTTTTGTTTCTTTTTATATGGGACACTTACACACACTGTGGCTTATCTCTGCTCCTCACCTGCATGCTAGCTCCCAAGAGATGTACCAAGTGAAACCAAGTGATGAAAAAGATGAGTGGGGCCAGTCTCTCACGTGGCGGAAAGCAGACACTCAGAACCCAATCTGTGATATCTTCTAGGTGAACCTTTCTAATCAAGACATGGATGCCAAAGAAGTCATGCATCTGCTAGCATCTGCATCACAACAGACTAGCATTTCTAAACTGCCTCCTCTGGACTAGCCTTTTAGAAAAATCCCCCAATACAGTGGTATATCTTTCTGGTTTTTTTCCAGAACACATTTTATATGTCACTTAGAAACAGTTGCAAAATATGCTGTCAGAAAACCAGCAGAGGTTTTGTGGGGAGAAAAACAGGCATATTGTCACAGAATTGTATGGAAAATGTATTTTAAAAAGGGGGAAAAGGAAGCACATAAGGAAAGAAAGCATGTTTCATCCATAAGTCATAGCACAATGGTGTTCTGGTGTCCCCATTCTTAAAGGCGAGTATCAAGATGCTACTTGGAGTGGAAAGAAGTTGGGGTGGAATTGCCCCTTTCATAAACTTACTGCACAGGCTGGATACCCCAGCCCTGGTCCCATCCAGAGAAGCTCAGTCTCCAGTTTGCCTGCTGATTCCCTGCCATTTCTCCCCAGAAATTTTCCCCAGCCAAAGGAAATGGCTTCAAGGAGGGGTCAGTATTGTAGTACAGGTGCCTCTGGACCTAGGGTGGGGTTGTGTGCTCTTAAACCCTTCATGAAATATGATCGTCATTAAGTCAAAATTCCTCTAATGCACCTCAACTGCTGCACATCCCAGCTTAGCACACAGTGCACAGGAGAGCATTAGCTGGTTTCCTCGTGATCTCAGCGCTGCCTGGGAGATGAGACTGAAGGCTGCCAGACACCATAGCACTCCCAAGATAGGATTGTGCCATACACTGCTAGCCTGGAAGAAGATCCAAAATCACAGTTCAGATTATTGTTTCTACTGAATGTGTATCACTTGCATGCCATCATAAGCTCCAAAATCATCAGTGGAACAATCAGAAATCAAGGACCATCTGTGCTAATAATGCCTGGACTCATTGCCTCAGTCAGAAACCACTCTGAAGGACCACCCTAGATTCTAGAAGTCCTTATGGGATCATAAGAAGCCCTTTGTTTGAGCCTAGGAGACCTACTCCCGGATCACAGCCTTCAAGCATGCCTTCCCAGGAATTTGATTTGTGACACTTAAGAGGTGGGACCTACAGCAATAAGATGAGAAAGAAATAAAAGGAATAAAGATAGGAAATGAAGAAGTCAAATTGTCATTACTTGCAGATGACATGATACTCTATATAGAAGACTCCAAGAACTCCACCAAAAGTCTTCTAGACTTAATAACCATATTCAGTAGGGTAGCTGGATACAAGGTCAACATACAAAAATCAATAGCTTTCCTGTACATGAACAACAGACTCACTGAGAGAAGAACTGGAGAAACAACTCCTTTCACAATAGCAACCAAAAAGAGGAAATACCTAGGAATCAATCTAACAAAGGAAATAAAAGACCTCTACTTTAAATACTATAGCACAATTTAAAAAGAGATTGAAGAGGATATCAGAAAATGGAAAGACATCCTTTGCTGCTGGATAGGAAGAACCAATATAGTGAAAATGTCCATACTTCCAAAACTGTTATATAGATTCAATACAATCCCAATTGAAATTCCAATAGCACATTTCACAGAACTAGAGAAAACAATCCAAAAATTCATTTGGAACTAGAAGAGACCTAGAATAGCAAAAGCAATTCTAGACAACAAAGACAAGGTAGGGGGTATCACAATCCCCAACTTGGAACTGTACTACAAAGCTGTTGTGATAAAAACAGCATGGCACTGGCAAAGAAACAGACCTGAGGATCAAGGTACAGATTAGAAGATTCAGAAACAACTCCACACATACTCAGCCATCTCATCTTTGACAAAGGAGCAAAACATCCTCACTGGCAGAAAGATAGCTTCTTTCATAAATGGTGCTGGAAAAACTGGGTTTCAACTTGCCAAAGATTAAAACTAGACCAATATCTCTCACCATGAACTAAACTAAAATTGAAATGGATTAAAGATCTAAATATTAAAACAGAAACAATAAACTTGCTAAAAGATAGATTAGATAGAACTCTTGAAGACACTGGCCTAGGTAAACACTTTATGAACAAAGCCTCAGTCACACGCAAACTAGCACAAAGAATCAACAAGTGGGATCTCTTCTTATTAAAAAGCTTCTACACAGCAAGAAATCACCAACAGAGTAAAGAGACAACCCACAATTTGGGAAAAAAATTTACTAGCAATTCCTCAGACAAAGTTCTACTATCTAGAATATATAAAGATCTTAAAAATAAGATCTCCCAAAATTTAAAGACCCAATCCAAAAAATGGGAATCTGAAATGAACAGGCATTTCTCAGACAGAGAAGTAGAAAGAGCACATAAACATATGAAAAAATGTTCAACATCATTGGTCATTTGAGATATGCAAATGAAAACAACACTGAGGTTCCATCTCACTCCAGAAAGAATGAGGGTAGGGGAAAGGAAAAAAGGGAAAGAAATCAACCAATAGCAAATGCTGAGAGGGCTGTGAGGGAAAAGAACCCTTCTCCACTGTTGGTGGGAGTGAAGACTGGTACAACCACTGTGGAAATCAGTATGGAGATTCCTCAAAAAACTAGGATTAGAGGTCTCATTTGACCCAGCTATTCCCCTGCTGGGTATCTTCCCAAAAGAATTAAAAGAATCATACCATACCAATATATGTGCACCCACGTTTATAGCAATACAGCTTGTAATAGCTAAATCTTGGAAATAGCCCAAATGCCCAACAACTGGTGACTGGATAAAGAAATTGTGGGGTTTTTTTTAAATGGAATACTACTCTGCCATAAAGAATGATAAACTAGAGACATTTATAGCTAAACGGGTGCACATTGAGGTGATACTCTTAAGTTAAATAAATAGGACCCATGTGTAGATACTGAATAGATACTGACCTACATGTAAATACTGAATAGTTTCTCTGGTGTGATATACTGAAAGTGTAAATGAGGAACAAAATGTGTAGTCAACAATATGAAATAGGAAGGAAACGTCCAAAGGGGAAGGGGAAGTGTGAGGGATAGGGGAAAGGAAAGAAGGAAAAGAACAAAATATGAGAGAAAAAAGGAAAAGATGGAAACAAGGTTTTTGTAAATAGAAAGGGATGGAGAAGTGAAAGGGAGAGAAGGGCGATGGGGAAAAAACAAGAACCAAGATATAACGTGTACAGGTACAAATTCCCAATGATGAAAGCGATCATAATGTATACCTAAAATGTACCAATAAACTTAATGTATAAAAAAAGAAGAAGTGGGTCCTCTGGAGTTGAAAGCTAATTGAGATATTGAATGTTCCAGGACTAATTACAGGAATAGTTATCATGAAAGATTTTGTTAGCCCCCAAATGAAGAGAGCCATTTAAAGTGAAATAAGAATGAGTCAGGTAAGAGAACAATAACTTCTCAAACACAATTTGCTAACAGCTGCAGATACTGTCATTGTTATGAAATCAACCTCCAGTCCATCACATCTGTCCAGGTAAAATTATCTCAAAGCAGTTCATGAGCTCTATGTCTCTTGTGTTTACCAGGCATTAGAAATGACTTACTTAGTCTCAACATGCTGGTAAAAAAAGCACACAGACAAAATAACACAGACATTTTAAGGAGAAGAACATGAGGAAAGAAGGGGAAGATGGATGGATAAGAGGTAAATTTGCTGGGTAAGACAAAGAAGAAAAGTCATCCATCTGACATGGAGGTTGTATTAGCCAGATTTCCATCATTGTGACACAAAGGCGAGATAAGTCAACTTACAGGGAGGAAAGATTTATTTTAGCTCACAGTTTCAAAGGTTTTAGTGCATGGTCTCTTGGCACTGTTGCTTTGAACCTGTGGTGAAATAGTATACACCATGGCTGGAGCACGTGGCAGAGGATGCCTATTTAACTCATAGTAGTTGGGAAGCAAAGAGAGAGGGGTGAAGGAGTCATAATGTCCCCATCAAGGGCACAACTCAAATGACCTCACTTCCTTCCACTAGGTCCCACCCCCTAGAAGTTCCATACCTCCCAGTAACACCATAGGCTAGCAACAAACCCTGACACATGGGCCTTTAGGGACATTCAAGATACAAATTATAACACTTGCTTCCTTTTCCATGAAGCCAAGTTGTCTCTGCACTTTGGAGGTGGGTTTGTTTGCAAGCACTAAGCAGTAGTATCACAGATCAACTACCCTTGCAGCAATTACACCCTTCTACATGTTTTGGAACCACTTGGTTTTGCTCACAAATGCCTACACAAGTAACTAAAACTGGACAACCGGCCCTAGCACAAGCCACATAGCAGTACTAAATGGCCACTATTTCACTCATTTATGTGAAAGGCCTATCTCCTCAGGCCTTTGAGTGTGCCACCCCTTTTTAATTGGCCATTGACACTCCTTTCTAAATATTAGATTCCATAGCTTTTCAAGTAGATGCCATATTGATTTGCTTCTTCTGATTAGTTCAATGGTACAAGAAATGGAGGAAAGTGCTACAAAGCAGGTTAAACACAGTAACCACCTCCAGAGAGGGTCATGCCCTTGACAATAATCAAAGGAGTAATAATGGAAGGGTGTACAGATTGAGTGTATTGACATGACTGTAGCCCTACTGAGTCATAACCTCCGTGATTGCCCAGAGTAACCTTGCTGATTTTTTTCTGCATAGCTTCCCAGCAAACTATATATCAAGTGTTTTGTCAAACATCAGGGATTTTCCTGATACTTTGATATTATCTTAAGACAAACTAGGTACATTCCAGGTAGTACGAAGTCATTTCTGTCTTAATCCGTATATATACTTCTCTTTATGACCCAAACTGTAGTGATTCACCTGGTCTTGCAGCTGCTCAAAACTCTGCTTCCATCAGCGTACTCTGCAATCCTGGATGTGTCTGCCTCTCTCTGGTCTCTGGGCAGTTTAGGGGTGGCCCTCATTCACTAGGACTGCATTGTTCCAGGACAAGGAGAAAGAATCAATCAGTTCATGCTCTGAGGAAAGAACTAGGAAGCAGAAGGTAGCTTATGGTAAAAATAACTGTAATTCTGAGAGGATATATGAATGTAAAGGTAAACAAATACTTTCTATACCTCCTAAGAAAACCTCGATGACCAAGAGTTTCCTTCCCAAGCTGGGGCCTATAAAGCAGTTGTAGTATTGTATGATAATTTCATCTTTTTCCTTCCCACTTGCCAGCAGTTTCCAAGAGTCAATGATATTCAGGAAAATGAGAGAACTAGCCTTCCCTATTCAGTCTTCACGTGAGATTATAGTTTTATTTTGCTATTTTCCTTCTCAATCTTGCCCTTCATTATATGTGGACCAGATTAGGTTTCTGGAGGTGGAACTTGAGTCAAGAAATTACTTTTCCTTGGTTTTAATGTAAAATTGAGCAACCCATGTGACATGGCCCACTAGCTTACATCTCCAGCTCTTGTGCTGATTAGTCCTCAGTATGTATAGATGTTGCATACAAGGAATTCTCCACCACTAAAAATTATGCTTCATGTGTCACTTAGAAGAGAATTCTATTCCATATCCTGAATGAACTCTCCTCAATTTGATTCCAAAAATATATCTAATAGATGACTGACAGTCTGGGGATGTTTCAGAAAGTTGGATCTAGTATAATTACACTGAAAATTATAAAATTTTTCCCATCACCCCTCTTCCCAACCACACAATCTCAGGCTCCTCCTCATCCTGGTCATAAAATCCCTAGAAGTAGTTAAGAATCAAATACCAAAGGCTGTACATAACAAAGTGGGATCCTCCAAGTCAGTAGATCTTTCTAGTGGGTTAGTTCCTACTTAGAATCTCATACCTTTGCTTCCATTGTACAGCTAGGCCTGGGTCAGTCTCATACCATCTAAGTAGCTAAGTTTCTCCAAATGTCAAATGGAGCTACTATGAATAGTAGGTAAATTACGTATGATTGATTTCTAAAACAGCAAAGTATTAATATCAGCATAATTATCACTTTTAAGATTAATGTATTGTTAATACATTACATTAAAACACCAGTTCCCTGAGCCACCCAGATGTCTTTTCTTGAAACTCCTTAAAACTTTAGTTTTTGTAAATACTGCAGCTCTTTTCTATAGGGAAGAAAAGGATACATTCTTGAGAGGATCACAGAGACAACTTCATACCCTGGAGGCCACACAGTGAAGATGAATCACGAGAAGCAGAGAAACTTAGAAAGCAAGTCAAGTAGGTACACAGTGATATCGTAGACCCTAGGTTAACCCAGAGCAGGACAGCTTCAGCTGGACATCAGGTGTACACCACAGGGAGAGCAGAGTTGAGGCCAGTATGCACCAGTGTTATGTTCACTACAGGGAGCAGAGAAGGTTGGCTACCTGCTGCTGCATCTTGGACCCTCCCAGCTGGACTGGCTGTGACCTTTCTGATGGGGAGACCAGCCCTGCAGACACTGAAAAGACTTCAGTCCTGGGAGGGCTGTGTCCTTGTCACACAGGATGATTTTCCTACGATGCAGAGACTTGCAGGCTAGACTCAACAAGGACCTACTGGGTTTTACATGGCAGCTTCTGGAAATCTGTTCTGCACTCTGGAGCTTTCTTGAGCTGTGAGGTAGCCTGGCCATGGAGGTTATAGCTGGATTGATTCTGCTGTTCACCACTCTCCATGTCTAGGGCAGCTGTGTCTCCTGAGTTGCACTTGTGATTACATTCTTCCATGTTTTGCTTCTGCTGATATGTCTGCTAAATGGAACAGTTCATTCAATAAACCCCACTTCATTATTAATATTTTTCCTCAAATCATTCTGTTGGCTGGGATTTTTATCTCTCATTGCGGCTGCATTCCTTTTGTTATGAGAATCACTTCTATTCCTGTTAGTCATACTACTAATAATGCTCTGTCTCATGGCAGAACGCATCACAGTTATCAGCTCACTGAAAAGTCATCTTATCACAATGTTCCTGCATCTCCAAACATCAAATCCTGGCAGGAAACCATTAAAAGAACAGAGAAAGGTTATTGTGCCGCCTGTCACCTTTTGGACTTAATTTGTCAGGCAACAGCACAGACAGAGAGCCCTAGTGTAGTGTGTGGTGCTTTCCCTAGACACCCTGCACCTCCAAACTGGGAAGGTAGGTTGCTTGTCTGGGGCAGGGCAGAGGAGATGGAACCCTCCAATGCCAAGCTGCCAACAGGTATCAGGAGGAAACAGAAGAAACAAAATGAAAGCACACAAGGCCTGACCACATCTCCAGAGCTCTGGAAGAATTTTGGGGTGAACAGCCAGTGTTGCAGAAACTTTGTCAAGGAAGATAGGCATTTTCCACTCCAGAAATCTGAGCCAAACAAAACCCTCCAGGAAGTTCAAATACAACACGTGTGTCCAGAGCCACAGGATGCTACCCATGGGGAGGATCCAGAGCAGGACACAGGGGGCCAGAGACCGGAAACTTCTTCAAAGGAAGGAAAAAACACGTTTTGCGCAGCTCTGCTAGGGTGAGCCCCGGGGGGTGGGGGAGACTCAGTGTAGTACCCCTAATTGCCTCTTGAATACTGTCCTCCTGTCGCCTTGTCAGCCTTTATTCTGTGGGAAGTTGTCAATTCAACTCTTCAACGGGTAGGTTTGTTATCAGCAAGCAGTTTACAGCCCCTGGGCTGTGCATTAATTAAAACGGCTTTGTGCAGTCTTATTCATTAGCATGCTGCTTCTTTAATCACTGCCTCTTCAGCCACCAGGACAATCTATAAATCTCCTCAAATATGAAATTATGAAGTGGAATGCTTCAATTTATTACAATGTAATAAGTCAGGATAATGCGGGGGTGGACCGGGCGGCATGGACGCGGGCTGCTGGCCAGCACTGCCCTCCTAATTACCTGAGGCCCCGGGACGTGCAGCCGGGGACAGAGCAGGCTAGACTGAGGGGACGGACGTGAACTCCACCTGCCCTGGGCATGTCCCATCCACATGGGCACTGACTGGCCAGAAAGGACGGCGGGACAGAGGCAGAGACGCAGGCCCAGAGGAAGCAGTGGAGCTGCCGGTTCATCGAAAAGGCCCAGGGAAGAGGAAGAGGTCTTCGCAACCAGCACCTCAGGACGTGTTCCAGAGGAGTAGGAGCAGGCTGGGCAGCAGATGACACCTGCAGAAGGTACCCAGGGAGCGCAGATGGGACTGCCACTCAGCTCAGGCACGCATCAGCCTGAATTCCACACCCTAACTGCCTGCTGAGTTTCTAAACCCGCCAGGTTCAGCCCACCCAGGTGAAGGAAGAGAGGTTCTCTAGGGTGAGACCAAGGATCAGCAACTACCAGAGGCTGGCGGCTAAAGCAAATGTGCAGCCCAGGAGCCAAGTGCTCCTCCTATAGGAATCCTTGAGGTGCTGATTTAAAGAGGCCAATTCCCAGGCTTCTCCCCTAGAGGACTGGTGGATTGGCCTGCAGTTGTGGAGCCCAGGAGTCAATATTTTTATAAAGTTACCCCAAAGATTCTTAGGATAAAGCACATTTGGAAACCCCTGAGCTGCCTCTAAAAACTCTAACCTTTGCTATCCCCTCTCCTCCTAATCCAGTGATTATCAGCTCTTCCCCACTGTAGTAGCTGGGTAGATGTTGTTTATATGACTGACACCTGCCACCAGGGAAGGTAGATTTTCCCCTAAGACTGTGATAAATAGAATAAACAACATGATGGTGTAATTTTTTGTATATTAACTATAAAGTCCTTTCATTCACAGATTCTTAACTCCATGTCGCCTGTGCTCTGCCTTAAATGGCACTGGTGGCTAAAGGACATGGGGTTCCCAGGTTCTGCCCATTCATCCAGATTTTCCCTATCTGTAAAATGTCCTGCAACCAAAACCTAGAAGGAATCAAAGGGGTGCTTCAAATCAGTCCTGTGCTGAGTCTAATCACCTAAACACTCCTGAGAGACCAACACTCATGTAGTCGTTCTTTCCAGAAGTTCACCCACAGCTTCCAGGAATGAAGTTCGTGGCTTTACATTATCCACAAAAAAACCCAAAGCCACACATGGAGCTGGTGGTTGGTGTGATCAAAGAGAAAAGAACCAGGTGGACACAGCTGTCCAGAAACAGTTGTTTGCTGTCTGTGCTGCTGAGCATTTTTATCAAGTTCCCAAGTTGACAAATATCAAACTCCAGCACTTTAACATTCTCAGGAAAGAGACAGCTTTGCAACTCCATACCAGGTGTAGTTCACCTGGGCTGTCCAAACTATGCCCTACCCTTTCTTCTAGAAGGACAAGGGTGGCAGGTCCCAGGAGCCAGCACAGGCTCTCCACTTTGAGGATAGCAGATGGGGCAAGGGCCAATGCACAGCCTGGCCTTGGAACTGGGCATATAGGTGATGACAAGCTACCCCTTGATTTCCTGTGCAAGTGAGTGTGAGACCGTGTGCATGCCTCCAGCCATCAGGGATCTAAGTGTCATTCTAGCCAGGAAAATGCCAGGAGCAAGGTCTATAAAAAACAGTATGCTCCTTGCCACCAGGGCTGTCAGTGAGCTCACACATGTGCTTGGCCATTCTCCCCTTGTTCTCTTCTTTACAACACAGCATGGTATAGACTGATTGTTTTTGTCTCCTCAACATTCACTTTACTAAAATGTACAGTGGGATGCTAGGAAATGGAGCTTTGGGGAGATGATCAGGTCATGAAGGTGGAGCACTTACAAACAGCATAGTAAATGAAATAAAAATGTTTCTGTCCTCTTCCCTCATCTCACCCCATCTAAGTTCATACCAAAAAGATGGTCATTTGTAACCAAGAAGCAGGTGCTTGAACGTCAACTAGACACCAGATCTACACATGCCTTGATCTTGGACTTCCCAGCTTTCAGTACAATGACAAATAAATGTCTCTCATGTAACTAATTAACAAGTCTAGGATAATTTGTTATAGGAGCCCAAGGTAAGACATAGCACTTACTTCTGGCTAACCTGCCATCACATTTATGTACTTCTTCCATTTATTTTTTATTATCTATCTCATCCTGGTAGCAGATGAGCTCCACAAGGGCAGGGATTGTGTTTTGTTTACTGATACATTCCAACCACCTCCAATAGTGCCTGGCACATTGTAGGCACACAGCCTGAGTGATGGCAAGCATGGGCAAGACTAGATGGTGGGAATGGGGTTCCCTCACCCCCATCTTGCCCCATGAGGACTCATGAGGCAGGGAAGGTATATGCACTCTTCATGCCTCTACCTCCCCTGGGTATGCACAGGGCTTTGTACTGTCTTCATAATCTGTAAAGAACTGAGAAATCCCAAGGTCAACCTGCCCACTGACCTCCAGGCTGCCAACCTGCCACTCTCCACAGAAAGAGCCCATTATTCCCATTACATTCTTGTTATGGGCATTGAGAATCAGATCCCCCAATGGAATATTTGGTTGTTCTGCTTAACCAGGTGACAAATAATTTGCTTAATAAATTATAAATGATAAAATATTGCAGAAAATCTAATATCAATCTTAATATTTTAAAAAGATTTATTAATATGCTTTCACACTATTTAAGGTGTCTGTTATTTCTCATGTTCCCACAACACCCTGTGAATGAGGAAGAGCTTGACAAGGTGAGTAAAGGGAGAAATCAGGGTGGCTTGACAGATGGGATGTGATGAGTGACGTCTGCAAAATTTATGCAAATGAGAAGAGACATCACCGATCTGGGTTATACAAGTGGTTCCAGAGAATCATGGACCTCTATTGCTTCCTGCCCTTCCTAGAAGATGGCAGAAGAGCAAAAAGCCTTCTCTGGAGGCTTTTCTAGGCTTCTTTGCTTCTAGCAAACTATTTAGTCTGTTAATTCCTAGTATATCATATTGAGTACCCATCTTTAACACAGCACCCAAACAGAAAAATGAAAGGGTTTGTTTTTGGTAGACAAATAGATGGATAGATGGACAGTGAGTGGATGGGTGGATGGATGGATGGGTGAATGGGCAGATGGATGGGTAGGTAGATGGATGGATGATAAGTAGATGGGTGGTGGGTGGGTAGATGGATGGGTGATGGATGGATGGGTAGATGATGGGTGGATAGGTAGATGGATGGATGGATGGATGGATGGTGAGTAGATGGGTGAATGAGTAGATGATAGGTGGATGAGTGTGGATGGGTCAGTGAATGGATAGTTAAATGATGGATGGCTGAATGATGGTGGAAAGGATGGATGGATGGATGGAAGGATGGATGGATGGATAAGTGTATAGTTTATAGATGGATGAGTGGGTAGATGAATGGATGATGGAAGGATCGATGGATAAGTGGAGGATGGATGGATGGGTGGATGGATACATTTACTAATATCCAGAGCTCTTCCCCACTTAGCCGCACTCCACTTACCTGTGGACTGTGCTGTCTACCACAGGAACCAGGGATATCCTCAGAAGGGCACAAGGTCCAGGGCAATTCATCCTGGGATGGCCAGAAAAATGATACTTTAAAGGGCACCTCACTCTTAGCAGCCTTTCTTTAAAGATAAAAATTTCAAAATGAAGTTGTACAGATATTCAGAAAAGGGGAATGGGCAGCCCCTTGGCACTTCCTTACCACCCATGCAACCCCATGTCCGTGATGGCATTTCTGGTATTTTTTCCTCCCCAGAGATGAGTGTGGCAGAGGCTGGAATTTTGGTGCATAATGCATATTTTTTTAATGAATTCAACCAGCAGAAGAAATTTTTTTTAGAGCTTAGAAAACAGGGAGACATAGGCACAGTGGCTGAAGGGCACAGACACAGAACAGAGCACCCAGGTTCATAGCACAGCTTCCCCAGTCCTGACTGGGTTGCATGACTTGGGCAAAACATATAACCTCTTTTGCCTCAGTTTCCTTCACTGGAAAATGGGAAATAACGAGTCCTTCTCTTATAGTAGTATGAAGATTGGCCTTGTCAGTACAGACCAAGTGCTTATGAGATTGCCTGGTGCCCAGCTGGTGCTGTACCAGTGTTTCCTGTGAGCAGTCTCACATGCATCTCATTTAGAGCCAGAGGTCCTGAGTTCAAATCCTACTCACCCATTTAACAGCTCTGCCTACAGAGCAATGAAATCATTCTATTTCCCATCCATGAGGGGAATGATTGCACCCACAACCAAAAGCAGTTAAGAGGAGTCAATGAAAAGATGCACATGAAGTTCAGAGCCTAGTGTGCTGTTAGTGCCCAAAGATAATTACTAGTAATTATTTTTTTATTTAAAAATAACTTTATTATCAAACACACACACACATACAGAAATTGAAACCATTCAAAGAAGAACAATGCAAGGGAAAAAGAAACTATGATAATATTCAAATACAGTAGAACTCAAGCAAAAAAACTGAAAAGCATGTAAACATTTTTCCATATAACTTAAAAAAAATCTCAAGCACCAACAAGACACCAGAAGATGTAATTTGTTTCAAAAAGACCCCCAAATCCAACATTGAACAAATAGCTGTCTGGAAAAAAAACACTGCAGTTAGTTAGCAAACTCCACATAAGCCAAACTTCTTCCTAATTTAAATTTCGATACAGTCATATGACACGCGATGGAAACACAATCCGAGAAATAGGTTATTAGGCCATTTCATCCGTGTGTATCCTTAATTACATTTTCAGTTTCTCACACTAGAGAAACTATTCGGTATTTATACATGTGTGTCCTATTTATTTCACTTAAGAGTATAGCCTCAATATGCATCTATTTAGCTATAAATGTCTCTAGTTTCTCATTCTTTATGGCTGAGTAGTACTCCATTTTATTAAAAAACCACATCTTCTTTAACCAGTTACCAGTTCATGGGCACTTGGGCTGTTTCCAAGCTTTAGCTATTACAAACTGTGCCACTACAAACATGGATACACAGATATCACTGTGGTATGATTCTTTTAATTCTTTGGGGAAGATACCCAGCAGGGGAATAGCTGGATCAAATGGGACCTGTAGTCCTAGTTCTTTGAGGTATCTCCATACTGACTTCCACAGTGGTTGTACCAGTCTGCACTCCCACCAACAATGGAGAAGGGTTCCTTCCTCCCCACAGCCCCACCAGCATTTGTTATTGGTTGATTTCTTGATAGCAGCCACTCTTTCTGAGGTGAGGTGGAATCTTGGTGTTGTTTTCATCTGCATCTCTTGAATAACCAGTGATGTTGAACATTTTTTCATATATTTATTTGCTGCTTTTACTTCTTGGAGAAATATCTATTCATTTCAGATGCCCATTTTTGAATTGGGTCTTTGAATTTGGGCGGTCTGATTTTTTTCAGTTGTTTATATATTCTAGATAGTGGTCCTTTGTCTAAGGTACAGTAGCTGAAAATTTTTTCCCACATTGTAGGTTGTCTCTTAGGTCTGTTGGTGGTTTCTCTTGCAGTGCAGAAGCTTTTTAATAAGATGAGATCCCAGTTGTTGATTCTTTGTGCAAGTTCCTATGCCACTGAGGTTTTGTTCATAAAGTCTTTTCCTATACCAATGTCTTCAAGAGTTCTACCTAACTTATCTTTCAACAAATGTAGTGTTTCTGTCTTGATATTTAAATCTTTAATCCACTTTGATCTTAGTTTAGTGCACGATGATAAGTATGGGTCTCCTTTTAGTCTTTGGCAGGTTGAAATGCAGCTTTTCCAACACCATTTATTAAATAGGCTATCTTTCCTCCAATGAGGATGGTTGGCTCATTTGTCAAAGACAAGGTGGCTGAGCATATCTGTAGTTGTTTCTGCATCTTCTAATCTATTCCACTGATCCTGGGGTCTGTTTCTTTTCCAGTACCAAGCTGCTTTTATCACAGTAGCTTTGTAGTATAGTTTCAAGTTGGGGATTATAATACCCCCAGCCATATCTCTGTTGCCTAAAAGTTCTTTGGCTATTCTAGGTCTCTTCTGGTTCCAAATAAATTTTTGGATTGTTTTCTCCAGTTCTGTGAAATATATTGTTGAAATTTCAATCAGCATTGCATTAAACCTATATAATAGTTTTGAAAGTATAGCCATTTTCACTATATTGGTTCTTCCTATCCAGGAACAAGGAATGTCATTCCATTTTCTTATATCCTGCTCAATCTCCTTTTTCAGAGTGCTATAGTTTTCAGCGTAGAGATCTTTTGCTTTCTTTGTTAGATTGACTCCTAGATATTTAATTTTTTGGATGCTATTATAAAAGGAATTGTTTCCCTAATTTCTCTCTCAGTGAGTCTATTATTTGTATATAAAAAGGCTATTGTTTTTTGAGAGTTGGCCTTATATCCAGCTACCTACTGAATCTGTCAATTAAGTCTAGAAGTCTTTTGCAGAGTATTTTGGGTCTTCTATTTAAAGTATCGTATCATCAGAAAATAATGACAGTTTAACTTCTTCCTTTCCTATCTTTATTCCTTTTATTTCTTTCTCTTTTCTAATTGCTGTGGCTAATGTTTTGAGAACAATATTAAACAGGAGTGGTGATAGTGGGCATCCTTGTCTTGTTTGTGATTTTAGCATGAAAGTTTTCAGTTTTTGACCGTTTAATATGATGTTGACCATTGGTTTTTCATAGATAGCCTTAATCAAGTTGAGATAAAGACCTTCTATTCCAATTTTGTGTAGGGTTTTTATCATGAGTGGGTGTTGGATTTTGTTGAATGCCTTTTCTGCATCTATTGATATGACCATATGTTTTTTGTCCTTGACTCTGTTAATATAGTGCACTACGTTTATTGATTTACGAATGTTGAACCATCCTTGCATCCCTGGGATAAATCCGACTTGGTCAGGGTGTATGATCTTCTTGATGACCCTTTGTATTCTGTTTGCCAGTATCTTGCTGAGGATTTTTGCATCAATATTCATTAGGGAGATTGGCCTGTAGTTCTCTTTTTGGGTTGGGTCTTTCCCTGGTTTTGGAATCAAAATAACCCTTACTTCCAGGAATGAATTTGGAAGCTTTGCTTCCCTTTCAATTTCCTTGATGAGTTTAAAGAGTAATGGCTCTAGTTCTTCTTTAAATGTCTTGTAGAATTCAGCAGTGGCACCATCAAGACCTGGGCTTTTCTTTGTTGGTAAATGTTTTATTACATTTTCAATTTCACTCATTGTTATTGGGGTGTTTAGAATTTCTATATCTTCTTCATCTAACTTTGGTAATTCGTGTGTATCTAGGAATCTATCCATTTCTTCTGTGTTTTCCATTTTATTAGAATACAAGATCTCAAAGTAGACACTGATGATGCTTTGGATTTCTGCTGGATGTGTTGTGACTTCACTTTTTTCATTCTTGATTGCATGGATTTGAGCCTTTTCTTTCCTTTTTTTGATAAGGTTGGCTAAGGGTTTATTGATTTTATTTATTCTTTCAAAAAACCAACTCTTTGATTCATTAATTTTTTGTGTCATTCTCTTAGTCTCAGTTACATTGATTTCTGCTGTGATTTTTATAATTTCCTCTCTTGTAGGAGCTTTGAGCTTGTTATGCTCTTCTGTTTCTAGGAGCTTGAGGTTCTGCATTAGTTTATTTATTTGAGTTCTCTCTGTTTTCCTAATATGGGCATTGACTGCTATGAATTTCCCTCGTAGAACTACTTTCATTGTGTCCCATAGATTCCTGTATGTTCTACTGGCATTATCATTTAGTTGTAGAAACTGCCTAATTTCTTCTTTAATTTCCTCTGTGACCCATTGATTTTTCAGGAGGGTATTATTTAATTTCCATGTGTTTGTGGGAGTTTTGCAGTTTCTTATATCACTGATCTCCAATTTTATTGCACTATCGTCTGATAATACACAGGGGGTAACTTCACTTTTTTCATATTTACTTACACATGTCCTATGAGCTAGCATGTGGTCTATTTTGGAGAATGACCCATGTGCAGCCCAAAAGAATGTGTATTCTGATTTTGTGGGGAGGAACACTCTGTAAACATCTGTTAAGTCCATTTGTTCAATAGCTTGATTCAGTTCTAGAATTTTGTTGTTGATTTTTTGTCTGGATGATCTGTCTAATTGTGATAATGGGGTATTGAGATCCCCCACTACAATTGTATTGGAGCTTATTTGGTTTTTCATGTCCATTAATATTTGTTTTGTATAGTTAGGGGCATTCGAATTTGGTGCATATATATTTATGGTTGTCATCTCTTCCTCTTGGACTGTTCCCTTCACAAGAATGTAGTGACCATCTTTGTCTCTCTTAGTTTTGGTTTGAAATCTACTTTGCCTGCAAATAAAATTGCTACCCCTGCTTTTTTTGGTTTCCTGTGGCATGGAGAACTGTTTTCCATCCTTTTACTTTCAGTCTATGAGTTTCTTTTTGAGTTAGGTGTGTTTCTTGTATATAGCATATTGTTGGATTTTGCTTCTTAATCCATTCTGTCAGTCAGTTTCTTTTGATTGGTGAATTGAGATCATTAACATTGAGAGTTATAATTGATAAATATTGACTCATCCTTGTCATGATGTTTTACTATTGTTGGCTCTTTTATCTCTTGTCCCCCTCCCTTTCCCTTTAGTTTCTTACCTTGCCTGGTGGCTTCCCTCTGTTGGACCTCATGGAGTTGTGATCTTCATTGTCTTTTTCTAGGACATTGCTTAGGATTGTTTGGAGTGCTGGTTTGGTGTTCATGATATTTCTCAGGTGTTCTTTGTCATGAAAGTATCTAATTTCCCCATCAATTTTGAAAGATAATTTTTCAGGATACAGCAGTCTAGGTTGGAAGTTATTTTCTTTTATGGCTTGAAATACTTGACTCCAGGCTTTCCTTGATTTGAGGGTTTGTGTTGAAAAATCTTCCATGATTCTCATGGGCTTTCCTTTATAGGTGATTTGTTTCTTTTCTCTAACTGCCTGTAGGATTTTGTTCTTCTGTTGGGTTTCTGGGATCTTGAGTATTGTGTCTAGGCATAGATTTTTTTTATCATGGCTAGTTGGAGTCCTATATGCCTCACTTATCTGTATGTCCAATTCTCCACCTCTGCATGGGAAGTTTTCTACTATTACTTCTGTGAACAGTTTTTTTATGTCAATTGTATTTTCTCCTGCTTTTTCATGGACTCCTATCAGTCTTATGTTATTCTTTCTTGCATCTTCTAAGAGCTACTGGATTGATTTCTCCTGGTCCCATACTATTTTTAAGAAATCTCTGTTTTCATTGTCACTAACCACAATCCTGTCTTCTATATCTGATATTCTATCTTCACATTCCCTTAATCTGCTCTGCGTGCTTTCACTGGACTTTTTAATCTCCTGAATATCCGTTTGAATCTGTTTCATGGATTCCATTTCTTTCTTATGTTGGGTGATCATGGTTTCCTTCTCTTTCTTATGCTGGGCATTCATGGCTTCCAGCATGTTTCTGAGCTCATCTATTTTTTTTATCTATTTCTGTTCTAGAGCCTCTAATTATGTCTTTCACTCTGCTCACCATCTCTGTGGTTATATTGGAGATTATTTCCACTTTGAATTTTTCTAGAGCCTCATTCATCTGTTTTGTTACTTCCTGTGCTATCAGTTCAGGGTGTCCAGGTGGTTGATTATCAGACTTTTCCACCTCGTTTTCCCCAGAAATTGCCTTTTGTGAGGTGGAAGTCTGAGTTTGTGACTTGCCTAAACGTCTTCTCAATTTTGTTTTTGGTACTATCAGTTATAAGTCAATGAGTCTCAGTAAGCCAGTCACAGACCTGTGAGATTCAGGCAGATTTCTGGCTGCAGGTCCCAAATTGAGCTCCCTGTCCTCCTAGAGGGTTGAACTCTGCAAGTTTCTATTATAGGTTCCAGCTGCCTTTTCCCCTGAAAATAGTACAGATTCAAATGGGAGGTGATGATCCCTCCAACTTACCAATTACAGTGGTCTGGTGTGCCTATATTGCAGAGATTCTCTTCACTTTTCCAGTGGGCTTCAGTTTTCATCAGGGAGCCTGAGAGAGGCCCTCTCTCTGTTGTTCACTTCTGCAACTCAAGACAATGGCCTTTATGTGCCCCGTGCCTCTGTAGTGTGGAACCAGGTAGCTGCACAGCCAAGAGGCCAGAGGCAGAGGGGTGGGGTTGGGAGGGTGGCTGTTGTTACAGGCTCCCATGCAGCCAAGCTGGCAGCTGGTGGGCCTGCCGGGGGTGGGGGGGTCTTCACAATATCCTGGATGCAAGTGGGCAGGGCAAGATGGAGGTAGCAGGGGGCAGCCGCCCGCATCTGACTGCAAGGTGAAACTGGCTGCCAGTGGGCCTGCCTGGGGTGGGGGGGGAAGGAGGGGGGTCCTCATGGTCTCCTGGATGCAAGTGGGCAGGGCAAGCCAGCTGGAGCAGGGCACAACCACCTCCATCTGACCGCAAGGCCAAACTCGTAATTATTATTAATATTAATCATGGTAACTGTGTTGGTCAGCTTTCTGTTACTATAACAAATGCTGATATATATCAACTAATAGGGAAAAGGTTTATGTACAATTTTAGAGGTTACAGTCCAGAATCCTATACCCCTCTTGCTTGAGACCTGTGGCGAGGCGGTGCAGCAGCACAGGGACCATGTGACATAGCAAAACTACTCCCTTCTTGGCAGTTAGGAAACAAATGTCCCCAGTGCCCAAAAGGCTGCATACTGGAATCCCTCTCTTCAAGGTTCTACCCCTTCCTTGGAGTGTCACAGACTGGGTACCAAGCCTTTAGCACAATGCACTTTGGGGACATTAGTGAATCATCATTCATATTTTTGAGTGGAAGACATAGGTTTGAAGAGCAGATTGCCTCTTCCTGTTGGACCTCCACCTCCCAGCTAGTGGCCTATCCCTCACAGGCATTTGTATGTGATCTGAGTGACATTACAGATGTACAAAGGAAGACCCGGCTTTGGAGGGGATCCAACTTTAGCCTGCCTGGAGCCTACATTTCTCTTAATTAATTATCACAGCCAAATTGTCTAGGGCCATTTCATTTCCCCCATTGCCTGGTTCCAAAACAACAGACTACAAGGCAGAATTTGGATAAAACTCCGTTGACACCCCCCCCCATAAAAGGCAAAATAAATGTATTGAGAAAGAAGGAAAAGACAAAGAAACAGGGACAGAGACATGACAGGGAAGTGGGAATAAGGATAAACAAGCAGAAGATGAGGGCAACTCCAATGAGCAATAAGCTTAGCTTCAATTTGTGAAGAGACTGGAACTCGAGCAGTTGCTTGGTGAATACAGGTGTAAATGGCATCCCTGTGAGCACAGAGTAAGCTGCCTGCTCACGAGTCTATTAGCTGGTAAACAACAATGTTCTGTAATTCCAGCTATTAAAAACAGCTTAAAGAGAAATCAAACCTCATTTAGCAGGGATTGCAGGGGTCTTCTTGGACTGTTTTAAAGTTTCATATTCATCAAAGGAAACAGGCTGTAATTCTCCACTGTTGGCTTTCTTGGAGGCGATGCCATTTCCACATTTATTAAACCTCCATTGAAAGGGACAAGGAGGGCTCCTGAATGTCTCCTCCTTCCCCCCAGACAGAGCCAGGGCTGTGAAAGATTTTCAAAGTGGAGGGAAACCACAGGGACAGAAGGAACACTTCCTGAAATTTGCATATCAATCTAGGTTGTCTCTGCTTTGCTCCCAGTAAATAGGAAGTCATCATAATCTAGGAGAGGGTCTTTACAAATCTTAGGTTCACCAGTTCAGGTCACATACCACCACCAAAGCCAGGGTTCTGACAGTTGCTTGAGGATTCCAGGTGGTTTTCTGTGTATGTCAGTTGTTTAGACTGCAGCCCCTTATCCCTGTTGCCTGAGACACTTGCAAACTCTCAGAAGTTTACTTTGTGGAGATTCTGGGGTCACCAGTCTGAGGGTAGGAAAGCTGAGTTCTTTTACAAGCTATCAAACATATTTATGTGTTAATTTTCAAGTATCAGAGTTCAAAAGAATGAGATGACATTTGCTTCCTTGATTCTTCATATATGTCTGCTCAGTAGCTACAACTAAATAAATTTAAAAGCAGAAATGTGGGAATAAGAAACCAAATCAGGTCTCTGTGTTCCTGATTCAGCAGCCCTGTCTCCACATCAAATCACCTGCCTTCCTGCCTGAAATAGGACAGGAATCTTCATAGGGACAGTAGACAGGGATTCTCAGGCCTTATTCCATGATCTATTACCCCCTAGCTAACTGGGAAGATGACTTTTTTCCCATCATCCCTTGCCAACAATGTATGGAATGTACCCTTCCCTACTCTTATGGCAAGGGCCAGGTCTACTGTAACAGCAAGAGGTTGGGAAAATATCTCCAAATGTGAGAGTGGTCATTAATCCATATCCTGTACAGGGAAGAGATCCTCTAAACACAAGGAAGACATTTCAAGAAATTCCATGCTCATGACCCAATTTAAAATTACCAGGCCAGCAATATCTTTATAAGGTAGCCCCATTTTTTTATTAACTACTAATCTGATGGAATTCAGAGCTGTGCCCCCCTTCAGCTTTGTTTCCCCCCGATTTGAAGCCCTTTCCCCATTCTTTCTTCTTTCTCAATTAAAGTCTTTCCCTTTGAATTCATGCTGTTGCCTCAGTTCAGCCATGGTCCATCACAAGCTTCTTTTGGCCTCAGACTTCTGAGTTAACTCTTGGACAGAGTGAGCAGGCTTTAGCCTGATTCTCCTCTACAACCTCTGGTAGAGACCATATCTTTTTGCTCTATATTTTTTCCTAATCAGAAGCCAACCATATTAGACACTTTCAAGAATGTTGCTGCTTGAATCCTTCCAAAAATAGAGCACACGCACCCACACACCCAAGCTGCATAAGAATGGCAATGCTAATGGCACACTGAAAATTTCAGGCAATGGGTCATTCTCTAAGCATTAAAAAGACTCCATGCACCCAAGCAAAAATAAAAAGCCCCCTAAATCCCCTTTAATTACCATTCACTTCCTGTCTACCTCCTTTTCCATCACTGCTGATTACAGATATATCCATGTCTGAATAATATCTTTCCACTTTATAATCAGACAACTACCACTTACTCTGATAACCTGAGACACTCTAAGTATGATTTTGCCTGCAGAATACTCAGTCTGCCTTTGGTCTCTTTTCCAGAGGTAGGTAAATTACCATACGCTTTGAGGCAGAAAGCAGACTAGAACAACATACTAAGAAGATAGCCTGTCCAAGGTTAGACTTGGAGGGTAGCTCTAAATGCATGAGGCTGAAAATCTGCATTCCCAGATGCTGCCATGGAGGGAATGCTATGCCCATTAACCTCAAACCTCAAGGTTTTCAGATTTAGCTTCATATTAAATCTTCTACAAGAAACCAATCTATTCGGAAGGATCTATTTTCATGATGGGAATTATTACATCTTCATAGTGTAATTGTAGCCCTCTGAAAAGCTGCCCCCTCCTTTAAAAACTCATCTCATTGGACTCATACTAAAGCTTTGTCAGAGAAGAATACGTAGTATCCCTAGTTTGCACATAAGGAAGAAGAGACCAAATCTGTCCCAGTCTCACAAGGGAAAGCAACCACACTCTGAAATAGAACATATCCTCCATGTAGTGAGTTAGAGGTCATAATGAAACCCTGATACCACCTGTCTTAGTTACTTTTTTCTGGTTGCTGAGACAAAATAACTGACACCCGAAGTTAAAGGAGGAAAGATTCACTGTAGCTCACAGTTTCATTTCATTGTTGGCTGGCTCCAAGGCAGGGTGGCATGGCAGAGGGTCATGGCAGAGGAGAAACAGTCCATGGTGGGCAAAAGGCAGCAAAGCAGTGAACATCAAGCGGCAACAGAAGTCCTCTTTCTGTCTCTTATATTCTAACCAGGATACACATCTTTAGAGCAGGTAGTACTCATACCCAGGGAGGGCTTTCCCATTTTCCACACCCAGAACTATGCCAAACCAATCAGTGGACTATTTTAGTAATTACACACCCTTAACCCCAGCACACACACTGTAGACCCAGCCACCTCTGAAAAGCCCCACCTATGATCACATGAGGCTTTGGGGGACATCCAGACACAAGCCAAACACCATCACCTCCCAGTGACCCCAAATTCTCAATATGGCTGCAAATTGGAGACACATGGGAAGTTTTGAAAAAGCCAATCTTGGGCCCAGCCCCTACATGCTGCTGATATTGGTGTGGGTGGTGAGAGTTTTGCAGGCTCTTCTTAATGGAACTGTTCTAAGACCTCAGTTTCTCCTCCTGTGAAAGGAAGATGATAATATGTTTCTCATAAAACTATAATCCTACTAAGAAAATCAAGACAGGCTGTATGAGAAAATAATGTGGAACAAGATGATCTACACATTTTATATACATCAAAGAAAATACAGAAGTGTTTCAAAGCCCTTTGAGATCGGCCCCCAAACTGGTTTTTTCTCATAATAACCTGCCTGAAAGAATCTAGCAGGCTTTGGATGCCAACCCAACATGTACCAATCGGGTAACATTTTTAACAGAAAACTTTTTTTTAGGTTTCCTAGAAGAGCTCAACTATAGCATACAGAAGACCAGCATTTGGGTGTTGCTATATGAACCAGACTCATGCTTTGCACATTCGGTCATGTTGTTCAATTAACTCCATGCCCAGCACTCTGCCATGCTGCAGTGGGCCAAAAGAGAAGTTGCAGACTGGGTGCTACCCAGCACTGTCTTCATCAGTGACCAAAGAACTTCAAGGAGCATCCTGAGCTGGGAGGGACTCAATTCCACAGAATGTTGGCTTCACAGGAGAGGAGGCCTTGACCCAAATCTTAAAGGAAAGGTTTGTGCTTGCCATGGCACTGGGGCTATGTGGAAGGGCACAGGGTATGTGGAAACTGGTGGACTTCATAGAAAGTGAGAGCTGCTTGCTCTGCTGAGGTGTCTGGATTCTTCATTCTCATTTTTCTTTGTTCCCATTTTATAGTTTCAATGACAAGCTCACGGCCACATGGCAATGAGAATTAGAGCAAGAAAGGGACATGGTTAGAGCTTTCTTTAGAAATCGACTTAAAGAGTAGGTGGAGGAAGAAGTGAAGGAAGGAGCTTAGATCTGCAGCAGCCAGCCCTGAGTAAGGAGCTGGCAGAGAGCCGCTGTAGACACGTGCCTGAGGTCATGTGTTCTGTGATGAGTGGGGTCAGAGGGAAGAGGGGACCTGGCATATGCACAAAGAGTGTGTGGCCTTCCACAATGGCCAGGCTCTCAGTAGACCCACGTCCTGCCTGTGGGGGTCTTTGTATTTACTTTATCCCAATGCGCTTACCTCCTCACGCTGCCTAAACTTTGAGATCTACATGAGCCAGTAATCACTTGAAAATTTTCAATTAAATGTAAAAAAAGAAAAAACAAGTAAATCTATTCTTTTTTTTGACTGCTCTATTGATTAAAATGAATGTCTGTGCTGGGGCTGCTGAACCATGAAAAGCAATCTGTCTTAGATGGGCAACAGATCGTTAGGAAATCATTGGGTTGAAGGAAAGAGTCAAGAAAAAAATTTGCACAGATTCACGTGTTGGGATGTCAGTGTGCCTCTCTGTAGCTACATCGCTGTGTATAGATATGTGCATTTCTATATATAGGAGACATATGCCACACACTTCAATCAGCAATCATGAGCCAAAGGCACAGGCAAGATTCCTGACAGAGTGGCATGGTCTGAGCGATACTGCAGGCAGCATGCGGGTGGGGACCGGGAGTGAGGGGCTATTCAGTTAATAAATTCAGCTCTTAAACAACTCCTCTCTGACATGTGAGTTTGACAGAACCTACAACATTGCACTTCAAGACCATTCTCTGGAAAATTTGGGAAAAACAAGTGGCATTAATATGTATGTCTCTAATTTCATCAAAATGTTAGTTTATGAGAGCTATTCCACATACAAGAAAACTTTTGCTTAAAAAGAAGAAAAAAAAGGAAGAACTCTGAGCTACTACTCTCTACCTCCAAATAAAATAAGCTATGACCAATTCTTCAAGGCAGTCCTTAGCTGTTAAATCAGAATCCACCTATCTTTTGAAGGCTCTGAATTCAAGTACTCACCTTCCATAAAATCCCTGTCAATAGAGTAAGTGGGGGGTGGGGGATGTTCCATTAAACAGATTAGTAAAAGTAAAGAGCAAGGGCCTTCCTTCCTGCTAGGACACCTTGCTCTGTCCCATGCCCCTTACCTAAGCTATTCAGATTAGCACTAATATTTCCCCTAGGACTTTCTTTCATAGCCATCTTCAATTCCTTCTTCTGCACCCTAGTCTCTGTATGGGTCTTTCCATCTTGCCTCCCAACCTCAACCTTGTTCCTTTCCCTGTGCTGTCTGTCCCACCCAAACATATATAGATCAACTGGCTTCAGAACACTTCTTTGGTTCATCATGTGCTGGAACAGCGCATCCATACCAGGCAGAGCCCTCAGACCTCCAGGGCACATCTAAGGAAACAAAGATTTAGCTGGAAGAGTTGTGTGAGTACAGTGAGCCATAAGCCATGCTGGGATACATATCTCCTTTCCTTTTCTAGCTGTGCAACCTTAAGCTTTTCATCTAAACTCTTTGGGGCTTTGGCTTTCTTATCTGTAAACAGGATTAATAATTACTATGATGGGAGCTGTCAATGGCACTTGCTAATTGCTTCATCCTGTTGATGAGGTTAAAGATTTCCCAGAAATCTGGAAGTGGTTTTTTTTGTATATCCTTTCATTGGTACATTTTAGGTGTACAATATAATGACATTCATCACTGGAAACTTGCACCTTTACATACTCTCTTGGTTCTTATTTTTTTCCCCCTTCCCCCTCCCTCCCTTCAAACCCTCCATCTCTCCCTATTTACAAAGACTTTGTTTCCTTTTTTTCATTTTCTCATATTAATTCCATTCCCTTCTTTCCTTTCCCCTACCCCTCCCACTTCCCCTTCCCTTTGCCCCTTTTCTTCTTATTTCACATCATCTATTATACCTTTTAGTCCTTATTTACACTTTTAGTTTCTCACACTAGAGAAACTATTCGGTATTTACACATGTGTGTCCTATTTATTTAATCTGGAAGCAGTTTTGACTCACTGGTGTTCAGCATCTGAGAGGTGGGAACTGGTGTTTTCCCATCCCCTCAGAGAGCAATGGTAAGACCTAGTTGACTAAATGCACATAACATTCTTAGAACAGCGCCTGGTACAAAGTAAATATTGATACTCATTTCCTTTGTTCAAATGCTAAAGAATAACGACAGGAACTAGATTTTTTCACAAAGAATAAGAACCATGCCAGCACCTACATTATTAAATACCAAGTCAGGCACAGGGACAGAGATAGAGGGAGCTGGCAAAGGGTGGTCCCTAAAATGTCTTCAAAGGGAAACAGGCAATATCCCAAATGATTGGAGGGGAAACTGCATAATCTTTTGCAAGTTCCCTTTCATCCAGGTCTGCATGTATATCCTTTTTATTACAAGTCCTACAGGTGCTGGGACCCTACCACGGAAGAACAGGCCAGTGAGGGACACCAAAGCCTGCCTAGTCACTGGCACGAATAGAAACCTAACACTTGAGGACTAAAATGAAGGATTTGAGAATGAATGAATGAATGAATGAATGGGACTATAAAAATAATGAATACAAATCACTTTTAGACTAAATGATTTTGAGAAAAAATCTAATATTGAAGCCCATTAACCTTTTGAGCTCAATTAAACTTTTATTTCAGTGCACATAATAATTACTTAATGCTCATTAGTATTACCGTAGGTATATAGAATTTGCAATAAATACATGACATTTCTGATTGCGTATAGAATATTCTAGTTCCCAGAAGGTTTCAATGTATCTCAAATTGGAAAGTGATTTACTCTATGTTTTTTACTTTCCTTTTTTATAATTTTAGGAATTTTTAATAGAAAATTTGAAAAAATACTACCCTCCAATAATTAAGTTCCTAGAAAGTATAATAAAAACCTAAAAAGTTTCTGAAAATAGATTAAATGATACATGCATAAAGGGTTATTTGGTTGCCTCTTTTAAATTACTTTTCTCAATCAAGACGTTTCATCCTCCAGCTTAAATAGCTGTCAATAGCACCTGCAAATTGATTTATCCCTTGATGAAGTTAAAGATTTTCTAAAAATTTGGAAACTGTTTCTGAATCCTTGCTGTTGTTATTTAGCATTTGTGAGTTGTTTTTTCCACTCTTTTTCATCTTAGAATTCTAGCATCTGCATAAATTTGGAGACCAACTTGTCTTTTCCTTAGGTACATAAATATAGAAAATGCAATAGAAGTTGCTTATCAGGCACTCAGGATGGGTAAAGTTTTCTCATAATGAAGCTAAATGAAATTCTCATATGCCCTGGTAGAGAGGAATGCCTTGACACGCCACTTGTGGAAAAGTAGCTCTATGCCAAAAATAAAGTTACATCAACCTAAGTACTGGAGAAATCAGAACCTCTCCTTGAAAAAGCAGAATCATTCGATGACACAGATGTCTGGACTGAATGTAAGGTAACCTTGCCAGATGGTCTTTGGTGGGAGCTTGGAAAGATTGCAGAGGCTGAGTCCTAAGCTCATTTAGTCTCGCTTGTCAGTCCTTTACCTTTAGTTTGTATATGGTGTGTGCGTATGTTGTGTGTGCACGCACATTCTTGTGCAGGCATATGGACCTCAGGTGCAGAGAATAGCATTAATTAATCTTCTCTATGGGCACCCTACAACATTGGTTCCTTCATGAGCCATTCTTCACTGCTATTTCCTTCTCCCACAGGCAACCATTTTAACATCCTTGAGAAACATGGTGATAGATGAATAGATAGATAGATGATAGATAGATAGATAGATAGATAGATAGATAGATAGATAGATAATAGCAGATAGAGATACAGTGGTACCTTGGTTCAGGAATCCTTTTGTTTGTGAACAGTTTGTTTTGCAAACAGAAGCATTTCACAAAATTTTGTTTTTGTTTGCTAACTCTGCATCAGGTGATGTACATGACCTCGGCTACCTTTCCCACATGAACAGGAACGTGGCTATCTTTTCCAGAATCATGGAATGAATTAAGTCCATAAACCAAGGTGCCATTGTCTAAATGATAGGTGATATATATACACACACATACATGCACACATCTACTCCTTTATTTGTACTTGGTATGTGACTGGTTTGCAGGGACTTTCCTTTACCCGTGTTGTATTGCCCAGTAGACCTCCTGCAGTTTCTTCCCACCTTGAACACTGTCATTTTAAAATCTCGCCGCACTGTGCTGGGTAGATCTGTTTTGTTCTCAGTGTGTCATCATCATTGTGACTCACAGTGTGATTCTATCATGCTCTGTTTGTCCTTCTTCCACTGACACACATTTAGGTGCCTCCATCTCTCCACCACCACAGGCAATGCTGCGATGAATACCCTTGTCCGTGTGCCTGGACAGGTCTGAGAAACTTTCCCTGGGACCTGGACCCTGGGGAGAGCTGCTTGCCAGCAGGGTCCCTGTATATGTGCTTTAAACAATGCTGTCTAATTGTTCTTCAAAATGCAGATCCAACCGTATGCTCCCACCCTGAGTGCTCCTGGTCCCCACAGCCCAGCTAGCACATTATTCAGCTTTCTAAGTATTGAAAGTTACATGGGTGCTTTAATTTTCTTTAATTTCAGTCATTTTTCTGGCCTCTCCTTATACGAAATTTGTGACTTATATCCTGTTTTTCTATTGGGGTCTGTGTCTTTCTCTTGCTGAGTGCAAGGACGCTCAAGTATTGATCTCTAGTCAGTTTATCTTCATATACATTGACTCTATACATTGATCCATTATGGTCAATTTTATCCATGGTTTTTCTGCTCAACGTATAGCCTTAATTTTCTGAATCAACTTTTGCCTTTATATACCTTTTATACTTTGTGTTTCTAAAAGTCTTCCCTTGCCCTGGGAGTTCTCCAACATCACTTTCTATTAACTTTATGCTACACCTTTCAAATTCAGTTCTGTAATGAATTTGGAGTCCACCTCCACATACGTCTTCAGCTAAAGGTCCAGTTTCATTTTTCCCCATGTAGTAAGCCAGTTTTTCCAATCACATCTATTAAAGTGATAGTATCTTCCTGATTGCATTTAATGCCATCAATAAAATGTATTATATACATTTGGGGCTATCTCTGAGGACTCTATTTTCACCATTAGTCTATTTTTTCTTACATTAGTAACCACATATTTTAATTATTAAGACTTTATGGAACATCTTAATACAGGAGAGTGATGTTCTTCATTTACAAAGTTGCATTAGCTATATACAGGCCTTTCTCTTTTCATAGAAATTTTAGTATATGTTTATTGAGTTCTTTTTTAAAAAAATCTGGCTAGTACTTTCACTGGAAATTTACTGAATTTATAGATTAATTTGGAACTAGACCTCTTCATAATAATAAATTATCCTATTTAGAGAATGAAGTGATTTAACATATATTTGGATTATCTCTACATATCCATAATAGATTATTATATTTTTCCATAAATATTTACTATAATCTTTGTTAGTTAATATACACTTTGTTTTAAATTTTGGCCATTTTCAGTGGCACCCTAGATTGTAAAAATATTCTAGTTAGTTACTGTTAGTATGTAGAAGTGTTTTTAATTCTGTTGGTTTTCTTTGCATGTGATCATATTATTTATAAATGACAATTCCAGATATTCTGAACATTTCACCTTTGATTTTTTTGTTTGCTTGTACTCTTCTTTTAAAAAAAATATTACAATATCCGCTTTAATTCAAACCAATTTGGGATTGCTTTACCTCCAGTATAGTATTGGCTAGAGGCTTACATGGTTCCTTCTTTTGGGGACATCTCTACATCTTCATTTGTTTTGAAGTGCCCTGTGAGAGTTCCAGGAATTTGACCAAAATACCCATCACATTCTGTGAATAGGAATATAAAAGCAATTAAAAACCATGCATGGAAAGAATGAACTTTCCTTCCCAAACAAAAAGTAAAAAAGAATTAGGTGTGAAGTTGTAATTAAAACTACTTCCTGGGCGCCTGTATGAAGGGGATTGCTGCATCCTGATCATCTGTATAAATAACAACTAAGCCACACACTGTCTTTTCAACTAGCCATGCCCTCTTGTAACCATTTTATATATTTTCTCTCATTTTGCCTTGTAGGACTTTGTCGTGAGTAGCAGTTTTCCCACTTCACAGATGGGAAAACTGAAGCATGAAAAGATTAACTACTTTGCCAAAGGAACACAGCTTGAGAGAACCAAGGTCAGGATTCTGACCTCTAGCCTGGCCCTGGCATCTGTGCTCTCAGTCACTGACCATATCCTCCCTGGCCCAGGACACCTTCCCACCCTCAGGAGGAAAGTGCCAGCACTTCTGACAGCAAGGGATCTTCTGACAGCAAGAGGTCTCCCTTGTCACCTTTAGCACCCAATGCTGTCTTCATGTACTTTCGTGGCACAATGAAGGAGAGTGGGGCTATTCCTTCATAACCCTGGTCTTGGTTTCCCTTCTCTTTGCTTCAGCTGGCAGAGCCTCCAAACTAAAACATTTAACATAGCTGCTGTCTCAAAGAATGTTCCAGAAAAGAAAATGAAAGACTAGGAAAGCAGTTCTGGCAGGTTGCTGCTTAAAGAGGGCTGGGTAAGGTGTACAGCCCAGAGAAGAAAGACAACTTGCTAGCGTCTCTGACCAGGGCTTAATGAAAGAAGCACTATTATTTAGAGCATTGAAAATTCCCAGATTAGAAGCATCTATATTCAAATGTGAATAGTTTTCCCTCTAACCCTCCACCTCAAAAACTCCAAGAGTAAAATGCAGAGACTAACATTCTGCCTTATAGATATTCTGGTTGTAGAAATTATTGGGTCTTTCTGTGTAGATAATAGAGTGATGGCGAGATAATAGTGTATTGTCTGTCTGCTAAAACCAAACAAGCCTTTTAAAATTATGATGAAGCGTGTTTCTTGGTGCAAGAATAAGCTGGAATTTGTCTGCTAAATTTGGTTCTGAATTGCAAGTGTAGTTATTAGAGGTGCTAAATGAAGAGGCTAAATCCACCTGGTGAAAGCCTTGCTGGAGAAGATGGAGGCCAAATTTAAGCTCACTTGTCTCAGGTTAGAGAGTGTGAAATGGGCATTTCTTCACACACACACAAGCCTTCCTTATGTGTGGGGTTCTCCCCATGAATCAATGAGTCCAGGTTTTAACAGAGCCCTCAGACACCAGGATTTCTATTTTCAAACTACCATTGTGCTCAAGACTGCTAGGAATAAGTCACCTCAGCAAACTGGAATGGTGGCAATTTTGTGACGCATAAAATTGATTTATGCCTACAATCAAAATGTATTTCCCTTGATAATTTATGCTTAATAATTTAACATGATTATTTGTGCCACAATTTTAGCATTTCTGCATTCCTAACTGTCAACCATGGAGTACAAACACACACCGTATACACAAAACAAAAACATACTATCCTTCAGAGGCAGAGCTTTTAAAAAATCAATGTCACAGCAGACTCTTTTGTATTTTGTTGTAACAAGACTGAATTTAAACAGCCCAGGAAGTCAAAACAACAGGCGAAATATCAATACATATTAATTTAATCAAGATCTGCTCTGCCATCTCCATCTACACTCAAATCATGGCTTCACGGTGCAGCTGGCAGCTTGTACCTTCCCACATATATTTGCAGTCTCTGGTGGACATCCAAATGCAGGATAGGCTTCTGGACATCATCTTTGCAACTGCATGAGATTTAGTCACAACTGTTTTAAGAAAATCACTCCTCAGGAGGGTTCTGGCTCACTTGTTTGAATTCACAATCTTAAGATGCCTTTTATCCAGCAAACGCCTTTCTTCACGTCCCCCAATGGTATTCCAGCAGCAGCTTCATTCTCTGTTACTCTACATAATTGAAAAGAACACTTAGTGAAAATGCCTTAACCCAAATAAGTATACACTGTATGGGCCCGTCAAACCCTGGGTGTGCCATGCAGGATTTGGAAACACAAATCTGATGAAGCCATTAGGAGCTGGAGCTGGGGGACAGCATTCCAAGAGCAGGGACTAAATGTACTTGACCTTCTAAATGAACACTCAGTTGCTATTCATTCATGCCAGCATGTTCCATTCTTTCTCCCCAAAAAGGTAATTGGAGCAGACACACCAATGGTCTCATTAGTCACATAAAATGTTCGCTTTATCTTCCATGAGGATGACTCCACTGGCCTATGTATGCTTGGAGCTGTTTCCCAAGTGATGACAAGTGAGCAGTTAGCCATTCCACTCCCCCACTCACTCCCTAGAGACTGGGCCGTCTAAACTGCCTCCAGTTTAGACAGTCTCTGGCCATGAAAACTAATGAAGCTTGGGATCTGCTTTAACTATGGGCTGATGCTGGTATTGAAGAAAGGATTCACAATTTTCAGGGTGAAATACAAAATTAAAATATGGAGTCTGTCATTTAAAAATTATTATGAATTCCAAGGTAGCAGCAGCAATGCCTCCAAGCATCCTGAGACTCAGACCTCTCACCTGGAGACCCTCACAGGGGAGAGGACGTGGCCATATCACCAGGGAGGGGCCGTGTAGCTGTCAATAGAGAGCCCTCAGGCAAACAGCTGTGTCCAGGAAAGCTTCCTCTGCCCACCCAGAAAGACAATAAAAGGCATTTCCTTCGGATGGAGAGGAGGCCCAACATCAGACTGCTTTTGAGAAGGAAATAAATGCACTTAAATTCTTAGCACCCAGTCAAACCTAAAATTCTCTTTTTTATTTACTTAATTTTTTTCGGTGCCAGGGATCAAACTCAGGACCTTGCACTTGCAAGACAGGCATGGCACCACTGAGCTAAATCCCCAGCCCCAAATTCTCTCTTTTTTAGAAGAAAACTATTTCAATATTATATTAGTGTTAGGATTCCTGGTAAGATGTGGGAATTGATAACTGTCTTCCAATGTTGTCTTTTAGCAGGTAAAAAAAAAAGAAAAGTATGCTTCATTTCTATACTTTAAGCAATCAATTCTCTTGACCCAAGCCTATGAGTCTTTTTTGTCTAAGGTATTGTTTTTTTGTCATCAAAGATAGGAGAGAAGAACCAAAAGTCCAGAGCTTCCTGTTGACTTTTCTTCCCAGTGATTTAAAATTCCCATATCACAGGGTGGTAGGAATTGCCATCTTTTGGGAAAGTCAGCTTCACCTTTTCCAAGGACTGTATGCAGCAGAAAACCAATCTAAGGAACTTGTTAATAATTAGGGTACAATTATTACTGCAGGTCACCTTCTGTTAGTTGATTATATTGACAAAACTCAGGTCAACCCAAGTTCACAATATGTCTACATAATTGTGACTGGTGTTCAGATTTCTATATTCTTCCAGTAATTATTGAGTTCCTATGAGCTGTGTAGCCTTCTACATTATAAAACATAGGGATCTAGAAAAATAAATATTGAACAAATATAACGTACTTATACTTGAGGTACTTACAGTCTAACAAAGGGATATTATATAGATAAGTAATGATAACATGGTGTTTAAGGGAAAACAGAAGTTAGTGTTATATAAAGGACCATACGTTAGTGTCATAGGAGTTCAGTGATGGAATATAATATCTCCCCATGGGAAGGTCTTGAAAGATCTCATGGAAGAACTATTAATGTAATTATTCCCTGAAGTATAGATAACACTATGGAGCAGTTAGGAAGGAAAGACCTCCCAGCAAAAGGAAGTAGCATTGGCTATACCACAGCTATCTAGTGTACCAAGTATCCATTTAGATAGGAGCTCTGCCTCTTTCATCTATAATTTTCCAGGAAATCTGTACTCACTAGATCCCCTCCTCTCTTCATTAGCCCTTAATAATTTGGATTCTACTCCCACTTTCAATTGAATATTTTCTCAGCAAATGTCACTTAGGAGCTCTTAAATGTCAAATGTAGTGGGCATTTTAACATCTTAATCTTACTGGGTTTCTTTGCTACTTTGGGATATAATTAATCACTCCTTCTCTTTCGAGGGTTCCATGACATGGTGTTCTCTGGCTCTCCTTGTACCTTGGAGATTTCCTTCTCTGGCCCCACTGTGGGCTCATTTTCTTCCATCTGCTCTGCAAAGGCTGCCATTTCACAGGGTTCTGTCCTCCACCCACTGTTTTTCTCACTCCACATGCTCTCTGGGTAACCACAGTCACTCTCATGATTTTAATTATCATCTATATGCTGATGACTCCTAAACCTATATTGCTAACCCTGGCCTCATAACCTGAGCTTAAGACTCACATATCAGAGCTCCACTTCTATATCCCACAGGAAAAGAAAACATGTTTAAAACTAGAATCCTTGGTTTTTCCCATAAGAAGTCATCTCTTCTTGCATTTTCTGCCTCAGAACTTCCTGATTTTTATTCACTACATATTTTTCAAATCCCTGAGCTCCTTTCCACCACTCCCACCAAGACTACCCGAGCACCTTGTGAACCCTGGCTAGACTACTTTAACAGCCTCCTTATCTAGTCCCATCCCCTCAAACCTACCTCTAATTATCTCCCAGAAAGTATCTACAGGTACAATTCAATCTCTCTCTCTCTCTCTCTTTCCCTCTCTCTCTCCCTCCCTCTTCCTTTCCCTCTCTCCATCTCTCTCGTTTTCTCCCTCTCTCTTCCTTGACAGTTAATAAGGAACACAAAAAATTTCAAGTGAATGGAAAAGCATGACTATTGTATTGGTATTTGTCTGGCTAGATATTGTCCGTGCTACCCAGAGGATGAATATATAGATCTAGAATTGATATGGTGGAATAACAGAGAGTTTAGGGTATTGTTCAGAGTGTCATTGAAATTTTGAGGAATAGTTCATGGAGAAGTCCAAGCTTGATTAAAAAAAGGAAATAGAAGACAAATAGGCTGAGAGGAAAAAAATAGTAGAGGTAAAAGAATGGCAGTTTCAATGTCGCTTAAGATCACAACAGAGCAAATAGGTAGTTAGAAGATGGTGTCTGGCCTAAGAGCAAATTTTGGAAATGAAGCTGTTCTAGATGAATACATTGTCACAGCTGTAGTCCACTGGAGTGTAAGGCTGGAGTAAAGTGAAGGTCGAAGACATAGAAGGTGAGGCACTGTGAGTGTCTGAAGCTACATGGTAGAGTAGAGCATTAATCATTGTACTCATGACACTGGACTGCAACTGTATGTTGTATATCTATCCTTACTAGGCATAGAGATACTGGAAGTCACTGGCTATATAAACTCAAGTTCCTGTCCCCTAGTATCTGCACAACTGCCTTAGAGTTAATGCTCAGCTTATCATTTAATGAGTGGCAAAAGCTCAGAAGTCGGGAGTCCTGAGACATAAGCAAAGAACAATATAATTTGCTTGGTTCAGATGCACAAAGATAAACAGTTAGAAATAGTACTGGAACCAGATAACAGATAATGGATGTCCTGCAATAGCAGGCTATGAAAATTGGTCATTTTATGGTCAGTTGGAAGTTATCAAAGGTTTAGGGCTTGGGAGAGATGGATTAAAATTAGCACTATATTCACACTCATTGCTTAATATTTATGACCTTAAAACATGGTACAGTGCTATCTTCTGACTCAACAAAGAAGGATTTTGTAGTGTTTACTATTGGAGCTCTGTCCTGATAAGTATATTGTTTTCTATTGTCATTCTTAGTATTTTAATCTCTCTCTATTCAGGTAGTGGTGATTCATCAAATATATACTGAACACTTCCTGTATCCCAATCCCCAGGCTAGGCATTTTTGCAAATTTTATTTTATTCCATTTAGAAGATTAGTTGGATAAACTGAAACATCAGATTTTTAAACTGTGCAGGACAATGAACATAATATTTACGTATCATAGAATCTCTTATACTCCAAGAGGTAAAGCCACACAGGATTGTGTGAAGTATATTTTGTTCATTTTCATACAATTACTTCTAATCAAAAACAAGGCATACAGTGGCATCAGAAATTTGCCTTCTAAAAATGGAATAAATGAGACCCAAGATGATTTAGTAATGTATCAGAGGCTACAAACAGAAGATAACAAAGCCAAAGTTGGAGCTCTACTGTTCATGCGTCATCTTCTGTTAGCACCATGATTTAGATGTAAACTTTACCAGCTCTGAAATGTAATCACCACACAAGAGACAAGTGGAAAATTGGCCATTCAGCAAAACATGGTGGAAGGAAACAGGCTATTGGGTGAGTTCCATCATTTATTACCACGCTGGTCCTAAATTTTCACACCTAATTAATCAAGCTTTCTCTGTAATCACTTTTCTACATGTGGTGTTGGTGGATTTTACAGCTGCAGTTTTAATGAGCTGCTGTTTCTTTTGACATCTGGAAATTTAATCTGGAAAAATGATTCAATGACTTGTAAAGACCTTTCCCATTATATGTTTAGCCATGTAGCTTTCCAGGGTCCTTGAAGCAAACAAGGGGCAGCCACACTTTCTATATATCTGTTTTTCGTGCCAAGACCTGGCAGGCCAATTCCTATGGAGATCCTGAACAGATGTAGCTAGTGGCCAGGGAGCTAATGAGAATTAATATTAGTGATTGCCAACACCTAGAAAATAAATGGAAATTTGCAACTTGACTTATGAGAAGATGATATTTGAAAACTCAAAAGATCACACACAGTACTAAACATTTGGGAGGCCAACTTGTCTTAGGAAACAGACTTAACAAGATGGAGAGAAAAAATACATTCACTTCAATAGGAAACAACTATTGAAGTATAAAAATGTGCAGGAGGAACAATATCTTCACTTACAAGGAACATTAATTAATATTCTGTAGCCTATGTAATTACTTCTCCAAAATTGGGGTGTTTTGCTGAGAAAAGAGTTCCTGGAGGAAATACACATGTCAAAATGTGTTATTCTTAAGCACGTTGCACATACGAAATAGGCTAAATTGGCCTTCTCATTCCCACAACAAACCTCACAGGAGCTCTTGGATTAAAAACTGGCAGTCATCTCTCTATCAAGCTGTTCATTCTCAGGGATTTGTGGTTCTCAAGTTGGAGGAGGCAATCTGGAAACAGAACAATTGCCTGTGAATTTTGCAGCCACTCCATCCTAATATATTGAATGAGATTAATAAAAAATTGTTCCTTTCAAATCAAACAGTATTCACAATCTGCTCTTGTCAGGTGACTCTCCTGGGAGTGTGCTTGATGTAGTACTTCCTGGAGTATCATCTTTGCTGTCACCCACCCTCAACTATTTGCCTAATAAAGTAACAGGTAACTATTTGCATAGTCCATCTAGTCCTGCTTTCTCCTTTGTGTTCTTCCTTAGTTCACTGACAGGTGTAAAAAAAAAAAAAAAAACCCTCAGATTTTGAAAGAAAACAAACAATCTATTTTGGTTGTTAGCAGGAAAAACATCAGTCCAGAAAAACTGAAGTGGAGGGGTCATAATTTGTGAATGTCATTTCAAGTTCTGAGCTCATAAGCATGCTAATAGTGCAAGGAAACTCCAAATAGTCTGAAAACAAATTGAATCAAAGAACTGGTTCTGTGGTGATGATATTTCAAAATGGCACCACTGAAAAATCAAGGTTAGAAGAAATACATAGAATATCCTGTATTGTGTTTTAAAATTACACATACACACAAACACCCATAGTAAATGCATGGGCTATCTTTGGAGGAGAACAAGTGGAATTAATAACTGTATTATATACCTAAAATGTACCAATAAACTTAATGAAAAAAAAAGAAATAAAGACATTTCACTTTAAATTTTTAAAAAATGAAGAATCATTCCCTTCCAGCCCCATCTCATTCTCATTGTCCACACATTGTCTCTTTGGACTATCTTTATTCTAAAGTTTTCTGCGGGGATATTTTTGGGATCATTCAGTTTACTGTTCTCAAATACCAGATCAAGAAATTGCTCTGAGTCATACAAATGACTTTTCTAGGGTCTCCTAGGTTTCTAGGGACATGGTTAGGATAAAAATATTTTATATGAAACCACCTCATGTATTTCTAACTCTTCTTACCCAAAGGAAGACAGTCACCAAAGGATGATCTGAAACAATTCTCTGAGACAAGTCTTTTGAATGCACTGGACATGAATTGCTTCTGTATTTGCTGCAACTCCCAACCTCACCCTAAAGTCTCCACCTCCCATCTGCCCCTTTCATTACTGCACCTTTCCCAGGAATGCCCTTCCCAGCACAATTAAGGAATCTAGAATAAAACATTGTGCTACTTTGAAGCTCCTGATCCTGGATCTGTCCCAGGAGAAATTAGCCTCCAAGCAGGGGCTTCAGAATGGCTCCAAGGAGAGCTCAGCACAGCTGTGCCCCCTGATGCTGGTGGCGGCTGCTGCTGTGTGCTCTCATCAGCAGGGATCCTGAGTCTTCCCTAGAAGCTCATGAATTTTATAAACTAAGCTCATTATAACCAATCTATGAAATTGCAAATTTAAACTTTGTTGACAAAGACCTAGAAAAGGCTAAGGCAGTATTGTGTCTCTATCACCAACCAAGGCATAGGTCTAGAAGAGTAAGCTGTCCATGGGTGGCACCCTGTCCTGGCTCCCAGAACCCAGATGTAGAGGAAGAAGGTTTTCCAGTCAACAGCCTTCTCTAATGATCCAAAGGGTTCAGCCTCCAGGACCAAACAGAGTGGCAGGCCTGCAATCAGCACCCAGCATTTCAGGCTCTGTCCTCTCTAATCCAGATGGGTGGAGAAGCCTCATAACCAGCCCTCAGGTCTCCTTCCCCAGATTCTGCTCCTGTCACCCTCCAGCTTGGAAACTCTGTTGATGGCTGACCATTTTGGAACTAAATTCTAAACTCTTCTCATGATCCATCATGTTTTCTGTTATCAGAGTGGTGCCTACACGAAGAGCTTCAACAAACAAATATCCCCACACCCATCTGTCAGGCTGAACCTCAAGCCCGTCTCACTATCCCTGCCAGCCCCAAGGTCCGGGAGCTGCTCAGTGTCCACCATTCTGTGGTCTACGCCATCCCCTGCCCACAGAGCCCTCCATCCATGGCCTCATCACCCACAGCCACATACTCAACCCACTCTAACTCACCTTTACTGTTTAAACCTAGTGTTGTGTCCCCTGGGAATTCTCTGTGAATTCAGGCCCACCTTTTGTTCTTGCTCTCTTAGGTTGGATGAGTTTATTTTCTGTTTCCTTCTGCTTAGTCCGTATTCTTTTGTGGCAAGGCCTAACTCCACCCAGAATTTCAAGAACCCAACACAGTACCTGTTAAGTAATTGACACCATATACACACTTGCTTAGTGGTTCTGGAATCAGATCTATTTGGGAACAAACTTTACTTCTGCAACTTCCTAAGTAATTGTGGGCAACTTATTATCTGAGCTTTAGTTTCCTCAGCTCAAATACAGTGACAATAATATGTATTTTACAGAGTTGTTTTAAGGATAAATTGGCTAATATAGAAATGTGCTTAGTACACAGAATGTGCAGTACCAGCAAATGTCAACTCTTGTTTTCATGCACAACTACATTCTAGGCATGTAATCTTGACCAAGTTTCTTGTCCTCTCAAAGTCTCAGTTTTCTTATCTCTAAAATAGTATGGCAATTGTGTAATTGAGTCTAATAAATGTGATTGGAGTGTGGATTTAACCTAGCAAAGCACCTGGCGGATAGTAAGAATTTGTCCTGAACAGGTCGAAGGACTCTGAAAGAGTCTAAGAAATCCTGTGCCCTCAGAACTTGTTTGTTTGAGCTGATATGCCTTGGAAAGGAAGACTTAGAAGAAGAAACAAGAGATACACTGGAAAAGGACTTCCTTTCTGGCTCTCATTTCAGCTGTGAGAAGCATTTGCTGCCTACATCATCCTCCACCTACCCCCTTCACTGTGAGCCAGGGCTGCTTAAATTCTGAGCAAATGACAAGTTATTTGTAAAAGAGAAGGAGTAAAGCAGCTGACAGGCGTCATCCAGAAACTTAGAAGGTGGGCAGATAGAGACCTGGACCACTGGTTCTGATTGCCCTTGTTGTAACCGGTCCAAAGTGTCTCCATTTTCATGAGAGCACCAGTTCTTCTTTTGGAGGAGGTGGGAAGAGCTCCTCATTAAGCTAATGGACCACTAATTCATTTCCAGGTGAAGAGGAGAGACCTGCAGAGCTACTTCATCTAAAGGACCATTAACATGAAGGGTGGCGGGTTTTTGAGACAGAACCGGTAGTGACAGTGGCTGCTGCTGGGAGGGCCTGGGGAGTTGGCAGGAGGGCCTGGAGAGAGACTGATGAGGCCAACTTTTCACTGACACTGCCCAGTATGGACCAGATTCGAGCAGAGGATACACTGGACCTCTGTGGGAGGGATGGTAGGCACCCATCCTAGCTCCATGTGTGAGTGATGTCCACATGGAGCCGCCTGAGCAAGAAAGCTGGCTTGACTGAGTCTTCCCAAGGAGGCGCTCTCCTGTGACCACAATCCTTCCTTTCATCCCCCACCCCCACCCTGACCAGTACTCTTTCTGGAGAACTTCAAGAATGTCTTATACTATTGCTTTCATTCAAATATTGTGCTATCACAAACAATTTTTTTACTACTAATAATTTGCACAAAGCAAGAACATAGCATTTCAGTTTTAACTGAACACCTGTATTGTGGGTGCCACCTTGCCTCTTACCCAGTGTTTCCTTTTTTCAGTATCTGTACGTTGCGATGTGATAAACATCATTGTTTCTGAATTCTGCAACACCTCCTTTTCCTAGGATACATCCTCAGAAGTAGCATCAGTGATACAGCACTTTCTAAAAGTTTTGCACCCCGTCTTTGCTTCCACGTGGTAGTGAGATATAGGGGCATTGGCCAGGGGTCTGTGTGAGATGGATACGCAGAGTAAGGGGTTTTTGGAGCCACAGCCCCAAGCTTTGCAGAATGCAAGGTTAGAGATTAGAATATAGCCTATTAGGGCCACAAGTGCAAGTAGGATTAAAATACATTCCCTTAAGGAATGAATGCTCTGGCCTTTGTCCTGCCCATACTCCAATTTATCACTTAGATTGCTCCAAAGGTCAGTGATTCAACAGAACAACCTGACATTCCCTGTCTTCCCCTGTCCCTCACATGAATTCCTGACCAGATACCCTTCATTTTTCTTTTATTCTTGCTTTCTGTTCTATCAATAAAAAGCCACAGAGGCTTCATTTCAGAATTGTCATTTGCGACTTCCTCATGCTGAGGAGTCTCAGTTAATGGCAGCCCCTCTAGCCCTCTTGGAGTTTGGATTGGACATCGACTCTGAGTGATTCTTTGTTTCATCATTTTGCCCTGTGCCATGGTTGTGAACTGCGACAGATGTAAGACGTGGCTACTGTAGCACTGCTCAAAAAATCTAGGTTTGGAGTGCATGCTGCTCTGTACTATTTCTTCAGCCTTGAGCAACTTTCTTCTGTGTTTGTTTCCCTCTCTGTAAAGTGGGTATGAATACTTACCTCACTATGTTTTAGGGAAAATTAAACAGAGTAAAAGAGAAAATCCACATGATCACTGTGTCAGGCAAAACTGCATGTGCTGTCTTCCTTTTCAATATTTTATCAGCTATTCTTACACGGACAAAATTAGATATTCATTCTTTTTATACATTCTATTAGTGCATATTAATTTTACAAAATATTGGGCTTAAATATAATATTTAAATTAAAATATTATTTTGGTAGGAGTCAAAATTCCAATGATATTTTTCATACAACTAGAAAAGAGTAATCCTAAAATGCGTATGGAACCCAAAAGACTTAAAACAGCAACAAAACACGCGATTTCAGAGTATGCTGCACAACCATAGTAACAAAACCAGCATGGTACTTGCACAGACATACACATGTAGACCAGTGGAATAGAGGACCAGAAGCAAACCCATGCAATTACAGCCATCTGATTCTTGACAAGGAAACCAAAACATATTCTGGGAGAAAGATAGCCTCTTTACTAAATGGTGCTGGAAAAACTGAATATCTGTATGTAAAAAATTAAAACCAGGCTCCTATTTCTCACCCTATAAAAGTCAATTCATAATGGACCAGAGACCTAGCTATTAGACCCAAAACTTTGAAACTCCTGGAAGAGAACATAGAGAAATCACTTGAAGTCATAAGCACAGGCAAAGACTTCCTGAATAGGGTTCTAATGGTACATGAAATAATAGCAAGAATCAACAAATAGGATTCTATCAAACTAAAATTTCTATACAGTGAAGGAAGCAATCAACAGAGTGAAGAAACTTCCTACAGAACAGGAGGAAAGTTTTGCCACCTACTCTTCTGACAGAGGATTAGTATCCAGAATATATAGAGAACTCAAAACAATCAATTAGCTCAACTGACAAATAGTCAACTGAATTGACATTCATTCTTTACTACAAAAAAAGATTAGAAAACTAGAAATAGAAGGAAAATGTCTATAATAAAATACAGTAGGCATTATTTATCAGAGAAAAATCAACCAAATACTAAATGGTGGTATATCAGCAGACTTATTAAAGAAGCCCACTTTCAAAACTGCTAAGCAGTATTGTAATGGGGAAATCCTACAGAGTACAATAAGAAAAAATAAAATTAAAATACTGGAGAGAAGCAAAACTGTCATTACTTTTAAATGTGATTGTCTACATTAAAAAATCCAAAAGAATAAACTTTAAAACTATTAGAAGGAGTGGACAGAATTTCACCATGATGACCAGATATGAGATCAACATCAAAAGCACTTGACTACCAAGCAATATTTAATTAGACATTTTACTGAGTTTATAGATTTTCCCTACATTAATCTATAAACTCAGTAAATTCAACCACCTCAAAGATGCCTGAAGAATCTTGTATGAAATTATAAACTTCTTATAAAATTAATCTGGAAGATACAAAGTATAAGAATGGCTGATAAAATATTAAAAAGGAAGACAATGGCAGTTTTGCCTGACATGACACAAACATTTTATAAAGTTACAGTAATTAAAGTAGCATGAAAGTGCCTCATAACAGGCAAACAAATGAGTGGCACATATGCACATGGTAGTATGTGATAAAGGTTATATGTCAAGTTAATGAAAAAGGCGAGGATTTTAGAAGAGTGCTAAAGCAATTAGCTATCAGTGAGAAGAGACTGAAGTTACATCTCTAATTGAAAACCTAGAGATAAACAAATTCCAAATAACAAATAAAAAGCTAAGTCTATAAAATAAATCGTCCGAATGATAGAAATGACTGTAGAGCAATATGTTTATAATCATGGAATAAGAAACCCCTTCTCCCATTTGGAACCAAAGTAAAGGAATTAAGTTAATACAATTCTCTAGTTGACAGCCTGTCTTCACCATGGACTGCCCAGGATTTCTTCTTGTTATGCCTACCCTCTTCATTCCTCCATATCCCTCCTCCTCACAGGCACATACACAATGAATTTACATTACTTTTTATGTTAATGGTATACATGCACACAGGGTACTGACATATAAATTTTGTTTGTTTTAATAGTCTGTTCTCAGATCCATGACCTTAGCTCCTTTGTACACATTATTTCTAGCCTGCCCATCTATAGATGGACATTGAGGTTGCCTTTCACTGTGCTACCATGTAGAAGACTGCGATGAACATTCTAGAACATGCATTTCTACAAACACATGCGTGAGTTTCTCCACCATGCACACCAAACAAGGTGACCACTGTGTCCCACACAGGGGCTAGAATAGCTGCACAGGCTCTAGTCCCTTGGCAATGCATGACTTTTCCCATTTTCTTACATCTGTGACAACACTTAGTATTACATAGCTTTTAAATTTTTGCTACTCTAGTAGGTATAATTTTTTTGCTTATTTTCATTTTTATTTCTCTTGTTACATACTAGTAAGACTGAGTATCTCTTTACTTATATTGCTAGCTATTTTGATTCCCCCTTCTGTGAATTGCCATTCATATCTTTTGCTCATTTTTCTAGTAGGTTTCCCAATATTTTTTTCTGATTGACTTGTAAGAATTCCTTGTGTGTATTATATATTAATCTCTTGTCAATTTATCTTTTATTTTGCAAATATCTTGGATCAATCTGTCATCCATCTGTTAAAGTTGTCTATAGTTTCCTTCATTAATCAAACATTCTTAATTTTTATGTGGTCAAAGGTCTAGTTTCTTACACTGGATACCAAAAGAAATGGCCAAAGAGGAAAGATGATCAGTACAGAGGTTCCTTGACTTACCATGAGGTTATGTCCCAATAAACCCATCAAAAGTTGAAAATATCTTAAGTCAAAAATGCATTAAATACACCCAACCTTCTAAATGTCACAGCATAGCTACACAGTACACCACAGGGGACCAGTCATTCACCGTGGGAAAGGATCAATTTTAAAGGTCAAAGTATGTGCTTCTACTAAATGCATAATGCTTTCACCCCATTATAGAGTCAAAAACTTAAGTTCAAACACTGTTAAATTGAGGTCCATCTGTACAGATACAAAAGAGAAGCCTGTTGAAGTTTGATCAAATAAGAATACTGAGAAAATACTGCAACATATATAATAAAGATAATAGTTTGCAACATATATAATGGAGAGAGGATTGATATCTACTTGGTGTATAAACACCAACAATTTAAGTAGGCAAAAGACAACTAACCTAATGGAACAGAGGAACAAATTAATACAAAAACTGTGCAGAGAGGAGGTAAGGATATCTAATAAACATGTAAAGTGATGTAGACTAAATCAAGGAGGTATCATTTTGTGGTTATCTGACTGGCAAAAAATTAAAAAAAGGCTAAGGTACCAGTTGATTCTCATACACTATTTGACCAGGGTAAACATAATTTTTCCTGTAGATCAGTTAGCTGGTATCTATTCACATTTAATATATCCATAATCTACCCTAACATTCCACACTTATGGATTACATAATATTACTGCAGCCTTGTTTGTGAAAAGGAAAAATTAGAAAAAACTAAAATGATTTATCAATAAGAAAAAATAAACAAGCTATTATACAAACTATGGACTATCATTCATGAGGTGAAACAAAATACTTTACACAGTAGTGAAATTATCAGAGACATACTTATTGTAAAGTTTAAAAAAAGCAAGTATAGAATGTGTGCAACATAGTTATCATATGACTAAGCAAATAACTTCCAAACCCCACAAAACACACAGCTGGGCAGATGTCACATAAACACACCGGCTATAAGATGAACAGATCTAGAGGTCTACTTTACAACCAGAAGACACTAAGCAATAAACTCGTATGTGAGATTCACGCTAAATGAGTAGATTTCAACTGCTCTTGCCACAAAAACAAACAAAACAAAAAGAGTCATTATGTGAGTGTTTCAGTCACTTTATTCATCACTGGGACAAAATACCTGGCACTCACCATCCACAACTTAAAGGAGGAGAAGTTTATTTTGTCTCATGATTACACTGCATGGTTGGCAGGCTCCACCACAGAAACTGCAAGGTGGAAGGGCTTGGTGGGTGGAAGCAGCTCCTGGTGGCCAAGAAGCAGAGAGAGAAGGGAGGAGCTGGGAAGGGAGATACAGGGGTGACCCACCTCTTAGGATGAGACCCTGGCTCCTAGCAGCAAATCAGCTACAGCAGCCCCATAATCCAATCACCTTCCAAACACAGGAGGCTTTGGGGCAATTTTAGATTTAAACCATAATAATGCAATAATGGATGTTAATTTACTTCACTATAATATCTCATAACATCGTGTAGTTGACTTTAGATATACACAATGAAACTTATTTCTAAAAATAATGTGAAATAAGAAGAAAAGTGGCAAAGGGGAAGAAGTGGGAGGGGGAGGGGAAAGGAAAGAAGGGAATGGGATTAATACTCGAAAATGAAAAAATGGAAAAGAATTCTTTGTGAATAGGGAAGGGAGGAGGGGTTGAAGGGAGGACAAGGGAATGGGGAAAAAATAAGAACCAAGAGAGATTACGTAAAGGTGCTAATTTCCAATGATGAGTCATTATATTGTATACCTAAAATGTACCAATAAAATTAATTTAAAATATATATATATATATATCGCTAGAGAGAGACATTTTTAATATGTAGAAATGTTTTGGAAGAATCTATGAAGTTTAATACAAAATACGGTCTATGCGTACACTAAAAAAAAATTACTGGAAAAGACATTACAATTAATCCCTCTCAAAATCCTCCCCTTCTATTTGAACACTCTTATCCATCATTCTTGCCCCTTTCTGAAGCATTCTGAAAGTCCTGTTTCATGAATGTCTAGTTGCACTGCTGTGGCCATTACCTTTAATGATTGTTTTGACTTTGGGGAAGAGCCAGAAGTTGCATGCTGCCAAATACAGTGAATAAAGTGGATGAGGACACAGTGTAATGTTTTTTGAGCCTGCATTTTGTTGGATGGCACTCAACAACAACAGTCACCATATTTTTTTTATCACAACTCATAAAGATGCTCACAAAAGAGAACTTGAGGGAGTCTTCAGAAAGTACCAAGAAGGATGGGGTAAGTGTATTCAAAGCAAGGGAGGTGGGTATATTGAGGGAATTTAATGGCAATGTATTTGTACTATAATAAATGCTTTAAATTTAAATATTTACCCATTCATTCTATTTTTCAGTCACCCTTTGTACATCAAACTCAACCAACAAAGTTTCTTTTGGTGAATAAGAATGGTTGATTTGAGAAGAAGGCCAGTGAAGATTTTCACTTTTTCTGTTAGATTTTTTTGACAAGAATATTTTCATGTTCTATTTATATGAGAAAAATTAATTTTAAGTCAATTTTTAACTAGATCAAATGAGATAGTATACATGATCCAATTGGGCGGCATAATAAGAAAAATATAATATAGAACAAGATTGAATCTAGTAATAAGGACCTTTTCACATTAGACTTCAATTATTACAGCTGCTTCCTACTTACCTCTGAGTTCTTTAACCAAGGCCAAATTAGAAAAGTAGAGAATTATGTTCCCCTAGCATTCACAGCTTCTAGGTTATCCTAGTTCAAGGATCAGCCAACTACAAAGATTGCAGCCCAATTCTGTATGAAACCCAGGCTAAAGATAGATTTCTGCATTCATAAGTGTACAAAAAAGCAGAAGAAACGCATTCTTTGGCATCAGAGGGGTATGTAAAATCAAAATTTAGTGTCAGTAAATGAAGTCTTACTGGAACACAACCATAACAGTCTATTTACATATTGTCTGTGGATGCTGCAGTGTGACAATAGCAATATTGAGTAGCTGTGACACTGACCTACAAAGTCTGACATATTCACTGTCTACTTCTGGACAGGAGAAGCTAGCTGATCTGCCATGGGTTGTCTTCCTGGGGGCAGCACCTTACCTTGTGATTAGATCAAACCTGGGATAAAAACCTTGTTTTTTCAATACTGGGGATTGAACCCAGGGCCTTCACTTTGAACTCCCCAGCCCTTTTTAATTTTTTTTTATTTTGAGACAGGTTCTAAAAATATGAAACTATTTGAATAAAGCATAATGGTCTTGAACTACATAATAGTTTCTTAAATATGACACCAAAAACAAAGTCAATAAAAGAAAAAATAAATTGGACTTAACCAAATTAAAACTTGGAGAGCTTCAAATGTTCCCATCATGAAAGTTAAAAAGAAACACAAAATAGAGGATATTTATAAATCAAATGTTTGATAGGGGTCTTATATAAAGAACTATTACATCTCAACAATAAAAAGACAACCAAATTTTAAAATAGTCAAAAAGATTTAAAAAGAGATTTCTCCAAAAAAGATACAGTGATGACTAATAAATGCATTAAAATAAATTTAATATCATTACTCATTAGGAAAATCCAAATAAAAACTTCATTCTGCCTAAGATGGTTAGAATCAAAAAAGTCAAATAATAAGTGTTGAGGTTGTAAGGAAATTGAAAGCCTCATATGTTGCTGATGGTAAAGTAAAATGGTATAACCAATTTAGAAATTTGGTATTTTCTCAAAAAAGATAAAGCTGCTAAAAGATATGCAGGGTTACCATATGGTCCAGAATTTTTCTTCTAGTTATATACTCCAGAGAATTGAAAACATATGTCCACACAAAACTCTGTACAAAGTATTCATATCAGCATTATTCATAATGGCAAAACATGGAAATAACCCAAATGTCCCATTAACTAATGAGTGGGTAAACAAAATGTGGTATATTCATACAATGGCATATTATTTGGCCATAAAAAGGAATGAAGAACTGATACATGCATTAACATGAAAGAACTTCTGATATGCTATGCCAAATGGAAGAAGCCAGACAATTAGGTCACGTAATGCATAGCCCCACCCATGTGAAATGTCCAGAATGGGCAAATCCACTAGGATAGAAAGCATATTCGTGGCTTCAGGAGGCTGAGGGAGGGGATGGCAGTGAGACTGTCAGTGATTAAATGGTTTCTTTCAGGGGTGCTAATATGTTCTAGAATTAGATTGTGGTGATGATTATACAATATGCCATGGATATATTAATAGAAACTGAATTGAACATTTAAAAGGGCAAACATTATGCCAATAATACCTTAATAAAATCATCATAACCACACACACACTTCTGCACTCCCACTCTGGCCTCAGTGGCTTTCTTGTGTGGCCAAGGAAGCTGTTATCGTCTGGTCAGGCTGTCATGGCTCCCAGGGCTCTGGGCTGACAGAAATGCAGTGGGCTTTTCATAAGGGAAAGATGCTCGTGTGTGTGTGTGTGTGTGTGTGTGTGTGTGTGCACGCGCGCACTTACACACGCTTGTGTGTGTGTGATGGGAAGAATGGTACCATGCACTGCATGTCACACTGGGTAGCCGCTCCTCTCTGGGGCAGCAGATTTTCTCTGAGGTGTCATTTTAAATGTATACAGATTGATATGCACATAAGAATGTAATGACAACTGCCTACATTCAACCCATATTCTACAGTTTATGAAATAGTTTCTCTTTCACTGATGTATTGATTTTTCAAAACCTCCCTCATATCACTTCTCCTGCTCTGAATTTGTGGAAACTGAGTCTTCCAAAGTTTCAGACTCACTTTACCATGGTACCAGCCTGAAACCAGCACAGCCCAGGAGAGACAATGAGCACCAGAAAGTAGTCACACTGCCGGACAGCCTCAAGACCAACCATGGTGAACATTAAACTGATTTTGTCCCTGGCTTTTAGCAAGAGTGGTGGGCAGTTTTTGAGACATTTATTAAGGTTTCCTATAGTTCCTGCAGCCATGTCCTTGGAAACAGTACAGTGAAGGCTCACATCGGCCAGAATGATCGCTCTGGGAAGTGCTCTCCCTGAAGGTCACCGCCACAGCCCAGCCCAGCTAGGCCTAAGTGTCCTGGGACAAGAACACAGCTGTCTCAGCCACACAGCATGTCACACCACATGCACACTGGGGACCTGCTGGTAAAGACAGGCCATGTGGGTGAGCACCAGCCATATCTGCCTCCACATTCCTACAGGGCACCGAGCTCCTCTCTTCACTCTGCCAAATCACCCATACGTCACCCCTTTATTTTAAGGATCAGGAATGGCAGCCTCGAGCCCTTGGACTTCAGAAGTGGGGTCAGAGATGGGTCAGAGAAGACTCAAACACATCTGGGTACTAAAGGAACAGAGTATGCCCTACTGTTCTGGGAGTCAGCAGTTGTGACTTCTTTTAGAAGACAGAAGGTCCTAGGAGGGCACTGAACCAGTGTTCTAAGAAGTTAGTAATCAACAAGATTTACTAATTTCTGTCATTGTCATTCTCACCCCAGAAAGGCACAGGCTTATTAGCCCATTTTACATAGCAGAAACTGAGTCACAGAGAGGGAGAAAGACATGCATAGGGCCACAGAGAAAGATGCATACCTGGGAGGGTATGGACAGGTGGGCAGGACTCAGGGGCAGAAACCTAGCTGGGTGGCCGCTGGCAGATGGCAACAGTCCCCAAGTCCTGCCTCTCATCTACAGCAAGCCTACTCTCTGGCAGGCTACTTTGAGAGGTTTTTGTGAAACCCCCAGTGTGACAGCACTGTGAATGTACCTTGCATATCATAGATTACCAGGTGCTAGTGATCACTAATCTCGCCCCAGAACCAGTGAGTCCATCCTTCAGGACTGCTCTGGGGCAGGAGGGGGAAAAGTCACATTTATGAGAAATAACCATGTGCTGGACACTGGGTGAATCTTTCACATATATGTCTTTAAATCCTTTTTCAGCCTGGCCCAGGGAGGTACTGGATTATTCTCATTTTGTAGAAAAAGAACTCACAGCCCACAAGTGTTCAGGGAACAAACTGGAATGCAGTCCAGGTCTCTGAATCCAAAGTCCACATCACACCCCTTAGCCAGGACAAACCAAGGCCTGAGGTCAGAGCCTGCCACCCAGGAATCCTCTCTGCCCTCCCATTTGTACACTGTCCAGTGCTGCTCTCATGGTGAGGCCAGACCCCAGCTGCTCCATGGATTCCTGCAGCAGACTCTGCATGGCCTAAAGTATTTATTCTCTGGTCTTATGTGGAGGCTGATTACCGACCTCTGACTAGGAGCAACTAAGAGTGAACAGGGCATGAACTACTTGAATCTGAGCATCCGCGCCCTACCCCCTGCCCTTAGCAGAGTGTGAGAAGCAGATAGAATGCTGTGGTTTGCATACGGTTTCTGTGAACCCCAAGTTCCATGTGTGGAGCTGTGGTCCCCAGAGGGGCAGTATTGGGAAGTGGAGGAACCCTTAAGAGGTAGGTTTAATGGGAGATCTTTGGTGGTCTTGGTGGCCTTGCTCTCCTAGGAGATTAATGTATTTCTCATGTAGCCCCTTGGTAGTTCTCTGAGAGGGTTGTTATAAAAGTCTGAGACTGGCCCCTCCCAGTTCTCTACTTCCTGGATCAAAATGTAACTGCTCATTCTTATGCATACCCTACCAATGCAACCCATTGCAAGAGGGCACAGCCAAGAGGAGCCCTAGTCAGAATCTGTGCCACGCCATGTGGACTTCCAGCCTCCAAAACTATCACCTAAAAATCTCTTTGCTTTATAAGTCAGGCTGTCTTGGGTTTGTTTTTGTTTATGTTTTTTATGGTAACAAAAAGCTAACTAATGCAGTTATTACCCTGTGTGCCGGTTTCATTTTCTTCATCTGTGAGGCGGGATGGTGCCTGCACTTCCATGGGACTACTAGGAAATGAAGGATCTTTCACACCAGGTTCTTGGCCAGTGTGCTGCACAGCATGTACTCAGGAAATGTGGGCAAGGCCAGGAGTGTGGCATGCTGCCCCTTCCTCAGCAGTTAACCTGCTGTGTCTGCCCTCCCAGGTTCCCATTTCCACCAGCCTCAGGAAATGAGTGGAATTGCTCCTTGTATTACTCAGCTTTCCTTCTGCTGGGACACAATGCTTGACACTCACAACTTAAAGGAAGAGAGGTTTAATTTGGCTCACAATTCCAGGGGATTCAGTCCATGGTCAGCTGGCTCCAAGGCAGAGATATCACAGTGGATAGACTGATAGAGCAAATCTGCTTAGTCCACTGTGGCAGAGAAGCAGAGCATGGGAAGAACACCCAAAAGGAAGGAGCCAGGGATCATCTATAGTACCCAAGGCCCTATCTTCCTGGCCTACCCAGGCACCCAGAACTGTGCTTTTCTAATCTCATGGGCAACTCCCAAGCCAATCAAGTTGATGCAATCAAGCTTAATGGTCACTCTCTTTCCTTCCCATCACTCAGCTCACCAACCATGAGATTTTTCTTTCATTCCTTCTCCTAAGGGCTCAGTTTTAGGTTTGGTGGACAGTCCACACTGGCTATGCCTCTGAGGGTACCAGTCAAGTAGAGTTTGGGCAGGACTAGAACCAGCAGGGTGAGTGACAAAGAAGGGATCAGTCAGGGCAAGGAGTGGAAGAAAAAGAGCCTCTGGTTTTCTTGGGAAATTTGAGAATGTTTTTGCTAGGCACCTCTCTGGGAGGGGACAGGCTGATGAAGCTCAACACTGTCTATTTGCAACTGTCTATTGCATTCTCTAGGCTTTTAAAAACTATGGTTCAAGTACATCTTTCAAATGGAACTGCCCTCCTTTGAAAGGAGTTGTGGTCTTTTAAAGGCTGCATTGAGAGGTTTTTAATTCAGATTTCTATAGTTCCACCCTCCAAAGTATCTTTGGGTAACTCAAAGCAGGATTCACCTCCCTGGTTCTGAGGATGCCTGCCATCACCACAAAGATGGGAGTTAGGATGCAAGCCACAACACCATCCCAAGGGAAGATTCCTCCTAACCTTGCCCTCACTGGGGGTCCAAGAGGATGCCTTGTCTGAGTGATAGCCTTTGATCTCCAGGAAGGCCAGAGAGGGGCCACTGCCTTGGGCTGACTAAACCACCAGTGGGAGGGTCATGGACAATGACCACCACTCCTGGAAGGCACCCTGGCACAGCCTGTCCTCCTCCCTCTCTCAGCTGCTCTTTCCTAGGCTGACTGCTAAAGGAAGACACCAAACCACCACTGCCCTCTGGCTTTCCAAGAGCCCTGAGAGTCAGCACCACTACTAACACCTCTGCTCCAGGTGACCTGCTGGGCCCCTAGCTATGACACGGTGGGGTGAGGACCTGACTCCAGGCTTATTGCTCCTAAACTCCCAAGGGTTATTCTGTTCTATCCTGCTTTTCTAGATAACTATCTGGAAAGCCCAAGATCACCCCTCCCACCTGCAACAGGTAAGTGTGCAGCAGGTGGGGGTACAGGTTTCCCTGTGCCAGGCCCTCTACTCCCCTATAGGTCTGGGCTCTTAAGTTGAGGGAATGTATCTGCTTCTAAGTGGAAGAAATTAGTGGAAGTAGAGCCCCAGGGAGGAGAAGGTAGAAAGAAAATGCACTCCATGTAGCAGGGTAGAACCTGCAGCAATGTTGGGTAGAAGACCTACAAGGAATTTATTAGCAGCGTCACTAAAGAAAACCACACAAGCCCTGTGCACATCCTCTCTTGTTGTGCATAGCTATCTTCCAAGTTACTGAAACCAAACCACCTCAAACTTTAGTTTTGCAGATGTTTTAGTACAAGTGGACATCAAGGGCACCATGATCTAGTTGTGCTCCTGGCCCCAGCTTCAGTCTTCTTAGTCCTTAGTACATTCTGTCTGTTTAGATGGAAGGAACTAGCAGAGCACTGCTGTAGGAATGAAGGATGGGCCATCAAAGTCATTGCGCTTTGCAATCACAAGGTCAGCTGGACACAGATCTCAGGAGAGTATGTCAGGGGAATGAAAGGATCAATAAGGCAGAAAATAACCTGGGAGCAATGACCAGAACAGAACAAACTAGAAAACTCAAAGCCTGCTCTCAGGGAGCCAAGTCCTTCCTCCCAGGACTGGTTGGGGCAGGTATTCAGTCCCTCTGTGAGTCGGCTTTCCATCACTGTGACAAAACACCTGGGTAAACAAATTTAAAAGAAGAAAGGCTTATTTGGTGCATGGTGACAGAGGTTTCGATCCATGGTCAGCCAGTTCCACTGCCTTGGGTCTAAGAGGAGGCAGAACATCATGCCTGAAGGGCATGGAGGTGACAGCCAGGGGGGGGGGGGGACCAGATACACACACCCTTCCAAGGCACATCCACAGTGGCTTACTTTCCTCAGCTAAGACCCAGTTCCTGACATCTCCACCACACCCATTAAAGCCATCAAATTATGAATCCATAAATGAATTAACCCATTGAGATCAGAGCCCTCCTAACCCACTCATCTTCCCAAAGCCCCACCTCTGTTTCATGGGAGACCAAGCCTTCAGTCTTGAGGCCTTGAGGAACATTTCACATTCAAAGCATAACAGCCCCGTCTCTGGCCAGAACCCGGTAGTTCCACAGGCCTGGACCCTTGCCAAGTGACATGAAGACGCATTCTTTGGCAGGTGTAGGGTCCATGCTTTTCATTTTCACAAAGCTTTCACAGATATTAGCTAATTAATTTTGTTCCACATAACTTGACACCACACCCAGCTGCACGTGTAAGAGAGACATGTCAAAGTGTCAGCGCCTATTGATAGAGCCAGGAAACCAGCAGCACACACAGTCTGGAGACAGAGGCAAAGGTGAGAGGGACAGGGATAGTGTGTTAGAGATGCAGTCTCTCCTGGCTCTCATGAGGACTGGGACTTTCTCACCTTCCTGTCATACTTCAGGACAAACATTGGGGCAGTTTACAGACCTGCTACCTTCTGGATGTTGAAAGTCCCCCAAAGGTCCTTGTGTTAAAAACTGATCTCCAGCATGGCACTATTGAGAGGTTTGGCTGGGAGGAGTCTTTAGGGCTCACTGAGGGTGCTCCTTGGAAGGGGATTGTGTGAGCCCAGTCCTTTCTTTCCTCTTTGGTCTCTGACACTGAGAAGAGCAGTCACTCCATCATGCTGTCCTGCCATTGCTCCCCACATACCCAGAAGAGGCCCAAAACAATGGATCTACCCAATCTTGGACAAAAATCTTCAAAACTTCGTGCCAAAATAACCTATAAGCTAGTAATTTCAGACATTTTATTATAGTGTTGGAAAGCTAACTAACAAAAAGTCCCAGGTCTAATCCTGCCTCTGCTCCTTAGGAGATGTGCCACCTTAGAGAAATTCTTAAGGTTTTGTGGCTTCACATTCTTTATGAACACCTCTGACATCCTGTTATTTCATCTTTTTTAAGGAGATGTTTTTATCCAGGGCTCTGTACACATCAGAGCATTGGGAGCAGTGGAGAGACAGGATGACACTGGTAAACGTACACCTGTGGCCAACACAGCGGTAGCAGCTGGTCCTAACCCTGCTGGTTAGTTCCCTGTGTCAGCTGGACTAGGAGTGCCCAACGGTGCATCTTGTGGCACTCTGAGTGTCTGTGAGGCTGTGTCTTTGTGAGACCGACACTACCCCTGTGGACTGAGTGAAGCGCACTGCCCTCCTTTTGCAGATGGGCCTCGTCCAATCCTGTGACCACCTGGGCAGAGCAAAAAGGCTGAGTAAGCAGGAACTCCTCCTCCTACCTGTTTGCACTGGGATGGTAGTGTTTTTCTGCCTTCAGACTCAAGCTAAAATTTCAGATTTTCTTGGGCTTGACAGCTGCAGACCTCAGGACACTACAGCCTCCACGATCCATGAGTCAGCTCAGATGTGTATATGTCAGAGAAGATGGGTGAAAATGCCCACTGGAAACCAATCCCCACCACCCCTTATAATTACAAAGAGCAAAGATTATCTTTATGCAAAAATGACTTCATAGGCACAGGTAGCAACAAAGGAAAGAGCCTTCAAAACATGCACTGGAGAAAAACAGGTACCCTGAAGGGGAGAGTAAATGAAAAGAGAAACTCCCTGGAGAGAAACCTCATGTCAGGAGGGTTAGTAAAAGGATGGTGGCCCACTTTGGGGTTGTGGCACCCCCACATCCTAGGCCTGGCTTATGCACCAGCCCATGAGGGCCTTGGGCATCTGAGGGACAGAGCCAGCTCTTCAGTGAGAGTCTGGCTGATGGGTGGACTCAAGAATACTGCATTCTCCCCACTGGGAAGAGAGTGTTAAAGCAGAAACACTTGGTCTAGTGGAAGATAAAATACATTAAACTCTCAAAGACATGAACACAGGAAAGGACTTTCTAAAAAGAACTCCAATTGCACAAGTATAACATCAAGAATCAACAAAGGAGATCATATCAAATCAAATTTAAAAGCTTCTGCACTGTAAAAGAAACCACCAAGAAAGTGAAGAGCCAACCTACAAAGAATGGGAAATAATTTTGGCAACTACTCCTTAGATAGAGAACTAATATCTAGAATATATAAAGAACTCAAAAATTTATGTCTGGTGCTTGAGAAACTAATTTGACGATAATGGTACACACTATAATAACTATTGCTATTCTCTTATTATTTGATGAGATTTCATTTTATTTTTCATAAAATAAAAAATAGACCCCCCAAAATGAAAGACCCAATCAAAAAATGGACAAATGAAATGAACCTCTCGGAAGTGCAAATGGCCAATAAATACATGAAAAAAATGTTTAACATCTCTGACCATTAAAGAAAAGAAAATTAAAACAACACTGAGATTCCATCTTACTCCAGAAAGAATGGCTATCATCAAGAAATCAAATAATAACAAATGCTGAAGAGGCTGGAGGTCCTCTCCAGCATGTGTTATTGTTGGTAGGAATGTAAACTACTACAAAACTCAGTATGGAGATTCCTCCAAAAACTAAAATTAGAAGTTCCATTTGACCCAGCTATGCCCCTTCTAGGTATCTTCCCAAAAGAGTTAAAAATATCATATTATAGTGATACATGCATGCCTGTGTTTATAGCAGTACAACTCATAATAGCTAAATCTTGGAAGCAGCCTATATGTCCATCAAGAGATGAATGGATAAAGAAAATGTGACATTTATATACAACGGAGTACTACTTTGCAATGAAGAAGGATAAAATTAAGTCATTTGGAGGAATATAGATGCACCTAGAGACCATATTGTTAAGTGAAAAAATCAGACACACACCCTTAAATATCACATGGCTTCTCTTATATGGGAAATCCAAAGTATGAATAAGGAGGAAAGTAAAAGGCAGACAATAGGAAACAGGGAGGTGGATCACTGGCAAATGAGAAGAGGATCTGAAGGTGGAGAAGCGGGGAGAGAGGGGAGGAGACAGGGAAATAAAAAGAATTAATACAGTAAACACAGGCCCTAGGAAGAAGATTGGGTGAGTTGAGAGTCCCACTAGAGAGGAAAAGCCCAAGGGTAGGTGGACAGAATGAAAGCCTACACTGGATTTTTTTTAAAGCATTCTTTTACCAGGGGAGCTAAGTTTGGCTTAAACTGAAGAAGATGAGAGGCAAGTTATACATGTCAGGAGTAATGTTCAATTAGTTTAAAGAAAAGCATAAACATTTTGTCATAGGCTCACAATCCAGTAATTTATTGCATCTTTCCAAAGCTTTCTCTAGGCTCAATTTTCATTCCTTTTCTCCCTCTCTCTCTCCCTCTCCCTCTCTTTCTCTCTCCCACATATGTTTCTATCCTTCTTCTTTTACTTTAAAACATAATGAATATTTTCCCCAAACCATCCACTACTCTAGACATCATAATTTTTAAGTAGATAAATTTAAGTCTATCATACAGATAAGTCATATTTCCATAACAAATTTCCTATTTGAGGAATTTAAAATTTCTTCCAATTTTTCAGCATTTTAAAAAGTTCTATGATGAATAGCCTCATACTCAAAGTAACATTTCCACCTTCCTAATTATTTCCTTGGAATAAATTATCAGGTGTGGAATTGCTGGCTTGAAAGTTATGAACCCATTTGAGGATGTTGAAAACCCTAATGAAACTCCCTCAGTTAATAGGCAGTTTTTACCATCACCGGCAATGAGGAAGACCACCCTGCCATGCTCTCACCAACACAAGGTGAATATCTACTGCTTCATCTCTACATGAATTAATTCTGAGTGGAGAACACCAAGGACTGTGAACAAAGTGGGATCTGAGCTGGCCCTTGAGGGAGTGGTAGATTTTACTGCGGGGAAAAAGGTGAGGAAGAACATTTCATGTCGAAAATCTTAACATAGCAGCTCAGACACTGATGCGGCTTTTGGAGAGATCAATAATCTAGATGTGCTAAAGTCAGAGGTTCCTAGTAACCCCAAGGAGGGTTCCACTAAATTGCTGGCTAGAAGAAGGTCACACAGGGCCATGAACAGCATCCTAAAGAGCATATATTTCAATCTACAGCAATTGGAGGTCATTAGCAGCTTCTGAGCAGGGAGCAGTGTTTTTTGCACGCTCTCCTGAGGGTGCCAAGAACCTGCCAGAAGGTTGTTAAGTGGCAAGGCTGGGTTTCGGAGTTTTGACAGCAACGAGGAGACATATCTATTTTTCCCACTCTGGTGTGACACTGGGGTTGAAGCACTTCTCTGGTGTTCCCACATACGTCCCATTAGCAGGACAAAGCCCCACCTCAATGAATCAAAAAAAGGAGAGAGAAGAGTGAAAGGATGCAGACCGGGCAGTTCCAATGCAGTGGGGCTGCAAGGAGCATTTGATAATTCGCCTTAGTCCTTATTTCTCTCATCAATATTTTATGTCACTAGGAAACTCCAGCCTCATTTTCTGCTAATGAATTTATCATGAGACCAAGAGCAAGTTGCTGAAGCAGACGCTTGGGGAAGCCAGGAGAAGGGCATCTCCCTGTCTCAGCCTGGGGCTCTGCCCCCTGAAGGCAGAGAGGCCACAGACCCAGCAAGCAGCTCACTCTGGTTCCAGAGCGGGCTCCAATCTATATGGGGGTCATGAGTCCCCAAGCGAACCCTCTTCAGAAGATGCCTTCCCTCCCTGGGGGGCTGAGTAGTGCCAGGAAAGATTCGGCAACACATTAATTAATCACCCACTGGGCAGAGAACCCTGTAACAGAACTGGGGAAAGTGGAAGTATTCAAATAGACACTTTCTTCTCACAGAATGTGCAATCTTTGCCCAAAATCCAGCACCCAGCAGAGTGCCTGGGTATGGGAGTTTCTGAAAATGCCTTCAGAAGAACATGAATGACTGCCAACAACAGTCCCTCATGGACCATGGTGGCAAACTTTAGCTCTGATGTTGACTTTCTGTGCAACTGTAAATCACTCAGTACAGTCTAAATTAAAAAAAAAAATAACAAAACAGCAGACATTTAAATAGCACACACTATGTGTGCCTCCACTGTATTCAATTACTTTCCACAGCAGTCCTGAGGTAAAACTGTATTACTTATACTTTAGAGACAAAGAGGATTGTTCTTAGGTAGGGAGAGAACCTTGTGCAAGGTCCTGAGTTAGCTTTGAATCCAGGGCTCCTGTCTTAATCACCATGTTGTGTCAACTCATATCAGCTGTATCCATTAGGAAGCGCTCTTCTTACTGCACCCAGAGAAAGAAGAACTTAAGCCCCACTCAAGCTGGCTTCAGCAATAATGGAATGTATTTGTTCACAGAAAATCCAAGATACTTAACTGGTCTGATGTGTAGTTTGATGAAAGCCCCAGAGCATCTCCCCAGAACTCAGTGTCTCTCTAACTTAGTTGCACTTCCTGCCAGGTGCTACGGCCTCAGACAAGGGTGGGAGACATACAGGCATCAACCCCACACCATGGCACCAGCTTTGTGGTTATCTGTGTCCAAACCAAGCCATGGAGGAGGATCCTCTGATCCCTCCACCCTCTGACCAGAATTACACCTTGGTAGAGTTATGTCTTGCAAGAGATCTTGGGGGCGATTGGAACTTCTGACAAATGGCAATCAACTTTCTGGTCTCACGCAGCTGGTAAATCTGTTTTCATTGAGAAAGGTGAAATAAGATTAGGATTCGTCTATGACATTTGCCTTACTGATTAATTAATTGCCTAAAGAGACCTGAAATAGAAAAATAAGATAACTTCAGACAATCATAGCCTAGGACATTCACAATTTCAGAGAAATACATGTAAAAGTCACTGTACAAGGCATATGGAATAATATTGGTTCATTTTTCTCCACTTTAAAATTAAGTTTTAGCCATTTCTCATTTCCCATTTCCCCATAGGGGAAGCTCTGATATTTATTGAATATGTAAAGTTCATTATTGCAAGGTAACATTACTGCATGTAGTGCGCCTTCAGAAGGTCGTAAATACCCTGCAAACAATCCCATCTCATTCTATGAGGCAGAAATTATGTTCCCCTCTTCTCATTAAATTTCTGATGGACTAATAAATGATTGAAAAGTACTTTGCAGGATGGTGTAGTACATGCACATGTGGAAGGGATGCTGCCAGCCAGTCGGTACATTGGCACACAGAGTAAATGTCCAGGGTTCTCGTCCTGAGCAACTCCAGACAGTCACGGCCAAAGGGGAGGAAGACCCTGGAAAAGGCAATGGACACAGACTCACAGCCTGTGTCTCTCCCTCTTTGGACTCAGTCTTTTCTAGAAGCCAGGCACAGGCTTCCTCTCCGGCTCTGTGCCCCATAATTTGACTTCTCTGCAAGGAGAGGAAACAGTCACAGCAGGAAGCCTTTCACTCCAGGTTCACAACTTCTTTTTTTTTTTTTTGTATTAAATTATTTTATTGGTACATTGTAGGTATAAAACACAATTACATTTCTCATTGGGAATTGTACCTTTACATAATGCATCTTGGTTCTTATTTTTTCCCCATTCCTAGCCCTCCCTTCATCCCCTCCACCCTTCCTTATTTACAAAGACTTTATTTCCATTTTTTCCATTTCTCAGCATTTTTCCTTTCCCTTCTTTCCTTTCCCCTGCCCCTCCCACTACCCCAACCCCTTTGGACCTTTTCTTCCTATTTTACATTATCGATTATTCATTCTAATCATTGGTACATTTTAGGTATACAATATAATGACATTCATCATTGGAAATCTGAACCTTTACATAGTCTCTCTTGGTTCTTATTTTTCACCCTTGCCCAGCCCTCTCTTCAACCCGTCGAGTCCTCCCTATTTACAAAGATTTTGCTCCTATTTTTCCATTTTCTCATATTAATCCCATTCCCTTCTATCCTTTCCCCTAGCCCTCCCACTTCCTTCCCCTTGGCCCCTTTTCTTCCTATTTCTCATTACCTATTATACATTTAGTCCTTATTTACACTTTCAGTTTCTCACACCAGAGAAACTATTCGGTATTTACACATGTGTGTCCTATTTATTTCACTTAAGAGTATCACCTCAGTGTGCATCCACTTAGCTATAAATGTCTCTAATTTCTCATTTTTTATGGCTGAGTAGTACTCCATTTTATTTTTTAAAAAAAGCACTTTCTTTATCCACTCTCCAGTTGATGGGCATTTGGGCTGTTTCCAAGTTTTAGCTATTACAAACTGTGCTGCTATGAACATGGGCACACATATATCACTGTGGTATGATTCTTTTAATTCTTTGGGGAAGATCCCCAGCAGTGGAATAGCAGGGTCAAATGGGAGTTCCAGTCCTAGTTCTTTGAGGAATCTCCATACTGATTTCCACAGTGCTTGCACCAGTCTACACTCCCACCAGCAGTGGAGCAGGGTTCCTCTTTCCCCACAGCCCCACCAGCATTTGTTATTGGTTGATTTCATGATAGCAGCCATTCTTTCTGGAGTGAAGTGGAATCTTAGTGTTGTTTTCATTTCCATCTCTTAAATGACCAGTGATGTTGAACGTTTTTTCATGTATTTATTTGCTATTTCTACTTCTTTCTCTGAGAAATGTCTGTTCATATCAGCTGCCCATTTTTTGATTGGGTCTTTAAATTTCGGAGGTCTGATCTTTTTAAGTTCTTTATAGGTTCAAGATAGTAGACCTTTGTCTGAGGAAGAGCAGGTGAAGATTAAGATTTTTTTCCCACATTGTGGGTTGTCTCTTCACACTGCTGGTGGTTTCCCTTGCTGTGCAGAAGCCTTTTAATAAGAAGAGATCCCATTTGTTGACTGTGCTAGTTCACGGGCAACTGAGGTTTTGTTCATAAAATCTTTTCCTACACCGATGTCTTCAAGGGTTCTACCTAACCTCTGTTCCAACTGGTTCAGAATTTCTATTTTAATATTTAGATCTTTAATCCATTTTGATTTTGGTTTGGAGCATGGTGAGAGATACAGGCCTAGTTTTAATCTTTGGCAAGGTGAAGCCCAATTTTTCCAGCACCATTTATTAAAGAGGCTATCTTTCTTCCAGTGAGGGTGTTTGGCTCCTTTGTTGAAGATGAGATGGCTGAGTGTGTCTGGCGTTGTTTCTGCATCTTCTAATCTGTTCCACTGGTCCTCAAGTCTGTTTCTTTGCCAGTACCATGCTGTTTTTATCACAGTAGCTTTGTAGTATAGTTGAAGGTTGGGGATTGTGATACCCCCTGCCATGTCTCTGTTACCTAGAATTGCTTTTGCTATTCTGGGTCTCTTCTTGTTCCAAATGAATTTTTGGATTGTTTTCTCGAGGTCTATGAAGTATGCTGTTGGGATCTCAATTGGAATTGCATTAAATCTATATAGCAGTTTTGGAAGTATGGCCATTTTCACCATATTAATCCTTCCTACCCAGGAGCAGGGGATGTCTGTCCATTTTCTGATATCATCCTCAATCTCTCTTTTCAGAGTGTCATAGTTTTCAGAGAAGAGGTCTTTGATTTCTTTCGTTAGATTAATTCCTAGGTATTTCAGTTTTTTGGATGCTATTGTGAAAGGAATTATTTGGCCTATTTCTCTCTCAGTGAATCTGTCATTCGTGTAGAGGAAAGCTATTGATTTTTGTGTGTTGACCTTGGAACCAGCTACTTGACTGAATTTGGTTATTAAGTCTAGAAGACTTTTGGTGGAGTTCTTGGGGTCTTCTATATAGAGTATCATGTCATCTGCAAATAATGACAATTTGACTTCTTCATTAGCTATCTTTATTCCTTTTATTTCTTTCTCTTGTCTAATTGCCATGGCTAATGTTTCCAGAACTATATTGAACAAGAGTGGTGATAGTGGACCTCCTTGTCTTGTTCCTGATTTTGTGTGAAGGATTTCAGTTTTTGACCATTTAGTATGATATTGGCTGTTGGTTTTTCATAGATGGCTTCTATCAGTTTGAGGTAGAGACCATCTATTCCAATTTTTTGTAGGGTTTTTATCATAAATGCATGTTGGATTTTGTCAAATGCTTTTTCTGTGTCTATGGAGATAATCATATGGTTTTTGTCCTTGGCTCTATTGATGTAGTGTATTACATTGATTGATTTTCGTATATTGAACCATCCCTGCATCCCTGGGATGAATCCCACTTGATCAGGGTGTATGATCTTCTTGATGATCTTCTGCATTCTGTTTGCCATTATCTTATTAAGGATTTTTGCATCTATGTTCATTAGTGAGATTGGCCTATAGTTCTCTTTTTCAGTTGGGTCTTTCTCTGCTTTGAGGATCAAGGTGATGCTTGCTTCCAGGAATGAATTTGGCAGTATTGCTTGCCTTTCAATTTCACTGAAGAGTTTAAACAGTAGTGGCAACAGTTCCTCTCTAAATGTCTTGTAGAATTCAGCAGTGAAGGCATCAGAGCCCGGGCTTTTCTTAGTTGATAAGTTTTTAATTCCTTTTTCAATTTCATTGGTTGATATTGGGTTGTTGAGAATTTTTAGGTCTTCTTTGTTCAACTTTGGTAATTCATATGTATCTAGGAATCTGTGCATTTCTTCTGTATTGTCCATCTTTTTGGCGTATAGGTTCTGGAAGTAGGTATTGATGATCCTCTGGATTTCTACTGGGTCTGTTGTAATTTCACCCTTTTCATTCCTAACTGCATGGATTTGGGCCTTTTCTTTCCTTTTTCTGACAAGGTTGGCTAAAGGTTTGTCAATTTTGTTGATTCTTTTGAAGAACCAACTCTTGGCTTCATTGATTTTTTGTATTGTTCTCTTAGCCTCCATTGCATTGATTTCTGTTCTGATCTTTATAATTTCCTCCCTTGTATGAGCTTTGGGGTTGTCCTGCTCTTCTTTTTCTAGAAGCTTGAGGTTCAGCATCAGGTTGTTTAATTGGGCTCGTTCTGTTTTCCTAATATGCATATTCACTGCTATGAATTTCCCTCTTAAGACTGCTTTCATTGTGTCCCATAGCTTCTGATATGTTGTATTGTCATTGTCATTTAATTGAAGGAACTGTCTGATTTCTTCTTTAATTTCCTCTGTGACCCATTGGTTATTCAGAAGTGTGTTGTTCAATTTCCACATGTTTATGAAATTTTTTGAGTTTCTTTTGCTATGGATCTCCAATTTCATCACACTTTGGTCTGATAATATACAGGGGATAGTTTCAATTCCTTTGCCCTTACTTAACATGTTCTATGTGTGAGTATGTGGTCTATTTTGGAGAATGACCCATGTGCAGCTGAGAAGAATGTGTATTCTGATGTTGTGTGGTGGAAGACTCTGTAAACATCTGTTAAGTTCATTGGTTCAAGAGTTCGATTGAGTTCTAGTATTTCATTATTTATTTTTAGTCTAGTTGATCTATCTATTTGTGACAGTGGGGTGTTGAGGACCCCCACTACAATTGTATTAGTGCATATATGACTTTTCATGTCCGTTAGTATTTGTTTTATATAGTTGGGTGCACTAGTGTTTGGTGCATAGATATTTATGATTGTCATCTCTTGCTGTGGGATTGTTCCCTTTACAAGGATATAGTGTTCTTCTTCATCTCTCTTAATCAGTGTTGGTTTGAAATCGACTTGATCTGCCAAGAGGATAGCTGCTCCTGCTTTTTTGGGGGTTCCTGTTGCATGAAGTATTGTTTTCCACCCTTTAACTTTCAGTCTATGAGTTTCCTTTTGAATTAAGTGTGTTTCTTGTATGCAGCATATTGTTGGATTTTGCTTCTTGACCCATTCTGCCAGTCTATTTCTTTTGATTGGTGAATTGAGACCATTAATGTTGATGGTTATAACTGAAATGTATTGACTTGTCATTGTCATGACTTTTTCTTTTTGTTGAGTTCTCCCCCTTTCCATTTAATTTCTTGTCATGCCAGATGGGTTCATTCTGCTTTGCTTCCTGGGGTTGTGATCCTCAATGTCCATTCCTAGGATATTGTGTAAAATTCTTTGGAGTGCTGGTTTGGTATTCACGAAGTTCCTAAGGTGTTCTTTGTCATGAAAGTATCTTATTTCTCCATCCATTTTGAAATATAGTTTTGCAGGGTACATCAATGTGGGTTGGAGGCTATTTTCTTTTAGGGCTTGGAATATGTTACTCCAAGCTCTTCTTGCCTTGATGGTTTGTGTTGAGAAGTCTGCTGTGATTCTGATGGGCTTTCCTTTGTATGTGATTTGTTTCTTTTCTCTGACTGCTTGGAGAACTTTGTTTTTCTGTTGTGTTTCTGGAATCTTAACAATTATATGGCTATGTGTAGATTTTTTTTTGATCAAGGCTATTTGGAGTCCTATATGCCTCACTTATCTGTATGTCAAGCTCTTTTCCCCTGCTTGGGAAGTTTTCTGCCATTACTTCTGTGAAGAGATTTTTTATGTCATCTCCACTCTCTCCTGTTTCTTCATTGAGCCCAATCAGTCTTATGTTATTCTTCTTTGCATCATCTAGCAGCTGCTGGATTGATTTCTCATGTTCCCTTATAATTTTGAAGCAATTTTTCTTTTCCTGGTCACTAATTGGAATCTTATCTTCTATATCTGAAATTCTGTCCTCACATTGGCTCATTCTGCTGTGTAGACTTTCAATGGAGTTTTTCATGTCCTGGAAATCTATTTGCATCTGTTTTATGGATTCCATTTGTTTCTTATGTTGGGATTCCATCATATTCCTGAGCTCCTCTCTAGATTTATTAATCATGTCTTGCACTAGGAGCACAATTTCTCCTGTTATCTGAGAAATTATTTCTGATTTCATTTTTTCCAGATCCCCTTTTGTTGCCAGTTCAGTGGGTCCAGGTAGTTGAGTATCAGAGTGTTCCATCTCATTTACCTTTGGGGTTGCTGTAGGTGATCTGGAAGTCTGGTTTTGAGACTTATTTACATGTTTTCTCATTTCGACTGGGGCAGGGGTCTGTTAGTGCCTGCCCGGATTACCTCCTCTGAGCTGGGTGAGGTGGGACTGGGGCCAGGAGCTGTTGTAGGGATGGTGACCCAAAAGCTCTTTCCTGTGGGCTGGGAACAGCAGGACAGATGGTGACAGGGAAGCCCCTTCCTCTGGACCAGGAGCAGTGGGATGGTGGCTCAGAAGCCCCTCTCTCTGGGCCAGGAGCGGTGGAAGGGATGGTGGCCTGTAAGCCCCTTCCTCTGGGCCAGGAGCAGTGGGAGAGTAGGTGTCCCAAAAGCCCTTTCCTCTGGGCTGGGAGCAGCAGGAGTGATGGTGACCAGGAAGCCCCTTCCTCTGGACCAGGAGCAGTGGGACAACAGCTCAGAAGCCCCTACCTCTGGGCCAGGAACAGCGGGACTCAGTACCTTGGTCTGGTGGTCTGGTGTCCTCTGCGTCTTTGTAGTGTGGAACCAGGTGGTTGCCTGTCTGCAGCGGGTGATTCGGTGTCTTCCACACGACTCAGCCAGGTTCACAACTTCTGTTCCCAAACACGCCACCACCTGTTCACTATTTCCTTCACCTTTCCCATCAATCCTAGGGTCTACTCTTACTGACAATAACCGCATATGACATGCATTAGTTCAGTGTGAATTATGGTGCTCAGTACAGTCTCTGAATTCTCTAACCTTCATCACAGCTCATATGGGAAAACAGCACACCCCACTTTCCAGGTGAGAAGACAGAGGCCTAAGAAGCACACTGGTTTGGATCTGGCATGGGCCCTAAGTGCCCCTGTGTTGAGGCTTGGTTCCCTGCATGTTGCTCTTTGAGAGTCCTGGCACATCTAAGGAGTGTGGCCCAGTTAGGTCACTGGGGTCATGCTGTCGAAGGGGACTGTGGGCCACTGGTCTCTTCCTCTCTCCTTTTTGACCCCAGGCCATGAGGTGAACAGTGTCCTCTGCCTTCTGTTCCTGCCATGGTGCTACCACAGGCCAAAGCCATGAACTGAAACCTCCAAACTACCAGCCAAAGCAAACCTTTTACCAAGTTGATTCCTTGGGATTTGCAGGGTAATTAATGGAAAGTAGACTGTCACAGAGGTTCGGGATTGGCCCTAGGTCAGCACTGGCCTGGGAGGCTTGGGTAAAAGCCCGAGGCCCGCCCTCCCCACGAGACTGCAGCCACCACCACAATCTGTCTCCTGACAGCCACCAGCTCCGTGATCAAGTGGCTGTGTGGCCCCCTCTGCAGTGAATGTCTCTTCCTTTGCTTTGACAGATAATCAGAAGCTGCCTGTGATACCTCAGCTGTTGTTCTCTTGAACTATTCATGTTGCCTTTATTTAGATATTTACACTTCATCTTCCCAACAAGCCTGCAAGCTTGTTGGAATTCATCTTTACCTCAGTCGCCTGTCCACCACTCACATGGTGATTACAGTCAGGACTCTGAGTGCACACGCCTCGCTCCCAGGTGCACAGAATTCGACCCCCTCCTCCCTTGTGCAGATCAGCAGCCCTGCCCTCCGCCCCACATCCCCTCTGACCCGTGAGTACACACAATCGTCACTTGTCAATTCACTAATAAATTATTTTTTAAAGGCCGTATACAAAATTTAATTTTAAAATGTAAACATAGTTGAGTCACAATCTCTTTCCAACCAAGACAATGAAAGCCTCATTCCTTACCAGGGGTGGGAAGGGAAGACACTGGGATGGGAAGTAAGAACAACCAGGGTTCCGGCATGGAGTGGCCCTGCTCTGGGATGGGACATGTGTTGTGCTTGATGGCTGTCAGGTACCACCCTGTTGCTGACAGTCTAACAGGTGCAAAGGGAAGAAATGGGGGCTAAGGGCCGGTTTTTAATTTCTTATTGTGCAACATAAAATGTACTATTTTGACCCTCTCAGGTGTGCATTGAAGTGACACTAAGTACTTTTATTGCTATACAATGGTCAACACCATTTATCTCCAGAATCTGCCATCATTCCAAACTGAAACTATGTACCCTCATTAAATAATAATTTCTTATTTGCTATTACATTTTTTTTGAAGCACCATTATACCATTTTCCATAGCTGTACTTTTCTCCCCAGCCTGGCCAAGACACGTCATTTTCATCACGTTCTTTTGCTATTATTTTTAATAGCAACCATCCTAATAGGTGCGAAGTGTTACTCCATTTGGATTTCAAGTTGCATTTCCCCAATGCCTAGTGGTGTTGGGCATCTTCTCATGTATTAATTGGCTACCTGTGTGTCCCCTTGGGATCAATGACTATCCAAGTCTATTGCCCATTCTTTTAAACTGTTTTTGCTTTGCTATTTTTTTACATTTTTTCCATTAAGTTTATTTGTAAATTGTAGGTATATAACACAGTTACATTCATCATTGGGACCTTGTACCTTCACATGATGGATCTTAGTTCTTATTTTTTCCCCATTCCCCACCCCTCTCTTCACACCCTCCATGCTTCCCTATTTACAAGACTTTGTTTCCATTTTTTTCCTTTGCTTATATTTTTTCTTTTCCCTTCTTTCCTTTCCCCTATCCCTCTGACTTCCCCTACAGCTTTATACCTTTTCTTCCTATTACACAATATCAATTATATATTTTGATCCTTATTTACACATTTAGTTTTTCACACCAGAGAAACTATTCAGTTTCTACACATGTGTGACCTACTAATTTCACTTTAGAGTATGGCCTCAATGTGCATCCACTTAGCTATAAATGTCTCTGGGTTCTCATTCTTTATGGCTGAGTGGTACTCTATTTTTTGTTTTGTTTGTTTTGTTTTGTTTTTGCTTAAATTCTTTTATTGGTACATTTTAGTATACAATACATTTACATTTATCATTGGATGCTTGTACCTGTACATGATGTATCTTGGTTCTTATTTTTTCCCCATTCCCTGTGCGCCTTTCACCCCTCCACCCTTCCCTATTTACATACTTCATTTCTGTTTTTTTTCTTTTCTCATAATTTTTCATTTCCATTCTTTCCTTTCCCCATCTCCTCCCACCACCCGTATCTCTTTGGACCTTCTATTTCAAAGTATCAGTTATTAGTTATTAATCCTTTTAATCCTTATTTACACTCTGTTTCTCACACTAGTACTGTATTTTATTTTTAAAAATTCTTCTTTATCCAGTAGTTGATGGAAAATTGGGTTGTGTCCAAGTTTTAGCTATTACAAACTGTGTTGCTATAAACCTGGGTGAGCATATATCACTGTGGTATGATACTTTTAATTCTTTTCAGAAGATACCCACCAGAAGAATAACTGGGTCTAATGGGACTTCTAATCCTAGTTCTTTGAGGCATCCCCATATTGATTTCCACAGTAGTTGCACCAGTGTGCACTTCCACCAACAATGAAGGATTCCTTTCTCCCCGCAACCCTGCCAGCATTTGTTATTGGTTGATTTCTTGATAGCAGCCATTCTTTCTGGGGTGAGGTGGAAATCTCAGTGATTTTTCATCTGCGTGTCTCAAATGACCAGTTATGTTGAACATTTTTTCATACGTATATTTGCTGCTTTTATTTCTTTGAGAAATGTGTGTTCATTTCAGATGCCCATTTGTGAATTGAGTTTTTTATATTTGGGGGGTCTGATTTTTTGAGTTCTTTATATATTCTCTATAGTAGATCTTTGTGTGAGGAACAGCTGGTAAAAATTTTTCCCACATTGTAGGTTGTCTCTTAGCTCTGTTGGTGGTTTCTCTTGCTTTTTAATAAGATGAGATCCCACTTGTTGATTCTTCGTGTTAGTTCCTGTGCTACTGAGGTTTTGTTCATGAACTCTTTTCCTAGGCCATTGTTTTCAAGAGTTCTAGCTAATCTATCTTTTACCAAGTTTAGTGTTTCTGTTTTAATATTTAGACCTTTAATCCACTTCAATCATAGTTTAGTGCATGGTGATAGGTATGGGTCTAGTTTTAATCTTTGGCAAATTGAAATCCAGGTTTTCCAACACCATTTGATAAACGGGCTATCTTTCCCTCAGTGAGGATGCTTGGCTCCTTTGTCAAAGATGAGGTGGCTGAGTATGTCTGGAGTTGTTTCTGCATCTTCTAATCTATTCCACTGATCCTAAGGCCTGTTTCTTTGCCAGTACCATGCTGTTTTTATCACAGGAGCTTTGTAGTATAGTTTCAAGTTGGGGATTGTGATACCCCCTGCCATGTCTCTGCTGCCTAGAATTGCTTTTGCTATTCTAGGTCTCTTCTGATTCCAAATGAACTTTTGGATTATTTTCTCTACTTTGGTGAAATATACTGTTGGGATTTCAATTGGGATTGCATTGAATCCATATAGCAGTTTTTTAAGTATGTCCATTTTCACCATATTGCTTCTTTCTACCCAGAAACAAGGGATCTCTTTCCATTTTCTGATATCCTCTTTGATCTCTTTTTTCACAGTGTTGTAGTTTTCAATGTAGAGGTCTTTTGCTTCCTTCATTAGATTGATTCATAGATATTTGATTTTTTTGGATGCTATTGTGAAAGGGATTATTTCCCTAATTTTTCTCTCAGTGAGTCTGTTCTTTGTGTACAAGAAGGATATTGATTTTTGAGTGTTAACCTTGTATACAGTTACTCTACTGAATCTGTCAATTAAGTCTAGAAGTCTTTTGGCAAAATTTTTTGGGTCTTCTATGTAGAGTATCATATCATCAGCAAATAATGACAGTTTAAATTCTTCCTTTCCTATCTTTATTGCTTTTATTTTTTTCTCTTGTCTAATTGTTGTGGCTAATGTTTCAAAAACTATATTGAACAGGGGTGATGATAGTGGACATCCTTGTCTTATTCCTGGTTTTAGCATGAAGGTTTTCAGGTTTTGATCATTTAGTATGATGTTGGCTATTGGTTTTTCATAGATAGCCTTTATCAAGTTGAGATAAAGACCACCTATTTCAATTTTCTGCAGGGTTTTTATCTGGAATTTTCTGTAGGGTTTTCACCATGAATGTGTGTTGAATTTTGTCAAATGCTTTTTCTGCATCTATTGAGATGATTGTATGGTTCTTATCCTTGACTCTGTTAATATAGTGCATTACATTTATTGATTTATATATGTTGAACCATCCTTGCATCACTGGGATAAATCATTCATTTTTTAATTGTAGGAGTTCTTTGTGTTATCTGGGTAGTAATACTTTAGTAGGTAATAAGTAAAATAATTTGTCCCTTCTGTGAACTGAATTTTCAAGCTCTTAATAAGGTCTTTGATACCAAATTTTTTAAGTGAAGTCCAATTATCTATTTTTCTTCTGTTGTCTGTCTTTTTGTTATCATATACAAAAAATAATTGCCATGTCCAATGTTATGAAGTTTTCCTCCTATTTCCTTCTAGGAATCTTATAGTCTATATCTGTAGTAGACATTTAATCAATTTTGAGTTAATATTTTGGGTAGTATGAGTAAAGGTCCAGTTTCATCCTTTGCATGTGGATATAAAATTTTTCCAATACCATTGATTGAAAACACTCTCCTTTCCTCAATAGATTGGTCTTGACACCCTTATAAAAATCATATCTATGATTATGATGAATATATGTATGCTGATTATCACATATATCATTTATTACCAGGCTCTCTAGCCTGTTATCCTATATGTCTGTCTTTATGCCAGTATCACATAAACTGAACAAAACTTTAGTAAATTTTAAAATCAAGAAACATGAGTCTTCCTACTATGTTCTCTATTTTCGTGATTTTTTTTTTTTTTTGGCTTTATAGAGTTCTCTGAGATTTTACATGACATTTTTCCAGTACTGGGGATTAAACCCAGGGACTCACATATGCTAGGCAAGTGCTCTACCACTGAGCTACATACCCAGCTGTTTTAATTTTTATTTTGAGACAAGGTGTTGCTAAGTTGCCCAGGCTGACCTTGAACTTGTGGTCCTCCTGCCCCAGCCTCCCAAGTAACTAGGATTATAGATATGCATTACTACACCCAGCTCATACAAATTTTAAGAAAGACTTTATTATTTCAGCAAGAAACATCATTTTGATGTTGACAGGGATTGAACTGACTCCGTGGATAATTTAGGTTACTATTACCATCTTTGCACTTTATCACTCAATCCATGAGTGAGGGAGTCTTTCTAATGATACTTCTGAAAGCAAGAAAAAATAATATATTTAGCAAATTAAAAGTAATTTACACCAGAAGTTTGTGGAAGCCAAATACAATGAAATTCTAGAAAAACTCAGATGTAAATATGACAAATCATAGCTGGTATCCAGCAAAACAAGACATAATCATAGTCACTGTTTAGGGAGAGCTCACTGTAAGCCTAGGACTTTCTGAAGTGTTTTATGTATATATTATTTAGCCCTCAAAACTATCCTATGAGGTAGGCATTACTTTGTCCATTTCACAGATAAAGGGAAACCAAGTCACAGAGAAATGAAGTAATTCTTTTTTTTTTTTTTTGGCTTAAAATCTTTTATTGGTACACTTTAGGTTTACAATACGTTTACATTTATCATTGGGTGATTGTACCTGTACATGATGTATCTTGGTTCTTATTTTTCCCCCATTCCCCTGCCCACCCTTCCCTATTTACATAGACTTTGTTTCCATTTTTTTCTCTTCTCATAATTTTTCCTTTCCCTTCTATTCTTTTCCCTTCCCCTCCCACTTTCCCTACTCCTTTGGACCTATTCTTCCTACTTCAAATTATCAATTATTCATTTTAATCCTTATTTACACTTTCAGTTTCTCACACTAGAAAAACTATTCGGTATTTCCACATGTGTGTCCTATTTGTTTCACTTAAGAGTAGGGCCTCAATAGGCAGCCATTTAGCTATAAATTTCTCTAGTTTCTCATTCTTTATGGCTGAGTAGTACTCCATTTTATAAAAACAACACATCTTCTTTATTCAGCTTCCAGTTGATGGGAACTTGGGCTGTTTCCAAGATTTAACTATTACAAACTGTGCAGCTATAAACATTGGTGCTTATATATCACTGTAGTATGATTCTTTTAATTCTTTTTGGAAGATACCCAGCAGAGGAATAGCTGGGTCAAATGGGACCTCTAGTCCTAGTTCTTTGAGGTATCTCTATATTCCTTTCCACAGTGGTTGCACCGGTCTGCACTCACACCAACAATGGAGAAGGGTTCCTTTTTCCCCACACCCCCACCAGCATTTGTTATTGGTTGATTTCTTGATAGTAGCCATTCTTTCTGGGGTGAGGTGGAATCTCAGTGTTGTTTTCATCTGCATCTCTCAAATGACCAGTGATGTTGAACATTTTTTCATATATTTATTTCCTGCTTTTACTTCTTTGTCTGAGAAATGTCTGTTCATTTCAAATGCCCATTTTTGAATTGGGTCTTTAAATCGGGGGGGGCTGATTTTTTTCAATTCTTTATATATTCTAGATAGTGGTCCTTTGTCTGATGTACAGCTGCTAAAATATTTTTTCCCAGATTGTAAGTTGTCTCTTAGCTCTGTTGGTGGTTTCTCTTGCAGTGCAGAAGCTTTTCAATAAGATGAGATCCCAGTTGTTGATTCTTTGTGCTAGTTCTTATGCTTCTGAGATTTTGTTCATAAAGTCTTTTCCTATGCCAATATCTTTAAGAGTTCTACCTAACTTATCTTCCAGCAAGTTTAGTGTTTTTGTCTTAATATTTAGATCTTTAATCCATTTTGATCTTAGTTTAGTGCACAGTGACAGGTATGGGTCTAGTTTTAATCTTTGGTGGGTTGAAATCCAGTTTTTCCAAAACCATTTATTAAACAGACTATCTTTCCTTCAATGAGGGTGGTTGGCTCCTTTGTCAAAGATGAGGTGGCTGAGTATGTCTGGAGTTGTTTCTGCATCTACTAATCTATTCCACTGATCCTCAGGTCTGTTTCTTGGCCAGTACCATGCTGTTTTTATCACAGTAGCTTTGTAGTATAGTTTCAAGTTGGGGATTGTGATACCACCTGCCATGTCTCTGCTGACTAGAATTGCTTTTGCTATTCCAGATCTCTTCTGATTTCAAATGAATTTATGGATTGTGTTCTCTAGTTCTGTGAAGTATATTGTTGGAATTTCAATCAGCATTGCATTAAATCTATATAGTAGTTTTGGAAGTATGGCCATTTTCACTATATTGGTTCTTCCTACCCAGGAACAAGGAATATCTTTCCATTTTCTTATATCCTCTACAATCTCTTTTTTCAGAGTGTTGTAGTTTTCCACTGAGAGGTCTTTTGCTTCCTTTAATAGACTGATTCCTAGATATTTAATTTTTTTGGATGCTACTGTAAAAGGAATTGTTTCCCTAATTTCTCTCTCAGTGAGTCTGTTATTTGTGTATAAGAAGGCAATTGTTTTTTTGGGGTGTTTTTTTTTTTTTTTTTGAGTGTTGACCTTGTATCTAGCTACTCTACTCAATTGATCAATTAAGTGTAGAAGTCTTTTGGTAGAGCTTTTTGATCTTCCATGTAAAGTATCATATCATCAGCAAATAATGACAGTTTAACTTCTTCCTTTCCTATCTTTATTCCTTTTATTTCTTTCTATTTTCTAATTGCTGTAGCTAATGTTTCCAGAACTATATTGAGCAGGAGTGGTGATAGTGGGAATCCTTATCTTGTTCAGGATTTTAGTGTGAAAGTTTTCACTTTTTGACCATTTAATATGATGTTGGCTGTTGGTTTTTCATAGATAGCCTTAATCAGGTTAAGATAAAGACCTTCTATTCCAATTTTCTGTAGGGTTTTCACCATGAATGTGTGTTGGATTTTGTCAAATGCTTTTTCTGCATCTATTGAGATAATCATATGATTTTTGTCCTTGGCTCTATTAATATAGTGTATTACATTTATTGATTCACATATGTTGAACCATCCTTGCATCATTGGGATAAATCCGACTTGGTCAGGGTGTATGATCTTCTTGATGACCCTCTGTATTCTGTTTGCCAGTACCTTATTGAGGATTTTTGCATCTATGTTCATTAGGGAGATTGGCCTGTAGTTTTCTTTTTTGGTTGGTTCTTTCTCTGGTTTTGGAATCAAAGTAACACTTAACTTCCAGGAATGAATTTGGAAGTATTGCTTCACTTTCAATTTCCTTGATGGGTTTAAAGAGTAATGGCAACAGTTCTTCTTTAAAAGTCCTGTGGAATTCAGCAGTGAAGCCATTAGGGCCTTGGCGTTTCTTTGTTGGTAAATTTTTTATTACATTTTCAATTTCACTCATTGTAATTGGGGTGTCTAGAATTTCTATACCGTCTTCATTTAACTTTGGCAACTCATATGTATCTAGGAATCTGTCCATTTCTTCTGTGTTTTCCATTTTATTAGAGTACAGGTTCTCAAAGTAGGTATTGATGATCCTCTGGATTTCTGCTGGGTCTTTTGTGACTTCACCTTTTTCATTCTTAATCACATGGATTTGAGCCTTTTTGTTCCTTTTTATGATAATGTTGGCTAAAGTTTTATCAATTTTATTCTTTCAAAAAACCAACTCTGATTCATTGATTTTTTATATAATTCTCTTAGTCTCCATTGCATTGATTTCTGCTCTGATCTTTATAATTTCCTCTCTTGTATGAGCTTTGGGATTATTATGCTCTTCTTTTTCTAGTACCTTGAATTTCTGCATTTGGTTATTTACTTGAGTTCTCTCTGTTTTCCTAATATGGGCATTGACTGCTATGAATTTCCCATGTAGAACTGCTTTCATTGTGTCCCATAGATTCCTATATGTTGTACTGGCATTATCATTTACTTGTGGAAATTGCCTAATTTCTTCTTTAATTTCCTCTGTAACCCATTGGTTGTTCAGGAGAGTGCTATTCAATTTCCATGTGTTTGTGGAGGTTTTGCGGTTTCTTATGCTATTGATCTCCAATTTTATTGCACTATGGTCTGATAATATACACGGTATAACTTCAGTTCTTTTATATTTACTTAAACATGTCCTATGAGCTAGTATGTGGTCTATTTTGGAGAGTGACCTGTGTGCAGTCAAAAAGAACGTATATTCTGATTTTGTGGGTTAGAACACTCTGTAAACATCTATTAAATCCATTTGTTCAATAGTTTGGTTCAGTTCTAGAATTTTGTTGTTAATTTTTTGTCTAGATGATCTGTTTATTTGTGTAGTGGCATATTAAGATTTCCCACTACAATTGTATTAATGCTTATTTGGTTTTTCATGTCCATTAATATTTGTTTTGTATAGTTGGGGGCATTTGTATTTGGTGCATATATATTTATGATTGTCATATCTTCCTCTTGGATTGTTCCCTTCACAAGGACGTAGTGACCATCTTTGTCTCTCTTAAGTAGTTTTGGTTTGAAATCTACTTTGTCTGCAAATAAGATTGCTACCCCTGCTTTTTCCCAGGTTCCTGTCATGTGGAGAACTGTTTTCCATCCTTTTACTTTCAGTTTATGAATTTTCTTTTGAGTTAGGTGTGTTTCTTGTATACAGCATATTGTTGGATGTTGCTTCTTAATCCATTCTGCCAGTCTATTTCTTTTGATTGATGAACTGAGGCCATTAACATTGATGATTATAATTGATAGATATTGACTCATACTCATCATGATATTTTACTGTCATTAGCTCTTTTATTTTTTATTTTTCCCCCTTTTCCTTTAGTTTCTTGCCATGCCTGGAGGCTTCACTCTGTTGGGCCTGATGGAGTTGTGACCTTCATTGTCTTTTTCTAGGATGTTGTTTAGAATTGTGTGGAGTGCTGGTTTGGTGTTCATGAAATTTCTGAGCTGTTCTTTGTTGTGGAAGTATCTTATTTCCCCATCAAGTTTGAAAGATAATTTTGCAGGATATAACAGTCTAGGTTGAAAGATATTTTCTTTTAGGGCTTTAAATACTTCACTCCAGGCTCTCCTTGACTTGAGGATTTGTGTTGAGACATCTGCTGTGATTCTGATGGGCTTCCCTTTGTAGGTGATTTGTTTCTTTTCTCTAGTGGCTTGTAGGATTTTGTTCTTCTGTTGGGTTTCTGGGATCTTGACTATTATATGACTAGATGTAGATTTTTTTTGATTGTGGCTTATTGGAGTTCTATATGTCTCATTTATCTGTATGTTCAATTCTCTACCTCTGTCTGAGAAGTTTTCTACTATTACTTCTGTGAACAGGTTTTTTTATGTCAATTGTACTTTCTCCTGTGGACTCCTATCAGTGTTATGTTATTCCTCTTTGAATCATCTAGCAGCTGATGGATTGATTTCTCATGGTCCCTTACTACTTTTAAGAAATCTCTGTTTTCATGGTTATTAACCACAATCCTGTCTTCTATATCTGATATTCTATCTTCCCATTCACTGAATCTGCTGTGCATACTTCCAATGGAGTTTTTGATCTCCTGGATATCTGTTTGAATCTGTTTCATGGATTCCATTTCTTTCTTATGCTGGGCATTCATGGCTTCCAGCATGGTTCTGAGCTCATCTATTTTTTAAATCTGTTTCTGTTCTAGATCCTCTAATCATGTCTTTCACTCTGCTCATCACTTCTGTAGTTATCTGGGAGATTATTTCTGCTTTTAATTTTTCTAGAGCCTAATTCATCTGTTTTGTTACTTCCTGTGCTATCAGTTCAGGGTGTCCAGGTGGCTGATTATCAGACTTTTCCACCTCATTTCCCCCAGAATTTGCCTTTTGTGGGGTGGAAGTCTGAGTTTGTGCCTTGCTTAAATGTCTTCTGATTTTTGTTTTTGGTATTGTCCTTGGTTTAATTCCTGGGTTGATACTTCAAAGTTTCTTATTGTAAGCATCTTTGTTGCTTGTAGTTAGAACCCTTATGGAATGATTGCTTCTCAGAGGTGTTCTCCAGATATAGCTGGTCTTTAGGTTTTGCATCTCTAATGACTCTGAGGCTATCTCATTTTCATTATACCAGGGAGGACAACTGATTAGATCAATCACAATACCTTAGCCCAAGTGATACAATCAGCAACACAATAGCATCAAGTACATCTTAGAAAATGACAATTTGTGATAGTTATTAATCTATCACCTTTAACTGTGTGAATTAAATCAAGATTGAAGACTAACCATACGTTTCTAGTGAATAAACTGCTCAATATAGTAAGTTTACCTTAAGGATGGGGTGTTAGAAGGAGTTGGGGAGGGAGGGATAGGTTGATAGAAGGATAGCGGAAGTGTGAGGCAAGAGGACACAGGCAAGAGAAGAAAAGAAAAAGAAGAAATATAAATTAGGGCCAGAGCAGGAACACAAAGGGAGATGAAGAACAATGTGGGACAGCAAGGAAGTGAGTGAGAGAGAGAGAGAGAGAAAGAAAAGAGAACAGAAAGAAAAAAGAGAAAAATAAAAATTTGAAAAGAGTAGAAAAAAATTAAAAATAAGAGCAAACAATACTAATAATAATTTTGAAAATAACAAATAAAAGATAAAAATGAAAGGCCTCCTTCAGGGTATGTCTCTGCTGTCACAGTAGACAATGTGGGCATCAGTGTGCAGCTATAAGTCCATGAGTCTCAGCAAGCGAGTCACAGACCCATGAAATTCAGGCAAATTTCTGGCTGCAAGTCCCAAGTTCAGCTCCCTGTCCTCCTGCAGGGTTGAACTCTGCAAGCCTCTACTGCAGGTTCCAGCTGCCCTTCCTCTGAAGTCAGTCTAGGTTCCAATGGGAGATGATGATCCCTCCAACTTATGAAGTACAGTGGTCTGGTGTGCATTTATTGTAGAGATTCGCTTCACTTTTCCAGTGGGCTTCAGTTTTTATCAAGTAGCCTGAGAGAGGCCCTCTCTCGGTTGTTCACTTCTGCAGCTCATGACAATGGCCTTTATGCTCCTCTGTGCCTCTGTAGTGTGGAACCAGGTAGCTGCACAGCCAAGAGGCCAGAGGTGGAGGAGTGGGGTTTTGCAGGTACCCACATGGCTAAGCTGTTTGCCAGTGAGCATTCCGAGGGGTCCTCACCATCTTGCTGGTCTCAGGTGGGTGTGGCAAGCTGGACCAGGGCCCCAGAGGGCCAGGAACCTCTCAGCCTGTACACCCAAGCTGCTTGCCAGTCAAAATGAAGTAATTCTTGAGGTCATACAGTTACAAAGCTATAGAGCTGGGATTCTAACCAGCCAGCCAGGCTCCAGGAAACTTACACCCCTGTCGTCAGCTGATTAATGCCCCCTCCAATATATAAAGCCCTAATCCCTGAAACTTGCCAAGGTTATCTCATCTGGAAAAAGGGTTCTTTGCAGATGTAAGTCCACTAAAGTCCCTAGAGGGAGTATGGTCCCGCAGCAGTTTGAGTTTCTGGCCTCCAGAACTGTGAGAGAATACATTGCTACAGATTTTCACCATCAAGTGATACCTGTTTGTTACAATAGCCCCAAGAAACTAATGTCACTGCTAACCAGGGCTATGGGGAGTCTCCTATTGAACTACTCCACCCTCACCTACACCAGGAGAAATCACAGCAGCTACTACATCTCCTCCACAAACATCCTGGGGAGGAGAAAATATCAACCTGACAAGGTCAGGGCTTAAACAAGAAATTCAACAACTTGGCACCTTTCAGACCACTTCCCACTGATGCTGTTCAACCACCTGACCTCACCTGCTCTGCTCTGTACACACAATAACAAAGACTGAGTTCCCAGTTCCTGAGTTCAGAGGTGAGACTATCCTTCTCACCTCAGCATCTTACAACTCCTTAAGAAGAGAAGAGAAACAAGGCAGAAACCCTCGCATGTGTGAATAGCACTTGTAGTTCACAATGCTTTGAGATTTACATTATTTCATTTTCACAAGATGAAGTCACTCTTAATCTCCCTGTCCCAGAAGGACAACCAAGGATGAGAGAAGGAAGCCTGGGACTTTTCTGGGTCATAAAGAGCAGGAGCAGTCTGCTCTTCCACCACCACCACCATGACTACAGGACCATGTGTTTCAGGGGCCCAGAAAGAAACACACAAGTGCTGTACCCAAATGCTTTGGGGGTTTTTTTCATTTAAAAATAAAAATAGCCTTGATGTAAAGTTAAAAACAGGAGGATGATTTGCATGAGACCCTGAGCTCTCAATTACACCAATTACTTTATAATTACAGGCAATGCCATCTTGGGTTTTTAAAACCTACATCTATTCTTAAAGAATCTGTCAGGAAGGAGCTTCTTCTCGGGAGAGTCCAATTAGTATGCATGTTGTATGCAGAGGGAGAGGAAGCCTGCTGGAGCTTGAGGAGGAGTAAAGGACAGGTGCCCTCCCTGCTTCCAGCTCAGGAGATGGGCCCCTTGGTCCAATGGGAAGCCAGGACCTCTGGAAAACCCCTGACTCTAAGCTCTGGGGGTGTGATACATCCAAGTAATTTCAGCTGAACCTTCTTGAACCTCCTCCTTCCTCCCAGAAGCCAGCTCTTGGGGTGGGAGGAGAACAGCTTCACCTGCAGGCTTGGATTTCTCAGAACCACCCTTACAAACCCAAGAGACAGAGATGGAGTGGGTCTTCTTCACGTGTCCCTGCTACAGGCATGGTCTTCTCTCTCTTGTTCATCCAGAACCCCACAGGGAGATGTTACTGCCTTCCCCATCCCCACGGCTGAGGGATGAGGAAGTTTCTTGGAATGAGGGGTGGAGAACTGGGCACACACTTTATGTTTTCATGCATGAGCCCAGCATTTTATGGCTTCAACACTCCTTCTCTATGGTCCAGTCACTTTCCCTGCCCCAGTGCCAAGTCAGCAAGGCAGCAGTCAGCCTGTAGATGGTCACTCCAAGAAGTTTGCTGTTGTGACTCCTGACCAGCCTTTGGGTGAGAAAGCCACTCTCAGAGAGTGGAAACACCAAGGACTTTGGTGATCCCTGCAGCAAGCTCCTCACACTGTGTGAGATGGGCCTTTAATTGCCACTTTGGGCACAGCCCATTGGAACAGTACTTGTCCAGATGGCAGTGTCTCCATGCACAGCATTGTTCTGCAGGTCTATAATGCTTGCCTCTCTGCCCCTCACTTTCTGTAAGGGAGGAGTCGCCACATGACTCATATATTTGTTTTGCTCTGATGGGTAACCTCACCGCACCTCCATCCCCTTGTGCTAGCAAGTAATGTGGTAAATCTGAGTGAGCCACAAACCTGGCACTCAGTTCTCCAAGGAGGAGCTCAGGAGGATCAGTCTGTCTCCCTTCGCTCTAAGAGAAACCTCTACCTTCTTACAGTGAACACTCACCTGGACTTGCTAACACTTCTAAAGATATCTGGTCCACAGCTGAAACCTCACATCTTCCCCTGCCAGTGTCACTCTGCCATGCTGCATGCATCTCTTTAACAAGAACACCTCCAGTTACAGCTTGCACAGCACCTTTGTCTCTGCCATCTCAGTCACCAGGGCACAGCGTTGCCCAGAAGTTGGGTTCCACTTTCTCCCACTTTCAGCTCTCTCCAAAGTGCAAGGAACAAGGTCTGGACTCTGAGAGATTGGAGTTCCCAGCAGGATTAACCCTTGAGTGGCTCCTGCCGAAGCAGGAAACAAAGTGTGAGCCCCCAGGCACCATCCTGTATTAGCGTCTACCATCTCCTCCCACCCCTAAATTCCCAGCAGACTTCTCCTAAATGAAAAGCCCTTCCCTGCTTGTACCCGCAGGACTTCCTACTTCTCATTCTTTGCTTCCCTCACATGAGGTGCCTCTATTAAAAGAGTGCTTCTCATCTAGCCTCTGAGAGGCATGTGCCTGTGGCCCACCTTCCCTGCTAATGGTCTGTGTCCCTCACTGTGTGTGCCAGGAACAGGGTCACCAGTTCTCATACTCTCAACCTTGTTCCGAACGTGTCAAAAGTGGAGCTCAGAAAGCTTAGCCAACCTTCCCAAGGTCACATAACAAATACAGGACTAGAAAGCAGGAGAGCAGAAAGGAATCATGGTGCATGGCATGGATTCTAGAATCTCTCCATCTTGGTTCAAATACTACCTCAGTGCTAGCTCAATAAGCTGTGTCACCTTGGGTGACTTTTGACCTGTCTGCACTTCCTTGTCTTATCTGTTAAATAAAAATACTACTGACTCCTACATAAACTTGTGAGGATTAAATGAGTTAATTTAAAAGCAAAATGATTTTTTAAATGTCTGGCACATAGAAGATATTCACAAAATTTCAGCTGCTTGGATCAATCTTTTTCCCTGTGCATATCCAGGCACAAGCAGCCTTCCTCTCCTCCTAGCAACGCCCTCTACCACCTACCTTAAAACTCAAAACTGATCATTAGTAAGACCTACATCTTCACCTTTTGGCATGACCCGGTCTGCACCTTCTCTGAACTCTCTCCAGCTGTGCCTATGAAAAAAAACACGTCTTCCCCGGGGAGTAACAACCCCAGCAGTCCTCTTGCAAAGGGCTTCTTTGGATTCGCCTCCAACCTACCCCCTCCCATCTTCCCTAGTCCTCACAATCCCTTTCACCCTCCCCCAAAGTCCTTTGCTTAGAATCTCGAGTCATCTGACTAAACCCCCCACCCACACCCCATCCTTGAGAGAGTTATTCGAGGCTCTTTTACCTTCTAGAGCTCAGCTCCTGAGAGCACTCTCTCTGATACTGTTCTTTTTCTACTTTGGTGATTTAATACACAAATCACTGTGGTTGAAAGGCCATGACCTCCACACCTTTGCATGGAGCATCTCTGTTTCCTAACAAATGCAGTCAACCCCACTGTCATACCTCCAACCTTGTCATTACCAGGAGCTGCTGCTGTCTGACCCTAAGTGTCACATCAAACATCCTATGTTCTGAGCACCCCATCCTTATCTCAAGTCCTCTTCTCTGCTATCCCACTTCAGCATCACCCTCCTTGCACTCCAATCCTCCAGGGCTCTGACCCTGCAGTTTGCCCCATCCCCCACCTTCCCACTCCAGCGCTGAAATTCCAGGAAGTCCTATGCCCTCAACCTCCCTTCACTCTCTCTGTACCATGCCTGGTCCTGCACTCAGCTCCATCACAGTCAGGTTTGTCATCCAGACTGCACTCAAGCACATTGAAGAACGGCCTGGAGCCATGCTGGGTTATTTTAATTCATGATCAGTCCACTTCAGGAGGCCTGCGGTGCTGTCTGGCATTCATAACGAAATGCACTTGTACCCTCCCTCTGCTGGATGGCTAAGGCATGCACTCCCCATCCTTAATGGGGAACATCTACTCACAAATCCTCACTCTCAGTGGATGACCTTGTTTGTATTTGATTGAGAAAAGTGAGCGACATGGAACGACACACACACCACCGCGTCTGCCTGCCTTCTGGTACTAGTATATGCAATGTTTCTTTTCTATTACTGTAAAGATACCCTTCTCAGTTGTCCATTAGACCTATTCCTCTTCATCTATTCAAGGACAATGCTCTACAATTTCCCTCCTTTATCTCACAGTTCAATTTTTCTCACTCTACTGGATCTTTTCCATCAACATACAAACATGCTGTGTGATCTTCCTGTTAAGACCCCTCTCCCTCATGCTTTCTCCTCCATTTCTCTCTTTCCTAAGAGCAAAGTCCCTTGGAAAAACTTACCTGTACCTATTGTCTCCAGTGTATCTCTTCCCATTTTCTCTTGAAATCTACCATGGTTTCTACTCACCAACACTGCTCTTGGGAAGGTCACAATTATCCACAATGCCAAAGCCAGTGTCAATTTTACATCCTCATTTTCTTAATAATCAGCCATATATTACACTTCAATCACTTGCTTTCCTGCTTATTTTCATTGGCATAGCTTCCTAGATCATGCATCCACCTGGTTTTTAGATATATTTAGACTGTACCTTCTGTTTCCTCTTGGAGTTTCCTTCTCCACCTTACCTCCAAAGACTGATGTGCCCCAGGGCCCAGACCTAAGACCTCTTCTCTCAACCCACTCCCTAGGTTCAATTGTCCTGCCTCTGGTTTTCATCTTTATGTTAATGACTCCCAGACTCAACTCAGCTATCATCCTGTGAAAATTTTCCATCAGAATGGTTAATAGATACGTGAAGCCTAGCATGCTTAAAACTGTGCCCTTGCCAAACTGCAACTTTGTTTTTCCTGCTTTCTTCCAGCTATCAGTTCAATCAACTTCATCCTTTCACTGCACAGCTGAAATACTGGCGTGACCCTGACACCTCTCCTGACATCACATGAAGTCACAAGAGCAATCATTATCCCTTTGACATATACACAGAATCTCACCACTTCTCAACTCCAGAGCCCACATCACTGCAAGCCTCCACCACCATCCACACTAGGATTACACTGAAACTTCCTGGTCCTACTCCTGCCCTGCACTCAGCTCTAAAGCCTATTCTCAACACAGCTTCCAGAGCAGTGCTAAATGGGCCACAGCATTTCAGCTTTCTGCTAGGAGACTTCTGCTGCGCCCCCAGATCAGTCCAAGATCACAAGGCCTTGCCTCGCCTTCCAGGTCCACGTCCTCTGCCCTGACATTGGTGATGTCTCCTGCTCAGCTCACTCACTCTTTCCCAGCCACGCTGGCCACTGCTCTACCTCAGGGCTACCCCAAGCATCCCTTGTCTTCAAACCAGGGCACTTTTTATTTCTCCTGCCTAAATGGTTTCCCAACAAAATCTACTCATACTGATAAGCCTTTGCCAAACTTTGATGATCTAGTGATGACCCCCTGGATAGCTTATCTAAAATTTGAACTCTCTTTATAGTTTCACCTCTGCTTTATTTTTTTCTAAGGCACTGCTTCCCTTTTGAGCACACTATGTATTTTGTTCTTTATATTGGGCATTGTCCCTCCCTTCTAAAATTTGTGTTCAATGAGTAAGAGTTTTGTCTCTGGTTCCTGCTCTACCCCGAGTCCTCAAAACAGCAACTGACATACAACAGGTGTACAATAACCTGTGGCTGAGTAAGATAACAACAGAGCCATTGTTACCTCTTTGACAGCAGTGCAACCAGACTGGAGCCCTTGATTTCCACCACCCTGAAACAAAGGCACACACACAGCTACACCCCTGATTCACTGCCCAGTATTTCTCAGTCAAAGCCAAAAACCTGAGACTTATTCTTGACTCCTCCTTCCCCCTTGGCCCCTGGCCCAACCCACCAGAGGCCTGGTTGCTCTTCCTCCAGCCTTGCCGCAGCTCCACTCCCAGTCCTTCCTGCATCCTCTTTGCTCTTACTGACCTCCAGCGTTCAGCTCTCCCCAGACTGTTGGAACAGCTCCCAGCACCTCTCCCTGCCCTGTGTTTTGCTGTGCCCATCTCCCATCACCTTGCACTCTGCACATCCTGGAGATGCTTCTCCAGCATCCACTGCGTGGCTGGCTGTCCTCTCCCACTTCGGCTATCAGGTGAGTCTCCGAGCACCATCTCTGCCCACCCTATCTAAAGCAGGTCCCTCTACCCACACCTCCCCTCTGCTATTCTCATACTCAGTTCATTTTCGTCCAAGCAGATATCGTACTGCAATTACCTCATTTATTTTTGTGCCCATTTCTTCTCTGTGTCCCCACTGAAACTGTGATATCAAAGGAAGAGATACAGCACAGAATCAGAATCAGTAGTCCGCCAAATGCACAGAGGGACAGGTGAAAGTAAGTGCAGCTCCACTGCAGTCTGCCAACCATCAGCTGTCCCTGCCTGCTCGGACAGAGCAAGAGCTCCTAAAACTTCTGGCCCCTAAACCCGGAAGACTTGCTTCCCACTCTTCTTAGCCCATCCTCGGTCTTTCTCTGTAGCTATTCCTCTCCTTAGTTTCATGGAGTGAGGCAGACCTTCTCCATCAGCAGCACCATTCCAGACAATATTATTTGAAAGGGCTTAAGAAACAAGAAATAATTCATCTCAAAATAACCCCTCCTTGGCTTCCAGCTGCTCTGAACAGCTGGATGCGTTTTTCCTAGCCAGATACTTCTGTCTTTATACTAATAACATGAGGAGAAACCAACACATTGAGATATGCTAAATGAGGTCATTGTTGCTAATTCCCTTAGGAGGATAAATGCCATGGGCTTTCTCCATGCAGATTTTCTGCACAAAGTTTAGATTGTGTGCTCAGCATTGGGTTGGGTACCATGAAAGAATCAGGACCGCCCTTATGAAATTTATCAACTAGCTATGCCAAGAAATAAATGGTCCACATTAGACAATTAGCAAACAATATGATGGAGCATAATTAAGCACTAAGTAGTGTCATTTAGGTTCAGAGACCATCGAGGGTTTCTTGGAGGATCTCAAGCTGTATTTTGAAGGCTCTGGGAAGTTGAAGCAAAGGAAAGCATCCAGAGGGGGAAACACTCGCTGAGTCCCAGAGGCAGGAAGGCAATGTGGCCACTGGAGGGAAGGGAGCACATAGGATTTGAGTATCTGGGGAAGAGCCTCAGGTTTGCCCCATGTACAAAATCACTTACCTCTTTGAGCCCTTTTCTTAGTTGCCTACAATGCCTCCCTACTTCCCTCACATGGCCCATGTGGGGACCAGAGAATGAATGCGGAGAAGCTCTGCACACAAGATGCTGGTATCATCTTGCTTCCCAGGAGTGTGAGGGCTGTGGGTGGGATGGGACCAGGCTGCCTATGGTCTGAAAGTCAGATTGAGATTAGGAAGCACTTGCCTTGGGAAGCCAGAGATGGTGTCTCAGCCTGGGCCTGAAGGATCCATGCTTTGTGGAAATACATCTCTCTTCTCACATAGAATACAAGATGGTTGGAAAGCCACAGCCACAAGCTCACACACAATAGCAGCTCCTTACTCAATGAGGGAAAGATTTTATAAAGGGCATTGCCCAGGATTGAAAGGTGCCTGGTGCTGTTAGGAAAGCTACAATGCCCCCAAGTTATACTTCCCCTGCTCTGGGGCTGTTTTACAGCCTTGGCTTTGGAAACAAGACTTTGGCAACTTCCTGTGGCAAGGCTCTGCTCCCTCACAAATCCCACCATCTGTATTTAGTGCATGAGAAACCCATCAGTTCGTCTGGCATTTGTTCGCCTCCAAGTAGGAAAACACAGCCTTCCAGGAATGAATGGGGCTGCAGTCTGGAGCAGGTGGGGTTCACAAACAACAGAAGACAGCAAGTAGGGAGCAATGGAGATTTGCCCCATACCCCAACTCTCTCCTTTTTCTGAATATGCATCATGAGTCCCACAAAAGACTGTCCTAATGCAGACTCTCATGTGGCCTAGTCCAATCAGAGTTTCCTAGTGCCCCATCCTCTGTCCCACCACTGCATGACACTCAGTGCAGGGAGCAGGAAAATGCAAAATAAACGATTCTGACGTCAGACCCTGACACTGCCATTACACCAGCTGCTGGCCTTGAAGCAGGCACTGCTGACCCCTGTCCTGCAGTGTAAGTTGCTTCCTCCATGCCAGACACAGGTCCTCTTCAGCATATCTCAGATCTGGTATACTACCAGCTCAGGTGGACTACCTGCCTCAGCACTGACTCCCCACCCTCCTGGACATCTCCACTTAGGACAGTCTCCTGTGCAAGCCTCGTCATTGTATCTTAACATGAACCCACCTGGGAAAGTGGTGCAGATTGGAAGTCACCCAGGCTCACGGACCCTCCCATTCTATACTCTCTGACCCTCCAACCAGGTTGACGGCTATGTCCACAAGCAGAAGCAGTAGGTTCCTCCTGGGACATCTATGTGTGCCTTTGGGCACATGGCTCGTGTTGCTGCTGGTTATGTGCTGGGCTCTCTGTCAGCATGTGGGCTGCTCCAGCACAGTGGACTGTCTTGTTCTTGTTCTTGTCTCCACTGCAGTGCCTACCACAGTCCTGCCATGGAGCAGACACAACTAAATTTTGAATGCTAATGCCTTAGTGTTATATCTCTGTGTTCTTTCTATTTTTTCATGTCCTTTTGTGACCAAGGTGACACTTGAACTGGGATGCGAATGGGCAAGCCAAATGTCTATATGCTGACTTGGGCATCTGTCCCAGGCAGAGCCACCCTTGAATCACCAAGTACCACAGGGCCGGGAAAGGGCGAGCTGTCTTCCTCTCCCCCACCATTCCCTGGCCAACAGGGACCGTCAGCATTGAGGGGACTGATGGCCTGGGAACTCCGAGGCACAGGCAGGCAAGAAAGCCAGCTACTCCAGCAAAGAGCCAGCAGGGCCACAGCCCCTCCGCCTGGCCTCCACTCCACATCCCTGCTTGTCTTTCCTCACTCAGCCCAGTGACCTCCTCCCCAGCCAGAGCCCCTTCTGGGAGCGGAGCATGTTTAAGATTCTCAGCACGGACTCAGAGAAGTGATTCCAAGCATCTTGCTGCAGAGTGAACTAATCCTACCAGGTTAATTCTCCCTCTCAGTTCATTCCATCTTATTAGAGCTGGCAGGCACCCCGCAATGCCTCATTACCTGTGCCACTCGAAGGCCAGGCTGTCTTTTAATGAGCTGAGCAATGTGGGGGGCCCCCCGCTAAGCACCCCAGATGATGCATTTGTCCTGAAAAGAAAGAAACCCCAAACTGCCCAGCCTGTCCACGGGCAAAGCGATCAAGAAAGGGATGGAAGGGCTAAAGAGCTGATGCTGCTTCTGTACCTGGCGAGGTCAGAGAGGACAGAAAACGATGAGTGAGGGGCCGCACCTTTCCCTACTGACTGCTCCATCTCTCTCTTCTACACTTGAAGCTTACAGAAAAAGATTTGTCTACATAAAAGGCCTGAGGACAGAAAGATCCCACCCTTTGCCCATGTAAGCCAACTGTGGCCTCAGTCACCTAGCACACCTTGCTTTTCCACAGGAAAAGTGCATTTCTTCTACACAGTCTCATTCCCAGACTTTGAATGGCCCAAGGAAGAAGAAAAGAAATGGAGTCCTGCACTGGGCCTGGGAGGAAGAAGCAGTATGACTACACATGGACTTGAACCTCCAGCACACCATGGCTGGGCTGGGGACTGTGCTTAGGTGGGAGGGCGGGGGTCCAAGAAGAGAGGGAGGAACTGCCACCCCTGTGGACCGTGCAAGTCTTTCTCCTGAAATAGCTTGGCTGGCCCCATAGAGCTGGCAGTCTTGTCTGAATGCATGCCATCTCCCTTAATTAATCAAGTTGTCTGCTCCTCCTCCTCCTTGGTGAATGAGAGCTCCCAACAGAAGATGAAACACTGCAGCAGAAAACAGGGGATGGCCAACTTGGCACAGTGATCAAGGAGGAGGCAGGGGTCTGTCAAGAGGGCACAATTGCCTGCCACCAGCATGCTATGTCTCTATACTCACAAGCCTCACCTCTGAGCACACTCTCCTCTCTCATCATTCTTACTTTCCTTGGTTGGATCTGTGCTTAAGACCCCACTCACTAGGCTCTCTGGCTCCCTGCTTTTGCTTGGTAGCATTTAATTTGTTATATTCCATGTGCTCTTTTTCATGAATGCACATTCTGTTCTTTCTTCACTCCATTTCTGAATTCCTATTGTACAAAGGGAAGAGAAAAGAAAGTGACGAAGGTAGGTGGATTGTGCATTGAGTTGGGGGAGCCACCCTAGATCAAAAGGTCTTTGCATTCCTTGCATGAAGGAAAAAAAAAAAAGCTCTGAGAGTGAATACAGGGAAGAGAGAGCAGCTCACTAAATGCACCATGACTTCCAGCATAAAAGGGCCCAGGACAGAACAGCCCCTGTGAGACCTCACTGGTAGGGGACTGGCAGATAATTTTCCAGAAGGAAATCAAAGTGAAAACATTTCTGAAAAACAAAACAGAATGTGGTCTGAATACCTTACCCAGAAGGAGATCAAAAGGAACAACTGGACTCTAAGACACCTTGCCACATAGACCAGTCCCTCCTGCTGCTGCTCATCTCCATCCTGCTGTCAACTTCAACAGAGGACCTTAGATTCTCCCTGCTCTTTGGCTCTAGTTCAAGATGCCTGCATTGGCCCACTTTGCACCCTATCATGAGGTTTCTAGCACAGACTATTCAGAAAGTAAGGTTGATTTAGTTTGTGGTTGTGCAGTTTCAGGGCCAAGATGGGCATTCTCCCCCTGTGGGGTCCTGGTGAAGGTGTCACATCATGGCAGGAAAATGTGCAGGAGCAGACCACACACACCACGGGCCAGGAAGGAGGAGAAGAGACTGGATGCTGAAGGACCTCCCCCTGGGTTCTGCTTCGAAAAGCATCCGCCACCTCCCAACAGACACCTGGGGACCAGGCGTCTGACATGTGCACTTTGGGGACATTGAGCCCCACCACAGCAGCACCTGAAGAACTCACCGACAAGGAGCCTGGCCGTATAGCTGGCCTCAGTTTCTCTTCCTGTGGGCCACTCAGATGACTTCCCTGCTTACATCAAGGGATTTGAGAGCACTTTGAACTCTAGCTGCAGAGAACTATTCCAAAGAAGGGAGTTAAGTGGGTCTGCTGCCTTTGAGAACAGTGAGGATTAGGAAGTGGATGAAATATTTGGAATCATAGGCTTTGAGCTGGCACAGCTTTCTAGAAAGGGGAAACAAATATCCCTTCAATCCATACTCCCACCTGTGATTGTTTTAACCCTTCTGTCATCAGCTCCCATCCTGCTACTCCCAGCTTGTACCTCTTCTGGCTCCCAGCCTGCTACCTAAGACACCAGATTTCCCCAACCCTTCTCTATTTCTCCCCTGCCTCCCTTTCAGGGCATCAGTGGTGAAAGGGGTGGTTAATGAAAGAACTATATGGGTATTGCATTACTAGATTAAATTCTATAAAGGGCAGCACCTCCCAAGATGGAAGAATCCTGAGCCCATCCAGGTCACACCTGGGCCACTGCAGGGTTTCTGCTGGCATGAGAAATGGCCCCAGCAGAGGGCAAGGAATAGTTCTTAGAGACATGACTCACAGAATGTTTGAGCTGAACAGGGTATCAGAGGCCTTTGGGACCCTTTCCCTACCTGACCCAAATCCCCCTACATCTTAGATTAAGTGTCCATCCCAATTGCTCACAGAACTCCTCCAACATGGGAGAGCTCCTTTCTCCACAGGTGGTCTGCTCCAATGCTTGAGCCTACTCCCAAAGTAAGTTCAGGCCCACCTCACTTTAAATTCTGCCTCCACAAATCCCACTCATTCATTCATTCACTTATGCATGCAGAAAAATGTCCAGATCTCCTCCTGGGCACAGGCACAAGTGTGTGCATCGGGGATGATTTGATGAGCAGGACAGGCTGGTCCCAGCTCCTGGAGAGCAGTCATGTAGAGACACAGACTGTCACACAGGCACTCAGAGTCTAACACCACAACATCGAACAGTCAGTGAGCTTCAGGACATGAAGGAGAGAGGCCAACTGAGTTTTCTGGGAGAGGAAGTATTCAGGTGTAGGCAGTCAGGACATCCCACTAGAAAAGATGAGCCTAGAGAAGCCTGTGGCGAGGGAGAGGAAGGTGAGGCACCAGGGACTCGGGTAAGGATGCTCAGAAAGATTGGGAGGTGGGGTTGGGGGCACTAGAAAAGTAGGGGGCACCAAGTAGGAGGAAAAGCAGTGGGAAGAGCCTGCAAGTGGAGCTGTCAGATGGCTCAAGGCCTTCCTAATGGGCAGGCTGGGGCAGACTGTGCTGCTGGCAGACTCCATGAGCCCACTGTGGTGAGGCTCCATCCTCCTCTGATGCACTGTAAATCGCCTTTAGGGCTAGAAATGCAGAGGATGAGGGGAAAGAGAGGATAACCAAGGAGATAGGGCACACTGGCTATTGGGCTGGAAAGAAGTGGGGTGATGAACAGTGCCAGAAAGAAAGGATCTAGGGGAGCCCTGGAGAGCTGGGTGGGAGGGTGGCTGCCCAGGGACCAGTCCACACTAAGCCTGGGAGCTTGGCTGGGAGAACCCACAGGGATGCAGCAGGAGGGGTCTCCTGAGCCTGCAAGGAGGGCAGAGACCAGGAGGCCTCAAGGCCAGGAGACTCGCACTGTCAGACTTTGAGCCATCTGACAAATAAGCAAAGACTTGCAAGTGTTGCAGGATCTATTCCTCATAAGAACATGTATGCAGCTGAGATGTGAAATGTGGCTAAGATTTGAATGCACTGCTGGGGACACAGGGGTTTGAACCTGGGTTAATCACACCACCATTTCCTCTGTCTTCCAAGGTTTAAATTTAAGTCTTTGAGTAAACAGCAAGGTGGAAGTGGGGGATGAGCTACAGGTAACTTGAGGACTGAGCAGAGGACGGAGGACACAGCAGAAAGGACGTGGTGTGGTAAATGTAGGTATGCACAGGGGGAGAAGAGCACTTGCCTGCCACCTACAGGGCCCCCGCCAGCACAGTCGTGTGCACATTCGGGCATGAGACACATGGGAAGGCAGTGGCAGAGCAGCACTCAGAAGGACCACCTGGTTCACAGATGGACTGTGCTGAGCTGGTGACTCTGTCTGCAGGGTGGGGAATCTTCCCCTAACAGTGCCCTGGCCTCAGGCTAAGACACCTGCTTCCTCTCTATGGTCCAACATCACAGATAACAAAATAGCTCCAGAGGAGTCAAATAAGACACTCAAGGACACCAGGCTAATAGTGAAGGGGCAGATATTTAGACCTAAAAAAGTCTGGCTCCAACATGTTTTTCCATCACAAAACACTGCAAATTTCTCACTTACATTGTCCTTGAAAACTGGTGGCAACATGGGTTAGCTTTTTTCCCAAGGACCAGATGCAAACACAAAGCCATGCAAGGCCCTGTGTGGCACCCTGACCCTGTGTGTGTGGCGGTGTCAGTGGAGGTCCAACAGCAACACACCTGCTGCCTCCAAACTCCCAATTCCCTGGCCCTGGAGCCAGTGCCCAGCACCGTGTTCTAATAAAAATAATTTACAGAAGAATTCACCCAACGGGAATTATTCATGCCTCTTTCTACTCTCAAATTCAGAGACCATGCTCATTGAAAGCTAGAAACTATGGTACAAAGCCCAGGTTGTAAGTTTCTTGTTGCTTTTCCTTTTTTATTTTGTTTCCCCAGTACCAGGGTCTTTGCACTGAGCTACACCACCACCACCCTTTTAAAGACAGAGTCTTACTAAGTCACTAATTTGCTCAGTCTGGGCTTGAACTTACGATCCTTCTGTGTCAGGCTCCCACAGTGCCGGGACTGTGCTGCCACACTTGGCCATTGCAGGTTGGGGTGGAGGATGCAATGCATAACCATCCTTATTTTTTAACCCAGCCTGGCATCCCTAAGAGAGTGGAGACATTTGTCTCAGAACATCGTCTTCACCTACCACTCCGAGGGAAATACTTCACTGAATGCAGGAATGTCTCCTTCTGGACACACGAAGCAAGGCATTTAACCACTCTGTGCCTCACTATTCCATCTGAAACCCAGATGAGAAGAGTTAGACATACTTTATTTGAACTCCAAGTCCTTAACATCTCAGTGACACTTTCTTCATTAACAAAATGGAAAGATAACCATTGCACATTGTGTTGTGTCTGCCCAGCGTCCATCTGCCCTCTGTTTAAAAACATCACCTTTACTTTCCTCTGGGTCCCAGGAGGTGCCTCCCTCTGGGAGTTACAGGGCTGGTGCTGTTCCCCAGGCCTCACCAGTCCACCCCTCCATACCTCTGGCTTCTGCAGTCAGTTCTGGGATGAGGCACAGGCACAGAACTCAACTCCAGGACATCTGCTGGAAACACTGATCACTTAAGGAAGGATGGCACTGGCCTGGGGCTGCTGGGGCCACCTGGGAAAGAGCTTATCTGAGAGTAAATGCAGCACAGGGGAAAGCAGAGCCAAGGGAGGATGAGACAAACAGAGGGAAGAGAAAAAGAGACCAGCAGAGTCCGGAGGCATTATCTGAATCCCCAGAACCAGCTGTGCTTGAAACTAACTCCTTTACTTCTGCTTACGTGATGAGTTGAATTGGGTTTTTGACACTAAACCTGAAATAATGCCCATATAATAGGCTTTCTGGGAGGCTTGGTTGAGATAATATAAGCAGTGCACTTAGCCCAGTGCCTGGCACATGGTAAACCCTCAATAAATAATGATAGCTGTTATGAGGAGCAAATGAGATGATGGATGTAAAACCACTCAGAAAGGCATAAAATGTTATATAAAAGTAAGGTGCCTATTACATGCTTTCCTGTTCTCCAGTGATCTATACTTCACATTGCAGCTTTAATGCCCACTCTCTCCTTTGCTAAATATTTCATGTGCCCAATTAGACTGTGAGAACCTCATGGCAGGGACTGCAGTTTATATTCTGCTTTAGCCATCATGGAACATAACTTGGTTGTCAAGTACACTATAGCATAGAAGGGTGGTTAAGATTGTCTGAACATCTAGATTCAAACACTGGCTCTGCCTCTGACCAGCTGGATAAACCCTGGGAGATCTCATTCCCTCAGGTCCTGGTTTTCTACTATAAGAAGTGGGGCTAATGCTGGTGACTACCTCATTTAATTGTTATGAGGATTAAGTCTGCTAATTTAATTCACTAAATAAATTAGTTACAACTATTACTAAGATAGTTGTAAAGTACATATAATAGTGCTTGGCACATAGTCATCCCTATGAAAGTGTTTGATAAGTAAACACCTGCCAATTAATTATGATAAAGCAAAAGCATTTATTGAGCATCCAATGGAACTGTATTCCTTTCTTCAATGCTGTAATGGAGTATCACAGTATCAAGCCCCTGCCTCTAAAGTGATAACAGCTATCATTTACCAAGGTCGTACTATGTTATTTCATCTGTAGTCCTCCTGTTCCATTATGCACTTTAAAGCTTGAAGGAACCAAAGAAGATGTCAACTTTGCAGATGAGAAAAGAGAGATCCAGAAAGACTACATGATTTATCCAAGGTACACAGCTTGCTAGCAACAGTGTGTGGGAGAATCAAGGCCCTGCAACTCCAGACTCACCATGCCCTTCCCACTATACCACACAGCCTAAGGAGATGATACACAAGCATATGGCCAAAACGTGTAAACACAAACAACTGCAGCTGCACGGATTCCTCCCTTTCTTTAACAAATATTTATTTAGCCCTGAAATATGTGCAACTGCCAAGAAATTAGAGAAATGGACTAGAATGAAGCAGAACCACTTCCCACCCTGTTGTTCTTAGGAAACAGGTGGTATAGTTACCTTTCACTCATTCATTTGGCAAATATTGAAGCATTTATGATTCATCAAATACTAGGGATAAATACAATTTTAACAGTGCTTATAATATCCTGGGTTTCAGTATATCACAAGTGTTCGATATTATCCCAAGGAATGAATCATTGAAAGTATCAATGGATAGATGGATGGATGGATTAATGATAGGATGGACAAATGAATTGTTTGATAGATAAATTGGTGGATGAATAAATGAATGGATGGATGCTTAAATGCATAGGTGTTTGGATAAATGGATAGATGATTGGATGGACAGATGGATGGATGGATTGAATGGGTGGATGATTGGATAGATGGATGATAGACTGATGGGTGAATGAATGGATGATGGATGGTGGACTGATGGATGGATGGATAGATGAATGGATGGATGTGTTTTTCCATGAGTATATATATTCTTTGAGTTATGTGCACTGCAGATTGTAAGGTTGCCGTCCCTTGATTTTTTCTGAAAAGATTTGATATGTAATGTGAGAGATTGAATTTGATAATTTAAGATCTAGAAAGATTCTAGAAAATTAGAAGATCCAGTTCTCTAACTTCATAGATGAGAAAAGTTGTACTCAGAAAGATGGGGCTCATATATTAGTGTTTGAGTCTGTGACCTCCTTTGCAAACATAGATTCCTGTTCCTTAAATGCCACCACATTTTAAGGAAATTAAGTTTTATTCCTACAGCTTCTCTTTGACCCAGAGAAGCCATGCCTCAAGAAGACCCCTTAGAATATGTATAACTAAGATAGTAGATCCTGCCTCTATCCCATTAGCAGAGAGTAAATCCTGGATAAGCAGTCAGAACTCTCAGTTAGTTCTTGGGGCATCGATTTATATAGCTGCTAATAAAGTCCATCTGCTCACGACGGGAATTAGCCTCTGCTTGTGATTACTGAGCAGTAATTGTTCTAGAGGGAAAACATCTGTTGCTCCTGTCCCCTAGCTTGTTGTCATGTCTAACTTGTCTCATCCCCAATGCCTATCCAGTCATGGCTGGGCTGGGGTGCTGAGATTAAGGAAGACATAGCAAAAGCTCATGTTTCATCTTTCTTTGCAAGTGTCTCTTGTCCCTTTGTCCCTCTGTCATTTCCCTCTCTTGCCCGTGTGTATTCTCTATTGCTTTTTTCCCTTTTAGTATCTTGGTTTTGGAAGCATCCATTCTGACCTGAAAGTCCTGAGCTTTCTCTCCTAATTCATTGACTATATTAGAACCTCAGTACATTTGACTCCCATGCATGGACATGCTATGGAAGCACTTTTGAAAACTACATCAGTCTTCTCAGTTTTCCACGAGATAATATCATGACCAAACAAATGGCAAACTGAGACTTACAGGTGAAACATTGGACAGAAGGCAGACATCTATTCCTTGAAGTTTTGTTACAAATCACCAAGGTTAATGTAGAATTCCGGATGCACTTTAACTGCTAGAAAGCAGTAAAATTTTTCCTGCTTCCCTGTGGAAGCAAAATATCAAATGACACAGGTTAAGAAATGCAAACCAAACCACCTGCTGTGCTCTTCAAATATTTCTAACGATTTTTCTGATGCTTTGAACCGATTTAACCTGAAGTATGTTTGGCCCCTAAACAGTTATTCCTTTGATTTTTAAACTGGAATGTAATTTAATTCAGAGTCCCAACTCTCCACAAGGCTGGAAGCAAAAAGATTCTGAATCCAGTCATACTATTTTCCTTAGGACAAAAAAATTACGGTTGATTTCTGTCCAAAAAGCATGACTGAGTCAGGAAGAAATCGGGAAAAATTGCAAAACCATGGTGACAGAAAGGAATCAGGTTGAACCTGAAGAAATCAAGTGTAGTATGTGGAGGGATTTAACTGTCAACCTGGAAATACATTCTATTCCACCCTTAGCTCCTGCCTTTCTTCAAGATATTCCTGCTTGAAGGATGATCAGAACAGAGAAAGGAGTACCCCATCCTTCTACACTAGTTTTTAATCTCTGAACCAGAAACTGTGCCACCACAACCAGATTGAGGTGCACCATGTCCCACAAGGCAGTGCACAAAGCAATCATCTCGGCATGGCAGTGCTCTTGCACTTGACACTTGTGCTGGAAATGACTGGAAGCAGACACTACGAGAGGAAGGTGATGCCGACCTGAACTGATAATGTCCACCTTCTGGTGTGAACCTGTTCTCCCAGCTCTACTTATCTGTCCTCAATGTAAGAGCTTTGCTGTAACCACATTAAGAACAATTTTCCGAGCCTGCATCCCTAAATGTTCACAGTATTTTCATCAAACATTAGGAAAGCCCTTGGTAATTTGCAGCAATTTACTATGCTTGCTTTGCTTTTAGAAAATCCACAGCAATTCAATAAATACCCAGTCACAGTGACTAACACACACACACACACACACACACACACGCACGCACGCATGCACGCACACACACAGTCTCTCTACAGCTGCCCGACAGCAGCCAGTCCAGGAAAGATAACTGTCAGGGCCTCCCACAGTCTCCCCTCTCTGTGACCCCCATGTCATCCTCTCTCCTGTTCAGTGAGCATAACATTGAAAGCCACATCCCCCACACTCACCTTGCGCTCCACCCTCTCCAGGACTCTGGGAAACAGTGGGTACACAGATGAGTGGGGTGGCCCACTGTGTGCCCAGCATGGCCTCACAGGGCTGATAGGTGCCTTCTGTTGCATTTCCAGGGTTAAGCAAGGCCCAAGGAGAAGGATCCACCTCTCCATCTGCCCTCTTAGGTACAGGCTAGTTTGGATTTATTGAACCTGTGTACAAAGGCAAAATCTGAACTCTACCCCTGCAGCCTGCTTCTTCTGCTGGTCCCTCAGTTTAATTTCTGGTCTTTAAAGTTCTTACAACGTTGCTCTGACCCATTTTTCCCATTTTCTGTGAAGTCCTGGGAGTAACCACAGAGATTCCCCCTGAGTGAATGTTCTACCCTTTACTGCTTTCCAAAAAATACACTTCTATAAACCATCAAATGAGAACCATGGGTATCATTCTGTCGGTGAAATCCAAGTTCTGGTAGAGACTTACTGCTTCAGGGCCCAAGGCTGAATCTTTCATGCCTTTCCCCATGTCTTCAGCAAAAGGTCCGGTATATAAGAAGTGCCTAAATACACACTGACTTTAATAAATGAAATAATTCACTTATTGAACACCATTGTCTGTATGACTTAGACCGTGGGCACAAGAATTCCCCATGACCTCTGCATCTTGCCCCTTCGGTAAATCCAAACCTAACATTTCCTGGATGTCTCCATCGGCAGCCGTTAGCCAAGCATAGCACTGACTCCCCAAGTAAAGGGGATCATCCACTGGATGCCATGTGTCTCCTCTCACTCACCCATTCACAGCCCCTAGGTTACTGGAGGCAGAGTCTGGCAGTGGCCATAGAGGTGCAGCTCTCATGTTCCCTCCTCCGAGACACCCTTCTTCAACTGCCAAGGCTTGTGCAGTCTGCCCACCACCCATCTCCAGCACTCGCCAGCACAGAGGCACCATGGCCTCCTGCCACAGCCAGTGTCCTATAGCACTAAGGCTGAGTGGTACCTTCTAACTGGGCCACCCACTCCCCTGTGGCAGGACGCAAATCTCCAAAGGCTGCCTTGGGAGCCACCCCACAGTATCTCCAGGCTGGAAATCTTCTCAGCTACCAGCAGCCTCACAGGCAGCTAGCTACTTTTCTAAGTTGTGCCGTGTTCTGTGTTCACCACACCACTTCCCAGATGCAGATGCATGCTGTGACGGGTGCCGAGACACACACCAACAGCCCAGATGGCCCCCGCCCCACGCTGTCCTTCAAACACATAGCCCCATGACACAGCTTCATGTGATCAAGGCCTGCAGTGAGCCTGGTGCCAGGAAAGGGATGGAGCAGGGATGTTAAATGGTGCCGCCTGCATCTATGGCCTGGATGAGAAGTCCCCAAAAAGGCATGTTTGGTAAATTCATCCAAAAATCACAGGTGATAAGCACTGGGGTGAGAACAAATCCTTCACACAAACACAATGTATTAAATATTTAAAGTTGCTACATAGATCTAAAGAGCCAGGTTATTTATTTTTGCAGGGTTGATCAATCATTTGCTTCCCTAAAGAATGCTAGGCCTTTAACTACTCATCTGATTCTGTCTGCGGCAGCCACAATGCCACCACCCGGATGCTTAATATTTCATCCACGTGGCTCCCAGGCAGACCGCTGTCTGTATGAGGCTGCTTCTCCAATGGGACTGATCCTTCTGCCTACACCTACTGCACTCCCTCCCCAAACTTAAAAGGTAAAGGACAGAAATGAAATAATAACTGTTTATTTCTTTTCCTTCTCACTTCAAACAGGAGATTTACTTTCAAAAACCCCATTAAGGGTTGATGTGTCTACTGAAAAACTGCTGCTGACTTAAAAAGCACCAGCAAATTACATTGGCCTGCAGCACCCAGTAGCTGTAAGGCTTCAAGATAAGGGCAGGTTCTTGTCTCAGGACTGTTGAGTGGTTTGAATTGATGCCAGCCCAGCAGCAATTGCCTTTCCATGCCTTGGGTGCCAGGAAGGATCCCACTATTTGTCAGTCTCAATGATAACGATAAACAGGTATTAAGTACCTACAGGTAAGCTAGACATGGTACCAGATACAGAAACAAGGACTCTGCCCTCAAGTTGCTTCAGCCTAGAAGGGACAAGACAATGAAACTGTCACTGTCTTGGACACCCAGTCTCATCAAGGTTTTGGTGTCTACCTGGCAGCCTGTTACTTTGTTCAGTGTCACACTTAATTGCTATTACTGATTATTCTGTCTAGTCAGAAGCCAGCCTTGTCATTGCTGAGGGAATACATGGGGATAGAGGTATATGTCAAGTACATGTGCGTGTAAGATGATAGGACAAGTTGTACTACCCTAGGAGAATCTGTCTGATCTAAATGCTGAGTAGTGGGCACTTCCATCATCTTGGTTCATTTAGCCTGCTATAACAAAATACTCTAAACTGGGTGACCTATAAACAACAGAGATGTTTTTTCAGTTTAGAGGCAAGGAAGTCCAAGATCAAGGTCCTGGCAGATCCAGTGTGTTACAAGGGCAATTTTCTGATTTATAGATGACCCCTCCTTTTTGTGTCCTCTCAGAAGGACAAGGGTGTCCCTCAGGCCTCTTTTATAAGGTCACTAATCCCAGTCATGGGGCTCCATCTTCATGACCTAATCACCTGAAGACCTTGCTTCTATACCATTACTTAGAGATCAGGTTATAAATGTGGGAATGGGGAGATCCAAACATTCAGACCATAGCATGTATAATCACTATCAACATCCTAATTCTATGGGTTAAGGGGGATTTTGTCCAAGTCCATTTGACATTGTTTGTTATCATGTCTAAAAGAAGAAATTTTTTAAATTTATATATATATTTATTGGTACATTTTAGGTATAAAATACATTTACATTTATCATTGGGTGTTTGTACCAGAACATGATGTATCTTAGTTTTTATTTTTTCTCCCATTACCTGTGCACCCTTCACCCCCTCTACCCTTCCCTATTTACATAGACTTTGATTCCGTCTTTTTTTCTTTCTCATAATTTTTCCTTTCCCTTAAAAGAAGAAACTTTGTTGACATCAAATCTGACAAGGGCCTAGTTCTAACATAGACATTTTCCAGATGTAGAAGTTGGGGCCCAGTAAGTACAAAGACTTGCTTATATTATCTGATTGTTTCCACAACATTCACTAGCAATGCTTAGCCTCCTAATTGTAGAAATAAGCAAACTAAGTCCTTGGAAGCCAGTCTGGGATAAGGCTGAGCTGTGTCATACAAACACACACACACACACACACACACACACACACACACTTATTCCCAACTAACCATGCCTTCTCCTAGCCTATCACTTAAGGGGACATTCCCTCCACACCCATCAGAAAGCTTGCTTCTCAGTTCTCACCTGGTTCCAGCCCTCTCTGTCCCTTAAGCACTCCTGGTTTTTTCCTGAAGATTTCTTCTGTCAAGGACATTGTTGTCCAAGAATATCTCTCTAACCACACTACACCTTCTATCACACTGCTCAGCTTCATTTTTATATAACATATAACTCTTATTTGTTTATATGTTTTTGTCTACTTTGCTGTAAAATATTTCTGGTGCCCAATGGACTGGTCGCGTGACAATGGAGCCACACAATGCAGGCAGTCTGAGTTCAAGTGCAGACTTGTTGGGGGAGAAATGGCCCAGAAGGGACCAAATATATGGGCTGGGCCAGCAGCATTCAGTGCGTGCACACCCAAGGTGACACCCAGGGCCAAGAAACTCAGTGCTCTCTACTCTCACTCCAAGAGCTTCCTTCACCCCTGCGGAAACATTTGCATAAACAATTCATTCATTGGGACTCAAGGCACTGTTTACCAAATCAAGTTCTGATCCTTCAGACTGTGCTTATTTTTTTTTCTTTGTCAGGGCCACCTACCCACTGGGATAGAGAGAGGCTTGGTGCCTGTGTGTTTCTAGGCAATACTTCTCTCTCCATCTGCCCTGCATCTGGAAAGCACATTTCCCCTCCTCCTGTACTTCAAGGGTGAGCTCCAAGAGAGACAAGGACCCTAGGGTCATGCACTGAGCATGTGTGCACAATCCATTCTCGCTGGATGAACTGAAAACAGGTAAAGGTATTCACAAACAATGTTCACAAAATCACACAATTCATCCTGGCTTTCCCTTCAGTTAGGTTAATTTGAGAAGATTTATAATAAGTGGCTTCTCTCATCCTCTGAGTAAATCCTTTAATAATTTCTAACTCATTGGCTGATTTACTTTGTGCCTCAAGTCACTGAAGATTTGCGGGAATTTTGACATAATTGAGGAACTGGGAGTAAGAAGATGGATGAGAGAATAGTAAAGCCCAGTGGTGATGAGTCCATAAAGATAGCCCCCCAGTTGCTGACGGTCAGGTGCACACTTGTGCCACAGCACACTACGTCCCTGAACAGCGTGAGCCTGCCCACTGCACGTGGTCTAACTGCCAAGTGTGTTACCAGGAACCTCTATTTGCATTTCTCTCAGCCATCAATTATAACACATCTTTTTCTTTTAAAAAAAAAAGCTTTATCTTTTTCTCATTTATCTTCACTCTGAATTCTTCCATGTCAAGCTTGTTATCTTTCTGTAGTTCCCTGCACATCTTTGCTGCTATGAAGCCCAGGGTAAAGTGGTCAGCAATCTTATATTTTTTGTTTTGTCTTTTGTTTAAATAGCAAATCTGACTTCATTGCCAAAGATGAAGGCTTATCTTTCCCTCTGAACTTTTTAGACCAAATTCTTCTCAGTGAACTGAGGCACTCATTTTGTTTTTCATTTATTCACTGTTTGTGACTCATTGTGCAGTTACACAGTGTCCTTCTGGGGCTCACCCTCAGTGGGGCATCCAGACCGTGCACAGGACCGCTCTGAAGGGACAAAACGCACCCCAAGGTAGTGGAGCAGCAAGGCCTATGACATTCAAACAGCCCACATGCTGCAGCTGTGCACATATTTAATAGGGATGGTGCATCCTGGCTTAATTGCTAAGTGATGGCCCTGCTAAGTAGGCCCTAGGCCTGAAACAGGACTCAGTGCAATCTTGAAATCATATAATTTTTCGCCTCAATGAGCATGCAAATGTATTAGGGGGAGAAAAGAGAGAAAGGGGTTTTGAGTCAAAGACTTCTAAAAATGGCAAGGATGAATGATAAAGGGGCTTAGATCACAGGCACAGGAGGTCGCACCAAGTCCCCGTCCTCTTTCCCACCCAGCACAATGGAGCAGGAAAGACCTCAAGGTGGGCAGCTGTGCTGAGGTAGCTCAGTACTCGCTGTCCCTCTCACTTAAGCACTGCTCTGGGACAGTTGCCAACCTGACAGTGATGAAGATGAGGAATAAGTGACAGGAAGGGGGAGACAAGGCCCCTGACTGGCCAGCAGGGAGACAGAGACATCTGAGCAGAGGTGCACACATATGCACCCTCCAGGCCCCCTCATTTTATAGGACACACATCTCCACTTGAGATTCCCCAGAGCCAAGCTTCTCCGGAGGCACAGATGCGCTCCACTCACTTGGTCAGAAGAGCTAGTAGACCTTAAAGTGCCCATCCAAACCAAAAGGGAAGATATTTAAAGAATTTCTGACACTGTCAGAAGAGTCAGCAAAGACAACTTTCTCCAGTTTTCTGGAATTTGGATAGAGGAAAGGGTAGGGGACCCATGTTTCTCACTAGTGCCCTCCCCACCCTTGCATGCCCCTATGAGCCAGCAAGTGGCTTCTGCGTGTGGCTGCCCACCTGGGGATGCAGTGTGCTCCATTAGGGGCTGGAGGCTTCCTGTCTGATGGCTACATGGAGAGACGCTCACAAGCATGAGTTCCCTTAATTCCAGAAAGCCAGTTTGCTTGTAACTCCAGGAACCGAGAAATGTAAACTCTGGGTCTGCACCATAATGTCACTAAGGTAAATTAGTATTCTCAACACTTACAGAACTCACAATGCCAATGATACAATGAATGCACTCTCCAAAATCCTGTGAGAGCTGGGCATGGTGGCCCACACCTGTAATCCCAGCACTTTCAGATGCTGAGACCGGAGGATCACAAATTCAAAGCCAGCCTGGGCAACTCAGGGACTTACTGAGATATCTCGATCAAGGCTAATTGGAGTCCTACATGCCTCACTTATCTGTATGTCAAGTTCTTTTCCCCTACTTGGGAAGTTTTCTGCCATTACTTCTGTGAAGAGATTTTTTATGTCATCTCCACTCTCTCCTGTTTCTTCATTGACTCCAATCAGTCTTACGTTATTCTTCTTTGGATCATCTAGCAGCTGCTGGATTGATTTCTCCTGGTCCCTTACAATTTTAAAGCAATTTTTCTTTTCCTGGTCACTAATTGCAAATCTTATCTTCTATATCTGAAATTCTGGCCTCAAATTGGCTCATCCTGCTCCATAGACTTTCAATGGAGTTTTTAATTTCCTAGAAATCTGTTTGCATGTGTTTTTTGGAATCCATTTGTTTCCTATGTTGGGATTCCATCATGTTCCTGAGCTCCTCTCTAGATTTATTAATCATGTCTTGGACTATGAGCACAATCTCTGCTGTTATCTAAGAAATTATTTCTGATTTCATTTTTTCCAGATCCTCTTTTGTTGCCAGTTCAGGGAGTCGAGGTGGTTAAGCATCAGAGTGTTCCATCTCTTTTCCCTTTGGGGCTGCTCTTGGTGATCTGGAAGGCTGGTTTTGAGACTTGTTTACATGTCTTCCCATTTCAACAAGGGGGTGGTGCTGCTGGTGCCCATGAAGCTCACCTCCTTTGTGCTGGCGGGGATGGTATGGCAGCCTGGAAGCCTCCTCTTGTGTGCTGGGAGCAGCTCACCTCCCCTGTGCTGGTGAGGGTGCCCCCCTATGTCTTTGATTCTCCTAGTTTGACTTCTCTGGCCTCCAGCCAGGACACAGCACTTTTGTCTTGCAGCTGGTGGGAGGGGAACATAACAGCCAAGAAGCTGCATGCACCACGTGGACTGAATCACAAAGCAATCTAGGATATCTCAAAATAACAAATAAGCAAAGGACTGGGGATATAGCTAAGTACAAAGGCCTTGGGTTCAATTCCCAGTACCATGCACACACAAAAATAAAAACCCAGTGGAAAGCTGACTCCTTGGATTTCAACATTGCAAGGAAGGGTGAGGTCAAATGTGCTAAGGTTATGGCAGGGAAAATCAATTTCACTATTGGACAGGAGTAAAGACTTGGTAACAACATAGTCATGAGGATTTAGATTTCATGAAGGGGGGAAACAACATGTCTCCAAGAAAAAGCATATATCTTTTCCTTCTTGTGTTCTTTAATTCCAAAGTAATCCCATTTTAATTACATTTATAAATAAAAAATGGTTAATATTGTGCCATGTAAGACACCCACACCCACCTTAAACTGCACTTTAATTTCCAACTCAATTGCACATATAAATTTGAAAACTGAATACTGGAAAGATGAGAACAATTTCACAGCCTCCCTCACATGAGCCGCTTTGAAAACCACAGTTGCACTTTAATTCCTTCAATTGTATGTATAAATTTTTTAAAAGTTAATGCCACATTGTAGAGAAGAGCTTTAATTGAGTGTTAACGAGCTGCCAGATCAGCTTCTAGCCAGCTCCCTTGAACAGCAGGGAGCCTCAGAGGGGTCCTGTGACACAGAATGCAGAGCATCTAAATAAACCGTGTGCACCAGCCACCTCCCATAGAAGACTCACTGCACCGGCCTTGGGCCTCAGGCCCAGACTTCACAGTGAAAGGGTGGGATTAGTTGGGATGAGAGCACAGAGAGGGATGTGGCACACCTGCAGGATGCTGGGATCCTAGGCCATCCAGCATTTGTGCCCTTGGCAATCCTGGGACACAAGGGCCAGAAAAACCTGAGGAGGCCTCTAGGCCTAGACTGCTCTACTTTGAAAATGAAGAAACAAGAAACAACTCATAGAGGAGGCTGGATGACTTGATCAAGGTCGCACAGTGAGTTAATGGCCAGAATCCAAAACAATGTCACGTGCTTTTTTCTTTCCAATTCATAAACCACTGATACACAGAAATGCTCTTAAACTTGGAGTTTGGTTTTAACACAGTCACACACATTATTTTAAAAGACACAAAAAGATGCAGGATATTGTGGCTCAGTAGTAAAGCACTTGCCTAGCTTGCACAAGGCCCTGAATTCAATCCCTAGCACCATTAAAAATAATTTTAAAAGCACAAGATTTACACTGTAAAATGCAGCTCTCTACCCCACAGCTGCCCCTGGATAATCCTCACACTGAGCCCCAGGAGCCCCTCCACTCCCATGTGTCATGTAGGGGCTGCTGTACACCTGTAATCCTCACACTCTTTCCTCCTGAGAATGTTTGTTTGCTTTCTGTTCTGGAAGTACTGCGGACTCAACTCAGGGCCTTCACACTGAGATACATCCCCTGCCTCTCTTTATTTTATTTTGAGATAGGGTCTCACTAAGTTACCCAGCCCACAATTGAATTTGTAATCCTCCTACCTCAGCCTCCCTGAGTGCTGGGATCACAAGTGTGCACCATCATGCCTGTCTCGGGGAATGTCTTTTGATTCTGTCCTATAGTTCCCTGGACTTGAGGTCTTCAGCTTCAGATTTAATTCTAGCTTCTGAACCCCACTGACAAGATTAGTACCATTCTCATCCCCAACATTTTGTCCTCCCATACACCACAACTGCCCTGCTCTGGAAGAAACATCGAGGAACTTTAAACATCACAAGCTTCCTGATATTAACAGGGATGGGCAGATGTTTGCTTTCATGGCTTCGGGCAGTTTTTTCAGGCTTTCTTATGTGGAGAAAGATTGCCTTCAGGCCTGGGATATTTCTAGAAATACAGTACTTGGTGGAAAATTTCTTCTCCCTGTTTTATTTATCATCTTTCTATATAATTCCCATTAATGGAGAAGTGGGCTTTCTTGATGGAGCACATTTTTTCCACTCTGTTTCTAACCTACTGGGTGTTTTGTTCTGCTTTATCAACTTCTTCAAATTTCTCTGTTGTGTTTTAAATTTTCTTTTGTCCTGTGTTCAATTATTTGGGGATATTTCTTGTCTTTTGCTGTCCTTTTTGTAGCAACCTATTCTGCTTCCAGTGATGCAATATTTTTATTCTGAGATCAGAGGATTACATTTTCAACTTTCTTCTGGGTCCTACATTGTCTTTTTTCTCCTAGTTCCTTTTTTAAAACTTTATTTAAATCAGAAGCTATGGCATACACCTGTAATTCCAGCACTAAAGGAGGCTGAGATAGAGGATTGCAAGTTCAAATCCCACTTGAGCAACTTAGAAAGACCCTGTCCCAAAATAAAAAATAAAAAGGCTGAGAATACTGCTCAGTGCTGAAGTGGCCCTGGTTCTGATCCCCAGTATCATTAATAATAGAAATTAATCAATAAGTAGACAAACAAACAAGAAAACCTTTGTTTACATTGGTCTTTGGTTTTCACATTAGAGTTTTTACCAACTGTCTGGATGTCTCAGTCCATTTCTGCTGCTACAACAGCACACCACAGATGGGTAGTATCTAATCACTAGAAATGCATTGATTCAAGGCTCCTGCAAGAAAAAGGAGGGGCAGAAGCTAATGAAGGCCTTCTAACTGCATCATCTCATACAAAGCAGAAAGAGTACAAGATAGAAAAAGAGGCCCCACGGAGGTCCCTGTTTGGAAGGAGCCCATCCCCAGGACAACAGCCCTCATGCCCTACTCACTGTGCATGGGCCCCTCCTTCCAACACTGCTGTGTTGGGGATTAAGTCTCTGACACACTGTTTGGAGGACACATCACACCATCACACTGGTAACCCTTGCAGCTTTTGTCACATTTAGGAGAAAACCACCAGAAAGCTAATTGGAAGCCTTGTGTTCAGAAGCTAGATTGTGTGGGGTCACTGGGCTAGGGCCACATATATTGATTCTCCTCTTTCCAGGCACACAATAGGCTTTGTGGCCACCAAAGCTAGCTGTGGGCATGTGATCTGACTGACTGTGACTGATGGCTGTAAGCAGAAGAGATGAGTTTCCTCCTTTTTTCTGTCATGGAATCAGTAGACCCCCAGATGATGGTAGCTACATCACCTCTGTCTTGATGCAAGGATGATTAAGAGAAGAGAACTAAGAGATCCACAAATGACAGTTAATGTAATAAAAAGAAAAAAAACTTGTATAGTGTAACTTACTCCAATTTGGGGATTGTTTGTTGTTATAGCGGGACAAGCACCATCCTGAAGGATGCAGAAATGGACACTCGGAGTGAAAAAATCCAGGGTGCTCCATGAAAACTAATGCGTCAGACACCTAAATATGTAGCAAAGGCCTAATGGTCTGGCGGTGGGCAACAAGCAAACTATCTAGGATTAGATAAATGGTGGGATATTTTAGGCAACAGGAAAACATCTGGTAAAATTTTCATCAGCAATACCTTGGGAAACAGATAACAACTGCAATGAGTAATTTTATGTGTCAATCTGACTGGGCCATGGGGTGGCTACACTGCTGGTTAAACATTATTCTGCATGTGTCTGTGAAAGTGTTTCTGGATGACATTAACATTAGAATATATAGACTGAGTAAAACAGATTGTTTTCTATATTCAGCTTCCCATCACTATGACAAAATACCTGAGAAAATCAACTTATAAGAGGAAAGATTTATTTTGGCTCATGGTTTCAGACATTTCAGTCCATTGTCAGCTGGCTCCATTGCTTCTGGGCTGGTTTCCAGGCAAGCATATTACGATAAAAGGACTTGGCAAAGAAACTCTTCCCACCTCATGACAGTCAGAAAGCTGAGAGAGAAAGAGCCAGAGAAGAAAGGGCCATGGACAATATGGGGTCCCTAAGACCATGCCCTCATGAACCACTCCTTTTATTTAGGCCCCACCTCCTAGCTTTCCATCACTCCCACAAATGCCATCAAATTATGCATTCATCAGTGGATTAATCCACTGATGAAGTTAAAGCCCTCATGCACTAATCACCTTCCAAAAGTTCCACCTCTGAAAAATGAGACTTTGGGAGGGCATTTTAGATCCAAACTGTATAGCACATTCTCCAATGTGGATGGGCCTCATCTAACCTGAAACAGAACACAACACTGAGTGAAGAACTATTTTTCTCTGCCTGACTGTATGGGAGTTGAGACTTCAGTCTCCTTCTCCCCTCAGACTCAGATTTGGACTAGCTGTTACATCCTCTGCTCTCCTACTTCTCAGGTCTCTGGACATGAGCTGGAATTGTAACTTTACTCTACCATGTCCAGACTGCTCAGCCTTCAAATTATGTGAACTGGTTCCTCGGAATAAATTAATAAAAGTACTGTTTTATTCCTCTGGGGAACTCTACTACAATAGCCAAATGAACATGTAATTCTGAAGAACCAGAGTATTAAGAAAGTGTTTTTGTTGATATTAGTTGCAACGGGCACAAAGCCAATTTGTGGGTATCCAAGCAGGAATGAAAAGAAACAGAGAATCAACAATTTAGGTATGTTCATGTTTGGAAGAAGGAGCTGCTTCTCAAACTCAAATAGCAATAGAAAAAAATGAAAAGAGTTATAAGAAAAAAATTAAAGGATGATTATAAATTAATTTATAGTAAAAACTACAAGAGAATGGCCACCATAGTTGTTATGGCTTGTATCTAGTTGTCCTCCCTTCCCCAAAGCCTTATGCCCTCATAGGTGGGGCTTTTTGGAGCTGGCTGGATCTAGGATGTGTGATACTGGGATTAAGGGTACTCGATACTAAATTAGTTCACTGATTGAAATTACCATAGTTCTTAGTGTGGATAGTGAAAGCCCCACCATGGCTGTGGGTAGCACCAATCAATAGGCTTGTAGCCTGGATGGAATATAAATGGATAGAAGAAAGTCTATCCAGGCTTGTAGTTGCTGCTTGCCGACTTCTACCTGCCATGCCATGGACTATTTCTTCTCTGCAATGTTTTATATATTGTCCCAGCAACAAGAAAAGTAACTAAGAAAATATTCAATGCTAGAACTCCTGAATGGATAAAGGTATCCATTTAAAAAGTTAATAATTAAAATAAAAAGACATGGTATCTTAGTTACTTTTCTCGTTGCTGAGACAAAATACCAGACACCCACAAGTTAAAGGAGGAAAGGCTTATTTCAGCTCACAGTTTGTAGAGGTTTTGGTCCATAGTCAGCTGGCTCCCAGGCAGGGCAGAATGGCAGAGGGGCATTGCAGAGGAGAAACAATTCATGACATAGCAGGAAGAAGGGAGCAAAGCACCAAGAAGCAGTCTGCATTCTTCCTGTCCTTTTATATTTCATCCAGATTATAAGCCTATTGATTGTGCCACCCACACCTCTGAATTGCAATACCTATGAATTCATAAGGCTTTGGGGGACTCCTAGATACAAGCCATAACACATGGCATCCAAAAATTCCTTTCAAAAGAAAAAAAATGGCTCAGAGAAGAAGCTAAAGGGATGGCTTGCCAACCAAGATCTCATAATGTTTTCCAAGGTACTTCATATGAAATCAAGAGGAAAAGAGTCAGGGAGCAAAAAAAAAATTAGATCATATATATATATATATATATATTTGCAAATTTAAAAAGTTTTCTGCAAAAGCACTGTATGTGGCTATAGCACACAGAATTGACCATAATATACAGAACAAGTTAATTTTATGCTTGAAAGTTGTATATTATTGAAAGAAAGCCTGGACTGTGACTCTTAAAACTGAATATGAGCCCAGAGCTCCCATGGTCTATGGATAGAAAACTGGTTCAGAAGGCTCCTCCAGTCTGAGGGAAGGCACGTTCCCCAGTATCCACCACAGATCATCCCACAGAGGATAAGGTCAAAGGAAGAACATTGACAATGCCAGAGCAAGAGACCACAGAAGCCCCAGGGCAAGGCAACACCTCCAGAACAAAGAAAAGATGATCAAGGAGTACTCCCCTCTCCTAGGCCAGGTGCCCATGGAACTCACTAGCCACTGCACTTCTCTGTGCACTGGAGTTGTTCTGTGCTTGTCCACAACTAGGTATCTATGTGTTTAATTTCTGGGTCACAGATGGCCAGGAGTTTGGGCCTGAATCATCCTGAGCACCATCCTTTTGTAAAGAGATGTATATCATGGGCTAGTGTTCCACAGATTGCTTTTGAGGCCACAGTTCACTGAGTGAGGAAAACAATATCAATACACTCTGCATGTGGGAGGGAGAGCATGTAGAATATCCACTGACCAGAGGGGAAGGCTGTTGTGCCAATTGTTCATAAGTATCTTAATTCTCTTTCCAGGTACTGGTAAATTTTCACTCCATTACCACCTTTAAAGTTGTACATGACCACATGATTTGCTTTGACCAATGAGAAGTATGTGGGAACATGTGTCACTTCCATGGGAAACTTTAACAACCAGTGCAAACACTCTTAGCAGGAATGCAAATTAGTACAGTCAGTATAGAAAACACTGCAGAGGTTCCTCAAAAAAACTAAAAATAGAATCATCATATGATCCGGCAATCAGCTTCTGGTATATATCCAAAGGAAGTGAAATTGGTATGTTGAAGAGACATCTGCACACCCATGATCACGACAGCATTATTCACAATAGCTAAGATGTTTTAGCAACCTAAGCATCCATCAATGAATATATGGATAAATACAAAATATTTAGCCTTCCTTTCAAAAAGGAAGTTCTGTCAGTTGTGAAAACATGGGTCAGCCTGCAGGACATTAAGTTCAGTGAAATGATCTGGGCACAGTAAGACAAAAGAGCCATGATCTCAGTTTCAGGTGGAGTCTCAAAAAGTTGAACTCATAGAAGTTGGGAGTAGAATGGAGGTTACCAGGGACCATAGAAGGGAGGAGAGGATTGGAAAGATGTTGGTTAAAGAATATAAAATTTCAGTTAGACATGATAGATAAATTCAAGAGATCTATTGTACAACATGGTAACTATAGATAATAGCAATGTATACTTGAAAATTGCAAAGAAATTCAATTTTAACTGTTCTCACCATTAAAAAATTGAGGGACTGTTAATTTTCCCAATTTAGCTATTCATATATACCATGCTGTACATCATATGTCAATTTTTAAAATAAGCTAATTAATTAACTACATTAAAAATTTACAAAAGCATTTAAAATATTGGCGCAGAATCCACTGCACACTACATTCCTCTGTCATAAGAACGGCCTCATGCCTGATAGTTACTGCTCTGTTAATTTAAGCTCCTGGGTGAGCAACCTGCAGCAGAACCCCCAGCAGTAGCTCAAGTAAAAAAAGAATGTTTATTGGTGCAGATCTGTAAGATGAATGGCTTGTTTGTTACTGCAGCACAACCTCATCTATGCTGCTCACAAAGCTTATCTTGGTGGGCTTCACTGCAGACTGGAAATCAGTGGGTCTTTGATTGAGCTACTCCTGGTGTCTGAAAATCTTTTCTTAGATGCTAGTTTTCCTAGAGAGAAATCATCCAATCTCCTGCGTGGGAGGATTGGTCGGTTGATTTGGGGAGCAAGATAAGAGAAGGCTAAAACTCACTGTTTAGTGTACAAACTTTCACTTGGTTCTTCTTTATGTTCAGAACAATTTTACACCTGCCCTCCTCTGTGCAAATTTTCAGCAGAAGTTTCTGCTGGGTGGGCGTAGTGCAGTCATGCAGCCACGCAGGCTGAGGTGGCAGCCTGAGCATTCACTCTTTTCAGCAATGGAGCCTTCTCTCTCCAGCCACAGAAGATCAGTGCTTTCACAGCCAGGCCAGCCCTGCAACTGGCTTTTTGTTTGTTCCGTGTCTCCTTCCCTCCTGCCCCCCCCCACTCTGCACATCTCTTCTCTCCTCCTCCTCTTCTTCCCTCTCTCTCTCTTTCTCTCTCTCTTTCTTGTTTCAACTTCTCTATTTTAAAGTAGTACCTGTCTTTCACATGCTTTCTTGTTCCTAATATTTGTGGTCAGCTCTCCTATGTTATTGTGTCTTTCTTTAATCTCTGCGTATTACCAACGTTCATTTCCGTGTCTAATCCTTTACTGTCACTTTGGTAGCCACTGGAGGAGGAACCAAGATAAAATCATGTGCTCACAACTCCAAGTTTAACCAAAACTCCTCTACCAGTTACTAATTCCACTTAAAATTCTTAACATCACTTGCTGCCATGAAGGAATTAGGTTTATTTATCAGTCAGTTTTTAAGTATTTACTGAGAGATTCACATACCATATGGAAGACACTGTCATAGGAACAAGAAAAACTGGAAGCTTTTTTTTTTATTCAGGAATCTTTCTCTCTCTCTCTCTCTCTCTCTCTCTCCTAGAACATAAGAAACATGATCATATATCATTTATCTCTGTAACCCCAGGATTAGCTCAATGATGATTATTTAATAATCAGTGAATGTCTGTAATATCTATAGCACAATGCCAACCGTGCTCATCTAAAGAATCGACATGTTACAGCTTCATATAGATAAATAATGGAAGACAGTATATTTTTGAAGGGGCTAATATTAATGAAGCCAAGTTGGATTTTTTGAGTAGTAAAATTTTTCAAAACAAAAATCAGAGATTCAGAGAAATTAAGCAAATTTTTTGGCATCATAAAATATTATAGTTACTATTCACTTATGTATGTGTACTCACACCTGGTCTAGAGTTTCAATCAGTTAGAGCCTAGGTACTAGTGGCATACACAGGGCATTTGGCACTGGGGTCCATACCTTACACTTACACAGCATCTCACAGAACACAGGACTGTCCGTGACCTTGACTAAGGAAAGCTTCAGGGAGGACGTGGAATTTCACCAGGAAGCTGAGCACCAGAAGGATACATAGCACCCCAAGGCAACTCTAAAGAAGAGCTCTCAACATGAAGTCATCCCAGGAAAGAGCATGAGTCCTCCTCAGACTGTGGAGTCATTCTGCACAACAAGCCCCTTGTCTCCGTCCATTTGTGCTGCTATAACAGAAGACTACAGGTGGTGTGATTTACAATAAACAGAAATGCATTTCATCCAAAAATACTTTTAGAGGCTGGGACATCCAAGTTCAAAGTGCTACCAGGCAAGGGCCTTTCATGCTTCTGACATGGCAAAAGGATCACTATGGGGAGGGAGGCTAGAGAAGGAGGATGAGCTCACTTCCAAGATTGCAAGTCCATCCTGCTATAAGACACCAACCTCTTCATGAAGATGGAAACTTTTGATCTTCTGACTTCTTACAGACTCCACCTGTCAATACTGTTGCACTGGAGATTCAATTTTCAGCACATTGGAACTTTGAGGAGCACATTCAATCCAGCCTTCCATCCCCATTCCCCTATGTACACATAGGAGACTTAACCCCAGGTGCAACAATGATGAGAGGTTGGGCCTTCAGGGGTGATGAGGCCATGAGGGCTGTGCCCTCAACAATGTACAAAGCCATGTCTTGGGGGTCGGCTCCTGACAAGGGATGAACTCAGCTTCTTCCTCTCTCTAGTGCTTTCTCACCGTAAATGACTCTATCATTCAGTGACACAGCAAGAAGGCCCTCTCCAGATATGACACCACCATCTTGGACTCCCCAGACTCCAGAACCATAAGCCAAATCCATTTCAATGCATTATAAATCACCCAGTCTGTAATATTTTCTTATATAACCACAGAATAGTTTGAGATGTTCATCAAGCCCTTTCTTCTAAATTTCCAAAAGCACAGACCAACTGAAGGCCCCAATTCCTAGGGAAGGTTAGGGGGCAGAAAACTTGGACAATTCAATCAGAGGCATGCATGTAATTTATTGAGTAACCTCTCTGGGGCTCCATCTCCATGCTCTTTAACCCTTAAGGTACAACCCTGAAGGCAGCAGCCCTTCCCGGCAAATGAAGAACATCCTAAACCAGTTCAAGATCAAGGGCTGCAAACTCGAGCTCAGAGTTCTGATCTCACCCACCTCTGCTCTCTCTGTGTATGCTGCCTCCTCACACTCCATTTAAAAATACACCATCTGCTCTCTCTGGTCTCCATGTTCTCCTCCATGTCTACTGCCCTCACCTTGCTTGGGTGAGCACCAAAGAACATTGAGGGCCCAAAGACAGGTGGAGAAAAGATGAAAAGCAGCAGAGTTCCTGAATTGCTGAGGCATGCTGGAGCCAAGCCCACCGGGGCTCCATGAGCAAAGTCAAAATAACCAACTAGACCGAAGAGATGCTCTGATATGGGGAGGTGGTGTATCTTGAGGTGGCGTCCTGTTTGAGATGAAAGGGAACAATCCAGGGGCCATAGCAAAGGCCCTCATAGACTCCTGAAGCTGAGAGACTAGGCGACAAGGGAGAGATGGGCAATGAGAGGGGCGGCCCTGGGTCTGTACCCTGCCCTGAAGCAGAGAGGCACGTTGCTGGGTTTGCTGAGATAATTCTCTGGAGTGCATCAGAGGGTTGCACTAAGGTGGGTCTGTGAACTCCCACCCAGATGGTACCAGTGTCTGAGGACAGGAAGCAGCCTTTCAAACCTGCCCAAACTCACAGATGGGAGTGGGAGGGCTGAGTCAGAGGCAGATGAGGAGCTGGAGTGCATTGAGTGATAGAGTCTTCAAATCAGGTTGAAAATCTCCATTCCAGTGGTCTGATTGCCAGGATTTTAACAGCCCATCTACTAGTTTTAAAGTCCCAAGAGTTTCAGGCTTCCATTCCTAATCCTGGCTGGAATTAACCCTCAGAAACAGATGTGTCAATCAGGCAGGAAAATCACAGTAAACTTGCACAAAATGAGGGGCTCAAGGGAGGAGACAGGAAGAATGCAATTGCAGGAGCCCATTCACTCTGGTTCAGAAGTTTTGAAAGTTCCATTTTTAAAGCCTGAAACTAAATGACGAACTGTGATGGTTCATTGCAGGTGCCACTTTGAAGGAACTAGGAACACGTGGAAAACTGACAGAGCATTGTTTTGTGTGTGTCTGTAAGGGTGTTTCTAGAAAAGATGAGCATATCGATCTTACTGGGTAGATCTGCCCTCAGTGTGTGCATGAACCATCCAATCAGCCAGGGACCTGGGAAAGCAAATACAGTAGGTGAATTTGTCTCTTCTTTGAGAGGTGGAGTAACCATTTTTTCCACTGCCTCAGACCTCAGAACACTACGCTCACTGCTTTCTGGACTCTGGGACTTGTACCAGCAACATCCTGGACTCTCAATCTTTCAGCCTGGAATTGAGAGCTACCCCATCACTCTCCCCAGTTCTGAGGCCTTCATGGACTGAGGCATGCTATTGGCATCCCAGGTCTCCATCTGCAGACATCTAACTTCTCAGGAGCATAGTCACATGAGCACAGCAATCCCCTCTCATATATCCAAGACCCATCTTTTGGGAGAACCCCGACAAATACACTAGACAGTTGTTTCAGAGTCTTGAATACTCTGGTTCTCTTAACGCAATGGGTGAAGTCAGAGAGAGTCAGCCAGTGTGAAGAAAGATTGAAGATGCGAATAAAGCCAAGGGGAAAGCAGTGGAGGGTCCTTCTGAGGTACAAGGAAACCCATCTTACTGAAGACTTCTTATATTCCATGAAGCAGCACTAAACACTTTCTGAGGGTTGTCCTATCTAATCCCCATGAGAACCCCAAAGAAAGTGTTTACAAATAAAGACATGGTTCAGAGGACCTAAATGCTAAGCAAGATAGCAATTATAGCAAACTGCAGTTAAATCCAGGTCTGTCTAATTCTGAAGATTCAACTATTTCCCCTGTGCCACACAAAAAGGGAAGCACCATGTTCTGAAACTCCAAACCACATCTGTGGCAAACAAACTACTTTACCTCACTGTCTCCCACGAGAAGAGTCCAAATTGGAGAAAGGCCTGAAATATAGTACCCTTAGGAATTCACTTCATTCCAATCCTTCCTGCCATCTCCTACTTGTAAATTAGGATGGGCAAAGGATTGGGGGAGATTTAGCGCTCTCGCTCTCTCTCCCTCCCTCCCTCCCCCCCATCCCCCTCCTTTAGTGAGTGAAGTCACTAGGGTTTTGCCAACTCATTTCCCCCACCCCCACCCTGGGCTCTAAGATTCTCTCTTGCCTTCTGATCTTCAGCAATGTATTCATGTATTCATTTAAAAGTTCTGTCTGTGCTGAAGCTGGTGCTGCTTGTAATTGCTGGCGGCCAAAAGCTGTTCTGTTTTTTCTGGCTGAGTGTTCCAGGCAATCATCAGCTGTAATTATTTCGAGTCTTGTTACAGATGGAACTTCGAGGTTTTCAGTCTTAAACAGAATTCATTATTTAAATGTCTCCAGAACTGACAGGAAGGGGTATGAGGCCAGCCTCCTGGAGAGCCCAGGAAGCAACAGAAGTTTCAGGACAGGAGAACTGGCCACATGATCAGGCATGCCAGTGGCCACAAGTAACCTGGATCCCCAGGCCTGGAAGCCTGTGCCCCAGGCACACATGCTATCACTTGCCTTGAATCCCTAGTTCGTTCCTGTTAACTCTTCAGTTTTTGCACCTCAGCCTTTCCTGGGACACAAATGTGACCTCGCACATCTCCAGCTCCAAACCCAGAAGACTCTGCTAGTGTGCCTTTAGCTGCTGCCTGTGTCTTAAGACCTCCTCATCAGAGCTCTCTTCAGGTTAACAGGGAGTTTAATCAGAACAGAGCTCCACTGAGAAATGGCTACACCAAAGCTCTGAGGGAGGCAAGCAGGCAATTCTCAGTGACGTCAGCTCCCCTGGCTCCAGACCCACTTTCGGAACTGACAGGAGCCTTCTTCTGGTTCCTGAGGAGGCTGTGAGCAAGTGTGTAAAGTACTGCTTCCCAGACCTGGGGGAAGGAACCCCCAGAGAGGAGAATGGCAGGTAGAAAGGCTTCCAACCAAGGTCCCATTTCTTAGGAGCCCTCCCCAAAACAGATTTGCAGAAAGCTGCTACCTGGCCATGCTCTGGGGAAAATGTGAGGGCCACGGTTACTCGGAGACTGGGCCCCTCATTAGGAAGGTGCCACAAACTTCTGAGGAGACTCTATCTGCACATGCTTGCGTCCCCATTCCAAACTGCTAAGGGAGGGGACAGACAGGCTCTGTGTCCTACCAAGGGGAAGATAAAGTGCCCAGTGTGGACTCACATGGCAAGAAGCCCTGTGCTCCCCAACAGGGTGGCATCACAGGCAAGAGACAACCGAGAGCTCCAGGCGGCACCTGCTTAGGAGTTACAGGTCTTCCTTCAGTCTGCTCTTCACTCCTGCTGTGCCCTAGCTTCTCTCTCTCTTGCCCTTTGACCCTCTAATTCCAACTGCTGGATGCAGGTTCTTGCTTGCACTATTAAAGCACCCCCTACACACACACATCACACACACACACATTTTCTCCACCCCTGTTCTCACCCAGCCCCTTCCTCCATTTGTTGCTGACAGCCCCCCCAGTCACCTCTTGTACTTCTCACCCAGGTTCCTGGTTCCTTCCTCCCTTCCATTTTTCTCACTCGCTCTGTTTCTCACATACACATGTCCACACATACCTAGCTGGGCCCTTCCCTCCCTACCAAGGTCACCTAGGGACCAGAGGGGCACTGGGCTGGCTGGCAGAGGTTCAGGATGAAAGGGTGGGCAGGAGGAAGGCACAGCAGAGAGGGGGGACGCAGGCAGCCAGGCGGCACCTCTCCTCTCCTCCAGTGTGCACAGGCCCTCACATCCTGCTCCTTCCATCTGCCACTGCACCTGGCCTCTCCCACTCCCCTTGGCCTGTGCCAGTGATGGGCCTACTATGTGCTTAGTGCTTACTTTCTAGGTGAGCAAGCAGGCAAGAAAAGTACTGAGGAGGTCAGAAGCTCCTGTGCAGGCTGATCTAGGATCTAGGTGGGGATCTTGCAGTGACCCAGATGCCTTATGGGCATAGTCCTTGGCTGTGCTGTCCAACCAAAAGTAAGGCCATGGAGACCTTGCCATTTATTCCACAGAAAAGAGGAAGTCGGGACTGCAGTTTCCCGTGTTCCTCTCATTCCTTATTTAATGATATTCTGTGGGTAGGGAACAGTTGATACTGGAAGTCACCTATGAAAACAGCTGTTACCATAAGAAGGAAAAGGAACTGACATCCATAAATTGTCTTCAGTGTGTCAAGCATCATTATAGGAACTCCACATACATCATCTTTGTCAGTATCCTGTTATATAAATATGCCCATTTTATGATAAACTGACTCCAGGTTTTTACGTAACTTGCTTCTAAATAGTAGAGCAGAACTTGACCTTTGGTCTTTTTTTTTTTTCCTTAAATTCTTTCATTAGTACATTTTAGGTATACAATACATCTACATTAATCATTGCGTGCTTGTACCTGTACATGATGCATCTTGGTTCTTATTTTTTCCCTATTCCCTGTCCTCCCTTCACCCCCTCCCCCCTTCCCTATTTACAAAGACTTTGTTTCCATTTTTTCCTTTTTGTATAATTTTTCCTTTCCCTGCTTTCCTTTTCCCTTCCCCTCCCACTTCCCCATACACCTTTGAACCTTTTCTTCTTATTTCAAATTATCAATTATTCATTTTAATCATGTTAATCCTTATTTACACTTTCAGTTGCCCACACCAGAGAAACTATTCTGCATTTACACATGTGTGTCCTATTTATTTCACTTAAGAGTATGGCTTCAACATGCATCCATTTAGCTACAGATGACTCTAGTTTCTCATTGTTTATGGCTGAATAGTACTCCATTTTATTTAAAAAACCACATCTTTATCCAGTTTCCAGTTGATGGGCACTTGGGCTGTTTCCAAGCTTTAGCTATTACAAACTGTGCAGCTATAAACATGGGTGTATATATATTGCTGTGGTATGATTCTTTTAATTCTGTTGGGAAGATACCTAGCAGGGATATAGCTGGGTCAAATGGGACCTCTAGTCCTAGTTCTTTGAGGTATCTCCATACTGATTTCCACAGTGGTTGCACCAGTCTGCACTCCTACCAACAATGGAGAAGGGTTCCGTTCTCCCCACAGTCCTGCCAACATTTTTTATTGGTTGATTTCTTGATAGCAGCCGTTCTTTCTGGGGTGAGGTGGAATCTCAATGTTGTTTTCATCTGCATCTCTGAAATGACCAGTGATGTTGAACATTTTTTCATATGTTGATTTGCTGCTTTTACTTCTTTGACTGTGAAATGTCTCTTTATTTCAGATGTTTATTTTTGAATTGGGTCTTTAAATTTGAGGGGGGTCTGATTTTTTTAAATTCTTTATATATTCTAGAAAGTAGTACTTTGTTGGAGGTACAGCTGCTAAAAATTTTTCCCACATTGTAGGTTGTCTCTTAGCTCTGTTGGTATTCTCTCTTGCAGTGCAGAAGCTTTTTAATAAGATGACATCCTAGTTGTTGATTCTCTGTGTTAGTTCCCATGCTACTCAGATTTTGTTCATAAAGTCTTTTCCTATGCCAGTGTCTTCAAGAGTTCTACCTATCTTCCAGCAAGTTTAGTGTTTCTGTTTTAATATATAGATGTTTAATCCACTTGGATCTTAATTTAGTGCATGGTGATAGATATGGGTATAGTTTTAATTTTTGGCAAGTTGAAATCCAGTTTTTCCAACACCATTTATTAAATAGGCTAGCTTTCCTACAATGAGGGTGGTTGGCTCCGTTGTCAAAGATGAGATGGCTGAGTATGTCTGGAGTTGTTTCTGCATCTTCTAATCTATTCCACTGATCCTCAGGTCTGTTCTTTTGCCAGTACTATGCTGTTTTTATCACAGTGGCTTTGTAGTATAGTTCCAAGTTGGGGATTGTGATACCACCCTGCCATGTCTCTGTTGCCTAGGATTGCTTTTGCTTTCTAGGTCTCCTCTAGTTCCAAATGAATTTTTGCATTGTTTTCTCTACTTCTGTGAAATATATTGTTGGAATTTCAATCAGCATTACATTAAATCTATGTAGCAGTTTTGGAAGTATGGCCATTTTCACAATATTACTTCTTCCTGCCCAGGAAAAAGGGATGTCTTTCCATTTTCTTATATCATCTTCAATCTCTTTTCTCAGAGTACTGTAGCTTTCAGTGTAGAGGTCTTTTGCTTCCTTTCTTAGATTGATTCCTAGATATTTCTTTTTTTTTGGCTGCTATTGTAAAAAGAATTGTTTCGCTAATTTCTCTCTCAGTGAGTCTATTATTTGTGCACAAGAAGGCTATTGGGTTTTAAGTCTTGACCTTGTATCCAGCTACTCTACTGAATCTGTCAATTAAGTCTAGAAGTCTTTTGGCAGAGTACTTTGGGTCTTCTATGTAAAGTATCATATCATCCGCAAATAATGACAGTTTAACTTCTTCCTTTCCTATCTGTATTCCTTTTATTTCTTTCTCTTTTGTAATTGCTGTGGCTAATGTTTCCAGAACTATATTGAACAGAAGTGGTGTTAGTGGACATCCTTGTCTTGTTTCCAATATTAGTGTGAAAGTTTTCAGTTTTTAACCAATTAGTATGTTAGCTGTTGGTTTTTAATAGCCTTAATCACGTTGAGATAAACAACTTCTATTCCAACTTTCTCCAGGGTTTTTTTTTTTAATCATGAATGGGTGTTGTATTTTGTCGAATGCTTTTTCTGCATCTATTGAAGTGATCATATGATTTTTCTCCTTGCCTCTGTTAATATAGTGTATTATATTTATTGATTTATGTATGTTGAACAATTCTTACATCCCTGAGATAAATCCGACTTGGTCAGGGTGTATGACACTCTGTATTCTTGATGACCCTCTGTATTCTGTTTGCCAGTATCTTGTTGAAGATTTTTACATCTGTGTTCATTAGGGAGATTTGCCTGTAGTTCTCATTTTTGGTTGGTTCTTTCCCTGGTTCTGGAATCAAAGTAACATTTGCTTCCAGGAATGAATTTGGAAGTATTGCTTCCCTTTCAATTTCAATTCAATCCCTTTCAATTTCATTAATGAATTTAAAGGGTAATGGCCATAGTTCTTCTTTAAATGTCTTGTAGATTTCAGCAGTGAAGTCATCAGGACCTGGGCTTTTCTTTGTTGGTAAATTTTTTATTACATTTTCAATTTCACTCATTTAATTGGGGTGTTTAGAGTTTTTATATCTTCTACATTTAACTTTGGCAATTTGTATGTATCTAGGAATCTGTCCATTTCTTCTGTGTTTTCCATTTTATTAGAGTACAGGTTCTCAAAGTAGATATTGATGATCCTCTGGATTTCTGCTGGATCTATTGTGACCTCACCCTTTTTTAACTTAATTGCATGGATTTGAGCCTTTTCTTTCCTTTTTTTGATAAGTTTGGCTAAGGGTTTACCAATTCTATTTATTCTTTCAAAAAACCAACTCTTTAATTCATTGATTTTTTTGTATCATTCTCTTAGTCTCTCTCCATTGCACTGATTTCTGCTCTTATCTTTTTAATTTCCTCTCTTGTACAAGCTTTGGATTTGTTATGCTCTTCATTTTCTAGTAGCTTGAGGTTCAGCATTAGGTTATTTGAGCTTTCACTGTTTTCCTAATATGGGCATTCACTGCTATGAATTTCCCATGTAGAACTGCTTTCATTGTGTCCCATTAATTCCTATATGTTGTAATGACGTTATCATTTACTTGTGGAAACTGTCTAATTCCTTCTTTAATTTCCTCTGTGAACCATTGGTTGTTCAGGAGAGTGCTATTCAATTTCCATGTGTTTGTGGGGGTTTTGCAGTTTCTTATGCTACTGATCTCCAATTTTATTGCACTATGGTCTGATAATATACAGGGGGTAATTTCAATTCTTTTGCATTGACTTAGACATGTCCTATGAGCTAGCATATGGTCTATTTTGGAAAAATGACCCCTATGCAGCTGAAAAGAATGAGTATCCTGATTTTGTGGGGTGGAACACTATAAATATCTATTAAGTCCATTTGTTCAATAGCTTGGTTCAGTTCTAGAATTCCATTGTTAATTTTTTGTCTAGATGATCTGTCTATTTGTGATAGTGGGGTATTGATGTCCCCCACTACAATTGTATTAATGCTTATTTGGTTTTTCATGTCCATTAATATTTGTTTTGTATAGTTGGGGGCATTTGTATTTGGTGCATATATATTTATGATTGTCATCTCTTCCTCTTGGATTATTCCCTTCACAAGGATGTACTGACCCTCTTTATCTCTCTTAAGTAGTTTTGGTTTGAAATCTACTTTGTCTGCAAATAAGATTGCTACCCCTGCTTTTTCCCAGGTTCCTGTCATGTGGAGAACTGTTTCCATCCTTTTACTTTCAGTCTATGAATTTCTTTTTGAGTTTGGTGTGTTTCTTGTATACAGCATATTGTTGGATTTTGCTCCTTAATCCATTTTGCCAGTCTATTTCTTTTGATTGGTGAATTGAGGCCATTAACACTGATGGTTATAATTGATAGATATTGACTCATTCTCATCATAATATTTTACTGTTGTTGGCTCTTTTATTTTTTATTTTTCCCCCTTTTCCTTTAGTTTCTTGCCATGCCTGGTGGCTTCCCTCTGTTGGGCCTCATGGAGTTGTGACCTTCATTGTCTTTTTCTAGGATATTTCTTAGAATTGTGTGGAGTGCTGGTTTGGTGTTCATGAAATTTCTGAGCTGTTCTTTGTTGTGGAAGTATCTTATTTCCCCATCAAGTTTGAAAGATAATTTTGCAGGATATAACAGTCTAGGTTGGAAGTTATTTTCTTTTAGTGCTTTAAATACTTCACTCCAGGCTCTCCTTGACATGAGGGTTTTTGTTGAGAAGTCTGCTGTGATTCTGATGGGCTTTCCTTTGTAGGTGATTTGTTTCTTTTCTCTAGCGGCTTGTACGATTTTGTTCTTCTGTTGGGTTTCTGAGATCTTGACTATTATATGTCTATGTGTAGATTTTTTTTTAATTGTGGCTCGTTGGAGTTCTATATGCCTCATTATCTGTATGTCCAATTCTCTACCTCTGTCTGTATGTTTTCTATTATTTCTGTGAACAGTTTGTTTATGTCAATTGTACTTTCTCCTGCTTTTTTGTGGACTCCTATCAGTCTTATGTTATTCTTTTTTGCATCATCTAGCAACTGATGGATTGATTTCTCATGGTCCCTTACTATCTTTAAGAAATCTCTGTTTTCATGGTTACTAACTGCAATCCTGTCTTCTATATCCGATATTCTATCTTCCCATTCACTGAATCTGCTGTGAATACTTTCAATGGAGTTTTTAATCTCCTGGATATCTGTTTGAATCTGTTTCATGGATTCCACTTCTTTCCTATGTTGGGCAATCATGGTTTCCATTTCTTTCTTGTGCTGGGCATTCATGGCTTCCAGCATGGTTCTGTGCTCATCTATTTTTTTTATCTGTTTCTATTCTAGGGTCTCTATTCATGTTTTTCACTCTGCTCACAATCTCTGTAGTTATTATCTGGGAAATGATTTCTGTTTAAGTTTTTCTAGAGTCTCACTCATCTGTTTTGTTACTTCCTGTGCTATCAGTTCAGGGTTTCCAGGTGGTTGATTATCAGACTTTTTCACCTTGTTTCCCACAGAATTTGCCTTTGGTGGTATGGAAGCCTGGGTTTGTTCCTTGCTTAAATGTCTTCTCATTTTTGTTTTTGATACTGTCTTTGGTTTAATTCCTGAGTTGATACTTTGAAGTTTCTTATTGTAAGTATCTTTATTGCTTGTATTTAGAACCCTTATGGAAATATTGCTTCTCAGAGGTGTCCTCCAGATATGTCTGGTCTTCAGGTTTTGAGTCTCTAATGGCTCTAAGGCTATCTCATTTTCATTATACCAGGAAGAACAACTGATTAGATCAATCACATATATATATATATATATATATATATATATATATATATATATAACTATAACTTAGCCCAAGTTATACAATCAGCAACACTATAGCATCAAGCACATCTTAGAAAATGATAATTTGTGGTAGTTATTAAACTATCACCTTTAACTGTGTGAATTAAATCAAAATTGAGGACCAGCCCAACATATGTTTATATTGAATAAACTCTTCAATATAGCAAGTTTACCCTTAAGGATGGGGTGTTAGAAGGAGTTGGGGAGGGAGGGATAGGTAGGTAGAAGGTTAGGGGAAGGTTAACAGTGAGGCCAAAGGACACAGGAAGATTATGCAAACTCTAAGAAACTGTTGAAGACAAGAGGAAAAGACAGAATGAAAGAACAAAGATAAGAACAGAACAACCTAACAGCAATAGGGAGGCTAGAAAATGTATTTACTTTCCTTTAAAACTAATGACAATTGAGAGAAGGAAAAAGAGAAGAAAAGAAAAATAAAGAAGAAATCCAAAATAGGGCCAGAACAGGGACACAAAGGGAGATGAAAAATAATGTGAGACAGTGAGAGAATGAGAGAGAGAGAGAGAGAGAGAGAGAGAGAGAGAGAGAGAGAGAGAGAGAGAGAGAGAGAGGTGGGGGGAAGAAGAAAAAGAAGAAAACAGAAAAATTTGAAAAGAGTAGAAAACAAATAAAAATTAAAAATAAGAGCAAAAAAATAATTTTGAAAATAACAAATAAAAAATAAAAATGAATGGCCTCCTTCAGGGTATGTCTCTGCTGTCACAATAGACAATGTAGACATTGGTGTGCAGATAAAAGTCAGTGAGTCTCAGAAAGCCAGTAGCAGACCCATGAGATTCAGGCAGATTTCTCTCTGCAAGTCCCAAGTTGAGCTCCTTGTCCTCCTGCAGGGTTCAACTCTGCAAGATTCTACTGCAGGTTCCAGCTGCCCTTCCCTGAAGATAGTCCAGGTTCCAATGGGAGGTGATGATCCCTCCAACTTAACAAGTACGGTGATTTGGTGTGCCTTTCTTGCAGAGACTCTCTTCACTTTTCCAGGGGGCTTTGATTTTCATCAAGAAGCCTGAGAGAGGACCTTTCTGTTGTTCACTTCTGCTCTATCTTTTGGAGCTCAGGACAATGGTCTTTATGAACCCCTGTGCCTCTGTAGTGTGGAACCAGGTAGTGGCATAGCCAGGAGGCCAGTGGTGCGGGGGTGCTGCAGGCACCTGGGTGGCTAAGCTGGTCACTGAAGGGCAGGGTTCCAAGGTCCTCACCAAAGTCCACTCACTGGTCACTGGATGGTGGGGCACAGGAGGGACCTTGACCTTTGGTCTTGGTGAGGCTAAAATCTAGACACTGGATAAATAACATCTGTAGCTTTGTGCTTATTCATCTCTGTATCCACACAAAAGTTCACCTGGCCATGGCTGTCCTTGGCACAGTGAATCTGTGTCCAGCAACAGGAATGACAGGCCAACAGAGAACTTAACAGTGGTGGTGCTGGCTGTGGTATGTGTAACACTGGGGTCCTGGTTCACAGAGCTGTGCAGTTGTATAGGAATGACCGGATACACATGCCATAACTGATTACTGGTATATGTAAACATACAATTAAATCCCAAAATGAATAATATGTTCCCTTGAATGCAGAAGATACTGTGGCCTGGAATGGCTGACTAGAGGTCTTAACAAAACACCATAACCTGAGTGGTTCAGAAACAATTGAGGATTATGTGTCAGTTCTGGAGGCTGGAAAGTCGAAGGTCAAGATCAGCAGGTTTGGCAACTGGTGAGAACTCAGTTCCCAATCTATTGAAGATGCCTTCTTGCTACACACTGGTATAGAGACAGGGACCAGGCAGCTCTTTGGGGCTTCTCTGATAAGGGCACAAATCTCATCATGAGAGCATCATATTTCATAGGTACCTCCTGAAGGTCCTATCTCCTAACAGCCTCACCATAGTGATTAGATCTCTACATATGGATATTGGAGTGACACCAACATTCAGGTCAGATAACAGTAGTCACCCGCGTAGTCATTTTATTTTATTTTACTTTATTTTATTTTCTGTTTCTTTCTCAGGGCTGGGAACCAAACACAATGCATGCTAGGTTAGAGCTGTGCTACTGAGCTACAAACCCAACCCCAGCACTAGGCTTTCTGATGCAAGAGGACAATTGGCTCAATGGAAGAGGTGGATGGGGAGCAAACCCCGAGCAGCAGGAGCCTAAACCAAGCTGACTGGACACTGCTCTGTGCTTTGGAGAAGATGGCCCATGCTCTGGGGAAGTGGAAGACCGGGTCCTGAAGTGCCAGAGCAGCAAGCAAGATGGAAGTCATCTCTCTCTAAGAAAAGGGATGGCACACAACAGTAAACTCACTAGGAAGGGAGAGAAGCAGAGGAGGAAACCATAAGGATACAATTATAATCCAGGCACAAAGTGAAGAAAGCCACAACTAAAGAGAATCAGAAACAATAAAAATGTAATTTAAAAAGAAAAACAGGATTTAAGGCCATGAAGGAGCAGAGGAGAAAGGTGGGGACAATGGGACTTTGGACAGTAAGCAAGAGGAGCTGCTGATGGTTGTGGGTCAGATTAAGCAGTCTGGAGATGGGAGTCAGGGAGCTGTGAATTCTGCCATGCACTGGTTGGACATTTCACTCCACACAAAGGACTGTGCCTCCATCCAGTAGGGAAGAGAAAATATATACATACGAAAACGACCAGAACACAAACTGCATGTAGAAGAGATGAACAAATGAAAAAGGCTGGAGTGTAAACTCTCACATGAATACTGTACTAAAATTGCTTTTGTGGAGGGTGAGAAGGTAGGCTTTGCAACTTTTCCTGCATTTAGGAGCACAAGAATAAACTGAAATGATGTTGAGCCCTGTTCTTTTCTCCTCTCATTTGTTCTCCAAATCCCTCCCTTATTCTTTGTGTCCTTCCCCTATCTGCAGCCCCACTTCACCCTTGCTCTTCCCTCTCTCTGCCTTGTTTCATGAATTTTCACCCCACACCACCAAGACATTACAGTCTCCATGATGTGTGACCCACTCAACATCTCTATTCCTGCGACACCCAATGCCGTATTTTATTTATTGGGTCGTAGTTCGTAGTGCACTCCAGGCTGATGTTTCTCCTTTTTGAGCCTTAGAGGGATTGAGGAAAGCCAGAGAAAAGGTATACACACATAACAGCAAATGTCCCTAAAGCAAATTTGGGCTTGAGGACCTTTCTGGTGTCTTCCCTCTGAGCCCTGAGAAGTGAAGGCCACACACTCCAGGCTGGGTGTGGGAGGTGCTGGGGTCTGTTCCTGATTCAAGCCTGTACTCTAGGGAGAAGCCAGCACCTGGAGACTAGGGCTGGCAGTTATGGGAAAGAGTCCAAGATAAAGAACAAAGAGGTTTGAAAGCTGAGTGGAACCAGCAATGGGGAACTCAGAGCTAGCTGTATGAAGAAGACTAGAGAGGCTACAGCACCAAGAATTGGGAATTTTGTCCAAGAAGAGCAAGGCCCCATGGCCAGAATGAGAGGAGGACAGCCTTCCAGCTTCAGGGACAGCAGTGGTGGAAGGAGACAGGGTCATACTCCAGGAAGAGCCAAGGGAGGGGTAAGTAATACTCATCTCCACAGTTCATTGATTACTTCCCCGTGGCAATTCTGAACTCTACTGTATTAACAGACTTTAAGTGACGATAGCTATATCACTATCAAGTGACATCATTGCAAAGATGGAACCTGGGACTCAGAGAGGATATCATTTTGCCCAAGTAAGACATAGCAAGCAGCAAAGTTGAGACTCCAATCCAGGTCTGCACTGCCTCAAGAAGAGAAGCTTTGGAAAAAGAGGCAAAGGCAGGAGTGAACAAGAGCCTTATTTCTCCTAGAAGAAGGTGACTGAATCATAGGGCTCCTCTAACTCACTTGCTGTTGGAAGGTAGGGTCTGGTCAGAAGAGGTAGGTCACTGGAGGTGTGACCTAGAAGGGCATACCTCTCTCCCCAGCTCCTCCCTGCTCTCTGTTCTCTGGCTGCCATGAAGTGAACAGCCTTCCTCTGTGTATTTTCCCCCATGTATTTTCTGCCTTGGAGCAGCTGGCCATGGACTGAAAATGTAAGCCAAAGTAAACTCCTCTTCTTTAAGTTGTGGGTTAGGTATTGTGTCTCAGTGACTAAGATACCATACTGTGTCTAACATGCTACTGCAATGTACTGATGAATTTTTCCCACTCAAAAGTATCTATTCAACTCCCTACTCTGGCCTGCTCTGTGCTGGTGAATGAGTGAATGTGTGGTTCTTCTCTAAACAGGAACCACACACCTGACCTGTATCCCTAGCCCTCCTGTCATCCAGAGGGAAGCAAACCACATCAGCCTCTTCTTTCCTCATGTAGTTCAAGAAAAACAACTGATTTTGCCATAATCTTTGCCACTTAGTAGCACTGACTTTGCCTTATATTTGTTTATCTTTTAAAGCCCTGAAGAAATGCAATCAAAATATTCTAACTATTTGTGTTGGAGTATTTGTTTTCATCAGCCCCCATTAAAAAAAGTATGCAAATTTAGAGAGGCTTCAGCACTCTCATGAGCCTGCTGCTTCCTCCAAAGCCCAACATATTTGCTTTATGGAAATGTGTTGGTTGGATTCCTTTAAGAATTATTGTTATTTGGCTTGAAAGGGTTTTCCCCCATTTCCCTCTCAAACAGACAAAATAATTAATTAATTGCAGAGGGGTTTTGTCTTCTTGTGTTTTCCTTCCTTTCTAAACCAGATTGGCAAATCAATAGAGAAGAGTGTGGCAGAATAAGAAATAGAAAAGAACACCATTCTTCTAGGAACAGTGTGCGATGTTCAGAGATCCCTAAGGTTGGCTAGGGATAGGGCCAACCAATGTTTTCACACTGTCTTGGATTAAATTTTTATCATTTCTCTAAAATCATCAAAGCACTGCATAAGATGTTACACACTCTACAAACACCCTGGATGACAGACTGATGACTGACAGTATCCATGCAACACAAAGGAACAGAGTAGTGCTGTGCTCGGACAGGGTCTCTGGTACACACCCCACACCTCAGTGCCCTAGCTCAGCAGTGACAAGTAAAGTGGCTCTATGTTTCCTCCTGACACATCTTTCCCTCCCTGGGATGTCCTCCTCCCCTGATAACCTTCTTGATAAAAAAAAAAAGTATTGGTTTACTTACATTTCAGAGGACGGAGGATTTTCAGGAAGAGTCCTGGCCTGCCTCACTAATCCTATCCTGCCTCCACAACCCAGCCTTGGCTCTTAGGCCAGGAAATAGCATGAGTGAATCACGCCATTTCTCTAGGGTGGCCTCTAGGTGGCTTCACTCTGGTGGTCTTTGTCCCCTCCTGATCCTGCCATCCATCTGGGAGATGAGATGGCTTAGGGTGTGGTGAACTCGCCAAAGCAGGGTTCCCGCTTGGGAGGTCTGCTAAAAGCATTTGGAACAGAGAAGGATCAGCTCCCCAAAGAGGGGCTAGACAATGTTTTTCCCACCTGGAGAGGAAGTAGGAGATGGTTGGATAGTGAATCTTTCTTCTCATGAGTGAGAAGCCCAGGCCCCCTCTCTCCAGCCCTTTGTTCTTCCCACTTCTCAGCTGTTCTCTACCCTTCTAGCAGCTGTGACTCTTCAAGCCCCGACTGACAAATCTTGATCCCAAGGAGACAGAAATCTTGTGGGATCCTATGTCACTGAATGGCACATCAGAGAAGGAGAGGAGGCATAGAGAAAGGGAAATGAGCAAGCTCTTCGTATATGCAAATCATCTGTGTCTCACTTTCCCAGACGACCTCATTTCTGTCAGCTGCTCCTTCTGTGGGATCCTCCTCATTTCCTCCCTGTCCACATCCCTCTGTTTGCTTGCTGGGAACTGATTAGCTGGGTGCACTCACAATCCCAGGTAGTAGAGTCACCATTAAGTTTTTCCTCTCCTTTATTAATGGGCCAGGTTTCTCTCTTGAATCTTTTTCCCATAATATAATATCAACTACAAAAAGACTGCCTGCGTCTTTTTTCTAGCCAGAGAGTAAGGCCTTTCTTCTCTTATGATCCTGATGTCCCCTCCCAGCTCTCCTGGCGGAGGCACTTTCCATATCTACTGTCCTGTGCATTTCTAGGAAGGACACATTCTATACCTGGAGCTCTGGCTTTAAGTTGCCTTTTATGAGGCCAAGCTGAAGAAATCTGATCCCTGAATGCTTTCTTCATCAAAAGAAGTAGTAATCTTCTGCATCACAAGGACAAAAGAGTTCTTCAGCTTTGTCCCACATTTATAATTTCACTGTCCCTGGTGCTTCTCAGCAGTTCTCTGTGACTTCCAAAGTATTGTTTTAGGTATTTAAGTCCCAGGGTGCCACCTGGAGATACCTGAATCCTACTGTTCACACCAGCATCCAGGCCTCTCTCCTGGTCTGCTCAACAATTTTTATTCAGTGCCACATCAAAGGTACACAAAAGTGTGGTTATTGAGCTTGTAAATGACCCATGTAGAGAGCCACAGGAGAAATGCTGGATGATAGAACTGGTGTCTGGCTGAAGTCTTCAGCAAAACTTAATCACACAAAATGTATAGATAAAAAGGTGTCATACCGCTCATGGGTCAAAAGAAAAGAAAGAAAAGAATCTACAGTGTCAGATAAGAGATTTGGCTTTGAAGCAGTGATGACGGGAGGCTCAGACATCGGGCCATGGTAATGACTTCTAGTAAACGGGATTGTTCCAGCTAGCTAGCCCTGTGTAACTAACCACCGCAATCCCAGCACCACTTTCTTTCAGAAACTGATGAACAGATTGTAAAATTTATATGGAAGTGCAAAATCCAAAACAGTATTTTTTAAATGACAAATTTGGAGTACTCACACTTCCGGATTTCAAAATTTACTGTAATGCTATAGTTGTCCAGACAGCATGGAGATAAAAATATAGATCAATGGAACAGAATTGAGAGTCCAAAAATAAACTCTTCTGTTTGTAGTCAATTGATTTTGACAAAGGTGTCAAAGTGACTCACTGGGGAGAGTGGTCTGTTCAAGGAATGTTGCTGAGGCGACTGGGTGTACAGAAACATGAACTCAGACCCTCACCTCGTGTCACACACAAAACAAAGCAATTCACTCCTTGGAATAGTTTTTTTTCTACATGACCCAGTGGAGTAGATCTAAACCAACAATGGAAACTACAGGTGAAAGTTCAACACCCACACAAGGAAGAACTTTCCACTCAAATAAGGGGGAGATGTTGAATTCCTTGATACCTGAGAAAATGCAAGGACAATGAGACACCAGAAGGGAATAAGCTTCACATTAAGAACTCCTGAATTGTGCTGCTGAAATCTCTTAGAAACTTGCTGTTTGGGGTTCATTTGATCTGCAGATTATGAACAAATGTTTGCGGAAATCTCTCATAATGAAGGTAGATTTTTTTATTCCTTCCTGGGGCTCTATCAATTTTTACTCCATAGATTTTGAAGGGTTTCTATTAGATGTTTCACATTTATCCTCTTGGTGGATCAAACACTGGTTTACTACATAGTGATCCTCCATGTGTCCAGAAATGTCCCCTTAAATCTTCTCACCTTCTTTCTTTGTGTATTCCCTTGAACACAGAAAACTTGCACTTGAGGGCAACAATGTGCCCCTCCCTGACAATCAGGCATCCTGTGTAAAAACTTTATTTTCCCCAACAGCCCACTTCACATCAATCAAAACCCCTGATCTATTTCCTTAAACACAAATACGTGTTAAATGCCTTTTTGCCAATCACAAACTTTTTAGGTTGCAAAATCTTTAAAATATCCCTTCTCACTCATCAGCACCAGCCTGATTGCTGACAAAAAGATTCCTCATTTGCAGTAATATCACCTCCATTCAGTTCTCTGTCTCCTTCTCTCTCTTTCTCTCTCCCCTCTCTCTCTCTCTCTTCCCCCTGCCCCTGCTTTCTTTTTCACAATTCCTTTCAAAATTTTCTCAGCTTTCTCAGGAACGCAGCTTCCAGCACTAAGCTAGCTGTGAAGGACAGGCAGAGTCATGTTCTGCACAAGCATGTGGAGCAGAGAGCTGCACAGCCGAGCACAACTCCAAGATACCTTTCAGCAACATCCAAAGTGAACATTCTCCCACTAACACTTGTCAAGGTTTTGAAACCCTCTACACATGATTTCAACAATTTAGAGAATAACTTATTTTCTCTGAAATCATTTTACTAAAAACTGAGCTGAGTTTGAAGGGTATAAATACAAATTTCCCTGCAGAACACTGGATGAAAAATGTTATACCAAGAGCTTGTATATTCCATAAAGTTTGGCTAGTGAAAGAACTTTCTACCAGGAAAATTTAAACTAAAGAAAAATTCTACAAGCATGCCTCGATGTTTTCTAGTTCAATCTATATTTGTCTTGTCAATCTATATTTGTCTTGTCAGTTTGATCTACTTGTATTTATTGTCATATTGAGATGTTTGAAACTGTTCCTACCATATAACCTACTTTTTCAGTTTCCTCACATTTTTCTGCATTTTAATCTATTCTTACATTTCCAAAATATATTTGTCCTTGATTAAACAAAACTTTTAACTTACTCTACACCGCTTGGTGTCCTTTCTGATCATATTTACGCTATTCGAAATGTTTAATTCTGGGTCACCATGAAAATATTTCCTTTTTTAAAAAAAAAAAGTGTCTGTTTTATCTTTACTTCTTTTATATTGGTAAAATATTCTAGATTGTACTTTGTTGGCATTTAAATATTTTATCCGAAACTGTTTCAACAACCAAGTCCTGCAACAAAGCCTCATATGTCTGAGAATATTTTTATTTTGCCCTCACACTTGAATAGTCATTTGACTAGAGATAGCTCTAAAATAAATTATTCTTCAAGACTTTAGAAACTACTCACTTCAGCCTTCCACTTTCCTCTCAAGGGCATAAACAGAGCTCAGGGAAGATGACTACTCCACCCCTCTAACAGCCAGGAAGAGAGAAACAAGCAACAAGCTCATCTTTTCTTAAGCACCCTGTGTGCTGTCCTCACAATGAAGGGCTTTGCACCTGCAGGAGAGAAGAGAGGTAGGAGCTGGGTCACCTTGACAAAGAGGCACTCATGCTAGGACGGAGTTGGGCAGGGAACTGCAGGTCAGAGGAGTATGCTAGGGCACTGGTGGTAGGCGGGAGAGCCTGCAGGCTCAGGAGCTGGAGTGTTCGTACCTCTGGCAGCATTCTCATCCCCACTGAGTGTGAACAAGAATACAGGACCCTCAGGGTGAAGAAAAGGAAACAAGAAGGGCAGCGCATCCTACATCTGGTGGGGCAGCAAATGCTGTCACCTCTGAGACACTGCTGAAGGCCCATTGTGGCCAGAGAAAGGCAACTGGAGGTAAAGGCCCTCCACTCCTGGCGAGGGAGCTACATGGAAGGTAAGACTCAGCATGGTCAAGGCCACATCCCTGAGCCTAGGACACAGCCTGCTTCAGGTGGATGACCAGCTGAGAAGAGAGTATGCTTCACCCTACCCCAAAGTACAGGGTAAATTCACTAGGAGGGGTGATCCTCATCTTAGATGCCAAGCAGGGTGGAGACCTCAGGCCAGTGAGTAAGCTCACGCTGTACACTATCCTATGGCAAAAAGCCCTCAGCTATCTCCCTCACCCCTCTTTCACTCTAAATTCCAGCAAAATATGAAGTCCTCAACTCACTAGGCACACACACAGCAGCAGCAAACCTGAGGTCCGACCAGTTTCTAGATTAGCCCAACAGCTATTTTAAAGTCTTGACAGGAGGAAAAATGTATCTTCTTTTCTGCCATGAAAAACATTTACCTCAGCCCCTTGTGTCCTTCACAAGACAACTGCCCTTAAACAAAAGTCACAATGCATACAGTGAGGCAAGAAAAAGCAATGAAAAGAAGTAATCATCAGATCAGATTCAGATATGAGGCATAGGTTGGAACTATATCACAGTGAATTTTAAATAAGTATAATTAACATGTTAAGGGCTCTAATTGAAAAGGTAAACCAGCTGTAAAGCTTAATGAATAATATAAGCAGATAAATTCAGCTATTAGAATAAAATGGAAATGATGGAAATGAAAAATGCAGTAACAGATATGAAAAATGTCTTCAGTTGGTTTATCAATAGAATCAATATACTGAATAAGATGCAAGGAACTGGAGATCTCAAGAAAATTAGTCAAAATTAATCATATACACTAACAGAAAAACTGTACAGGGAATCTAAGAGATATACAATAAATGAAATAGGCTAAAAGCAGGCACTTGGAGGAGAAGAAAGAAGATGTGATAGAAAAAGTATTTGAACCAAAAATCAAGAATTTTGCAAGACTAATGAAAAATGTCAAACTATAATGTAAGACTCAGGAAACAGTAAGGATAAATATAAACACTGAAAACAAAATGCACAATTATTAATACAGCAGGCAAACTATTGAATGTAAAAGACAAAGAGAAGATCATGAAAGCAGCCAGAAAAAAAAGAAGGGGAATAAAAATAAAAATATCATCACTTGAATCACACTTTTCTTAAGATAGATTGAAAATGTATGTATCTAGGAATCTGTCTATTTCTTCTGTGTTTTCCATTTTATTGGAGTTCAGGTTCTAGAAGTAGGAATTGATAATCCTCTGGATTTCTGCTAGATCTATTGTGACTTCACAATTTTTGTTCTTAATTGCATGGATTTGAGCCTTTTTTTGATAAGGTGGCTAAAGGTTTATCGATTTCATTTACTCTTTTGAAGAAACAACTCTTTAATTTACTGATTTTTTTTGTAGCATTCTCTTAGTCTCCATTGCATTGATTTCTGCTCTGATCTTTATACTTTCTTCTCTTGTACGAGCTTTGGGTTTGTTACGCTCTTCTTTTTCTAGGAGCTTGAGGTTCTGCATTAGTTTGTTTACTTGAGTTCTACATATGAATTGCCAAAGTTAAATGAAAAAGATATAGAAATTCTAAACACCCCAACTACAATGAGTGAAACTGAAAATGTAATTTTAAAATTTACCAACAAAAAAAAGCCCAGGTCCTGATGGCTTCACTGCTGAATTCTACAAGAATTTAAAGAAGAACTACTATTGCCATTACTCTTTAAACTCATCAATTAAATTGAAAGGGAAGCAATACTTCCAAATTCATTCCTGGAAGCAAGTGTTACTTTGATTCCAAAATCGAGGAAAGACCCAACCCCAAAACAGAACTACAGGCCAATCTCCATAATGAACATAGATGCAAAAATTCTCAACAAGATACTGGCAAACAGAATACAGAGAGTCATCAAGAAGATCATTCACCCTGATCAAGGAGGATTTATCCCAGGGATGCAAGGATGGTTCATACATAAATCAATAAATGTAATACACTAGATTAACAGAGCCAAGGCCAAAAACCGTATGATCATCTCAATGGATCCAGAAAATGCATTTGACAAAATACAACACCCGTTCATGATTTAAAAAAAAAAACCTGCAGAAAATGGAATAGAAGTTTTTCATCTCAACCTGATTAAGGCTATTAAAAACCAACAGCCAACATCATAGTAAATGGTCAAAAACTGAAAACTTTCCACTAAAATTGGAAACAAGACAAGGATGTCCACTATCACCACTCCTGTTCAATATAGTTCTGGAAACATTAGCCACAGCAATTACAAAAGAGAAAGAAATAAAAGGAATAAAGATAGGAAAGGAAGAAGTTAAATTGTCATTATTTGCTGATGATATGATACTTTACATAGGAGACCCAGAAAACTCGGCTAAAAAACTTCTAGACTTAATTGACAGATTCAGTAGAGTAGCTGGACACAAGGCCAAGACTCAAAACACAATAGCCTTCTTGTACACAAATAATAGACTCACTGAGAGAGAAATTAGCAAAACAATTCCTTTCACAATAGCATCCAAAAAAAAGAAAATATCTAGGAATCAATCTAACAAAGGAAGCAAAAGACCTCTACACTGAAAACTACAACACTCTGAAAAAAGAGATCAAAGAGGAAATAAGAAAATGGAAAGACATCCCTTGTTCCTGGGTAGGAAGAAGCAATATACTGAAAATGGCCATACTTCCAGAACTGCTACATAGATCTAATGCAATGCCAATGGAAATTCCAACAATATATTTCACAGAACTAGAGGAAATGATGCAAAAATTCATTTGGAAACAGAAGAGACCTAGAATAGCAAAACCAATTCTAGGCAACAGAGACATGACAGGGGGGTATCACAATCCCCAACTTGAAGCTATACTACAAAGCCACTGTGATAAAAACAGCATGGTACTGGTGAAGAAACAGATCTGAGGATCGGTGAAATAGATTAGAAGATGCAGAAACAACTACCTCATCTTTGACAAAGGAGCCAACCACCCTCACTGTAGGAAAACTTGTCTATTTAATAAATGGTGTTAGAAAAACTGGATTTCAACTTGCCAAAGATTAAAACTATACCCATATCTATCACCATGTACTAAACTAAGATTGAAGTGGATTAAAGATCTAAATATTAAAACAGAAACACTAAACTTGCTGGAAGATACTTTGGGTAGAACTCTTGAAGACATTGGCATGGGAAAAGACTTATGAACAAAACCTCAATAGCATGGGAACTAGCACGAAGAATCAACAGCTGGGATCTCATCTTACTAAAAAGCTTCTTCACTGCAAGAGAGACCACTGGTCATTTGAGAGATGCAGATGAAAACAACACTGAAATTCCACCCCACCCCAGAAAGAATGGCTGCTATCAAGAAATCAACCAATAACAAATGCTGGTGGGGCTGTGGAGAGAAAGGAACCATTCTCCATTGTTGGTGGGAATGCAGACTGGTGCAACCATTGTGGAATTCAGTATGGAGATACCTCAAAGAACTAGGACTAGAGGTCTCACTTGGCCCAGCCATTCCCTTGCTGTATATCTTCCCAAAACAATTAAAAGAAATATACCACAGTGATATAGGTGCATCCATCTTTACAGCAGCACAGTTTGTAACAGCTAAAGCTTGGAAACAGCTGAAGTGCCCATCAACTGGAAACTGGATAAAGAAGATGTGGTGTTTTTATAAAATTGAGTACTACTCAGCCATAAAGAAAGAGAAACTAGAGACATTTGTAGCTAAATGGATGCATATTGAGGCCATACTCTGAAGTAAATAGAACACTCATGCGTAAATACCAAATAGTTTCTCTAGTGTGAGAAAATGAAAGTGTAAATAAGGATTAAAATAATTAAAATGAATAATTGATCATTTGAAATAGGAAGAAAAGGTCCAAAGTGATATGGGAATTGGGAGGAAGAGGAAAGGAAAGAAGGGAAAGGAAAAATTATAAGAATAGGAAAAAATGGAAACAAAGTCTTTGTCAATAGGGAAGGGTAGAGGGGGTTAAGGGAGGACAGGGAATAGGGAAAAAATAAGAACCAAGATGCATCATGTACAGGTACAAGCACCCAATGATAAGTGTAAATGTATTGTATACCTAAAATGTACCAATAAAAGAATTTAAGCAAAAAAAAGACGGATTGAAAGCTAGAAAGCAACAGAGTTAACACATTCTAAGTACTGAAAGAAATAAAAATTGTCAACCAGATTTCTACCCAAAGTAAAACTGTCTTTCAAAAATAAATGAAAACTGAACACTTTTCAGATAAACAAAAACAGAAAATTGAGTAGCAGCAGGTCTATACTATTGATGATATTAAAGAAAGATTTTCAGTCAAAAAGAGTTTGATACAAGACAGAAACTTAGATCTACACAAATAAATGCAGAGCATCAAAAGTGGAATAAGTGAAAGTAAAATATAATTAAAAGAATGTATTTTTTCCTCATTTATATTTGCTCTAAAAAAAATTGATGGCCTAAAGCAAAAATAGTACAAATGTTTTGAGCATATATACCTTTTGTAAATTTAAACTAACAAAAATAGTGGGAAGGAAGAATCAAAATTTGTTTGTAAGACTCTTATATTACTACATGTGAAGGAGTAAAATTTTGAGAATATATACTAATGAGTTATTAACATTACATATTGTTAAATCCAGAGCAACTATTTCTAAAAATTTTATTGAATATAAATAAGAAGTCCATGGAGAACATAAATGTCATAAAAATTGCTCACTTACCCTCTGAGTGGTCAGAAAAAGGACTGAAGAACAAATAGAACAAGTAGAAAACTGATAGCAAGGTACCAAAAAATGAAATCTAAATATATCAATAATCACATTGAATGTAAATTAAATAACCATATCTCATTCCAGTTAAAATATAGAGATTATCAGATTGGATTTTCAAAGGAGATGGTAAATCCCTAGCAAAATGCTGATCTGCAAGTAGCCTCATATTAACTACAAAACAAAGACAGAGACAGGCTAAAAACAAAAGTATGAGATTTTTGCTTTAAGGAAGATGGAGTAAAGGCACTTTCTGTATTCCTCCCACTGAAACTAACTATGTATAAAAAAAATGTTTAAAAAAACTACAATAAAAAGAAAGAAGACCAGCTAGGTACCCTGGGACCCAAACAATAACACTATTTTGAGTTCTCTGTCTTTTCTTTTCTTTTTTTATTCATTAATTTTATTGGTACATTTTAAGTACACAATATGATAACACTGATCATTGGGAATTTGTACCTTTACATGATATATCTTGGTTCTTATTTTTTCCCATACCCTTGCCCTCCCCTCAACCCCTCCACCCTTGCCTGTTTACAAAGACTTTTTTCCATTTTTTCCTTTTCTCTTTTTTCATTTTTTCCTTTTTCTTTTTTGGTACCAGGGATCGAACTCAGGACCTTGTGTTTGTGAGACCAGTGGCAGAACCACTGAGCTAAATCCCTGGCCCTTACTTTCCCTTCTTTCCTTTCTCCTACCCCTCTCCCCTACTTCCCCTTCCACTTTGTACCTTTTCTTCCTATTTCATATTATCTATTATACATTTTGATCCTTATTTACACTTTTAGTTTCTCACGCCAGAGAAACTATTCAGTATTTACATATGTGTGTCCTATTTATTTCACTTAAGAACATGGCCTTAATATGCATTCATTTAACTATAAATGTCTCTACTTTCTCATTCTTTATGGCTGAATAGTACTCCATTTTATAAAAAAAAAAAAACCACATCTTCTTTATCCAATCTCCAGTTGATGGGCAATTGGGCTGTTTTCAAGTTTTAGCTATTACAAAGTGTGCAGCTGTAACCATTGGTGCACATATAATGATGTGGTGTGATTCCTTTAATTCTTTGGGGAAGATATCCAGCAGGGGAATAGCTGAGTCAAATGGGACTTCTCATCGTAGTTTTTTGAGATATCTCCATACTGATTTCCACAGTGGTTGCACCAGTCTACACTCCCACCAGCAGTGGAGCAGTGTTCCTCTTTCCCCACAGCCCCACCAGCATTTGTTATTGATTGATTTCTTGATAGAAGCCATTCTTTCTGGGGTGAGGTGGAATCTCAGCATTGTTTTCATTTGCATCTCTCGAATGACCAGTGATGTTGAACATTTTTTTCATATGTTTATTTGCTGTTTCTACATTTTTGTCTGAGAAATGGCTGTTCATTTCAGATGCCATTTTTGAATTGGGTCCTTAAATTTGGGAGGTCTGATTTTTGTAAGTTCTTTTTATATTCTAGATAGTAGACCTTTGTCATAGGAACAGGTGGTAAAAAATTTTTCCCACAATGTGTGCTGTCTCTTCACACTGTTGGTGGTTTCTCTTGCTGTGCAGAAGTTTTTTAATAAGAAGAAATCCCACTTGTTGATTCTTTGTGGTAGTTCACACGCGACTGAGATTTTGTTCATAAAATCTTTTCATACACCAATGTCTTCAAGAGTTCTACCTAATCTCTCTTCCAGTCAGTTTAGTGTTTCTGTTTTAATATTTAGATCTGTGATCCATTTTGATTTTAGTTTAATGCGTGGTGAGAGATATAGGTCTGGTTTTAATCTCTGGCAAGTTGAAACCCAGTTTTTCCAGCACCATTTATTAAAGTGGCTATCTTTCCTCCAGTGAGAGTGTTTGGCTCCTTTGTCGAAGACGAGGTGGCTGAGTATGTATGGAGTTGTTTCTGCATCTTCTAATCTGTTCCACTGATCCTTGGGTCTGTTTCCTTCCCAGTGCCATGCTGTTTTCATCACAGTAGGCTTGTAGGATTGTTTCAAGTTGGGGATTGTGATACCCCCTACCTTTTCTTTGTTGCCTAGATTTGCTTTTGCTATTCTAGGTATCTTCTGGTTTCAAATGAATTTTTGGATTGTTCTTTCAAGCTCTGAGAAGTATGCTGCTGGAATTTCAATTGGGATTGCATTGAAACTATGTAGCAGTTTTGGAAATATGGCCATTTTCACTATATTGGTTCTTCCTACCCAGGAGCAAGGGATGTCTTTCCATTTTCTGATATCATCTTCAATCTATCTTTTCAGAGTGCTGTAGTTTTCAGAGAAGAGGTCTTTGATTTCTTTTGTTAGGTTGATTCCTAGGTGTGGTTTTTTTTTTTTGGATTGTGAAAGGAGTTGTTTCTCCAGATCCTCTCTCAGTGAGTCTGTTGTTCATGTACAGGGAGGCTATTGATTTTTTGTGTTGACCTTATATCTAGCTACTCTACTGAATTTGGTTATTAAGTCTAGAAGACTTTTGGTGGAGTTCTTGGGGTCTTCTATATAGAGTATCATGTCATCTGCAAATAATGACAATTTCATTTCTTTGTTTCCTATCTTTCTTCCTTTTATTTCTTTCTCTTGTCTAATTGCTGTGGCTAATGTTTCCAGAACTATATTGAAGAGTAGTGGTGAGAGCAGACATCCTTGTCTTGTTCCTAATTTTAGCACAAAGTTTTTAGTTTTTGACCACTTAGTATGATATTAGCTGTTGGTTTTTCATAGGTGGCTTTTATCAGGTTGAGGTAAAGACCATCCATTCCAATTTTCTGTAGGGTTTTTATCATGAATGGGTACTGGATTTTGTCAAATGCTTTTTCTGCATCTTTTGAGATGATCGTATGGTTTTTGTCCTTGGCTCTATTAATATAATGTATTACATTTATTGATTGTGTATGTTGAATCATCCCTGCATCCCTGGGATGAATCCCACTTGGTCAGGATATGTGATCTTCTCCATTCTGTTTGTCAGTATCTTATTAAGGATTTTTACATCTATGTTCAGTGAGATTGGCCTATAGTTCTTTTTTTCTCTTTTTCTTTTTCTTTTTTGTTCAGTCTTTCTCTGCTTTGGAATCTAGGTGATGCTTGCTTCTGGGAATGAATTTAGGAGTATTGCTTTCCTTTTAATTTCATTGAAGAGTTTAAACAGTAGTTCCAATAGTTCTTCTCTAAATGTCTTGTATAATTCAGCAGTGAAGCCATCAGGGGCTGTGCTTTTCCTTGCTGGTAAATTTTTAATTATGTTTCCAGTTTCTTTGATTGATACTGAGTTGTTTAGAATATTTAGTTATTCTTCATTCAACTTTTGTGTATCTAGAAATCTGTCCATTTCTTCTGTGTTTTCCATCTTACTGGTATATAGTTTCTAAAAATAGGTATTGATGACCCTCTGGAGTTCGGCTAGCTACATTGTAATTTCACCCTTTTCATTCCTAATTGCATGGATTTGGGCTTTTTTCTTTGCTTTTTTTTTTATAAGGTTGGCTAAGGATTTGTCAAAATTTTTTTTCTTTGGAAGAACCAACTCTTTGTTTCATTGACTTTTTTTTGTATTATTCTCTTAGTCTCCATCGCATTGATTTCTGCTCTGAACTTCAAAATTTCCTCTTTTGTATGAGCTTTGGATTTATCTTGCTCTTCTTTTTCTAGAAGCTTGAGGTTAAATATTAGGTTGTTTATTTGAGCTCATTCTGCTTACCTAATATGAGTATTATGAAATTCCCTCATAAGACTGCTTTCATTGTGTTCAAGAAATTCTGATATGTTGTATTGGGATTGTCTTTTAATTGTAGAAACTGTCTGATTTCTTTTTTAATTTCTTCTGTGACCCATTCATTGTTCAGTGGTGTATTGTTCAATTGTCTGATTTCTTCTTTAATTTCTTCTGTGACCCATTGGTTGTTCAGAAGTGTGTTGTTCAATTTCCATGTGTTTCTGAAATTTTTGCAGTTTCTTTTGCTATTGATCTCCAATTTCATTGCACTATAGTCTGATAATGTACAGGGGATAACTTCAATTCCTTTGCACTTACTTAAACATGTTCTATGTGCAAGTATGTAGTCTATTTTGGAGAATGACACATGTGCAGCTGAAAAGAATGTGTATTCATATTTTCTGGTGTGGGACACTCTGTAAACATCTGTTAAGTTCATTTGTTCAAGAGTTTGAGTTTTTGTATTTCATTGGGATTTTTTATCTAGTTGATCTCTCTATTTATTGACAGTGGGGTATTGAGGTCCCCCACTACTATTGTATTAGTGCTTATTTGATTTTTCATGTTTGTTAATATTTGTTTCATGTAGTTTGGAGCACTAGTATTTGGTGCATATATATTTATGATTATAATCTCTTCTGCTTGTACTGTTCCCTTTACAAGGATGTAGTGACCTTCTTTGTATCTCCTAATTAATGTTGGATTTAAATCCATTTTATCTTCAAATAGGATAGCTATTCTTGGTTTTTTTTGGTTCCTGTCGCATGGATTATTGTTTTCCACCCTTTAACTTTCAGTCTATGAGTTTCCTTTTGAATTAAGTGTGTTTCTTGTATGCAGCATATTGTTGGATTTTGCTTCTTGACCCATTCTGCCAGTCTGTTTCTTTTGATTGGTGAATTGAGACCATTAATGTTGATGGTTATAACTGAAACGTATTGACTTGTCATTGTCATGACTTTTTCTTTTTGTTGGGTTCTCCCCCTTTACATTTAATTTCTTGTCATGCCAAATGGGTTCATTCTGCTTTGCTTCCTGGGGTTGTGATCCTCAGTGTCTGTTCCTAGGATATTGTGTAATATTCTTTGGAGTGCTGGTTTGGTATTCACAAAGTTCCTAAGGTGCTCTTTGTCATGAAAGTATCTTGTTTCTCCATCAATTTTGAAAGGTAGTTTTGCAGGATACATCAATGTGGGTTGGAGACTGTTTTCTTTTAGGGCTTGGAATATGTCACTCCAAGCTCTTCTTGCCTTGATGGTTTGTGTTGAGAAGTCTGCTATGATTCTGATGGGCTTTCCTTTGTATGCAGTTTGTTTCTCTTCTCTAACTGGTTGTAGATGTTGTTCTTTTGTTGGGTTTCTAGAACCTTGACTATTATATGTCTTGGTGTAGATTTTTTTATCATGGCTAGCTGGAGTTCTATATGCTTCACTTATCTGTATGTCAAGTTATTTTCCCCTACTTGGGAAGTTTTTTGCCATTACTTCTGTGAATAGATTTTTTATGTGATTTGCACTATCTCCTGTTTCTTCATTGACTCCAATCAACCTTATATTATTTTTCTTTGCATCATCTAGCAGCTGCTGGATTGATTTTTCATAGTCCCTTGCTATTTTTAAGAAATCTTTCTTTTCCTGGTCACTAATCACAATCCTGTCTTCTATATCTGATATTCCATCCTCACATTGGCTCATTCTGCTATGAAAACTTTCGATGGAGTTTTTAATCTCCTGGATATCTGCATTTGTTTTATGGATTGCATTTTTTTCCTATGCTGGGATTCCATCATGTTTCTCAGCTGCTCTACTTTTTATCTCTGTCTGTTGTAGAGTTATTAATCATGTCTTTCATGATGGACACAATCTCTGCTGTTATCTGAGAAGTTATTTCTGATTTTACTTTTTCCAGATCCTCTTTCATTGCCAGATCAGGGAGTTCAGGTGGTTGAGTTTCCAACTGTTACAACTCATTATCCCTTGGGGCTGTCTTTGGTGATCTGGAAGGCTGGTTTTGAGACTTGTTTAGGTTTCTTCTCATTTCAACCAATGCAGTCCACTGCACCTTTATTGAGGTGACTCTTTGCACTCCCAGTGGGCTTCACTTCTCAACAAACCCCAGAGAGGCCTTCTCTATGCTGCTCACCACTGTGCCAATACCTGGGTCCAGAATGATGGCCTTCTGGATCCCCATGCTTGGCCCTTTGCTGGGTGGGCTTCTGGTTGAGGTGTGTGCACACTTACTGATGGTATCTGAATGGGCCTCTGGCTGGGGCTTGCATGCCTGCTCAGCTGTTTTCCAGAGAGGTTTTGGCTGGGGCCTGCACACCCAAGCCACCAGTGTCTGGGTGGAGCCCTGGCTGGGGCCTGTGCACCTGCACCTCTATTGTCTGGGTGGGCTTCTGGCTGGGGAATGTGCTGCCTGCTGAGCAGCTGGTTTCTGGGTGGGGTCCTGCCTGGAGCCTGAGCACCCACACCCCTGTTGTGTGAGCTGGCCTCTGGCTGGGGCTTCCATGCCTGTACAGCTATTTTCCAGGCAGGCCTTCAGCTGGAGCCTGGGTGTCCAAGTCCTTTCTGTCCTTTCTTTTGTCTCATAAATCCTGGATTTGAAGTTGAAAAAGATGGCAACCCAGATACACCAATGTTGGCCCAAAAGCCAACACTCTTTAGTTAAAGAACCAAGAAGAGGCATCTAACCTTTTTCTAAACAATAATATGTATTGCAGAAAAACAGAACAAGAAATTATAGCTCTCCCACACACATTCTAGCAAAGTCAAGGGGACTCTACACTTCTAACCTCAGCAGGCTGCACAAGGACACCTCAATGTCCCTGCTGAGGCAGTGTCAGGAAAGGCCAAGAACAGAGACAGGTCTTCACACTACCAGCAGTAAGGAAGCCCTCTCCTCTAGCAGAGCTCCTATGGAGACTCTGTTGGGAGCTGTCAGGACAAGGCATCCATTGCTCTCCTCCCCTTCCTTGCTGGCACAGCATCAGAGGAAGCTCAGTGGAGGGTCAAAACTGTCACTTGTAACTGTGGTAACACACCTGCTGAACTGTAGTAGAGACCACATGGGAAGTCAGAAGTCTCAAACCAGCCTGGAGGTGATACCCTGCTCCTGTCCTGGGTGTCAGGGTGAGGGCAAACAAGGACTTCTGCTTTCTCCCATGAGTAATAAGGCAGCAGCACCCCTTCCCCTGTTGGAACAGTGTCACCACGGCTGACTAAAATAGTTTTAAATAAGATCTAGAGTCTCATAACATCATATGAAAATGCTTCAATTGAAAATCATGGTCATACCAAGAAACAGGGACATATCAACTGAATATAAAAAAGAAAAGAAAAGGATTGCCAGGCCAGGGATTTAGTTCAGTGGCACCACACTTGTCTTGCAGGTGCAAGGTCCTGAGTTCGATCCCTGGTACCAAACTAAAGAAAAAAGAAAGGAAGAGAAAAAAGAAAAGGACTGCCAATAAATGCTAACACTGAGATGATAGATGTATTAGAACTCTCTGACCAAGATTTTAAAGCAGTCATGATAAAAAGTTTCAACAAGAAATTATAAGCATACTCAAAACAAATGAAAATTCAGAAAGTTATATCAAAGAAATATAGTCTTGGCAAAGAAATGAAAATATACAAAAGAACCACATGTAGAATTTGAAACTTAAAAAATAATAATAACAGGGTGTACAGGGAAGCTTAGTAGTTAGGCTTATCAACAGGAAAGCAAGAGACAGAGGAACAAATAAAAGAATTGAAAGATGGATCAATAAAAGTTATCCAATGTGAACAATAAAGATAAAACAGATTGGGGGTGGGGAAAAACAAACAGTCCTCAGAAATCTCTGCGATAATGCCAAAAAAAATCCAATATTTGTATTATTGGGGTCAAGAAAGAGATACAAAAAAGAAGACAAAATATTCAAGAAATAATGGATGAAAACATCCCGAATTTGACAACAGACATAAACTTAGATATTTAAGACCTGAAAAAAGTCAGGGAAGTACACTAAAACACATCATAACTAAACTGAAAAAACTAAAGACAACAACAATAGCAAATAAGTCACTATAACTAGGTGAAGAAAAGCAATTTAAATAATAGTGATTTCTCATCAGAAAGCAGGGAAGCCAAAAGGAAGTGGCACAATATTAAGTGTGAAATGTAAAGAGTTGTCATCCTAGAAGATATCCTTCAAGGAAAATGAGAAGATCAAGACATTCTCAGATAAAGAAAACCTAAGCAAAATTATTACTGGTAGATATACCCTAAATGAATGAAAAAGTAGTTGTCTAAAGAGAAAAGAAATGGTAAAAAAAGCTAAAGAGACAATGACAGAAGAAGAAAACTGGAAACATCAGGAGGCAAAACAGAGCATGATTAGCAAATATATGGTTAAATAAAATGAGATTCCCTTCTTCTCTTGAGTTATCTTATTTGTGCTTAATAGTTGAAGCAAAATTAACTGTCTTATGTGATTCTAAAATATACATAGAGGAAATATTAAGACAATTACATTACAAATGGAGAGAGAAAGGGACATAAAAGGAAGGGAGTTTCTATTTTTATCTGAGTGGAAAAATGGCATTATTAGTGGACTGTGACAAATTATATATATCGAGTGTAATTTCTAGATAAACCACTAAAAAGGATCTGTAAAGAAACACATTCAAAAACATAGACAAATTAAAATGCAATTCTGAACACTGTGCAAGTAACACAAAAAAACAGAAAAAATAAAACAGAGACATAAAAAATGGGAAAACAAAAAACAACAGAACTAATAAGTGAATTTGTGAATAATTGCACTAACCTAAATAATCCGGATATAGATGTACTGTATACTGGATACAGTACTGTACAGTATACAATACTGTATATACTGGTATATATATCAATTAAAAAGGGATAGGCAGAATGGACTTTTTAAAATAATATAACCATTTTCAGCTTATAGGAAACTAACTTCAAATATAGCAATTTAGACAAGTTCACAGTCAAAAGATGGACTAAAACATAGCATGCTGACATTAACCAAAGATAGCAGGAATAACTATGTTAATATCAGATAAAGTACACATTAGAGCAAAAACAAATACTAGAGACAGGCAGACATTATATAATGATAAGAGTGAAAACACAACAGCCTTAAATCTGTATGAAACAAACAACAAAGTTGCAAAATATGTGAGGCCAAACTTACAAAACTGAAAGAAATAATTCAGATTCTTATAACTAGAGATTTCAGCAACCCTTTCCCAACCCCTGATAGAACAATGCAACAGAAGACTGACAAGCTTGTAGGAGAACTGACAACACTACCAACCAACAGGATCTAACAGAAGATTCCATATGAGAAAAGTGTCCACAGAACCTGTCTGGAGATAGAGCACATCTGGGGCTGCAAAGCAAACTTCAGCAAATTTAGAATTGATAGCATACATGTTGTCTTTTTCAATTACAATGCAATGAATCTAGAAACAATACAAAAGAAAACAATACCTTAAAATACTTAGCAACTAAAAAACACATTTATAAATAATTCATAAACCAAATAAGTACTCAGAAGAGAAATTTTTAAATTACATTTAACCAAATGGAATATAATTTTAAAATATGAGACCTAGCCAAGCAGCACTGAAATTGAAATTTATAGTTCTGGATACATGTACCAGAAAAAAGAAAATTCTCCTATCAATAATATAAATTACCCTTTTGACGTTGAAAATAAAGAATAAAATACACCCAAAGCCAACAGAAGGAAGGAAATAATAGTGATAAGAGCAGGGATTAATAAAATTGAAACAAAAAAAGTAGAAAAAGTCAAGAAAGAAAATAGTTGGTTCTTTTAAAAGATCAATTAAACTGATAGACAAGATACAAATAAGGAATGAGATAGGTTTTATCAACACATAATTGTAGACATCAAAAAAGATAAGGGACTAATATGAGTAACTCTATGTGTAAATTTGAAAATTAGATAAAATGGAGTAATTCTTCCAAAATCACTAACTACCTCAACTCACCTAATATGACACAGATAATTTGAATATCCTTGCAACTATTTAAGAAATTAAATTCATAATTTTAAAACTCTCAAAAAATAAATCTCTGGGACCAGATGGTTTGGGCGTTCTACCAAACACTTAAACAAGAATTAACACCAACTCTACATTATTTCTTCCAGAAAAAATTTCTTCTAGAAGAAGGAGGAAAACATTTCAATTCGTTTTATGAAGCTGGTTTTACTCTGATATCAAAATCAAAGATGACACAAAAAAGCAAACTCCATACTGATATTTCTCATAAATATGGATACAAAAACATACTTAACAAAATATTAGCAAATAGGATTTAGTCCTACATTAGAAAGGGCTATACCTCATCTCTAAGTGCAGTTTATTCTAGGATTTTAATATTTTAAATTTCAAAATCAATATTTTATCCAATATATCAAAATCAATAAATAGGCTAAAGAGGAAAAATTACATGATCATATCAATTGAAGTAGAAAAAGAGTTTGTCAAAATCAACACCCTAAATACACCAAGATGTAACTAGATAACAAATTAGTAGATGAATGGATGAATGAACCACGGTATATTAAGACAATGGAATATTATTCAACACTAAAAAGAAATGAGCTATCAAGCCATGAAAGGACAATGATCAAAATTAGATGCATGTGACAAGCTAATCTCAAAAGACAGCATGCTGTGTGATCCTAGCTGACATTCTAGAACATTCTGGTAAGGGCAAAATAATAAGAGCAGTAAAATATCAGGAGTTTCCAGAGATTTTTTTAGGAGAGAGTGAAGGAGGAGAGCACAGAGGATTTTTAGACCTCCCAGGGGCATCATGGCAATTAATTTTTTGAAGGACATGTTACACTAGGTGTATAATGCCCACGTTTATTTTTAGAAGTATGTCTATTGATGAATTATTAATTTCAATCCCATGAGTTTTATTATCTTAAACAATGTGTACTTAACAGGAAAATAAAATATCAATAAAACATTAAATTTTTAATATGTAATGAGTGTTTAGAATAAACATCAACATTTTCAATATCAACTGTTTACCCACTCACAAGATCTAAAAAATAACAGAAGAGTTAAATTCCTATGTGAACTACAATGAAAATACAAATAAAACTCTACCACAGAAGTAATCTTTACTTCAATTATCACACCTAAGGCAGCTTCCACACACAAGAACAGCACATTCCATACACAAGTCTGGCTTACACTGACAGCACATGTGTTTTCCTGTCTCCTTTGGTAGGACACACTTGACATCTTGCTGCTCTTCCTGTTTTCTTAGGAGGTTCTTGTGATGTCTCTCCTGTCTGTTCACTGGTCTGCTCCAGAATTGTTTTGAGGAGTTCTTTAGGCAGATACATACTGTTCTTCCTCTGTTGTAACTGATCATTTATCAATTCCAGTCCCAATCCTCTAAGAATATTTCTCCATGATATCCTGTGCTTGTTATTTTCTTTGTAAACTATGCAACAATTTGTGTCTCACACGTTTAGGATGGAGTAAAGCACAACCGTCGTCCAACCCTTTGTGTTTTGAGTGACATCATAGCTGCATAACTCTTCAACAACATTTACTCCACCTTTCATTTTGTTGTAAAATGTGACCATTTCTGGCTTCATTTATGTTGAGGATACACTACCAATCATTTTTTGTTTCTTCATTTTGAGATAGGATCTTGCTATGTAGTCCAGGCTAGCCTTGAACTCACTATGTAGCACTGGCTGACTTCGAACTCACAGAATCCTCCTGCCTCAGCCTCCCGAGTACTGGCATTACAGGTGTGCACCACTATGCCTGGTCTCACTAAGAATCTTATCATTCATGGTGTAATGTTGGCAGTATTGATATTACTTTGTTTTTCTTTTCCATATAGGAGGCCAATGCCATGTCTTTCTGAAATCCAAATATTGTATTGTACATTTCTCTAATATGAACTTGCAACATTTTTTAAGGACACTTGGCTTTGCAAATAGTTCCTGTGCTAGTCAATTGATGTTCTTTTAGCAAATGTAACATCAATGGTAACTAGTGAACCAATTGTCAAATGTGACATTTGGGTTATTTTTTGAAATAAGTGCGACAAGTCTGTTCACAACCATATACAGTTTATGACTTCATGAAGAATGTCCTGGTGGCTGAGTTTCAGAATAAATTTCTAAATTTGAGGTCTAAAATGTCTTTGCATCTACCAGGGCATGTATTTTTATATCACATTTGGAAGGTTTACTTGGCATATATTTCCGAAAGCTTCAACAACCAAGAAATGATGCAAGTTATTCATCAATTATCATGTATTCAGATGGTGTATTAATTTCTTGACAGTTCAAAACAAAGCCTTCAAAAATTACTGAATAGCAGCCAAATTGTTGGATTCTTTTCTTTCTTGGTGGGTCTTTTCGTCATCAAAATGTAGGCAATTTTGAAGGAAGCCAAATCTTTTGAGTATCATTTCTGTTCTAAAAATCTCAGTGTCACATCTGTCACTTCTCCATAATGCCTTTAGATTCTGACAATTAGTGTGATAAAGTCCTGCTATAAAGGCTTTTAGTTCAGATAGTGACATGTCATGATGAATATATTTTTGAGTATTACTATTGATTCATAGAGAATATTTTCTTTCCTTTCATTATTAGTGTATTTCAAAACATCATGTAGCATATTGTCCATTACAAATAATTTCAAACACTGAATCACAATGTTGCCATTCTGTCCATAGGTTCTGTTCCTAGCAAAGACCTAATAACATTTTCTGACCTAGTTCTAACATTGAATCATTCAGGTATACATAACCATTCAAATATTTACATTATAATTTTCTTCCTCATCTGGATTAAGGTCTTCATTCAGTACTTCTTTATCTGTCATATCTGTCGTATATTGCTAACTTCTTTGGCTTACGTGATCCAAGTCATCACCAGTAGCTGAGTCACCTGATGACTCACTTTCAACCTCCTCCCAAAGTTGTAGAAGTGGATTTTCATGTGACATTGTACCGAATTGGGTTAATTCTACAAGAAAAATCACAATAAAACATTTAATAAAAAATTATAAATACACAAAAATGTAACAGTGCATAACGTGGGTAAAATTCACCCATTTACACTTTGACATACATGCACACATCTTGCCGTTTGTCATATCAAGTGGTTGAACACAAAGATTGCTTCCTGTATCCCCCAGTGCAGCTACTGAGATTCACAGCCAGCTTCCATTATGCTAAAGTACATATTTTCATTAGAAAGGTATGGTATGTGTGAATGTGACCCAGTATGAGGAAATGAGGTCAAGGTCATGAAAATACTCTGCATGATACTGTAATGGTGAGTACTCCTCATCATACATTTGTTCAAACCCACAGGATTCACAACATGGAGGATGAACCTCATTGTAAACTATGGACTTTGGATGATGAAGATGTATCAATGTAGCTTCATCAGTTGTGACAAGTGTACCACTCTAGTGGGAGATATACATAATAAGAGAACCTATGCATATATGGGAGCAAGAGATATTATAGAAAATCTCTGTAAAATCCCCTCCATTTACTAACAAAATACATACAGTTTTGTATGCTAAAAATTATACAACACTAATAAAAAAAGTAAAAACATATCTTTAAAATGGAATGAACATACAATAGTCATTGAATGAGCCTTAACATACTGAACTATGGCAATTCTCTCCAAAATGATATACAAATTTAAGGCCACACCTATCAAAATTCCACCATAATATTTTATAATGTAGACAAAATTATTCCGAATTTATATGGAAAGACAACAGAACTAGAATTGCTAGAACAATTTTTTAAAAATAAAGCAGTTATTCTAGTTGGTTTCTATACTATGTGATTTTGGTGCTAAGACAGACATAAATCAATGGAAAAGAACAAAGAGCCCAGAAGTTATTCCATACAAAAACATTCAACTGATTTTTGGCAAAGTACAAAAGAAATTCATTCAATGGTAGAAAATAAAGCCTTTTCAGTAACATCCACAAACAGAAAGAAAATGAACATCGACTGAAGTCTCACACCCTTACAAACATTAATTCAAATGATCTTGAACTTAAATGTAAAGTGTAACACCATAAAATCATTCAGAAATTAAATAGGGCAAAATTGGTGGACTAGGTGAAAAGTTCTTAAACTTGACACAAAAGCCCAAATCATAAAATAATTGAGCCTAATTAGAATTTAAAATCTGATTTGTAACGATTCTTTTGAGCTGGTTATGGCGGCACATGCACTTGCCTGCAATCCCAGACTGGGGAGGCTGCGGCAGGGGGAGGCAGGAGGATCACCATGAGCTTGAAGTCAGCCTGGACTACATAGAGAGACTGTGTCTCAAAAACATTTAAGAAAAGAAAAAAGATCCTATTGGTTGGATAGAATTTAAGCTACAGACTGGAAGATAATATCAGCAAAGCACATAGTTGAAAAAAGACCTATATTTAGAATATATAAAAAACGTTCAAACCTTAATAGTGAAAAAGCAACCTAATAAGAAAATGAGCATAGAAAAAGTAAAAAGATATTTTATTCAAGATGATATAGAAAACAAGCACTCAAAAAGATGTTGAAGAACATTAGCCCTCATGGAAATCCAAAATAAAACTTGTGAGTTATTACTACACACTTATCAAAATGGCTAAAATTAAAAAGAGGCAACACCAAAATGTTGGTGAGGATGCAGAGAAACTGAGTCACTTGTGCACTCTATGGCAGGTATGTTAAATAGTAGACTCATTCTGCAAAAGTTGGACAGTTTCTTGAAAAACAAGTATGCAACTATTGTATGACCTAGCATTTTCTTTCCTGGGCATTTTTCTCAGAAAAATAAAGTTATATTCACACAAGTACCTGTGTATGAATATTTTCTCATAATAGCCCCAACTGGAAAATACCCACATGTCCTTTGATGAGTGAATATGTCATAGAATACTACGCTAAACTGAAGGGGAATAAACTATTGATACACACTACTGAGACAGACAAGAACATCTGACTCTCCCGTTTTTCCCACGTGGCATAGCGTGCCCCTCCCCCTTGTTTCTCTTCACTCCCCCTTCCACTCACCCATGGGCTGGGACAATTTGCTTGGGTGTCCTCCCTGGGTATTTAGTGGCCATTCTTCTCCAGGCCCCTCTGACATGAGTGCAGCTTGGCTGTCAGCTGCTGCCTCACTCCCCTGCTCCCAGCATGTCAGACACTGCTGCCACTTCTTTGAAGAAGAGAGGGATGCTTGGAAGTGGCTAACATCAGGGAGGGAGAGATCTGGGCCTATTGTTAACATCCCCAACCTCCTCAGGCCCCAATTAGCTTTAATGAGCACAGCTAGCTCCTCCAAAGATTTTCCCATTTCAGCCCTGCCATTTTTCTCAGACTCAACAACTGTCAATCAAGCAGCTCAGCTGCCATGCCCCCTCACTGAATCACCACCATGATGATTTGTAAACCACTTGGACCAATCACAGGACTGTTCTTGGACCGATCAGCAGGCCCATATTTGAACCAATTAGAGGCCAGTCCTTGGACCAATCACAAACCTACAGCTGCCTATAAGCAGCACTACCCTCACTTCTCAGGTTACTCCAGCAAGACTCCCTCCAGTATACTGATCTCCTTGTGCTGCCTCACAGATCCTGTTAAGGATTTGGTTTGGTGGTTCTGTGAATGTGCCTGTGATTTACTTCTTTGGTAGTTTGGGCTCCAAAGGTCCTGTAAATCTACTCAAGATTCTTAACCTGATTGGGTATATACTACATCTCTTATCCTAAGTAGTGTGGGCAGACAGTGGTCTCAAAATAAAGAACAATACACGCTAGGGGCAGTTAGCCCTGAAAAATTCCAGAGACCAGCAGCCAGTGAAGATCAGCAGCAGCAGAGACAAGTACCTGACAGAGTTGATCCACAGCATCTGCCCGATAGTGGCAGCCTGTAGCAGTAGAAACCAGCAGCTGGACGACTTGACCTAAGGTGTCCAGCACAAGTCAGCATCAGACAGAAACACCCATCAGTGGCAGTGACCAGCAGCCAGTTGTGTCAGCTGCTAGCATTCAGCAGTATTCAGCATCATCTGGTGACATCAGGACAGCTAGCAGAGCTGCACTTTGCCCACTTCATGATTTCCATCTAAATTGAGCAAAAGAACCCTCAACTGATTAGCAATAGGCATGTTAGTGATTACCAAGGGTTTAGAAGTTAACAGGCATAGGAAGAAGGTGGGTATGGCTAAAAAAGGGTACCATGAAGGATGTTTGTGGTGAGAACTGTGTTCTGTACATTGGCTGTATCAATGTCAGTGTCTTAGTTACTCTTCTCATTGCTGAGACAAAATATCCAACACAAGTTAAAGGAGGAAAGGTTCATTTTTGCTCACAGTGTATAGAAGTTTTAGTACATAAACAGCTGACTCAAAGACAGGGCGGCATGGCAGAGGGGCACTGCAGAAGAGAAACAGTCCATGGCAAAGCAGAGCAGGCAGGTAACAAGAAATAAAGCAGGGAAGAAGCTTCTTTCTGTCCCTTTACAGTCCATCCAGGCTACCCACCTTTTGGGTGGTGCCACCCACACCCAGGGTGAGGCACCTTTAATCCCAGAATCACAGCCTTAATCCCAGCACCACATACCCTAATCCAGCCACCTTGGAAACTTTTCCCTTACAACTGCATGAGGCTTGTGCTCACTTTGGCAGCACATATACAACTGCATGAGGCTTTGGGGGGAAATCTAGATAAAACAGTCAGTAACAGTCAGTATTCTAGTTGTAATACTGCACTATAGTTGCTATAGTTTGGGCATTAAATGCCCCCAGGGTGGGGAGAAAGTGGGTCTTTTAAGTGGCAACACCTTGTGACAAGTCTTTAGGTCATTAGAAACACAATCATCTTGAAGAGGACTGTGATACTCTGGCTCATCACTCTCTTCTTTGCTTCCTGGCCAGGAGGAAAGCCTTTGTGCCCCACCATGATGTGTTGCCTCACCACAAGACCAAGCAGTGAAGCCGAAGGATCATAGCCTAAAAAGCCAAAATGAACCTTTCTCTTCACAAATTGATGATCTCAGGTCTTTCATTACAGTAATGGAAAGGTGACTAACAATCATTTTGCAAGGTGTTACTAGTAGGAGAAATGGGAAAAAGAGAATGTGTAATAATGTGTATCATTATTTCTGTATTGTTTCTTACAACTATATGTAAATTATTTGAAAATAAAAAAGTTTTATTAAAAGAAAAGCAACAATCACAAAGGATGAAATTTATATAAACTAAGTGGCTGGGGGCCCCCAGGTTGCCACCTTATCTAGAACTATACTGTACTATGTGGGCTCATGGACTCGGCATACAGATGTACTCACAGCTAAGGCTCACTACAGTGGGCAGAAGCACAGAGTCAGATCATATGAGACAGGCAGAGACTAAGTCTGGAGGAATCCACACAGGCTCCTTACACTCTGTCTCCCACAGAACTCATCCACAGGCCATGAAAGTGCAGCCACATCCATGTCAAACTCTGGCCTCAGGAAGCCCACTGCCAACTCAGTGCCCAAGGTCTTATTGGAGGCTGTTCATGTCACCATCCTCTGCCTGAAATATGCCAAAAGTCTAGACTCTCAGAAAATCAGACATTCCGTATAACATACATTGTACAGTGTGAGCACATTGAGTCTCCTTATTAGTGAAGGGGTGTAAGGAATACACCTGAAATCCTGAAGTCAAAAGCCACCTTTATCCACGTGCCTTTATAGGGAGAGTTAACACTTCACAACTGCATACCATTCAAACACTGACCAAAAGAAAGCTTGAAGGGATTACTATAAGGAGGGGGGCAGTTACACACAAAATATTAGGTTTCATTCAATGTTGCATTTTCATACATGCATATAACATTATTCTGATCATATCCATCCACCCTGTTGCCTTCCCTTCCACCTCCCCCTCTATTCTCCTCCCCTTTAATGCCTTCCTCTTGTTTAAGAACAGTCTCCACAGGGGCTACTTCAATCAAAGTAGATTTAAGGGCATGACAAAAATAAAGGGTCAATTCTCCAAAAAGTAAATAACAATACAATTTTTATATGCACTGCTTCAAACTGCCAGTAAAGACTTATTTAACAGAAACAGAAGTATCCAAGCTCAGAATTGCAGATGAAGCCCTCAACAGTCATCTCTAAGTCACAAACAGAACAAGCAGGCAGAAAACCAGTAAGGATATAAAGATCCCAAACAATGCTATAGGCCAGATTTGACCCAATTGATATAGAATACACATTCTTCTTAAATACACATGGGGCAGCCACAAAAAGGCACTGTATTTTTGGATATGAAACAAGTTTAACTAAATTTAAAGAATGGAAATTATACAAAGTATGGTCTTAAACCATAGAAGGATTAAATGAGGAATCAGTACTAAATAATATTTGGAAAATATTCATATATTTGGAAGTTAAAAACACTAGTAATAACCTATCAGTCAAAGAAATCTCAAAGGCAACTTAGAAACATTTTAAGCTAATAAAAATCAAAATAAAGAATATCACAATTTGTGAGATGCCATTAAAGCAGTGCTTAGATGGAATTTTATTTTAAAAGAATTAAAATCTACAATCAATAGTCTAAGATTCTACCTGAAGAAGAGCAACTTAGACCCAAATCAAGAAAGGAAATATGATAGTTAAGAACATAAATCAGTGAAATTGAAAATGGGGGGAAAAATCAATGAAATAAAAAACCAGGGTTTTGTGGTGGGAGCAATAAAATTGATAAAATTCTAGATAAACTACCCAATTAAAAAAAAAGACACAAAGTATCAGCAGTGAAAGAGCAGACATCACTATTTCTTTCACTATTTCTTTATTAAAGTGATAATGAAGGAATCTTAGGAATACTTTACACTAAACTTGATTTCTTATATGAAATTTTTTAAAAGACAACAAATTTCTGAACCTCACTCAAGAAAACATAGCTAACCCAAATAGGCAAATGTCTATTAAGAAAATTAAATTCCTAAATAAAACCTTCCCAGAATGCCCCATATAGTTTATAGGGAATTGAATTCAGGGTCTTTCACTGACCAACATACCCACCCTTATTTTTTTCTGAGACAGGGTCTTGCTAAGTTGCCCAAGCTGGGATCAAACTTATGATTCTCCTGCTTCAGCTTCCAAAGTACTGGGATATACCAAGCATTTAAGGAAAAACTTAAACCAATTTCTATGCAACCTTTACCAGGAAGTAGAAGAGAGATAAACACTTACCAATTCCTTTGATGAAGTCAGCATCACCCTCATTCTGAGACCAACTAAGACATTACAAAAGTGTTATTGCCATAGAGTCTGACTTGATCATTTTTTATCTTACGGTTGTGCTTTCAATGCTGTGTCTGAAAACATTTTGCCTATCTCAAGGTTACACATCTAATATCCCATATTTCCTTTGGAAGTTTAGAGATTTACACAAAATATACAAGAAAATATTTGTAAATCATATGCCTTGTTTGTTTCTAGAATATATAAAAACCATCAGAACAATCCAAATTTTAAAAATAGGCACAGGTTCTGAGTGGACACTTCATTGAATATATGGCAAGTAAGCATATGATCGATGCCTCAAATCCCTAACCATGAGGGAAATGCTCATCAAAACCACAATGCATTGCCACTGCGGGCCTGCTGGACAGTGCAAGGTGATGAAACTTGTCCATGCCATGTGCTGCTGAGGGGGTAGAGCCATGACAATGGCATGTAATCATCAGTCTGTCATTAAACCTTTGCCACTGGAAATAATTGAGTATTTTTTAACTTTTCATTTTGAAAGATTTAGAGAAGAGTTGCAAAGACAGTAAAAACAATTCCCTTCACCCAGTTTTCCTTAACATCTTATCAGTTTTTCTTCAACATCTTATCTAAATATAATAAAGTTAACAAAGCTAATAAATTAACAACCATATAGTACTACAGATATTATTCACACACCACCAACTTTTCTACCAGTATCCATTTTCATTTGAGATCTCATACTATATTTAGAGTCTTGCCTCCCTCATCTCATTCCATCTGTGATAGTTCTTCAACCATCCAAGGTCTTTCAGGACCTTTACACTTGTGAAGCATACCAGTAAGGTAGGTTGTGGGTCTCCCATTTGAGTTTCTCTGGTGTTTTCTAATGAGTAGATTGAACTTATAAAGTTTGGGGAAGAATATCATAAGAGATATGTCCCTCTCCATGTAGTCTATCAGGGTAAATGATGTTGACAAACCATTAGGTTATAAGGTGGCATTGTAAAGTTATGATTTCCTGCTTTGTAATTAGTAGAGTCTGATGCTGTCCCTTCACATTCCACTTTAGCATCACATGAGCCTTTTCAAAATGAAGTTTTTTCTTTTCTTTCTTCTTTTCCTTTCTTTTATTACCTTTCATTTATTTTACTTTGCATTTCTTTCTTTCCATGTTTTCTTTGTTTTCATTCCAGGAACTATGTATGTATTATTTCTCCCAAGACTTTCTCTTTTCTGGTTTCATTTCTTGTATTCTTTGATCACCTTCATAGTACCCCTGTTGGCAGGACTTTCACTACTTGCAATGTACTGTTCCACTTGTCCTTCACATTAGCTCTCCTTCTCACACATCTCATTTCAGCTGTCAAGCCCCTTCTCCCTGGTGGCATCAAGTACTCTGTCAGACTGTGAGTGTGGGAAGGCCAGAGTCCTCATCAGTATTGGCCTAATTATCTCAGTTACCCTCTAGTAGAGAACGTCAGACCCCAGAAAACTATCATGAATCAACTTCTGCTCCAAAAAACAACCACTGAATTCACAATGTCACTTTTGTCCATCTAATATAAACAACAATAAAAAAATAGATTCTTTAATAATTCACCTGGAGTATGCAAGGAGGTTGATGAGGGGTAGATGGGAAGAGGTAGGAGCAACTCCCCAAAGTATGTGAGTTCCCGCACATCTTCACCAGCTCCTAACAAACACATGGCTCCAGGGCTGCACTCCTTTTTCCCTGTGAATGCTTGGGCCCACTTGAGCTGCCATGGGACAGGCTCTGTTCTCCCAGAAGCAAGGGTGGAGGGAAAGTAAGCACAGCCTTCCTCAGCTCCTATCTTCCTGCTCTGCATGTGGCTATGCAGCCCCAGGTCAAAGCCATCATTTCCCCACTCATGAGTTCAAAAGTCCTCTACAGCTCTGAGAATCTTTACACAGTTTTCTTTGAAGTTCTTGTTTTCACTCTGGAACACACGTCTCAAACTCAATACTAATGACATTTGTGGCCAGATACTATTTTTTATGGACAGCTGTTTTGTGCACTGTAGGATCCCAGGAGCCTCCCTGCCTCCATCACTAGATGCAAGTAGCATTTTGCCTCCTTGGCTGAGACAGTAAAAACTGTCTTCATATGTTGCCAAACATCCCCTGGTAAAGGAATGAGAATCACTGGTCTTAACATCCTCTGAAGTTGATCTTGGGGCCATAAGCATGCTGATTTGGTCTCTTGGTAGAAACTGCCAAGAAGCAGTCTCTGCTTTGTAATTGTACCTGATGGGTAACCGCTCAGGATTGCTCCTCTTCCTCCTCACCCCCTCTCTGATAAAAGGAACAGGTAAGAAAAACAATCAAGCCTTAAACTAGACCTACCATGGTGCTGGGACAAATGAGGGAGCAACTCCAAAGGAGGTAGGACACTGACCATCTACCGCTCAGGACGTGTGGCCTAGCCAGGGCCTTGAGGACAGGGGGCTTCTTTCTGTGCCTGCTGATGGCACAGGGTTTACCAGTCACTGCCAGTCAGAGCTCCCTGTCTCCCAAGGCCTGGTCCCGATAACAGTGCCAAGAAACCAGTGCTGGACAGCTTAAGGCATAAGCTGATGGGCTGTCTCATCTGGGCAACACATAGGCTTCAGTTCCCCTGCATTTAATTGGTATTAAAGATTAAAAAGCAAATTACCAAAGCAATCACACAGAATCCACTTGTCTATATCTCGCTACGCTCCCAAGCAGTTTGATATTTACTGTCAGCTGGCATTTAATTACTCAGCCAGATTTGCAGTCCATAATTGACAGAATGCTGAAGACTAATTCTTTAAAAGGATGCTTTCCCCATACAAGAACACTTGGGCTCAGAGGTGACGCCGGCGCCTGTTCCAAGGATCAGGAGACAGACACCAGAGCAGGCTGGCTCCCTCTCCCTCATCTTCCCAACTGTTCTCTAGTTGATTTGGGCTCTTGTGCCTGCTGGAGTCCGTGGGGAAAAGCACAGGAGACATTGAGACTTAAAGCATTTCTCCTTCCAAGTCACCAAAATCCTTAGACCCAAAGCCACAGAAACCCACATCCTGGAGAGGGACCCACCCCCAGGCAGAATTATAAATCCAACAGCACCACACTGTCACCAAGAACAAAGGAACAAACACCATCTACAGGCACAGATGGAGGGACTTCCACTTACTTCTGACTATTAATTGTAGTTTATGAAACGTCACTGAACATTGTAAAAATCGAGCTCACCCTTGTGACCTATCTTCTGTTCCTGCAGGATCCTGGTTCTAACTTCCGAATCCTGCATCAATGACATCATGCACTGTTAAATAATTTAGACATTTAAAACTAGATTGGACTTGGCTGCATAAAATACACAAAAGAGGGCAATGCAGTGCTGAAGAAAGAAGGCAGTAACCACGCTGTTGTACCTCTTCCTAATCCTTCAAGGTCGCTCAGTGCTGCCCCGGGATGCAGAAACCCTGATGCCAGGAGAAGCTCATAGTCCACATCCCACCTTCGCCTATTAGGGAGAGTTTATTGTTAAATGAATAATACTAAAACTCTAGATACAGCAGTTTTCAGAAAGAAAAAATAAAATTTCCCAAATATCCCTGAATTTCAACTAGTGATTCATCAAGGTTAAACACCAATCTGAGAAAATATGCTTTTGTTTTCTTTTTAAATTCAAACATTTAAGCTGGTGCTTTGAGGGGTGATGTTGGGCTTCAGAGGTAGAACCCTAAAGGAAAAGCCTGACTTTGTTGAATCCTTTCCCTTTGAAACTTTGAAAGTCACGCTCTCCACGGCAAGTTTGCCTGGCCTTAGCGTGCAGTCTGCTCCTCTCAATATTCTTTCAACATCTGCCTTCTTTCTCATCGTGAAGAAGCTGTTGGTTCTGCTGCAGACATCTTTGAATCTGCACAAGGCCAAACTCCAAGTCTAGATGAAATTGCGGCTAGGAATTTTATAAACTAGATTTCCATACAAATCCACCTGGCTCTGTTGCGAGGGGCAGACGCGGCTGCTCTGAACGCCGGTATAAAGCCTGGCTTTACTCTGCGCAGAGAGCCACGCTGGGCTTGGGCTCCAGCCTGTGCGCAGCTGTGCGCGGGGCAGATGCTGGCTGCAGGGGAGGTTGGGTGGATTCGGTACCTGGACTTGCTCCAGCAACTCCTGGCCGCTCTTGGGCCGGGCTGCTCCACTACCCCGATGGCCCTGGCACAGCCTTCCCAACGTGCTCTTGCTCCAAGCTGACCAAGCCTGCCCTCAGTACTAGCAGTCTGAAGGGATCTTATGTCTGGCTGGCTGAGCCTCTCTTAAGAAATTAATAAGAGAGTAAGTATGATCTACACTCTCGAAGTCTCTGTTGCTACACCACGCCTGCTCCCCAAAAGGCAAAGGAGTGGATCCTCATGCCATTTCCACCCACGCATTGTTTTACCTTTAGAGCTTTGGGCCAGGAAGCTCTGTCCTTCTCATGACCTTCGCTGCAAAGAATATGCACTTTAATAAAAACAATAAATTCTATTCAATATACTCTTTAAAAAATAACAATAAAAATTAGAATTATTTTTTAAACTAAAACGAAAATATTCACAATCCGAATCACTGTTGTCCTCCTGATTCATATCTGCCCAGTACTGTCTTTAAAATAAAATTTGTCTTTTGCACAATGATGATCATGCAATATTTTTTGGACCCTGTGTTTCTTACTTAATTTTTTGCAAGCATTTTCCCATTGAAAAGTGCTCAAAGCTCCATTTTTAAATTGAAACGCAGTTCGCCCATAGTGTGCAGGCACCCTCATTTATTCAATCATAATTCTATTGTTGGGCGGTTAGGTGGTTCCATTTTCTTTATTATGATGAATAGCCTCGAATGAGCATCTTTGGATATAAATCTCTGACCCTATCATTGATTACATTCGCAGGTTTCTAAGAGTGGAATTATTGAGTCAAGAGATATGAACATGTTAAAGCTCTTAAAATAAATTGCCAAATTTATACCCAGAGAGCTGTTTCAATTTGTTCTTCCACCAACATGCATTATCTTCATTTTAAAAAAATCTTTAATAATGTGATAGCCCCAAAATAATATATAGTCAAAGCTATTGATCTTTTCCTTTGATTTTTTCCCACCATTCCAGCACTAAGAAAGGCCATCCCCATTCCCAAGGCAGAAAAATGGTTGTCTAAATGTCTTTCATGTTTTCAAGGACTTATTCTCTTACATTTAATCATGGAGATGAAATTAGTGGATGTATAAAGAGAGTATCTCTTTGGGGGACAGACACTCATTTCCCCGGTCCTACTAAACATCCATGTGAAGGGCTGTCCTTCTTGTGTTTGCACTTTGTTTTGTTTTGTTTCAATTTGATTTGATTTTCTGACTTTTGGCAGGTAACTTACCAAACCGGTCCTCACACTCTCTTCCTCTTGGGGCTGTTCTTTCTCCAGGGCTCTCTGTCTGGTCTCCGATCCCCTGCCCTATAGCTTCGGAGATGGTAGTCCCCCTGGGGAGACCCCAAATGTTTCCCAGACCTGCACTGGGCAAGATTATCTCATCTCCATCCAAAGTGCCAACAAGCCTGCTTTTCTACAGATCTGGACCAACATTTTTTTCCCAATCTTTTTAACTGTGATCAGTTTTCCATATCCACAAGTTCTACATCCTCCACTTCTAAAACAATTGCATCTGTCCTGAATGTGTACACACTTTTTTGTCATGATTCATTAAATAACACAGTATAGCAATTTACATAGCACTTACATTGAATTAGGTATTATAAGTGGTCTAGAGATGATTTAAAGTATACAGGAGGGTGTGCGTAGGCTGTGTGCAAATATGGCCACATTTCATTTGAGGATCTTGAGCACTGAAGATTTCAGCATCCATGAGGGCATGGAACCAATCCTCCCAGGGGACCAGGAGACCACTATGTTAACCTTCATCTTGCCGACTCTCTCAACTTATTTTGAAGAAGAGCAGTATAGGGGAGGTTATTTATCAAACCCTCTAAAATTCCAACAGTTTAAATTGATTTTTGAAAATAACTAGATAACATTGCTAACTGAATAATAGTTTCCTTTCTCACCAATCCACAAGTCTTCCTCTACTGTATCTTATAATGTTGAGAATTTATATGCTTAAGTCTAAACTAGTTAGTCTTTTCTATATTCTATTTACAGTACTAATTTATTCTATTCTATATAATAATATAAATACCATAGAATAAGATAATATTTATGATATCCTATTTATATTTACTCAAAAATTAGTAACAGATTTACAACATGTTTTATTACTTGTGTTTTTAATCCTTTATTTCTGGTTTTAAAAATTAATTTTATTAATACACTTTTGATATACATAATGATCACATTCATCATAGGTAATTTGTACCTGTACGTGATATATCTTCATTCTTCTTTTTTTCCCATTTCCCTCCCCCTCCCCTCAACTCCTCTTCCCCTCCTTATTTACAAAAGCTTTGTTTCCATTTTTTCCTTCTATTTTCTTTTTTCCTTTTCCCTTCCCCCGACCCCTCTCTTATTCCTCTTCCCATTTGAACATTTTCGTACTGGGAACTAGGCTTACTTGTGTTTTGAACAATGCAATGAAAAAGTTACTTACTTGAACTGTTGGGGAGAAGCCCAGAGGACAATGTTTTCCAAACTTTGCTTAAAATCACCTGCAGAGCTTATAAAATGACACCGAGGCTGCATGCCATACCACCAAGTAAGTCATAATATCTGGAAGGGAATCCAGACATTCATAGTTTGTAATGACCAGGTGATTCCAGTATACAGCAGGTTCTCAGAATCACTGCCTCAGGAGAAGATGTCTGCCAGGCAGAACACCAGGCACCCAGGGTTTTATGCCAATTCTTTTCCTGCCTCTTCAGTCTTCACTTGTAGAACATGCGCACTTAACACCTGAGCACTGCTCCCCGCACTAGAGTGTCCTTAATAAATGAAGTTCCTTTCAATAGTTCCCACTACCCCTAAAGAAATATATGAAACTATCTTTAGGCCTAAGCTTTGCTAGACGGTATGGAGTATATCAGTATGGACCCAATGCCTGTTTCTCCAGGGGATAATATGGTAGAACAGACAACAGAAGTGTAAACCAACCATAAACACAGACTGCATCACAAAAGCGTGATGCTTAACCCCTAAGTTAAGAATTAACCACTAAATAATTACAGGATGTATTCATTTTATTGATTCAAAGTATTGTGAAAAGGTTGGGAAATTTTTCTTTTTCATTTATAACATTTGCAGAGCCTTGAACTTGGTCCAGACTACAGAAAAAAGCCTAGAATTTATATAGCATGTTTCTCCTAAGGAGTCATCATCTCCACCCCCAGCCCCAAATGTGCATCTACAGTTTTAGCTTTCTGTGCATCTCTATTAGTGCATCCATGTGGCCCAGAACCACCATGATTTCCCCAGCCCCCTGACGCCCAGGTTATGGTCCAGCTGGGTGGTATCTCCTGGGGCAGGCCTCCAACACATGCCTTTATATCCTGAGACCTGCAAGGGCTTCTTCTTCCACCCTTCAGGGCTTTGGTTCCCCAAGGAGTCCCAACCCAACCACCTTTTCTGAGCCCTGTCTGGACTGAACTCCAACCTGGACTACATCTATGGTCTACCAGACAGGCCCTTTGCTTCCACTCTTGCTCTTTGATTGCCCCAGAATACTAAACTCTCACTCAGTGTTCAGCTTTGGTACTTGACCCCTCCACCTCCTATTCTGCCACAGCTCTCTCACCTATCGCCTTTTGCTTGGGCACTGTCTTTCCATTCCTGTCAGGCCCACAAGGGACATGAAAGCTGACTTTGCCTAGTGATTGTTTCTCCTTTTGGAGATTATGCCGCGCAGAGAAATTTCTCGCAAAAGCTGTACTATCATGTGAGGCACGAATGTCAGGGCTTCTAGAATCCCATTTTCTTTCCAGCCACTCCCTACCTAAGTGTACCCCAGAGTTGTTTTCACAACCTCCCTCTTTCCTTATTCTCAGCTTGTCCCAAACTTGCTGGTTTATATTCATAGCATTTACAGCTGCCTGTGACAAAGCCATCATTCCCCTATCATCCTCCAAAGCTGCAGGTCTGTATCTTCACTGACTATCAGAGATCGTCCCAGAAACATTCCAAGGCCCTTAATTGCAAAGATTTCAAAGCCAATGGCCTTACTTACCCTGGTCCTCTTGTAACATTCTTGGTTATACTACCATGGCCAGAAGCAGGGCATTTTGACAGTAATAATAACAACAACTAGTTACATTTACTAAGAATGTGTGGAGGCAAGGCACTGTGCAGAAACTCTATCTGTCATTCTATTTAGTTGACACAGCCATCCTCCAAGCAAGAAGGCAGCATTTCCATTTTACAGCTGCACAAGCTGAAGCTTAAAGAAGTTGAGTACTTTGCTCCAACTGATACAGCTAATATATAGACCCTGTGCTCTGGGAGGCTTACCTCTGCTAGGTGCTGAGTTCCCCATTCCTCTCCCAGAATCCATGCGTCATCACTACAGACAGCTCCCCAGCATCCATTCCACCCGCGGTCACTTAAACCAGTCAATCAGACTTCTCCCTCTGCAGTGTAACCCAGGGATGGGCTGTGGCTTTGGGTTAAATTGTGTTTCCTTCTCAAGAAAAGATATGTGGCAGTCCTAAGCCCCACGTGTCTCAGAATGTGGTCTTACTTGGAGATAGGATCTTCAAAAAAATATTAAAGTTAAAATTAAGCACAATAAAACACTGGATTGCGAGAAACTTGTTCTGAGTGTTCTGCAAGACAAGCAAACATTTCTAATAAATCTTAACTTGATAAACAAGCAAATTCTTGCAATACAAGTAGTACCTGATGCCAAACATCATATGATTACAATTTTATCACTACTGAGTCAATGGTTCCTCTTTATGTATCTGTCTATCTGTCCTTAGATTGTGGGTGATCATCTCCCAACAACAAGAGGTTATGGAGGAGATCTCATCTGCAGAGGAGCAGGGGGAAAAGGCAGAGGAATTCCTCATGTCAGATGAGATTAGAGAGCTGTGTAAAATGTGGGAAACAATTTTACAGAAAAGCACCACCCAAATAAGGCTGTAGCAGTGCAAGCATGAATTTGCTTAATGTCACATTTCCAGGAACCCTCAAAAAGAGGCAAAAACAAGTATCACTGGACAGATTCCTTATTAAAGTTGCACAAAAAGAAAAAGATTCCACTGAGCCAATAGACAGCAACACTTCTGTTAGTGACAGTGAAAGTGAAAGCCTCCTACACAACAGCCCTCCCTTCTCTTGTCTCCCTCAAACCAGCCACAAAGTTTTCTGAAGGTGAGTGCAGGTTAATTTGTCTATGTTTCTTTATAATTATTTTGTATTATATTACAGTATGGTAATCATTTTTATATGAATTTTTTGGGTTATGGAACCAATCATCTCAGTTTCCATTATTTCTTATGGGGAAATTTGCTTTGATATACAAGATGCTTTGGATTACAAGCATGCTTGCAGAATGATTATGCTTACAAACCAAGGTTTTACTATCTTAGAGTAATCCTTAATCTAATATGACTGGTTGCCTTATAAAAGGGGGAAATTTGGATACAGTGCTTTGCAAGGAGGATCACATGAAGATGAGAAGTTCACCACACATCCTAAAAGCTACCCGAAGCTTAGACAGAGGCCTGGGTCAGCTCCCTCTCCAGGTCCTTCAGAAGAAGCGTGGCCTCAATTCCAGACTTCTGATCTCCAGAACTGTGAGACCATAAGTTTCTCTTATTCTAAGTCATGTAACTGTTAAAATTTTGTTTATGGCACCAGTAGCAAACTAATACTGCTAAGCTCAGCCAGCTTGGGGTGACAACACCTGAGAGGAGAGCTGCTTAGAAATCTGGGAAGAGAAGCCATTCCCCTGCCCCACTAGTTGTCAGAAAAGGACTATACCATCACCAGTCCATGCTGGGGTCCATTTTGCAAACCTGAGGTGGGCAGGTGGACATCCAAGGATAGCTGTATCAGGCTGGGGCTCCTGACTTAGGGTCAGTGGATCTTTACTTTTCCATTTGAGCTATGGTTGCAACAGCAAGCACAATACTCCTTATTTTCAGAGGGCTTAAAGAGATAAGACCAAGAACCCACAACTAATATGTGGCAGACATGGGATTCTCAGGAAGGTCAATCAACCCCACCTTCAGTGCTGCTACCCACTGTGCAATACTGACTTCCAGTTAATGCTCTGGGCACCCTGGGCAGCTCTGGGCTGCTCTGGCAGTAGCATTCCTCCATTTTCTCTGTTTATGTTTACCTCCTCAGCACACTTTCTTCCTATTTTAACCCACTACTGGCTAGTTTTCATAACCTTGATTCTAACACAGATATGCATTTCTCCTTTCTGACCTTTGGAACTTTTCTTCAGACTGCATTTATTAGGCCAAGGATTTAGAAGGAACACTCACAATAGATGAAGGATAATTAATGTAACCAGTTCATAATTGTGATCTCAAAAGTAGGTGTCTTTTAATTCTGACTTGCATCTCAAGCCATTTGAAAGTCAAGAAAAGAACTTGGTGCTTTCCCATATTATACTACTTTTTATTCATTTAACAGATATTTGAACACCTACTAAGTGTGAGGTATTATGTCAAGCAAGGTAATTAGGGACCTGTGTAACTGAGTTAATTGTGGAGAGGACAGAAAGAGATAGAGGTGAATGCTGGGCCTATTTAAGGAAAGAGAACTGGTTCCTTATGTTTAGCACAGAGAATTACAAAAGATGAAATTAAACACATGGGTAAAAATCAGGCCCTGGACACCTTAGAACTCATGTTAATTGCTAAAGACTGATTAGCTTGCATGCAACAATTACCACTCCTTCGTGTATTAAGTGTTATTCATTTGTACTGAAATATATATGTGTAGTTCTGCTTCACCATCATCAGAGAATCAATAGCCCAAAAAATCCTGGGTGGGAGATAGACAGAGTTCTGCCTCTTTTTCACCCCAATCTTTTTCTGCAGGTCAGCTGGTATTGCTTATCTTGGGGAAAAGATAAAAATCTTACTCTAAAAAAAAAACGCTGTTTCCCATCATCTTTGCTAGGCTTGGCCCTGGCCCTGCTGAGCTGCAGGGCACCCGGCTGTAAGAGCCACACTGGAAGTGACTCCTTTGATGTTTTCAAAGGTCGGAGCACATTGCTCCCCTTTTGGAGTGTCATTGGCTGCAGGCAGAGGATGTTTCAGCTGCTAGGAGAGCCAATTAGAGCCAATTATAACCCAGCTAACCTCCCATGACACCAAAATTCCTTGTAGAACTTGCAGTTCCTTGCAAAAATAGTGTGCTTCTGGGGCTAGCTCCAGTGCAGACTATGCCCCAGCCACAGGATGCCTGGGACTCCATCATTGTCTAACACAGCTGCACACTCCAATTATCTGGGTAGATTTTTAATTGCTGACACCTTGATCCATGCCCGGGCAGGCCAGTTGAAATGGTCTGAGTTGTGGATCCAGGTATAAGTATTTTTTTAAATATCCCCAGGTTTAAAAACAAGTACTAGATGTGAATTCACCCATAGACATAGCTGAACTGCTTTGAAACCCAGCTTTCGTCTCTCCTTCCCCATTTTGGACACATTTTTCCTCATAAGTTAGCACTTGCTTTTATTAACTTTATGTCCCTATTTTGTTTTTCTATTATTTACTCTAACTTGTCAACTCTTTGTTGGTGAGAGGCAACTGGGGTTGAACCCCAGTCCTCGTGCATGCTTAGCACATGCACTACCACTGAGCTATAGCCCAGCTCTGTGTCATTAACTCTTCTAGATATGTTGCTAATAAATTTGTATCTTCATCTGATTTTACTCTTTCTTAACCAAATATATTTTTGTATAATGATCTAAGAAAGTGAATAAAGTAAAATTTTTAACATTTTTCCAAGATAGTTTTACAAAGTATTTTTAGCCATTGAACAGAAAACTTCTGTTCCATAGCATCTAAAAATAAACTGGCATCATTGACAACTATAGGCACATGCTTTATGAATGTGTATGTTTTCCTCTATTTATCTATAAACATATATCCACATTTCTCACACAGGCACACACACACACACACACACACACATTCATACATTTGCCACAGCTTGATGTCTTGTATAATGCAAATATCCAAGAAGTAGTAAATGAAGAGACACATGGATAGATCCACATTAGCTGAAAATATAAGACAAATAACTTCTATATGCACTATAGATATATGAATATGTAGCTTATATGTAAATATAACCTTATTTCCAGTTGGCATCTGGTAATAATGGCATTTGTTATACAATTTAGTCTTATTCAATCAGTTTATGTAAATAACTGGTATATGTATGTAGTAGGATGTGACTTTTAATTTTTTAAATGTTAATGTATTATACTGATGCCTTTAATGATGATTAAAACAAATCTTCATTATGTACATAAGTGGGTATTTTCAAGCCTAATCTTAAAATGCAAAGGAATTAACTCAACTTCACGATGATAAATGCAAAGAAATGATAATTTTCAGAAAAAAACTGGGCTCCAGGTCATGAAAGTAATGCCAAACAGCATCAGAAATAATCGAGTTCAATACATTTTAAAGATTAGGATTTGGTCTAAAACAGCAGAACTTTCCTTTCAAAAAATCTTTTTAAAAACCTGTATATACCATATAAAATTAAGGAAAAGAAAGGACGCAGGGTTGCAAGTAACTTTAATAACAGCTAAGAGTGACTGTTTCATTAAGTGTTTTATACATATGCTCTCTCGTTTAATCTGAACAACAAACTAATAAGATTGAAAACTGTGTGGATGAGGAAACTTGGTCTTAAAGAGGCTGAGTAATTTGCCCAAGATCATAGAGATTTAATTCGCTGATCTGAGAGTTAAATATGGGTCTGTCAGTTTGAGTGAATGCATTTTTTAACCACCAGAAAATATAAAACTATTCATTTGCCTTGATTTTAGGGGCCCTCAACTGAACCCAAGACCCTGAAAGGACATCTAAATCTCTCTTTCCAAAAATTTGAAGTCTCTTTCCACCCAGGAAAACCATCTTCTGGCCAGAAAAATGATTCTATCCTCCTTGAAGAAAACATTGCTATAAATGAGTCACATTAGCTCTCTTTGTTTTGTGTATTTCTTTATTATTTGCTCTCATTATCTCAGAATCTATATTTTAACCTTAATTGTCTCCCTGAGGTAATGATTAAGGCATGACTCTGAGATTTGCATTGCAAACACCATGAGGTCTTCAGTGAGAGCAGAGGAATTCTGAACTTGCCATCTAACAGCATTTATTGCTTCATTTCTGTGTCTTCTTGGCTTCATTCTGGGCCAAAGTTGTTAATATTATTTTTCAAGTTCTGAAAGGTTGGGAGGAGGCAGAATTTAGGATAATGATTTCAAGCCTGCATTGACACTGCCCAGTAGATCAAAATTGAACTTTGTATTGCTGAAACCGTATCTTTGAATAAAAAATAAAACCATCATGTATCAGTGCCTTATGTACATTTTACTAATGAATATTTATAGGACCACACTCAGAGTGTGCCATCTCACATGAGCTACTCTATTTAGACAGTGTTTATTTGGGAAAACTAGAAGGAGCCTTAGAAAAAGGCACACTATAACTGGAATTCACTTTTACCCCTCCCAAGGGGAGGAGAGACATCTTCAATGGATATCTACACATCTCCAGTTTTGTTGTCTTAAAAGTTTTATTTATTTTAGAAATAGCTACAACCTAGCCAGGTAAATACACTGCCATAAATTCCATTTAACTTTTTCCCCTCACTGGAATACACTCATAAAAGACAACAAAAACCTACAGAAAATTCAATGAGGGAATAAGATTGTCAATACAGTATGTGTGTTTGAAAATAAAATGGCACAATCAGGTATAAAGAAGAGTCTGCATTCAAGTTAATAAAAATCAATCTAGAAAAAAACAAACAGCATTTTGGTGTCCTTGTAAGTAATCGTGTCTTTTAATAACAAAAGAACTTTCTGGGCCTCTTTCTTCATTGTTTCTAAGAGTTTATCAGCCATGTGCTACGGCAGGACAGAGAGGCCCTCGGAAGATGAGGACCTGAGCAGAACCTCTCACCCATGGGCCCCCGCTACACACCAGGCTCCCAGCCTTTTGTGGAGGGAATGTAGATAACAGGTATTCCTACAACTACAAAACCCATATAACTAAGAGAAAATGGAAATTCTGTAGAAAAAGTTGCATCAGGTACTATTTTGGTGCAAACAATGAAATGCAAATAATAAACAGTAGCTATACCACTTAAAAAGATAACTTTAAATACTCAAGTGAAAAATAATAAATTTGACCTCCAGAGCCCAATGAAACTCTTATTTTTATTGAACTACCATATTTTTATGTCTCTAAAAAGCCAATGATTATAAGACATGTCATCAATTTAACAACTTTCCAGGGGAAAAAGGAAAACACAACCACACTGAATGAATGTATATTTTTATATATATATATATATATGATACACATTGATTTTAGAAATTATAAGAAACATTGATTTTAGAAATGACAAAACATGAGAAAATGTGTCTTACAGATGAAGAAAATATTGCAAAATAAATTTATATTTAGTTCAAAGATGAGATAGTTAACTGATTATGTCAGCTTGAGTAAGAAATGCCCAATTGGACTGGGGATTTAGCTCAGTGGTTCTGTCGCCTGCCTTGCAAGCACAAGGTCCCGAGTTCGATTACCCAGTACCAAAAAAAAAAAAAGAAATCCTCAATTAAACTGTATCAGCATAGTTCTGAGTGTGGCTGAAGGGATTTACTGAGGATGGATGACCCACCCTGGGTTTGAGTGACAGCAACAAAAAGCTTATCAAGGGAAACAAAGAAGGAAGGCTCACTTCTGTTTCTTTGGAGGAGCTCCAGTCTTCACCTTGGACATGATCTTCCTGCTTCTTTCACAGACTTTTCAGCCTTACGAAGCAGACCTTTCAGCCTTGCACCACAGACCATTTGGCCTCCTGATATGGGCTTGCACAAGACTTGCACAGGACAGTGAGCTTCAGACCATCAACTGGATCCTTTGGTCTCCAGTGCCCAGACAGCCCTTTGCATCTTTCTACACCTGACTCTGGGTGCCCATTGTGAGCCTACTTTGTAATCTTTATATTTATATATCTTGCATTAAATCTGTCTCTCTAGTGAACACTGACTGATACAAAAGAGTACTACTTTTTTTTTTCCAGTACTGGGGACTAAATCCAACCCTACATATCCAGCCTATTTTTGAGTCAGGTCTAAGTCACTAAGCTGGGCTCAAACTTGCCACCCTCCTGCTTTGGATTCCCAGAGTACTAGGATTATACCACAGCCAGCTTCAAAGAGTACTTTTATACTTGTTATCTAATTTAATTTTTGCCAAACTTTCATAAAGTTCATTTGATTACTATTCCTATTTTACAGATGAAAAGAACCAAGCCTCTAAACTGTTTAACTTGCCCAGGATCACAGATGATAATCCAATACTCCTAATTGTTTGTTTCTAAATTTCACGTTTTTTCCATCACCTCATACTGTCTTCCTTCCTTAAAACTGTACAGCCTTTCTTCTATCGAGAATGTTTTGCTGAACATTAGTAAGATATTTTTTAGTCAGGCAAGGTGAGGTCTGCCTTTAATCCCAGAACTCTGGGAAGCTGAGGCAGAAGGATTGCAAGTTAGGTCCTAGCCTGGGAAGCTTAACAATTTAGTAAGACCCCATCTCAAATTTTTTAAAAATAGAAAATAAAAGTTGAGGATATAGTTCAGTGTGGATGCCCTGAGTTCAATTCCCAATACTGAAAAGGAGTGGGGGTCTTTTAAGAGATTGTTAGAAAAGAGTCTTTGCAACTGCTCTTGAATTTCCTTCATGCTTGGTTCACATTGCCCCACACCAACCCATAAATCAGTTCTCTATTCATTGTAAATGATTCAGATAATAAAGAGGCAGCTGTCCCACAGGAATGCAGCCCCGAGGAGAAGGTAAAGATCACTGGCTGAAGCTCAGGTGGATCCTAGAGAGGCTGGCTGCCTCACTCATCTCTGGACAGAAGACACCTGCTTGAGAAGATTACAATTGTGAATTGGCTATATTAATTACCCTTGGTCTGTCATGAATCTTCTCTCCAAGTCCTTGGCCTAATAAACGTGCAGTGCCTGTAAAGCTTTCCTTCACTGTACCTGCAGCATCCTATCGATCAGAGTAGGGGGTTGCAAAATTCCATCAACTAGATTGCTGGAAATTGATTCCATTGTGGGAGTGTGGCTGTACCTGGTTATAACTTTGAAGCCTCCTGGTAGCTCAGCAGATCTAGAACTGGAGGTGCCTCTGCTCATAGAGACATGTTCCTTGGTCACACACCCAGGGCTTGGGTGTGGAAAGGATGACACAAGGGAATAACTGACATTTAGCATGATGCAGCAAGCCAGTACGGTGGCTGCAAAGCACAAAAACAGAAGAGGAGCGTCCATTTGTCATCACAGCAGTGCCACACCTGAAGGAAAACAGGCCACCTTCAAGAGAAGAAAGAGTGCTGTACCTACTCCTCCTCCTGCTTGCAATAACCTTCCCACACTGGTTGCTTCCTAGCCCAACTCGTGCCCCATCCTAAACCAAGGGCAAGTATGCTTTACAATGTATCCTACATCTTACATCCAGGATGCTGTCCTGGCATAGGAATCCATGCGGAGTTTCTATTTTTGTTCCAATATATGTCAACAAATAGTGCTATTTATTTGTTTATTAGCAAAAGATCTTCCCCAAACTACAAATTCAGTGGTAATCATTTCAAGTTTTGATTTGCTGTTAGCATCCAAGGATGGTTTTGGGGTTTGGCCCTAATGCTCTTACTATGTCACTCTGACCTTTTAAAGAGAAACAGAAAACCATGACTAAACAAGTGGGATGGAAATGGCAAAGAGAACAAGTACAGAGAGAGGGAGCTAGTGATGAATCTGAAGCACACCAGAGTGCTCCTTATGCAACAATGAGATCCTTTCAAGAGAAAACAACACACAAAACAGAGTGCTATTTAAATGCAAGGGAAATCTTTTTTTATTTCATTCTTTTAATGCGCTTTGGAAGCAGAATACTTACAAAACAACTGAAAAAGCAGAGTTTTATCATTAAAAACATAATAAAAGATCATACCTATTTGGAATGGCTATTATAAAAAAGATGAAAGATAACAAGTGTTGGAGACAGTGTGGAGAAAGAAAAGAACTCTGGACACTACAGTGGGAATATAGATTATCAGAGTCATTATGGAAAATAGTATGGAGGCTTCTCAAAAAGTGAAAAGAGAACTATCATAAATCCAAAAATTCTGCTTCTGTATATACCCCAGGTAAATGAAACCAGCATTTAAGAGATCTGCTGCACTCCTATGTTCATTGCAACATTATTTATAATAGTCAAGACACGGAAACAACTTGTGTCCCTCAATGGATGAATAGATAAATAAAATGTGATACATGTCTGTGTTGTATATGCATATATATGTATATATGTTTGTGTGTATATGTATGTATGTTGTTATGATTTAAATTAATACTCCCCCAAAGCCTCATATATTTGGAAAGTGTGATTGGATCATAGGGTGCTACACTCATCACTGGATTCACCCATTGATAAGTTCAGTAGCTGACTGTGCTATTAGATGTTGAGATTTGGTTGGTGTCAGGTAAAATGCCAAAGACCAAGACCAGACCAGGCCACAACAAGCCTTTATTAGGGGAGTAGATCTGCCGGGCTGTCTCCGAACAAAGGAGAGACAAAAGCAATATGGCCACAGCAGGGAGAGTGCTTTATATAGACTGGGGTGGGATTTGTAGGGGCTGAGGAGGGGTTGAGTGGGGTAGTGACTAGGGAATGGAGGGGCTGGTGATGTCACTAGGTGGTAGGAGGTGAGCGAGTATTGGGTTACTCTCTAGGCGGGAACAGAGGCATGCTGGGAAGAAGGGTTTGTTCTTTGGTGGGAGCAACCATCTTGGCATGACATCACACAGGGGAGGGGGCAAGGCAGGATAGGAAGAGGGCAGCTATTATACATACTAGCTGCTGAGGTAATGGGAGACCTATCAGTTGGAAGAGGTGGGTCACTGGGGGCATAATCTGGAAGAATGTATTCTTGTCCCTGGTTCCTCCCTTTGCTCTCTGCCTCCCAACCAATGTGACAGATGGGCACATTTGCCCCCCTGTCATGCCATTTTTGTCTAGAGTCAGGCAACCATGGACTAAAACCATTAGTAAAATCCTCTCCTCCTTAAGTTGAAAGTGTCATGGATTTTGTCCCAGAGACAGGAAAGTGACTAAGACAGATTTTGGTACTAGACAAGTATGGTCAACTGTGGGTTAGTAGCCTTTGGAAATGGTTTGCAGGAGCATTTTGAAATGGGTAGAGATGCCAGGTAGAGAAGCCCTAGAAGGCTGTACAAAGAGCTTGATGGGACAAGACTGGTCAAAGATCAGAAGACCAGAATGCTGACAGACATGCAGACAATAAAGGCCAGGCTCAAGAGGTTTAAATTGAAAAGAAGGACTCCACTAACAGAGTCAGAGGTGGTGCTTTTAGAAGGTGATTGGATCACCATGCCACTATATTCATCAGTGGATCAATGAATTCAGTAGGTAACCGTGCTGTTAAGAGGTGGGGTCTGGCTGCAGGTGGTTCACTGGAAGTATGACCTGGAAAATCTATTCTTGTCCATGGCTCATTCCTCCTTGTTCTGCTTTCTATCTGCCATGGGTTGAACACCTTTTCCTCCACCATTCTCTTCTGCCATCCTGCTTCTGCCTTGAAGCCAGCTGACTATGAACTAAAACTGAGCCAAAACAAACCTCTAATCCTTTAATTTGTGGGTGTTAGGTATTGTCTTAGTTACTTTCTTGTTGCTGAGACAAAACACCCAACACCCACAAGTTAAAGGAGAAAAGGTTTATTTTAGCAACAGTTTGTAGAGGTGTCATTCCATAGTCAGCTGGCTCCAAGGCAGGGTGGCATGGCAGAGGGGCATTCCAGAAGAGAAACAGTTCATGGAAGGGCAGGCAGAAAGCTGGGAGACTTCCTTCTTTCCATTTTTGTTCTATCCAGACTACTAGCCTATTGATTGGCACCACCCACACCCAGGTGGTGTGGGTGCTTCTCTCTTTAGTAAATCCATCACCCACACTAGAACTAGGATAAACCAATCAACAGACTGATTTAATACCAGATACCTTTAATCCCAGTATCACGCACCATAAATCCAGCCAGCTCTAAAAAGCCCCATCTATGAGTGCGTGAGGTTTAGGGGGGACATCTAGATACAAGGCATAACAGGTATTTTGTATTAGTTATGGTAAAGTGACCAGTACATACACACACACACACACACACACACACACACACACACACACAATGGAATACTAATTAACCATTAAAAGAAAGAAATCTGCCATTTATAATAACATGGTTGCTCTCAGGAGACATTATGCTAAGTTCTTCAGCTGGGGACAGAAGGACATATCCCGTATACTCTTACCTATATATGAAATCTTTTTAAAAAGCTAAGGTCATAGAAGCACAGAGTTGAATGGTGATTTCCAGCAGCTAGAGTAAGGCAGAAATGGGAGGCAGCTAACAAAGATACAAACTTTTAGTTATAAGAGGAACATGTTCTGAAGACTTACGGTACAGTGGTGGAAGATGTGCTACTTGTTTGCCTGTGGTAATCATTTCATAATGCATACTAATATCAAATCATCATGTACACCTTGAATACATACAACTTTGTCAACTAAAGATGTGTTTAATTAAATTTTAAATGCCCTGGCTATTAAAAAATCTATATTAGATACTTCAAGAGAAAACTTCTTTTCCAAAACCCATGTAGACCAGAGCAGATGGCCAGTCCCTGGTGTGACCCTCAACCCTGTCCAGAGGTCAAGGAATGCACAAGCTACCAGAGTAGCCCACATTGCCTCAGGAGACTCAGATTTTACTCCTGATGTCTTTCTCCCTTCATTGTAGGAAGGGAACAGATGTCCTCCAGGCAATTGTTCTCCAAAGGACTTCAGAAAGTAGCATCTGCTACAGGCTTCAGCCACCCCTTCCAGACGCTTCTGAAGATGAGGGAATTTCCTTCCTTCCCTGCCTGCCCCTCCCTGACTCTCCACCCACAGAACTGAGCTTGCCTAGCCCGCTCCACCATGGAGTGCGAGGACAGATCTGATATACATAAATCAACATATTACTCATTTTCTAGCACTGCCTTTGACAGCTGTTACATGAGCACATTGTTAGAAACTGTCAAGCCATGATACACAGTGCCTTTTACAACATATGTTGACTTTTATCTAATGTAGTTCCATAATTAGCCCCAGGGAAAGCGAACCCGGGCATCCACCTGGCTCTGTGATCTCAGTTAACCTTTGCTTTGTTCTGAGGAAAGTTCACAGGGTGGGGATGGAGACCCAGGTGGCTAAGCCCCAGGACTTAGAAAAAGTGAGTGCTGGGCTGGGTAGGTGAGAATACTTCTCTGTCATTTCCTACCCACTAGCCCATAAAAACAGTCAGCTGGCAGAGAACTCGGGGTCTGTGGAGCTGGTCAGCCTGCTCAGTGTTCTGGGTTTGAATGAGTGCTACAATCATTGTTGGAAAAATTGTCCCTGGAACCTGTGCCATTAAACATGAAAGAACTTGAAAGAAAAATTCAAGTGTTGCTTCAAACATTATTCTGGGCACTGTTCTAGATTCTCTTTCAGAAAAAGGCAAAACTTGAAATCTATACATGGCAAAAAAAGGGTATTCCATTGAAATTTAGGACTGGGCAGGTCATTTAGCTAAGGAAGATGGCTTGTGGGCTTGGACAAGAGGGCCTGGATTCAAGTTCTGGCTCCTCCATTTGCTTAGAGTAACCACAAAAGCCTTGTAATTTGTCAAGGCATCCATTCCCCACCGTGTGATGAGAATAAGAGGAGCAGGTGCTGTGTGTGTTCCTACACCTGAATGATATAGGAGTTGTTCTCTATTTTTCTCTACTCCAGCACTCTGTCCAGTCCCTGGATCAACAAATATTTTTAATAAATGAATCTACATATGTGGTATTCTAAAAAGACCAAATGAGAAGATATAGAAAGATTTTGAGAACAGAAAAGGTATCCAAATGAGTTAAATGATTTCACTTTCCACACCTGGTTTTGGGAGCCAGAGAGCCAGAATAAATCTCAGGGAATTTGAAAGGCATGAACTGGACTAAAAGCACAAAATTTTATACAAATACATTTTAAATATTTAACAGCAATTAATTCATAGATTCATCATATAGAACCACATCAAAAATGGGAAAAATAAATTCCCAAGAGGGTCTTCTGCAGAAAGCACTGTACCTTGTCCTTGTCCTATAATTGTGAGTCCTGTCTAAGCCACCCATGGGCCTCAGTTCTGCTTTCGTCCTTCTGTAAGCATCTGCCTCGTACAGTATGAGACCAACTACAAGAATTCACAACCCATTCAGGCAAGGTACTCGATCCCCAGGAATGCATCCAGCATGTTTCTGGGGTAGTCCCCAAGGGTGCGGTAAAGACAGAAACTGTGCTTGGCCTCATGGAGCTAACAGCCCAATGGGAGAGAGTCAGTAAAACGGCCATGAAGGCAGAACTTTACACAAAGTAAGGCAGAAAAGACAAAAGGACAAACATAGAATTGCAAAGAACAGATATTTAGGAAGTGGATGAAAGGATGATCCAAAGAATAAAGAAAACTAGGAGATGAGAAAGAAAACTAGGAGATAAAGAAAACTAGGAGCTAAAACTAGGAGATAAAAGAAAACAAAGAGATAAAAGTATAGAACAATAGAGAAAAAATCTCAAGGATGAGTCCTTGATTACCATAAAAAGATCCTACCAAAATTCAAATAAGATAAGGACTAAAAACAATTCAGTGAAATACCTACTAGCAATGAGTAAGTGATTTTATTGAAATATGTGAAAAATTAGGTAGCATTAATAATAAAGGATCTCATTTTATCAAAACATCTTTGTTCCCATTTTAAATTTCAGTGCTACCATTTAAATCTGGAAGGAGCTGACTTTCCTAATCCAACAACTATCTGCCAAAATAATCAATAGACCTAAGTAATGTGGACAACCTAGGAAAGTTGCAGGATGTCAGAAGTTATGGGTGTTGAGCAACTCCTAGAACATTAGCTGTTACCTCACTCCTTATCCCTTCTGATTCCCAGTAGTCCCAACTGAGAACTATTGATTTATTCTATGAATACTTCCATGCCTTCTATAGAAAGCATGACAGTTAGAAACATGGAGGTTCCTTTTCAAGGGAAGATTGTATTGCTCACTTTCTCATCCTTGAGGCTGCTTTGAGTTGGACAAATTATATTATTTTGTCATAAAATTACAAATATCAAATAAAAGCTTACTGTTAATTAAAACAAAAAAAAGAAAAGAACCTCGAACCAGGTGTCAGAAAGTAAAAATGATACATGCTGCAGGAACTCAGAAAGTAAAGGAAAAGGTCTATGTGGGACAGAGAGATTAAGGGGTGATTGATTCACAGGATATGAATTGAAGTGGGCTTGAAAGATTCAAGAAACTTGGAGAAGTCAAAGCCCATGGGGGAGAAGGATTTACTGTTGGGGCAAAAGTCTGAGCACCATACAGCTATGTCTGTTCTGTTTGTATCCAAGAACCAGGCAGCAGGGTGTGGAAAAGGAAGGTGGGGAAGAAATTTGGGATCAAACTGAGAAAGGACTCACATGGGACTTGGGCAAGTCTAACAGAAGATGCCCAAGGTGACAACAGTACCCAGCATAGACTGGAGAGTGCAGAAGCAGCTGGATAACAGGCCCCAACACTAAGAGAGATTGGGGTTTAACCTGGGAAACATAAAGGTCACTCATCCATGAAAGCAATATGCCCACTATAAAAGAAATCAGAAACCATTTGCCCATCTCTTGTGGCATGGACAAAACTTGTCTTTGAATCTGGACTCCCTTGGATTTGGAGAAGTCAAGCAGAGCTGGTTCACAGACAGAATCACTGACCTCTGTGCTCCATGGCCTTTTTTGGTTGCTAAACTCCTCTGAACATCAATTTCCTCACCTGTGAAATGAAGAAATCAATAGCACCTACTCAAAGTGTTTCAAGTATATTAAAAGAAGTAACCCATGTAAATGGCTGACAAAGAATAAGTACTCAGTGAATGCTATCTGTGATGCTACTTTATTATGAAAAACTATGGCTCAATTAGGTCAGAGACATCAGCAAACAAAGAGCTTATAAAATAAATGCCTTGAAAAGTGTGAGTCACCAACAAAAGTATGAAAAATCACTTACCTGCACACATTAATAAATTACATAATCTAGTAATTAAAAATCAAAACATATGACAATACTGTGAATGATGGGTAGAATTCTAAGATGATCTCCAAGATTCCTACCTCCCGATGTATATTTCTCTCACCTTGAATGTGAGCAGAACTTATGAAGAGGACATCAGCCCTGTGATTAGATTAGCAGTTCTTTGGCTTCTAGTTCATCAAAAGGGTGCTTATGCTGGGTGCCTGATCTCATCAAAGACACCTTTAGAGGAAAGGCACATGTCAGAGAAGAGAGTTCCTGCTAGTCCTGGGGATACAACCCATAGGAGTCCTATACCTGCAAAGATGTGAATTCTGCCAACACCTCCCTGAGCTTAAGACAGAACCCCAAGTCTCAGCTGGAACCCCCCAGCCCTGACCCACAGCCTTGGAAGATTGAGTCAAGGACCCTGATAACCTGCACCCACATTCTGGTCCATGCAAATAGTAAGATAATAAATTTAAGTTGTTTTAAACCACCAAGTTTGTGGCAATTTGTTAAGCAGGAATAGACTAATACACTAAGTGCTGGCAAAAATATAGAGAATTAGGAAATTTTATCCACCAATGTGGTTTTTAGTTTTCTGTCACTGTGACAAAAGATCTGAGAAAAATCAACTTAAAAGAGGAAATGTTTGTTTTGGCTCACGGTTTTGACAGTGTCAGTCCATGGTTGGCTGGCTCCATTCCTATTAGGCCTGTGGTGAGGAAGAATAACTTGGCAGAAGAGAGTTACAGAGATGGCTGCTTGCCTCATGGAGGCCAGGAACCAGAAAGAGAAAGCAAGAGAAGAAGGGGCTAATAGCATGACATACCTTTCCAGGCCACATCCCCAGTGACCTACTTCCTTCAAGTAGGCCTTGCCTCCTACTGTCGCTGCCATCACCCCCAACAATCCACTGCATGATGAATCCATCTATGGACTAATCCATTGATGAGGTCAGCACCCTCTTGCTCCAGTGCTTCCCAAATGCCTGACCTCTGAACACTGCCGCACTGAACCACCTTCCACACAAGTCCTTTGGAGGACATTTCAGACCTGAACCATAGTGACCATGTTTAGGGGTTTCCTTGGACTCAATTTAGAAATCACTTTGACATTACATACTGAGGTTGGGGATGTACATTGCTCAGTCCACCCCGTGCATGCTTTGGTACATAGCTGGGATAAATTCCTGCCAGGTACACATATGCACAGGTGTCCATAGCAATGTAGTTTTGATAGACATTAAGAACAACCTAAGTCAGTTGTAATAAGAATAAATAGATGGTAGCATATTCAGAAAATAGAATAACTAATCAATAACAAAAGTGAACAAACTACAGTTATATGAATGAGTCTCAAAAAATAATATTGAGTATGAAGGAGTAAGATGGGAAAGAGTGTATACTTTCTACTTCTGTGAGGTTTGCAAGCAGAAAAAACTAGATTGTTCTTATTTAGGGAAGCTTTCAGAAGTGTTAAAATTAGGGGTTTTATTAGAGACAAGGAAATAATTTTCATCAACTTCAGGATAGTGATTATCTCCCAGTGGGGGTAGGAAGTGTTTGGGAATGGGAAATGGGGAAACCTTTTAGGGTGCTGGCAATGTTTCTTTCATAATTACTCTTTACATAGGTGTTTACTTTATAATTTTTAAAACTATACACATATGTGTATGCATACCCCTGTATAAAGGATGCATCTCACAATGAAAAGGAAGGAACAGAAGACCTCCAAATAGCAGATCTTACCTTTCACCTGAGAAATGCACCTGAGAAAGTCCTGGGAACACAGGTTGAGAAGCTCCCCGATGTGGGAGCCCTAAGTGGGTGTCAGGCTTCCCATGAGCCTGTGGGCCCTCACCAAGGCTCAGCTTGGCTCCCTGCCCCTCCCCACGCCCGCAGAGCCATCAGCTTCCTGACACCTGTGCCCGCCCTGCAGCTGCCATGGGGAGGAGGGAGCTGTCAGGAGCAGTCTCTGGCAGCAGACTAATAATAAGATTCATTTCTTTGAGGCTCCCAGGACACAAACCAGGGAGGCTGGAGAATGCTAATGCTGCCTACCAGGGCTCTGGGGGCTGGTTACTTATTTTTATTTTTTAAGGTCAATTGTTTCAGGTCGGTACACTTATTAGAGGGGGATCAGTGGGAGAAGCATGTGGCTCTGTTCTAAACCTAAAGGAAAAAAAAAAAAGACAAGAAAAAGGCATTCATTCACTAATCATATCTGAATCTTCTTTTCCAGAGGATGCCTGAAGGGGCTGGGGATGGAATCAAGACCCGGTATTATCCTGGAGTTTAGAGCGTGGACAGCCTGAGTCATGACACTCGGGTGCCAGATTTGGGGGCTTCATTTGGCTCTCTTATTGCTCCAGATCTAATCGGAAGTTTATGGCTCTCTTCCTTCATCACAGTGACTGTACTAGTTTCCTATTGCTGTGTAACAAATCGCCACACTCAACAGCTTCGTGCAGCATAATTCACTATCACAGAGTTCCTGCAGGTCAGAAATCCGGACAAGACCTGGCTGAGTTCTCAGTTTAGCACCTTGCCAGGCTGAAATTCAAGCATTGACCAAGGCTGTGGCTGAGTAGAATTTCCTTCTATGCTCTTGCAATTGTGGCAGAATTCAATTGCTTTCTGTTGTACAACTGAGGTTCTTGTTTCCTTGCTAGTTATCAAGTGGGAATTTCCCACAGTTCTTAGTGGCTGGCCATATCCTTTGTTTACATGTCTCCCTCCATCTTCAAGGTCAGCAATAAATTTTTTGTGTATCTAACACCCTCATGCTCCAAATCTCATGTGTGTGAGTGTGCATGTGTGTGTGCATGTGTGTGTGTGTCCAGACCAAAAAAATTGTCTGCTTAAGTGCGTAGTCTAGTCCACCTGGAACGTTCTCCCTATATTCTGGTCACTAATTTGGTACTTAGGTATATAAACCCTCTGCACGGCAGAACCTAGATTCATGTTTTGACTGAATGGAAAAACATGGGTACACAAGAGGCTGGCAATCTTGGGAGATCACCTTAGAATCCTGCCCTCATCAATCATCAAATGTTCGTATTGTTATTCCAAACACAGAACTCATAGGGATACAAACAACGCAATGTGCCCAAAGAGATGAGAAATGTCAAGGAATGCTCCATGCAATAAAGAGATTTATTAACTATTAGAGTTCAACTACCCCATAGAATTGAAAAAAGGGCTTTCCTTCATCTGCTCATTCAACAAACACACTAGGTGCTGTGGCAGTTACATAGACAAGTAAAACATAGATCCTTCCATGACATTTACAGTTTAAGAGGATGACAAAACTATAACATCCAGCCATTTAACAGATATTATTTACTGGTGCCTACTATTTGGCAGGCACTACATACTGAGGATGTTGTTGAGCATTCTAACATATACAAGATGCAATGTGGGCTGGGGACTTAGCTCAGTGGTCCCACTGCCTGCCTTGCAAGCACAAAGTCCTGAGTTTGATCCCCGGTACCAAAAAAAAAACATGCAATGCTGTAAGTTATAGCATAAAATAGATACAAGTCTATGGAAATTCAGAGTAAAATGACAGCTTCCTCAGGCAAGGAGAAATTGGGTAAAGCAACAACCTTACACAAGAGCAGAGAGTGGGCTGCCCTTAACTCCAGAGGAACTGAAGATGTAAGGAGAATGGTTTGCTGGTTAGAGAAATTGTTGTAAACAAAATCCCAGAGGTCAGAAAGAACAGAGAGAATTTGCATAACAATATAAAGCCTACTTGGGAAGATTACAAGAGATAGGAAGGGCCACTATGGAAGATGAAATATAAAGGAAACATGGGGTATATGGAAGGATCTTGAAGGGCAATAAAAAGTATTTACTAGGATGTGGCATGCTCGATCTCCACTATGGGGAGGTCAATTTAATAATGCCATTCATTTATTCCTTCAATGTTTATTGAAAATCCAGTATGTAAACCCAGGCACTGTTTACAGAACACAAGTGAAAATCCCTGACTTCGTGACATTTTCATTCTAGGGGAGGAGACAACAATAAACAAGAAAATTAATAAATAAACAAGACAATTCCAAATAGTGATAAGTGTTATAAATAAGAAAATAAATCCAGATAGAGTAATGGAAATTAGGGGAGAACCATTCTTAATTTGGCTGGCAACAGAAGGCTCCCGTGAGCTGTATTCCAGGAAGTAGCAGGCCGTGTGGAGATCCCAGGGACTCTTCCAGCAAGGGAACAGCAAGGGTTCCAGCGTAGAAGCACACAGGAACAAAAGCGATCCACAAGCTGTCAGTGTGCTGTAGTGGCGGGAGTGAAGAGCCCGTGGAGGAATACATCAGGGAAGTTGGCCTGGCCAGATGACAAGAACTTTGAAAGCCTCAAAAAGTAGTTTGAATTTTATTCTACATTTAGTGAGAAGTTCCTGAAAGTTTCTGCATAAGGCAGAGAGCTGGGATTACCTGATCACTCTGGCTAAAATTGAGAATCCTAAGGAAACAAGAGAGATTATGAGGGTAGTCTGAATGAAAGGCAAAGTCTATGGGCATAACTGTGCTCGGGGTCGGTTTGGAATCATATTTAGAGAGAGCCAAAAGGTCCACTAATAGATTAAATGAGGGTGCAAGCCAAAGGAGGAAACTCAAATCAGAGGGATAGAAGCCTGCAGGAAGGGAACTGAGGAGGAACCTACTGCCAACAGGACGGGAGAGGAAACAGGAGAGGTTGGGCTGAGCCTGGCAGCAAGGGGGCTGGGAGTGTAGAATAGACAGTGCTGAGGAGGAATTGCATGTGAGGTCCAAAAAGGAAGTAGAGTTGACTCCAGTTGTTCCAGCCTAGGTTAGAGTGGTACCACTGACAGAAACAGAGAGGTTGAGAAGACCAACATACAAAAGTAGATGAAATGGTTGTGGACACAGGCCTGGCAAATGATAGGTTCCCCCTGCGTAAGAAAAGGAAGAGCCACCAGAGGATTTCACAAGCTGCATGAAAATGCCTAATCAAGAACATGCTGGCTGCAAGGTAATCTCCAAAGACTAATGCCATTCATCCACAGAGATTCTCCAACATCAACCACTGCCTGATTCCAGGCTGTGAATATTAAAATGTGCAGGCATCATGCACAGTATTTCAGATATTGCAAGCATGAGCACCTTAAGAATTCAGGTGAAAAAGAACCAAGGGTCCATGTGGTTGGTCAAGGATGAACAGGACCAGACATTCTTCATCAGCATTAATAGCATAGTATGTAGTGGGTCCCATTGAGGCCGTGTGACTCAGTGATCCATGTTTGCTCCAGACTCTAGCTGACCTTTTGCCCACCCCTTGATTCTTTGGCATCCTTTCAATGCCTTACATTCAGCTCTTCTGAAGTAGAGGTCCTGACTTCACTACTAAATCTCTCATCCATCCTCTGGTCTCTGTCATGCTACCCCTACAACACGCATGCACATCCAAATACACACATGCACATGCATGCCACACATGCATGCGCACACACTTTGTGATAGCCTTTGAATCCCTTGGGGTAAAGAACATTAAAACAAATAGGACCTCATTCTAATCCAATTCCTTTATAATTAGCCTGATTTCTTTCTTTAGTCACTTTATTTTTTTCTTTGTAACTTTGACATGTTGTTACTTCCCTGTGAGCTACCCAGATGTTGGTTTCTATTTACATGCATTCTCAGTTTTTGGAGCTATACTACATGTGAAGGTGTATATCTATTAGTCTGTTTTCTGTTATTATAACAAAGTATCAGAAGCAGGCTGCCTTAAGAAAAGAAGTTTATTTAGCTCATAGTTTTGGAGGCTAAAAGTATGAGATCAAGTGGCTCCATTAGTTTGTCCTGTGGTGAGGGCCTAACAGTGGATGGCACCATGATGGGCCTATGCATGGGAGCAAAGGTCACACAGAAGACAGGAGCCAGAGAGAACAATTCAGGGTCAGTCTCCAGTTTCTATAACAACTTGCTTTTGCAAGAACTGACTCATAGGGATCTCGAGAAAACTACCTTAATCCCTTCAAGTATAGACCCCAAAGACCTAAATACCTCCTACTGCACCTCACTTCTCAGAGGTTCCAAATCTCCTCCTATTTCCACTCTGGGCACCAAGTTCCCAACACATGGGCCTCAGAGCCACACTCAGACCATAGCAATGGGTTTTTCTTTAACTTTAGAAAAATCCAATTACCCTCTCCAAATCTTTCTTCTCTGCCATTTCCTTCCTTGTATCTTGTATCCTGCTTTTTCTTGGATTCATTTTCCTTTTGTAATTAATAAGCTTTTTGGAGCAGCTTTAGGTTTACAGAACAATTGAACAGAAGGCAAAACAATTTCCCCTTGCACACACATAGCCTCCCCCACTGTGAACACCACCACTAGAGGGCCCATCTGTTAAATGGATGAACCCACAGGGATGCATTATGGTCACTCGATGTCCATAGTTCACCTTTGAGTTCAATCTTAATGTGCATCCTGTGAGTTTTGATTAATGTATGATACAGATGCACCACTGTAGTATCATACAGAGTATTTTTACTTTTCTGAAAATCACCTGTGTTCCATCTCTTCATTTCTCTCCTGGCAACTGCTATTCTTTATATTGTTTCCAAAGTTTTGACTTTTCCAAAATGTCATGTAGTTGGAATAAACAGTATGTAACCTTTTCAAAGGTGTTTCTTTTCCTTAGCAATATGCATATATGGTTCCTCTGTATTTGTTCATGACTCAATAGTTCATTCCTTTTTAGTGCTGAATAATATTTCATTGTTTGGATATACCATAGTTTACTTATCCATTTATGTACAAAAGGACATCTCGGTCCCTTCTAAGTTCTGGCAATTGTAAATAAAGTAGCTATAAACATAGTATGCACATTTTTGTATGGACATGAATTCTAAATTCATTTTGGTAAATATCAAGGGGCAAAAATGCCTGACCATATGGTGAGAGTATATTTAGTTTTGTAAGAAACTGTCTTTCAGAGTGACCGTGTCACTTTGCATTCATATCGGTAGTGAGTAAAGAGTTCCTTTTACTCCCCATCCTCACCAGTATTTTGTATTCAATGTTTGGAATTCTGGACAGTCAAATAAGTATGTTTGAGTATCTCAAATTTGTTTTAATTTGCAATTCCCTAATGAAATATGATGCTAAACATCTTTTCATATGCTTATTTGCCATCGGTTTATGTTTTTTGGTGAGGTGTCTGTTGAGATCCCTGATCCACTTTCTATTTGGGTTTTCAGTGTCTTACTGTGGATTTTGAGAGTTCTCTGTATATTTTGGATGTAAGTTTTTCATTGGATATGTCTTTTGCAAATACTTTCTACCAGTCTGCCACCTGACTTCATTCTCTTGATGTCATCTTTCACATAAAAGAAGTTTTTTGTTTTAATGAAGTCCAGTTATCAATTATTTCCTTTCTGGATCACACCAAACGTAAGGCCATCTAGCTGTTCTTTTATGTTATCTTCTAGAAGTTTTATAGTTTTGCATTTAGATTTATGATCCCTGATCTATTTTGAGTTAATTTTTGTGAAGAGTGTAACATCAGGGTCTACATTTACTTTTTGCACCTAGCTATCCAGTTTTTCCAGTATTACTTATTAAACAGACCACCTTTTCTCCATTGAATAGCCTGTGATCTTTTGTCAAAGATTATTTGGCTATATTTCTGTAGATCTATTTCTGGAGCTCCATTTTGTTCTATTTTTATATTTGTCCTTTCTCCAATACCACACTGTCTTGATTATTGTAGCTTCATAAGAAGCCTTGAGGTTGAATACCATCGATGGGTCCTCCTACTGCATTAGATGTTCTGAGTCTTTTACCTTTCCATGTCACATTAGTATTGGTTTATTAATATTTACAAACAATTTACTGTGATTTAGAAATATATATATGCTTAGGTATTTTGGCAAACACCTGTAATTCCATTACTCCGGGAGACAGAAGCAGCACAAATTGGAGCCCAGGCTGGACAACCTAGTGACTTGGAAAGAACTTGTCTCAAAACCAAAAAAAAATAATTACTTAATTTAAAAACCAGGGATGTAGTTTAATGTGAAAGCCCTGAGTTCAATCCCCAGTGCTGCAAAAAATATGTATATAAATTATTTATAAAGTATAAATTACTATAAAATAAATACAATACATTTATATATATATATATACATATATACACACTTTTTTGTTGAGGGTTTATGGGTGGAAAACTCTATTGTCTGAAAAGTCTATTGCATTTTCCCTCACTCTCCAATAACATCTGAACTGAAGCTAAAAGTGTGCATCAGTAGTTACTTGTCTTTTGCACTTTGAAAGTGTTGCCCCACTGTCTTTCAGCTGCCATTGTGCTGCAATGCCCCAGCACCCCCTTCTCCCTAGGTCATGATATTCCCCAGCAGCTGTGAAGAGTGGCTGCTGGGATCTCCCTGCTATGCCCTCTCAGGAGAGTTACTCTTACCTGGGAAGAGTGCCTTGTCCTAAATGACAAGGACACTACACTGCTCCTACACTCCATGACCCATCCCCTTGCCCCAACCCATGGCGAACTAACAATACAAGGAGAGAACAGCTTAGCTCTGTTACCCAGAACTCAGACAATTCTGAGTGTCCTTCTTGGATTCCATACAGCCAGGCTGAAGTTACACTTCAGCTTTAATCTAGCAGCTGGAGTCTGGGTTCTTTCCTTGTTCTACCTTGCTTACTTCACCTCCTTAGATATTCTACTCCTTTAATAACTAGATTTCACAATAACCTTCATCTCAAACATTTCTACATAAATGAATCTAAAACATAGTTTTACTTAGAATAATAATTAGAGCAATAGGTAACACTTATTGAGTATTCAGTGTAGGCCAGGCACAAACAGACAAGTCTTTTACTTATATCATCTCATCTAATACTCACAATAACACTATAGGATAAGAACACTATAATAGTCAGTTATATTACTTTCCTGTGACTTCTGTAACAAATCACCACAAACTGGGTAGCATAAAACAGCAGAAATTTTTTCTCTCTCAGTTTCAGGTGCCAGAAGTCCTAAATCAAGGTACTGGCAAGACCATATTGCCCCTGGAGGCTCTTGGGGAAATTCGTCCTTTCCTCTGTCAGCTTCTAGTGGTTATAAGCCTTCCTCGACTTGTGTCCTCATCATTCCAATCTCTACCTCCAGAGTCACTTTGGCTCCTCTTCTGTGTACCTATCTTTAAGGATAAATATTGTTGGGGCTGGGGATTTAGGTCAGTGGTGCTCATGCCTGCTTTGCAAGCACAAGGTCCTGAGTTCAATCCCTGGTACCAAAAAAAACCTATAAATATTGTTGCATGTAGCATACAGTGGATAATAAGCATCTCCTCTCCAGATCCTTAGCCACATCTTTTGCCATGTAATTCATTTATTTGCCCTATAAATGGATACTCACATGTTCCAGGGATGAGAAGGTGGGTATATCTTTTTGTTCACTACCATTCATCACATTATAGTTGAGAGAGAGGGGAAAGGCAAGAGCTAATTATGATTAAAAATCACAAAAGAATATAGAAGAAATACACTAGCAAAAACTTATTTAAATGGACAGGACATCTCCAAGTAGAATAAAAAATATAAATAAAATTTAGCTCAATGTGGTCTGCCAAAAATTAAAGACTTAAAATGTTGACAAGAAAGAGATTGAAAAGGATATACCAGGAAAATACCATTTCAAAGAAAATTGGAGTCACTGTAACAATGATAGACAAAATTGATCTTAGGGCAAAGATATTAATAAGAATAAGTTGTAAATATTAATTATGATAGGTTGGGTTTGGCTATTACAACAAACAAACCCAAAGATTCAAGAACTTATTTAACCAACGATCTATTTCTCACTCATGCCACATATTAGTCATAGAATGAGAGCAGCCATGCTCTATGTAATGCTCACCCCTGGACCAGGCTGACAGATTAGTCTCTGTCTAGAACACTGCTGGCCATATGGCAGGAGGGAAGAATACAGTAGGAGTCATACCAGCTCTTGAATCAGACTTCTCACTGCCCCTCAGACTTCACACAACTAAAACTTATGTCCAAGGGAAAGGAATATAATATTTCATCAGCAGGGGGAAGTGAATATTTTCACAATGATGCAATCTATAATAATGGGTCATTGCATAATTAATAATTAACAAAACAATTCACCAGAAAATTATAACAATTGTGTTATTTTATGTAAATCATAATTTAGTCTCAAAATATTTATCAGCTGACATAACTGCACTTGGAAGATGGCAATGTTATAATCATACTTTGAGATTTTGGGGTGTTTCTTCCCAAAATGGTAAATAAAGTAGATGGAATTAATAAAGATATTAAATATATGCACACAATGAAATATTCAGCCTTTAAGAAGAAGAAAATACTATCATTTGGGACAATATAGATGAAGCTGGAGGAAACTATATAAGTGAACCAAGCCAATCACAGAAGGAAAATATTGTTCAATCTCACTTAACGTGGAATATAAAAAAGGTGAACTCGAAGCAGAGGTTAGAATGGTAAGTCTTCGGGAACTGAAGATAGAAAGAGAAATTAGTTCTTATTAATGGGTATAAAGTTTTGGTTTTGCAAGATGATTATCATTTATGAGAGATAAGTAAGCTGTAGATATATGCTATATAATTGTGATGCTTGGTTGATTGTATCAACTTGAGTAAGAAATGCCCTACTAAATTGGCTCAGCATAGTTCTGGGTGTAGAAGACCCACCCTAGGGCAGCTTGTCACCAGAATGGAATAAAAGGGAAATGAAGAAGGACAGCTTGTTTCTGTTTCTTCCAAGGAGCTCTAGTCTTCACCTTCATGTTGGCCATCATATTCTGGCTTCCAGTGCAGACTCTTCAGCTTCCAGCATCGACCCTTTAGCCTTCTGGCAGAGACCCATCAGCCTCCTGATACGGACTCCCACAGGACACCGCAATGAGCTCCAGACCTTCTGCTAAATCTTTCTGTCTCTAGTATGCAGACAGATCCTCTGCTCTCTTCCTCATCTGACTCCATGGTGGCCATTGTGAGCCAAACTTGTAAATTCCTATATATTTGTGTATTTTGTATTATATATGTTTCTCTAATAAACACTGACTGATAAAATAATATAGTATTTATAATTAATAATATGGTATTGTACACTTAATTTTTAAAACAGATCTAGGTGGTCTTATCACAAAACATGCACACATACATACACAAGGAAATTTCTGACAGATACATTATTACCTTCATTGTAGTTGGTTTTGCAGTGTATGTCTATATCCAAAATTATCAAATTATACACAGTAAACAGTGCAGTGGGGTTTTTTGTATATTAATACCTCAATGAAACTTTTAAAAACAAAAATATTAATGACTCATTCAACAAAGTAAGCAAGTTTGATCAAACACATGAATGTAGAATGCTGCACCAATAAACAAAGAACACATACAGATCACTCATTATATTTGATCTATATAGAGAATATCTCAGAAAATTTTAAGGTATCAATGTCTTATAGAACAAATATTTTGACAAATACTAATTAAGTGAAAATTAACAATAAAAAGACAGACCAAGATAGTCCAAGAAATACATATGTTAGATATTTGGGTGCATTCTTAAATTACCCTTTGTATATAATAAATCACTAGTAACAAAATATTTAGATTTGAACAAAAAATAATGTATTAAAACTTAAAAGATATGGTGAAAGTTGGACTTAGAAGTAAATGGATAGACTTTAAAATGCATTTACTAGAAAATACATATTGAAAAACACTTAAATATCAAGAAGATAGAAAAATAACTAGGTAATACCCAAGAAAGTTTTTAAAGAAAATAATAAAAAGAACAAAATCAATTTGGAGAAAACAAAGAATTAAAACCAACCAGAAATTCAGAACTTTGTCACAGATAAAATTGGTTTCTGAAAATTCGCTGTGCAACTACACATCAGCAAAGATAGTTTTAAAATGTATTTTAAATTTCAAAGATGACCAAAAAAGTAGAAAATATTAAGGGTACTGGGAAATAAAGGTAACAAACAAGGTATACAGTACATTTTTGAAGGAAATAATAAAGTTTTATTGAAAGATATTAGAAATACAGAAACGAAGAGATATGCCATGTCCAAAGGAGAAGATAATATTATGAAAGTGTCCATTGTCCTCAAATTAATCTATAGATTTTGTGCAATGCTAATCACAGAGAAGGATTTATAATAACTGTCACAAGCTGATTGTAAACTACATAGTGAAAATTAAAAGATTGACCAAAATTTTTGAAAAATGACAAAGTAGAAGTAATCATTATATCAAATATGAAGGTACCATAAAGTTATATCCAAGATAATGTGGACTTCTGCCAAAATAGCTAAAACAAAATAGAGGGCCCCAGACAGAGAAAGGCTCAGCTATGAGAAAATCCGGTGTATGGGAAAGAGATGGCATAAGGTACTGCAAGGAAAATAGGGAATAAACAGTGAGCATCTAGGGGAAAATGAGTGATATTCTTCACTCCATGTCAAAAGTATATTAATCTTTTGAAACTATAAACTACATAAATAGGAATAAACAAATAGTGGAACCTTCACCTCCAACTTGTTTCTACATGAAAAAAAGGTTAAATTCCCCTTCTGTGGAGATTTTTTTATTTTGCTTAAATTCTATTATTGGGACATTTTAGGTATACAATATGTTTACATTTATCATTGGGTGCTAAAAGGTCCATGTAGATTTTTAAAACTAAATACAACAGCAAATCTTCAAAAACCTTTACAAGAAATTCAAGAGACTATATAACCTCAGGACAAGGGAAGGTTTTTTTGCTTCGTTTGGTTTCTTTTGTTTGTTTTGTTTTGGGGTTGGTTTTGTCTTTGTCTTTGGTGCTGGGGATTAAACCTAGTCCTCATGCATTCTACCACTAAGCCACATCCACAAGCCCAGGGAAGAACTTCTTAAAACACAAAAAGAACTAGCCATAAAGAAGGCTTACATAAATGTCACTACATTAAAAATTGACAACCTATGGATATCAAAAGTTAGGTTACAAAAATTAAAAAGACAAACCACATATAAGAAAAAGAAATATGCCAGACACATAATCAACAAAGGCTTTATATATCCAAGATCAATAAAGGCTGCAACTCAGTAAGCAAAGGGGAAACTTATGGAAAATTGGCAACTGGAATCGATAGCAACTCACAGGGGAAAAGGCTGAAATGGCCAGGACACTTAGGAAAATATAGCCAGCCCTACTCGTGATCATACTGACGCACATTCCAACTGTGTTTGCTATTTCACATTCATTTATTGGCAAAGAATGAAAAGCCTGGTGACACCAAACACTGGGGAGAATATAGATCAACTGGAACTCACAGCAAGGCAAGAGTAGAACACTTGTAAAACAATGTGGCTAAATGTAGTTTTGTCGAGAAGACACCAAATCAGCCCGCTGCACACAGGAAGGTCTATGCACTCCCTACCGAGGTCCTGAGTCACACGGAAGACACCGAATCACCGCACTGCAGACAGGCAGCCACCTGGTTCCACACTACAAAGATGCAGAGGACACCAGACCACCAGACCAAGGTACTGAGTCCCGCTGTTCCCGGCCCAGAGGGAGGGGCTTCTGAGCCGTTGTCCCACTGCTCCTGGTCCAGAGGAAGGGGCTTCCCAGTCACCATCCCTCCCGCTGCTCCCAGCACAAAGGAAAAGACTTTTGGGCCACCTTCTGTCTCGCTGCTCCTGGCCCAGAAGAAGGGGCTTCCAGGCCACCATCCTTTCCACCGCTCCTGGCCCAGAGGGAGGGGATTCTGAACCGCCATCCCACTGCTCCTGGTCCAGAGGAAGGGGCTTCCCGGCCACCATCACTCCCGCTGCTCCCAGCTCACAGGAAAGGGATTTTGGGTCACCAGCCCTACCGCTGCTACAGGCCCCTGTCCCACCTCACCCAGCTCAGAGGAGGTAATCCGTGCAGGCGCTAACAGCCCCCTGGCCCAGTCGAAATGAGAAAACACATAAGTAAGTCTCAAAACCAGACTTCCAGATCACCTACAGCAACCCCAAAGGGAAATGAGATGGAATGCTCTGATACTCACCCACCTGGACCCACTGAACTGGCAACAAGAGGGGATCTGGAAAAAATGAAATCAGAAATAATTTCTCAGATAACAGGAGAAATTGTGCCCCTAATGCAAGACATGTTTAATAAATCTAGACAGGAGCTCAGGATCATGATGGAATCGCAACATAAAAAACAAATGGAATCCATAAAAGAGATGCAAATAGATTTCCAGGACATGAAAAACTCCATTGAAAGTTTACACAGCAGAATGAGCCAATGTGAGGACAGAATTTCAGATATAGAAGATAAGATTGCAATTAATGACCAGGAAAAGAAAAATTGCTTAAAAATTATAAGGGAACATGAGAAATCAATCCAGCAGCTGCAAGATGATGACATAAAAAATCTCTTCACAGAAATAATGGCAGAAAACTTCCCAAGAAGGGGAAAAGAACTTGACATACAGATAAGTGAGGCATATAGGACTCCAAATAGCCTTGATCAAAAAACATCTATACATAGGCATATAATTGTTAAGATTCCAGAAACACAACAGAAGAACAAAGTTCTCCAAGCAGTCAGAGAAAAGAAACAAATCACATACAAAGGAAAACCCATCAGAATCACAGCAGACTTCTCAACACAAACCATCAAGGCAAGAGGAGCTTGGAGTGACATATTCCAAGCCCTAAAAGAAAACAGCCTCCAACCCACATTGATGTACCCTGCAAAACTATCTTTCAAAATGGATGGAGAAATAAGATACTTTCATGACAAAGAGCACCTTAGGAACTTCGTAAATACCAAACCAGCACTCCAGAGAATTTTACACAATATCCTAGGAACAGATATTGAGGATCACAACCCCAGGAAGCAAAACAGAATGAACCCATCTGGCATGAAAAGAAATTAAATATAAAGGGGGAGAACCCAACAAAAAGAAAAAGTCATGACAATGACAAGTCAATAGGTTTCAGTTATAACCATCAACATTAATGGTCTCAATTCACCAATCAAAAGAAATTGGCTGGCAGAATGGGTCAAGAAACAAAATCCAACAATATGCTGCATACAAGAAACACATTTAATTCAAAAGGAAACTCATAGACTGAAAGTTAAAGGGTGGAAAACAATACTCCATGCAACAGGAACCCGAAAAAAAGCAGGAGTAGCTATCCTCTTGGCAGATCAAGTAGATTTCAAACCGACATTGATTAAGAGAGGCAAAGAAGGACACTACATCCTTCTAAAGGGAACAATCCATGAGGAACAGATGACAATCATAAATATCTATGCACCAAACATTAGTGCACCCAACTATATAAAACAAATACTAACGGACATGAAAAGTCATATATGCACTAATACAATTGTAGTGGGGGACCTCAACACCCAACTGTCACAAATAGATAGATCAACTAGACTAAAAATAAGTAATGAAATACTAGAACTCAATCGAACTCTTGAACAAAAGAACTTAACAGATGTTTACAGAGTCTTCCACCCCACAAAATCAGAATATACATTCTTCTCAGCTGCACATGGCTCATTCTCCAAAATAGACCACATACTCACACATAGAACATGTTTAAGTAAGTGCAAAGGAATTGAAGTTATCCCCTGTATATTATCAGACCATAGTGCAATGAAATTGGAGATCCATAACAAAAGAAACTCAAAAAATTTCATAAACAGGTAGAAATTGAACAACACACTTCTGAATAACCAATGGGTCACAGAGGAAATTAAAGAAGAAATCAGACAGTTCCTTCAATTGAATGACAATGACAATACAACATATCAGAATCTATGGGACACAATGAAAGCAGTCTTAAGAGGGAAATTCATAGCAGTGAATACCCATATTAGGAAAACAGAATGAGCACAATTAAACAACCTGATGCTGAACCTCAAGCTTCTAGAAAAATAAGAGCAGGACAACCCCAAAGCTCATACAAGGGAGGAAATTATAAAGATCAGAACAGAAATCAATGCAATGGAGACTAAGAGAACAATAAAAAAATCAATGAAGCCAAGAGTTGTTTCTTCAAAAGAATCAACAAAATTTACAAACCTTTAGCCAACCTTGTCAGAAAAAGGAAAGAAAAGGCCCAAATCCATGCAATTAGGAATGAAAAGGGTGAAATGACAACAGACCCAGCAGAAATCCAGAGGATCATCAATACCTACTTCCAGAACCTATACGCCAATAAGATGAACAACACAGAAGAAATGGACAGATTCCTAGATACATATCAATTACCAAAGTTGAACAAAGAAGACCTAAAAATTCTGAACAACCCAATATCAACCAATGAAATTGAAAATGGAATTAAAAACTTATCAACTAAGAAAAACCCGGGCCCTGATGGCTTCACTGTTGAATTCTACAAGACATTTAGAGAGGAACTGCTGCCACTACTGTTTAAACTCTTCAATGAAATTGAAAGGGAAGTAATACTCCCAAATTCATTCCTGGAAGCAATCATCACCTTGATCCCCAAAGCAGGGAAAGGCCCAACTGAAAAAGAGAACTATAGGCCAATCTCACTAATGAACATAGATGCAAAAATCCTTAATAAGATAATGGCAAACAGAATGCAGAAGATCATCAAGAAGATCATACACCCTGATCAAGTGGGATTCATCCCAGGGATGCAGGGATGGTTCAATATACGAAAATCAATCAATGTAATACACTATATCAATAGAACCAAGGACAAAAACCATATGTTATCTCCATAGACGCAGAAAAAGCATTTGACAAAATCCAACATGAATTTATGATAAAAACCCTACAAAAAAATTGGAAGAGATGGTCTCTACCTCAAACTGATAGAAGCCATCTATGAAAAACCAACAGCCAATATCATACTAAATGGTCAAACACTGAAATCCTTCACACAAAATCAGGAACAAGACAAGGATGTCCACTATCACCACTCTTGTTCAATATAGTTCTGGAAACATTAGCCATGGCAATTAGACAAGAGAAAGAAATAAAAGGAATAAAGATAGGAAATGAAGAAGTCAAATTATCATTATTTGCAGATGACATGATACTCTATATAGAAGACCCCAAGAACTCCACCAAAAGTCTTCTAGACTTAATAACCAAATTCAGTCAAGTAGCTGGTTACAAGGTCAACACACAAAAATCAATAGCTTTTCTCTACACGAATGACAGACTCACTGAGAAAGAAATAGTGCAAATAATTCCTTTCACAATAGCATCCAAAAAACTGAAATACCTAGGAATCATCCTAATGAAAGAAATCAAAGACCTCTTCTCTGAAAACTATGGCACTCTGAAAAGAGAGATTGAAGATGATATCAGAAAATGGACAGACATCCCCTGCTCCTGGGTAGGAAGGATTAATATAGTGAAAATGGCCATACTTCCAAAACTGCTATATAGATTTAATGCATTTCCAATTGAGATCCCAACAGCATACTTCATAGATCTCGAGAAAACAATCCAAAAATTCATTTGGAACAAGAAGAGACCCAGAATAGCAAAAGCAATTCTAGGTAACAGAGACATGGCAGGGGGTATCACAATCCCCAACCTTCAACTATACTACAAAGCTACTGTGATAAAAACAGCATGGTACTGGTAAAGAAACAGACTTGAGGACCAGTGGAACAGATTAGAAGATGCAGAAACAATGCCAGACACACTCAGCCACCTCATCTTCGACAAAAGAACCAAACACCCTCACTGGAGGAAAGATAGCCTCTTTAATAAATGGTGCTGGAAAAATTGGGCTTCAACTTGCCAAAGATTAAAACTAGACCTGTATCTTTCACCATGCACTAAACTAAAATCAAAATGGATTAAAGATCTAAATATTAAAATAGAAACTCTGAACCAGTTGGAACAGAGGTTAGGTAGAACCCTTGAAGACATCGGTGTAGGAAAAGATTTTATGAACAAAACCTCAGTTGCCCATGAACTAGCACAAACAATCAACAAGTGGGATCTCTTCTTATTAAAAGGCTTCTGCACAGCAAGGGAAACCACCAGCAGTGTGAAGAGACAACCCACAATGTGGGAAAAAATCTTCACCTGCTCTTTCTCAGACAAAGGTCTGCTATCTCGAATCTATAAAGAACTTAAAAAGATCAGACCTCCCAAATTTAAAGACCCAATCCAAAAATGGGCATCTGAAATGAACAGACATTTCTCAGAGAAAGAAGTAGAAATAGCAAATAAATATATGAAAAAATGTTCAACATCACTGGTCGTTCCAGAGATGCAAACGAAAACAATGCTGAGATTCCACTTCACTCCAGAAAGAATGGCTGCTATCATGAAATCAACCAATAACAAATGCTGGCGGGGCTGTGGGGAAAGAGGAACCCTGCTCCACTGCTGGTGGGAGTGTAGACTGGTGCAAGCACTGTGGAAATCAGTATGGAGATACCTCAAAGAACTAGGACTGGAACTCCCATTTGACCCCACTATTCCACTGCTGGGGATCTTCCCCAAAGAATTAAAAGAATCATACCACAGTGATGTATGTGCTCCCATGTTCATAGCAGCACAGTTTGTAATAGCTAAAACTTGGAAACAGCCCAAATGCCCATCAACTGGAGACTGGATAAAGAAAATGTTGGTTTTTTTATAAAATGGAGTACTACTCAGCCATAAAAAATGAGAAATTAGAGACATTTATAGCTAAGTGGATGCACATTGAGGCGATACTCTTAAGTGCAATAAATAGGACACACATGTGTAAATACGAAATAGTTTCTCTGGTGTGAGAAACTGAAAGTGTAAATAAGGACTAAATGTATAATAGGTAATGTGAAATAGGAAGAAAAGGGGCAAAGGGGAAGGAAGTGGGAGGGCTAGGGGAAAGGATAGAAGGGAATGGGATTAATATGAGAAAATGGAAAAATAGGAGCAAAATCTTTGTAAATAGGGAGGACTGGAGGGGTTGAAGGGAGGGCTGGGCAAGGGTGAAAAATAAGAACCAAGAGAGACTATGTAAAGGTTCAGATTTCCAATGATGAATGTCATTATATTGTATACCTAAAATGTACCAATGGTTAGAATGAATAATCGATAATGTCAAATAGGAAGAAAAGGTCCAAAGGGGTAGGGGTAGTGGGAGGGGCAGGGGAAAGGAAAGAAGGGAAAGGAAAAATGCTGAGAAATGGAAAAAATGGAAATAAAGTCTTTGTAAATAGGGAAGGGTGGATGGCGTGAAGGGAGGGCTAGGAATGGGGAAAAAATAAGACCCAAGATGCATCATGTAAAGGTACAATTCCCAATGAGAAATGTAATTGTGTTGTATACCTACAATGTACCAATAAAAGAATTTAATACAAAAAAAATGTACTTTTGTCAGTTCTGTGTATTCCCCTTAGATCCACAACTGCCGTGCTCAGCACACTCCTTAGGAAGTCCCATGTGGGTATACTAGGAGGTGCGTAGCAGGATATTTGCTACAACACTCATTCAGAAAGGGCATCACTTGAAAGACCAGATAAATCTTGATATGTTTATGCAACAGGCTAATCTACAGAAGTAAAAATGAAAAGGTTAGACCTCTGGTAATGCCAGTGATAAATCTAAAATATATAACGGACAAATCTAAAATATATAATGTTGAGTGGAAAAATATTATGGACTTTTTCACAGAACAAAACCAATTGTATAAAGTTTAATACCAAAGAGAAGGACACTTTGCAATGTCAATTGGCATATTGAATATGGTAAAATTATATTTTATAAGCAACAAATTTTGAGTAGTGGGTAGAGACAGAGAGAAAGAAGAGAATGGAAGTGGGAAAATAAAAGGTACTTCAACTAAATATAGCAAAGGGGAAATCTTGAGACTTGGTACCTCTAGTTGATAAGTACACAGGTATTTGCTCTACTCTTCTATGTGTGTGAAACATTTTTTAATCTTTTGAAATTAAAAAGTACATATATAGATATAAACAAATTGGAGAACTTTCATTCTCAGCTTGTTTCTACATGGAAAAAAGGAAAACAAAACAAAGCAAAACCTTCTCTGTGGGCTGCAGTTAATATTTAAGGAGAAAGAAAATAAAGTCCCTCCAACTTCACTGAAATAGAATACAGCAGAAGTCATAAAACTTAGAAAACAGTCTTCTTCTCCCTCCAACTGATCTCTCATCTCTGCCTTTTGTGTGTCTATCCCTTCCTTCCATCTCTTCACCATGGGTTACCTACTCATCTTCCTCTCAGGGCCCCAGGTCTACTTACTTGACTTTTCATTTTCAGCGCCCACACCACCCATGTCTGTGTAGCTCTTGTACAAATTCCCAAGACTGTCAGGTTGACCATGGCTAACCCAGGGTTACCTGGCCTTGGGTCAAATGTCTACTTCTAATCCAATTATTTTGGCTAAGAGAAAAGGAGTAGTTCTGTCAGTAAGACTCTTACAGGAGAGGTTTGGTTAATACACACAAATGCCCCCCACCCAGCCTGTCAACTTCCTTCTAGTGAGGAGCAAATTACACAGAACTAGAGCAGAAGCCTGCTCAAAAGTAAAGGACAGGGCACATGAGGCAGAAACACTCTAGCGCTGTCCTACACCATGCCTGAAGTGACCCTCTGGAGAGCTGAATAAAGATAACTCCTCACATCAGATTCTTGGCAGGGAGCACAAACTCAGTGCATGCCAGCCAGGAAAAAGAACACTGTACAAATGATGAGGGAGGGCAAGTCAGAGGTCTTTTGGGGAAACTTCTCACATGCAAGGAGTAAGAAGTCGGATGTATTAACCAGAGCCTACTGATGGGGTAGCCAGTCCCCAAACTCAACTCACTGTCTTCACCTCCAATGCACACAGGGAGGTCCTCTTCGGCAACTCTTGTCTCAGTAAGCAATACTACCCTTCTCCCAGCCAGAAACCCAGGCATAATCCTTCCCTTTCTCTCACCTACCTGACCACAAGATCTTCTGCTCAACCCCCTAAGTACCTCTCAAGTTTTACCCACTTCTCTTCATTGGTTATTGCCATCACCCACCCATTTGAATTTGGTTTTATTTCCTCTTTGGGATTTTCATCAAGAGACATTCACAATTCAGGCAAAAGACTCCTTAAAACTATAACCCTGACTCACATATCCATTTATTTAGCAGCCATTACATTTCCACCCTGCATCAGCCACTGTGATGAGCACCAGACACAGACTGGTTAGAAAAGTCAAAGTCATTTTGGCAGGAGAGAGAGAAAGCCATTAAAAATTAAACAGGAAAAGCATTTGTAAGTTGGATACATGCTCTAAAGGAAACAATCTGTGCTCTGTATTGCTTAACCAGGGAGACCTAATTTCAACTGAGACAACCAGGAAAGGCCTCTCTGAGGAGTGACTTTTGCCCTGACATCTGACAGAGCCATATTCCCCTTTGTAAGCTTTTCATCATTTCCCCTTCTCATGGATAGGGATAATTCATGGCAAAGCCAGACACAATTCAATGGCTGCTTCCCTGTCCAACTTTGTCTTCACTTTCTCTCCCTAGCTTTCCACCAGACACCTCTCTGATCCCTGAAAATGTCGTGAAGAGTCTCTTGTCCCATTTCCCTTGGTAAATCTCTTACCAGATATCAATTCAAGGTCACTTATGCCAACAGCCATACATAAGCACCCCAAAGAGCAGTCTGGGTGCCATATATATTTTCTTTCCTTATACAAACCTTTCTCACAACTCTCTCTTCAAAATTTGTTAGGACCTTGTCTTGTCCATTTTGTATTGCTATCACAAAATAACTGAAACTGAGAAATTTACAAAGAAAAGAAATTTACTTCTGGTGGCTAGGAAGTCCAGTTTCAAGGACTTGGTCTTGATCCTCACATCTGGTGAAGACCTTGCTACTTTCTCCCATGGCCAAAGACAGAAGAGAGAGTGAGAGAGAGTAACAGATCATGGAATTTGCATTAATCCATTCATGAGGTCAAGCTCTTGACCTGAACACCTCTCATCTGGCCACCTCCCAACACTGTTGCATTGGAGACACACTCTAAGCTCCATCTGCACAGGGAAATTTGTCTAGTTTCTCAGTATATCGCCAGAACCTGGCTTATTAAAGATACTTACAATGTAACTCCTAAGTGATCCAAGAAATGACGAATGACTTACAATCCTAGCTTTGTAGAAAAATCAGAACCTTCAAATTATAAAAGACCCCAAAGTCACCTGTTCTTCCTCCCACCAAATGATACATAGCACAGTCTTCCCCAAATGTTGTACCTATCTCCGCATCTCAACAGTGAGCTTCTCAAGGCAAGGACAGGGACTTATCCAACTCGGTACTGTCTTTCCTTGCAGAGCCACTAACCAGAAAGTTCCAAGACAATTATTATCTCCACTCACAATCTAGAAACCATGAAGCACAGAGCCTGCAAGTGACCTGCCCACAGGAGTTGCAACCGATCGAATTGTAAATGTATTCATCCTGCCACCTTCTCTTATTTCCTCACCTGCAGTTTCACTGAAGTTCATTGGAAACTCATGGCCACCCTGTCCTGCAAAGCCATGCCACAATGCCCGAGGGTCCCACTTCACAACTCTCCCTTTCTGTCCAAGAATCCTCTCTCCAGGCATCACACTGCCTCTACTGGCCTGACTGAATGCCTAGGGAAGCCTGGGCTTGTCCTTGGCACTGTGATCTCTATTCTAGGGAATTAACAAGGAGCCAAAACCAACTCTGGGAAGGGGGGGGGGGTGTCCAGAAATGGAGTTGCTTCATTTCCCCACCTTTAGGGAGGCCTCTAGCACCAAGTCCTCCACTCTTGGCAGCAGCCTCTGCCTTTGGGAGAAAGACAAGCAACTTTAGAGTGATATGGAAATCACCCCCTAGACATTTGCAAGCCTTGCAGGACTTGGAACCGGTCCAAAACCAAATTCAATCAACCCTTTCCCCCCTACACACACTTGCTGGTTCCAGCTGAGCCCCATCGCACACAGTGAAGCCCAGTGAATGGGGTGTACCTGATGAGTCCCCAGAGGCCTTGGGCCCAAGAAAGTCACCCCAGAAAGGAGAAATGGGGGAGGAAAGGAAACAGAGCCAGGCCTGGGACAGCTGCCATCCTGACCCTGCTTTTAACAGAGGCCTCTGCCTGCGTGGAAAAGGACCTTCAGCTAAAACACCAACTTACACAGCAAAGAACAGTGCTGCCAGCCTATGAGGCCCAGTTCCTGAGCTTTTAAAGATCAAAAGTGTTGAGCTTCTTAGTGTTTGACTCAGAAACCCCCAGGAGCAGCTTCCTGGGCTAGTAAATAATATTTGACACTGGAGGCTGTGACCCTGGTTCTTCTCCCCATCTCTTTTCCACAGAAACCTAATTGTAAAGCATTCACTGGGTTTGATCCTCAGATAAGACAATTAAATTTGAAAGGATCCACGAAGAAAAGCTAAGGAAAGCCTCTGCACACAGTTCTGTGTGCTCTGAAAGTGTAATGGTGATGTGGATAATTCTGTCTCCCCTGGCATAGAAAATCAGAGGTATGTGTGGGGAGGCAGTCAACAGTACAAGAGAGGGTGAATACAGGGTGAATGGTGAGTATGGATTCCATTGCACAACCATCAGAGACCAAGTTCAAGGTGCTTGCCCTAGTCCAGCAATGGGCAAACCTTTTAGAGACGAGCGCCCAAACTGCAGCCCAAAACCCACTTATTTATCTCAAAGTACCAAAACTGCAATTAAACAGGAATACTGAGGTTTTAGTTTAGAAAACACAACTCTTGCATTAACATCTCTTATCTTAAAAGAAAAACCGATAAAACACATGCCATTACTGCCTAGTCCTTCTCTAGACCCATGGTTAGCTAATATGTTCTCCACCTGTCACACATCACACACTCTCTGACTAACCCAGGACTTCCCTAGTGAAGCCCCACCAAATCCTGTTACATCAAAATAAGTATCAAAACATTTGGAGAGGGCTGGAGATTTAGCTCACTGGAGCCCCACCTGCCTCAGAAGTGCAAGATCCTGAGTTTGACTCCCAGTACCACAAAAAAAAAAAAAAATTGGAGGCTTTGGAAACCCTAAGCTGTGTCTCTCCTCCCTTGGTCACAGCCTTACACTCCAAAGGCATATTAGAAAACCTAAATGATGGAAACACAGGGGGCAGAAGCTGTCCTTCAAGCAACAATAAGAAGCTTTGTTTCATTACATTCTATTGTGTGTTTTACTCTCATCACTCCTGTGTTTAGAGAGATAAAATATGAGCCTTGGGGCCAAATGGTCATGAGTTTTACTCCAGGCTCCATGATTTTGAGACCAGAGACAAAACACTCAACTTTCTAGTGCCTTGGTTCCCCAGGGTAGAAATAGGACTGAGTGTGGGAATAGCATGTACTTCTCTGGCTTGTTTTGAGGCCATTAATTCTTATTGTCAGTGACAGTTGAGACTAGTGAGACCTGCTATGTTCATCACAAAATCTCTGTGGCAGGCTAGAGATCTCTCAAGCTGCCCTGTACAGCGCTAGTCCCTACAAGATTACAAAGATGTGAAAGCCATATTTTCTGATCCCTGCTGGTAAATGATACAAAATCCTCATGAATTATACAGGGTGCCTCACATAAACAGAGATATCATTTAAAACAACCAAGTCACTTCTGAATTTCTTCAGTGGCTATAAACTATGGATTCCCACTTAACTATAACTTCTGATTTCCTGATTATATCCCATCTCCCAAAACATCTTTCCCTTCCCAAAGACAATCACCTCTGAGGATGAACGTGCAGGCCTTGTGAAGCGGGTCAGCAGTGCTGTCCCCTGGGGAACCCTGCTTCTTCCGCAGCACATCTCAATGACGGAGACATGGCCCACATCCAGAGTCCACGAGGACGGCTGTGCTCATATGCACTTTGTGCCTGCAGTTGGGTTCACTCCTTTGGGCCCCTTCTCCGGCACTCGCCTGAGGATGCAGCTGTTTCCACTGACTTTTCTGCAGGAGGGAGAGAACATTACCGCAAGGCGATGAGAGGATGATAATTAAAACAAACAATAAAATGAAAATTTCATCAGCATTTTGAAAATATGAGTTTTCAACCAATAGCACTTTACACAGAGCTGGGACTAGTCCATTTTGGCAGACACCCTAAATCCTTTGAAGCAGAGAGACTACCCATGTCCTTTCAGGAGCAGAATCTGTCTGGGCCCTCTGGGGAGCTGGCCAGGAAAGCACAGATTGCTCAGTGACCAAGTCTTTCCCTTGCTGTGAGTTGGAGCTCTGCTGCTTTTGCAGGGTAATTGTGAGAGCTCTGAAACATCACACCCCTAAGAGACAAATAGAAGGAGAAGGTATATTCACTGGGACAAATTGAGCCAATCATCTCTACGTTGGAAAATCAGACAAATCCAAGCCAAGTGAGAAGATCAAGGCCAAATAGGGCAAGGTGGAACAAAAGTTAAGAATTCAAAAGGCACCAGAGGGGAAAAGCCAACCTTAAAACCTGGCAAGCTGGTCCTCGGAAGAGACTTAGGAGCTGGGCATGGCAGCACACACCTGTAATCCCACCTCCGTCAGGAGGCTGAGGCAGGTGGAGCACAAATTCAAGGTCAGCCTGGGCAACTTAACAAGAGATTTTGTTTTAAAACTTTAAAAAAAGAAAAATAAATTTGAACGGGTGGGAATGTAGCTCAGTGCAGGCCCTGGGATCAATATCCGGTACTACAAAAAAAAAAGAAGAGCCAATTAGACCAGAAAGTAGACTGGAGGTGGGGAGACGGTGATACAGAGGGAAAAGGGGAAAGGGGGAGAAGCAGAAGAGTTGGAGAAGGTAAGAGCAGGGACCACCTGGCCTTTCCAACATAACTTTTGGGGACCACGTGAGTAGCCAAGAGGTCAGCTGAATGCTACCCAACCAAGGTCCAGTCCTGTGAGGTACACACTGATCTTCCCAAGAGCCAGAGGCTGCTGCCCGGAGCTGCAGTAGAGAACAGAGACAGCGCAGCACAGCATGCAGCCTGGAACTGGTGCTGAGGGCACAGCCCAAGATCCCTTAGAGACCCAAACTGTCCTGGGAAGAGAAAGCTGCAGGCTAGCAAGCTGCCCCGTGCATCTGTGGCTACCTACATTTTTCATTTATTCCTCAATTTCCCTTTCACGGTGCATTACATATTTAAAACCTGATTTATTTTCTGATTACTAAAACAATATATATTCTCCACAGGGAAAAATTTGTAAAAACTAGAAACACAAGAAAACTTTAAACTATGACCCATATTTTCCCACTACTTCCCAAGACAATCATTATTTTTTTTTTTTTGTACCGGGGATCGAACTTGGGTCCTTGCACTTGCAAGACAGGCGGCAGAACCACTGAGCTAAATCCCCGGCCCAACTATTTATTGATGTTTATCGCCTAGTCCTTAAATGTTGATACTTATTGTCACAAATTCAAGGTCATAACATACAATCTATTTTGTAACCTACTATTTCCACCTGAAATACCATGAACACTCTTGCATGTTGCTTCTGTCTACATCAATAGCTGTTTACAATAAATGAAATCCACTAAAACTAGACATGGCCATGGGACCCTATTGCATGAATCAGGAATCTCTCATAGAATGCAAGAAAAGACAGCTGGAGAATGGGGCCCAGCACCTGGGACTCTCCCTAACTGTCCCAGATACACAGCCTCCCCTTACTCTCCTCTCTGCCTGGCGCGCTCTGACCCGGTCCCCTGTGTGTACAGAAACAGCTCCAGAGAAACTCACTCATCCCGAATGCATGACACCAACCCACTGCACTCCCAAATTCCAAATGCCCACAGTAGGCAATCTTGTTGACCTCGTGTGTTGTCAGCACACCCTTGAAAGAATCAGCCTGGCAGGTGGAAGAGGCCGGGGCAGGGCCTGGTGTGCCAGTCCATTAGAGAAATGGACTAAATTATAGATGTTATTAATGTTTCTTCAAAGAAAAACAGCCTGTATTAGTCAGGGGAAACTGACTATGTATGAAAACCCTGAAGGCTCATGTCCTGGTCTGCTTGAGGCCAGGGGGATGATGGAGGTGGAGGCAAAAGACCCACAGCTCCTTCCTTCTATGGTTCTCCCATCTTGCAGGGTTCTAGAGTCCTCTACTGGACCTTCTAAACTTAAAAATTTAGTACCTTCCGATCCATTCACTTCTGGGCAGTTCCATTTGCAAAATAGACACATCCTAGGTCTTTTGCTGGGCACAGTGCTGAGCTATGCTCAATTTCTTTGTTGCCCCTGCCTCCTTTATTCTCCACAGCTTCCTGAGACTCTTTGGAACTAGAGGCTTGAATGAATCGCCACAGGCTGGATGCTACAGGATCCAGTCACTTTGTTTAAGTAGAACATTTTATTGGGTTGCTGTCTCCAACAAACTTTTTAACTACCTCCTACTGCTTAAGAAGCAGTCAGCTTTTCCAGCCCCTCTGTCAGAAGATGTATTTTCAAAAAATGTCCATGACAATAGCAATCTTACCGACGACCTATGTTTTCACAGAACCTGACACTCAGCCATCATGAGACAGATGTTAATGTGGACTGGGCTTAGTGACCAGGTATAATGAATGAGCCAAGACAAAAGTGACCTGTGGGAAAGTGGAGGCTCAGTCATAAAGATGACACAACTGCATCCATGATATGAGGAAGCTGATGACCCACATGGAGAGGCACTGAGGCTAAGCCAGAATAAGCTAGCAATGTCTAACCAAATGAGCCTCTGACAGTTCCAATCCTCAGCCTCAAGTCTTCTAGCTGAGCCCTAAGCTTCGAGGAACAGGGATAAGCCATCCCCTATGTCCTATTTGAATTTCTGATGCAGAGTCCAGGAGCATAATAAGTGGCTTTTGGCACCAAATAGTAGGGTGATTTGTTACACATCCATAATAGCTACAACATAGTTAATGCCCACATTGCTGCATCCTGTCTATTACCCTTTCTTTTTGCAAATCAGCTCATTTTTTCCCAACTCCCTTTTTCCTATAATGCACTGCCAAAGGGAGCCAGTAGACCCTGATCCCACCTAGATGTGCGCACACTACTAATGTACTACCTCCCAAACACTGACCCTAGCTCTGCTGCTGTCTTCCAGATGACCACTGTGACATTCTACAAAGCTCTGCCCCCACAGCCTAGGCCTTCTGGCCTCCACCTTGGATTTCTTCACTGCCCACTGCCTCGGGGTGAATCAGTGTCCCATGTTCTGGACATTTTGCTAAGGAAGCACCCACCTCTGGTACCATTTTCTATGTTACTCAAAGTAGACTAACTTCTGTGACAAAGAAGCTGGCCATCCGACAGCTAGCCCTAGAGAATTTCATTGTCACACAAAGTGTGGCCACCCCTGGTTGCTAGTCCTGGCTCCTCCTGTTTACTGGCTCTCTGTCACCAGGCACGGCAGTCCCCCTCTATCTGGTATGTCTTTCCACTCAAGGGCAGGACCCTACAGTGCACTGGGACCTGACCTGAAAGGAATCACCTGGCCTCAACCCACAGCCCGTTGCCCACAGTTCAGCCATGGGAGCCTGCATTGCTACAGTTAATCCCACTTATCTCTGTTTTGTTTTCTTCAGTTCCAATGCCCTGCAGACAACTGTAATATGAAAATACTAAACAAAAAACGTCCAGAAATAAGCATAAGTTTAAATTGGGTTCTGTTTTAAACCTCTCATGGTCTTGCTGTCTCCTGCCTGGGTCATGAATCACCTGTTTGTCCAGTATCCCATGCTGTACATACTCTTATCCATTGGGTACTTAATAGCTGCTCAGTTACCAGATGGGCTGCCTTGGTATCCAGAGCAAGTGTCCAAGCCGCCCTCCCACAGGAACCACAGGCTCCAACCACCGTCTCTCACCTCCTTCCTCTTATCATGGAGCCAGGACCTTAGAACATCTCCCCTGTGGGTAATGGGAGGGTGATAAATGCATATGACATCAGTTGTCTCCTCAAGAAGAGGAAATAGGTTGATGAACCAATGTCCTCCACACAGCCCAGACCAAGGAAAAAGTTTGGGTATAGCCATGTCCTGCTCTGTCCAGCCCCCTTCCCAGGGTTCCTGTTTGCTCTGTGTCCAGGCCTTCCTGCAGCTCATTCTTAGAAACTTGCTAGTGATGTCTAGCTATTGCCAGAGTGGTGTGCAGGCTAAGATATCCCTGTTCTCAGTCCCTGGCCTGGGAATATGTCACCCCAACCCAGCAAGAAGGATCTTGTGAGTGTGAATAGGGTTAAGAATTTGAGGGTGGCCTGGACTGTCCAGAAGGACCAATCTAATGACACAAGAACTTGGAAGCAGAGAAACCTCCCCGAGCTGTGGACAGAAAGGGAGATATACTCAGAGAGATGCAACAGACCTGGCTGTGAAGCTGGAAAGGGAGCCAGGCACCAAGGAACTCTAGATCCTAGGAAAGGCCAGTAAATACAGAAGAGAAACACAGAGAAGAAATGCCCCTGTTGATAGCTTTATTCTAGCTCTGTTGGGCTTCTGACCCGTAGACAATATGTGTGTTTTAAGCCAGTCGGTTGGAGATCATTTGTTACAGCAGCAATAGAAAACTAAACAGCTCTCACCTCTGTATGCCAGGCAGTGGTGCTGCCTGCATGCCCTTCTAGCCATATGCTATGTAGACACTGGCCTGACCCTGAGCTTGGCCTCTGGTAGAGCAGAGAGGCAGCAGACTGCCCAGATCCAGCCAGGGGGACTCACACAGCCTGCACACAGAGACAGACCTCCTGGAGTGTCCTATGGGACCTTTGGAGACGTAGGCTTAGGAAGCACAGGAAAAAGTACACCATGAGGCCACCATTCTCCCTACCACCTTCAACAACTCCCCACCCAAAAGGGTCTGGAAAGGGCCCCCAACTGTTCAGGGGAATGATGCCATAAAACCTTACACACCCTCATCCATGTGCCCTGGAGGTGGGAGCCTTTAACATGCGTGCACAAAAAGTTTAAACCCAGAAAAATGGAGTGTAGTGTTCTAGGCATCAGGCAAGGTGAGAGAAGGAGTTTTGAGTTTGAGTGTTCTCAGGATGACTTCCAAAAAAAATGCTACCCCTCCACCTAAAAGGGGGTCTAGTCCAGACATGAAAACATGTGTGTATTTGTGGGAGAGGCAGAAGAGCAGCACTAGCAAAGAGAGGAGAGGTAAGAATGGAAGGCCTGGTCCAGAGCTGGATGACACTGTGGACATAGCAGGGAAAGGGGAGCCTATGGGGGCTAAGGGTGCTCTACAGTGTGTGCGTGGGAAAGAAGCATAGAGTCTGTGGGCCAGCCCTGGGTTTGCAGTGCTCAGTTCATGGCCACATGGGTGCCCTCTACACTCCTTGTAGAACCACACTTTGGCAGCCCAGCTCTTCCTTGCCTCCTTCTGAGCTGGTTCTCCCTCCCCAGTTCATAGGGCCGGACTTTCCCTGCCACACCACCAAATGGGGCAGCACATGGCTAGGAAGCTCCCAACACTGTAGGCTGTTAGGATGTTCTCCCAAGTCCTGGAACAGCAGCTCCAGATCCTCCAGGGAATTCCTGACACAGCCCAGTCGGGATTCCCTCTGATGAGCCATAAAATTGATTAGCATAATTAGATCAGACATAGTGTGATATCATTACAGTCGCCTCTGCTGTCTTCTCCCTTCATTAATAAAATGCAACTCAGAGTATAATCATCTGGTCCCATCTTTGCTGCCCAGAGTGAGCTCTGTGTGGAGAAGTAACAGAGGACTCCTGGGTGACTTTCATTCGCCCCTTCACACTGTTGCTCCCACACACTCCTTTCTGGTCTGTGCCAGGGAGCTGGGGACACTGCACCCTGACAATGGAGAACCAGATCATATGGAAAGACCTTCTCCAAGCCAGAGCAGAATCCAGCCTAACAGGTGAGTATTAGAAGACCAGTGAGTGCAGCTGGCAGGACATACAAGCAACCCAGAGGCAGGGACACAGGGGCAGGAACTGTAAAAAAGTATTGTGGCCACACCATGGACTCAAGTTGGCCCTGGAAGCTCCCTCTGTTTAACTCCAAATTTTTTACTGGATTTTGTTCCTTAAGGCATCTTTCAATTTCATCTCTATCCCAAACTTTTGGTTGATCCAAATTTTGAAACTTTCTGCAATGTGCCACCAAGAAAGAAATCCCATTATTCCACTCAATAAAGAAGCTGAAGCCAGGAACATCATAAAACTCAAGGGCAAGGTGACCCAGCTGGGAGGGAAGCAAGCTGAATGGCAGGCCAAGTGCCTTGTCACCTGCTCCAGCCCAGGGAAGCTGGGAGAGAAGTGGAGGGTGCTGCCGTGGGAACCATGCTCTGTGCTCTTACTCAGGAAGGTGTCTTGGCAAAACTTCTGGGAAGAGGGCACATGGTCTGGATCTGGTTTAAATGTGTTCCCCAAAGGCTCATGTGCCAGAAGGTTGGTCTCTGGGGTGGTGATAGAGCCTTTAGGAGGCAGGGCCAAGTAAAAGGAGATTAGGTCCTTCAGGACATCACCCTCAAGGGGGTGACACAGATCCTCCAGGGTGGACTGATTCTACTGCACCTGGATGCTATAAAGCAACCCTGGCTGTCTTCTCCCTCTCCCTCTTCAGCTTCCTGTCCCAGCTTTGATCTCATCTGCATACTCTTCCCCCATGGTGAAGTCACCCACCATGAGCTCTTCACTAGAGCCCATGCTCTTGAGCCTCCGGGACTGTGAGCTCATTAATCTCTTTTCTTTGTAAAGTACTCAGCCTCAGACATTTTGTTATAGCAACAGAAAATGGATGAATACAAGGAGTCAAATTCAAAAAATTTATCAACAGCAAAAAGACATAGAAAGGGTCAGAGAGATTTTTTTTTGAGTATTTTAATATTAGTAGCAACAACCCCGACAAGTAAGGTAGCACCTACTGGGCACTTCTGACATGCCATCCCCTCTGCCAAGCATCTCTGCACACCACATATTCATTAATCCTCCTAACCATCTTAAGCAGGAAGCACTGTTGTTGCCTCTATTTTCCCGTGAGGAAACTAAAGAATAGAAAGATAAAGGAACTCTGCTCATGTCACCCAGTAAAGCATTGAGCTGGATTCAAACCAGACCTGGGTGAGTCTAAACCCATCTGCTTAACTTCAGTTCTGATTCAAGTGTGGGTGCTTGCGTCTGCCCCATGGTGGAGGTGGGCTCCAGACACCTTCAGACCCTGGAGGGACACTCGCCCTTCCCTGAAGCGGTGAAGACATACCCAACACCACCCTAAGTACCGAGAATACTCAGTACACTGAGCAGGCAGGATCTCTGGTGTCTCTGTGCAGCCTGGTAGCACTGCAAAACAAGAAAAAAATGAAAATTAGAAAATTACCCACTCTGTGATAAAGTAGTAAGGATAAATGCCATGGAGGAAAAGAGCAGGTGCAGTCTAATTTTAAATAGGTGTTCTGGGAAGGCCCACCTAGAAACTGACACAGGAACAAAGACTTGAAAAGGTCAGGGAGCGTGCATGTAGTGTAGGAGCTGCATGGGAAAAGCTCCCTCCCCGGCAGGGAGGATCCTAGCTCCACAGAATCCTAACATTCTGCAGCTTAAAAGAAGATGCAGGTTGTGGCATGGCAGCACAGAGTAGGTATTCAACATATGTTAATTCCCTTTCCTCCTGACATGCACGGGTTTTCTTTCTAGGAAGAATCTTTGAAAAGCGTTCAGAAATTTGGGTCACGGAAGGGCTGGAACAGAGAAGAAACTGAAAGGGGCTTTGAGGAACAAAGCCCCATTAATAATTCTCAGTTAAGCAGAGGCACCCAGCCCTGCCACAGATTTCAAATTGAAGATGCTGCTTTCCCTCCTGCACTCAGAGGGCTTGCATGAAGCCCTGATCCCCCGCATCTCAGAATACGACCTTGTTTGGCAGGAATGTCATTGCAGATGGAATTAGGCAAGATGGGGTAACACTGGGGTAGAAAAGGACCCCAGCCACCACACCTGATGTCCTTTTAAAGGAAAATGTGGACACAGAGATATTCACACAAGGGCGGTGCCATGTGAGGATGGGACATAAGATGAGCAATAGAAGCCAAGGAAGAGCCAGCGTTGCCACAAACCACTGGGGCAGGAGCTCTGGAGAACAAGGGACATGGACATTGCTCACCGAGCACAGAGGCAGGGACCAAGCAAGGACTGGCCCCCACGCCAGGCAAGCATTCTCATGCAGCCAGCCCTGCAGGATGTCATCACTGCCATGGTGCTGTTTGGCTGCTATTGGCACTGCCCAGACAGGTGTTCTTAGGGCCTGGTCTGCGCTCCTCCCTTGTATTTTGAGGGGAGGAAAGTGGCCCTTCTAAGGCACAGGTTGAGAGAGAAGATTGCACCCTTGGAGGTCAGGGAATACTGTCTGTGAATTTTGCAAGGGAAAGAATACCTAGTGGATATTCACTAACCAAGAGGGCAGCAGGCATAGTTTGCTCACTGTCTCCCACATCGGGTTTTCTCTCTTCCTCTTCTTTCTGGGCACACAGCAAGACTATATAGCAGTCCCTATTATCAAGCAGTTTTGCTTTCTATGGTCTCAGCTACCCATGGTCAACTGTGATCTGCAATTAGTAAATGGATAATTCCAGAAACAAACAATTCATAAGTTTTAAGTGATGTTCATTATAGGATTTTTTTTGTATTAAATTCTTTTATTGGTACATATTAGGTATACAACACAATTACATTTCTCATTGGGAATTGTACTTTTACATGATGCATCTTGGTTCTTATTTTTTTCCCCATTCCTAGCCCTCCCTTCACACCCTCCACCCTTCCCTATTTACAAAGACTTTATTTCCATTTTTTCCATTTCTCAGCATTTTTCCTTTCCCTTCTTTCCTTTCCCCTGCCCCTCCCACTACCCCTACCCCTTTGGACCTTTTCTTCCTATTTGACATTATCGATTATTCATTCTAATCATTGGTACATTTTAGGTATACAATATAATGACATTCATCATTGGAAATCTGAACCTTTACATAGTCTCTCTTGGTTCTTATTTTTCACCCTTGCCCAGCCCTCCCTTCAACCCCTCCAGTCCTCCCTATTTACAAAGATTTTGCTCCTATTTTTCCATTTTCTCATATTAATCCCATTCCCTTCTATCCTTTCCCCTAGCCCTCCCACTTCCTTCCCCTTTGCCCCTTTTCTTCCTATTTCACATTACCTATTATACATTTAGTCCTTATTTACACTTTCAGTTTCTCACACCAGAGAAACTATTTCGTATTTACACGTGTGTCCTATTTATTGCACTTAAGAGTATCGCCTCAATGTGCATCCACTTAGCTATAAATGTCTCTAATTTCTCATTTTTTATGGCTGAGTAGTACTCCATTTTATAAAAAAACCAACATTTTCTTTATCCAGTCTCCAGTTGATGGGCATTTGGGCTGTTTCCAAGTTTTAGCTATTACAAACTGTGCTGCTATGAACATGGGAGCACATACATCACTGTGGTATGATTCTTCTAATTCTTTGGGGAAGATCCCCAGCAGTGGAATAGCGGGGTCAAATGGGACTTCCAATCCTAGTTCTTTGAGGTATCTCCATACTGATTTCCACAGTGCTTGCACCAGTCTACACTCCCACCAGCAGTGGAGCAGGGTTCCTCTTTCCCCACAGCCCCGCCAGCATTTGTTATTGGTTGATTTCATGATAGCAGCCATTCTTTCTGGAGTGAAGTGGAATCTCAGCATTGTTTTCGTTTGCATCTCTGGAACGACCAGTGATGTTGAACATTTTTTCATGTATTTATTTGCTATTTCTACTTCTTTCTCTGAGAAATGTCTGTTCATTTCAGATACCCGTTTTTGGATTGGGTCTTTAAATTTGGGAGGTCTGATCTTTTTAAGTTCTTTATAGATTCGAGATAGTAGACCTTTGTCTGAGAAAGAGCAGGTGAAGGTTTTTTCCCACATTGTGGGTTGTCTCTTCACACTGCTGGTGGTTTCCCTTGCTGTGCAGAAGCCTTTTAATAAGAAGAGATCCCACTTGTTGATTGTTTGTACTAGTTCACGGGCAACTGAGGTTTTGTTCATAAAATCTTTTCCTACACCGATGTCTTCAAGGGTTCTACCTAACCTCTGTTCCAACTGGTTCAGAGTTTCTATTTTAATATTTAGATCTTTAATCCATTTTGATTTTAGTTTAGTGCATAGTGAGAGATACAGGTCTAGTTTTAATCTTTGGCAAGTTGAAGCCCAATTTTTCCAGCACCATTTATTAAAGAGGCTATCTTTCCTCCAGTGAGGGTGTTTGGCTCCTTTGTTGAAGATGAGATGGCTGAGTGTGTCTGGTGTTGTTTCTGCATCTTCTAATCTGTTCCACTGGTCCTCAAGTCTGTTTCTTTACCAGTACCATGCTGTTTTTATCATAGTAGCTTTGTAGTATACTTGCAGGTTGGGGATTGTGATACCCCCTGCCATGTCTCTGTTACCTAGAATTGCTTTTGCTATTCTGGGTCTCTTCTTGTTCCAAATGAATTTTTGGATTGTTTTCTCAAGGTCTATGAAGTATGCTGCTGGGATCTCAATTGGAATTGCATTAAATCTATATAGCAGTTTTGGAAGTATGGCCATTTTCACTATATTAATCCTTCCTACCCAGGAGCGGGGATGTCTGTCCATTTTCTGATATCATCTTCAATCTCTCTTTTCAGAGTGCCATAGTTTTCAGAGAAGAGGTCTTTGATTTCTTTCATTAGGATGATTCCTAGGTATTTCAGTTTTTTGGATGCTATTGTGAAAGGAATTATTTGCCCTATTTCTCTCTCAGTGAATCTGTCATTCGTGTAGAGGAAAGCTATTGATTTTTGTGTGTTGACCTTGGAACCAGCTACTTGACTGAATTTGGTTATTAAGTCTAGAAGACTTTTGGTGGAGTTCTTGGGGTCTTCTATATAGAGTATCATGTCATCTGCAAATAATGATAATTTGACTTCTTCATTTCCTATCTTTATTCCTTTTATTTCTTTCTCTTGTCTAATTGCCATGGCTAATGTTTCCAGAACTATATTGAACAAGAGTGGTGATAGTGGACATCCTTGTCTTGTTCCTGATTTTAGTGTAAAGGATTTCAGTGTTTGACCATTTAGTATGATATTGGCTGTTGGTTTTTCATAGATGGCTTCTATCAGTTTGAGGTAGAGACCATCTATTCCAATTTTTTGTAGGGTTTTTATCATAAATGCATGTTGGATTTTGTCAAATGCTTTTTCTGCGTCTATGGAGGTAACATATGGTTTTTGTCCTTGGCTCTATTGATATAATGTATTACATTGATTGATTTTCGTATATTGAACCATCCCTGCCTCTCTGGGATGAATCCCACTTGATCAGGGTGTATGATCTTCTTGATGATCTTCTGCATTCTGTTTGCCATTATCTTATTAAGGATTTTTGCATCTATGTTCATTAGTGAGATTGGCCTATAGTTCTCTTTTTCAGTTGGGTCTTTCTCTGCTTTGGGGAAAAAGGTGATGCTTGCTTCCAGGAATGAATTTGGGAGTATTGTTTCCCTTTCAATTTCACTGAAGAGTTTAAACAGTAGTGGCAGCAGTTCCTCTCTAAATGTCTTGTAGAATTCAGCAGTGAAGCCATCAGGGCCCAGGCTTTTCTTAGTTGATAAGTTTTTAATTCCATTTTCAATTTCATTGGTTGATATTGGGTTGTTCAGAGTTTTTAGGTCTTCTTTGTTCAACTTTGGTAATTGATATGTATCTAGGAATCTGTCCATTTCTTCTGTGTTGTCCATCTTATTGGCGTATAGGTTCTGGAAGTAGGTATTGGTGATCCTCTGGATTTCTGCTGGATCTGTTGTCATTTCACCCTTTTCATTCCTAATTGCATGGATTTGGGCCTTTTCTTTCCTTTTTCTGACAAGGTTGGCTAAAGGTTTGTCAATTTTGTTGATTCTTTTGAAGAAACAACTCTTGGCTTCATTGATTTTTTTATTGTTCTCTTAGTCTCCATTGCATTGATTTCTGTTCTGATCTTTATAATTTCCTCCCTTGTATGAGCTTTGGGGTTGTCCTGCTCTTCTTTTTCTAGAAGCTTGAGGTTCAGCATCAGGTTGTTTAATTGGGCTCATTCTGTTTGCCTAATATGGGTATTCACTGCTATGAATTTCCCTCATAAGACTGCTTTCATTGTGTCCCATAGATTCTGATATGTTGTATTGTCATTGTCATTCAATTGAAGGAACTGTCTGATTTCTTCTTTAATTTCCTCTGTGACCCATTGGTTATTCAGAAGTGTGTTGTTCAATTTCTACCTGTTTATGAAATTTTTTGAGTTTCTTTTGTTATGGATCTCCAATTTCATTGCACTATGATCTGATAATATACAGGGGATAACTTCAATTCCTTTGCACTTACTTAAACATGTTCTATGTGTGAGTATGTGGTCTATTTTGGAGAATGAGCCATGTGCAGCTGAGAAGAATGCATATTCTGATTTTGTGGGGTGGAAGACTCTGTAAACATCTGTTAAATTCATTGGTTCAAGAGTTCGATTGAGTTCTAGTATTTCATTACTTATTTTTAGTCTAGTTGATCTATCTATTTGTGACAGTTGGGTGTTGAGGTCCCCCACTACAATTGTATTAGTGCATATATGACTTTTCATGTCCGTTAGTATTTGTTTTATATAGTTGGGTGCACTAGTGTTTGGTGCATAGATATTTATGATTGCCATCTGTTTTTCTTGGATTGTTCCCTTTACAAGGATGTAGTGTCCTTCTTCATCTCTCTTAATCAGTGCTGGTTTGAAATCTACTTAAGCTGCCAAGAGGAGAGCTACTCTTGCTTTTTTTCGGGTTCCTGTCACATGCAGTATTGTTTTCCACCCTTTAACTTTCAGTCTATGAGTTTCCTTTTGAATTAAGTGTGTTTCTTGTATGCAGGATATTGTTGGATTTTGCTTCTTGACCCATTCTGCCAGTCTATTTCTTTTGATTGGTGAAATGAGACCATTAACATTGATGGTTATAACTGAAACGTATTGACTTGTCATTGTCATGACTTTTTCTTTTTGTTGGGTTCTGCCCCTTTACATTTCATTTCTTGTCATGCCAGATGGGTTCATTCTGTTTTGCTTCCTGGGGTTGTGATCCTCAATATCTGTTCCTAGGATATTGTGTAAAATTCTTTGGATGGCTGGTTTGGTATTCATGAAGTTCTTAAGGTGCTCTTTGTCATGAAAGTATCTTATTTCTCCATCCATTTTGAAAGATAGTTTTGCAGGGTACATCAATGTGGGTTGGAGACTGTTTTCTTTTAGGGCTTGGAATATGTTACTCCAAGCTCTTCTTGCCTTGAGGGTTTGTGTTGAGAAGTCTGCTGTGATTCTGATGGGCTTTCCTTTGTATGTGATTTGTTTCTTTTCTCTGACTGCTTGGAGAACTTTGTTCTTCTGTTGTGTTTCTGGAATCTTAACAATTATATGCCTATGTGTAGATTTTTTTTGAGCAAGGCTATTTGGAGTCCTATATGCCTCACTTATCTGTATGTCAAGCTCTTTTCCCCTGCTTGGGAAGTTTTCTGCCATTATTTCTGTGAAGAGATCTTTTATGTCATCTCCACTCTCTAGTGTTTCTTCCTTGAGCCCAATCAGTCTTATGTTATTCTTCTTTGCATCATCTAGCAGCTGCTGGATTGATTTCTCATGTTCCCTTATAATTTTGAAGCAATTTTTCTTTTCCTGGTCACTAATTGGAATCTTATCTTCTATATCTGAAATTCTGTCCTCACATTGGCTCATTCTGCTGTGTAAACTTTCAATGGAGTTTTTCATGTCCTGGAAATCTATTTGCATCTCTTTTATGGATTCCATTTGTTTCCTATCTTGGGATCCATCATGTTCCTGAGCTCCTCTCTAGATTCATTAATCATGTCTTGCACTAGGGGCACAATTTCTCCTTTTATCTGAGAAATTATTTTTGATTCCATTTTTTCCAGATCCCCTTTTGTTGCCAGTTCAGTGGGTCCAGGTGGTTGAGTATCAGAGTGTTCCATCTCCTTTCCCTTTGGGGTTGCTGTAGGTGATCTGGAAGTCTGGTTTTGAGACTTACTTATGTGTTTTCTCATTTCAACTGGGGCGGGGGGCTGTTAGCGCCTGCATGGATTACCTCCTCTGAGCTGGGTGAGGTGGGATAGGGGCCGGGAGCAGTGGTAGGGATGGTGACCCAAAATCCCTTTCCTGTGAGCTGGGAGCAGCGGAAGGGATGGTGATCAGAAAGCCCCTTCCTCTGGACCAGGAGCAGTGGGATGGTGGCTCAGAAGCCCCTCCCTCTGGGCCGGGAGCAGTGGGAGGATTGGTGGCCTGGAAGCCTCTTCCTCTGGGCCAGGAGCAGTAGGACAGAAGGTGTCCCAAAAGTCCTTTCCTCTGGGCTGGGAGCAGCGGGAGGGATGGTGACCAGGAAGCCCCTTCCTCTGGACCTGGAGCAGTGGGACGATGGCTCAGAAGCCCCTCCCTCTGGGCCGGGAACAGCGGGACTCAGTACCTTGGTCTGGTGGTCTGGTGTCCTCTGCATCTTTGTAGTGTGGAACCAGGTGGCTGCCTGTCTGCAGCAGGGAGATTCAGTGTCTTCCATGTGACTCAGGACCTCGGTAGGGCATCCACAGACCTTCCTGTGTGCAGCGGGCTGATTCAGCGTATTCCCCGCAACTCCATTATAGGATATTGTTATAATTATTGTATTTTAATATTACTTTTTGTTTGATCTCTTACTGTATCTAGATTACAAATTAAACTTTTTCATAGGAATGTGTGTACAGGAAAAGAACAGAGTATGCATAGTGCTTGGTACTGCCCCAGTTTCAGGGATCCACAGACTGTCTGGAGTCCCATCCCCCATGGATAAGGGGGCTATGATGTTTCCCACTCCCTCTACGCTGAGATGTGGCTACATATGTGAGCTCTTGCTGATGAAACATGGTGAGAGGGCCAGAAGTCTTTCCAGCTGAACACATCTAGGAGGCCTCTACATCCCTAATGCCCTTTCCTCCCACCATCCACAAGAAGGCAGCAAGGCCTCAGGAGCTCACAGAACCCTTTGATGGAAGATCTGGAGCTCCCGGGTCACTGTGGCATGGAACACCATCTGCTGCTCAGAAATTCTGCACTGGACTGTTACACAGGCCAGAAACATACTCTGATGGCAAGAGCCACTGATGTTTGGGAGCAGCTCGGGTCATCTTACTTAAAATATGCAGCAGGCACTCCTCTGTCTTGCTGTACTGAGATAAGGATTAGGAGTTAGTTGTAGAATCAGCTCTGCCATGAACCAGCCCTGTGACCAGAACAAGACAGGTAATGGCTGGTTTTCACACCTGCCCCCCTGAGGCACACAGGAGTGTGGCCTCAAAGACTCACCAAAAGGGAACCCAGCAGGACTATCAGCTCAACCCTTAGGGACTCTGGCTATCATGTGAGGGTTCTTTCTGGGAACATGAGAGCTGAAGGCATGAGCTGGTACAAGAAAGTCAGAACCATCTGCTTCCAGGGCATCCCTAGTGACCTTTGGTGCTGCCTTAGGGACTTGACTTCTCACCTTTCTTGATCCCACTCACCCCAGACAATAGGACCTCAGCTGAAATGCAAACATGGCTCACTGGGAAGCAGCCCTGAGCAGGCACTCAGCCTCTCCTGGCCCCACTCTGATGGACACTGGGCCCTTGGGTGGTGAGGCAGGGAAGGCTCACAAGAACAGAGGGCCCATGTGGGTGACACTCTCCTACTGTGGTCATTGCAGGACACAGGTCACCCTCCAGCTCTGCACAGTAGGCTAACAGACTGAGACCGAGAGATGTAACGCTCCAGAGGTCACACCACCAGGAGGCACAACCAGAGCCGTAGCATGCACCTATGACTCCAGAGGCCCTCACACCAACAGGGCACAGCCTCATGCTGTCCTTGTGGTCAGCTGGAGGGGCGTGATGTCTCCCTGCCCCCTGTGTGCTCACCAGGCAGCCCATAGCCCCCACGTGAGGAGCTGCTCCCTTCCCCACATGCCAGGCGCTGCTCTGAGAGCTGTGCCCATGGTGGGGTGAGCACAGTTCTCTGAGTTGGGAAAGGGTCACTGTTCTGGGGCTCTTTTCTCCTTCCACAGTACTGGGGTGGCTACTCACAGGTACCCTAAATGCTCACCGTGACTTAAGTAAATGTGTGTATCTCTTTATCTTGATATAAAGCCATTCCAGGAAATCTGAATAAAGCATCCTCGCTGCTGTTTCCTTCCTTCTTTTGTTGTTTTACTTATATTTTGTCATCAAAATCCCTAAATCCCTTCTGCTACTGGTCCATGTAAGTGCTCCGACAAGAGTAGCTGATCATAATGGTAAACTTCTTGAACAAAGAAAATAAAAATCATTTCATCATCAAATAAAAATTACATTACTGTCTTCTAGTTTATATTACCCAGGAGCAACTACAAATACAAGTGTAAGTGAGAGTGTGAAGGTCCTGTCCTAACAAGGAATGTCACAGCTTCTGCAGCACAGTAACATTCACGGTTCTATTTGAAGTCGCAGCTATGGGGTGTGAACAGGGCAGCTGTCTTTATTCCCATTTCTCTGTCAGGAAACTGAGGCTCAACAGCATTGTGTGAACTTCTAAAAGGGGATGCAGGTGGCTGAAGGGGAAATGACAGAACTTCTCCTGAAGACCCACTGGCATATAGGTCGAGGAACTCCATCCTCCCTCTCCTCCTCTGTCTTCACTACCCTCCAACATCAGGTCCAGCCCAACATCTGCAGGAAGACCCAAAATGTTCCCGCAGCACAGACCTCAAGCACATGACTCATCTGAATGGCTGTAGGTAACGTGAGGATGAATTTCAAAGTTTGGGGCCAAAGACTGAACTTAGAAGTAGGTTTGTGTTGGAATATTAATACCAGAGGTGGGGATGGAGGGGACGTGGCAGACAAAGTCGAAGAGGGAAAGAGAGCTGTCTACTTCTGTCAGGCGCAAGCTCCAGAGCAATAGAGATACACTGGGAGTTCAATTTCTGTTTGCCTGAACCAGGGAGAAAATCTAATTAAATATGGTGTCTGAGTTTGGAGAAGCCAAGATGGGGCTGGAATATAAAGTGTGGCAGCTACCCATAGATCAGAGGGCAATATTAATAAACCCACAGAAAGGGACAGCAGGTTCTGCCAGTGCTATTGATAAAATGCAAAGCAAAGACAAAGCAGGCTGGGAATATTGCATGATAATGCTGATAAAGCGGATAGGGACACCTCCCTCCACCCCAGCCCTGACCTGCTGCAAGAGGAGGCTGGAATCCCACCCCCCGCTGGTCCCCTGCCCTCTTCCTCCTCTCCTCTTCACCCTGTCCCTGCCCTCACTTCTGTTTCCCACAAGCTTGCGAACTCAGCATCAGTGAGCTTTTCCGAGAACAACCAAAGCCAAGACAGGGGATAAAGAATGAACAAGAGGAATGAGTGGGTCTCCATTTCAGCAGAGAACATTTGGCAAAGGAAGACACAACAAAGGCTGCAGAACTCCTTCCTCTGCAAACTTGGAGAAGGTGCTGGCCGAACATTTGGCTCGAGCACAGGAGTTTTGCTTGGAGGCTGAGGGTGCCTTTAAGTGACTCCTGTGGAAATGTTCCTTGCTCAGCAACCCAGGATGCCTTTGACATTTGCAGCATTTCCCGGCCCTCTGACACTTCAAAACCAAAGCAGGACCCTAAGGACTGGCTGAAGCCCAGTTTTCATGGAAGTCTGGGAGCCTTGAAAATGCCAGGGTGCAGGCCAGTGGGACTTTGGGGTGAGCCAGGGATACTGGCTGCAGCTCTTCCCTGACTTCTCCAGCTTCCTAAGGACTGTGCCTACAGGGAGCCTAGCTGAGGAGCTTTCCTGGCAGACAGAAGCACTGCCTACCTCCACAGTCTGTCTCAGTGGCCAATGTCATAGTTGAAGCAAGGCCCTTGGATCTTCACTGAACTGTCCCATTCTTCTGTCATCTGTGGTTAATTGCCATCAGCCGGTATGTTATGACTTTGCCTTATTTTCCTAAGCCTCTCTGTGTTAGAGCTGGCATCTGCCTGAAGCATTTGCAGCAATTTTTATTGTGCATTAATCTGTGCAGTCTGTAATGTGCATTATTTTTCCAAGGACTATGCATGTGTCCATAACTGTCATTGCTCTAAATAAATCCATCTCTGCTCAAGTCCAATCCAACTTTAAATCTAACCTTGACCTCCCCGTATCCAACCTCTGCCAACACCTCCTCCATCTTCTTGGGAACCAAATTTAAAATCAGATGGCTTTAACTAAAAGCACCTCTCCAGTACTTGCTAGCTGTGGGTATTCACCTCTCTGGATTCCCTAAACTTGATTTCCCTTTCCATTAAATGGGAATAATAATCATTTCAGTCACTCTGGACAGGATGTGAAGATTGAGGGACATTATGAAGGAAAAAGTTCTTTGAGTTCTGAGACATTTGCCCACTGGCCTGGAGAAGTGGAAATCCATGCGGCAATTAGAAGCAGCCTAATTACTAAACTGTGGCCTGTGTTTTGTTTGCATCATGCATCATAGCTGCAAGCAGCCCTTATCAAACATTTCATTTGAACATGACAATATCTTATGAGATTTGGTGGCACCATCCTCATTTTATAGATGAGAAAACTGTATGGCAGAGACTGGCAAGAGACCTTGGAAGGCTCAAAGTCGATCATATTCTGTGCTGCTTATACTTTTACCTTGGGAACCTCACCAGAGTCCTGCAGCCTAACCCAGGACACCCTCACTGGCCTCCTTCTGGGCCTCACCATCATGCTCCACATTAGCGTTGCATCTGTCACCTCATCCCTTGTCCCTCATCCTTTGTCCTTCCTGTTCTTCTGCTCCAGCCACAACAGCTGTTCTATGGACAGGCCAAGTCCACTTCTACCTCGGGACTTCTGCAATAGGAGTCTCCCTGGCTGAAACCCTTTCCCCTGTAGCCCACTTCCTCCCTTTGTTTGCGTTCATCCCTAAATGTTCATCCCTAAGCTGTCAGTGACCATGTCATATAAAACAGCAACCCTCAGCTATTCCTTCTCCATTCTCTGCTTTACTTTCTTTCAAAGCATATTTAGCCACTGGCCCTCTACCTATCTGACATCTGTCTATCATCTACCTATCCATCATTTATTATCTATCATCTCTCTACAAATCTGCTCACTGCCCAGCCCTGCCCTCACTAGAATGCAAGAGCAGGGACTTTCCTCTGCCTCCTACTGTGACTTCAGAGCCTACAGGAGCACCTGGGAAATAAAAGGGCACAGTACACAGCAACAGCAAACAGTCCTGTGAATCCACTTCACCCTCACAGTGATTTTGGTCACCAAGAGACAATGGGCTTAAGGGCCAGATCCACAGGCTGCCAGACACACAGGCTGGGAGTCAAATAGCAAAGCTGAAACCTTGGCCCCTCCACTGATACAATCATCTGTACACTCCTGCCTCAGGTTCTCAGCCTCCAGAGTCTCAGCTACAACATCTGTGAAATAAAGGTGTGGACAGCACCAACATCAGGTTGCTTAGAGGGAAGGGATATAACTGAGCATAGAGTAGATGCTCAGGAGATGTTACCTATCACCATTATTATAACTGCAGTCATTGTCCTTGCCATCACAACCACAATAATCATTAGGATTAACCCTGTGATTTGGGCCCAATATGTACCATGTTCTCTTAAGAACAAAAAATACCCAGAGAGGTTAACTGACCAGAATCCCAGACAAGTGTCTGGCACAGTTGGAACCAAAGCCATTAACCTCTCTCCTAACCAAGATTCCTGCCTTCATGCCTCCTCCCTCTTTGCTTTGAGTGGAAGCAGAGCATCTGAATGGCACCATGAGCAACCCCTCCCAACCCCACCCCACCCCCACTGTGCTCAGAGCAGGGGCAGCCACCACTGTGCAGACTCTTTCCCCCCACCCTGGTAAGACATTGCTTGTTGCCTGTCCGGCAGACATTCCCTCTACCTCCCCTGTAACAGGATCTCACTTGTGTGAGGACTGCACTGTGCCCAGCCCCCAGAATGAAGTATCCCTGGCTAAAGCCAGTCACAGAAGCCTGGCTCCTCCTTGACCAGTAATGCAACGAGATGGCAAAGGACACCACTTCCTGCCAGTTAGCAGGAGAGCCACCCCAAGCAAAGCTCCTCTGGAAATTCCCTTTGCCTCTCCACTCAGGATGCTGCTGTGTGCCCACATGGTGCTTTTCTGTGGCCGCCATCTTACAACCACAGCTGCTCACAGGAGGAGACAGGGCAATGGACAGGCTGAATATGCAGGAAGAAGGACAGACAGAAACCAGCCTGATACCGCCATCCCTAGGCAGCTGGCCTAATCCAGAAGCTGTAGTGTGAGAGGATTGTGTGGCTTGACAGTCCAGTCACTGTTAGTCTTGTGTGCCTTAGCTTGCTACCCAAAGCATCCTTATCCCACTCACCCATGACCCCACGCTTCCTCTAGCCTCAGCCTCTGTGGTTTGCCTGATTTTCTGTCTATATTTGGAAGACCAGTTTGCCCTGGTGCAGCTGAGATGGGCATTGAGCCTACTTCCTCAATGTGGGTGACTCCCAACAATTATATACAACAGCCAAACTCTCCATCACCGCTGTCCTTAAAAGAGGCTCCAGGCTCCTGTTCTCTCTGCTATCACTCAGCCGTTCACGCAGCCTGGCAGCCATCTCAGACCCTTCCCAGCAGCCTTCACACATTCCCTTATGACCCATTCTGGGTGCTGAGCACTAGGCACACTGCAGGAGAGGCAGCTATGATCAAGACACACACCAATCCTCACCTTCGCGGAACTCACCTAGGTTGCTCTTGGCAGCTCTCAATCTTTCAGTCACACTCTCAGATAGGCAGGACAAAAAACAGGAGCTCATTACAGATATGTATAATTAAGCCATTTTCTCCTAATCACACAGCTGTGAAGTAGCAGAGCTAGGACCTCCAGTGCGATGTTCTTCCTGCCACATGAAAATCCAAATCAAATAAATACAAATCAAGACCGCCATGATTTGAAGAGGACCACTAGAGTCAAGGAGGTCTCACAGTGACTGAGGAAGCTGTGTCCCCTACAGCCACATGCTCATGACCCAACAGCACTTAGGGGCAACCTAGGGTTGGGAGAATAGGAGGAAGCTGGGGTTATAACCTAGGAATCTGGACCCTAAACAATGTGCACCAGGCCCCTTCAAGGACAACCTCGTGGGAGAATTCTTCTCCTCTCTTACTAAATGGTAAGATTCACTTGTCCCTTTTCACTTTGTACTTTTATCATGAAGGACAGGCAAGTATATTCCCTAACAATGGATTAAGTGTCTTGATGGGTATTGTAATATGAAGGTGAAAGTTGTGCAAAGATAGAAAAGGAGGGACAGAGGGAGGGAGGAAGCAGGAGGAAAGGACAGAGTTGGGGAGAGAGAGGGAGAGAAAATGAGGATAGGTACCTAGAATTATGTTTTGATCTAAAATGTCCCCTTGGAAATCTCATGTGTGTCCAGAGGTGGAGTTTGGAAAGTGATCGGATCGTGGGTGCTGCCCTCACCATGGGCTTGATGAGACCACAATGTGATGGCATTAATGGGAGGTGAAGGAGCAGGAGGTGGAGCCTGGGTAAAGGGAGGGGTCATGGCACTGAGACTGTGGGGACCAGCTTGACCCCAACCCCACTCTGGCTCCTTCTCTTCCTCTGTTTCCTGGTTGACATGAGCTGAGCAGGCTTGCTCCACCACACCCTCCACCATGGTGCTCCTGCTTTACCACATACCCAGAACAACTGAAACGGCCAGCTGCTGCAGATTGAAACCCCTGGGGCTATGAACCAAAACAAACCTTTCCATTTCCATTGTTATTCCTGGGTGTGTAGTCACAGTGCTGAAAAGCTGACTCACACACATGGACACAGAGGTGCACAGATTAGATAGGTATGAGAGGGAGGGAGAGACCCAGTGGGGGAGACTTTGCGAGTACTTTAACCCATCCTTCCTCTCAGCCCTCCCGTTCCCCTGAAAGGATGTGTGTGTTCAATTAGAAGTATAAACACAATCCCAAGCAATGACCCTGAGACTGCTCATCACTATAGGAACTGTCACCAGAGTGATTTCTTTTTATGATCAGGAGCCTAGTCATACCCAGAACAAAATTCCATTCGAGAAAGGAAACAGAGCCTACAGACCAGAATGTGGGGACCTTGTTGGGCGGTACAGAAGATGTGAGTACCAGGGATATAGGGAGAGCATCTCAGCCTGGGAATAAGCATGTAGCAGGCTGCAGGCACATTGGTTGACACTTCAGTGTGATGTTTAAGGCCTCACTGAGCCATTTAGGCTTTAATGAGCACACATTAAAGATGGAAAGACCCAGATCTTGCCCTAAAGAATCTTTGACAGGCCCATAAATGGGAAATATATATATCATATATATGATTTTCTAAAAAGAGCTTATGTTAAATCTATAGACAATAATGTGGAAATGAACTTGATTTTTTGTTGTTGTTGTTACCGGGGATTGAACTTGGGACTTTTGTGCCTTCAAGGTAGGTAGCGAAACCACTGAGCTAAATCCCCAGCTGAACTTGATTCTCATTAGAGTCCTAAAAGTGAAAAGAAAAGAGGACACATTTCAAAAGGAGGTGGCATTGGAGCTGGGTCTTGAAGGGTGAGGGGAATGTTGAAGCCAGAGAGTTGAGGTTGGGAGGGTTCTCCAGCCAGAAGAACAGTAGATTCCCACGGACTCCCAGGAGAAGGGAGCGAGGCAACAGGCGGAGCTCACAGACCACTGGAGCAGCAGGTCCTCCCGTCTGAGTGGGTGCACTGACCTGCTGGGGTCTACAGCAGAAAGTAGATGAACTCTGAAGATGTCAGCTCATCTTTTAAAATGAACCTGGGAAGTATAGATGTGCCCAAATATCACAAGGACAACTAACTGCATGCAACCCCTGCCCACTGACTGCCGCAGGAACAAGCTTGCTGATGCAATCTTGAAATTGGAGGGTATCTCAAACTGGCCGCTTGGTGGGAGGCAGCCTCCATCAACAGTGTAGCTCTCCTGTCCCTGCTATAGACAAGGAAATTAAGTGTCTTCCCATCGGGAACTTAAGTTTGTTCATGGGCAACATTCCCTCTGAAATTTCACGATCCTTCAAAACATGAAGTGATGGGAACATCTGGATTGAAACCAAGTTTTTCTATGAAGGAGAGGAAGCCTACTGAACTACTGAGCCAGGTCTCACAGCAAAGGAGAGAAGTGAGGCACTGTGGACAGCTTCTACCGCCCTCTCTGTGTTCCCCAACAGCCCTCAGGGGAAATCTGAAATGGTGCAAATGCAAAGAAAAGCTCCTTCTCCCTTCTTTTACTTCACCGAGGTATTATCTGATCCCAGGGTGGTGACCTATGCACACACAGCACACACGCTACACATGCTCATAGTGTGCATGTTTCTGCAGTAAGAGTGGTGACCTGATGCAGGGACTGCCAACACTCATGTTGTGGGTAGGTCTTTCCCTGCAAGGATCACAGCCAATCCTCCTGGAGAAGGACTCAGGACAGCAAGAGATGTGACAGGCCCTAGATCACTGGAGTGGAAGTTGGAGGACCCAGAAAGGAGAGGTGTGCTAAAAGGTTCAAGCTGAACATGAAAACAGGATACCTTTTGAGCCAAAGCATTCATAACTTGTTCCTGTCTGCTTTTCTCTCTTTGTTAACTCCCCCGGACCACAGCCAAGCAGTACACCTGGAAGTGGTCTCAGATGTAATTGGCAAAGATGCCTCAAAGACCAAGTGAAGGGCAGCAGAAACAAATATGCCCTGGTCCTGGTGCTGACTGTGGAGTTGCCATGTTCTCAACTAAGAAGACCAGCATATTTATCCCTGCGTGTCTCTATCCTGGCCTAAGGACAGCTGTCCCAGAATCACCCAGAGGGGACTGAGAAAAATGCAGCTTCCAGGCTCCACCCCAAGCCCTTCATCTAAGTGAAACCAGGTGTGCTCAGTGATCCACAATTTTAATAAGTACCCTCCTGATAAGGACAAATCCAGGGAGGATGGAGAAGCATGTGTCATCCCAGGCTCTAATGAAGTGGATGTAGGACACGGTCCCCAAATACAGCCAGAGAGCCCTGAGACTCTGATTCATAGCGATGCTCCTTCTGTCTGTACCTGCCCTGCCTGACCACCACAACACCTTTTCTCAGGCTTCTCAGCCCATGACACGTGCTCAGTGGGAACTGAGCTTTTCCATTCTCCCCAAAGTCACAGTGGTCCCTGCAGCAGCCCAGCAGAGCACAGCATCTCTCCCCATGACAGAATAAAAGGCTGACTGTCCTCCATTTGTCCAAGCCCCAGGGCCACTTCAGCCCTAGCTGGGCAGAGAAGCTCACCCCATAGGAGCACAAGGGTGGAGCTAACTGCCAGGGGCTCTGACACCGTGCTCAGCGGAAAGTAAGCCCTTCGCAGTCTGGTATTGCACACGCTGGTGGGGCATCACTGGGCCAACAGCGTCATCTGCTGGCCACAGCATGCCACAGCACCTCCTCCTGGTCCAGCCACAGGCAGCCTTTGGCCAGCCTGTGCACAGCCCAGGCCAAGCCCCATCCCCAAAGTATGGGGATGCTGGGCCCAGGCTGTCCTCTGGAGAACCTCTTCAGAGTCTATAGGGCTGGGACACAGGAAAGAAGAGCTCCTGACCCCATGCTGGCCAAGCACGAATCTCTGACAAATCCTGTCCCACACTGGCACCCAGATGTACATTTACCAAACCCCAGGCTTCATACACACTGGGCAAGCAACCTACCACTGAACCACACCTCCAGTCCTGACACTGGAAACTTTCATTTCTCCTAGGTATTTATCTGTGTGCATCCCCACCACCCTGCCCTGTTATCTTTACAGGCCCCATAATTCTCAGTGACTGAATATTTCTATGGAGTGATCAGCTCACCAACTTACACTGCAGCAGGCTAAGGACATGAGTGACAACCAGCAGGCATCCCGTGCTGGTGTGGGGCCCTTCCCTCTTCCTGGACGTGAGTACCCCTGGCCACCCCGTCTGGGGGTGCACCCAGGGCCAGGCACGCACTGCACTCTTCATCTTCACCGGGACTGCGCCAAACGGGAGCACCAGGATTACAGCCTGAGCAGTCTAAAGCCAGAACCTCCAGCCCTAGCCGCTATGCAACAGGGCTTCCACACACAAACACTGGCGTGGGCACAACCACTTCACTAAAATCATGCCATGTGTATGGGCACACAGCCCCCTTGAACAACCCCTGCCCCGGGCCCACCCACAAAGAAGTGTCACATGAAGACACAGAAACAAGTGTCCCGGGAGGGTTGGAGGAGGCCCCAGAATGGAAGTTCGCGTTGGGGCAAGAGCAGCATCATCCTGGAAGCTCAGACTCAGGCCGGAGGCGCAGCAGCCAGCCATTCTCTCCTCCTACAAGTGCTTATTGAACCCCTATATAGGCACCAGGTAGGGGCACTGGGGAAGCAGCAGGAACCAAGAGGGGCCCTTCTGCCATCCCGGGGTGCACGCGCTAAAGGTGGAGACAACTGGACAATAAAACAAATGGGTGGCTCTTCGCAGACAGCGGGCGGCCGGGAGGGTCCCACTAGCCCGCCCGCCTGGGTGGCAGCGGATGCAGCTGGGGCTAGGGCTGGGCTGGGCTGCCACCAACTCCCGTGCACCCCGCGCTCCCTTCCCACTTCCGGCTGGCTGCCCCGAAGTTTTCCAACTCAAGGAGCAGCTGCCGTTTTCTCTTGCCTTTGTTTTCCCCCCTCTCAGGATGGAAAATGAATTTGGAGCATCGCTGCAGAGTCTGCCAAGTAATTGGAAAACATGTCGAACAATGTGTCTGGTTGCTTTGCGGAGGCGGAGCGCCTTCGCTTCTCCAGGTTTCCTCTGCTCTCTAGGAGAGCGCTCCCCAGGTCTCGGGGTCCCCCCCGCCCTTGTCCGTGTGGGGAGACGCTGCAGAAGCAGCTGGGGGGCGTTGGTGGGGGTCTTGGCCACTTGTTAAAATAGGTTGTGTTTCAGAGCCACAGAGAGTGCTGGGGATAGAACCGAAAGAGTCACAGTATGTGAGTGCTACCCCGGAGCAACGCTGACCACCCAGGCCCCGGAGAGGGACCTGGCCCGGGCAGCCTAGCAGTGGCCTCTTGTGGGCTTCCCTCATGTGGGCTTCTCTGCCCTGTACCCGCGCTGTCCCCTGACACTAACTCTGACCTTAGAGGGTCTGGAGCCCAAGCCCCTCCCTGCTGTCTCCACTTCCGCTTCACCTCCAGCCCCTCCTCAGCCACCTGCCCTTGCACACCTTCCACCCCACCCCCACCCTCCTGCCTACCTGCCCACCTGCCCTGGGCAGAGCAACCTGGCAGTCTCAAGGCTAAGGCAAGCAAGGCCCCTGTAAGTGTTGCTTTGGCTGGTGCCCAACCTTCTCTGGGATGGACTGGAGCCCTCCTCCACCTGGCAGTGGACACCCCAGAGCACTGGCTCTGTCTTCCCTTTGGGAGTCCCCACAGCACAGTATAGTTCAGGAGAGGGCATCTGTGTTTAAGTTTCCCCTCGCATACCACTCTACAGGGACTCTCTCCGGAGACACCTGCTGGAGACTTGTGAATAAACCCTTCCTATCGTCCGTGGCGCCCATAGCTTCTGGTAGGCCTAGGTGCCTGTCTGTCTAGAATTAACAAGGTCTCATTCGGAAATGACACATCCCTGGATGGCCAGGACAGCCCACAGGCCCACATCACAGCGACCAGGACCACCACAAGAAGACCCTGGGGAAAACCTCTACCTACTGCCAGCCTGTGCCAGCTCCTGCCCACCTGCGGCCCCATCTCCACACTCTCCCCTGGCAGAGGGATCCATGACCCACGAAGCCTTGATTAGCTCTTTCAGCTCCATTTAACTACACAAATGGCTTGGTCACAGCTGACTGGTCCTAAATTTGCCGGTGATTTTCTTTCAATTTACCGTGGCTCAGTCCCCCTGTAATACAGGTAGAGGAGTCATATTTGTTCCCAAACTCCCCTCCTGGGGTTAATCATGCACAGAACAAAACTCCATTTGAGCTACTTAATGATTTTATTTCCACCCTAGGTTTGAAGGCACTGTGGCTATAATACTAACGTAGGTCCCTTTCTCCCTAAACTCCAGATGTTTGTGTGTGGGAGAGGGGGGAGCTTGTCCCTCCTCATCCATGGCTTGCCAGGCTAAGCTGCCAACTGTAGTCCACTTCATGTCCTCTGTGGGATGTCCCTGTTTTCCTGGGTGTATCTCTGTCCCCTGAAAAGTCGAGCCTGTCTGGCGGGGTTATTTTCACACCCACCCTAGGCTCTGGACTGTCCTCCTCAGCCCCTTGTCCTTCCGTCTTCCTCCCCTAGCCTCCCTCTGCTGCACTCCAGATATTCAGAGCCAGGACTAGTCCCCCAGGCACCTCCCACTTCCTTCCCATCTGGACTCTCCCTGAGCCTTGGAGTCCCCTGTGTTGTCAGGGCCTTGAAATATCTCAGAAATCTGTTTGAAGTCACCTTCTCTGGCAACCTGTCAGTCCTTTTCCTCTCCAGCAAGGAAAATCTGCCCTGCCTATCACTCTCTGTCACTGACACTCCTGGCTTCTTCGTACACAGTGGCTCCCTGTTGTTGCTGTGGCAGCCCCTCCAGCATGCCCAGCTCCCTGAGGATGTGGCAGAACTTCTTTCACCTGGATGCCCCACGCGCTGGCATGGTGCTGGGGGTGAATGCGCAGTGCATCGGATTTGAACGACTGATCCCTATGTTGTTTCATGTGTGCAGATGTGAATTGTGTTCATAATAAACTGAGATGCTGGAAGGCGTTCCATCTGTGTCCCAAATAGTGCTGAAATCCGTCCCAGGCCCTGGCCTGAAGCTGACTCCAAGGAAACGCCAGGTCACCTTCAGAAAATGTAGTTTGCATGGACTTGGCGCCATCTGGTGTTGTGGAGCAAGGCAGTCTCTCCTGGCAGGATGGATTGAGGAAGGGGTTCTGCCCCAGCGGGATCCAGGCTGGCCTTTCCCACCTGCCCGCAGCCTGGCACAGACGACCTCTACCCTCTGCACAGCCCCAAGCTGCCTCCTCCACTCCTCCAGCGGCACAGCCAAGTGTCCACCGGAACTGGGACATCCTGCACACCCCAGCTCAGGACCCAAACCAATCTGACCTAGTAGCTAAAGCCAGGTGGCCAGGACACACCCCAGGGCCCTGGTCCTTCCCAGTCCACAGGTCACCAGCCAGGTCTCAAACCCACCCTCTGCCCCCAGCTCACCCTACAAATTCTCGTCTTCTTCTCTGCCTCCTGCCCTATTAGAGGGAGGGCTGGCAAGGCAGGCAATGATGAAATGATGAAAGCCCTGCTGTGAAAGGCAGTAGAGAGACCGGCCCTACTCTGCCCCTTTCCCTTTCTTTGACATGTTGAACAAGAAGTTTCTTGCCCAGGTAGCTACACAGATCAGTGGTTGAGCACTGTTTGTAACCATCTAAATGTAAGTCCTGGCGAAGCTGGGAATGGAATGGTCATATTTTGCAGGGAAAACACCTTCCCTGAACTTCTAGTTCCACATCTGTAAAATAAAATTTGTGTTAACTTCCTGTAAGTGTAAGAAATACCTGAGAAAAGGAAGATCATTTTACTTTAGCTCACAGTTTCAGAGGTATCAGTCCATGGTCAGCCCGCTCCATTGCTAGGGGCCAGAGGCAGAGGCATGATGACCAGAGGGTATGGTGAGGGAAAGTGGCTCTTCTCAAGGCAGCCAGGAAGCAGAGTGGGAGGGGGAGCAGGAGCCTGTGCTGGATGGCTTCCTCTTCCTGCTGTTCTTCCTTCTGGACCCCTGGCCTGTTGGATGGTGCCACCCACTGTCAGGGAAGGTGCTCCCTCATTGTCCCCCTGCCAGCGATCTCTGGACACACCCAGGAGTGTGTTCACAGGCACACTCAGAAGTGTGCTTTACTAATTTCCCAGGTGTTCCTTAATTCATTCTAGTTGATAATGAAAATGAACTATCACAGAGATGATAATTTTAAAATAAAAGCAAATCTCCACTTTCTTCTCTGATTAGGGCAAGTTCTCAACATATACAGTACTTCCTTAGAGTAATGAGAATTGTGATATAAATTATTAGTTTTTAAAAACACATTTCCCCTGTCAAAATGAAATTTCCACCAGGGCAATGACTAGCTGGGTCTTATCTACTGCTGTATTCCCAGGGCCTAGTCCAGGGTTCACATGTGGTGTAACACACAGTTGAAAAAGAAAAGTTTAGAGCTCTAACAGTGCCCAGTCATCAATGCAACTTTGGTCAAGACTCAGCCTCCTTGCTCTTATGTTTTCTCCTCTCCAAGGGCTGCTCGTATTAAGCACTTCAGTACATTTAAAGTGCTCCAGTAGGACTAGGCACCCATAATATGTGCTCAGTAAACAACATCTTTCTAGCAGATGCTCAGTATACTTAAATGAGACTTCCAGTTTCTCATCTGATTTGGAAAGAGCTTGGAAGTCATTGCTCCCATCTTCACAATAATAATAATTTTTAAAAAGCTGAATAAACCAAAACAGATCTTCTGGGAAACATCATAGATTGAATTCACAGGGCAAATGGCCAAGCTGAAAACAGGAGAGACAGGTGGATACAGAGAGTTGCAATTTCTCGGAGCAGAAGTGTGAGAGAGAAACCCCCTGGGGAGCCACAGGCAGGGTGGGAAACCCTAACCTGTAACACCCACCTGCCCAGAGGCTGTGTGTGAACAAGCGTGATGTTGAAAAGTCCAAGAGCTCAAAAGTCCAAGAGTCGTGGGAGCCACAGTCATGAATGTCACCACCAGGAGCCCTCCCTGGTTCTCACAGTGGAGACTGAAGAAAATGCCCCTCTTGCTTCCCAGATAGAGGAGAAGTAGCCATGTTTAAATATGTACAGAATGTTTTGTTCTCCTAAGTAGAAGTCTGCCCTCAAGGGAGACTATTTTTCCAGAACTTTTCAGAAGAAAAGGAAAATACCGAATCGCAATCCATCCTCTCTAATGTTCCTGTCTTTCCTGGAGTTGGCAAGAGTGAGGAGAGCTGAGAAGCCCTTAAGAAAGTCACATCCTAGGGTGTGGGCTCAGTAAATACTAAGACCTAATCCCAGGACTATGGAATGTTCACCCTCCCTACATCCATTGCTGTGAAAATAGGGTTGCTGTCTAATAACAGCAGAGGATTGCAGTGCAAAGAATGCAAGCCTCAGACTCTCTGGAGTCTCTAGGGAAATCCAAAGGTAACAGAGAAGCAAGAACAAGGTCATCAGAGGAAATCTTAGCTTACAGATACAGCTACAGCTACAGTAGACAGTACACGAAGCCTGTCCTAGCCAGGTAAACATAAAGCATCCCACTAAGGGCCTATACTCTTCCATTCATTTATCTGGTTCACTATGTCTGCCTTTCACAAAAAAACTTACAAAGCATTCTGAAAGGTAAAAGAATAGTGTAGAAGAGCAAAGCCAGTATCAAAACTAGACCCAGATAAAGTATATGGGCTGGAACAGTCCAAATGGGAATTTAAAACTACTATGATAAATATGCCAAGAGTCCTAATGGAAAAGGTGGACAATGTCCAAGAGCAGATGGTAACATAAGCATTGAGCTGGAACCTCTAACAGAAAAATCTAAATGAAATGTCAGAAACAAAAAATGCTATTCTGAAATGAAACCTCTCTTCAGGTGCATCAGATGACTGGACAAGACTCAACAAAGAGTCAGTGAGTTCTGAGAAGTAGTCATAGAAGCAGGGGTGTAGCTCAGTGGTAGAACATGTGCTTAGCATGCACGAGGCTCTGGGTTCAATACCAGGACTGAAAAAATACACCAAACTAAAAAGCAAAGTGAAAAAAAGTGGAACAGAATTTCCTAGAACTGTGGGCCAGTTTCAGAAGATGAAACATATGTGTAATGGGAGTACCAGAAGGAGAACACCGAGAGAAAAGAGCACAGAAAAATTCAAATAAGCATAGCTGAGAATTTTCTAAAATTTAAGACAGATACCAAACAACACATGCAGGGATCTTAGAAAATACCAAGCAGGATAAATACCAAAACTCTATGACCAGTCATATTATTCAAGTTGCAGAAACTCAAAAAGTGAAAAAAAAAGTCTTAAAAGAATTTTAGAAGAGCAAGAATAAGAAGTATGACTTCTAGCACAGAGGAGGAGGCTTCCAGATCAGCGTACCACAGCTCGCAATGCACAGTAGGAGACTTCTGGGCTAACATACCACCACCACTCCCAACACAGAGGAAGTGAACCACGTGGGCATGTACACAAGCCTCAAAACCAGACTTCCAGAACACCTAAAGCAACCCCAAAGGAAAACGACATGGAACACTCTGATACTCAACCACCTGGACTCCCTGAACTAGCAACAAAAGAGGATCTGGAAAAAGTGAAATCAGAAATACTTTCTCACATAACAGCAGAGATTGTGCCCATAGTGCAAGATATGATTAATAAATCTAGAGAGGACACAGATTTAAAAAATAGAGGAGCTGAGGAACAAGATAGAATCCCAACATAGGAAACAAATGGAATCTAAAAAACAGATGCAAAGAGATTTGCAGGAGATTAAAAACTCCACTGAAAATCTATGCAGCAGAAGGAGCCAATGTGAGGACAGAAATTCAGATATAGAAGATAAGATTGCAATTAGTGACCAGGAACAGAAAAATTGCTTTAACATTGTAAGGGACCATGAGAAATCAGTCCAGCAGCTCCCAGACAATGCAAAGAAGAATAACATAAGACTGATTGGAGTCAATAAAGAAACAGGAGAGAGTGCAGATGACATAAAAAAGCTGTTCACAGAAGTGATGGAAGAAAACTTCCCAAGCAGGGGAAAAGAACTTGACATACAGATAAGTGACCCATATAGGACTCCAACTACCTGTGATCCAAAAACAAAATCTACACATAGGCATATAGTTGTTAAGATTCCAGAAACCCAACAGAAGAACAAAGTTCTACAAGAAGTTAGAGAAAAGAAACAAGTCACATACAAAGGAAAGCCCATCAGAATCACAGCAGACTTCTCAACAAAAACCTCAAAACAAGAAGAGCTTGGAGTGATGTACTGCAAGCCCTAAAGCAAAACAGCCTCCAACCCAGATTGATGTACCCTGTAAAACTATCTTTCAAAATTGATGGAGAAACAAGATACTTTCATGACAAAGAGTACCTTAGGAACATCATGAATACCAAACCAGCACTCCAAAAAATTTTAGACAAAATCCTAGCAAAAGACAATGAGGATCACAACCCCAGGAAGCCCAGCAGAATGAATCCATTGGGCATGACAAGAAATTAAATGCAAAGGGGGAGAATCCAACAAAAAGAAAAAGTCATGACAATGACAAGTCAATACGTTTCAGTTATAACCAACAATGTTAATGGTCTCAACTCACCAATCAAAAGAAATAGACTTGCAGAATGGGTCAAGAACCAAGATCCAACAATATGCTGCATAAAAGAAACACACTTAATTCAAAAAGAAACTCATAGACTGAAAGTTAAAGGGTGGAAAACAATACTACATGTGACAGGAACCTGAAAAAAAAAAGCAGGAGTAGCTATCCTCTTTGCAGACCAAGTGGATTTCAAACCCACACTGATTAAGAGAGACGAAGAAGGATACTACGTCCTTGTAAAGGGAACAATCCAAGGGGAAGAGATGAGAATCATAAATATCTATGCACCAAACACTAGTGCACCCAACTATATAAAACAAATAGTAACAGACATGAAAAATCATATAAGCACTAATACAATAGTAGTGGGGGACCTCCAAACCCCATTATAACAAATAGATAGATCAACTAGACAAAAAACAGGCAACAAAATACTAGAACTCAATCAAACGCTTGAACAAATAAACTTAACAGATGTTTACAGAGTGTTCCACCCCACAAAATCAGAATACACATTCTTTTCAGTTGCACTTGGTTGTTCTCCAAAATGGACCACATACTCGCGTATAGAACATATTTAGGTAAGTGCAAAGGAACTGAAGTTATCCCTTGCATATTATCAGATCATAGTGCAATGAAATTGGAGCTCAATGTCAAAGGAAACCACAAGAATTTCATAAACACATGGAAATTAAACAACACACTTCTGAATAACCAATGGGTCACAGAGGAAATTAAAGAAGAAATCAGACAGTTCCTTCAATTAAATGACAATGACAATATAACATATCGGAATCTATGGGACACAATGAAAGTAGTCTTATGAGGGAAATTCGGAGCAGTGAATACTCATATCAGGAAAACAGAGCAAACCCAATTAAACAACCTGATGGTGAAACTCAAGCTTCTAGAAAAAGAAGAGCAGGACAAACCCAAAGCTCATACAAGGGAGGAAATTATAAAGATCAGAACAGAAATCAATGCAATGGAGAATAAGAGAGCAATACAAAAAATTCAATGAAGCCAAGAGTTGGTTCTTTGAAAGAACCAACAAAATTGACAAACCTTTAGCCAACCTTGTCAGAAAAAGGAAAGAAAAGGCCCAAATCCATGCAATTAGGAATGAAAAGGATGAAATTACAATAGACCCAGCAGAAATCCAGAGGCTCATTAATACCTACTTTGAGAACCTATACACCAATAAGATGGAAAACACAGAAGAAATGGACAGATTCCTAGATACATATGAATTACTAAAGTTGAACGAAGAAGACCTAAAAACTCTAAACAAGCCAATATCAATCAATGAAATTGAAAACATAATTCAAAACTTACCAACTAAGAAAAGCCCGTGACCTGATGGCTTCACCATTGAATTCTACAAGACATTTAGAGAGGAACTACTCCCGCTACTGTTTAAACTCTTCAATGAAATTGAAAGGGAAGCAATACTTCCAAATTCATTCCTGTATGCAAGTGTTACTTTGATTCCAAAACCAGGGAAAGACCCAAACAAAAAAGAGAACTACAGGCCAATCTCCCTAATGAACACAGCTGCAAAAATCTTCAACAAGATACTGGCAAACAGAACACAGAGGTTCATCAAGAAGATCATACACTCTGACCAAGTCAGATTTATCCCAGGGATACAGGGATGGTTCAACAAACACAAATCAATCAATGTGATACACAATATCAATAGAGCCAAGGACAAAAACCATATGATCATCTCAATAGATGCAGAAAAAGCATTGACAAAATCCAACATGCATTTATGATAAAAACTCTACAAAAAATTGGAATAGATGGTCTCTACCTCAATCTGATAAAAGCCATCTATGAAAAACCCACAGCCAATATCATACTAAATGGTCAAACACTGAAATCCTTCACACTAAAATCAGGAACAAGACAAGGATGTCCACTATCACCATTCCTGTTCAATATAGTTTTGGAAACATTAGCCACAGCAATTAGACAAGAGAAAGGAATAAAGATAGGAAATGAAGAAGTCAAATTGTCATTATTTGCAGATGACATGATACTCTATATAGAAGACCCCAAGAACTCCATCAAAAGTCTTCTAGACTTAATAACCAAATTCAGTAGAGTAGCTGGATACAAGGTCAACACACAAAAATCAATAGCTTTTCTGTACATGAACAACAGACTCACTGAGAAATAGGGCAAGCAATTCCTTTCACAGTGGCATCCAAAAAACTGAAATACCTAGGAATCAACCTAACAAAAGAAAGCAAAGACCTCTTCTCTGAAAACTATAGCACTCTGAAAAGAGAGATTGAAGATACCAGAAAATGGAAACACATCCCTTGGTCCTGGGTAGGAACGATCAACATAGTGAAAATGACCATACTTCCAAAACTGCTATATGGATTCAATATAATCCCAATTGAAATCCCACCAGCATACTTTATGGACCTTGAGAAAATAATCCAAAAATTCATTTGGAACAAGAAGAGACCCAGGATAGCAAAAGCAATTCTAGGTAACAGAGACATGGCAGGGGGTATTACAACCCCCAACTTGAAACTATACTACAAAGCTACTGTGATAAAGACAGCATGGTACTGGCAGAGAAACAGACCTGAGGACCAGTGGAACAGAATAGAAGATTTAGAAACAATTCCGGACACACTCAGCTACCTCATCTTTGACAAAGGGAGCCAAATACCCTCACTGGAGGAAAGATAGCCTCTTTAATAAATGGAGCTGGAAAAATTGGGTTTCAACTTGCCAACGGCTAAAACTAGACCTATATCTCTCATCATGCACTAAACTAAAATCTAAATGGATTGACGATCTGAATATTAAAACAGAAACACTAAACCAGCTGGAAGAGAATTTAGGAAAAACTCTTGAAGACATTGGTGTAGGAAAAGATTTTATGAACAAAATGTCAGTTGCCCATGAACCAGCACAAACAATCAACAAGTGGGATCTCTTCTTACTAAAAAGCTTCTACACAGCAAGAGAAACCACCAACAGTGTGAACAGACAACCCACAATGTGGGAAAAAATTTTCACCAGATGTCCCCCGGACAAAGGTCTACTATCTAGAATCTATAAAGAACTTAAAAAAATCAGACATCCCAAATTTAAAGACCCAATCCAAAAATGAGCATTTGAAACCAACAGACATTTCTCAGGCAAAGAAGTAGAAATATCAAATAAACATATAAAAAAAGTTCAACATCACTGGTCATTAGAGAGGTGCAAATGAAACAACCATGAGATTTCACCTCACCCCAGAAAGAATGGCTGCTATCATGAAATCAACCAATAACAAATGCTGGTGGGGCTGTGGGGAAAGAGGAACCCTGCTCCACTGCTGCTGGGAGTGTGGACTGGTGCAACCACTGTGGAAATCAGTATGGAGATACCTCAAAGAATTAGGACTGGAAGTCCCATTTGACCTGGCTATTCCACTGATGGAGATCTTCCCCAAAGAATTAAAAGAATCATACCACAGTGATATATGTGCACCCATGTTCATAGCAACACAGTTTGTAATAGCTACAACTTGGAAGCAGCCCAAATGCCCATCAACTGGAGACTGAATAAAGAAAATGTGGGAGTTTTTTATAAAATGGAGTACTACTCGGCCATAAAAAATGAGAAATTAGAGACATTTATAGCTAAATGGTTGCACATTGAGATGATACACTTAAGTGAAATAAACAGGACACACATGTGTAAATACTGAATAGTTTCTCCAGTGTGAGAAACTTAAAGTGTAAATAAGGACTAAAAGGTATAATAGATATGTGAAATAGGAAGAAAAAGGGGAAGGGAAATTGGGAGGGGTAGGGGAAAGGAAAGAAGGGAATGAAATTAATATGAGAAAATGAAAAATGGAAACAAAGTCTTTGTAAATAGGGAGGGATGAAGGGGTTGAAGGGAGGGCAGGGGAATGGGGAAAAAATAAGAACCAAGAGAGATTATGTAAAGGTGCAAATTTCCAATGATGAATGTCATTTTATTGTATACCTAAAATGTATTAATAAAATGAAATTTAAAGAAAAAGAATTACAACTCCTCAGAAACCATACAAACAGGAACAGAGTGGAGTGAAAGAAAATATCTCCAACCTAGAATTCCATATTCCATAAAGTTATCCCTCAAAAGTGAAAAGAAATAGGGACCTGATCGAACAAACAAAAATTTAAGGTAACTGTCACTAATGCATGTGTACTTCAGAGAGGAGGAAAGGGATATGGCCCAAAACTCTAGTCTACAAAAAGTAAAGGCAGTAGAGAAGGAACAAGTGGAGGTAAGACAAATACACAAAGCAAATCAGCACAGTTCTCCAGGAAGTCCTCCCTGCCCCGCTCTTACCTGCACCCCTCCTAGGGATCCAGGAGCACCGGCACTGCCTTCATCACACAACTCTGGAATAGCCTATCATCTCCCCCACAGGTCCCCAGCCCTGTGTGCCCAGAGCCAGGCTAAGGCACTCAGCATTACAGGAAAGGAGGGAGCAAGGGAAAGAGGGAAGACTGAATGGCAAGGCTTCCGCACTGACACAGGGACAGGTTGTTAAATAGTGTGTCTCTTTATTAGCAGTTCAGCAAAGGATTCCCGTGCTGCCTCTGTCGCAGCACAGGGCTCACCCACTGCCATCTCTGTGCCCAGGTCTGGGCACCTTCAGGTCAAGCTGGAGGTGGACTTTTCTTTGACACAGGCTGTTCCTTGACCTTGAAGGTTTCAACCTGGGAAGCAGAGAAGTGACCAGGGGACACGTCACAGAGCTGTGATGCTTCCCTCTCCGCTAACCATTCTCTCCATTCACAGAGCTCAGCCTAGACAGCAGAAGACCCATGAAAGGAAAGGCAGGGTTTCGTCAGAACCTGGGACTGAAGCCTGGCTCTGCTCCTCCCCACCTCAGCCACCCTTCCTCATCTCTGGGGATGTCAGCAAACAGCTGATGTCATTTACCACATGCTACACACCACCCCAAGATCCTCTGAGGTGAACACTCCTGCTGTAGATAAAGACATGACATACACAGACATGAGGTAACCTGCCAGGTGCAGTTGGATTGGCACCATGCCTGCTCCTCAGGCCTTACCACCTGTATAATGGTTGACTGTGGGCAAAGTGCCTTGTGCAGAAGTTGGCATAGAGGAAGTGCTTGATAAATCATATCTCTATGGCCTTCTTTAGAGGCCAGTTGTACGTAAATCACATCTTGTACCTCCACAGTGGCCATTGCCACCTCTCACCTAGCAGGGTGGGCAACAGCTCAGCCTTCCACCACCCAGAAACACACAGACCACCAGTGTTATGACTCAAGGACATGAATGTCCCCGATGAGTGGGTTCCAACATCTATCCACCCTCGCTCCTGCCTCTGTGATCCTGTGAAGCAAAGTGAGGTTCACAGATCAGCAGCAGTACTGCCCAGGGACTGTCAGAAAGGCAGACTTCTGGGTCCCTCTGCAGTCTATTAATCATGAGGTCCTGGGCCTGTGAACCACCAGTGGGCACTGGTATCTGTGCCACCATTAAAGGAGTCAGAGAAGGCAACCTGTAACTCAACCACCAGCCCTTCCACAAGTTTCAGAGAGGCACTGCCAGATCCTGAGGCAGCTTCCTCTTCTCCTGCTGCCCTGGGGGCAAGCACAGGCCCCTCACTGACAAGGAAAGGCTAAGCCTTAACTCATCCCAGCACTGTTTGTCACTGCCCTGGCTGACCATCCTCTTGGCCCAGGCCTTCCCCTGCTGGTTCTCTCACCTGTTGCTCTTAGCAGTTTGTGAAGGAAGATCTGACGTTTGAGTCCTGAGCTGAGTCACAGGTAAGGTGGGATAAACTACAGGGGACAGTAGAGAGAGGTCCAGGTTGGGAGAGGCTGCCAGGCAGCAGAGCCCACCCAGATCTCATGCCCAACCACAGCTTGAGGGTAGGGGCTGGGATGGGCAGCTCAAACATGGGTTATCACCACACACAGACTCGGCAGGGGTTCTAGGAGGAGACCCTTGACCCAGAGCTCTTCTGTGCATTAGCAGCACTGGGAGAAGCACAGGAGAGAGGACAGCAGCCCTGGGAACCGCTCACCTTTGCATGTGTGTGGCATGTGTTTCTGGGGATTGGACACTGGCCCTTCACACTGAGCTACATCCCCAGAACTCTCTATTTTTTATTTTGAAACAGGGTCTTGCTAAGTTGCCCAGGCTGGGCTCAAACTTGCCATCCTTCTGCCTTGGGCTCACAGAGAGCACTTCCACTCTCCCCAGCTTGTCCCTGCTCTGGATATTCAAAGGAACACCAAACAACATCACTGGTGCAGACCAGCAGCCACACTGCACAGGTCCAGTGGGAGTGAGGTCAGTGCCCAGCAGCTCACCTTCGTCTCACCTGCTCTATCCGATCTTGCATGACCTCGCCCATCATCTCGCTTGGCACTTGGAAGATGCGGGTGTGGCTGCAAAATGCCATTCAGACATGCAGGTTCTGAGTCTCCTTCGGATGAGGCAGAATGAAACTGCCAGAATTGGGATGCCCCTCACTGTGACCTCTGGAGCTGGTCTCTGCTCCTCTCATGAAAGGCTATTTCACTAATGGGTACCTTGCCCTGAGCAGGCAGGCAGCGGTCCCAGGGAGTTAGGGAAATAGGCACTGCTCACCTTTACCAATGTCCAGAGGTCAGTGGCCTATGGACTTTTCCCTTCTGATGTCCTCCCTTAACTTCATGATCTGCTCTTATGTTCACTATCCTACCATATTCACTGGGCTTTAGAGAAACATCTAGAAAACTAGGTGTGTGCGTGGACCATTTAAACCCAGTTCCCCAAGCACCAAAACTCAGGAGCCAGATAGGAAATGGGAAGCCTCCACCCAGGAGAAAGGCAGCTTCAGGCCCAGCTCACTCTGCCTGGAGACAGCATCTTCAGAGTTCAGGCAGAGGCTGGCAGGTGTGGGCTGTGGCTGACAGGAGAGAATTCTAGCTTTGGGTGCTGGAAACTGCCACACACTTAGTTGCAGATGAGGGCAAGTTTTTGCATTTTAAGAGCTTATTTTCTTGTAGCTCTTTAAAGTGCAGTCATTTCTGAACAATTCAAGTACAAAAATAAGAGAATTCTGAAATATCAGACATGTTTAAGAAATGGAGAGCAAACCCAGTTTCCCAAACCCTCAAGTCATTTTCAAAGCAAGAATGAGCTGGGCTTTCAAGACAGCCAAATGTTCCCTTAAGACCCCAAAGAAAGGCCCAGAAATTTCTCAGCCAAAGAATACTGCATCTGGAAAGAAGAGGAGCCATGGGTTTGTGTTGGCTGAGGACTCTGGAGAGAGGGGCCTGTGCCTTCTCATAGGCCTCACCCTCCTCTGCTCAGGGGAAAGGGGTACATTACCTCCATCTTATGAACTGGATTCTTGTTCTCTCCTCCAGGACCTCTTGGCTTGGGTTTGCACACAGATCAGCCTTTGAGAGTTGGTGCTTCACCTAGGAAATAAGGCGGGACACGTGACTATTAGCCACTGTGGACGCACCTCACCCCACCCCACAACTGCAGTGGGCTGAGCCCTTGCTCAGCACCCTCAGTGGGCCAGCCTGCCTCTTCCCACACCCTCAGTCCCAGGCCAATTGTCTCAAACTCAGTTACCACATCTCTGGTCACATGTATGTCTTCGCCATGAGTGGGAGAGGGGTTGGTGGACATCTTCTCCTTAATGCCTTTGGGAGCCTCTTCTTCTGTCTGAAAGTGATTAATTCCTTCTGTAAGTGTCATTTGTCCTCCTCCCCTCTTTCATCTTCTTCTCCACAAAACACATGCCACATGTCTGTACACACATCCTCCATATCCCCCAGACCCTGCACTAAATTCTTCCATTGCTTCTTTTTGGTGAAGTCCAGGGAGTTCCCCAAGTCTCTGGACCTATCCCAAGGTATTTCTGAGACACCCTTGAACTGAAATCCCTCTATCAAGAGGCTTGGGAAGCAAAGCCAGTGAGCAGTGATGCTGATAGAGCAATACTATACAATGATATAGGCCCTTGCCTTACCTCCATTTTTTTTTTCCTACTGAATGTTTTGTTCTAGAAGCTTAACAGTTTGTGCTGCTGGGCAGCTCCTGCCCAGTGCATCAAATTGTTTTGTAACTGTTTGAACTTCCTGCCCTCTCAGAAATGTTCTGTTAGCTCCATCCGTCTCAGGAATGTTCTGTTAGCTCCACCCCTTTCAAGAATGTTCTGTAACTCCACCCCCTTGCTTCAGTGAGCACACTCACCCAGCATGTGTTTCAGGAATGTTCTGAAACTCTGCCCTTCTGGTTTAGTGAGCATGCTCACCTACCCTCTAGATCCCTATATAAGGAGGCTTTCATTTCTGGTGAGGTCCTCAGACTTTTGAGTATGAACTGCTTTGAGCCTGCCAGGGTAAAAAAGGTTTTTCTCTACCTCTTCAAGCCACCATCAGATTCTTGATTTTCAAATTGCAATTGCCTCAACCCAGAGCTCTAACACTGAGCTGTAACACTCAGCTATGCCTCAGAGCTGTGACACTTGGCTGTGACACTGAGCTGTAACACTTGGCTATAGCACTGAGCTGTTCCAATTTGCCACAATAGTGCTAGTGCATCTCTTACCAGGGTCTTACCAAGAGTCCCAGGGTCCCCTTGGACTCAACTGTAAGCAGAGTTCCCCAGGTGTATAGAGAGAAGAGTCAAGACCCCCACCCTGCCTAAGATCAACGTCTAGAATTTGGGGTCCTGAGTCAGGAAAGAACCTTACTCACTTTTTTCATCCAATGCTCAACTACAAATACAGCCTCGCTTTCCACAACTTCAACATCCTGGAACAAATTGGTAAGTTAATGAACTTAGGAAAGCTAGAATCCCAGCTCTCCCTACCCTCAGTGCTCTCATCAGAACTTAGATATTGTAAGATCTCTCTAAAGTGCAGTAAGGTGCACAGGGGGAAAAGACAGATGAGAAACTATTCCATGTAGCTACCAGCAACTCTGCTTACCGAGCTAGTCTTTGGTGGGAAGGGGAGTCCTACACCTTTCCGGGCAAGAATGTACACAATCCATGTTGTAATTATCATCTTTGAACTTATACCAGGCCTCCTTCTTGGCTTCCTTCCATTGAAGCTGCCTGAGAACTCCTATGGGACAGGGAGGGCAGTGAGGGTAGATGTGTCCTGATTGGCTGACTAGTGATGATGTGACAATGACCTCCACTGACCTCCAGGGTCAAAGAAGAGATGGAAAAGAAAGGTCAGGAGGCTTCTGCCTTAGTGCTGATCTTGGCTCAGAAGTGGAGGGGGGCAGGAGGTAAGGATAAGCAACTGCTGTATGAGCCCAAGTGATACACAAAGGGGACACCATCCAAATTATAGAGAATCTCAGGGCAGGAGCCGGAGTTGAAATTGATGGCTGGTCACCTGCTCCAGAGCAATGCTGAAACAAAACAGGAGTTGTACAAATCAAAAGAATAAATTTGTGGCAAACTTACCTGAACCCTCATTCAAAACAATGCTGAGATATTTCCTGTTGGTATCATCACATACAGGGGAGGAAAAGAGCTTGTTATGCACCAATAATAACACCAGAGATTGGGAGGCAAATTCTCAATGGGGGTATATTCTTTATTTTTGTCTAATTTGTCTGCATAAGTTATTCAAATCATTAAAAAGTAATATAAACAGGGGCCGGGGATTTAGCTCAGCTGTTCCACCGCCTGCCTCACAAGCACAAGGTCCCAAGTTCAATCCCTGGTACCAAAAAAACAAAACAACAACAAAAATTTAATATAATCATAAGAAATATGAGCAAATAGTGAAAGTGCCACTTCTTTAAAAGATGTTTCTTGATTATTCTACTTTTGTTCCTGCTTGGTGAAAGAAGAGTAAGGTGAAAACAAAAAGAGGATTGTATTGTGACTTCAGAATTGGGGGTAAAAATGAACTGAAAGGGGCTCAGGTAACTGCTCTTTCCAGCTCAGACTGGTTACAAGGAAATTCAGAGAAGCTCTTAATAACCTAACAGAACTTAAGCAAAGGTCCAGCTACCCTCAAAAGCAGTTGCAGCACAACTCGCCTGAATCTGAGGCTTAAGACTGTTCTCAAGGTCTCAGAAGTCTGTGGGCCTGTCTCTACACTAGCTGATCACTAGCTGGTCTGGTCCTGATTTCTTTGTCTTAAAATGAAAAGGACAGAATGGTGTCTCTAGTTTTCTCCCTTCCGTGATAGTCTGTAAGAGTTCAAATTCTCATTTTTCTCAGGATGATAGAAAACGTTTATCTCTCCGATTTTCTTAATATAACACTATGTCTCCTCACTTTTCTCCATCTCAGTTTTGTATCTTTTCTGGTTTGGGATGGGCTGAGAGCTGACGCAACAAACAACTCCCAAATTAAAGTTTATTTCTCACTTTCAGAAATGCTGATGCAGGGTGGGTGTCTCTCCATCACAGCTGTGCTCCATGAGTTGACTCAGAGATCTAGGAAACTTCCATCCTGCAGTTCCGTTCTTCTCAGGACGTGGCCTCCGAGATCCTCAGAACAGGAACAGAGAGCCATGGGGAGTCGAGGCAGCCTTTCCAGGTTTCAGTTCAAACGCTGCTGTTCAAAGTCTTTGGGCCCATCCTTGTCACATGGCCCCAGGCTAACGCTAAGGAAAAAATTGTACAATGGCAGATAAAATGATGTTTCAAGGTCTCTGTGTCTGCTACTATCCCCTAAAAATTATGTGCCCACCCTTATTAAAATAATTTTGTTTTAATAGTAAAATATTAATGTGATACAAAAAACAAAAGTACACGCAAAGATACATTCAGAGAAGTTTTATCTTCTACTCCATCCCTTCAACCTTGTTCTAACTAACTTAAGGAGTAAGTTTTCAATAGGCTATATATCCTGTGTTTATGTTATCAAATAAATCTATTCTTGTTGTTACAATACTAAAAATGCATTCAGTAAAATATACAAATATACGTACAGCTCAGAGAAATGTTAACATGCACTATATATATATATATAAACATTGCTTTTTTTAATACACAATGTAACATTTCTAATAGTCCAGCAGACCTCCAGGCAGTGCCCCTCCCCAAAGCATTTTTACCACTATTGCCATAGATAAGTTTTGCCTAGAAACATAAGTATGCAGTCTTTTCTCACTAGCTGCTTTGCTGTTGCATAAAGCTATAGTTCATTATTTCATCTTTGAACAGCATTCTGTTCTTTTACTTTAACACAAATTATTTATCAAATCTACTATTGATGTGCATTTATGTTATAGCCAGATTGGTACTTTTTAAAAATAAATGTTGCTATGAACGTTCATATCTACCTTTTGGTTGGCATAAGCACTAAATCTTCTGAGTATTTAACAGGGATTGGAACTTCTAGATCATAGGTTTTATATACCTTCAACATTAGTATATACCAATGAGTAATGCAAAGTGGTTGTACAAATCTACTGCCCATAACAGTTACTCCATACTTCTGTCAATACTTAGTATTGTCACTCCTTTAAATTTAGCCAGTCTGCTGAAAGTGTAGTGGTAAGTAATAATAATTTAGCTTGAAGTTAACTGATTATTAACAATGTTAAGCAACTTCATATTTGTCCACAGACACTTTGGGGTATTCTTTGTGTGCGTGAAGTGTCTTTTCCTTTTTGACTTGTAGGATTTCTTTATGTACTGTAGACCACATTTTATCAGATATGTGCATTGAAATTATTTTATCTCAATCCTTGGCTTGCCTTTCACTCTTTTAGTATTGTCTTCTTTGAGACAGAAGTTCATTTTTAAAATGAGTTTTATTGAGGTGCTAATATAAAAAATATAAAACTCAGCCATTAAATTGTCTTATAGCTTTATAGAATTATGAAACTAACATAAGGATCCAATTTTAGAACATTTCCATCACCCAAAAATGTGTCATGCTTATTTTCAGTCAACTCCAATTTTCATTCTTAGTCCCATCAATCTACTTTCTATCTCTACAGATATAGTTTTTTTCTGGATATTTCATACAAATGGAATTACATCATATTGTGCCTTATTTATTTCTCTGAGTATGTTTTTGAAAGTCATCTATATCGTGCAGGTACCAATAATCTATTCCTTTTCATTGTAGAGTGGCATGAAGAGACCCCGTTTTGTGTATCCATTACCAGCTCATGAGCATATAGAATTAGAGACCATTGTGAATAACACTGCAGTGAGCATTTGGGAAGAATAATCTTTATGTGTTTGTATATTTTATTTCTCTTAGGTAGATTCCTAGAAGTGGTTTGGTAACTATGTTAATACTTTTTCTTTAAGGAAAAAAAACAACTTTACTAAAACACAATTCACATTCCACAAAATTTACTCATTTAAAGTGTATAATTCAGTACTTGTTAGTATATTCACAGAGGTGTGCAACCATCTCTTCAATTCAATTTTAGGATATTTTCAATAATTCAAAAAAGAAACTTTGTACCAATGAGCAGTCAACTGCAGTTTCCCCCAATCCCGCCCTCAGCCTTTAGCAATCGTTAATCTGTTTTCTTTTTGTAGATTTTCTTATTCTGAACATGAAATGAATAAAATCATACAGTATCTGGTCTTTTGTCACTGGCTTCTTTAACTTAATACAACGTCTTTGATGGTCTTCTACATTGTAGCATATGTCAGTAATTTGTTTCTTTTTATTGCAGAGTAGCATTTCATTGTACAGATGTACCACATTTTGTTTATCCACTCACCATTTAATAGACATTTGGATTGTTTCTATGTTTTGGTATGAATTATGCTACTATGCTCTTTTGTGTAGACATGTTTTCATTTTTCTTGGATTTATACTTAGCAGAACTGCTGTTTCATGTTAACCCTTTGTTTAATATTCTGAGGAACTGTTGAAATGTGTTCTAAGTGTCTATATCATTTTACCTTCCCACCATCAGCATGTGAGGGTTCCAATGTTTGCCAGCATTGTTATTGCCCATTGTTTTCTTTTCAGTCATCCTGAGGGGTATGAAGTCTATCTCCTTATGATTTTGATTTCTTTCTCCCAGATGATTAATCACACTGAGCATCTTTTCATGTATCTTCTTTGGAGAAATGTCTACTCATCCTTTCCCATTTTATAATTGTATTTTTGGTTGTGTACTGTATTGTTATATAAGTTCTTTACATATTCTGAATACAAGTGCATAGCAGATATCTGATTGGCAAGTATTTTCTCCCATTCTGTGAATTGTCTTTTCATTTGTTGGTAGTGTCATTTGAAGCACAAGTTTTGAATTTTGATGAAGTCCAATTTATCTATTTTTACCTTTGTTACTTGTGCTTTTGGTGTCATATCTAAGAAACCATTGCCTAGCCTATGATTATGAAGATTTATCCTACATTTCTTCAAAGGGTTTAATAATTGTAGCTCTTGTATTTATGCCTGTCATCCATCTTGAGGTAGAAGGCAGAGTGTCCAACTTCATCCTTTGAGTGTGAATATCCAGTTATCTCAGTACTATTTGTTGCAAAGAATATTATTTCTCTATTGAATTACTTTCCTGCTCTTATAAAAAATGAATAACCATAAAATTCAGAGTTTATTGGTGGACTGTCATCACCACGGCCTTAATTATGGTAGTTTTCTTTTTTCTTTTTAATTATTTAATTTTTAAATTTTTATTGAGTATAATTCATAAAATCATACATGTAAAGCATAAAACATCATATTTTGAGATACATATATGTTGTAAAATGATTACTACAATCAAGCCAATTACCATATCCACCACTTCACATATTTACAGCAATTCTTAATTTCCTCTGTTTAGAAACATTTTATAATAGTACAAGTCAAAAAAAAAATACTCTTAAACAAGAAAAATGTGCTCAGCATCTCACTCCCAGATACAAATTTTAAAAATTAAATGAACAGCATTCTAGACAACTTCTTGTTTTCCCTATACAATAATTCATTTTTGAAAACAAAAATATTGGCAATGAAACATATATAGTGTTTTTTTTCATATATAGTGTTTTTAATCTGCTGTATTATTTAACAGTATAATAGGCACTTTTTACCTCAATAAATTTATATCAAAATCATGATTTCTTAATGATATAATTAATAATTCCTTTTTTCCATTCTCCCATCACCCTCCCTTATACCGCTCTCCCCCTTATTCCCTTCTTCTCATTTAATAATAGTCTCTCTCCTACTTTCACATCATCTTTTTTAGATTCTGCATACTAGGAAAACGTGCAATACCTCTCTTTCTGAGTTTGGCTTATTTTATTTAACAAGATGTTTTCTATTTCCATCCATTTTCCATACAAATGACAGAATTGCATTCTTTATAGCTAAATAATACTCCATTCTGTATATACTTTATCCTTTGACCTGTTGATTTGCAGCTGGGGTGGTTGCACATCTTAACTATTGTGAATTGTGCCACAATAAATATGGCTATGAAGGTATCTCTACAATATGATGACTTTAATTACTTTGAGTGTATGGTGAGTTTAATTCCTTTGACTGTATACCAGACTGGTATAGCTGGATTATAGGATATAGTTCCATTTTTAGTTTCCATTCTTTCTTTTTTTTAATTTTTTGCTTAAATTCTTTTATTGGTATGTTTTAGGTATACGGTATGTTTACATTTATCATTGGGTATTTGTACCTGTACATGGTGTATCTTGGTTCTTATTTTTTCCCTATTCCCTTTCTTTCTTTCTTTCTTTCTCTTCCTTCCTTCCTTCCCTTCTTTCTATTTTTTTTTTTTTTTTTTGAGGAGCCTTCAGAATGATTTCCTTAGTGGCTCTACTAATTTACATTTCCACCCACAGTGCAGAAGGGTTCCTTCCCCTCTGACTACATCAGCATTTATTATTTTTTGTATTCTTGCTGATTGCCATCCTGACGGGGGTGAGATGGAATCTCAGTGTCATTTTGATTTGCATTTCCTAATGGCTAAAGACGTTGAACATTTTATACACTTATAGGTCATGTGTACTTCTTTTGAGAAGTGTCATTTCAATTCATTTCTCCATTTATTGAAGGGGCTATTGAGCTTTTCAGTATGTTTTAAAATCTTTATATATTTTATATTAATCCTGTATCAGAAAAGTAGCTGGCAAAGATTTTAGGATGTCTTTTTTCTCTATTGATTGTTTCACTTGCTGTGCAGAAACGTTTTAATTTGATGCAGTGCCATGTGTTGGCTCTTTATATTATTTCCTGTGCTATTGGAGTCCTGGTGAGGAGGTCTTTTCCTGTGCCTATGGCTTCAAGTGTTTCCCATTTTCATTCCTGTAGTTTCAAATTTGAGATCTACCTAGGTCTTTGATCCATTTTGAATTAATGTTTGTTCTGGTAAGAGATAGGGTCTAGGTTCAGCCTTCTATCTATGGATATCCGGTTTTCCAAGCACCATTTTTAAAGAGACTGTCTTTTTTCCAAAATATGTTTTTGCTCTTTTGTCAAGAATCAGATGGCTGTAGGTACATGGATTCTGTGACCATTGTTCTTCCATTGATGTGTGTGTGTGTGTGTGTTTGTGCCAGTACCATACTGGCTTTGTTACTATAGCTTTGTAATATAATTTGACATCAGGAATTGTAATGCCTCCAGTGTTGCTCTGTTTTCTTAGGATTTCTTTGGCTGCTCTGGATCTTTTGTGTTTCTATATGAATTTTAGGATTTTTTTCTTAGTTTTGAGGAGAATGTCATTGATTTTGTAGATATGTTGAGTTTGTAGATTGCTTTTGGTAATGTGGTCATTTTAACAATATTAATTCTGCAAATCCATGAAAATGAGAGGCCTTTCCATTTTCTAGTATCTTCTTCAATTTCTTTCTACAGTGTTCTGAAATTTTCACTGTAGAGATCTTTTATCTCCTTAGGTTGATCCCTAGTGAATGGGATTGTTTTCCTGACTTCTTTGTCAGCTAGTTCATTATTGGTGTATAGAAAAACTATTGATTATTTAACATTGATTTTGAATTTTGCTGTAGTATCTTAATATATTTTGACATTAGAAATGTGAGTTCCCCAAGTTTGTTCTTTTCTAATATTGTCTTGGCTATTGTGGGTTCCTTGCATTTACATATGAATTTTAGGATCAGCTTGCCAATGTCTGCAAAATAAATAAAAATCTGCTGGTATTTAACAGTAATAATCATACAGTAGGACTAAGTTTGCAAGGTGTTTATTATTAAAGTGAGGTCATGATTGGGAGTAGGGCGAAGCTGAAAATTGAAATAGAAATATCTGGAAAGATCCTCATAAAGCTGGGGACATTGAAACCCTAAATTCTTCTGAGTCTTCTTTGCCAGAGGAAGGAGCTCTTTCATCCCTCTGAGGAAACTCCCCCTGCTTTGTGGATTGTCCTCAGGGCCAGTGTCCAAAAGTTGAGATACCACAACCAGTGATGAGGTACACTACACTGTGCAAGAACAATGTTTTGTGTGAGAACTAAATTTTTCAAATATAGACAGAAATTTGGGGAATGTGAGTAAATGGGGCCATTAAGCATTTGGGGAGTGGAGGGAAAGACATAAGTTCAGCCAGGCCAAGTGTTCATGTCTGTGCACCCAGCACAGGTTCCAGAGGTGCTGCTGCAGCCCAAGGAGTAAGAGCGAGCCACTTCATGTTCTCTTCCCATTTTCCTATTGAACAATGTTTTCATGTGAATTCTTGATAGATCTTTATGCATTACATATTCTAATCCTCTCTACATGATACTTGTTGTAAATATTTTTGAGTTTATCATTTTTCACTTTGCTTAACTTATGGCATTTGGCTATGTAAATTTTTTCCTAAAATTTTGTAGTCAAATGTACTAATTTTTTAATTGTATCTAGACTTTTAGTTATAATGAATAAATTTTTCTCACACCCCAAATTATATATGAATTTAGTCATTCTTCTTCCTAGTACTTCACATATAAATTTTTACCTCTAGGTTTCCAATCACTTGGAAGTGTATTAAGGAATATTAGTTTAATGTGTCCATCAATACTGATTGCCTCAATAATGTCCATTAAAAGTCAGCTATAAAATGCCAATGACAGAGAACAGTGTTTGTCAGTATAGGCTCTTGGAATCATGAACCAGTGAAAACACGGAATCCTACCTTAGGAATCAGGTGGGTTTCTTGACCTTGGCTAGAATAATCCACATTCCTGGGGATCAGCTGATTTACACTGGCTTATGTAGGCTGGCTCCTACATAAGAGTTATTAGCACAATATGTTTCTGCTCTATGTCCACCAGGCTGCCACAGACACATTTTCACAGCAAGGATAGTAGCTCAATAAAGCAAGCCCTAAAGCACAGGCTCATTTCGATCCTTCATTTGCGTGACTCCTGAAGACATCCCTCCGGCCAAGCCAACCAAGTCCAAGGTAGAGTGAAGATGCTACTGTGGAGGTACACTGCAGTGGGTTTGAATACAGGAACAGAGAAATAATGGAGGGTATCTCCATTTTACATTCTGTGATCTCCTAGAATGGCAGTGCCGAACCTATAGCACATGTGCCACAGTGGGCTTTTTGTATCATTGAAAGCTCTGAAAGGTTTGCCATCACTGTTCTAGGCCAAGTTTGTCCTAATTTTCTCTCACTACAGTTTTCTTGAGAAAGTCCTTCTCACATCTCCATCTACTCATCTTTCCTCTTACTCAGTCCACTTTAATTTGACTTCCTCTCCTGCTATTTCTACTGAACACATGTTAGTTGAGCATCAATCTACATCACACATTCTGAAGGCAACTCGCGTTTGTGCCAAGTTCTTATTTCCCCTTTCCATTCTTCCCCTCGTTGCCTTTCTTACTATGAGGGTCAGTCAATGGAGTCCTGTGCCTTCTCACTTTTAGTTGGCTTCCACCTGCAGGAATCCTTTGCTTAAGATTGTAGAGGAAAGGATAATGAGATCAAGGAATTTGTTCCCTTAGTTCCATATCTGTGAGATCACCTGGGGTTGGCCAGAACCCTTATCTTTCAAACCCTACTCCTTTCAAAGTGGCCTCCTCTATATACAATTCCTCTTTCCCAGTTATGGTGGCCTCTCCTTCCCTTCTTGTCTTCAAGTCTAGAACAGTGACAGCCATTGACTCCATTGGGTTCTTGCACTACCCACATAGTCTTCTTAACCCCTCCCACATCTGTGAAAATGGTCTCTTAATAAATAAATGTTCTCATAATTAGCTCTTTCCTGTCGAAATCCAGCTTACACGTGGGGCAACATGCATTTCTCTCTTCTCTCTCTCTAGTATACCATTTGCATTTAGGACTTGGATTTTATTTTTTCTACTCATCTAACCAAAGCCAGTACATTATATTGAAGCAGAAGGGAAGAAAATGGAGAAAGTTGCTGATCTCTACTCTTTGAGATTCTGAGAAATGAATGTCTTGAGCAGAAACAAAAATAAACACATAAAACAGAGGAAGCTGGGACTTAGTGTAAGCAGTAGGTGGTCTCTGCGGTGTTGGGGCACAGCAGTAGTATTTGCCTCCTTCCACATTCAGATATGCTCCTCTCTACCTACACTGACAGGGGCAGGAAGTGTTCCGAGTACAGTCAGCCAGGCAGTGTCCTCTGAGCTGATGAGGGCTCCTGCATCCCCATCCTCACAAGCAAGCAAGGAAGACACCCAGGATTGATTCTGAGCTTCATGTAAACACTCGAGGATTCTGACATATGTATTAAAAATAAGCAGCTGAAAATGTGTAATCTAAGAAGTAATTCTAATCTAAGAAGGAATTCTTAAACAGAAGAGGCCCACTTGCTGCAAGATCAATCCAAATAGCTAGAGTAAATAAAACTAAACTCTCAGCAAAACTAGGTATTAAGTTGGGGAGGTAGAAGTAAGAATGTTCAGAGGTATCATTTAGGTAAGCAAAAAGAAGAATAGGGAAGTGAAGCAGTTAGATAATAGAGAGTCTGGGTGGAGGAAGAGGTTGTCATTTTGTTATTTAACAGTCCGAAGGAAATATGGATTTGAAAATGAAACACAAACCTAATAGAATGGGAAATTATAGTTAAGCTTCCAAATTTAATAAAGAAGTGAAAAGGCAATAACCATCAACTGAAAAAATAAATAGTACAAGCCAGAAAAAATAAGGAAAAGAAAAATTAGGAAACCACAAAATAAAATACAAAAGAAGATAAAATGCTATACAAAGCATATCAGTTATTACTCAATGTGAACAAACTGAATGCTCCTTTGAATAATAGACCATCAGACCAAGTTAAGAAATAGTCTTATAAAAACACTATTTATTTATACATTTATTTATTTTGCAGTACTGGAATTGAAACCAGTGCCTACCATACTGAGCTACATCCTCAGCCCTTTTCTTATTTTGAGACAGGGTCTTATTAAATTGCTAAATTGCCCAGGCTGGGCTTAAACTTGTGATTCTCCTGCCTCAGCCTCCCAGAGTGCTAAGATTATAGGTGTGCATCACCATGTCAACCTTAATATTATATTTAGAAAAAAATAGCATCCTTTCAGACAAAGGAAGTTTGAAAGCCTCCAGTGCTGGTATCAGGCCAAACAAGATCATTGAAAAAGATACCTGCCCCCAGAATCTAGAAGACTGGATAAGCTATACCAAGCATACTGAGTGCATTGCTGAAGTTGTAACCACCATCAGCCAATGATGAGCAGGGAACTGGAAATCAGGGTTCTAAGCCTGAGCTGATGCCCCAGTTGACCTGAGCAGAGAGAGAGAGCAAGAAGTATCGGGAAGGGATACTGGGAGTTGCCAGAGAGCCCTACGGTGGTCCTGGCCTCTTGCAAGCCAGTGCAAAGTCCACGAGATAGAAAAGTGGGAATTAAAAGAAACACAGAGACAGAGACTTGAGAGAAACTGAGTCTTGGGCTGATCTAAGCTACTCTGGGCAGCAAAGACAAAGAACTCCCAGGACATCCAGTGTTTATTCATTACAAGTGTGGGAAGGGGGAAACTGGGCAGGCCTTGGGACACCTGCTGATAACAAGTATCCAGCAGGCCGGACTGTAGAATGAGGACACAAGCATATCTTTGTGGAAGAGAACAAACAGTTAATTTAGAGGGGAAGAAATTAGCTGCAGTCAATTGACCCTGACTGGGAGTGAACTCAGCCAAGCTCTGCTACTTTCAATGTAACACAGCTGAATTATGGAGGGGCAAGAAGCATGTGCCAGTATATCCTACTCATACTGGACAGAGGTGTCTGCTACAAGGAGAAGGGGCAATGGTCTAAATTTATAAGGAATGAGCTGGGGTTTTAGCACCCAGCAGGAGGTGTCAGACTCTGCAAGGCAGACTGCTGGTCCTTTTGTGCCATGTAAAGCCAGAGCCCTCAAAGGACCACATCCCCAGAGAAAGAAGCAAGGTGGGGAAATGCTACCTAAGCAACTGTACTTGTAATTTTATTGGTTGATTATAGTTTTGTTCCACCTTGAACCTGCCTCACCTCATGGCTTTGTCCCATAAAACACCTTTGAGAAGCAGGGTGAGCAGGTAACCCACTTTCTGGTTCCCCTTCTAGCTCTCGTAGACAGGAGCATTTTTCGCTCAATAAATTTTTCCTGCTCTTAATAAAAAAAGATGTGTGGGATTTAACTCAGTGGTTTCACGGCCTGCTGGGCAAGCGCAAGGACCCAAGTTCGATCCCCGGTACCAGAAAAAAGAAAAAAGAAGGAGCAATGTGGGAAGACTGAGATGCTGGTCTTCCTAGATCTGAGCTCCCCATCTATTTCTTTCTCTCAATTAAATCTTTCCATTTGTCCATCTCTCTTTAGATTTATTTCTTTTTTATCTTATGTTGTGGCTGTCATTACTACTACAAAAGTAACTTTTAAATCTTGCTTTTTTACTTGCTGGTAAAAATAAAACAAAGCGGGCCAGGGATTTAGCTCAGTGGTTCCGTTGCTTGCCTTGCAAGCACAAGGACCCGAGTTCGATACCTGGTACCAAAAATATTTTTTAAAAAATAAAATAAAATAAATAAATAAATAAAATAAAACAAAGCAAACAAACAAAAACAACCCAAATGTGAACACATTTGTGTGGAACTATCCATACCTCTTGAGAATCTTAACTACTGGAAATCCTTAACCAATCACAGTAGTTTTTTCCTTTTTATTTTCAGAATTTTGATTAGACATTCTATGTTGATTTTTTTGTAACCATATTTCATCTAAACATAGCTTTTTCTGATCTTTAAAATTTTACTCTAAAGATAGAATCCCATTTTTAATTAACTTATAAAAGTAACAGAATCACTTTTTCCCGTTCCTTCAGGAAATGGCTATTGCCAAAGTGACGAGGTAGATGATATTTCATCTTGTTACATAATGGTGTTGTGGATTGCAGAGGAATTGTTTTCTTTGTAAAATTTGAATTTCAAGGGCCGGGATTTAGCTCAGTGGTTTCGCCGCCTACTGCGCAAGCGCAAAGACCAGACTTCAATCCCCGGTACCAAAAAAAAAAAAATTTGAATTTCAAGGGATGTCAGTGTTCATTTATGCCCTTTCTTCATTCCAAGATGGTTCTATTCCATTTTAGAAATTTGAAATATGTAATTTGAAATCCTTAAAATTTGGATTTAATTTTATTTAAAAAAAAAACAGCACCTTGGATCTTCCAATCTTGCTTTGTCCTCTTCCTTTTTTAAGTTTATCTATAGATTCTCACAGATTTTCTAGGTAGGTATTAATGTTATTTGAAGATAATGAAAATTTTGTTTACTTTCCAAATTCAGCTTTTCTGCATTTATTTTCTTCACCACTTGAATTTCTGGCACACCATTTCATGATAAAGTTGATGTCCTTTTCCTGGTTCTGGGTCTTAGAGGGAATGCTGCTTATGTCCCACCACAGATTATGACCCTTTTTTAAGTTTGGCAGACAGGACTGCACCAGCATGTTTACCCCCAGCCTGGCCACTGCTGAGCTGTCCCTCCATGTGGGGCTCTTTCCCAGCCATTCTTTCCTTGGTGAGTACAGAGTCCATGAGTCCAGCCAGAAACATAATCAGTTAGGGTGTTTTCTAGTTTTCTTACAGCAAATCCATTCTAACACAGCCACTTATCCCAGCCTCTGACCCCACTCCATAGCAGTGGAGTTCTAACATGTCTGCTTCATTTCATGGGGGCCGTCACTTTCAGCCAGTTTCCAAGAACCATCCCAGCAGCAATTAGAATCACCATCCAGGCACCTTGCAAGATTGTTAAGTCCTGCATCGCAGGGCTGCCCCACACTAACCAACTCCCCTTTAGAGGTGGACACTCTCAATCCAACAGCCTCACGACCCATCTTAGGCATACCTCCCCCACCCCAGTCCCTTCCCAGGACACTCAAGCCCAGACCACATCTGAAAAAATCCTGGTTTTTTCTTGGCAAATTCAACATCACCCAGGTTTGACTGAGTGATAGGAAGTGATAGGTGAGGTTTCTATTTGTCTGAATGATAGGAAGGGATGAGAGGGGAAGCTGAGGATGCAGCGAATTTCTTGTCAGACACCTGCTTCATTTGAGAGATCTGCTTGTTCTTCAAACGGGGGGTGGTGGCTTTGTCTTCCACCAAGGACAGAGGTCTCAGGGAAATCTGGAGCTTCAAGGTCTTTTTACACCCTCCTTTCCTTAGAGCCATGACTTCAGCATAGATTTATCCAGGCTGAGATTTGGCCTTCAAATATCCACCACTCATACAATTAAGTCCTGGGTCTGGACTTCAGCTTTGTCTGCTCTTCCACTCCATAAGAGGGCCTCCTTTAAAGTTGCCATGGTGGCATTCTGACTCACTTTGCAATAAATTTGTGATTTCACCAGCTACCTTTATCCTGAATTTCCTCTGTCAAAGCAATAGCTGCTCCATCCCACAGATCCTAAGAGTGTTCTTTCTCCATTATTTCTCACATGATACTCTGAGTCAATATCTTCCTTTCATTTGTACCCTGCCTCAGTTCCATATAGGTAACAATGTTAGCAATGGCACGATTAGCACATGCCAGGGATGTGAATACTGTATCTACCACTCTTATACGGTCCTATTGCCAGCCAGCTGGCAAAGGACCCAACTCCAGAATTCCATTCTTAGGGTTCAATAGCAGCAGGTCTTGGAAGAGGTTTCCTATGGGCAGAGCCTAAAACAAGCAACTGTGTGTGTGTGTGTGCACGCGCGCGTCCTTTGGCATGAAGATAATCTTTGACAAAAAAAACACATAGGGGCAAGGGGAAAGCTAGACAGGACTGGAAAAGAAGTACTCAAGGATACATTTTCAGACAAATTCTAGCAGAGCAGGAGGAAAAAATGGTCTGGAACCAGCAGAGGGAGGTCAACTTCTCTGTAACCTACTTTCTGGTGTAGGGAGCCAGGTAGTCAGTTGCCCATTCATTCAATTAATCAATCAATGTAAAACTATAATGTGCATTACTCATAGTTGAGTAGGAGGGTACAGCATAGACTGCAGCGGCGGTGTTGAACCTATGGCACGCATGCCTCAGCAGGTTGTTTATCACTGAAAGCTCCAAAAGATTCCCCTATCTACTGGCATAGAGCCTCTGGTTGGCTGCTTTAGGGCAGGTATTAGGGCAGGTATTTAAATTAGGTATTGAGTAACCTTTAAGCCTTGTCACCACGTTGAAGAGAAGGAACTAGCTAGGTGAAATTCTCAGAGAAGACCATCCTAGGTCGAAGTGCAGTGAATGTACACCTTAAGGTGGCAGTGAGTTTTCTATAATGAATGGAAAGAAAGTGTGCAATATGAATGAGAAAGGAAGAAGTAGCAAGAGATAATGCTGCAGCTGTAAAGCAGAATGAGGAGTTAGGTTTTTTCTTAGGTGATGGGAAGCCAATAGAGAGTTTTAGGCTTAGAAAAGTCATGAGTTAATTAGTCCTTTAAAAAAATCCCTCTAGACAGAATTTCAGATATAGAAGATAAGATTGCAATTAGTGACCAGGAAAAGAAGAATTGCTTCAAAATTATAAGGGAACATGAGAAATCAATCCAGCAGCTGCTAGATAATGCAAAGAAGAATAACATAAGACTGATTGGGCTCAACGAAGAAACGGGAGAGAGTGGAGATGACATAAAAAATCTCTTCATAGAAATAATGGCAGAAAACTTCCCAAGCAGGGGAAAGGAGCTTGACATACAGATAAGTGAGGCATATAGGACTCCAAATAGCCTTGATCAAAAAAAAATCTACACGTAGGCATATAATTGCTAAGATTCCAGAAACACAACAGAAAAACAAAGTTCTCCAAGCAGTCAGAGAAAAGAAACAAATCACATACAAAGGAAAGCCCATCAGAATCACAGCAGACTTCTCAACACAAACCATCAAGGCAAGAAGACATTGGAGTGACATATTCCAAGCCCTAAAAGAAAACAGCCTCCAACCCACATTGATGTACCCTGCAAAACTATCTTTCAAATTGATGGAGAAATAAGATACTTTCATGACAAAGAGTACCTTAGGAACTTCGTGAATACCAAACCAGCACTCCAAAGAATTTTACACAATATCCTAGGAACAGACATTGAGGATCACAACCCCAGGAAGCAAAACAGAATGAACCCATCTGGCATGACAAGAAATTAAATGTAAAGGGGGAGAACACAACAAAAAGAAAAAGACATGGCAATGACAAGTCAATACGTTTCAGTTATAACCATCAACGTTAATGGTCTCAATTCACCAATCAAAAGAAATAGACTGGCAGAATGGGTCAAGAAGCAAAATCCAACAATATGCTGCATAAAAGAAAGACATTTAATTCAAAAGGAAACTCATAGACTGAAAGTTAAAGGGTGGAAAACAATACTCCATGTGACAGGAACCTGAAAAAAAGCAGGAGTAGCTATCCTCTCAGCAGATCAAGTAGATTTCAAACCAACACTGATTAAGAGAGATGAAGAAGGACACTACAGCCTTGTAAAGGGAACAATCCAAGGGGAAGAGAGGACAATCATAAATATCTATGCACCAAACACTAGTGCACCCAACTATATAAAACAAATACTAACAGACATGAAAAGTTATATATGCACTAATACAATTGTAGTGGGGGACCTCAACACCCCACTGTCACAAATAGATAGATCAACTAGACTAAAAATAAGTAATGAAATACTAGAACTCAATTGAACTCTTGAGCAAATGAACTTAACAGGTGTTTACAGAGTCTTCCACCCCACAACATCAGAATACACATTCTTCTCAGCTGCACATGGCTCATTCTCCAAAATAGACCACAGACTCACACATAGAACATGTTTAAGTAAGTGCAAAGGAATTGAAGTTATCCCCTGTATATTATCAGACCATAGTGCGATGAAATTGGAGATCCATAGCAAAAGAAACTCAAAAAATTTCATAAACACATGGAAATTGAACAACACACTTCTGAATAACCAATGGGTCACAGAAGAAATTAAAGAAGAAATCAGACAGTTTCTTCAATTAAATGACAATGACAATATAACATATCGGAATCTATGGGACACAATGAAAGCAGTCTTACGAGGGAAATTCATAGCACTGAATATGCATATTAGGAAAACAGAACGAGCCCAATTAAACAACCTGATGCTGAACCTCAAGCTTCTAGAAAAAGAAGAGCAGGACAACCCCAAAGCTCATACAAGGGAGGAAATTATAAAGATCAGAACAGAAATCAATGCAATGGGGACTAAGAGAACAATACAAAAAATCAATGAAGCCAAGAGTTGTTTCTTAGAAAGAATCAACAAAATTGACAAACCTTTGGCCAACCTTGTCAGAAAAAGGAAAGAAAAGGCCCAAATCCATGCAATTAGGAATGAAAAGGGTGAAATTACAACAGACCCAGCAGAAATCCAGAGGATCATCAATACCTACTTCAAGGAACCTGTACGCCAATAAGATGGACAACACAGAAGAAATGGACAGATTCCTAGATACATATGAATTACCAAAATTGAACGAAGAAGACCTAAAAATTCTGAACAACCCAATATCAACCAATGAAATTGAAAATGTAATTAAAAACTTATCAACTAAGAAAAGCCTGGGCCCTGATGGCTTCACTGCTGAATTCTACAAGACATTTAGAGAGGAACTACTGCCACTACTGTTTAAACTCTTCAGTGAAATTGAAAGGGAAGCAATACTCCCAAATTCATTCCTGGAAGCAACCATCACCTTGATCCCCAAAGCAGAGAAAGACCCAACTGAAAAAGAGAACTATAGGCCAATCTCACTAATGAACATAGATGCAAAATTCCTTAATAAGATAATGGCAAACAGAATGCAGAAGATCATCAAGAAGATCATACACCCTGATCAAGTGGGATTCATCCCAGGGATGCAGGGATGGTTCAATATACGAAAATCAATCAATGTAATACACTATATCAATAGAACCAAGGACAAAAACCATATGATTATCTCCATAGATGCAGAAAAAGCAATTGATAAAATCCAACATAAATTTATGATAAAAACCCTACAAAAAAATTGGAATAGATGGTCTCTACCTCAAACTGATAGAAGCCATCTATGAAAAACCAACAGCCAATATCATACTAAATGCTGAAAAACTAAAATCCTTCACACTAAAATCAGGAACAAGACAAGGATGTCCACTATCACCACTCTTGTTCAATATAGTTCTGGAAACATTAGCCATGGCAATTAGACAAGAGAAAGAAATAAAAGGAATAAAGATAGGAAATGAAGAAGTCAAATTGTCATTATTTGCAGATGACATGATACTCTATATAGAAGGCCCCAAGAACTCCACCAAAAGTCTTCTAGACTTAATAACCAAATTCAGTCAAGTAGCTGGTTACAAGGTCAACACACAAAAATCAATAGCTTTCCTCTACACGAATGACAGACTCACTGAGAGAGAAATAGGGCAAATAATTCCTTTCACAATAGCATCCAAAAAAATGAAATACCTAGGAATTAATCTAACGAAAGAAATCAAAGACCTCTTTCCTGAAAACTATGGCACTCTGAAAAGAGAGATTGAAGATGATATCAGAAAATGGACAGACATCCCCTGCTCCTGAGTAGGAAGGATTAATATAGTGAAAATGGCCATATTTCCAAAACCGTTATATAGATTTAATGCAATTCCAGTTGAGATCCCAGCAGCATACTTCGTAGACCTTGAGAAAACAATCCAAACATTCATTTGGAACAAGAAGATACCCAGAATAGCAAAAGCAATTCTAGGTAACAGAGACATGGCAGGGGGTATCACAATCCCCAACCTGCAAGTATACTACAAAGCTACTGTGATAAAAACAACATGGTACTGGTAAAGAAACAGACTTGAGGACCAGTGGAACAGATTAGAAGATGCGGAAACAACGCCAGACACACTCAGACATCTCATCTTCCATAAAGGAGCCAAGCACCCTCACTGGAGGAAAGATAGCCTCTTTAATAAATGGTGCTGGAAAAATTGGGCTTCAACTTGCCAAAGATTAAAACTAGACCTATATCTCTCACTATGCACTAAACTAAAATCAAAATGGATTAAAGATCTAAATATTAAAATAGAAACTCTGAACCAGTTGGAACGGAGGTTAGGTAGAACCCTGGAAGACATCAGTGTAGGAAAAGATTTTATGAACAAAACCTCAGTTGCCCATGAACTAGCACAAACAGTCAACAAATGGGATCTCTTCTTATTCAAAAGCTTCTGCACAGCAGGGGAAACCACCAGCAGTGTGAAGAGACAACCCACAATGTGGGAAAAAATCTTCACCTGATCTTCCTCAGACAAAGGTCTACTATCTCAAATCTATAAAGAACTTAAAAAGATCAGACCTCCCAAATTTAAAGACCCAATCCAAAAACGGGCATCTGAAATGAACAGACATTCCTCAGAGAAAGAAGTAGAAATAGCAAATAAATACATGAAAAAATGTTCAACATCACTGGTCGTTCCAGAGATGCAAACGAAAACAATGCTGAGATTCCACTTCACTCCAGAAAGAATGGCTGCTATCATGAAATTGACCAATAACAAATGCTGGTGGGGCTGTGGGGAAAGAGGAACCCTGCTCCACTGCTGGTGGGAGTGTAGACTGGTGCAAGCACTGTGGAAATCAGTATGGAGATACCTCAAAGAACTAGGACTGGAAGTCCCATTTGACCCCGCTATTCCACTGCTGGGGATCTTCCCCAAAGAATTAAAAGAATCATACCACAGTGATGTATGTGCTCCCATGTTCACAGCAGCACAGTTTGTAATAGCTAAAACTTGGAAACAGCCCAAATGCCCATCAACTGGAGACTGGATAAAGAAAATGTTGGTTTTTTATAAAATGGAGTACTACGCAGCCATAAAAAAAGAGAAATTAGAGACATTTATAGCTAAGTGGATGCACATTGAGGCGATACTCTTAAGTGCAATAAATAGGACACACATGTGTAAATACCAAATAGTTTCTCTGGTGTGAGAAACTGAAAGTGTAAATAAGGACTAAATGTATAATAGGTAATGTGAAATAGGAAGAAAAGGGGCAAAGGGGAAGGAAGTGGGAGGGCTAGGGGAAAGGATAGAAGGGAATGGGATTAATATGAGAAAATGGAAAAATAGGAGCAAAATCTTTGTAAATAGGGAGGACTGGAGGGGTTGAAGGGAGGGCTGGGCAAGGGTGAAAAATAAGAACCAAGAGAGACTATGTAAAGGTTCAGATTTCCAATGATGAATGTCATTATATTGTATACCTAAAATGTACCAATGATTAGAATGAATAATCGATAATGTCAAATAGGAAGAAAAGGTCCAAAGGGGTAGGGGTAGTGGGAGGGGCAGGGGAAAGGAAAGAAGGGAAAGGAAAAATGCTGAGAAATGGAAAAAATGGAAATAAAGTCTTTGTAAATAGGGAAGGGTGGAGGGTGTGAAGGGAGGGCTAGGAATGGGGAAAAAATAAGAACCAAGATGCATTATGTAAAGGTACAATTCCCAATGAGAAATGTAATTGTGTTGTATACCTACAATGTACCAATAAAAAATTTAATTTAAAAAAAAATCCCTCTAGCAAACTGGGTGTGGTGCTGCACTCCTGTGATCCCAGTACTCAGGAAGCGGAGGGAGGAGGATCACTGCAAGTTCGAGGCCATCCTGGGCTACATAGTGAGTTCAAGGCCAGCCTGCACTACAAAGCAAGAGCCTGTCTCAAAAAAATAAAAAATAAAAGTCCCTCTGGCTTCTCTGAAAGAATGAATTGAGGAGGGTGAGGACCAAAGCAGGAAGACATGTAAAAAGATCTCTAATGTCACCCAAAGCTGAGAAGATGGCATTTGAGACTAGGGCCACCACATGGGGATACAGAGGGGGTAGACCAGTTGGGGTATGTCTGCAAGGGAGAGACCACAGGCTTCCCGAGAGACAACGTCAGGGGTAAGGGAAAGAGGAATTAAGAACGACTCCTAGGTTTGCTGGGTGCAGTGGTTCACACCTGTGATCTGCTCGGTGCTGAACCCTGCCCAGTGATCCAGTCACCATCCTGGCTCTTAGTTCTTCCCACACCTCAACTTCAGTGAACTTTTCTTTACCCTGCCTGAGCCAGTGACTCTCACAGGCACACCATGGACCTGACTGCTACTGGAAATTCTTCCTTTAAATTGTTGACACCAGAATCTGACTACGGGTTCCTATTATTCAAGCACAGAATTTCAACCCTGTCCTCCTACTCCAAAGCCAAGCAGTAATCAAGACTCCAAACCACTGGACCTATCATTTTGTTATCAGCCTTATCCTATCTTACTTACCAACCTCAGATTCCATGGTTTCTGATGTTTATTATTTTATAATCTCCCTCAACTATCTTGTCCCACTCCATACACTTTCCTGGAAAATCACCAACTCTGGATAAACCACAATATATTAATAATCACTAACCTCAAATTGACACACAACCCAGTCCAGTAGTTCTTAGCGTTTCCCTAGTGAGCTCATTAATTTTTCATAATTTTTTATCACCACCATGGTGCCTCTGACCTTTTAGCTAATAACCTTGTTTCTAACTTCATAAGAAAATACAAGTTATCAAGTGAGAGCTCCCTCCTGCTCCCCTGACATCTGGGAGTCTTCTTCCTCCTGGGAAATCCATCTACATGTGGGCTAGCTCCCCTGCACTCTCTGTGTTAGGGATCTTGTTCCTTTCTCTAGTAGCATCAGTTGCTTCTCCTATTGGATGATTCCAGAAGCTTAAGAACATGCTTTAATATCTTCCAGCTAAACAACAAATAATGCCCATGTTTGTGATACAGACTTTCACCCCATTTCTCTGCTACTAAGAATATTAATTACTCTTTTTATTTTCTGTATTCTGATGGTTTAACTTCACTGACCCTGGAGACATTGCCCCACCCAGGGCTGGCACCAATTCCTGGTAAAACAACTCATCTGTGACTGCACATTTTACATTCAGACAAACCCCATCCAAAGCCCACCTCCTACCTTCTCCTCTAATGGGCTCTCATAATCTGGGCTGCTGTCCTCCTGCCCCAAACATCTCAGAACCAAGTGCAGACACTCAGGGTTTCTACACCGAAGAACTCAATGAAATTAAACTACCTAGACCTCAAACCTCCACATCCTCCTCCTTCAACTTGTTCCACAGTAGCAGCTCTTGTCCACAGTCCCTGCCCTCCCTCTTCTTATGACCCAGTGCTTCCCCATGTGGCTGTGTGGCATGGCATAGCATGGTGTGTGCACCACACAGCACCTTTTCAGAGACCATTGTCTCCTTGTCTGTTGGCCTTGCTATACCTCAAATGTTCTCTTAAAACCCAGGGCTTCTCAGAATGCTGTCTGTAACCTGGTCTCCTCAATTTTCTCTGATCTGGTTTCTGCTCCCATCATTGCATGGAAGCTGCTCTTGTTAAGGGCACTGATGACCCCCAAATTCAATGATCTCAAATATTATAGGCATTTTTTCTGAACATTCACTCATTCCTTCTATAAATATGTATAAGAGGGCCCCACCCCAAGGAGCTTTCCCACTAGTGAGTCATAGTGCCTCACTATGTGCCCCCCACACAGTGGGCATATAAAGGATCATTAAGGGGCACTTCCTGTTGCCTCTTGGTGACTAACACCCCCAAAGTAAGGACAGATGGGAGCTAAGTGTCTCTCCTCAAGAAGGCTGGTGTCTCCTGCACAGCTTTCCAGATGCAGCAGGATGGCCGCTGCACTACCCACCCACCCTGTGGCTGGTAAGACAGGCTGGGGACAAAGATGAATGGAGGGTTGAAGTCCAGTCTCTGAGGAGTGTCTGCAACTTCTAAGTGTTTCTGTTCCCTCCCTATGTTGGTGGAAAGAGTGCTTCCCCCTCAAAGCCAAATTAAACAGCTCCAAAATAATGTCATAGCAATTGGGGTGGCCAGCAAGGAGGACGTGGTATCTCCACCCTTGGAAAGGCTGCAGCCCAGCTGCAAAACCTGGAGGCTCAGCCTGGTGCTGCTAAGAAGTCCTGACACTGGAGAGTGCACACCATGAAGCTGTGCATCCTTTCCCACACCCCCTCCTTCAGACACTCCCCAGAAAGGGTAAGTACTGTTCTCAAGTCCATCTCTCACCAAACAGCACAACAAGAAGGATTTCCCCCTGGGGGTGGATGAGCATGGCATAGTAAATGCAGATGGTTTGTCAGCGAGGACTGAGGAGGAAGGGGAATGCACGGCTTCTCAACAGCAGAGCTATGAAGCTAGGATCTGGGACTTCAGGATCCCGCCTGCCTCCCCGCAGGGCATCTACCTGGGCATCTTGAAATTCTTGCACTGGGTATGTGGGCAGAGGGGCCTGGGACCTGGTTAGGAAGGAAAGAGTTCTATAGAAAGAGGGGGAAGGTATTATAAAGGGGAGGCTGGGGACACAAAAATGACTTGGACTGGTTGCAGATTCAGTGTGGCTCACCCTGCCCCGTACCATCTGCAGGATGATGAAGGGGTCTCAGGACCAGCCAGATCTCTCCCCAAAACCTAAAAGCCAAGTCTTAGACCCCCAAGATGTTGTGGAGGTGGATAAAGTCTGAGCTCTGTTGTCATGTGGTCTCCTCCGAAGCCTTTCATCACAGTCATGGGCCTGAGTTTCTACCAAGGAAAGGGCTAAATACTGGGTGGTTCCCAGGGCCCTGGACTGCACTTGGGGGACTGCAGGACTCCTGGGGCTGTGTCCTTTCCATATAGAAGGATGCAGGCAAAGTGTTGGGCCTTATTTCTCTTTTCTAGACAACTTTTTTCTGCTTTAAAGCCTTTGCAGGACAAGAAAAGGTATGAGGGAGGAGAGGACAGGAAGGCCACTGATTGGCTCATTGGTTCTGACCAAAAATGACATATTTCACTTCATACATAAGCTTATTATGAACACCAAATGAAATGCGAAAGGATTTTGCAAAATATAGATAGGGACAAAAATAGACTGAAGTCCCTTATCACTATTTGATATAGTAAAGGTCCTCTTGACCAAGATTACCTATGACAGATGTTTTTAAACTTGCAGGTGGATCTATTTGTCTCATTGGTTGTTTTAAAAAGGAATATATTTTGGTATTTCTCCCTCTACTTAAATCCCAAATGAAATTAAAACTAAGCACAGTTATTGACCATAAACCAGGGAGCATGGCCTAGGTTGATACAAGGAAGAAAAGATGTCAAGAAATGAGGAAGACAATGTGGTCAGGGAAGGAAAATAGGCCAATTTAGGTAGCAAAATCCACCAAATCAAATGTGGAGATGAGGGTGAAGTAGACACCTGCTAATCTCTTCAAGTGGAAGGAACAACACAGTTCCTTGGATCCTCGTAAGTGACAGAGATTTTGCTGAGGGCCAGCCTGTCATGGTCAGGTACCCATTTGGAGAAGGATGGAATCAAACCAGAAAGTGACCTTCATCACAGCATCGTAGAGTCAGCAAAGATCTCAAGGAGTGTGAAGAGCCTAGAAAGGAAAAGTTCCTGTGCCTCTGTCACTGAGACAGGCTGCCCCTGGGCACCCTTGGGTGCCAGGCAAGCCCCACCTTTGACTCAGCACCATCCTCCATGCACTGGGCACCTCACTGTGTTCTACATAGTTTTCTTATTGCAGTATTCATGTGTTGCTCATCTTCCTAGACTACAAGCCCTCTAAGAGCAGGAGCTTTGTCTTTTTTGCTCCCTGGAAGATCCCAGGGCACAGATTGGTGACTCATACAATATACCCTCAGCACACAACTGCTCAGTGAATGAACAGCAGCCCCTTCATCTTCAAGACTCAATTCCTCAGAATCGTGTTGTGCCATGAGTTTAAACTGGGTTGATTTTGGGAGCTCCAGCAGCCAGTGGCAAAATTAGATAACATCAGAAAATAATTCCTAGGTACAAAACAGAACTAGAAAGTGAACTTTTTTTTAGCAAATGTTTATTTATATCAAAATACAAAACATTTCTGAAGCAGAGTAATGTTACATGAGGAGCAATTTAAATACTAAACTTCTTTTACTTAGCTTAACTCGAGACACTCCCCAGGGCACCTTCACTGGCTACACATCTTGTCATTTGACATGCCGCTTTTTCTCGCTCTTGGTTCACTCATGTACTTGTTAGCTCATTTTGATTTTTAATTCAGGGTATGAACATGCAGTGTTACTGACAATGAGTTGGTTAGTATTCAGCAAGCCTGAAAATACCAGTGAGTGGAGCCTGGCACAGCAGTCTGACCCAAGCAGACTGCAAATTCTCTCCCTAATTGAGTTTGGGGTGTCAGTTTTTAAGTGGCAAGTCCAAGGCCAAAGGAATCACTGTCATTGGTAACCAGGGCAGGCATTATTGCTCAGGGCCACAGAGCAGTGTAGCGTAGGGGTCATCTCCAGGGAGGTCTTCTCTGTGGGCTAGGAAGGAGCAAGATAGCCAATGGTAGCCCAGCTGGAGAGTGGCAGCTACAGCAGATCCAGGCCCAGGAAGGGGAGATGCAGGGACCCTGCAGGAGGAGCTCTCTTCCTCAAAACCCAAGTAAGGGCTGGGGAGAAGAAAGGTTCCTCCTAGTCCTGGCAGTCTGATTTGGTGGCCAGAGATGCCTGCCCCTTGGATGGGGCCTTTAGAAGTGCTTAGCATTTGGAGATTTTGAAGAAGAAGCACCCAGCTAAGAATGTAGCTATTTCCAGTATACCTCCACTCCCTGACAGAGAAGAAACAGGAGACAGGAAATGGGAGGGAGTGTGCCCCCTCATCCCAATTGTCCCACTCCCGGGGCCCACCCGGGTCTCCCTTTCAAGCCCCAGTTGGTGCATTCACTTTGGCATTGTGCACCTGTATGCTCATGCATACACATTTGCACACACACAAACATACACATGTGTACACACATGCCACACACACCCAAGCACCTGGTTTCCTTCCCATATCTGCTCAGGTAGCAGAACCAGGCCCCATCTCCACCATCACCCTCTGCTCCTGGGGTCCCCTGGGCCCACTGGTACCCAAGACCCCAGGCTTGGCATACACTGGCATTTCCAGGCTTTGAGAAGAGGGTGATGGAGCAAGGAGTGCCCCAGACACAGGTTATACAGAGTGTAGAATGTTTGTATAAGGCTTAGGTACAGCACCGATTTAATGTTTTGTAGTTTGATTTCTAAGTTATCTTTTAGAAGAAAAAAAAAGCTTACTGAAAAAATAGTGTTTTTATTTACTTTTGAGTTACATACCTGAAGTTCAAAAAGTAAGCCTCTAGTCACCATCCAAATTCACACTCAAAAGTGTTCTGTACGCAGCTATACAACATGTTGGTTTGTCTTTAATTTGGAACCAAAGTCAGCCAACCAGTCAATACCATGAAGTCAGCTACTCATGATAACTGACTTTTACCAGTTCATTCATACACAAAAGAAAGAGAGAGAAAACACAAATCTACTCCCAAGTCACCCACCCCAAATCGCTATGGGGGAAAAAAAGAAGACGAAATACAGCAAGATCTAAAGAACCAGTGGGAGGAGCCAGTTCCACCCTGCTGGCCTCTCAGACAGCACCATAAAGCACCCTAGTGTGGTGATGAGATAATACTCGACATTCAAGAAATGGAAATGAGGTTTGGATAGTCTTCACATGAAGACCTGGTATGAATGGGGGAAGCCCCAAAGAAAGCTGAAGGAAGAAAAGAGAGTTCGAAATGAGAGCAAGAAATCTCATGACGAAACCAAGAGTCAATCCAGACTTGTTAGAAAAGAACCAAAAGAAGGAGGCTGCCAGGCATCTGAAGGTCTGAAGTCTGCTAGGAGCCCTGGGGAGGGCGGTGGGAGCTGCCCCTCCTGAAGCACTCTTCACCCCTACCCTCTGCATGTCTGTAGAACTCAGGGCGATGAGAGGTGGGAAACAGAACTGCCTCCTTATGTGCGATGGAAGAAGCACGTCCAGGATGGCACAGTCCCTCCAGGTGGGAGAGCGTAAGTGGGTAACAGGGCTGAGAGATGCTCACATGAGCAGGAGGCCATCCCTCCCCATCAGGCTATGGACAAGAACAGGCAACTGGTGGCGTACACCTCGTCCATGGCCTCCATCTCTGGCCCCACAAACAGCAGTTAGGAAATTAAATCTAAATGGAACTTGAAGGCTTTCTCACTCTGATGGATACAACTTAGTAAGTGGAGCGTCAGATCTACCCTTCCCCTCCCCACTCCTCATCTCAAGTTCTAGCATCCGCATCATCCCACAGAGCAAGTCCTCCCCATCCAGCTTCACAGTGTGCAACAGCAGGGACCCCTGCCCAAAGGCACAGCCACTTCCTCACCCACGGAAGTGCTGTGCAGGCGCGACTGTGCCCTCACCACCCACTTTTATTTTGTCCAAGGCAGTTCCAAGGACAATGGGCAAGCCCTTCCCTCTTGCCTAGCTCCCTGTTGATAATGATGTGGAAGAGAACAGTGCCCACACTGATCCTTGGGAGAGCAACTCCAAGCAGACCTATCTACTCCACACTGCTTCCATGTAACAGACAGAGGTAGCTTAACTAGAACAACTCTACAGATTCTCTCAACCTCCTACCAAAAAGAAAAGCACCAAAATTCCATATCCCTTCCACTATCTAGGGACCAAGGAATAAGTAACAGCATAGGGGGCAGCTCAGATCCCTGGTAGTGGCTGTAGGCCTCAAAAGCTTCATCACCAGACCCCTCCCACCCACCTGTCCCATTAATTGAGAGGTTCAAAAATAGAGTATCTTGCTTACTCCACACAGTCAGATCCCGATCCCCTCTGCTCCACATGCCTTTGTGAAAGGATGGCTCTTCTGAGAAATGGGAGATTGATGCTGGGATATCTGTCCTTTCCCCTCCAATGCCCAGCCTTGCACCCTCTTTCTGGGAGATGTCAAGGAAAGGGCATAGGTAAGTAACACTTCCTGTCCAGGCTCCAAAATTTCAAGGTCCTTGTCTTCCCTGTTTTCTCCCAAATAAAGCATCCACTTGACACTGAGAAATGCGATGACAATGTGCAGGGTCTCCCAATCTCATGCACCTTGGTGCTGCTGAGGTTTCTAAGGATCAAGCCTTTGGCTCAATGTGGAGAGAGATGGAATGTTGAGGAACTCTGGACCTCATGGAGGATGAGCCCTTTGAGGTGACTGTGTGCTGAACTGGCTGACTCTGCAGCTTACATGTGACCAGGAACAGGACAGAGTCTCCAGAGAAAGAGAAAAGATTGGCTCTAAGAGCCAAAAGCATAGTCATGGAAACCCCTCTTTGGTAGCTCAGTAGAGGGTGCAAGCTGGGGAGGGACCTAGAATTCGCTGCTCTTCCTCTTGCTCCACCTCCCAGAAAATCTTATAAGAAATACCTGGCTGCATCTTCTCCTGGCCTCCTGGGGAGGATATGGGAAAGATCAGTCACCTATCAGTTGCAGCCAGAATTGGAGCCCTCCCAGTACTGCATGAACAGGCCTGTTCTCCTGTGATGTCTGTGGACAATAGGAAATGTTTTGAACACACAATCGTGGAGCCCCAAGAACAGTGTCCTAATGAATGGCAGGGCCATATAAGATCCAGTAAGAATCAGAAGTTAGATGCAAGCTCTACCCCAACCTCCTCTTCTCATAACACTCCTCAAAAGCAAAAAAGAGCCCTTCCCGGGATTGAGGCATCTGAGATCCTCAAATGGTCAAATCCACAGACAAGAGCTCTTGGAGAACATCACATTTTGGTTGGGAAAGACGGGCTAGCATTGCCGTATTTTGAGTTTCAAGCAGAAATAAGAGATGAGTGACTGTAGTCATGAGACTCCCCAGAATCCCTGCACCATCTGGCCCTGCACCAGCTTCAAACACATTGTTCTGAGCACTTAGCAAGTCAGAAGGAAGAACTAGCACCAGGAGCTGCATGCCGAGGCTACAAGGCATGTTGCCTTTGCAGCATATATGAGGTCTTGAATTCTCAGAGAGGTATCCTTCAGCCCACACACACTTTGCTGCTCAAACTCAAGTGGACCCTCCCGCCAGAATCTCCCATTCTTGGTCACATTTGTCCAATACGTTGTTCAGTTCTGTAAGTCCCCAAGTGGGTACCAGAAGGAAGGTCCCAGGAAGACCCATCCTCCCGGATCTGCCCAAAGTTAATCTCTTATTTCTGACTATCCACTCATTGTCCCAGGACTGGACCATCCCATTTCCAACAGCATTTTATTTTCAAATTAAAAATAAATGAAAATAGCATCAATGACATATTTATACTAGATATTACATTCACACTGGTTCCAAAAATCTGCAGTGATAATCCCCAGGGTATCTCTTTTCCAAGCCTGGGCTCACACAGTCAGCCTTGCAAACTCTCTCACTGCCATACCGCCAAGAGTTGCTTAAGCCCAGGTGCTACAAGCCAGGACAGCCATAGTTATCATGACCATCCCCTTTCCCAGCTGCTGAGCTGGATTCCTTCCAAGGAGCTGGATACCAAGCGCAGCCATACAGGGATGCTCTGTGGCACTTCCAGCTCTCCAGCACCCCCACGAGATCAAGCATCTCACCACAGTGACCCTTCCCAGTGCCAAGAGGTACTTGGACCAGAGTTTTCTGGGGTCGTCAATCCCATAACTCGCCCACAACCTTCAGCTCACTTGTCCTTCTACAAGTGAGTTCTTTGTTTAATTTTAAAGTTTTTTCATATATACACATTTCTGTGAGAAAGACCCAAGCATCTCTGAACATAGACTGTAACCCAGGAAGGACAGAGAGGGAGGCGGCATCAAGGCATGAGCTAGTTTCCCAGACTGCTTGGGAAGGTGACACTGCTCAAAGCATCTCTAAGCACAGGTACAAAAATAAAGCAAACTATGACTTCATAGATATATAGATAAGCTAGCTAGACAGACTTTATATAGGTTTTCCTTATATTTATATATGTGTGCAGGGGCACAGGCCCCATGCATCCAGCCCAGCTTGCGTCTCTGGCTTGTCCAGTCCCACTCTGTGTGGACCACTCGCCTGAGGCTCCCAGTGTAAGTCACTACTATTGCATCTGATCCTCACCCCCCAACATAAGTTCCCCGTCTCCTTAAAATAGAACACATTATATGTATTTATATAATTGTATATACAATCTCCATAAAAAATACACCCAAGATGGTGTATTACTAATGTGACCCTCCTACCAAAACAGAAGTTGTCCAGCAAAGAAAGAGCCAACAAAAAAGAGGGTCACCTATGCCTGATGCTATCCAGGCAAAGCAGTGTGTCCCTACCAATCTCTTATGCACACACAACAGGCACACACACACACACACACACAAACACACACAGGTTCCATGCACACACAACAGACTCTCGCACACACCCACAACACACATTTCCTGAATCCAGGAAAGGAACACTAGAATAAACAGCTGGCGGGGTTAGAGACCAGGGAGATGCCTAGTACCTGCAGAAAGACAGGTAAGGGAATCCCATTCCACTGACCCAGCCAAGGACAATGTCAACTCATGACAGGCCTCTCATTGTCCACAGTAGGCAACAGAAATACTCATTGGTAGAGTTTCCCTTTTGAGGACTGCAAGATGATCAGGAGGGTTCGTCCCCTCACCAGATACAAGGTTTCATAGATTCCCTAAGCCAGAAGGACATATAATGCCCCCAGGTCCTCATCATAGACATGAGGGGGCACTGGGCACTGGCCCCTTCCATCTACTTAGGTGAAACCCCAAACACAGCCCAAAGCATGCTTGCAGTATTGCTAAGGCTGAAAATGCAAACACCCCTCCCCAGCCCAACCCCAGTACCCTCCCAAATTCCCTTTCCCACCCCAACCACTTCCCTATCGTAAACCATGCACAAGTTCAAGATCCCTGGAGCCATACAGAAGTGCAGGAGGGAAGGAAAGGGAACCTAACTCGTGAGTATGTGGGGTACATGGGGAGAGCTAGCCCTAGTTCCTAAAATGAATCCAGGAAATCCAGTGCTGGGGGCAGGGGCATGGGGTTGGTGAGACAGATTTCAAGACCCAAAAGAAAAATAGGCTCAGCCAGCCATTCCCATCACCATGTAGTGGGATGGGAAAGGCAGACAACCCAGGACCAAGGAGAGGAAGAGAGGCTTCATTCCTCTTTGGTTAGCTCACAGTCTAGCTTTCCCAGCCAGCATCCAAAGCTGATAGCTGTCTCATCAGCTCTCTTCAGAATCCCTAGCCACTGCTACTAACCCATGCAAAAGAGAATTTCCAAGCAATACCGGTGACTGGCTGCTGTTCTGCCAAAGTATTTATCAGTCAAGATACCCTAACTCTTCCACCTCTAAGGCATGGTCAACCATTAACAGTATTTCCAATAATGATTAATTTTTCCTTGACACAGAAACCCTTAGGGTCTACAGGTGTCTTTGGACTAGACTCAATAGATTGGGAATTTTTCTATCAGCTTAAAATTTGATCCTGAAAAACCTCTACCCTCTTGGCAAACTGACACACAAAACATCTGGTGGGGGTAGCATGTTTGTTCCTGAAAGGCTTATTTGAAAGTATAGATAGGGGCCCAGAAATAAGGGTCTGGCCCTGTGCAGGTGCATTGTCAGAGATAAGAGAGACCCAGAACCAAACATCAAGTTGGTAAGAGTGCTGAAGTCCAATCTTGGCTTTGATCCTTGGTTTCTGACTTCTTTTAAAGAGATTTTTAATTCTACCTCTTGATCCAAAAGGAAACAAAACTGGAGACAATAAGAAAGGAAGAAAGGCTGGTCTCTGATTTCAGGGTGAAATGCATTCCTACCTCAGCTGTAGGCTGGTTCCTTTAACCTTCAAAAGAAGATAAAGACAAAACCTCAATCCCTAACATCACCGTGCAGCACCACGATCTGAAGGAATCCTCTGTAACCCAAGAAGGGTGATGAGCACAATAGCCGAGCCATCACTGTCACCAGGGACCTATGAACATCTTCAGATGATGGACAGAGAAAGGCAGCCTGCCACTTCTGCTTATGAGACCAAGAACAAGGAGCCCCTGAGAACAATCTTTCCTTCTCTACTGACCTAGAGCTGGCCATTTCAAGACCAGTCTGGACTTGAGGATGCCCCAAAAACAAATACATCAAGCTGAAGCACATGACAAAGATAACCATGTCTGGGCACTTAGTGCAAGAAGCTAATTCTAGAAGAAGCAAGACCTCTTCTGAGACAACAGTCTGAGCCTGCATGCCATCCCAGCCCCAACCTGTTCTCAGTGGCAATGACCCTTCCCATTTCTCTCCCCAAACCCTCCAGTGCCACCTCCCCTTCACTTGCCCCTCACTGGGCAGTCACTTTTTCTCCTTGGGATAATGCCCCAGTGTGTACACTACACTGTTGGTGTGCACATTTCCCAAGGAGAGTGGCAAGGGTTGGTGCCTTTGCTTGGGTTCCACCATTCTGTCCCAGGACCCCTGCTCCTACCCCATGACAGATTCAACACTCTACACTCTTTCCTTCTCTCACCATGGCAAAGGATCAGGCTTCCTCATATTCCAGCTCTCTAACATCTCCTAAAGCATTCCTGCTCATCAATGACTATTTAACAGAGAGCTGGCCCCTGAGACCCTCCTGAGCCCTCTCCTCAGCAGTCATGAAGCAGGACCCCAAGTCTCCATCTGCCTGGAGCCTGTTCTGCCTCTGATCTGGAGAAGACACAAAAGGGCAGACCGAGCCAAGAGCACGGGTGGAAAGGCTCCCAGCTCCCAGAGAGTGTCAGGGAGCTGCTCCTTGTTCCTGCCCATCTCTGCCCTTTGACTCCTTCCTGCTGCCTCCCAAGTCCCTGCAATGCCCCCCAAAGCTCCTTTACATGCTAAAAGCAAGCCCAAGATTAAACATTAGTGTTCTCTCCTAGGGTTCTCTACATATTAATAAAATGTACTTTATCTACAATTCTTCCCCATCCCACCCCAAAACCCCAAAAGACGTTTGCCAACAATATTGGAAGAAACTGCTCCAGCCACACACACGTCAGGTCTGATTCAAACCCTGGGTGGTAGAAAAGATGCCTGATGTTCTGTGGCATCTGTTTCCTCTTGAATCTGCTTGTCAGCCTTGCCAGAAAAAAAGGAACTTCTGTATGTGAACCTTATCTAGTTTCCTGTGCAAGAAAAGGACAGAGGAATAAACGGCTGAAATCCATCTAACCCCAAATATTTTAGATCAAAAATGAAGGTGAAGAGCGTGGAAAAATACTAGTAAGCACCCTACCCAGCCCACTGGTGCTGGAGCCATCTCACAATGGCGTAGACCTAGACCTTTGAGAGAGACCCAGGTCCTGCTGGTCCTTGGGACAGAGGGACTCTTCCTGTTGAGAAAGTAGGTGTGTAGAGGGCCTCTCCCACCCTGGTCTCTCCAAGAGACTGTAAGGGAGAAAGGCTGGCCAGCAGGCAGGGTCCTGGCCAGATGCTGGGCAGGAACCACCAAAGGCAATTCACACACCGCCTTCTGCTCACAGCCATGAAGCCCACCGGTGGCCAGCCAGTTCATCAAGAAACAGCGTTCACCTCCGTATTGCTCATCTTCTTCCCTAAGCACTTGCAGACTTTCAAGCCCCTCAGAGACCATCATATTGTCTTCCTGGTCTGTGTGGACCACCTGTTGCCCCAATAGCCACTGTTTTGAACCAAGATATAGAATAAAGCTGCAGAAAAAAAAATCCAAGATATAAGAACAGGTTTTTATCTGAACTACTTCTACTGCAAGGCTACCAGATCCTAAAGGGGGAAGTCAGGAAGACTGATCTCCTACAGAGTAGAGGGTGAAAAGTCCTAGGAAGCTTCCTAGTGGTCACTGCCATGTTCAAAGGCAGAGTCCAAAGGACACTGGTCCCTAGAAATGGATACACTCATCATACAGATTTGCATTCATGTGTCCACACGCAGCACTAAACAGGGTGCCTGCAACACCTCCATCCTCCATCCCATGGGTGAACGAAATTGGATTCTGCCAACTTCCTCTGCAGTCCTTAAAGGACTGAAGTAGCTCCCAGAGGTGCAGGAAGGATGCTGGCCTCCAAGGACACAGTCACAAGAAGGAAGCCATGCTGGAAGGAGAACAAGTCTGAGGCCACTGAGGAACAGGTAGGCCTTTCGTCCCTTTCCAGCCCTGGCAATGCCTCGGCAGAGCTGCCACCCAGTGGCCAGCAAAAGCACAGCTCCTGCCATTTGGTCTTTTCAGCTGAGGTAAGGGGCACTGCCAGAGGCAAGAAAAGGAGGCAGGAGTCAGCACCTTGTTAGCACAGGGCCCAGGAAAGCCCAGGGGTGGCCAGAGCACCTCAGCCACAAGCTGTGCTTCCCAGCCCTGGATGACATCCCAACAAAGCAGCTTTCCACCTCAACTTCCCTTCTTTCCTTTCCTAGCTGCAAGCCCCAGATGGCTTCAGGGCCTAATTCATCCTAATGTGCAGCAGCCCTGATGCTCCATATTCACATTGCACCCCAGGACCTGGGCTGGACATCCTGAAAGAGAAGTCACACACTTCAAGAGGGGGACAGAGGCCACTGTGACCCACTGTGAGCCTCACATCTCACACCAGCTGACAGTTCAGGCAGGCCTGCTCCTGACAGCCCCTGGGAGACGCCCCAGGAGCAGCCCATTGTGGCAGAGTGACAGAGGTAGCATCACCACTGAAAGGATCACAGAGAGCCACCCAGCTCTACTCTTAACTTTGCCAGAGCTGCTACCCAGGGGTCAAGTGGATTCTCGGGCTCCAGAGGAAGGCATCTGGTGTTCACCCCAGGCCCACAGCTAGTCCCAGAGACAGAAACCACCCTCTGCACCTCTTTCACCCATGTCCAGAAATGAACTGTAATGGTGTGGCTTGCATGGTGGAGCGAGAACCCCGCTCACTAGGAAAGAGAAGGAAGCACCAGGCCTGGCTGGCAGAGACAGTATCTGTCCCCAAGATGGAAGCTCCAGCAAAAGGACCAGCTTCCTAGGCCTTGGAGGCCACACCTCACCTCTGCCACTGAGCCAAGCCACTGGCAGCTACAGTGAGACCAGCAGAAGCCTGCTAGGGCTCTGACATGGCCGATGTCCAAGCAGGTCACTGGGGAGAGATCCATGTCCCCAAACCACAGGACAGCAACACCAAGAAGAAAACACTTCCAGGAACCCGGTGGCACCTGCCATCCTGGGCCAGACCAAGCTACAGGAGCAGGGGATGGTGAGCGAGGACACACTCTCCACCCAACCCTCGGCCCAGTGACCTGCTGGGAAAACAGGGATACTCCTGAACAGGAAGACTGCCTTGCGAAAGCTTCTGGGTGCTGACGGTTTTAAGTAGGACAAGATTTTGGCAGGAGGAGGACTAGGGCCAGGTCCCCAGCTACCACCCCTCCCACCTTCACTCCTAAGCTTGGGCCAGCTCGCCTTCGGCGTCCTGGGGAAGGAGCACCCTCACTTCACCAGAGCCCACGCTACAGGAGTGTGGGTTCTGAGGAGGGAGGAGGACCCCAGCAAAGCAGGGCAGCAGGCAGGCATGGTGAGGATGCAGAGGACTGGCGGGTGGCTCTGCACAAGTGGCAATTAATCAATCTGGAGAATTAGCTTCCACAAGAGAAAAGGAGGAGCCGATCAGCATGGCGGAGCAGCGCCCCAGAGAGCTAAGTAGAGACGGATATAAATAGAGCCTCAGCAGCTTGGGGCTCTGCACAGGTGGCTCCAGATGAGAGGACCTTTGGCTGCAGGGCTCCGGGCCCAGGCTGGACCAAAAGGAACTGAGGCATGGTCACGTGGGCTCGGGCATGTGCACCAGGGCCCTGCCTGTCTACCCCACCACTAGGCAGCTTACATTTCTGAAGTGTGAGACAAACTGTGGAGAAGAAAGACACCAGGCTGGCCCTACGCCTGCTTACCCTTTCCTTACCAGCAACCAAGCAATAAAAGCTTATGTTTGTTCAGTGGTAACTCACTGGTAACCCCAGCTGGTTATCTCAGCAGGGCCTCATTTCTGCTCTGGATGGAGGAAGCCAAAGAGGACAATGGTGAATTCAGCCAAGAGGCATGAACTCTGTTTCGACAGGAACAGTCCCCCAAGACAGACAAGAGGGTGCCCCGCCAACCATGGCCATCCCTACTCACAAACCCCAGCTGTCCACTATGCTCCTCCTTTCCATGGACCAGAGAAGGAAACAGCACTTTGCTGCAATGTACATATATATACACATAGAGAAACCCACCAACTACATACATGTGCATTTGTATCTATATCTATATATATGTGGAGTCTGGAAGATGGGACAGAGGTCCAGCCCTCTCCCACAACTCAAAAAACTGAAACAGAAGCAGAGCAGTAAAAGCCATTGCTTTCCTCTTCTTCACTTCCAAAGACATCTGAAGAGGTGAGAAAATTCCACCTAAGTGAAGAGGGAGAGGTGGGACAGAGCCAGATGACTTCCTGTCACCGATTGACCACAGGCAGAAGGTTTGCCCCCAGCCTGTCCTGCAGATGAGGCCAGGTGGCTAGGACCTGGGGGAGAAGGGCCAAGCCGGACACTGAGCCATCCCTTGGTGGACAGAGGGGGACAAGGCCCCCCTCATGAAACCCCTCCCTACCTGCGGCCCCACCCTGCCCTGGGGACACTTAGAGTAGTGTGGAGTCACAGCAGAGTGGCGTGGCCTGGGTCATCCTGATCCACGCTGTTGAGGATAGCCGTCTGGTCTTCTGGAAGCTGGCGGTGGCACAAGTCTGAGAGCCGGGCAAAGGGGTCAGGACGAGAGTGTCTCTTCTTCTTTCGGAGGCAGACAGCTTCATCGGGCCACAGAACCTGAGAGTTGGGAAGCTGCTGAGCCTGAGAGGCAGAACCGTCTAAAGATGAGAAAACAGACACACAAAAGAAGAGAAAGGGGATGAAAAGGCCGGAGTGCACACTCTAAGCTTCCAATACTGAAATAAGAGATCATCTCAGCACATGGGACTTGAGACCAAACCACTACAGAGAATACACCTTCTTGTCTGCTACAACGACAGACAGCCCAGCCCTGCTCCCTTGTTTTCATGAGTCAGGGAAGGGAGGTGGAGATGATTCTTCTTTCTGTAAATTCACAGATCTCCCTGATTAATCTATAAATGTTTCCTTTGCAGTGCCTCTTCTAGGTGCCAGGAATCAGGGCTTCTAAGAATGGGTGGGAACTCTACATTTTTCTCACTTACCCCAAGCCATAACAGATTTTAATGACATGCAATAGAGTCAGGGTGGGACTCTGGATGGCCTGCCATGGCTACTCTTCCACCTAGTGGCCCTTCTGGGGACACAGAAGAAAAGACTCTGTTTTCTAGATTATATTTAGTAAATGAGCAAGGAGGAAGGAGGGGCAAACTGTCAAAACATAAGAAATACCAAAAAAAGTTTTCAGATTCTGACAAAGAAGGATAAAATAGGGTCCCATGATAACCAATGACCGAGGCACTGCTCCTATCCCCTGAAGGTTAGTTCTTTAAGGATGTCTGAGATTCTGAGCCTTCCCCAGATATGAGGGGAAATTATTCCCATTCGAAGGTGAACCCGGAGTCGAGAGTAAATGCGGTATGTCCCAGAGGTCATCACAGAGAGGCTGCAAAGACAAGCAGGGTGTCAAGGACTCTGAAATCTGTTTTGGCGGCAAGGAGAAGCTTCTGGAAGGTTTCCATCATAAGTGTGTGCGCACACACACACACATACTGTCACATTCTCTGAAGCTATGGTGACTGTGCAGAACATGCTGTCGGAGGAGCATGGACTGGGACCCAGGGATACTGCCAGGTTCTGCAGCAGCCCAGGAAGAAAAGGGAGCTCACTCTGCAGTTTTGGTAGCGTAGACAGCAAAAGTGGCAAGATTCTGGACATATTATTGAGGCTGAGGCAATAGACCTTTCCAAGTGGATTCAGTGTAACTGAGAGGGCAAGAGAAGAATGCAGGAGGAAGCCGCCTGAGCAACTGGGTAGGAAGCAGCACAACTTACTAAACTGGAGAAGACAGGTGAAGCAGATTTGTAAAAGATAAGCCACAATTCTACTTGGGACACTTTGCAGGCTTATAAAACATCTAAGTGCAAGTTCAACAGTCAACTGCAAATATGAACTTGACCTCAAAGAAGATACTTGGACTGAAGACAGACATTTGAGAGCTGTCAAAACAGAACAGGTACCAGAACCACTCTCACTACAAGTGAGAACATAAACATCCACTGTAGCTTATTCTCCAATAAGCAAAGAAATTTGACTTATTATAAATTAAAGTCATCACCACATAACAATGGCATTTGTTGATGGTGGCCCCACAGATCACACCACCCAGTGATACCCTGGCCATCCTAGTTGTGTACGCACACTGTGTGATGCTCATTCAGTGACAAAACAGGTTAACAATGCAATCCTCAGAATGTCCTTATCACTAGGTGACACGTGACTGACTATACATGCACTCACACACATATATAGGACAGGTAGGAAGGTAGACAGACAGACAGACAGACAGACAGACAGGTCTTAAATTATAATGGGTTTAAGTTGGTCGAAAATTCAGCTTTGGGCTCCAATTTCTTACCCAAGCCGTAAAATATTCATTTTCTTTTTCTCTGCCTCAGTATTTCCACCTATAAACTGGTAGGAAACTGATGCCTGCCCCCAAGGCTAAATTCTTGATTGGCCATCACCATCTCCCAGCAATGCAGTAGGCTTCACCTCTGCGTAACACTTTCTTCCATAACTCTAGCTCTAAGGAAAGTTACTCTACAGTTGTTATCAAAGATCTGCAAGGAAACTGCTGAGCATTCTTCCTTGACAGTCTGCTATAATATTCCTAGAGCCATCAGCAAAGAGAATTTGATAAATATTAAGGAATTTTCTAAAAGAGGGCTAAATTATTTTTACATTGTCTTAAAAGGTATCAGTCACTGCTGGATAACCACAAGATATACTTCAGTGGAGTTGCCCTGTATGTAGTAGGGAAACCTCACTCCATCTACAAAGAAAAGTCTGGTCACCCTGCAGAGGGTAGTCCCATGCCATATGTACCCCAAGCCCTATCACTCCCTTGTCAACCAGAAGGCTTGAAGTAATACAAGAGAAATAAATACATAAGATTGGGACATTTTCAAGTGTGCTGTAGAATGGGAAAATATACATATATATATATATATACACTATTTACGTTGTTAAGAAACACATTAAAACCATATCTGGTATTTTCTAAAGCTGTAGGACAGAAGAGGCTCTGCAGGCTCACAAACCGTAGAGAGATGGGTCCCTAGCTGGGGGAGGGGCTGGGAGGGAGGGGAAGGCAATCAGATTATCACCTTTCTTGCTTTCTACATAAAATCATTTGTGATTACTTGAAAATGAATGGTTAAAAGGAAATCAAGAACAAGAGAAGTTGGTGGATTCAATTCTAGAAAAGCCCAGGCTGGGAGCCTGGCCCCAATAATCCTCAACCTTAAGGACAAAGCCAGGTGGAAAGAGGCACAGATGCTTCCCACCATTTACCGGATTGTTTCTTTGACTTCGAGGAGCCCTTGGATGACTTTTTGGGCTTCTTTATCCGTTGGTATTTCAGAGCCTCCAGCCTCTCAGGTGCAGCAGCATTCCCGGGAGCAGGTGGGAGTATTCTGCAAGGGACAATTAGAGAGGTACAGGTCAGCTCCCGGAGGCGGGGAGCTTTGGAAGAGGACTGGAAGAAAGCCAAAGAGCTGGTCCACAGAAGGACAGAGCCCAGGAGATGGAGTCCAAGGTGTCCACTATGGTCCCTTGACACCTGCCTTGCTATTGCTCCTGGAAGGGAGAAAACCCAGAAAGCTCCAACAACAGGTGGCCTACCTCAGGTGGGAACCAAGCTGTAGAGTGATGAGAAGACCCTAGGAAAGGGAGAGACAGTCTTTAATAGTAAGCCCCATCACATCACTCAAGCTGGGATGAGTATGGGTCAAAACAGAAGCAGGCTCAATGTCTGCAGTTCCTAGAAGTCATCACAATTAAGACCTTCAACTGAAAAGTAAAAGAGCAGATTAAAGCAGAAGGCAAGCAATTCCAATCCCATTTAACTGTCCACCAACCCCAGAAGGGGGTGGGCTAAGTGAGAAACCCAATGCCTACATCAGTGGAAACTCCATAAAGCCCAGCTTCACTGATCTTCCCATTCATCTGCAAGATGCAGCTGGAACCTCCGCAGTGATGGCGACAAGCTCTTGTCGTAGGCCAACATAGCAGAAGTGTTGCCTACTTGACCCTTTGCAGATGAGGCTCAGATTCACTGGGTCTTGTAAGAAGACAGAAGAAGGAAGATTATGACAGGGTGTTCCAATTTACAGCCCTCACAAAGCCCTTGCTGTTGGTCACAAGCATCCAGTGAATGCTATATATTAAGCCTCAACAGAGATGCTGAGGTTGCTGGCAGAGAAGACCCCTGCATACAGGTCTCTCTTTCTCCGCTCCTGCTTGGGAACAGACATCATCATTTGTCTGATAGATTGACTGTATGGTGAAGACACAGACAAATATTTAACCAGAGTCCTGTAGCGCGGGTATCACAGGGGATGAAAGCAAACTGAGAGGACAGTAGTGTAAGACAATTGTGCATTTGGAACAGAACTTTTCAAGAGTCATAAAAGAAGAAAACCTAGAAAAATGTTATCCATTTCATTTCTTCTCAAAGTAAGCCAACTTGGAGCCTGAGGAATAAAGGGTAAAGCAGGGAGAGGGCACTCTTTCTTTCTACCAGCACGTATGGGCGCATGATCAGAGAAGTAGGGATGTTCTGGGTTATGGCGGATGGAAATAACATGCTCTTCCCTTCCTCAACACCCACATCTCCCTCTCCCATCTCCACCACAATTAGGTTTTGGTAAATCCTGATCAAAAGACAGCCTATAGGGGCTGGGGATTTAGCTCAGTGGTTTCACCACCTGCTGTGCAAGCACAAGGACCTGAGTTCAATCCCTGGTACCAAAAAAAAAAAAAAAAAAAAGAAAAAGACAGCCTATGAGGACCAAGTCCCCAAATGTGAGTGAGGCACCTGAAGTCATTAAAAAAAATAAATAAAGATGAAAAGACTGCAACCCCATCTCCACCACATCAGATGTCCCCGCGAGCATGGAGAAGAGACTTCCAGACACAGTGGAGGTAAGCCTCTGGTCTCTGGGTTCTCCTGACATTACTGGCCATAGAGCAACCTCCATCTTCTTTGATGGGTATCATTCTAGAGTCTTTCAGAGCATAAAGTACCAAGAAGCTCCCTCAAAGTTCAAGTCAGAGACGTCTTCTTGACTCTCCACAGCCTGAACAGTAGCACCAAGCACCCTATGTGGGCCCACACCTCTCACAGAGAAGTTATCCAGCTCCAGAACAGAAATCAGGTCTTCCCCAAAGACCCAGTATGCCAATGACCCATTCCTTCATCTTCTACAAAGACCCGCAGAGATCTATGGTGGGAGCAGCAACTAGAAAGGAATTTGGAGGCAAAGGGCAGGAGACAGCCTGCCTTCCCGAGGCTGGGGAAATGTCCTGATCCCCTCTTGGCCATGACCAGGGCTTCTTCATGCTCCCTAAAAGGAAGATCAAAGGTATGAGTCTACCTGTTCAGTTTCCCCACTTCCTGGTCCTGGCCAGCCTCTTCAGAAACACTATACAAGCTGAGCGATGGATGGTCTGAGGTGGCACATGATAGGCAAGGACAGTGGCCACCAACAGAGCCCTGGATAATCCCAGTTACAACAGTCTCAATTACCCCCAACCAACAGGCAGAAGCAGTGACATGGAGGGCATTTCCTCCTCTTCTCCTTAACTACCTGAAGGCAAACTCGACTTGCCTGGTGAGATATTGTGGGTAGGAGGCAGCAGAAACTCACTCGTGGACTTTCTATAGATAGGGAAAAGATGAATCCATTCTCTGTGTACTGCATAGAAAGCCAGGAGTTCGCAGGTCAGTCCCAACTAGCCTATAATAAATGACTCCTCCCCAGTGAGGTCAGTGCACAGCAGGAAGCTGTACAGGGCAGCACTAAAAGTTCTGTCTTCAAACCAGGTGAAACTTCCAAGGGGTTATTACTATTATAACCAACATATGATTATTATCATTTTCATCATTAACGTGTTTACCACTTACCAGGCTGGGCACCGTCCTATGTTCAGTACAGTTGTCTCTAATGTCTACAACAACCCGCAGAGCTGAATACTACATTGATCCCATTTTTTATATGGAGAAACTGAAGTTTAGACAGGCTTAGCAACTTATCCAACAATCTGACTCTAGCATTTTGCTAAACTGCTCTTTTTTCTTCCAATAGACACAGGTGTAGAAGCTACAATAGAACAACACTGCTCCCACACTACATGTGAGAAATAAAGCTGCCCTGCAATAGACATGCTGATGTCCTGTGCTTCAGGGTCAGAGCCAGGTAAGTAAGACATACCAGGAGGGGGAAACCAACTGAAGTTATGGCTTTGGGCAAAAATTCCCAAACAGTAATGATCTATGGAGAACAAGAAGCCAATTTTCCCTTGAGAACCAGCCAAACTCCAAACCTTCCAGGACACCTGCTGCCCAGCTATTTCAGCTCCTGGCTCAGCACTCAAACACGGCAATGTGACAGAAGAAGGTTCCCAGATGCACCAGGACACTCATCTAATGCCAAAGGCAAAAATAAAAGCAAGTGTCTAGCAGGACAGGTGAAAGGAAGGGGCTAAGCAAAATGGGTCTATTTTTGATAAATTATACAGAAAAGATATGTGAAATACGTTCCTTCAGACTTTACCAACTGCACGGAAAGCCCTCTGGAGCCAGATTCCCTCCCCTTTTTGGCATGGGGACCATGTCCCTGTCAATGCCAAGCCTAGCTGGAGCCTTTCTGGTTGTGAAGTCTTTGGTGCTGTCTCATATAAGAAGGTGAGATGAAGCAACTCCTTCCTAACCCTGGAATAAAGCTGTGAAGTAACCAGAATCTGACCTGTGGAAGGCCGTTTACAATACAACCTGCCCATGGGCACTCTTAAGAAGCTGAGGTCTGAGATCTCCTTCCTATCGGCCTAAATTCATCTGAAAACGCAGGAATGCTGTAAATCCTGGGGTTCCTCTTCTCTCAGGAAGTAAAGGTTCTACGGAAAGATGAAAGCATCAAAGTCTATGGTCTTTTCTGGGTCCCCACTTCCCATAAATCCCAGTTCCCTAATTATTAAAACTTAATTGCCAGGAATTAACTGATCTCCCTCCCATAAGACGTCTTATGGCTTAGTTCTCTGCTTACTTAGGGTAGCTGAGGGAAGAGGCAACCAGACACAAGAAGGAGGCAAACCTCAGGACAGGAAAGACAAAACCCATTTGTACACATTTTCCCTCGATTCCCTAAGGATGGACTATTATGACAAAGTTCCTAATCCTCCAGCCACCAGGCTGAGGCAATGACACAAAGGGCACTTCTTTCTCCTCTCTTCACCACCTGAGAACAAACTCCACTTGCCTGGTGCGACACTGTGGCTAAGAGGAGGCAGAGGAAACCCACTCATGTACATGTTCTGGCTCTGGAAAAGGTGAACCCATTCCCCATGGACTGCATGGACTGCTGAGAGTTTGCAGGTCAGCCCCAACCAGCCACACACACACAGGTGGACTCTCTCCAGTGGGTCAGCATAAAGAACTCAGGAGGGGCTCCGATCCAAATGGGAGTTCCCTTCTATGGCTCACCTAAGAAGAGGGGGCTACCTCCTGCTTCCAGAGCCCGGTGTCACTGAGGTCACAGCAGATTTTAAGGGAAAGGGCACCAGACAAAGACATGAGGGGTAGAGGTACACCAGATGGGAGCTGGGCAATGGCTCAGCCCCCAGCCATCCACAGAAGTACAGGTCCACACTGAACAACTCCCCACACTGAGATGGGAGTTGGGAAGAGGAAAAAAGGGGGAGAGAGAACAGAGGAAAGGTGGGGGAAACAACAAGAGTGGCAGAAGGAATAGGAGAAATCAACGGGAAAGAAACAGCGCGAACGGACATCGACAGGAGGTGTCACAACTTCTCCAAGCGGGACGGAGAGGAAATACATGCAAAGGCATGGCGTGAAGGTGGCGTCTGCAAAGGAGCCGCCATCTCCCCATGGCCCCAGCAGCTCTTGCACCCCAGGGAGGTTCTTAGCAAGCAGGAGAATGAGCAGAGGCTCCTGTTGACCAGCACCATGAAGGTCTAACTCAGAGGAGGTGGGAGGACTTCCTTCTCCTAGGCTGGGGACACTGGCCAGGCCCGGGAGAAGAACAACAGTCCCTCGTCGCTGCCCCTGGTTTCTGGGTTTGCCACAGCAGTGGTAGGGTAACTAGGTTCGCTCGGATGGGGGAGCACTGAAGAATGGGGGAGTGTGGTAGGAAGGGACAGGAGGGAAGTAACAGGTGGGAAGGGAGTTGAGATACTTGGCAAAAGCTAGGATGAGAGCAGGTCTAAAGCGACTGTGACCCTCAGGGCAAGAGAAGTCCTAACTGGAGAGGTTGGGAAGGTACAGGGCAGCTTCCACCTCTCTCCCCCACAGCATCCACACAGGAGGCTACAGGAGGCCACGCAGCAGGTGAGCTCATAATGCCCTTGGGCTCCTGCCAGTGCTGGTTGACTGCAGTGTGGCACCAGACAGCCTCACACACAGTCCTGGGGCCTCGTGGCCTCGGACAGTTCTACAAGGCAGCTGTCTCTATGGGGGTCGCTGTTCAAAGTGAGATGTATAGCCCTGAGTTAGGAAAGTTGGCCTCCCTGGGCATGTTGAGGTGGGAAGGGACACAGCTACTGGCAGCCCACTGCACGCAGATGGAAGGCTCCCCTTCTGCATCCAGAAAGCAGGACAGCGTGCGTGCTCCCGAGGCACAAGCAGAGTCCAGGCCAAAAAGTCACATCTCTGTGGGTCACCCTGAGCCTCTTTGAGAGATCTGAGGGTCTGATAGTGGCCACACCTCTTTGGCCTGCCCTGGAGGGAGGCAGAGTGAGAGCTGGCCACACTGGGATAGGGGCAGTGTTCTCCTCTCAGCTCCCTTCTGCCTGGGGGAAGCCCACTTTCCCCAGGGGAGCTACTGCCAAGACCCCTTAACAATATAACTCCAGGAGGACAGCAAAGCTACTGCAGGGTCCTTGAAAGCAATTAGGACTGGAGAGGAGGTCACACTTCAGTCCTCTAACCAAGAACCTGCTGCAGGATGCAAGGAGCATGAGGAAGTGGTGACATTTTGTCACCCCCGCCCCAACAGGACCAGAGCCCACCTGACCCTGAGGAAGCCCCAAATGTTAGGGGGACTCCTGACTCCTTGAGATGACCTAGAATCACTAAGATCCCAAGAATGCAGAGAAGAAACACAAGCCCAGGGTAAGATCTAAGCGTCTAGGGCTAGGTGAGGAAGGGAGAACTATGCCTGAGGCTGCTGGGAAAACAGGGCAGAACTGTGCAGGGTAGTGAGGGAGGATCCTGAACATCAGTGTGGCTCACAGAGGGCCTGAGAGTGCAGAGGCAAAGCAGATTCTGGTCCTTCGGGTGCATGCAGAGTCCCGGCTGCCAAGGGAGGCTCTAGATGTCGGCAGCAGGATGAGAGGGGACCGCAGGGGCTCTGGGAGGGGCTGGATGTGGACTGGGAGGCTAAAAGCTGCAGCCAGATGGTGCTGGGCATGGCCCAGGGGGCAGCTGGAGCAGCCCAGACAGCACGATGTGGGGAACCCAGAAGCCATGGGAATCGAGGAGTGGCAGCTGTCCCCACGGGCAGTGAGGGGATGTGATTTGGATCCCCTGTCAAGGAAGCAATGGCCCTGCGGAAGCCCCGTCCGCTGCCCACCCCCACCCGGCCCAGCCGAGGAGCTCCCTTACCTATTGAGCTGAGGAGAGGCTTGTCTCGACAACACTGCCCAGATAGCTGAGATCAATCAGAAACAAAGCAGTTACCAACAAGGCTGGGGGAACCACCCACGCACACCCAGAGGGGAGGGGCACAGTGAGCAGAGTCCCACAGGCGAGGCCAGAGAATGGGTGAGGGAGGAGAGGAGAGAGACGGAGAACCAGACGCATGATGGAACAAAGCAGGTGAGCGTGCTGCACAAAGCACAGACAGGGGCGACGACAGCATCCTGCAGACAGAGGCGGGCGCCCTCCTAGAGCTCTCTTCCACCCCAGCCACACGCTGCTCTACCCACAGAGCGCCCACCTGGTGGGTATGGAGGGTAGAGGTGACCTTGCCCTTCCAGGTACCAGAGAGGGTGGGAGGGGGTGGGGCGGGGGAGGGCGCCAGCTTCGGCCTCCCAGGCCACCCCATCCTCACCCACCAGGACAGCCTCCTCTGGAACTGCTCCCATCCACAGGCTACTACATCCAGAAGAGACCAAAGTACAAACCAGAGAGGGGGAGAGGGAGGGAGAGAGGAAGAGTGGGCGAGGTGGGCACAGAGTGGTGGCCGGCTCTTCTGAGCAAGTCAGGTGAACCCAAAGGCGATGGAGAAGGAAGAAGGCGGACGAGAGACTAACTGGAGAAGGGAGGACAGGCAAGGAGGTGGAGGAGGGGGCAGGAAGACAGAAGAAGAGGCGCAGGTGGGCGTCCAGGCCGCTCTGGTACCTGGAACACCAGCTGCTACAGTTTAGAGTGCTCTCTCTCGGGCGGGCTGATCGCAGGGGCGTGTCTGTCTGTCTGTCTGTCTCTCTGCAGCTTCCTGCGAGGTACACAGGTGTGTGGGGGGATGTGGCTCCTGGCACACAAAGCCTGAGATTTCCCTCCCATCCCAGCCTCCAGGATGCACCATTCTTGGAGAGGCTGTGGACAGGGGCTGGCCAGTGCTCACTCATTAGGGGAGCTGGGGGCAGGCGTTCAGAGCAGGTGGCTCCTGGCTCCAGGGTCCTGCTTGTAAGGAGGGGCCAGGGAAAGGAGGAAGTGGGACACAGGTCTATGGGCAACACCAGGGAACCTGTCCCCAGCAGCAAGATCACGGGCACACAGAGGGCCTGGATCCCAGGCTACCACTTTCGGAGTCCCCCTCTGATTCACCACGGCCCCTCCCTTTCCCACGATCCCTGGTCAGCTGTGGGCCTCCAATGAGCTCAGGGCTGGGTGGAGAAAACCCCTTAGCTCCTCATGGGCACACCTGAGCCCACCCTGGCCCTGTGACCACACCCTGCCAATGCAGCGGCCAGCACTCCTGCCCAAGAGATGCCGCAGCCTGTTCACGCGAGCCCCGTCCTGGGGTGGTGGAAGGCAGTGGGCAGGGTGAGGCATGGGGAGGAGGTGGGGAGGGGTGGCCCATGGCAGCTCACACTCACCCTGAAGTAGGTAACGTTGTTGGGGGCTCGGGCCGGATCAGCTCCTCCCCCATCCTCCGAGGGGAAGGTGTCTGTCCAAACACATCCAGGTTGTCCCCGGGCGCTGCAGGGGCAGGGCCCGGTGGAGGGGAGGGGTAGCCTGTGGCCAGAGTGGTGAAGCCCATGGCAGGCCTGTAGCTGGGGCTCCCGCTGCGGCTGCTCTGGGAAGGGGAACCAGTGGATGGCGTGGACTTGCGAGAGAAGCTGACCGCAGCGGGCGGCTGCAGGGTGATCTCTGACATCTCCGCCTGCTGCAGGAGGCCCGGACGAGGCCGAGCACGAGCAGCGAGCTCAGGGGAGCCAGTGCGGGAGCTGAGGGGGCTTTGGGTCAGAGGTGAGAGCCGAGAGGGCTGTAGCACCACTTGATGTAAACTGGGCTCGGCGCGCCGGGCCTGCCGGGGGCTGGGCCGGGGCCGGGGCTGGGGCTCATACCACCGAGTGTCCAGGCCAAATGTGCTGGGGCCACCATGCCCCCCCGGCTCAGCTGGCTCGGGGTAAGGCAACACAGGTATGCCCATACCTTGGCTGGTATGTCTCAGCTGCCCCTGGCTAGCCAAGGATTGCATGGGTCTGTCCTGCCACTTGGCTGTTGGGGGCGCCGGGACAGGGCCCCTGCCAGGAGACTTGCCTGCCCAACTCTTGGGCGCCTCCAGAGACAGCATGCCCGGGTAGGCTGCAGGCACCTGCAGGGAGGTGGGGGGCAGTCCTCGAGGCAGGCAGGGCTGGGGCTGCAGACTCTCGGCCACATCACGGGCGTGCAGCTGGTGGGGGAACATCATGGCTGGGGCTTCCAGGGCCCCGAAGGGGAATTCTGGCGGGCCCCAGGGCTCAGGGGAACGCCCTCCCGTAGGTGTCTGAGTCAAGGGCAGAGTGCTGTTGGAAGCATTTTCTCCATTTTCCTCTGGGATGGTAGGGTGGCCAAAAGGCCCCTCAGTGTGCAGGGGTGGGGATGACATGACCGAGCTCAGGGGGCTGCCCACTTCCGGCATGTAGAAGGGCGGTGGTTCTACCTCCCCAGGGCTGCTGCTGCTGAGGTACCCATAATACTGCCCATGGTGGAAGGGCCGGGGCGCTGGGGGCCTGGCCTGGCCCGTGGCCTGCAGCCGGCCTCCCAGGCCACTGGGCCCCTCAAGCCCACGGGGCTGGAAGCGAGGACTGTATGCTGGTGGAGGCAGGTAGGACTCCTGGCTGGAAGACAGAGGGGTCAGCTGAGACTTCAGGGCAGCCACAGATGTGGGCACCAGGGGGTCCTCATTCTCCTCATCAGACTGCCGGAACTCAGGGTACATGTCTGTCTCCTCCGCAAAGGGGAAGCCCTCAATGCGCCGGGTCTTCATTGAGGGCTCAATCTCAGAGGGGTCCATCACGAAGCGGCCGTCCGGACCTCTGCTGATCAGCTCAATGGGGGTGGTGGCCTCAGCCTCGGCCTCGGCCTTGGCCACACTGTACTTTCTGCTGCTGATGGCCCGCTTGGTTTTCTTGTACAAGGACAGCTCCTTCTCCCGGGTGGGGCTCAGCATCCTCTTGGCAGCAGGTTGGCCCTGGTCATCAGAGGACTCGGACGGGGCACGGAGCGTGCGGATGCTCTCTGGACTCACCTTGCCAGAGGACAAGCTGCGGGCAGAGAGTAAGGCTGTGAGGGCTATGCACCGCCCCCCAACGGCTTCTTCCCCTTTGGATGACCACTAACTCCAGGAAGGCAACGCTGAGGAAAGGGGCCTGAGGGGCTGTGTGCTTCGATGAGAAACACTCTGGCCACCACCAGGCCATCTAGACTGTCCACTTTGGAAGGAAGAACCACAAGCTCCTTTGCCACATCCTGCCCCTCATTTGGCACATGCTGTCTAAGCACACCTCCAGCATCCTTTCCAGGCTGGTCAAGGAATACAGTTCATTTTAATACTGACTTAAAACATATTAAGAAGGTAAATCTGCTAGGACGATAAAAATTATAGAAAAACATCATAAGGCTAAAGAGAAACGAAGGACCGGCTAGTTTTGATCATCTACCACTCCCTCGAGCTCTGTGTACTGTTTAAAATTAACACACAGCCCAGTTTACAGGAAACAACTTAGAAGAAGGGCAGTGGGCCCAACCACGGCAATTGCTCACTGGTGCCCAGCCTCCCCCTGCTACCACATACCACCAGCCGCCCGAAACACTTACGGAGATTCCAGGCTCTTTCTGCAGTGGGTGATGGACAGTGGGGGGTCTGCAAGGGAAAATCGGGAGGGAGCCCACTTAGGCCTGACCCACTGGTGTCAAAGGCAGGGCCTGAGCAAAGCCACAGAGGGAAGTGTCCAGCTCAGAGGCCTGCAACCATCACCAGGCGGCCCTCCCTCCAGCTCACTTACCCCAGCCCCCACCGCCCCTGCCTTCCTCCCTCGGTCCAAACAAGTCCCCTGCAGCTCCACCTATGAGATCCCAGCTCCCCTATTTCCACTCCCAGGGAGCCCATGCTGTCAGTGGTCCCCTCTCCTCATGGGGAGCACTTGACACAGAGCCAGGTGGAGCAGGGGGAGTCGGCACACACCCACCTTTCTTTCGCTTGAGCTTGCGCTTGCGCTGCTTGTTGACAAAGCAGGCGGCCAGAGTGCTGAACAGGATGGCAGCTGCCAAGAAGCAGATGGTAGCAACGATTCCAGCCAACACAGGCCGGGCCAGCCCATCATCAGTCAGGTCTGGCTGCGGGAAGATGTCTGCAAGGAGGGTCAGAGTGCTGGTGAGTCCCTTCTCTGCCCCATATCCCCAGGCTGTGCACCCCACAGTGCTGGGGCTCAGCTGCACACTCTGTGCCACACTGAGGAGGTCTGCGTGCCCTGTGAGAAGGGAGAAGGGGAGTGTGCAGAAGCCCAGTAACTTCTGCAGAGCGTGGGGATGGACAATCAGTCAGCAGTGATATCTGCCTGGTGCTCTACATGTGCAGAGAACTCGGATGTGTGTTGTCAGATCTTCTCCTTAGCGCAAGGAGACAGCACACGTAGTTGCTCTCAGTCTCTAAAGCACACTGGCATGTGCTGAGTGCAAGCTCACGTTATCAGTGCCCTAACCAGAATCCGGCTGTCCTGACCTCTAGTCCAGGATTTTCTGCTTTCCCTGCTCTCTCCCAGAGCTCAGAGAGGAAGGCATCTTGAGAGCAAAGTCTTAGAGCAAGGACAGGGATTGTTGCAAAGAACTGAGCCATCCACTGCCTAACTGTTCCCAGGACAGTCATGCAACTTACTTCCTTCAGCAAGGGCAGGCCTTGGGCATCTGCACTGCAGAAGATGCTTGTGTTGGCTGGGACAGTAGCAACAGGATCAGTGCTCCCATTTTACAGGTGAAAATTTGACTTTGTGCCCAAATGCAGAGCTAACGAATGGCAGAGCCAGGACTAGGCCCTGTCTATTGCACCAGACTCAGGGCGGTTCAGTCAGTAAGGGCCATGTGCGCAGGTCCATCAAAGGGAAAACCGACGCACCCTGATATACCTGGCCAGTGTGCACTACTAGGTCAGTAATAATGATGGATAAAAATAACCCAAATTATGCCAATGAGTTGAGAGGAAAAGAACACCACGGCCTTTGGAGACAGGAGCCTTAATGTTGGGAAATGCTGAGGTGACCACGTCCTGGTTGGCCTGTGAGGAATCCTTAGACAAGGCACGCTTCCTAACAAGAGCCGAGCATAAAGCTATGAGCACAGAAAAGTTCATGGAAATGAGCCCCAGAATGCTGCAGCCTTCTGCTCTCTTCCTTGCTCCTCCACCTCTGAGTGTAAGCCCTGGAGGGGAGCCAAGGCAGAAGTGAGTTCAGTTCTGCTGCCTATAGGAGGCGGCTGTGTTTCACCAAAAGAGCCCCAGGGTGCCTACCAGGAGACAGAACTCACACTCCTCCCAGGATCCCTGGAGCCCACAGCTCTCTGCTCCCCATGCCAGCGCTTCTGTAGCTCCACAGGGCTTGCTGCATGAGCTTCTTGGCCAAGATCCTTGCCCCCTGGGCCCGGAAGTCTCAGTACACACAGTGCCTACAGAAGTGGTGCCACTGCTGGCTTACTAGGCAAGAGCCCCTTCTGTACCAAGGACACCACTTCCCGGGGGGGACACGGCTATGTCTCGGGATTGGAGCTAGAGAGAAGACATGTAGAAATGGGACGGGTGCCAAGAGAAAGAGCGATAAATGCAGAAAATGCCAGGGAGTTGGCTTTATTTAGCCTGAAAAAATCTAGGGAGAGGAAGGAAGGGAGGAAAACAACACCAAACAACAATTTTCCAGTAAAACCCACGTAATTATAAAGAGGCCTATAACAGGCATCCTACAAACACTTGTTGACCGGCTGGCTCCTATCCTCCAATCCACTGCCCCACCCCCATCGGAGCACAGCACTCGAGGAGACAGCAAACATGGGAGAAGTAACATTACCAGGGCTCTTTTTGATGACTGTAATGAGAAGATTGGTTGAATTTCTTTCTGTGGCTGTACTACAGAACTGTCAAAACCTAGCCCTTCAGTGGGGTACAATACCACGAGTCACAGAAGCACGAATCTCAGCGGCTTCAGAGATGCTACAACTTGTATAGCTTCTGCTGGCCACCTCCTTAATTCCGCCCCAACTGTCCTCCGGCCTTCAACTCCCCCTACACACACATACCTGTGCTGGAGACACCGGCAATGTTGCTGGGCTCGCTGATCAGGTCCTGCATGACGGCCAGAACCCGGAACTCATACCAGGTGTCCTACAGCCACAGGGACAATACCCGGTCAGCCAAGGCACCCAGGATGACCACCATCCCTGCCACCACTTAACCTGCACGGGACTTCCAGGGAACAGGACCCCAGAGCACCAGGGTCCTAGTAAGAGCTTCCTGGCCAGTGATGGGCAGCACTGGACACTGCTGTGGGGTAAATGTTCCCACTGATCTCAAGCTACGAACGTGAGGTCGCTAAGAGTTGGGAAGACATGTGCACAGGGGGTCTGAGAAGGCACTGTGAGCGATGCCAGCACAACTGCCCCTAAACCAGCATTCAGGGAAGAAAGATACGCAAGATCAGCAGTACCCAGAAACAGCAGCTTCCTCTCCGGAGACAGAGAGAGAGTTATGTTTTAAAGGGGCCAGTGAAAAGCAGATACTGTACTTTCTGAAGACCATCCTTCTGGAGCCTCCTCTACCTACCTCCCCAAGGCCAAGCAAACACCTGGGGTCTGAGGACTATGTCAGCCTCTCACACTGCCCAGCCCGAGCTTGTGTCTGTGTGTGGGATAAGTCCCCACTGCCACCAAGCTGGCCCTGTTCTGGGGGAATTCAGCAGCCTCAGCAGCAGGTCCGGGAGCACCCAGGAATGGAGGTGAGGAGGAACAGTGTAGGACTTGACCCCGTGCATCTGAGCTGTATCACCCAGAGCTCCCAGTGGCTCTGCAAAGCCATACCGCTTTCAGGACTGAGGAAAGAGGCAAGGAAAAGCCAGGCCTCACCTGTGACAGATCCTTGGCAAAGAAATCTCCATCGGTACCCGGAATGGCATCGTCTAGCATCTCCCAGCGCTCCCCGACTCGGAACTCCATGATATAGCGGTCGATCGGGAAGCTGTGGTTGGCAGGTGGGAGCCAGGACAGGAGCACACCCTGCTGGGTCCGATTGGCTGTGAGGCACCTTGGTGAGGTAACCAGCACCAGAGGTTCTGGAGTTGTGATAGGGAATGCTGCAGAAGAGGGAGAGGGAGAGGAAGAGGAAGGCGGCGGACGCAGGGGCAGCTGCAGCCTCTGTTAGCGGCGTCACCTAGAGAAGCCCTCCTGGTCCTCAGGAAGGGAGACCAAGGCCGGTGGCCTAGATCATCTTGCCCCAACCTCCAGAGTAGGTCTAAAGAACATGCATGAGGGAACCAAGTACCCCTAACCAGAGAAGGAACAGCAGCTCAGGGGAGAAGAGCCAAGTGCAATGAAGTAGTCATGGGCCACACAGAGGTGCAGTCAGCAAGGGCTACATGTTACGTGCCTGTGGGGTCTGAATGGAACTGAGAAGTTGCTGTCTGGTAGTAACACAGTAGCTGTATTCACATCATGGAACAACACAGTACTCATGTTTGTGGTGACGCTGTTGTACACAGACCTATTGCACTGCCTGCTGTACACAGTGCAGCCCATACAGTTGTGTCCAGGACAAAATACTTGACAATGATAATAAACAACAGCAACTGGTTTATGTATTTACTATGTGAGACTCGTTTTTTTTTTGCACTACTAGGGATTGAACCCCAGGTCTTTTCTCTGAGCAACATTCCCAGCTCCTTTTTTTGTTTTGTTTTAATTTCAAGACAGTCTGAATAAGCCACTAAATTGCGCAGGCTGGGCTTGAACTTGAGATCCTCCTGCCTCAGCCTCCCAGAGTGCTGAGATTGCAGGCGTGACCTCAGCTACATTGGTACATTTTATTATTAGAATGTATTTCTACTTATAAAAAAGTTTCTATAAAGTAGCATGCCCTTTGCAGCCAGCACCAGCTCCACACATCCTGCATGTCCTGTGCTTGACTGTGCCATTTCTCATAGCTGTATCACCTAGGTTTGGTAAATACATACATGATGTTTGCACAGTGCTGCAGACTGGTGCTTCTCAGGCGCCCTCACATTGTAACATTGATGTTAAGCACACATGACTCTTCCCGGGAACCAGAGGAAGGCCACAGAGTGCTGTTCACTTTCAATCCCCTCTTGGCCAGGAGCACAAAATGAGGCCTGCCAGAAGTGCTGTGGAGGAGGGGTGACCACCCTGCCCCTCTGCCCACCCTGGTGCTGTACAGGGAGGGATTCTGGAAACAGCCTGCTCACCCAGACCCTTCTCAGGCCTCTGGGGAGGGGAAACAATTACAGCCAAGCAGTGTTGAAGGGTGAGTCCCAGCCCCACTGAATATGCAAGCCTGAGGCTACTGAGGAAAGGTAAGATACAAAACTCCTTCCCTGAGGCTGCAACAAGAATTCCACCAAAAGTACCAAGCTACAGGACCAGGGGATCCTGCAGAAGGACATGCTGAGTCCTAAGAAGGAAACCCAAAGCCACCATCACAGAGAGTACTCGGTATGGTGCCATGCACTTTCTAAACCCCAAAGGACAGCATGGGAACACCACTACCATCACCTTTGTGTGCCCCAGCTCTGCGGGGAACAGCCCAACACATGCCAGCCCCAAGGTGCTCACCTAAAGTGTTCACAGTGACCACCTCACTGAAGGCGCTGGTTCCCAGCTTGTTCTGGGCCAGGACACTGAACTGGTATGCAGTCTCGGGCTCCAGGGTGTCCACTAGCAACCAGCTGGGGCCCGGTGGCACTGACAAGGACAGCCAGTCATGGGGCCCAAACTGTGCCCGCTTCATCCTGGCCAAAAGAGAGAGGATGGGGAACAAAGGGTGGGTGGGTCACCCTGGAGAGAAGAGTGTCACGCACTGTCCTCAGGGAGAAGGGGTGAGAGGACTACATTCCCAGGGTCAAGGGTGGGAAAAGGAGATGCCAAGGTGGGTGACCTGCCCAGCTCTGGCTGTGCCAACCCTCATGACACCAGCTAACTCCATCACTGGCTCCTCCCCCACAGAAAGAGGCCCTGGGGCGGAAACCACACTGAAGTTACGGTCACATCACCAAGTGCACTGTGGGAGATTCCCACCCTGAGCACCATACTGTGAGTAGGCTCTGCCTTGGGAGAAGAGGAACACTGGAGAGTGACGATAAAGCACATGGGTGTGGGCAGGACAAGGGAAGGGACCCAGGTGGGGGACCCAGCTGCCCACCCCGAGTAACCAGGGAGGCTCACTCAACCCAATCAGATCTGGGTCATCTGAGGACGTCCAAGGCTTATGGCAAAAGTGACCTGGGGTTTCCCAACGTGGGATCAAGATGCCTAAGGCCTTGAGGGTTAGAAATCTCAGACAAGGGGGACATCATACTGTACATAAAGAGTACTGAGCAGGCAAAAGTTGTCCTTGTTTGAGAAGGCTGCCATCCCAGGAGCCAATGAAGCCATCTGCTGCAGTGCCACCACATCACCACTGGGAGGAGACATTGCCCCGTAGAGCCAGCCTGCTCCTTTTGCCCTGCCTTGGAACTGCACACATACCCAGGGGTTCCCTCTAGGTTTAAGGTTTGCCACCTTGTATGCCCAGAAGGGTGAGCTAAGGCAGTGGAAGGCACAGCAAAAGGAAGCTAGCGCCAAACATCTAAGTCAGGACACAGAGAGCTGAAGGCAGTCAGAAAGGAGGGAAGGCACCCTCCCCGCCCAGGGCCAAAGGCAGTGAGCACACCGTGACAAAGCGATGCAGATGAGCAGCAGGTGGAGAGAGCCACAAGCAGCCAGGGAAGCCCACTCTGTGCCAGACCTTCTGCTCAGCACCCCCAGAGAGGATTCGGCCATGCCCACCCCACCCCCTGCCACACATCCCACAGCAGCCCCCACAGCCCTGCTTCAGAGAAGAGACACAGATGGGGTGGGAGGGGGCTGTAACTGCAGTGAGTCGATCCAGGACCCATGACGCCCCATACCCAGGACATCCAACCCTCAACCCTCCTGAGGAAACAGAGCAGGCACCCTCTCCACCTCCTGCTGCTGAGCAGTGGGCCGAGTACTCTCCCTGAGTGCCCCTGAGCACTGCTCTGTGGTCAGGGTTTTCCTCCTCCCCAAGCTCAGCCTGAGCCCGCCGGAAATGTGCCTGGGTGGGACAGGGCTGAAGAGGAGTAAGTGAGGGGCTCATCCTCCCTGTCAGGTCATCTGTGGGCCAAGTGGCTACAGGCCTCGGCTCAGGACAGGAGCAACAGGAGCCCCAGGGTGATGAGGGGTCCCCGGGCCGCTCTCCCACTTTCTGATCCTCTGGTTGTCACCCTGGTGCATGCGTTTTTGAGATCTCTGCCTGCCCTAAGGTTTGGGCAAAGAAGACCTCGCTTCATTGCATCTGCCTAAATCATAACAGGGACATGAGAACACGAGACATAGGGTCTTACAGAGGAAATGTGGACATGGCAGCAAGGCCGGGGAGGGGAGCACCAGTTCTCCAAACTGGCTCCTGGGACAACTGTGAGAAATGAAAGTAGATCCTATGCTTCAGGCTGGGCTATTTCAGCTCTTAAAATCATCAGAAGTCTCTTCAAGATGCCAGAGGAACCCAGAAAAAGAATGAGGCAGGACCCTAAAAATGGGGAGCACCAAGATAAGCCAGGGAGAGCTTTAGATGGTCCAGGGAGATTCAGGCAATGACTCAAAACTGGCTGCCTCCACTTTCAGGGCAGGAGTGCAGAGTCCCTTTACATACCCAGTACCCAGAAGAACCCCGTCTCTGACTGCCTCTTTGCCACCTGCAGGGCTGGCACTCGCAGACCACAACTGCCTTAGGCTCCCCCCACCCGGGACTGCCTGAGTCAGGCAGGGAGGAAGAAGCAGAGAGCGAAGCATGCGGGGCTGACTCACAGAGGTCCGTACCAAACTGAGAATGTCTGCTCGTAGCCTCCATCATAGCCCGGCTCCCAGGACACGTTGGCAGTTGTCATGGAGACCTGGACCCGGACACTGCCTGGGGCGTGGGGGCTGGTGCCTGGAGACCAAGGGAGACCTCTCAGACTGAAAGGAGGGAGCCCACTGACTAGGAGCCCATCATCTGGGCTGCTCAGACCCCAAGAGACCAAAGCAGGGAGTGGCAGAATGCAGTACAACAGTGGTGGGGAGGGGAGGCGCTGAGTGCCAGGTCTTCTGCCCCTCCAGGGGCAGGAAGGAAGCCCACCCCACCGTGCAGTCTCGATGCAGGGATCTCCACAGGGAGGTGGGGCAAACACAAGCCAGAAGGTTCCTCGTCCCAGGTCTAACTCCTGTGCACCTCTGGAGAGCATAGCAGCACTCCTCCTGAGGTCCTGGGCAAAACCAAATGGCACCGGCAAAGGCCCTGCCTGGGGACACAGTCCCATTCCCCCAGCAGGACGCAGCACCTGAGGATAACAGGTCAGCTCAGGGCTGAGCCCGGGCCCAGCAGCACTCAGTCCCACACCTCCTCAGCCCCATCCCAACAAATGCCACATTCTCGATTGTGAATGACAAGGAATGCAGACCACCTGGTCCACAGCCTAAAACTGGTAGTGAACACTCAGGGAGTGCTGGCCTGGGCACCACTGGCTGTCAGAGGGACAGGCTAAAGGGGACCTGAGGTCTGAGGCCATGGAGACACGTGCCTGGGCGGCCACACCCAGGAATCACCCCAGGAGGGAGGAACCCTCTCACTGCCTCTTGCCCAGCCTCCTTGAGCCAGGATGCCCTCCAAGCCTCAGCCCAGCACTGGTCCAGGATGCCATACCACCAACTCTCCTTCACCCTAGCCCCTCCAGCTTTCTCACAGGCTCATCAATTCAGTCTCCATGGCCCACTGGCCACGCGGCTGCCACCTGTGTGGTGAACAGGACCCGGGCTGATCTTCCCTCACTGAGCCCACTCTGCTGAGGACTGGACTGAGGCAGCCGGAGTACCTGACATGCGGATGCCCCTGTGCACGTACCAATGACGGTAAGGTGGGTGCTGGCAGTGATGGTTGTGACCACGTTGGTGGCGACACATTCCCACTCCCCGTGGTCCTCCTTGCTCAGGGCACGGAACTGTAGGCTCCCGCTGGGCAGGGCACTGTGCTTGCTTCTGCTGGGCTTCCCTACCTTGGTGGACAAGGGGAGGGAGAGGACGGGCTGGACAGAGGTCAGAAGAGGAGCCATCTCGGCTCCGCGTGACAAGGGTACTAGGTCACCCCGGGCCCTCGGCCCCTGCTCTCTGCCCCCTCAGCATCCACTGCTACAGGAAGCTGACTCTCCCCTGGATGTCTGGCCAGCAGAGCAGGTCCAGAGCAGAACTGGCTGAGGGTGCCCACCTGCCCACAGCCCAGGAGCTCCAGAGCCCAGGTACCTTTCTCCAGGTGATGACAGGGAAGGGGTCCCCTGAGGCCGCACAGGGGATGAGCAGCTCTCGGCCAGCCTCCTGCCTGTACTCCCAGCCTGGTAGCACCGTGAAATACGGGGGATCCTGGGGGAGCACAGGCACGTGAGCATAGTCAGGGTTGGGCTGCCCCAGAACACTGGCCCCCCCCCGCCCCCGAACACTGCCCTGGTGCCTCACCTTCAGGACGAGCCTGGCAGGAGCAGACTGGCCCATGGTCCCCAGGGTATTGTAAGGCACACAAGTGTAAGTGCCAAGAGCCTCCTCTGTGGCCTCCTCGATCCGAATAGAGCCATCCTCCATCAAGGTCCAGCCCAGGTTCTGCCACACACAGACGAGGCAATGGTCAGGGGCCAGATACTCTGCCCAGCACCCTGGGACTCGACCTAAGCTGGGCCAAGAATGACAGCTACAGCCTGGGGTGGGCGTGGGCATCATCCCTGTGTCCTAAGAGAGCAGCCAAATTCCTGCCAGACCCTGGATGAAGCAGCTCACTGTCTCCCCAGATTGATTCTGTGTTGGGGACAGAAGGCCCAGCAGAGAACTGGGCCCAGAGGAAGCAGCTGGGTCCTGGGAGGGCTGCTGTCCTCTGAGCTCCACACCCACACACCTTCTCCACCTGCAGGGGCCGGCCATCCTTGTTCCACTTCACCACGGTGGCTGGTGGCTCTGCATCCACAGGGCAGCGGATGTAGCCGTGGATCCCCACAGGCACATAGATCACGGGGGGCATGTTGAGGACACGGGCTGGGTCTGCAGAGCAGGAGAGAAGAGGGGTATGTGAGACATCTGCTGAGCAATCTAGGTAAACAAACCCAGAGCCCTGCCAGACACAGCCTGCACATCGACTCCGGGTGGCTCCACAGAGCCCAACACGGCCCAGGACTGGACCCACCATGGATAACAAGACAACAAACCCACCATTAGCCGCCAAGTCAGGCTGCAGGCTCCTCTGCCCACCCACTGGGTTAAGACTACTTGGAGGCATTCAAAGGTACATTTCCACAGGCCCAGTCCCAGTGCGCCCCCAGGCTGGACTTCACCTGCCAGGCAGACTCTGGAGCTCCAGTCCCCTTAGCCTCCGAATTCTCCATGTTGACCACACCCTCCCTCCCCACTCCTTATCCCAGTCTGTCTCGGGAGCAAGCAGTTCAGCTCTCTGCATCCTAAACCAAAAGGCAAAGCTGGTTCTACCCAGGAGACATCTCAGCTGTAGCCCCAGTGAGTATTTCTGTCCTCTCTTGTCCCTTCTGCTGGATGTCCGGCCTCCCTTGGCCTCAGTCTCTCCACTGGGCCCTGCCACTGAAATGCAGACTCCAGCCTGGCCGGGAAACAGACAAAGCCTGCAGGACAGCAGCCCTGTGTTGGAGGCTGAGTCACCTCCTCTCAGTTCTCCCTGGTCCCCGCAAGGGCTACAGAGAAGGATCCAGAACTAGGGAAGCTGTGAGGATGAATGAGCTGCTATCTTCTAAGCATTCTGAGCTCTTTAGAGAACAGCATTACATAAATACCAGACCGCGTTATATATTTAGACATAGCTTCCTACTTTCGTATGGTAGTCTTTTTTTTTCCCTCCAGGGTTTATGAATGGGAAATACTCTGAACACTGCTCTTTAGCAGAAATAAAGATCCTTGTCTCACCCACCTATAAATCTCAACCCCCCGGATTCTCTTTGAAGGCAGAAAGGAGGTAAAAAAGGACAAGTGGGAGTGGGTGGTGGCGCCAGTGCCAGGAGAGACAGGGAAACCAAAACACCTCTCCAACAGAAAGACGGTGGGATGAGGTCCTGGTTACCATCCTGAAGAACACTGCCCCGGGATGTTCTGCACCCTGAGCCACTGCACCTTCCTGTCCGGGGCACAGCCTATGTCAGGCCAGAGGGACAGGGGCGCCTATGAGGCGGCGTCTGTTCCTTCCTGACTTCAGGACTTTTGCTCCAGAGCAGCCCAGGCCCATCCTTAGTCCCTGAACAACACCTTCTTCACTTGCTGTTCTGACCGCACGTCTGGCAGGATGCACCTGAGAGCCCAGCTCCACAGCTCTTGGAAGCTTGGGACTCACATAGCTTGTGACCAGGCCTTCGGGTTGTGACAGAAGAGGTAGAGAGTGGGGCCTTTGCTTCTGCCAGCAGAGCTGTTCCACAGAATGAGAAGGGACATGAGCACAGGGTGAGGGCCCCAGGGCCCAGCAGGCCCAGCCTGGCTCCACCACCCTGTCCACTCGGGGAGTCGCCTGCAGCACCTCACTCCAGTCAGCAGTCGGAGGCACTCCACCTTCCAGGCCACCGACTGTGCCCCGACTTGTATTCAGCCCTTGGGCTGAGCTGGCCAGCCGGTCTCTAGACTGTTACAGTTCTTGCCCTGCCACTCCAGTCCCCCACACAGGCCCTCTCTGTCAGTCTGTCACTTGCAGCAGAAAAGCGGGCCTTTGTTGCTGAGTGACAGGGCCATCCACGAACCAAAAGGGAGACATTAATCCTCATTACTCACCCTTCTCCCTGCTTCACTCTCACAATGCTTGGCTTGCCAGAGGGTGGAAAAGCAACCAGTGGAGCTCAAGTATTACAGATTAACAAATGAATTACTGTATTCACACAGCAGGCTTGATCATCCTGCCTGAGAAGCAGCTCACTCATCTGGAGCCCAGCAGCCCTAGAGGAGCACAGGCTGCCAGAGGGAGCTGGGTGTGGGAATGGACTGTCATCCTAGAACAGCATCCTCTGCGCCCACCCGACACTGTCCACAGCCTAGAAGAACAGAGCGAAGCAGGCAGGAAGATGACTCGAGCTGGCTCTTAGTGCCCCACAGATACTGGAGAAAAACCCTCACCAGTGACTCCTTCAAGGCTCAGAAGCGTGGGCCAGCATTAAGTGCAAGGCCAGCCATTCTGCTCCAAGAGACAGCTGGCCAGGGACACAGGTCTGCTCATCTTTGAAGCTCAATGTACAAATTAGCCCACGGAGAATGCCCAGCCAGTGTCAGTTCAGCTGTGACCAGCTCGGTCCTGGCCCTGCCCACTGTCCCACTTGCTCCCTCATTCATTCCTCCACCCACATTCCCCTAAATGATACTTGGCCCGTGGGCCTCTGGGCTCCAGTCCACCCAAAGGGGCTCAAACCTTCTGCAATGCCCACCCATACTCACACTGCACAGTCAAGTAAGCTGAGGCTGAAGGGGAGCGACCCAGGCTGTTGCTAGGGACGCAAGTGTACTTCCCAGCATCCTCTGGCTTCACCCGGAAGATGATCAGTGTCCCATCAATCAGGATCCGCACCCTCAGCTTCAGGTCACTGCAAAACCCCAAGGAGATGGAGGGAAAGGGTGTTGGCAAGTGACAGATGGTCTTCCAACAGACACCCAACCAGGTAGCGACGAGTCACATACACCTCCCCCGATGCTCCAGACTCCTGCTCCCCAGTATTCCCAGAGTCCTCCATGCCTTCCCCTCTCTAGCCTCAGCAGAGAAACACCTGGACCAATCCATCCCCACTCCAATCCTCTAGAGCCTGAGGCCAAGGGCACAGTCCCTGCTCAGAGCTCTTGCCCTGGACACCTGCAGTGGGGACCCCCAAGAGGGGCAGGGCAGGGTGCTGCTCACTTCTGGAAGTAGACGTTCTCATCCTGCCAGTACCAGGTATATGTGAGGTTGCCCGGATACGCCTCCGCCCGGCAGGTGAGCAGAGCATCCTGGGAGATGTTGACAGTGATGTTCTCAGGAGGGGAAACGATGAAAGGAGGCCCTGGAGAGAACAGGGAACAAACATCACCTCTGCCATGGTGGAGGACTGCCGCCCAGGCTCCTGGGAAACTCAGAAGTGCTCAGGAAGGGGCATCGGAAGCAGCAGGGCCCAGCAGTCACCACGGAGCTGCTTCTAGGCTCTTACCGTGCCCGTGCCCCGCCCACACAGCCCCAGCCAGCTTCTACCCCACCTACACACACCCCATTCCCGCCCATCCCTGTCCCCTCAAAGCCTGAGCAGGAGACTCCAGACAAGACAGAGGCCTGGGGTCCTCAGCAGCCTGTTAAGAGGGCAACTCGGAAGAGGGGCAGAGTGAGGAGGGTGAAATTCCAGCAGACCCTGGTGAGGCTGGCCAGACTCTGGCTGAGCTGCAAAGGGACCTCTGGCCCTAGCCCGCTGCTCAGCCCTAGAAGGAGCGGGTGCCACCTCAGCAGCTGTCAGCAGAACACAGCTGCCACCAACCCCCCTCCCAACAGGCAGTGGTTGGAAAGGCAGAGCCCCTCCAGGGGACCCCACCCACCCTGCACAGTGAGTGCCCAGCCTGAAACACTGGCATCTCGTGGTGCTGACTGTACAGACCCCAGCTCTGCCAAATGCCTGCTGTTGTTTAAATGCCTGGGGCTTGGACTGTGTTCGCATCTTTACTTATTGATGTCAGCACTAATGGACAGATGACTCGAGGGAGGTCTCCTCCCCAGGGAGGTGAAGACACAGCAGGCATGCTATCTAGGCAGAGGGAAACCAGAACCCATTCAGTTGGGGCCTCCCTGCCACATTGCAATGTGCTTCCCAGGGGAGCCAGGGCTGGAGATCTGGCCACAAGCTATGTGGAACTCAGGAGCCCTTGCCTGGCTCCTCCCTGCCTGCCTGTCTCCACCAGCTGCCAGGAGGCCCCTGCAAGAGGATGGGGCCGCAGAGGCTGAAGTAATCCCCTACCTTGGACGAGCAGGTGGGTGGTGTGGACTGCCTCCCCCTGGATACTGTAAGCCCGACAGGTGTAGGCGCCTCTGTCCTCCCGACTGACAGATGTCACCGTCAGGCTGCCATCACTCACCTGGGGGCCAAGGACAGACAGACCTCAGCACCCAACCATGGGCCCACCAACTGGGCAAAGATGCTGTCAGAGAAGCCGGGCTGCGATGGCTCAGGGACAGTGCACTGGGGTAAGGAGGGCAGATCACGGCCGGGGGGGCGCCTGCAGTGGCCAGCTACACAGAGAGGAAAGAGGGAGGGAGGTCAGGCGGAGCGGCACTCACCTGGTACTTCCCACCAGCACTAAGGAGTGTCCCCTCCTTCAGCCAGGTGACGATGGGCTTGGGGTTCCCGAAAGCTGTGCACGTCATGGTGATGCTGCCTCCCTCCTTGGCCTCGATGTACTGGGGGGGTGTTTCTGTAAAGGTGGGAGGGGCTGCAAAGGAGACCATGAAGGTGAGGGATGGGGTCACACACGCACGCACACACAGACGCACAGACACACACACACACACAGAACTCCCTGCAACCTGCAGGAGATGAGGACAACTGAGGAGGAAGCAGGAGGTGGTAAAAGCCTGCAGGTGAGGATCACAGGGAGGGGTGACCTAGGGTCCAATCTCAGTCTAGCTGGGCCAAATTCTATGCTTTTCCCGTCAAACTTAGCTACTTCCCACTGAAATGTTTACTGAGCATCTACTGTGGAGAAGCTGCTGTGCTTAGCACTAAGATCACTACATGAACGGGACAGCCCCCCCCCCACAATCTCCTACCACCCTTGTTTCCCCTCAGGATCCCCCTGCACCCCAGCTCAGCCAGGCCCCCCACATTTCCAGGACATTTGCCATCAGAGCCCTGTCTAGGCCTGACACAGACCCCAGGCCCAGGCTGCAATCTGGTTCTACACGGAGAGGAAACCACCCACCTGCCTCCCCCTCTGGATCTCATGGATAACAAGGGCGGGAAGCTCCCTCCTCAGTTCCCCTCTAACCACAAAGGTTATCTTCCCCCTGCGCTGGAGCTGTGAGTAAAGCACCATCCTATTTGGATAATCAGCTTTTAAGAGATAGTCCCACTCCCCTGAGCTGCTTGTGAGAGCAGGCAGCTCCATCCATCTTAACCCCTCAGACTGTGGGTGCCAAAGTCTTCAGCAGGACAAAGTGGCCCCCAATTCTGAACACCACCAGAAAACCCACCATGCTGGCCTGCGAGCCCATTGGGGTTCCTCAAGACCCCTAAGCTTGACTTTGGGCAGGATGCTTAGCCTCTCTGGGCTTTATCCAAAACCTGCATCATCTAGAATGGATATGAGGGATACATGAGATAACACTGTGAAAAAAATCTTGCTCAATGCAGGCACATGTTTAAAACAAACATTGGTTATTCTGCCACCACTATCATTATTTCCCTGGGAAGCCACTGAAGTACTAAGTCGTTTCAGGAGGGCTCCCTGCTCTACACAAAGCCCTGTGGGAGACTGAGTCACAGGGCTTTAGGGCTGAGTCCTTCCCCTACCAAACCCATCTGCCAACACACTTCCGCTCACTGTGCTTTAATTACAATAGGCTTCTTTGTCTTCCTGCAATGTGGCAAGAGCTTCCAACCTCAGGGCCTTTGCACATATGGTTCTCTCTGCCTAGAACCCAGATCTCAATCCAGGGCTCAGGTCTTCTGTACCTTTCACCTCTGCCTCACCTGGTCAGCTCATTTGATCTGTCACTTCAGCACTCTCTGTGCCTTACTGTTTTGTTTCCTTTAGGGCACTTCTAACTAACTGAGGCCATGTCATTTGTTTCCTCTCTGTCCCCATTAGTGGTAATAAGGACCCTCTGAACATGGAGCACTTAGCAGTATGCTTAACGCCCATGAATAAGGGCACACAACACACACACCTACAGATCCCCGCAAATGAAAATACACAGAACTTCTGAGAGCAAGAGCCTGGGGAGACCACTGTGGCCCACAGTTGCCAAAGCCCCTGGCTCAGCACAGGCACAGGCATGCGGCAAGGGATAATGAGCTGACAGGAAGTGTGCTTCATCATACACACAAGTGTGCACAACACACATCCTCTCCAACGCTAAACATGGCAGGATGAGCCATCCCAGGCCCTTGTAAAGGGGCTCTTGAACACTGACCCAGGCCCTGGCTGGTGTGCCCGCCTCACTTCCCACTGAGCCCTCCCTACCCAGCCTGCCCCTGAAACACACTTGACACAGCCACAGCCTCTGTTACCTCTGGTGTCACGCTTTAAAAAAGAGATAATAAATTAAATTATGACCTGGAGTGACAAATTAATTACTAATTACATAATTACTTTATTATTTAGGTGCTAATCAGGAAAGTACTTTGAACAATTTCGAGTTTTCAGGAAAATAATGGTTTGACTCTCGATTATTTACTGATTAGGTGTTAGCGTGCCAGCTGTATTTCCAGGCTTAATTCTTTTTGCAAGTGCCCTATAATTAATAGTGCAGGTTAGGAACAGGCTGGCCTCTCCTCCAAGTAATTCACCGGCCTAACAGAAGCCTTGGCTTGGGCTTCCTGCTCATTTTATATGTGATAAAGAAATAATTGGGTTTGTTTCCACCCAACTGGTCTTCAAAGAAAACACAGAAAGAGAATGAAACCACTTGTCATTCTAATTTTTCCCTGGCCTTTCAATTTCCAAAGGTGATCCCTGTCAGAAAATGCCTGACATTACACATTCTACTTTGGGAGCAATGGAATGCTGGAAGTGTTTGTGCTTGACGGAACCGCAGAACTCAGGAGGAAGGGAAGGGAAATGTCTCTCATGGTGGAAGGTATCTGCTCTCTTCTGCCTATTATACAGGTGACCCCTGGGTCACGGCAAACTTTGCTGTACCACAACAAAGTCTGATGCCATGCCTGGTTCTTGAGCATGGGCAGATGGTGTGGCATCTTAGCATCTCTGCTCAATTTTTCTTTATGAACAACCTGCCTGTGTTCCCTGAGTGAGCCGCTCTCCTCCCACAGGGCTCTGGGACTTCCAGAGTCCCCTTCCCCGTCTCCCATTTGCTCCTGGCTAAATCTCTCCCTGACCAGGGCTCCAAACAGAGGCCACTTCTTTCAGGAAGCTGTCGCTCCTGTGTGTTCCCCACCACACAATCATCCCTGGCCCTGACTGTCTCTGGAAGTCTCCTTAAAAGCCCCTGGCATGTCCACAGAGGCTGCCACAGGGTGGACACTCAAGAATATATTTTGAATGAGCAGTCACTGCTGAATTCACAAGGACTTTTCCACTACTAAAGTCCTTACTTCCTCCAGCCTGACATCCCTGCTAACATCTTCATCTGGCTCTATCCTTTTTCTCTCTTGAGAAGGAGATGGCCAGCATCTTACCCGTAATTATACACATGTAATTAATGTTCCAGTCATTGGGCAAGATACATTCTGGTGCATTTCCATCGAGTCCTCACAACAACCCTGCAAAAGGCATTGTTTTTTTAACTGCGGAAACTGAAGCTCAGAGAAGTAACCTAACCTGCCAAGGATTACACAGCTAACATAGAATAGGATCTTGAAATAAACCAAATCTTTCAAGAGTCCTGTTCACACTGATTCTACTCTGAGCGATTAGGAATTTCCAAAGAACCAGTTCCCACTCCTGCTAGGCAGACATTCGACAGAACACACAATTCCAAGCTAAACTCGACTTCTGGTCATATGAGTAATGGATGAGTGGCTTCTGCATACTGGTGTGGACACTACCAACCAAGCAGGATGATGTGAAAGGAAAGAGGCCACTCCTCCAGATGGCTTTACTCTGTTTAGGAAAGGAAGGGTATGGGAAAAAAGGAAGGGTTTGATGTTCAATCAGCGAAGCGAGGAGCAGATTTACCTTCCTAATTATGTTTTGCTTGGACTAATATTAAGAGGAGTTTTCATTACTTGCACATACAACACCTGGCATCAAAGGGAGGTGACTCATAGCTTGCTGGATACGAAGGACAAAGCACCCAAGATTTAAAATCTGCCAGCAGTCAGGCTCTGAGGAGTGATTGGCAGGAGCCACACCCATCTAATGCCTAAGCAAACACTGACCTCAAGCCGTCATCTTTAAAGTCTCCTGTCCTACAGGCCAGCGCCTTTGCTAAAATACTCAGCTCTAGGGCTCAGGAGTCGCCCAGTGGTAGAGTACTTGGCCAGAATCCACAAGGCCCTGGGTTTGATCCCTAGCACTGCAAAAAATAAAAATATATTGAATGTAAAAATACTCTGTTCTTCCACGATCCTGGACAGGTTCTCAGACCCAGAAGGAGCACAGGTCTGACAAACTTACTACCAGTCAGTAGGGGGAAGGAGTCGTGCTTTAGGGCAGATCAATCCTGAGAGAAGCTTCTAAGCCGGAAACAACATCAATTTCTTCTAACCACAGTATCCACAGCCTCACACACCAGAACATAAGCACCACACTGCATGTGGCAAATCCAAACATACATGCCATCAAAGCCTCAAAGACAGCACAACGTCTGCAATATGGAGATGCTCAATATACTTTTGCCACCAATTAAATAAAGAATAAGTGTCAGACCAAAAGAACAAAGTAAAACCAAAGCGAAATATTCCATTCCCCTCCCTCTATGGGGACCAGTGTTCCTCCATGCTTTAAGCCTCCTGGCGCCTCTAAAGCATCTCCAGGTACGGACTCCCAAGGACACAAAGAGGGAACTCTTCCCCCCAGGTGACCCTGAAGACCCAGCCTCCTGGCTCTGTACCCCTGTGGGCCCAGGCCTATAGCCTAAGCCAACCCAGAACTGGGCAAGCTCACCTCGGCTTCCTTGCTCCTCCTAATACTGGAAAGGCGTCTGTACACAGCAGGATCCACTTAACCTGAGCCATAAATAACAGCCACTAAAACTGTTCCTACGTTTTATGAGCTGGTAAACCCCATACGAGCAGGGGCCGCATTTACCGTTCATCTGCTGCAGAGCTGGGCACATAACAGACCCTCAATACTTATTACTCAAATAAATGCATTTAACAAGAAACCACAGTAACAACCTAAGAAGAAACTTCTGAAATCCCACTGGAGGGAGGGCTCTTTCTGGACTAGCAGGATGACCCCCAGCCAGGAGTGATACTAGCAATGATCAATTTTGCCCCCACAGAGCCTAAACCCTCCAGGTTTCCAGAAGCAAGCCTGCTTCCCCCCGAAGAAGCTCTGATACCACCTGGCACACAGGAGCTGCTGTTCCCATGCACCCCAGTGATGGGGGCTCCCAGAAGAGAAGTGGCACGGGAGGGGGCTGACAGAAGCAAGTGGAGATCTCACTGGGGCTCAGGTTTGCAGCAGCAGGGCTGAGGGACTGTACAGGGGGCAGTCAGAAGAGGGGCTTCCTCCAGAGCAGCCCCGCCCCGGAAGGGGCTGTACGCACCGTTAATGGTGAGGTGCACCCAGCTGCCATTGTGGAAGGTGTCATACTGCTGGTCCAGCATGAGCACTTTGCACTCATACCAGCCCTGGTCCTCGGAGCGCACCTGCTCCAGCCGCAGGGATGCTTTATCATGAAGACTGGCCCGGCCTGGGGGAAGAGAGTAGACAGAAGCCAGGGAGACCATCAGGCCAGGTCAGCTGCTCCTCCCCACCTCCCACCCTAGCCAAAGGCAGGGACAGCTTGTGACCCTCAAACCAGTTCCAACGGAGGGCCCCAGGGTAACAGTTGGTACCACCTCCACAAGCAGCAAGGAGCAAAGAGAAAGGCAGGACACCTTCATAAGGGAGTCTCTGTCCCCTCCCTGCTAGCCCTGCCCCAGCCAGGGAGCAGTTCAGTGTGCAGCACTGAGAAAAGCCTCCGCCCATTAGAATGCACCTGTTCTTTTGGAGATCTCTTGGGACAAAAGAAAAGCATGATGCATGATGGATACAGAGCAGGAAGAGAGAGAGACAGAGACAGAGAGACAGAGACAGAGGATAAGCTTGGAGCCTCTGCAGGTTCCACAGCAGTTCCACGAAGGCCGGACAACATACCTGCCCCAGCTCAGTGCCCAGGACGGCCTCACCAGCGCCCTCCCTGCCGCCTTCCCCACGGTAGGGCAGAGAGATGGCGGCCCAACACTAGGCCCCTCCCAGTCCTGCTGCCAGGTACATCTCTTACCAAAGCCCATGATCCAGGAGCTGAGGGCAATGGGCCTATAAACCAGAGGACAGGACCAGGATGAGGACCAGGAAGACAGGCAGAGGAGACCCCTAGCCACCCTTCCTCCACTCCATCAGGAGGCCACCTCTGGCCTCGGACATGAAGAGGGTGAGCTTCTCTGCAGAGGCCCCTTCCTGGCATCAACCCTCATCTCACCCCAGCTCCAGGTCCAGAGCCACCTCTCCTCTGCTGTCCAGTCTTGGGACTGGCAGTCAGCCTAAGTCCCAGGCCATCAAAATAACCCTGGTCAGGAGGAGAGTGAGAAACAGGCTCAGGTGGAAGAGACCAACAGGGAATCGTCAGGAGAGAAAGGCAGTTCAGGAGAGACAAAGTGAAGGCAGAGCCCTGCCAGTCCCCTCCCTCTGGACCTCAGCACACACTTATGCTTGGGGACACACCCCAGGCTGGCAGGTGGCACCAGTGAGTCACCAGGAAGCCAGAGTCACTGCATGGCAGACACAAGCAAGACTAGGAGGAGGCAGAGGCCAGGGACACAGACAGAGGGGGACAGAGAGACAAACCATACCCAGCTCAGGAGGACATCCAGCTTCAGAACCAGGAGAGAGGGCATGGGCACTGGCAGACAGCAGATCCTGAAGTCCCAGCTATGCTACACTTGGCAGCGTGGGGCCGTGACTCCTCATTTCTCTGGACAGGGGTCCTGGCACCCTTCCCACAGAGCCCCTGCCTAGCTTACCCTGTGCTCCTGGCCCCTCTCCAGCCCTTGCTGTGTCCCATCTGCCTCTCCTCCTGTGCCCTGTCCTCCTGTGTCCTTGCCTCCTGCCACTTAGTGAAAACCCATCAGAGTTCAAAAACAGGAGAAAGAGGCAAAGGTGGAAGGAAGAGAGATAACAGACCGGGAGGAGAAAGAACTGAGAGACAGAGGCGGGGGCACTGGAGACCGCAGGGTGATCACCAAGGCCTGGGCGGAAGGAATGTGAGGCCCAAGCCCAGAGGGCGGCAAGGCAAGGCGGGCCAGCCCTCTGCGCTCACCCTTTACCTGCATACTCAGGGTCCACGTGGGGCGGGTAGTAGCCGAACTTGATGAAGATAGGGATGGGGACTCCGAACTTGAACCACTCTACCACATAGGGCGGGGGCTGTCCCGTCACTGGGTGGATCACGTCGCATCGCAGGACCACGCTCTCGCCGGCTCTCGCAGTCACAAACTCAGGCTCCTCTCGCAGGCTGTGGGCACCTGTGGGGCAGCCCAGTCGGGACGGGGGAAGGTGCCGGATCCTGCCGCAGTAGCCTCTGTCCCCCTCCTTACACCTGCCCCCAGGCCCCCAGGTTCCGGCCCCGTCTCTTACTCATACCCCCTGTCTTGGGGGCCTCCAGGACCTACCAATGGGGGGAGCGAGAACATCCCTCTCTCATCCCCAAAGGCAGCAGGTATCACCATGGGTGCTCAGCTCGGAAACTCTCCCCCAGGACCAGAAGGAGCGGAGGACGTGGAGCCGGAGGCCCCGCCCCGCCAGCAGAGCTGCTGTGGTTGAGGAACCTCCTTCCTGAAGCAAGGCGCTTCCCAGAGCCAGCCGGCCTCCTCCGCCCCGCCCCCTCAGCCTGGTTTTCCAGCACTAAACAAGAGCGCTGCACACAGGAGCAGGGAATCCCTAACAAGCTAAGCCGGGCTGCTCCCGGCAACACCAGAGGGAAACCCCACCGGCCTGGGCTGGCCTCTGTAGCCCCTCCTTCCAGCACTGCGCCAGCCATGCTGCAGAGGGGAGGGGGAGTGCTGCGGCCCCGTTTCCGAGCCTCAAATCTATCAGACGCTCCAAGATGCCCCAGACATCATCATCAGGACACCAGAGGCTGGGGGTGAGGAGGAAGACCTGGGGCAGCCCCTACCTTTGGCAGAGGACATCAGGCAGAGACCACTGGATGGGGTTACCCATCTTGGCTGGCTGAGGAGGCCTCCGCCCCCACCCTAGCTGCAAGGAGAGAGAGCCGCAAAGCTGACCCACGAGGGCGCTGCCCACGCAGTGCGGCTCCACTCCAGGGCCCCAAACAGTCATGCAGCCAGCATGACTCCAGCAGACACTCCTCCCACCCAGCCGGGTCTTGTGGCCACCGGGGCGAGGGAGACCCAAGGTCACCTTGTCCAGGACAGCCAGTGAAAGGGACAGCGAAGGACAGCCTCAGGCCTGCCTCCCCTGAACCCACCACTTCCACAGGGACCACAGGCTCTCCCCACCCCCACCCCCGGGCCCAGCTGGGCATCTGATTCTCAGGGCAGCACCTGGGACAGCAGCCGATGCCAGCTCCCTCCCTGGGGACTGAACAGTGCTGCAGGAGAGTGGCAGGCTTGGCCTGGCTCTGCACCTGGGACCCACCGAGGGCTCCAGCCCTCTGTTTGTCCTTCATATCTGTGTCTGGCTGCGCACACGTGTGTGTGTGTGTGTGTGTGTCTCCTTCTCTGGGTTTGTCTGTTTCCTTTTCCATCTCTGTCCCCTGTATGTCTCTCTGCATCTCTGTTTCTCTAACTGACTCATCTCTATGTGTCTTGGTCCATCTATTGTTGGTTCATACATGTATGTCTGTCTCATGCTCTTCTCTGTGTGTGTGTGTGTCCTCTCCTTCCCCATGTCCCTCTATCAGCATCTTTCTCTCTGTCTCTTTCTCTTGCTCCCACTGCATGAGTAAGTGCCCACCTGCCTGCCTATCTTCCTGTTTCTGCTCCTACGAGTTTGTGTCCACTGGGTGGAGGGCAGGGGTCCATGGCTGTCTGTCAGTCTGTGTGAGGGGAAGGGCTCTGACTGCTTATCTGTGTGAGGGGCTGTGTCTCTGCTGCATGTCTGTGAATTCCAGTTCTGTCTGTATGTCATCTGTGTGTCTCTGCATCTCTTTCTTCCCCCTCCCTCTCCCCTGCAACTTGCCTAAGGAAGAGGAGGAGGAGGAAAGCCCTTCCAGAAGCCGATTGGCTCCCGGTGACATCACTATTTTCTAGAGAAAGAGCTAAGATCACAGAGTATTTTTGGAGCAGAGCAGTGTTGCACTCACCTGCCCTGGGCCCCAGCAGGTTTCCCAGCTCCCCAACCCCAACCTGGCTTCAGGCTCCATTGGTAGTGCAGCCCCTCGGGGAGAGAAGGAGAGGGCCCAGCTGCAGCAGGCACCTCCCCAAACCAGGGCACCTGGGAAGGCCAAGGCTGCAGCTGCATCCAGGAACACAAAGGCCAACGCTGGACCAGAGGAAGGGGTGAGCAGCAGGTGCCACAGCAAGCAGGAGAAGCAACACGTGTGCACACGTATGTAAGCATGTGTGCACATCTGTGTGGGCACCCACAGGCATTGTGCAACACATGCAACAACCCTGTCTGCAGCACAGACTGAGGAGATGAGAAAAACTTCAGGCGTCTGGGGGATATGAAGGGGGTCACTCTTGGGCGCCTGGGTCCTGGGGGAAGGCAGAATGGATCACACAGGTAGGCCCTGTGGCTCCAGAGCCTGGGCGCAGCCAGGAACCACGAACAGTGCAGTCTGGCTCTGCAGAACAGGCTGCTGGGATGGAGGGTACTGGGGGCAATGCCAAGAGGTCAGTGGCCTCAAAATAGGTTCCCACAGTGCCAGCTGCTCGTTTGCACCCAGAGCTGCCTCGTTCTCACTGCACGGCAATGAGGCAGCTCCTTCACACCTTCCTTCTATGCCCCGCCTCCGGCCCAGCCAGCCCTAGGCTGAGCAGGCAACCTCCAGCATGAAGCCCTCTCAAAGGCAGCAGGAACCCCCCCACCCAGCAGATCTTCTCAAGGACCCTGTCCACCCCAGAGAAGAGCTGCAGAGAGGACATCCCCAGAGAGGACATGGGGGACAGACCAGATGGCTTCTCAGAAAGGAGGCAGCGGGCAGCCATGCCTCGCTTTCTAGATCCTAAAATATACACCTGCTTTCCCTCACCACACACACATACACACACGCGCGCACACACACACACGCACGCACACACACACACACACACACACACACACACACGTGCTCGGCATGCAGTCTTACTCTATCACCCACAAACACTTCTCCCAAAGCCTGATCCTTGCTGAGCCAAGTATGTCTAATACAACACTCTCCAGAAAAGTTCAGGGTGAGAAAAAGGGACAAAGTAATCAGGGTGGCAGTAAAGGGGAAGAGGGGCTTGACAAAGGAGAAATAAACATGGCGGGGGAGCAAACCCAAACTCAGGAGAGATTCAGGAGCAGAGGAAGAGGCACAGATGGGCCTCCCGTGAGCCGGACACATGCCCAGCCAGCCAGGGACAGCAAGACAAACACTGGGATGAAGACAGATCCTCAGAGCAGGGAGAACCAGGGAGAGGGATGGGGACCTGGGGGTAGCTGGGGACAGGGACCACAGGGGTCGCTCTGATCCCTCCCCTTCACAGCAGCCCAGGGGGGTCAGGATGTCTCCCTCCAGGGGAAAACTGGCTTGGCAATGGCCAGGGGGTAGGGCACAGCAGAAGGAGGCTATGAGGTGCAGCTCCGTTTTGAGAAGCCAGCAAACTGTACCTTGAACCTGGCTTATCTGCATCTTGGGGGTCTGCCCTGGCCACTCTGGAGCTAAGCCACCTGGCAAGGAGGAGAAAGCTGGAGGGTAGGAGAGTGAGGGGGCCCCCTGCAGCCTGGCTGACCTTTTGGGAAGCCCCACAGAGCACAAATCTCCATTCTCTGGGCCAGGTGATACCCAGTGGGTATCTGAGACCACAGCCGACGGCAGACCCACTCTGGACCCAGAACCACAAGGCCTTCCAAGGCCTGGCACGGCCCCACATCCAACACTCACAACCTGGAGCTCATCTACCAGAGAAAGGCTGGAGGAGGAAGGGTCCTGAGAAGGGGAAATGCTCAGAGCCAGAGGAAAGACAGGCAGGCTGAAAGAGCCTGAGCTGGCAGGCAAACTGAATATACTACAAAGCTCTACTACACACCAGGCTCTGCTAGGAATGCCATAAATGTCACTGTATATCTATAAATGGCCCCAGGACCAGGATAGCTGTCTTCACAGGGAGGCTATGTAGCTTCCCCAAAATGACCCAGGTAACAGGTGCTAGGGTCAGGATTCCCACTCTATCCCACCCACCCTTTTGGCCCAGGAGACCAAAGCCTCTCCCCATCACCATCCCTTTCCTTGCACCACTGGGTCAGGGCCCAGCTGCCCCCACCCCACACTCTGAACAGGTTCCATGAGTCCAGATCCTACAGCCCAGGAGGACCAGGGAAGGCTCACAGGGCGGGCCTGTCTCAGAAAGCAGCTGGACAGGGATGAACAGCCCTGGCCTGAGACCCTGGAACCCCAGCCTGCATCCTGGTGGTGGGCTAGGGAAGGGAGGGATGCACCTGCCTCTGTGGCTCATTAGTACAGACCCAGTGGCAGCCTCCTCCTCTTCTTCCTCCTCCTCCTCCTCTGGACACCAGACTCTCAAACCACAGGCCTGTTGTCTAATAATACCAGTGACAGCCACCGCCACCTCCATCTGCCAACCTAAAAATAATCCCTGCTGAGCCCAAAAAAGGCTCGGCCCCCAATAGTCCCCAATCCCTCCTCCTCAACAAGCCAGGAGCTCCAGGAGATCCCAGAGAGCTTGGCAGACTTGACGCTCACCAAGTGGGTGGTGTCCACAAAAGGCAGGCAGAGGGCTGGCTCCCCACTGCCCACGCCTGGGCGAGGAGCACCCAGAGGGCCTGATAAGGAGCAGAGACCCAAGCCCAGGATACCAGATCCCCTGCTCTCCTGCTCACAAAGCAAGAGGCCCAGAGGCCCTCCTGTGTGTCCCTGTGCTTCTAGGAAGGACCCCACTCCTCTTAGAGGAGTGTCTCCCCATCCTCTAAGGCATCATCCTCACTGCCCTTCCAGTACCCCACCCACCAAACCTCTGAAGGTTAGGTAAGTCCAGCATGGGCCCAGCCAGAAAACCTGGCAACGTCGTGAACAGCTAGGCACTAGGGGGAAGGGCCAGGAATGGCCAACTCCCCACTAACCCTTCTGGGCTGGGCTCCCCCAGCAGCCAGTGAGCCACTGGTGCTATTAGAGACTTTAATTTGCTCTGCTAGATTGTATTTCCAAGAGCCCTTTCCCCATGAGCCACTGGCAGGAAGGAAGTCAGTAATCTAATCTCAGTTCTGTTCCTTTAATGACTCCTCAGCAGAAACACGAAGCCACACTCCCACCCTCACAACCTGCACCCCACCACGTGGGTGGAGGCCTGCCCCCACACTCTGTGTGGCCCCCAAGCAGCCAGGCAGCAGCCTACAAGGCCACCAGGGGAAGGCACAGCAGGCTGGACCTGCCACAAGGCCAGGCTACTGCTGAGGGGCTTACAGGTATCCTAACTAAGCAGGAAACAAAAATTCCACATTTACTCCCAGCGAATCATCAACATTCCCTACTCTGAAGCCAGAAAAGGAGGACAGTGACTGACCTCCTGATGTGTGTCTGTGTGCAAGCTGTATGCCACAGCCCATCTTGACAAGCACATGTGACCAGGAGGGAGGCCAGGGAACTAAGGAGGGACAGAGGCTGGGCTGACAAGGGGCAGGCAGGCTGTCTGGGACCTCCCTCCTAGCCCTGGCCCCCATGGGTTCTTTCTCCAAAACCCTCACTGAGCCCCCATATCTGCTCCTCTCCTGCTTATTCATGCAAGATAGAGCAGAAAAGCAGGAAGATTCCTGAGAAAAATAGGTCAGTGCCTCTGGCAGACCAGGCCCACACCACGGGCAGTACCTCAGGGTGGGGACTGCCTCAGAGCTGCCTCTCCAGCATCTCCTCCATCTTCCCAGGGACACAGACCCTACTCTACCTGAAGGGTGCCAACCATGGCCAGGAGCCTTCCTCCTGGCAAGACAGGCTGTTCTCAGCACTGCCCCCACCACCTGTCATTTAGGCTCTGTCCCAGAACCTCAGGCATCCTTCAATGCAGCCCCTGGACTGGAGCCACCAACTTTGGAAAGTTCTGAGCTCTCACCTCAGGTGCAGAACATGGAGTCTGCTAGAGCATGTGTAGTCTCACTGCCACTGAAGCACTCAAGAGGGATGGCTGCTACCTCACATCTGCACCTAACTCCCCCTGCTGTGTCACCACATTCCACATGTATGCACATAACACATGGGCACTTGCACACACATGTACATAGACATAATGCTGCATGCAGACAGGTGGACAAAAGGAAGCACATGTGCAATACAGGAATGCACAGGCACATGCATGTATACACACAGGTGTGTACATACACAGTGCATCCAGAGGCACGTGAACATGCACACAGGTGCACACGTGATACATGTGTATATACACACACACACCTCTAGACAGCTGGATGTTCTCACCAGTTACAGCTTTTTACCATTCAGATCCACTCTTCACACAAGCTACTTAACCCATCCTAGGAAGCAGTCAGAGGGGATCGCTCCCTGGGAACCCTGCACCGCAGCTGAGATCACAGGATGGGGGCACTCATAGGGAAGAGAACTGGTTAACTCTCGGGCCCAGCTCTCTTTCATCTTCACCCCCACAGCAAACAGGAAAACTGTGAGGAGACAAGTAGATGCCAAGCAAGGCTGAGAAAGAGTGGGCCAGGCTCTGAGAGGAGTCACCCTGGCAGGGCAGAAGGCAGAAAGGAAAAGCAGACACCAGGAGAGACAGCAAGGCACAGGCAGGAGAGCAGAGATGCTGTGTTCCAGATCTCCCCAAGAGGCAGCCTCTGCTCCTTGGGTAACCAGATGTCAGCTTTCTGTCACTTTGCTCAGAGCTTCAAACATGAACCACCCAGGATCTGGGCCCTGACAACTCCACAGCCTGGCCTACCTCGGGCCACAGGCCAGTAGCTGAAACACCATGCCCTATCCAACACATCCATCACCTCCCCAGCCTCTCCAAGGGTGCATGCTACCAGGTACAGCCCTGCCGTCAGCATGCGGGTGCTGGACACACACACACACACACACACACACACACACACACACACACACACACACACCCCGGCACTTCCTGAGCCGGGTTCCTCTCAGCTGCCCACTGGGTTTGAACCTCCTCCCTCCGGTCTCCATTTCGGAAAGGAAGAAGGGTGGGTCAAGGCTCGGTAGAGAGTAGAGGACACTGCTTCAACCAGCAGCGGGATCTGTCAGAACCCACTTTATTTCAGGATGCTGGAGTCAGGATAATCCAAGCACAGACTCCATGGCAGACAGCAGAGTCAGCCTTGGAAAGACCAGACTTCCCTCCCCTATCTGAGGGTCCAAGTCAGCCAGGCCTGGCAAAGAGTCCTCCCACAGCATAGAAACAGCTGGCTTGCTCACAGACATCTGGGATGCTGAGGCCATGCCAGTAGCCCCTCTCCTCCTCACCTCTCCATCCCTCCATTGACCTAACCACCTCCTACACGTACTGTCAAAGTCAAAGAAGAGGCCAATCCCACCCCCACCCCACAGGAATGGGTTGAGTCCCAACCCAACCTGGCAACCCCCTTTCACTCCTCCCTCGGATGCCAAATCCTATGAATGGCATCTTGCAGGCCCTCCAATTCAGGAATCTTCCCAGAAGCCACCTCTTCAGTGATTCTCACAAGGCTCACCAGTGCCTCAGCACTGGTTGGTACTCCTCAGTAGGCAGGTACCCACCGCTCCCAAGGCTAGGCTCTGTGTCCTTCTACAAGGCTCTGTCCCAACCACACTCAGTTTCATGGACCTTGTAAAGGACTTCCAAGTGGCTCTGAGGCCACCCTGCACAGATGTATGTCTGTACATTGCAGGGGACAAGGTCAGCCCATTCAGGGATCTCAGTTCTAGACAGCCTTCTGAACTTTTCCCCAACACACTCCCAGCTCTGTTTCCCTGAATGGCCCAAGAGAAAGTGAGGAGCAGCCAGTTATCCTAGTGATAGTGAAATAATGTTTAATAAGCACATACTATAGAACAGGTAACCACTCAGTTCTTTATAGCACTAATTGTTCAACAACAAAAAAGAAATCTATAAACTCATACTGTTAACCCTTTTTCCACTGAGACAAATGACATTTAGAGGTTGAGCAATTTGTCCAAGGTCATGGGGTCAGCATGTGGTGCAGCCAAGAGCTGAACACAGATAATTAACTCTAAACTTAGGTTGTTCACTACCATGCGTAGTTAAGCTAAAAAGCCATGTTAAGCTAAAAAGACCCCGTGACCAATCATGTTTCACCTTCAGAGAAGATTGCATGCCAAGCAGCCGGGCAGAGCACCTCCCCACCCTCAGAAAGTATAACCTTCATGCCCAGCGATCTTCAAGATCGGGAAGTTCTTCCTCCTGTCTTGCCATTCTGCAATACAAACCCATTTTCCTGCATCACAAACCCATTTTCCTTGACTCTGTGCTTAAACTTCCAAAAAAAGTCCACTGCCCCCAGGCTGGCTTAGGTTTGGGAGCTATTTCCGAGCCTCCCTTCAGTGTCTCTTTATTCCAAGATCCCAGCACATCCTTGTGTGCTTTCGGTGACAGTCCCATACCAGGAACATACCAAAAACCAGAGGGGAGAAGGGCGAGGGCATTGGAAGACTGCAGGGAAACAAGGAGGTGCGAGAGTAGGAGGCGCTACTCTCAGGCACACCCGACCCACCATGCATCCACCTCCATCCCACCCAGCTTCTGGAGTCACCCTGGCCACAGTGTCCCCACCGGACATAGGGAGTTTTAAAACAACCCTGATCAACAGATCGCTTGACAAAGCCATCCTTCTCTCAGCCTTCCTTCGCTGTTCTGTTTTCAGACACCCCCTCCCAAGTAGCACAGGAGACATATTCCTTCCGTTTCAGAAACTTTCTCAAATCACCCCCTCCCCAACAAGGTGACGAGAGGACCGCCCGGGTAACACTGTAGACAGCACAGCCCCGGCTCTGCGGGGAGCCCGCGTCCCGCCTGGCCTGCGGACTTCACCCCGGCCTGGGAGCCCGCCGGACCAGTGCCGGTGCGCTGGGAGCCAGGAGCTCAGGGCGCTGGCAGCCTCCAGCTCCGCTGCTACTTCCATACAAGGACCGGGAGCCGGGGTGCCACCCAGAGGTTCGTGGGGCGCTCTGCCCGGCTCCCAGTAAAAGCCCGCGCGCGCACGCACGCATCTCCGGGCGCGCTAGCTTCCCTTGCGCGTCTCTCCAGGAAGGAGAAGCCGCGCCCCGCTCCGGGGTGCAGAGCCCAGCCCGCCGGCAGCCTCCCGGCCAGGAAGGACAACGAGGGTCGGCACAGGTCCGGGGAACTTTTGCCCGGCCCCGGCCCAGGCGCAGCTAGCACAGGCGCGGGAGATGCCAGGCGGGGCGAGCCCAGAGTGGGGCAAGCCCACAGCGGGCACCCCTCGCCCCAGCCTCCGCCGCTCTCCCCGGGAGCCCCCGGCCCTGCGAGCGGGACCCGACCTCTGGCGGCCGACACGCGTGGGCAGGGCGGGCCCAGGGCGCGGGTGCGGGTGCCGGTCCCGGCGGCGTCCCCGCGCGCGCTGCAGCGGCCGAGACCCGAGGCCGGCAATCCCGAGCCCGAGCAGAGGCTGCTCCGACCCCGGCCACGGCGCGGCGCACGGGGGATCGCGGGGGGCGAGGTCGACCTCGGCTCCCAGGCGGCCCCGCCCGCCCGCGTGCCCGGCAGTGCCCAGCCGGGGCGGGAGCGGCGGGAGCCAGGAGGGCGGCAGAGGGGCGCTGCACTTCAACTCACCTTGAGCCGCGAGCCCTCGGGTGCTGATCACACTTGCTATCAAAGTGGCCACATACCAAATCATAGTACTACCGCGCGCCAGCCCGGAGCCTCATCCTATCGCGAAGTGCCCCTGCGCCCGCACGCCTCGCCCGCGCGCCCCGCGCCGCTACTCCCCGCGCCGGTCCCCGAGCAGCCCCGGCGGCCCGCTCCCCATCCCTCCCGGCCCGCTCCTCAGCGCAGCCTCCGGCCCGGCGCAGCGGCACCTGCACTACTAGCGGAGGCAGCGCGCAGCCAGGTCAGCGGCAAAGCCTAGCCTCAGCCCCGCCCCCGCCGCCCTCCCATTGGACATCACCCACAAACCCGGGCTCTGATTGGCTTTCCGGCCTGCCCGTCGCGGCCCAAAGTAGGCGAGCCCATTTCAAGGTGCGTTGAAGAGTGGCGAGCACACAGCCGCAGAATCATGCGCATTGCCTGGGAGAAGGCGTTGTAGCATCTTCGCTCTGTTCTGTTCTCTGTTCACATTGCATGGCAAGTTTATGGTGAAAGAAATGGTAGCTTCTAGGACTGGCTAACGGGACCCTTGGAGTATCAATTACCCCAGACAGGTCTGTGGGGCTCGAGCCCCCGCCCACCCAGGGAACCCAACATCCGGTTTCCATCCAGCTAAAAGCAGTTCCCGGAGGACCACACTGATTCAGTGATGGGGAAACCCAGAGCGGGCAGCCTGGGAAGGCTGGGAAGGTCCTTCGCTGGAGAGCTCTTCAAAGAGGTCACGCGCCGCCTCCCCTCCCCCACCCTGCACTTGCACACCGTCCCTCTGAATGGCACACCACCTCCCCCAGACATGACGGTGAGTTAGGTTCCATCCAGCCCGAAGGCAGGGGATGACTAAAATGACCTCTAAAAGTCGCTGGGATTCGGAATGAGTCATTGGCTCAGCTGCAGTGTGTCACGGACCCCTCTGGAACACATGTGCAGCACACTGCCTCCCCCGGTGCCGGTCTTTGTTGCTCATCATTACTAAATCCCAACTTCGAGCAATAAAAGTTTTCCCCCTTCTGAATAAACACCGCTTCCTCATGCACATGATGCTTTTCCTCCCCCTCACTCAGACTAGCCCCATCCGAGCTGCATGAAGCCAGGATGGATTGGGGGAGCGACTTAGGGGTTTGGGGTGGAGAGACACAGGGAAAAGGAAAGAGGGGCTCCTTACTCCTATAGAGGAAGATAGGTAAGGTTGCTGGACGGTCCTCGCGTTCCCAGTCTCCCTGCCCAGACCTCTCCACATCCTTCCCCTGAAAACAGTTGTATTTCCAGAAGGAATAAATGAGTGTCATGGAAACATTACGACAGTCACCTCACAGCAGTGCTCTGAGGCTGCAGGGAAGACGTTTGTTCTTTCAAGGAGTGAGAGCTGCACAGCTCCCCGGGAGAGGCCAGTGGCCTAGGAAGGAAGGCTGAGAGACAGTGAAGGAGAGCTCAGGAATTCCATCTTCACACCATCCATGAGCCACAGAGGCCTGGCTCTAGGACATGAAGCTCCAACAAGAACAAGAAGCCAGGATGATGGAGGAACAGCCCTCCCTGAGGCCTGAACTTCCGCTCACTGCCAGCCAGGAAGGAGAACCGGGACCCCTGGTGGAGGAGCACACACACTGTGCAGGGTTAGCATCTGAGTATAATCTGGAGAAGCAGAGCTCTTGAATATCCTCCTACCCCCACCACCACAACCACCCCACCACACTCAAGAAAGCACCCACCAGGCCATTGCTTTCCATTCTCTTTCTGGGCCACGATGCCTTTCTTGGAGCTATGAAGTGAGCCGGAAGCTCTAGACCTTGTTGACACGCATGTTCCTTGGCAGCATGCCCCAGAATGAAAATCAATCTCCCCCCGCCGGCTTAAGATGTACCTGCCTTCCCCAACACACACTTCTCCATTGTCATCTGCCATGGGGCCTTCACCAGAACTGAAATGATACAGGTACCATACCCTTGAACCTACAAAACTGTGAACTAAAATAAACTTCTTTTCTTTATGAAGTAATCTGCTTTGGGAATTTTGTTATGGTAACAAAAAGCTGCCTAAAACAACTGGTGGTAACAGGATTCTTCCCCTTCCAAAACCTCTAAGCAGCTAATGTGGCCTAGAGGGAAATGCCAGTCTCCATCGGGCTAGTCCAAGTTTCTTCTCTTTTTTGAGGTATGACAGGCAGAGGAATGGGAAGCATCTGGGCAAAGAAGCTTTCTACAAGTGCCCAGCAGGCTGACAAAAAGGATAGAGTCACTCTCACGATCCATCTCAGTCATATTTGCTTCACTGCTCACTTCATCCTATTCAAGGTGGTGGTTTCTGCTGAAAAATTAAAGCTATTTGTCAGATTGGAAAGAAAAAGTATATAGAGCTTAAAGCATGAGTTGGATTGGGAAGGAATTCAAAGGAACTACCTAAAGAAGAGAATAAGATTCCTTGGGCTAGGTCTACTGGTGATGGAGAGGAACAGGGAAGTGACAGCAGAGAGGAAAGGGAAGAAAATTGAGATACACAGAGAGAGAGCTCAGGATCATCATCATTAATATCAAACGTGTCAGTAGAGTTTCAGATCAGCTCAGTAGAGAGGCACCGCACCAGCCAACAGTGAGGAACTAGAGCAGTCAAATCTTTCCTTCTTGACATGTGACAGAGCTGTGGATCCAGGATGGATTGCAGCTCCTTCTTGGCATGAACAACTAGCTGGGTATACAAAGGCAGCATGGATCCCAGCTGTCCAAAGGGGGCAAAAGGGAGAAAGACAACCAATCCCATGAGCAGCTCCTACGTGTACCTGGTTGGTCATCAATATCCCTGATAAGTACACAGATCTTTCTAGGAATGCTATATGTATCAGGTATGAGAACATCTATCATCTTCTGTTAACCTCACAGCAGTGTTTGCTTTTGGAAATGCAGAATGCCAGTCTTATCTGTTATCCTGTGCAAAATCACAGCTAGCCATCCACCCAAACATGTCCATGCCCCTCAGAGGACATGTGAGAAGGTGGCAACAGAGGTGCAGGTGTGGAAGATGAACCTCTCACTCCCTGTTCACACTCACTGAACAAGCATGACTTAAGAACTATAGCTCGCTTACTGACTTAAGAACTATAGCTCACTTACTGACTTAAGAACTATAGCTCGCTTACCTGTCACTTCTCATCTTCCTTGGTGGCTGCAGACCCCCTCTTAGAATCTAGGGTAGGATGGCCATAGGGACAGCTTCTTGTGAGGATGACAGGAAGCTCTAAATCAAGGGAATTTGCCCAAAGTAAGTACAAAAGAGTATGTTTCATGTCTATAGAATTAAGAAACTGTATCAGTTATCTTGGCATGTAAAAACCCAGCCCAAAATGATGTAGTGTCTTAAAATAACAAGTCATTTGTTTGCTTATGAACCTGCAATTTGGGTAGGGCTTGGTAGAGTCAGTTATTGTCTGCTCTACATGACATCAGCTCCACTGGCACATGAAAGTTGTGCTTTCAAGATGGCCCTCTCGTGCTATGGCTGGCAAGCTCTGCTGATCTTTAGCCAGGCTTGGCAGCCCATGGCTGAGTTTCATCCTCATGTGGACTTCTCCACAGGCTGCTTGGGCTTCCTCACAATATGGTGGCTTCGCTCCAAGGCTAGCATCCCAAAATAGAATTGATAAAGTGGAAGACATTATTACCCTTTCTATTTCAGCCTTGGAAGATACATAGTATCACTTTGCAGGGAGAAGATGGATATCCCCACCACTCCATACAGCAGTGTCCTTGTCACTTTGTAAGAGCTTGTGGATGGGAAGTAGTGTTGCAGTCATCTCTAAAATGATACAATTTGAAAGACCATGAAAATGGTCTTCCAGGTTCAAGTGAAAATTAATTCTAGAAGAAATCACTAGAAGGAAAGTGTTTTGGTCAGAATTCTCCTGAGGAGCAGAACAAGAGAGAGAGAAAAGGAAGGAGAAGGAGAAGAAGAAGGAGAAGGAGAAGAGAGAGAGAGAGAGAGAGAGAGAGAGAGAGAGAGAGAGAGAGAGAGAGAGAGAGAATAAATGAGGGATCCAACTGAGGAGAAAGGGAGAGAGAGATGAGGGATTCATTATGGGAATTGGGGGGTTGGCTCATGCAATACAAAGGTTAAGAAGTCCAACAGCATGCCATCTAAAAGCTGAAGAACCTGAAAAGCTGGTGATGTGCTGAGGCTGAGTTCAAAGGCCTGAGTGCCTGGAGTTCTGATGTCTGAAGGTCAGGAGAAGATGATGTCCAGCTCCAGAAGAGAGTAAAGGGCTAGGGATGTAGCTCAGCGGTGTAGCACCTGACTGGCAAGTGCAATCCCCTGAGTTCAATCCCCAGTGCAAAAGAAAGGAGGAGGAAGAGGAGGAGATGAAGAAGGAGAAGGAGAAGAAGAGAGCAAATTCATCCTTCTGCCTTTCCTTCTATCCTGGTCCTCAACCTGTTGGATAATACTCACCCACATTGGTGAGGGTGGATCTTCTTCACTCAGTCCACTGGTTCAAACAGTCCTCTCTTCTGGAAACAATCTGTCAGACACACCCAAAATGAGGTTTCACCCATTATCTGGGTGCCCTATAACCCTTTAGTTATGTTGACACCTAAAATTAACCCTCACAAGAGGGTTTGACATACAGTATCTAGATCTGAGGATTTTCCCACTATAATTCGATCTGCCACCATCAATCTCAGATCCTAGGAATGTGCCCTGACCCATATAAAAGACCAGCCCATTTGTGAAGCAAAGCCTTTTGCCTTGTTTTCTCCCAAAACACCAGAGACCAGTAAGCATGATTTAAAGGAACTTAGAAGGAAAGAAGAAAACAAAGGAAATTGAATTTCCAAAATATAAATATCTAATCTTAAGATCTGGTGCAGGTGAAGAGGAGAAAAGCTTTGTAAGGCTCTCAGCCCCTTTTATATTTTAAGGCTCTAAATTCAAGTGGAATTTTGTAGCACCTTGCTTGGCTTCCTTCTCACTCACTTGCTGTTTGTGTCTAGGGCTGGTGGTCTCTGGTCATAAATTGCTTTTGTGGGACCCAGTAGCTGTTGTAACAGTCCACCTTTCCCTCTTCAAGAATAAGATTTTTTTTTCAGTGGTGAGTATTACTGTGCAAGTGCTCTACCTCTTAGCTATATCCCAAGCCCTAAAAATAAGTTCTTGAAGAGTTTTTTTCTTAAAACTCAAACGTTGCTATGTTCAAATTTCCCAGACTATCCAGAGTTCTCCTACTCAGTTACAGTTACCCCTGAAAGTCACATTCTGGCTAAGTGTTGGTACTGACCAAAAGACTGATACAGTCCTTCCTAACACAAGATACCTGTCCTGACTGCCACAGGATTGTTTTATGACATCTCATCTAGATAGGTCCACAAGCCCGGGGAAGAGGAGCCAACCATTGCCTCACCATGGTGCTGCCAGTCTGTGCACACATGTGGCGGATGTAGCAACCTGCCAGTGGGGCACAGGCGACACTCCCATCCCCTGCACGGTGGTGTGTGGGTATGAACATGTGCATGTAAAGAGCAGAATTCTCTCATCCTAAACCCAGAGTCAGAAATCTTAAAGATGTGTTTGTGGCAATGTTGTGGAATTTAGTTGATTAAGAAACCAGTTCCTGGAATGTTAGCTAAACTATATTCAATTTTTTTTCTGGCTGAAAAAAAATCAAGTTCTTTCCCAAGGCAGAAAGTAGATCTACAACTTGGGATAAGTTTATTTGAAAACCAGATAGTTATCACCCTCAGACACATTCACCTTTCTCCTCTTTCCTCTTGGTCTTCCAGGCCATCTCTGAACAAGCTCAGAGATGTGTTTGTGGATTCATGACTTCATCTAGGAAGGGACAAGAGGTTTGCAGTTCAGCATGAAACTTATTCCACAGGTCTCAGGAGCTCACTGGGCCCTGTGACCTGCCCCCCCAACCCCAGGAACATGCTACCGTCTCTCTTCAGCAACTTCCTACCTTGCCCGGATTCTCAGGCCTCCCGGAGCAACTGTGGCCCATCTGAGTACTATAGATGCCTATGCCTGCCCATGGCTAAAGACTCTGGCAGTGAGGTCCAGGCACGAGTGGGTAGTGGTGACCATCACCAACACACCCTGGCATGAAAGGGTCCAAAAAAGACAGCTACCTCTAAGATATCCCCTGGGTCCTTGGGCTCTGGCCCTACCAGGTTAGGGGTCTGAGCCATTTTTTTTTTTTTTCCTTTGAGCTAGTCTCCTTTCCTCTCTAGAAAGAATAGTAGGACCTGTGGTCTGTAGAAGAATCGAAACATTCTTATGGGCAGTTTCTCTGGCATAGACTCCCCAACACCCCAACTCCATGCCTCTGTGATACTAGAAAAGAGGAAAATGAGATCTGATTTTTCATCTCAAAGGATTGCATGGCCAGGGATTCTAACATGGCATGGAATCTTCCCCATGGCACTTTCCCCATGGCACTTTCTGATGGATTCAAAAGGCTGACATCCTTGAAATTGACAAGAGGTTGATGCAAACAAAGAATCAGAGAGATGTGAAGTCAGCCAGGTATCAGGTCATGCTAGAAACTGGTAATGCAGAGACCAAGAACCAAAGCACGAGCAAGAGGAATTCCCCAATAGGCAAGTAGCCACTGACCAGCAGTCCGAGACCAGACTGTGCCAGGCAAGGTGCTATGGATGGCACAGCAGTGACAAGCCACCATTTCTGCCACACAAGAGTTTAGCTTCTGCATCTGGGTAGAAAGATAAGGCTAACCACACAAACATGTGTACTAAACCCTGTCCATGTGGGACCTCAGGAGAGTTGGCGGGCCTGCTGGGTTTTGGTTTTGTTTTTCTTTTTCTTTTTCTGTAAGAGAATATCTGAAGCTGAGTAACTGTATGGAGAAAAGGGGTTTATTTAGTTCACCAGCTTTGCAGCTGACAGTCTAAAGTCAGCAGCTCCCTTGGGTCATACTCTGGTGATGGCCTAATGATGGATTACATCACAGTGGGAACGACAGATCAGATTGCAAGGCAGGAAGCCAGAGAGCAATTGAGAGTTTGGGATTACAACAATTCTCTCTCGTAGCCCATGGGTCACAGGAGAAGCCTTAGCCTGCTCAAAAGTAGCTCCCCCAATGACCTCAGCACCTCCTGCCAGGCCTCACCTTTCCACACTGCCACCTTCATGACCAAGTTTCAACACATGAACACCTGGGGAACGAAACAAGCACCAGACTTGAATTGTAGTAGAAGTTCAAGAAGGTGGCATTGGTGCAGAGATGTAAGGGCTGAGTGAAAGAAGTGAGTCTGAGCTCAGTTCTCAATAAGAGGGAAAAGGGGCAGAGAAAGCAAGAGACAAGTAAAGGAGACCCACTGAGGGCAGAGCTGGCATGCTGCACATCCCTGTGCCGCCCCAGCTGGACATTTGAGAAGGGCTGGTGGCAGGGGACTGTGCAGAGGCTGTGATAAGTAAATGTGCAGCACAAAAAAGAGGCTTCCAGGGTTAGAACTGTTTGGGGAGCTGAAGATGCATGGGAAAGAGGAGCTGAAGAGCTAGGAAAGGTGGGGAAAGAAGAGTAGACATGTGGAGTAGGGCAGGTGAGTGCAGGTTAATGGAGGGAGGTGAAATTGAGTCTGACCCTAAGGAAAGGCTAAAGAGAAAGAATCTCTTGGTCCCAGCAAAACAGAAAGCAGAGATGGGGGCTGGAAAGTCGAAAGAGGCCCCTGAGATGGTGTGGGGAGGAATCGATGCTTCTGCTTTGGACCCACAGATGGATGGGCTAAGGGTGGGGGAGGAGAGGGCCCTGCAACCACAGCTGGAGGGTGTGAGGGAGTCTATTTCTGGCACCCAGTCGACCCCAGACCTCGCATTCCTGGACCCCTCCATACTTAGCTCTCAACCCCACACAAAAGGGCCTTGTGTGGGAGCCCGGGAGATGCCAAATGCATCTGCACACCACTGCTCCCTCCCTTCCCCAAGCCTTGGCATGAACATTGCTCCACCAGGTGCGAGGGGCAGAAGGGACGGGCTGGACACAGGAATCAGCCAGAATCAGCCTCCATCCCTCCCTCCTGCCACTTCTTCCCCACATGCCCTGACCTCGGCACCCTCTGCATGCGCATCTGCCCTCGTTCTCCACCCTACTTACACAGCCCCTGTTCTCACCTTCTCTTCTCTCTGTTCTTTCTCTTTTGGGGCTTCAGAGTGGTATGGAGAGCCTAGAAACAGAACTGGATTTATTCTTGGAAAATATCCATGACCACAGCAACAAGTTTCCATGGTGCTTGGACACAAGACAAACGAAGTCCAAGCAGAGATTCCCGGCCTCAGTCAGAAGACCTGAGTCCCATTCCTGCCTCACCTACCACATTCCTGCTGGGAACTCTGTTAATGCCCAACCAACTCATCACCAGCCTACACCCCCAAGTATGTATCAAGTGCCTTCGATAACCCCAGTACTCTACGGGGTGTGAGACAAGCAACAGAGACATGGTCCTGCCTTCACAGAGCTCATGGCTACTAGCTAACAGCATCATTCAAAAGAGTCGAGCAAGCTAACAGGTTCATCCAGGGTAGTTTACAGTGAAGTTCAGGGGGTTCTGTGTCCCCAGAACTGTGCATACCTGAAGCCAAGAGAGGAGGATTCAGTACAGCCTCCATGTGGCCCACAGGATGGGAATGCTATGCCCTGCTGAACCTCTCATCATGCCCGCACCCCAGAGTCTGTATCTGGGTGGTTAAAGAAGAAGGGACATGAGAGCGCAGACAGGATCACCCTGCCTGGGAAGGCCAGCTGTGGGGGAGGTTTGGATGTGTATAAGAAGATGTGCTCCCAAGCATGGGATTTGAGGACACATTCACAGTGATCGGGCCTGTTTGGGAAAGGAGTCTGTCTGGAGCCCCAGGTTCAGAGTCCTTGGAACTTAGGCATCCTCTCTCTGTCTGTCTCTGTCTGTCTCTGTCTGTCTCTCTGTCTCTCTCTCTGTCTCTGTCTCTCTCTCTCTCTCTCTCTCTCTCTCCGTCTCTCTCTGTCTCTCTCTCTCTCCCTCTCTCTCTCTCTCTCTCTCTCTCTCTCTCTCACACACACACACACACACACACACACACACACACACACAAAATCACACAATCCCTTTCTAGGAAATCAACTTGGGAAAGCAGAAGCCCATGGACTTGGGGGTGGGCACAGCTGCCAGGAAAGCCTAGGGGATTGTGAGAGGGGGCCAACTAAAGCTCTGAAAAGGGAGTCTCATGGGGAATCCAGGACAATGAGCTGATAGAAGGAGGAATGTGCAGAGAAGAGGGATGGGGGCACAGGCTGGTATGAGGCTGCTCCCCTGGCAGCTTCCCAAGGTTAATCCAGGGCCACCAGGCAGCCTCTGCAACATTCCAGCATAAGGGAGGCTGATTTGAAAAGAGTATGTGCTGTGGAGAGAAGGGGCCTTTCTCTGCCCTCGGCCGCTGTCCCTTTGTGAAGGTTCTTTGAGGCATGAGCCCTGCAAACAAGCATGGGGTGGGGTGAGGGCCAGAGTAGATGCTTCACCATTCATCAGGCAGGCAAGCAGTCCACTCTTGGCAGACGAGAAGGGCATCGGGGGCTGGCTCAGCTGCTCCAGACCCCAAGACAACAGCAGCTGGTGATCTCTGCACGTGGAAGTCTGGAGTCAAACTCTACCTCATAAATCATGGGGATTTAGAGAAGGTCAGGAAGGAAGAGGAAGGAAGGTGGTTGAGTACCAACTGAAGATTCCCTTAGAGGGGGAAATCAGGAGCTTACAATGTGGGAGAAAATACTGACACTTTCTCAGGGCCTGTGTCTAGGTTGAAAGTTTGGCATGATCAGAAATGCCAAGGCTTTTACCATATGATGTGTTAATGCAACTGAGACCCACATTTCTACACACACACACACACACACACAGCAGCAGCAGCAGCAGCAGCAAGACATCACATGCACTCACTGGAGGAACACACTTATGCAGATTGCTGTGTATAGATGCAATGACAGTGAACCTTTTAGAGCTTTCAATGATAATAAACAGCTGGCTGTGGCACCCATGCCATAGGTTCCCACTACTGGAGATGCACACGCATCAACGTAGGCCACTCCAGTGCACGTATTCACACATGTTGTCTACAAGTCCACACCCTCTGCAGCTGTTCTCTGGGCCAATGTGCATCAATCCTCATGCACCATGAGGCTGCCACACACTGAACCACAGTTCATGTGCACATGGGACTGTGTGTATTTTCACACCAGGACTCCCTGCTTGGTTGGATATCTCTAGAATATTCTTCTCTTCTTGCCCAAGTTGTGTCCAAAGGATGTTTGTTCATGTGAAACCCACCTGCTTCATGTTCACCCACAACCCAGTGTCCAGTGTCCTCACCCTGATTGTGGTCTCTGGAATACCCAGCTCCCCACCCTGCACCTGATGCAGATGTTAGGGACCAGCCAGCAGGTGGAGCCAGCAGGAGCCGCCTGTTAACGAGATAGGCTTTAAGGACAGAGCTACATTTCCCAGAAGAGTCACATTCGCACAGGTGGCGATGTGCCAGGAAAACTCCCTGTGAATGGGTCTGTCAAGAGCCCAGGCCACAACAAACCTCTCCTGGGGAGAGCAGAGGGCACAAAAGACTTGGCCCCAAAAGAGAGAGCCATGGCATGACTTCTGTGTGGACTGAGTGTAGGTATAAGAGTGTGCTCATGATTTGTGTGTACAGGTGTCAGTGTTTGCACACCTACTAGTGCTGCACTACCACTCTGGGGAGTTACTTGTGTGTTAGTAGATATGGATGAAGTAGGAGTGAAAAGGCATAAGATGCAGGTGTGTGTGAGAGAGAATGTGTGTGCATGCACATGTCTGTGTGTACTGCTTCATGCCCTGCAACTAAGGGAGGACATGAAGATGAAGATGAGAAAACTAGAACCCTGCACAGCCACCACCTCTCAGTGCCACGCAGACCACAGTTGTTAGCCTCCTCCTACACAGTCCCCCTCCACACACACTCCGGGGACACACACACGCTCACACCACCCACGCAGACAGGTGCTGTGCTGCCACACACAGACCTGCCCGCCCACACACTCTCACACATATATGCAGCCCCGCGAGGAGCCATGAGAATATGTATAGATGTGGCAAACATGCACACTGCTCAGCACGCACACACACACGTGTGTGCACTCTCACACATTCTGCAGCACATCTGTAAATTCTCATGCCCTTGCACTTCCAGGAGAGGGGGAGAGGAGACATGACTGTTTTCTCTACACCTCAGTTTCTGAGCCTCTGGCGATGAAGGCAAGACACCTGCAATTCCCTCCCCTCCCCCTCCTATCTAAGGCTAGCAGAGAAGGGAGAAGAGAGGAGAGCAGTCTTCTTCAAGCCCACCTCTGTCCCCTCCTTGTCCCTCAGCACTTTGGACAGCACCTCTGCAGCAGGGACAGGAGGCCCCAGCTGTTCTTGGAGATGCAGGTTGCTGGAGCCCCTGTATCTGCATCCAGAAAAGCAACCAGAGGCAGATACAATCAAGTCCAAATCCCTTTGATATGAGAGTCTTATAAATAGAGGACAAAAATTCCAAAGTCTCAGGATTGTGAGGCGACCAGAAGATCATAAAGCAGCCAGCACTATGCCTGACTCTTGATAGGCTCTCAGTAAAGGTAACAACAGCTCTGATTCCCATCCCTGTCACAGGGCTATGAGCCAGGAGAGCTGGAAGCCAGCCCCGACCCTGCCAAACTTTAGCTCTGAGACTTATGGCATCTGAGTCTCAGTGCCCCTTCCACCAACCCAGAATAATCACAATAATAGCACTAACACATTTTGAGTTTCCCATATGCCTGACCCTATTATAAGCATGTATCAAAAAGTAAATCACTGAATCCTCATGACATTAAGTGGAATTATCTGTTACTTCTCTCATTTTATAAAAGAATAAATGAAAGCAGTCTACATAAGACCTATGGAAGGGGCAGAGACAGGGCTGTAACCCAGACAGCCACCTCAAGAATCTGTTTTCAGCCATGACTCTGCACTGCCTACTTCATGGTATTCATGTGCATCAAATGACATCACGGGTATAAAGGTTCTTTGAAGATTCCAAAGCAATATACAAATGTGAGGGTATATTGTTATGCATCCCAGCCTGGCTCACAGATGAGTAATTGCACAAGGAGTGAGAACTGCAATGAATTCAGGAAATAGGATGGAAATGGGTGCCATCTGGGACTGGAACACCAGAGGGAGAAGGGAGAAGCAGGTAAAGGGAAGGCTGATGGACTCAAGCAGCCATGCAGCCTGGCTTTGACCTCTTTATTTAGTCAGCCCATTAGTAATTTGAAGACCAAGTTGCTTTGCAGAAAATTGAGATAACTTCAAGTCATTTTGAAATCCTCCTCTTGATTATAACCATGGTCTCAACCATCTCTTTTCCCCTCTGTGTCTCCCATCACACTCCTCAACCATATTCCTTGTATGGAACATGCCACCTGCTCTTGTGACATAGTTGAGAATCACTACCTTAGGGTGAGTGCTATTAGAGCCCACAATCCTCCTTAAGAGAAGCCTCAAAAGCAGAACCAAGCCAAGAGACCTCAATGCATTAAAGAGGGTGTCTCTGCTATTGCAAAGACTAGGACACAGAGACCAGGAACTTTTTGCAAATTTCTTAAGGAACAGAAGAACTGTGGACATTTTGCTTGGTCTCCAGCCTGACTCATCCTGATATAACTTATTGCTTCCTGAGGTTACCTGATTCCCAGAAAAGAATCATTCACATATACAAGGACAGAACTCAGTTTTGTAGAAGCCCCCAGCCTTTCATCCTTGGAAGGTGTCTTAGTTACTTTTCTCATTGCTGAGATAAAATAATTGACACTCAAAGCTAAAGGAGAAAAGCTTTATTTAGCTCACAGTTTGTAGAGGTTTCATTTCATACCTGGCTCCAAGGCAGGGTGGCATGGCAAAGGGTCATTAAAGAGGAGAAAGAGCTCATGGCAGGCAGAAGGCAGCAAAACAGTGAAGTAGTAAAGAAGCAGCAGCAGCAAGCAGCAGCAGCAGCAGCCTGCCTTCTTCTCTGTTCTTTTTATCCCTTCCAGGCTGCCCACCTTTTGGGTGGTGCCACCCACACCCAGGGTGGGGGACCCTTAACCCAGCATCACACTCTTAATCCCAGCATCACACACCCTAATCCAGCCAGCTCTGAGGAGCCTCACCTATGAGTGTATGAGGCTTTGAGGGGGCATCCAGATACAAGATATAAAAGATGTGTACCATACAGAACAAAATGTTCACTGGCCTAGTAGGAAGGGTCTTTGTTCAAACTCTTCACACCTCTCCCACCTCCTACTTTTTCCCAATCCATTTCCTTCCAGAATCTTGTTCAGGGTTCCCATTCACCAGACTGGCTCCCTTTCTCTGCCCTCCTTGCTGGTGAATCCATTAAGACAATGTCTTTTTCATGAGAAACTAGAGATATTTATAGCTAAATGGATGCACATTGAGGCGACACTCTTAAGTGAAATAAATAGGACGCACATGTATAAATACTGAATAGTTTCTCTGGTGTGAGGAACTAAAAGTGTAAATAAGGATCAAAATGTATAATAGATAATGTGAAATAGGAAGAAAAGGGGCAAAGGGGAAGGGGAAGTGGGAGAGGTAAGGGAAAGGAAAGAAGGGAAAGGAAAAAATATGAGAAAAGGAAAAAAATGGAAACAAAGTCTTTGCAAATAGGGAAGGGAGGAGGGGGTGAAGGGAGGGCAGGGGAATGGGGAAAAAATAAGAACCAAGGTACTCATGTACAGGTACAAGTTCCCAATGATGAATGCAACTGTATTGTACACCTCAAATGTACCAATAAACTTAATGAAAAAAACAGACAATGTTATTTTCTTAGGCTTACCAAGCTGGCAAAGCGATCTCAGACGTTCCGTGATGTGCAGTGGAGGCACCTGGGCACTCCACACTTATTTTGCACTTGCTCCTTGTCTGCCTCCTGCCCTGTCCCTCCCCAATTTAATCTGGATCCCCTGTATACACACACTCACACACTGCCTAAGAAAGATGTAACCACTTCTCTAAATCCCAAGGAACAAGAGTCCTAAGGAGACACAACTAGGTTTGGGGGGGCAGGGAAATGCTGTGGGGGAATCAGACAGCCAGAGTTTTAAAGAGCTGTCATTCTATCTCCTCTGTGTTCATGGCTGCAATATCCCCATTCTCTGCAGAAATTGCACTCATCTTTCTACCTCCACAGGCAGACAGGATGTCCCATCTCCATGCTTCCTTCTTAGCAGACCCTTGTCCCAAGCTTCCTGCTTCCTGCTCTTATCACTCTCTTCTCCTTCCACTCCCTGAAGCTCTGTTTCCCAAACAAGGCTGATGAGTCCCCTGGTTAGATCACCTGGAATACTGGCCCTCAGCCTACTAAATTCAAACTCAGGTGCAAGACTAGAGACCTGTCCTCTGCAAAGCCCTGGGAGCTCAGGTATGTTGCAGCCCAAAGCCACTGGGGTTTCTTCCTTTCCCATTGGCCTTCCTCCAGGTGAGTGGAGGCATCAGACACACATGCTCAGTGGCTTCGGGGTGAACCTGTTCTAGCCCAGAGCCATGTGTGGAGCCAGAGCCCAGTTCTGCCACTCATTCACCTTGCACAATTGCCTCTGGGTCTTCAGCTGTCAAGTGGGGCATGACACTTTTCCTCTCATCTCATAATTATGACATACATTTCAAACAAGAAAGCAAACATGAAAACATATTGAAAGGTTAGAAGCTTTAAATAAATGACTTGTTTGTTATTACATGAGAGACACATGAGAGTGAGAGGTACAGGGCCTGTCAGGAGATCCTGTGCCGTCTGCAGACTATTGGGCAAAACGGCCCTGGCACTCTCCTCTTCTCAGAGCTTGTTCTCAGCCCAGGAGAGGACAGGAGTGTGGGCCGCAGGTCACAAGCACAGGAAAAGGTCCCCTGGATCTCCAGGAGTGAGTCTGCCCTCCTGCCTCATCTGCCTGGAAGCCACCAGCCCCACCCAGGGCAGTGGGCCCAGCCCTTTGCATCAGCCTCTCTCTCTCTAATTACTCTTCACACACTCTGGTGCCAGGCCCTCCAACCAAATTACAATTGACTCCTCACTCCTCCTGGATCAATGCCATCGACCTGGAAGAGGGAGGACAAATCCAAACCCACCTGTAGGAAGCCATCAGCCCACAGCAAAGCTGGGCCAAGAGACCTGCCCTCCCAAACTTCGCATGTGTGTGAACAAATGAGAATGTGTGAATACAGAAATACACCCAACAAAGTCATTCCTCTGCCCAAGAAGAACATGGACCAGCATATACACAAAATGCACTGGGCCACACATAGGCACTCAGATGCAGACACACATACAATCCAATAGGCACATGGATAGCCTCATGACTACCCACATACATGTCACCCAAAAGCACACATGACCACTCATCCTTCAGGGCATAGACACACACCATTGACCAGATGGAGAGGCTGCTTTTGGAACAACAGAAAGCAGTTCTGGCCAAGTGATGAGCAGAATCCCACTGCACCTCAGCCCCTCTCCAGCTGCCCTCCTGGCTGGGCACAGGAGCACACACTTCCCGTCAGCACCAGGGAGAAGAACCTGGAACCCTGTGGCACACACCTTCAAGCAGAAACTCTCCTGCCACCTGTGGGGGATCCTGGCTCTCTCTCCTCTGGGACATGCCTTCCTTGCTGTTCTCTCTGGGGGTGCTGGAGAAATGCCCAGTCACTTCTCCACCAAGCAGAGCCCATTATAACTCAGCTGGGTTCTGTCTACACCTCTGCCCTCAGAGGAGCTCGGACTACTTCTGCACCTGAGATCCCAGACAATTGGAAATGAGGTGCCAAGCCTTACAGATGCCAACCCAGGGTGACAAACACCAAGCAGCCCACATCATCCAGCACAGACATGGTGACCCAAGCACAGAGAAGAGAAAAGGCAGAATGGGGCCACAAGCTCAATACTGGCTGGGCAGGTGCCCCAAGGTCTCAGCCATACTGCACCTCCCCTGGGGTCCAGTTTGTCTCTTCTCCATCACATACTCCCAGGCCACTGGCTTCAGTCTGCAGCCATAGAAACATGGAATGTGAGGAGTAGAAAATCCCTTGGAGCTTATTAAGTCACCTCCTCCCCATATTCTCTCAACATCTAAACTTCCTCACTGACATTCTCAATAGATGGCTGTCCATTACACTGAACATGTGCACAGACCATATGGGCAATGGGGAACATTCGTCAAGCAGCTGGTTCTCTGGCCCTTGTAGCCCAAACTAGTAGTGAGTCCATCTGACAAGGAGAAGAAGCCTGTGGGAGGTCCTTGTGGCCGGCCTGTCACCTACATGTCACTTCTAGCAACCTACCATCTATGCAGAAAGGATAGAAAGCAGTTTCTGGAAGTGAATCTAAGCCCACTAGTTGTATGCACTCACACAAGATTTGGAAGACAAACTGCAGGTGAAGGTGTCTTCCTGCAGCCTTGGCCACTGCTGCTTACCAAAGTCAGAACATTCCTTTCAGAATGATCCTTCATTTTCTACATTTTAAAAAAAGATTGCCGTAGTCCCTGGATTCCTCCATATCTTCTCCCATCTGTAGGTGTCCAAAGGCTTCTCAGGGCAGGGACAGCCCCAGTGTTGATGAGCCTGGCCCTGAAGGCAACCTGCAAGGTCAGTTTCTCATATTCTGAATTATTCTTGGAGTCCTTCTGGTACACTCGACCCTCAGCCCATTTCACTCCCTTTGCAACAATGGTATAAGCCCTGAAATTTCTGTGTCAGATCCTTTCTGCTTGAAGTATCTAGAGTGGAGACTTCCTTCAGGGGACCTTGACACTCGAGGTGCAAGTGGAGTTAAGAGTAGCTGTGGTGTTGACTCCACTCAACAGATGTTTAGGGACTGCAAACCATTTAAAGGGGAAGACACAAGTTGGCCGTGCACACAGGCAGTGTCCATGCCTGGTCAGGACAGGAAGAGCAAGGAACAGAAGATGCACCAGTCTCCCACCTGGTCAGCCGAGCTCAGGAGAGACAGATGTGAAAGAGAAAATGTAGCCTGGGAATCCAACAGACAGCATTGAATCCTGGCCCTGCTGCTCACCAAAAAGCCTGGACAGGGTGCATCCATGCTGTCTAAGGTCCAGTGGCTTTGGTTTTCCTCCAGTTGCTCCTGCCCTTTGTGGTCTTTATCCATATGCCCCTGCCAAGGAGTCTCCCTGGGTCTCTTCCTGCACTGCCTCTGTTCTGAGCAACACAGAGAGTGTTTAATAGGTTAAATTCATCCCAGCCCCATTCCAACATTTTTGCTTTTATACACACACACACACATACACACACACACACACACTAATGTGCTATTGAAGTAAATTACAGATGCTCTTTGACACTTACAATAGGCTTGCCTCTTAATACATTATTTGCAAAAGAAAATCCATTTAGTAACTAACCTATGGAACTTCACAGCTCGACCACACAGGATACTGTGAAGTGTTGGTTGTGTGTCTTTGTGATCATGCCACTGCTGAGCATCCCAAAAGAATATCATACTTTTTATATCATTGGCCCAGGAAAAGAATGAAGTGCCAAATTTCATGTATGCTTTCCACTACATATGTACAGCTTTGTCTTCATTACAAAGATGAAAAGTCACAAGTTGAACCATTGCTAAGTTGGAGATCATCTGTATGTGACTTAGGTAGGGTTCCCCAGAGGCAGATCTGGAGATGGGTTCATATGTCAGGAATGGATGGAGGAAGGGCTCTCAGGAGGAGCCTTAAGGAAGTAGGAAAGCAGGACGGGAAGGGGAAAACACCAAGGAGGATGTGGTTTCTTCTGAAGCCTGGCTTCTACCTGCTCTCTCAGAATCCTGGAACGTGAATGGCACTGAAGATTTGTCCCATGCTGAGGAAAGGGGACTGTCTGTAACCCGCACTGGTCAGTCATGGATGGAGGTCACCCCAGTGGGGACATAAGCTGCAAGTACCTCACTGCAGGGAAGGGTGCAGCTATGGACCCCAGTAGCTAGTGCTCACACAGCCACTGGGGGAGGAGCATAGCAGCCTGGTGAAAGGATCTGGGAGGAGCCCCTACTGCAAGAAGGATAAAATAGCAAATGCATTACGAGATTCCTAGAGAATATGAATTGGACAGAATCGGGTCAGGGGAAAGACAGCAGCTTCCTAATCCCATTGCCTTTCTTCCCCATCATCTGAGCTAGAGCCAGGGCCACACAGATCCCTACCAAGAAGGCACATGGTCAGAACAAACAACTGGTTGTATGTGCAGGTGTCTTGGTATTAATACTGAGTTATTAATTAAGCAACATAAAGCCACAGGGCATGTTTTTCATTATGTGCCACAAACAGAGCTGTTGTTTAGGTAACCATGAGTTCCAAACTGGACACTGGGAACCTATGTGCACCTAGGAGCACAAGGCGTTGAGCAGATGAAGGACATCTAGGGCTGTGTTCTGACCAGACACAAGCAGCAGTCCAGAGCCACATCTCAGCATCTCCCTAAGAGGCAGCAAGGATGGGGCACCACTTCTTTATGACTAGCTTTAGGGTGGTGCTGGCAGGAAGTGTGAGTCCTCCCAGAAGTGGGGGATGGGCATGCAGTGCAGCCCAGCGCAGGCACAGTGAGTCAGAACATGTCTCTGGAGCTTGAAAAGAAAGGGCGGGCCTTGCCAGAGAGGCAAGACAAGCCCAGCAGCCTGCAGGGTGACATGGATGCCTTGTACTCTGGCATGGGAACAGTGCCACAGTGACCTGCTGCCCTGGATTCTCTGCCCAGGAAACTGACATCAGGGCCAGGTGCTGCCTGCCTGGCCTGGAGCTTCAGGGTTGGGGTTGGGTTTTATTTTTAGTTTTGCCTCTTAGCCAGAAATCCTGTATCTTACATCCCATTCCATAACACTGTTCTAGGTGGCCAGAGCTGGCAAATCAGGAAAAGAGGTTTTTAGGGGAATTCCACAGAAGTCTCTTTTACTTTGCTCCCAGCCTCTTTCCTCTTCCCTCTGCCTCCATCCCTGCCTTTTCCTGTCCTGCCTGAAAGAAGAAGGAGTGGATTCTTCTCAGAGTGCAATCAGCAAGAGACCATCTCCTCTGGCCAAGAAGAGAAAGTGACAGTATTGGCTCCCCGAGTTTCCATGTCTGTCTGGATGTGTCAGATGCCAAAGCTGCAAACCCTGCACCTGGTGCCACTGCCTTTGGAGCCCTGGCAGGTGTCCCACTCCTGTCCCATGAAGACAAGGTGGCTCCCTCCTTGCCCAGCTGGCTCTGTATATTGTCTTAATTTGTTGTACATGAAACAACCAAATTGGCTCCTATTTACATGGTGAGCACTGAGCTGCAGCGGTAAAGCAGGGTCGCATTTTACAGTAGAACAGGGAGAGTTCCCTATATGGTAACTGCTAAAAATGAAGGGTAGCCAGGAAGATGGGGCTCGCACACCTAGGATGGAGGCCTGGATAGCAGGGGTTGCCACGAGTGGGTATTGGAGCGCACAGCAGGCACAAGCTTCTTGGCCCTGATTGGACTCTCAGGCTAGAATCTGCCCTTATTCCCTTTTCTGTCCCTGAATCCCCTGGGAAGTGTCTCCTAGCTCTCCTTGGGATGTTACTCCTCCCACAGCAAACACACCTTTAACTGTGTACCAAAGACTATGTGAAAATGCTGTTCCCTCTCACTGGAGCTATTCTTCAAATGCTGTTCCTTTTCTTGAGCAGTTACTAAAATCTGGAAATATAGAAGACCCGGTGAATGCTGGGGTCTTGCAGAGGTCAAGCTGCTGCCCCCCGCAACTCCAGAAATTTGCATACACTAGAATGCCAGGCATTTTCTTATCCCTATATATAAGTCATGTTAGCATAGAAGATAATTCTTGGCCAGGGACCCACAGACCTGTGCATCTCAGCTCTGCCTTCCAGATATTCTCAATCCCGTCAACCCCCACTGTACTCCTGCAGAGGAGGATGTGTGCAGTTCAAAGCCAGGCCAGGGAAGATTCTTGACGATTGTACTGTTAATCCCAAATGGTCCCTGAGGAGCAGCTTAGCTACAGAGAGGACTCCTCTGGCCAGGTCCAGAGGCCAAGGTCCTTCCATTCTTCTTATTTACAGGTCTATACCCACCTGAGCAGAAAGGGCAGGGGACCCAAACCAAAGGGCAACATGCAAGCAGAAACAGGTCTTATTCAAGCCTAGAGTCTAGGACCCCAAGCAGGAAACCAGGGTCAGGACAGTTTGCCAGTGGGTAGGAAAGAAAGTCCCAGGGCACAGAATCCAGAGCAAGGGAAGCCACACCAGCAGCACCTCAGCCCAAGCCATCCTTGCCCTGAGAACATGGAAATCTGCCTTCTTTCCCCTTGGGCATGAGATGAGGGAGCAAGGAAATCCTGAAGCTTCTTGGGGAGCCCAGGTCCCAGACCAAACTTGTCCCTCTGCTGTCAGCACAACTCCCTTGAATGCACAGGCTTCGCCTGGAAGCTGAGCATCTTTAGGGTCCCCGCACACTCACCTGAGCTAACAGTAAGGGAGGCTAAATCACTGATGCCGTGGGAGGCTTCAGATGGTGTTTCCTCTGGGTATTATTCCAGCCTAATGTTGTATTAACATAGCTCTGGCTGGTGATTACTGTATTATTATACATTAATCATAAGCTAATGCTGCAAGCACCCAGCTTCTGTGTTCAGCCAGCATGAGATCCCACCTGGATCCCGCAGCACCTGCCTGCTCTCCCTGCATCGTGTGCCATCCCACTCACTCTCAGGGGCCAGCTCTGCATGCAGCACCCCTTCACAGAGCAGGGTCACTGCTTGTATCACATGCCAACTGACCGTGTCATGTGCAAGGCCAGGGTGCAGAGCCTGTAAATCTTAGACCCATCAATCCCTGCTTCTTACTCTCCAATGGCCAAGGTTTGGCAGGCAAAATGAAGTCCAGAAGAGGTGCAAGGTGATTTCAATGACTTTCTGAGATCTGAAGAAGGAGAACAACAACCTGGACCAAAAGTTATCTGGGACTTGTTAAACATCCAAGGGCTGATTTAGCGTACTCTTCAGTCAGGCATTCATCTGTGTGTTCAGTGAGTATTTTTAAGCAGTTACTTGGCAAGTCATCTTTTAGGCAACATGAACAAGATAGACAAAGTTCCCACTTTGCTCCTGAAAGAGGTTCAGTGTCAGTCCTGAGGGATACAGTGGTTGAAGGTCTTGCTCTCTGACCTTTTAGTGAAGACAAAGGTAAGTGTGAGTCCCCACTGGGGCACTGACCTAGAAGGAGGGAACAATAACCCAGAGAGAAAAGACTCACTTCCTGACCTCCAAAAATGTAGTCTAGTAGGGGAGAAGTGCAGATGCATGCACTACAACTGCCCAGCAAAGCAAGGGAGCAAGCACAGTAGGGCCCTCCAGAGCTGTCTGGGTGATACCTCTAAGCATGTCTGTGCCTGTCTCTGGAGGCAGACCCCTCATCTGTGGCTTTGTTTTGCTTTGCAGTCCTGGACCTTCTTTTCAGGAGCCCTTCTGTTCTACAAAAGTTCTCATCCATGATTATAACCAGAGCACAGAATATGGCCAACATAGGGTATAATCTTTTGTGCTTACTAATGATGGTTCTATGAGGAGAAGACAGAGACTGGCGGCAGTAATGATATGGGGGATGAGGGAGCTTTCTAGCACTGGGCATCTGGAATTGATAAAGGCATAGCTGAGCCCATGCTATTGCAATTTATTTGCCAGACATAATCAGGTTATTTTTATCTCTGTGCCCTTAAGGCAGACGATCTACATGGTGTCCCCAGTGCTCCTGGCTGACTAGTATCTGTGCTTTTATAGAGTCCCCTCTATGCACTGACCAACCATAGCATTGATGGTGTGTAACTTGCAGTGCTGGATCACAAAGGTATGATGGTTTCTGCCTTGGTTTCCTAGATCACTCACTTGGTGGGACATGCCATGCCACTGAGCAGCACCATGGAGAGGGTCCACATGGGGAGGAACAGAGGCCCTCAGCCTCCAACTTGCCAGCCATGTGAGTGAGCCACTTTGGAGTAGTGTCCCAGCTCTAGTCAAGCCTTTGGATGATGGCAGCCAGGCTGACATCTGATCACAGTCTCAGAGAACACAGCCCAGGACCACCTACCATATCTACTTCTGAATTCCTCACCCACAGATACCATGAGAGGTGAGGGATGAGTGTGGCTATTTATTCTAGGGCACTAGGTATGGGGATGATGTGTCATGTGGCAGGGGTCACTAATATACACGACAAGCAATAACATAGATCCTGGAACACAGCCTGTGCTCATAAAATGTTTGATAATGAATGAAGTTTCTGGAAAAAGTACTGTAAGTCAAACACATGACCACTGATGGAAGAGGGAGCGGCCACAGCCAGGAGAACCAATACTCAAAACTCAACCCATAAACTTGAGTATTAACAAATGTGAAAACACTCCATTTTTAATGAATAATAAATTGATTCTAAGTTATTGTTGTTACCCAAGTCTTCTGTTTATCCCTACCTCAGCCTCCCTCAAGAGTCTAGGAAAGGAATTGTTTCTCTAATTTCTCTCTCAGTGAGTCTCTTATTTGTGTATAAGAAGGCTATTGTTTTTTGAGTGTTGACTTTGTATCCAGCTACTCTACTGAATCTTTCTGATATGGAAAAGTTTTAGATAACTTAATAGATTGAATATTAAGGTAGTTGTAGAAACAAAATAAGTAATGTGTTCTTTTAAAATTTGCTTTTCCTGTAACTCCTTGTTTAAGGTGAAGATTATCTGACTCTAACCAGTAACTTCATTATCCTAACAAAGTTACCATGCCAGGGTGAATTTACAATGTATATGGCCTATCTTGTGTCTGTGACTTGTAAATAGGAACTGGAATTGTATTTACATATCAAAGACCACTAGGGATGAGATAATGGCTAAAAAGGATATAAAAAGGGAAATGCTGAACAAAGTGTGCGGATATTGACCAGACTGGTTTCTGGCATGCCCGTCCGCTCGCAAGAAGAAATTTTATTATTTTATCAGAATTCTGTGTCTCTGTGTATTTCTTTCCGAGATTTCTACAACACTTTCAATTAAGTCTAGAAGTTTTTTGGCAGAGATTTTTGGTCTTCTATGTAAAGTATCATATCATCAGCAAATAATGACAGTTCAACTTCTTCCTTTCCTATCTTTATACTCTTAAGTGAAATAAATAGGACACACATGTATAAATACCAAATATTTTCTCTAGTGTGAAAAACTAAAAGTGTAAATAAGGGTTCAAATGATTAAAATGAATAATTGATAATTTGAAATAGGAAGAAAAGTTCCAAAGTGGGAGGAGAAAGGGAAAGGAAAGAAGGGAAAGGAAAAATTATGAGAAAAGGAAAAAATGGAAACAAAGTCTATGTAAATAAGGAAGAGTGGAGGGGGTGAAGGGTGCACAGGTAATGGGGAAAAACTAAGAATGAAGATACATCATGTACAGGTACAAGTCCCCAATGATAAATGTAAATGTATTGTATACCTAAAATGTACCAATAAAAGAATTTAAGCCAAAAAAAAAAAAAAAGAGAGAGAGAGTCTAGTAAAGAACTCCATGGGTAAAGAGCCCCTACTTCAAGTTTGTCATGTTCACCTTTGCACCTTTAAAGCCCATATCCTGTGATTCCTTAAAGCCAGGTTGCTCTAAGCAATGAAAATTTTCTTGGGAGTACTAGTGTCTAGAATGTCATTGCTAAAACTATGGTAAGCCCATTCCCTTCTGAGCTCCCATACCTCATGCATGCATTCAGTAAATATATTCACGGATGTATTAGTCATGTTCTCCAGATAAACAGAGGAAATAAGGGTATGTGTAGAGGTGGGCAGTATGTGTGTCTGTGTCTATTGGCAATGTGTGCATAGGAAGAGAGAGGGAGAGATAGAGCATTTTAAGAAACTGGCTCAGGCATATGAAACAGTGAGTCCAGTCCACCTCTCCCAGGGCAGAGGAGGTGAGCCAATCCCAGCGCCCAGGAGGAGGCTCCCCAGCCACCATTCCACCGCTCCCAGGGCAGATGAGATGAGCCGCTCAGGTGCCAGCAGCATCATCCCCTGCTGCCGTGGAAATGAGAAGACACATAAACAAGCCTCAAATACAGACTTCCAGATCACCTACAGCAACCCCGAAGGGAAACGAGATGGAACACTCTGTTACTCAACCAGCTGGACTCCCTGAACTGGCAACAAAAGAGGATCTGGAAAAAATGAAATCAGAAATAATTTTTCAGATAACAGCAGAGATTGTGCACATAGTGCAAGACATGATTAATAAATCTACAGAGGATACAGATAAAACAATAAGAGGAGCTGAGGAACATGATGGAATCCCAACATAGGAAACAATTGGAATCCATAAAGCAGATACAAACAGATTTCCAGGAGATTAAAAACTGCATTGAAAGTCTATGAAGCAGACTGAACCAATATGAGGACAGAATTTCAGATATAGAAGATAAGATTGCAATTAGTGACCAGGACAAGAAGAATTGCTTTAAAATTGTAAGGGACCGTGAGAAAGCAATGCAGCAGCTGCTAGAAAATGCAAAGAAGAATAACATAAGACTGATTGGAGTCAATGAAGAAACAGGAGAGAGTGCAGATGACATAAAAAACCTGTTCACGGAAGTGATGGCAGAAAGCCACTACTGTTTAAACTCTTCAATGAAATTGAAAGGGAAGCAATACTCCTGAATTCATTCCTGGAAGCAAGCATCACCTTGATCCCCAAAGCAGAGAAAGACCCAAATGAAAAAGAGAACTATAGGCCAATTTCACTAATGAACATAGATGCAAAAATCCTTAATAAGATACTGGCAAATAGAATGCAGAAGATCATCAAGAAGATCATACACCCTGATCAAGTAGGATTCATCCCAGGGATGCAGGGATGGTTCAACATATGCAAATCAATCAATGTAATACACTATATTAATAGAGCCAAGGACAAAAACCATATGATTATCTCCATAGATGCAGAAAAAGCATTTGACAAAATCCAACATGCATTTATGATAAAAGCCCTACAAAAAATTGGAATAGATGGTCTCCACCTCAAACTGATAAAAGCCATCTATGAAAAACCAACAACCAGTATCATATTAAATGGTCAAAAACTGAAATCCTTCACACTAAAATCAGGAGCAAGACAAGGATGTCCACTATCACCACTCTTATTCAATATAGTTTTGGAAACATTAGCCATTGCAATTAGACAAGAGAAAGAAATAAAAGTAGTAAAGATAGGAAGTGAAGAGGTCTAATTGTAATTATTTGCAGATGACATGATACTCTATATAGAAGACCCCAAGGACTCCACCAAAAGTCTTTTAGACTTAATAACCAAATTCAGTTAAGTAGCTGGATACAAGATCAACACACAAAAATCAATAGCTTTCCTCTACATGAATAACAGACTCACTGAGAGAGAAATAGGGCAAATAATTCCTTTCACAATAGCATCCAAAAAACTGAAATACCTAGGAATCAACCTGACAAAAGAAATCAAAGACCTCTTCTCTGAAAACTATAGCACTCTGAAAAGAGAGATTGAAGATGATATCTGAAAATGGACAGACATCCCCTGCTCCTGGTTAGGAAGGATTAATATAGTGAAAATGGCCATACTTCCAAAACTGCTATATAGATTCAGTGCAATTCCAATTGAGATCCCAGCAGCATACTTCACAGACCTTGAGAAAACAATCCAAAAATTCATTTAGAACAAGAAGAGACCCAGAATAGCAAAAGCAATTCCAGGTAACAGAGACATGGCAGGGGGTATCACAATCCCCAACCTGCAACTCTACTACAAAGCTACTGTGATAAAAACAGCATTGTACTGACAAAGAAACAGACCTGAGGAACAGTGGAACAGATTAGAAGATGCAGAAACAACGCCAGACACACTCAGACATCTCATCTTCCATAAAGGAGCCAAACACCCTCACTGGAGGAAAGATAGCCTCTTTAATAAATGGTGCTGGAAAAGTTGGGTTTCACCTTGCCAAAGATTAAAACTAGACCTATATCTCTCACCATGCACTAAACTAAAATTGAAATGGACTAAGGATCTAAATATTAAAACAGAAATCCTGAATCAGCTGGAACAGAGGTTAGGTAGAACTCTTGAAGACATTGGTGTAGGAAAAGATTTTATGAACAAAACCTCAGTTGCCCGTGAACTAGCACAAACAGTCAACAAGTGAGATCTCTTCTTATTCAAAAGCTTCTGCACAGCAAGGGAAACCACCAGCAGTGTGAAGAGACAACCCACAATGTGGGAAAAAAATCTTCACCTGATCTTCCTCAGACAAAGGTCTACTATCTCAAATCTATAAAGAACTTAAAAAGATCAGACCTCCCAAATTTAAAGACCCAATCCAAAAATGGGCATCTGAAATGAACAGACATTTCTCAGACAAAGAAGTAGAAATACCAAATAAATACATGAAAAGATGTTCAACATCACTGGTCACTCAAGAGATGCAAATGAAAACAATGCTGAGATTCCCCCTCACTCCAGAAAGAATGGCTGCTATCATGAAATCAACCAATAACAAATGCTGTTGGGGCTGTGGGGAAAGAGGAACCCTGCTCCACTGCTAGTGGGAGTGTAGACTGGTGCAAGCACTGTGGAAATCAGTATGGAGATACCTCAAAGAACTAGGATTGGAAGTCCCATTTGACCCCCTCTATTCCCCTGCTGGGTATCTTCCCCAAATAATTAAAAGAATCGTATCACAGTGATATATGTGCACTCGTGTTCATAACAGCACAGTTTGTGATAGCTAAAACTTGGAAACAGCCCAAATGCCCATCAACTGGAAACTGGATAAAGAAAACGTGGTTTTTTTACAAAATGGAATACTACTCACCCATAAAAAATGAGAAATTAGAGACATTTATAGCTAAATGGATGTACATTGAGGCAATACTCTTAAGTGAAATAAATAGGACACACATGTATAAATACCGAATAGTTTCTCTAGTGTGAGAAACTGAAAATGTAAATAAGGTCTAAAATGTATAATAGATAATATGAAATAGGAAGAAAAGGGGCAAAGGGCAAAGGGAAGTAGGAGGGGTAGGGGAAAGGAAAGAAGGGAATGGAATTAATATGAGGCAATGGAAAAATGAAAACAAAATCTTTGTAAATAGGGAGGGATGGAGGGGTCGAAGGGAGGGCAGGGCAAGGGTGAAAAATAAGAACCAAGAGAGATTATGTAAAGGAGCAAATTTCCAATGATGAATGTCATTATATTGTATACCTAAAATGTACCAATGATTAGAATGAATGATTGATAATGTGAAGTAGGGAGAAAAGGTCCAAAGGGGTAGGGGTCATGGGAGGGGCATGGGAAAGGAAAGAAGGGAAAGGAAAAATGATGAGAAATGGAAAAAATGGAAACAAAATCTTTGTAAATAGGGAAAAGTGGAGGGGGTGACGGGAGGGCTAGGAATGGGGAAAAAAATAAGAACCAAGATGCATCATGTAAAGGTACAAGTTCCCAATGAGAAATGTAAATGTGTTGCATACCTAAAATGTACCAATAAAAGAATTTAAGTTTAAAAAAAAAAGAAGTGATGGCAGAAAACTTCCCAAGCAGGGAAAAGAACTTGACATACAGATAAGTGAGGCATATAGGACTCCAACCAGCCTTGATCAAAAAAAAAAATCTACACATAGGCATATAATAGTTAGGATTCCAGAAACCCAACAGAAGAACAAAATTCTACAAGCAGTGAGAGAAAAGAAACAAATCACATACAAAGGAAAGCCCATCAGAATCACAGCAGACTTCTCAATGCAAACACTCAAGGCAAGAAAAGGTTGGAGCGATATATTTCAAGCCCTAAAGGAAAACAGCCTCCAACCCAGATTGATGTACCCTGTAAAACTATCTTTCAAAATTGATGGACAAATAAGATACTTTCATGATAAAGACCACCTTAGAAACTTTATGAATACCAAACCAGCACTCCAAAAAATTTTAGACAGCATCCTAGGAAAAGACAATGAAAATCATAACCCCAGGAAGCCCAGCAGAATGAATCCGTTGGCTGTGACAAATTAAATGCAACGGGAGAGAATCCAACAAAAACAAAAAGTCATGACAAGGCTTTTAAAACTTTTAACTTCATCTCCCTAATGAGTGTATAATTCAATCTTGTTATTGTACTGATTAGTATTTTTCTGATTCTATTGTTGCATACCTTTCCTTGTGCTGTACTGGCTATTTATCATCTTCTTGTGTCTACTTTTTAATTGGGTTGGCTTTTAATGAGCTATAAGAGTTCTTTATATATTCTGGTCATAGGTTATATGCATTGTAAATATGGTCTGTTTAAGGACTACTTTTCATTTTAATGATGTCATTTAAAGTTCTAAACTTTTAAGGAATCTCATTTATCAATTTTTTTCTTTTACATGTCATGTTTTTTGTATCCTAGGAAGTTCTTGCCTACCCTAAATTCATAAACATTTTCCCTTATAATTTCTTCTTAAAGTTTTATACTTTTAGGCTTTCATATTTAGGTTCATAGATCCTTTCCAGTTATTTTTATGTATGGAAATAAAGGGTTGAGGTTAATTTTTTATATACAGATACCAGGAGTTCTAGTGCCATTTGCTGAAAACACTGTCTTTTCCTCTGTTCTTGAATTGAGTTTATAGTCTATAAAATGTTACTGTTAAATAGTCTTTCAAAACTTAGTGGACCATATATGTGTGGTTCTATTTGTAGATTCTCTGTTTTATTCCAATGATCTATATGTCTTTCCTTACACCAACACTGCCTTGATTACTGTAGCTTTAGAAGAAGTCTTAAAATTAGGTACTAAACGTCTTCCAACACTGTTTTTGTTTTTGTTTTGTTTGGGTTTTTTTTTGCTTTTCTAGATCCTTTGTACTCCTACATAACTTTTAAATTTCAATATCCTATTCTTCATTTATAGCAAGTATACACGGACCTGAATTTTTATATATACGTTGTGTTTTCTAATCTTGCTAAATTCAAATACAAGCTCTAGGGGCTCCTCGAGATTTCTTAGTATTTTTTCTGTAGATGATCATTTCATCTATATATAAAGATTTTGCTTCTACCTTGCCAATCCTATCCTAATTGTGTCATTTTATTGCCAGACTATTTTGGTGGGGCTTAAGTTTCAAAGTTTAATGGACAGATGAAGAGTAAGCATATCTGCCCTTGTTCCCCACCTCACGGAGAAAACATTGTATCTTCTCCATTCATATAAGGCATTCTCACTGGAAGTATGGAGTACATGTATTTGATCTGTTGAGAAGGTTCTGTTCTATTTCTAGTCTCCTGATAGCTTTTACCATGAACAGCTGTAGAATTTAGTCCAATACTTTTTCTCTAACTAGTGACAGGATCATATGGCTTTTTCCTTTCCTCTGTTAAAATGATGACTTTTGGGGGCAGATCTGCCAATGCTGAACCAACACTGCCATCCCTATAATAAAACCACTTTCTACATACTGCCAGATCTGACTTCTAATAGTTTGTTTTGTTAAACAAATTTCTATCTATGTTCATACTTTTTTCTTCTATTATCTTTATCCAGTTTTAGTATTAGTACAATGTTGATTTCCTAAAATGAGGGAAGAAGTGTTTCTTCTTTTTTCTGCTTTAAATGTTTGGTATAATTTATCAGTTAAAATGTATATGAGCCTGTTGTTGTCATATAGGTAGGTTTTCAAGCTAGGAATATACTTTCTTTAATAGGTGCTATTCAAATTCTATATTTCCTCCAGAGTTAGTTTCATTAATTTGTCTTCCAGGGTACTTCTTAGAAGTTGTCAAATTTATTTCAAAAAAGATTTTTGAAATATGCTTTCTATATCCTCTTAAATTCTGTAAAATCTGTGGTAATGTCTCCTAGGTCTTGATATTTTAATTTAAAAAATGTATAATTGATATTGTGCAATAGGAAGGAAAGGGCCAAAGGAGCAGGGGAAGTGGGAGGGGTAGGGGAAAGGAAAGAAAGGAAAAGGAAAAAAATGGAAACAAAGTCTTTGCAAATATGGAAGGGTGGAGGGGATGAAGGGAAGGCAGGGGAAGGGGAAAAAATAAGAACCAAGATACTCATGTAATGGTACAAGATCCCAATGATGAATATAACTGTATTTTATACCTAAAATGTACCAATAAACTTAATGGGAAAAAAAAAAACCAAACAGTGATTCCAAAGTCTGCAGTATGGGCCAGCAGACAGAAGGCCCTGGGGAAGGTGCTGCTGTATTTAAAACCTAGAAACCATCTAAGGGCTGAATACCCTCTTCTTTGGGGGACACTATGCTCTTTTCTTGTAAGGCCTACAATTGACTAAGGCCACATTATGAAGGAAGCTATAGTTTGCATCTTGAACATCCCACAAAGGACCATGTGTTGAAGGCTTGGTAACAAGCCCCTGGCACTGTTGGAAGGTGCTGGAACTTTAGGAGGCAGAGGCTACTGAGAGGAAGTTAGGTCACTGGGAGTGTGGCCTTGAAGAAGTAGTAGTGCCCTGGACCCTCTTCCCTCCTCTTTGCTTCTCAGTGGACATGAGGTGAGTAACTTCCTCCACCATGCCCTCTGGCTTTCATATACTGTGCACTACAAGGCCAGAGCAACAGGGCCAAGCAGTCATAGACCAGAAGCTTTGAAACTGTGGGCCAAAATAAACCTTTCTTCCTCTTAAATTGATTATCACAAGTATTTTGTCGCAGCGACCAAAAGCTGACTAACACAAAGGGTAACAGCTTTATGAAAGTCTACTGATTTAAAATTAATCTCATCTAAAATGTACCTTCACAGCAAACTCTTGAATAGTGTTTGAATCATATCTGGCTACCATGGCCTATTCAAGTTAACATCTAAAATTATCCATCCTAGATGCCACTAATTGACCTACTGAATCTTTTGCATCCTATAGGTGGGAAAATAATAGAAAAGAAATAATCATATACATGCATAAAATGTTAGGTAGTCCTAATAGGAAAAAGAAACATATATTAAGTACAGTGGATGAAGTGAATGAAGGTTGCTGTTTTACATCGTTGGTCACGGAAGATCTTCAACTGGTAACAACCACAGAGCAGGAACCTGAACAAAGTAAAGAAGCAGGTTATACAAAGATGAGGAAGAATGTTCTAGGCTGAGCTGACACCAGGTGCAAAGGACCCACTCACCAGAGTTTGAGGCCAATACCTCCTCCCAGACCCCCATGCCCTCCCCTGGAAAGTGCTTCTCTGCTTCTCCTCAATCCAGCATCATTCTTCCCAGGAGCCGAGACTTTAGAAAACAAAAGTGTCTTAGTTGCTTTCTTGTTGCTGGGACAAAAGAAGACACCTGCAAGTTAAAGGAAGAAAGATTTATTTCAGCTCACAGCTTGTAGAGGTTTCGGTTCACAGTCAGCTGGTTCAGGGCAACATAGCAGAGGGGCATCACACAGGAGAAACAATCCATGGCAGGGCAGGAAGGAAGCAGCAAGCAGCAAGCCTGTCTTCCACCTTTCCCTTTTTATTCCATCCAGGCTACAAGCCTATTGGTTGGAGCCACTCACACCCAGGGTGGGGCTTCCTGTTATCCATACCCAGAACTATGCTAATCCAATCAGTGGACTAACCTAATTATCACACACCCTTAATCCATGTTCACATAACTCTGAAATGCCCCACCCATGTGAGCACATGAGGCTTTACAAGGACATCTAGATACACACCACAACAAAAAGCCAGGAAGGAAGTTTGTTTGCAAGCAGCTTCTCTTTTGATGATACAAATCTCATCTGTGTAAGCAATAGAACATAGAAGGAGGATCTGGTGACTTTTGTGGAAGGGATAGGGTGGTAAAAAAAACCCAACAAACAGAAAAAGACCAAAAATAATTTCTCAAATAAATCAAGCTGCTCTGGGGAAGAGCAGTTATCCATTACACCCCCACTCCAGTTTGGGTCTTGGGCAGATGGAGAGATGCTGAGAAAGGGGAAAGAAGCCTCCATTCTTAGAATGCCTCTATGATTCAGGGGAATTTCCTGATAAAAACTAGACAAAGTCTCCCTTCAGCTATAAGGTTTCCCCTTCCCCAAAACCGAACATGGATTGAAAACCAGAGTGTAAAAGACAAGGAAGGAGAGGCTCTATGCTCTCTGTCAGAACATGGGGTCATGAGCTCCCTCCCTGCACAAGAAGCCGCCTGAGTCCCCACTGCTGCACCGGAACCCTGGCCTGCTGGAGGAGGAGCCCTCCAGAGGCCTCTTCAGGTGGAGCTGGGGCCATGGAGACTACACCCCATGACTAAGCTGTTCTCAACTTGAAGTAGGAAAGAAAGAGGGGAAACCCCAAACCTTCCCTAATCACAGTGAAGTTAAGCAGAGACTGGCATCTAGGAGGGAAGGGAGACCTCACTCCTGCCCCTCTCTCACCCTCTTGCTCCAGCCCCAGCACACTCTCACACTCAGCACCCAGAGAAGATGGTCAATTAAAATCAACACAGTTCAATGAAGCTGGGTACATTAAATATTCTCCTTATGCCATGTACTCTGCCTGCCAGATACAAGAAATTCCAAGAGAAATGAATGCAACCCTGCCCTCTGTAAACTTGTGCAAGGTTACGCAGAATCGATGGGATACCCTTGGAATAGTAAGAGCACAGGAAAGGAGAAGGTCTGCTCTCCCTGGGGGCAGGCAGGGCAGGTTTCCCTGAGGTGATGGTGACCCTTGGGGAGTGTGCTGGGGCTGGTGAAGAGGTGTACCTCCTCCAGGGCAGGTGGGCACAGCAGGACACACCGTGCATGTACTGAGATGGTCCCAGCACTGGTCAGAGGCAGAGGGCTGGCCACGGGGATGGAAGGGGCCTCGAATGAGCCCTCAAATGGGCTTGTGCTTCTCTTCTCAAGGCTCTGTAAAAATCTTGAACCTCGTTCCATAGGCATTTTTTAATTGAAATGTTCCTTTTCTTTTCCTTTCCTTTTCTTTGTGTCTTTTTCCCAGTACTGGAGATTGAACCCAGGGTCTTTTCACTGACCTGTGTCCTCAGCTCTTTTTTTTTTCAAATTTTATTTTGAGATAGGGTTTCACTAAGTTGCTAGGTTGCCCATACTAGGCTCAAACTCGCAATCCTCCTGCCTCAGCCTTCCAGAGTTCTAGGATTACAGGCACGTGTTACCATTAATGTTCTTAAACAGAGATGTGTACCCATCAAGTCTGTGGGGGAAAAATAACCCTGGTTCTGCAGCTTATAGGGTGAGGGTTGGGTTTGAGCAGGGAAAGACTACAAAGAGGGAACATGGATGGCCTTGCTGTCCAGGTTGGGGGTCCAGGTGGCAAGTGTGTCCAGCCCCTACTAAGATAAAGGCAATGAAGATGGGGAATAGAGAACAGATCTTAGAGGTATACAACAGAATACCAAGGACTGGGGCAGCCGGATAGGTGAACAGAGAGTTCAAACATCCATCACTTCCAGGCTTCTGATTTGGTTGGTGAAGGAGGCAGCTCAGAAGGACAAAGCTCAGAATGTAAGCCCCAGGGAGGCAGAGCTCAGGGCTGACACAGGAAAGATCCTCATTCACCTCATGCACAGAATGAGCAAGAGAATGAGTGTGAAGTGGAAGATGAGAAAAAGTAGTAGCAGCCAGCCAGGGCATTGCCCTGCTAGGGATAGGAGTAAACTTGCCCCATGGGCCACCCTGCTAGGGATGGCAGCATCACATAAAAGACACTTACTGCACAGGAGGGGCCAGCTGCTAACAGAATGCTCAGCACCAGTGGGGAAAATCTTTCTAGTCAGTGGGAACTGCCGCTTACTCCAGCTCTGTCTGGCTCTCCTGCTAAATGCAAAGCCAAGGCCCATGGGTGAGTAAGAAGAGCAGATCCTACAGTGGGGTGAGAGCTGTCAGGAGGCAGCAGCAGAGCAGCAAGAGGGGGTCTGTGAAAGAACTGAAATCTCTTAACAGCAGGAAATCCATAACTGAGTCTGAGGTCAGGAAATGGGATTTGCAAAGAAAATTCTATTCACGGTGTATTTCCTTCTTATCACAGCAAATGTCTGCCAGAGTGGTATTGCTCTCTATTAAAAACCTGCTGTCCTTTCAAAACTGCACACAGACACCCATGCATTATGTCTGCTGTGTGTACACAAAGAGAGAAATTTATCCACCGCTCCCATTCATAAGCACAGGTGGCATACACACCCATGGAGGTGGGTGGGAGAGTTATTTCCATATGGTAGACACCTGACCCTGAAGAAGGCTAATTCTCCACTTAGGGGACATCCCGGAACAGAGCTTCTGGATAAATTCTACCCTTTCCTTTAGTGAAAAGTAATTGATTTAAAAATTATTATAGAGAAAAAAGTTGACTCTTGTTCCCTTTTCTTTGTGGTTCTATGGATTTTTGCACATGTACAGACAGGGTCATAGAAGCACCCCACAGTCAGGATACATAACAGCTTCCTAAAAACTCCCTCAAGCTAACCCCTGTGTTCTCAAACTCTGACCCAATCCATAACCCCCTGCAACCACCGATTTGTTTCTCATCAGTGTAATTCTGTCCATTCTAGCACAGCAAATAAGTGGGTTCACACGGCACGTCATCTTTGAGATTGGCTTCACTCACCCACGCTAATGCCTGTATCAGTAGCCGCTTCTTTTCTGTTGACAGTGTCCTATATTATGGATGCCATGGTTTTCTCCCTGACCCTTTTGGTCCATCTCCTACATCCTCATACCTTTCTTATCTTCGTACTTTTCTTCTTAATACAAGGAAAGAAGAACACACTTTGACCTCCCATTTTCCTTCATTAAGTTAGATTTATGGAGTGTCTGCATATGCCGAGCACTTGTTACCTGACTGGAGACACGCACTCAAACAGAACAGGCAGCAATCCCTGCCTCTCAGAGCCTCTGTCCCAGTGGGAAGAGATAGATAAATAATGAACACAGTAGATAAATGGCATGGGATCTTAGGAGGTGATGTATCCCATGGAGGAAAATAGAGAGGAGAGAAAAGAGTCAGAAGTAGGCAGAGAGACTGTGGCTTAGAGATGGGACAGTCAAGGGTGGCCTCCTTGAGGAGGCAGCATTCCAGCCAAAGCTTGCAGGAGAGCAATAGCTTTGCCAGTACCCTGGAGCAGAGAAGTCCATCCACAGAAAAGTACACCGGGAAGAGCAAGGCCTGGCAGGCTCTGCTGCAGTAAAATGAGTGAAATCCAAATGGCCATTCTGTCACTTCAAGATGGGCCACTCCACCTCTGTGCCTTCCAGATGTCCTGCTACACCTTGGAGCATTCAGGATCACTAGCTCCTGCTCACCCCTGGATAGCCAGGCCTGGAAAAGGATGCAGGGGAGAGGTGAATCAGAATGCTGAGCACAGGCTGCAAGGCTGAGGGGATGGAGGTACTTGTGTGCCCTGGGACAGCCTCCATAAAGCCCTTCTAGGATCTGCAGAAGAGCATAATCCACGCCTGTCCCGATGTTGAGGAGTCCAAATCTCATTAGCATTTATAAATGTGGAAGTAATCTTCTCTTGGTAATCTTGAGGTTATTGATTTTTATATTTAATTCTTGTTTTATGAAGACAAATAAAGCTCCTTCAGCAGCAAAGATGTTCCCAGAGGTGCAGGGAGTGGGTGGGAGGCAGGGAGATGGGGCAGTCAGATAGGATCAAGACTCCATAGCTCCACTGAAGGTTCTGAGAGTATGACAGGAAGTCAGATGTGTCTGAGTTATTCAACTGTTTGTAAACAGGAGGACCCCCAAACAGGATAGAGACCTGAACCCTAGCACCTCAATTAGTCCTATCTGCAGCTGCCAGTGAGAACTCTGATTCATCTTAATCACATGCAAGTTAAAAATAAACATCAATAACCAGTGGCATGGAGAAAGAAGGTGACATTTTGAAATGTAGATGAAGTGGGGAGACCCAAAGCCAAGCAAGGAAGCTCAGCAATCAGAAGTCTTGGAGTCCTCAGCACACAGGGCCTGTGGGCAACCTGGAGACTACTCAAGCCCCCATATCCCTTGGGACCAGCTACAGAATAGCAGCTGCTAGTTTTCAGTGCCGGAACTGTGATGGCTTGTTACACTTGGCACCCTTATAGTTATTAGTGATATCAAGGACATTGGAGCCAAAAGATAAGTGTTCAAATCCAAGCTTGGTCACTTCCCATTTCTGACCCTCAGTTAGGTGTAGGGATGTCACCTGCAGCCAAGGATGCCTGATGCACAGTAGTTTGCTATTTCCCTCAGAAGATAAAATCCAATGTATGGAGAAATCAGCTTAAATTACAGAAGATAAAAAATATTGATTAAATACCAAAAATGAGAACTTTCTCATGCTAATTCATGCACCCAGGATTCTGCAGAAATATATGAGATCTGTAGAATTGCAGCCATGTATCACATACTGACATTTCAATGATGGACCACATATACCACGGTGGGCTCATGAGACTGTAATGGATCTGAATATTTCCTGTTGTCTAATGATGTCATAGCTGTTTTAAGGTTGTCATATAAGGTGTTACTAGTGTGTTTGTGGTGATACTGGTATAAGCAAACCTACCAGGCTTCGAGTGGTGTAAAAGCATAACACACACAATTATACATAATGTTTGATAATAAGTGCCCGGGCTCCTGGCCTATTCACCATGCTATACTTCCATTGCTGTTTAAAGCATACACCTTCTCCTCACAGGGGAAGTTCACTGTAAACCACACAGCAGTAACTTGGCCACAGTCTCATCTATTTCATGCTCCCTGTGTCTCTTAATAGTATAAGAGGCCACATGAAACCATGACCTGTACCATCTAGGTTTGCACACAATGATAAAATCACCTAATGATGCACATCTCTCTCCCCGCTGTTAGGCAATGTGTGGCTGTATATGAAACAATAAATTCCTAGTTCCCACTTATATGGGGTTTAAAAACCTAACAGGAGTGTTTATAAACCATCCACTGCACATGAAGGACATAAGCAGCTGAGAGAGACGGTGTCATCTGCTTCCATGTAGGCATTGCTGTCTGGCTGCCTTTGCGTGCTGCTAAAAGCAAGGACAAAATGGGATGGGAGGCAGCAACTGCTCACAGGCTGGGCTTTTTGCCTATGACATCACCATTTTTAATTCTCATAGCCACCCTAAAGGATCGATATTCACATCTTCAGGTAGGCCAGCTGAGATTCAGGTGAGCTAGGTAATTTGCCCACACCCAGGAACTGTCTGGGATTCTGACCCTTGTCTATCAGCTCGGAGCCTGGCTCTGCTCCTTCTGCCCACATTGCATCTGGAGGGCCCTCAGCCTCAGGGGCCCAGGGTTCATGAACTCACAGCACTGCCCATGCATCCAGGCCCTCTCCCAGCTGAGCATCTCCTGGCTGCTCAGAGGTCCCAGAACTCCTCCTCTTTGGTGCAGATTCCCTGAGCCTGATCCTCGAGTGCCCTTGCCCTTCAGTTTGCTCCTGAGCCCAAGGGGCTGGCCATCTCCCTGCATCATCTTCAAAGCCAGAGCAGTGCAGGCAGCTGGCAGAGCCCAGTGCCCTCTCCCACCACCCACCTCTGCTGTGGGCTGGGTCACTGGCTCAAGGGAGACAGGGACAGAAACATCTATCCAGGAAGAAATTACCATCATCATCTCATTGCTAGTATGGGGGGATCAGATGCAGCAACTGGCTGATTGGGAAGGCTGCATTAACACCCAGTCAAAACAGCTTTTTAAAACAAGCTTTGACAAAATTGTCACATTAGATGTATCTGAATGAAGTCAGCCAGGCGACTGGCAGAGCACAATTCTACATCATTTTGACAGCCTGCATTAAGAAGCTGCAGGAACTACCCAGAAATTACTTCCGAGCTAAGCCCAAATTATAGCCAGTGCTACACACTCAGCCCTTGGGGGTGAGAAGGAAGCAGCGGAGGGGCTCTGAGTGCAAAGAATGTTTTCCATTCCTCTCCTTCCTCAGTCAGGAGTGGAGAAGGGTGCTCCTGCCAGGCAGGGAAACCACTGGATTTCAGCAGTCAGGGGAGAGCCTCTCTACTTCCTTCTGAGCAAGAATCCTCCCAGGCTTGCCTTTTTGTCTGGTCTACCCATCTAGTGGCCTGGAAATGCTATGGGTGAGGAGGCAGCAGTACTCCCAACTTGAAATCCTTCTTTCTGTTTCTAATGAGCTCCTCTGTCCTGGGCAGTTTACCTCCCCTTCCTGGCCCTCTATTTTCTTTCCTAGGGAAAAAATCAAAACGAAACAGACTAGAATCAGTGTTTTACAAACCATGGTTAGATTTGTAGGAGACACCTGAGGTGCGATCTGCTGGGAGATGAGGTGGGAAAGGCACGGTGTTGTGCTGTTGCCTGCACAGGAAAGCTGGGGTGCTGTCATCTGCACCACATACCGAGGCTCGAGGGAAGCAGCCTTTGCAGGAAGGGTCCTGTTGTTTTTTTAAAAAAAAAATAGTGAGGGAAGAAGCACAGAAGGAAGGAGAGGGAAGAAATCACCAGGCTTCTAATTGCTCTGATAGTCTGTGCTTGAAGAAGCCCATGGCCCACTGCTCAGGATGGCCCCTGGCAGAAGTAATCATCCTCACAGGCTTCTGGGCAAGCAAGGAAACCTGTGCACCTTGCATTTTGCTAACAGTGCAACTGGTGACCTGGCTTTCTGGCCCTGGAAGTTTGGGAGAAGCAGCAAGGACTGGACTTCAGGGCCCTGCATGACCAAGCCCAGAAGGAGCAAAGAGCAGACTTCACTCCAGGTCTCCACTCCCTCTGCCCCCCAGCAGCATCACTAATGCAATCTGACAGACCAGACTGTGTGAGGAGAGACTGGAGGGGGCAGGATGCAAAAGGGCTCAAGGACTCTGAATATTCATGATGCTAATTAAGCAACAGCTAATTAGAAAATGTTGGATTTTATTAAAGACCTCAGACTTACAACATTGCAACAGGAACCACTATAATAACAATCATCTAATGGGCACTTTGGGTTCTTTCCAGAGTTTCTTTCCTCTCTCCCTAGATGTTAATGTGTAGGAAAGAGCGAGCCAGTGAGTAGATGAGGCCAAAAGGAGCCAGAGCTGTAGCCTGGTTTATGCAGCCTGGAAGAGGAGACTGATGCAACATCTTCACTGTCATGTGCGGAGTGGCTGGAGAGGGGGTTGGGGAGAAAGGTTGTCTTTTCTGCACTTCATGATTTCTGAGATTAGGGCGATCTAAGAAGGAGGGTGTTTGTCAACCCCCAAAGGAATGAGGAGGCTTCCCCTGTAGGCTGACACCTTGTATTCAGCACGCAGTAAACGTCAGTGGTGAAGACAGGGACAAGCGGGAGGTGGAGTGGGGTGTCCCTGGGAGCACTGCAGCCTCCTGGCGCATTCTGCTCTGGAGCTGAAATCCAGCTCTTCTCAGGGTCTAGGTCAGTCTGAAGCACTGAACTTCAAAGCTGGGGAAAACTGTGCTGATGTGATTTTCCCTCCCTGCAGAGAAAAAGGGACCCAACCTTTGAAGGAGGCAGTGTAACAACTAAAAGATGCATTGGGTCTTTCAAAAACAGTCTAATAGGATACTGGATTTCGACTAGAGGACAGAATGCTGTCGCACCTCAACTTTGAGACTTGCTAAAACAGGGCACGTATGAAATGGAGTGGAGAGGCTAAGTCCTGGGAGCTTTTCTTAGTGTCAGTTACTGATGTGAGGGTACCTGAGCCAAACGTGTTCAGAGTTAATAATCCCACTTTTATCATAGAAATGATAAAAAAAATAAGAAGGAGGAGTAATAAATTTCTATTTAGAAAATAAAAGCTGAACGTTAGAATCAGAGGAGATGGCCATAAGCACCCCCTGATGAGCGGTGTATTTGATTAATCTACCTGCATGGCAGAACAGCCATAGTCACCGGCAACAGGCAGGCACCATTTTCTGGAACCCAAGACACAGCACGCAGCAGGGGACCCTGAGGAAAGAGGGGTGTGGAGCTGGACCAGAGCCCAGCCTAACTCCTCCACCCATGCAGACCTGGCCAGCACACACAGGTGCTTCTGACCTGGCCGGTAGGAAAGTCCTGCAGGGACCGGAGGTTTCCCTGGGGAGGCCCTGGGGGAAACATTACTTCCAGTGTGTGCACGGGGTGTCTCTGGATGAGCTTAGAAAGGGAATCAGTGGATTCTGCATAGCAGATTACCATCCTCAGTGCAACGGCCTCATCCAAGTCATCCAGGGCACAAATAGAATACAAATCAGAGGAGGGAGAGTTTTCCCCACCCTGCCTCCTAGTCCAGCTGCCACATCCTCTCTCACCTTCTCCTGACCTTGGACCGGGGCTCATACCAACTCCCTGGGTTCTCAGGCTCTCTACTGGCTTTCCCGAATCTCCAGCTTGCAGTCAGCACGTTGGAGGATTCCCAGCCTACATAACCATGTGGCTAAGTCCCTGTAATTAACCACTTTTATGTATGTATCACCTATTGGCCATTCTGCTGGACACTCAGACTAATGCACTTGCACAGTCCTGATGCTCAAAAACCCAAGACCACTCTGAGGGTGAGGCCTCAGTTGAACAGAGCCCACAGCCATGAGTGACTGGGGCCTGTGACTACAGAGAATGATCTGGGTATCTTTGTACATAGATTCTTGGTGAAAAATCCCAAAGGAAGTATAGTGTGATTATGTTCACTAGCTTCATTTTTTTTAAGGTACTAGGGATTGAACCCAGGGCCTCAAATATGCTAGGTAAGCATTCTACCTCTGAGCTACGTCTCCAGCCCTTTTCCTTTTTTTTTTTTTAATTTTGAAATAGTTTTGCTAAATTGCCCAGGCTGGCCTCAAACTTACAGTCTCCTTTTCTCAACTTTCGCTTGATTGTGATAATCATTTCGAAATGAACACATAGATCAAAGTATCAGGTTCCAAAACTTAAACATGCAATTTCTATTTGCCAGTTGTATGGAAATAAAACTGGGGAGGCATTTCTAAAAATTGAGTTATCTTTTTCTCTTTTAATTCTGACCTTGCTTTTAAGGGGGCATGATCTAGTTCAGTGCTGAAACATGAATATTTATAGCAGCACAACTCATAATACTAAATCTCGGAAGTGGCCCTTATATGTCCATCAACAGATAAATGAATAAAGAAAATGTGGTATTTACACACAATAGGCTACTACTCTACCACAAAGAAGGATAAAGTTGAGTCATTTGTAGGAAAATAGATGCACCTTGACACCATAATGTTAAGTGAAATAAATCAAACAAGCTTAAATACCACATGATTTCTCTTATATGGGAAACTCAAAGTATAAATAATTTTAACAGCAAAATAAAAGACAAATAATGGGAAACAGAGAGGTTGATCTTCTGTGAAATGGGAAGGAGACCAGGAGATGGAGGGAAGGAAAAATCAGGTGAGGGTTAGGGTGTGTGAAAAGAATGAAGATGTGTTATGCATGCATACCAACTCCCCACAGGAATATAGTCATTATGTAATATGAACATGTACTAGTACAAGCTTAAAATTTTTAAAACTCTGATGGTCAAGCCATATAGAAACCTGTGTGTGTGTGTGTGTGTGTGTGTGTGTGTGTGTTTTAGTCACTTTTTTCTCTTTGCCGAGACAAAATATCTGACACTCAAAGTTAAAGGGGAAAAGTTTATTTAGCTCACAGTTTGTAGAGGTTTCAGTCCATAATTGGCTGACTCCAAGGAACAGAGGCTTGGCAGAGGGGCATCGCAGAGGAGAAACAGTTTATGGCAAGCAGAAGACAGCAAAAGCAACAAGGGAAAGACCTTAATGGCATCTTTCTACTCCTTTGATCTTATCCAGACAAATGTGCAGGTAGGGTGGGTAGCACTCACACCCTTAATCCCAGTGCCCTTGATTCTAGTATTGTATCATGAATCAATCTCAGCATCACACACTCTAGATCCAGCCACCTCTGAAAAAGCCCCACCTATGACCGCATAAGGCTTTGGGGGGACATCTAAACACAAGTCATAACAATTTGTGTGTGTGTGTATATATATATATATATATATATATATATATATGTAACTATACATACATGCTCACACGCATGCATGTGCGCACATGTGCACACACACACACACACACACACTGCCTTTTTGCTCCATGTTCCTTTCAGAGGTATGGTGATCCATCATCCCCCACAGAATGTAAGTCAGGTGGTGTGATTTAGGGATTTACTCTAACTGTCCTAAGTATTTAAAAGTGAAGCACTTCTCCAACAGTGGCAAAACAACCTCCCCCAAGTTCTGGGGTCAGTGATGACCCCATGCTGGGTCTGCCATCCTGAAGAAGGCAGGTCAGGCTCATCTTCCAAGTCTCAGGTGGCCCAAGTGGCCAGAAGGTGACCACAAGCCACTGTTGTTACCAAGCTAATGGCGGGATGAGAGCCCCCACACCTGAGCAGTGGACCAGGAAGGTGTGGGGGACGGGTGCAGAGTCAGATGACAAAGATAGGGGAGCTCCAGGGGTAGGGACAGGAGGGACAGAGACAGGAGGGGTGGCACAAGGCTCCTACTGCAGGTCCACTCCAGGTCACCCTCCAAAGTCAGGTTCCCCACCTTGAAGGAATCTAGAAGAAAAAGCGTGATTCTTTCCATCATGTCCCAGATTCCCAAGTCCTCTTCTCACTGTTGTCCACACGACTATGTTTGCTGAGAGGAGAGCACCATGCTGTTCAAAGCACCACATCCTCTCTCCCTTGTGACCAGCTTTGTCACCTCTCCCTGCCAGCCCCTCAGCCCAGGAGTGAATGTGGCTGTCCCAGAGCATCCTCTTGTCTTTCTTATGCTATTCTCCATTCTGCTCCTTCTCCTGGGGATCCAGGCCATCTCCCAAGGTCCAGGTACAATGCTATGCACCAGGCATTCCTGCATGGAGTGATGACTCCATGGACAGCTCCAGCAAGGGGTGCACAGAGACCTGAGCTCACCTGACTCCTCTATCCCTCCTCCATCCATCAGGAAAGGGCCAAATGACCCAGCAGGAAAGCAACCTCAGATAGCAGCCCCACAGTGGATCTCTAGGAACTGGCTGCAAGACAGGGCCGGCTGCCTGTGAGCCTCTCTGTCCTCCCTGGAGGTGGAGGTGTCAGGCCTGCCCTTGACTTGGTGACAGATTTGACTGCTACTTACCCACTGTCTGGCTGCCTCCCTGCCAGCCATGGGTTTCTTCTCCCTCTGAGTCCCCCTGACCCCAGCTGCCATGCACAGCAGGTTCTGTCACCCTCAGCCTTCTCCCTGCTAAGTGACAGCTCTGCTACATCACTGCATTGGACAGCTCTCCGTGTCCTTGACTTTCTCCTGCCTGCAGTGCAGCCAGACTGTCAGGCTGCAGCTCTGTTCACACACTGCAGCTATCCTGCCTTCTCCCTGAACTCCCCCAGCACCATGGAAACTGAGTCAGCTCCAGCCCTGATGTACAGGGGCCAGGCATATAACCTTGGCAAACCTCTTGCCCTTTCCAAGCCCTTTCTCTCCTTTCTGAAATGGCAATCACCATGCCTACTTGGCCTCTTCATAAGATTGCTATGGAGGTAAAATGAGATCATAAGCATGAGAATTTCTAGCTTTAGCAAATTAGAATTTACCATGAGATGCTAAAATTGGGTTATTATTGTTTTTAGTGTTCCTAAATTATAACCCATCCCAAACCTAATCTGATAAAGTTCTCCCTCTGGCCCTGCTGGGCTATGGAGAGTTTTAATGGGAAGGGTCAGTCTCCTCTTACCTTTCTCAGTTGGAGTCACTCCTGGCTTGTCCCAGCAACCTCAGCCCCATGGCAGGGATACTAAGGCCCCACACAATCATGATGGCTAATTTTGTGTCAACTTGACTGGGTTATGGGGTGTCCAGACATTTGGCCAAGCACTACTCTGGGTGTGTGTGGGGTGTCTCTGGGTGAGACTGACACTTAAATTGGCATACTTGGTAAAGCAGTGTGCCCTCCCATACATTCAGATGTTCCTTAGCTCATGAGGGTTATGTCCCAATAAACCCATCAGAAGGTGAAAATATTGTTAAATTGAAAGTGTGTTTAATTCACCAAAGCTTTTGCGTGTCCTGGCTCAGCAAAGCAGTAGGATGTGGGTGTCTGTTTCTCCCCTACTAATGAATGGCCTCCATCCAGCATCTTGAAGGTATTCAGCTACATGCTTTATTGCTAGAGATCAAAAGCCAACACTTGAGGTTCAGTTCTACTGAGTGCATGTTGCGCTGTTATAAAGTCAAACAGCCGTAAGTTGAACCATGGTAAGTCAGGACTGTCTGTACACACACACACACACACACACACACACACACACACAGACACACACTGCTAGTTCTGTTTCTTTGAAGGACCATGACAAACACAGCAATCTTCTAGGAGTCCTCATGAAGCTGTGTGCAGGAATAAACATGGGTGGGCAATTTTTTGGTTGTCAGAATGACTTAGGAAAGGAGATGCCTCAAACATTTAGTAGAAAAGGGCCAGAGATGGGAAATATTCACCTAATATCCATTTTTGTTTCACCCCAAATGTCAGCAGCGTACCCTTTTAAGGCCATGTGGCTGGGGCCCCTGCAAATCTTGCTGAGTTTCCCCCCTCCACTCTTGCCATGACTTTATGCTCCAGGACCTCACAGCCATAGTGGCCCCTTCTCTGCTTCTCATACACACCAATCTCAGTGTTACCTAGGGATTTCACACCCAGGGTCTTTGCTCAAAGAAATCTCCCCCATTATCCCTTGCTGGCCCTTGATGTTTAAACACCCATTCTTTCTTGCCTGAGAGGTCTCAGCTGAAATAGCACCACCTTCAAGAAGCCTTTCTCAATAGCCCCATCCACAATGTTGATGCTCTAATCCATCAGTTTTACCTTCTACAGAGTGCTCGGTTCCCTATGAAATTATAGGGATAAGTTGCTTCACTCTTCTACTCCCACTGGAATATAAACCTGTAAAGACAGGGACTTCATGTTACACATTTCTGTGCCCTCAGAGCCTAGTAGGAGCCCTGTCAGTATAGGACCTACAATGTACCAGATGCTATGCTGGACACTGAAAGATGCACAATAGAGCAAGCTCTTCCCCATTCTGAGGAAAGGGCAGGCCCTAGAACGCATCTGGCAAAAGCCATCTTGGCCCCTATATTCCTGGTTGAGCATGCAGAGTGTCTACACAGCCATGTGGTATTGCCTGTGGCCAGGATTCTTCCTTAGTCTGCGCCAGTACTGATGGTTCCTCTCCACCTCCAGCCTGTCACCAGAGACAGCCTCCTCTGTTCTTGTGTCACCAGCTCTTTCCCCTGGGACAGGATCCCTTTTGCCCTCTGGACCCTGCTCAGTCCAGAAGCCTGACTGAGGTGTGTTGATGACCACACCAGGGCTCTGCAGGGTCTCCCACCAGGTGCCACCTGCCCAGTGGCCCCCTTATGTCCATCAGCCCAGAGTGGCTTGGGTCTGTCTGCCTCTCTGAACACTTCAGCAAGTGCAGCTTTCAAGGCAGAGAGCAGCCATGGGACAGGGGCACATTCCCAATGGCTCATGCCCACTCTAGGGCTCCTGCAATTTGGTCTCCAGAATCCCAGGCTGCCTCTTGCAGAGACAAACCTAGGTTCAAAAGGACAGACCTACCCTGGCCCAGATTTGGTCTTGTTCCCAAAATGGGTTGGCCTTCAACTTGATCCTACAGATTTTTTTACTGAGTTCATCCACAGGGCTCCAGGTCAGCCAAGATTCTAGAGCTTACCAGCAAATCTTCTGTCTGATGGCACATCTAGAAATCAAGTTCTATGGCTGCACATACAGAACAATGAGGTTAAATGAAACTACTTGTTTTGGCAGAAGAAAATGCGTTCTGCAATGTTAGTGACCTGGGCTAGCCAGCTTGCTGTTTGGGAGGTGTCCCCCAAAGGCCCTGTGCTAAAAGCGTGGTCCCAGCATACACTATTGAAAGGTGGGGAAAATTCTACCTAGTGGAGCCTGGCAGAAAGTTTTCAAGTCACTCATGGCAGGCACTGATGGGAATGGTGAGACCCCAGCCCTTCTTCCTGCTTTGTTTTTCATGCCAGCTATGAGGGGGATGATTTGGCCACACCCTGACACCATGATGTGCCGCCTTGCCGCAGGTCAACTAACCATGGACTGAAACATCCACAACTGTGAGCCAAAGTAAATCTTTCCCCTTTTTCTTCTCCTTTCTGTCTCTCTTTTCTCTGTCTCCTTAAGTCACTAGGTTGCATAGGCTGCCTCAGCCTCCCTGCATGCTGGAATTATAAGTATGTGCCGCCATACCCAATTAACCTTTCCTCTTTATAGGCTGATTGCCTCAATTATTTATTGCAGTGATGGGAAGCTGACTTCCACACAGCTCCACAGTAAACACTCTCTTGCTGTGCCTTGACATATCTGCTCCATGCCTTTAATTCCAACACTGCCTACTGAAGCTTTTGGTTAAAAATGTAAATGTTATGAATAATATACAACCTGAGACAGGTAAGCCTTGGTATTACCTTACCAGCATTTTATTATACTTGAAGATTTAACACCCAAGAAGTTGGGAAGTAGAGTGGGGTATGGGAGAAAGGAAGGGGAAAGAAGTATTGAAGACAACAAGTATTTTTGTTTCAAAATTTCCCATAAGGTCACATGGTGGTGACTTTCTCTCTGGGAGAAAACACCCTAGGCAGGAAGGGATTGCCAATAATGGTCCCTGGTGGCTGCCTCACAGTCAGCCTCAGCCCTGCCTACACGGATCTCTCCTGTGCTCCCCTCAGGGTGCTAATCTCAGCACTAAGGCCTCTGCCATACATGGACAATGTCTGTGTCTTACATCAGCTGATGCAAGGTTGAAATTATTCAGAGGGAATCTTTGCAACGTAATAGGACAAAAACAAAATGAAAAGTCAGAAGTGGTCTTCTCCTAACACGATTTTACTTCAGTATCCGTGGGAGATTGGTTCAAAGACTCCTGCAGGTACCAAAATCTACAGATGCTCAGCTCCTTTATATAAAATAACATAGTACTGGCATATGGCATGCACACGTTGTCCCTACACTTTAAATCATCACTAGATTGCTTATAGTGTTTAGTACAACAAATGCTATGTAAATACTTGTTACAATATATTATTTAGGGAATAATTTCCCCCAAAAACAGAGCATACAGGGGCCGGGGGTTTAGCTCAGTGGTTTCACCGCCTGCTTCACAAGCGCAAGGACCCGAATTCGATCCCCGGTAACCAAAAATCATAAATAAAATAAATTTTAAAAAAGCATACAGTGTGGGGGTGGGGAGTATTTTGGATCCATGGTTGCATGACTCTGTGGATGCAGAGGTCTGACCACACAATACCTCTCCTCCTCCTCCAGGCAGTAGTGGCCCTGTCTACTGGAATAATTTCCAGGTAGCCTCAGTACTTGATATTTCTGTTCAATAAAAATATGTCAAATCTGTAAATGTGCCATTTTCCCTTCACATTAAGTAAGTTTATCATGGTGATATATTTACATGCACAAAAGCATCTCCCTTGAATAATATAAATCACACCATAGACAAAGCCAAACCTTCCTATATCGTGTGTTTGCATTTGAACTACATGTTTCCATCCAGCACATCTAATATATTAGTTAAAGCCACCTGGAAACTGGGAACAGAGCCTCTCTTGGACCTCAAACTGGGCAGCTCAGGCGGTCTCTGCATGGATTCTTTCCGGGGTTGTCTTTCAGGCTATGTAGACAGAGCTGTACTTCTCTGCCTGCAGCCAAGCTGTATGGCCAGGCCTTGGTCTACACCTCGAGCCAAGGGAGGGGCTACTCCCTTAGACACCAACATTAATAATGAGGATCTTTCTTTGTCCTTCTGGAAGAATGTAAAGCTCTCAGCCTCCTCTCTTCTCAGACTTCTTTCTGTCTTATTCTTCTCTCTGTTACTAACCAACCGTTGTTAAGGGCTAAGTGAGATTTATATTTGGGACTAGTTTCTCTCCTGTGCTTTCCCTTACAATTTTCTGCAGGGATGGATCTTAGATGTTCAATGTAGTAGCCACTAGCCAGCCATATGCACCTGAAAATTGAATTTTAATTCTATTTCCTTGTGATTAATTTAAAGAGCCAGTTATGGTGTGTGATGACCAGATCAGGGAGCACAGCTCTAGTTAATGGCCACATGGCCTTGCGGAAACCACCAATACCCAACAGTCAGGCAGCTCAGGTCAATGGCCGTCTATCATTCTTGCTAGATTGCAAGAACACTAGCACTGGGACTCAACATCAAAGTCCTATTTCATCTAAGAAATGCCTTATTTCATCATATATGCAAAGCAAGTTTATATATTTTTTTCAGTACTGGGAATTGAACCCAGGGCTTTGTGCATGTGAGGCAAGTGTCCTACCACTGAACTACATCCCCAGCCTCCCCTCCTTTTTTAATTTGAAGATAAGACCTCATTAAGTTGCCCAGACTGGCTGCAAACTTGTGATCCTCCTGCCTCAGCCAACTGAGTAGCTGGGATTACAGGCATGTATGACTACACCAGGAAAATTGATATCTTTGACATTTATCCTACAGAACAATAGATTTTTCTCAAGTTTAGATTATGGACTCTGCTTCTGCCTGGGAGGCTGAGGAAGGCTACTTATTGAAGAAAAGAAAACCTCCAATATTACAGAGAACCTTAATACCAAGAAAAAGGAATTTAAAGGTGAAAAGTAATTGAAAGCTCAGAGCTGAGAAGTAATAGAGGGAGTATATGATTAAAGAAAGCTGGAGACTTAGAGTCTCAGAGAGCTGGATCTGGGTCCTCTTTCCTGGCTGCTCTAGTTTAGATCTTAAATGACCCCCAAAGGCCCCAGTGAAAAACTCTTGCTCCCCAAGGTGGCATCCTGGGGAAGCTGTGGAAATTGTCATAGGCAAGGCCTAGTGGGAGGACTTCCAGCCAGTGCAATGTGCCCTTCAGGGGGACAGTGGGACCCCAGCCTTTATCCCTTCTCTGTTCTGCTGCCTGGATCTCCATTAGATAAGCAGTTTTGCTCTGCCAAATGCTCCTGCCACACTGTGGCCACATCATGAGACTCACTACAGGTCCAAGAGCAACACAGCCAACCGTGATGGACCGGGGCCTCCATAATAAACCTTTTCTCTTTATAAGTTATTATTATTCCAGATATTTGTTACAGTAAAAGAAAGCTGAACAATACCTACCTGATCAAGGTTCTCCAGAGAAACAGAATAGGAGAAGAGAGAGAGAGAGAGAGAGAGAGAGAGAGAGAGAGAGAGAGGCACTTAAAAGGTTGGCTTGTGCAGTGATGGAGGCTGACCATTCCAGAATCTCTAGGTGGACCATCAGGCTAGAGACCCTGGAAGAGCCAATGTTGTGGTCCAGTTCCAAAGGCCATTAAATGAAGTTCTGATTAGATGAAGTTCTCCCACATTAAGGAAGATGATCTTTTGTAATTTAAGCATTCATGTGTTTGACAGGATGTATTTGAACAGGTTTTGAAACTATTGAGTGCTACAGAAACTCAAAGACAAACAGGTACATGAAATAACGCTCAACATCACTAATCATATGGAAATGCAAATTGAAGTTCCAATGAGTTAGCAACTCTCACTTGGTTAGAATGGCTATTATCAAACAAAGCGAAAGATAACAAGTATCAACAAGGACCTGAAGAGGGAACCCTTGAACACTGTTGAGGGAAATGTAAATTAGGGTGGCCGTTATGGAAACAATATGGAAGTTCCTCAAAAAATTAAAAATAGAATCCATGTGATCTAGCAATCAGCTTCTAGCTGTATATCCAAAGTAAAATTCATTTGTCAAAGAGATATCTGCAATCCTGTGTTCATTACACACTTTTCATAATAGCCAAGAAATGGAATAAATCTAAGTATCCACCCACAACTGCAGGCAATGTGTACATGTGCACAGTGGAATACTACATAGTTTTGGGGGGGGGGGTTTTGATACCAGGGATCAAACTCAGGTCCTTGCACTTGCGCAGCAGGCGGCGAAACCACTGACCTAAATCCCCCGGCCCGGAATACTACATAGTTCTTAAAAATAAGGAAATCCTGTCCTTGGGGGAAACATGGTTGAACCTGGAGGTCATTATACTACGTGAAATGAGCCAGGCACGGAACGACAAAGACTGCTTGATCTCACTTACATGTGAAATCTAAAACATCAAAACTCATAGTGAGAGTAGAACTGTGGTTACTAGAAGTTGGAGGGGTGAGGATAGTTGCAGAGATATTGATCAAAGAATAAAAATTTCAGTCAGGAGAATAAGTTTAAGACATTCATTGTACAACTGGTTATCTCTCACTTGTTATAGTGAATAACAATGCATTGTATTCTTTGTTGTTGTTACTGTTGAATTGAACCAGGGTTGTTCTATCACTGAGCTACATCCCCAACCCTTTTTACTTTTTATTTTGACCCAGGGTCTCACTAAATTGCCCAGAATAGCTCAAACTTGTGTTCCTGCCTCAGCCGCCCCAAGTGCTGGGATTACAGGTATGTGTCACTGGGTCCCACTTAACAATGTGTTCTTGAAAACTGCTAGCAGTTTGGAATTCTATTCCCTGAGGGCCCACATGGTTTATGCCTTCACTTTGCTAAAATATAAAAAATAAATTTCTCTAAGAAAGCCTTCAGTGGAAGTTGCTCTAAATGTAATCACACACAAACACACACACACACACACACACACATACACACCATCACTCCCAGACCCCTCCCTCTTTCCCTCACATCCCTTGTCACAGTTTATTTATCTATTTATTGCCTGTCTTCTCACTGATGTATAAGCTCCATGAGGGAGGAACCATTTTCTTTTCCATTGTCTCCTATACCTACATCATATTAAGAGCACATTAAAATCATTGCTAAATGAATGAACAAATGAACACATGACAAATGCAGAGGGGTGAGTGGGTGCAGAGGGTTCACACTGTCTAGTCCAGACCATCTTCTTTTCTTCCTTCCTCCCCCCCTGCTTCTGGCTGCAGCTATTATCTTCCAATATTGACTCAAGTGCCTCCTTGCCTAGCAGGGCCTGCTAAATATTGCAGAGCCCTCCTGAGTGGAACAGATGCTGAATGTTAGGAGGTGGTTTGTCTCCAGGAACAAAAGCAGGAAGTACTCTAAGCACTTCCAGCTCCAGATGTCAACAGTCTCTAAGACAGAAGAAGCCAGAGCTGCCTGGATGTCGTTTTCCTTCAGTACCGAGACAGAGGCCTGCTCTATCCCATCCCTGGCTGGCCCTGGGCCTTCCTTCAGGGAACATTGCTGTCTCTTCTCCCCATTTGCCTTCCTCACTCACCGCATGGAAGCAAGAGGCTGTGGTGGAAGGGGCCCAGAGAACTGAAGGCTTTTCTCCCTGTGGATGTACGGCCAGTGCGCTCAAGGAAGCCTCTGTCTGCATTCTCATGTTCAAAACGCTGGCCATGTTTGGAATTTCAGGATAGGATCCCAGGAAGCTATTTTTCCTAGGGGCATTTGCTGATAAAGAAAAATAAAGACAGTGACTTCACATAGTGAGAGTTTCCATGCACTGGGAGAGAATGAGTAAGGACAGAAGTTGGAGGGTGGAGGGGCCACCTCTGAAAGTCACAGTGCTCATCCTGAGTGAAGCCGAGAGCTCACTTTCCCACCTGGGACCTCAGCTTGGGGCACAGGATCAGCTTCTGAGACAGTGTCAGGTCCTGTCCCAGACGCCTCCTCACAAACAGCTCTCCAGGACCTCTGGTGACAGTCCTGAAGTGGGAACCATAACAGTGAGTGCAACCAGTCTGCCACCGACCTCTGTGAAGGCACAATGACAGATCATCAGCTGCCCAAGGGGGTCTGTCCAGAAAGAAACTTCTCTTCCAAAGTGCATGGTCTGCTGCTTGGTCAGCACTTGGGGAAGGGCCCACAGAATATAGGACAGCAGCAGCAGTGGGACAAAGAACACAGGAACCAGCGATGGTGAAGCCCACATCCCAGGAAGAGCAGAGGCATGGACACTGGGTGTTGATGATGCGAAGCCAAGCAAGTCCCTTGGGGTCCTCTGCAGAGAGACCCTGCAATGGAGGCGATGTCACCAAGGCCTCACAGAACTTCACAGGCTTTGGGTAAAGAAAGTCCCAGAGGCCCAGAGTAATACTGACAGCCCTGGGCTGGAAATGAGAACGCTCACTGCTAATTTCAGCCTTGCCACTCACTCACTGTGGGCCTTGAGCCAGTCATCTGCTCCCTGCCTCGTTTTTCATCTGTGAAGTGGGCTGAAACCGCATCCTCAGGGACTGGGGCAAGGGGGTGACTTGTTGCTGTCACTGTGCACAGACCTGACCCTCCCTGTCCCCACCTCCAGTCCTGATGGCAGTGACCCCTGCTGACCACACCCTCATGCCTGCTGTGCTGAGCTTTGTCCTGGTGATAAGATGAAGACAGTCTGGCCTTCTTGGCCAGGATAGTGACGCATGCCTGTCCCCAGCACTGTCCCTGAGCTCTAGATGCAGTTTCCACCATTCGCACATGCTCAGATGTGTTGACATACAGCAGGAGTTGATCTCCAAATCCTGCTGAGCACACTGTCAGCAACAAGAAGGGCGGCTCGGCCATGCAGGCAGCAGAGAGGGAGCCCAGAACACAGCTCTTGCCAGCCATTGGGCCCTCGGGAGGAGGTGTCCGTCCTCATTCTCAGGAAGTAGTCCCTGGGGCCACAATCACTCTGGGCAAGGAGGGCAGGTGGGCACTGTCCCCCATCCTGGCCCCTTGCTCAAATCCTGGACTGGTAGCTGCTGTCCATGCTCTGGACCACACACCAGTGGGTTCTTGGCAAGAATCTTCCAGGCCAGAGGTTTTCTGGGGTTTTTTCAGGTCTGCATATGTTTGTTTGCTTCATGAGAAGCTATGCTGAGGGCAGGTTGCACAAAGAGTGAAGGTGCCAAAGGGAACACAGACCAGGCCCACAGTGCGTACTCATCAGCTCTGAAGCCTGGAAATCATACTGGAAAAGGCGGCACAGCCACAGTGATCTGCTGGTGGAGGACCTGCTGTGGGCATCACATGAGGACCAGCCAAAGTGACTAGCCGGCTTGGTCCAAGCACTACAGGCTCCCTGAACACAGGCCCCAGTGCTAACTCTGGGGCAGTGCCGACAGCACCCAGATGAGCTGGCCACTAAATGTTCCTGAGCACAGGCTAAGAGCAGCACCATAACCTCATTATCCTAAAACAGCTCTTCTCTCACATCTCTCCACCCTCCATGAAGCCCCCGAGCCCCAGACCACTCTCTGCCACTCCACTGATAATGTCACCATCAACCTGAGATGGAAAGAGGTGGGAACACAGAAAGGCATGCTCAGGACAGGACTGGTCTTTCTAGAAGCAGAGCTGGGTGAGGGATGAAGGCAGAATCTCAGGTGGTGAGAAACCAGACAAAGCCCTGGAGTCATTTTATTAATTAAATACCACCCACTTTGGGGATGAGGCTGGGCCCAGCCTCCCAAATTCTACTCCTCCAGGCCCTGTGTGTCCCTATCTCCCTTGCTGTACTTGCAAAGGCAGTGACATCCTGCTGACAGCTTTGACAGAAACACATCTAATTTAGACACAGGCGCCAGGCAGATCTTCTTCCTACTGTCCTTCATCCCACTGGGGACAGATCTCACTGCAGTGGAGGTTTCCCCAACCTCTCCCCAGGGGACCATAAGGCCAGGTCACCTGGGAGCTCCAGCCAGTGTCAGGTCACAGCAGCTGGATCAGAAATGATGCCTGAGGAACCATGCATCTTCTCTTTTGATCCTCACATCAACCCCATGAGCTCCCAGAGCCTGCTTCATTCAAGGTCACTGTGGAGCTATGCTGAGGGCCAGGCTTTCCATTTGCTCTTCCTCTGGCCTATTTTGCTTCACTCATGAGCAGCCTTGTCAACCTGGGTGGGCCTGCAAGGCTCTGGATGGTCAAACACACAAGGAAAATCTCACATACTCAGATAAGCACCAAGCCACAGGTGTCAATGACCCAGGACATGGCCCAGATGTCTGCACCCCCAGGGCCCCTACTTTAGAGCCTAAGCCCAGCCTGAAGCCAGAGGAAATACCTTTCAGGACAGACTGTACCTGCCGAGCTGTTGGCAAGACTCAGCAGGTCTCTAAATACTGGTGCTCGTTCCCACAGATACCGAAATATAACAGAAGTGTCAGCTCTTCTAAAGCTGCATTTTCTACGGTTTCTCCAAGCTAGAGAAGCTTTCAGCAACATCAGATCTTCAGGGTAATGTCCTGCCAAAGGGAGGGGTGAGAAGACGACAGATGCACCCTAATGTTAAAGATGAAAAAGGCACCTTTCCTCCAAGACACTGGGGAGTGGCAAGCACAAGGGATCAGGATGTTCCCATCAGCTCCTGGGACCTACCTGGAATCACTGTCAGGACAGTTCTTATTCTGCACAGAAGGTGCAACCTTTGGTGGCAGTGCAGAGGACCTCCCTGGACTCCCTCCATACAGGCTGAGTCCTTCTGTTTGTCTTCTTCCTAGCTGAGTAGCCCAGGGTATCATGCTTGATGCTTCTGCTTTCTGGGCTTGTGAAATAGGATTCCTAAGAGAGAGTGTGCCCACATGTGGTCACAGACTCGTGTTGAAAGGGTTAGGTGAGTGGAAACAAGTCAAACTGTTACCAAATACTGGCTCAGAAAAAGTGTCCTCCAAATTGGCTAGTATCAGTCCTGCACACAGAGTGTGTGAAGGGTGCTCACAGGGACTTTATATGTGTCACTCTGATTTTTAAATTAAAAAATTTCAAAGGCTTGAGGCAGATGCTATTAATCCCTGTCTATAGATAAGGAAGTGGGTTTAGAGAGGCAGTAGGGAGACTGAGGATCAGGGAAAGGAAGAGCCCAAGGGGAAGGTGGAGATTCAAAGCCCAAGCAGTCACTGTGAAAATACAAATCCCACTGACGCCTCCATTGGCTTCTCACTGGGCCGAGGTGAAGTCCATTGTCGGGGTGGCCCCAAGCCCATCACATACCTGGCTTCCTGGCCTGTTCTTGGCTTCCTCTCATGTTCCAGCTCTCCTCTCAGTGCCTTCACACATCCTGCTATTCTTCCCTGGAGCTCCACACCTTGCTGTGCACCTGGCTTGCATCTTGGGAACCACTAGCTATAGGGATAGGGCACCATGCACATGAGGAAAAGGCATTCATTCACCTCTGTGGTGCTGGCTAGCTGTGTAGACCCTAAGCCTAGACCATGGGTACAGATGTTAGGGCCGCACACTCTCACCAGGTACCCATAAAGGCACAATGTGTCAGTCAGCTTTCCATTACTATAACAAATAGTAGAGAAAATGAACCAAAAAGGAGGAAAGGTTGCCGGGGATTTAGCTCAGTGGTTCCACCACCTGCCTTGCAAGTGCAAGGTCTCGAGTTCGATCCCCAGTACCAAAAAACAAAAAAAAAAATACACAAAACAAGGAAAGGTTTATTTGGGCTTTCAGTTTTAGAGCTTTCAGTCCACAACTAATTAGCCCTATTGCTTTGGGCCTGCAGCAACACAGTTGATCATAATGTTAGCATGTGGTGGAGGAAACCCGTTCACCTCATGGGCAGGTGCAGAAACAGGAAGAGACCAGGCCACACGATCCCCTGAGTCTGTGCCTCCAATGACCTAGCCTCCCACTGGGCCCACCATATCCAAGTAGTGCCAAGCTGATGACCGAGCCTTGGTCTTTGGGCAGATTTAAGATCCAAAACCATAGCACACAGACTTACTGCAGTATACACCATGATCCAACCCCCAGATATCCTGCCCCTTCTCAAGTGGGCTCCCCATGCCCCTTATTCTGTCTTGCCTAGCACTCACTCTGATTATATATATCTATATGTACTCTTTAGACCCAATAAAGACAGAATCTGCACTGGATTTATTACCCTTTCTCATGTATACTAGGTACAGAATAAATATTAACTACATGACTAATTGGATGGATAATAAGAAGTAGGCTTAGATCAACTAGGTTCCTTGCTTGGATTCCAAGAGCATCATTGGTTAGGAGTAAAGAATACCTTTGAGGATACCTACATGAAAACTTTCACCAGTCTTGGATCTGTATAGAGTGCCCAGTGACATGTGAATTTTCAAAATAGTTGCTGCCACCACAATGTAAAGGACAGACTTGTCCCATGTGCTCACCATGCTATTCCTGATGATGACCGCAGGCCCTGGAACATGCCAGATGCATGATATGCTTTTGCTAAAGAAATAAATGTTCCAGCGGGTATGGTTTCAAGGCAATCACATCTTTGTATTTAAGCTAGAATCTTATTTTGTTGATCAGCTATTAACTGGAAAACCATATTGTCTAGAAATTATCAGGAAGCTCCCTGGAAAATGTAATAGTTACATAGGTCAAGGCTGGAGCATCCAAGCACCAGGATACTGAATTAGTAGATCTTGCTGTCATCATCTCCTTACAAATAACATAATGCAATATACATAATAAACACAAAAAAAATCTCCATCCAAATCCAGTGTCACCATTTTTAGTCACTCGTCTTTACAGCATCAGTTTATTCATCTAAACAGGAAGATAATTAGAATACTCACCACATAGGGGAGTTATGAGGATTAAGCCAGACTTACCTGGCCACAATAAACAACTATTATTATAATGGTTTAAACAGAAGGTATCATTTCAGAAGAAAGCTGTTTAAAGGTCTAAGAATATTCTGTAGGAGAATGTTGCTGCCATCATTCTATATACAGAAAAGTCAGAAATATTTTGAAATATGGTGTCTCAATAAGAGTATTTCCTCCCAGCCCCACTTCTACCACAATCAACTATCCAGTCTGAGGTGGATTCTGATTGAAATTAGAAAAAAAAATTTTTGGCAACAAGAATGTATATTGCAAAACAAAATGTGTTGCTTTTAAAGTGATTTTGGAGCCTCAGTAATTAGTCTAGCAAGTTCCAAAGATACATTCTGTAGTCATCACTCACTATTTGTTTCCTTTGGTAATCTCCTTTTTTAAAAATCAACTAGAGAAAAACATCTGCCCTGGACCTCCCTGGGACTGAAGGGCCCCGTGGCCTTGCTGGGCTCTGTGCTACAAGGAACTTCCCAGGGAGCCATGTTTGTCTTTCTGCCAGGCTGCTCCTGGGTCACTTCTCAGCTCTGGTGGCTGCTGAAACAAGACAGATGCTGTTACACAAAATAACTCAAGAACATACCAGAGCCTGTTGCTTCCAGCACTTGAAGAATTTGACATTCAAATATGCAAATATTTTATGGCACTAAGAGAGAAAAAAAGAGAGAAAGAGCTGGAAAGTCACATTTGAAAGGAAACACACTAGAGATGTAAGCAAACTGGAATTTACACTTCTGTATTATAATTAAACTAGTGCTATTATCAGAGGAGAGTGCAGAATTTGCCATGATTTGCCCAAGGGTCTCCTGTTACCACTAATGTCACCAGACATGTCACCCAGCCCTGAGCTCCTGCAAGTGACAGAACCACATCTGTGGCCACAGGCACAAGCCTGAATCTCAGCCTCACCAAAAGCACCTGTTGGAGCAAAGGGCAATGAGTGGAGTATAGCAGAGAAGTCAGTTCAGATTCCACCTCATTTTCCATGGTGCAGTACAAATGTTTCTCCAACTGTCTGAATTAAAATTCTGTCAATCCCCAGCATTCACATAAACTTTGAGTTAGCTTTCTTGCACCTGGGAGAAAATAAGCAAAGTCTTATCATCTCAAATTGTAAAATGAAAAGAAAAACCAGAAACCCAAAGTCAGTGTGCATCTGGCCATTAGTAACTGAGTTAGGCTGATGAGTCACTTCACCTCTCAGTCCCAACCTCACCCTATATCTTAGTGGAGTTGGCCTAGAATCTAGGCCCTAGATGACTTCAAAGTTTTCCTGTGAAGTAAGAGTCTATGGAAAGTTGCAATGGAATGATTAGAACCAGACAAATCCAACTTTAAATTATGCTTTCATTATTTAATAGTTGTTATGGCTTGTATTTCTATGTCCCCCCAAAAGCCTCATATGTTCATGAGTAGGGCTTTTGGGAGGTGGCTGTGGTAGGGCATGTGATCCTGGGATTAAGGGTAGGTGATAACTAAATTGGTTTTGCATAGATCATGGTTTGGATAATGAGAAGGCCCACCCTGAGTGTGGTATAACTTGTTTGGGATAAAAGGGAAAAGCAAGCTTGCTCCCACTGCTGCTGCTTGCTGCTTCACTTTCTCCTGCCTGCTCTGCCATGGACTGTTTCTCCTCTATGATTCCCCTCTGCCATGTCACCCTACAAAGACTGAGACCTCCACAAACTGTAAGCTGAAATAAACTATTCCTCCTCTAACTTTAGGTGTCAGGTGTTTTGTGTCCCAGCACTGAGAAAAGTAACTAAGACACTAGTTTTGTGAACTTAGACAAGTTGCTTAATATCTTGGACCCCTGATTTTGTATCTGTAAGACACAACTGTTCCTATCTCACAAGGTTGCTCTAAAGTTTCAGTGCAATTATGTCAATTAAGCTCTTGATATAGGGCAAATTCTGGTTTTATTTTTACTTTCTTATAATTTCTTTTCTTTTGTACTGGAAGCTACAGAATACAACTAAATAAATCATGATGAGAGAGTCAGTGGCTGAAATACTGGCAATATTAACCTCATCAATGCTAAGTCCCAGACAACAGTAAGTTGAAGGTCTGGATCCAGACACATTATACAGGAACTGGTCGCTGAATTGAGAGCACCTGTAGCACCTTGTAACTTATATCTGAATTCCCTAATGCTAAATGCACTTCTTAACATGCTCTGCCATCACCTAAGGCATGTACTTAGTGAACAGCAGTTATTTTTAATCAAAATCTAGCAAACCTTTGCCATTTGACTCCCACCTCTCCTCTAAATCACATAACAATGTATAGAAATGAGTTTTATACACCTCCAGGGCTGGGGATGTAGCTCAGCGGTAATATGCTTGCCTAGGATGTGAGAGGCCCTGGGTACAAATCCAGCACCAAAAAGCAAAAGAAGAAGATGTAAGTTTCACTTTTAATTTGTCAGTAATATCATTCCCCTCAACATGGACACTGAAATTCACTGATATGCTAGATTAAATCAGCTGATTTTAAATACTGAGACATATTGTTTGCCAGTTACTTTGCTAAGCCCTCAGTAAACAGAGGAACATTTATTTGGTTTGAACAAAGAAATGCTTTATCAACAAACTTGCCTACATTTAAAAATATCATTGGGAAAGACAAAATGAAGGAATCCTACCTCTTATAGAAACTAGAAAGCACATTATATTGGTTATCTATTGCTGCTTAACTAATTATCCCAAACTTAGTGGCTTAAAATAATAATTTTTGTTTCACAGTTTTTAGAATCCAAGAGGAATGTGGAAATGGGCTTGGCTCGATGGTTCTGGCTCAGAGAGCCTCATGAAGGTACCAGCTTGGGCTGCAGTCTTCTGAAGGTTTGACAGGGGCTGGAGAATAGATCTCCAGGATGGCTCCTCTTGTGCCTGGAAGGCTGGCTCTAGCAGCTGGCAGGAACCCTTAACTCCTCCTTAGTAATACTTTCTAATAATGCTGCACAAGAGTCCCCATAACATGGCACCTGACTTTTGCTGGGATCTCAAGAGAGTCAAGTGCAAGCCACTGCCATGATGACCTAGTCTTGGAAGTCACACTCTGTCACTTCTGCTATTCCCTATTGGTTACACAGGTCAGGTTCCTTCAGAGTGGGAGGGGATTACAAAGGATCCAGATGCCAGGAGGCAAGGATCTGCCACCTGACTTGCAGCTGGGCATCGCGTATATAACTCAACAGGAAAAGAATTCTGATTCTAAGCTTGGAGTAGGCACTGGGTGGCAATTCTAACCAATCCCCCAGGTTAAGTGCAAGGAAGTAGAACTTATCCAATAAATTTCACCTCTGTTAGGAAAGTGGCCACCAGAAGCATGACCTCAGGACCAGGAATTAAAACAAGAAGGAGGCAATGAAGGGCTCAGAGGCAGTGGAGTCTTGGGAGGACCCACATAGCCCATATGCTATGGTTGGAATATGTCCTCCAAAGTTTCCTCCTCAAATTCATAGGCTTGTGATATCGGACATAAGGTCAGTAGGACAAATGAGGTCTTGAGAGTGGAGGCCTCATGATGGAATTAGTAGATTTATAACAAGAAGAAAGGAGGCACAAGCTGGCAGGCTTGCCTATCTCCCCAGACTATCTTGCCATTACCTTCTGCCGGGTTATGATGCAGCATGCAGGCCACACCACAGGCTGAGCAGATAACAACATCAACAACACCTTGCTCTTGGACATCCCAGTCTCCAGCACTGCGAGCTAGATATATGTCCATTCGTTATAAATGACTCCATTTTGAGTACTTTGTTATAGCAACCAAACAGTCTAAGATGACCCCTGGGAGAGCAGAAAGCTGAGGGGATTGTGTGAGTAGGGGCGTGACCATCTCAGTCATCTCTACAGTGACTTCAAATTGACATTCAGGATGCAAATGGAGCTGGGATGTGTAGGGAGTGCTGGCCACCACCTTCCTCCCAGCCTGTGGTTTTCCTTTGGTCAAAGCGAGTGGTTCAGCCTGGATTCCTGCCTTCTTTCCTTTTTTCCACATTCTAGGTTCCAAAAGCTTTCTATCCTGTGTGACCTTAAAACAATTCCAAGAGAGATGCAATTATAAAGATTTTTAATTAAGAATTTTCACCTGGACACCAGTCTCCATGTGGCCATGAAACTGGATTGGCTAGGATTGCTTTATGCTTTGGGAATCTCTGCTGTGAGTAACAAAATTTACAAATAAAAACAGAATCTAAACCTAATTTATCTTTCCAAGTGTTATCCTATAAGGCACCATTCCAAGGCTCCCGTTTCCCACTGAGCAGATAGTTTCCTAAGGCTCTAATTCCTTGTCTTTGAGAGAGTGCCTGCTGCCCACAAGCTGTTTACAGGTGCTGAGTGATACTTATAGCGTCTGCTTCTAGTAAATGCAGTTCCACTAAGCCCCATGAGCAGAAATAATTATGCCGTGCTGCCCCTTTGAGGGGCTGAGTGGTAATGAAGCTGACATCAGCTGTTTCTCTCCTTTCCTCACCAACCCTTGAAGATTCCAAAATGGAAGGAAGGTGAGGAAACCAGAGAAAAACTGCCTATTGGTGAGTTTCTCTCTTTCAAAGCTGACAGTGCAGAGCTGGCATGGGCAGGCATTGCTTAGTGCTATGCAGAACTAAGTGATCTTAGAGACTGGCGGGTTGCACTGATGTTGTTTACCCTGGTTAATAATAAAATCAGGGCAAATCTGCTCAGAGCCACCTGGCTGTATCCCTCTTGGGAGAACACAGGGCAGAGATATGCTGGTAATGAGATGAGAGGGCAGCTGGGACTTTCCTGCCCATGAAAATGGTGCCATCTGACAAGAGAAAGCTGCAGAGATCTGGACCTCTGGCCCCTAGGGGAGAGCTTCTCCACCAGTTTCCACAGCCTTCAACACCCAAGGAAGGTGTCAGGATTCAGGGTGGAGCAAACCTGCCCAAGAGCACCTTATGCAAGCAGCAGAGCAGCCAGGGGTAAGTTGAGATGTAAATGCTGGGGGCTAGGATAACTGCATTGCCTTGATCCCTTGGCTTTGCAGAAAAACAGTTCACCTTCCACCAGTTGGGAGCTCTCAGGTCCCTGGAGAAGCCACCCACCCCTTTGCCAACTCTTCTGCCTCAGCTGCTCCACCCTGTAGTCAGGAAGTCACCAGCTCTGTCCTCTCCCGTATTATCCTTGGCACTGAGATGGATGCAATGTCAGCTTACTCTTCCTGATAGCCAGAGGAATGTGCCAAGCTCCAGCTAGCTCTTTTGTTTAAATGTGTCATATCTGGGTTCATATCTTACTCTACGTTAGAGCCTTCTTTTTCCTAGTATTCATTCTCGGGTTCAATACCCAAAAAGAGAGGATCTACATATTTTCTTCTTAATGGGGAAGGCAGATCTGGGTCCCTAATTCCTTCCCTAATGGCCTAGCAAAGACATCCTTGCCTGGCTAAAGGGCTTGAGTACATAAAGATACACACATACCTGGAGGTATACCTATACTCAAATAAAATATATATTAGAAAATATTTTTGTACTGGGACTGTTGCTCATTGGTTGAGCACTTGCCCAGAATAAGGGAGGCTCTGGGCTTGATCCCCAGCACTAGAAAAAAAAAGAACAGAAAAGATCATATATATATAGGCATACATACATATATAGGCAGATACCAAAAGAAAAATGGACAAGAAATGAACTGGAAATTTGCAAGAGAATATCTGAATGGCCATTAAATAAATAAAAATATCTCAATGACCAAGAAAATGGAAGTTTAAAGCTAAGATACCTCTACATACATGTCAGAGTAGTTAAAATGTAAAAGAGTAATAGTTCAAAATTTTGGCTGAGCCTGGTCCCTTTTTTAAATGTTGGAGATGATGCTCATTAATAAAGAGGGTAGGTGAAAGGGCTGTTCATCCCCAAATAAGTTTAAGAGTCCAGCACAGTGCTAGAACATGGATGGTATTCAATAAATGGAAGGTGAGGGTAGTCAGAATGGTGGCAATTGCTTCTTCTTGCTCTGCCTCAGTTTACCTCCATCTACTCTACTATGTGAGGCAGCTTCTTGTTACTGTAACACACACTTGAGATAAAAATACTTACGAGGAGGAAAAGTTTATTTTGGCTCACATTTGGGTACGGGCAGTCCACAGCTGATGGGCCTTGTGGCTGTGGGTATGCGGTGGCACATCACAGAGCAAGAAAACAATGAAAGAAGCATGCATCTCAGGGCTGGGTGTGAAAAGAACGAGGAAGAGGCCTGCAACCCATGATCCCCTCCAGGGACAGGCCCCCATGACCTCTGTCCTCTCACTAAGCCCCACCTCTTAAAGTCAGCACCTCCCAATTGTGTCAAGCTAAGGACCAAGCCTTTAGGAGATGTTGCAGATGCAAGAAATGACGTCCCCTGCACTACAAGACAGGGGAAGACTGTGAGTGTAGAACTGAATGGGAGTCATTTGCCTCCTTTAACATGCAGGTGTTATGTCTTTAAAATGCAGTAGAGAATATCAACCTTAGAGGGTCCTTATGAGAACTAGAGTAGCTAATGTGAATACACCTGGCACACAGTAGGTACCTGAAGTTTCTTTCTCCAGTATAATCGTAGGTGTTTCTTACTTAGGACTCCATTAGTGAGAGTCTCTAGGAAGGAACACTGGACCAGAAAACATGAGTTTGCTTTCCTAGTTAACATCCATATAATCCTACAACTGAGTGGCTCAAAACAAGCATTGTCCTTTACTCACAATTCTGTAAGTCAGGGAAGGAAGGAAGGCAGGTTTCAGCTGGTTAGCTCCTCCTCTGTTGTGGGGTCTGTCGTGTGGTTCCATTCAGAGGAAGTCTACTGAAGCCTCAATCCTTTGAATGCATGGCTTATCACATAGGAGCAGGCACTACTGACCTTGGCCAAGAGCTCACTCAGAGCTCCTGCCTCCTTCTGAGCACCTGCATGTGACCTCCTCTTTGAATCAAGGCTTCCTTGAAACAGTGTAACTCCAGGGCTCCCCATGTGGGTGTGGCCACAGACAAGGCAGAAGCTACATTACTTTTTATGACCCTGCATTGGAAGTCATCTAGGGTCACTTCCCCATGGTCTGTTGATGAGGCAGTCCCAAATCCACCCAGAATCAAGGGATGTAGACATAGAGCTTGCAGCCATCTTTTAGTTTACCCTGAATACTAAGATTGTGTGTGAATTCTGGAAACTGTTCTTCTAACATCATAGGCAGCCTCATATAATGGCTAAACATTCTGTCTGGATCCAAAGTTAGAATGTACCTCTTATTGGCTGCATGTCATTTGGAAGTTACATAACATCTCTGACTCCTGGATTCCTCATCTGTTAACTGGAAATGATAATACCACTTTTCCCAGCCCTGTTGACTGGCACTTGTGGTATTGTTTCCACCCAGAATTCTGTCTAGTCCCAGGTCTGGGGCTCTGGTTGTTCACTTCTAGCATTGTTCTGAGACCTCCTGTGTTTCCCCCAGAGACAATCTTCCTTTCTGGGATCTGTGCCTATAACTGCTCTGGGAGGATGGAGCCCAGCACTTAAATTACAGTGGGAGAGCACTGGAACTGGATCAGACAGTCCCGAATCCAAATTCTCCAGCTGCCTCCTATTGGAGGGGTTTGAGATAAGCTGCCTTTTCTCTGAGATAGTTTCTTCATCTATAAGGAGGAGAAAAACAAGACGTTCTTGACCAATGGGCTGAGGAAACAAATGAGAAAAGTGTCAATGGAAGCCCTTAGTATGGTGCTCAGCATTGCATGGGTATTTGGTAATTTTGTTCATTTTTAGTTTTCAAAAGAGAGGGAACTTGAGTCTCAGAGAAGGAAGTCTAAGAAACATATCTCAGTGCCTGAAAGAGACAGGTTGACTAATGCATCCTTACTGGCCAAGAGCAGGGAATTGCAGATTGTTGATCAAGTATGAATCAGTGATTCTGTCCTGGCTTACTCTTTCCTCCACACCTCATGCCCAGCTCCCCTTCTCTCAAAATCCAGGAGCCCCACCATTCCAGCTTCCCCCAGCACACAGGTTAAACACGTAGCTTCCACAGCCAGCCTGCCTTCTCTGCACCAGGCCCTTCTGTGTCCCCTTGCTGTGTCCACTTTGGCATTGTAGTTTCATTCTGGGACTTCCCTGGGCTCTATTCCTTCCCCAGTTCATATACAAGCCACTGCGGTCCTTGTAGAAATTTCCCAGAAGAAAAATCAGGAAAGAAGTTGGGATCCTTGGCAGGAGTTTTATTGATGGTGTTGGTGGTGGTGAGTTCTGTTCTGTTTTGCTCTGTTGCTGTGTAAGGCAAGTGTTCCACCAGTGAGATACACTCAAGCCTGTTAGTTTCTTTTCTATTGCCATGATCACACACCTGAGAGATGGTAATTCATAAAGAATAGAAATCTACTTTTAGCTTGTGGTTCTGGAGACCGAAGTCCAAGATTAAGTGGCAGTGCCTGTCACAACTACTACTTCACAACATGGTGGAAATGCACACAGGAGTGGGGTGTGTGCAGAAGAGACAAATCAAGAGGGGGCCTCACCTTACCACCTGCTGCGGTGTAACATCCAGTCCCTCTAGAGCAGTGATGGAGAATCTTTCAGTGATACAAACACCCCACTGTGGTATACATGCCACTGGTTCGCCACCACTGCTCTAGAGGGAAAGGCAGTAATTCCTCTTAAAGGTTCTATCAGCACTTCGCACTGTTATATTGAGCCCAAACTTCAAATGGGTTTGAGAGAATAAACTCATATCTACTGTAGCAACTTCCTTCCCTGTATCTGCTTAGTGTCAAAGAACTCTCAGCCTCTGCCTTTATGTTCCACTACATTTATTCATTTGCTTATTCATTTAGACGACACATCTTTATTATACACCTACTAGGCATGAAACAAAACTCTCTCTTCTCGTGCCCTGTATTTTCTAGTGGGGAATCTTCACTGCCTTCCAAAGAGTTTCCTCCAGCTCCTGCCTCAAACAGAAGTTCCAGAAGACTGAAACAGCGCACACTGGGTGTTGCAGAAGACAAGGGCTGGCCCTGGTACCCACTCTGGAAGGTTATGGTTACTGACATGGGTGGAGTCAGGCTGAATGTGAAATGGATCAGGGTGACCCAGCAGATCAGATCAGATGGCACAAGGCACAGACCTCTCCTGAATTTGTAGAAAACAGTAATGCCAGAGTTAGGTGGGGATGGGGCAACAAATGTGACTGCAGACACCAGGAAAGAGAGCCAAGGGAATGTGGGTCCAGAAATGCCTCTCTCTCTCTCTCTCTCTCTCTCTCTCTCTCTCTCTCTCTCTCTCTCTCCTCTCTCTCTGAGGTCTAAGACCCCACATTAATACCAGCGGCACTGGAGATGAGATTGGATACCACACTCCTGCTGGGGCTTAATAAACTGTCCACCACTGATTGGGTTTTTCAAAGGCAGAGGATCACTGGACTCAGGGCCCTCTATTCTCATCTCCTATGAGGATGGGGTACTGGAGGCCACAAGTGGAAAAGTTGCCTCAACTTCCCCATATTCCCACCACTAACAAGTGCTTCCTTGTCCACCCATGAACTGCGAGGCACTGCAGAGTTCCTGGATAAAGCAAAGTCCACATACCCCCATAGGGGTGGCATCCACTCCTCATAACGACACACGCTGTACACATGAGACACTTCCTCAGAGCATGCAAGTGAGACTTAAACAAATGGGTCAAAGCTGAACAAAAGGAAACAGGTATTTCAAATTTCTGACAAACCACCCAAAAGTTCATCAATAGCATTCAGCTCTCTTGAGTCACTTCATGACCTCTTGCTCAATCCATGTTTCACAAATCACTATCGACAGTGAGATTTGACCATCAGAAGGTCACACAAATCTATACTGCTGTCCTCTGAAAGGAGCAGAGCAAAAATAATATAAGGTACAAATGAAGAACAGATTTCTGAGGGAACATCAGGACAGATTAACCAAATTACGTCAAGGTGACAAACACACTTACCTTTGTCTCTGCATAATATAATGCCTACTGTCTCCTGTTATTTTTTAAACCTCATTCTTGTGTCCTGTGGATGGTTGCCCATTTCTAGCTGTCTTCCCTTAGATTTGATTTCTGAAAAATAGATTTCTACCTTAAATTATGATTTTTTTATTTAAAAACGTGAACAAAGTGAAGTAAGTCAGGCACCAAAAGACAAATACCTCACATTCTCATCCATACGTGGCTGCTAAACACATTGATCTCATAGAAGTAGACAGCCGAGTAATGATTAGCACAGGCCAGGCAGGATGGGACAAGGGAGGGTAGGGAGACGTTGGTGATTAGACTCAAAAACACAGTTAGGTAGGAGGGGAAAGTTCTTGAGTTCTATACCACAGCAAAGTGGCTATAGTTAACAATAATTTATTGTAGATTTCAAAATAGAAGAAAGGATTTTTTCAGTATTCCCAACATAAAGATAGATATTTTAGGAAAAGGCCATGCCTATTACCCTAATTTGATCATTACACACTATATACACGTATCAAAACACTATACTATACATGAGTATGTACAATTGTGTATTCATTGAATTATTTTTAAAAGAACATAAACAAGTAAGCAATTCTGCCATCAATATGGAGAACATGACCTTGGGTAGACCCTCAGGGAGAAAGACTGTCTCCCTACTCACCATTCCTCACATTATCTCTCTTTGCCTCCTAGATAAGAGGCACTTAAAGGGAGGTGTATGAAAATAACCTGGAAGAGGGGATCAAGAATGTGGAGTGCTCCTGCTGGAGACTTGAACCTGAGCATTGTGAGAATTGCCAGTGGGAGCCCTAGAAAGAGGCAGGGAATGTTCTGATGGTAAAGTGTTCCTAGCAATTAAGAACAAAAAGTTCATAACTGTAAAATGAAGACTAGAGACAAAATTTGTCAGGGACACAATTTAAGTGTCAGCAAAAGAAGGATCCTGAAGCTGGAGTAGGCAGGGAACCAGGAAGCTGACAGTGCCAAGTTATAAAGGGAAATGAGGGGCCATCTGAGTCTTTAACAATTTCCACAGAGAGAAATTGGGGAGATTTTGGTCAAAGGATATAAAATGTTAGCAAAAGGGGTAAGTTTGAGACTATAGTGAATAATAATGTATTGTATACTTGAGAATTGCTAAGAGAATAAATGTTGAGTATTTGCATCACCAAATGAAAACCACATAGTAGTGCATGTGTGAATTAGCTCAGTTTGGTCATTCTACAATGTATATAGGTATCAAAAACACCATGCCATACACCCATATTTGGATACAATTTTTGTCAATTAAAAATAAATCAATACCTTTTTTAAAGGATGTGGAATATTTAAGGAAGAAAGCACTCATTTGCAATGGCTAATATTGTAACATTCAATAATGCAACAAATGGCGCCACATTAGTCTAAAATGTTAGTTCATCTTTCCAATGTGACTTTCAAATTTTCAAAGGAGATCAGAGGAAGGGCAGAGGAGAGGGGATAGGAGGACAGCTATGGTCAAAGTATATTACATATGTGTACAGAAATGTCAAAATTAAAAAGGAGAAATGAACTTTCCCAAGGAGCAGATGTGTCCTAGCATATGTAGCTTAAGGCACATGAGAGGTGCTCTTGCTGCCCTATTTTACTGGGTTAATTTTTAAAAATAACAAATCTAAACCCAAACACACCCATTCCTCCCTAGCTACACTCAACTGATCCTGGCTCAGTCACCTGGTGAGAAGCCTGGGCTGGGCACGTGGTCTGGCTCCTGTGTTGAACCCCACCCCACCTGTGGAGACCCCACCCACTTCTCCTGATCTGGCTGTTCCATGGGTATTTTTAGTCTGGCTTCTTCGGCAGTTTTGCAAATGCTTTTGAAGATGCTGAGAACTCCAAGGTAGAGAAACAGGGAGCCCCCTTGAACCTGCTCTCCTGCTTTACCTTTGCCCTCCAGCCCCACCTGTGAGGATCCACGTCCTGTCATTTTTGCTTTCTGGCATGCTTAGGTGCCAGAAGCCTACTCTGGATCTAGTCTAATAAATCAAATTGACCTTTGGCATGGAGTGAAAGAGAGAGCTTTTAAAGATATTACTATTTTGATCGTTAAGCAAAGAGTTCTCCAGTGGACTGACCTTTATTTGACTTCGGGAAGCTAAGCATATGGCTTATGAGTTTGGGAGTTCTGATTTTTTACCATCCATAAGAAAAGACCAGAGGAGGGGAAGGAAGGCCATGGGGGAAGTGTTGAATTTCCCTGTTTGACATTGTGGAGAAATGCATAAGCATGGAAACCCCTGCTCTCTCTTCAATGAAACAGTTTAAGAAATACAGCAACAAGAGAAGTGAAAGCTGGCTGGAAATAAGACTTTACTCATGTTAGGGTGCCATGTTCTGTCTCAAGGGACTGACAGCCACTTTGGTCACCTTCTCCATACGTGACTTGTCTGTATAAGATGTTTAGGAAGAAGAGTGATGGCTCAAGGCATCCTTAACAGAGGGGCAGAGGTGAAGGAAAGGTGAGTGAGAGGTCACAGAAAGCACAGTAAGAAAGAGTGACTTTAAGTGACAAATCACTCAGCAGTATGGACCTCAGGTTCCTCTTCCATTAAATAAAGAGTTTAGATAGATATCTTTGTTTTGGGGGGTTGTTTGTTTTGCTTTTGTTTCTGTAGTACTAGAAGTCAAGGCCATGGGTACTTTACCACTGAACTACATCCCCAGCCCTCCTCTTCATTTTTCTCAACACAGGATCTTGCTAAGTTGCTCAGGCTGCCTTGAACTTGCCGTCCTCCTGCCTCAGCCTCTCTGGAACTAGGACTACAGGCATGCACCACCTGGCTAGGTTGGACATCTTAAAAACCCTTTCAGACCCTAATGGTGTATGATTAGACAAATGAGTGGTCTCATCCAGATAGAGAGGAATCTGATTTCAAACAATGAGCCTCAGTGGTTCCCACACCTCTTGTAACTGGCAAGTCAAGTTTCTCAGTTACTTGCGGTGGAATCTTGGACTCGGTACCACCAAGAAGACCAGTCTGTGGCCCAGGAAGATTGCAGCTCACAAAAAAACCCTTCTACGAGTTAAATGGAGATGTTTTCACTCAGGGGGGTCAGTGAAGAGGATGGAGCTGTGGGGAGATGGAGGGAAGAGAATTTGGCAAGAGATGCAAGACTGTCTCTCAAGAAATCTCTGCTATTTGGGAACTTGGAGGAGAAGGGGAGAGGCCTGTACATTTGCCTTCCAGGGAAGAGAGGGGATGATGGCACAGGAACGTATGGCTCTCCCTGCATTGATTCAGGTACCCAGACAAATCACAAAGCAACTGGGAGGTGCTGCACCTACCACAGTACCATGCCCAGCTCTTCGGTGTCCCTTTGAGATCCAAAGCAGAGGACACAGAGGGCAGACTTGTCTGCTCCCTCACTGTGGTGTGTGGTAGTGGCAATGCAGAGTGGTGGTCCCTCAGGCTGGAAGCATGGTAAGGCCTTATTCTATGTACCAACTACCTGTGCCAACTACCTGCTTTCCATGTCTGGAAAACTCTCTGCTGCATCCCTCTATCAAACATACTGACACTGGCTTGAGCACTACAGAGGTCAAATAGCCTTGGTACCAGGTGTAGATCACCTTTACCAATGGAAACCTATTGCTTCTTCTTACATAAGAAGTGATGTCAGTACCTGCCTCACTTTGGAGGGTAGTGACCCGATCAAGTAAAAGCATGCTTGGGGAAGTCTTGAAAAGCATCAGACTCTGTGTCAATGTAGGCTGCTTCCATCCCTACCCTCTGCTGAGTATGTGGCTGTCATCCTAGACTTATTTGCCACACACAAGACATCTCTGCTTCTCGCCACCTGGAACAGGCATCCTGCCTCTGTCTGTTTTATTGATTGCTGTCTCATTCCCTTCTTTGCTTAAAAAAAAAAAATCTTTTCTCTCATGCTGATGCCTCCTAATTTCCCTCTCTCTTGACTGTTATTCCAGCAGCTCTGCTATTTAGCTCCATGGTGTCATAGCAGACAGTCGGTGGGAGGGGAACTGTGCTAAGTGGCACTGCATTGCAATCCAGGCTGGCTGCTGAGGAGTGAAGAAGCCCTCTCCAAAGCTCTTGGCAGCCTCACTGCTTTGTAGGGGGTTCCTCTGGTGAGAGGAAGGAAGGCACCCTTAATCCCATACACCTACATACGCGCATGGGCCCCCAGGAACCCAGTGAACCATTGTTGTCACCTGGGCCTGGCTGGGACCATTCCTCCTCCCAGGATGGAAGAAGCAATAAGAGCACAGGTGGCTCAGTCATCTTGGAACCCAGACAACCCAGACCACCGGCCCTCTTGTTAGCACAGCTGTGCAGTGTTTGCAGAGTTGTGCGTATCCTTCTCAACACATTTGAACTTGGCAAAGAAAAGCCCGCCTGTCTTCTTGGAAGCTGGAAAGTATGTGGGCTGCCTGGCATGAGTGACAGTGCCAGGCTAGCCACTGGGAACAGGGATTCTGGGCCTGGCTCTGCCTCTTACTTGCTGTGTCACTGTGAGCACTTCCCTCCTTCCCAGGCTCCTGCTCCAGGACAGAGTCTGTAAGCTGTGGTTCCCTCACCAGGATGAACTATGATGTGGCAGACAGAAAATGAGTCTTGGGCCAGACCATTCTAATCCCAGCTCATTGCCTGTGAATGTGTGGCCACATCAAGCTGCTTACTGTCCCTTCCCAGGCCTCAGGTATCTCATCCTCAGAATTAAGACCAGATAATAAAAGATGTAGGCCTTCTACTCGCATACACATCTTTCCCTTTAAGGATGAAAAAGTGGCTTTGTGAACAAAACATTATGACTCACACCATGCAAGTCTTGAGGAAGTGGGCCTGAGATTTCAAGGCCCCTGGTAGTCTAACAATTTGTTATTGTAATTCTTTCATAGAGTTATAAATCCTGAAGCTAGGGTTATAATCATCAGTAATTACAAAATCAATCATTTGGTGAAAACCTACTGTGTATCACTCTATTCTCTCTTGAAAGGTTTAAAATATAAAAGGGCTATATTTTTTAATCACTAACATATAGTGTTATAGCTTACAGCCGGATCTCCACCCAAAGCCTCATACACTTATAGGTGTGGCTTTGGGGAGGGACTGGATCATGGATGTGTGATACTAGGTTAATCTATTGATTGGTTTATCCTGAAAGTGGATGATGGATTACTGAAGAGGGAAGCCCCACCCTGGGTGTGGATGGCACCATCCAATAGGCTTGTGTCCTGGATGGAATGAAAAGGGAAAGAAAAAAAAAAACGAAGTCTCTCTGATTCCTGCCTGCCACACTATAAACTCTTTCTCCTCTGCCAGGCCACACTGCCATGCCATCCTGCCTTGGAACCAGCTGACCATGAACTGAAACTTCTACAAACCTGAGCTAAAGTAAACTGTTCCTCCTTTAACTTGTGGTGTTAGATATTTTGTCTCAGCAATGAGAAAGTAGCTAGAACATATAAAACAGCATATCCTGAGTGACAAATATTGGATGTTTATAAGCATAACATCCACAGCCTAAGGAGGAGGTGACTGTCCCAGATGCCATGGTAACATGGTATTCCAGATGCCCAGGCCCTGCCACTCAGGGCTTCACTTGACCTTAATCAATTTCCATTTTGGTCAGAAGAGGCCAAGTACAATGCTTAGTGGGAGGATTCCTAAAACTCTAGGTCTTCTATGGCCAAAGGATACAACACATTATAGCAGGCCTCCCATAAAGGAGCTGCACTTGCCAGCCCCATGGTTTGGGGAGTGAGGACTAGAATTCCTGATGGTTGCCCTATGGGAGTAGGGGTTGTGCCCACAGGCACCCAGCAAGCAGAGGTTAGGGCATGGCCTTGAGCGAAACAAGCATCTGGCTGGGATCCAACTCTCAGTACCTCCTTGGGTATATAAAAGGAAAACTAAGCCTCCTGGGGTTTCTAAAAGGAAACTCAGGCATTTTTCTTCCCATTTCAAATGTGAGAAGACTAAAGCACTAAGTAAAGAAAGATGTTTACCAAGGTTTCAAATAAAGTAGCCTAGAGAGTTACAGAGAGTACTGCTTGTGCAGGCCAGGTTTCTGGGATGGACTCAGAGATGACAGCTTGAACTCCCCTCTCCCTGATCACGCACTGCTACCCTTCCTGCAAAGGTGGACTTATGTGGTGGGAGGCAGGCACTGTGAGCCGGAGGCAGGTTGTAGGAGAGGGAGAAGAGGAAGAAACCTCTCCATGGAGAAAGCCAGTTGCTCTTGCTGCTGGATTTATGATTTTGGAATAAATCCCTTGGTATAATAATAGAATTGAAGATACTGGAGTGTAACATGGTAACAGGAAGAGATCCCACTGATACCTCAATTTTTTTTTTTTGGACCCCAGTGTCCTCTTGCTCATAGGCAGAGGGAATCCTGATCTGATGGAGAAGAATGCACTTCCTCTGCAGCTCTCCTACCAGGACAGAGAGGGTTCTTCCACCACCATCTTTATTGTCCCCAAATCTGACTTTCTAAAAGGAGATCTTAATGCTCACGAGACCAACTTATTTTTGCTTGGTTTTCCCATATGTTTTAGAGAGAGAGGTTGTTTGGGGAGCTGAAGGGACTTGAGTTCTGTTTCCACCATAATGTGCTCACCCCCATGACAAGATTGCTGACCAGAGGCCACCCAGCCCTGGATGGAGAGATTTCTAATAATTTCAAGGCAACTAGGCACTTGCTGGGATCTTCCCCTTGTATTCCCAGGTGGAAACAGGAGTAGCCTCCCTTCATGCCCTTTGCTCAGCTTTATTCATCCACTCCACCCCAATCCACCCTCCAATGCTGTATTAGTTAGCTTTCCCATCACCGAAACACAATAGCCAACACCCACAACTTAAAGGGAGAGATGTTTGACTTAGCTCATGGTTTCAGAAGATTCAATCCATGGTCAGAATGTCAGAAGGGGATAGCAGAGCAAAGATGTTTAGCTCATGGCAGCTAGGACACAGAGCAGGGGAACAGCACTGGAGAGAAAAGAACCAAGGAATAGACATAAGGTCAAACCTGTGTGACCCATTCAAACACACCCAGAAGTGTGTTCCATTAATCCCTCAAGGGGATCCCAAGGCCACTCAAGTTGACACAATGAAGAATAACCCCCAACAAACACCCCATCCAAGCACCACCTTCTCTGAGAGCTTTCTAATCCTTGGATTAACTGAACTGTCCCTCCATTCGATTCTTCAAACTCTGTGCATTACGACCCACCACAGGTCCATCATGACCCACCATAGATTCATCATGTTGCAAGGAAGCCACTATTTTTCTGCTTGCTTCTTCATTCAATGGAGTGCTCCTCTTGGGCCAGAGACCCAGTTTCAGATGACAAGGCACCTCCAGCATGTAGTACAATGCTGAGAACACAACATATATGTAGTGAAGTTTGTTAGATGGATGGATGGATGGATACAGAACTGTTCACAGTGCCAGCAGTCAGCCAGTCTGCTGGGAGAAGTCAGCCCCACCTTTGGACACCAACAAGGCTTCTGATCTTCCTGAGCCTTCTCATGTTCTCCTCTAGCTTACAGGTAGGACACACCTCTGGGACAAGAACAGCTGTGCAGTGCACAGAAAGCAGCAACAGGTGGAGTGGAGGAGGCTCCCAAGAGGTGGTGATGGGAAGGAGGAGGGAGCACACTCCGGAACAGTTGTGGGAGTAATGGTGATGACAAGTCCAAGTGCACAGAAATGCTAAGTCACCAGGAAATCAGGAACCACCCTATATGTAGGAGAACAAGAAGATGGAGAGAAAATGACTGCTTTGATTTTGTGTCTTTATTTACCGATTTGACTGTTGCAATGGCTGGTGTGACCCAGGAAGCAACATGGTGCACTCCAGGCTTAATATCCATGGCCGTGGAGACACCTTCTGTGGATTCCCCTCATGCATCAGACCAGGACACATCCCTAAATGTGCAGAATCCTCAGATCCACACACATCCAGAATGCCTAGCAAAGGGTTTGAGATAACAGTTGTTGGACAGGATTATTGTTCAATTAATTACCAGAGCTGCACAACCATGTTGTCAGCACTGCTCCCTTCATGGAAGGCTCCACCAACACAGGAAGGGATAAAGAGTTCAAAGGTCAGAGTTTTATTCCTGGTGTACCACCAGTGAGGAAGATCTGTGATGGATCATTTCAGGTCACTTTTCTGGAATCCCACACGTGTATTCTAAAGCTGTGCTTCTATGGTTACCTGCCCCTCAAACCTCTGGCCTAAGTGTGGTGCTGTGCCCCAATTCACTCTCCTGTGTCCCCACACCCAGGGGCTGACATTGCACCTTAATTGCCTTGTAGTGAGAACCCTCAGCAAAGATCTAGTTGTCATAAAATTCCAGAGTAGTTAATTCAAGGAAGACTAAGACCCACATTACCAATAGATGATGTCCAATGGAAATTCCTTCAGCAAGGAAGACAGAGCCAGGGCTCAGCACAATGTGCTGGCCTTTGGATTCATGAGGAAATAGAGAAGCAGACCAGCATCCTCAGCCATTTATTCCTTCTCCCCCTCTGCTCCTGTGTGTGTATAAAGGGCAATGGGAGGGGAACCTTGTGATACCACAGCCTGTTAAAACTCTTTTCATCTCCTTTGCTAAGTAGCAGAGCCAGCTGATCAGCCCCTCCTCTGAGGGGCTATCTTCTCCCTGGAAGAGGCCAAGTAAGCTCTATAACGTTCTCATCTTTCTTTTTTCATTTTGCTCTTCTTATATTAGCAGCTCAATCTATATGCTGATTGTTGTTGTCCATGCATTAAATGGCAAGAAGCTGCAGCCTACGAATGTTAAGTGAGGGGGAAGCTTCACAGGAGATATGTTCGCAGCTCTGCAGCTGGCCAAGGCTGAAGAGTATGTGAGGAGCCAGGCTTTGAGGGAAGAGCTGGAGCCTCAGACCTGGAAAGGATCCTCAAGAAGCCATCAGCCTGCCACTGGGGAAGGCCTGAAACCAGGTAGACGTGACAATTGGAACTTTATTTCTAATTATCTCTACAGTAAAAGTCTTGCTTACTTGGTTATCCATTCTGGTGGTCATCATTCTGCTTGTCAGAGTTCTTGGGGCTAACAGCATGTTCAGGGTATAGTCTGCAAGAGAGAATTCTGATAGTTCTGAAACTCAAACCTGCTCAGGACTGCTCCTGAAACAAATGACTTCAAGTTTCCCCGATTTTGTCATAAACAGTGGGGGTGAAAGAGAAGCTCTGTGCAAGTTTTTTGAACCTGAGTAACAGACCAGCTCCTGGCAAATGTCCCTACAATGATCAACTGATGAGGATGGTATGGGGCAGGAGAGAGTGAACGAGACAAGAATAGAGAAGGCGCATCTCAAGGTGAGCCTGGCAGGACCCCAACTCCCTACATGAGGTTCCTCATAGGAGGTATGGGGCCCTGGGAGCTGTCCCCGGGGATACATTATCAACACTGGCTCTGTGTCCCTGAGGTTAAGGAACTGACACCCCTACCTCTGCCACGTGCATCTCGTGTCCATCCCTTCACTCTTGCATTCTGTGCAAAATCCAATTATCCTTCTCCTTTCTTCTTACTGGTAAGTTTTCTACCTGAGATAAAGAAAAGTTAAAAGCAATTAGAATGCCTTCTAAGACAATGTTTGGTGATACCCCAGCCTGAGATGGAGTGTTGAACAAACCCAACGAGGTCTAGCTCCCTCCCCATGACACAGTCCACCACCTCCCTGAGAATGGCCACGTAGAAGTAGACCAGAATGTCTTGATTATTCCACACTTAGCTCTTCTGAATGCCCATAGTTTCCTGACTTCTCATTTTTAAACTCTACACTGAAAACAAAAAGTAGTGTCATTGAGGTCTCCTCAAAAGCCAACTGGCACTTTCAAGGTATATCCACTTTTAGTAACTTCTTCCAAGGTGTAAGTTTGCTTGACAATGATACAACAGCCCTTTTTATTAAATATTTACCTTTTTCTGCTACTTTGTGTCTGTGTGTTATCCAATTTATTATTCCATTGGAACAACCACGCAGATGATCCCAACCTGGTTCATCTTACAGAACAAGTTTCTTTGCTTCTCTTTGGAACAAAAAAGAGAGGAACTGAAGAAAAGTTAATGCTGTTTGTTTGAAGGAACAGGCTCTGCATAGCCTTTTCTGGGACAGAAGTGGTGAGCATTGTCCCACCTGAGGTATATCTGGGCTCTGCTGACAACTTCAGAATGCCTTGTGGTGTAGGTACTTCATCCCCATTCAGTAGACTTGGGGAGGGTAAGGCACAGGCCAGAGCTGGTGAGTACCTACTTGGGGTTGAAATCCAGGTCCCTTGATCAGCAAGGTCCCACCCTTCTCTTGACGGGTGCATCACTGCTTGGCATGCCAGGGTCCCACATGCTCCTCCCACTCATCCCGGCCTCTTGCCTCTGCATCTCAGAGAAGAGCTGCAACTTCTTCATGTTACCCCTGGAAATTAAAGGCACAAAGATCTTTACTGCAGAGCCTCAGAAGCTCCTCAGCATAGGAAACACTGGTTCTTTCACTGTCTCTGAATCACTGCCCTCTTCAGGAAGACTCCCCCTCCAGAAGCAGGTGAGGCAGGTGGGAGAGGGAATGGCAAGCCAGTCTCAGCCTTGACTCAGTGATGACTCCCAGCAGCTTCTCCTCCGCCAATTAATCACCTCCTATTATGGCTTCTGTCAGGGCCTCCAGTCATTCACACCACTGCCTCCCCTGTGGACCCTCGCCTTCCTGCCCACTGGCTGCCTATTCGCCCAAGGGGCTGGCTGTGTGCGGTACTTTTCAGAACCCCTAAAAGGTACCCAGGCAGGCAAGTGACTCAAGAATAAGGACCCACCCTCTTCCCCCTCGCCATCTGCTCCCAGCACCATGAGACTTCCAGGACAAAATGGAAGGGGTGTGAAATCCTCCCTCCTAGCAGCCTAAGGAGACTATGAGCCCCTCCATTAGCTGACTGGATAATACCTGTTGTGTTTCTCCTCAGCAGTGACTAACAAAGCTCCTTCTCATTTCCACTAATTACTCAGCCTCCTAGAGCAGGCCGTCCAACACCCCTTAGAAGGTGTCCTATGGCTCCGCCCACCCTCTTGCACTCTTCCCTCCAGCCTCACATTCACACCTGCCTCCCTTTGCCCCTGCCAACCAAGCCTGGACCCAGCTGTCTCTGTGGAATTCCTAAGCATGCTCGCTTTGGCTGCTGGCCCGGGCACATGGGTACCTACAGGCACCCTGCCATCTGCCCGCCTCAGGGGCATCACTCTGGGCTCCCTGCCCTGAGCTGACAGCCGGGGGAAGGGCACACAGCCCTGCCGGTCATCTCAGTGCCAGGATACTGAGTACATTTCTGTAGCTTGGTGCAGTTCACAAAGAACTTCCCCAGATGTTGATTTGATCTTTGTGAAATCAATAGTGATTGCTACACAGCTGTCCTGTGAGAAAGCATAGTAGTGTCATTATCCTTGTTCTTTAGAGATAAGGGAACAGGGAACTGAGGCTTGCTGTGCCTGAGTGACCCTGCCATGCTCACATAGCAAGTAGCCCTGCTGAGCTCAGAGCTCTTATGCCTCTGCTGGATCAGGACCAGCCCTCACTCCACTGTCCAGGCTTTGAGGTACTGGACTCTCCTTCTAGAGGTGATTTCTAGGTTCCTTCTGTTCTGAACAAAGAATTGAATGAAAGAAACATAAACAGTGGCAAAGTTTCACATTTATTAAAGGTACTAAAAAACAGACTCTGTAGAGTGAGTTTGAGCCAAGTAAAAGTAGGGAAAAAAGGAGAAAAAAGTGTTTAAATATACCCTACAGTGTAGGGTGGGCTACTATGCGGAGACACGATAGCAAATGCTTAATGGTCACTGTCCCTCTTTCATACTTCTCATGCTGGTGGCATCACAGCCAGGTTATCCTATCAAAAAGCTCCTCAAGTTCTTGCAAAAGTCCACTTTGAGAGCTGTTCTGCACACATGTCCTGGGATTACTAGACCAGGCCTACTTTCCCATCCAGTCTTAGCTATGCCCTCCCTTCCTGCCTCACTGTGACGGTGAGGCACTCCCAAGAACCCCTCTGTATAGAACATCGGCTTTAGAATTGACGAACTTGTGGCTGAGTCCGACCCTATTTAACTCTGAGGTTTTTGGTGATAGATGCTGTTCTGAGTACCTTTCAAGTAGTTTCCACTCATCTAACTCCCATTGCTGTTCTTTGGGGACAGGAATTGTCCAGATCCTCAGTTTTCCCCATGAGTGACCACCTGGGCCACCTAGCCCATGTCCGAGTCTGGGGGGTCAAGGCAGGCACTGTGGTTCGGGCCCATTCTCTTAGCAAACACTGTGTTTTAGCTCCCCTGATTTGACACTGTGCAGACCTGGGCAAGTCACTTAAGATATTTTGTGGTTCCTATGTCTTGTGTTTTAAACGGCAGTGTTGAGTGAGGATGAAACAGGTAGCACAGATAGTGGCTGTAAAACATGAAGCTTGGGGCCTCGCTGAACACAATGAACACTAGGGTAATGCCATAAGAGGAGAAGGGTGCCAAGCACGGAATCCTGACAAGGGCCATGCTAAGACAGAGACCCCATTTCCTCTTCCCAGAGGTCCACAGCAGGGCGAATGCCAGATCTTGGGGACTCTGAGGCCTAGAGAGGCTCCAGGGCAGCAGGTCACTCGAGCCCAACTCCTGGTGTATTCATTCCTTTTCCTAAGCCTCTCTCAAGACTGCCTGTTTCACCAGTTCCTGAGACTACTCTGATTTTGAAAGGTAAAAGACCCTATAATTAAGGTTCATATCTACTGGGGATCTTTGACAATCTGATAAAAACTATAAGCCATTTTTTCAGGAAAATTGACATGTACCCCAATATACAAGCCTGTTCTTGGAAGTTTGGAGTGATCATCAGATCACCAACAAGCCTCTTCTTCATATAATCAGGAAACATCCTTATAGTCTTATTATGGCTAAGATTGCCAAACCCTTTTCTTTCCTTTTCCTCTCTAACCTCTCTCTCTCTCTCTCTCTCTCTCTCACACACACACACACACACACACACACACACACACACACAAAATCCCCCCTTCCTTGGACACTGCCCCTAGCCAGTGCAGAAGCTGGTTGCGATGGCAATGGCTGTGGCTGTTGCTAAGAGAGCCAGAAGGCCAGGATGGGGGGAGGAGAGTGGGCAGCCCAGCGGGGCAGCACCCCCCCAATCCGCGCCTCAGGCCCTGGAAATGGTGTTCCCAGCTGGCTGCTATGGCAACAGCAGGCTTGGGAAACTATTCATCATGGTCTGGACAGGTTCCCCAGCCTGCACTTGTGCCTTCTTTTCCTTAAGTGGCTAATTGAGGTGTGAAAGGGTCTGCTGTGAGCAGGCAAAGGGGGCATGGAAGGCAAAGGGTTGGCATTGAGCAGGCCTCACAGAAGACTGAAAGGCTAGAGGCGGGGTCTGAGCCAGCTCCCCAGCAGAGGGCCGGAGGGCTGGCAAAGCAACCCAAACACAGAGATGCTGGTCCTCTGCCAGGCCTCTGCCCATGAGCTCCACCCCCCTGCCCCCAAGCCATCCTAAAAAGGAGATCTGCTCATCGTGTCCAAGGTAAGCCTGCACCCAGGTGACATCTGGTTACCTCTAGCACAGCCATTCAGAAGATTCGGAGGCAGTGGATTTTTCCTCCAGTGACCCGTGGGGGTGGTAGAGTGAGAGACTGAGAATGGATATCTCTAGGTAAAATGTAAAAGAGGAAGAGGTGGATGAAGGCAGAAGCTGCTGAAGAAGGTTAACACCTTGCCACAGTTCCCAAGACCACCAGTTCCCTGACTGGTTGTAGGCACAAGTTAACATCACCATCGTGCAAGGTCATCTCCTTGCTTCTTACTGGGTGGTGATTAAACAGTATGCCTATCTCAACTTAATCTTCAAAGTAATGTTTTTTGCTTTGGGGGATTTTTGGTGCAGGGGATTAAAACCTAGGGCCTTGCACAAGCTAAGCACATGCTCTGTTATTAACCTATCTCCCAAGTCCCCTAGTCCCCAAAGCAAACTTCTAAGTAAGGTATCATCCTCTTTTTACAGATGAAGAAACTGTCAGAGTCTTGTAGAGATGCCTAAGTAGTCACAAAGCAATAAGACTGAGATTGGAGCTTGCATCTATCTGCTCCCAGCTCTCTGACCACGCACCAGCTGACAGCAGAGGGCCCAAGTTGTGACCCTTCACCTCTCAAGAGAGCAAGCTCCTGAATACAGGGCTCCAGGGTTTCAGGCCCTGGTGGCTGGGTGCCCTCTCTGACCACACAGCTTGAAACATGTGCTCCAAGAGGAGTAATCCAGCTTCTTCCAATGCTGGGATCAACTGTGGTGACTGCTTTGCATGGTTGTGTAAAGACAGCATACTCATCCTCAGACCACGATCAGGTGGCTTGGTGGTGGCTCTGAAAGTTCCCTGAGGCCCACTGAGCCCTCTACTCCAGGAGGCTGTCCAGTCAGCTCTGCTCTGAGAAGTTCAGAGAGCAAAGGGAGTGACCATCCAGCTAGTGATGGAAAGGGAGGAACTACCAAGCGTAGTCCTTAGAATCCTAGCGTGTTTGTTTTACCTTGACTACAACTCTGTAAGATATTATTACCCCATGTTATGGAGGGAAAAAGTCAGTTCAGTAAGATCAGGTCACTTGAATCAGGCCATAAAGGATTTATGCTCACACTTAACTTTAATGGCTTCAAAGTCTGTACCACTCCTCCTCCATCCTCTGACCTCCCATGGACAGGACTGCTCCTCATGGCCTGTAAAAGCAGAAACCTCCAGTCCAGCCTTGTAGCCAGGAGTCCAAGCAGTGCACCTTCTTCCTCTGGGCTCTCTCACCCACACAACAGATGGGCATCTTTTGTCCGCCAGCTATTTTTATTTCTCTTTTCCCAATCTTACCCACCTGGCTCAGTCAGGAGAGCAGGAGGCAGAGCCCACAAGCCCGAACAAAGCCCTCAGCCTGTGTCTTTTTCCAACTAGAGGCATAAGAGAAGACAGCAGAATCCTCTATCACCGGAGTGCTGTGGCAGGGATCATCAGGAAAGCCTGAGTTGGGGTTTGGTCTCCACGCAGAGGGTACACTTTGCAAACTTCTCCTCTGATCTCTGTTTCCCTGGGAAAGCTCTCACCCCCACAGCTCCTGCCAGGATCACTGGGAAGAGGGCTCGAAAAAGCATGAGCTCTTGGCCTACAGTTTTCACTCTCTGGGATGGACTCCCCCGGTCTCAGTCTGGCCTTCCATCGCTAAGCCAGAAGAACCTCATGCTCAGCCTGATCTGGGGGGGTCTCATACCTATCAACCCTTAGAGCATAGTTTGTCATCATTGGAGCACCTCAAGATTGGGACTCAGAAGACCTGTGTTCTCTTTCCAGTTCTGCCACCAGCAAAATAAATGATCTCAAGTAAGTCATTTTGCCTTTCTGGGTCTCCATTTCCTCTTTTGTGACAATGGGACCAAATGGTCCCATCTAGTATTCTAAAGTGTTTCTTCCTCTGAGTTCTATGACTGCTTGACTCTATCCCACATCCCCCTACCTTAGCCAACTACACCTTCTACGGCCAACAGTCTGATGTTCCTACCCTCTCCAGACCCTGCCAAGGCAGAAAGAGTACAAGGCAGCCAGTTTGCTGGTATTGACTTCTTCTCTTCTCGGGCAGAAAGTCAAATTTCAGTTGCACCCAAATCAGTGCCAAAGCTCAGGTGCTCGGTCTCCTACATAAAGGATTACATAAAAACAGCTCACCTCTTACTTCCCTCTCTCTTTGTTCCTGCTCTCTTGCAATCACTCAGTCAAGTAATATGGATTAAGTGGGTGTGTCTTCAAGGCATTGCACAGAAATGTGATCTAAAATGACAAGGTCCTTGTCCAAGAGGAACTGACAATTCTGCAAGGATACAACACAGATGGAAACATTAAAGGCAGCCTGCTGCCCTCATGCAAGGGAGTGGATAAAGGATTTCTTCAGCGTCTTTAATGTTTTAATGTCTCTTTTACTCACTTTAGTTGTAAATTTCACAGTGATCACAGTGATACCATGTTTTGGTTCTGGTCTCCAAGGCCCTGATTCTGTCTTTTGCCTTCTCATCCTTGGGGGAAGTTAGGCTCCCCCAGGACATCTGCACTGCACTCTGCAGACCTGCTGTCCACCCATTCCCTTCCCTGGCCAGGCCTCACCTTGTTGCCTTGACATTCCACAAGCTTCCGTGACTGCTGTCCAGGGAATGGAACTTAAGCCTGTGGCTGTCCTGGCAGTACCTGTGTAGGGGAATGGTGGCCTCTGAGCATGTGGAGGCTGTGGGGTGGCAGGGCTCTGCCTTCCTCCTCTCCTGACACCCAGGCTTCAGCATCTCTGTGCTCCAAGTGCTGTGACTGATGCATAAAATCTCCCCCACTGCTCCATCAATGGTAAGCACTCTCGAGCTCTTTACAATGCACGGAGGCCTCATACTTACAGCTCCTCACTTCATCTTCTCAACAATGCCATGAGGTAGGATTATTATTGCTCTTCTGGAAAGATAAGAATGTGAGGCTGAGTGATTTAGTGAGTGGCCCAGGACCTCACAGTGGGACCAGCTGAGTTGGGCCAAGACTTCACCATGACCCTTGCTGTTCTTTCTACCTCCCACGGTCTTCTCTATGAAATGAGAGAGGCTCTCCACACCCCACTTGGGCTCAACACTCCCTGCTTAACCGGGGGACCCTGGGAGGCTCCCCCCAAGCTCTCACCCTGTCCCCTTACACACACAGGAGCTCAGTGCTCCATGCCATGAGATCTAGGGTCCACAAAGCCAGGAGGATAGCAGAAGAAAGGGCACCCTCCCTCCTCCGAGGACCAGGCCCCAACCCACAACAGTTTCCTCTGCAGTGGGACCAAGGGTTAAATCACATGGTATGTTTTTAAGAGTTAAGGTTTGGGGTTTTTTTCCTTCCTGAACAGAAAAAAAGAAAAATTCAGAAAAAATTAAGATTTTGGCCCAGTAGTCCCATGTAAAAACTAGAAAGCAGCTGGTGGTAGAAGAAAAGCCACACTCGAAGTGACAGGAGAAGAAGTCCCAGTGGTGACCAGCTGCCCTTGGATAACAGAGGCACCAAGTGTGGGGCTGGGAAGGAGGTGTCAGGAGCTCTGCCTGGAGAAGAGGAGGCCTGTCATTCATGGCTACAGGAGGGTCTGGTCCCTTCCTCCAGGCTGACCTGCCAAGATGTGGGCCCTGGACCCTCTCACCACCTGGCGTCTATGCTGGCGTCAACCTGTCGTAGATGTGGGTGGTGTCTACAACCCCCAACCTGTTCCTAAAGGAGATGTGCACAGCAGCTACCGGAGGTTCTCCCACAGTCGCAAGTCCACTTCTGTCCCTCTCTTATGGGCCCCACTCCTGACCATGCTTGTTCCTTCGGCAGTGAGAAGACGAAGTTCAGGGAATCAGGCTTAGGAGGAGGCAGAGAGGGAGCAAAGACATGGAAGGATGGGAGAAGTAGTGGGTACAGGAAAGAAGGGCAAGTGCCTGGAAGGTGGGCAGGAAAGAGAAAAATAAACGAGAGAAGGATCCATGAGCCCAGATGCTAACTAGGCAGAGAAGGGAGATGGGGGCTCCTCGGGAGCCAGAGAGTGACAAGGCAGCCAGGAGGACTGAGGACACGGGGCCCATTCCCCCTCCCGACACTGGCAGTGGGCTGGGGGATGCGGGCACCAGGATATGCAGCACCCAACTCCTGGCCATCCATGGGGCTGAGCCAGGTTCTGCTCTCTTCTCATTCCTCTTGCCCTTAAACTCTGTTTATTTGAGTGCCATAGCCAAGAGCAGAAAATCCACAAAGTAAGTCTGACTCCACTGTGTTCCAAAAATGCTAGGCAGTGCTGGCAGAGTGACTTCCAGTTTGAACACCGAAGTCGCTTCATTTATGAGCCTCCCACAAGAGCTGTAAAGGGATAACAGAGTGCATGTAAAAGATCAGCACTTTGGAGCCTGTCTATTTCTAGGGCTGACTCCTCAGGTTCCTTTAAGGGGAGTCGTTTTGTGTCCCCCACAGCAAGACCTTCCCTGGACACTGTGGCTCATCTGTGGGCCTGGACACACGTCACCTGGCCCTACCAAGTCAGAAGAGGAGGCCTTGTACAGGGAGCCATGCTCAAGTGCAGAGAAGGTGAGTTTGCTGACATCCAGACAACCTGGAAGTGGTCTGAGGCAGCTTCTAGGGAAGAGACTAAGAAGTCCAATTCCTGAAGACTTTTCACATGTAGAATAATCTAGGTGCGTTTTTAAGGAGCCACTGAATGAATATGTATGAGGGAGAGAGAAAGAAAGAGGGGAGGAGAAGATATGGATGAATGAAAATGAATATGGGGGAAAACAGCAGAGACCCAGAAGGAAACAATGAATCAAGGCAAAAGCTCAAGAACCAGGACACAAATGTAACTCATAGAGAGGGAGAAACAGGAGCAGGGAGAAAGAAGATTCTGGGAGAGAAATAAGGAGGCCGAGAGGAGCTGAGCCAGGCAACTGAGGAGCGGGCAGATGGAAGATGGTGGCAGAGAACAGCCACAGAGTGGGCACGCAGTAGGACCTGGCAGTCGGGCCGGTGGATTTCCGAAGGAAGCAGATGCTTAGATGGAGCAGCAGCTGATGGTCCCCAAGCACATGCACCCTTGTTGACTCCAGGCCAGCTTGGCCTCCTTGTAGCCAGCCTCAGCCTGGAGGAGTGACCTGTCCAGAGAGGCAGATGCATGACAGCCCTGTCCCCAAGGGGCTCCATCTCTTCTTCACCAGCTTCCCCCAGCTCCGCCCACCTGCTCGGCTTCATCCTGAGGCCTCCTGAGTCTCAGGAAAGCCAGGAGCTGCCACTTCGTGCCCACTTGGAAGGAAGGGGCTGTGTCAGAGGGTGAGTGTGAGCCGCTGTGCTGTGGTGTGCCTAGCTGTTTCTGGGGTGGCAGCATTGGCTGAGGTGTGCATACTGGGCATGGGGGACTGGTGGAGAGGAACAGGGCAGCAAGCTCACCCCTCCTTTGACAAACAGCTGTCTTCCCAGACGCCTGATTCTCCCTGAGGGTTCTGGAGTGCCTTACCACTGCCTGAGCCACCAGACTGCCACAGCCTCTTCTGAGCCAAAAGCAGCCATGTAGACCCCAGCCCAAACAAATTGGGGCTTCCCTGGTCTCCCCAGCTGCTACCCGAAGGCAGTGGGCAGCATCTATAAGACTCTGCATGGTGACACCTCACCATGGAAAGAAGAAGGTTTCTACCAGAACCCAGCCCTCTTCTTGGTCCAAGGAATCACCCACATGGCCCACCCACCTCCCGAAACAGCATCCTCAGGACATTGCAGGGACACCTCCATATCAGGCCCCCGGCTGTGCCTGGGCCAGTCCCTCACTGTTCCCATACCCAAGGTCAAGGGTTTCTATCTGTAGCATTGGGGTGGACAAGAGCAGCCAGGCCCTGGGAGGGAAGGTGGCAGCAGGAGGGGAGAGAGGGTGCAGAATGCAGTACGGAGTGCAGGCGCAGACTGAGCGAAAGACTGGTACCATGAGAGCCAGATGGGCCAAGAAGAAACAGAAGTTAAGTAGGAAGAGACGGATAAACAGCAGACACTAAGCAGCCAGCCAAGCATATGCTTTGAAAGCAGGCAACACAAGCACCCCAGTAGGGTCTGGGGTAGGGGAGGGGACATGGGACCACAGAAGGGGGACATGGGCTTCACTGTGGCTGACTGCTGCCTGGTCAGAATTAGTGATCTAATCCATCTCCATGGACTCGAAGCAAAACGGAGCTGCAGCTAGTGCTGGCAAGGAACAGAGACATTTGGCAGGGTGAGGAAGAGTGCTTAGGCCAATTGCCCAAGAGACCGAGCTCAGTGGAAAGAACAGTCCCCAGCCGGGGATTTAGCTCAGTGGTTCTGGCACCTGCCTTGCAAGTCCAAGGTCCTGCGTTTGATCCTGGTACCAAAAAAAAACCAAAAAACTACAAAATAAATCAAAAATAGTCCCCGAACTGAAAGTCTGAAGCGCCATGCACATCCTCAAGACCCCAGAGCAGAGACCCCTAGAGCTGACCCTGTTTAAAAGGGGAGATTAATCCATGCTCCCTCAGGAAGTCCCCAGGCCCCACAGCTGCAGGCTTCCCACAAGGAAGCCCAAGCAGGCTGAGCATTCTGTCAGGGTGACATCATCTCTTTGAGCTTCAGGCAGGGAAGGGGTGGAGCCAGACTGCAGCTTTGCATGAGTTTGCAGGCCCCATCCCTAGACCAATCTCTGCTTCTGAGCTTTCTTGGCCATGGCTTCCTGGCCAGCCCAGCTAGAAGCCCCATGTTGTTGCAGACTGGAGGGGGAAGGAGGGTCACCCAGAGTCACCCTTGCAGAAATTGGGGCCTGGGCAGGGGATGGGCTTACCTTCTGTGGGCTGTTATCCACCCCATTGATGCTCGTTCCCACATTCACTTTGGGAGCTTTGAGGTTTTGCAGGAGAGCAGTTTCCTGGTACCCCAGGATCAGCCTCTCCCACCCCCAGCTCAAATGCATGACCAAGTACCAAGTATCCCATGGTCATTTCTTTGTTGGATACTGTTTCAGCAAGGAGTAACTGAGGGAGATGAGCAGCATCCTGGGTCTGTGAGTGCTGAGCTAAAGGAATAAAGGCTGTGAGCTGAATCTGACCCTGTTCTAAGCCCTAGAGCCAACCAGTGCTCCTGCAGAGTGCTCCCTTCACCTCTCACATGCTCATGCTGCACCTAAGCCAGCCCTGTGCCAGCTGCTGGCCTCTTTCCAAAGTTGGCATTGGCCCCAGCTTCCTGGTCCCTTCCTCCTCCCTAGCCGTGCCAGTTGCTGTGGTTTGGCACACCTGAGTCTCTGGGTTAGGCAGAAATCTGTCTTCCCTTGCCCATCTTGGTGTCACGATGCTAGTAGGGATGCCTGGGGTAGCACATACCTACATGAGATAGCACAGGAATAAGGACCAGCCCCAGCCTGCTCTGTGAAACACTACACACCAGTGCCTCTTGTCTGGACTCCACTGCTTGGCACAACCCCGGTGTCCAGGAACAGGAGCTTTCCCTGTTGCCAGGCCTACGTGTGCCCACAAGCCCAGCTCAGTACCAGGGCCCTCTTATCCCTCACTAAGCTGCCAGCTCTGTGAGTGTGACATGTCTGGGGCAGGAGAAAATGAGGATGAGGGGGAGGTGGGAGGACAGGAGGGCCTGGGAGTGAAAGTGCTGTTTTGATTTTCTGAGCCCTGACCAGGGCCTCTTTGCATGACCAGCACTGGGATCAGCTCATACCAAGAAAATGCCACTGCTGACTTTGCCTGCTCGTGAACTCTGCCCATGAAATAAGTCACCCTAATAGTCCACATTAGCATGCATACTCTGCTTTCTGGGCTGCTTTCTTGTACAACCGATTTGATTCCCATATCCCTGCCATGATGAAGATAAAACAGACGTAATTTAACCTATTTGATGGGAGAAAACCGAGGCAGGATTTGTGTATCTATCTATGGAAGGCCTCACAGGCATGTGAAGCATACAAAAATTAGTGAGCACAATAACTTATACACTAGCTGAGCTGGGAGCCCAAATACCTGGATGCATAGTACCATAATCCCTCCGCGACGTCACATGCTGTACCTACTCAAAAAGAAGAGACCCAGCCAGGTGACCAGGGGCAGAAGTTTCCACCCACAGACTGCTGCTTGAGGGAATGAGACTAGGAGAGCAAGGCAACTGTGTGATTAAGTGTCACCTTAGGGCAGGAGAGGAGGGGCGTGGAGTGAAGGGGCGGGGCGGGGTGTGGTCTGGAGTAGAGGGGCATGGCCCACTGTGAATGTGTGGGTTGTGAGAAGGCTGTTGTATCTTCCCGCGCGGTATGCATATAGCATGTGCATTTGTATTTCAGTGAGTACATACGTGCATTGTGTGTGTTTATAAGGCTGTGTTAGGAAAGGGCCTATGCCTGACATTCAGATAAATTATGCGTGAAAATATGCATTAGTGGCAAATGCATGTATCTGAAAACAGAAGAGCAAGATGAGGATGTGTTTGTGTGGACATGTAAGCAGGAACTGCACGTATTTCTCTGGGTTACTGTAAAAAAAAAATTTTACAGACAGATTCAAGAGTGTATTTGTGGGTAGAAATTTGTGTTTGGGGGCACACAGGGCTATGGAAGAGCATTTCACATAGCTTTCCTCTAAGACTAAGTCCAGCGCTTCTCTGTCCTCTTTGCAAAGGGTAATCAGAGGGCCTTGCTGCCTTGTACCAACGCCTTCACTCCACTCCCTGCCGGTTCTGGAGAGAGCCAGGCGCAACCTCAGTCCCAGGCAGATCAATTATAGCTAATAATATTTAAATTCTGGCCTGGAGGTTCTGAGGAGGCCCGGAGAAAGAGGAAGGAAAACGTGGTATGGATTTCAAAGGAGGGATGTGGAGTTAGCAGATCTTATGTTTGGAGCTTGAATGTCCAGGCCTAGCACCCTCACTGTCTGAAACTCAATTTTGGACTCAGATGGGGAGCCCACCTCATTTGTGTTGAAGCCACAACTGGGCCAGATGTTTATGCTCTGAGGCACCATAAGGAAGGCTCACGTCTGTGCCCTGGAGGCCCACAGAGAAGGCCAGCTCTGGTTCTCCACCCTTCCTCGGCTCCGGCTCCCAGCAGGTGCACCAGCTGGAGAACTCACTAGGGGACAGGTCTCCTCTTAGCACTGTGGCTCGGCTGTTCTTAGTGCCCCTTTCCAGACATGTGCCATGAGCCCAGAGAAGCAGGGTGCCCTCACACACCCACACATTTAGCCTAGCAGTCACAGTCCCACAGAAAAGCCCTGCTTCTCCTCCATCTCTGGGCGTTTGGGTTGTGCTGAGCCTTCCCCCATGGAACTGAGATTTAGAAGGCTGCAACCTCTGCCAGTGCAAAGGCAGCATCAGCTTTAATCACAGAATGGACAGCTAAATCCTGAAGCCCAGGAGCAGCCTCCCTGGCCTGGACCCCAGGAGCCAGCCTAACCTCAGTGGGGACAGTGACCACTGGGGAACTCTGGGTTTAGGGAAGAGACTGACAGGAGGCCACTGAAGACAGCTGGAAATCTTCTTCCTAGGACTCAGCCTCCTCCCCCTGGCAGCTGCAGCACCTGAGGCTGGACTCCTTTTCCTGGTCCCCTCACCCTCAGTAGAAGGCACACATGAAGAGGGGGCACTGCCGAACTGGAAGGAATCTGTATCCCAGCCCCTATTCCACAAACAGCAAAGCTGAGACCCCAGAAAAGAAAAAGGACTCAGCCAAGGTCATGGTACAGTATTCATTTGGGGACACAATGAGATTATAACCTGTTAGGACTTTTGGAAATTCTTTCTACCATTTGGTAAAAATTACAAATTTTTCAGAAGGCTAGTCAGTGTCTGACCTCCCCTAATGCACACTGGTAGAACACTGTGATTAAAATTCAGCTACATAGCTCTTGCTGGAAAATGCAGTGACAGATCTGCCAGTGCAGGGCTGAGCAGCTGTCTCCCACTCTAAAATGGGGACTCTAAACCCAAAATCCACCCATGAGTTTCTGGGAACTCATAGCCCCTCAAATTGCAAGCAGGTTTTGGAGTATCTGTACTCCAGACAATTTTCTGAAGAGGAGTTCTTTAACTGATTTAGAAAGACATGCACAACATAGAAAAGGTTGAGAATCAGTCTCTTAAAGCACCAGGCATCTAGGGGAAATCAGTACTCAGCAATCAGTTGCTAGGCACCTTACCAGCACTCGGGAACCTAAAAGGGGGTTGGGCTATTGTTTCCCAGATTTATGAGTGTGTATTTTGTAATACAAAGGAGCTTCTCTGCTCTAGAATGTAAGTTCCTTCAGGGTAGGGTTCTTGTTTATTTGCTTGCCTAGTATCTAAAGTATCTTAGATCCTGGCCTAGTGCCTAGGCATAGTAGGTACAAATACAAATTTGATTGGCTTACTAATTCTGCACAGTACTTCTCATCCCATGACCACACCTACTTGGACTTCAAGAATTGCTATCACTAGGGCACCCCACAGCACAAATTGCAAGAATTTCAATACTGTACTGTCCTTCAGGACCTTTTTGTCTAATGTGAATGACCGACCTCTCTGGAGAGATCAAGGCAGTGCAACCAAACCCTATGTCCAGACCTCCTGAGGCAGTTGACATTGTGTTCCATGGCTTCCCAAGCACTCTGGGAAGGCTGTTGCTTTATGGGCCAAGGGGGGGCTTCTGGCAAGCAGGTATATTTATGCCCAGCTAGCCTTGGGATGAAAGTGCCCTGCACACAGGACTGCAGAACTGACTACAGCAGGATCTGGGCTCCTGATCCCCACTTCTGTATTGATTCTGTTTGCCCATCCCTCCCCTGTCCCATTTTGCAGCCTCTGCAGCTTAGCTGGGAGGCTCCCTGGGGACTAAGGAACATGGGGCTGGAGGCAAGCCAGAGAGGAGCTGGCCCTGCGATAGAAAGACCTCTTTCTGAGAAGGGAAGAGGAGAGGCTGGCTTCTCGGGGCCCGCTGGACTAGCCCTGCTCCCCATCCTTGGCCTCGCCCAAGATAGCTGGAATTTTGTGTGGAGAGAAGAGCTCTGAGAGGCTCGTGGTCAGCTGTTGCTTCTGTCTGGGCCTAAAAATAGCCTGTCTTCTGCCCATGTCCAGCTCCAGCTGGGCCAGAGTGCTGAAGACTCAGAGGCAGAGGGGGCTAGAGGTTGGGGCCAGAGATTAGTGACCCCAAAATGGGCACAGATCAAGTGAGACAAGAGCAGGTAAGGTACATCAGGGCCTGCATCTCAGTGGGTCTTCTGAGGGGAGATGAGGCTGAGAGAGGTTGGAGTTTGACCTGGGTTGGGTAATAAGATGTTGATGCCCAACACTGTTTTAAGATGAAAAGGATCCAGTGACATAGGTATTGGTACAATCAGTCCCTTTGATAGCTGAGGAAAGAATGGCCCAGGGACGTTAACTCACCAAACTCACAGACCCAGTGAGTGGACGCTGGATTCGGCCTCTGGCAGGGTAAGTGCATGGCCACAGCCCAGGTGGCACACACAGGGCACGAGAAGAGGAAACAGTCCCAGAGTTGCCATATGGGGGCAGCACCAACTATGGTGGGCCTCAGGGCTTCCTGCTGGAGAGCTCGTTATAATCTTAGCACTTACTAGTTCCTGGGCTCAGGCCCGTTAGGCACTCTCCCGGATGTGCTTCCACTTTTTAGGTAAATACTCTCTAACTACCCCATTCCTCCTTGCTTGCCTCTGGTCCCACATCTCTGACAAGGTGCAGGGACATAATGCCCAGTCAACTCTAGGGTCCAGAGGTCCTAGAGACAACATGGAGGGCAGTCACCCTAGTTCAGGCTCTCATGAAGCCAGGATAGGGACAGGGCAGAGGACCAGCAAAGGGTCTTTGGAACATACATTATTTAAACATTTGGAGTAAAGCAGATTTGGATTTCACAAAGATGGGATGGAGGTAAGAAGATGGAGGGAAGGACATAAAGGAAAATGAAAGGAGAGAAGGAGGGAGAAAGGAGAGAAAGAGAATGAGAGAAAAGCATTCTCAGAGGTACTGGTCAACCTGGTATTTTCTTATCTGTAGCTGAGCCTCAGAGGGGAAAGTCAGTCTTGCTGAGCTGAAGTGGAGCCAGGGCAGGGGCAGGATGCTCACACATCTGCTTTTGTTCTTTCTCCTCTTCAGACCCCTCTGCTGGGCTCACCTTGTTTAAGGCCACAGCACATACCAGTCCTCCAGCAGAGCCACTAATGCAATTAACAAAACACATTCATAAATCTTGCATGGTGTCTGGAGCTGTCTCCTCTCCCCAGAGAAGGGCCTGCTCCGGAGATGCTGTGCAGACTGCTGTCTGACCTCTGCAGTGGCCTGGCCTCCTGACAACGGTTCCGTAAACTTAGTAGGACAGCATGACCGTCCCTTCCTGCTGGGACAGGAAATACAGAGAAGCAGAAGAATGAGAAGGAGGAGGTGAATGTGGCACAAGGTTGCCAGGGGTGGACTTGTGGTTATAACTTCGGGCTTGGAGGGCAGCACTCTGCAGAGATGCACAGGTCATCTTTCCTCTGGAGGACAGAGCCAGAAAGCACAGGAGATGGAGAGGACCTGTGTGGTAATGCAAGCATGGCTGGGCAGTGTGTTGGTGTTTGTGTTTGTGTGTGTGTGTGTTTGCCTGTGCGTGCATGTGTGTTCAGGCTGGAAAACTGGTGACTCCCGAGAACAGGGAGCCTTCTGATTTCTGAAGAGCTTATATTCAGCTATTTTTATCTCCTCTTGTCTCTTGGCCCTTTTTCCCCTTGTCTTTCTCAGGTGTAGAGGGATCTGGATCTATGAATGCTGTACATGTATGCTGATTTAAAGCTTGGGTGCAGAAGTGGGTACCTGAGGTATAGAGATAAATGCACATGTGGGACCCATGGGTGTGTCATCAGGAAGACTCACACAGGTAGCACACTTTACCATGTCCTGTATGTGCATACCTGCAGGTGCACCCAGGCCAGAAATGTCCCTGGAAGTGCACAGGTCACTGTCTAAACCCACCGAGGGCATGCCGTAGAGACAAACACTATGTGTTCCTCACCTCTAGAGTCACCCCATCACATACTCTCCCACCAGAATCCACAGCCTATGACCACCTCACACTGACCCTAATGCCTGCACCCATGAACAATCACCACAGGCATTCTCCCAGCCTGTCTGAGGGAGGAGGCCCGTGTCTTCTCCCTTCTCCACCCAGCCATCTGCCCCCTTACCCAAAGTTTCGACCTCTCTGCTGATGGGGTAGAGAACAGAAAGTGCCAGCTGCTGTGCTGGGCTTTCTTCTGACTCCTCCCACCGCCACTTCTACCTGTGGCCCCAAGATACCTCTCTGCAAACTGACTGTGTGGGCCTCAAGAGGCTACGAAGGGCTAAATGCTGCCCTCCTCTGTGAGCTCATCACTCCCTCAGAGTAGAGAGACAGACAACAGAAAGCAAGCTTTGTTCAAGAGCCTTGCGTTGGAATGGCAGGGGTGGTCTGCATGTTTTACAGCTCTATCCTGTGTGTGGGGGGTACCTTGACCTGGACTGTGTGTTGACATGACTGTGTATGCAAATCAGTATCGCAGCCCAGAAAGCCACACAGCATCTGCCTGGAGCCGCCAGAGCCACTGTACCTCGGGGTGGGCCACGCTGCCTCTCTGCCCACAGAGTCCTCTGTGTCATGTGCTGGTCCCCAGGGCACATACTTGCATGCATGAGCTCAGAGACTACATGAGAAGTCAGGTGGGGAGGCTATAGTTTAAGTGCGCTGAGCAAGCCCTTGGTCCTTCATCCCTGGAGCCTATGGTTTGCTGGTAGCTCAAAGGCCCCTACCAAGAGGGGTGAAAGCCAAGTGTATTGCTCCATAAGCCATGTGCTGTGTGGCAGGGGATGCATCAGCCCAGACCAGGGACACTGGTGTCTCATTTGTCTGCCATTGTGGCTCTTGGTCACAGTGGGCTCTGGCATAACAAGCCACCCAGCCACTTGCTTATTCCACTGCATGAACATTTGGAGATTGAGTGCTTTGTGTGAAGCACAAAGGAGGACAGGCCAGATTCCCTGCCCTCAGATCCCCACCCTCAGATAGGCTGGCAAGGAAGAAGATACCTTGACATGGGCTGGGGATTTAGCTCAGTGGTTCCGCTGCCTGCCTTGCAAACACAAGGACCTGAGTTCGATCCTTGGTACAAAAGAAAAAAAAAATACCCAGACAATTAGCCCTGACAGAATGTGCCCTCTAGGCATGTACAGGAAGAATAATTACTTCCTCCTGCTGGAGCCTGGGGGTCTTTGCAGAGGACAGGGCAGAAATCTTGCCCTAGTTTTGGATAATGAGTCAATTGTACCAGGTCTAGGGGACCTTCTCAGGTGGGAGAACTGCACAGCTTACAAATGTGGTGTTTGGGGTGCAGACAGGGCTCAGGTGGGAGCAATCAGATCTCACCAGCAGACAGGTCTCTGCTCAAGTCCTGTTCTGACAAGTCTCTGGCTTTGCCGCTCTCATCTCACTAAATGTTTCATTATCTTCCTCTCTTCTTACCCCATATGCAAAGAAAAAAAAAAAGTGGGTACCTTCTGGGTATCTGAGAAATGGGGCTACTAAGCGTCCTGCACCTCGAGGACCTTCTGAAGGGAGTGACATACTGAGAAGCAGTTGGCATGCAGTCAGGTAGGTAGGCACTGTTAGCAGCTGTTAGCAGCAAGGGACAGGCTGAGACAGTGACTCTCAGCCAGTTTGCCCCTGAGGACATATGGCAATGTCTGGAGACCCTTTTGATCATTACTACTGGCAGAGGTGGGAGGGGGCTGTTACTGGCATCTGGTGGGGGTGGGGGATGAAGGCCAGGGAAGCTGCTGAACGGTCCATCATGCAGAGGACACTCCCATAGCCATGGATGATCCATCCCAAAATGTAAATACTGCAGAGGCTGAGGAATGCTAGGCAAAAGAGTTTGATGTTCTCTGGAAGACAATGAGGTGCTGATGATTTTTAAACAGGGGATGACATAATAAAATCTAAGTTTTAGAAAGAAGACTGGCAAACTTGTGACATGACTAGACAGCTTGATTAAGAGGCACTGTAGATAAGCAGGTAAACAAGATCCAATGAGAGGGAGGCTTGGAGTGGCAGTGAGACCAGGAGAGGGGTACAAATTTGAGGGCCCTGGCAAGAAGAGAATGGAGAGAACTTGCTGAGGGGTGGGGGAGGGAAGGGGCAAGTGTGGGGCAGTCAGGGGACTCTGAAGCTTGTAGTTTCTGGGCCTGAGTGGGCGGTGATGCTGCCTTTTAATGTCCAAGAGAAGAATCCATTTGAGAACTGTATGCCCAGGCACCATAGCTGGGTTGGGAGGGCAAGAAGCATTTCCAACCCTCTGAACCTGAGCTCTGCCCTCCATTCCATCATCTCCCTTGCAAAGGACTGTCCTTCAGGATGCCACCACCAGGCGGTAGGTAGCCAGGATGGGGGGATTAGCATAGTTTCTCTCACCTTCTCCACACCCATCCCCACTGACTCAATAATGACAGTGAGAGTGTGAAAGAAGGGATTCCTCCCACAGACCTTCCAGACAGTCCACAAGTAGAATATGACCAGTCTGGGCTCCTGATATCCAGGGGGCATCACAGTTTTCAAGCAGTTGTGCAACCTATGACTGCTGAGGGAGGAGAGGAGGAACTCAAGACAACCACACAGATTTGGTCTAAAGAGATGGAACTTCCTTGCAACACTGATTTCCCTGCAAATTGAGATCTGAAGACAAGTTAGAAGAGTTGGGAGTGCCAGGCATGGTGGCACATGCCTGTAATTCCAGCACTCAGGAGGCTGAGACAGGATCACCACAAGATCAAAGCCAGCCTGAGCTACATAGTGAGTTCAAGGCCAGCCTGAACTGCATAGCAAGACCCTGGCTCAAAACAAACAAACAAAGAACATATGTAGAAGAGTTGAGGAACTCCAAGCAGTGTATCTGCAGGCGAGTCCATGATTATCCTGTCTTCTTTTAGGCATTGGGAAGAATACTAGAACAATTTAATATATTGGTTTCTACCCTCCAAGTATTACCATTTTAATTGGGACAGAAAGACCAATGGGCAGAGAATAATCAAAAGACAAAGTTTAAACACAAGAGGGCCCTTGTATGGTATAAGGAGCGCTGGATACAAATTGGACCAGAGTTAATAGACCTCTGGTGCCTTGGGCTGGAAACAAGTACAGTACCTGTATCTCCAAAAGTTTCAGCTACCTCCAATTAAATTATGAACAGCTTTTCATCCCTGGGTTGTGGATGGCAGTGGCATTACTGATGGACTGGTCCTGACTGCCTGGAGCCCTGTGTTGACAGTGGGTGTGAGCCCGCATGCAGCCTTAGCAGGAGTCCATTGGTCCACTGGTGACTGGTGATGCCCACTGTGAGTGCCACAAAAATATCATGGCAATATGCTTGGTGTGTATTAACCACTGCTGATTAAGAGCAACTGGCTGGGGTCATCCCCAAGAACTCCAGTTCTTGAGTTCTGGAAGTCTATGGTCTAAATGCTAAATTTCAAGGCACTGGCTGGCAGCACAATGAGGCAGAGATCTATGTAGGCTGAGTGATCAGGGAAGGCTTTGGGAAGGAGGCAACACTTCAGTGAGGACTTCAGATGGGGGAGTGTGAGTATCTGCGCAGGAGGTGGGAGGACATTTATGTGCATGAAAATGGGGCTAAGCATGGGCTGGTCTGGGCATGGCCAGGAGGAGGCCACCATCACTGGGTATGCTGTCTATGATGGGGGCAGTTAAAATTATATATGTGGGGCTGGTTGTGGGTAAAAACAAGAACTAACATTTTTGGAGAGCTTACTATGTGGTCCTCCACATAGCAAAGATGATCTTCCATGTGTTATCTCTTTCAAACCTCAGATTTCATCCCCAGGGTGCCTGCCCTCCCTGCAGAAGTGGAAATAGGGCATTCAGTGACTCACTCAGGACCATGTTGCTAGGAGGTAGTAGACCAGTACGTTTGGTCCTGCAAGGTGGTTCTGGTGGTTGCAGTATAGCCTCTCTGCTATGGGCCTCTTCTGCTCCTAGAAGGTAGGCATCCAGGACACCCAGCGATACAACTGAGACTTTGTAAGCTGACTCTGTGGGTTCTGAGGCCTAGAAAGAAGGTAACAACAAAGGTTGACTAAGGAAGATTTTGCCCTAGAAGCAATTGTGCAAAAGGATTCAAGCCAAGAACAAAGCAGGGTGTTCACAGGTCTCAGGTAAGTGCCAAGTGCCATGAGCCATGCTCATTTGAGACTTTCCTCAAGCCCTAAATAATCTTTCAGAAACACTGGAAAATTTCCCAACACTAAGGCAGGTAGGAGGGGTGTGGGAGGGCATGACATTCCAGAGTCTTGGGCTCAGCATGTAAGGATAGGAAAAGAGCTTAACATAGTGTTAGCACAAGCTCAGAAGCAAAACATAGCTCTCTGAATAAAGATCTCATTTTCAACAAAGCTTCATCCTGCCTTTGCCCAGGGCTACAGCCTCAGGCATCTCCATGCTGTCCCTGCCTGGCACCTGGTGGTGTGCTGGGGAACTTCTGTTCTTTCTCCCTCTTACCAGCCCTCTCTCCTTCCTCCCTGCACTCAGAGGCAACCCTGGCCTCAATATCCAGTTCGTGGAGCCCCGAATGGTGTCACTGAGGTGCCTAAGTGGAGAGACGCTGTGTCTTCTCTTGCTTTGATCGCTCTACCGTCCTCTCCCTGTCCACTGGCAGCCCGTCAGGCCAGTATGTTTCAGAACTCTGAGGATGGAGACAAGCCCAGCCTGGGAACACTCCAGCCTCACCCACAACCTCCCTCCCACCCCTCACCTTGCTCTTTGCTCAGTTTTGACCACAACCCACCAACAGGCATTCACTCCTGGCTTCTCCATCTGACCTCATGGGACTTCCTGGCATTGAGGAAGAGCCAGGACTGTAACACTGGGCTGGAAGATGCCAGAAACCACTAGCTCCTCCTCCTCTACCATGGTCTCCTTACTAAGCTCTTTTCTTGTTGTTCGTATATACTACTCATTGACCAAGGCCTGATTTCATACTCTGTCTAGAGGAACTTTCTCCTTTCTGGGCCACTGGGCCACAGCAACCATCCTCACTGCTAGCAAATGCATCCTCATCAAATGCACCCTCATTATCCAGCTTGGTTTTGCAGATGCATCCATTCCTTCCTGTTCTGCTGGGTAGCTGAGCAGGGTGTTGCATTGACTCTGCTTTTTAGCATCCTGCCCTCAGGACCAATACCCCATCTTATCTTTCCCAAAGGTATATCCCAGCTCCTTGGACCTGAAGCACAAGAAAACACCACTGTCCTTCCAGCTAGCAACACGGAATGGTAAGCCTAGGCTCTTGCAGGACACCTTCGCTGCCTGGGAAAAGCCCTGCAGGGGGGCCCCAGAAGACTGCACAGGGTCCAGGCTTTGCTATTGCTTTCCTTGGATACAGGGCCAGGTGCCCTCAGCCAGGTGAGTCACAGGCATTCTTGTTCCTCCCAGACCTCTCCTCTCCCTTGCCTCTTTCTCTCTCTGTGTATGGTTCTTGTTTATACACACACAGGCTCACACACATATATCATTCTGGGCTCGATCTGGAGCTGTCAGTGGCAGAACTCAGCTTGTGATAGCCAAATTGGCTTTGGTGTCAGAGACAGGAAGTCCAGTGATGCCTCTCTCTGCTGAGAGAGTGGGAAGACAAGAGAACAAAGATAGGCTGCCTCTTCTGGCAGCAGGAAGGGGAACTGCAGCTCAAACTGGGTGCCCCCCAGGAGGCCTCCAGCCATGCACAGCTGGCCTTGCTCACTTCCCCATCCCAGGTTGGACTGAAAAAGATGGAAAGGATGATCTCCGAGGGCATTGCACTGCTCCCCTGGGCTTTATTAAAACAACTTGAACTGTCTCTTGGTGGGGTCAAAGCATCTATGGCCTTCAGACCCAGAGTGCTGGATCAGAGACAAGACAGGGAGACAGGGACAAAGACAGAGGGTAAGAGCTGCTGCAGAATGACTGGCAAGCATTCTGATGCCATCACACCCTTGCTCATCGGTAGAGTGGAGCCCCAGTTACATAAAGCTCCAGATGACTTGGTATAAGTTATGACTAAGAAAACTTTCCAAACTTTCCAAAGACAGTTGGTGATCCTCCACCTTCCTCCCGTTGACTGGTGTGAACTACCCCCACAGGGAGGCGAGCAGGGAGGAAGGCTCCTACCTCCCGTGGCCCTGACTCATCTTGCACATAAACACTCCCCAACACTCTTTCCCAAAACAGTTCCCCTCCCACCCACCAACCCTCCTACCGGGGCTGGGTGACAAAAATGAACGCCCCAGAGATCTTGCCAAGTAGTGGGCCAGGCTTAGCCCAGGGAACATGAAATTCCCCATAGATTGGGACAAGCAACCCTCTTCAAAAAGCAAAACAATGTCCCTTCAAAAGAAATCACCATTTGACCCTACAAAGCTATTGTTTTCTAAATAGCCTGGACTGCTTTCCCTTTTAAAAAAATAAAGCTTAAAGGTTCATAGTTGTAAAATATTAGAATTAAAGGAATCTCCAAGATCATCTTTAAACCCTCTCTGCTTTCCTATTTCCAGGCGTCTATGTATCTACTCATTTATGTATCTGTTTACTCATCAAATAGTTACTGTACCCATACTATTTGCGACCTACAGCCGAGGTCCTGGAGACATCAGACAGTCTGTTTCCTCAAGAGCTACTATTGTCCAGTGGTAGAAAGCCAGTGGAAAAGGCTGCAGTAAGTGTAATACGCAGTGTGGTAGAAGGATCGCATATTCTAGAAGCAGCAAGAAGGCACGTCGCCCTCCTTGGAATAGTGGACACCTGCTGGAAGAAATCACAGTTAATTTGAACTTTGAAAAAGGGAGCAATTCTTTTTTTTTTTCCTTAAGTTCTTTTCTTGATACATTTTAGGTATACAGTTTGTTTACATTTATCATTGGGTGTTTGTACCTGTACATGATGTATCTTGGTTCTTATTTTTTCCCCATTACCTGTGCACCCTTCACCCCCTCCACCCTTCCCTATTTACATAGACATCATTTCCATTTCTTTTTCTTTTCTCATAATTTTTCCTTTTGCTTCTTTCCTTTCCCCTTCCCCTCCCTTCACCCCTATGTCTTTAGACCATTTTTCCTATTGGAAATTATCCATTATTCATTTTAATCATTTTAACTCTTATTTACACTATCAGTTTCTCACACTAGAGAAACTATTCTGTATTTACACATGTGTGTCCTATTTATTTCACTTAAGAGTATGGCCTCGATATGCATCCATTTAGCTATAAATGACTCTAGTTTTTCATTCTTTATGGCTGAGTAGTACTCCATTTTATTAAAAAATCACATCTTATTTATCCAGTTTCCAGTTGGTGGGCACTTGGGCTGCTTCCAAGATTTAACTATTACAAACTGTGCCGCTATAAACATGGGTGCGCATATATCACTGTGGTATGATTCTTTTAATTCTTTTCGGAAGATATCCAGCAGGGAAATAGCTGGGTCAAATGGGACCTCTAGTGCTAGTTCTTTGAGGTATCTCCATACTGATTTCCACAGTGGTTGCACCAGTCTGCACTCCCATCAACAATGGAGAAGGTTACTTTCTCCCCACACCCCCGCTAGCATTTGTTATTAGATGATTTCTTAATAGCAGCCATTCTTTCTGGGGTGAGGTGGAATCTCAGTATTGTTTTCATCTGCATCTCTCGGATGACCAGTGATGTTGAACATTTTTTCATATATTTATTTACTACTTCTATTTCTTGTTCTGAGAAATGTCTGTTCATTTCAGATGCCCATTTTTGAACTGGGTCTTTGAATTTGGGGGGTCTGATTTTTTTTAGTTCTTTATATATTCTAGATAGTAGTCCTTTGTCTGAGGTACAGCTGCTAAAAATTTTTTTCCACATTGTAGGTTGTCTGTTAGCTCTGCTGATGGTTTCTTTTGAAGTGCAGAAGCTTTTTATTAAGATGAGATCCCAGTTGTTGATTCTTCATGCTAGTTCCCGTGCTACTGAGGTTTTGTTCATAAAGTCTTTTCCTATGCCAATGTCTTCAAGAGTTCTACCTAATTTATCTTCAAGCAAGTTTAGTGTTTCTGTTTTAATATTTAGATCTCTAATCCACTTTGATCTTAGTTTAGTGCATGGTGATAAGTATGGGTCTAGTTTTAATTTTTGGCAGGTGGAAATCCAGTTTTGCCAACTCCATTTATTAAACAGGCTATCTTTCCTCCAGTGAGGGCGGTTGGCTCCTTTGTCAAAGATGAGGTGGCTGAGTATGTCTGGAGTTGCTTCTGCATCTTCTAATCTATTGCACTGATCCTCAGATCTGTTCTTTTGCCAGTACCATGCTGTTTTTATCACAGTAGGTTTGTAGTACAGTTTCATGTTGGGGATTGTGATACCCCCAGCCATGTCTCTATTGCTTAGAATTGCTTTTGATATTCTAGGTCTCTTATGGCTCCTGATGAATTTTTGCATTGTTTTCCCTACTTCTGTGAAGTATATTGTTGGAATTTCAATCGGCATTGCATTTAATCTATATAGTAGTTTTGGAAGTATGGCCATTTTCACTATATTGGTTCTTCCTACCCAGGAGAAAGGGATGTCTTTCCATTTTCTTGTATCTTCTTCGATCTCTTTTTTCAGAGTGCTGTAGATTTCAGTGTAGAGGTCTTTTGCTTCCTTTGTTAGATTGATTCCTAGATATTTCATTTTTTTGGATACTATTGTAAAAGGAATTGTTTCCCTACTTTCTCTCTCAGTGAGTCTGTTATTTGTGTACAAGAAGGTTGTTTTTTGAGTGTTGACCTTATATCCAGCTACTTTACTGAATCTGTCAATTAAGTCTAGAAGTCTTTTGGCAGAGTTTTTTGGGTCTTCTATGTAAAGTATCATATCATCAGCAAATAATGACAGTTTCACTTCTTCCTTTCCTACCTTTATTTCTTTTATTTCTTTCTCTTTTCTAATTGCTGTGGCTAATGTTCCCAAAGCTATATTGAACAGGAGTGGTGATAGTGGGCATCCTTGTCTTGTTCCTGATTTTAGTGTGAAAGTTTTCAGTTTTTGACCATTTAGTATGATGTTGGCTGTTGGTTTTTCATAGATAGCCTTAATCAGGTTGATATAAAGACCTTCTATTCCAATTTTCTGTGGGGTTTTTATCATGAACAGGTGTTGGATTTTGTCAAATGCCTTTTCTGCATCTATTGAGATGATCATATGATTTTTGTCCTTGACTCTGTTAATCTAGTGTATTGCATTTATTGATTTATGAATGTTGAACCATCCTTGCATTGTTGGGATAAATCCAACTTGGACAGGGTGTATGATCTTCTTGATGACACTCTGTATTCTGTTTGCCAGTATCTTGTTGAGGATTTTTGCATCTATGTTCATTAGGGAGATTGGTCTGTAGTCCTCTTTTTGGGTTGGGTCTTTCCCTGGTTTTGGAATCAAAGTGACACTTGGTTCCAGGAATGAATTAGGAAGCCTTGCTTCCCTTTCAATTTCCTTGATGAGTTTGAAGAGTAATGGTGACAGTTCTTCTTTAAATGTCTTGTAGAATTCAGCAGTGAAGCCATCAGGACATGGGCTTTTCTTTGTTGGTAAATTTTTTATTACATTTTCAATTTCACTCATTGTAATTGGGGTGTTTAGAATTTCTATATCTTCTTCATTTAACTTTGGCAATTCGTATATATCTAGGAATTTGCCCATTTCTTCTGTGTTTTCCATTTTATTGGAGTACAGGTTTTCGAAGTAGGTATTGATGATCCTCTGGATTTCTTTTGGATCTGTTGTGACTTCACCTTTTTCATTCTTAATTGCATGTATTTGTGCCTTTTCTTTCCTTTTTTTGATAAAGTTAGCTAAAGGTTTATCGATTTTATTTATTCTTTAAAAAACAACTCTTTGATTCATTGATTTTTTTGTATTGTTCTCTTAGTCTCCATTGTATTGATTTCTGCTCTGATCTTTATAATTTTCTCTCTTGTACAAGCTTTCAATTTGTTAGGGAAAAATTCATTTTGGTTCGATAAGGGATCTGCCCAGCACCTAGTAGGGCCACAGCACAACACCAGCACACTTGGCATCCAGGCAGCACTTAGCACCTGGTGAGGGACCTGCAGTGAAGGTACAGGTGGTGGGAATAGAATCCCAAGCCCTGGGTAATGTGCCAAAGTCAAGGTTCCCTGCCATCCCAGGGAGGGCACTAGGAGAAGGTGAGGGAAATCCCCAAGTGGAAGGTCAGAAACCCCATAGAAGAAGTAGATCTTAGGTTCACCTTGAGGATGACTAGGATTTAGAGGCACAGATGGGGTAGGGAAGGCATTCCAAGCCAAAAGTATGATACTAGCAAAGTAGGAGCCAGTAATGCCTGCTCGGTGGAGTCTGAATGTACAGTCTGGCTGAAGCACACACAGGAGTCCATTTGGACAACTCTTTTTTTTTTTTTTTTTTGTGGTACCGGGGATCAAACTCAGATCCTTCTGCTTGCAAGGCAGGCGGCGGAACCACTGAGCTAAATCCCCAGTCCCCATTTGGACAACTCTTAAATGTAATGTGAGGCCCAGGAAGTCAAGCAACTCTCTCAAAATCACAGTTAGTAGAAGAGCAGGTTCTCTGAGTTCAACTTCAGCTGTCTTTGGACAAGAAGCACACAAATGTCTCTCCTTGGTATGCTAAGGTCCTCCTCCCTGCTGGGGGCAGACTGGCTGCTCCATCCCCAGATGATTTTGGGGTGCAAAGTAGGCAGGTCCCAAGCTAATAAACCAGGCTGCTCTATGCTTCTGCACTTTGGGAATCAGTACTTAAATCCCCCAAAGTGGGTGAGAAGTCATCCTAACAGGCTGAGCTAAGGTTTCACTGAGGCTCTTCTGGGTCCAGTGTGCATATTTGGAATTCCTGTGACTATTCTCCTTTCTTCTTCCTCACTCAAACATACTGACCTGTGACCCTGTGCATGAACCCTTCAGTATGTGTGCTTGTCAAGCCCTGGGCTCACGTTACACTGAATTCCCTTCGAGCAGTTGAATACAGAACAGAGAACAAACAAGCATTTAAAGGGAGCATTTGGCACTGAAAGCTGGCTAGGGCACGTGCTGGGGAGGAATAAGGAATTGAAACAGTAGGAATCTACCACAAGGTGGTGCAGTGAGGCTGGGGAAATGGAGGCCCAGGTCAGGAATGGGATCCTCCCCATTCCCCTGCAGCTGCAGTGGACACAGATTTCCCTCTCCTAAGAAAGTTATGATCAGGGCTTGTTGGTGGGATCCTAAAATGTGGGGGGAAGATCTGTAGAAGCCGTTTTGCTCTTTGCTCTCCTCTCCTTTTGTAAGCTGTCTGTGACTGGAGTGGGACCAGGGGCATCTGAGGGCCCCTGCAGTTGGGCACTGCTCTGAAAAACCATCCCTCAGATGTGCAAAACAGCTAAAAGCTACTGCCAGTGAACAGCAGAGGAAGTCTGTCTGTGTCCTTGAGGTTGGAGCATCTGGCAGCCAGGGTCAAATATGCTTTTTTTTTTGCAGTCATTTAATGTGCTTCTTGGAAACAAGACCAGTTCTGGAGGGAAGCCACACCCTGAACACTTGCTGCTGCCCTGGAATTGGATATTTTAAAAGACTCTCCTGGGTGAGGGTTTGGATGCTTCTAGGAAACACAGGAAAGCTTTCTTTCTGTTTTTCATCCAAAACCCCTCCTACACATAGACCATGGAAATAAAAATTTTCTCCCACTTCAGTTCCTATCTATCATTAAATACACATTCCTACAAATGTCCTTTTCCAGACACTTCTCAATAGTTTTTCTGCAAAATGCTGCTGAGAAACATATCCATGTGGAAGTGAACATTTATCCATCTTCATGTCAGCCACACATTCCACACTCAGCCACTCTCACTGTCCACATCTCTTCTAGCAAGAATAACCATCACACACAGCTTGAGGGCCAAGCACCATTTGCCTTTGTAGCAGGTATTTGTTTCCTTCCTGTGCACCCTGGTTCTGAGCTCAGTGTGGAGAGATGGAGGAGAGGTCCTCAAAGAGTGGAATTGTGACTCTCCTGCCAGCTAGATAGCAAAACATACCTAAAAGGGAGCCTTTGATTCAGAATGTTCTGTGAGGGAGACACCCCCAGGAGAAGCTGGGGCTAATCAATTACCTCTGACATCTGAACTTGGCCTTCAGTGTGTTTATTGATGCAAGAAAGAGAAGGTACACATGCATAAGTCTGTGTGTTTGAGGGCACATGTGTAAAAGAATACTGAAGGACAAGGCAGGAAGGAGAAAAGGACAAATAAAGGTGGACGTATACAATTTAAAAAAGGGTACAAACCAGAGTAAGCCAGAGAGAACAGAAACAAAAGAATGTAACAAGAAATCACTAACTCAGCCCAGAGGAAGAATGAGAATATTTTGAGGCAAGAGGAAAGGGAGCCCAGCATTCGAGTGGGTGAGAGCAGAGAAAGTGAAGGAGAAGGAAAGAAGGCTGGCGGCGGCAGGAGCTGAGCCAGGCCTGATGTGTGGCTGAGCCAGCCTGTCTGTGAGCGCAGCCGGGCCTGCGGGGAAGCCGCCGGCTCATCTGTTACTTACAAGCCCAAGCTCCCCGTCGATCCTGATTAACAGGAATTAAGTGGCATATGGCTAATCCTTCCTGCCACTGTTGTTAATACTTTTCAGACAGTTACAGAGGGAGCCAGACAGCCTCCACACCCAGGCCACAGGCTTCTCCCAGCTCTGACCACCCACACCTGCTGCCGGAGGGGCTCTGGACAGGAGGAGGGGAGGCACAAGTGGCTGGAGAGCTTTCTCTAAGTTCTTGAAGGACTCCTAATCTTCCACAGGTGTGTGCCACTGGCACTAATCTTGCAAAATGTGTCTGTTGTTTTATTTAAATAGTCACAGAATACCAGTGGGGGATAAGGAAATGCTATCAATTGTTCAGGTTGATAGCCCAGCCAGTTTGTTGTTGGGGTGATACCCCAACCAGTTACCAGGGAATTCTTGGTCACCTGAGGAAGGTACAGCTGGGGATGAAGAATGATATACAAAGAACAAGGAATAGAGGAGAATAACGAATGATACTTTACTACTGGTGGGGCGGGGAATTGATCTTTAGCTCTCCCCTGGCTAAAGACCTCCTGATCTTAGCTTTATCTTGGCTAAGACTATGAGCTCTGCATTAGTCAGTATTTATGATTATACAACATAGCAAGGGGGCATGAAGGCAGATGTAGGGAATATCAGAACTAATGCAATACTGAGCCAGGCTATAAAAGAGGAGTAGCTGTATTCTTGTGAAGGACAGGTCACAGTTAACAAGGCACCTGTGCTATCTGGCAGGTCATATCTAACAAGCCACCTGCATTATCTTAGCTAACGTTTGATCTTGGAGAAGGGCTTCACAGAGTCATAATTCCTCAGCTGCAGGATTTCCTTGCTATAGAGACGTAACAACCTCATCAATCATTGAGACCTCAATTGTGACCCTTGGCATAGGGAAGTCTGTTTCTGTACACCAGCCTAAAGGTCAATTAGCAATTCACACTTAGGCCCTGCAGTGACTCGTAATCTTAATCAATAGCCAAATTATAAGCCAAATCAATAATATCTAAAGGCTTCTCAGTGTAGTTTCAAGCTGGTCTCCTGCAACTGGTCTCATTTAAATGTTAGTAAAACAAATCTAAGAGAAGTAGAGACTGTATCAAGGGCCACCACTTAATAGTGGAGTTTGGGTGTTCTTACTCCAGCCTAACATAGGGAAAATAGTGGCTAACTTGCTCCACAGCTTAGGTGGAAGGAAGAAAGAAAGAGAGGGAGGGAGGGGAGGAGTAAATGGGGGAGGAGAAGAGGAGGAGTAGCTAGTGTGAAGCTAGGTTTACTATGAGCACTTGATGACTGCTTTGTGGTAAGCTTTGTCCTAGGTGAGGCTCAAAGCTGACCCTGAGGTGAGAATGTAAGTGGGAGAAAGTGGAGAGAGGAGAGAGAGAGAGAGAGAGAGAGGTATCAGAGAATGGAAAGAGGTCAAACAACAATGCATTTTTAGGCAAGTCCCAGGCTCAGTGGACCCTCCGGAGAGCTCAGAGGGGAAATGGTTCCCCAGAATTGGGCCCAACTGGAAGCAGGAGCTGGCCTTACAGGGCTGCAGGGGCAGAAGCTGCTAAATGCTTCCAGCTCCCTGAGCATGACAGACTTTCAGCTCAGGCAGCACCCTCCACTGTCTTCTGAAGAGAGCTGTGGTTGCATGTTGGACACCCCACAGACTGTGTGTTAAAGGCTTGGTGCCTGGGTAGCTCTTTAGGGAAGTGGTGTGAACGATAGGAGGTGGGGCTGATAGGGGGTCCTTGAGTTGTGGGGAATGTGCCCTCATCAAAGGGGAGTGGGACAATCCCCCCTCTTTCTCTGTGCTTCCTAGCCACAAGGAAAACCAAATCAATGAGACACTTGACCTCAGACTGGAACCTCCAGAACTAGGGGCCAAAATGAACCTTTTATCTTTATAAGTTAATTGCCTCAGATATTTCATAAGTATGGTAGAGAGCTATATCAATACAACCACAGTCCCCACAAGGAAGCCAAGGAGTCCAGACCCTCTCTACTCTACTGAAGGGCCATCAACTTAAATTTGCAAAATGTTCCTTCCCTTTAGGAGTTAAGTTGCAGGAGAAAGACAGTTGTATGCTACACACATACGTGCACAAGAATGTATAAACTGATCAATGCTAATTCAGAGATAATCCCCAAACACACTGGAGCATAGAATAAGTGATTTAATTTTACCCCAAGTGGATCAGCAAACTGCCAGGGAGGGTTTGCTTTGGTCTACTCCCTGCCCTACTAGAAAGCACGCAGTCCTCTCCATCCCTGCACAGTCAGTGGTGAATAACTCAGCCTCAGTCAAGACCCCTTGCAGACACCACTCACCTGCTCTTCTGCTTTCAAAGTTGTGTATTTCATTTCTGTCCTTTTAAGATTGCTTTTTAGAGGGCTGGGGATTTCGCTCAGTGGTTCCACGCCTGACTCGCAAGCTCAAGGACCTGAGTTTGATCCCCGGTACCAAAAAAAAAATGCTTTTTAGTGTTTAAACTATATGCTTTCATTTTTAACTAAATTTACTTAAACTTTACTGCCATCCCAATACTCTAATTAATTTTTTCCAACCCTAGTTCTTTGTTATTATTGTCTTGTATTTTATTTTTATGTTTTCAACCTCACAGAATGAGTTATTGGTTTTTAGAGTCAGTGGTTGCCTAGGTATGTCTATCTGCTTACTAAAATTGTTCTTATTATTGCTTCTTTCATTCCATTGCTCCAGGTACAGTTTTCTCTTTTTTTAAAGTTTTCTCTTAAAATATTCTTTCAAGTATCTTAAAGTATCATCTGGTAAAGAGTTGGTAAACTCTGAACTTGTTTTGCCTTTATTTTTGAATCATAATTTATCAGGATATACAGTTCTGGGCTTTTCAACTTAACCAGCTTTGAGATTTTTCTTTTAGTCTTTGGAGTCTAGTATTTTACTGTGTTTTATCTAGGAAATACCCCTAGATATAATAGGTGTAATAAATAAAATATGTTTTTATCATGGTATATTAGTCAGTTACCTCCAGCAAAACAGATGAATAGTATATGTTTATAGATATGTGACAGAGAATTTATTAGTGGAATTAGCTTACACTATTACAGTGGCTAAGAAGTCTCATGATGAGTCATCTTCAAGATGGAGACCCTGGGATGCTGGTAGTGTGGCTCAACTGAAGTACTAAAGCCTCAAAACCAGGAAAGCTTATGGTGTAACTTTTAGTCTAAGGCTGAGAGCCTGAGTGCCAGTAAGGGGTTGGGTGGTGTGCCAGTATAAGGCATGAAGTCTGCTGTGTGAATTTCCCAGAGAGATTGAAAACATAAGTCTACCTCCAGGCCAGGCACATGTCTATAATTCTAGCACCTGGAAGACTGAAACAGGAGGATCATCATGAGTCTGAGGCCAGCCTGAACTACATAACAAGACCCTGTCCCCCCAAAATAAAGAAAGAGATGAATGTAACTGTATTGTATACCTAAAATGTACCAATAAACTTAATGGAAAGAAAAAGAAAGAAAGAGAGAAAGAAAGAAAGAAAGAAAGAAAGAAAGAAAGAAAGAAAGAAAGAAAGAAAGAAAGAGGAAGGAAGGTAGGAAGAAAGGAAGGAAGGATGGAAGGAAGGAAGAAAGAAAGAAAGAAAGAAAGAGGAAGGAAGGAAGGAAGAAAAAAAGAAAGAGAAAAGATGGAAAGTCTGCCTCCTTCAAACTGAGAGGGGCCAACACTCCAAAGAACTTCAAGTTCATTTTGTTGAGTAAGAGTTTTTATTAAGTATTATTTGCAGAGACAAATGGGTGACTTGCAGGCTATAGCACTACTTAAATCACCAACCCCCCTTCGCTAAGTTACTAGTTTGGAGAGCACTCATTAAAACAGCAAAAGCTGGATCAAAAGCAAGAAGGTTCCTAGGGAAAGGTGTTTGTACTCCACTTCCAGCTATAATGGGAAACTGCCAAGCCACAGTGGTGGGTGACACAGGCTGGTCCAGAGGCTCACCAGACAGCTGGACAATGGTGAAATGGGAAGAGAATCACAAGATGCCATCACTTTGGCTGAGGTTCAGAGGACAGTTCTCACTATGGAGGCCAAAGACCAGTGAATGTGGCATTCTGATGTCCGAGGTAGCAGACCACAGGTCTACTCCCCCTCTTGGAGAGGACACAGTGAAGCTTCCATGCTTGTTCTAGTTGGCATGGTCAATTGGATGATGTCCTCCCATTCCACCCAGGCCACAATAACTCACACAATAATCTTCCCTGGAAACACCCTGCAGACACACCCAAAAGAATACTTTGCCAGGTCTCTAGGTCTCCCTGAATCTAGTCAAGCCAATATCTAAAATTGCAATATTCCTATTTGGAACAGCTTCTTCAAACTAACAATTCAAGTTTTCCATCAATTCTGAAAAATTCTGAGCCATTACCTCTTCAGTTACTGCCTTTATTTATATCCTTGTTTTTATTTTATACCGTTCTTATTCTGTGTATCTCTTTGCATCATTTTCATATTTTCTTATCTTTAACTCCCTGTAACAGGTGTCATCCAGCATAATTATTATTCTGGATAATTTTTTAAAGATCTACTTTTAATTTCACTACTTTTCTTTCAGTCTCCTATTTAAGTCTTACACTGAGGGGCTTGGCGGAATTTTTTTCCCTACCTGTTTAATTTCTAATAGTTCTATCTGACTCCTTTTCTCAATGTTGTATTTATTTCTCTGTGTTTTCTAGTCCTTTTATCTACCTATGCTCTGTACGTGTCCTTATTTTATTGTCTACTTTGGATTATTTCATTATCTGAAGTTGTAGGCATGTTGATTGTCCACTCGTTATATATTCCAACTTTGCCCTTTGGTGAGTTGCTGTCTCCCATGGTTTGTATGTGTGTTGTTAGCACACCTTCATTAGGGATTGTTTTATTCTGTGGGGTTCTTAATGTCCTCAGCATGTACTAAGACAAGGCTACATTTGCTTCTACTGATTGCCCCAGAGATTTCCCAATGAGAGAACAAGTTTTCTATTCATTTTTGGACATGGGGACACCCAGGTCATGGAAAGTTATATAAATTCTTAGTATATGTGATATAAACCTGGAGACTTGAATTTCTCACAGGAAGAGTTTTTTTACTCTTACACAGAACCTACTGCATGAGTCTGATTGAGCAAGATCTTTTAATTCCATAGTGCTTCAAACAGGTCCTAGGGCAGGGATGTGAGCCTTTTAGAGACCAAGTGCCTAAACTGCAACCCAAAACCCACTTTTTCATCACAGAGTACCAACACTGAATACTGAGATTTTAGCTTAGAAAAAACAACTATTACATTAACCTCTTTTGTCTTAAAAAGAAAAACAGTAACAGAGCCTTCAATGATACAGCTTTTTATTAAAGATAAAAGTTTCCATTTGACATGCTTTTGCACAATTAATGCCACCTTTACTGGGGTAAGCATGCTGATCATTTGTCAAACCTTCACTGGGGTGACTTGGCTCACGTACTGACAGTGAGGGCTCTGTGTGCACGTGTGCCATAGATTTGCCACGACTGTCCTAGGGGCTGTCTCCTTACTTAAGGGATGTTGTCCCTACTCTGCTAGTTCTAGTTGCTCCCCCTACTCCTTCTTTTCTTCCTCCTATTTTATTGGCTCTGACTTGCAAACTTACTATTTTGTCTTTAAATTACTTCCAGTTGCTATCACTTAGGAATTTCTTTCTCTATTTCCAGCTCAGTGTGCATTGAAATTTTTCTTTTCTCTTTAAATTTTTCAGAATTTCTCTCTGTAATGCAGCAGAGCAGCAGATATCAACATGAGCTCATTCTGAGGGTTACATGATTTCAGACATAACTGCTGATTTTGTTTCCTGTGCCTCTCATTGGAATGGGGCTTTCTTGAGGCAAAAAATTATGACCACATTTTCCTTGGTCCTGAGTTCCTAGCTCAGTACCAGGAACAATGTATGTTAAATGACATAAGGTGGTTACAAAAGGTTTTCCTACATTTACAGTATTTCCCCATCTTCAGGAAGAATAATTCCTCCATCATACTAACCATAAAGATAATCTATTATTCTTAAAGTTATAGATTCGGAACATGTGCCATTATGATGGCTTTGTGAGTCCATCTTTTCCCTTAATATTGTAATGTGTTTATGGAGCAACACAGCACAGCAGGCTTTGGGGATATGAAAGACAAGGCTCATACTTAGCCTGTGGTTTTGTCGGAGAGGATGTGGAATTTATAAGTATCACATGATTCCACAGACAACATTCTGTTTGCCATGATTTTGTTCCTTGAGAGTTCTGTGTACCTTTGGAAGAAAGTATTTAAAGGCCTGGAGCTAAGACTCCAGGGAGCATGAGAGTCCAAAAACTGCTCTAAGGTCTGGGGATTTAGCTCAGGGGCACCATGCCTGTCTTGCAAGTGAAAGGTCCTGAGTTTGGTCCCTGGTACCAGAAAAAAAAAAACTGCTCCAAGGCAGATGAGCCTAGAATTTTTCTGGCTGAGCCAGAGGGAAGAAGGAAGCACAGCAGTGGCAATAAGAGAATGGAGGCTTCATGCTTCCTGATGTCTCCAGGATGGTGCCATATTCTGGAGCTTGTACATAGTGTAATTAAAAAACAAAAAAGCATTTGACAGGCTGCCATTCCACACTCCTAGGGCAGAGAAGGTGAGCCAGTGCCAGCACCCGGAAGGAGGCTCCCCCGCTGCCATTCCACGTTCCTAGGGCAGAGAAGCTGAGCCAGTCCCAGCACTCAGAAAGAGGCTCCCCCACCACCATTCCACATTCCTAGAGCAGAGAGTGTGAGCCAGTCCCAGCACCCAGAAGGAGGCTCCCCCACTGCCATTCCACGCTCCTAGGGGAGAGAAGGTGAGCCCTGTGGGTGCCAGAAGCCCCCCCCCCAGTGGAAATGAGAAGACATGTAAACAAGCCTCAAAAACACACTTCCAGATCACCTACAGCAACCCCAAAGGGAAACAAGATGGAACAATCTGATACTCAACCACCTGGACTCTCTGAACTGGCAACAAAAGAGGATCTGGGAAAAATGAAATCAGAAATAATTACTCAGATAACAGCAAAGATTGTGTTCATAGTGCAAGACATGATTAATAAATCTAGAGAGGACACAGATAAAAAAAATAGAGGATCTGAGGAACATGATGAAATCCCAACATAGGAAACAAATGGAATCCATAAAGCAGATGCAAACAAATTTCCAGGAGATTAAAAACTCCATCAAAAGTCTGCACAGCAAAATGAACCAATGTGAGGATAGAATTTCAGATATAGAAGATCAGATTGCAATTAGTGACCAGGAAAAGAAAAATTGCTTTAAAATTTTAAGGGAACACGAGAAATCAATCCAGAAGCTTCTAGACAATGCAATGAAGAATAACATAAGACTGATTGGAGTCAATGAAGAAATAGGAGAGAGTGCAGATGACATAAAAAAACTTCTGTTCACAGAAGTGATGGCAGAAAACTTCCCAAGCAGGGAAAAGAACTTGACATACAGATAAGTGAGCCATATAGGACTCCAGCTAGCCTTCATCAAAAAAAATCTACACATAGGCATATAATAGTTAGGATTCCAGAAACCAAACAGAAGAACAAAATTCTACAAGCAGTGAGAGAAAAGAAACAAATCACATACAAAGGAAAGTCCATCAGAATCAAAGCAGACTTCTCAATGCAAACCCTCAAGGCAAGAAGAGATGGAGTGATGTATTGCAAGCCCTGAAGCAAGACAGCCTCCAACCCAGATTGATGTACCCTGCAAAACTATCTTTCAAAATGGATGGAGAAATAAGATACTTTCATGATAAAGAGCACCTCAGGAACTTCATGAAGACCAAACTAGCACTCCAAAAAATTTTAGACAATATCCTTGGACAAAACAATGAGGATCACAATCCCAGGAAGCCCAGCAGAATGAATCCACTGGGCGTGACAAATTAAACACAAAGGGGGAGAATCCAACAAAAACAAAAAGTCATGACAAGGCTTTTAAAACTTTTAACTTCATCTCCCTAATGAGTGTATAATTCAATCTTGTTATTGTACTGATTAATATTTTTCTGATTCTATTGTTGCACACATTTCCTTGTGCTGTACTGGCTATTTATCATCTTCTTGTGTCTACTTTTTAATTGGGTTGGCTTTTAATGAGCTGTAAGAGTTCTTTATATATTCTGGTCATAGGTTATAATCATTGTAAATATGGTCTGTTTAAGGATTACTTTTCATTTTAATGATGTCATTTAAAGTTCTAAATTTTGATGGAATCTCGTTTATCAATTTTTTTCTTTTATACATCATGTTTTTTGTATCCTAGGAAGTTCTTGCCTACCCTAAATTCATAAACATTTTCCCTTATCATTTCTTCTTAAAGCTTTATACTTTTAGGCTTTCATAGATCCTTTCAAGTTATTTTTATGTGTGGAAATAAAGGGTTGAGTTTAATTTTTTACATATGGATACCAGGTGTTCTAGTGCCATTTGCTGAAAACACTGTCTTTTCCTCTGTTCTTGAATTGAGTTTATATTCTATAAAATGTTAATATTAAATAATCTTTCAAAACTCAGTGGACCATATATGTGTGGTTCTATTTGTAGATTCTCTGTTTTATTCCAATGATCTATATGTCTTTCCTTACACCAACACTGCCTTGATTACTGTAGCTTTAGAAGAAGTCTTAAAATTAGGTACTAAACGTCTTCCAACACTGTTTTTGTTTTTGTTTTTGCTTTTCTAGGTCCTTTGTACTCCTACATAACTTTTAAATTTCAATATCCTATTCTTCATTTATAGCAAGTATACACGGACCTGAATTTTTATATATACGTTGTGTTTTCTAATCTTGCTAAATTCAAATACAAGTTCTAGGGGCTCCTCGAGATTTCTTAGTATTTTTTCTGTAGATGATCATTTCATCTATATATAAAGATTTTGCTTCTACCTTGCCAATCCTATCCTAATTGTGTCATTTTATTGCCAGACTATTTTGGTGGGGCTTAAGTTTCAAAGTTTAATGGACAGATGAAGAGTAAGCATATCTGCCCTTGTTCCCCACCTCACGGAGAAAACATTGTATCTTCTCCATTCATATAAGGCATTCTCACTGGAAGTATGGAGTACATGTATTTAATCTGTTGAGAAGGTTCTGTTCTATTTCTAGTCTCCTGATAGCTTTTACCATGAACAGCTGTAGAATTTAGTCCAATACTTTTTCTCCAACTAGTGACAGGATCATATGGCTTTTTCCTTTCCTCTGTTAAAATGATGACTTTTGGGGGTGGATCTTCCAATGCTGAACCAACACTGCCATCCCTATAATAAAACCACTTTCTACATACTGCCAGATCTGACTTCTAATAGTTTGTTTCATTAAACAAATTTCTATCTATGTTCATACTTTTTTCTTCTATTATCTTTATCCAGGTTTAGGATTAGCACAATGTTGAGTTCCTAAAATGAGGGGAGAAGTGTTCCTTTTTTTTCTGCTTTTAATGTTTGATATAATTTATCAGTTAAAATGTATATGAGCCTGTTGTTGTCATATAGGTAGGTTTTCAAGCTAAGAATATACTTTCTTTAATAGGTGCTATTCAAATTTTATATTTCCTCCAGAGTTAGTTTCCTTAATTTGTCTTCCAAGGTACTTCTTAGAAGTTGTCAAATTTATTTCAAAACAGATTTTTGTAATATGCTTTCTATATCCTCTTAAATTCTGTAAAATCTGTGGTAATGTCTCCTAGGTCTTGATATTTTAATTTTAAAAATGTATAATTGATATTGTTTAATAGGAAGAAAAGGTCTAAAGGAGCAGGGGAAGTGGGAAGGGTAGGGGAAAGGAAAGAAGAGAAAAGAAAAAAATATGAGAAAAGGAAAAAAATGGAAACAAAATCTTTGCAAATAGGGAAGGGTAGAGGGTGTGAAGGGAGGGCAGGGGAAGAGGAAAAAAAATAAGAACCAAGATACTCATGTAATGGTACAAGATCCCAATGATGTATGTAAATGTATTTTATACCAAAAATGTACCAATAAACTTAATGGGGAAAGAAAAAGCATTTGACAGAAGTACATTGAGATACTATGGAATCTGTAATTATGGTATGATATTTAACAAAATTTTCCAGAAATTGATAAAGCTGAAGCACAAAAGAAAGAAAGAAAAAGGAAAGAAAGTTACGGTATTGAACTTTTGAGTGGCATAAAATTTAACTGAATGTAATATATATGTGTATATATAGATATATAGATCTAGAGATACAGAGAGCGAGCCTAATATCTAATCATATACTTTATCTCTTTGAGTACAAATGGCATATTGAAAAATAACCATTACTAAACCATAAAGTCAATCTCAACAACTGTAAAATAATTGATTTTATTCAGACTATTTTCTTTCATTACAGTGGTAAATGATAGCAACATAGTCCCTGGCTATGTGCCCCATGTATTTGGAACCTAATAAAGCAGGCTTTTTAATTATGAATGGTCACCTAGGGATCACAAATGAAATAATAAAATACTTGGGACCAAGTGTTCTGTTTCATATTTAAATGTCCCCTGGAAGTCTCCTATGTTTGGAGTGGGGCCTACTCGCAGGAGGCAGGCCACTGGAGGTGATGTGGAAAGGTGTACTTGTGCCCCCAGCTCCTTCCTTCACTCTCTACATCCTGGTTGCCATGAGTTGAGCAGCTTTCCTCTACCATGCTCTTCTGCTGTGATACGTCTGCATGCAGTCAGCCAACCATGGACTAAATCCCTGAGCCAAAATGAACCTGTTTTTGTTTAAGTTTCAGGTGTTGGATATTTTGTGCAGCAGTGGGCAAGTGACTAATACCAAAATTAATACCAAAGTGCGGTCGTTGCTGTGACTATATCTGTCCATGGGGTTCAGAAACTTTGCAGGAAGAGTTTGGAAAGCTTTGGAGATGTGAGCTAGAGAAGCATTTGAATGCTATAAACAGAGCTTGATGGGTGATTCTAATCTCAGCTCAAAAGACCAGAATGCTGAGAGGGATGTGGACAGTAAAGGCCAAATTCAGCAGGTCTCAGTTGAGAACAAGGACCCTAGAGACTATGTGTGTTACATACACCCTGGCTGAACATTTCTCTTCATTTTGCCCATGTCTTGAGATTTTGTGGTTGAAGGAAATTTCAAGGTACCCAAATATTCAGGTTGTGCCATGGGTATTGTTGGTTGCTTTTAGCCATGTCTACAATGAGAAATAGGGAAAAAAAACAGAGCCAAAAGATGAAAAGTTTCCAGTTTTGTCAGAAAGAAAGCACCTACAAAGTTGGGGCAGAGAAGAACATGGTTACTGAAAATACTAGCATTAAAAAGAAACAAGTATAGCCTCTTTAATAAATGGTGCTGGAAAAATTGGGTTTCAACTTCCCAAAGATTAAAACTAGACCTATAGGCCTGGGGATTTAGCTCAGTGGTTTCACCGCCTGCTGCACAAGCACAAGGACCCGAGTTCGATTCCTGGTACCCCCCTCCAAAAAAACTGGACCTATATCTCTCACCATGCACTAAACTAAAATTGAAATGGATTAAAGATCTAAATATTAAAACAGAAACACTAAACTGGCTGGAAGAGAGGTTAGGTAGAACTCTTGAAGACATTGGAGTAGGAAAAGATTTCATGAACAAAACCTTAGTCACACATGAACTAGTACAAAGAATCAACAATTGGGTTCTGCTCTTATTAAACAGATTCTGCACAGCAAGAGAAACCACCAACAGAGTGAAGAGACAACCCACAATGTGGGAAAAAATTTTTACCAGCTGTTCCTCAAACAAAGGTCTACTATCTAGAATATAAAAAGAACATAAAAAAATCAGACCTCCCAAATTTAAAGACCCAATCCAAAAATGGGCATCTGAAACGAACAGACATTTCTCAGACAAAGAAGTAGAAACAGCAAATAAATATATGAAAAAATGTTCAACATCACTAGTCATTCAAGAGATGAAAATGAAAACAATGCTGAGATTCCACCTCGCCCCAGAAAGAATGGCTGCTTCCAAGAAATCAACCAATAACAAATGTTGGTGGGGAGAACCCTTCTCCACTGTTGGTGGGAATGTAGATTTACACAACCACTGTGGAAATCAGTATGGAGTACCTCAAAAAACTAGGATTAGAGCTTCCATTTAACCCAGCTATTCCTCTGCTGGGTATCTTCCCAAAAGAATTAAAAGAATCATACCACAGCGATATATGTGCACCCATGTCCATAGCAGCACAGTTTGTGATAGCTAAAACTTGTAAACAGCCCAATTGCCTATCAGCTGGAGACTGGATAAAGAATATGTGTTTCTTTTTAATAAAATGAAGTACTAGCCAACCATAAAGAATGAGAAACCAGAGACATTTATAGGTAAATGGATGCACATTGAGGCCATACTCTTAAGTGAAATAAATAGGATACACATATGGAAATACCAAATAGTTTCTCTGGTGTGAGAAACTGAAAGTGTAAATAAGGATCAAAATGTATAATAGATAATGTGAAATAGGAAGAAAAGGTGCAAAAGAGAAGGGGAAGAGGGAGGGGTAGGGGAAAGAAAAGAAGGGAAAGGAAAAATTATGAGAAAAGGAAAAAACAGAAACAAAGTCTTTGTAAACCGGGAATGGTGGAGGGATTTAAGGGAGGGCAAGGGAATGGGGAGAAAAACAAGAACCAAGATATATCGTGTAAAGGGGCAAGTTCCCAATGATGAATATCATCACATTGTATACCTAAAATGTTCTAATAAACTTAATGAATAATAAAAAGAAACCAAGTACTTTACATCAGAACAATATGAAAAATGGCTTGAAGGAATCCAAGACCTCATCTTTTACAGACTCAAGAGTGCAAAAGAATAAACACCTTACAATTATTTTGCTTTGAGAAGAGAGCCTCAGCATGCCCTGCTCATTCAGGGCCACAGAGGGGAGTATTTCCCCAAGTTCAGTTGTCTAGGCACTCTGGGACCACTGCAATTATAAGCCAAGGGGGCCCAGATACTACTCAAGTTGTAAGTAGACCTTGGAATCATCCATATAGTTCTGACTTTATGGGAATGCAAAATTCAAGAGTTGAGGAGGGTCATGGAAGCTACCACCCATATTTTAGGAGCTGGCCTGGGAGGCCAGGCAGTATGCTCCAGAGAGGGTAGCTGTCAGAGTGAAGCCAAAGGAGCAGTAGAGATCCCAGGAAGTTAGAAATGCCAGTAATGTAGAATGTCTACTAAGAAAAAATTGTGACTTAGAAGGATATATTCTTGACCTTTGCTTCATTCTCTGCTTCCTAGTCACCATGGTATGAGCAGCTTTCCTTCACCATCCATTTTTACTATCCTGTTTCTCCCTTGGAGCCAGATGACCATGGACTGAACTCACTAAAACTGTGAGCTAAATTAAACCTCTTCCTCTTTAAGTTACAGATGTTTGGTATTTTGTCTCAGTGATGGGAAAGCTGACTAACACACAAAATGACAAGGAAGACAATATATACTACAATTTGTGAGATGCAGCTAAAGGTGTCCTCAGAGAAGATTATTGCCTCAAAAGGAAGGTTGAAAATGGTGTTGACCTCTAGCAATCAGAAAGAACTATAGCATCAAAATGCAATACAGTGTAAAATAGATGCATACAGGACAGAAGAGGACCATCTAAATTTCTTGGAGGGCAGTGGGGTCAGGAAATTCTCCCATGAGGATATGGTAGAGTTAGAAAACTGACCATGGTAAAGGGAGGGAAGTCTAGACAGAAAGGAGCATACTGGCCACTTCAGTGCCTTGTGAGAGTCTGACAAGTGTTGAAAACTATAACTAGCTCAGTGTAATTACATTCAAGGAGACAGATGAGGATGTGATATGAGATGCTAAAATCACGATACTTGTGAACAAAAGACTTGTTTTCTCAGCCATGACTTCTTCAGTCATACTAAGGAATTTTAACTATCTTCTGAAGGTCAGAAGGAATTAAGGATTTAAGCAGAATTTAAGTACATACACATTTTAAGCAGGACAACCTAAGTAGATGTTGGTTCTGCAGGACACAAAATGTTCATCCATTCTGCTTATTGAATACCTATTTTTGGCCTACAGCCTAGGCTAGATACAAAATGAACTGCCTGCAGGCCATCTTAACAATCCAGATGAAAAATGACAAAGCTTGCAGTAGGCCAGTAACAGGGACACTGTCTCCCTGTAGGGAGTGCATAAGAAGAATCCTGTATTTCAAAGCTTTGCAGAGCTCCCTATTTCATTCCTATGTCCTGTCCTGGGCAATAGCTAGTGCTAGATAGTGCAATTCTAGGGAACAAAATATTGTGTAGAAGACAGGAGTGGACTAAGGTGTGACCCCAGGATGTCAGGGTGTGGAAGTATAGCGCTCTTAGGGGATGGGTGACTCCAGTTCCCTCATAGGGTTGGGTGGCATCCCCTCCATAGGAGCTCTCTGCTGAACATTTTGAGTGTTCTGAGTGTTCTGATACCGCAAAGAGGATACCTCCGTGCCATGTAATCTTAAATTGTGTGAGAATATGATGCCATGTGATTAAAGAGAAATGACAAAGTCTTGCCCAGTATCATAGCTTACATATGAAGTATCTCCAGAGTTTCATGTACTGAGTGCTTGATCCCTAGTGGAATGGTGTTCAGACATGGGGCCAGAGAAATGATTGGATGCTGATGATGCTAATCCCATTAATATATTAATCCATTCATAACTTTATGGCTGGATGGGCTTTTAGGAGATGGGGCAAGTTGGAGGAAGTAGGTCACTGGAGGGTGTGCCTTTGCAGGGTATATTGTGACAATGGGCCCTTCCTCTCTGGCTTTTGGTCACAGTGCTTCCCAGATGCTATGAAGTGAGCAGCTTTCCTCCACCATATCCTTTTTCATCATGATGTTTATACCTTGACATGGGCCTAAAAGCAATGAAGCCAGCTGACCATAGACTGAAACCTCTGAAACCATAAGTCAAAATAAACCTTCCCTCTTTTGTTTTTCTTAAGGCATTTGGTCACAGCAACAAAAAGCTGCCAGACACATCAAGAGTCCTTATCCATTTGCTTAAGAAACGTAATATTGAATAATATCTGGGGAAAAGGCTTCCTGTATAAACCTCATCACTAATAGCCTAAAAAATGAAATCAAATCCCCACTATTTCTATCCTTAGAACAGGATAGTGAGTGAGTACCTTCTCTGTCTCTGGAAAGTTTGAGCCATACAGGTTACCATGTCAAACAAACCCCTGGGCCCAGGGTTCCTAGATGAACTTGTCCCATCCCAAAGCCCTGCAACATAGAGTTGACTCCAGCAACATTTCTGTGCTAGGTGCAAGATCCCATCAGCAGAGGGAAATAACAGCAATTGCTCTCTCTCTGTTCCCACCAGGAAGTAAACACTCCATGATGCAATTTGTGTGAAGAGAAGATTACCTTTAATTGAAGGGCTGGGATAAAAATAGCTCTAATCTGTAAACATAGTAGTTGCAGCCTGCTGGAGACACACACCTGGAACATATAGAGCTACAGGTTCTCTGCTTATGCAGGTTAGGGGCCACCCACACCCCACCTGGAGGTGATCTCACCCCCACTTCCGGAGCTGTGATGGTGGGCAATGGTGCCCCTGAGGCTCATGGGTAGCCCCAGCCAGCCCCTAGGCACAGTCTAGAAACATAGTTTCTCACTTTCTCCTAGATCTATGAGAAGTAAGTATTCAATAGTCCAAGCTGGGGCGGGAAAGAGATGATCTGTTTCATTTCATCACAGGTGTCCCTCCCACAGGGCATCTGGGGACCCAGCTGTCCTGGACACTCTTTCTGTTGTATCTGCAGGGGCCCCCAGCCAAGTCCTGCTTCACTATATCCTCAAAGAAATAACTGAGTCAGACACCTCGACAGAGGCAGCAGGGGGATTTCTTCACTGCAACACAGGGTTCATGATTCTCAGGGGCCATTGCTTTAGGTAGCAAATTCTGTGTCAGGGCATCCATTATGCATCTCTTGCTCACTGTTGGTTGGTTGTTGTGTTGTGTTTTAATGTGCACTAGGGAATAAAGAGCACCTGGTTGTTGGATCCTAGCAGCCTGGACACTTACTTCTGCCCTGGCATAAGTGACTCTGGCCCTGACATATGTGAGATGCTGACTTCAACACACAAATGCACACTCATGCTCACAACAACGAGCACACGGACAGCTATCCTCTTGTGAAAGGTTTATTAAGTAGCTACTGATAAAGGCCTCTTTCTAGGAAGCCACTTGACAAAAATCTGGCATTTGGGTGACCTTTTCAACTAAACCACTGCAAAGGAGAAGAATATGTAAATAAGTAGAACTGTAGCTTGTTTTGGCTGAGAAGATGAAGGTTGCTGCTGCTATTATTTTCTCAGATGAGTGAGGGAGGAGTCCTCCTATTTAAATACAACTAAAGAAATACTTTGAAGACAAAGAATAGGGGGTGATATTTGGACTGAAAGGAGAACATAACTGGGAATATTGTGAAGAAGGTGGGACTTGAAGGAAGGGGAAGTGGAGCAATAGAACTGTGACAAGACCCTCAAGAAGCTCTGCCAAGGTACACTTTAATGCAACAACTTTGGAGTCAGAGACTGCCTTCAGGCAAAGGATTGCCCTGAGAGTTCACCTCAGGTGATTGTGCAGGGGCTTAGTGACACAGTGAAGGAACAGAAGCCATGATCAGGTTATGTTTTGTTTTTAAAATTTAAAATAACTTGAACTTGTGGTGATCTTCCTGCCTCAGCCTCCCAAATGCAAGTGTTACAGGCGAGCGAATTCGAACTATACAGATGCACTACACTCTGAGCCAGAATTGAGTCCGTTTTTATTAAAGCCAGTGTCTGAGAGGGGGCTAGTGCCTGGAAATAACTCTTAGTACTGAGAAGCAGTTTGATTTCTCCTTTTAAACTCTGCTTTCAGTGAGGGCTCAAGGGGAGAGCAAGTGGAATTTTATAGAAGCAGAACCATACCAGGTTAGTGGGGGCAAGAGGAAGTTTCAAAGACTAGGTGAGCTACAAAACATCCTGCAACTGCAGCAAGTTTTCTGCCAAACACGGTGTGGGTCTTGGGTGCTTTGTCCAAGCATAAGCACACAACGGTGGTGAGGCTCAAGATGGAGTCGGGTTGGTTAGCACACTAGGATTGCAGGTGTGTGCCACTACAAGTTGTCTACTTTTTGTTTGGGTCTTTTATTTGGGGGACCTAATGTTTTTATTTCTTTATATATTCTAGATGTTAGCTCTCTGTCTGAGGAATAGCTGGCAATATTTTTCCCCGTTCTATAGGTTGTCTGTTCACCCTGGTAACCAAGCTATTTAATTTGATATGATCCCACTTGTTGATTCTTGGTAATATTTCTTGCGCCATTCATCTGTTGATGGACAAGTAGGCTGCTTCCAAGATTTAGCTATTATGAATTGTGCTGCTCACTTTATAGCTTTAATCACCTACTGTAACTCATCATGATAACCCCAATCATGTCAGTGTACACAAGCAAATATGTTTTCTTAATAGGTTCTAGATAGATCCAGTCCATCCCCCAATTTTTCTTTTCTGAGACAGGGTCTCACTGTATAGTTCAGGCTGGCCTTGTACTCACTATGTCACCCACGCTGGCCTTGAACTTGGGGCAATCCTGCTGCCTCAGTCTCCTGAGTGCTGGGGTTACAGCCGAGCACCACCACGCCTGACTCTTTCTGTTTTTTTTTTTTAATGGTAGTCATGTTTGGCAATTTTATCAGCACCATTTATTTAAATTCCTTCAAACTACCAAGTGAAATTTTCCTTGTGAAATGTAAATGACAAGGTATGGAGAGGACCAGGGATTTAGCTCAGTGCTGCCATGCCTGCCTCGAAAGTACAGGGTCCTGAGTTTGAGCCCCAGTGGGGCGAGGGGAAGGCACGGAGAGGCACACCTTTGATTTAATTTACCTCTCCTGCAGATAAGCTTTTTATAGGCTCTCATTGAATTTAAAACGGGTTACTTCTATATTAAATAACTTATAGGAAACTATTTTTTTTCTTTCACTATGTGTTTTTCTATTCATTACCTGACTTGAGTTAAAACAATAATCTTCTTTCACAAATATATAGCTATTGAGAGTAACCCAAGAGTTGGAAAAGCATTGTTTTTTTTAAGCAAAACATTTATTGTTACATTTGAGATATACGTAATGATAACATTCATCATAGGGAATTTGCTCTTGTACTTGATATATCTTGCCTCTTCTTTTTTCCCATTTCCCCTTCCACTCGAGCCCCCTCTCTTCCCCATATCCAAAAGCTTTGTTTCCATTTTTCCTCCTATTTTAACTTTTTTTCTTGTCCCTTTCTTGCTTCCACCCCCCTTCCTTGTTCTCCTTCCCATTTTAACATTTTCTTTCCATTTCCCAATATCTACTATACATTTTAGTCCTTATTTTCATTTTCAGTTCTCACACGGGAGAAAAAATGCAGTATTTAAACATATGTGTCTGATTTATTTCACTTAAAAGTATGATCTCAAGATGCATCCATTTACCTAGAAATATCTCAAACTCATCCTTCTTTATGGCAGAGTAGTACTCCACTGTATAACTAAAACACATCTTCTTTATCCACTTGTCAGTTGATGGGCGTTTGGGCTGTTTCCAAGATTTAGCTATTACAAATTGTGCTGCTATAAACATGGATGTGCATATATTGCTGTGGTATGATGTTTTTGATTCTTTTGGAAAGATATCAAGAAGGGGAAGAGCTGGGTGAAATGGAACCTCTAGTTTTAGGTTTTTGAGGAATCTCCAGACTGATTTCCACAGTGGTTGCACCACTCTGCACTCCCACCAACAGTGGAGAAGGGTTCCCTTTTCTCCATAGCCTTTTCAGCGTTTGTTATTGTTTGATTTCTTGATAGCAACCATTCTTTCTGGGGTGAGATGGAATCTCAGAGTTATTTTAATTTACATTTCTTGAATGACCAGTGATGTTGAATATTTTTTCATGTAGTTATTTGGTGTTTCTACTTCTTCATCTGAGGAATGTCTATTCATTTCAGATGTCCATTTTTGGATTGGGTCTTTAAATTTGGGAGGGTCTGATTTTTTTTTTTTTTAGTTCTTTATATATTCTAGATATTAGTCCTCTGACTGAGGAATAATTGGTAAAATTTTTTCCCACACTGTGAGTTGTCTCTACTCTGTTGGTGGTTTCTCTTTCTGTACAAAAGCTTTTTAATAAGATGAGATCCCAGTTGTTGATTCCTTGTGATAGTTCCTGTGCAACTGGGGTTTTGTTCATAAAGTCTGTGTACACCAGTGTCTTTGAGAGTTCTACCTATTCTATCTTCCAGTAGATTAAGTGTTTCTTTTTTAATATTTGGATCTTTGATCCATTTCAATTTTAGTTTAATGCATAGTGAAAGGTATGGGTCTAGTTTTCAATCTTAGGCATGTGGAAAGCCAGTTTTTCCAGTACCATTTATTAAAGAGGCTATCTGTCTTCCAGTGAAGGTATTTGGCTCCTTTGTCAAAGATGAGGTGGCTGAGTATGTCTGGAGTTGTTTCTGCATCTTCTAATCTATTTCATTGATCCTCAGGTCTGGTGTTTTGTTTTTGTCAGTACCATGCTGTTTTTGTCACAGTAGCTTTGTAGTATAGTTTCAAGTCAGAGATTGTGATACCCCTTGCCTTGCCTTTGTTGCCCAGAATTGCCTTTGCTATTCCAAGTCTCTTCTCACTCCAAATGAATTTTAGGATTGGTTTTTCTAATTCTGTGAGACATGCTGTTGGAATTTTAATTGGGATTGCATTAAATCTGTATAACAATTTTGGAAGTATGGCCATTTCCACTATATTAGTTCTTCCTACCCAAGAACAAGGGATATTGTTCCATTTTCTGATATCTTCTTTAATCTCCTTTTTCATAGTAGTGTAGTTTTCAATGTAGAAGTCTTTTACTTTCTTTGTTAGATTAATTCCTAGGTATTTCATTTTTTGGGAAGCTATTGTAATAGGTGTTATTTCCCTAATTTCTCTCTCAGTGAGTTTGTTATTAGTGTACAGGAATGCTGTTGATTTTTGAATGTTGACTTTGTATGTAGCTACACTATTGAATTTGGTTATTAAATCTAGAAGTCTTTTGGTGGAGCTTTTGGCATCTTTTATGTAGAGTATCATGTCATCCACAAATAATGATAGTTTAATTCTTCCTTTCCTCTCCTTATTCCTTTTATTCTTTCTATTGTCTAATAGCTCTGGCTGATGTTTCAAGAACTACATTGAATAAGAGTGGTGACAGTGGATATCCTTGTCTTGTTTCTGATTTTGGAGTGAAAAGAAACTATCAATTATGATATATAAATGGTACTTAGATTTTCAAAATAGAAAATTTATAAGTAGACATGAAACAGATACAAACAATTCACTAGAAATAACATTTCTCCATGAATCTAAATGGAGTGACGTGGGGTCCTGGTTGTCAGTAGAAAGCAAAGTGTATCTGCCGTGACAAGAAAAGTCTCATGAGAGGATACTGGAGGCTGCTGCTGAGAATGTGCAGATCTGGTGCAGACACTGCTGCTTACACATGCTGATTGGAGCTGTCAGTGTGGTGCCACAAACAATCACAAAAAGACAAGATTTCTAATTCTCCACTGGTCTGCACTGATCAACATACACTAAAATTCAACATAGGTTACGCAAGAAGCTAAGAATAAAAATGATTAGAATGATGCGGTTTCCTTCCTACCCTGTGGTCAGCTGAATTTTGTGGAAGTTGTTGCAGCAACTCATTTTCATCCTTCTGTTTCTTGGTCAGGTTTTCAGGCTTATCTTTGCTTTAATTCCAGAGTCATGTCTTGGTTTTATTTTATAAAGTAATTTTGCTTTTTTTCTGCCTACACATTCTTCAGCTTCTTATACTCTCTCTTGGAGTATAAGTTTATTCTCTTTCTTCCAAAAGACTTTAAAGTCAGAGCTGAATTCATGCCAGATACTGAAGAAAACATTTGGGTATACCTCCTTCTCCAATTTTTGATTTCATGAAGAAATAGGCTATAGTCTCCAAAAAGCATTTACAAGTCTCTGTCAGTGAAGTTTCCTCTGCCTCCTGGTCAATTTTAGCTTGAATAATAAATCACTCCATATTTTCTTTGAAAAGCTGCATGTGCTCTTTGGAGGAGACCTGGTACACTTTCCCAGCTTCAATCTCACAGGCTTTCAAGTCCTTCTTTAGTTTTCTGAGATCTTTTTGAAAACCTTCAAATTTCATCTGTGAGGCTTGAAAAAGGTCCTGTGGTTCTGGCGGTAGAAAGACACGTTGTTCTTTTTCAGCATCCTCATCAAAATTTTGAAGATAATATGAAATAATATAGGACAAAAGGCTTCTGCTGTTGTCACTGCTTTTGACATCTTTCAGCTTAGGGAGAATGTCTAATCCAAAGCCATCCATCTGACCCTGAGTCTTATTCCCACCATTCATATAGTTGCCAAAAACCCAGAACCTACATAAACCCTGGGCCATTTTGTAATGTCTCACACAATTTCTGTAGCAATTCCAGTCTGCAATGGCTTGAGCAAATGCTTTCTGAAAACGTGGATTAGAACTGTATGCAAAAGTCTCACTCTGTAAAGTTGGAGATTAGTGACAGTTCATAAAGGAACTGTTTAGGTTTGTCCAGAGACTTGGCATTTTCTTTGTCTTTAGAGGATTGGGCATGCTTTTCATTTTTTTTTTCCAGTTCATCTGACTGCATTCTCTTCTCATAGAGAGCTTGAAGTTTCTCCAGGTCAACCACGGAATTATCCAAGTTCAAAACAGCATGTTGTATGTCTTTCATATCTAAATGAAGACTTGACATTAATATTCCAACTGCTTGTGATCTTTTTTTGCTTAATAACTTGACAACCTATTGTTTGGCCTTTGTCTTTGAGATGGTATCAGAACTAGGCTTTTTTCTCTCCTTTACAGCAGTTTTAGAAAACAACTCCTCTAATCCATGACAATCTATGGATGGTTCTTCAATTTTTTTCCCAAGTAAGTGAAAGACTGGAGTCTCTGGCAATGGAGGAGGTGGAGAACCTCAACTCCAGGAAAGGGAGGGGGAGAGTCTTTTTAAAGAAAACAGTTACACCAAGAGAATAAACACACAGTGCCATAAAACTCCATTTGCTTCTCAGTCCTCCTCCCTTTCTGGCTGAAGCTCTTTTTCCTTACTAAGTCTCTCCAGGAATATTGTAACCATTTTGCAGATCTGAACCAAAATAATGGGAAAGGGAAGGGACACAGGCAGCAGATATTTATCGAGCACCTCCTATATTTCAAGCATTAACCTCACATAATCCTTCCACTGATGCGAGTATTACTATCCCTGTTTCATAGACAAGGAGTACAAGGCTTGGAGAATTAAATAATTTTCCCAATGTACAAAGAGCAGATTTGTGTAGTCTGCTTAGAGGTGAGTCTCATAGGAAACCCACTCTTGTCACTTGATTTGCACTTTGTGTTTGTATTGAATGGCATTGCAAATGCTTTTGCTTAAATTCAGCACAAGCAGATTTAGTTCCCAGAGCTCTTTTATAAAATATACCTTTCCCTACTAAGCCATACATTAGAAATAAACATGCTTAGATGGGTAATGCTATGATAGAGTCATAAACTTCACAGCTCTGCTCACTGAATGCCTCCAGGGCTTTGCTTCTGGCCTCAGTTAGCTTGGATTCCCTTCTGATTGGGGTCAGAACTCTCCAAAGAACAATGAAATCCTAGAGAGATAAAGACCACATCACAGCCACATGTGTAACCTACTACCCTTTCATTCCAGGATGTAAAGACATGTGGAATCCATCTGTGGAGGAGAATCAATGTTTTACAGTGATGCACCTGTCATTTTCCTAGAAACCTCTGATCCTCATAGAATATTCATCAAGACTTTCTTTTAAATCTCACTTAGTTTTAAATGATTCCCTAAAATAGGAAACCATTTAACAGAAAGAACCATTTCATAATGCAAACACGGAAAATCCAGCAGAAGAAAAAAGGTATTGCTTTCTGAAAAGTGTATTCTGTCCACAGACACCATCTCACATTTCCAAGTAAACAAAATGAATTCTTCAGTTAGATAAATATGCTTGGCCATGTGACCAGGAGTTAAAGAAAATAATAGAGAAAAGAGTGTGGAAAAAAGTCAGTGGGTCTAAGCAGAAATTTTCTTTTTAATTTCTCTATTTTGTGTTTGATGAAGGGAGAGAGTCAACTATCATAAAGTAACTTTTACAAATGTTGACTTATGACTTTGGCACATGATGACCTGAAATGAAAAGAAAGTTTAGGAAAGACAAATCGGATCCTAATAGATCATTGAATTATTTAAAAAATTTTATTTTGCCTTTATGAGATTTTTGGAGAAAGTAATTAATTCATACTTACAAAGGTTCAAACAGTTATAAATAGTAATAAAGAAGCTCATACAGTAATGGAAGTAGAGGCATATCCTTGGCAAAAATCTCACCCTATTTCATGTTTCTTGGCATTTATATATACATTTTATATACATACATATATTTTTCTACTGCTCAGAAAACTAAAACTACTAAGAAAATGTAAGAAAGCTGCAGAGCTGAAGTCCTTATGTTAACTATTGAAAAATCTTAGTTGTTGGGAACTCTAGCATGCTTTACTAATAACTATTCTCAGAATCCTGTTATTATGTTGCTGGATTTTTTTCTATATTAGATACAATACAAGCTTTTTAAAGCATTTTCCATGGTATTAAGTGACACTCTAAATCCTCCTGCCTCCTCAGGTTCAATTTCCGGTTCATTTCCTCCACCTCCTCTGCTTGGCTTCCTAAGCTCCTGTTCTATTTTTCTCTCCTAGCCTTATCATCTCTCAATTTTCAGAATTCAGAACAAAGAATTAGCCTGCTGTTATGTTGGGCATACATACCATTATGATTTGGTCTACTACAGAAACGAGTTATGTTTATTTTAGCAAGCTGTTTCTTTTATGTACAGTATGGTGTATACAGTTTATGACTTGCTAACGTTTTAAGCAGCTTTAGCGTTTTTTCCCTTCATCACATTTAGAATTGGGGGCCTTAAAGACGTGAAAGCAATAATGCTTGCAAGATAAATGGGTGCATCCTTATTTGTAAAATGAGAAACACTCGTTTCCCAAAGTTTGATGGAGTACCTTCTCAGACCTCTACAGTTACAGAAATACACCCCGCCGCGCTCCTGGACACACTTTATTATCCTCCTCCCACCAAGTTCGCTGAAAGAGATTCCATGGGCCGAGTCTAGAGCATCGCTGCATCCGTAGCAACCAGACTAGACCTCGCTTCCTCTGTCACCATGGAGCCGACCCAGCCAGCGGGGCGGTCACTATGGCAACCGGAGGCGGGTCGCCGGGGCTCGGCGTGCTGGGCGCATGCGCGGGCCGGGGAGCCTGGCTGCTCATCCTAGCCTCTTGGTTCGGCTCGACATGGCGCTGAGGCGGCGGCCGCTGCTCCGGCTCCACGCGGGTTTGCGCGACTTCTTCCTGATGCTGCTTTTCAGGGGTGAGTCTAGACGTATCTGCCTCTGGGAGAGCAGGCTGAGGGAAGCCGAACGCGCCCGAGCGGCCAGAGCCGGTCGGGGAGATAGCGGCAACCGCGCGGGACTCCGGAGACTGCGCGTCCTGGGCTGAGGGTCCAGACCGGCTGGCCCTCTAGCGGGCCGTAGGTGGTCCCAGGGGACCCTGGCCGGACCGTGGGGTGGTCCGGAGCGGGCCGGGGCGGGCCGCGGTGACCCGGCGCTGCGCGGCGGGAACTTGCGGAGCCCGGAGCGGGCCGCGAACTCGAGACTACCCCGTGCCGCCCGCAGTCCAGGGCCGCTGCGCGCGCGACTGTGCCTGGACCGAGGACCGAAATGGGCAGAGTCAGCCTTGCTTTGCAGAGGTTGAACAGCAGGACATCAGCCCAAGGCCTTTGTCTGCGGACTGCCCGGGAGACCTGCTCCCAAAGCAGAATCTAGGCACTCTTGGTGGACTTGAGAGTTCTGTTCTCTTGTTTCTTACGGTTTGGAATACTTTCAAAACACTTCTTTCCTTGGTCATTTGGACAGAAGTACTGTAGGCTCCACTTAGTGATACGTACTGTATGTGTGTACAGACATGCACACTGGGCACATTGACACTTATGTCGCATTTAGTCCTTACAACAGCTGTGTCAGTTTTTATTTTTGGTGATGATACTGGAGATTGAACCCAGGGCCTTGGCACTTGGCAGCATCCCCAGCCTTTTTAATTTTTAAATTTTGAGATAGGGTATTGTTAAGTGGCTAAGTTGCACAAGCTGGGCTTCAACTTGCAGCCCTCCCCCCGGGAGCTCCCAGAGTGCTGGGATTCCAGGCACTGCCACTACACCTGTGGAGAGGTGGGTTTTATTAACCTGTTTCAGAGCCCTAGTCTTTTTCCAGCACAGCCTTTGGAGTAAGTATTGTAGTTTCAAAGTTATGTTTATGTAAAGCACTCTCACACTTTCTGCATGACAACTATCCACATGTAACTGACCAGGACCTTTTGCAGTTTCGAGGTCATTTATTCCTTGGTTTTGTTGCCAGCATCATCCTTTGATATTTTTCAGAAAACACAGATTAAAATACCACGGGACTCTTTGGGAATGGGATTGGACAGATTTGGGAAGACAAAGCATTCTTGTGTTTGGTATTCATTCTAGTGGGGTACACAGGACTGTCGGAAGGAAAAGTGAGAGTCTGGCCCAGAAGCTCTGCAGACAGGGCTTGGTGAGAAGGCTGAGTCTGGGCGTAACCATATACTGTGCCTAAAAGTTATTTCCAAAACCATACTTCCCATGGAGAGTACTGGGGAGATACAAGTGACCAAAGGCTAGCCAGGGGACAAGGGTGTCAGGAATGTCCAGCTCCCACTGTGTTGGTCACATGGACTCTGTCCTATTGACAGAAAGGAACAACTCCCTATTGTTGAAAAGATTTGCTCACATGAAAGTTTGCAGTTTTTATTACAGATACATTTGGCAGTTTACTTCAGTAGTGAGTTTCAAGTTGGTAGTTTATTAATAAAAGTAGAAAATGCTAAAGGCTCCACATACCCTTAACCTCTGATTTTGTCCTCCTGATGATATAGGGCTCCAAGTAATCCAAATAAACAAAATAATCCAAATAAGTGAAATATAACTCCCAACCAACCTGCTAGATATCTGAAATGTGAGTTCATATTCTCTAAAATCGAAGAATGAATTCTAGGAACAATGGAGGTTAAAAGTAAGGAATATTTATTGAGGTAAAGACAATTCCTTCCTGAGGGGGATGGGGGAGGGGGACACTGGGGAAAGTGTACAAAAGTGGACAAAGCTATAGTCAATAAGATCCAGTGGAAATAGCAAGATGGGCATGAAGTGGAACAAAACCATGATCAACAAATAAGACTACAAGTACAGTCAGCCAGGTAATAATGATTAAATGGGGATCAAATGGGGAAACAAGTTACATAGCAAGCATACTTAGAATTAACAAGAGTTTCCAGGAAAGGAAATGGGCTAGATTCTGGTCCCCTCTTAAGGTGATTGATGTCTATTTAGAATATCAATCACTGCTTTTCATCTCTAGGGAAAGTATGTAAGTGTAGTGCTTTTTCTTTTTATGATGCTGACCTTTAGTGAATATGTGTCAGTTGTCTTTCCAGAGCTGGCCCTGTCTAACTGCATACAAGATATCTAATTGATTTAGTTGTCTACAGTACTGAGAGGCTAATTCTGTGGCTTTCTTGCTATTAAGGGCTGGAATTTATCTCTACATTTTAGGAGAAAGAATCCTATTTTGCAAACCATTTAATTCACTTTGAAGGGATGTAGCTATCTTTTTTCTTTCTTTTTTTTTTGTACCGGGAATCAAACTTGGGACCTTGCGCTTGCAAGGGAGGTGGCAGCACCACTGAGCTAAATCCCAGGCCCCTCTTTTTTTTTTTTAATAGAAGTTCTTTTCCTGTTTTTTGGTCTATATCCTACACATACTCTAAAGTTTTTTCACAAGTCATAAAAACTGTATCTTTTTATATTTAGGATTATTCTTTTTAATTGTTATTCATTTTTTTCATTTAAAATGTTCGTGACATAATAGCAGACATTTCTTTGGTAATTGCCCTCTGCAAGGCCCTATACTAATAAGTTAATATGAATTAATTAATTTAATCAATAGTTCTTAAGTGTTATTAGTTATTTTGTCCATTTGTAGTTGCAGAAACAAATTTGGAGAAATTAATTTGCTCAGGGTTATCACAAATCTGTTCCCAAATCTGTTATCACTTATCCAGTGTGTCTTAAATTTGGAAGTCTCCAATTTATGTACATCCAAGTTTTGGTTACTTGTATTTCGTTTAACGATGGAATTCTTATTACGGATCAGTTTAACCAAATTGTCAAGTGTTCAAAGCTGTGTCATCTGTTTATGAAATATTCCTTTGTTAAATTGATGACAGGTGCAGCTCAGCTTTACAAATGTTATGCCACATGTCTTTTTGAATGATTATGCGGTAATTACTGTTAGGGTTCCAAATCTTCTGATGTCCTAGGGAGAAGGGCTGCATTTAGAATTAAAACATTAAGGGCCAGGGATTTAGCTCAGTGGTGCCACACAGACCTTGCAAGCACAAGGTCTTGAGTTCAATCCCTGGTACCAGAAAAAAAAAAAAGAATTAAAACATTAACCGTTTGAATTCTTGAGATAAGACTTGGGATAAGACAGTTTGTGTGGTGAAGCATAACAAAATTTAAAAGTCAAAATTTCCAGGAAAAAATTGAGAAAATATTCAGATTCTTCTATTTGCATTTGTTTGGACTCCTGAAACATTTCTTTTAGAATGGCCTATTCTTGTATTACCTGACAGACTTTTAATTACTATGTCAGGCTTGTATGTGTTTTAAGAAAAACAAAGAACACCTGCCCAGGAAGCAAATGCAGTGCTTCAAGTCAGCTGCTTATTCCTAAATGACTTGCTGATGGACCTCTGTTCTTGTGTGCTATAGGCTGGGGAGACTGAATGGATGGCTCCTGGAGATGCTTAATTATGAGTACTGTAATTGTGGTATTAGTCCAGACAGAATTATCAGCCACCCAATCTCTGAGTGCTGCAGAACTTCCTCATAGGGCAACCAGCCCTGTAGGATAGGTTTACCTTTGACCTGTCCATTCTGGGGAAATCAGACTTTTATCAACCCTACCTTCTGAGATGGTCATATAATGTAACAGTAGAAGCTATGGATTTAGTACTAGTAGCAGCTGTTAGAGATGTGATATTAGCAAATTCCTTCTTCACAAATTCTTTGAATTTTTTTGAAGCACAAGTGGGGTAAAATATGTGTGAAGTTGGAATGTGTGGAAATGATCAAAATGCGATATGTGTGTGTCACAAGCTCCGGAACTGAATGTAATCAGTATGTATGGCAAACATGTACTACGTAAAAAAGGGAAGGGGGTAGGGTTAATAGAGACTGCTGAAGAACATCCAAGGCATGAGGTTGTTAAGATGTGCTCAGAATTAGATGTTATAAATGGGAAGCTTCTAGGGTCGAAAACACACTTTAAATTTTTGTATGTAATCTCAGAATTCCAGCAGTATAAGCAAGTATCTTTGCTGGCGTGTAAAGACATCCTGAAAGAAAGTTTGGGAAAGCACATTCTTTTACGCTCAGTTTAGCAGGGATAGTATTCAGTATGGCACTCTGTATGGAGAGCTAAAGCTTTAATTTACATCCTCTGCTACTTGTCACAATGTAGAGAAAGTATTTGAGAATTAGCCCTTGTTCTGGCGTATTTGTATGTTTTCTTTGTTTTAAAGTGGAATGTATCATGTGTTATATATTACATTTTCCATGAGTAATTAAAATGTGCAGCAGAAGAACCAGTGTTCCTTGTGTAGAAAAATAAAACTAATAAAATTAGGACCACATAAACATTTTTCTTATATCTTTGTATTTATAGGGTATCCCAAGGTTTCTGTGGTTCAGCTTTCTTTCTGCAAAAATTCTGCTGTATCCATGCTTTCTGCTCTGTCTGATAACCTCAGCTCACAATGATCCTTTTTTTTCTTTTCTCAGTCTCTCTGTATAGTTCAGGCTGGTCTCAAAATCAGTATGTAGCCTAAGCTGGCCTTGTACGTGCAGTGATCCTCCGGCCTCAGCCTTCTGAGTGCTGGGATTATAGGCATGTGCCACCACATCTGGTCTGTTCTTCAAATAAGCATGTATCTAGTCTGTAGTTCAGTCCTATACATCAGACACTTAAAAAAGTATCTGTGGTATGCCAGGAACTGTTTTCCATGCTAGGAGTGCAAAATGAGTAAAGCACCTCATCCTCTATAGAGCCAGGCTGACTGCATGCTGAACTATAATGGGCTTTAGTTGTTGGGATTGAGTGCTTTGTATCCTCTCAATGATATCAACTAAAAATTTCTTGGGAATAGAGGCTGAATTTAATTTCCTTTGTATCTTTCCAGAGATTATGTACTAAATATTTTTGTCTTTCTTTGTCACTTGAAAGTCAGGAAACAATTCCTAAACATTCCCTATGTGTCTAGGCATTTTTTATGTGTTTTAGTTCTTGTGGCCATTGGAAATTTTGGAAACTCTCAGTTTTTATAGTAGTAGTTGTTGTAGAAGAAAGAGTGATATTTTGGTTTAATTTCAAAATCTTTCTGTACTTACAAAGCTATGAAAAATATGGAGAGACAGTTATGACATAATTAAAGTGACACAGCTACAAATACTACTAGTATATAATGTGGGCTTACACTTGTGTAAGACATGAGGGGTAAACATAGAAGAAAGTGTACCAGGATGTTGGTAGGTTCTGCTTCTGAGTGGAATATTTTGTGGCTGTTTCCTGCTTTTTTGTTTTCGTATTGGATTCTTTTATCCTCAAGTTTTCTTTAATTGAGGATGTTTATTGTATAATGAAAAAATGTATTCTGTTTCTAGTGGATACAATAGTGAATTTTGAATTTGGCACTAGTAATGAGAGTACTTAATTTGTTTACTTAATGTGATAGCATTTGGATTGTCCTTTCTCTAGCTTCTTAGTGAATGTCAGCCACATTAGATGACACTGACTTGAAGTTCAATTGCTTGATCATGCATTCTTTGTGACTCTTTAGAGATTAGTTGTCACTGGCTTTTGGATGTCAGAGCCAGCTGTGGCTTCTACAACAAATGGTTCCCTGGAAACTGAAAGAGCATTTTGAGAGTACCCACCTTCCCTCAGTAATCTGAGGAATTGCCTTGGTTTGCTCCTTCAGAGTGATCACAGTTATGGAGGCTCTACTTTGTGTCAGCCAGGCAACTCCTGGAGGATCTCTGTTTTCTTCTTCTGGGTGACAAAAATACGAGGTCAAATTGACTTCCAGGAAAAGTAGATTCCGAAATATGTTCCCTGAAGCCAGCCATGAGCTGATGCACCGTCATTTCTTCCTGCCCAGCATGGCCTTCCTTGTTGGATGTCTTCCTCTGAGAAAGTATTTAACTTCCTGAGAGTGAAGTAGAACTGTCTACTGCTTACAAAGAATGTAGCAAATCCTGAGACTGCTGTTGGGTTTTTTTTTTTTTATGTTTTCACCTCTAAAACATCTCTCTGAGAGTTCTAAAACTTTTAATCCTCAGATCCACAGTTATTTGGTAATAGTAGTCTCCATTTCCGTTATAATAAAGTCTTGAGTGGGCAGAACTGTATTTGGTATAATGCTTCCCTAATACAATGTTCCAGAAGAAATGTACAGTTTTGTTAACTAACTGGACAACATCTGGATAAATATTTTATATGTTTAAAAGTGAAAACATTTATTGTAGGTTGACCTGGTGGAGGAGACTTTCAAGAAGGAGCTGAACTTTTGGGATAATTTTGATTTACATGAGCGCAAATTTGGGAAAATGGAGGTTTCAAAGAGCTAAGGCATGGACTTGGGAATGCATGTGTGGTATTTTGGGGCAATGAGTTATTATTATAGTGAATAACAACAGCTGCCATTTACTGAAAACTGTCTAGGTATCGTGGTGATTGCTTTATGTGGTGGTATCCAAGTGAGCGCAGGCTGTCTTAACAGTATCACAAACTGAGTACCTTAAATAGCAGCCATTTGATTTGCACTGTTTCAGAGGCTGGGATGTCCAAGATCAAGGTGATTCAGTTCCTGGTGAAGCTGCTCTTTTTCGCCTGGAGATGGAGATACAGTGGACCCTTGACTCACGAACTCAATTCATTTGTGAGGGCTGGTTATAACTCAAGTTAGTTGTAAGTCAAGACTATTTTTCTCATAAGAAATAATGGAAATACCCATAATGTCTTTGAACCTCCCAAAGCACCCCTTAACCTTTTCATAATAAAAAGGGTTGTATTATGTGCATAATTTACCAGAAATACCAATAATTTTCCTAATGTACTCACCGAAAAGTTATACAATGTGCCTAGTTTACCAGAACAACAATTTCATATTGTACTCATTCAAGTTGACATCTTTGGTTTGCAGGAAGGGAGGATGAAATGGGAGGTGGTTATTGTTTGGAAGGAGAGTACCCTTCTATAAGAACATCAGTAATCTGGCTCTCTGGTTTCCTTTCTCTCCTTGGGAGAGTCTGTAACCCACTAGGACCTGCTTCTGGCTCACTAGGTCTCAACTTTTTCAGAACTAAAAACTGGTCTAAGGTTGTTTCTCTTGTCTTTAACACTGTTCTGTAGTATGACATGATATTGTCAATAAGCAGGTGAATGAAATGATTGGCTTTTTCTCTGTCTGGATGGGTCTTCTCTGCAAAAGTTTGTAGCTCTGTCCATTTTTTCAGAATTTCCTTTATTTTAGAAGAATTTTGCTGCTCTGATTGTTGATACTCCCCTTCCTCTTAAGGAAGCTCCTCAGCTGCCATTCTCTGTTGGTCAGCCAGGAGTTGCTGAAGTTCTTCTGTAGACAGTTCCTCTGACTGTTCCTCCACCAGTTCCTCAACATCACCACTATCTACTTGCAAGCCTATGGACTCTGCTATAGACAGTGTCATCAGCCACAGGGTCAGTTGAAGACTCAGGCTTCTCTACACAGCCTTCAAAGTTTCTCTCCTGTATAATTTTAGGCCACACTTTCTTCCAGGCAGATCTCAATGTCCTTAGAAAGACATTGACCCAGGATTTCTCAACTCCACACAGAAAGGCATGTTGTAATGTTCCTTCCAAACTTCTTTAAGGGTTAAATCTGTATCTGAGGTCTTCTGCAAGCACTTCAGGAAAGGTTCCTTGGTGTATAGCTTCTTAAAGTTGCTATTACCTGTTAGGTAGGAGGAACTTGACTGAGAGCCATGGGAATTCTTCAGCCAATTCTTCTTCCAAATCTTGTGGGTGAGCAGGAACAGTGACCATGATTAGGAGAGCCTTGAGTGGTAAACCTTTGTCCTCTTGATATTTCTTATCAGTGGGACAGAAAGCCTCCCTGATTCACTCAAGAAAAAGTACTCTTGTTACCTAGGCTTTTGCATTAGATCTCCATGACCCCTACCCTGTTCTTCATGACTTTATGTTTTCTGAACACTCTAGAGGTCTCAAAGTGATAAACCAAAAGAGACTTTGTCTTGAGGTCACCACTTACATTGGCACATAGCAGAAAGGTTAGCCTATCCTGCATAGGCTTATAGGCCTAGCATTTTCTTCTCTTCCTGGGTAATGTATGTTCTCCTGGGCATTTTCTTCCAGAAAAGGCCAGTTTTATCACAGTTGAAAACTTGATGAGAGAAAAAACTATTCCCCTATGTTATTGTTTCAAAGTGGCATATGTAATTCAGCAGCCCTTTTATCAGCACTGGCTGCTTCACCATGCTAGTTATGCTAGTTCTCGCTTTAATATTGTGAAACCACCCCTCACTGATATGAAATGTTTCACCATTATCACTCACTGATGAGTTATCCTTTATGAGATCTTCATTTATAGCCCTAGGTTTTTTACAAATTACAGACTCAGGTAGGCTATAAACTGCCATATGCCTTTCATTTATCCACATTGGTAATAGCCTTTCTACGTCATCTAACACCATTGACCATGACTTATTAATTTGAGTAACACCTTTAGCAACACTAGCTTCCTTACACAGATCTTTCCTCTGTAAGATTGTTGAGATGGTGGATTTCAACATGTTGTACATATTAGCGAGATCGGTCACATGAATGCCACTCTCATATTTCTTCACAATGTCCTTTTCAATTGTGATTGCTTTCTTTAAAGTCCCTTCCTTCCTTGGCTTCTTTTCTAGCTTTTTTGGGGACATTTTTATATCAGTAACTGTAGCAGTTATATAAGGCACTGACCATAGATGCACAAGAGTGCATCTGGGCTCAGCCTGATGCTTACAAAAGCTTTTCTGACATTGCAAATCTTTGTTTACAACCGCACCAGTGGCTGGCATTCTGGTCATAACTCAAGACTTTGGTCTTAAGTTAAAACTAAAATTTCAGTTGTAACCCAAGTTGTTTGTGTGTGAGGCCAGTCGTAAGTCTCAGGTCCACTGTAGCTGCTGTGTCCTCACCTGGTGGGAGGAGAGAGAGCTCTGGTATGTCTCTTTGTTACGAGGGCCCATGATGGAGGCTCCATCCTGATGACCTCATTGAAACCTAATTACCTTTGAAAGCCCCTTCTCCTAATATAGAGGATAAAGTTTCAACACAAAGTTTAGGGGGATACATTCAGTCCATGGCACCAGAATCTTAATTGGGCTGAGCAGTTTTATAGGTTGTATTTGTAGATATGGAATCTGAGGTGTGGGTAAGTAAATACACTAGCCCTAGGTCACACTTATAAATAGAGGAGCCAGATTGTCCATCACAGAGAACATTAACAAGTAACTAGATAATAAAGCTCTTTAAATGTTAGTCTGAGAAATTTGGACTTACGTAAAGGCTAGAAATTCTTTTGTTTGAAGCAGGGAAGTTCTATGATCAAAATAGAATAAAAAAGATCGGAGAGGATAGGTCACCTAGGAAAGCTGTTACACTAGTTACAGGTAACATTCTTCAGTATCTTTGATGTTGTGCTGGGTTGTTTTTAAATAGAAGTCCCCTGCTTTGCTGTGGAGACCATGTCCAAGACTCCTGTTAGATGTCCGAGACAGGATAGTACTGAACTCTATATATACACCTTTTTTTTCTATACATATTCAAATTTAATGCCATTTCCTCTTTTTAAAATTTTTATTTTTTTGGTGGAGTAACAGATATGTTTCTTTTTTGTTGTATGAAAAAATAAAATCTCATAACAAAATAAGAGAATAATAATAGTTAATATACTGCATATCATTATGTTCAAAGTAGTTACTCAGAGTACAAGGCATAAACCAAAATGATTCTTACAAAAAGAAGCAGATAATAACACAAAATTTTCTTTTGAATGAACTAAGATAAACTAGTAGTATAAATGAAACCAGTTGGCATATATATTGAAATATTTTAAAACAATGGAGTATATAATTTGGGGAATGCCTTTGTCACCTTTTTCACCTTAACTCAGTACTTTTGCCAAGACTTTTGCAGTTTGAGGTGCATCAACAAAAGTACAGTAGCTTGATTTTTTTTTTTCTTCTTCACAATGCAACTGATAAAAGATTTTTCTTATAGTAAATCTTGTGAGTTGTTTGTTTTTGATACAAGGTCTTGGTCTGTAGTCCAGGCTGGCTTTGAACAAACTACAGTATAGACCAGCCTGGCCTCAAACTCACAGTCTTCCTGCCTCAGCCTTCCTGTGTGCTGGGACCACAGGTGTGCATCACTGTGTCCTGCTTCTCAGGGTAAATCTTGGTAAGCTCAGCCAATGTTTTCCTCATTAAGTATAGAAGTTTTACCTTTTGACTTAGGTAGCACTTTCTGGCTTCTCTGGAATATTTGAATTGCCAGCATCATTTCTTTTGCACTTTGGAGCAGTATTAAGTAAAATAAGAGTTACTTGAACACACATGAGATTGTGGTGGTCTGATTATATACCTCCTAAGGACTAATAAGGTGCTGGAAGGGGTGACTCATTCTGGGGAAGACTGGACAGATAGCCATAGGTTTCATCGTCTATGCAGAATAACCTACAATTTCAAACTTATGACTTATTTATTTCTGGGATTTTCTATTCAGTACCTCATTTTTTTCTCCCTCATACTGTAGCACTCTTTCTGTCTGTCTCTGTGTCTGTCTCCCTCATTCTAAGCTTGGTACCTACTAGGCAAGTGGTGTACAACTGAACTACATCTTCTAGCCCCTCTACTTAATATTTTAGATAACAGCTGATCTCAGGAAAATAAAGCTGCAGAAGCAGACTGCTGATAAGGAAGACTACTGTATCTGAAAATATGCCCATTGTAATCTTGTTCTTGAAGTACATATTTTCTAGGGTGGCAGTTACCTAGTCGCCAGCTTGGACTGAGTGCCTCTGGTTTCCACTGTCACTATGGCCAAGTCTGCAGTCTTCCTTCAGCTTTTGCTAGGTTGTCTGTGCTTCCCTCTCTTTTCCAACCAAACATCTTTTCTTAGCCTTTGGTATTCTGAAATGTTACTACAATGTGTCTGTAAGTATTCTACTTGTTATACTTTGTGTATCTGTGAATTTCTTTCTTTCCTGTGAATTCTCTGGTATTATTTGTTCAAATGTTGCTTAATTTTCTTAATTATTTTTGTTTTCTTATTTTTTTCTGGAACTCTCATTAAACATATCATGTGAAGAGGGGAAGAAAGGTTGAAGGGAGGGGAGGGGAATGATGAAAAAAGAAGAATTAAGAGATTATTTACAGGTACACATTCCCTAGGATGAATGTGATCATTATGTACATGAAAACTGTATCAATAAAATTAATTAAAAAATAAATGTATGATGTCACTCTGTCCTCCAGTGTATCATAATTTTATGTTCTTGCCTCTCTGTCCTCTTCTGGGTTCTTTATTCATCTTTGTTTTACAGTTATTTTTGCTTTTAACTATATCTAATCTATTATTAACCAATGCATAGATTTTTTTATCACTGATTATATTGTTCATGTCTAAAATTTTACTCTTTTGTTTTGAGACAGGGTGTCACTATGTAGTTCAGGTTGACCTTGAACTTACTATGTAGTCCAGGCTGGCCTTGAACTCACAGCGATCCGAGATCCTGACCCTTCTGCCTCAGGCCCTCAAGTGCTGGAATTACAGGCATGTACCACCACACCCGGCTGTACTCTTCCTTTTTAGCCTGCTTTTGTTTTGCTTGCTTAGCTTTTTATTCCTTTAACAATTGTTTAAAATGTTTTATGCACAGGCCTTTTACTTCCATATATAATATTTCAAATATCTGAGTGTTAGCCATCTAAATCTATTATTTGATGTTCCTTACAACTCTTACATATGGTGATTTGTTTCTGTGCTTGTAAGCTGATATTTGGTTGGTCTTAGTCTGTGAAAATGAGGCCTAACCCAAGGATGCTGTTTTTGGAGAGTATATGCTTCCATGGAGTGCCAGGGCTGCCACTTTCTGATTCTGGGCATCATTTAAAAATGCCTGGCTCTGCTTCCTGACCTCCCTGTCGCCCTAAGGGCCCGGTCTCCCCACTTAAGTGTGAAAATGAGCATTTGCCTGAGAGAACCCTCCCAACCCCCATTTTATTGCTTTCTGGTTCAGCCCACAGCTATTTTGGTTTGATTCCTCCACTTCCTTTGGGTCCAGAGACACTGTAAAAGCATGGTTTATGTGGGATCTAGTTGCTGGAGTGCAGAGGCTCTTTGTAATATCTAATCTATTATATACTTCTGGAAACAGGAATTTCTACTTAACCTGTTTGACCTTTAGATTAATAGAAGAGTCACACACCCTTCTTTATGAAGATAATGTTTTTGTTTTTCAAGTATAAAACAAATTTGAGATATTTGATATATCTTTCAGAGTATGCACCCCTAGGAGGTTCTGATATTCCTTGGGAGAGAGTTGGTTGTATGATTCTGGCAGTGAATCATTGCTTCAAGGGTGGGGCTGTATTATTAATCCCAGTCCTACAACTATAAACTCTGTCCTTGGATCAGTTAGTTTGAGGAGCAGTCACTGGTCACTGGAGATACAGCAACTTAAAATCTGGAGAATTCCAATTGTCCACACTGGATGCCACCTGAACAACAGGTAACTCTGTTGTAACAGTTCCAGGTGAAGACATGCGAGGCTGAGCTCAGTGATAACTGAGCTTTCCAGCTGAAATCTGAGATTCCAATCCTGCAGGATGCAGTGCTGGCTCACTAAAGGGCCCAGCCCTGTGGACTGTGAGGATGAAACTATTCACTGCATCTCTGGAAGGCTCTATTGTTCTTAGCCTTTCAGATTCTTTTCTGGGTGAAGGAAGGAGCACAGCCCCATGGGTGTTGAGATTCTGGACTCATTTCCCAGCTTTGCATGTGATTCATATTTTGGACCTTAGGGAAATAATACTGGTTTTAATCCAAGTTGTTTGAAAGTAATTTAAACCCTACCTCTTTCATACTGCTACCAAAACATCCACACTGTTTTACTTTTGTGTTTGGGTTACCAGCTATAGCTGTGTGGGTTTTAGATCCAAAGTGATGTTATGGGCATATGAGGGAATTTTTAACTGATTAATTGAATTACTTCATGTTTATTCATTACAATTGCATTTGAAGTGGTTTTTTTTGTTTTTGGGGGGGTGGTGTTTTTTGAAGACAGGATCTTGCAGTGTAGCCCAAGCTGGCCTGGAACTCACAGTGATTGCCTTGCGTCAGCCTCCCGAATGCTGAAATTACTGCATTTGAGAGTTTTGAAAACCTATGCAATAGAAAACTCTTGAAAGTTTAGACATATTTTAGAGCCATAAACTTGGTTGTAATCACCATCACCGACAGTGAGAGATTGGCAGAGTTCATCTCTCAGAGGCTCAGGGTACTTTTTGTTTTTTTAATCATCTCTGCATTCTTGCTTACTAAATCTAGTGTTTCAAGAGTTCCTGCATTTGTTTACCATGAAGAAAAAAGGGATAGCTTGTTGGTTAGGTTGACATTCTTATTTAGATCTGATTTACCCATCAGATTTGAATTTTTCAGTCTGACTAAATATTGTCTAGCTTTAAAGTGCACTGTTCTGGTTTTGTCTAGATGTCCCCCTAAAGCCTCATGCAATCATGAGGGCCTTTCAGAAGGTGATTGGATGATGGGGCATAGAGCTGACTCACTGTTGGAACGTGGGGCCTGGTGGAAGGGTGGGTCACTGTAGGCCTGACCCAGAAATTTATGTTTCACTTCTCGGCTCCTCCCTGGACTCTGCTTTCTGACTGCCTTAACATGAAGATGCTTTTCCTCCACCATGCCCTCTGCCATGCTGTCCTGCCTTGGAGCCAGGGAACTATGGACTAAAACATGAGCCAAAATAAACCTCTTCTTCCTTAAGTGGCAGGTGTCAGTTATTTCATCTCAGCAATGAGGGAGATAACCAAGACAGCTGTAATAAAGAGTGAACTTGGGATCTCAGCTGTGAGTCTCTAAAGCTGTCACTCATAAAAACAACCGTGTCATTTATTTACCAGGCACTGTTTTAGACCTTGAGGGAATGTCAGCTTCTTTTGAACATTTCATAGGAAAAGATGAAAGCTATGGTTCCTCTCTTCTAAAAGTAGTTTTGTGAACATGCATGAAAAGTTTTTGGATATTACTTTGGGAGCTTCTAGTCCCCCAGAAGATCACTTACACACCTCATGTTAAGAAGTTGCCCCAGGCCCCAGAATCTCTTGGGGGGAAATATCTTCTAAAATAGATGCTAAGCAAATGTAGGTTTCAGAGTGGTACCTAAAGGTACCATTTTATTATTTTGTTATTTCTTCTTTCCATTAATTCTGTTGAAGTCTGACTTTTCCGTGATGCAGTTTTATGAATGTTAGTGTCAAACATCTGGTTGTATTCTCTACGTATTCCCAGCTTTGATTTACACTGAAAAACAAAATATGTGTGTAATGTTGGAGATGTTATGCTGTAACTTTTTTGTTTTTGTTTTTTTTGGTGCTGGGGATCAAACTCGGGACCTTGTGCTTGCAAGGCAGGTGGCGGAACCACTGAGCTAAATCCCCAGTCCTATGCTGTGACTTTTGTGGTGTTTCATCATGTCAGTAAAGCTCTAGGAGATAAGCAGAGTTAAGCGACATGAGAAACAGAACAAAATGCTGAGATGAAATGATTGTTGGAATTCCTTTTCATCTACCTCTGTTGGCCATTTATAACAGATCTCTTTTTTTCCATTGCTCCTTGCTTCCTTCCGTCTTTCCTTCCTTTAACTAGGTACTTGTGTTGAGAGAACATTTCATAACATTGGACAAGGGATTTGGACCTCATTGAAGCCAGAGCAAATATTTTCTCCTACTGTTACCCTGCGGATAATATCCCACATGCTGTTTGCAAATTACAACAAACTATTCCTCTGAGTGAGTTCAGAGTCAGGTAACTTTTTTGAGCAGTATGTTTGTATTTTGTTCTTTATTGAACTCACAGATTTTACTTTCTGGGCTTCTTTTGTCGAGTACATTTCCTATGTGCAAAATAAATAAAATCTCTTGAAATGTAGTTGCTTCTCTTATGTGTCAGCAGCATCTATTAGCTCACAGTTTTTCTAATGTTTTCTCCCCGGTTCTTTTAGTGAGACCTTGAAGAAGAAAATTAGCGGGAGTTTGGAAACTCCACTCTTAAACCTTATGACTTGTCCTTTTCTCTCATATGTAGCAGACTAACTGTTTGACCTGTTTGGTTGAAAGCTGTGGTTTCCAGTGGAAATCCTCTTACACTTGAGGGAGAAACCACTGGATTTGGGATTCTGGGTGAAAGAGGTAGAGCCCTTCATTGCATGTTCATGACTACCCTTCTTGTTCTCTTAGCTGTAGATAAAAAGTAATAACAATTCACCTTACAGGATTATTACAAAGGAAATTGTGTGTGAAATAAGTGTTAGATTATAAAGTGATATACAAATATAAAATGTCATCTCTCTTTTATTCTGAGTTCTAAAGTTTCATCAGTCCTCTGATTCTTTAACACTTTATTACAGCGTGTGATAGCTTTCTGTTGCTATGGGAAAATATTGTGCATGACATAAACGATCCAAAGGAGGAAAGGTTTATTTTGGTTCAGGGTCTCAGAGGTTTCAGTTCATGGTAAGCTGATTCCATTGCTTTAGGCCTGTGGTGAGGTAGAAACATCATGGCAGAAGGGGTGGGTGGATGGAAGAAAGTTGCTTACATCATTGAAGCCCAGAGCAGAGAGAAAGGGAAAGAGCCAGAAAAGAAGGGATGAGGGACTAGATACCAGCCCCAAGATCACACCATCATTCTCTTCTTTCAACTAGGTTCTACCTCCTGTTTCCATCATCTCTAATGCCATCAAGTTATGTCATCAGTGGATTACTTCAGTGATGAAATTAGAGCTCTTGTTGATCTGGTCACTTCCTGAAAGCCTGTATGCTGGCAACTAAGCTTCCAGCATAGTGAGCTTTTCAGGGGACATTTTAGATAACCATAACATAGTTCTGACTTAGATGAATCTTCTCTTATAGAAGTTTCCCTTATGGCTTATTGTTATAGGATAGCATGTTTTAAATTTCTTTTTGTGTTGGAAAAATATTTTATCTAAAGTGCAGATTATTGTCCTGAGTTTTTGTAAAAAAACAAAAGTCTAGTTCAAGTTTCATGAATAAAGAAGAAAAATTTCTCTTTGAAATTCTTGGATTTAAAAAGTGGTTCAGTGATTATTTATAGAAAGATTAGACCTCCTGTGCCTGGGGGAAATTTCATGCCTGAACTAGAAAACATTGGTTAATAAGAGTAATTCCAGCATATTTTAAGCAAAAACTATGCCAGTATAAATCACTGAGTTTACCTTAAAAACGAACAGCTTATTAAATAAACAGCTATTAAGGATGGATGGATTCAGGACAAGAAAATGCTTTGTGAACAGATAAGCTTCCATGTTCAGAGGGATTTTCCACTTGAGAGTTTCAGTATTATCTTTTCCCATCCATTCTTAGGGAAATGAAGTGACAAGAAATTTTATATCCTGAGATTATTTTGCCATATGGTGTTAGGATAAAGACCGTATTTTTTTATTTTATACATTAGGAAAAAGTAAGGGAGAATACAGAAGAAAAGGAAACAGTCCAACTCAACAAAGTACTTCTCTTAACACCTGAAGATTCTTATTTCTCAAGAAATGCTGAAACAAACCATATGCATGGGCATTAAAACAAAGCATTATGGGCATTAAATCCTGGCTTCCCACCTCTTTCTCATGTATTATGTTAATCATTCCAAAGGGTTAGTGTTTCTAGAGTCTAAAGTGTTAGGAATATAATCATTATATGCTATACACATGTAATAATAAAAAAGTTGAAAAGAAAAGAAATTATTGCCTAGCAGAGGTATTCATTGGAGAACAGTCTTAGCATTTTCTTTGTTACAGACCTAGGTAAATAAGTTTCTTCTTCTTGTAAAGCTTGTTCCTGTTGAACCTTTTCGGCAAGAAGTAATTGTCGTACTAACCAAATCCCATTACTTAGTATAGCTGGGCTGATGAGCAAGTTTTGCCACTGATTAACACCATGATCTCAGCAAGTCATTTAATCCTTTTCTGTTAAGTTTTCCACCCACAGAACAACTCATATAGATGTATAGATTATATAATTTTAGAGCTGAAAATATACAGTAAGACAAAGTGTGTTAGTTCCCTTTCACTCATTGCGGAGACAAATGCCTGACACCCAAAGTTAAAGGGCAAAGGTTTATTTAGCTCACAGTTCCTAGAGGTTTCAGTCCATAATCGGCTGGCTCCAAGGCAGGGTGGCAGAGTGGCAACAGTTCATGACAGACAGCAGCAGCAACAAGGGACCTTAACAGTATCTTTCTGCTCCTTTTTATCTTATTAGGATTACTTAGGGCAGGTAGCACTCATGCCCTTAATCCTAAGTGCTCTTGGGCCTAGCCCCACTATGAATCAGTCATACACACACTCTAGATTCAGCCACCTCTGAAAAAGCGTGAGGTTTTTGGGGAACATCTAAACAAGCCATAACACAAGGCTTGTTGACCTTGGCATTGCTGACATTTGGAGCTGGAATGAGGGGCCATCCTTTGCATTCTAGGATGTGTAGCAGCATCCCTGGCCACTGGATGCCAGAAGTAATACCCCAGTTGTGACAACCAGAAATGATTCCACACATTTTCAGAAGGCTCATAGGTGAAAATAACTCCCCAGCTGACAACCAGTGCTGTAAGATGTTATTTAAGGAGAGGCGGCTAAGGACTGGGGGAAGTTGAGTAACTAGCTTTAATTAAGTGGTGGAGCTGGGACTAATAACTTTATGAATATACCTCCAACCCCCTTCCCCAATTTCTTCCTTAATTTAATTCTGCATTTCATTCTATACCAAAGCCAGGGCATTCCCTACTGGCTTGCACTTCACCGCCTTCAAGGCTCATACATTCTTCCTAAGGAATCTCTTTCCTCAGCCCTTACAGGCTTGTAAGATGCTTGAGCAGCACTACTAAGAGCAGTTGGAATGGATGGTTTTGGAGGTCTCAGTTTGCCATTATCAACCATAAAGTGAAGTTTAGGTTGGATGTGCTTGTGTGGGACATTGAAAACTCATGAATTCGATGCTAGTGAAAAGTACTAGAGAATATATCTCTAGACTCTAATGCTGCTTATCAAATGAAATCAATATGTTGCCCTAGGGTTGTGCAGAACATTCTTATAGCTTCCATCCTTTCTTTGTATTTTTTTCCATTTTATGGCTTTTCATAAAGACAAAATCTATGCATATAAGAAGTAGCACTTAGTAAACTTTATTTTATTCCATATCTGATGGAATACCTGGGTTTTCAGTGTATAAAAATTCAAGTTTGCCTTGGGAACATGAAGAGAAAGTTACAAAAGAAAAATTAAACAGAAAAATTAATTGTCAAAAAAGAGACTGAATATCAAGCAAGAAAGCTTACACTATTAGGTAAATGTTTTAATGTCAGGATGTGTGGTACAAACATCTGGATTTTAGAGTGCTTTTAAGCTCTTTGCTGAGGATGTCTCTAGATTTCATTGTGGTCTGGGTAGCAGAATTTTTTCTTTGACAGCTGTGTAACAAAGCCATGTGTCTTGAAAACTGCAAACTACTGCAGAGTTTAAAACCTCAAATGCTTTGCTTTGAAGGTGCTCTCTTTTTCTAATCTACTGAAATCTTTAGACTTACATATAATTGGGTTGTTACATAATATGATGTCACCATGTACATATAAATCCACAAATTGTAGCATAAGGGATATTAGACGTTTAAAGTCTTATCAGCCATCATTATATGTGCTTGCTGGTTTTTCCATTTTTCTTATGTACATTATAAACTGTCTTGCTCTAAACTATTGGCTAGCTAAGATTCTTACAGTTTTTATTGGGTATTTTGTTCTTAGTGGGGTTTTTTTTGCTAGAAATGGTGATAGAACCAAAAATTGGACACAGTGGTTGGCCTCCTACTGAAGGGCAGTTAAAATTAATATGAGTTACAGCTTTGGTAGCAGGTAGAGAAGAGAAGAAAAAGAGTTGTCACGTGGGACTTACAGTAGACCATGTTTATAAGAACAAATCATGAAAATAAATATTGTATAAAGACAAAAGCTGCACTAGGCAAGGGAAGAAGGGAGCAGCTCAAGTGTTGTGTTTGGGGACATTGACCTTTTTTGTTTTTAACTGTAAAGAGATTTTATGGAAAGTCAATCTGGTAAAATTAGAAGGTATAGATAAACAATAATTATTCATAATCATACCTCAGAACAGTTAACATTTTATATATTCTTACCATTTTTCACATATGAAAATTGAATTCATACTGTAAATAAAATTTTCTATTCTGCTTTTTTCATCTTTTGCTCACAATTCTTTCTTGTTTCTATTAGTGTAAAGCCTGAAGTTTTGAGCTGCTTATTACTTCATTGGTTGCCTTTCTTACCAGTTGCTCCTCTTGCTCCCTGTTGTTCAGTTTTCTAGCTTGCTTTCATTTTCTCACACATACTCAGAAATATTGCACAAGCTACTATTGCATATATGTTCCTCAGGTCAGATTCAATCTTTAATGTTGTTTCCTGAGAGCTTTCCTGATTCTTCAGATTCTTACCTCCTATTATACACTTTTATAGTTCCATAAAGTATTACTAAAATCATAATTTAATTATATAGAATTAGAATGTTTGGTGTGTATTAGTTTTTTTGTTTTGTTTTGTTTTAGTGCTGGGGATTGAACCCCAGGGCCTTGGGCATGCTCAGCAAGTGCTCTACCACTGAGCTACATCCTTAGTCCAAGCTAGAAATACGTTTAGTGTGCAGGAGAGTTAAATTGTTTGCTGTATCTCACTTAGCTCCTAGTATAGTACATGGTTGATGTTCAGTATTTGGTGAATACATGAATAAATATATTAATGCTGCCTTCATACAAGGCTACTATCAAAGTATATTCAGCTCTTTCATCTACACCTGGCTATTCTTCAGCTAGTGAGCTCCAGCCCTGCTGAGAGTTCACCTCTGCTGTGAGCTTTACCAACTTTTGCATTGAAACTTTTGGGGGAAAATTGCTTCTGTATATGTGTAGACTTTTTTGTAATTATTTCCTAAACAGTGCAGTATAGCAGCTGTTTCCCGGAGATTTACATTGTATTAAGAACTGTAGTAATCTAGAGATAATTTAAAGTGTATTTGAGGATGTACATAGGTTAAATGGCAAGAATTAGGCCAGTTTATATGAGGGACTTGAGCATCTGCAGATTTTGGTATCCATATGGGCCCTGTGGGAACCCCAGAGATACTGAGTGTCTACTCTATGTGCATGGAGGTAAATGTCTGAAAGTCTAATGTATTATTTTTTCAAAGTGGTTTATATAACTGTGTTTCGAGGAGGTGCTGCTGATTTTGACCAGGGCAGCTGGGGTTCAGGTTACCTTCTTAAGGTATCTGGGGGTGGGAATGGCTGCTGAAGGTAGTGGTCACCAGCTTTGGAATTTTTAAGTAGTCAGGAGCTGCCTGTTCACAGCCTCGTCACCCCTCCCCTGATCCTTTTTAGTCTAGATTCCAAGTCAGGCAACCTATAATATTGAACTCTAATTCCTGGGAGTGAGTGGTGTGTATCTGTGTGCGTGTGTGTGTGTGTGTGTATGTGTGTGTGTGTGTGTGTGTAGAGAGACAGCGTTTGTTTTGTCTTTGACCCCCCCCACCCAAGTGAAATCAGCTAGATGGTGCTTTTCCCCACTGAATACCTGAGGTAGTAGAAGGTTGAATGAGGCTACAGTGGCCCCAGGGTTCTCTGAACACTAGAGCTAACTTCATCTCTGAACTGGGGAAGAAGAAATAGAAGAAGAAATGCTGAATGCGCTCCTCTAGACCCACCCTGTGCCTCACATCCTCTCACAGGAGCACTCTAGTTAGTCCCTTGAAAATGGGGTTTAGGGCCTTGCTGCTCAAGGTGTGGTCTACAGACCAGCAGTTTATAAAAATGGCCAATCTTGAGACTGAGTACAGATGTAGTGAGTCAGAATTTTCATTAAAAGTGAGGTACCATATGCCTCTATTCCCAGGCAGAGTCAGAAGGGTCACCAGTTTCAGGCCAGCTTGCACTACATGGGCAATGGTAGCGAACCTATGGCATGCTGCAGCAGGCTGTTTCTAAAAGGTTCTCCATCTCTGACAAAGTGAGATCCTATCTCAGGAAAACAAAACAAGACCAGTGTCGTGGTGCATGTCCAATCCCAGCACTGGGAAGCCGAGCTGGGAGGATTGCACCTTTGAGCCTGGGTAATTTAGTACATCCCTCCCATTAAAAAAAACAGTTGGGATGTAGTTCAGTGCTATGGTATGATAGAGTTAGCCTAGCAAGAGTGGGGCCCTGAGTTCAGCCCCCAGCACCACAAAAAAACAAACAAAACAACAACCGCAGAACAAACTCCAAGTGATTTGCATGCACACCTGTTAAGTGGCTGTGTGTCTCATGGACTGAGTGGCTGCAAGTCAGGGACACAGCGTTGGGAAGCCTGGTGCTTAGGGTGTTGATCTATTGAGCTTTGGGAGAGGGTGTGAAGTAGCCTTGCTGGTGTATGTGATCATATAGCAATGCTGACTCTGTCCTTCTATAGTGTTTTAACCTAGACCTTTCTATCTCTATGTGATTATATAATTTGCCTGTGTTTTATAGTAAGACAAAACTTTTCAAGAAAGTCTTTTTTGTGCCAATAGGAAAAAATGTTTTTCATGTTTGTACTTGTATATGGAAAGAGATATTTAAAAGATATTCCAAATAGGGGTCTTTTTCATTTAGATTTGGATTATTCTGCTACAAAACCAAATTTTACCAACCAAGGAAACAAGATTGACTTGTTCTCTTTTCCTGCTGAACATTTTGCCTGTCACATTTGTTCAACAAATCCACTGCTGACAGTTTTCTTTCTTTTTTGTTTTTTCCTAAATTTAACAAAATGTTTAAAAATTAAGTTGAATTTAACAGCAAGTGAATTATCTTTTCTTTGCTGGACTTAAATCCACCATTCACATTATCTGGCTTTATAAAATGAACTGATACCACTGCATTGTAAATTTAGTATAAATAGGAAAGGCCACGATTCTCTGATCATTATCCTGGTCTGTTCACTTCCATCCAGGAGGTCTGAGAGGTAGAAGGTAGCTTTACATACGGAGAAAATGTATGATGGCAGGGGCTTTTATGCTGTTTACTTCACTTCATCATACTCAGAGTAAGTACAGAGCAGCAGTATGTTAAGTTAGATTATGTTTTCTTCACATTCTTCTCAAACCTAGGGGCCGGTTGTTTGGGCAGATGTTTACTTGGGACTCTAATCACCAACCTCTCACCAAAGGGAGGCAGTCTCCTTGAAGTCTCATTCCTGTTGTTCAAGGCTAGTTCTGCATTTTACCCACTGCTAGTCTTTGTTTTTTCAAGGAAGGAATGGTTCTCTTTCAACACTTTCAGCTGTCCTTTGCTTTGAGCCACCATCTCTAATGTACTGGAGTGTGCAGTTGATCACTAATGAATACATTTGGATTCGCTGGCCTTTTAGTAGATACTAGCCAGAATTATTCTTTACTTATAGTGTACCAGTTGTTAAAGCACTCCCCAGTTTGTGGTTCCTCAGAATTCACCCAATATAGTGTGTTTATTGTTTGCTGGATGCCACATTGTGCCTCACATTTTCTCTACCTGTTTGGGGACTGCTTAGAGACGGACTGCGCTAGTCTTGATGGGCCCTAGGGCTGTTGGAAGAGGTCAATAACCACAAGGCATCCCTTTATAATACCTACTATGCCTCCTTCCCCTGAGCAGATAGGAGTAAGGGGAAGAGTCTCAAGAGGGGAACGGATATTGTGAAAGTTTTAATTTCCCATTACCATCCTTCTTCCCAATACTTTGAACTTAGAAACAATTCTAAGAATAAGAAGGACTATCTTAAGTACTTTGAAAGTTGGCAAATGTGGAAAGAGTCTTTGCTATCTGTGGTTAATGTTCTGCATTTCAGGACATTTTGCCTGTTGGCTTGAGTTTGCACTGGTCACTTTGTTGTGTATCAGTGCTCTCAGGAGCAGGGTACACTGACAGCTTCCTTGTAGACCTCACGGAGTTCTTGAGTGTTTCTAGAATCATGTGATGAACTTCTTTGGACCATAATGACACAATGTCTTTTGCAAGGACATCTCTTCTTACGTGTTACTGGTACTTAGCTGTGCTGGTCGTGAGGAGCAGGCTGACTTCTGATTGTATAGTCAGCTCTCAGTTTTTTTCCACTCATAAAGGAGGGAGACATTATGGAATCTGGAAAGTCCAGATTTTGAGGAATTAAAAGCAGCTTAGCACCGTTTCCTTCAAATAACCTTTGCTGTATTTCTGACTGAAGGTTTATCTTAGGTTAATAGTTTTTTGATTTCTTTTAATAAGATGTCATTTTATAAATCTCATAAATCATGGAAAGTAGATTTAAGGAGTGATCTTCAAGTTTTTAAAATATAAGAGCTATTCTTTTTTTTTATTCTATGTTGGTACTTTCCTTTGCATATAAAATTGATGTTGAGTTCATTTTGAGTTCTTGAAAATTAGTACTTATAAAATTGTGGGGATTACGTTAGCTTTTTCTAATCATCTTCAGTCTGTGAAAACCTGTAAACTGTGCAGCACACAGGAAACATGACTTTTTCTACTGAGATCAGAAATCAGATCTGTCTCTTGGACCTAGTCAGTATTTATGGGGTGCCTACTGCACACACAGAGCACTGAAGAAGAGTAGACTGCACCGTGTACTGTGTCACTTATATGCAGAAAGCTTGGGCTGGGGATTTAGCTCAGTGGTTCTGGCGCCTGCCTCACAAGCACAAGGTCCCGAGTTTGATCCCCAGTACCAAAAAAAAAAAAAAAAAAAAAAAAAGAAAAGAAAGCTTGGTTTGCAAAAAGAATACTCTTTAGGGAAGGAGTGGACACAGAAGTTCAACTTCAGAAAGGAAAACTAAGAGCAATTCCAAATGAACTGAAATCTGTTTAGAAAAATCTGTCTCTCTCTGATGGTATTGGGGAATGACCCCAGAGCCTTTGCATTAAGTGGCACACCCCCCCACTAAAAAATTTGACACAAAGTCTCACTAAATTACCCAGGCTGCGCTCAAACTTGAAATCTTCCTGCCTCAGCCTATCAGAGTGTAGGAAGAGGTCTCTAATTAAACAAAAGGTATGTCTTAGAAAAAACACAATAAATGAAAACCAGATGAAGCTCATTAGAAGTTCCATGAGATATTTGAGATTTGCAGAATTGGCTTTAATGACTTCAGAGAGACAGTAAAACTATTTCTACCTGTGCAGGATTTTGCTTTTCCTCCTTAAGTCCTGAGGCTAAATGCCAGGGTAGGTGTACAGCGGGTTAGTTGAGTGAGATGTCTTCCCTGTATGTTGGCCTTATGCTTAGGATAGTTGAAGTGGTAGACAGAAATCCTTTGCTGTACCATACCCTGGTTGTTGTCAAAGTTCACTGCACTTTGAATTAGACAAATAGCAACCTGTTATCTTTTGGGACTTTATTTTTGTGGTCTACTGAGCTTCCTAACTGTGATTTCCAAGCCAGTGTACAAAGCTGAGCTCTCTGCCTGCTGTTATCTGTGATAGCTCAGTAAGCACTCTTCTTCCCCAGAATAGGATGCCTTTCCGACAGGATGATAAACCACCGTTGGACCCTACACTTTGGGTTGAGTCAGTCTCCAGTGAGTGTCCTGTAAATGCACCTGGATTGTATAGGGAGGAGCGCAAGTGAGAACTGTAAGAGAAGGTCTGAGGAAGCCCTAAACAGGGGCTCTTGGCCTGGGAAAGGCAGCCCAGGGATAGGCTCCAGAGTTACGTTTGTTTCTGACTTCCACTCCTTGCCACTTAGAAGGGGATTTGATAGTGCACATGTAGAGTCACTTGTACTTAGAGCCAGTGTTTAGATCCATCTCTCTCTTTATCTCCCTCTTCTCTGAAGGTGGAATGGAGAAGACATTGTTTGTCATCTGTAATTACACTGCCTTTTAAAGTCAAATTCTGCTGCATATATTTATTTCCAGATTATGTTCTTTGCTTCTTTTATTTCCTAACCTCATTGTTTTATGCTTTACCTAGTGAGATTTTCCAGTTAAGTCACTCTAAATATACTTGTAAGTCAAAATATGCTGGTTTTAAAAATTTCCTTCTACCCAAGTTCGATCCTCGGTACCAAAAAAAAAAAATTTTTTTTCTTTTATCTGCCATCAGGAGTTAAATCTCATGATAGGGGCAAGTAACATTATAAAGACGAAAAAGTGTCTTTATTACCTTAAAGGGTCTTATGAAAATTACTAAATGTATTCTGAAACATTCTGATTTAAAAAGTACTTTGAGATGAGTCCTTTTTTCCTTTTAAAAAAATCAGTAGCCAGTTCCTGTTCTGTCTTTGAAAAGATCACGCTTTCTGATGCAAACAAGTTTCTGTGACTGGGCTGTTGTGTGGGGCCCTTGTGCCTTCTGAAGTGATTTCTTTGAGCATAAGGTACAGAGTTCTTTGCTGCTTTCTACCCACAGAGCCTTTCTTGCTGAGGAGGAGTGTGATCTAGGGATATGATGAAGGGTTTTCAAACTTGCTTGAATTGATGACCCAGATGGTGAGGAAAATCCTTTGGGAGCTGAAATTGAATGAATGATAGCGGATTTTAAAAATTCATAATTAGACTCTTATGCTCTTTAAGACCACTTTAGATGCCACTCTTATTTGTATGTCTGCATTCTGTTTTGCAGTTGATAGTGAGTTCCTTGCGGGCAGCTTTGGGTTTATATGTTTGCGGGCAGCTTTGGGTTTATATGTTTTTGAAACCTCAGCATCCATGTAGAGCAGTTGTCTAATATAATAATGACAGTATGGTTTGGGAAGTTCACACATACTGCTCAATGGTAATGATGAATTAATATGACACTGTTATACAGTGGTGGTGTCATCCAAGTGCACAGTAAACATGGATTTCGTCATTCTTCAATAAGTGGGGTGCTCTGGGAACCCTGAGTAGTTTCAAGGGGCAATAGCCATTTAAGTGTAAGTAGAAAGAACCTGTGGAACCCTTTAATTTGCTGGAGATAAGACCAGAATATTCATTCAGAGAGAGATGAAAGGAAGAGACTTGGATAAGGATTCTACTTTGGAGTGATCAGAGCACTGTGCTGTGAGTCAGAATATATGGAAAATTTCCTCTCTCTCTTCCTCTCCCTCTCCCTCTCTCTCTCCCTCTCCCTCTCTCTCTCCCTCTCTCCCTCTCCCCCCTCCCTCTCCCCCCTCCCTCTCCCTCTCCCCCTCTCCCCCCTCCCCCTCTCCCCCTCTCCCCCTCTCCCCCTCTCCCCCTCTCCCTCTCCCTCTCCCTCTCCCTCTCTCCCTCTCCCTCCCTCTCCCCCACCCTTCCTTCTCGCCCCATTTGCTTTTTGAGACAGGGTCTTGCTGTGTAGTCCAGGCTGCTCTTGAACTCACTCTGTATCCAGCTTGGCCTCAAACTTGTGGCAATCCTCCTGCTTCAGCCTCCCAAGTGCTAGTATTACAGAGGTGTGCCACCATGCCCAGGTCCATTTTAAATTTCTGTTGTGAATTTAGGTAAGGCATTCCTCTTAATACCGTTGCTCTGAATTTGGAAAGTATCCTAAGGGTAATAAAAAATAAGTAGCCTTCTTTGTGCCTTTATAACAATGTGGTGTTCTTCTGGTAGGTTTCCCACCCACCACCAGGATTGCCTCTTACAGTGTAAAAAGAAATCTGTTATCATCACTCTCCTCATTTATTCTTTTTCCTCATTCTGGAATGTTTTTATTGCTTATTCTGTCCCAGGAATTATTATAGATGCTTTATGTGCAATAACTCATTGGATTATCTCAATCGCCTTATGAGGTAGGCACTGGCTTCAGATTTTAACAGATCAAAAACAGTGGTACCAAAAAGAGAAGTGAGTGGGAGCTTGGATCAAGCCCAATCTGTCCAATCTCAGAATCTACACACATATTTTTCTATTCTGCCTATGAATGAGATATTCATTTCTTTGTATTCAGCAGAACATTTCTGAGCCCCTAGAATGTGCCAATTACTGTCCTAGGACTGAGGAATCAAGGTGAGCGGACACAGGCCCTGGGCTTCAAAGGATCCCCAAGAGTGCCTGTGCCGAGTGGTCTGTTAATGACCTGCTGGTGACTCATTCTTTAGGACGCCTATGAGACAGAATTTTCACTTTCCGCTCTGTGCCCCTAGTGTCGGGGATGTCTGTGTTAACATCATCTTAAACTAAGAGGATGAAGGCAGGCTATCTCAGTGTGGGCAAGGTGGTTTTGCAGGGTGAGTACATGCGTGTGCTCTGGAGTCTGGTTCATCTCTCCTTGTACCACTGAGTAGCTGCATAGCCTCTGAGTCAGGGTCCTCTGCTGTAGACAGGATGATCACAATATCCACACCGCAGGGCTGCTGGGAGGCCTGCATGCTCAGCACATGCTCTCCCACTGAGCAACAGCCCCATCCCCTTTCCTTTCTCTTTAATGCTGTGATTTTTTGGACCCATTTCTTTTTTTGTAGGATTGGATAGAACAGGAGAAAAATGATTTGCTGAAATTTCCCTTGGAGTCTTTCCATAGTTGAGTTAGAAGATAGGTGTGTGTTGATGGGGTGCCGGATTGGAGGACAGACATAGAAGGAATAGAGTTACTTTCTAGGATCCAGGTTAGTTCTTTGTCCCTGTATGTCTCCCAGAGGAAATGGTAAGGGTAGCTTAGAGTCTGTGCTCAGTTTGGGAGTAAGGAAGTTTGGTTCAAAGCTATTGTGTTCTTATTCACCAGTGTCCTAGTTCACATGGCTTCATCAAGAGTCTCGTTTTTTGACTCTTGAGCTGGGTGTGGTAGCACACACCTGTAATCCCAGCACTCTGGGAGGCTGAGGTAGGAGGATCACAAGTTTGAGCCCAGCCTGGACAATTTAGCAACTTAGTGACATCCTGTCTCAAGATAAAAATAAATAAAGGGCTGGGGGTATGAAGGCCCTGTGTTCTATCAAAAAAAAAAGGAAGAGGGCCGGGGATTTAGCTCAGTGGTTCCGCTGCCTGCCTCACAAGCTCAAGGACCTGAGTTCGATCCCCGGTACCAAAAAAAAAAAAAAAAAAAAGGAAGAAAAATAAAGATGTATCCCCCACCCAAAGATTTATCTTTTTAGATTTAAAAAATAATTGATATAATTGGAATATGATAAACTGCACATTTAAAAATATCTAATTTGATAAATTGAGCCCATTTGTAAACTTTGGAGACCACCACTGCAATCAAGATGGGGAACATATCCACTACCCCCAGACCTTCCCTAGTGGACAGATGTGCCACTCCCAGGTGTCTCCCAGTGGACAGCCACCACTCCTTCCTTACTGCACCTCATCCTGTCCTGTCCCATGGCAACCATTTAATCTGTTTTCATCATTGTACACCAGTTTGGATTTCTGAAAATTTTATATAAACAGGTTCATACCCTAGGTACTCTTTCATCTGGCTTCTTTCACTGAGCATAATGTTTTGATGCACCTGTGTTGTAGCATGTATCAGTAATTCATCTCTTTTCATTGCTGAGTAGCATTTCATTGTATGGAAGTACCACTGTGTACTTATTTACTATTAAGGTGCATTTGGATTGTTTTCAGTTTTTAGTATTCTAAATAAAATTGCTATTAATATTTTTCTATGTGTCTTTATATGAAAATATGATTAAATTTTTTGTGTAAGTATCTAAGAGTAGAATGACCGAGTCAAAAAACAGAAATATGTCAGCTGGCCCTGGTGGCGCACACCTGTAATCCCAGCACTCAGGAGGCTGAAGCAGGAGGATTGTCATGAGTGCAAGGCCAGCTTGGGCTGCATAGTAAATTCAAGGCCAGCCTAGAATACAGAGCAGAACCTGTCAAAAAAGAAAAAGGAGGTATATATTTCAGATTTTTGGAACAATTTTTCAAATTGGTTGTATCATTTTACATTTCCACTGCAGTGGATGGGAAGTTGAGTTTTTGACATCCTCATCAAACTTGGTATGGTCAGTCTAATTTTGGCCATTCTAACTGATTTGCAGTGCTACTCTGTTTTAATTTTCATTTCACCATGATGTTGAGTATCAGGTGTTTCTTTGCCACCCGTCAAGTTTGTCAACTCATTTATATCATTTTTTAGTGAAAACAGCCATACATAATAAGTAAATAAAGGGGGTGGCCGTATTCCAATAAAATTACATTTACCAAAACAACCACACCACCTAGTAGCAGGCTATTTGCCTATGGATTGTACTTTGCTGATATGCAAGTGTAGGGGATAAAGACCTCTTCGTTTCCAATCTTGGTTTTCTTATTTGTCTTTAACTTTGATGCCTGATTGCACTGCCAGAGCCTCACACACATGCTTAATGGAAATGGTGAGAATCGATATGCTTGTCTTGTTCTTGATCTTAGGGAAAAGTATTCAGTATTATATTATTAATTATAATCTGAGCTGTAGGTTTTCATGGATACTGTTTATCAGATTAAGAAATTACCTCTTCTCATTTTTTGTTTAATTGAATTACCTTTTGTTATTTGATTTTCTGTTTTTATCAAGTCGTTGGATTTTGTCAAATGCTTTTTTTTTCATATATGGAAAATGTGACTTTAAAAAAAAATGAAGTATTAAGTTGGCTGACTTTCAAATTTTAACCCAACTTTGCATTCCTCTGATAAACCTTATTTGGCTTTTTTTGTTTTGTGCCTCTGGGGATCAAACGCAGGGGCTCTCACATGCTATGTCAGTGGTGGCGAACCTATGGCACGTGTGCCACAGTGGGCTGTTTGTTATCATTGAAAGCTCTGGAAGGTCGCCATCACTGCTAAGTAAGTGGCCAACCACTGAGCTGCATCTGCATCCCATAGTTGACCTTTTTTGTTAATCTAACATTTTGTTTGGAATTTTTACATCTCTGTTTGTGAGGTATATTAGTCTCTAGGCTTTTTTTTCTTGAAATATCTTTGAGTTTTATATCAGGGTAATGCTAACTTCATAGGATAAGCTGGGCGATATTTCCTTTTTACTTTTCTGGAGAGTTTGTTCAGAATTGATAGTATTTTTTCTTTAAATATTTGGTAGGATTTACCAGTGAAACTGTCTCAGCCTATTTTCTTTATTGGGAAGCTTTTGACTACAAAAAAACCACATTTTTTTTTAAACAGACATAAGGCTGCTAGATTACTTATTTATTCGTTAAGTGAGCTTTCATACCATAGTTGGATTTTCAAGAAATTTGTTTTATGAGAGTTGTCAAATTTATAAGCAAGAAGTGCTTTTTAATATTTTCTCAATATTCTTTTAATATCTGTACAGTTGTAGTGATGTCACATTTCTCATTTCTGATATTGATAATTTGTGTCTTTTTGTTGTTCCTGATTGGTAGAGGTTTATTAACTTTATTGAGCTTTTCAAAAAAACATTTTGGTTGTATTTTTTCTTTTCTTTTTTTTCTATCTCATGATTTCTGCTTTGATCTTCATTATTTTGTTTCTTCTGCTTATTTTTGGGTAAAATTTGTTTAATTCCATAAGATAGAACCCGAGGTCCCTGATTAGAGACCTTTCCTTTCAACGTAGGACTTTGGTGCTGTGATTTCACCTTCATTGCTATTGTAGTGGCCCACCACAGAATCTGATGTCATGATTTGGTTTGATCCAAAATACTTTCTAATTTTCCTTTCAGTTTCTCCTTTGATCACTGAGTTGTTGAAAAATGGGTTAGTTTGTAAATATTAGGGATTTTTAAGATACCTTATTGATTTCTGTTCTAATTTAATTGTGATCAGAGAATGGATTTTGTACAACTGGGATCTTTTAAACAATTTACTGTGCCTTATTTTATGGCTCAGAACATGGTCCACCTTGGTTGGTAATGTTCCATGTGAACGTGAGAAGAGTGGGTATTCTGCCTGTGTGAAGTGGCCTAGAAGTGCCAGGTTAGTTGTACTGGGTCAGTTTGGACAAGGTCTCACTGTGCTGCACACTGCCCTCACCTCGCGGTCCAGGGCTCTGACGGACCTCCTCCTAAGCCTCCTGAGCAGCTGGGACCATAAGCATGTGCCACCACATTCAGCCATGTTTAGTTTCTTATGGTGAATCTACTTCTCTACAAATTTTCTCTTCATTATTAAGGGAAGTGGTGTTTTACTGGTGATTTTTGTATTTCCCTCATTCTTTCTACATTTAGAAATTGTAATTATTCCATAAAGAAAAGTTGTCCTTCCCCATTTATTGGCTTACTCACTTATTTATGTTAATGTGGATTCATGGCTATTTATTTTACTCTTTGTGTTATAATCCAGTATTATCATCCTGTATTTTTTTTTTTTTTTTTCCGGAACATCCTCCAGCTTTGTCCTCTGAAATGGGTGCTTTCAGGTTGGCTCCTGGTCTTTGATATTTTTGTTTTTGTTTATTTTTCAGCACTTCCTTACTTTCTGGCACTCTAAGAGGTTCCTTTTTCTCTGTCCTAGAATTGGTCATTTCTCCCCAGGAGCCTTGACTGCCATTTCTGGAGAATAGTGCTTAGAAAACAAGGGTTGTGTGCAGGGATACTTGTCACTGAGGTGCTGCTCAGTACAGGGCCGAGGAGATAATGTGCGTTTATTCCAACCCATGTGTACACACATGTTTATTTATTTCTTACTGGTATCCCTGATGCTTACCCAGCACAGCAGGCTTATTTCTAGCCTGTCCCCCTTGGATATTGACAGCGTCTCTCTTTGACTGTGAGAAGCTTGGCTGTCATCCTTTACAACATATTTATAGCTATTTGTTCAAACCTTTTATACGTGAAATATCTTTTCAGAGTTTGCTAACCTGTACAGCCATGAAAAGTATTTATCAACTAGAGTGCAGTATTTGTGTAAAATTATTTTCTTGGTAATTTATAATATCCAGACAAGGGTGAGTGTGGTAGTGCGCGCCTGTAATCCCAGCACACAGGAGACTGAGGCAGGAGATCGCTGTGAGTTTGATGCCAGCCTGGGCTACATAGCGAGACTTTGCCTTAGAAAAATCCTGTCAGAACAGAATTTTCCATGGTTATTTATGACAGCACCCCCCCGGCCCCCATGAGGCTGTGTCACTTGTAACACAGTTAGTTTCCTCTGTCATAGTCTCCATTTCATCCTGGTTCCCCACGTCTCCTGGTTGAGTTTTAGAAATGTTTTTCTTAGAGTAGTTTACTCTTAGTGGTGTATAATTCTGAAAGTTTTGACAAAGAGAGTCAAAGTTTTGACAAAGAGAGTCGTGTATTCACCATCACAGTGCCGTGCCCTAGAGAGTCCATCATGAAGTTGCTTTGTGGGAAGTCCCTATCCCTGGCTTCTTTTAACATGAAATTATTTATTAAATAAGCTATTTTATGGGTCCTGATAGTATTTTTGTGTTATTTAAGTTTTAGAGATGGGGTCTGGCTGAGTTGCCAGTCTGGCCTCAAACTCTCAATCCTCCTACTTCAGCCTCCCAAGTAGCACTGCACCTGTCTTAAATTTTGTTATTAAATTAATAGAAAAATGCAGAGATCATTTTTTTCATAGTAACTTTTGAAATAAAAAGTACGTAGGTAGGGCTGAACTCACGGTTCTGTTAACAGGAAATCGAGCTAAGAAGACTTAACTGCTTGTTTCCATTCTGTCTCAGGATGAGCAGCTTCATTGTGGCTTCCCAGGAAATACTTTCTTTCCTCTTAAAACAGGCATCTCTGATTTTCCTATCCGTAGTAGAATGAAAACCAGCAAATGGTAGTTAACTGGAATAGTCAGAGTAAAAATGTCCAAAGCCTGCCACTGTTAATATTTTAAAAATCACCTGAACTGTAATGACATAACCTTGCTGACTGTAACGTCTGGACTGCATTTTCTTTTCTCTTTTTAATACTTTTGTCATTCTTTTCTTTTTTGATGTCCATGAATATGTTCGTTGATTCAGTGAACTTTGCATATTAGTCCTGACCATATATATGACTTTAAACTGTAGATTTTACTCTTATATTGTCCTATTTTTTTCTGTCTCCTTAAATGAGTTTTATGTAAAATTAAAATATTTATTTAAAATATTTATTATCTTCATTGACCTTAGTCTAGATATATATAATGAATATATATATTTTTCTTTCAAGACTTAATTTAAAATATAAGTGGTTTGAATACTTTATTTATTGAGATAAGAAAGAGCAGTGTATATCTCAGTGGTCATCAGTAGAACTAGTTTTCCTACCCTATATTAAAGAAATCCTTCGTAACTTACAATCTATTTTTCTGCCTCAGGTGGGAGTAAACTAATGTGGTTATATGGAAATTAAAGTTTTTGTAAAGACCGTTCCCTCCCCACCCCCCACATCTTAGTTACCACTGGAAAATTTCAAAGCATATTTACTTTTCTTTTAACATGTTAAACCTAACAGCCAAGTTTTGCAGCTTGATTATGTTTCTTTTTGGTTTAATGTCAGTGGAATAAAACAAATAACTCATCCCTATCTTCTGTAGAGTGAGTGGTCTTTGCAAGATGAAATTACAATTTCAGCAGCTAAGGCTGTTTCTGTGTACTCTGGAGGGTGGGAAGGTGGAGTGGTCCTGGAGAAGATAAGCTGAGTGGGGGGTTATTGCAGTGTGTCTGCAGTTAAGTCACAGATGTGACTGTGAATTATTCTCTAGCATATGAGAGCACACCCTCCTCAGAGCACATGTTCCTCTCTTGGCGATGCGATGCCCGCATAAATAATCAGATGCAAATAGTGTTTACAGGACTGGCCTCACAGAGAGCAGCTTCATGCTGAGGTCTTGCGCTCAGGGTGAGTGTTGGGGATGATGTATTTGCAGATGAGGCATTTCACAGAACAAGAATATGCTTTGACACATGTTCTGTGTTTAGTCATACACGTTTTTCATGCCTCAGTACCTCTGAGATGGGTCTCATGAAACAGACAGGAACATTTTATGCATTTATCTGTGCTTTAGAGCCAAGAATATTTTACACTTGGTCTGATTAGTCTGCAGTTAGAAAAAGTGACAGCACTAGGTTAATGTGAAGATGTTGACCGCTTTTCTACCAAGCATTTGTTACAGTCTTACTTTGGTGCAAAGGGGGCTGTACACTTGTTTCCATCGTGTAGACTTTGAACCATTTGAAAGATTGGGAAGTTGGGGCACCTTCAGAGTCCTAGAGCTGTTGTTTTGGGTCACCCCCCCCCCTTTACCTTTGCCTTCCCTGTTTATTCCTGCTTCTCAGTCTTGTCTGCTGCCTCCCATCCCTAGTTTAGGATATCTATTCTTTATTAATTATTTCTTTAAATACTTCTAGCTAGGGTCACTTCTACATGGAGTTTTACTTTATTGTTATGTGACTGGATTAATCAAATACACAGTTAAGATAGTTTGGGTTTAGAGATAGTTGAATCAAATAGAAACAAGATAGTATACTCAAAGAAATAACATCTTATCTGTTGTCTTCCTGCTAGCTTACCATTGGAATATTATCTAATCAATTGAAGACCCATTCGCACTATAACAGGAGATCTGCTTTACCCAGAGGCCACTAATTTAAATGTTAATTCTGTCCAAAATTCCTTCCATATTGACCTACAAAGATTGCCATCCCAGCCAGATTTATTTGGAATTCCATAATATACAATTGGACCTTTTTTCTTTTATTATTTTGCAGTAGTGGGGATTGGAACCCTGTTGTAGTCAGCAGGATTTCGCAAGGGAATACATTAAATACAGGACACATAACTTATAAGATTATTTTATAATTACCCAAAAAGTCAGATGCAAGAGTGCAAGAGATTAACCACACACTAGAAGCCCAAAGGATTCAGCTGAGGGCCTAGATCCCAGCAGTTTCCCACACAAATTCAGGTAAAGGCTTAGAGTCCAAGGCAATGTCCTCCTTGAGTCCAGCCAGTGGCCTAGAGCCCACGGCATTGTCTCATGCTTGTCCATATTAAGGATCTGCACCTGGAAGGCCCAAACCCAGTGGTGGAAGCCAGAAAACCTACACCGGTGAGATGAAGGATTTGTGCCACCAAGCTGAGGGATCCACGTTGGAGCCAGGAAGTCATGCTCAGGGTGAAGATCAGAGTTCCCCTGAGGAGAACAGCAGCCATTCCCAGTGACGCGAGGTCCCAGAGCTCCTCCTTTGACAAGAACAGCCTAGTTCGCATTAGGAAAATCATCCACAGCAAGCTTCACCTAGAAAATCAACAGGCCAAGATCTTCCCCTCCAGTTCTGCTTTTAGGGCTATGGGTAACAATCTTCAGGTGGATCCTCTACACTCAGACCACGCTGATTCAGTTCAGCTGGGTATTACAAGTTGACCATTAGTCAATCCACCACAAACCCCTAGAGGTGCTCTATTACTGAGCTATGTCAAATTTTTTTAAAAATTTGAGATAGGGTCTCACTAAGTTGCCCAGGCTGGGCTTGAATTTGCTATCTTCCTTTGTCAGCCTTCTGACTAGCTAGGATTTTAGGTTATGTGCCACCACACCTGGCTTGTACTTTAAGGGCCTATTTGATTATATGACCATGTAGATTAGCCTAAATCTCAATGGGCAAATATAATAGGGCTTTACCTGACTGTGTTCTTGTCAGGACCCATGTTTAATCATTTTAATATACTCTTTGCTATACATATAGGTGAATGAATCTGGAACATATTGATGTGATCTTAAGCTGTCCTTACTTTTGCTCTTAAATTCCTTAAAAATTGCTTAAGGAACTGAGACATTGTCGAAAAGATCCTATTTGGTAGGATATATTTTTCTCCAAAATGAACTTTGCTAAGCAAACATACAGAAGTAATCTGTTTTGAAGAATAAACATGTAGCCGCTTTATATTTAGACAGGAGCCCACTGGGCCGGTGCAGTCCCACAGTGATGTGTGCTGACGTGCAGCCTATTGGAGTCTTGGTCAGGGAAACATTTCTTTTGAGCAGGAGACAAACTGGGCAGAATGCCACAAGGCTAAATATAACTCTTTAAAGACCCAGACATGCATACACTCATTCTTAGCGAACAACACAGCTAATTTAAAGGAAAAACATTTTCTAAAAGATCTTCTTTTCCATCTTGATATACAATAATGAATGTAAACCGCAACTAGTTTAATTTTTCATGGAAAGCTAAAACAGCCATTGATTTTCCTCTTTTAGCTGTCCCTGAGTTACATAATAGTAGCCACTGTCAAAGAGAGAAGTCCCTTTATCTTATGCTCCTACATGATCTTTTGGAGTCAACAGGTGTGTTGTATGCTTCACATGAGTTTTGTTTATAGAAAAGACAAATAATGATACACAGACCTTGATTTTTCTGGATGTGTGTCAAGTGGCCACCTTGGAATTTTCATGGATCTTCAGAATGTCTGTGCCAGTGTTCTAGTACTCTTAGAAAAGTCAATCATAACAAGCTATACAGAATTTGGGGGCTGAGTTGGTGGCTATGACATTGTATCCCAGCATTTTACCCGGCTTAAGTGTGTTCTTGCTACAGTATTTTATGTTACTGGTTCTTTTTTTTTTTTTTTTTGGTACCAGGGATCGAACTCAGGACCTTCCACTTGCGAGGCAGGCGGCGGCACCACTGAGCTAAATCCCCGGCCCTGTTGTTGGTTCTTTTTGTCTGAGGCTCTCAAGAGATTTTATAGCTAGTCATCATATTAAAGGGAAACAGGCATTGTTTTCATGCTCAGCAATAAGCTGCATTTCTTTAGTACAATTCTAGATTTGGGGTTTCGCCTCACAGGGTGAGTAACTTAATGGAGGCCTGCACATAAGCACCAGGGGGGTTGTCAGAAAATAAAAATCTAAATCTTTCTAGGCCTATTGATTAGAATTCGGGGTGTTAGAGGTTAAATTGGGAAATCATATTTTAAACCAGGAAAATAATCATCATATAACTTGTCTGGCATCATCTGATCCCTTGGCCCTGGCAGAATTTCAAGAAGGACTCTCAAAACTGAATCAGGAAACTGCAGTTGTTGTCCACAGCTGCTAAAATTGTTCCCAGTTAGGAAAGGGAAGGAGAAACAAAACACACAGTGGCTCCAGAGGAGAAATGGAGGGGCCACGTGAACAAGGACACTGGCATGGATGTCAGCATCTGCGTGCTTCCTCTCCCACCTTGTTCTCATCTGCCCGCTTCCTCTACTCTCCCTGTGCTCAGCTCTGCTCGTCCCTGGAAGAAAGAAGAGGCTGGCTGGAAGGGATAGTGCCAGTGTACATCATGTCAAGGCTTTTTAAAGATCACTTCCCTTGCAAACACATCTGAGAAAAGGTTTCCAGAGAACAATGGAATATCAGTTTAGGCATCAGGGTCTGACTCATGTCTTCCTCTAGTTTCAGATCCTCTCCGTGTACCTGCATATCTGTTGTTCTAGATAGATTTTAATGTTATGTTTATTTTTAAATATGTATTTATTTGTTTGGTTTGATGTACTGGGTACCCAGGGCCTTCGCACTGAGCTGTTACAAGTTCCTTTTTATTTTGAAACAGCTCTTGCCAAGTTGCCTGAGCTGCTCTAACTTTTGATCCTCCTGCCTCCCACAGTATGGGTATTTCAGGTGTTCACTACCACACTCTACTATTTTGTTTCTTATAAGAAAAATTATGTAATAGAGCCAGAAGTTGGGTCTAGAAGCCAAACTCCTAGCTTCTGGTTTTGACTTTGTGCTTGTAGCTATTAACCTCTGTAGAACCTGGTCCTCTCTCTGGGAAGTGAGTATAGTAATCTTTGCTCTCATGATTCATGGGATGCTGGGAGATTGAGCCAGTGTTGAGAATGTGCTGTGACGCAGAACAGGCAATATTTTGAACAATACATTGCTCGTTAAAGCCTTAGCCTTATGGTGTGCTTGTCTTTTCACTTCTCCTGCTTTATGATAATCAAAATGTTGGTGAGAGAAAGTACAATGTCTGCTTTGCTCTTTTCTCTACATTAGGCATCAGTCCTGCAGTCTGGTTGACAGTGCTCTTCAGGGTAAAGTACCCCAGCGGGCTTAGTTGTTTTTAGCAGAATAGCGAGATGACTTGCAAGAAGCAGCTTATTATCACACTTGCTCCTTTATACTCTGTGAGTATAAAGGTCTCACTTCTCCCTGTCTGTCCTTCTCTCTCTGCACAGCATTGATGGGTTCCTTAAATGTGAACATTTATACTCTGGATAGCTGGTAGCTTTTTCCTTCCCCTGCTGACCCTTATTTTCCCCAGAAAATCACATAGTTCCCTGGTAGAACAGTGTCCAGAGGGTGGGCTGATAGTAATTCTTGTGCCTGCTTGCTGAACTAGAGGATGCTGAAATGTAGAGATTGACCCGAGGTATCCTGGCTGTCTGCCGCACTGGCTTTACTCAGGCTGCCTGACCAGCAGAGGAGAAGGCTGTGGTTGGAAGGCTGTGACTCAGATGGAGATGAATGGCCTGCTGCACTCCATCCCTGCCAAGAGTACTGCAGGGCCCTGTCCATCCCTTTATATGCATGATGTCAGTCATTTTTTCCTGAGAACTGTGGGAAGACCACCTCACTGGGAAGGGCCTGTCCTCTTTATTTTGGGGTGATCCATATTCATGCAGGCACAAGACAAGATTCAGAGTTGGCTTCCTTCTCTGCACAGTAGTGTATCTGGGCTTTTTGTTAATATAGTTCAAACATGAGCACACACCTGGGGATGGACATTCTCTGGTGTCTTTCTTAGTCTTAAAGGATGCTTGTCTTATTGGATTAGGGCCCCACTTGTACAGCCTGTTTTTAACTATGTCACCTCTTTAAATGTGTCCTGCCTTCTGTCGTATTGAAAGTTAGGCCTGCACCCTATGAACTGGGGGGTGGCTCATAGTTTAGTCTCTAACACCTTCCTTTCGGTGCTTCCCTCTTCTGTTCTTTACCCTTTCTTTTGTCCTGTTTACATCTCACATGGAATTTCGTGGGATCATCACTGGTGTCATTCCACTCATATATGATTACATTTAAGACTTCCTGTTCTGGTTCCTAGATGACAAATGTGATAATAACAATAACAAAAAATCTTTCTTCTAAAATGTTTATTTATCTTCACTTATTGGTGAAAGAAGGGGGAAGATTTTCTGATAATATTTTACTGCTGGGAATATGAAGGGTTATCAAATCACATTAAAAGTAGAGATATTAAAAGTAGGGCCCAGGTTTCTTGATAGTATGTTGTAGCTTTGGCATATAAAAGAGTTTTGAAGATGAATTATAACACTGGTTATTCCTCTGTCTAGGGTTGGATTCTTGTAGTTTGATAATACATCTGTAGTTCTCGAGGGTCATTAAGTCCTGGGAAATCATATAGCCAGGAACGGCAGCTTAGCAAGCAGAGGCGAGAATGAGGGCTGCAGGTCCATGGGGACTGGGAATGTGTGCTTACTGTTGGTCAGTTACAAAGACAGATAGATCTTAGCTTGAGATAGCTTAATTGTTTTGGAAGTTTGGGATGATGTAGTAAAATGTGAAATGGGGAAGGGAAGGAAAGGAAAAGGAAAAAAAATAAAATGTGAAACAGAAATAAGGGTTACAAGTATTTAGAAAAGAACTCTTAATTAGCACCTAGAAAGCTGAAGATATCCAACTGACACTTTTTAAGGTCAGTAAGGAATTTAATAATTTGTAGATAAATATATAAAGCAAAACATTTAAAGTATCATTAATAATTAATTAGAAGTCAAAGCAGAAAAAAGTCATTCAGCCGCACTTCAAGACAGACACATAGAAATATCCACAGTTGGGCCGGGGATTTAGCTCAGTGGTTCCACTGCCTGCCTTGCAAGCACAAGGACCCGAGTTCGATCCCCGGTACCAAAAAAAAAAGAAGAAAGAAAAAGAAATATCCACAGTTGCAAGCGGATGTAATTCATATGAAGCAATTTGTACAACTGGACTGAGGGACATAGTTAAAAGAATAAATCTTTTAAAATTAAAAAAAGGAAAAAAAAAACTGCTGACAGACTTAGTGAGTCAGACAGAACAGGGCTGGAATCCTTGGAATCCTGGTTGTTCAGGGAACTCTGTCATATTGTATCCTTAGTGTAGATTTTTATCATACCATTTACCATGTGCTGATACTGTGCGTCTGTCTTCCTCATATACAGTCAGTAACTTTCAAAATCTTTGTGGGACTTGGCATTACAGCTGGGAATCAGATGATTAAGAAGATGAGTGAGAAGCTGGGCATGGTGGCTCACATCTATAATCCCAGCACTGGGGAGGCTGAGGCAGGAGGATCACCACAGGTTTGAGGCCAGCCTGGGCTACATAGTTTAAGGCCAGCCTGAAGTACATAGTGAGACCCTGTCTCAAAAAATCAAAACACAAGATAAAACAAAATGAGTAAGAATAGTAAAAACTAGAAGTAAAAAGTAGTGTCATAATAGGCTAGACGTCCCAGATTCCTCCCAACATTGAAACTCCCACCCCATCCGCCACTAGATATATGAACCAGCTTCATTGGAGCTCTGAGATCAGTCACAAATTATAGCAACCAAGCACATGTCTAATAAAGCTGTCTTTAAGCCTCTGGGAAAAGTTGGTACTGTTTTTGGACCCCCTTTCCCTTCCCTTCCCTTTCCCTCTCCCTGTCCCTCGTGTGGGTGTGGCAGCTGTCTGGTCTTGATCAGTAGCAGCTAATTCTGTTTCTCTGCTGAACCAAAGAGCACAGAGTAGACCTTATTCACACATTATGTATGTGTGCTGTTAGGAGGGGTAGCCCCATTGGAGGAGGTGGGTCTTGGGGCCCTGTCTCTCACTGGAGCTCTCCCCTAACTGGCAGAAAGGAAGCAGGTTTGCTCACTCCACTACTACCTTGATGTTCTGCCTTACCTCATACTCAGAGCAATGGAACTAGCTGACCAAGGGCCGACATCTTGGAAACTATGAGCTGAATAAACCATGTCCTCCTTTAAGTTGTAGGTGATAGATAGTTTGTTATAGCAACAGAAAAGTGCACTAATACAGGGGGGATGGAGTTGAGTTTTTGTGTGCAATTGAAGTTCTGTTTATTCATACTTGATTGTTATAATTTCTGTGCTAACAAGAAAGAAAATACAAGATGATCAAAATATATGGTAATGTTAAAAAAATTTAGTCATGCCTTGGTACTTGATGACTTTTGAACTTACTGAATTTAATACTTGACACATATTCACATGAGCATGTTGCCCTAGTATTTGTTTTTGTTTGGTACTTGATGTGGAAGCTAGCATGTCCCCATGTCCCCAAGTCAACTGTCCTGTGACTCATTGCCCTTTCCAGCCAAAACAGTTTTGTCTGGTACTTGTCACTTTTGCTTCTCATTACACCACCCAGACCCAGTTAATTGTGAGTACGGAGGTACCACTGTATTATGGTAAAAGACACATTGCCATTAATCTCCATCAGAACAATCCCTCTCTCTGTGAACACACTTATCCCATTGATCTTGCCACGTTCTTATCCTCTTTCTTGTCTTTACACGATATGATCAACAGTATGGTGAATGCTGATGCTGAGTGTGCCATAGAATGGAAAGTCAGGCTTATACAGTATTATGGTGTGTCCTCATCCATCTTATCCACTTACTCTGGCACTATGTAATTTCTGGCTCTTTACCAAAGTCAAAATGATCATTAAAAGCACACATTTTGAGTTAATTCAGGACATCAAGGCAGCCATGACAGTGCAACTAAAGACTTGAAGGAGGGGGCTGAGGATTTAGCTCAGTGGTTTTGCTGCCTGCTGTGCAAGTGCAAGGACCCAAGTTCAATCCCCAGTACCCCCCACCCCCCAAAAAAAGACTTGAAGGAGGACTTGAACTGCTTTGTAAAGTGGCAAGAGTGATGGGATAAGTGTCTTTGGAGTAAGGGGGAGGATTTTGAGGGGAATTAAGGACAGTGTATCTTTCACTGTATTTCTGATCCCACCTCATAAAGGAAATGAGACATTAAGGGAAATGAGAAATGAATCAAAATATGTCACTACAAACAATGTCAACTAGATTCAAAAGTCAGTGATAGAAGAAATGAGGAACACAAAAAGCTGTAAGACTTATAGAAACAAATAGGAAAGTGACAAAATTCTTTCTTTATCTGTAATTACTTTAAATGTAAATGAACTAAACATGAGCAGGTGGGATTTAGTCCCAAAATGCAAGGATGGTTTAATCATATAACCTATTAAAGTATTATACTATATTAAAATGAAAGGATATAAACATGATTATTTCAGTTGATGCAGAAAAAAAAGTATATGACCAAATTCAACACTCTTTCATGGTAATAAACCACACAGAAAGTAGGAACAGAAGGAATTTCCTCAGCATGCTAAAAGCCTCACATGAAGAACCCACAGCTAGCGTACTATGCAATGGTAAAAGGCTAAAAATTTTCTCTAAGATCTGAACAAAACAAGGATGCCTGTATTACTACTTCTATTCCATAGCAGTTGGCAACGAAAAGGGGGAACAAAAGGATCTAAGTTTGAAAAGAAGAGATAAAACTATCTCTGTTTGCAAATGACATGATCTTATATATAGAAAATACTAAAGACCACACACACAAGTTAGAATAAAGAAACAAATTAATTAAAGTTTCAGTGTGCAAGACCAACACACAGAACTTTGATTTCTAGCCTGGCATGTAAGGCAGATTGTAAACCCTCAGTCCAGCCTAGTGAGTGAAGAAAAAAATTAAGAAGCTAAGCAACCTACAGATCATGAACTCTTTTTAAATCTATCCAAGATTTGAGGTCCCAGATCAAACCACTGCCCCAGATTGGAGAAACAACCAGGTGGACACAGATTCTTTATCTACTAGACCAGAAACCCAGGAGCAGAAAGCTCCACAGTAATCAGTGCCAGAGTAGGAAAGCCTGAGGTATAAATGACAAGTTTTTGGAGACTCAGTGTAGACAAGTCTGGGAGGAAAAACTCCAGGGCCTCCTCACACTTACAAGTTTTCCCTCCAGAGAGCCCTACCAGTGAAGATTGGAGAAATGTTCTTATGTTTGCCCAAAGAGCATCTTTCCAGAGTCTCCTTCACTGAAATTTTACCAGCCTAACTGATGCAGGCAAAGGGATTGAGGACTGGGAAGCACTGTGGCCACAGCCTGAGGGTACGGGCTTGCTGAAAGACAGACAGAACCATGAACTACAAAACACTTCCTCTCCATATTCATTGCCATCACAACTTGGAAGGCCTGTGCCATATTTTCTTTCACTTGGTAGACTCATCTGGAATTGAGTAAAAAATCACCAGACATGCTAACAGCAAAGAAGAGTGTTGAGGAGTCAGCAAACTTGAGAACTCTGGAGTGACAGAGATGTTAGAATATCAGACCAGGAATCTTAAAACAAAGGTGACCAAAATGCCAAGATCTCTAATGGAAAGAGTAGACAGCATGAAAGAATTGGCAGTGGAAGCAGAAAAGCAGATATTCTAAGAAAGAATCAACAAGAAAAGTGAGAGATTAAAAATCTAGAGTAGAAATGAGAAAGGTTTTGGTGGACTTTGCAGGAGACTGAACACAACCATGAGAGGAATCTCTGAGCTTCAGGATTTGTCAGTAGAAATTTCCCAAAGTGGCAGAAGAGGTGAACTTTCTGGGTCACTGTACTACCACCCCCAGCACCAAGGAGCAGAGCTGCCCCCACCGCAGAGGAAGTGAACCTTCTGGACCACCTTACCACCACCCCCAGCGCCTAGGAGGTGAGCCCTGTGGGTGCCAGCAGCACACATATCCCCCCTACCCCCAGCTGAAATGAGAAGACACTTAAACAAGTCTCAAAACCAGACTCCCAGATCACCTAAAGCAACCTCAAAGGGAAAGGAGATGGAACAATCTGATACTCAACCACCTAGACTCTCTGAACTGGCAACAAAGGATCTGGAAAAAATGAAATCAGAAATAATTTCTCAGATAACAGCAGAGATTGTACCCATAGTGCAAGACATGATTAATAAATCTACAGAGGACACAGATAAAAAAATAGAGGAGCTGAGGAATATGATGGAATCTCAACATAGGAAACAAATGGTATCCATAAAACAGATGGAAACAGATTTCCAGGAGATGAAAAACTCCACTGAAAGTTTACGTAGCAGAATGAGCCAATATGAAGACAGAATTTCAGATATAGAAGATCAGATTGCAGTTAGTGACCAGGAAAAGAAAAATTTCTTTAAAATAGTAAGGAACCACGAGAAATCAATCCAGCAGCTGCTAAACGATGCAAAGAAGAATAACATAAGACTGATCAGAGTCAGTGAAGAAACAGGAGAGATTGCAGATGACATAAAAAAACTTCTGTTCACAGAAGTGATGGCAGAAAACTTCCTAAGCAGGGGAAAAGAACTTGACATACGGATAAGGGAGGCATATAGGATTCCAACTAGCCTTGATCCAAAAAAAAATCTACACATAGGCATATAATTGTTAAGATTCCAGAAACCCAACAGAAGAACAAAATCTACAAGCAGAGAAAAGAAACAAATCACATACAAAGGAATGCCCATGAGAATCACAGCAGACTTCTCAACGCAAACCCCCAAAGCAAGAAGAGCTTGGAGTGACGTATTTCAAGCCCTAAAGGAAAATAGCCTCCAACCCAGATTGATGTACCCTGCAAAACTATCATTCAAAATTGATGGAGAAATAAGATACTTTCATGACAAAAAACACCTTAGGAACTTCATGAATATCAAACCAACACTCCAAAAAAATTTTAGACAATATCCTAGGAAAAGAAAATGAGTATCACAAGCCCAGGAAGCCCAGCCCACTGAATCTATTGGGCACGACAAAAAATTAAATGCAAAGGGGGAGAATCCGAGAAAAAGAAAAAGTCATGACAAGGATAAGTCAATATGTATCAGTTATAACCATCAATGCTAACGGTCTCAATTCACCAATCAAAATTTCCCAAAGTGAGAGTGACATAGAGACCACCATAAGGACAGAGGACAAATTCCTGGGGACTTTACCTTTTAGTCATTAAAAAGCATGATTTGTGTTTTCTTAAAAACAGTGAGGGACTTAAAACCTGTTTTTGCTAAAAAGCAAGTGATTCTTCACTTGGGCCTATAGATGCTTAATAGGTAACAAGAAGCAGAGCTAAGCTTGGCCTTCATTTTGCATTTGTCTCCTTTGTTACCTTGAACTCTGGGTCAGATCCTGCTCAGTTTTGTGTATATGCGTGTGTGTCATTAGGGAGTGTCTGTCTAAAAGCTGGCAAGAGAAGGCAGATTAACCCCCTTCACTACTGAGGACACCAGCATGAGACTCACAGAGATACTTGCTACCAGTAAGCATCCAGAGGTTGCAGTCATTGACCTAAAACCTAGTCATCATGGATTCCAGCAGAACCTCCACAAACTGGGCCTGTCTCAGGCAGTGACAGTTAATTCTTGGGACTAGATTAAGGGATAAGGCCTTCTGAGGCCATTTTGCAGAACCAGAACTGAGATAAATATCAGCCAGACCTATCCAGTCCAAACTTATCTCTCTCTTTTGTTGATGGGCCAGTCTGAGCCTCTCTGTCAGAGCTGTGCCCTCTTTGGCTCCTCAAGTGGAAGTCTCCTCTGCATTTTCTCACTCTGCCTAATAATAATCTCACTCTTACCCCTGCCTCACACAGGTACATCCAGAAGTGCCTTTCTGAGCCGATGTGTCAAGATTGTGGCAAATTAAGGTCCCTGTCCCTCTTTGGGGGACTTCCTTGGACCCTGTCCAGTGACAGAAACACAAAGAGAACTAGGAAAAAAAGCAGAATAGATTATCTAAGAAATGTGGGACAGATACAGAAAGTTTAAAATATGTGTAACAGTAATAACAGAAGAGAAGAGAGGAACAAAAATATTTGAAAACAGTGAGATAAGATTTCTCAAAGTTAATGTCAGACTTGCTGAACTATGTAGGTCCAGGAAAAATATGAAGCAGAATAAAAGCCAAAAAATCTGAAACTAGGAAATCATATTCAAACTTCAAAAAGCCAAAGAAAAAAACCTGCAAGCAGATGGGAAAATTATCTTACCTGCATATGAGGAAGGCTGTAAACTACATGAGGCTTCTCTTCAGAAATGCAAGGACCAGAAGAGTGGAATGCTTCTGTCTTAGGGCATCATTGTAAAGCTGCCGTGAAAACATACGACCAGTTTTCTTGGGAGTCTTTGGGTTAAAGACCCAAGAATGCCCTTGCTGTGTCTCACGATAGCTTCATGCTCACTTTTGAAAGAAGTCAACAGTTTTCCAGAGTGTGTATACCAACAGCTCATAGCTAGAAAGCCTTCTTTTGCTGTTTTTAAAAAAATCCTTAGGTATACTGGATATTTCTGTATCTCTAGCTTCCTTTTAGTTTATAATTATTTCAACATTAAAACTTAAAACACTTGTTTATATAATGACAGTGAGTCATGATTTTATTTGGATTCCAGTGGAGACACTAAAAGAAAGCGAAGTAATAGTTTTATTTTAAAATGTTAATATTTACAATGTGCCAGAAATAATATTTTTTCAATTATGTACACTTACGTTAAAAAAATTGGATGCTAACCTAAATCCATAGAGAAGTCTGTAATCCACCTGGTTTCTTTCTGTGGATACACAAATGAGAGGAACAGCTGGCTTGATTGCTTTAGGCCAGAAGACCTGAAGGAAACGCTTCTGCAATTGTGGATGGCTTCCTAGGGCCCTGCACTCCTTCACGCCAACTCGCTGTCCATGTTTTCAGGTCTTGCTTGGGCTCCCTAATAAAAAGCAGCAGGTAGAGTCTGCTATTCCTACCCAATTGAAGTTTAGTGAAAAGAGAAAATAGCTGAATCTGTATGACTGAAAGACAGTTTCCCTCCTCAAAGGTGGTATTATCTTGGCAAGATATTTATAGTTGAATGTGAGAAATCTTGTTCTACGCCTTGTTACTTTACTCTATCTCCTGTGTATAATGTGTGAGTGCTCATGTTTTTGTTTTTGCCATCATGTAGTATTGCCACATTTAAAAAAATTTTTTTATTCTGATAAAATATACATAAAATTTACCATCTAAAAAGGTACCATTTAAAAATGTACAATTCATTGGCATTAAGTACAATTGTGATAATGTACAATCACCACCACTACTGTCTTTTCAAAACTTTTTTTGTGTGTGTGTGTTTTGAGACAGGGTCTAACTTTGTGGTTCAAGGTGGCCTTGAACTCAACTGTGTGGCCCAAGATGTCCTCAAACTCAGTAATCCTCATGCCTCAGCCCCCATGACCAGCTCTCAGAACTGTTTCATCATCTCAGACAGACACTATGTACCCATCCTCAGTAATTCTACATTATCCCCTTTTCTTACTCCTTCATAGTTCTAGTCTGCCTTTTGTCCATGGATTTGCCTAGTCTAGTTACCTCATGAAGTGACATCATGCAGTATTTGTCTTTGTAGCTGGTGTCAAAATGTTGCTCCTTTTAAGGCCAAATAACATCCTCCTGTATGTATATACCATGTTATTTATCAGCTCATCTGCAGGCAGATGTTTGGGCTTTTCATTTTGGGGGGGGTTATGATGAATTATGCTGCTGTGAACCTTGGTGTACATGTGTCTGTGTGATCCCCACATAAGAGTGTAATTTCTGAATCATATAAAAATTTTGTTTCAATTTTTTGAGGCACTGCTCAGCTTTTCCACAGTGGCTGCACAATTTTACATTTCTATGAGCAGTGCACAAGGGTTCCAGTTTCCCTACATTCTTACAGCCTGTGTTATTTTTCTTTTGTTCTAAGTGATAGCCTTTCCAAGGGTTGTGGTTTGATTTTCTTTCCCTAATGGTTAGTTATGTTGCATACCTTCCCTTGTGCTCTTTGGCCACTTGTGTTATCTTTGGGGAATGTCCATTATCTGTTTTAATTGGGCTGCTATTTTGCTGGTGAGTTGTAGAAGCTTTTATACATTCTGGATGGTAATCCTTATTGTATTTGTGCTTTGTGAAATTTTCTCCCCTTCTGAGTTGTCTCCTCACTTTCTTTTTTTTTTTCTTTTTGTACCGGAGATCGAACTCAGGTCCTTGCGCTTGCGAGGCATCACTTTCTTGATCATGTCCTTTAATATATATTTCCTGAATTTTTTTTTTTTAGTACCCGGGATCAAACTCCGGATCTTGCTCTTTCAAGGCAGGTGCAGTGCCACTGAGCTAAATCCCTGGCCCTCTATTTCCTGAAATTTTGATGAAGTCCAGTCCCCTTTGGTAGCATATAAAAAACATTGCCAAACCAGTATTAAAACGTTTCTATGTGTTTTATTCTAGAAATGTTAAGGTTTTAGCTCTTACATTTAGATCTTTGCTTCATTTGGAGTTTCTTTTTGTTCATGGTATGTATGTATAATAGCATAACCTCAGCATCTTACATGTGGATACCTAGTTTCCCAGGCACCATTTGTTTAAACATTGTCTTTTTCCCATGGAAAGATTTTGGCATTCTCATTGAAGATTATTTGAAAATCATGTGCTGTTTATTTCTGGGCTATATGACTATCTTTATGCTGGCCCCATACTACTTGCACTGTTTTATCTAGGCATTGGAGATACAGTAAAGATGAATAAATATGTTACCTGTTTCTACACTGAAATGTAAGCTCCATGAGAGCACAGATTTTTGTGTTTTTTTTAAAATATCATTTGTAATGTCTAGGGCAGGACCTATCACATAGTAAGTGCTAAATAAAAATTGCCAAGTGAATGGATTCTCCCAAAAAGTTTAGAAGTCAGAAGGACACAATAAGACAGACATGAAATTAAATAGGGACATTTAATAGATTAGCAGATTTCCTCTTTTCTTCCTTCTAAAAAACCCTTGCTTAATCATAAATAATGTCATCTCAGCATGAGTATCACGTAGAAGTGGGATCCTGTGTGTACTATTGATTTTCAGCAGCCACCACTTTCAGCTTCATAACCAGAAGATTCTAGCTATGTCAGCGTCTTCTCTGCACACATGAGGTAGCATTCCAGAGTTAATTTTTATGTTGTGTTGCGGCTTCTGGTCATCATGGTACCTTCTTTTATGCAGTTATTACTAATTTTAAAATTTTTATTTACTTACATATTTGCAGTACTGGATATGGAACCCAGAAAGTGCTGAGCTATATCCTCAGCTCCTTTTTAAATGTCATCATGAGAAAGGAGCTTGCTTGCTAAGTTACTCAGGCTGGTCTTGGATTCTCCTGCCTCAGCCTCCTAAGTAGCGGGAATTTCACACGTGTCTAGCTAGTTATTACCGAATTTTAAAGTGGGATTATAGGCTATTGACAGTGAGTGAAGTAAGGAGTTAGAATATTTGTAAATGTAAGAATTGTTAAGGTTTAGAATGAGAATTCTAAGGACAGACTCTCAACATGGGACCTTATCAGATCTGGGGCTCAGCTGTTACAGTCTATAGCCTTAGACTAGAACCTTACTTGTCTTGAAATTGTCCTCTGCCCTGAATCTTCTCAGGACCTCATGTTCCTTGATTGGCATAAAGTGCTGCCTGTGACCTCTATTTAGGGTACTTAGGTAGGAGAGAGGTCATGTCACGGTTGCAACCCTGAGCATCCCTTGTGCAGTGCATTTGCTTACTTTTTAAATGTAGAACACTGTATCTGCCTTTGTTTGTTTCTGGTGAAATCTAATAATAAGTTCTGGTTATTTTCTTTTACTAATTCATGTTTATTTGTGAAAAATAACCTATAATTTTGTGGTATAATATATAAAACCCTTATTGTAAGTACATTAGATATACTTTTTCTACTTCTCCAGAACTCAGTGATATTTTTTTACAATACAAAACAGACACGTTTAGGACACTGAGACTGAATAGGAGGGAAATGTCAAATGATTTTTGCAAAAGAAAAAGCTGAAAAAGGGAGAAGTGTTAGCATATCAGAGAAGAAAAGTCTGTGTTATGAAATGCAAAGATAGAAAAGACTTCTCCTTATTGTCAACTATTTATAATACAAAAATAAAACTTGAAAGAAGAAACCAAACTTTAAAAATTCCAGTATTAGTCAGTGATTATAATAATTCTATGGGTAGTGTTGATAGGTTGACCACATCTAACAAGCTATCCTGTAATCAAAAAGTGAGGGAAAAATACCATAAAATATTTATGCACCTTCTGGACCAAACAATATGAAACTCATTCATTATTTATTAAAAAAACATTTATTCAAAAACAGAGGGTTCAAAAAGCCATTTACAATTTAGGTCTAATAGACCAACTAATTGAAAAATACAGGATAGGGAAATGCTAACCAGGGCGTCCGTCATTGACATCTTCACCATTACATTTAGTAGGTAGACATTTTATAGAAATTATACCACCCACAGAAAAAAGGGAAAGGCCAACATGACAGTGTTAAAGTGTGTTGTTCAAAGAAGGACAATAATTCAAAAAGAATTTGGAAAGAGACTAGATACTACTGTCCAGATTGTAACATTGCTTTGTATATTGAGTATTTTATGATGTACCATACAAAGAAAAATTACTGAATAAATTTGAAAAACTCGTTTTGATATTTCCTGTTACCTTATGCAAATTAATGAAAAATATGAAATTTTTGGTCATAATTGGACTGGTGAGTGGTTAAGAAATACAGAACAGGGCCGGGGATTTAGCTCAGTGGTTTCACTGCCTGCTGTGCAAGCGCAAGGACCCGAGTTCGATCCCCGGTACCAAAAAAACCCCCCAGCAAAACAAAACAAAAAAAGAAATACAGAACATTTACTTCTTTGTCCTCATTTTTGCCAATTTTAATTTAGCAACCTCCTTTATTCCAGTGCATAGGAATAAAAGAGGTGATTATTACCTTAGTTTCTTTCAGATTGTTAAGCAATAAATTGGTTTGGTTTTCTTTAGAGATTTGTCATAAAGATAAATCTATTGGCCTTTATGGACTTTGACCTTGTGAAGCCCCTGTAGCTACTTTCTCAGTGTACTGATCTTTTATGTCCTAGTTCACCTGCTGTTGGCAACTCTAGTGCTTCCACCCTATCAGTGAATATGCTTCTCTCCCTTGATAAGATTTGCCCCTGCCCTCTCTTGTGATGCTAAGCTCTCTCACTCATTTTCTCATTTCTCTTGGTTCATACTTAGTAGGGAAGGGAGCTGATTGTGTTGTGCAGCCATCATCCAGATGGGCAGTGCTCTCCTGAGCCACCTCTTTTAGATCTTTGCTGGTCTTTAGGTCCAAGTTGTGGCTTGTATCTGGATGCATCCCTAAAACTTCATTTGGTCATAGTGGGGCTTTTCATAAGTACCCAGAGCTAGGGTTTGTGCTGCTGAAATCAAAGATATGATGCTGGGATTGATTCATGTTGTGATGCTAGGATTAAGGGTTGAGTGCTACCTGCCCTAAGATACAAGGGACAGAAAGAGTTGTGGTTTTAGCTTGTCTTTTGCTTGCTTTTGCTGCCTTCTGCCTGCCATGAATTGTTTCTCTGTGATGCCTCTCTGCCATGCCTCTCTGCCTTAGGGCCAGCCCACTGTGAACTGAAACCTCTGCAAACTGTGAGCTAAATAAACTTTTCCTCCTTTAACTTTTGGTGTCGAGTATTTTGTCTCAGCAACGAGAAAGGAACCAAGACAGTCCAGCACTGGTCCCTAGCCAGAGTCATTTTCAGCTAGTTTTGGTGTGTTATCTGAATGATAGTGATGATCATACTGAGAGGACTTCTTAGAAGGGACCTTGGTGGCCTTGGTAAGATTCTCAGAGCATCATATTTTATCCTGTTCATGGGACACCAAGAGCTTTCAGACTGAAGGAGTAGAAAGTGCTTATTTGTGTGGGATGTATTTCTAGTCTCCAAACCGAGACTATATAAAATAGGGTATCCAAAACAAAGTAAAATTATCTTCATTTGTCCTGGTGCTATAGCTTTTCTTAAAAGTAAAATGTCATAGAAACTATTAGCAACTGAGGTACATTTGTGTTTTCCACCTTTCCATTCAATTCAAGGCTTTTACTAAAATGATAGTGATACCTTACATTAAAAAATGGATGACAGTGTATTTTGGCAGGGATACAAGGAGCTGGATCATTCCGTAAGTGAAAGGAAAACAGTGGACTGCTGTGGCCAGCAGCCTACTAAGTGTAAGGAGAAGGTGGCTGAGAGTACCAGGTCTTATGTATGTTTACTTTGGCCGGCCCAGTAAGCCAGCACCTGGAGGCCTCAGTCAGAGTCTTTGTGCGAAGGCCTTCTTTGGGGATGACAGCTTTCTGAAGAGACAAGTAGCTGAAAGCAGATGGTCAGTAGCTACGTGATTTTCTCTCCAAGACTGAGAAGTTTGAGACCATGTAGGTCTCTTGATTTTTCCTCAATAGTACAAACTCAGCTTCATGATAGTCACATATTACTCTTTCTCATTTCACCAAAGACTGGTGAAGACTTCTGTATGGACCAGAAGCTCTGGGAGAGATAAAAGCAAAGGAGTGTCCAGACCTTAACTGGCTGATAACTGCCTAGAGGAGGTTGATGCCTACTGGAGGTTCTAGGCCATGCCACGAGTTTGGCCAGGTGCTATACACTGAGTACCTTGGCAGAACTTGGTGTCTGGAGGGAAGGTGAGAGCCCTGGTGAGAAGTGACAGGAAGTCAGGCTGAAAGGGAAAGTAGTCAACTGCTGCATATTTCAGTTTGTTTTGGAATATAATACTTCTCCATCCTCTGTGGTCATTGACTATCACCTGTGTAAAAAAAGGAAAACTAACCCAAGGCTGGGAGTTTTTGCTGTTTAGAAATGCAACACCTCTGATTTGGCTTTTCTTTTTCCCTTCAGGCTGTTTGGTAGGGACAGTGAATCTCAAATCCAGCAACCGGAACCCAGTGGTACTGGAGTTTGAAAGTAAGTACCAGACGCTGTGAGATCGGGCACCCTCTAGTGGACATGTGGTAGTCTTGCAGCCAACTCAGGACACTCCTGGGCAGCTATCCCAGCAGTGTACCTGTCAAAGGCGTGCATCATCACTGCAATGAGGCATTCTGTGTGGGTTTCACATCACCTGACACCTGTTTACTGCTTGACTTTGTGCTTAAACAACAAATCAGGGTATACGGTGAAATCCTAACAACGTGGGTAGTTTTTTTTCTGGCAAAACCTCCTATTTTCTCAGAGACTCAGAGCCTGGAGATACCTGGTTGGTAACTGCCTGAAAGGCCTAGCTTACACTAGGGATGGGTTGAGGGGTCTGGGCCTACATGTGCGCCTGGAAGTGTTCTGCAGTCACAGAGTGCTCTCTTTCCCTTTGCTCATTAGGTGTGGAATTGTCTTGTATCATTATGGATTCACAGACCAGTGACCCCAGGATCGAGTGGAAGAAAATCCAGGATGACCAGACCTCATATGTGTTTTTCGAAAACAAAATTCAAGGTATGACCCATGGCCCTCTGTGCCTGCTAACCTCCCTCCCATCCATGGACCTGGACATGCACTAATAGCCAGAAACCTTCCCAGACTGCTGACTGTATCTGTAGCCAGAACTGTGTTTAAAATTTGCTGTTATGAAGCTGGGTGTGGTGGTGCATGCCTATGGTCCCAGCACTGGGGAGGCTGAGGCAGGAGGATCGCTGTGTGTTCAAGACCAGCCTCGGCTACATAGTGAGTTCAAGGCCAGCCTGAACTATATAGCAAGACCCTATCTAAAAACAAATGAAAGTTTGCTATTATAGAAAATTTCAAACATATGCAAAAGTAGAACAGATATTGAGCTTCTCTGTACCTGTCACCCAGCTTCAACAAATATTAGTTAGAACCTTTCTCTATGTACAATCCATTTTTAAAATTAAATTTTAAAAATTAAAGCATTTTTAGTACAAGTATTTGGTGAAATAAGGATTCCTTACAGAATTTTAGTTTCATGTTTCTGGCATAAAATGTCATGAGCTCTTCGGGGCACATCATGGTCCTAGATGAATCTGACACATAGAAGGAGCTTTACAATGAGATATTCTTTCGTTTTTCCCTCTTTCTTGTTATTTGTTGCTATGTTTTATTAATTTTTTCCTTTAAAAAATTTTTATTAGTCCGTGTTTGCATTACATAATGATTACACTTATTGTGAGGAATTGGTACAGAACACATCCCAATTCTTTTTTTCCCTTCCCCTCCACCCCCATTTCTAAAATATTCTTTACCAACATCAGCTTTATTTATCTTGTAAGTCTTTATCAAGTTAATCACCATCAACACAGATTAACAGTCAGAGTAACAGGCCAAAAAACATATAAAACACATACGATAATTACACTAAATCAGGCTACACTTATCAATGTATGCATGGTCCATTTCTAAGGAATAAGAGTGAGCGTTCTCAGCTCTCTTCTTGTCATGACCTGGGATGGGAGTGATACAGGTGAGGTCGTCAGAAGGATACACCATGGCACAGAGGCCAGGAGGTGTCGTGGAGAACCCCATCAGGTCCCAGGTGAGGGCTGGGTGTACACTCTGCAGGAAGGCGCTGCTGGACAGGTTAGCAGACATCATCCTGGGCCACACCTGGTTGCCAGGGGACACGGCATGAAGCAGGCAGGATGTGGTCTGGGTGCAGAATGGCCAGGTCACTGGGCAGCATGGGGCGATGTGGAGAAAGCTGTCAGGACAGAAAAGAAGCTGTGCTTGAAGACAGAAGCCAGAGAGCTCAGCTGAAGGGAGGAATGCAGGGTCCTCGCTGCTGCCAGGGCCTGGGCAGGGAGAGAGATGTGGAGGAGGAGAGGAAGCTGGGCTGGTGCCCTGAGTGCAGGTGACTTGGGTGGTAGGCAGTGCCTGAGGGGCCAGCACAGGTTCTGGGGAGGTGATACGGTCACATTTGTGCTTTAGACTAGAACACTGAGGTGGCTGTTCTACCTCTGGATAGTGGAGATGGACAAAGCTTGGAGGAGGGCCATCCTGTCAGAGATGCGCGGAACCTAGAAGGAGCTGCTAGTGGCCTGAGCTGAGCTTGAAGGCAGTGGGCATTCAGGGGAAATCGCTGGACCTGGCTGTGCAGAGGGAGGCAAGGGAAGGGCGAGAGAGGGCCCGCAGAACAGGGACTGCCTTCAAACAAGCGGGAAGGAATAAGCAGCAGCTGCCGGGGCAGGCACCTTCCGAGTTCTCGGAAACTGAAAGCTGAATATCATCAGCAGACACAGGCTCTTCAGAATAGTTTCCCCACTAACTGAGGCTCTCTTCCAAGCCTTATTTTTGAAGAGATGGACATGTTATTCTCAGAAACATAAATATTTTCTTCAGTCACACAGGCTGCCCCTGCTAAGCATACGGTTTAGGTCATAAGAGCAACCAAGTAAAAATTCTTTGAAGAACTTTCTGGGAATTACATGTTTTCTCTCAGCCATATTGATGGGGAATAAAAAGGAGGATTTTCTGCACAGGACATAAGGGTTGGGAATATGTGCATCTACTTGGCCTTTTCTTGTGCTTTGCAGGATTGTACTAAAAGCACCTTTTAAAATACACATTTCAGTGGTTGTTAGTGCACATAGTTGTGTAACCAACACCACAGTCAAATTCCACATTTCATCAGGTGTAACAGAACCCCACATCTGTTAGCAGCCCACTCCCTGCCCCCAACAGCCCTTCATCTGTGTCTGTCTCTGTTGATTTGGCTGTCCTTGACACTTCCTGTAAAGGAATCTGTCTTTTCTGTCTGCAATCTTTCACTTAGCATAGTATTTTCAAGATTCATTCATGTTGTAGCAGGTGTTATGACCTCCTTTTTTTATGACTGATATTTCATTGTAGGCATACCATGTTTATCACTTAATTGGTTAATAATGTATATTTGGGTTGGTTGTATTTTGTGGCTATTATTGATAATGCTGCTGTGAACATTCTTTCATGAACATGTTTTCATTTCTGTGAGGTAAAGGACCAAGTGTGCATCGGGTCACGTGACAGTGGCATATTTAGTTTTCGAGAAACTGACCAACTGTTTCCCAAAGTTATTTCAGCATCTTACATTCCCATTGGCAATGGATTCCCCTGCATCCTTACCAATGCTCACTGTCTGACTTTGTGATGTACCTGTCTTAGAGGGTAGAAAGTAGTATAGTATTTCAAGGTATTTCTGATTTCCATTTCCCTGATGACAGATATGTCGAGCATCTTTTTCATGTGCATATTGAGCATTTGTACATTTCTTTGGAGCAATGTCTATTCAAATCTTAATTTTTAATTTGGTTATTTTTCTATTTGTTATTTAGTTGTAAATTCTTTATATATTCTACATAGTAGTCCTTCATCAGATACATGATTTGCAGATATTGTGTCCTATTCTGTAGACTTTTTGTGTCCTTTGAAAGAAAGATATTTTTAATTTTGATGACGTCCAGTATAACTTGTGTTTTTGGTCTCATGAAGATTTAAGCCCATAATTTGAGCTTTAACTCTTTTATCTGGACATTAGGTTTTCATTGCCTGTCGAGGGAGAAGTTCAGCTTCTTTGCTTTGCATACCTAGTTGTCCCAGCATTCTTTTTGAGAAGTCACTTTTCAACACTGATTTTCTTTTTCTTTTAATGAGGTATCCCTTTGGGGATGATGAGGAGATGAGCTTTCTGGCTTAAGTCACATAAAATGAATGCCTCTTAACACGCCAGCTTCGGCTTTTGGTGCTCATATTAGTCATGACTCCTGTCCCCGGGGAGCTCATTCCATTACATGGAGAAACAGAAATCCATCAGCTTACTGGGGTATTGATTCTGGCCCCAGAAACCACCTTTTCCAAGTGGCAAAGATGTCTCTGTAGTGTTTTAGCGTTTGTGTCTTCTTTTCCACAGGGGACCTGGCAGGCCGTGCAGAAATACTGGGGAAATCCTCCCTAAAGATCTGGAATGTGACACGCTCAGATGCAGCCCTCTATCGATGTGAGGTGGTTGCTCGAAATGACCGCAAAGAAATTGATGAGATTGCCATTGAGCTAATTGTGCAAGGTAGGAACTCCTGGTACAGCATTTCTGCCCATCAGGCCTCATACTGTGCTGAGAATAAGAGATCAGTTTGTATTTTGATTTCTTTTCCATGCAGACCTCACTCCTGAGGGTGTCTTGTAGCTTAGGGAAGGGAGCTAATAAGGCTGAGACTGCCTGAGTTGGTGGAAGGTGGCTGGGAAGTGAAGCTTCTGCACTTTTCCAAAGATGCTCCAGTATCCTTAGTGTCCTCTCCCTCCAGAAGGTGGAAGGAATTGGGAATTCAGGTGTGATGGGGCTGGGCATGGAGTGCCGAGGACAGCATGCAGTGGCAGCAGTTCATCTGGGAGGCGGCAGCAGTACAGGATCACTTGGCTGGCTTCCTTGTTTGTGTATCTCATTTATTCAAGTGGGCTTTGATAATAGTGGAGCTGTGTTGCTGAGATTTAAAACACCAACCCGTGTTTTTCCTGCAGTGAAGCCAGTAACCCCTGTCTGCAGAGTTCCAAAGGCTGTCCCTGCAGGCAAGATGGCGACACTGCAGTGCCAGGAGAGCGAGGGCCACCCTCGGCCTCACTACAGCTGGTACCGCAATGATGTGCCACTGCCGACAGACTCCAGAGCCAACCCCAGATTCCGAAATTCCTCTTTTCTCTTAAACTCTGAAACAGGCACTCTGGTAAGATCTCTTCTAAGAGGTAAAGATGGAGATGTCTTCGTTGGAGCAAGTGATGTTTTTTGTAGAAAGAATGGTTATTAAGAGAGGCTGTAAAGACTACATTATAAGATAGGAATTCAATATCCAGAATGTTAGAGATTCTACAGGAAAAATGGCTCTCCCTTCATTATAAACAAGTCCAAGGGGTAAAAGAAAGGAAACCTACAGATTGAAGAGAGACCAAGGAAGGCTACCCGACAAATGTTATGGGTGGACTTTATTCGAGTCCTGCTTGATTTGGCTCACCAGCTACATAAACCATTATGAGACACCGGGGACTTGATTACTGGCTGGGTGCTTGATGAAATTAATGGTTAATTGCTTTAGGCCCGATAGTATGATTTTTAAAAGTCCTTATGTTCAAGAGATACATACTGAAATATTCATTGATAAAATGTGTTTGGAATTTGCTTCAAAAGAATCCCGTGGTGGGGGGGGTGACATGGGGAGAGGAAACAAGATTGGTCAGGCTGCTTCACCAGTTAGCACCTCAGGCTTGTACTCCATGCACTTGTCATCAGGAAGGCCTCTGGCCTATGGCATGCCAGCTACATGTGGTAGTAGGCAGTTATGAGAAATAGGATCCTTGGTATTTGGCCAAGGGTTTGCCTGAGGAGCGGTCTCTGTCACAATATCTGCCGAATGTAAGTAAAGCCTAGCCTCTCATTCTGGGTGTTGCCAGCTTTGGTATCTGCTGCTCTAGAGGAGTGCACTGTTGGGTTCCTCTTAGGCAGCAGTGGAGGAGAGCTTAGCAGGAGGAAGCTGGACAGTGCCTGAGAAAGAAGCCAGAAACGAGAGCAGATGCTGATCATACTTTGGCTTCTGCAGGACCATGGGTGGCAGCTATGGTGCCCTCTGCCCTGTTGATTGTCTACTTACTGATGTGTTAATTTCTGAAACAGGTTTTCAGTGCTGTTCACAAGGAGGACTCTGGGCAGTATTACTGCATTGCTTCTAATGACGCGGGCTCAGCCAGATGTGAGGAACAGGAAATGGAAGTCTGTGAGTTAACTCTTTGAGAAGATTTCACTCACTGGAAAACTGGGAAAAGAATAGGACATTTGAGAATGAATTCTAGAACATCAGTTGAAACAACTCTTCTGGCATGTGTCAGCTTTTGTCTGGAGGTGACAGGGTCCACCGGGAGCCATTTGGGAGGTTGAAAGAAGGATGAGAAAGTGCTGAATCTCAGCAGATGCCAAACAGACCTTCTGGCACTGGACATGTGGCCGCTCATGTAATTTACACAGTGTATCATCACAGCCTTTCTCCAGTAGTTGATAGGATCATCAAAGCACAAGGTTGGATAAACTTCCAGAAATTTATCCAATTAGTTATTTTTTAGGAAACTGTAAGACAGCTTTCACCCCAGTGATTTTTCCCTGTCCTGTGATGATGGCACTGAAGGTGCGAAGGGCCAGTTAGGGTGTCTGAGACACTCGAGTTCCTTCTAGAATCCTCCACTCCCCCATTTGCAACCACCCTGGAGCGTGTTTTCCAAAGATGCTTGATGGTAAGAGCATTTAGACCACTCCTCCACAAACATCCCAGGGCCCTAGGCACATGTTAGACATGCATTCTCAGTCATTCTTCTCACCTGGCAAGTCGGGAAGATCTGCTCTAGGGTCATTTTCTCCTGGAGGAAAGTTTCTGAGTTGATAAGTTCCCCGGGTGTTTTTTCATGTATTTTATTTACATAAAGGAAACAGTCCCCATGTTGAACATGACCTTGGCCCTGTGTGTAGAAATGGGAAAAGGCAATGCAGTGGTTTCTTCTGAAAGGCCGGGTGGACATTGGGGGTACTCATTTAGTAGTTTTTACTTTTCAGTCTCAAAACTAACTTACTTCCCCAAAATATTGCATAGCAAAGGTAGGCTCTGATAATTAGGATTTTTTTCACAGGGCTCTTGGCTCCTAATTCTACATGTAATGTAACCGTATCTTTCATCAATAATATTGGGCATTCAGCTGGAGGACTTTTAGTCGTTTTATGGAAGGCCAGGCCTCTCAATTCAGTATTCAGTGTAACTGCCTTTGAACTGTGGAAGGCCCAGATCTTTTCACTTGTAGCATCAGGGGGGTGTTGGCTAGAAAAGTTTTAAGTGTTCTGTGTGTGTTCTTCTGGCTAGGGTAGGCAGGAGAGGGAGGCTAGGTGGTGTGGGGAAAGGGAGGAAGGTCAGGTCAGGCCTTAGAAGAGACCATAGGTAGCATAGCATCTCTTCACATAAACCTTCTTTTCTGCAGATGACTTGAACATTGCTGGCATTATTGGGGGGGTTCTGGTCGTCCTTGCAGTCCTGGTCCTGATAACACTGGGCATCTGCTGTGCATACAGACGTGGCTACTTCATCAATAGCAAACAGGATGGAGAAAGGTGAGCCTGCCTTACACAAAAAAGACAAAGTCCAGGCCAGCATTCACAGGGTAGCCACGCCACTGATGTGCTGTCTTCCTCCACTCACAGTTACAAGAGCCCAGGGAAGCCCGATGGCGTTAACTATATCAGGACAGATGAGGAGGTAAGGAGCGAAGAGGATAGGTAGCATTCAGGAAACAAGGCCGTCCAGATGTGCCCAGCCAGGAAAACATTCCCGCTTAGAAACCCAGGGGGGCTCTTAGGAAGATTCCCAGTTACATGGGAGACCCTAAGCTCTTAGCTGTTCACAGTAATGGTGCATACTCATGGCATTTGCACATTGCAAACTCTAGTGCATGTTACTGTTCTTTGTTTTATTCTGTGTGGGAGTGGGGGGAGTATTGGGGGTTGAAACCTAGGGCCTCCACACTGAGCTACATCCCCAGCCCTTTTTATTTTTAAATAGAGTCTAAGTCATTAAGTTGCCCAGGCTGGGCTTGAACTTGAAATCCTCTTGCCTCAGCCTTCGAGTTCTGGGATCACTGGTGTGCACCACCATGCCCGCCCAGCTGTTAAGACCAGTTGTTTTATTTGTTTACAGTTTGGTCCCTAGCTTCCTCTGTAGTATGGGCTGAGTTTTCCCTTTCCCACCACCCGCCTTGGGCCCTGGATGTGTTCTGACTGTGGGCTGGTTTTGCAGGGTGACTTTAGACACAAGTCATCGTTCGTGATCTGAGACTTAGCAGTGTGGCCAAGAGCACATGCAGATACCTCTCCTAGAAACTCCTGTCAAGGGAGCCACAAGCTGTGTGCACCTGGACGAAGAGACACTCATGCAGAAGCTTTTTGTTTTGGCCAAAGTGGACTGCTACTCCTTTCTTACTCTAACAAGCCACACAAATAAAAGAACCTTCCTCAAGATGGGCACAGTAACCACCAGGAAAAGAATGAGTTCACTGAGTTGCTCCCCAGTCCACTGCTGGCCCAGTCCCTCTGTGGGTAGCAGGTGATCTCAGAAGTCCCGAGCCACACACTATGGGCCTGTATCTGCCACTGGCTGTTCAGCAGCCAGGGTGAGAGCTACTGCATGAGGATGAGGTGACGCAGCAGCAGCAGCAGCAGCAGCAGCACTACTGTGAGCACTGGAAAAGGGTCTGCACATAGGGTTTGTCTGTGGGCCTGACCCTCCTGGATGCTCTTGTTCAGGCTCTAGTGATGGGTGTTGTCCATCTTGTCAGATTCACATTTGGTAAAGAACCAAATGGGGGGGAGGGTACATGGCTTGCTGGAAGAGGGCTCTTCTTCAAGGACCCTGCTTGTCTGAGGCTATAGATTTGAGGAAACCCCTTTGTCTTAGGCTAAGTCTGAAATGGTATTGAAAAAATGCTTTTCTATGGTTCTTGCTTATTTTATAATATTTCACATTCTAAATTTTTGCTAAAGATGTATTTTGATTATTGAAAGGAAAATTTCTATTTAAACTGTAAATATATTCTCATACAGTGTTTAAAACTTATTTTTTTAAGAGTTCAACCTAAAGTGGAAGTTCTAAGCTACTAGTGGTTAACTGAAAAATAGCAGTAATTCTTTTACCCAAGGAATCCTCTCAAGTTGGCTTCTTGGAACGTTCATTTGTCCATCCAAGTTTTAGCATTTTCATAAGAAAACTTAGGCCATCTGCACTTGAGACCATTGTTGTTTAAGAAACCCTTAAATATTCCAGCTCAGCCATGTGGACATCTTTTTTGCATCTTTCCAAAAGAAAGCCAGGGAACTGGGGTCAGCTTTGACCTGTCTATTCCTGAGATCACTAAGCTCCCGTGCCCTGAAGCAGACCACATTGGTGGACTCTTGGGAAAGGGTCAGATGCCACCATTCTGAGTGGGGGTTTGGGCCCTTCACCTTTATAGTCCTGGGCACAGCTTTTGTCCCACCCATTCATTTGGTAGTACTGTTCACATGCCATGGTGTGCTTGGTGTTCTGGCTTGGGTGCTTCGGGGTTGCTTCTGCTGTGTGACATCCCAGCTTTCTGGTTCCTAGGAAAGATCTTTTGATTGAGGATGGCTCACAAAACAAAGAAGCCACTGCTATTTGTTTTATAAGTTCATTCTGATTATGCAGTGCATAAGATTGTCCAAAGGCAATTCTAAAATCAAACCTGTGAGCTATTCTTTGAAGAAAATGAACCCATTGATCCTCTTTTCCCTGAAGAACACACCTGGCACTGCAGGTTCTTGCTCCTTCACAACAAATGTGTGTTGGCAGCCAGGCCAGCCTTTTGAAGATCAAGTGGTGCAGCCAGGGTCAAAAGCATGATGATAAGGAAAAGAAAATGCCTGCATCAAAAACCATTTTCTAATTTTGATTTTGAATTTATCTACCTGACACTGCTCACTTTGTAGGGACATTAGAAACATCATTGAAAAGCTTTTGTTCTTCAAGAGTGATGTTCTCAGGCACAGATACACTGCCGTGTTAGACTTCTGATGATGAAGTGGTTCAGAGCTAGAAGCTTCTCAAAGGAGCACCGATTTCCACTGTGTTCCTGGAGGGTGGTTTTTACGTAGAATGTAGTCACCTGTAATTCAACTTTCAGTGTCTTAATTTTTTATACTTTCAATTTTTTTTTATTGAATACTTGTGATGTACTGACTTTTCTTTTTCGTTACGTGACCTACTGTCATTTGGGATGTTGGCAGGGCAGCAGGGAACTCTTCTGCCCTCATTCAGTTTTCTTGGGTGTCTGTATCCTGAATGCTTAAGACTGCCCTTCCTCTCCACTGCCTCTTGGTAGGAAGGGCAGCTGTCCCCACTTCCACTGTTGGGGATTAATACCCTGACCCCTTCCTGGGGTCACAGCAGTAGGGCAGCCCGATCTCCATTTGTACACCTACTCTTCTGCACTAGTGCCATGTGAACTGGGTCTGACAGAGAAGTGACACAGCCTGCGAAGTGTTGCCTGTGACATAAAGCTGCAGACAGAGAAGGGAGCGCTTGTCAGTGTTCCTGAAGACTCAAGAAGCTTGTACAGGGCTGTTCTTCAGGCCTTTGGTATGATTGTTGTTGTATATAGGTGTTATAGACTTGTACTAATACACATGTAATTTGGTATTTGTTAAAACCTCATTTATAAAAGCTTTAAAAACATCAAAGCTTACTTCTTTCTTTCTTTGTACTTAGGTTGGATGTACCACATCTTCCTAGCATTGTTAGGCAGGTACACTAGAAAGGTATGGTCCCATCATTGTCTGCAGGGAACTCAGAACCTGTATGGAGCCATCTGTTCACTCAGAAGCAGCTTTGTGACTCAATGCCCTGATGACAAGGCCATCTGTGCCACAGAGTTCATGTATGGGAGGCCAGTGGCTTTCTGTCTACCAAATCCAACTGCATGCCAAAACACACAGCGATTTGGGAGCTAACTGGGGATGCAGCTCTGGTGGAGCACTTGCCTAGCATGCCTGAGGCCCTGGGTTCCATCCCTGGCACCACATACACAGCATGAAGGGGGGCCAAGGGATAACAGGAGTGGACATGATCAAATATATGGTGATTCTTTAAGTTTATCACAGTAAAAGATACTTGGCTCTTGATCCCCACCCTACCCCCTTATCCTGTTCTTTGCCACTTCATGAAGTAGTCCTGGAAGCCTTCTTTCGGGACTGTCTTTACAAGATGTGATAAAAAATACAGAGAATGCTGCTGCCCAGTGCCATCAAAAGGAAAAAAGGTTTGTGAAAACACTGTTGTGTGTCCTCATCCATCTTTTTCATTGAATCTAGCTCTTCCCCAAAGTTAAAATGACCATCTGAGATCAATGATGTGAAGTGATTCAGGACATTGAGGCAGCTAAGACAGTGTAACTAAATATATGAGAGAGGACTTCCAGCCCTCCTTCAGAATGTGGCAAGGATGGGATAAATGTGTTGAAGGAGGACTATGACAATGTATCTTTTAAATGACTTTTTAAAATTAAAAAATTAAATAGTCACGATATTTTTCAGTCATACTTCATGTTATATACATGGGTAAAATACCACACCGAGCCAGGAGCGGTGCACACCTACAATTCCAGCACATACGAAGCTGAGGGAAGAGGACAGTTTGAAGCTAGCCTGGGTTGCACAGCAGGTTTAAGGCTAACCTGGACTACATGAAACTCATAAAAACCAAGCAAAAAGTATATCCCTCATTGAAACCAGTTATTTTATAAAATTAATAGGGACCTATAACAAAATTTTCAATAACTTTAAAAGAAGAAAAAACACCAGTTAACTTTGTACTCTTGCTTCTGTAATAATGGTTTAAAAAAGGAAAAAACAAAACAAAACCAGGCAGGCCTGGTGGTGTGAGCCTGCAGCCCCAGCTGCCCAGGACTCCAAGGCTGGAGGATTACCTGAGGGAAGAGTCAGGGCCAGCCTGGGTGGTGCAGCAAGATCTTGCTCTAAAAAAACCCCCAAAAACCCAACTGCATTTCCTCATGGGTGCAGTTCAGAGGCAGCTGGGTTCTCCTGACGGTGGTGGCAGAGATGAAGCCTCCCCACAGCGGCGCAGTACTTGGCAGAGGACCTGTGGACTGATATCACTGCCATTCTGCCTAAGGGCATGAAGCTGTGTTTCACAAGCAGGGATCATGCAATTAACCAGCCCCAGCCCCGAGCCCCACAGCACCTGCAAAATTGGTCCCCGTTCTTTAGTGAACTGGCCGGTCTGATCCGCCTCCCCAGCATGTGGCCCCTCCAGTTTCTCAAACTGAAGCCCTTTTCCTTTTTCCTCCTTTGTTAGGGAACTGGCTTGATCTTTGTCAGATATTTTCTCCTTTTAGTTAAACTTCCTGTAAATGCATGCTGAAAGGCTCAGTTTAATCTCCGTTACTACTGCAGCGAGGCCCCGCACAGCCTGTGAAGGTAATCTATACCAATAGGGTGTCTGTCGTCAGGGGCAGACAGCTTCCATGTGGGAACAAAGGCAGGCAGCAGATAGATGACCCAGGCCTTAGGGACAACCGGAATCATCTTTTTCCTAATGGGAGATTTAGTTTCACTCTTAAATACTTTATGTAAAATTACGAAGCCCACAATAAAAGTTTTGTTCTAAAAAACAAAAAAATCCTATTGAATGCTAGAAGCCTGTATTTATGCTTGGCCTTTATTAATTTTAGAAAGCTGTACAATATTTTGAAAATCTGAAATTATAAATAGAAAAAATATTACAGTCAAAATTTTGTCATTAGATATGGGAAAATACTATAAGGAATTTAGACAAGCTAATAATAGAAGCTTGATTTATATAAAAGAAAGTTGGAGTATTTTGTGTTCCTTAAAGACCAGATTTGTAGCTTATCAGAATGGGACTTGACACTTAAATGGGATGACGTGTTAATATTAATCTGGCATTTCTCTGTTACTTTACAATGTTTTAACTCCAAGTTTTGCAAAAAGAAAGATAAAAGGTTGGCTGGCCAGCCACAGGTGAGCAGAGAGTGCTGGGACCTCACAGAGAAGCTTTGGTATCACACAGTGAGCAGCACCCAGAAGAGGCGCATGTCCCCTGCCTGTTCCCACAAAGCAAACAAGACCTTCCCTCCAGGGCCCCGCCTTCCTGGGCATCAGTGGAGTGCAGCTTCAGTTGGCTGTTTTCAGGGGGGCCTTGCGGATGGACCTCCTGCTGGGGACTGGGTTGCCTTTATTCCTGGCTGGGGACATCACGTTCCACTGCTGAGGCTGTGCAGGCCTGGGGAAAGAAACAGCCCTTCTATAACTAAAAGAAGAAACCCTGACAAAAACATCAACCTCCAAAGGAACCCTTTGGCAAACTTACGGTTTATCAGGCAGTGATAAACATAAAATGTCATTTCCTTGATTCTGGGCTTCGATTTTGTCTGAAAGGAAATTAAACACAAATTCAGTTTTCCCAAAATTTCAAAGGCAGCTGGTGGATCAGACATGAAGGAAAGTGGAAACTTGCCTTTGGCTGGAAGAGGAGTCTGTGATGTCTCTATGTAACTGACCCCGGCTCCAAACGTGACTTCACTGATGGACCCTGGGTAAAGGGGAAACACTGCCATTAATGAAAAGCTGGTAAGATCAGCCCTCAGATACAGCTGCCTGAGCAATTGGGAGAGCCCTGCTCTGGTTTTTGTTCACATCCCCTGCCCTACACCCAAGTGACCGTCACTGTCAGGCCTCAGGCTGACCTTTTCCCACGACCTAATGGTGTGAAACTCCTCCTCCTGGAAACTCCCTTCAGTCTACCTGACCGTCATTCAGACCATAGCCTCCTCATGCTGCTGTGGCCTCTGCATTTTCACTGCTCTGACTGGTGACTGCCACATGCCAAAGACTCCCAGCCCACCTCGGGCTACTTGCTATTGAACTTCATCTGGAGCCCCTAAAGAGATGTTGCCAATGCACTACCTCTTTACACTTTCCCTTTTTTGGTACCAGGGACGTTTGTTCTGTTTTCCTACTCAGTAAATAGTCCCGTCTAAGCTAGAGATACCATAGCAGCCACTTCCCCACATGGAATCAGTAACCACACCAGTCCATCCTAGCTTCAAGGAGCCCTGCATCCTGTGACCTGCCCTCCTACCTCACTATGAACACCCCGGCCATCTTGCTGTTGTTGTTTACAGGTCTTTCAGTCCCCCTTAGGTAGAAGAGCACACTGCTGAGGAACAGAATAAAGCAGACTGGGTTTGCATCCTGGCTCTGTCTTACTGTGTGAGCTACGCTAAGAATTCAACTCTTCATTTCTAAAATGGAGATGAAAACTCACCTAACCAACAGGGTTGTCAAGACTGAATGATATTATTTATGTAAAGTACCTGCTACAAGGTAAGTGCTGAATGAATGTTGGCCACTACCACAGTTTTTAGTTAAAACTTATTAGGTACTATCTCCTGTGTCACTGGAGTCATTTAAAAATCAAATAGAGTTATTGTCCAGAGCACCTTGATGACTGTGTTCTGAGGAGACCTAAAATCTATTCTTGGTCTGTGGGGGCCCCAAGCTGCCCTTACAAACACACATGCTATGTGCACATGCCATGGCCCACTGTGCCCGTGGAGTGCCTCTCCGCCGGGCCCTGGCATGTCACACCTGCGTGCACACTAGCTTCTGCCTGGCCTGCTGGCCCCATCTCTCCACAATGCACCCTCAACTCATGCTTAGCAGGTGCAATCTCCCCTGTGCTGCTGCACGCTCTGCCTAAGTGCCATCAACACACTTCTAGGGGGCAGAGCACAGGCCTGGCTCAGCCCGCCTTCCTTCTGACAGGTGCATTTGTCAGGTGAGCTTTAGAGTTCTTCCCATTCTCCACATGCTGTAGCTCCTTATGATCAACCTGTACCTTTTTGGTCTAAATTTTAAAGTCCTGCAGTTCTACAGATCTGGGAGTACTCTGGCTTTTAGGTAATGGAAGAGAACTACACTTTTATCACTGCCGCCGCTGATACAGCTCAGAGTGGCTTTCTCCTGTTGCCGTGAGGATCCTCCTTGTGCTGTCATCTGAGATTCCCTTTCCTTCTCTACACACTGCGTTTCCTGGTTAGAAGCCTATGTGCAGTCCAGATAATAATCTCTCACCTTTACAACAACACACACATGGTAGCTCTCACACCCGCAGCACATGCTATGCTTAGACTCAAAGGCAGAATCACCTTGGTTGCCTTAATTACAGCAGTGAAAAAGGTACTTGCCCCTCTCTGCCTGATTTCAGTTAAAATCCTAGCTCTGAAATTATCCCTTTCCACTTAGCAAAACCAATGCTGGCTGAATATTCTTGGTGGCCTGCACAGCTTCCCTACTGGCTTCATAGTCTTAAGACCACTTCCTGACAGTCATCCCCACCTAAACCAGGAGGCACTTGTATTTATAAACCACACTGATGCTAACAGCACTGAGTGCTCTTAAGTTCTCTGATAATTTTCCCAGTGAGGGGAGCCAATAGAAAGCCCTTCTTAAAGCATTTCTTCATGGTTTAAAACACATGGACAGAAGTCAAGTCGACAGGGGAATCACACTCCACAGCCTGGAGAAAGAGCAAATGCTCTGCTGATCCAAAGACACTACAGTCCCATTTTCAGTGCAGATGAGTTCCACACATGCAAATGCAAGCAGCATTAATGTGCCATGCCAGGTTTCACTGCTGAGGACACATGCTGCCAGGAAACCAAAAGACTGAAATCAGGGACTCAAGGGATGAGCGAGGCTAAAATGAGAAAGAACCATTCTCTGCTTCTGCAGCATATGGCACCTAACTGCCGAAATAGAAGCTCTTGCTGCCCCCGAGCCAGGAACACAGAACATAGAGACAACTTTTCTCTTTGGAGGAGGCTGGCTAGTTTACATTTTTAACATTGTATCTGTCAACAGAGAGGAAGCTAGAACTGCCAGCCTTTTGTGACAGAAGCATCACAAGGCTATTGTACCTAAGGAGAGGTGGGGTGGGGATTCTGTTATCTATTAATCTCCCTTTACAAGAAGGGTCTGGAAGAAAATTACCTAAAGCCCTGTGAGTATTCCATGACATTACAGCGCCACAGGTTAACAGAATCAAGCAAGCAGCCAGAACACAGGAGGTGCTCAGGCTGATAGAAGCCTGACAGAAGGGTGCTGGCTCCTCCATTATGAAAGGGAACCCCTGGGCACAACACTCCTCTCTTCATGCTTGGATCCAAACTGGGAAAGCCAGGCTGGACAGAGGACACAACATGAATCAGAGGCCTTAGCCCCAGCTCTGCCACTGAAGAGATCCCTGTGTGACATCCACATCTGTGGAGTAGACCCCACAGGAGTCAGTGAGGAACGGCAAGGACAGACCGAAAACGAACACGGAGGGCCAGGAGAGGCTGTGGCAGATGAGGATGCAGCATGGGAAGGCCCAAGTCAGGAAGAGTGTGGCTGGACATCGGCACCCCAAGAAGGCCACACACCACTGGGGTGCAGATGAGGGACACGCAGGAGCATACCAGGCAGGCCCCGGAAACTCCAGTCCATATTTTGGACAGTAACAGTTTTTTCATACTACATATAGAGGATCTGAAAATAGAAAATCTAAAATGCTCTAAAATCTGACCTGTCTGGAATGCCAACATGAGGCTGTAGGTGAAAAATTCCACACCTGACTTTGCGTAATGGGTTGCAGTCAAAATAGAGATACAGTAAAAATACTGTATAAAATGACCTTTAGGCCATGTGTAAAAGGAGTATACAAAACATAAATAATTATTGTTAGGCTTGGGTTGCATCCCCAAGATAATTCAGTTTATTTGTATAAAAATATTTCAAAATCTGAAAATATCTGAAATCTAAAACACTTCTGGTCTTAAGTATTTTGGATAAAGGATCCTCAATGTGCATAATTTTCTCAAAATCATAGTTTCTATGGAGTTTGTGTCAATAATAAGCCATGAAATGAAAAACTGGGATAAAACATTTTACTCTTCTAACTGCCCTCTCTTGTGAAAAGGAAAAACACCAGGTGGAAGTGAGAAGCCACTGGCTTTGGGCACAGCAGTGCATGGTCCTCACTGCCAAACCTCTAGCTCAGGGTGCTGGAAGCCCACTCCAGGTCACCCAAGACACCTCCAGTGCTAACCCCCCTCCCACCCCCGCTGGAACAGACCAGTGAGCGCACACACACACTTGCATGGCAGGGAGGGCACAAGAGTACTGCTTCACAATGGCGCTGGGTGGGTCGGTGACTGATCTATTTGGGCCTCAGCTTCATACTGGTCACACTGAACTGAAGCATGCAAAGCACTGGGAAGAGCACCTGACCTTCAGGAAATGCTCAGTGAATCCAGCAACTGCATGGCTGTGAAACATGGAATCTGAACAATGCACTATAATGCAGCTGTGTATCAGGAGAGCTTTTAGACAGAAGATCTAGCTATCTTGCAACAGAGTTTTACTACCACTCTAGCAAGCACAGGACAGCTGTGGTGGAGACCTGGGAGGGGAAGTTCATTCAATCTCACGACTTACTCTCAGGAGTGCTGATGGCTCTTTTGGTTATCCAGTCCATGGATCCATCAGTCTCTCGCTCTAAGTTGTAGGGAGATGCTACAATAGAATGGAAAAGTCTTATCTGTCCAGAAGCCCCAAAACAGTATCACAAAACAGAGAAACTAAATGAGAAAACGTAAGATATATATGGTAAAATTAAAATTCCTAATGTTTAAAGTATTCTTATAAAGAAGCAATTCAGAAATAACTACAAATAAATGACCACATGGAAAAACATGCCCATTCTTGCTAGAATTCAAAGAAATGGAAATTAAAATCATATCATTTTTGGTCTATAAAGATCAGCAAAGACAAATGTGAAATTATAAAGCCAGTGCTTCTAAGCAGGAAAATAGATACTCCGGTACCATTTGGCATGAATGATGGATAGTTTGATACTATCAGAGCTTTTAAATACAGCCTTTGGCTGCTGGGAACAATCCCATTACACATACAAGGTTGTGCATGCAAGAATATTTACTACTGTAATACTATTTGTATCAAAAAATTGAAAAGCATCTACAGTTTCAAGAAATTGGGCAGTAATAAAAAAGTTTCGGTACTTTCACAAGATGGAATGCTATACAGCCTTGGGAGAAGTTTTGAAAAGTTCATGAAAAAATTTTCACTGTATGTCATTAAAACTGTATGTAGGGAAGCAGGTTATAAAACAAGACATACTAAGATCATTTTATGAATAAAACATACATGTGAAGAGTAGAAAGGCTGGAAACCTCAGTGCTATGGATGAGTCTTATATTTCATTGTTTCCCAAATGTTTTAGCATAAGCATGCATCATTTTCTTATCTATAATCTTATATCCCCAAATAATGTTACTTATTTGAAAAATAAGAAAACAGAAACCATTTTAAAAGGAATGAGAAGTAGACCTGTGTTTTCACCTGCACGTTCCCGCTATGTTAAGGCTTACCATTGCTGGTTGGTTTCCCTGGGCTTCCAGAACTTAAAGAGAAAGGCAATACTCCCACACTTCGGCTGCGGTGCCTACTCTTGGACTCCACAGCTTTCTTGACAGAATTCAGGATTGCAATGGTACTCAGGGACATGGGCCTGTAGAGGATAACAGGGCACAGACCCTGACTCAGGGCAGAGCACTGCGCTGATGGCGGTTACAGAGATGCCCACCCAATTTCTTTCAAACCACCGTTGGCTGACCCACCCTCTTGCCAGTCTCCCTGAAGTGCAGCAAGGTGTCAACAGAAACACTGGTGCAGAGACAGAGGCAAAGCCTCTGCAGAGTACCCCTAGCAATGCGCACTGCCACCGCCTCAGCATGCTCCTTACCTGGCCCCTGGCATTAACATCTTCGGAGGCCCAGTTTCCAGCATGTGGCCAGTGCTGGACTCGGGTGCTGAAGGCTGGCTTGTGGCCGGAGACACAGTTGCAGGTTTTTGGCTGACAGGAGCTGGCATTACTTCTAAGCCTGGGATGACCTGTTAGAGAAGATGAATGGAATCTTCACATGCTATGAGCAACCCCATACACAATCTACTTTAAAAGATATCAGCAGCGGTTAGTACAATTTTTCTTTAAAACAGAACTATCAGCAAACTGCCATATGTAGATGTGGCATTAAAGAGAAAAAGGAGTAAGTTAGCTTGGCCTTATCACTTTCTAATGCAGCAAATCTGTTTGGATGCCTCAGGCAATAAGAACTTCTTGCTTCTAATATGAGCAGCAGCTAAACCCAAAGACCTGGGGCCTTCTGCTCTACAGAGGAGCAGCCATGAGAAAGACAGCAACGACCTAAGATGCCTGAGGTCATGGGTGTAAAGATAGATGCCCTCTGGCAGCTCACCTTCTAGACACTCACACATCACTGCTACTGTGACTTTTCAGGCAAGGCCTCATGGCAGGGCCTGTGGAAAGAGAAGCCTCCAGCTATCAGTGCAACAAAGGAAGACACACCTGCTAACAGGTGGGTTTTGAGGCAAGCTGGGAAAGCACAGAGCAGACGGGAAAGCTGGCCGACCTAAGGTGGGCCTCTTGTCTGTCTACCTGCATGGCTTGCGCTCCCGTGTCACTGTCAGCCGCCCTGCGTGCTTCTGCATGTTTGGCCAGCTCTCGCTCCTGGGCCAGCTGTTCACTGTACTTCTTCATGTCATACTCGAGTTCTGAGGCCAACTGTTTGTCAACTGCAAAGAATTCCTTGACTTCATCTCGGTAATCCTGCATCACCTCCTAAAAGAGACCCCAAAGCATCTTTTAGTGTTTCCTTGAACAAAGAAATAAGCTCTCCAACAGAGGTTGACACAAAATAATAGAACAGTAAGATTTTTATTCCTGAGTCCAGGCTACTTCTATCACATTAAAAAACAGGCTACTTAACTGCACATTCCAAGGAAACAAACCCCCTTTATGCTGACCATGAAGGGAGATGTTAACTAACCATTCAGATCTCCTAGGCAGCATCCTAACTACCTGCAGGTAATAAGTGGCTGCCTGGACTCATGAGAAGGGAAAGACAAGGATCCAGCTTAGACGAGCCCAGGAGCAGTCATGGAAGGCAGTGCAGTGTAGAGGCCGCTCCACTGTTGCCTGTCAGCTTTTCCCACTGGAACCCAAAGATTAAATTTTTGTTTCTAAAGATTTTATAGTAAACCTCAATATTCTCAGGTCTTAAAAAGGACTGCTTGGAGCAAGGCCTCTTGGCCAAGAGCAAGAAATCATTTTGCTGAGAGTATCAGAGGAAGGAAAAGATAGACTGCAGCTCCAATGAGGAGGGAAGCCCAGCAGAAAGGAAAATCCCTCTGGTGCTTCCAGCTGTCAGTACACACAGCTCCACAGGCAGAGGGAATCCTTCCCGGATTCTGTGAGAAGCGGCAGTCCTACGGCACAGCTTAGAAACAGGATGATGGCTTGTTTAAGCATCTTATTTAGGACCTAAGTTCTAGTGTTCCTCCACAAACCCCTGAAGTTTAAAATAGTTACAGCAATAAAAATATAAGAATAATTAGGTTCTCCTTTTTTCCATGTAGTAAGCCTCTCTCCTCCTCCTTAGCTTTCCTAGGATAAAAAGCTACTGTAAAAATTATATCCAGTGTAATTTTGTTGTAGCCTTTGTAGGGAAAAAATTTTGGGGGGGAAAATATATGAACATGGAAAAAAATCCTGATAGATTAAAGGAAAATATTGTTGCATTTATTTCTGAGACACCTGGAAAGTAAACATCCCATAATTAACCTCATAAGCACTTCTTACCTCACACCTCACCAAGATGCACTAAGGTGACTCTGCCCTGGGCCCAGTAGAGAAAGTCTTTAAAATAGAATCTAATCCTATCAAGGGTGGACACTCAGGGTGGCACATCAGCCCTTTATAAACCCAACTGCACAAGTAGAAGGAGCAACTGCAGCAGCACCCCTGGTCAAGCCCCACCTGACAGTATTTCTAAACAAATCAGTGGAACGTCGCTTTTGCTGCTTCCTTGGTTCTTATCTTTACTATCTGTCTACACCCGCAGAAGATGCCAAGTGACGAACTTGGAGGTGGACACAACCCCAAAAGTCAAGCTCCTCCTTTACCCTGAGATAGTACATGAGTTCCCGCAATGCTGGGATCTTATTTTTCTCCAGTATAGTCTTCAGGGAAATGATAATTGGAATAATATTTTCTATGAAATTCTTCTTCTGGACCTGCAGTAACACAAAAACATGTTTTAGATTTATAAACTTCTTTTTGTACAACCAACCTACCATACTATGAAAGTTTGTTTTTGATTTTTTGGTTATGATACTAGGGATGTACAGACCTGCTTTTCTGTAGCATTACAGGAAAATACTTGGAAGATTTGTATTGCAGAGCACAGATAAATACTACTCATATTTTCTAAATAAGAAAAAAAGAGTAAGAAATATGTTGAATAATGATAAAAAAAGCTCCAAATCCCTCACAGACCCTTGACTCTGGCTCCATTCTCAGTCTTTCCATTCAGCATCCTTCCCTACATCCTGTGTTCCTGAGGTTGAAATGATAATGGTCTAAAAAGGCTAAGCATGAAAATGGCCAGCTTTGTACATGGGTGTGTGTGTGTGTGTGTGTGTGTGTGTGTGTGTATACGCCACTTTGCATATTCAACTTTGTATATTTTCAAAAGTGCTTTGTATTTATACAGTACTTGATTTAAATGATCAGTAACTAAAATATTTTGCAATAAATAAGAATTAAAATATTCTATTAGCTAATATGTGTAAGATTTATCCTTCTGAACTTGCAAAGTACTCTTTGATATCATTTAAAGTCACTAACATGTTTCTTGCTTGTAAATAATTTCTGAAAAGTCTTATCGGGGCCAGGCGTGGTGGGACACACTTGTAATCCTAGCACTTAGGAGGCTGAGGCATGAGTCTTGTTGCAAGTTCAGTGCCAACCTGAACTGTATAGCGAGACCCTGTCTCAAAGAAGAAACAACACAAGTCTGATCAGTCCCTGAAACAGGTAGAACAAGCAATTGAATAAATACGAAACTGAACAGATGGTACTAGTTTAGGAACAGTCTTAAAGAGTGGACTACATGTGTTGTTAATGGGCACAATAAAGGACCTTCTCTGCCTCAGACACAAAGCCAACCACTGGTGATACAAAAGTGAAGCCAAGAATTCCTGCCCTTGAGCTGCCGAAGGGCATAACACAACAGTGACAGGAGGCTGAGGTTTTCAGAGACTTCTCATGAGATAAAACATATATATGATAAATTTGCCTATCTTAAGAGAGCAGTTTTGAGCTTTTGACTACAGGATATACTGGGTAACCAATGCCACAAATCCCCTACAGTCCATCATCCCCAGAAGTTCCTTGCTGCCCCTTACAGTCAATCTGCTTCGAGTCTGTTATAAGCAGAGGGATAAAATGCTCCAATCTGCATTTAAGGAAGATTGCTCTGGCAGCAAGGCAGTTTATGGCCTGCAACAGAAGGAACTAGAGACAGAAAGGGTGCTAAGAAATCTACTGGGAATGGAACAGGCCTGAAAGGTCAGAACCAGTGGAAATGCAGAAAAGAAGTGATTTGTAAGATCAAATGGGTAAGATCTCTCATGGCAAGCCTGTAGGACCAAAGTCTATTCCTTTGGGTCAGATGGAAAACAGAAATCAGCCATTTTAAACTAGGCACCAAAAATACAGGACCTGGTAAGGTCTGGGGGCAGGTGGCCTTTCCCAAGGTCAATCAGATTTAACCTCCTGGTCAAAGAACACACCTGGCAACCAGACTCCCTTCCTGTGTTCTGCTGTAGCACCAGGTGCCCTTTTGATGATTTGGTAGATAAATTAGGAGAAGAGGCAACAGCAGGAAGAAGAGAGGATTAGGATCAGTTAGGATCAGTTGACATACATCTAGGCAGGCAAGCAGAACTGGGTCCAAGCTCATACGAGGAGCCGGAGCTAGAAACAGGCTTGAGGGTCCCCCACCGCTAGGCAGATGACAGCAGGACTCCAGGCACAACTGCCAGGAAGCAAAGGCTGGGGGCAGCTGCAGAGGAGGATGGCACACGCACCTGAGAGATGAGCTGCTTCTGTGCTTCCTGCATGACAATGTTGGCCAAGGCCACGTTGTCCTCCTCCAGGAGGAGGATGTCCTTATCCGGCTTAGCTCTCATCGCCAAAAGCTTGATCTCTTTGGAGCTGAGGACCTCAAAGGTATCTGACAGTAACTCACTGGCTTCCATGTCAAGAGGTAGGATGCCATCAGCGAAGCAGGCTGAGAAAGGGACAAGAGACCAGCTCCTGTGAAACACCCAGACCTGGGGAAAGGTAATTCAGAGAAGTGGGGCCATCTGGGGCTGGGAGGGGTGGTGCCATGGGGTCTGCATGGGCCACAGCTGATGGCAAAGGAGGACAGGTCTTCCTGCAGATCACGCTACAGACCTGCTGGGCCACGGTCGACATCCATTTCACCCCAAACACACCATGCCTACCCAAAATGCTAAGGCAGATTTTCGAAGTGATATTGAACCGTTGCTCATCTGTGAAGTGCTCCAGAAGAAACTTGTAGATTTTCATTCGGCTCTCCTTATTTGTCTTTCCCTTCAGTGAAAACAGCTGCTTCTCTCTGTGGCAGAAGAGGACAATTTCACCACATCACGTGTGCTGGGTGGCAAAGATAAAACACAGAATGTAAAAAGCGCCCTCACAGCTGTGCGCCCCGAGCTCGAGGACACTGCAGAGACTGGGCTGTCAGCACAGGCATTTTTCCCAAGGGACTCAAGTCAGGGTCTGTGTCCCACCCTGATACGAGACAGTCCCCCATGCCTCAGTCTGCTCTGCCGAAAGGCACAGAGGCCACTGGGTCCCTCACTGACCTCTCTGACTGGGGGAACTTGTTGTACTTCTCGTGCTTCTCGTAGCTGTTGAAGTGGAAAATGCACTCGATGAAGTGCTGGAAGAACATGACGGGGTTCCGCTTCAGTAACAGGTGAGCCAGACAAAACTCCCCGAAGCTACAAAGGGAGATTCAAAAGAAGGAGACCCATTTACTATCCACAGACACCTCTACAAATACATCAGTACCTCTGGAGAACAGAAAAAAATGGCAAGGTAAGGTAAAGGGTTCTAAGTTACTCCAATAAATGGGTTCATCAGACCAAAAGCAAAGCAGAAGCCAGGCACAGTGGTGCATGCCTGTAATCCCAGCACTCTGGGAGACTGAGGCAGGAGGATCACACGCTTGAGCCCAGCCTAGGCAACTTAGCAAAACCTTGTCTCAAAATATAAAATAAAAAAAGGACTGGAAATGTAGCTCAGTATGAGGGCTCTACATTTAATCCCCAGTATTACAAATAAAACAAAACACAATAAAATAAGCTAGGTAGAAATTCTGCTTCTTTTATCTGTTCCTCCTCAATGCTTCCTTTTGAATCCGAGGTCAGTGTGAAGGCTTTTGCTATGAAGTTTCCTTTCAAAATTTTAAGATGTGACCTCCAGCTACATTTCAAGGAGGAAAACCAAACAACCCAGCTTCCCCAAACAGCTTCTTCAAGTATAGATCATGGCACTGGTCACCTGAAAATAAACATCTGAATTTCATCCCCCAAACTTCAAGTTTTTGTTCACAATGATGAACCACAGCCAATATTGGTAACTGGAACTTTACTTTTGAGAAGGGTTTATTAACAAGACCTTCATAGTCTAGGTCAATAGGGCAAGTACAGAACTCTCCACACAATGACTATCACTGAGCTCTGGTCACTGGCAAGCCCTGGGTGCTGTCCTTCACCTGGCCCAGGCTCCCAACATATCTGCCCAATGCTACACACTGGACAGATGCCACCAAGACTGCACCAAAATGAGGGGAAAGATCCTAATAGTTTCCAAAGCCATTTGGAAAGGACAAAAGCCAAACTGCTGGCCTCTAGGCTACCTGACTATTTCTGGTTTTCCATGGTAGTAATGAACAATGCCAAGACCCTGGGTTTGCTTGGGGGCTAACCTCAGGTGGTTCATTCACTGCCACGACCAACATTTAGCTTCATTTCAAGCCCAGATGCAATTCCTACTTAGAAAGGAGCACTGGGCAGCTCTCCGCTAGACAGGAGCAGGGACTAAACAATCCAGATGGCAGGGGCTTGGCTTTGGGAACATCAGAACTTTGCAGGAGATTCACCTTCCCCTAGTACGTGCCTCGGGCTAAGATTCAAGTCAGACATGATTCTCACCAATTAAAATTACACACATCAATTAAAACAGAAGATGGTTCAGAAATCATGATAGAAGCCTAGAAAAACTTCTGATGCTGATATAATATCACGCTTTAACTATTTACGTAGGAAATAAGGCAGCAGCCTGATTTATAAATACAAAAAGAAAACAAATGAAATTCTATTTAATATAAGAAATTCTCAAGAATTCACATGAGGGCAGCCAGAAGCACTGTTTGACCAGAGAGCAGTCAGTATATTCATTACAAACTGTGCTGCTTAGCAATCCAGGTTTGAAAGGGGAAGAAAGTCACAGCAGCTTAATGTTCTTTCTAAACAAGGGTTACTTTGGTAAACCACTTCTATACATAACAAAGTAAACCAGAATTCTCCATATTCTCTGACCAGATGGAGATAACCATTAGATAAGTAAAAAACAACCTTCAAAGAACCATAATTTTACATTCTGTAGTCCTTTATTATAGTTAATCTAGCATGGCACAGAAAGTTTAATGTCTATCTGACCTTTCTCCTCAGATTTAAAGTCACATTTATGAAAATGTAAAACTACAACTTTTGCAAAAGGAGCTCGTTTAAGCTTTGACCGGAGGCCAAATGCTAATCTACTCTGCGTTTGGGTCAAGAGCAGATTAGCAGAGATCATGCTGTAGAGGGGTGGTGAGTAAACTGTGGCATGTGTATCGCAGTGGGCACACACAGCCCTCTGTAAGCATGACAGCCAAGTCACCCTAGCAGCCAAGCAGTGGATATTCAAGTTTAATTGCGGTGTTGGCACTTTGTGATAAATAAGTGGGTTTTGGGTTGAAGTTTGGGCACTCGTCTCTAAAAGGTTCGCCATCGCTGCCGTAGAGTCTCTGCCCTACTGGAAAATTGGCTCAACCAACTATACAGATAAACTCAGTAGTAACAATTTACCCAAAGGTTCCTGTGCTCAGGGCTGAAAGCAGATATAGATTACCAGCATGAGGCGCTAGGGATCAGGCAGTACATAATATCCAGGAATAATCTTGCTGTCCCATCCATCGGGTTTTATTAAAAGGCCAAGTTTCAGTCTTGGTGGGGAAGACAAACCCATGAGTTTGATAAACATGAGAAGAGGGACTATTCTGGCTTTTGTTTGCTGAAAAGTTAACAGAAATTAACATCCCAAAGTAATGCTTTCTAGAAGAGGCAGAAGACCTCCAGGTACCCAGATTAGGAAACCTCAATGGCTCTAAGGAAAGCTTAGTGAATTAAGAACTCAGCCAGCATCTGTGGCAGTTAATTTTGATGATCAACAAGACTGGACTGAGAGTTGCCCAGGGGACTTGTAAAGGTTCTAGGGGTGCTTAGGGACTGTATCCGGACCACAGCCCCTCCTCTAGGGTCCGGTCCCCTGCTCTCTGATTCCTGGAGCCACGAATGGAGCAGCTTTCCCCCGCCATGCCCTTCTGCCATGAGGATTCTGCCCTGGAGTCAGCCCATCATGGACTCACACCTCTGAAACTGAGACAAATAAACCTCCCCTCCTTTAAGTTGTGTATCTCAGATCAGTGTGTATCACGGAGATGAAAAGCTGAATACAGCACCCTTCCCCAGCATGTTGGCATCCCTCAGGGCAAGTACTAGGGACAGATGGAATCACAATGCAGATGCAGGGATACTGTCTAGATATAACACAGCATGAATCACAGACATGGAAAACAAGGACAGACCAGCTAGTTGAAGCAACAATAACCCTGTAGGAGAAAATGATTACTCCTTTACTAAGAATCAAAATTCAGCATTCAAACAATCTGATAAGGCCACAAGGGAAGTAAAGTCTGTTCACTTCTATTTTCAGTATTATAGGAAACATAAAGATATGACTTATTTCAGATTTCCTTCCAAGACAAATAACATTTTGAAGGCTTCTATTACCGGGCTCCTCTTTCTATCTGGCTTCCATGTGTCTACTTGGGGATCTGACCCACTTCTACCAGAATGCTACTGGAGTCTGGAGCCTGGTTCTTTCCTCCATCTTTGCTCTCCTTGGTTCCTACCCTGATCCAAGCCCCCTTGTTATAAGGCTCTTATCTCTAGCTCACCCCAATATTGTTCTATATTGTTCTTTTCTCCTGATCTAACCTCCCATGATGCCTTTCTCTGGCCTTTCTACAGTGTGCTGTGTTCCAGGTTTCATGATGCATCAAGCCCCTGCCCTCCAAGTCAGTGATGGTGAACCTTCTAGAGGCTGAGTGCCCAAACTACAGCCCCAAACCCACTTATTTATCGAAAAGTACCAACACTGCAATTAAACCTAAATATCCAGTGCTTGGCTGCTGGGACAGTGCTGGGCAACTCTGCTTATGTGCAAACAGGGAAGACTGCGTGTCACATGCCACAGGTTTGCCACCACTGCTCTAAGTGATTCTCTGCACTTCCTCTTCATGAGAGCTGGCTTTCCACCAGGGATGCCATTTCACTTACATTTCTCTCAAAGGGAGGCTGCTTCCTCTCAAATCCCATAGGCAGGAGACAAGGACCACATTTCCCAGCCCATTAATATCTTCACTCATTTATTTACCAAATGTTCACGAAGTGTCTACTTGGGTTTCATGCTCCCTTTCAGGTGCTAGGCTTTAAGTCCTCTGTCCCTCATGAATCCTATAATGTAGTGGGTAGATAGTCTATACGAAAGGTGTTATCAGAAGTGCTCTGAAGAAAAGAACAGCTGGAGGACGGTGCACACAAGAGAGGGGAAGGACAGCTGGCCACTGGTGGAAGCAAATGAAAAACAAACTGCTGCACTTCGTAAGATCCAACCTCTGCTCACAGCCCCTGCACCTGCCCACTCTGCTCTCTACTACTAGATACCTGGTTCAACTTTTCCTTTCCATTCTAGATCCCGACATGACTCAGTGTGTTCAATGCCCATACAAAGGAGCTGAACTGACATGGTAACCTATTTTCCCAACTTCATGGACTGCAGGGATCCCATATATGTGTTTCATGTCACCAGTCCATTGCTGCATCCTGGCACATCTCTACATTGGATATCAAACAGCCTACTTCATGAACACCCCCCACCTATCCTTCTAGCTGTCTGGCTTCCTTACCCCATTCCATTTCTTCTTCAACTCCACTAAGCCCACTAGGTAGTTTAGTACTTCCTGTTTCTCCCAAACCAACCATCTGTGTTATATCCTTTTTCTTCCTCAAGGATACATTATACTGTATTATTCACATTCTTGCCTTCTCTCTGGACCCTGTCTGCTTGCACTTTTGAGGCAACTATTCAGTTGTATGGCTTATATTTAAATGTTCCCCAAAGCCTCATGCAGTCATAGTCGGGGCTTTTCAGAGGTGGCTGGATCTAGGGTATGTGAATGTGGATTAAGGGTGCATGGTAATGGATTAGTCACTAGTTTATCATACTTCTGGGTGTGGGTTATGGGAAGCCCCCACTTTGGGTGTGAGTGGCACCACCCAAAAGGCCTATAGCCTGGATGGGATATAAGGGAAAGAGAGGCTTGCTGCTTCTACTGCTTCTGCTTACTACTTAGTGCCTTCTGTCTTCCCTGCCAAGGACTGTTTTTACTCTGTGATGCCCCTCTGCCATGCCACTCAGCCTTGGAGCCAGCTTTACAAATTGTGAGCCTTTAACTTTAGGTGTTGAATATTTTGTCTCAGCAATGATAAAAGTTTAACTAAGACATCAATTAAACAAACCAAGTGTTATTTGGCTATTTCTCTATGACTACTAGATTACAAGGCCATTCACCTATGTGGGGGAAGAGGGGAAAAAAATCACAATTTTGTAGCTTCCAAATTTTGGTTTATATAACCAATTAAAAATTTCATATAAATTTGCTCATGCCAGAATCTTCAGGAAATCCAGCTGAATAAATACTTTAATGTAAGCAGACAGGTCTGGTCTTTGACCTAAAATCTGGAGAATAGACTAACTTAAATTACATTTAGCAAATATAGTCATCAACTCTTCGAAGTTAAAAATCCTGTCCACATTTGAGCCATAGTTTAAATAAACCCAGAATGCCAAAATAAAATGGGAGGATTTAAGGATGGGGTATTAAAATGCTAGAAGAAATGATGATAATCTTACTATAGTGTAAGATCTCTTTATCTTTCTCATTTCTTTCTGATTGATTTTCTGAGTACTTGTATTCACAGCTTCTGCATAGGTTCTATTTATGCACAGATTAATGCTCCTTTTAAAATACAATCTTTTACATTAAAAAAATTAATTTTTAACCTATATATAAAACCATACAAATAATACATATTTATGGGGAATCATATGATATTTTAATATGTGTATATACTTTGTAATGTTTAAGTAAGGTAACTGTACTTATTGCCTCTTTTTAGTACATGTGTAGGAACTAACGAAATTGACCAAAAAATGAGAAGATACAGAATACAGAACCAATCTTACCTCCAAAGCTCCCAGCTGAAAGCCACTCCAGGAATTTCTAATTATGCCAGCCCATGGGCTATGCGCTGTACAGAGAGCTGCGAGGGTCAGTATTAGGGAGGTATTGTAAAGGTGGGAGGAAGTAGCATAGTTATTTTGTCCCTTTCCCAATTATACAAAGAAACAGAAAATGATAGCCCTAGCTTTGTGTTTCTGGCTCAGACAGTATTAATTAGAATATTAACCATCTACTACTTGATTGTATGAAATGTTCCTCCTTAGAAAATAACACCCAAAGAAAACAGCAGAAATTCTTCCATAGAACTCAGACGAAATTATTGGTGACCATATTTAGAACCAGAGGGACCCATTATCATAAACTATTCATAGTCGAAGAACTCTATAAAGACCTTTTCCCACTGTGGTAGCTTTTGCCGTGGCATTCAACATTCTGTCTTCCAATTGCAGATTTGCTTTCAAAAGAATAATTCATACAGTATAATATAGGATAGCAAATTCTATCAGAAAAATTCTCAGCTCTTTGAAAAGAAATCCTTAAAAATGATAAAATGATACAAGTTGTGCATTGCTGTGATTCTAACTACTTGGGAGGCTGAGGAAGGAGTACTCCTAAGTTTGAGGCTAGCCTGGACAATTTAGTAACACCCTGTCACAAAATAATAAAAAAGACTGGGAATGTAGCTCATTGCTCTCAGGGTTTAATCCCCATTACTGTCAAAAAAAAGAGAATAGGAGCCTTATAGTTTGTATGCTGTATTTCACACTGCAACTGTCTAAATTCCTAGAAATTCTTTCTTAAAATTTCTGCACTTAAAAGAAAGTATGAACTCTTTAACAAAATTAACACTTGGGGGGTGTAGAAGTCAACATAATGAAGTCAACAATAACTTCTATACAGATTAATATGACAAAGCATATATTGTCCTTTATTACTCCTTTGGGAGAGCAAATAATGTTAACAAATGTAGCCAATACAGAGATAATTTATGAGTCTGGACAAGTTTTTTTCTTTTGTTTTGTTTCCAACTTACATGTAAAATAAAGATCTGTAACATAGCCTACCATTTAAAAAAAATAATGCTACCTTTTCAGGCAACTGCCCAAAGCTCACAAAATCATGAATAAGTCAACTATAAATGAGTCCTAAAGAAATCTTGTGCATACGAGAAATTAGATAAAGTTTTCAGTTGTGTGACATGAGGGAAAGACTTACCTGGCAATATCTGGGTGTGAATCTATCAGCGTGCTGACAAATCGAAAGAACAGAGAGCCCTTCCATTTCACAAATTCTTCCTGTACAACAAAGAAAAACCAGCACATTTCAGGCTGAATGTTAATGGTAAACCTTTGAGGCATCCAGTTATGAAGACCCTGTTGACGTTCCTTGTGTAACAGCACATTTGCAGCATGGTCTGCGCAGGAGACATGAGCTGCATTTGGCAGCGTTTACTTTCCAGCCATCTTGAAAGCACAGACATGGAGGAACATGTAGGAAGAACAGCACCAAACATTCTACTGTGCTGGAAGTGACTCAAAGCACATGACTTTAACAGGACAGAGCCACTGGTGCCTCTGTAGGAACATAATGCACGAAAAGATGAGCATGTAAGACATAGAAGGGTAGATATATAACTTAGTCAAATGCCTTCTTTTTAAACATGAAATATTATTTCTTCCTCATTACAGGCCAAACATATTCTCTGAATGAATATCATATCCAATGCTCTGTAGAACCTTGTCATTCACTATTTCTTTTACACACTTTTACTCTACATGGCGTTTGGAAATGTAGAACACAGCACTGTTTGACAGGATGTCAGAAAATACCCTAAATGAGTGTTTACAAGTAAAGATGTGTTTAAAAGACTACAATGAACATCAGAAACATTCTAATGTTAGATATTCTAAACAAGAGATGGAGCTAATTATTTTTAGATTCCATTACAAAGCAAGTACATTTCCTAAGCTAATTAAATATTTTCTTAAAAATGAAGTAGTGGTGGTTGCAGGACAATCTCATTCTCATACGTACTTGCAAAAGGTTGGTAAGCAAGATGAGTGTCTGCTTCCGGATGAAGGGATCTGGGTCCTTCAGGCACATGGAGATATGGGGAATGTACTTGTCCACCATGACCGTGTACCGGATACAGAGATCGCACAGCACAATGATGACATTGTTGCGGACAGCCACGTCCTCACACAGCTCAAGCTCTCGCACCAGGGCTGGGATGCTCTTCTTTGCAAGGTCCTCATGCTGTAAAGACAGCTTACCTATCACAGAAGAAAACAAAACATTTGGATTCCATTCTACGGGTTTTATTTATAAAAAGTTAAAACAATAATCACAAACAATAAAAATGAGAAGCAGATACAACTATCCTAAATATTATAAAGTTTGAAATACCTTAAGAAAAAATAAATCTCATGAGGGGTTACATGAAGTAAAATGTCATGGAATGTTCCCTTACATTAATAAAATTATCTTTTAAATAAAGACAACATTTGTTTTGATTTGTTTTTTCTTTGATACCGGGGATGGACCTTGTGATTGTGAGGCAGGCAGCGGCACCACTGAGCCAAATCCCCGGCTCCAAGACAACATTTGAATTTTGCATGTATCTAAAAAATGACCAACAATATCTAATAGATGATTCATTTTACTTTTTTTTAGCAGCACTGGGGACTGAACCTGGAGCCTTTGCACTGAGCTAAACCTCTGGCCCTTTTTTATTTTTTTAAATGGTCTTGCTAAGTTGCCCAGATTGGGCTCAAACTTGTAATATAAAACAAACAAAACAAAAATCCAAACTTGCAATCCTCCTTCCTGCCTCAGCCTCCCAAAGTGCTGGGATTACAGGCACTGTTCCACTGGCCACCACACCGGGCTTCATTTTACTTTGATTATACATACACTCTAAATACCTTTTGAAAAATATGAAATATGAAGTAGGTAGGTAGGAAAAAATGTCACCTCATTTGTTCACATTCACAGGAGCTGCCGAGTTATATTTGTATATATTTGTTCTGTGGCCTGGGGAATGTTTTACTCTTGCAATTCTTAAAATAAGCAATGTTAGAAAAAAATTCATAACACATATCTACCATAAAGTACACAATCACACTAAAGAAAATTCAGATTATACAGACGTCAGTATTTTCATGATTAACAATTTGAGTTCATGAAGTAATGTGCTTATGGCTCCTCTATAAATTCTGTAAATATGAAATAAACCATCTCTTTTCATAAACTGAACTTCAACTTTTTTCATTCCCAGAACTCAGTGCAGTGACTGAAATACAACCCTTGATAAATGGACTTCATGGTGCTCCATCAAGTATAAAAATTACAGGAACACGGGGCTGAGAATGTGGCTCAGCTGTGGAGCTCTTACCTAGCCTGAGCAAGGCCCTGGGTTCAATACACACCACCACAAAAAAACACAAACCACCAATAATATAGGTTATAATTGTAATAAATTAACACATCTACTGAAAAATTAAAGCTCGCTATACAGTGTTCTAATCTGACAGCCCTGGGTAATCATCCATCTGAAGGCTCTCACTGTTTCTTTTCTTTAATTTTTAGTTTTATTAGTACATGTTTGCAGTCCAGTTTATAATCATCTTAGGGAGTGGTTACATGTATGTACCACAGCTTATTTCTTTTTTTAAATCCCTTTCCTCTTCCCTCCCCCTCCCTTCTTTCCTCTTTCCATTCCCTTATCCCATTTTTCATTCTTATTGATATTAACCTTAGTTCATGTTATGACATATAACACTTACATTATTTGAGGTTATTAGGTTCCTGTTCATGGCACATCTTTCTTCTACTCATTTCCTCTTCCCTCCTCCTCACCCCCTGCCATTGTTCCCTTGACCTACTTCCCTATGAAAAGAGATCCATCCCCTTGTCCCCTTCAACTCATCCTTTATTATTCTCTTTGTTTATACTTTGCTTCATTCAAATGAAATACCATATGGTATTTAAGCTTGTGGGCCTGGTTTATTTCACTCAACATTATATTTTTCAGGTGCACCCATTTTCCTACAAATGTCTCAATCTGTCATTCTTTATAGCACAGTAGTATTCCATTATATATAGATACCACATTTTCTATATCCAATCATCTATTGATGGGTAAACAGGCTCCTTCCAGAATTTAGCCACTATGAATTTTACTGCTACAAACATTGGTATGCATGTATCACTGTAGCATGATGTCTTAAGTACTTTGGGGAAGATACCTAGAAGGGTGATAGCTGGGTCATATGGAATTTCTAATTTTAGTTGCAAAATCTCCATACTGATTTTCATAATGGTTGTACCAGTTTATATTCCCACCAACAATGCTGGAGGGATTTTTTTTATTTTTATTTTTTTAACCACAGATACACCAGCATTTGTTACTGTTTCATTTCTTAGTGATTGTCATTCTTTCTGGAGTAAGATGGAATCTTAGCATTGTTTTAATTTGCATTTCTCTAATGGCCAGCGATGTGGAGCATTTTTCATTATTTGTTGGCCATTTGTATTTCTTCCTCTGTGAAGTATCTATTTGGCCATTTCTCTTGTCCATTTCTTGACTGGATCTTTAATTTTAGGTGGTTTAATTTTTTCAGTTGTGTATTCTAGGTAACAGTCCTCTGAGGAGTAGCTGGCAAGATGTTTTCCCATTCTGTAGGTTATCTCTTCACTGTACTCACTGATTCTTTTGCTGTACAGAAGCTTTATAGTCTAATATAATGCATTTGTTGTTTCTTGTGCAATTGAGGTTCTGTTTAGAAAATCTTTTCCTACACCTATGTCTTCAAGTGTTTTACCTATTTTATCTTCCAGTATGTTTAATGTTTCTGTTTGAATGTTTAGATCTTTGATCCGTTTTGATTTTAATTTAGTATATGGTAAGAGATAAGGGTCCAGTTTCAATCTTCTGCACACAGATAACCAGTTTTCCCAGCACCACTTGCTGAATAGGCTATCTTTCCTCCAACATATGCTTTTGGCGTTTTTGTCAAAGATTAAATAGCTGAATGTTTCTGGGGAAGTTTCTGTACCCTCAATTCTGTTCTATTACTCTATGTAGCAGTTTTTGTTCCAGTACCATGCCATTTTTATCACTATTGCTTTATAGTACAGCTTGAAGTCAGGTATACAATGACTCCTGCTTTGCTCTTATTGCCCAAAATTGCTTTTGTTATTCTGGGTCTCTTTTGGTTGCATATAAATGTCAGCATTGTGTTCTCTGGATCTGGGAAATATGCTGCTGGTATTCTGTTTGGGACTGCATTAAATCTGTGTAACAGTTTTGGGAGTATGGTCATTTTGGCAATATTGATTCTGCCCATCCAAGAGCAAGGCACATCTTTCCATTTTCTGATGTCCTCTTTAGTCTCCTTTTTCAGAGTACTGTATTTTTCTTTGTAGAGGTCTTTCATTTCCTTGGTTATGTTAATACCTAGATATTTCATTTTTCTTGATGCTATCACAAATGGTATTTATTATTTTTCTAATTTCCTAATTGAGTTCATTATTGGTGTAATCAAATACTATAGTTTTTTGCTATAGTTTTATAGTATTGATTTATATCCTGCTACACTGCCGAAACTGGCTATTAATTCTAAGAGTTTTTTGGTGGAATTCTTCGGGTTTTCTATGTAGAATATCATGTCATCTGCACATAATGATAATTTGAGTTCTTCCTTTCCTATATGTAACCATTTTATTTCTTTCTCTTGTCTGACTGCTCTAGCTAATGTTTTAAGTACTATGTTGAATAGAAGAGGTGATAATGGGCATCTCTGTCTTGTTCCTGATTTTAGAAGGAAAAGTTTTTAGTTTTTTCCCATTTAGTATGATGCTGGCTATTGGTTTGTCATAAATAGCCTTTATCATACGGTTCATCTGTACCTGTTTTCTTCAGGGTTTTTATCATGAAGAGGTGCTGGATTTTGTCAAAAGCCTTTCTGTGTCTATTTATATGATTAGATGGTTTTAAACCTTGCTGAAGGCTCTCACTGTGAGCATTCTATCATGCTGGCAGAATTGGGTACCCATATCAGAAACCCAAAGAAAGTAGGCACAAACTCAGCAGCCTACAACACTACCAGGGCTGGACTTATTTAAGATAAATGTGACCCACAGAAGCTGACCTCAGGCTCATTTCCTCACACATTCTTCTTACCTAAGGTGATAATGGCATGCGCTCTAATCACAGAAGGCATGACAAAACTTCTGACCTTGGAGGGCAGCTGAGTGGTTGGGGCTTCTCCAGAACCTTGAGACGGCAGCACTATAGGGAAGGGAACAGATTTAGCGACAGAGCCTCAAGGGTTACTTGGCTTTAAGACCACACAGTACAGAGACTGACTTCAAGTGCCTTACAGTGATCTGCGTCAGCAGAAGAAGCCAGAATGGACTGAATCAGAAGGAAGACTTGCTTCTCCACTCTGGCTGGACAAAGCTGTGCAACATCTCCCAGGGTAAAAATGTACTTAACCTACAAAGAGAACAGGCTTACAATAAGAATAAGGCAAAATGGAAACCCCACCTAGTATTACATTTCAATGGAATAATTTTTTTTGTCTCCCAAAGTACAAAGACTTAACTATTTTTTGTTTCAGAAAAATACATGGCCATTATGAAAACTCAGTTGCTACTTTATGAAACGCACCTGAAGTTAGGGTAACTATATACTTTTCTAATTGAAATCCAGACACTTCTGTGAACAAATGGGTACTATTAATAATTATGTTGTGATAACAAGTATAAACCTGGATAATCTTGGGTAAACTGTAGTGTAGAATCATTTACCTGTAATCCCGGAAAGATACCATTATTTTTGTGTATAACTTTCATTTTAAAGTATTTTTATAATCATGGGGCTTTATCTTTCTTTTTAAAAAATATACACTTACCAATCGGCTACTCTGAAGTCTGTGTTACTTTGAAGTTTTTTAATTTCTTTGAATATTAAGTATCTTTTCATGTTAATATATACAACAATATGTTCAATGACTACAAAAGTATGCCATTTAAAAACAATAAATGTCATAATTTTTCTCATTACTCCACAATCAGTGAACGTTTATATTATTTTTAACCCTTTGGTATTGCTTACATCAGTTCTGGTGAATACCTCTGTACTGTTGGAACTATTCTACTTCCTTAGACCCGAATTCAGGGTTAAAAAGCACGTAAAACTACTATATATTTTAAAACATAATTCCAAACTGTCCTCCAGGTTAGTTTATTACCTAGATTCCTAACCAAAACATACACAAGGACCTGCTTTCTCACATCTACCACTATGAAGTTTGAGACCAGCCTGAGAAAGACCCTGTCTCAAAAACAGAAAAAAAAAAAGAAAACCAAAAAATATTTCTCTGGAGTTGAAAAGTCAATAATAAATACATTTGGGTTTAGAAAAACTTGAACATAGGTTATTTCTTAATGGATTATAGCATGAGCTAAATAATACACATAGGGCAAAACTTCTCCACATGTTTTGACTGAAGGGTAGATTCTGGTGATATATTTAATAGTGAAACAAAAAAAAAAATCTTAGAAAGATTTACACATCACAATAAGCATTTTTCTTAGTGCGGCCAGTAACTTCCCAAACAAATAGAAAAGATATTCTCTATCAAACTCTGGGCCTAGTCTGAACTATATACCATGGCCCTCATACCTAAAGTGTACAGATCCTCATAAAAATACCATGAATTACTGAACACCAGCATAGCAGTGCCTCAGGCACAATGGTCTTCTCTTTTACAAATCTAAACTTGGTCTGTAATCACTAACAACTATAAAAGCTAAGCTGGCAGAGCAGAAACTAACACAGAAAAGTAGTGCTCAACTAATTTAAACAGAGGAGAAAAATGGCCACTGTTGGTTAAACGATGGCCTATCCTGAAGGGTATCAAAAAGTAGCTCATTATTTCTTTTACTGGGCAGTGTCAGATGCTGTAATAGGACCACCATAATATACTTATCAACAGCCCACTGGTTTGACTTGTTCTGACTCAAGGGATCTCTTACACCAAAATTATTTCTAACATAGGGGTGCCACGTAAGACAATCTTCCCCTATCAGGACATTTGTGTCTTGAATTGTCAAATCTGTCCTTTTACTTTAGATATTATAACTATTTAGCCCTATGCCCCAGTTCTGTAGTTCAATGTATAAACAGTTCAGAAGACATGCTATACTAATTTTAAAATTCAAACAAACCAAAAGGCCAAGGATCACACTCTATTATTTCCTTACATTATTATTTCTACACTTGACTCTAGTAAGCTCACAAACCACATTATTTTCCCTACTGGAATCAGGTTTTTCATAATATCTAATTAGATGAAGAGTTCCATCAAGTTTGCCCCCAGATAATAAGTAGGTAAATCAAAAATGAATGGGTTATTAATTTTAAAAATTCCTCTAAAAAGTAAATGAGCTCTAGGCTACCAGAGCCCTTCTCTTGTTAACAGGATTTGAAGTGCACATAACAATATCATCTTTATCTTAAAAAATCCCCATTGATATAAAAGAGGAAAGAAAGAAGCAGCTTCTTACCAACAGGTCTTCATCCATATTCCCTGCCCCATCCTCCTTCAGAATGATATTGGAGAGGTGGTGCTGGCAGGTGGATAGCACATCCCCACATACCTGCTTTAGCAGTTCCTGCAGCAAGTAACAGATTGGCTCTGAAGGGACTACATCTCCCAGGCAACCCACCAAACCCATGTTCTCAGAACTTCTAGGATCTTCAAATTCAAGAAAAACCCCAGCCATCATGCTTGTCCAAAACCAATATGACAAACTTAGCAAGCTGGCCATGAGAACTGGCTAGGTGGAATTTTCAGAGAAGAGTGTATATGTCATCTTTCTTTCTACATTTGCCCTACTAAAGCAAAAGGCAAATATTCAGGAGGATCTAATGCCCTAATTTATAAGGTATGTGGAATAGCAGTGCCTCTAACAACAGAGAAAAAAGTTACATATGTAGGTAGTAAATTAACTACTGTGATAAACATTTTCCTTTAAAAATACAGCAATAAAATGGATTGTTATCATTCCTAAATTTATTCCTTAGGGGCAAGTTTTCAGTGTCTCTTACTGGTCACGATAAATTCCAGGGGCCACTCCCAGTGCACACCCAATGCACCTCCGTGCCAAGACAGCCTCCCAACCACGTTCCAGAACTCCTGGGCTTCATTCATGCTGCCCTGGAGGCTGTCCCAAGTACCCAGGCTGAGCAAAGCACCTGCACCTCTGCACTTCCTCATCACCTCAAGCACACTTTTCATTTAGGGACACCTGTATCCCACTGACATTATCTGTTCATGTGTTTGTTTCCCCACAACACTGAAGGTATCTTAGGAAGACTGCTAACTATCACCCAGTGCCTAGCAGCACTGCTACAACATAGTACCCAAACAGCGTTTGCTGAACTGTGGTAAAATTACTACTCTAAACAAAATGTTTTTCAGTCTGACTTGGCCTAAAATTTTCCACAACTGTTGTTTTTATTACTTTTAAAGAACAACTGCATCAAGACTAAGAGAATACAAAAGATGAATCACAACACTGGCCAAGAGAGCATCTGAAACCCACAGCCTTTCTTTTGATAAGGAGAAAAAGGTTAACATGTAAGACTGCAAGATAACAACTTGAGTGGTTTGAGAGTTAGCTCTGAGGATCACAGAACCTGGACAGCCGGTGAGGCCATCACTCCTGGGACTGTCTCCATCAGGCAGGGCTCAGTTCAGTTTCTGCCCAAGTTCTTATGAACAACTGCAGTGACTCAGGGCACGTTCTGAGGTAACCCCCTTCATTTTAAGTAGACTTCCATGTCTTTCTTCCACAGCTGGCCAAAATTTGGCTCCTTATAATTTCTACCCATCAGTCCAGACAAGTCCTCTGGGTATAGCAAATAAATCAAATCCTTTTGTTTAAAAGTTCTTCATATATTTGATTTTAGCTAAGCAGCCTGTCTCAAATAGAGTAATTCTTCTCTTCTCCATACTAAACCTCCATGGAGGCCTTCAACTGATCCTTAACTTACTGCAACCCTGTTGGGAGCAATGCCACATAATTTTGGGGAAAAAAAAAAAATCATTTCATTAGGCCTAGTTCTCCTGCCTACAGGCCAGCTATGGCATTTTGGTTTCCGGTCACAACTGAGACCTCAATGATCCGGTGATGCTGTAATGCTCCAGGACAAGATTACAGCAGAAGACATCCTGGGAGGAACAAAATTTTCACCTACTCAGTTCCTCACTGTTCTTGGATTTCAGCTGCCCCTAGTCATTTGTTACACTTTGTTTATCCAGATATACTGAACTCTCTGCAAGTCATTTGTTACATCTGTTTCTCCTGATGTACTGAATAAAAGGTGCGGCAAGCTGGGGGCTTTTGTCTTTGCCACCCAGAGCAGCACTGATCAGGCCCAAAGCTCAGCTTCTTCTCAGTCTCATTTTTTCTACCTTTCCTGTATAATAAGTTAATTCACCTTGTGCTGTCATGGCTCTCAGGAGACTAGGACTCACTGCAGAGGATCTAGTAACATCCCCTTTCCCTGTTCCCTATATAGCCCCTCATCTAATTGTTCTTATCTAGATAAATTCCATTTTATCAATACTTCTCCAAAAGGTTGTCACTGAACTTGAATTATATATCACATAATAAAATTACTACAGTGAATGTTTAAACTTTAAAAACATTTATTACAGTAAAAGACACATCACTAATCCCCCTCAAAATACTACCTACCCCTCACTTTGAACACACTGATCTCATTATTTTTGCCACATTCTGAAGCAGTTCTGCAAGTCCTCTTTTGTGTCATTATGAGGTATGATTAAAAAAAAAAAAAAAGAGTATAGTAAATGCTGCTGCTGAGTGCCATCCAATGGAAAGGCAATCTAATAGGATTACACTGTGTTCTCATCAACCTTATTCACTGGGCCTGGCAACTCGCAACTTCTGGCTCTTCCCCAAAGTCAGAGTGACCATGAAAGGTAAACATTTTCAATCAATTCAGGACGTTGAGGCTATGACAGTGCAAATAATAACAGTCAAGAAAAAGACTTTTAGAACTGCTTCAGAAGCTGGCAAGAATGATGGGCTATGTCTGTCTGAAGTGAGGGGGAGGATTTTCAGGGGGATTAATGGCCAATGTATCTTTAACTATATTCAATTTTTTAAAATGCACAGCATTATTCAAACCACGTTTCATAGAACACGTCAACTTAGATTTAACCAAGACAAAGCACAGGACCATCACCCTTCTTATTCTAGACACAATTCTATTAATATAGGGCAAGATCTCATTGAGATTTTAATGACAGCCACAAAAAGACCACAAATTCAAGCCAAGAAAGAGCTAAGTCTTTTTATATACACTGCTGTTGAGCTGTATCTTGATCATCTATTCTTTAGATAATTACTCATTTTTAGTAAAATAAAAAATGCTTATTTGAAAAAAGAAGACAGTTTAGGGGAAACAAATGAGTCACATGGATTCAAAATACCCTATGGTTCTGAAAATTACGGGGCCTTATTCCACTGTCTACTAACAAAGGAGGTGGTATTGGCAGAAGAAAAACTGGCCATTTTTCTAACATAGTTTTGTGTTATTCCTTTCCTAACTCTCAGTTTCTAAATCTGAAGGCAAGTTTTTGTCTTCCTCACAAGACTCTAATACAATATAACCTACTGTGCTAATGACTATTGGCCACTGGTAGGCAGCAAATGACTTACAGCCCTGACAGTCCACCATATATATAATTCTTTCTCCAGCCCATCCTAGTGAAAAGAATCCTGGGAAGGTTCAGAGATCTTTGTTCCACTCCTGCCTCTGCCATCAATTGGAAAGTTGTGTGCCACTGATCCTTGTAGGATTAGTTTCAAAATCTGCCACAAATTTTCCTTACATAAGAAAAAACTTACATTGCTGTTTTAGATCTATTATTTTAAATGGAAAATAGAATATATAGAGGAAGGTCTTTCTTAAGGAAATACTGAAGAATAAAAGCATAAAAAATTACCTAGGTAACTACATAACCTTTGTTTTTTAATTCTAGAAAACTTAAAATACATTATAACAATTATTTAAATTAATTTATGATTTCTGTAATCATTATTATAGGCCCACAGCTCTAAATTTTTTTTGTTATGAATAGCACTATCTAAGAATATATCTCATGATAAAAATAGAAGACACAGTGATAAAATGATTCATTGAAAGTACCGACACGGAAAGAAGGGAAAGGAATAAATATAAGAAAAGAAAAAAAATGGAAACAAAGTCTTTGTAAATAGGGAGGGGTTGAAAGGAGGGCAGGGGAATGGGGAAAAAAATAAGAACCAATATATATCATATAAAGGTACAAATTCCCAATGATGAATGTCATCATATTGCATAACTAAAATGTACCAATAAACAATGAATTAAAAAAAAAAAAGAGGTACCGACATGGATACGTGACTATAAAACTGTTAGCCATAGGCTATGGGCCACTTTGTGTATATGATACCACCGAGAGATTTGAGCAGTGTAAGCTCACATAACAGGACAGGCATTTTCCAGATTATGACTTATCAAAGTGTTAAAAACCTTCTGAACTGAAGAGAAATGCCTGATTAGGTGAAAAATTATTTATTAAATGTTCTTGGAATGAGGGACTAGGCTACAAAGATACCTTTCAGAATTCTCACCAGGAGATAAATGTCAGCCAACAGGTACACCTTGTTAAATGACACTTGTACCTGGAGCCAAGGGTAGGTTATCTAAGGACATCTAGGTCAGTAGCAGTCAGATCTTAGGGTATACGATCTGCTAGACACATAAGCACTGCCTTGTTGTAGCAACAGCTACTGGCAACTAATGGAGACCACCCTAAACGAGCTACAAATTTATAAATTGGTTTCATATTAAAAGTCTGAGTCTACCTTTTAGCTCACAATGGCTCGCCTGAAGAGCCAGCAGTTGGTGTGTGAGAACAGAACAACTCCCCACACCACTGGTCACAGCGGAGATCTCAATGATCCGTGATGCTGTGACGTCTTGGATGGCAAGACAATAGTGCACCTGAGGGCAACATGACTCGTACACAAAACTTCTATAGAACCCAAAATTAATCTATGGGGAAAAATAAATTTCCCATTAATTAATTAATGATCTGTTCCTGCTAGAAGGACATGTTCCCCCGTTGCTAGGAACCTGACTGCGTCAGTGCTATTCACTCCACTGTTCCCTGCACTGCCCTTTACCCCTTCAAGGAGCTGTGTGTTTAATAAACAGTGGTAAGCTCCAGGAGACAGCATCTTAGCCTGATAAGAGCTCTGACCATCCTGGGCCCCCTTTATGCAGTAAAGATCTTGTTTTGTCTGCTGTTATCCTGCGTCAGACCCTTGGTCAGGCGGAGGTCTGATCAGCTTCCAGAAGGAGACTACACATCCTTACACCCCTCCCACTTCACAGCAAGGTAACATGCCCAAGTACAAATACAAGTACAAATAAGTTAGAAACACTGGGGGAACGTGTGTGGCCATACCTGTTCTTCCATCGCTGTCTTTGCGGATGCTCTACAAAGACTTTGCAAAGTATCAACAGCTGAAGTGATCAACTCTAGAGACCACTGAAATCCATTCAGCTTATACTTGATAACATCTAAGAAGGAAGTCAAAACCTTGTACTTTATATATATACACATAAATATATATGTATACACACGCATACATGTATATGTATACACACACATTGCAGCAAATGACTTTTTCAGAAACATTCAATAAACACTCACCTGTCACCCTGTCCCGAGTGCTCTCAGGAAGATGCTTTGCAATATGCCCAATAACACACAGTATATGTCCTAAGGTGTTTGAATTGGGATTCTGCTGACTAAAGAGAGGGCAGGAGAAATGCCAAGACAGAATCAAATTAAACATTGTACTACAGCAAAGTGCCTTTTCTTCTAGATTGTTAATACTGGAGGGAAGTGGGTAGGCAGAATGATTTCAGTGTCATGCTGTAAGAACATTAAGGGACTTAACAGACAAACGGTAAACTGACCATGCTTAAAAGTGATTCTTATTTTTCATGTTTTTTATACCAGACTTTCAATAAAGTACACAGCTATGAAATAGTCCTCCTCCTTAAGATATGAGCTTTGTTTCCAACCTTTAGTGTCCACCAATGGGCTGTTATAATCATGCGAACCTGCTGATTTTCTCCCAGGACCACATGATTTTGGTGTAGTCCAGCTTGGGTGAGGAGCCAGCAATCTTGGAGAGCAGCATCCAGGCGGGTGCAGAATGTTCTGTGCCAGTGTGAGATAGCATATTGTTTATAAAAGTGGATGAGAATTTATCTTTCTTGGACCAGATATGAAAAGCCTTATTTAAATAGCGGCTGGAAAAAAAGATGGGAAAGCAGAACTGTAACTATAAATATACAAAACTGTTCAAATCAGCCCCTTGCTGAAAGAGTATCAACTTTTGCTGCGCCACGATTTCTCTGATACAAAAACATGCACTCACAAGGCCTGATACCAAACTAGGTGTCTTCAGTAAGTAGTATTTATTTTCCCCTTACAAAATACTTATTTTTTAATGTAAAAAACAAAATTTCTTAATTCATTTGAGAACCTTCTTACCTTTATCCCCTCCAAAATTTCCACACAAGTATATGGGATAGGTTAGCATAACATACGCCCAGAGCTCACAGGGTTACAGTGACAAAAAAATAGAAACATTGTCCTTTTTTGAGTCACAGGATTAGGGAGAAATGACATCTTAGCATTTAAACACGGTGAAAGTAAATGAGCTAATATTTTCTATATCCTATTTCTTTTTCTTTTTTGGTACTGGGGATTGAACTCAGGACCTTATTCTTGCAAGGCACGCATGGATGCACTGAGCCAAATCCCCAGCCCCTGCTATATCCTATTAATTCTACTCAGGTACAGATTTTCAAACCTAGAATAAAAATTTTAAAACACTTCTGATACGTACTAAACTGTTTTTAAAACTATTTGATTTTCTTTTCAAAGCAATGAATTAAATCTATAAATAATGAGACAATGCCATGTTACATATCAAAAAGAGAAAAATACACTCTTCCACAATTAATTTTTCTTACACTGTTAGGAACACACACACACACACACACCCATGAACACGCAGGGTTTCTTATTAAGTTTTTTTAAGAAAGAAAATTTTCAAAGCATGCAGAAAAATTGTAAGAAAATGAATGTATCTGTTATCCTAGTAAGCACATGTACATAAATGGTATTATTAAATTAGTGATTAAAAATCTATCTATATGTCAAATTTTACCATAATTAGATCACAACATGATTTGTACCTGACTTATGTCCAAATACAAGAAAATGCAATAAACATTTTAAAATTTATTTTCAGAGAACCAGATAAAATATTGAGATTTACTACAAGAAGACAATAGAATGGGCAAAAAATTGCTCTGGAATTCTAGTTTTAAGTCTCAAGTTTGGCTCCTCTCTCACAACTCACACTCCTCCACCTACCAAGCAGACCCCAGCCAGCCTTTCGCCCCATCCCTCAGTCAGCCCACTGCCGATCACAACTGTTCTCCACCTTGGCAGAATGAACTCCAAGAAACAGTACCCAAGTCTCCACTCTCCTAGTATCAAAGCTACAGCAAGAGCCAGTCCTTAGCCTGTTTTATTTGGCCTCTACTAGAGGTCTACTAGTCATCATTCTAAGATGGTCCACTTGCTGTTTCTCTTCCATTTCCCTTCTCTAATCCTCTTTCTAATCACTCCCCACCATGTTGGGGTGTGGGGATTGAACCCAGAGCCTTCTATATAAGCCAGATCTCCAGCTTCTGATCGCTTTAAATGCTGATTTTGAAAAGCTCTACTTTTCATTCTTTTATCTACAAACTGACTCTGGGTGATCTCATTCAATACAGAGCTCCCCACTCACAGGTGACCATGTATTCCAAACTGGACTTCCATCTCCAGGCCTATGTGCATTCCTCACCTGCCTGACTTTTGCCTTCCATATCTCAGTCAGTGGCAAATTAAAGAGTAATTTTTCTTAGACTCTGTGGAGTATTCAGGCCTCTAAGCCTTTGTATGCTATTTTCTGCCTCAATATTTTCACTATTATGGCTGCCTGGCTGATTCCTCCAATATTCTTCAGCTCATGCTACTTCGGGAAGCCATTTACTATGGTTTAGATATAATCTGTTTGTGTGCTCCAAGGTTTGTGTGCAGAAGTGCGGTCCCAGTGTGGCAGAGTTGAGGGTGTAGAACCTCTAGATGAAGCTAGTGGAAGGTAATGAGGTCATGGGCACCGCCCTTCAGAAGGGCCTCTTAGAGTTAGTTCTCATGACTAAGCCTGACTCTGGAATTCTCTGGCTTCCTATCCCCACAATGTGATCTTTCCTATGCCTGGCTCTGCCATAATGATACCACCCACTAGGAGGCCCTCACCAGAGGCTGAACTAACTGGGCAAACTGATCTTGGAGTAAGAGCTTCCAAAACCATGAGTTAAATAAACCTCATTTCTTCACAAGGTATCCTGCCTCAAGTATTTTCTTATGGGAAGAGAAAATGGACTAGGACATCATCCTAATGAAGAGAAAGGAGGGAGAGAAGAAAAGCAAAGAGAAATAATAGTCACCAAATGCTACCTGCTCTTCCTCCATGAGTGTAACTTTCTATTTTATTGTATCAAAATTTCTACTAGACTGAAAGCAAACTGAGTAGAACAAGTGTCCAAATGCTGCAATCTCCAACAAAAAATGAAGTACTCCAACTATAATTATTTATAGCTCCTCTTTCATTTCTTTCACCTCAAGCTCAATCTTCACCGATTCTACTCCTCCCCCTTGTCAGGCAGCTCTGAAGGTGCCTCCCTTTCTCCATTTCCACCATCTCCACCTTAATTCAGGCCCTCATTATCTCTGACTTCAATTACTGTAACAGTAGCCCATGTTCTCAGACTCCAGTTCTGTCGTCTTGGTTACCAACATAAGCCCATTCTCTGGACTCCTAAAATAAAAAATCTGGAATTGTTCCTTTAAGTCGATCAGCAGCCTCCCCCGGCATCCCGCTTTTAATAATTGAACTTGCTGGCATGCTGCTCTGTATTTCTGCACCTTCGTCTGGGGCCCAGCCACACAGGCAGTGTCACACCAGCCTAGGATGCCATGCAGTGCTGACACAGGGCATGTTACCGTATCCATCTGGGTCTATTTTCTCCATGAGTTGTTCTGCTCCTTATAGCTCTGAAGATTCAATTCAAAGGTCACCTATTCTGTGAAGTTCTCCCCAGGAACATTTCTTGATATTCTAATAATACCTTTTTATAGAGCTTAACATTCTGTCTTCAAATGTTTACTGAACTCTTTATTCTACTAACATCACTGCTCTCAACAGTATTTTTGCTCTTTAAAACCAACTTCTTACTTCAGTGGTTCTCACATATTTTTCATATCAGGTCTCCTTTAAACTCTTTTTTCTTTCTTTTGGGTTTTTTTCTTTTTTGGTAGTGCTGGGCCTTGAGCATGCTATGCAAGCATTCTACCACAGAGCTATATCCTTAACCCAGGACCCATTAAATTTTTCAAAATTACTGACCATACCAATGAACTTTTGATTTTGTGGATTATATCTACCAATGTTTGCTATGTTTGAAATTTAAATCAAGGAATACTTGATTTAAAAATACTTATCATTTAATTCATTAAAAATAACAATAATTATATTTTAACATAAATAACAGTTATACCAAAAATCAGTCTTTTCCCCAACAAACTCTGTAAGAAGAGTGTTGTATACTGTTGTATACCTTCATAGATCTCTAAGGTCTAGAAGAATCAGGAGATGGAGTATTCTCATATCTGCTCCTGTACTCAGTGTCTTCCAGTATAGCTTTTGGAAAATTCCAGGGTACTATCATGAAAGAATGTGAATGAAAAGTGACTAATCATATCTTAATATTATGATTAAAGAGTCAGATTCCATTAAGTCCTTTTTTTGGGGGGGACCAGGGATTGAAATTGGAACCTTGCACTTGCAAGGCAGGCAGCGGAACAACTGACCTAAATCCCTGGCCCTATAAGCCCTTTATACCAGCACTACTGCCCTAGCCTATGCCTTTCAGTGGCTCTTCCAAGTCTTCTTTACACTTCAGGTCCCCACTTTACCTTACCCTTCCTGACTTTGCGCAAGTGATCCTAATGGCTACTTTAATGAGGAAAGAAAAACTAGCAAGCTCTAGTTTTTAATTTAATTCTTCTGTGGTTTTCCAACTCACCTTTGAGTCCTTGTATCTTTGACATTCCCTTAACCTAGTTTATAAACATACTATTCTTTTCCAGAAGCTTTCTTCATTAAATAATACCCATCTTTCATTCACCCACTGGTATTTACTCTAATTGAAAGTGGAAACAAAAAAAGACCTATGGAGGATGCTATGACACTTCTAAAATGTAAGGTGCACCTTAATTCCAGATGTTAAAATGTGTTACAGGTTGATGAAATACAGTAAGTCGGGCCAGGGGAGGAAAGTAGGAATCCCATAAGGAAGTATAGGAAATCTCAAAGGACGAGTAAGCGCACACAAGGCAGGGAAGGCTGAAAGGGCACTTTATGGAGAGAGTAGGCCATGCTCAGGGCATGAGTGTGCAAGAGGCTGGAAGGGTGTGGGGAGCAGGCTGCAGCTGCTGGGCACACAACTCACACAGCGAAATGTGAGGCAAAGCTGAGGGACAGACTTGACAGTGAGAATCTTACAAAGCTTCCTGAAGTCATTATGGCGGAGAAAGGTCACTGGGCAGAGGGATGTTGGACAGGGCTGAGGACAGCCTGGGAGCTGGGGGGTGGGGGCAGGGAGAAAGTGACACATTTCCAGGATGGAAAAGGCTAAGTTATGTTTTATCTTGAGATGTATACTGCTAGGCTTTGATAATTTACTCTAACCAAGTAAGTAAAAATGTCCATTTCCTCAAATTCTCAACAATACTTGGTTAAGAGTATCAAATGTTGTCTCCCATTTTGTCAAACTAAAATTTGTTTTAATTTGAACTCCTTTGGCTGTTAGAGAAGTTTAGCATCAAATTCAGTATCTATTTTTGTTTACTGTTCATTTGTTTCAGTTTTTACAAACTGCTTTTTTATGTAATCTGTTTTTTTATCAAGGAGTTCATCTTTTCCTTACTAATTTATAAAAGGACAATACAACATGTGACCAAAAATACAGTGAATGTTTAAGTTTTTAAAAAATGTATTACAGTCAGGATGTAGCTCAGTGGCACCACATCTGCCTGGCAAGCACAAGGTCCTGAGTTTGATTCCCAGTACCAGAAAAAAGTACTATAATAAGACACATCCCATTAATTCCCATCAAAATACTCCCCCATGCTTCAAACATATTTATCTCATCAATCTTCTTACTTTCTGAAGCAGTTCTAAAAGTCCTTTTCCACTTCACTGTCATGGCTGCCTTGACATCCTGAATTGATTCAAAATATTTACTTCCGTGGTTATTTGGACCATGGGGAAGAGCCGGAAGTCACGTGGTGCCAGACCCAGTGAGTAAGGTGGAGTACACTATATTGGTTTATGAATCTGCCTTTCCACTGTATGATGCTTGGCAGCAGCACTACTTATTTTGATCATACCTAGTAGACACTCGTGAAAGAGGAATGGCAGAACTGCTTCAGAAAGTGGCAAGAACAATGGGATAAGTGTTTACAAAGCAAGAGGGGCTTATCCTGAAAAGGATTAATGGCAATGTGTCCTTTACTATAATAAATATTTAAAAATTTAAACATTTCCCATATATTTTCTACTTCATAAATATAGGACATTACTCTTTATCATGTTATAGTTTTTCCAATTTGTCTTTTGTGTTGTAATTTTTAATGTTGCCTTTGTCTTTTTGGGTGGTGTGGGGGGGTCCTTCTATAACATAATACCTGAGACTGAAAAATTTATACAGAACAGGAATGGACCACTCACAGTTCCAGAGGCCAGGAAATCTAAGGTTAAGGCACCAGCATGTCAGATGTCCACATGAGGCTGCTCTGTGCTTCCAAAGTACTGCCCTGCATGCTGGATTCTCTAGAGAGGGGGAGCACGGGATACTCACTGGCAGATCAGGTAAGAGAGAGCCCACTCATGAATGCCCTTATATCATGACACTAATTCATTCACAAAGGTGGAGCCCTTGTGGTCTAACCACCCTACTTCCTGATACTGTTAAAATAGCCATTAAATTTCAACACAAGCTTTGGAGGGGACAAATATTAAACCACAACAGGTGTTGACAATCATCATTCAAACAAGCAGTCAACTAAAGCACTACAATGTGCCAAGTAATGTGTTTGCTTAGGCTTTTCTTTGAAAAGAAAACATAACCTTTTCTCTTTAAAAGCATGTTGTGCCAGGTGTGGGGGCACATGTCTGTAAACTCGGTCCTCAGGAGACTAAGGCAACTTGCCACAAGATCAAGGCCAGCCTGGACTACCATCTCAAAAAAAGAAAAAAAAAACAACCATCTTGTGGCTGAATTACGTTCCTAAGCCAGATAATATTAGGATGTGACTATATTTTCAGACAGAGCCTATAATGAAGTGATGAAATTAAAATGAAGGGTCTGGGTGGGCCCCAATCCAATTGACAGGTGTAATGATCAGAAGAAATGTGGGCGCACAGAGACATAGGCATGTATACACAGATGGCGGCAGCCATCTTGGTCACGCAGAGGTGTTGAGAAAATGAGGCCGCCAGGGCCTCAATCTCAGACTTCCAACCTCCAGAACAGTGAGAAAATACATAACACAAGATATTATATCAATTAAAGCTTTATATTTTAAAAAAATTTACAGAGAACGGTGCCCCTCTTATGTAAAAGAATTACTATATTCTGCACATTTTACAAATCTGTAACATGCCTACAGTTATACCATCCATTTCATGGATAATACTGGCCATCTGCGCCTTCTCTTTTCTTTTGGCAAATCTCGGTTAAACTTTGTCTTTCCTATTATGGTTTCTGAAGACTAAGTCTTTCCCTTTTATCCAGTTTAGTAATATCTATGTTTAACTCTAGAAATGAAAACTGCAATAAGAATAACTCAGTAAATGGATTTAACAGTGAGTTACATATAAACAAAGAAAGTCTAAGGGCTGGGGATGTAGTTCAGTGGCAGAGTGCTTGCCTTGCATGTATGAAGCCCTGGTTATAATTCTCAGTACTACAAGAGGAAAGAGGGAGAGAAGGAGAGAGGGAGGGAGGAGATAGGAAGAAGGAGAGGGAGAATGGAAAAAAAGGAGGAAAGAAAGGAAAGGAAAAGAAAGAAAAGAAAAGCAGGCAAGAATAAATAAAATAACACTGAAAAATTATGCAGGGGTAGAAGAGCACAAGACTTATTCTACTGGAGAGAGCCTAAAAAGCCACAATAATTAAATCTGTGATACAACCCAAAAGAGGAACAAATACGTAAACAGTAAAAAAAATAGAGAATTCCGGACTTGAATTATGAACATTTTGTCATAATGCAAAGGAGTGAATAAAGGATACTGCAAAGCAGTGAAGAAAGGATGATCTTTTTAATTAGCATTGCTAGATTAATTGGGTCTTTATTTAGAAAAACATCAAATTTGATCTCTAACTAGTATAGCGCCCAAAAGTCAAAGGCAGAGAAGTTAACAGTGAAAAGGAAAAACAAATTTCTAGATTATGTAGAATATTTACATGATCCTGAGGTTAAAAAAATTTTTTTTCTTAAAATATATTAACCATAAAGAAAACCACTGACAAACTGACCTTATCAAAAGACACCATTAAGGGTTCATCCCCCAAATAGCAAAAAAACAAAAATAAAAACAAATTTAGAGGTTTGACAAAGCTTGTGCTTAGCAATGTGTGAGGGGGCCTTAATTCCCACCACCAAAAACAAAACAAAAAAATAAAAGGGTAAAGAAAAATTCAGGACAAGGGCGATGAAGAGATAATTCACAAATGTGAATATCTAAATGCTAATCCACATACAAAAAATTGTTCGTTCTCACTAGTCAACTTGGAATATAATTTAAAGCCACAAAGAAATAACACTATGCATTTGGCAAACTGGCTAAAAAAAGACAATACAAAATATTGGCCAAGATATGGAGCAACTGGAACTCTCATACTGCTAGTGAGAAAGCAAATTGCTATGACCACTTGAGAAATCATCTAGCAGTATTTATTCAGGTGAATAAAAACATACTCAACAATGCTCTCTTAGGTATACATCCAACAGATGTGCTACATGTTATATACATGAACATGTATAAGCACATAAATAACAGTAAAAAACTGGAAGCAACCTGGTTATCTACGGACGTTAGAATGGACTGGTTTAGTCATATCATGCCCATGTGTGTGGATGTACAGCAATGAATGGGCTACAGCTGGATATACCATAACCTGAACACATCTCACATTACGCCTGGTAAAATCAGCCATGACTCACAAAAGCATACATACCACAAAATTTCATTTATATAAAGGTCAATTAAAAAAAATAGTTGGAAGAATACAGGAAAGCAGTATGGAATGCTAAAATGATAGGAGTACCTATAGGTGAGGGAAGGGAAGGCTGCTGACTGGGATGGTATGAGGATACTTCCTGGCCCCAGCTATGTTCTGTCTTGTTGTTAAGCCAGGTGGTGATTACATGGATATGTTTTTTAGTAGTATTTATTAACTTTATGGTTTGCTCACTTTTCTAAGCATAATACACTTTAATATAGAAGTTTAAAAAAGAAAAAGAAACTTCCCAACAGTTCTCATGAGCTACTACAGCCTTCTACTTTTTGTGAAAAATGGCTCCTACCTTTTGTCACTTTATCATGAAGCTTTTTTAATATGTTGAGTGTGGATAATGTGGTATCCCTACAAAATAGTCAATTCTGTTGCTGGTGAAATCCTTTCTAAGAACCTCAGCAAACATACAGTTGATACAGAGAACGTATTTATTGAGTAAATGCATCTTCAGCCAGAGTTTTAATACCAAAGGGATCTTATAAGATCACATAATCCATCTGGCTGCTCTTGCAAATGAGGAAACTATGGCCCAGGGTAAAGTAATTTGCCAACACCCTCAAGTGGTATTTTATAACACTAAATCTATTTCTCTTTCTATTGTATAATTCTTTCAGAACTATATGTAAAAAGTAGAGAAATTTCTCCTGTAGTATGACAAAAGAAACGTAAGAAAAAGAAAAAAGTGGCCAAGATAGCTCAAACATTCACTATACGCAGTATACATTAAATGTTATCAAATCCAGCAATCCAATAAAATATTACAAAAAGTTTTAATTTGCACAAACAAGGAAGTTATCTTTCACAATAACCAGCACTGGGGAAAGGGAATTCTGATCTGTCCTATCCATCAGTGTTTTGTAGTATGTATTAGGATACCAGCCTACAACTGGAAAGCAGTCAGAGGGAAGCAATGGAAGTGACCAAAGGTGTCATAAAAACAGTCACCACAAACATGCTAAGAGATATGAAGTAGGTCAAAAGAAGAAGAGACCAAGACCAAGCCTTCACATATACTATGTAATTTCAAAAGGTGATTTTTAAAGATCAATGAAAAAGTTTATTATAAAGTGGCCTTTATAGGAAACAAGTCGTACGGCTGACATACCTCAGTTCCTGGCCTTCTGTAGTGAGGAGGGCGAGGAGAGACCAGGCAAGCACCTGGCTGTCATCCTCTATATGAAATTTACTGTGATGCTTGATGTTCTGCAGCAACAGCTGGTCCAAGTACTCTAGCGCCTTCTCCTGCACTGTGCTCTCGCAGTCCATCACCACGGGGATGACCCCCGACAGCCAGGCCTTCTGAATCAGCACACATCTGGGCTGGGCCTGCAGATTGGGAGATTATGATGTCAAAGGTCTGAACACAGTCTAAATACAAAAAAGTCCAAAAACCAGTCAGTGAAGTAGTTAGGAACACTTTTAGAGATATGTTAAAATTATCACACTTATATGGCTAGAGGACTTTGCTTGCCTGAAGCCTTGGGTGTGATCCCTAACACATCACTATCAATCAAAAAACAGAGAAAAAAAAAAAACCTATGAACTATGAATGCAAACAGAATATAACATGAAAAAAGATTAATATCCAAAAAATACAAAAACCAAGTCAACCTCTAGGTTATCATACATCTGTGCATATTCAAATCTTAAACTTTTACATAAAACATTATTTCATTATTATAAAAATGTAAAGCAGTAGATTTTTGGTCATTCAAAACCAAGAACAAATTAATATTTATCCCAAAGAATAATTAGAATGTTGAAAGTCAAAATAGGCATTGCTTAATGCCATCGCTCATGAAATAGGAAATAAACATGCTTTTGAAATTCTTCAATAGCTAATCAGTTGGCAGAAGTAAGTTATATATAGTATTAGTGAATCGTCTCTTTTGGTACTAACCTCCACACACGAGTATATATCTTAACTGACAGCTGAACAACTGAGCTAAATCTCTGGCAACAGGAATTAATCTGGGACTGTAGCTTAACCAAACTAACTTTTAAATTTCTTTTTCTATCTAAGATTTAAGATGAAATCAAGAAAAGACATTATTGTTTAGTATTAGTTCCTAATTACGTTTATTAGGAAGTGTGGTCTATCACATGTAATTGAAGGACACTTCTTCTCCTATACTGTACAATACTACAGTAGATGTGGTAGTTTCTAACTGTCACTTTAACATTTATCAACAGGTAATTATGTATTATGCATAATTTACTCCTTTTTTCCTCTTTGGTGCTGAGGCTTGAACTTAGGGGTCTTGTGCATGCAAAGCATGCTGTAATGATGATGGTTCCACTTGCATGGATTGAGAAACACCTAGAAAATTAGTAAAACACACTGGTGGGCGTGTTTGTGAGGGTGTTTCCAGATATTTGGCTTGTGAGATGGCAAACTGAGGTGGTACACCTACTCTAAATGGGGGCAGCATCCCAAATGAAACAAAAGCAGGAGGAAGCCCACCAAAAGAGGTACAAGCCTGTGTTCCTCTACCTCCTTTCTTTCTCTCTTCCTTTCCTGGCTGCCATGGGGTAAGCAGTTTTCCTCTGCTACACCCTTCCACCATAAAAGCAACAAAAAGCAATGAGCATAAAAGCAACGAAGCTGACTGACTGCATATTAAAAATCTCTAGAACCATGAGCCAAAATAAACCTTATTTCCTCTAAGCTGTTTTTCTCAGGTATTTGTCATAGCAATGGAAAGCTGACTTACATACACTCTAGCCCTGAGCTATACCTCCAGCCCTAGACTTACTTTTGATACAAGATACCATGCAATAGATAAAAAACACCTTGCCTCTCACCATAAGAAGTTCAGTGAGAGATTGTAGAGCCTGCTTCCGGACAGATACAGCAGGGTCCCGACAATGGTCCTGCAGAATTGTTAGGTCTTCCTCCATACCCAAGATGTCACAGTGTTTCAAGATACTCACTAACACCTAAAGGCACAAACATAACAGGAAGTGGTGACAAGAAAGCATAAACACAAAGTTCCAAAGCCTGCTAAGGAATACTTCAAGTCTGTGGTTCTTAACATACTGGACATCATAGATCCATGCTCCTCCCTACAACACACCACATTTTAGAATCAGATGAAAGCTAAGGCCTTTCTCCAGAGAAAGTTTGACATTTCATGTAAACAAGTATTTACAACCAATTCTACACAGCTACTGAAATTCAACCTTAGTCCCCAGATTAAGAATCTAAATAAAACAAATTACATTTATAAGTTTGTGATTCTTAAAAAGCCAGCATCCTAATAGGAAAGCTTAAAAAAAATTATTTCAGTTCACTTGTATAATGTATGTATAACAGGACTGTAGTCAACTATGAAAAGCAAATTAAGTCCAAGTGAGGTTCAAATGAATATGGAGTTAGGATTTAGAAAAAAGTTTTCAGTGCTTAAAAAGAAAGAATTTAAGAGTGTGTACAAGAGTTCCCACCTGGAGTGCAGACTTCCTGACGTTGGTCTTCTCGTCCCTGATTCTCTTTCTTAGCATTGCCAGGACGCATCTATCTGTTGAAAGAATGCCAAAGAATCACCACAGTCTGAGGAAGCCCAGAAGGTAGCTAACACTTCACCACATAATACAAGAAAACACTAAGCTTAAACACTCACTCATTAGCTTGTTTTAAATCCTAAGAAATCAGAGCATGAAAAAGTGTTGAAAAGGAAGAAAATCTGAATGATTAGGTATTCACTATAAAAAGCATTAGTTTTGGAATATTAAAAATTTCATTTTAAATGAATTATTTAGCTCTTCTTTTTTGTTCGGCTACAAATAGGAATATCTAACCTATAGGGTTGTTGTGAAGATTTGATACGATATGTAAGAGCAGCTTTAAAATGTCCATTGGAAGATCTTTTTATACACATATTAACAAAGACTCCAAACCTTTTTTTATGTGGGTTATAATATTTAATGACTTAGAAATTTTAAAGTGAGAATTAAAAAGAAATTTAGTAATTCATTTTAAAATAGCAAGACTTGTTACTATTTCTTAAAATGAAAAATAACTACATTTTCCAAAACAAAACGAGACACCAAAAGAGTGCTAATGCTTTGCATTTTAATAAACTCTTTAGTTCCTGGCTTAGTAAAAGCCAGCTGGATCCACATATCTTTTTCTGTTGCAATTTCACATGCCATGCAACATCAGTAAAACTTTAATTCATACTTGGAGAAGGTCAGGATGGGAAAGGAATGATGTCCTGATGTTACTATGAACACAGTGGTCACACTGAGGGCCCCTGAAGGAGGCATCGTAGTTTGGGGTCTCCCAACCACACTTTGAAAACTGCTGATATATAAGAAATCACCTTAAAAAAACCAAGAGAATGGAAAATAACAGAGAAAAACAATGAAAACAAAAGTAGGCTCTTTGAAAAGATGTAGATTAACAAACCTATCTAGGTAGGCTGGCCAAAACAATAAGATGCACCTGGGCAGCCCCACCAGCCTCCAGCTTAGCCGTGCGTGCAGGCAGAGCAGGCGCAGGCTGAGTGCGCCCTGCTCAGTCCAGCTCACTCTGCCCACTTGCCACCAGGAGACCAAACCGGTGAGGACCCCCTGGGCACCCACACCAGCCTCCAGCTTAGCCGCCCTTGCCTCCCCCCACCGCCATCTTGGATGTACAGCTACTTGAATCCACACTACACAGAGGCCCAGGGGGGCATAAAGGCCATTGTCCTGAGCTGCAGAAGTGAACAGAGAGAGGGCCTCTCTCAGGCTCCCTGATGAAAACTGAGGGCCACTGGAAAAGTGAAGAGAATCTCTGCAATAAAGGCACACCAGACCACTGTATTTGGTAAATTGGAGGGATTGTCACATCCCATCGGAACCTGGACTAGCTTCAGGGGAAAGGCAGCTGGAACTTGCAGTAAAATCTGGCAGAGTTAACTCTGAAGGAGGTCAGGGAGCTCAACCTGGGACTTGCAGCCAGAAATCTGCCTGAATCTCACTGGTCTGTGACTTGCTTGCTGAGTCTCATTGACTTATAACTGCACACTGCTGCCCACGTTGTCTATTGTGATACCAGAGATATACCCTGAAGGAGGCCCTTCCTTTGTATCTTCTGTTATTTTCAAAATTACCACTATTATTTTGCTTATTTTTAATTTTTTTTCTTGTTACTTTTTAAATTTTTCTTTTTCTTTCTTCTCTCTTTTCTTTCTCTCTCTCTCTCTGCCTCGCTCCCTTGCTGTCCCACATTGTTCTTCATCACCCTTTGTGTTCCTGTTCTGCCCCTAATTCATATTTCTTCCTTATCTTTCTTTTCTTCTATTTCCTTCTCTTGCCTATGCTCTCTGGCCTCACTGATAACCTTCCCTTATCCTTCTACTTACCTATTCCTCCCTCCCCAACGCCTTCCTGAAGGGTAAAGTTGCTATATTGAAGAGTTTATTCACTATAAACACATCTTGGGTTGGTCCTTGATTTTGATTTAATTCACACAGGTAAAGATGATACGTTGATAACTAGCACAAATTGTCATTTTCTAAGAGGTACTTGATGCTATTGTGTTGCTGACTGTATCACTTGGGCTAAGATGTTATGATTGATCTAATCAGTTGTCCTTCCTGGTATAACGAAAATGAGACAGCCTCAGAGCCATTCTAGACTCAAAACCTAAAGACCAGCTATATCTGGAAGGCACTTCTGAGAAGCAACCATTCCCTAAGTGTTCTAAATGTATAAACAAAGATACATACAATAAACATCTTCAAAGTATTAATCCAGGAACTAAACCAAGGACAGTACCAAAAACAAAAATGAGAAGACAATTAACTAAGGCACAAACTCAGACTTCCATTCCACAAAAGGCAAATTCTGGGAGAAATGAGGTGAAAAATTCTGATAATCAACCACCTGCACACCCTGAACTGATAGCACATGAAGTAACAAAACAGATGAATAAGGCTCTAGAAAAATTCAAAACAGAAATAATTTCCCAGATAACTACAGAGATGGTGAGCAGAGTGAAAGACATGATTACAGGCTCTAGAACAGAAACAGATAAAAAATAGATGACCTCAGAACTGTGCTGGAAGCCATGAATGCCCAGCACAAGAAAGAAGTGGAAACCATGATCACCCCACATAACAAAGAAATAGAATCCATGAAACAGATTCAAACAGATATTCAGGAGATTAAAAACTCCATTGAAAGCATGCAGAGCAGATTAAGGGAATCTGAAGATAGAATATCAGATATACAAGACAGGATTGTGGTTAAGGATCATGAAAACAGAGATCTCTTCAAAATAGTAAGGGACCACGAGAAATCAATCCAGCAGCTGCTAGATGATGCAAAGAAGAATAACATAAGACTGACTGGAGTCAATGAAGAAACAGGAGAAAGTACAATTGACATTAAAAAAACTGTTCACAGAAGTAATAGTAGAAAACTTCCCAGACAGACGTAGAGAATTGGACTTACAGATAAGTGAGGCATACAGAACTCCAACTACCCATGATCAAAAAAAAAATTTACATCTAGACATATAATAGTCAAGATCCCAGAAACCCAATAGAAGAATAAAATCCTACAGGCAGTTAGAAAAAGAAACAAATCACCTACAAAGGAAAGCCCATCAGAATCACAGCAGACTTCTCAACACAAACCCTCAAATCAAGGAGAGCCCAGAGTGAAGTTTTTCAAGCCCTAAAAGAAAATAACTTCCAACCTAGACTGTTGTATCCTGCAAAATTATCTTTCAAAATCTATGGGGAAATTAGTTACTTCCACAACAAAGAACAGCTCAGAAATTTCATGAACACCAAACTCGCACTCCACACAATTCTAAGAAATATCCTAGAAAAAGACAATGAAGGTCACAACTCCATGAGGCCCAACAGAGGGAAGCCACCAGACAAGGTAAGAAACTAAAGGGAAAGGGAGAAAATATAAGAAATAAAAGAGGCAACAACAGCAAAACATCATACCAAGGATGATTCAATATCTATCAATTATAACTCTCAATGTTAATGGCCTCAATTCACCAATCAAAACAAATAGACTGACAGAACAAATTAAGAAGCAAAATCCTACAATATGCTATATACGAGAAACACACCTAACTCAAAAAGAAATTCATAGACTGAAAGTAAAAGGATCAAAAACAGTTCTCCATGTGACAGGAACCCAGAAAAAAGCAGGGGTAGTAATCTTATTTGCAGACAAAGTGGATTTCAAACCAAAACTAATTACAAGAGACAAGGACGGTTACTACATCGTTGTGAAGGGAACAATCCAAGAGGAAGAGATAACAATCCTAAATATATATGCACCAAATACAAATGCCCCCAACTATACAAAACAAATATTACTGGACATGAAAAATCAAATAACCACTAATACAACTGTAGTAGGGGACCTCAATACCCCACTATCACAAATAGACAGATCATCTAGACAAAAAGTCAACAACCAAATTCTAGAACTGAACCAACCTATTGAACACATGGACTTAATAGATGTTTACAGTGTTCCACCCCACAAAATCAGAATACACATTCTTTTAGGCTGCACACGGGTCATTCTCCAAAACAGACCACATGCTAGCTCATAGGACATGTCTAAGTAAATGTAAAAGAACTGAAGTTACCCCCTGCATATTATCAGACTATAGTGCAATAAAATTAGAGCTCAATAACATAAGAAACTGCAAAACTCCCACAAACACCTTGAAATTGAATAACACCCTCCTGAACAACCAATGGGTCACAGAGGAAATTGAAGAAGAAATTAGACAGTTTCTACAGGTAAATGACAATGCCAGTAAAATATACAGGAATCTATGGGAAACAATGAAAGCAGTTCTGCTTGGGAAATTCACAGCAGTGAATGCCCATATTAGGAAAGCAGAGAGAACCCAAATAAATAACAGGATAGTAGACCTTTGTCTGAGGAAGAGCAGGTGAAGATTTTTTCCCACATTGTGGGTTGTCTCTTCACACTGCTGGTGGTTTCTCTTGCTGTGCAGAAGCTTTTTAATAAGAAGAGATCCCACTTGTTGACTGTTTGTGCTAGTTCACGGGCAACTGAGGTTTTGTTCATAAAATCTTTTCCTACACCAATGTCTTCAAGAGTTCTACCTAACCTCTGTTCCAACTAGTTCAGAGATCCTATTTTAATATTTAGATCTTTAAACCATTTTGATTTTAGTTTACTGCATGGCGAGAGATATAGGTCTAGTTTTAATCTTCGGCAAGGTGAAACCCAATTTTTCCAGCTCCATTTATTAAAGAGGATATCTTTCCTCCAGTGAAGGTGTTTGGCTCCTTTATGGAAGATGAGATGGCTGAGTGTGTCTGGCGTTGTTTCTGCATCTTCTAATCTGTTCCACTGGTCCTCAGGTCTGTTTCTTTGCCAGTACCATACTGTTTTTATCACAGTAGCTTTGTAGTAGAGTTGCAGGTTGGGGATCGTGATAACCCCTGCCATGTCTTTGTTACCTAGAATTGCTTTTGCTATTCTGGGTCTCTTCTTGTTCCAAATGAAGTTTGGGATTGTTTTCTCAAGGTCCATAAAGTATGCTGCTGGGATCTCAATTGGAATTGCATTGAATCTATATAGCAGTTTTGGAAGTATGGCCATTTTCACTATATTAATCCTTCCTACCAAGAAGCAGGGGATGTCTGTCCATTTTCTGATATTATCTTCAATCTCTCTTTCCAGAGTGCCATAGTTTTCAGAGAAGAGATTTTTGATTTCTTTCATTAGATTGATTCCGAGGTATTTCAGTTTTTTGGATGCTATTGTGAAAGGAATTATTTGCCCTATTTCTCTCTCAGTGAGTCTGTCATTCGTGTAGAGGAAAGCTATTGACTTTTGTTTGTTGACCTTGGAACCAGCTACTTGACTGAATTTGGTTATTAAGTCTAGAAGACTTTTGGTGGAGTTCTTGGGGTCTTCTATATAGAGTATCATGTCATCTGCAAATAATGACAATTTGACTTCTTCATTTCCTATCTTTATTCCTTTTCTTTTTTTCTCTTGTCTAATTGCCATGGCTAATGTTTCCAAAACTACATTGAACAAGAGTGGCGACAGTGGACATTCTTGTCTTGTTCCTGATTTTAGTGTGCAGGAATTCAGTTTTTGACCATTTAGCATGATATTGGCTGTTGGTTTTTCATAGATGGCTTCTATCAGTTTGAGGTAGAGACCATCTATTCCAATTTTTTGTAGGGTTTTTATCATAAATGCATGTTGGATTTTCTCAAATGCTTTTTCTGCATCTATGGAGATAATCATATGGTTTTTGTCCTTGGCTCTATTGATATAGCGTATTACATTGATTGATTTGCATATGTTGAACCATCCCTACATCCCTGGGATGAATCCCACTTGATCAGGGTGTATGATCTTCTTGATGATCTTCTGCATTCTATTTGCCAGTATCTTATTAAGGATTTTTGCATCTATGTTCATTAGTGAGATTGGCCTATAGTTCTCCTTTTCAGTTGGGTCTTTCTCTGCTTTGGGGATCAAGGTGATGCTTGCTTCCAGGAATGAATTTGGGAGTATTGCTTCCTTTTCAATTTCATTGAAGACTTTAAACATTAGTGGCAGCAGTTCCTCTCTAAATGTCTTGTAGAATTCAGCAGTGAAGCCATCAGGGCCTGGGCTTTTCTTAGTTGATAAGTTTTAATTACATTTTCAATTTCATTGGTTGATATTGGGTTGTTCAGAATTTTTAGGTCTACTTCGTTCAACTTTGGTAATTCATATGTATCTAGGAATCTGTCCATTTCTTCTGTGTTGTCCATCTTATTGGTCTATAGGTTCTGGAAGGAGGTATTGATGATCCTCTGGATTTCTGCTGGGTCTGTTGTAATTTCACCCTTTTCATTCCTAATTGCATGGATATGGGCCTTTTCTTTCCTTTTTCTGATAAGGTTGGCTAAAGGTTTGTCAATTTTGTTGATTCTTTCCAAGAACCAACTCTTGGCTTCATTGATTTTTTTGTATCATTCTCTTAGTCTCCATTGCATTGATTTCTCCTCTGATCTTTATAATTTCCTCCCTTGTATGAGCTTTGGGGTTGTCCTGCTCTTCTTTTTCTAGAAGCTTGAGGTTCAGCATCAGGTTAATTGGGCTCATTCTGTTTTCCTAATATGCTTATTCACTGCTATGAATTTCCCTCTTAAGACTGCTTTCATTGTGTCCCATAGCTTCTGATATGTTGTATTGTCATTGTCATTTAATTGAAGGAACTGTCTGATTTCTTCTTTAATTTTCTCTGGGACCCAATGGTTATTCAGAAGTGTGTTGTTCAATTTCCATGTGTTTATGAAATTTTTTGAGTTTCTTTTGCTATGGATCTCCAATTTCATCGCACTATGGTCTGATAATATACAGGGGATAACTTCAATTCCTTTGCACTTACTTAAACATGTTCTATGTGTGAGTATGTGGTCTATTTTGGAGAATGACCCATGTGCAGCTGAGAAGAATGTGTATTCTGATTTTGTGGGGTGGAAGACTCTGTAAACCTCTGTTAAGTTCTTTTGTTCAAGAGTTCGACTGAGTTCTAGTATTTCATTACTTATTTTTAGTCTAGTTCATCTATCTATTTGTGACAGTGGGGTGTTGAGGTCTTCCACTACAATTGTATTAGTGCATATGTGACTTTTCATGTCCGTATTTCTTTTATATAGTTGGGCACACTAGTGTTTGGTGCATAGATATTTATGATTGTCATCTCTTCCTCTTGGATTGTTCCCTTTACAAGGATGTAGTGTCCTTCTTCGTCTCTCTTAATCACTGTTGGTTTGAAATCTACTTGATCTGCAAAGAGGATAGCTACTCCTGCTTTTTTTGGGATTCCCATCACATGGAGTATTATTTTCCACCCTTTAACTTTCAGTCTATGAGTTTCCTTTTGAATTAAGTGTGTTTCTTGTATGCAGCATATTGTTGGATTTTGCTTCTTGACCCATTCTGCCAGTCTATTTCTTTTGATTGGTGAATTGAGACCATTAACATTGATGGTTATAACTGAAACGTATTGACTTGTCATTGCCATGACTTTTTATTTTTGTTGGGTTCTCCCCCTTTCCATTTAATTTCTTGTCATGCCAGATGGGTTCATTCTGCTTTGCTTCCTGGGGTTGTGATCCTCAATGTCTGTTCCTAGGATATTGTGTAAAATTCTTTGGAGTGCTGGTTTGGTATTCACAAGGTTCCTAAGGTGCTCTTTGTCATGAAAGTATCTTATTTCTCCATCAATTTTGAAAGATAGTTTTGCAGGGTACATCAATCTGGGTTGGAAGCTGTTTTTTTTTAGGGCTTGGAATATGTCACTCCAAGCTCTTCTTGCCTTGAGGGTTTGTGTTGAGAAGTCTGCTGTGATTCTGATGGGCTTTCCTTTGTACGTGATTTCTTTCTTTTCTCTAACTGCTTGTAGAACTTTGTTCTTCTGTTGAGTTTCTGGAATCTTAACAATTATATGCCTATGTGTAGATTTTTTTTTGATCAAGGCTATTTGGAGACCTATATGCCTCACTTATCTGTATGTCAAGCTCTTTTCCCCTGCTTGGGAAGTTTTCTGCCATTACTTCTGTGAAGAGTTTTTTTATGTCATCTCCACTGCTTCCTGTTTCTTCATGGAGTCCAATCAGTCTTACGTTATTCTTCTTTGCATCATCTAGCAGCTGCTGGATTGATTTCTCATGTTCCCTGATTATTTTGAAGCAATTTTTCTTTTTATGGTCATTAATTGCAATCTTATCTTCTATATCTGAAATTCTGTCCTCACCTTGGCTCATTCTGCTGTGTAGACTTTCAATGGAGTTTTTCATCTCCTGGAAATCTATTTGCATCTGTTTTGTGGATTCCATTTGTTTCCTATGTTGGGATTCCATCATGTTCCTCAGTTCCTCTCTAGACTTATTAATCATGTCTTGTACTAGGAGCACAATTTCTCCTGTTATCTGAGAAATTATTTCTGATTTCATTTTTTCCAGATCCACTTTTGTTGCCAGTTCAGTGGGTCCAGGTGGTTGAGTATCAGAGTGTCCCATCTCATTTCCCTTTGGGGTTGCTGTAGGTGACTTGGAAGTCTGGTTTTGAGACTTATTTACATGTTTTCTCATTTTGGCTGGGGGGGCAGGGAGGGTGCTGTTGGTGGCCGTGTCATTCACCTCCTCTGAGCTGGGAGAGGTGGGACAAGGCCCAGGAGTGGCGGGACAGAAGGCGGCCCAAAAGCCCTTTCCTCTGGGCTGGGAGCAGCCAGAGGGATGGTGGTTGGGAAGCCCCTTCCTCTGGACCAGGAGTAGTGGGACAGTGGCTCAGAAGCCCATACCTCAAGGCCAGGAGCGGTGGAACAGATGGTGGCCCAGAGGTCCCTTCCTCTGGGCCAGGAGTGGCAGGATGGACGGCGGCCCCAAAGCCCTTTCTTCTGGGCTGGGAGTCTGGAAAACCTATGTTATGCCACAGAGGTACAGGAGATTTGATCGGAACATTTTTGGGTCATAAAGGTGCTGTGTGGGGGAGCAACACTGAATATGGATGCCACCAAAGCAGCTACTGCAGCTGCAGATTTCATAGCCAAATTGTGGGATGCTGTCTCAGGAGATGAATTTATGACCTTGGCTCACAAATACATGGTCAAGACCATGGATTTCACACAGGATAGCAGTTACTTGTTAACTGGAGAGCAAGATAAACTACTATGCATATATGACTTAAACAAACCTGAAGCAGAATCTAAAGAAATCAGTGTTCACACTTCCAATATTAAAAAAGCTCTATGGTGCAGTGAGGATAAACAGATTCTTTCAGCTGATGATAAAACTATTCGACTTTGGGATCATGCTACTATGACAGAAGTGAAATCTCTGAACTTTAATGTGTCTGTTAGTAGTATGGAATATATCCCTGAGGGAGAGATCCTGGTTATTACTTATGGACGATCGATTGCTTTTCATAGTGCAGTAAGTTTGGACCCAATTAAATCCTTTGAAATACCTGAAACCATCAATTCGTCATCTCTTCATCCCGAGAAAGAATTTCTTGTTGCAGGTGGTGAAGATTTTAAACTTTCTAAGTATGATTATAACAGTCGAGAAGAATTAGAATCCTACAAAGGAAACTTTGGTCTCATTCATTGTGTGAGATTCAGTCCTGATGGAGAACTCTACGCCAGTGGCTCTGAAGATGGAACTCTGATACTGTGGCAGAGTGTAGTAGGAAAAAATTCTGGCCTTTGGAAATGTGTGCTTCCAGAAGAAGATAGTGGTGAATTGGTAAAGTCAAAGATAAATTTTCCAGAGACAACAGAAGAAGAACTAGAAGAAATTGCTTCAGAAAATTCAAATTCCATTTATTCTTCAACTCCTGAAGTTAAAGCCTGAGCATCAACCATGTGCCACAGACTAGATCATTTATGGACTAGAGGAGCAAGCAGAGAAAAACATCAGCCTTCAGAGTTACTCTGCTTGCCGGCAAACACTGCAGTAAACAGCGGGAATAGGATCATCAATACCTACTTCGAGAACCTGTACTCCAATAAAATGGAAAACACGGAAGAAATGAGCAGACTCCTAGATATATACAAATTGCCAAAGGTAAATGAAGAAGATATAGAAATTCTAAACACCACAATTACAATGAGTGAAATTGAAAATAAAAAATTTACCAACAAAGAAAAGCCCATGTCCTGATGGCTTCACTACTGTATTCTACAAGACATTTAAAGAGCTATAACCATTACTCTTTAAACTCATCAAGGAAATTGAAAGGGAAGCAAGGCTTCCAAATTCATTCCTGGAAGCAAGTGTTACTTTGGTTCCAAAACCAGGGAAAGACCCAACCCAAAAAGAGAACTACTGACCAATCTCCCTAAGGAACACAGATGCAAAAATCCTCAACAAGATACTGGCAAACAGAATACAGAGGGTCATCAAGAAGATCATACACTCTGACCAAGTTGGATTTATCCCAGGGATGCAAGGATGGCTCAATATTCGTAAATCAATAAATGTAATACACTAGATTAACAGAGTCAAGGACAAAAACTATATGATCATCTCAACAGATGCAGAAAAGGCATTTGACAAAAATCCAACATCCCATTCATGATAAAAACCCTACAGAAAATTGGAATAGAAGGTCTTTATCTCAACCTGATTAAGGCTATGAAAAACCAACAGCCAACATCATACTAAATGTTCAAAACTGAAAACTTCATGCTAAAATCAGGAGCAAGACAAGGATGCCCACTATCACCACTCCTGTTCAATATTGTTCTGGAAACATTAGCCACAGCAATTAGACAAGAGAAAGAAATAAAAGGAATAAAGATAGGAAAGGAAGAAGTTAAACTGCCATTATTTGCTGATGATATGATACTTTACACAGAAGACCCAAAAAACTCGGCCAAAAGACTTCTAGACCTAATTGACAGGTTCAGTAGAGTAGCTGGATATAAGGACAACAGTTAAAAAACAATAGCCTTCATATACACAAATAGCAGACTCACTGAGAAATTAGGGAAAGAATTCCTTTTAAAATAGCATCCAAAAAAATGAAATATCTAGGAATTAACCTCACAAAGGAAGCAAAACACCTCTACACTGAAAACTACAGCACGCTGAAAAAGGAGATCGAGGAGGATATAAGAAAATGGAAAGACATCCCTTGTTCCTCGGTAGTAAGAACCAATATAGTGAAAATGGTCATACTACCAAAACTACTATATAGATTCAATACAACGCCGATTGAAATTCCAACAATATATTTCACAGAATTAGAGAAAACAATCCAAAAATTCATTAGGAACCAGAAGAGACATGGAAAAACAAAAGCAATTCTAGGCAACAGAGACTTAGCTGGGGGTATTACAATCCCCAACTTGAAACTATACTACAAAGTCACTGTGATAAAAACAGCATGGTACTGGCAAAGAAACAGACCCCAGTATCAGTGGAATAGATTAGAAGATGAGGAAACAACTTCAGACATACTCAGCCACCTCATCTTTGACAAAGGAGCCAACCACCATCATTGGAGGAAAGATCGCCTAGTTAATAAATGGTATTGGAAAAACTGGATTTCAACCTGCCAAAGATTAAAACTAGACCCATACCTATCACCATGCACTAAAGTAAGATCAAAGTGGATTAAAGATCTAAATATCAAGACAGAAACACTAAACTTGCTGGAAGTTAAGTTAGGTAGAACTCTTGAAGACAGTGGCATAGGAAAAGACTTTATGAACAAAACCTCAGGAGCACAGGAACTAGCACAGAGAATCAACAACAGGGATCTCATCTTAATAAAAAGCTTCTGCACTGCAAGAGAAACCACCAACAGAGCTGAGACATCCTATAATGTGGGAAACAATTTTTAGCAGCTGTACCTCAGACAAAGGACTACTATCTAGACTATGTAAAGAACTGAAAAAAGTCAGGACCCCCCCCCCGAATTCAAAGATCCAATTCAAAAATCGGCATCTGAAATGAACAGATATTTCTCAGACAAAGAAGTAAAACCAGCAAATAAACATATGAAAAAATATTCAACATCACTGGTCATTCGAGAGATGCAGATGAAAACAACACTGAGATTCCACCTCACCCCAGAAAGAATGGCTGCTATCAAGAAATCAACCAATAACAAATGCTGGCAGGGGTGTGGGGAGAAAGGAACCCTTCTCCTTTGTTGGTAGGAGTGCAGACTGGTGCAACCACTGTGGAAATCAGTATGGAGATACCTCAAAGAACTAGCACTAGAGGTTCCATTTGACCCAGCTATTCCCCTGCTGGGTATCTTCCCAAAAGAATTAAAAGAATCATACCACAGTGATATATGTGCACCCATGTTTATAGGAGCACAGTCTATAACAGCTAAAGCTTGGAAACAGCCCAAGTGCCCATGAACTGGAGACTGGATAAAGAAGATGTGGTTTTTTTATAAAATGGAGTACTACTCAGCCATAAAGAATGAGAAACTAGAGACATTTATAGCTAAATGGATGCATATAGAGGCCATACTCTTTAAGTGAAATAAATAGGACACACATGCATAAATACCAAATAGTTTTTCTACTGTGAGAAACGAAAAGTATAAATAAGGATTAAAATGATTACAATGAATAATTGATAATCTGAAATATTAAAAGGTCCAAAGGTATAGGGGTGGTGGGAGGGGAAGAGGAAAGAAGGAAAAGGAAAAATTATAAGAAAAGAAAAAAAATGGAAACGAAATTTATGTAAATAGGGAAGGGTGGACAGGGAATAGGGAAAAAAATAAGAACCAAGATACATCATGCACAGGTACAAGCACCCAATGATAAATGTAAACGTGTTGTATACCTAAAATGTATCAATAAAAGAAATTTAAAAAGATATAAATGGATAAAGGAGACATTGCTATCAACTTTATATAAATAAAAGGAATATAAAGTAAATACCAAGATCAATTTTATGCCAATGAATCAAGTACCCTACGTGAAACAGACAAATTTCTAGAAAGATACAAAATGCAAAGCTGGCTTCAAAAGAAGCTGCTAATTAAAAAACCTTATATCACACACACACAAGTCAAAGACCAGATGTTTTTACAGGAGAATACTACCAAAAATGAATGCTAATCCTTCACAAACTCTTTCAAAAAATAGAAGAGAATACACTTCCCATCTTATAATATTGGGTCAGCATTACCATGATAGCAAACCCAAGGACAATTAAAGAAAAAAAAAGAACTTATATCCATTATGAGTACAGACACCAATATTTTCGATAAAATACCAGCAAATCAAATCAAGCATGATATAGTTATACATCATGCTTAGAATTTATCCCTGTAATGAAATGTTGAATCTACATGTGAAAATCAGTCAATAAAAATACCATACTGACAGAATGAAAGACAAAAACACAATCACCTCCACTAGATTCAGACAAGGCATATGCACAATCAAACCCTCTTTCATGATAAAAACATTCAACAAACTTAGAATAAAAGGAAACTTCCTCACACTGAGAAAGATCATCCTGAACAAAGCCCACAGCTAACACTAGACTCAATGGTGATGACCAAAAGCTTTCCCCCAGTACCAAAACAGACCAAGATGTGTATTCTTCCCACTCTTTTCAACATTATACTAGAGATTCTAGTAAGGGTAAAAAAGTAAGATAATGAAATAAAAGGCATCCAGATGGAAAGGGAAAAATAAAACTGTTTCTATTCATAGCTGACTTCACTTTCTACATAGAAAGGTAGAAGGAGCTATTAACAACAACTTTTGAAACTAGCACCAAAATTTAGTAAATTTGCAGAATACAAGATCATTCAACAGAAATCATTTGTAAAAACCAAGCAATTCAAAATGACATTAAGAGAAATTTCATTTATATTAGGATCAAAAAGAATAAAATACTTCAGATTAAAGATCAAGACTTGTTCACATGAAAACAAACCACACAGCTTAAATATCGCATGGTTTCTCTTCTAGGAGAAATGCAAATCCAGCACTTGGGACGCTGAGGCAGGAGGATTACCACAGGTTTGAAGGAGCCTGGGCTACATAATGAGTTCAAGGCCAGCCTGAACTACAGAGCAAGACTCCATCTCAAAAAAACAAAACAAAATAAATAAAGCGTACACACACAAAAAAAGAGAAACCGAAAGTATAAATGATTTAAAGAGCAAAATAAAAGATAGATAATAGGAAATAGGGAGAGACCTTTTCCAGATGGAAAAAGAAGCAAGAGATGGAAGCAAGGGGGAGGGAAGAGAACATAAAAAGAATTAAGATGTGTTATATACATGTACCAACGCCTCATGATGAATATCATCTTGTACTGAAAACACATACTAACAAAAAAACCCCAACAAAATGTCACTTGAAACAAATTAAAGACCTAATCAAATAAACAGACATCAGATGTTCATGGATTAGAGAACTCACATGTTAAGATGGCAATACTCTTCCAAATGGATCTAGATATCAATCCCTATTAAATACAAGGTGGTTTTCTTGCTCTTTTTTATTTTTAGAAATCGACAGCTCAAGTTTCATACAGAAATACTAGGGACCCAGAAAAGCCAACCAAGTTTGAAAAATTTTGAGAAAGAATATATAGAACCCACAGTTCTTAATCAAAACTTCTGTTACTGAAGGAAAACAGAATAGTGTTACCCATCTTATGATGACAAAATCTGACATACCTCTAGATCCAACTATGTGGCCACTGCTGTCTGTGTTAATCTCCCCTGCTGGTTCAGAAGGGTTAAATGTCTGCCTTTGACAGGAAAATGCTAAAAAAAGAAAGGTAAAATTCTGTTATACTTTTTTTTTTTTTTTTTTTTCGCAGAACCGGGGATCAAACTCAGGAGTTTGCGCTTGCCAGGCAGGCACTGGCGCCACTGAGGTAAACCTCGGGCTGTTATACTTTTAATAGCATGTTGCTGGGCATGGTGGTGCATGCCTATAATCCCAGCACTTGGGGAGGCTGAGGCAGGAGGAGTGATGTGAGTTTGAGGCCAGCCTGGGCTACACAGTGATTTCAAGGCCAGCCTGAACTACACAGCAAGACCCTGACTCAAAGAGAGAAAAATAAAGTATGTATAAGTACAGCATGTTATCAAGTTATATTATTATTGAGGTGAATTTCAACTTCTTGCATAATGAAGAAAAGTACAACATTAACACAGGTAAATATGCGGGGAGGAAAAAAATTTTAAATATTCAGCAAGTCTTTAAAAGACAATTATGTGCTGGGGATTTAGCTCAGTGATCCCAATGCCTGCCTCACAAGCAAAAAGTCCTGACTTTGATCCCCAGTATGGAGAAGAAAAAAAACAAAGAAAAAGAAAAAAGAATTTATTAAAAAAGAAAAAGACAAGCAATATTTGAAAATATACTCGTTCATTACCTGATGAATTTCTTAATAAGGTACCAGGATGAATCCCTGTATCTGAAACTGTAGGACCTAAAAATAAGCATAGATAAGAGGAAAAAAGTATCATGAACCATGAATAAATATCACAGAGGCATTCAAATCAAGGTAATTAGGACTAATGACAAAGCAGATTCTAAATTGCTGACAATGGATCATGTCCTCATCTACACTCTCAGAGGAGATCAGGCCCAATACAGCCAACACCCAACAGTGCAAACCGCAAAAGCGGTCAACGTCACCTCTAACACATGAACATGTGACACTCCTTAAAAAGGCCTTTCAAATGGATCAGGAGTCCCTATTTTAAGTCATTCAAAGTCAGGGGTATATGCCAACACTCAGGAGGCTGAGCTAGGAGGACCATGAGTTAGAGGCCAGCCCAGACTAGAGTGAAACCCTGCCTCAAAAAAACAAAAACATTAGATGTGTACCTCAGTGGCAGAGCACATGCTTGGCATGTACAAGGCCCTGGATTTGATTCTTATCACCACAAAAGATTGTGAAAATGACTTATGAAGATAAAAGTTAACCATACCAAAAGCTGGCCATAGTAGTGTAAGCCTATAACCTCAATCACAAATTTGACCCAGTCTTGGCAAATTAGCAACTTAGCCCATGCCTCAAAATGAGTAAAATAACAAGGGGTGGGAATGTAGCTCAGAGCAAAGACCCCGGGGTCAACCCCAATACTGCAAAAACTCATCATCGCCTTCATATCATACCCATTATTTCTGCCACAGCAAAGAAACTAAAGAATGATCCCTTACAGTTTACATCCAGACTTTTTTTGGAGGGTTGGAAACCAAACCCAGGGCCTGTAAATGCCAGGCAAGTACTGCACTGTCTTCTGTCACTGAACTACACTCTCAGCCTCTCCTACTTACTGTTAATGAGCAGCTCCAAGATACTCTCTGATGTGTTGTGAACAGATAGCTCCAGACAATGTGCAAAGCTGGACAGCGCCTTGCTGCGCACAGTAGGTGCCTTGTCCAAACAACGGTCAAACATAATCTCCTGCACCAAGAATTTGTGCCTTAGGAACTTCTGGTGCTCCAAGGAAAGGGTGCCATCCACCACTCTTTCAGGCAGCTCTAAGAGAGCTAAGACAACATCAAGAGTAAAAACCCGGTGGGCAATCTGGCAAAGCAAATCATAAAAATTACCATGAGATAGGAACAAGAACCAAAGAAACTCTTTTGCCTCAGATCTGACTGTTTATAATATACCTACCCTGACAGAGCCAGGACAAGGGATTTTATGCAGATAAATTCCTACCTTAGAACTTCGTGAGTATTTGTAAAGCCAGGAGATGAATGTAGCATATTCCCCACAAGGAAGTTTACTCAGCAGGTGCACAAGGGACTGAGCTGCAGAGGTCCGATACTCTGATTTATCTGTCACCTGAAACACAAAATTCAGAAAGCTGTTTACTCTTTAACCATGTGTCTGACAACTGAAACCCACTTTGTGATGTATGTTGAAAATTAGTGAGTGTAACCAGTTTAATGATCTTTAAATATTATGTAAATGACTAAGAAATTTTAGGCTTCAGACCTCTTTGAAAACTGAAGTATAAACCCTCTCCAGAAAAATTACATATACAGGGGCAATCCACGTTCTGGGGCCCCTTCTGTCTCTTAGACAGAAGCTATCTTTCTTTCAAAAAATTCTTCCTACTCTCAAAAAAAAAAAAGAAACAAAATTACACACAAATTTATCACACAATTTCAGAGTTTATGGCTCTCTAGAATCTGTAGGGTTTAAATTAAGAATCATTTGTCTAAGCAGTTATATAAATTTAGAAGATATTCATGAAAATTTGAACATTGGCTGAATTACTATTATTTAAGGCATGTTAATATTTTGTAGTTACATTTTTAAAGAGTTCTTACCCTTAAGAGATATATACTGAAATATTATGAATGAAAGGATATAATGGAATCTACTTGAAGAAACAACCCAGTGTGCACATGTGTGAGGAAGGGGTGTAGAAATGACACAAAATTAATGAAGATGGGAGATGTGGGTATATGATGGTGATTCAGCACCTAATTCTCCTTGTTTCTGTTTAATATTTTCCAAAATAAAGTTTATTTTTTAAAAGAATACTTTATTTAGAACATTTAGTATTAAATAAAACATTTTAGTAATTATAGACACATTACCAATAACAAATATACATTTTTCTTCATGTATGTTACATACTAGCATATTATCATTATCATGACTAAAGCAAATGGTACCTTGGCGCAGATGTGCTGCAGTAGAATACGAAGAACTGGAAATATATTCTCTTTTAGTTCATCCACGAGTGAGCTATTTAAAAGAAAAACGCACAGCTAGTGTTTATAATATACCTATCATTATGAAAAAAGAGTAATTTCCCCTGACTCTGTCCTCAAAATCTACCACTCCCGTGATTTAAAAATTCCAAATATTAAAATAAATCTACCCACATATTGTAAGTTGTTTCCATAAAATAAAGAGCACAGGCATAAGGTATTAGAGTAGAAAACTGTTAAGTATTTCCTATGTATAGTTTTAGAGAGCTGTTGTTGAAAAGCCAAGTCAGGAAAAAACAAAAATGCAATCTTCATACAGCTATTTTGACTAGTTGTTAAATTTCATTTTAATACATAAAATATAGCTAGGCATAGCGGCACATGCCCAGGAAGTACTCCAGGAAGGCTAAGGCAAGAGGAGTTCAAGTTTGAGCCCAGCCTGGACAACTTACACTATTTTAAAAGGGGGGTGGGGGGAGCTTGAGATGTAGCTTATTATGAAGGAGTAACCTCCAAAAGCAAACCACACCAAAACAAACCAAAACTCACTACTAAGACACACTACCACCTTGTGGCAGGACAGAGAAATGCTGTTACTTTAATGCATTTGTAACATTATGTCTCCAAGCTCCAAGAATTTATTATAATGTCCTTATTTGATCCATTTTTAGCATTAAATTTATTTGTATCATTACAGGAATGTTATTGCAATGGGCAACGTGATGAACTCTCATAGAGGAACCAAAGTGACCATGTTTCCACCTAAAGAATTTAGTTGTTTAATGTTTAAAAAAACCCTTAGCAGCCAAGCTTGGTGGCACATGCCTGTAATCCCAGCACTCAGGAGGCTGAGGCAGGAGGATTGTCCTGAGTTCGAGACTAGCCTGGGTTACATAGTGGGTTCAAGGCCAGCCTGACCCTGTCTCAAAAAACAAAAAAAACCCAAAAAAACGAAACAAAAACAAAAAAACAACCACCCAACAGCAACAACAAAAAAACCTTAGCGAGACATGATGTGCTCAGTGATGAGAAGACATCATCACCCCATGTTTCCAGCTCTACACAGTGCATAGCTGCAGGCAAATACACAGTCCCAGGTGTGTACTCACCACTCTTTTCTGCACCTCCACAGTGCATACCCAATATTCAGTGAGGGAGGGAAAGGATAGCTGAGGACACAGCAAATGTATCTTTCCCAATAAAGCTAAGACAGGACTTTTAAAGCGGAGCTGAGTGACTCATGGAGAAAAAGTAGTCTATCAATTATTGCTAAAGAAGCAAAAGAAATTTACTTTTTTCCTCCAGGAAGGTCTTTCTATTGGGGGAAAGAAGATAGAAAAGTGAGAAGAAATTAGGAAAAAATGGCAAGGAACAAAAGCAAAGAGATGTGCATAAAGAAAAATAAAACAGGAAGAGGAAGCAGACTTCTTTCTCTGTTGGAGAGGTGAACACCTAAGCCAGTGATGGTGAACTTATGGCACACAGGTTACTGTGATTTTAAGACAAAAGATGTTAATGTAGTTGTTTGTTCTAAACCAACATCTCAGTATTCAGGTTTAATTGCAGTGTTGGCACTCTGTGATGAAGATGTGGGTTTTGGGGTATAGTTTGGCATTTGGTCTGTAAAAGGTTCGCCATCACTAACCTACACAGACAGTGGTAAGAAAAAGGAGTCAACTGTCTTTCTTAGAGGCTGACCCCACAGGCTGCATGGGATCAAGTTAGAGGCTGGCTCTGGCCTAAGAACTGCAGGTTTTCTATTTTTTTAACAATGCCTTGACACAGGGGCTACCAAAAATTATTCAGACCACAAGAACCAGATTATTTTGACACGCAACACTGCTATTCAGCCAGATATTCCGACTCCATAAGCATTGGAAATCTTGGTTAGTGTGGGCCCCAGAAGACTGAGGCAAAGATAAAGAGAGTAAACATCTGTGTGCCTCACCTGATAAACTGGACTGCCTGGTTTTTACGACTGATGACTTGTGAAGTAATAGTAAGAGGGGTGTGAAGGGATCCTTCACCCACTTCTAACATCAATATTACATTTAGCATTTGATGGAAAATACAACCAATAACCTAGAAGAGAAAAGAAAATTCAATTTATGCACGACAGAAAATACAAAGATCTCAAAGACAGTGACAATAATAAGTCACTTTAAGCCATCTGAAGATAGGCAAAGTTAACAGAATTTCTGGCTGAAAACTAGGAATGTGTTACTGGGATAATTAGAACCCAATAAATGCACAATGCATGAAAGAACTGCTTATAGAATACCATCTAGTCTCTCTCCCCATTCACTGCATATAACCTAGAATTGAGGGCAAGTAGAGAACTGCTACTTATAAATAGTAAAGAATGCTACTAATATTCTAAAAAGTATTCTAGTACTACTAGTACACTAGTAAGTACTAGTATTAGTAAGCACTAGTATTCTAAAAAGGGAGAAGAATGATATCTTACACTTATATTTTAGTTGACGTTTACAAAGCACTTTGCAATATGTTAGCTTATATAATTTATTTAGCTGGCTAATTTATTCATCTGACAAAACATCTACTACAACCAAACATGTAGCAGGTAGTACATTAAGTTACTTCTTTCATTAGCCAGACTTCAATATATTTAACTTTTAAGCCTTTCAACAACTCCATGAGGCAAGCAGGATAATGTACAATTTCCAATTAATAGATAACAAAAGAAACTCCAAAGGTGAGTTGGTTGTCCAAAGTCAAGTAAAGATCTGTTAAAACCAAAGCTGCCTAACTCTCCTAATTAAAAGGATAGGAAATTTTCCTTTCCATTTTAGCTTTTCAAATGTTAAAAAGGACATGATTAATGATTAAAAAGGACATTAATATTTCTGTGGATTATATTTTCTCCATATTTTAAGCACACAGAAATTATATATAATAAATTATAAAATATCGAACATTTTCTATGCAAGCATTTCACTCAGCATTTGGCATGTTTAACTTCATTTTTTTTTTGGTACCGGGGATCGAACTCAGGACCTTGCGCTTTCGAGGCAGGCAGCGGAACCACTGAGTTCAACCCCTGGCCCATGTTTAACTTCATTTAACCATTTACCAGTCCAATTTTTTAAACACAAGATGACCAAAAATTGCATGTTTTTTCATTAATTCTTATAAGATAATATAACATGAAATATAAAAATGACAATTTTATCAAATTTATTCAATAATTTTTCTGTGAATGGCATATCATAAAACATTTAACACACAAAGCAACATTACAAACTGGACAGCAGTATATAGTCTCTTTCTGAATTCTTTTTGTATTACTGTCTTTTTTTTTTTTGAGACAGGATCTCACTATGTAGTTCAGGCTGGCCTTGAACTCAGCCGATCCTCCTCAGCCTCCCCAGCCTCAGCCTCCTGAGTGCTGGGATTACAGGTGTGTGCCACCATGCCAGGCTGTCTATCTTTGAACAACATACTTTACACCATTGTGTTGGCCTTTCCTTTTTTTCTGTGGGTTGTATAATTTCTATAAATTGTCTACCCACTAAACAATGAAGACATCAATGATGGACGTCTTGGTTGGCATTTCTCTATCCCATATTTTTTAATTATTTGGTCTTTTAGACCTAAATTGTAAATGACTTTTTGAACCCCCTTGTTTTGAATAAATAATAAGTTCCATATTGTTTGGCCCAAAAAGTGCATAAATATTTTATGATATTTGATATTTTTTCCTCACTTTTTGATTACAGGATAGCTTGTTAGATGCTGGTCAACTCTGTCAACACCTCCCATAGATTTATTATAATCACTGACCAGTACTGGAATTTTTAAAGTTTTGTTTCTTCTTTCAAGTTTTATATTTTTGTATTATAAATAGTTGACAATAAGGAGATGTCTTTTCTGTCTTTCCATTTCATGACACAGACTTTTCCTCTCTGATATGCTAACACTTCTCCCTTTTTCAGCTTTTTTTTTTTTTGCAGATATTTGACCTTTCCCTCCTATTCAGTCTCAGCGTCTCAAACGTGTTCATTTTGTGCTGTAAAGGAGTATCACTGATTTCAGGAGAAACAGAAAAACTGCATCTAATGTTTTTATGGTAAGAGTTTTTATACACTGTAGCACAAAATTATAGGTTGTTTTTCACAAGTAAACATGAATTAGTAAAAGAAAATAACCAGAACTTATTATCAGATTTCACTAGAAACAGACATCAAAGGTGAATACAACATTCTAAACAAAAAGTATGTAAAAAAATAGCCAACATAAAACAAATAAACAGACGTACAAGCATTATGTCATGCAAACAAGAACCCCTGGTTGAAATGACATGTGCACGTGGCCCTCAGGAGTTCATCCATACTCCCGAGGGTCACACTGCCCAGGTTGCTGTGGGGTGAACTGTTAAGTGCCATAACTAAGGCTCTCACAAAGTTGAATACCACACATGGAAACAGAGCTAGTGAACAGTGGAGTCGTAATGTGAGTACAGCTGTGCAGGGCCTCGAGCATGCCCAAACCTTCCTTTAATCCCCATATGCTTCTACAAATTAGCTGCTGTAGATACCAGAAGCCACAGGACCTTGACCGACTATTTTCTCCAAAAATCTTGTTATTTTTTAAACATATCTAAGTTTAGAAATACTGTGATGCATAAATTCTCTAGCCTCGATGTTTATTGTAGTAATAATATTAAAGTAATTTAGAGGGCAACATCTGATATCAATGCTAACTAGGAATAAAACCCCATATAATTTCTGTAGAATTATCAGCTAACCTAATACAAATACAAATAGATATAATGAAGCACATATGAACTCCCAAGGGGAAACTTGAAACTCCTGTGACTCTCTATTCTTTTTTAGAATAATTTCATGCCTATTTCTGTAATAGTAACTTCAGCAGCTTATTTGTTCTTCCTACCTAATTCATACTGAAACCATTTTTTTTTGGTCTGAAATCTAACCACGAGCACATTGGATGTAAATCTGGTAACAAAGACTGGACAGTGAATAGAAATAGTGACACTGATTTTTATTATACAAATAGTAGAAGGTCCTAAAAATGTCAGTAAAATAAAATAACATGACAGTAGTTGCCATGGATAGTTATCCACGGATAACTCAAAGCGTGGCTGGCACTAGCGCAGAAAGGTTAACTAAAATGACTAGTAAAAGTAGAACAACTATACTGCAACAAAAGTTGTGTGAACACGGTCTTGTGAAATATCTTACGGTACTGTACTCACACTTCTCATCTGCGGTGGACTGCAGGGAACTGAAATGCTGGAAAGTGAAACTGCTGACAAAGAGGAATTATTAAATGCTTTTATATTTTTACATCTTTCTACTGTGTGGTCTCCCTGGTAACTAAATTAGATCCTCCTCACCCTTACCTTATCTCCTTCTCCATGAACTGGGGAACACAGCAAATATAATCCATGGTAGGCGAGTTCTGGTATGTATTTTGCTTGGGTAAGGTTTCTAAAGAAAAAAGCCAAAACACTTGTTAACAGACATGATTTTACTAGGAATATTTCTTAACTCTCTAAGCCTTATTTACTTGTTATTGTTGTTACTATTTTTGAGATGCAGTCTCACTGGTGCCCAATCTGACTTCAAACTTCTAGACTCAAGTGATCCTCCTGCCCTACCCTTCCAAGTAGCTGGGACTATAGGCATGTGCCACCTTAGAGGGCTTCTAAGCCAAGCACTGTTTAAGGGAGTAAATTCTACCCATATGCCAATTAGAATAAAATGACATATTTCTATTGAGGCAAAGAATACTATACTATATTTATATTGTAACTGTGGAAGATTTAATGGCTCACCTGGCTTGTGTAACATGAAATTCATGAAGAACTGGCTCGAAACTAGTTAATGCAACAAAGACCTGGAAAACAGATATCAAAGAAAAGTCTGATTTTTCCTATTTGGTAAGAAATTAGCCATTGTCTATGCCCTTTGAAGTTGTCCCAAGTACACTTACCTCAATACAAGTCTGAACACACTGTGGCTTTTCTTTGAGGGAAAATCTGGGCAGAAGCCTTAAAAAATTCTTCAAAAGGTCAAAGACAGCATTTCGGATTTGAGAAAGATCTCGGGCAGAAAAATAAATATTCTCTTCATCACCTTCTTCTTCTTCTATAATTTCAACCATCTGGATTATGGAAAGTCCAGGTCATATAGGCGACCACATAATAATGCCAAGGTTTATTTCACTCAAACCAAGCCCAGTTAAACTACAGGCAGCAGCTGAATCGCTGAGGTGATACACCCTTGACCAGGTCCCTTCATTGTAGATCCATGGCCACAAAGGTAAAGGACTCGACTAGATGATCGCTATAGCAGTTTCTACCTCTGTATTTTTTTGTTAGTGAGAATTCCTGGATTTCTCACAAGTCTGATGTCAGTAAACCTCTACTGTATAATACTGTCATGCAAGAAATGTAGAATTCATGCTATTCTATTACATTCTTAGGGACATGACCTTCAGGATACTTCAACTGCCCTAATGACAATCATATGGCAAATATACCAGTTAGCAAGCTGCCAAGCATACCTGGGAACAAGTTTAGCAAGAAGGGTGGAAAGGCTGCAATGCAGTACCACGTCCCTGGGTAGCATACAAAGCCCAAAGGTAACTTCCCATCACAGTGGATGGCAGATGAGAGTTTAGGACCATTTAGTTATAATCACAGGGCTCAAACTTTATCCTTAGAAGAAATTAAAACTCTGTGGTGGTGTAGATATGTTTTATTATTCCCCTCCTTCTCACCTCAGAATCCTCTTTCCTGGGCGGCTTTCCTCTCTTTCTGTTGCCCCTTGAATTAACCTGAGAGCTCCTAGGCTGTTCTTTCTTTCTTTTCCTATTCAATTTAGATTCCTGAGGCCAGCTCTTCTTTAGAATCTGTATGCACTTGTCAAACATCACTGGGTGGAACACTTGATTGGCTACACTGCCTAGTAATAAAAAACAAAGAATAAGCAAATTAAATTGTCTTCAAATATGCATATTAACAAACAGATAAAAACTTGAAAACAAAGCTAAAGACAAGATTTTCACTAATTTTGAATAATAATGATCTTTAATAAAAACACCCTTTTCAATTTCAGCCTTAAGGGTGAACAATAGTGTTAAATTAAATATAAATAGTAAGAGTTGGGTGTAGCGCTGCACACCTGCAATCCCAGCATTCTGGGAGGCTGAGGCAGGAGGACTCCAAGTTCTAGCTCAGCCCTGGGCAATTTAGCAACTTAGCAAGACCCTGTCTCAACATTTAAAAAAGGGATGGGGACTTATCTCAGAGCAGAGGCCCTGGGTTAAATCTCCAGTACTGCACAGATTAAATAAATAAATAAACAAACAGATTTCCGCATGTGGCCACAATAGAGTAACTGGTTTTGTACTTGTCTTCCTACTGGTAAGACACTAGAAAACTTTTAAGGTACTAAGAAACAAAAATTTTAAGGTACTAAGTAACAGGCAGTATAAGAAAAGCAAGCCCTGAAAAAAAGAAAACAATAAATCTACAATTGCCTGTTTTATACCTAAAGGCAATTTCTGGACAGCAACAGAGAAATGGTGAATCGAAGCAGATTATAAAGGTCTTGCTAAATTGAGAAATCTGAGTCAGGAAGTCAGGAGTAGTTGGAATATATGCAGCACTGAATATATGTGGTACTGAAGGAACTGGAGATACAAAAGAGCTCTAGAAATCTGCACAGAACTGAATATTAGGTATGCACGTATGGAGTAAAATCCAATCATGGTGGGAAAAGAAATATTTCCAAGAAACCAGAATTATTTTCACAATTCACACAAAGCTGAGACACATTTGAGCTCTAAACAGCCACAGTGGAAAGACTTAAAAGTCCAATGCATTCAGTAGAGACCTCACAGGAAACAAACCTTAATAATAGGGGTAAACTAAATATGGAATAAAAGCTACTTTATAACCGCCCTCACAGTTTTTAAAAAAGTTCTCAAAAGGATCAAGTTAATTTACCAACTGTGAAGTATCAGTACATAGCTCAACACTATTTAAAAGAGAGACACAAAATCCAGATACTCAACAACCTAACTCAAACAGATCTAGATTCAATGCAGTCCCTGCTAAAATCCCAGCTGCCTTTTCTTTTGGGGGAGGGGGCGAAATTCACATACAGATCTTAAAATCCACATAGAAATGTAAGGGTCTAAGTAAAGACAAAATGATCTTGAAAACTGTAGATAAATATTAAGTATCAAGAGCATCTACATCATAGTACAGAAACACTTAGAAACAGAAAGTAATTGGCAAGATAACAGCTTGCTGCAAGTGGTCCACACATTTTATAACACTTCCTTGCAAACACATCTGGCCAAGGAAGAGTGAAACTCAATTTCTAAAACTACCATTTTTCTAAGACTGCCTAGCTACAATCATGATACTAGAGTACCTAGCAATTAAGTTCTTTACAAACTTATTGCTAAAGGCATTATGGGAGCATTAACAATAATATGTCAGTTTTCAAGACTCTGAATGTTTTTACATGTTACCAAATCACACAGAATAAACAACATTTATTACAAATGCATTTATATAAACAATGGCAAACAACAAGCTGACCCTGTGATTATCTCTATCCTAAGAACTCAAGGTTCTCCAGCTCCATCTCTATGCTCTGTTTTTTCTTGATCAGATTTAGGATGGAGAGAAGGATAGACTTTTTCACTGCCCAACCATGTAAATGCTCTAACAAGCATGACAATGAGGAAGCAGAACAGTGCTCACAGGTAGATTTCATTTTGGTGTTTTCTTTCATCTAGTATTTGTAAGTAACCTACACACACCCTCCAAGTCAGCTTTAGATTACTTCTACATTACTTATAACTCCTAATACAATGGAAATGCTATGTAAGTAGTTGCTTACTGTATAATTTAGGGAATAATGTCAAAAAATTCTGGGCACGTTCAGTACAGATGCAACCATCATATGCCTAACCACACAGTACATATCAGCAAGTTGTAACATTTTTCAAGTATTTTCCATCTACAATTGGTTGAAGCTACAGATGCAGAACCCACTGATACAAGAGAGCCAAATGTATACATACCTGGTATTTCTAGAAGCAAAAAATAAAGTCCAGCAGCATGAAGACCATATTCTCGATACTTCACACTGACATTTTTTTTATGGACTACTTGAACAAAGTGATAGAATAATGCCACCAGCGTACTATAAGAAATACTGTTCTCAATGAAAAAGGTCCAAACGTTCTGGAGGGAGAGAGCAAATCATGAAAGCCAGTAATTAAGAGAAATGCCAAAAATCGCTTATTTATTTACAAGTATTTAGTGCCTCACAAAAAGAGTAATAAGAACTGGGGCTGAAACTCAGTGGTAATGCACATATTTAGCATGTGAAAAGCCTAACATCTGATTTCCAGCCCTCCCCTCCAAAAGAGTAACAGACCAGTCTGCTAGTCTGGCTCCTAGATAAATGATTGCCATCTTCAAAGGACTAAAACAAAAGATCAAAATTAAAAATTTATCATTCAAAATTACAAAGATAAGTACAAGAACTGTATTAAACATTTCAGAGATACCAATACCTAACATCACATGTTAAAAAACATCAAACTAGTACCTTGAAATTTTTGGAAAAAAGCTATTAAGATAGTCCAATGAGGGCTAGGGATTTAGCTCAGGGGGACCACGCCTGCCTCGAAAACGCAGGGTCCTGAGTTCCATACCCAGTACCACAAAAAAAACAGAAGTCCAATGAACAAACCACATCCTTATGTTTCTCTTGTACTCTTTTTGAACCATTTGCTAAAAAAAGCTAAAATTAGATTATAATAAGGACTCCTACATCTATTTAACACCTAAACATTACTAGCTTGATTGTTTTTTTCTTTACCTCTGAAGATCCACATTCTTCAATAGCAAAGGGGAAAAGACTTTCATAGAGTTTTGTGAAGGCACTCAATCCAGTCTCTATGATCTGTGCTTCTATGCTGGAATCCAAAGGCTCAGTCTCTGTGAAGTCCAATTCCCACACTGTGTCCACCCATTCTAGAGGAAAAATGCAACCAAATTAACAAGTGCTCAAAAACACTTAAAAACCAAGCACCTTTAAGCTGGGCATGGCAAGTGCATGCCTGCAATCCCAGCACTCAGGAGTCTGAAGTAGGAGGATCACAGAGTGCTGGAAGCCAGCCTGGGCTACATAGTGAGTTCAAGGCCAGCCTGAACTACATGGTGAGAGCCTGTCTCAGAAAAGAAAGCAAAGCAACGCAAAGCAAATCACCTTTAGACTCCACGTTCACTTTAGAAAAGTCACAGCTCACATTTAACTATACCAATATAGGTGTAGCGTAACTGAAACTAGTAAAAGTAAAGAAAATCTTTTTTTCTAATCACAACTGACAGTTTGCTATTAGCTTAATCATCTAAAAACATCAAGGAACAAAACACTTTTTAGATGGAACAGCTTTGGGGAACGACACTTTCACACACTTAATAGATAAGCTTTCCTATAAATTCTAGAAGACATTAATTAATGATGGCCTCACATGCACTTCTGTAAAAAAAATCTCATAACCAAGTTAATAAAGCTAAATAAAGTGTAGAGCACTTTCCTGGGCCCTGGGAAAATAATGTACCAAGTTATAAAACAGATAACAGTTGGGCATGGCGGCACACACCTGTAATCCAAGCACTCTGGAGGCTGAGGCAGGAGGATAGCTGCAAGTTCTAGGCCAGCCTTGGCTACATACTGAGTTCAAGGTCAGCCTGAACAGCACAGCCAGACCCTGTCTCGAAATAAATTAATTAAAAAAAATAGATACCATTTCCTTCAAGAAGTTTAAACTGGAGAAGACAGGTCTGACTCATACAGAAATAGCCCTTTGACCAATGGGAAAAATGTATTAACACCACATTCTCGCTGGATTCCCTGCCAAGCTCTCTTAACTCTAAGCCTTATCATACTTTTTCTAACCAGCTATTTTTCTTCAGTGTTTTCATTTTTATTGTCCCACACATAAAATTGGTACTAGATAAAAACGTGGAAATTTCAGAAAAATTATTAGTCAAAGTACTTCAAATTGATATTCTTTCTTTCTTTGCCATTGATTTAGAAAAGCTGAGCAAGATATATAGAAAAGAAGAGATGGGAAGCCACCACCTTTATTTTTTATCTCTTGATTCTCAGGGTTACAGTGCACTCAGCAAATGAAATGACAGTTAACCAGTTCCATCCTCTTTAGAATAAAATCTTCGCATCATCTTTTGTCACTTGAGACCCTGAAGGAGTCCTTGTAGCTCAAGTGACTTTGCACAAGATTCCTTCCAAAGATATGCAATATGCTGCCTAACATTAAGACCTCAAAAATACAACTGTATCTTTCTGTATTTCCAGTAATGTTTTAATGCTCCTATGTATCTCATTTCTTGTTTTAGCTTTGCATAGGATGGTTCACTACAGTCTAATTTGTAAGGAATTAACTGTCCGATTCCATAGTCCTCCTAAAGTCATCTGCATACCTTTAGTCACATCATTTCTAACACTTGGTTCTTGATAGGAAGTTAGCATGCAAAAGCAGCTAAGATACTTCTGCAACGGCCCGGGTGGAGTACGGACAGGCTTGGTTCTGGGAGGCAGGACAACCTGTGGGGTTGGGCATGAGGGGGTAAGCACGAAGGACAGGACACCGGGGTTTGTGGCCTGGCTGATGCCACTAGCTCGCTCCATTCTTGTGATGATGTCTGCTGCATTCGAGACATCTAGTAGGACCTATGAACACGAAGTCAAGAAACAAGCCTGGCTAAAGATATCTGCGAATTAATTCCACTGGAACAGATGAAAATCGCTAGGTCCAGGGAGACCTGCAGAATAAGAGGGAGCAGCCCAGGAAAACAGACTCAAGCATGGAGATCAACCAACACCAGCTCTTTTCCCTGCCGGCCACCGTCCCGGCGAGGCACAAGCCTGGGGACCCCACACGACGCCGGGAACTCCCCCCCTCCCCCGCCCCGGCCCGAGCTGAGGCACCGCCGTGGGCGCAAAGCACCTCAGCCTGTCCTTCGGGACTCGCGGCTGCGTCTCCTCACCGGGGTTGAGGTCCAGCGGGCACCAGGGTTGCAGGCCGCTCCCAAGGTCCCGCAGCGCCACCATGATACCGGAGGCACCAGCTTGCTACAGCCGTACTCAACTTTCAAAGCTCGCTCCCGCGCGCGCTCCGAGACGTTCCTGCGGACCAATCACAGCTTACGAAATTTCCAATCGCCCAATCAGCGTGCCGGACCTATTTCATCCTCTTCACCAATCATGTAGGTCGTTCGCCGCATGCGCAAAGAATAGGGGCGGGGCAGTGACGAGGTTGTAAGACGTTCGGATGGGTGGTATATTTATTGCTTTCTGTGTAAAGTAGGGGCCAGGCGCTACGTTAAAAGCCTTGTAGCTTCATTCCCGCCTCTTTTTTCTTAAATGCAGGAAAGCTAAAGATAATTTCAAACAGGATGCTACCTGTCATAACTCACCTTTGCCCTCTATCAAACGACATTTTTCTCGGGTGTCAAAGGGCTACCTTCACCGCGTCAGACGGTTCCCGGACGCTGTATATATTTAAATGGAGGTGGCAGCCCAGTGTTTACTGAGCTAAAACGATAAGGGAAAAGCAACCTAAAGCATCGCCGGAATATGTCTACATTTCTTTGTATTTGACAGAACCTCTGAGCCGGAGTTGTACTGGAAAGAAGCCGGGGCTGCCATCTCCATTGAGGGAGAGGCCCACTTTCTCCCACTGCACATGCGCAGTGAACACACCTCCTGGCAACCGGGAGGCTGAAAGAGAGAAAGGCAAGCGCATGCGTGCAGCACCTACAGCGCATCCGGCTGGAGCTTGCCTCCCCCTCTCGGCTCGGAGCCGCGAAACACCTCCGTGCGTTGCACCGTGGGAGCCTGGGCTTGCTTGCCCTGCTGCTCGGTGCTATACCCCGCCTGGTGGGCGACGAAACGTGCCCTCTAGGCTCTGTGCCGCTGCCCGCTCTAGAGTTGCACTGTCGACCCTCAACCCTCTCGCTAGCTGCTGCCCGCTGCTCGGGACTGGCGAGGTGCGGAGCGACCCTCCTCCGTGCACTGCTGCTGGGGCCGCGGCAGCCCGACCCCGGCCTCCTGGCCCTGCCTTGCTCTCCTTCCTGCGAGCAGAAGACCTCCCGTCGCCCCCCGCCCGCCCGCGGCGAACCAGGCTGTGGTGCAGCGGCCAGCGCGCTCCCGCAGGGCCCTCGTCCCCCTTCCCTAGGGCAGCGCGCGCCTGGAGGCAGGAGCCGACCTCGGGGAGCCCGGCCCCACCCGGCCTGGCGGAGCAATGAGCTTCTTCGGCTTCGGGCAGAGCGTGGAGGTGGAGATCCTGCTGAACGATGCGGAGAGTAGGAAGCGAGCGGAGCACAAGACGGAGGACGGGAAGAAGGAGAAGTATTTCCTTTTCTACGACGGGGAGACCGTCTCCGGGAAGGTGAGCCTCGCGCTAAAGAACCCCAACAAGCGGCTGGAGCACCAGGGCATCAAGATCGAATTCATTGGGCAGATTGGTGAGTCGACCCCGGGAGCTCCCCTCCCCCTGCGCCTTCCGCCGGACGGAGCCTGAGCCAGGGGCGGGGGAGAAAGCAGCAGGGTGTTTGAGGGCCCAGCTCCGGCCAGGCCCATCATGGTCTCTAGTCAACTACAGTCCGAGGCCTAAGGTTCAAGCCCCAAGTTCTGCCTGTGGGCGACTCCCCCTGCGTTACCGTCTTCCCTGCCAAAAGTGACAGCGCACTCACTGCCAGGAAGGTGGGGACAGTCAGGGCAGGAGGGGGAGCCCCACTGTGCGACCCGAGGAACACCTGGACCCTGGGTATCCCCATTGTGTCCTCAGGGCGCTCGAAGCTCTGCTTCTTGCCCACAGGATTTCAGAGCCAAGTGCTCCAGCCATAGCCTGCAGGTGGGTTTGTTAGCAGGGACTGCACCTCCACACTGGCTTGCCATCTTTAGTCATCTACAGCTGTCAGAGTTAAGCTGTGCCCCCACCCACGCACTTTTTCTCTTTAAATGTGTCCGTGAGAGGGTTCACCAGTTGTCTTATCTCTGAACTACCTATCCTATACTTGTCTTTAAAAGAAGGCCTATAAGCTTCTGCCTCGTTCTGTCTGCCTAAACTGCATTTCTCAAACTGTTATTAGACTGCTAGTCTTCAGTCGTCTCATTTTCTCCCTAAAGACAAAGAAGTGGTGTTTCTAAAACCGCAATAAATGATCAGTATTTCTCAATGCTCCATACAATTTTCAAACACAGTTATTAATCATTAGACCTAGACAGCAAGGGGCAGTAACAACAATAAGGGAGCTGCCTGCCACGAGTGGGTTATCTCCAATTCAGAGATTGTTTGGATACTTGTACGTTTCCAGAACACTCAGGTACTTCTAAAATTAATCATTTTTGCCATGAGGTCAAAAGAGCTCACAATAAATACGAAGTGGGCTACAGACACCTCTCCAGGGAATCCATACCTTGTACTCCACACAGTGTATATGACAGTTTTTGGAGACTTCCTTAGGAGTGGTTACTAAACTCTCATATCCTGAGAGTTCAGCAGAGCATTTGTTCTCTCCCTTTTGTAGGGGCAGGAAACACTGAGACACAGGTGGGAGGAACTCTAGCAGAAGAAGTCCTGGCAAGCTGTCCTTGCAGTCTGCTGTTCAGCCTCGAACATCTTTGCCTCTGGTGCTTAAGAAAATGAAGTCAGGTTGAAAACTGGCTGATCGTATAGGAAGCTTTCTATTGTTATTTTAAAGGCAGAATGTGAGAGGCCTGCTACTGTACTAGAAAAGGGGCTGGAGAATAGGTTTCATGCCTTCTGCTTTTCTGCTTCTGGCTTAGATGGTAGGGTTTCTCAATAGCAGTGGTGTTGACACTTGGGGCCTGGTAGGGCTTTGTTGTAAGGTTTTTAGCAACATCACCAGTCTGTACCAACCAGGTGCCAGTGGCACCCCTGAGTGGTGACCACAAAATTGTCCGGTTATATTGCTGTATGTAACCTGAAGGATAAAATCAGCCTTAGTAAAGAACCACGAGTTACATGAGGTAAATCAAAAATGTTTAATGTTAAATGTAATACATGAAGTAGTTGAGAAATCTCTGTTTACTGAGAATTGGTATTTTCAGATAGGAGTTTTAAAGTTACTACATCGATTCTTTGGCTCCATGATAGCAACATATGCAGGCATGTTTAGTCTGTTTTATTCCATCACTCCCAAGTGGTGGTACTTTGCCAATATGTGGAAGGTAAAGCGGAATATCCCTTGAGCCAGGCAATAAAAAATGAGCCATTCTAAAGGAATTCCTCTGGTCTAAATGAAAAGGGGTTGAGGGAGGTGTTTGCTGTATGTGCCTCACCTGGTCTCTTGACCACCTCTTTAATTCCAAGACATCATCCTTACTGAATTTTCTCAAAACCTTTTGTTGCTTCTGCTGCTAACTCTTCCTAGACCCTTGGTCACTCTGGGCCAAGTTAGCCATGAGATTTTCGGAAAGTTAGGCCTCTTGATGGGCCTCAAGTTTCTCAGCTATAAAGCAAGGATAATAAAATCACCTGGTGATTGTTTATTTTGAGCACAGCAGGGAATCTTGTCTTCCATGCTTTATAGAGGGTTCTTTTCAAAAATGATAGTAGTTGACATAGCAATGTTTTCGTTTCACAACTTCTATTGTAGTCACTGACTTACTGTTTTCCCTTTACACCTCTCATTACCTGCGCCAAGTAAGATTTTCCTGTGTACTTAGAGGAAGTGCACATTTTAGCTCTCTGCTTTTAAGTTCTTGCTTCTGCCATGTGACCCCATCACACCTGGTGTTGCGTACTGAGCCAGTCCCAGCTGTGTGCTTACATTGTCAATTATGCATGATTCCATAAGAGAAGAGAAGTAGATTAATATGCAGGCATGGTTCTTATTATTGGCCTTTGGGATCCCCTGCTTTTCTTTTCTATTTTTTGTTGCTGGAAATTTAGGAATTGAATCCAAACCGTTGCACTGAGCTACACTCCCAACTCTTTAAAAAATTGTTTGAGACGAGGTTTTGCTTGAGTTGATAAGTTGCTCAGGCTGAGCTCTTAACAGTCCTCCTGCCTCAGCTTCCCAGAGTGCTGGGATTACAGACTTGTGACACCATGATCTGCGGGGATGTGTTTCTTGATGAAGAGCAAGACATAAGAAAAGCCTTTCTGGTTAAGTTTGATATAAAAGGGAGTTTATATTCCTAAAACTGAGGGCACAAAGTTACTTTCCTTAGAAAGATAGTTATTTTTCTGTTTTTATCGTCTTGGTTCCCCCCAGAAGCAGGGGATGAAGCATTGTGTCACACACCAAAGACAGTCATTACAGTCAGACCTCAGGGTGATGAAGCAAGACTGCTGGGTAACCTCGCTGAAGTTGCGGTCTTGTGGTTTTCTCCTTCATTGCATTCTTTGTGTATCAAGTGGGTGGAACTTCCGATATGTTCTCAGGTCTGGTTGTGTATGGGTGACCTAGCAGGGTAAGAAAGTTACAGTACGTCATTGAGCTCTGTCTTCCTTCATCACTGATTTTGGATGAGGGTTTTGGAGAAAGTGACACTTTTTTCCCCATCCCTTCTCATTCTGTATTTCTAGCTGCCTCCTGGACATGTCCACCTGGATACACCCCAGCTAGCTGTCTCAGTGATGCATCCAGACAACCATCCCCAGCCCTTCCACACACACCCCAGTCCTTCTGCCCCACCCTGCTGCTTCTCCTGTTTCTCCACTGTGGCCTATGTCATCTGTGGCAGTTCAGCCCTAGAAATCTAGGTGTTATCTTTGGGTCTTCACATATTCAGGTGGCTTCTAATTTTTGGTCCTCTGCAACAGCTCTGTAATAGATCTTTTTTCACCCTTACTGAGGATTGAACCTAGGCCCTGTGCATGCTAGGCAAGTGCTCCATCACTGAGCAATATCCTCAGCCCTTTTTTAAAATTTTGAGGGTCTTACCAAGTTCCCCCGGCTGGCCTTGAACTTGTGATACTCCTGCCTCAGCCTTCTGAGCAGCTGGGATTTCATGCACACGCCACCATGCAGAGCTTTTCTGTATAGATCTTAAAATCTGCATTGGTTTTCCATTCTCTGTTCTGCTCCCTTTATTATGCACCCCCTACTTGACCTTCCTACCTTTTTCCTCTCCTTCACATTATCATCTGTAAGGTTGAACTTTCTAAAAGGCCATTCTAAGATTGTCAGTCTGCTCCTTAAAGTTCTTAGCAACTCCCTATTGGTTCGAAGCAAACTCTGAGCTGACCCCTACTTCTCTCTTCAGATTCATCTCTCCCTAACCCTTTTCCTCAACACAGCCTGTTCCTTCCAGAATTTTGGTCTCTTCCCTTTGTATATGAACATCTTTTCGAAAAGTATGCTCTTAGATGCACGCTGTCACTCATCCTTCAGAGCCCAGCTAACATCACTTCCATGGTGAACCCTTCCCTTACTACCCCAGCCCAGGCACTTTCTGTAGTGTTCTTCAGAGGCCTCATCAATACCTCTTCTCAAGCAGGATTTGGTTTTATTTATCTCCTTCTGAAAACTAAGGACTGCCTTCCACCATCTTGTCTCAGTGGCTAGTGCATACCAGTAGAAATTACTCAGTATACTGTATTTGTTAACTGGAAACATCCATCAGATCTAAGACTTTCCAGAAGGCATTTATGGATTTTTTTTTCTCATCTTCTAGAGTTATTTTAACATGTTCCTGCTGCCTTGAATCACCGGTGGTTCATACGTGACTGCCCCATCGGGCAGCATGGGACAGTCACACTAGGAGATACAAGCTGCTTGATGGGGTGGTCATGCTGTGCCACAGCCTGCTTATGAATGTGTTAATGCGAAAATGGGAGAGTCCAAGTTTGCTTTTCTGTTTACCATTAATTGGCTGGACTTTCTACATGTGCTTGCAGCTTAATCAAGGCCACTGAGAACTCTGATGATTCATGACTGGCGTGCACCCACCAGGGCTGCATCCTCACTGAGGTAACTGGGATAAAAAAGTGCTGAAGCTAATATCAGTTCACTTACTTTTGCATCTTTCTTTTAGTACTGAGGATTCAAACCATTTACACTGAGCTACATCCCCGCCTTTTTCTGTTTTTCTTATTTTTGAGACAAGCTCTCACTAAATCACTGTGTTGTCCAAAGTGGACTTGAACTTGCAGTCCTCCTGCCTCAGCAACCCAGAGTGCTAGAATTACAGGTGGGTACCACCAGGCCCAACCGCATCTTTCTTTCACACATTCCTTTGCCACATTGAGGCTGATCTCTACATATGAGAAAATAGCTGTCAGACCTATGGTCTACCTGCCTCTGATGTTACAGTATGAAAATGGCCACTGAGTACAATAAGAACTTATTTATTTGCCTAGGTTGTATATGTTTTGTTATCTTCAACCAGTTTTTGAACAGCATTAGTATCCTCCCTGTACCTAGCAAACTTTTTTGATGGCTTTCTCTGTCTAACAAGCCAGCAGAGGAATCTGCCAGGTCAGGCCTGTGGGATAGTAAGGTCTAAGACCTAGTCACATTAGAGCAGGTGTGCTCTAATGGCCTACATTTTTAGAAAGATCCAGTAGAGTACCAAGGGAAGAACTGACTTGTTAGAAGTGTAAGAAACCATTTCCAACAAGAATCCTTTGGAGAACATTGGTAAAAGATGTAAGGCAGGGCCAGGGATGTAGCTCTGTGGCACCATGCCTGCCTGACAAGCACGAGGTCCTGAGTTTGATACCCGGTACCAAGAGAAAAAAAAGACTAATGGGTGACTAATTGCAGTTAAAGAAACCCATTAGAATTAGGTCAGACTTCCAGAGGAGGGAAGACATAAACATCCCTGTACTTGAAAGCCAAAGAGATATTTATCTAGATCTTTAAAAAGTTTTTAGTGAACCAACAATACCAATCAGACCAGTACTTCCAAAATTTCCAGAGACTTTCGGTTTTAATTCAGTACCCCTTGGTATACTAAGTGAAAGGCATGTTGAGATTAAAGACATTGATCCTGGCCTACTGATGAGTTGCCAACAGGGTTTAGAAGGGAGCTACACATCACAGAGCTGAGGAGGTGCAATCCAGAGGTATGGCTGCTCCCATGGGTTTATAGGAGCCAGGAGAGATGAGCAGGCCATGTAAAATGTGGATCTTGACCAGACTGCCAGCCAGCAAGTGGGCTGGGGAAATCAGATAAAGAGGCAGCTCTGCTGATTCCTGTTTCTTCCAAGACCAACATGAAGCCTGGACTATGTATGACCCCATCCCAGCAGCAAGTTCCAGCCTGTGATGCAAAGCTGGCTCAATTTCCTTCAAAGTGGGAACCTCATTTCTTGGCTGTTGGTGTCAGGTTTTGCCATAAAACATCCGGAATGAAACAGTTATTTCCTTCTTTTGGACTGAGAAGGAAACTGAAGATAGAGAAGTTACCTTCAAAACATAAAAATTAAACCAATCAGTTCCTATTTTCTAATTGGAAATGTGTGGTCTCTGAGGGCTTTGGTTGTTGGGAGGAATTAGAGATGAGTGGTGGTTTCTTTGGGATGGAATAGAGCTAGTTCATGGTCTCTTAGGACCCAGACTTCTTGGATTCTGTCTTTTAAGTTATGCAAGATGATCCACCAACAGATGAACGGATAAAGAAAATGTGGTATTTACACACAGTAGAGTACTACTCTTCCATAAAGAAAGATAAACTTGAATCATTTATAGGAAAATGGATGCACCTTGAGACTATCATGTAAGTGAAATAAATCAGACACACAAGCTTAAATATTGCATTGTTTCTCTTATATGAGAAACCTGAAGTACAAACAGAGTAAAATAAAAGAGAATAGGAAGTAGGAAGCTAGATTTTTATCAAATGGGAAAGGCATCAAGAGATGGAGGGAGGAGGGGGGAGGGAAGGGAAAAGGAATTGATATGTGTCATGTGCATGTACGAACTCCACAAGTGGAGTGTAAACATTATGTATTGCAAATGTACTAATAAAAAACAATGGGATGAGGAGCAAGACATGGGAGGCAGAAAGGAGGGAAGGGAAAAGGGATGAAAAACAATTGATGTATAATATACATGTTCCAGTTCTCCACAAGGAATGTAAATATGATATGCTACAAACATATACCAGTAAGAAAAGACAATAGGAAAAAGGAGTTACAAAGTCCTATCTTGTTATCTTTGTCTCCCCCAAACAGTATATTTCCTTAAATATGGAGCCACAAATCATTTAACTGAATAAGGAAATTCTCTTACTGTGACAAATACTTTTCATGACGCCTAATTCCATTAAAATCAGAATGAAAACATTAAAAAAGTTAGGCAAGATGAAACCAATCTTTCTAACATGTAGCAAAGTAGGGCTACTGTTTCTGCTGCTTTTGCTCACAGCATTTGCAAAAACATTGCAAATGGTTTACTAATTGTGAACTTAAAAGGCCAGTTTAGCCCCACTCAGACCACACACTGTATGACATCTGATGCAGAAGCTGATGTTTTTTACAGGAGGAAAAGTATCTGGGAGAATGTGGTGCCATGCACGAAAGAACTTAGCCTGTCCAAGTGCCCTGTTGTGACAGGCAGAGCATTACAGCACTGTTGCTGGGGTGCTCAAATACTGGCAGCCTCAGTGCTCTCTGAATTGTCTCTGTTTTGTTTATTTCTCATGTTGCCTTCTGGCTGTGTGATCACATTTGTGTATTTTTCCATCCTTCTCTTCTTGACCCTGGTATTTTTCACTTAAAGTTCATGGCCATTGAGGCTTTTCTCTGCCTTTCTCTGATTTCTGGAATGAAGGAACAGGGGCACAAGACTCCCAAGTTAGGTATTCAGTTCTCACATAGCCAGCACTGTTATCCAGGGCTCATGTGGCAAGTATGAGTAGAGGAGCCCTGTCACTGGGGCTGGCCAAGCTGTTTCTACACTAGCCCTGCATTTCCTTATGTGACTGGGCAGAACAGAGATTGAATTGCTTACTTTTCCCCTACAGAGCTTGGAATTGTCATTATCCCTTTAGCAGAAGCCATTTAGTGTTAGAGAAAGTGTATTCATAATAAAAGATAGATCAAAGTATGACAATGGAGGGCCAGGGATTTAGCTCATTGGCACCACACCTGCCTCGCAAATGCTAGGTCCTGAGTTGGATATACGGTACCAGAGAAAAAGCAAAAAACTATGCTGCATTATTGGGCCAGGGATTTAGCTCAGTGGTGCCGTGCCTGCCCGGCAAGCACAAGGTCCTGAGTTCCATCCCCAGTAACGGAAAAAAAGTGACAATGGAGTAAATCAGCCACAAAACCTAACCACATAATACACTGTGAATACATATAGAAGTAGCATCACTAGTGTGGGATTATCTATACCACTGCCACCTTCATGAGTTGATAATTTTTTTAGTGCTGGGATTGAATCCAGGACCTAGCACATACCAAGTAAATGTTCTAGCACTGAGCTATACTGCCAGCCCAAGTTGGATAAATCTCATGCCACACCCTACTCTGCTGGCTCCCTGTGGAACAGCCATGTCAAGGGAAACTCCTAGACCAGGAAGAGGGGAGTTTGTTCTCCAGCTAAAAACCACATTCTAAATTTTTTTTCTTTCTGTGGATGGTTGGTCCCTTAGGGCAGGGCTGAACACTGTGTTGACCCTGAGGAAGCAGATTGGGTTTCTTAGGCCCAAGAAGACTTTGATCATACTCAAGGCTCAGATCTTGTGCTGTCCAGCCTAGACACAGAGCTAAAATGCAGCTTTCTCTGGATGCCCCTAATGCTCAAGTCCTCTTGAGAAAGATGGGCTCTCACCCCCTGGGGAGACCAAGAACTAGGCCTTATTTGCAGTTGTCCCAGAGACTACTCTCTGTATGAAGACCCAGCTCTCTCTCCCCATGTAGCAAACCACAGAAGCATCAAGAGTGCTCTTCCTGCTCCATTTCCCACCTCACCAACCCTGCTGCAGGTTGTAGCCTGGCTTAGCACTTGAACCTAGGAATATCTGAGGGGTGGTGGCTTGAACTATCATGTGGCTATATATCATCACAGACAGAATTAAATGTTCAACCAGTATGAGCCCAACTACAGGGGCCCTCCAGGAAGCCAGGGTTATGGGCTTCATCTTTATAGAGGACCATCAGTCCAAACTGGGAAAGAAAGATACAGCAAAACTTAAATAGCTGAATGCAAGCAGGCATAAAACAGGACAAATAATGGCATGCGCTTATCACAAAGAAAAAATGTTTCCAGAAGAGGATGAATTTAGTGCAATGCTTCTCAAAGTGTGGTACCACCACACCCTGGGAACTTGCTAGAAAGATACATTTCCAGGCCCCACCCCAGACCCTGAGTCAAAAACAGCCCTCCAGAGGATGCTGATGCATGTGAAGTTTGAGGACTGCTGACCCAGATGAGTGAAATAACATGAAAGCATCCATGTCAGATATCACATGCCTGCCTTTCTTAGTGACAGCAGCAGCTAGTGGCTTTATTGATTATTTGCCATCTACTAGTTACTGTCCTAAATCTTTTACCTGCATTACCTCCTCTACTTCTCATTATAGCAGGTTATAGACAGATATAGTTCAGAGGAGGCCTGCTCTAATCACAGCCCTGCAGCCAACTCTGTGGCTCCAAGCCAGTCCTATAACTATGCCACACCTCAGTTTCCTTCTCTCTTAAATGGGCAATAGGGCCTGACCTAGCTGTCTTGCAAGATTACTAAAGGATGATACAATTAAACACTGACATTTATCCTTTCAAAAGTTAGAAATGTTAAAATGATAATCTACTTTGATATTGGGTCCTTTGAGGTATGTATCCTTCAGAGCTGCTAACTGAGGCCGGCTGAGCTGTTTCCCCTGTTTCTATCCTTCCTTACTTTTGAGTAGGGGGCAAAGTTACTGGATTGCTACCTGGAGCAACATCCTAGAGACGATTATATTGGGTTCTCCTTTTGCCACAGAATTTCACTTTACAAAACGTATGAATCACCTAGCCATTATGACACACCTGTAGTCCTAGCAATTTGGGAGGCTGAGACAGAAGGATCACTTGAGCCCAGCTCAAGGCCAGCAGGGTAGCATAATGAGACCCCCTACCAACACCAACAATACAAGATGGAAGAGTCTTTGGAAAGGAGGGAGAGAGAGAGAGACTAGTGTCTGGGATATGCAGTAAAGAGGCAGGGGTCAGGGAAAAAGTCCAAAAACAAAGCTGGAAGGGAGCTATTAGGGAGGTCCTTCTGAAGGGTGGTGCCTCTGGCTGGAGCACCCTCACTAGGCCCCTGTAGCCTGGATCTGATAGAAGACGTGTTGCTCTCTTTCCAGAACTCTATTATGACCGTGGGAATCACCATGAGTTTGTGTCCCTGGTAAAGGACTTGGCTCGGCCTGGAGAGATCACCCAGTCTCAGGCCTTCGACTTTGAATTCACCCACGTGGAGAAGCCGTATGAGTCCTACACAGGGCAGAATGTAAAGCTACGGTGAGTTGTCCCTGCACCTTCTCCACTGTCCCAGAATCTGTCCAGTGTGAGCGAGGACCTGAGGCTGTCCCCGCTCCTGAAGATCTTTATATGAGAAGGAGGAGTTCTGTGGTGTGCTGGTAAATGTTTAATAGTGGGCTTTTTGGGGCAGAGCCCCCTGATTTGTAGCATGTGTGTGTTTCTGTTGTGTAAGTACACTGTGGCCAGTTTCCAAATGCTACTTGTGTGTTCCGGAATGCAGATGTGGGGCGATAGCATTACTGTCACGCACGGACTGGGTGTGCATTCCCTCACAAGCAAAGAGCATCATAGATTGTAGGACAGTCAGTAAGAACCACTGAGTTTAAACTGGGCATGGTGGTGCACACTTGTAATCCCAGCAGGGCTGGGGATTTAGCTCAGCGGTTTCGCCGCCTGCTGCGAAAGTGCAAGGACCCGAGTTCGGTCCCCGGTACCAAAGAAAAAAAAAAAAAAAGAGAATTGAGAACTTGTAATCCCAGCACTTGGGAGACTGAGGCAGGAGGATCTTGGATCGCCCTGAGTTCGAGGCCAACTTGGACTACACAGTGAATTCAAGGGCAGCCTGAAGTACATAGCCAGACCCTGTCTCAAAAAACCCAAACAAAAAAAAGGAGCATTGAGTTTTTAGTGTATATTACCTTGGTTTTAATACAATTAACTTAATGTAATTAATTTTAAATAATAGCTGTATTTAATAACTAGGTCATAAAATTCTTGAAACTTTGAGCATCAGCTTTGGTAACTGAGCTGGCCCCAACACACCCTCGGCTGAGTGTCAGGAGATACTGACCACTCATCTAGTTCTACTGTACAACAGCAATGTGACCTTGAGCTCCTTAACTCAGCTTTCTCACTTGAAAAATGGGTACTGTATTTAGATTCTAATTTTAGATCTGCCTTCTCCATCTTTTGGGGTTGATAAGAAAATAAAATGCAACACAGTATAATGAAGTCTTTAAAAATTATGCCTATGCATGCCCTTGTTTATAGCAGTACAGTTTATAATTTCAAAATCTTGGAAACAGCCTATATGCTCTTCCACAGATGAATGGATAAAGAAAATGTAGTATTTTATATACAATGGAGTACTACTCTATCATAAAGAAAGATAAACTTGAGGCATTTGTAGGTAAATGGATTCACCTTGAGATCTTAATGTTAAGTGAAATAAATCAGACAGACAAGCTTCAGTATCACATGGTTTCTCTTATATGAGAAACTCAAAATATAAAGAGCAAAATAAAAGATAGATAATAGGAAATAGGGAGTTCTTTTTCAAGTGGGAAGAAAAACAAGAGAGGGAGGGGAAGAGGAAAGGGATTACAAAAAAGAATTGAAGAAACAAAAGGCCCTGGTTATATCCCCAGTACCCCCCCCCACACACACACACACAAAGAAAAAAAAGAAGGCCACTAGATTTGGTACCTGGGAGGCCACATATTTCTTTTTCCTTTCAGAAGAGCAGTTTCTATTGGGTGGATGGTGGTTGGTAGTGGCTGTTGAAGAAGCTGCAGCTGTTGGTATAGTACCTGTCATGTGACAGCTATCTCTGAAGAAAGGCAAGTGAACCTGTGGCAGGTCGAGGTATGGCCTGTAGAAAATTTTGGAGTGAGTTTGAGACTTTTTGTAAGCTCAAAGGAAGACAGTATTAGCTGTAAAGAGACTGAATATTTTGGGAAAATTTGAAAAGTAGAAGAATCAAGGTCCTACATCAGGATTAGAATCACTTGGGAAGCTTTAAAAACTATTAAGTCCCTCAACAGAGCAATTAAATGTTTATATTCCTGGGCATCAGGATTTTCCAGTTCTCTTCTCCCCTTGCCTCAGTTGATTCTAATGTGTGTTCAGGATGAGAGCATTTGTGCCAGGTCTTAAGGAAGGAATGCTGTTGAAAAGGGTAGGTTGATAAAGGTGTAGAGACATGTTTAGACCCTAAGTAAGAAATAGCAAAAGGAAAGAGGCAGAGAATTAAGAATCTTGAGTTGGAAGGCCTTTCTTTTCTTACTAAAAAGTAGTATCTTCCACAGACAGGGAAACAGGCATGGAACCTGAGCAATTAGAAAAAGTTTAGGGACAAATGTCTTGGCCAATGTGACAGACATTACTAAGGTAAATAAAAAGGATTGCCAAGGAGCAGTCAGTGCCATAGAGTATAGTAACCTACATGTGTAGTTGATGTGGCTAGAATATCTTTATAATTTCTCCACTAACACTTAAACCAGGCAGTAGAGATTATCTAAAAATTATTTAGAAGAAAATATAAAGGGATATTTTCTCCATCATTGAGCATTAGCATAGTGTTACATAAGGTGACAGGAATGCTGGGGGAAGGCGGTGCTGAGGTTGGTGGCCATAGAGCTTGGGCTCATTAAAGGTCAAGAACTATGTCTCTGTCTTCTTTGTAACCTGACCCCTGCTACTGCAGACTCCTCTTTCCAAGGCTGAGCCAGACAATTCTTTGCTATTCACATTCAGTTTCTGTTGCTTTACATAAAGACTTTCTCTTTTTGGAGTACATTTTTCCTTTGCCCACATCACTGGATTGGGGTATCTCAATCAGCACTTCTATGTGTTCTAATTTTTCTGTTATTTGACCATCTCCCATTCCCATGACAGTGTATCTTATCCATGCTATGTCTAACATAGTGCTCAGCATAGTAGAATTTACTGAAGGAACAGCTATTTAATTTCTCCATTGCCTATCAGTGAACATTTTTCAACTCCCTCTTTTAACTGTGAGGGAGTTGAAAAATGTTCATTGATCACATGTTGTTTGGATAGGCTCTTGTGTATTAATCAGCTTTCCCATCATTGGGACAAAATACCCTACACCCAAAATGTAAGGGTTTATTTTGGCTCACAGTTTCCAGTGGGTTCAGTCCCTGGTAGGCAGATTTCAAGACAGAAATGACACAGTGAAAGGGCATAGCAGAGGAAAGCTGCACACACCACTGTGGCCAGAAAGCAATGAGAGAGGAAGAGGGCAGGAATACACCCCTCTAGTCACACCCTCAGTGATCTGCCTCTTTTGCTCAAGCCCCACCTCCTAACAGCATATTCAGGTATAAACTTATCAGGGGCTTAATCTACTGACAAGTATAGTACCCCATAATCCAGTTACCTTCCCAAAGCCCCACCTCTGAATACATGAGGTTTGGGGGGAAAATTTTAGATCTAAACCTTAGTACCCTACACTCAAAAAGGCAGAAGTTGAAGAAATGAAATCTTCATATACCTACATGGTTATAATGGTAAGGTCTAAGCATAGTATGTTTTTGGAATACATTGCAGAGAAATAAGTTTTAGTGCAAGGGATTTGGGAAGAGGTTTCAGTCTCCCTGGAATTATAATTGCAAAATTTTGTTTATATGTACATATGTGTAGTTTTTTTCTGAGAAATGGGTTCATAAGTCCTTAAAGGTATGCAAATCCCTAGAAGATTAAGAATCACTGTCAGGGGCTCTCTGAAGTGGGTCAGTTTGCTGCCTATATTGAGGTGGCTCTGGAGAGTAGGAGTATTCATTCATGACAGCTGCATCTTCCACAGCTATTTCCTCCGGGCCACCATTAGCCGCCGCCTCAACGATGTTGTCAAGGAGATGGACATTGTGGTGCACACACTGAGCACGTACCCAGAGCTGAATTCATCCATCAAAATGGAGGTTGGGATTGAGGACTGCCTGCACATTGAGTTTGAGTACAATAAATCCAAGTAAGTGTCCCAGGCCCCTTGGTGGTGGTGTAGTTACTTAAGGAGGTTAAGACAGAACCTGATCTGGATGCAGAGTGATGGAAACCCATGGTTTCACTGTGTCCTGATGACATGCTCTGGGAGAAGACCACAGAATAATACAGCAAATATATGTATTAGGGTAGTTTCAGTAAATGGAGCCGGAAATACTTAAACTGCACTGTATATATAAACTACACTCTAAATTAAGATGTTACATTTAATTTAAATAAGATGTTTAAAGTAAACATCCTAACATGCCTTTTCAAAGCCAAGCTAAGCTAAATTTAAGATTATTTGTTTTGGAATCTAGGTACAGCTATTTCCTTCTGTAAATGAGGTCAATCACAAAACACAATTCCATTATCATCTGTTTCCTCTTTGTCTTTAGCAATCAAAGTGAGGAAACCAAACACTGGCAGTGGTTTGCTGCTTTCTCCCTGAACTAAAATGAATTGTGTCAAAGAACACCTGATGCATTTTATAAAGATCTTAAAATAACTTCATTTTAGTTGGCAAGTTGATAAACTATATATATTTACATTGTGTTTACTCTTGGAATGTGAAAATATTTAATTGCTTTTAAATCAAAACTTTCTGGCAATCTTAACAGTTTAAATGGCATCTTTCTTTTGACTATAGTATGTTCCCCAAAATGTTTAGAAATCAAATATCCACAAGAAAAAGTGACATTTATTCATAGAGAGCTTTTTTAAAAAAATCACAAAGTCTGTAGTTACCATTCTCACTATAGTATGCACACCCCACTTCCCCCCAGGCCCATTGTCCATCAGAGCCTGGGGTAGTAGGAGTTGAGTCAGATGCTTTGCCTTTGAGAGAGTTAGGAACATACTTGAATTGTGGAATAGTGACGAATTTAAGGTATACCTCTCCTTCCGTGCCCTCTGACCTGGAACCCAGTAGGTACCCTATAACATGACCAGTGCAACCTGGAACCAGCCTACTTGGCCTGGCCTCCTTAGAGCAGGGGTTGAGGTGCTGGGAAGGCAGTCAATCTGGGCCTGGCATGGGAACAAGCTTCTTCTCAATCTTGGGGCTCTGTGTGGTCCTCCCCAGCAGTGCCCCAGCCACCTTGTGAAGGCAGTAGCCAGCAGCAGTGCCACCTGTAACAGCTCAGAATAGCCATTTGGTATATATAAGACCGAGAGGAAGTAAAGAATTAAGTGTTATGTACATGTACCAACTCCCCATGATGAATGTAATCATTATGTACTACAAATATGTACTAATAAGAAATGTTTTAAAAGTATATTCAAGACCAAATTTAGTGTAAAAGAGTGCTTTAGAGAGTCAGTCACATGTAGTTAAGCAGATATTTCCCAACTGTTGCTTTCTGTTCATGACAGACTACACTGTGTGAGAATACATGATTTATATATAGTAGAAAGGACCTAGGACCTCAGATCAGGCCCTATTCTGCCATTAGGAAGTATGGCCAAGGTTAGTAGGTACTAACATTTTTGCACCTCAGTTTCTTACCTGAAAAATGGGCATGAACCAGGTCAGTGGGTTTCAAACACACAGAGAAAGTGTAATATGAAGGAGACGCCACAGGTTGTGTCTCACATAGGTGTACTTCTGTGTAAGATTTTGTTTAGAATAAAGAAATGTTTCTTTTACAAAAGTTTAGCAAACCTTAGAGTCCCTGGTCACTAAGTACCCCTGTGGGATGCTGCCAGCAGCCTCCTGCTGCTCTCACAAGTGTGCTGAGGTAAGGGACTCAATGCCTGCAACTCCTCCTGACAGATTGCAAGCAGAAGGGCCTGTGAAATAGCAGGGATCACCTAGTCCTGGAAACAGTCACCTGGACTCACCTCTGTCTTTGCCCTTTACTCTCTTCCTAGTTAGATGACTGTTCTATTCCAACTTTCATTTTCTCACCTGTCCTGTAAGGAGGCTAAATTCTGAATTCCCTGCCAGCATTCATGCCCCATGAGTCTGAGCTCCAGGTTTGAAGAGTTTGTCTTTCTGTCATGCCTGATAGATTACCAGTACTACTGACTGATCCAAAGTGAAAAACTTGAAGGGTTAGAAAGTCTTACTGCAATGTGATTAAAGTGCTAATAGCTCCCAGACTACAAGCCAGGAGAGCAAAGCCCAGAGGGCAGGCATTGAGGCAGAGGGGACTTCCTCATTTCACACAAATATTCTTGCCTGGTCTGCCCAGCCCCGGGCAAACAGTAGTGTTTGCTGTGAACCATCAAGGCTCGGCTCCCAAATGACATTATGTGAAGATCAGAGAGGAAGGGAGAGACCTGGTTCATGCATGTGTGGGATTGGCCTCCTGTACATTAGAAGGACACATTTTAAAAGAACATACAAAAGTTCAGGAGGTATATGCCGAGAAGATAGAGCAGATGAACAATTATGAACGGGTGAAGCATCATGTAGGATCAACATCCTTTGAGTTGGAAGAGTGGAAGTTACTTAGATTTAGGTAAAGAACACATTGCAGCACAGTGGTGAGGATGAGAAGACAGTGAATGTGCACTGTGACTATGCCTTCCACCAACGTCCAAGGCTGGGGCGCTGTGCTTTCCACTGAAACACAACGGTCAGCTCTTGCACCAATATCTTGTTTCTACTTTCTTTTCTCAGATACCACTTGAAAGACGTCATTGTAGGGAAGATATACTTCCTGCTGGTGAGAATCAAAATCAAGCACATGGAGATAGACATCATCAAAAGGGAAACGACAGGCACTGGCCCCAATGTTTACCACGAGAATGACACCATAGCCAAGTACGAAATCATGGATGGGGCGCCAGTGCGGGGTAAGCCTCCTGGCACAGGGCCTGGGCCACTACTCCTTTGCACCCAGGCCCGGTACAGAATTTGGAAGGGCTTGATGGATATGTTGCAGTAAGATGTGCTATTGACCTGTGATTTCTTAATCTAATTGTCCACCGTGGGTATCAATAAGGTGGAAGAGAGAGGCTGAGTCTGTGGAATTTCAGGCTCCTACCCTATCTTCCTCCAGAACAGCTCCGCGTTGACCTCATTTGCAAACAGTCTGAACATCTTACTCCTTTTTCTTCTTGACATTCTGACATTCTTTGCCGCTTGAGGCAAGAGTTTCACACATGGTAGTTATTTTTTTTACTTAGTTTTACCTCTGATAAAATTTATTTTTCTTTTTATGGCATGGAGGATTGAACCCAGACCTCATGTATGATAGAGAAGTGCGCTACCCCTGAGCAGTACTCCCAGAATCTAGCTCTGGTAAAATGACTCACTCTCTGACTCAGTCACTGGGTGTCCAAGAGCACTACTACACAGGCTGGCCCACACTGCCAGGTACTGCAGAGGGCACTGGGAACCCAGTGGAAATGGTCCTTCCCAACTTCCACGGAACTCGTACTGGGTGAGTGGATGTGAGAGCCCTTTGAGACTTGGGTACTTGTCTGATTATTTAGGAGTAGCATTTGTTTATGTTCTTCATTGCTTCTAGCCATCAAGGATGAAGACTATCTCTCCTCACTTTGAAGTGCTTGGTACTTCCGAGGTTGTTTTCAATGTATTCTCAGACTGTTGCATATGAAAGGAGGATTGTCACAAATTCAGTGTCCTGAAGCACTGGGGACACCCTCAGATTCTTTGGTGCCACTGTGCCAGCCCTTTAGGAGTTAGGACTGAGCTCTCCTGATGCACTCTGATGTCCTATTTTTTTGACCATATTTGCAAGTAGAGTCAACTGACATGTTTCTTACACAGATGAAATGGGGCACTGAACAGCAGATAATTAAAAGATCTTTTATATTTAGCTTTTAGACTATATTATGGGTCTGTCCTTTCTCAGTAGAATTACTGCCCTAATTTTGTTCCTTTCGCAATAGGAAAGACACAGTGCTAAAGCTGGAAGGACCTAAAATACTGGGCAGTGGGATTCTGTAATTTTCCATATGAGAAAATTAAAGTCCAAAAAAAGCAACAGATTTACTCAGAAGTCATACAGCTGCTTAGTGGAGAGTGGGCCAGAATCAGTATTTTCTGTTTTCCAGGCCACCACACCATTAGAGTCGGGATATATTTTTGGGGCATACACTAGGATGGAGGGAGGGGGCATCGCATTTGCTGGGTGGCATGGCAAAGGAGCTGGGGTTTTAACAACTGCCTCTTGGAAATCCATGAACTAGAAACATTATATGTAATCAAAAGATGCTGAATCATTTCCCAGCACCATTCACACCTGTTCTTTACTGTTTTCTGCACGGGGATGCTGAGAGAACATTCAAGAGCCATAGAAGACTGAAATGGAACTGGGAGTCACATTTTTGCCCTGGGCAACAGAATGCAACTTCCCAAATGGCAGAAGCATTTGCATACTATCCTATGTCATGCTCAGCAGGCATCTTACCTGCTGTCAACAGGGAGGGACTTGGTAGGAGGAACAGTGAGTCACTTTGTCCCTTGCCCTGATCTCACTTCACCTTGCCTCTTACAGGAGAATCTATCCCGATCCGGCTCTTCCTGGCAGGGTACGAGCTCACACCCACGATGCGGGACATAAACAAGAAGTTCTCCGTGCGCTATTACCTCAACCTGGTGCTGATTGATGAGGAGGAGCGGCGCTACTTCAAGCAGCAGGTGCGATGCCTCCTCTGGGCCCTTTGGTGCCCTCAGGACAGAACAGAAAGGCCATCATTCCTGTGCAGGATCAGGCTTTATTTTTGATAGAAAAAACAGAATGGTATAAGGGAGAGAGCTGCTAAGGCTCTATACCACTAATTATTTTACCAAGAGGTGGTGACATTAGGCTACCTAGAATCCCATAGCAGAAATGAGTTTCCACTTAATACCCAGAGTCTGCTTGCTTTCTCAGGCCTACCTCCTGCAATCACCCTGCCCCCTGGCCCACAGCGGGCACAGGAGGTACTGACACCCACTGCTTCACTGAGAGATAAGCAGAGGAGGTTCTTGCACAAGATTCCCGAGGACAGAAGTAGAAACCTCTGGAGAAATCCCTGAACCTCCCTCTCAGGTGTCAAATTGCCCCCTCTCCTAATTCTGCAGGAAGTGGTGTTATGGCGGAAGGGCGACATTGTACGGAAGAGCATGTCCCACCAGGCAGCCATTGCCTCTCAGCGCTTCGAGGGCACAGCCTCCCTGGGTGAGGTGCGGACCCCCAGCCAGCTATCTGACAACAACAGCAGGCAGTAGGCCACTGGGCCAGGAAGCTGCGGGGCTTCCCCCCAGCACCCACATCTACCAAACACCAGCAGCTGAGAGAGGGGAAGGATGGTGTGAGGCTCAGCTGACCATTATTTGCAACCTGAAAACAAATCATGTTTTTGACTTAAATTCTTTTCTCTGAAGAACTAAAGGGGCTTGGGTTGGGAAGCAGTCTCCTTGGGATTCTGCAGCGGATGCGAGGATAGGGAGAGGAAGCATCATGGAAGCTAGTTCTGGGGAAGAAGAGCCCTCCTCCTGAGCTGCTTTTGTGTCTCAGAGGAGACCCAGGGCCATGCAGCCTTGGCTTCTGGCTCTGAGTTTCTTGACATAGGATCTGAGCAGGTCCCTGGGATTTGGAGCGGCCAGCAGGGCCCTAGGCAGTCACATTTCATACTCCCCTTGGCCATCCCTGAGGTAGTCCCAAGAGGAGAGGCCCTGTCCTGTCCTAAATGGGGTGGAGGGACCTCAAGATCAGGAAGCTACCTCTCTGGGAGTCTCGGACATGATGCTTTGGAGTTTCCACAGTCATCTTCTCTCTGGCCTGTCACTGCTGGGACCCAGGTGCCTGCCTTCCCCACCTGCTGTGGCTTGTCACGAACATCCCAGGACAGAAGCTGATGGAACAGCTGGGGGCTGACTGGCTCCTCATCCAAGAGAGCTACCTGGGTCCAGAAAAGCCCTGGGGTCAGTGTCATGCATGGATGGCGAAGAGGTTCAGCCACTAAGGAAGGAGGACTCAAGCATGGCAACTGTCTCCCTTTGAGTTTGACTCTACTTGGTAGTCTGAGGTCTGGGCCCTTCTAGGGTATTACTGTAAGTAATCCAGCAAGCTCCAAGCAAGAGCTTCTGTTCTCTTTAAGATGTTCTGGGAAGGGGCCAGGATTCTTTTCCTCCCTAAGACTGGACCCTTCTTCACTCCTTGTCTCCCATTTAATTTCTAGGAATTAGGGCTTGGTTTTAAGCACTTGTAAATTTTGTCCTTACCCCTACTTTAAACCTGTTCACCTCTCTACCTGTAAGTTATGGGAGGGAGATGGGAACCCCAGCAGAGGATTCAATTACCACAATTTCCAGATAATTTTGCTTGCCAAATTACATCTCATTTTCAGCAGTTCACCCCATTTAGGACCACTGATTTTTTTATTGTTTAAAAATATGAAAACTTTTGCAGATGTTATTACACTAGAGGACAGTTTTCCCTTGTTGCTCTGTGCTTGGGCCTATACTGTAGTAGTATTTACTATCTTTTCTGCCTCATCTGGGAGGAATTACTCTATTGGCTCCCTTCCCTTTATACAAAGCCCAATCAGACCCACTGGCCAGTCGGTACAGTATCTGGTCCTTTCAAGTTTTTGGTAATTTGGAAAGTAGAAGTATTGGTTCCTGTCTCCTGTTTCAGTTAGTGTAGAAAATGGAGACTTCTCTTTTCATCAGAAATCAGGGCAAGCCTGGGCCTTCCCTGGGCCAGCTCCTGGATCAGAGTGAGACTGGAGTGAAAGACACTTGAGGGATACATGTATTTGATTGGGAGCAGCAGATCCAAGGTAAATTTGTTCCCCTGTGCCAGACCTGGAGTTCAAGTGCGACACACAATCCCAGTGGAGCAGGGTCAGCCATCCAACTGCCCTTGGACTACCAAGGCTGGAACTTAATACATCCATGAAAGGCAGGTTCTGTGTCCTTTTTTCATAGCAAGAGAATGGGCTCCAGTGTGCCTCCTTTTTTTTGGTATTGGGGATCAAACTTGGGACCTTCTGCTTGCGAGGCAGGCACCGGCACCACTGAGCTAAATCCCAGGCCCTGGCATACCTCCTTTTAATAGGCAGTGTTCTAACTAGAAAGCGTTTGTCAGTTCCTCTGCCTCCCAACTGACAACAGAAATTCATTTCCCAACTTTCCTAACATCTTTTCTTCTTGGAGAACTAGAAGGTAGAATTTGCTTTGATTATCTCAGGAGCTGTGAACAAGCCAGGTCTTTTTTTCTGACTATCCCTGTTCTTTCTCCTCTATCAACTGTGAAAGTGAGGGGGAGGGTCCTGCCCCTTCCTTTAAGGTCCTCAGACCTAGGAGCACGTTAGGTACTAAACCAAACAGTGCAACCTGTAAACAAGCAGCTGCAGTGTTTACATGTTTCTTAATGTGTTGTCTTTTCAATAGCTGTATTTTAAAAAAACACTTGTTTTAATGATCTAATTAAAGGACACCCTGTGGCTTTGGAGGCATCATGCCGTGGTTCACCAGGGTCTGTGGTCTCTTCTGTCTAACACTGTTCCACCTCTGCCATTCAAGGCAAGGCAGACACCCACTGTGACTGCAACACAGCACATTCTCTGAGTAGACAGCCCGCAGTGAACAATGACAAGCACTTTATTAACCACCTGTCATAGACAAGTGCGTGCCTGAGAAGTAAATTCAGGTTTTACCCGTCAACTTGTTTTGAAACCACGCATGGCTTAAACTGAACTCTGTGGGGCCCAGAGGACTTAAGGGGCAGGTGAGAAAGGCTGGTATATTGAAAGACCAAAAGTTAGGTTCAGTGGTTGTTACAACTACTAGCAATGGTAAAGGTAAAGTGCCCTGCATCTTCTAAGCAGCAAAAGAAGCCAGCCTGGAGGTAAGAGATCTACAGTGGCATATTCACCACATCCAGTGCACTTCAAAAAAAACACTTTCCAACTTTTAATATTAAATCTTTTATTGAAAAAAGTACACAAAACCACCTGTGTACATAGTCCAGGTAACATAGTCCCAGGTAACATTACAAGCAAGCCTTCTCAGGCTTTCTTTTTCTCTCATAAAAGCTTGCCTTCATTCCAGCAATAGTGCCTCAGTTAATTTGGTTCCTTTTCTTCCAGGCTCAAAATAAAATCAAACTCTTCTACCAAAAAGGGAAAAAGGAAGAATTAGGTCTTATGTGTCCTTTTGCACAGGAGGAGTTAATGCCAAGCACTGGTGGATACTATACATGTTACGAAAGCGGAAGTTATTCATTCATACACTAAGGGTATCTTACTAAGTACCAAGCACTGATAGGCACTGGTCCCATAATAATAGGCAACTCAGGATACCTGCCCCCCCCCCGTGTGTGATAGGTGAGGGAACTTTACTCAGGTTTAATGTCATGCCCTTATTAATCACATAAGAAGTGAATTCACAGGACCCACTCTTACCTTGGGTAAGGGACTGAACTGAGAGTCTCTGGCGAGTGAAGAGAGCCATGTTTTTTAAGGGACCCCCAGTAGCTTTGTGAGCTTGGTGATAGGTTTTAAGCTCAGCTAGGGAGATGAAACGCTTCATTATCCGAACAAATTGTACATCCACCTGTGTGATAACAGAGTATGAGACAGACAGAAGTATCCAGCCAGACTCTGCCCACTGGTTTTTTTGTTTAAAAGATGGGTGCACTATGTTGCCCAGCTTGGCCTCCTGCTTTATCTTCCAAAGTAGCCAGGACTACAGGCATACACCATCACAACTGGCTGCTGTGTTTTTATTGCTTGCAGGAGGCTACCATGACAGAGCTGTCAATATTCTATTCTAATCTCCAAAACTTCATCAGACTAAGAGCTGTGCTATGTTCCTTGACCTAACAGCACCCCGTACCCATTTCTCTTTGTATATTTACCCCCTCTTTTGAAATAGGAAGAATAGGCAGTCTTTACCATAAACCATTTGGGGTTGTCCTCTTTGCTAGAAGGGTCATAATGGGGATTGTTTTCCTCAAACTGTGTGTGGTCTGGGTAAGCCTCCTTTACAATCTGTAATGAAACCAAAAGTCTCTGTTCATTGGCCGCACAGTCAGCCCTGTCCTCAGCTCTGCATAGTTACGATGTTTACCAAGCAGATGTTTGTCATCACTGTAGTCAGTCTAAAACATCTGGCTTCTCACCCTACATACTCAACCCCACTGGCCTTGCTGTAGTCACCCTTGGCTCAGATATTTGGAAATACACAGCCTAAACCAAACACAATTAGGAAATCAACCTTGTTTTTATCAGCATGTTCTAAAACTAAATGCTAAGTTAGTTATTATTGGCACTGTACAATTAATAATTTTATCCCAGCACCTTTTGGCTTGAAGGAACTACCATCTGGCCTATTTTTCAATGAGAGACTAAGGCTTAGGAATGAAGAAAAGTATGTGCTGGGGCGCCTGAAGTGAAAGGCTGCCTTATCTAGTTCTTATCATATAGGAAAAGGCCAGGGCAGTTTTTCATCTATTCTGTGATGGGAGTGTGGGAGGAGGGTATTTCTTTTTTGTTACCTATTTAAGGTATACTCCATTAAATTTACATGAATAAATCTTCCTGGAAGGAGAGGGATACAGACCAAAACCTGTCCGCCTAACCTTAATAAGTCCCACGATGCCTGGCTCTTTGCAGTTGCTATGGTAGAAGAAGGCTTCATCCTCCAGCTTCATGGCTCTAAGGAAGTTCCGAGCCTGTCCCGGGGGGAACAACAGAAACCTCTTCAAGCCATAAGAAAGTCTCTCTCTTGCTGAGACTCCCAGACATATACCAGTGCACTGGCCAGAATCGGGCCACTTGCAGATTTCATATTGTCAGAGTAAGTAAGGTATTTTTGAAAACATTTTCAGGTTAGGGTTCTGGAAAAAGCAATCTTAGACAAGAGGTTCTGCTACTAAGTCACGAGGGAAAGTGGGGCATTTACCTTACCCTAGGCCTCATGGGCCCTGCCACTCATCCTCTTACCTGGTAGTTTCGAACACCATCCCAGGATGCTGTCTGCTTGGGCTGTGCTTTGAGATCCTCAATGCTAAACTAGGCAAAAAGAAATAAAGTCATTCACTCCACAATCCTTGGGCGGTCAGTAAGCATATACGGAAGTAGACAGGTGCCTCAACAACTGAGGTGCTATGGGCTATATTGAAAATCTGTAGTTTATTGAGAAGTATTCCATGTAGCCACATGTTATATGAAAATAAGCCTTATTATCTTGTTATCTTTACTAAGAGCATTGGTTGAATAGATAATTCATACAAGAGAGTAATATACTGGTTTCCTGTACTTCACTTATTAAAGTATTACATACTTCATTGTAGAAGTTCATTTTTTCTACTCATACTTTCTCCAGGCTACTAAAATTGGTATACATTCATTCCCTGGATATATAACAACTCTTGGGAGGGTGATACCTAGAAGCATGACAAATAATAAAAGCAAGCTAAGATTGAGGTTGGCAAATTACAGCCAACAGGCCAAATCTAACCCTTTGCCTAATTCTGTAATAAAGTTTTACTTGAACACAACCACACCTGTTTGTTTATGGATACTTCTTACTACATAAGCAGAAATAAAACAGATGGAGACCCAAAAGCCTACAGTATTATTTCATTCTGTCCCTTTGAAAAGTTTGCCAACCCATGCTAAAATACAGGAGCCACAAAACAGATACATGTTAAACATGTCACTTTGAAAATCTGAAACCTGAAGCTCTGGATTTGGATTTCAGGTTTTTGGATTAGTGATGCTCCACCTGTAAAGTCTATGCATATATTACACAATTTGAAGGTCTGAAGCATTTCAGATAAGGGACATTCAACCTACAGTTAGTCATAAATCCAGCTGATTTTACTCATTTTTAACCTTTTCCTATCCTTCAAAAAAGAACAGCTGGTGATAGAATCCTATGGTTACCTTTCAGTTTTTAAAAATAGCATGGAAGGATTAGAGACAAACAGTCTAACCTTCACATCTACACCTTTCTCTAATCGGCTCTCTGGTTCTGACTTCATCAACCAGTAGTTGCTTAGATTTTTCCCATAGTTTTTTGAGTCTGATGTTGTCTGTGGACTGAAGTTCTCCACTTGAGCTGATGTTTCATCTGAGTTCTCAGTTTTGGTGCGTTTTCTTGATAGCCCTTTCTTGTCTGCAAATGGAAAAGGAAAAGAGCTATCATATTTGCTAGAGGTAATACTTTATTATAGACAAGCTTACCCTTTGACATCATAACTGGATTCAAATCCTGGGTCCTACCAGTGCTAACTACAGCACCTTAGTCTTATACATAAGAAACTTCAGGTTGTCTGTAAAAACTGGATGAGAATGCCTTCCTTACAGGCTATCTTCCAAGTAATCTAGTTAGTAAGATAAGAACATCTTTTGAGTTAAGTATAAAGCACCTTGGTGGTAGTGTTTCCTTCCCTCATTTTTTCTTCTTTGCCTTTACTCAAGCTACTTTTTTCCACTGAGGAAATGAGTACTTGAGAGTTGTTTGTGATGAAATGAGAATACAAACAAAAGGCTTAGAAAATGCCTGGCATTATAATAAATGGCCAGTAAACATTATCATCATCTTAAGACTTCTTTCCCTCTTGTTCACTGTACTTCATGCTTGCCTCCTTTCTGCTTCCTGAAGATGCCAAGAGAAGTTGGAAAAATTAGTTCATCCAGGACCTTGTAGACATAAAAAAACCTGGAATTTATCCTAAGAGAATTGGAAAAAAATGTAGCTGGAACATAATGGGCACTTAATAGCTAACAGTTATTAAGTTCATGGTAATGTGACAGGCTTCAAGCTGTGTTATTCTAACCCTAACTTGGTTAATGTACATAATCTTTGAAATATATTCTTCAGCTGGAAAATGTGTTCCACATCACAATCCAGTAATGGTAGAATCAAGGTAAAAAAGGTCAGGACCTGTTACTTGGGTCTGTCTGAATCTACACTTAACAAGTGTACTCAGAATTTAAGTTTCTGCATCAGTTGTCATTGAATATCACGGATACCTTCCTTATTTTTTTCCCATCAGTCTCTTAAGAGTTAACAGGCATACTGCAAACATGTGTTTGTAGTCAATCTGGAGCCCTCCCCATTCCTGAAAGACATACTTGCTTTACCTTCCCATGTCTTTATTCCTGCTCTTCATCCACTTAAAATGCCATTCACTTTGTCAAAAAGACATCACATTTCTGATTACTACAAGTTAGACCGTGGAAAGCTTTCCCTTTCAAGACAGCTCAAATCCCATTTCGTTCTCATTGCTTTCCCTGCAATTTCTCCCTCCTCTGGTACCTCCAACTATACAGTTGCCAGGATCCTCTTACACCTGTTTGCAATTTCTCTTAGAGATGGAACTCTTTATTTTTTCACCTTCCAGTTAATTATTCTAACAAATTATTTAACTGATACATAAAAATTACACTAATGGTCTATCGTGATGTTGGGTATGTATTCATTGTGTAATGTTTAAATCATTGTAAACATACTTCCGTGTATCTGTTCTAAATGCTAAAAACATTCAAAATCTTTTCTTTTTGAAATATATTGTACAGTGTCTTTATAGCCATCCTACTGTGCAGTAGCATATCAAAACTTCTTGTTTCTATCTAACTTCGTATGCACTGATCAACCTTTCCCCATCCATTCCTGTTCCCTGAACCCCTTGGCCTCTGATAACCATCATTCTACTCAACTTTTGTGAGATAAACTGTTTTAGACTCCACGCATGAGATCTTGAGACGCTTGTCGTTTTGTGCCTCGCTTACTAACAATCTCCAGTTGCATCTATGTTGTTGCAAAGGAACTACAGTACTGTATATCTTTACCTTGGTACGTGTCACCCTGTAGCGCCAATGTCCTTACTGCTTAATAGCTCTTGCTGGAATGACAAGCGAGAGACTGGGGAGAACCTTAGTGAGAAGTGTAAAGAAGGTGGAGGGTATGAGGGGGCTAGCATTCATTACAAGTGAACTCCAAAGGCTTTCACCACGAGCAAGGAGAGGATATGAACAGGGCCACTCACCTAGGCCAGCAGCCCCAGCCAGCCTCTTCCAGGGTCTTGGCATGGTCTGTCTGCAGCGCGTGAGGTGAGAAAGATTCTGGAATCGATGAGGAAATACAAGAAGCACCTCTACCACCCTCCAAAACCTGAGCGGAGCAAGCTGAAGGACAGCGAGGAAGGCCAGAGGGGTTCAGCTTTGGAAGAACAGACTGCAGCGCTTAATTAAACCTCTCAATTCCTTCCTCCCGCGACCCGCACAATTCCTTTTCCCAGAGCCTCCACCTAGGCTCTCCCTAGTTGTTGACTACTCTCACCCACTCGCCGCGCTGCGGGGGCGGTAGCCTGCGGCGCATGCCCAGGGGCACGCGGAAGGCGTGCCTGCGGCTCCGCGCGGGGATCTCTGGGAGCTGTAGTCCCCGCCCCCCGCCCCCGCCAGCGCCCTGGCTCAGGACCGAGGGGAGAGCCCGGTCCCAGAGTGCTTTGGGACTGGGCTTTCTCTGGGTGCCTCTGGGCTGGGCGTGTGGCGCTGGCCTTGCCGGTAAGACGGGAGTGAGGGCCAGGCTGTACCGAACAGCGATGTGGTGCGGCAAGAGGCGCCTCGGGCTACGCTTCGGCTGCCTGTGCAGCAGCGTCTGGGTCCGCGCACAGGCCCGCCGCCGACGCTGGACCGCCTGCATCGACCGTAAGGACCTTCCTGCGTGAGGGGACAGTGGGAAACAGCTGTCTTGGATTCGGGTGGGCGTGAGTGAGGGGCCGCGGTCTCCCTGCTCCGTCCTGTCACCCCGGACCCTCTCCCCGCTGGGTTCGGTCACCCCGGGACCCTTTCTCCGCTCTGTCCTGACACCCGGGACCCTTTATCCGCGCCGTCCTGTCACCCCGCGCCCTCTCCCTGCTGGGTTCGGTCACCCCGGGTCTCTACCGGCTCGTCCAGTCACCCCAGAGTCTCCTGTCACGCCGGTAACCTCCTACGGGTTCACCTCCGGGTGCTTAGAGAGGTTAAGGAACTTGTGGCTTTTTTGTTTGTGTGTCAAAATCCCGATAGGTTCTAAAGATAGTGAGAGATTGTAAGAAGCTGGGTGCTGTTGGATGGACAAAGCTTTGGGTAATACACGATTTTTTGTAACTTAAAGCCTGCAGATATAAAACAAGTATTGTTGAATCGTTTGCAGGACAAATACTGCAATTCCCCCGGCTAGTGGTGTGACTTCAGCCATTGAGACACTCTTTCACTTTTTAAAAGAAATTTTATATTCTTAGAAGTTTTATTTCAATTTATATACATGTATTTCTCGGTGAATATTCTGAGAATTTGTGAAACTCAGATATATTTATAATTTAGAGGAGGTGACCAGAATAATTCTTAGTTTTATGATTTGCCTGGAAAACTGACCAATATTGTCAGAATAAGTCTGTCAAAGTCTTTCCACTAAGCCGCAAGATCAACAATAATATAAACCACATCTGTCTCAGCATTTCCTAGGTTGATGTCCAGCATATAACATATGCAATGAAATTTGCTTAATAGAGGAGTGAGTTTTCATTGCTATTAAACAATTTTAATAAGTCAAGTGAAAGGAAATTGTCTAGTTGTATATTTATGTATCAAATTAGTTGGTGGGCTGGAGATTTAGTTCAGTGGTAGAGCATTTGCCTCTACTGAGGCCTGGGGTTCAGTCCCCAGTACCGCAAGAAATAAAGCTAATTGATGCTAAACACAATATGCAGTTGTTGGTTAACATATCTAATTATTTCATTGCCTATTTACTGTTAAGTATTTTTTAAATTAAGATTTTTCTTCTATGTCGTGTATTTGTTGTGTATAATTTGTCTTATAGGTAGGAAATTTGCTCAGTATCTAATGGGAGTGCATTTTACAGTGGCCTGAGTCTTTAAGATGTCCCTCCCTAATGTCCTGAAAGTTGTAGTTAATCATTTCAGAACCAGAGCTGAAAAGTTTGATTACTTGTCCAGTCCTCTTGCACTACAATTTTCTATGACTGCAGCATTCTTTGAACACCAAGATTCTCAGTTAGAACTCAGTTCTCTAGTTAATTTTCTTTCTTGGGTGCATTTAAAAATGCTTATATTATTCATAGGTTTGTGAGATTTGCTTTGTGCTTACACTTCAGTTGCTATAAAGTCTTTGCTCATTTCACTTGGTCTGTTTTCTTATGGAGCTTTGCCTTTTTAATGTGTGTGTGCTGCCACCTTGAATTCTGCCAATGACTCTAGGCAAGTTCAGGAGCCCTGTTATTTGTTTTTTATAGTGTATTTTTCCTGTCAGTTTAAATGTTTTAGTCACCATGCCTTGGTTGTTTGAACTATTTAGGAAGTAGCCATTTACTCCACTAAATAAGAAAAAGATGAAGATTTCTTAATATTTATTGAGCTCAATTTAAAATTCTGCAGCACTTCATTTTATATATGATGTTTGTATTATTAGCAATTATGTCATCCTTTTTGTGAATGAACTATTCATCTTTTGTAACCCCAGCTATGGTACATAGTAGATGCTCAATTAATATTCATTCTTTTTTTGAACAATACATTTAGTGTATTGACTTATTTGACTTATTTGACTATTGGCATTGTTGGAAATCAAACCCAGGGCATGCATTGTATCACTGACATGCATCCCCAGCTCAATAAATATATTTTTTGGAGTGATCTTTGAACTATAATCCATAGCAGTATTTGTTCCATTGCATGAAAAAATATAATTATTCTGTACTGCAAACATTTACTATTTTTAAAAAATGACCTGTATCCTCCAATCAGGAAATCATGGATTGTTTTTCCCTAATCATATTCCTAAAGTGGGTTTCTCCTCTGGGCTTCTTCAGAAAGCCTAATCTTGCATCCTCACAACTCTTCATTTCTAAGTTTCCCTTTTGAATGAGTGGTACCCACATTTGCCTCAGAGAGACAGACCCTGCCACCTGCACTTGGTTCTGTAAAGACTATTCATCACTAGTGGGCACTTAGGTAAATTGTTGTCTAATATAGCTCTATAGTCTTCATTAGTGCTCATTTGGTTGGTAAATGACCAACATTTCATATTGAAAGATGATACTTCAGAAAGTAATACAAGGATGGAACTAGAAGGCATCATATTAAGTAAACTAAGCTAGTCAAACAAGTATCACATCTTTTCCCAAATATATGTAGTCTAAAAAAGATAACGTGAAAGGAGAAAAGAAACTATTATTCCAGAAGAAGGGAATAGGGGGAGGGTGATGTAAAAAGGAAGTTAAAAGAGACTATGATATTGGCATGAATTTATTGAGGTGTGCAAGTAGGTTACAAAAGAGTATGTGTGACGGTCGGGTCTGCCTGATGTCAGTGGCCCCATGTGTGTTGGGCTGGAGAGTGGGCGTGAGAGCTGCTGCTCAGGGCTGTGAGTCTGTGAGGTCTGGAGTGCTGAGGTCCCCTGTGGCCTCCAGGATGTCACCATGTCTAAAGCACCAAAGGGAAAAAGCACAGAAAGAAAAATCATCCACCCATACGGTAGAAAAGATGCTCAAATTACAAGAGAGGCCCACAAACAAGAAAAGAAGGAAAAATTTCTAAAACTTGCTTTGGAAATTTCCTAACATATATACAAATTTTCTTCCAAGATTGAAGAATGAAAAGGCTTTACGTCTCAACTTTATTGGTGAAAAACTGCAGTGGTTTCAAAATGAGCTGGACCCCCAAAAAATGAGATATTAAAAAAAAGACGCTTGTGAATTAATTGAAAGGTACTTAAATCGATTCAGCAGTGAGCTGGAGCAGATTGAGTTACACAACAGCATTAAGGACAGGCAGAGAAGGCACCACCAAGCCCGGGAGACAGTCATCAAGCAAACTATGGAGTGTGAACAACAGCAATACGAAGGCTATGGCCTTCAGATTCCAGACATTTTACATGCAAGTAGTCTGAAAACCTTTAGGGAATGAGATTTGGATCTGAAGAAATTGCTAAACATTAAAATGAGAAAACTTTGTGCGAATGATGCAGTTGCTAAGAAGCACAAGAAGAAAACTCAGAATTTAACTATAGACAAAGATTTAGGGCAATTGGAACTAAAAGGCAAATCAAGTGAATCGGATGAAGAAATGACTCCTGTGGCCTAATTGTCCTTACTTGAGTTGAAAATAAGTAATATGAGAACTTTAAGTCACACTCATTACTCATGAGAAATAATTATCTAGTATTTGCTGTTTAACTCATTCTCATAATGTGAATCACATTTGCAGTTTCAAATATGGTATTGTAATTTTTATTTAAAAATGAAAGTTGTGTCTCATTTATATTAAATTGCTAAAATAGAAGATATAGTCTGTTTTTCATTACTATAACAAAATACCAGAGGCTGGATAACATAAAGAAAAGTTTATTTAGCTCATGGTTTTGGAGGCTGAATGTTTAGACAGCACAGTGCTGGCTCTGGCAAGGCCTCCTCTTGCTGCTACATGTCATGGTGTGTGGTTATCACAGTGGTGGGAGGGCACAAGAGAGGGAAAGATCACATGGCAAGACAGGAAGCCAGAAAATGGAAGGGTCCCATAATGACATCCCACCAGGCCCTGTCTCTTAAAGGCCCAAGAGAATTAAATGATTTCAGGTTAGCTCCATTTGATTATTATATTATTTTCTGCTTTCTCATTGTAAAAAGTGATAGCTTTTATTCAGACCTAAAGGTTAGAGAACTAATGATTATAATTGTTACTTCTGAGATAATTACTTAATATATTAAACATATTTCAAGTACCATGACAAACATGGATATTCTAGAATTTTGCTCTTCAAATAATTTACTAAATGCTAATATATGTTAGTTTTCAAGAAAAGGAAAAAATAATGCTGTGTGAGATTAACTAGGTATCAACTAAATTGTTAACAATTTATACAAAGTGTTACAACTTTTATACTTCTGAAAATTAAAAATAAAGTTTATTTCTATAAAAAAAAACAATATGTGTGGTATTGTCAGTTTTTTTAAAAAAAATACACTGATACGGGGCTGGGGATTTAGCTCAGTGTTTCTGCTACCTGCCTCACAAGCACAAGGACCCAAGTTCGATCTCTGGTACCAAAAAAATATATAATGATATGTAGAGATAATCAAGGAATTGTCTAGAATGGTGTTAATTTATGTGTTTTAGTCTTTCTCTGGGAGTGAGATGCTAAGCACATTTTTCTTTTTAAAAGTATTTTTTGACTTGTGCTATTATAAAATATTTCTAAGGGGAGGAAATTAACAATTGCTGCTCCATATATGAGGCAATGGTTATGTTAGCTTGATTGTAGTATGTTGTGTTGATAGCCCGACCACCAGTTAGTTATCAGGTGATGCCTGATTGCTTGATGAAGTTACAGTAGGGGATGAAAGAATAATATACAAAGAACAAGGAATAAAGAATAATAAACAATAGTTTATTACTGGGGGGTGCAGGGAATTGATCTTAGCTCTATGTTGGCTCAGACCACGAGCTCTGCATTAGTCAATATTTATGATTACACAACATAGCAAGGGGGCATGAAGGCAGATGTAGGGAATATGAGAACTAATGCACTAATGAGTAAGGCTGTAAAAGAGGAGTAACTATGTATTCTTGTGAAGGACAGGTCACAGTTAACAAGGTACCTGTGCTATCTTGCAGGTCATAGCTAACAGGCCACCTGCATTATCTTTAGCTAACGTTTGATCTTGGAGAAGGGCTTCACAGAGTCATAATTCCTCAGCTGCAATGTTTCCTTGCTATTAGATATGTCACAACTTCATTGATCATTGAGACCTCAGTTGTGACCATTGGCGTAGGAAAGTCTGTCTCCATATACCAGCTGGAAGGTCAATGAGCAATTCACACTTAGGCCTTGGAATGACTCATAATTTTAATCAATAGCCGAATTTATAAGCCAACTCAATAATATCTAAAGCCTGCTCAGTGCAGTTTTAAGCTGGTCCCCTGCAGTAGTAATCATTTCAGTATATATATATAAACATGATGGTGTACACGTCCAAAAAAAAGTAATACCAAGCCGTGCATGTCCTCTTTCCCCTTTCATTTTCCCAGCCACCACTGTACTACAAGGTTTCATTGTGCCTTGAAATATAGACATGGACTCCTTTTAGTTTCTCTTAGCACACCTGAAATAGGTGATTCTTTCACAATGAAAGAAATAATTGCTAACAATGTAGGTCTCATTGTCCCTTTACAAATTTCTGGTCCTATTGCCATGTGCTGCTTCCCAGATTTTGCAGTCCTCTTTTTTCTAAATTCTCCATGTTAGTCCTAAAGGTCACTTTCCCAGAGGAGTCTTGTCAATATATCCTTTACTTTTATCCTTTACTTTTTTAACATACTTTCCTGTATGTATTTAGGAATCTGGATTATCTTGCGAAACATGGAAAATATTTTAGGCCTTATTTAACTACTCGACAGCTCTGCTTTCCAATTCAATTCTATCTTATTCTATGCGGTCTTTGAGAAAGCTGTAAAAACTAAATTCTATGTTTATGCCACTAGGGGATCGGGTTACTTTAAGAAAATTTTAATGCTACTCTGAGATGAGCAGTCACCTTTTCATGAAGGTAGGAAGAGATTTCTTTCTCCCATTGTCTCTGATGAAATACATTATGGTCTTAAGTTTTATGTTTCTTTCTTTCATCATCAGTCTTTTCCATGAAAGTCTGATGAATACAGGGCAAATGCCTGGCCTTATTGTTTGATATTTACCTTAATTGGAAGATTAGCCAAATTAGATTTATGGTGATTTCTCAATTGATACTTTAAAGTTAATATGTTCATGAAAAGAGGCAGCTATAGTCAGGTGTATGGCTTGTGTTTAGATGTCCCCCCAAAACCTCATATGGTCTTAGGTGGGGCTTTTTCATAGGTGGCTGAATCTAGAGAATCTAGAGTGTGTGTGTGATTGACTCAAGATACAGTGCTAGACCTGAGGGCACTAGTATTAAGGATATGAGTGCTACCCACCTTAAGTAGTCTGAAGAAGATAAAATGGGCAGGAAGACAGTGCTGAGGTCCCTCATTGCTTTTACTACCGTGTGGGCCTCATGAACTATTATTTTCCTCTGAGATGCCCCTCTCCCAGGTGCCACTCTGCCTTGGAGCCAGTAAACTATAGACTGGAATGTCTACTTAACTGTAAGCTAAATAAACCTTTCCTCTTTCAACTTTGAGTGTCCAGTATCTTGTCTCAGCAACGAGAAAAGTAACTAAGACATCAGGTATCCTATTATACACAGGTAAGGATAAGATAGGCTACCAGTGCAGAAAAAAAGATGTTTATTGTAATTTGAGAAACATGTATTCTTCCCCCACCACCTTTGTCTTTCATGCTGGGTATGGAACCCAGGGCCTTGTACATGCTCTACCACTGAATTCCATCCCCAATCCTTCTTTTTTGTTTGTTCGTTTGCTTGCTTGCTTAATGTGGATTTATGAAGAGGAAAACAAATATTTTTGAAAAATAAGTAGTAGGTAAGTTAAGTCAGCCAATCCATTTGGGAGTAAAGGAGGAAGGAAAATAATGATGCTAGTTGCCAGTATCTTTATCCATCCTACTTTTCCCACTCTGATCCTATTTCTCCCCATTTTTTTCACTGTGGCCTCTGCCAGTTTAGAGCTACAACTGTATTTCACTAAGTAGTGAAGAGATGTCTCAGAAGTCACTATGTACTGTCCCTTCTTCACCTGAGAAACTTCTTAGTGATAGATGATGCTCTACTCTGGCTCCTAAAGGCCCTATTGTGTGGGGGAAATGCTACAGTTGGTCTACTGTCTCAGCTTCATGGTGCTTCTTATTGGTGGTACTCTTTTCTGACACCTGTTGTAGATTTGAACATATACAATCCTGCCCACAGCTTCCATGGGACTAAATGAGGAACAGAAAGAGTTTCAAAAAGTGGCTTTTGACTTTGCTGCTCGGGAGATGGCTCCAAACATGGCACAGTGGGACCAGAAGGTAAGAGTTTTCCTTCTGGCTAGATGTCCCTACAAATGTTGTACAAAATGACCCTTACCATCATCTCTTTATAATCCTAATTGCTCCGTATCTATCCTCCTCTTCCCAACACTTAACTATAAGTGATTTTTTTTTTCGGTACTGGGGACTGAACTCAGGACCTTGTGCTTGCAAGGCAGGCACATTGCCACTGAGCTAAATCCCCAGCCTAAGACTTAACTATAAGACAGAGGACTCATAATGGGTTATTCCTTTCATAGAAGGCATCCTGATCCTAAGATACCTGTTTTCTTTTTAATTGAACAAAGATTTGGACATACTTAAAACCAATGTAATTCTGTAGGTAATTAAAAAGGAAAACAAGTCAGGTGTGATGACATGCCTATAATCCAAACACTCTGTGAGGCTAAGGCAGGAAGGTCACAAACTCAAGCCCAACCCAGGCAACTTAGTGAGACCCTTCCTCAAAAAGAAAAAAGAATCTAGGGCACTCTACCACTAAGACACATTCCTAGCCCTTTTCACTTTTTATTTTGAGACAGGGTCTCACTGTGTTATCCAGGCTAGCCTTAACCTTGTAAACCTTCTGTCTCCATCTCTCGAGCAGCTGGGATTACAGGTGTATGCCACCATGCCTGGTGAAAAAAACCTTATAACACCAGGAAAATAGAGAACACACATCAACTGACACCTATGAGATGACAGAAACATTAAGAGAATCCCTCTACTCTTCGAAATGCGAATACCCTGTTGCCCTCATTGTATTCTCTAAAGGTGAGTCCATCTCTAAAATAGTTACTGATAACTCTGCTCTGATTTTTGCACATAGGAACTGTTCCCTGTGGAAATGATGCGAAAGGCAGCCCAGCTAGGCTTTGGGGGACTCTACATTCAAACAGATGTTGGTGGGTCTGGACTATCACGGCTTGATACCTCTGTCATCTTTGAAGCCTTGGCTACAGGCTGTACCAGTACCACAGCCTACATAAGCATCCACAAGTGAGTGCCAAGCTGGGACAGCACAAGGTAGTGCTCAAATGGGTTGACTGGAACATTTCAGATTCATAAGGAAAAGACTAATCATGTCAAGTGGGTTGCCCCTGAGGAACTAGATTGTTAATAGTACTTGAACTTGATTTTGCTGTCTTATACATTGTTTGGAGACTCAATTTGGCCAGATTTCTCCAATAGAGTAGTCAGAATCCTGTCACCCCTTCCCTCAATCCACAGATGAAACCTCTAGTAATTTGACAAAATACATATAACTGATTTTTAGATAATTTAACCCAATTATAAGTAATATCAGAATCCAGGTGAGAAATACTTTGGTCTTGGTTATCTCTGGGTATTACATATTCTAGGAATATGTTTTAATCCAGTCCTTTCCTTTAAAATTGAATCTGCTCAGTTGTGACTTTTCCCTTCTCATTCCCTCTCTGCTTTGCTCTGTTTTGCTGTCCTTTGTTCTCTTTCCCCACCACTCCCCATTTCCTTTTCATTTCTGTCTTTATCTGTGTCAATGTCTTTCCTTCTTGGTGAACCAATCAGCATGTGTGCCTGGATAATTGATCGCTTTGGAACTGAGGAACAGAGGCACAAATTTTGCCCACCGCTTTGTGCTATGGAGAAGTTTGCCTCTTACTGCCTCACTGAACCAGGTGGGTTTGTCATTCTCCAGGTGAGATCTAATAAGGAGAGTGGTATAACTCAGGTGTAGCCACTGAGCTCTCCTTACTGCCCACTGACACAGAGGCTGTTTCACACGCAGTTTGGTCATGGAGTAATGAGTGTCTCATAACTTGAAGTCACAGGACCCAGAAACCTTTAGGTCAGAGTCTCTCACAGCTACAGACCAGACCCACTCAGTAGTGACTCACTGCAGGCTGGTGTGTTGGGAAAGCCACAGTGGTCTGCTTGGTGCAAACAGTTTTCACAAAGTACAGAAAATTCTTTTAGCTGTCTGGATTTTAAAGTAGTGCATGCTAAAACCCTGTTGGACGCCCTTAACTTCACTGACTTCTTCACTCCCTTTTAATCCCTGCCTCAGGAAGTGGGAGTGATGCTGCATCTCTTTTGACCTCCGCTAAACAACAAGGAGATCATTACATCCTCAATGGCTCCAAGGTACCTGCATGCTGTCTTCCCAGAGCAAATTGGAGGTTGTTCCTATCTTGCTGCTGACATCCCTTAGTTCCTTGAGTCTGTAAGTTAATGTTCCCATAGGATTTTTATGTATTGAGAAGAGAACCTCTTGAACCATTTCCCTTTATCACCTCACTGTTTATCTCTTCTGATTCCAGATAATTTCATTCATTTCATTCTCTTTTTTTATATTCTTAACAACTAAATTCTTGTTCTTTAGTCACTGCAGTTACCTTCTACCCCACCTCGGTTTCCGTGTTGTACTTTATGTGTCTTATTGTTAGGGGGACTCAAGTGTTTTCCCAGAACTGGGAACTGGTCAGAACTCACAGTTTCTTGACACCCACATACCCCAACCCGGTTTCTAATGCCACAGGCCTTCATCAGTGGGGGTGGTGAATCAGACATCTACGTGGTCATGTGCCGAACTGGAGGACCAGGCCCCAAAGGCATCTCCTGCATAGTTGTTGAGAAAGGATCCCCTGGCCTCAGCTTTGGCAAGAAGGAGAAAAAGGTGAGTGACTGTGGGATAAAAAGCAGTTCAAGGTATGAGGTTCAGCTACCTGCCACTGAGCACCTACACTGTTTCATGAAATAGGCTTCATGATCTCTTTGTGACCTGCCTTTGAAGCAGGTGTTTCTATTATGATTTTCAGCAGAAGCCTAGGGTATTTCTAACACATCAGGCTTCTGGGGAAAGGGACAAAGTTTGCCAGTAAGCTTCACAAACTACCTGTTATTTAAGTTTTGCTATCTCTCTTACATCTACTTTTGCCCTGCATTTCTTATCTAGCTGATGCTTTGTTGAACTTTATCTCAAGAAGAGCTAGCTATAGAAGATCTGATATTGACCAGAGGACTCAGGAATGGAAAGCATAGAGTCCACTTTTCTTTCAACAAAAATAAAGTAAAACTCATTGAGGGGATTGTGAGTATTTCAGTAATCTGAGGAGGACAGTGTTTCCATAGTTACTCTGAAAATAAGGCATTTCTAGGATTATGATTCCTCAATCTGTGGTAATGTAATTGTAATTGGTAGTAAGGCTGAAACTCAAGATTTTTTAGACTAGGTAATCAAAACAGCTACCCCTGATTTGTACTATTATTAGGACTTTTGGGGAAAAGTCAGATAATGAAATGACCCTCAAATATACCTCTCATATCTCCTAGTGTTTCTGTATTTTCTTTCATGATCCTTCCTGACCCTTTGTAACTGCCAAGGAGTTATGAGTTGTAGTCCCACATTTGTAACATAACATGCATTTACTAGGTACCTACTGTGGACAAAGCCTTTTGCTAGCTCTAGGAAGCAAAAATATTTTTTCTTATGATGCTGAGGATCAAACTCAAGGCCTTGTGTATGTTAGGCAAGTGTTCTGCCACTGGACATGGAGATGCAAAATTATTAGAGTCACCTACAGAGCTGTTTTGGATTATAAAACATGCTGATATATATATATATATATATAAAATATATATATAAACTCTGTGATATATAAGATATATAGCTATGGATTTTTTAATCCTAGAAATGTTTGTCTTGGGTTACAACAAAAGACATACAAAACTGACTTGTAGTCTGGCACAGTTTTACAGAATCAAGTTATACTGGTGTATTTGTTTTTATGAAGAGAATGATGATTATTTTAACTCGCATAGGTAGTATCCACTCAGTATTTCTGCTGTCTATTGATAGAACAAGTTGAGAGTTTAGAAAAAATTACAGATATTTTAAATAAGCACAAAGTGTATTTTCGATCTCTTTGTTTATTATATATATTCTTTTGTTTTCATTTTTATTAGTTTTACTTTATGTATTTTTAAGTGTAAGGGATCTTTGGAAGAATACCTCTTCATTCACTAGACAGCTACCATGTGCCCACCATGTGCCAGGCACTCTTCTAAGTTACTGGTACAGCCATGAGAAAGATGTGCCTCACCTTATGGAATTCACATTTCAGTAGGCATCTGTTACCTTCCATTGTGCTGTTAGAAAGGAAATTAAGCAGAGTGCCATGATTCTGATTGAAGAGGAATTTTTTTTTTACATAGGAAAGGGCTCCCTGAGACCAGAGCATTTGAGATGAGATCTAAAGTATTGGAAGAAGCTGTCTCAGAATTATGGTCAGCAATAAAAGCAGACACAAAGGGCCTGAGGCGAGAATAAGCTTAGCCTATTTGAAGAGATGAAAAAGAAAAGAAAAAGATATGGCTGGAGTGTAGTAAGCAAGAAAGAGGTGATATGGGATGCAGTTAGAGAGGTGGTCAGAGCAGCAGGCCTTCCTCCTTCCCTGTTCTTTGTTAATCTTTCCTACAATAGTGTGCTTTCACTTGACATATTAAACACACTATGCTGCTGAGAGTAGTAAACCTCTAGTTTTACACTGACTTTATGGGAGAATAATGAGGACTTATTTTATCTTGGATTTAATTGTTAAAGGTTTTATATAGAAGAATGAGTTTCATTACCGAGTGGTGGAAGTGAAGACTCTTTCTTATAAGAAGGTATCAAAATAATAGAGGGAAGAAGAGACAAGACTGACAGTAGGATTGGAATCTAGTAGTAGTGGTCCAGTTATGCAAGGTCTCCCAAAAGGTACAGGGATTACCTGCCCTTTTTGGCTGCAGTTTTCCAGGGCTTCTGACAGGATTAGGAGAGGAATTCTCTCCACAGAGGGGAAGAAGGTGGATATTTTCACAGCACAGAATTAGCAGAAGTTAGGAGGTAGCAGCTATTTGTTCCATAATAATTAGACCTTCTTAAGGTCAGAACTTTCTGCTAAATTCTTGCCTTAGGTGTTTATATTCTTTTGGGGGAAATAAGGTACACAGGTAACCACTACACAGGTCAGTGTTAGACGATTTCAAATGGTGGTACAGACTGAAATTTAAAAAGAGCAAGTTCAGGGACAATTCCGGTGGCAGGAGGACTCATTTAAGCTAGATGGTGGTGAAAGTGGGGAAGAAAAGTTAATGGAAAGAGCAAAATAAAAGAGAGTATGTTTGAGAATCCAAAGGCTCCATGTGCAGGCCAGCTTAACAGAATGGAGATAGGAGGTAAAGGTTGGGCCAGGTGTTGGGAGGTGTCAGAAAATGATAGAAGGTCTTGTGTAAAAGAGCTATTTTATTAACTAAGGAAATATTTTAAATGCTTTGAGGAAATGATTGATGTAAAACCAGTAGCATCAAGGAGCTTACTCACAGAGACGCCAAAAGTGAGGGCAGATCCTGTCCCAGTCCTACAAGAAGTTGTGCAAAATGTTTGTGGATGGGTTATTTAGTAAGAACCAGCCTCATAATGCAATGTTAGCATGTCTGACTCCAGATTATTTAGTAACGTAAACATCTGCAAGTAGATTCTCTTAATGTGTTTTAAGATGTTTAGTTGAAATGAGTATGTTTGTGAGTGTTGACAAGCCTTTAAATCTGAACTTTTTCATTTTACATTCTCATGGATCAAAGTCCCAGGGTGCTGGACCCCATATTTCACAGGCTTCCATCTACAGGGAATGCCACCTTGTGTGTTGGACTGTTAGGCAGCCACCCAGTCTCTGATTTTTGCCAGGTGGGATGGAACTCCCAGCCAACCCGAGCTGTAATCTTTGAAGACTGTGCTGTCCCTGTGGCCAACAGAATTGGAAGTGAGGGACAGGGATTCCTCATTGCTATGAAAGGACTGAACGGAGGGCGGATCAATGTTGGTGAGGACAGGAAGGAGTTGGGCAGGGAAGGAGTGGTCTGGAGCCAGCAACACTTTCTTCAGCCTCAGTTGAATGTTAGCATTCTTCTCCTCTAGCTTCCTGCTCCCTGGGGGCTGCTCATGCTTCAGTCATCCTCACCCGAAACCACCTCAATGTCCGGAAGCAGTTTGGAGCACCTTTAGCCAGGAGCCAGGTACAGTCCCAGGTGTCTCTGCATTTGCTTTCCACTCCTTAGACCTGCTCAAGGGTCTATATTGTCTAGGAGAAGCCACAATATCCCTCGTGGAGCCTGCCACCATCTTAGCCAGAGCTTGTGCTTTATTTCTACCAATCATCTTTTTCAGGAGGCAATACTGTCAAAGTACAGGGCAAGCAATATGGACTTAGGAAGCAGTGAGTTTTCCCTGAAGAGGGGGCAAGAGTCTTTGAACCATTGGCTCGCTTGGGGCCCAGATCAGGTGCCTGTCTAAGCTCCCCTGTCTTGTCTGGTTCTTGTCTCCCCTGTTGCTGTAGTACTTGCAATTCCAATTGGCAGATATGGCAACACGACTGGTGGCTTCAAGGCTGATTATCCGTACAGCAGCGGTGGCTCTACAAGAAGAGCGGGAAGATGCAGTGGCGCTGTGCTCCATGGCCAAGCTCTTTGCTACAGAGGAATGTTTTGCTGTAAGTGATAAGCACTGTGGCCCACTTGGGATGATCAGGAAGCAGCCCCTGGGCCAGAAATGTTGAGAGACATAAGTCAGGTGTGAAATGTGGAACCCAGCTGGGTCACTGCAAGAGTTGCCATGGGGCTTATGGATATGAATTAATTTAGAAGGGCAGGGTGGGGGTGGCTCAGTGATTGAGCACCTGTGTAGCATGTGTAAGGCCCTGGGTTCTAGCTCCTAGCACCAAAAAAATTGGGGGGAAAATATCATTTAACCAGTTAATTAACTTGTGAGAGGCCTATATGGGATCTCTAGCTAGGTTTTTAGCCACACTTTATTATGGCACTGACATCTGGTTGTATTCCTTTGGGAGGTTCAGAGCAACCAATGCTTATAGCCCAAATTTAGCACTGTTATGTTTACATGGTCAGGGGCTAAACCATTTTCACACAGAGGTGGCATTAAAACTAGGTAGCACCTGAGTTTCATATAATTCACCCAGGGTGGTTGTGGCAATTTCTTACCAATAGGTGATAAATGAGAAAGACAAAGGTCTGAGTTTTCTCTTTAGTGGAAGCTGATAAATTCACTAGGTGAATTTTTCTTATTGCCTCTGACCATGTAGAATACAGAGCCCCTCTTTGGGGTCAGGTGGTTATCTGTGGGTTGTTCTTCTTTCTTCAGTTTCCAGCAACATGCAAGATCGGGACAAGGGTGGGGAGGAAAACCACTTTTACGCCTGTGGGACTGCATAACTCTGAAATCATAAAACTTCTTAGCTCCAACTGTGATTGAATGTGAGTTAATGGATAAAGATGCTTGTTAGTTTTGGGACACTAGATAAAATATGTAACAGACCTAAAGTCCCAAAGTAAACTACTCAACTCCTTGTTTGCCCGGAACTGATGTTCCAGACACCACAATCTATAGAACAAGCTGCAGATGTCTGCTGACCGTCAGTACGTGACAGTCGACCACTAACGTTTGTCCCTTTTCTTTAATTCTATATGTTAACCTCCCCCTCAACCCCCAAAAGAATAGCCTCGGACTCTGAGCCAGTTGCCTCTCTAAGCTACTTTGCTTTGGGAGTGCCGTCTGGCCAGATTAATAAAGGTCTGTTTTACTTTCCAACTTGTCCGATGTGTTCCTTCCCGGGTGTTCTTCACTGCAGTCAGCTCCTCGGAGCATTTGGCAAGGCCCTCGGTCTTACACTCCACAGTCTTCCCACAATCAGAGAGATGTTTTTTCTCCTCACAGATCTGTAACCAAGCTGTACAAATGCATGGAGGCTATGGCTACCTGAAAGATTATGCTGTTCAGCAGTTCATGCGGGACTCCAGGGTCCACCAAATTCTAGAAGGTAAAATTTGCCAGAGGTTATTCTCTTCCTTTTGGGACAGTTCCAGGATCGCTGCTTTTCTCATCTGTCTCTATGCTGGCTGGTCCTCTGGGTCCAGTCAGGCCCTGTCTATCTTTAGGCTTCCTCCTTCCTTCCTTTCTTTACCCCTGCTCAGGAAGTGCCCTATTTTAGCATTACAAAGAGCACTAGCCTGGGAGCAAGCAGATTCTGCTTTGTTTCCATGGGTAAGGCATCATATTACTCCACTTCTGCTCTTTCTCTTTGTGGATTTGAGAGAAAATCTAAACTGAGATAGTAAAGAGAAATCCTGTTGAAAACTATAGCAGTGGCTGTTCTTTACTGTTACCAAGGGCTTAGAACTCAAGGATCTAAGAAATTCTTTATAGTAACTTCTCAGACAAATATGAGCCAGTATGAGTACCAGCAGCTCTATAGATTAATTACAAGCTTCATAGTCTAGATGATCTCTGTCAATATTACTAGCAGATTTTTCGATATAATAAAATGTCAGTATATGAGTATTTCCTTGTAAAATGCATAAGTCTTTGGAGTCAGGCTCAGAATATGGCCATCTCCACTCTTCAGGCAGTCTTATTGGAAGCTGGTGTTGGTAGCTGGGGCTGTTACACTTTAGGACAAGCAGATAGGGAAGAGGCTTCTTTAAGTGACTTTTCAGTGAAGCAATGTGGGGCTACTTTAATGGGGACATAGGAGCCTTTGAGCATTGACCTCCCTGCCTCTTTCAAAGCATTCTTCTCAAACCTGAGCACACAGCAGAAGCCCCTAGAGGACTTGTGAAAACAGATTATTGGGCCCCACCTTCAGAGATTTTGTTCCAGTGTACCTAAGGGAACTGAAACTTGCATTTCTAACAAGTTTTTAAGTGAGCCTGCTGCTGCTTGTTTGGAGTAACCACATACTGAGCCCCACTCCTTTAGTGTTCTGTCTGTATCATGGGGTTCTAAAGCTTAGTCTGCTGCTTTCTACTGTCAGCTTTATCTCTAATATATATTTATTGAGCTTAATTCTGAGTGTTCATATTAACTTTACCAGGGTTTTGTGACTATGGGAAACTGTTTTCATTGTACCACTATCTTTTAATTTGGCTATATTAAGTGGGAAACATTTATCTTGAGTCATGGTATCATCTGCTAGTAGAAGGATTGGGGCACTGGTCACTTTGTTTCATTGTGAACTCTTAGCTAAATCTGGAATTTTAAATTCTGCAAAGGTTTTATGGTTTTCTTTGCATTATAGGCCACTGCTAAAAGTGAAGCAAACAGTTCATCCCTTGATACTTTCCTTTCAGGGAAAATATTTTCTTTTAAAGTTCAGTTTTCTGATTACCAAAGAAACTTATAAAATATGTGAAAAGTAAAAAATAAAAAATTACTCATGTTTCTACATCCAGAATTATTATTTTGATTACTTTGGTATATCTTCTTATTTCTTAAATTTGTGGGCTGGAAAATGAACCCAAGGCCTTGTACATCCATGCCAAGCAAATACTGTATCACTGACTACACTCCCAGCTCTGTACTTTATTACTTTTTTCTGTTTTTGTAGGCCTATAGTTTTTTTAGGTTAGTGTTATACTACTTTTAGTCTGCCTTTTTTAAATACAAGCATTTTTATCAGAAGACATTTTAAAAAAATAAATAGTATTTCTTATTCTGTCATTTCTTTCTATTTTAGAGGAAAGTTTGTGATAGTCCCATTCCCCCCAGAAACAAAAGCATCAATTCTAGTTTAAATCCATGACTTCTCTGCTGCTATTAAATCCTTCTTTTGCCCTCTTGCAGGTACCAATGAAGTGATGAGGATGCTGATCTCTCGACAACTGCTTCAGGAGTAGCACCCATGCTTAATATGTGGGCTCTTGGGTTCCAGATGGATCTTGGATTGGAGTGAAGGGCTGAGCTCTTCCAAGATAGGCGGCAGAGCTGTACTGTGTTTGTGCCAATATCAGTTCTCAGATTGTAACAAAGTTCTCAGTGTAACTGGAAGAGGTGTCCTGATTAGAAATGTCACAAGACATACCACCTTATTTTCCTAATGCTGGAAAAACAGCCAGTGACTATTCAGAACCAAAGTCTTGTCTTGGACCTTCATTGTCTTGATTTGTCTATTCACTGGATTCCTCTGGGGGCTTGGGTACTTCCACTGAGACTTTTCCCAGTTATAGAGCAAAGGCAAGGGGAAAGAGAATACCCACCTGTCTTGCTGTTCTCTGTACACAGCATCAGTATCTCTGGATTTCACACCTCTGGATATAGATCATAATAAAATGAGTATTTGGGAAAAGTCCTAAGCTGTGATTTAGGGTATAACTCTGCTTCTGGACTACACAAATATCAAGGGCTAAGATTATTTGGAAATTTTTGAATATTTGATGCTACCTTTTCTTTTTGAGAAGCTGATGGTCTAAGAATGGTAATCAAGGTTTCTGTAACCCTTCTTGAGAAGTACTTAAAGTATATTTTCTGAACTTGTTTCCTTTTTTATAGTTGCTTCTCTTTTTAAATATTTTTGATCACTACATTAATAAATGAAATCTACCCCTTTCTGTACTGTCTACATGTCTACTAAGGTTGGCTTTTTTTTTTTTTCTTTTGGTTTTTTGAGACAGTGTCTCACCCTGTAGTTCAGGCTGTTCTTGAACTCACTGTGTAGCCCAGGCTGGCCTCAAACTCAGGGCAATCCTCCATCCTCCTGCCTCAGCCTCCCAAGTGCTGGGATTACAGGTGTGTGCCACCATTCTTGGCCTAAAGTTGGCTTTTAAACTAAGCCTTTACAACTGTTTTTAAGATTTTTACTATATTTGATTAAACATTTAACTGGATTTTGGAATAACAATTAAAAATCTCTCCTAGGCAAATTTTTGTCTTTTAAAAAGTGTGCTCCTTAAGTTATTAATAGTTTTGCAAGCTAAGCATTGTTTATGATATATGAAAACAGATTTAAAGTAATATTCAAAAACAAGCACTTTTAGAAAACAGAATATTCCACTAGGCATGGTGGTACATGCTTGTAATCCTAGCTACTTAGGAGGCTATACAAGTTTTAGTCTGGGCAATTCAGTGAGACCCTGTCTCAAAATAAAAAGATCTGGGAGTGTAGTTCAGTGCTCCTAGGGTTCAATCCCCAGTACACCAAAGAGACAGAAAGACAGGGAGGGAGGGAGAGAAAATATCTATAAACAAATAGCTATCAAAAAAATACCAAAACTTTCTGAATGCATATTTTGGGTATGGAACTGTGTTGAACACTGCAGGGTGTGTACTGAAGTATACTACAAAGTTTAAAATAGGATCCTGTCAACCAAGGCTGCCTTTAATAGAGGAGCAAGGCATGAGTACATGGTAAGGAGACAGTAGCTTAAGATTGAGGGAAGTAAAAGGGATGAGGTTCATAGAGAAGTTAGGAATTCAAATTAAGCTTTCATGAAAATGTATACTATTTAAGAACCAAGAAATTCAGTTTCGGACAGCAAGGAGCCAGGGTCAGAAAATGTATAAGATTTATGTGGGAGCTAGTGATACTTTTGCTTATTGTAGTTTGGCATAGAAAAAAATTATAAATGGAATCTGGATGGAAATGATGAGAGCCAAGGATGAGGTTTTATTTGGTAAGCAGTGGACAGCCATGGAAAGTTTTTCCTGAGGAAGATGTGAGACTGATCTATTCATAAGAACAGTGTGGAGTGCATATGTGGGATGAGTATGAATGGGAAAGAAGATAAGACATACTCAGTCCAATAGGGTCTTGAAATAGTCAAGGTATGAAGCAATTTGAGCCCCTGCTTGGAAAGAGCCCAATGTCTGATTATCAAGCAGTACTTAGAATGGCCACTGTGAACTTGAAGACCTCTCACATGCTTTCTGGCACTCCAGTTCTGAAAAGCTCCTATTCTGACTCAAAGCAAAAACAGTGCAATGTTGACATCTTACTTTGTGATCCCCTTGTAAGACCAAAGAAATGACAATTATTAAACATTATTTCTCAGTTGAAGACATAGCTCAATGGTAGAGCATTTGCCTGGCATGTGAGAATCCCTCGGTGTGATATTCAGCACTGTGGGGGAAGGGACATTTCTCACTATCACCCTCAAATATATTCAGAGATTTCAGTTTCTCAACATCCTGGCAAGAGATTTCACACCTATAGCAAGTAAACATAGTGAACTTAAGATAATTTCTATCATTGTTCATTTGACTATATAATGAATAAAAGCAAAAAGCAACAAATGTAAGGAAACAAGAAAAACCTATGTGTAAGTAACATTAGGTGAAGGACATATGCTGATGACCAAATACAACTTAAATTTGACAGATCTTATGGATTAGAAAGGAAGGGAAGTAAGAAATAGATTCAATATGTGGTGGCAAGAACATAGACACACGTAGAGTGCACTGAGCAGGAGATATAATAAGATGACCTAAGCAGAAAGTCCAGGTTTTCCCTCCCCACCCCCACCCTGGTACTGGGGATTGAACCAGGGGAGGTTTCAGGAATCATCTGTTTCTCAGCATTGTTCCAGTAGATGCATGATCAGAGGCAAGACCTTTCAGAGCTAAAGGATCTGATGGGGTTATTGTACTGCCTCCCCACCTGTATAAACAATATCTAACTGTAAAAGGATCTTGTATGCAAGAAGCTGGATTTTATTCTGCAGTAACTGGGTTTCCACATGCAAAAAACTAAAATTGAACCTTTATACCATACACAAAAATCTAAATGGACAAAGCAGCTAAATTTAAGTAGATTAAAGAGTTAAATTAAGATCTGATGCTATAAAACTCCTGAAAGAAGGGAAAGATTTCATAACATTGGTCCTTGCAATGATTTCATAGGTATGACCTCAAAAGCACAGGTAGCAAAAGCAAAGACAAATGGGCCTACATCAAACTTATTAGCTTCTGTACAGCAAAGAAGACAGTGAGAAGTCAATCTACAAACTGGGAGAAGACATTTACATAACTCCTAAGGGAGCGATTTCTAAAATATATAAAGAACTCATTTGCAAGAAAATATGAGCCAAGAGAAGTGATAGGGCCTACCCGAAGGGATACAGGTAGGGAGGAAGTGCAAGCACCCATCAAGGGAGAGGGGGTAGAAGAGGGTGGTGCTAAGGAAGGAACTAAGGAAGAGTGATTCATACTGGGAGTAAAGGAGAAATTGGGGAAATGAGAAAATGACACAGTCCAAAGCCACCATAGGGACAACGGACGAACAAACAACAGGGCCCTTAGCCAGTTAGTCATTAAAGGTATTATTTTTGTTTCCTTCTAAGGCAGGCAGGGACTTATAAGCAGTTTTTGCTAAAAACAAAACAAAACAAACAAACTGATTCTTCACTTGGGCCTACAGATGTCTAGTAGGTAACTAAAAGCAGAACAAAGCTTGACCTTCATTTTGTATCTATCTCCTTTATTATCTTAAAACATGAGGTCACATTCTTGTTCAGCTCTGCATATAGGCATATTAAATCAGTTAGACTGTCTGTCTAAACACTGAGAAAACAAGGTTGATTAGCCCTTGAATTTACATAACCTATCTTATGTCCCTTCAAGACTGAGGACACCAAGAGATTTACAGCGACATTCACCTGCCACTGAGAACCCAGAGAGAAGTTTCTAATTATTGCTCTAAACCTAAGGTCGTCTTGGATTCCAGGTAGAGCCTTCACAAGACTGAGACTACCTAAGCAGAGACAATCATCTCATAGAGACAAAATTTCCCCCTAGAAACAAGGATTCAGTCTTGCAAAATCAGAACTGAGATAAGGGCCAACCTGACTGTAGCCCACCTCAGCTAATCCATAAAGGCTAGTTTCATTCTCTTGTGATTGGGCCAGTCTGACCCTCTTCATCATAACTGAATAGGGTGAAATCCTCTATTTTCTGTTTCTTTCTCTGCCTCACAAATTTGCCTGTGTCTTACACTAATGCATTCTGAAATTCTTTTTCTAGGATGACAAATTAAACACCTACTCCATAGGGCAAGTTGAAGTCTCCATCTCCTCTTTGTGGAGCCTTCTTTGAACCTAATCTGGTGATAGAAACAGTAGGAGAAGACGGGGTTTGGAGATACTATCCTAAATTTTCCACAGACCAAGAGAATGTTCATCTTAGATGGACATCTATGTGAACTGCAGAGTGGGAAGGTTGGCACATGGGTTTGACACTTAGGGAAGAGTAAGGCTCAACATGTCATGGCTTCTTCCACCCCACACTGAGTCATACTACCATGCCTTTACTTTGTGCTGAATGTTATTATTGCTATAAGAACTTCCACTCATTTGTCCTTGCTCCTGAATATAGTTGTGATTTTTTTTTTTTATTTGCTTGTTTAGTTTTTTGGATTCCATTTGTTTCCTATGTTGGGATTCCATCATGTTCCTCAGCTCCTTTCTAGATTTATTAATCATGTCTTGCACTATGGGCACAATCTCTGCTGTTATCTGAGAGGTTATTTCTGATTTCATTTTTTCCAGATCCTCTTTTGTTGCCAGTTCAGGGAGTCCAGGTGGTTGAGTATCAGAGTGTTCCATCTCATTTCCCTTTGGGGTTGCTGTAGGTGATCTGGAAGTCTGTTTTTGAGGCTTGTTTATGTGTCTTCTCATTTCAACAGTGGGGGGTTGCTGCTGGCACCTGAGTGGCTCACCTCCTCTGCACTGGGAGCAGTGGTATGGCAGCTCAGAATCCTCCTCCTCTGTGCTCAAATGTAAATACCTTTGACGTGTACTCACAATAGTTACAAAAATTAACCAGGTAATAGCTGCAGAAGCAGATTTAACAAATTTTAGAAATTGACATATCAGCCATATTCTGTGACTCTCATATTCTGTGATAGTCAATATGATGACTATCAATTTAGAAAAAAATACACTCAGAGATACACACCTATGTAAACAAACAATTCATACATCAAGACAAAAATAGTGAAAAATATCTGTAACTTATGACAATGTCACACATCTTCATTTATATAATAAGCTATGATGTCATAAGAAAAGTAAGTTTCAAGTTGCATATATTAGAAAATAAAGTCTGAGAATGAGTCAAATTGAGATGCTAGCAAAAGAAAAACATTATAAATTCAAGTAAATAAAAATAATTATCACAAAAGAAAGAACAAAACTATTAAAATAAAAATTGTAAAGGTATAGTTGAAAATGTTATCAATTTCTGACCCAAACTAGATTCTTTCTCTCCCAATTGTGGAACTACTAACAAAGCAGTTATTCTTTGGCTAAAAAATAAAGAGAAGTCAGTAGAAATAACTCACAGATCAGCTTTCCATTACAACAAAGGATGAACCTCCTTTTAAGAGTGAAGGAGAAAGGGAGGGTTTTCGTTAGTGGATAGAGGATTACTTATGACTTTCCTGGGAAGGGAGTTAGGTCCATCCTGGAGATAAAGAGTTGCCTTGCTTTAACTCTTTCAGTCAAACTCAGTCTGGGTCAGTAGGGGATGAAGACAGGGTGGCACTGGGGTGTGGAAATTTTTTTAAGGCATTTATGCAATGTGTGATTGACAACTATAGTGAATGCTTAAATTTTAAAAAAATTATTACAGCAAAACAATACATTGCCATAAATCCACCTCAAAATACCTCCCCTTGCTTTGGACACATTTAATCCATCATTCTTGCCATTTTCTGAAGCAGTTCTGGAAGTCCTTTTGTGTGAGTGTCTTTAGTTGTGAATTAAAAGAAAATGTTTACCTTTTATGGTCATTTTGACTTTAGTGAAGAGCCAGAATTTGCATCGTGCCAGAGCTGGTGAATAAGGTGGATGAGGACACACTGATGTTTTTTATGAGCCTGCCTTTCTGTTGGATGGCACTTGGCAGCAGCATTCACCAACTTTGTAAAATCACATCTCTTAAAGACACTCACAAACTCCACAAACTCCAGAACTGCTTCAGAAAGTTGCAAGAATGATGGGATAAATGTGTTCAAATTGAGGAGAACTATTTTGAGCTGAATTAATGGCAATGTGTCTTTTTCTGTAATAAAATTTTGAAATTTAAACACTGTAGTTTTCAATTACCCTTGTGTTACAATAGAATGGTAATGTGTCTGGAGGTGGAGAGCAGGTCCACAGAGTCTTTTATGGCTGGAACCAGTTCTGCCCCATTCTTTCCTGTGTCTAATTTCATTGCAGGAGTTGAGGTCCTCTGTGTCTCTGTGGCTGGCTACGTGGGCATCTTGTCTAAAATAGCAAAAAGGCTTGTCTTTCATGACTTGGGAGGATGTCTGCCTGTTAGCAAAAGGGACTAATGAGATGAACAATATTAAAATTAAAAATAGAAATTATGAATAGAAAATTAAATAGTGAATTATTAACAAAACATAAGTTCCTAAAATTGATGCAACAGTGAGAAAGAAGAAAATTGGCACAATGCGACCAGAAGGTGCAGGGCGAGGACCCTGGCGTGGCTCGGAGCCCCCGCTCAGTCCACGCGCTCCACACAACGCGACCAGCCAGTGCAAGGTGAGGACCCAGGCAGCGTAAAGCCCCTGCTCTGTCCTGGGCTCCACCCACCATGACCAGAAGGCTCAGGGTGAGGACCCCAAGCTGCCCCCACTCCATCCCCAAGCTCCGCACAATGTGACCACCTTAGTCGAGCAGGCACTTGCAGGGCCCTTTCCCCCTACCCTCACCCCGGCCTCCTGGCTCTGTTGCTACCTGGTTCCACAATACAGAGGCACACAGGGTCATAAAGGCCACTGTCCTGAGCTCCACAAGATAGAGCAGAAGTGAGCAACAGAAAGAGGGCCTCTCTCAAGCTCCTTGATGAAAACTGAAGTCCAGTGGACAAGTGAAGAGAATCTGCAATAAAGGCATACCAGACCACTATACTTGGTAAGTTGGAGAGATCATCACCTCCCATCAGAACCTGGACTATCTTCAGGGGAAGGACAACTGGAACCTGCAGTAGAACCTTGCAGAGTTCAACCCTGCAGGAGAACAGGGAGCTCAACTTGGGAACAGCAGCCAGAAATCTGCCTGAATCTCACAGGTCTGCTAATGGCTTGCTGAGACTCATTGACTTATATCTGCACACAGCTGCCCATGTTGTCTATTGTGACAGCAGAGACACACCCTGAAGGAGGCCCTTCATTTTTATTTATTGTTATTTGCCAAAAAAATTTTTCTCTTATTTTTAATTCTTAATTTTTATTTTTTTCTACTCCTTTTGAATTTTTATTTTTCTCTTCTTTTTTTCTTTTTCTTTCTCACTTGCTCTCTCACTGACCCACATTGTTCTTCATCTCCCTTTTTGATCCTTTCTGGGCCTAATTTGGATTTCTCCTTTATTTTTCATTTCTTCTCTTTGTACTTCTCTCAATTATCATTAGTTTTAAAGGAAAGTAAATACAGTATCTAGCCTCCCTATTGCTGTTAGGTGGTTCTGTTCATGTCTTTGTTCTTTCATTCTGCCTTTTCCTCTTGCCTTCAACTGTTTCTTAGAATTTGCAAGATCATCCTGTGTCTTCTGGCCATCACCTTTCCTGATCCTTCTACCTTTCACTCCTTCCCAATCCCTTCTAAGTCCCCAGCCTGAAGGGTAAAGTCGCTATACTGCAGAGTATATTCACTATAAAAATATGTTGGGTTGGTCCACAATTTTGATTTAATTCACACAGTTAAAAGTGATAAATCAATAATTTTCACAAATTGTCATTTTCTAAGCTGTGCTTGATGCTATGGTGTTGCTAATTGTATCATTTGGGTTAAGATGCTGTGATTGCATTCCTGGTATAATGAAAATGAGATACCTTCAGAGTCATTAGAGACTCAAAACCTAAAGACCAGCTATATCTGGAAGACACTTCTGAAAAGCAATCCTTTCACAAGGGTTCGAAACACAAGCAACAAAGATACTTACAATAAGCAATTTTGAAGTATCCACCCAGGAATTAAACCAAGGACAGTACCAAAAACAAAAATGAGAAGACATTTAAGCAAGGCACAAACTCAGGCTTCCACTTGACAAAAGGCAAATCCTGGGGGAAACGAGGTGGAAAAATATAATAATCAACCACGTGAACACCCTGTACCGATAGCACATGAAGTAACAAAACAGATGAATGAGGCTCTAGAAAAATTCAAAACAGAAATAATTTCCCAGATAACAGCAGAGATGGTGAGCAGAGTGAAAGACATGATTATAGGCTCTAGAACAGAAACAGATAAAAAAAAATAGAAGAGCTCAGAACCATGCTGGAAGCCATGAATGCCCAGCAGAAGAAAGAAATGGAATTCATGAAACAGAATCAAACAGATATCCTGGAGATTAAAAACTCCATTGAAAGCATTCACAGTAGATTAAGGGAATGTGAAGATAGAGTATCAGATATAGAAGACAGGATTGTGGTTAGTGACAATGAAAAAAGAGATTTCTTAAAAATAATAAGGGACCATGAGAAATCAAGCAGCTGCTAGATGATGCAAAGAAGAATAACATAAGGCTGATAGGAGCCCATAAAAAAACAGGAGAAAGTACAATTGACATAAAAAAAAAATGTTCACAGAAGTAAGAGTAGAAAACTTCCCAGACAGAAGCAGAGCATTGGACATACAGATAAGTGAGGCAAATAGAACTCCAACTAGCCATGATCAAAAAAAGTTTACACCTAGACATACAATAGTCAAGATCCCAGAAACCCAAGAGAACAACAAAATCCTACAAGCAGTTAGAGAAAAGAAACAAATCACCTACAAAGGAAAGCCCATCAGAATCATGGCAAACTTCTCAACACAAACGCTCAAGTCAAGGAGATCCTGGAGCGAAGTATTTCAAGCCCTAAAAGAAAATAATTTCCAACCTAGACTGTTGTATCCTGCAAAATTATCTTTCAAAATCAATGGGGAAATTAGATATTTCCATGACAAATAACACCTGAAAAATTTCATGAACACCAAACCAGCACTCCATACAATTCTAAACAATATCCTAGAAAAAGAAAAGAAAGGTCACAACTCCATGAGGCATAACAGAGGGAAGCCACCAAGCAAGGCTAGAAACTAAAGGGAAAGGGGGGAAAATAAAAAAATAAAAGAGCCAACAACAGTGAAACATCATGACAAGGACCAGTCAGTATCTATCAATTATAAGCATCAATGTTAATGGCCTCAATTCACCAATCAAAAGAAATAGACTGACAGAATGAATAAGAAGCAAAATCCAGCACACCCTAAAGAGGCCCTGAGTCGCGCAGCAGATGCCGAATCACCCCGCTGCAGACAGGCAGGTCTGCCCACACCCTACCGAGGTCCCCAGTCATGCGGAAAACACACCGAATCAGCCCGCTGCAGACAGGCAGCAACCTGATTCCACACTGCAAAGACGCAGAGGACACCAGACCACCAGACCAAGGTACTGAGTCCCACTGTTCCCAGCCCAGAGGTAGGAGCTTCTGAGCCATCGTCCCACTGCTCCTGGTCCAGAGGAAGGGGCTTCCTGGTCACCATCCCGCCTGCTGCTCCCAGCCCGGAGGAAAGGGCTTTTGGGCCACCTTCTGTCCTGCTGCTCCTGGCCCAGAGGGAGGGGCTTCTGAGCCACCATCCCACTGCTCCTGGTCCAGAGGAAGGAGTTTCCCAGCCACCATCCCTCTGGCTGCTCCCAGCCCACAGGAAAGGGCTTTTGGGTCACCATCCCTACCGCTGCTCCCGGCCCCTATCCCACCTCACCCAGCTCAGAGGAGGTAATCTGTGCAGGCGCTAACAGCCCCCCCGACCCCGTTGAAATGAAAAAACACATAAATAAGTCTCAAAACCAGACTTCCAGATCACCTACAGCAACCTCAAAGGGAAATGAGATGGAACACTCTGATACTCAGCCACCTGGACCCACTGAACTGGCAACAAAAGGGGATCTGGAAAAAATGAAATCAGAAATAATTTCTCAGATAACAGGAGAAATTGTGCCCCTAGTGCAAGACATGATTAATAAATCTAGAGAGCAGCTGAGGAACATGATGGAATCCCAACATAAGAAACAAATGGAATCCATAAAACAGATGCAAATAGATTTCCAGGAGGTGAAAAACTCCATTGAAAATCTACACAGCAGAATGAGCCAATGTGAGGACAGAGTTTCGGATATAGAAGATAAGATTGCAATTAGTGACCAGGAAAAGAAAAAATTGCTTCAAAATTATAAAGAAACATGAGAAATCAATCCAGCAGCTGCTAGATGATGCAAAAAAGAATAACATAAGACTGATCAGAGTCAATGAAGAAACAGGAGAGAGTGGAGATGACATAAAAAACCTCTTCACAGAAATAATGGCAGAAAACTTCCCAAGCAGGGGAAAAGAGCTTGACATACAGATAAGTGAGGCATATAGGACTCCAAATAGCCTTGATCAAAAAATATCTACACATAGGCATATCATTGTTAAGATTCCAGAAACACAACAGAAGAACAAAGTTCTCCAAGCAGTCAGAGAAAAGAAACAAATCACATACAAAGGAAAGCCCATCAGAATCACAGCAGACTTCTCAACACAAACCCTCAAGGCAAGAAGAGCTTGGAATGACGTATTCCAAGCCCTAAAAGAAGACAGCCTCCAACCCAGATAGATGTACCCTGCAAAACTATCTTTCAAAATGGATGGAGAAATAAGATACTTTCATGACAAAGAGCACCTTAGGAACTTCATGAATACCAAACCAGCACTCAAAAGAATTTTACACAGTATCCTAGGAACAGACATTGAGGATCACAACCCCAGGAAGCGAAGCAGAATGAACCCATCTGGCATGATAAGAAATTAAATGGAAAAGGGGAGAACCCAACAAAAAGAAAAAGTCATGGCAATGACAAGTCAATATGTTTCAGTTATAACCATCAATGTTAATGGTCTCAATTCAAAAATCAAAAGAAATAGACTGGCAGAATGGGTCAAGAAGCAAAATCCAACAATATGCTGCATACAAGAAAGACACTTAATTCAAAAGGAAACTCATAGACTGAAAGTTAAAGGGTGGAAAACAATACTCCATGCAACAGGAACCCGAAAAAAAGCAGGAGTAGCTATCCCCTTTGCAGATCAAGTAGATTTCAAACCAACACTGATTAAGAGAGATGAAGAAGGACACCATATCCTTGTAAAGGGAACAATCCAAGAGGAAGAGATGACAATCATAAATATCTATGCACCAAACACTAGTGCACCCAACTATATAAAACAAATACTAACAGACATGAAAAGTCATATATGCACTAATACAATTGTAGTGGGGGTCCTCAACACCCCACTGTCACAAATAGATAGATCAAGTAGACTAAAAATAAGTAATGAAATACTAGAACTCAATTGAACTCTTGAACAAATGAACTTAACAGATGTTTACAGAGTCTTCCACCCCACAAAATCAGAATACACATTCTTCTCAGCTGCACATGGGTCATTCTCCAAAATAGACCACATACTCACACATAGAACATGTTTAAGTAAGTGCAAAGGAATTGAAGTTATCCCCTGTATATTATCAGACCATAGTGTGATGAAATTGGAGATCCATAGCAAAAGAAACTCAAAAAATTTCATAAACATATGGAAATTGAACAACACACACACACACACACACACACTTCTGAATAACCAATGGATCATAGAGGAAATTAAAGAAGAAATCAGACAGTTCCTTCAATTAAATGACAATGACAATACAACATATCAGAATCTATGGGACACAATGAAAGCAGTCTTAAGAGGGAAATTCATAGCAGTGAATACGCATATTAGGAAAACAGAACGAGCCCAATTAAACAACCTGATGCTGAACCTCAAGCTTCTAGAAAAAGAAGAGCAGGACAACCCCAAAGCTCATACAAGGGAGGAAATTATAAAGATCAGAGGAGAAATCAATGCAATGGAGACTAAGAGAATGATACAAAAAATCAATGAAGCCAAGAGTTGGTTCTTGGAAAGAATCAACAAAATTGACAAACCTTTAGCCAACTTTATCAGAAAAAGGAAAGAAAAGGCCCAAATCCATGCAATTAGGAATGAAAAGGTTGAAATTACAACAGACCCAGCAGAAATCCAGAGGATCATCAATACCTAATTCCAGAACCTATACGCCAATAAGATGGACAATACAGAAGAAATGGACAGATTCCTAGATACATATGAATTACCAAAGTTGAATGAAGAAGACCTAAAAATTCTGAACAACCCAATATCAACCAATGAAATTGAAAATGTAATTAAAAACTTATCAACTAAGAAAAGCCTGGGCCCTGATGGCTTCACTGCTGAATTCTACAAGACATTTAGAGAGGAACTGCTGCCATTACTGTTTAAACTCTTCAGTGAAATTGAAAAGGAAGCAATACTCCCAAATTCATTCCTGGAAGCAAGCATCACCTTGATCCCCAAAGCAGAGAAAGACCCAACTGAAAAGGAGAACTATAGGCCAATCTCACTAATGAACATAGGTGTAAAAATCCTTAATAAGATAATGGCAAACAGAATGCAGAAGATTATCAAGAAGATCATACACCCTGATCAAGTGGCATTCATCCCAGGGATTCAGGGATGGTTCAATACATGAAAATCAATTAATGTAGTATACTATATCAATACAGCCAAGGACAAAAACCATATGATTATCTCCATAGATACAGAAAAAGCATTTGAGAAAATCCAACATGCATTTATGATAAAAACCGTACAAAAAATTGGAATAGATGGTCTCTACCTCAAACTGATAGAAACCATCTGTGAAAAACCAACAGCCAATATCATACTACATTGTCAAAAACTGAAATCCTTCACACAAAATCAGGAACAAGACAAGGATGTCCACTATCACCACTCTTGTTCAATATAGTTCTGGAAGCATTAGCCACGGCAATTAGACAAGAGAAAGAAATAAAAGGAATAAAGATAGGAAATGAAGAAGTCAAATTGTCATTATTTGCAGATGACATGATACTCTATATAGAAGACCCCAAGAACTCCACCAAAAGTCTTCTAGACTTAATAACCAAATTCAGTCAAGTAGCTGGTTCCAAGGTCAACACACAAAAATCAATAGCTTTCCTCTACACGAATGACAGACTCACTGAGAGAGAAATAGGGCAAATAATTCCTTTCACAATAGCATCTAAAAAACTGAAATACCTAGGAATCATCCTAACAAAAGAAATCAAAGACCTCTTCTCTGAAAACTATAGCACTCTGAAAAGAGAGATTGAAGATGATATCAGAAAATGGACAGACATCCCCTGCTCCTGGGTAGGAAGGATTAATATAGTGAAAATGGCCATACTTCCAAAACTGCTATATAGATTCAATGCAATTCCAATTGAGATCCCAGCAGCATACTTCATGGACCTTGAGAAAACAATCCAAAAATTCATTTGGAACAAGAAGAGACCCAGAATAGCAAAAGCAATTCTAGGTAACAGAGACATGGCAGGGGGTATCACAATCCCCAACCTGCAACTCTACTACAAAGCTACTGTGATAAAAACAGTATGGTACTGGCAAAGAAACAGACTTGAGGACCAGTGGAACAGATTAGAAGATGCAGAAACAACACCAGACACACTCAGCCATCTCATCTTCAACAAAGGAGCCAAACACCCTCACTGGAGGAAAGATAGCCTCTTTAATAAATGGTGCTGGAAAAATTGGGCTTCAACTTGCCAAAGATTAAAACTAGACCTCTATCTCTCACTATACACTAAACTAAAATCAAAATGGATTAAAGATCTAAATATTAAAATAGAAACTCTGAACCAGTTGGAACAGAGGTTAGGTAGAACCCTTGAAGACATCAGTGTAGGAAAAGATTTTATGAACAAAACCTCAGTTACCCATGAACTAGCACAAACAATCAACAAGTGGGATCTCTTCTTATTAAAAGGCTTCTGCACAGGAAGAGAAACCACCAGCAGTGTGAAGAGACAACCCACAATGTGGGAAAAAATCTTCACCTGCTCTTCCTCAGACAAGGTCTACTATCTTGAATCTATAAAGAACTTAAAAAGATCAGACCTCCCAAATTTAAAGACCCAATCCAAAAATGGGCATCTGAAATGAAGAGACATTTCTCAGACAAAGAAGTAGAAATAGCAAATAAATACATGAAAAAATGTCCAACATCACTGGTCATTTGAGAGATGCAAATGAAAACAACACTGAGATTCCACTTCACTCCAGAAAGAATGGCTGCTATCATGAAATCAACCAATAATAAATGCTGGCGGGGCTGTGGGGAAAGAGGAACCCTGCTCCACTGCTGGTGGGAGTGTAGACTGGTACAAGCACTGTGGAAATCAGTATGGAGATACCTCAAAGAACTAGGACTGGAAGTCCCATTTGACTCCGCTATTCCACTGCTGGGGATCTTCCTCAAAGAATTAAAAGAATCATAGCACAGTGATGTATGTGCACCCATGTTCATAGCAGCACAGTTTGTAACAGCTAAAACTTGGAAACAGCCCAAATGCCCATCAACTGGAGACTATATAAAGAAAATGTGGTTTTTTAATAAAATGGAGTACTACTCAGCCATAAAAAATGAGAAATTAGAGACATTTATAGCTAAGTGGATGCACATTGAGGTGATACTCTTAAGTGAAATAAATAGGACACACATGTATAAATACTGAATAGTTTCTCTGGTGTGAGAAACTGAAAGTGTAAATAAGGACTAAATGTATTATAGGTAATGTGAAATAGGAAGAAAAGGGGCAAAGGGGAAGGAAGTGGGAGGGCTAGGGGAAAGGATAGAAGGGAATGGGATTAATATGAGAAAATGGAAAAATAGGAACAAAATCTTTGTAAATAGGGAGGACTGGAGGGGTTGAAGGGAGGTCTGGGCAAGGGTGAAAAATAAGAACCAAGAGAGACTATGTAAAGATGCAAATTTCCAATGATGAATGTCATTATATTGTTTACCTAAAATGTACCAATGATTAGAATGAATAATCGATAATGTAAAATAGGAAGAAAAGGTCCAACGGGGTAGGGGAAGTCTGAGGGGCAGGGAAAAGGAAAGAAGGGAAAGGAAAAAATGCTGAGAAATGGAAAAAATGGAAATAAAGTCTTTGTAAATAGGGAAAGGTGGAGGGCGTGAAGGGAGGGCTAGGAATGGGGGAAAAATAAGAGCCAAGTATTATGTAAAGTATTATGTATTATGTATGTATTATATATTATTATATTAAGTATTATATAAAGTATTATGTAAAGTATTATGTAAAGTATGTAAAGTATTATGTAAAGAGCCATGTATTATGTAAAGGTACAATTCCCAATGAGAAATGTAATTGTGTTGTATACCTACAATGTACCAATAAAAGAATTTAATACAAAAAAAAAGGAGCAAAATCCAACAATATGCTACATACAAGAAACACACCTAACTCAAAAAGAAATTCATAGACTGAAAGTAAAAGGATCGAAAACAGTTCTGCATGGGACAGGAACCTGGAAAAAAGCAAGGGTTCAATCTTATTTGCAGACAAAGTAGATTTCATACCAAAACTAATTAAGAGAGACAAAGATGGTCACTACATCCTTGTGAAGGGAACAATTCAAGAGGAAGAGATGACAGTCATAAATATATATGCACCAAATACAAATGCCCCCAACTATACAAAACAACTATTAATGGACATGAAAAATCAAATAAGCACTAATACATTTGTAGTGGGGGATCTCAATACCCCACTATCACAAATAGACAGATCATCTAGACAAAAAGTCAACAACCAAATTCTAGAACTGAACCAAGCTATTGAACAAATGGACTTAATAGATTTTTACAGAGTGTTCCACCCCACATAATCAGAATACACATTCTTTTCAGCTGCACACAGGTCATTCTCCAAAATAGACCACATCCTAGCTCATAAGACATGTTTAAGTAAATATAAAAGAACTGAAGTTACCCCCTGTATATTATCAGACTATAGTGCAATAAAATTGGAGATCAATAGCATAAGAAACTGCAAAACTCCCAGAAACACCTTGAAATTGAATAACACCCTCCTGAACAACCAATGGGTCACAGAGAAAATTAAAGAAGAAATTAGACAGTTTCTACAGGTAAATAACAATGCCAGTAAAATATACAGGAATCTATGGGACACAATGAAAGTAGTTCTGCTTGGGAAATTCACAGCAGTGAATGCCCATATTAGGAAAGCAGAGAGAACCCAAATAAATAACGGAATGCAGAACCTCAAGCTCCTAGAAAAAGAAGAGCATAACAAACCCAAAGCTTGTGCAAGAGAGGAAATTATAAAGATCAGAGCAGAAATCAATGCAATGGAGACTAAGAGAACAATACAAAAAAATCAATGAATCAAAGAGTTGGTATTTTGAAAGAATAAATAAAATCAATAAACATTTAGCCAATCTTATCAAAAGAAGGAAAGAAAAATCTCAAATCCATGCAATTAAGAATGAAATAGGTGAAGTCACAACAGATCCAGCAGAAATCCAGAGGATCATCAACACCTACTTCAAGGACCTGTACTCTAATAAAATGGAAAACACAAAAGAAAAGGACAGATTCCTAGACACATACAAATTGCCAAAGTTAAATGAAGAAGATATAGAAATTCTAAACAGCCCAATTACAATGAATGAAATTGAAAATGTAGTTAAAAATTTACCAACAAAGAAAAGCCCATGTCCTGATGGATGGCTTCACTGCTGAATTCTACAAGACATTTAAAGAAGAACTATTGCTATTACTCTTTAAACTCATCAATGAAATTGAATGGGAAGCAATACTTTCAAATTCATTCCTGGAAGCAAGTGTTACTTTGATTCCAAAACCAGGGAAAGACCCAACCCAAAAAGAGAACTACAGACCAATCTCCCTAATGAACATAGGCAAAAATCCTCAACAAGATACTGGCAAACAGAACACAGAGGGTCATCAAGAAGATCATACACTCTGACTAAGTTGGATTTATCCCAGGCATGCAGGGATGGCTCAACATTCATAAATCAATAAATGTAATACACTATATTAACAGAGTCAAGGACAAAAACCATATGATCATCTCAATAGATGCAGAAAAGGCATTCAACAAAATCCAATACCCGTTCATGATAAAAACCCTACAGAAAATTGGAATAGAAGGTCTTTATCTCAACCTGATTAAAGCTATCTATGAAAACCCAACAGCCAACATCATACTAAATGGTCAAAAATTGAAAACTTTCATGCTAAAATCAGGAACAAGACAAGTATGCCCACTATCACCACTCCTGTTCGATACAGTTTTGGAAACATTAGCCACAGCAATTAGACAAGAGAAAGAAATAAAAGGAATAAAGATATGAAAGGCAGAAGTTAAACTGTCATTATTTGCAGATGATATGATAATTTACATAGAAGACCCAAAAAATTCTGCCAACTTCTAGACTTAATTGACAGATTCAGTACAGTAGCTGGATAAGGGCAACACTCAAAAACAATAGCCTTCTTGTGCACAAATAATAGACTCACTGAGGGAGAAATTAGAGATACAATTCCTTTTTCAAAAGTATCCAAAAAAATGAAATATCTAGGAATCAATCTAATAAAGGAAGCAAACAACCTCTATAAAGAAAACTACAGCACTCTGAAAAAAAGAGATCAAAGGGGATATAAGAAAATGGAAAGACATCCCTTGTTCCTGAGTAGGAAGAACCAGTATAGTGAAAATGGCCATACTTCCAAAACTATTATATAGATTTAATGCAATGCCAATTGAAATTCTAACAATATATTTCACAGAACTAGAGAAAACAATCCAAAAATTCATTTGGAACCAGAAGAGCCCTGAAATAGCAAAAGCAATTTCTAGGCAACGGAGACCTGGCAGGGAGTATCACAATCCCCAAGTTGAAACTATACTACAAAGCTACTGTGATAAAAACAGCATGGTTACTGGCAAAGAAACAGACCCAGTGATCAGTGGAATAGATTAGAAGGTGCAGAAACAACTTCAGACATACTCAGCCATCTCATCTTTTACAAAGGAGCCAACTACCCTTATTGCAAGAAAGATAGCCTATTTAATAAATGGTGTTGGAAAAACTGGATTTCAACCTACCAAAGATTAAAACTAGTCCCATCTCTATCACCATGCACTAAACTAAGATCAAAGTGGATTAAAGATCTAAATATTAAATCAGAAACACTAATCTTGCTGGAAGATAAGTTAGGCAGAACTCTTGACATTGGCATAGGAAAAGACTTTATGAACAAAACCTCAGTAGCACGGGAACTAGCACAAAGAATCAACAAACTGGTATCTTATCTTATTAAAAAGCTTCTGCACTGTAAGAGAAACCACCAACAGAGCTAAGAGACCACCTACAATGTGGGAAAAAAATTTTAGCAGCTGTACCTCAGAGAAAGGACTACTATCTAGAATATATAAAGAACTGAAAAAAATCAGATCCCCCAAATTCAAAGACGCAATTCAAAAATGGGCATCTGAAACGATCAGGCATTTCTCAGACAAAGAAATAGAAATAGCAAATAAACATATGAAAAAATGTTCAATATCACCAGTCATTCAAGAGATGCAGATGAAAACAATGCTGATATTCCACCTCACCTCACAAAGAATGGCTGCTATCAAGAAATCAACCAATAACAAATGCTGGCAGGGCTGTGGAGAGAAAGGAACCCTTCTCCATTGTTGGTGGGGGTGCAGACTGGTGCAACCACTGTGGAAATCAGTATGGAGATACCTCAAAGAACTAGGGCTAGAGGTCCCATTTGACCCAGCTATTCCCCTGCTGGGTATTTTCCCCAAAGAATTAAAAGAATCATACCACAGCAATATATGTGCACCCATTTTTATAGCAGCATAGTTTGTAATAGCTAAAACTTGGAAACGGACCAAGTACCCATCAACTAGAAACTGGATAAAGATGTGGTTTTTTTAAATAAAATGGAGAACTAGTCAGCCATAAAGAACGAGAAACTAGAGACATTTATAGCTAAATTGGATGCATGTTGAGTACATACTCTTACGTGAAATAAATAGGACACACATGTGTAAATACTGAATAGTTTCTCTAGTGTGAGAAACTGAAAGTGTAAGTAATTAAAAGGATTACAACAAGTAATTGATAATTTGAAATAGGAAGAAAAATTCCAAAGGGGTAGGGAAAGATGGAGGGGAAGGGGAAAGGAATGAAGGGAAGGAAAAATTATGAGAAAAGGAGAAACGAAGTCTATGTAAATAGGGACGAGTGAAGGGGAGAAGGGCGCATAGGTAATGGGGAAAAAATAAGAACGAAGATTCATCATGTACAGGTACAAGCACCCAATGATAAATGTAAACGAATTGTATACCTAAAATGTACCAATAAAAGAATTTATGCAAAAAAAAGAAAGGAAAAAATTGAATAACATGAAAGACAAGGAAGTTGACCCCCCAAAAAGTTACTTGACATTAAAAAAAAACCACAATTTTTTTTTCAGACTGTCACAATGAAAATACAGTGGACCCTTGACTTACAAATTCGATCAGTTCCTGAGGGCTTGTTTTAACTGAAGTTGGTTGTAAGTCAATACAGCTAAGAACTAGATGTTTACACGCTATTCAAAACAAGAGGCAGATAAACCTCACATTAACCTAATTAACTCAAGTTGTTCGTATGTCAGGCTGGTCATAACTTGAGGGTCCACTGTAATATAAATACTGTTTTTCCCCCAAAATAAGACTATACCAGAAAATAGGCCCTAGCATGATTTTCAGGATACTTGTAATGTAAGCTGTTACCTGAAAATATGCTGCAGTTAGTATCATCAGCCAGATGCATGACTTTAGTACATCCATTGCAACATATGATGGATATATTGAATTATAAAATAGTGCTAATATATAATTACGTATAAGTAAATAATATTATTGACATTAATACATAAAATAAATAATAAGTATTTGTAAACACCCAAGCAGCAGCCTTTGGAGAGAGGTAAAGGCCTATGTAAACAGAGGAACTTGAGACTTACTGTTGAGTGACCAATCATAGCACAGACACAACACACAAATAACCTCCACACTTGATAACAAATGGATGTGGTTGGGTCTAATATGAGTCTTCATAATTCAATACATCATGTGCTATAACAGACATACTTAATACACTCCTGTGAAATAAACATTTTCTGATTTTTGGTGCCTGCAATTTTTGGTTGCTTTTGTGTGGACCATCGTTCTTAACATCATTTTTGTTGCCACTCCTGTCTCATAAGTCTTTAATTAATACTTGATTTAATGGAAACATTGTGAAGACTATCTGCCAGAGATCATGACTTGGGTGAAGAATTCATGGGATAAAATCACTGACAGTTGTGTTGTCTGTGCACTGTGAACAGCCTAGATCGACAAAAAGTGCTCATTTAAGGAGAGTTCTATTGCTGGACATGAGATATTGGGACCAATGGTTCTGTAAGAAATGGAGTCACAAGTCTTCAGGCCATAATTTGGGGTTTGGAGAGTTATGATGATGTTCCCAAAGAGGAATACATGATTCTATATGAATAAATGTAGATTTTTTTGTACATGAATGAATAAATATAGATTGCTGTGCATGAAAAAAAAGACATCCCCTGAAAATAAGCCTTATTGCATCTTTTGGTGCAAAACTAAATATAATTTAGTTTATTTTGGGAGAAATATGATACTGGTCTTATTTTGGGGGAATATAGTACTACAATTAGGGGCTATCAAGCTGCTCCCCTCTATTCATCTAAACCTGGCCAATGCCTCAGAGCCACCCTCCTTAACTCTTGTTGCAAGACTTTCTACAGAGGCAGTGATAAGAAAATCAAAGACCCTCCAAGCCTTTCCTGGAAAATTCCAACATTGCAAACTAGGACATATGCGCACCAAACCTCCCAGCATGACCTGCAGTAACCTTTCTTCATGTGAAGCTCACTGAAGGCTCACGCATTTGGACTGCATCTTGTACATCCAATTATAATAGAGTGAATTATGGGAAGGGACATTCACAGCAGACACAGCTGACATGATTCAGGACCCTGTCAATCATACTGGCAACCTTGGTGTGGAAGACCCCAGTGGGAGGTGCCCCAGAACCGGCACAACATTTTAAACCCCTAAATCCTATGTTCCCAGCACTCACGCCATTTCCTTTCTCAAGCACAACCCCATTCATTCTGAGCATACTATACTATTGCCTTAACAAACCTTGCTGCTTTTTTTTTTAACCATTGTGTGCCACATTCAGTCCTTTGTTCATTGTGCACAAGAAGCTAGAAACCTGTCTGGGATCCAAACATCTATGGTAACAAAAAGACAAAGCTACTCCCTTCATTTTATGTAGCTAATACAATATTGATATCAAAACAAAGTGAGCTCAGTAAACTTAAATTGAAAATGAGCTACATAAAATTGAGCCAGCAATGGGGACCTGCATGGCTAAGATGAAAATCCCGTGCTAAAAACAGATAAAAACTTGTTCTACTTTGCCTCAAATGTGGTAAGAGATTTTTGACTATATTTTACCAGTAGTCCACATTTTTTGCCCTGAGGAAATAAAACTATTTCTCTACTTCCTTTAAAATACTTATCTTACTGTTATTGGATTTTGGGGGTACTTGCCTCTTGATTTCCAGGTTCTTCTTTCTTGAACAAAGAATTGAACAAGACAAGCAAAAATGCTTGCAAAGTTTGTTTGAAAAGTGAAGATGAAGGGTAAGGGACAAACTGGCTCTGCAGAGTGAACTTGGAAGCGAAAGAGAGGAAAAATAAAAGCAAAAATAAAAGTACACCCTTGAGGACACAGGATGGGCTACTGTGATGAAAAGCAATGTTAGCACAATTTCAGTGGCATCCTGTCTCTTTATTTAGTCCACACATTGTGGGAACCTATGAGAATTCCATATACAAGGCTTTGGGAATTATTTGGCATGTGTGTCCTGTAATCTGGTCATGCTTCCTTCCCCAACCAGCTTTGCCACACCATACATTCCTGTTGCACTAACAGAGAGGTTTGTTTTGTTTTGCTTTGTTTTTTCGGTTCCAGGGATCGAACTCAGGTCCTTGTGCTTGCGAGGCAGGAGGTGGAACCACCGAGCTGAATCCCCAGCCCTAACAGCAGTGTTTTGTTGAAGGTAACAAGAAGAGACCATGAGGCCTGTTCTCACCATCTAGCATGTTAAACTAGTTCTGAGGTGGGATCATGTAGGCAATTGAAAAACTCTCAGTTTTTAGGCAAAGGGTACAACAGTTTAGGCAATCTCTGGAATATAAGAAATACAGGGCATTGAAGAAAAGTAGATCCCATTTGGATGGTCTCTGTCTCTTGTTCTTTCTACCTATGCTGTTAGAGTCAGATCACTCCTCTGTGGGCTTAGGAACCTCATCAGGCATCCAAGATACTGTGTGCACTGAGAAGGTGATCACTCCTTGGCAGGCTGCCTTCGGCAAGTGACAAGGAAAAAGAATCAAACCAGTGGAGTAGCATTGGTGCGGGCCCTTACCAGTGGTGTCAGGAGGCCATTGTTAATCAGATCTCTTATCTTTTTTTTTTGATACCGGGGATCAAACTCAGGACCTTATGCTTGTGAGGCAGGCGCCAGAACCACTGAGCTAAATCCCTGGCCCCAGATCTCTTAATTGTATGCAGCTGAAATTTTGAACATGTCTATGGACAGCAGACATGTCTATGGCCCTACCCCACTTGAGATGATGTTTGAAACTTTTGATATTAAAGATTGAACATAGTGCCTTCACATTAAGCCCTTTTTATTTTTTTATTTTGAGACAATATCTCACTAAGTCAATCCTCCTGCCTCAGCCTCACAGAGTGTGAGGATTACAGGTATATGCCTTCTTGCCCTATGGCCTTTGAAACATTTTGAAAATCTCTACAGGCCTTTTGGACAATTATTCCCCTTTTCTAAAGGGCGCAGAAGCTGAGAGTACACCTTCCTTAATTGCTTTTCTCATTACTGAGACAAAATACCTGACTCCCACAAGTTAAGGGAGGAAAGGTTTATTTCAGCTCAGTTTGTAGAGGTTTCAGTCCGTGATCAGCTGGCTCCAAGGCAGGGTAGCATCACAGAGGGATAGCACTGAGGAGAAACAGTTCATATTAGAGCAGGCAGAAAAAAGCAGCAAGTAGCAAGTAGTAGCAGGAAGCCTCCCTTTCCCTTTTATTCCATCCAGGCTATAAGCCTTTGGAGGTACCACCCACACTCAGGGTGGGCCTTTCCATTAACTACACCCAGAACTATGCTAACCAATCAGTGGACTAATTTAGTTATCACACCCTGAATTTATATTCAACATCCTTAACCTAGCCACCTCTGACAAGCACATGAGGCTTTGGGGGAACATCTAGATAAAGCTATAACAGCACCCAAACTCTTCAGCCAGTACCAGCCATAATTCTTGACTCCAAAGTGATATAATTTCTGACTCCTGGGTGATTTTCATTTTCTTTCTTTCTTTTCTTTTCTTTTTTTCTTCTTCAGTGCTGGGGCTCAGACTGAGGGGCTCCCTCACACTGAGCAAGTGCTTTACCACTGAGCCACACCCCAGCACACCCTCCCTTGTGGTTTAAACCTGTAAATACAGCTGCCATTTTGTAAAACTTCAGAGCACATTTACAAGACTGCTTGAATCTGTTTCCCCATTGTACACCTAATGAATGCCCAATAAATGTAATTTTGTTTCTTCTTTATGAGCTGAGGTTTTTTTGTACCGGGGATTGAACTCAGGACCTTGTGCTTTCCAGGAAGGTTCGGCACCACTGAGCTAAATCCCTGGCCCTGATGAGTTGGTTTTATTTTCAGTCCACACAGGGGTCCAGATGGTACCTGTGTGCACAGGCACAGTTGTCCCTCTGGAACACTGAGTCTCGGCAGCAGGACTCACTGTGCCTAGATGCTGCCTTTTTTCCCCCAACACCATCCTCCCTGCTGCAGCCAGGCCCATCTGCCATTTATCCTTGGTGGCATCAATGGCCACAAGAAGCTGCCATCCCATTTTCTCCTTCTAATTCAGCAAAACACCTTTAAAGAACTTTCCATCCTCTTTATCTAAATTTTCTCTTTCTGTTCTCTCTGGAACCAACCTCATTCAGGGTTTTACCCTCACCACTCAATTGAACTTCCTTTATTAATGAACCTGTGTACCTAAATTCAAAGTCAGTTCTTAGTATTCCCTTTTTTGGACTCTTAAATAATTTGACAGAGTTGATTCCAATTTTCTCAGCATTTTCCTTTCACTGGTCTTCTACGACACTATCCTTACAGCTTAAGTCTTACATATCCCATTATTTTGGGAGGATGAGGCAGAAGGATCACAAGTTTGAGCCTAGTCTGGACAACTAAGTGAGGCTATCTTGAAATAAAAAATTAAAAAAACTGGCGATGTAACTCAGTGTTCAATCTATACTACTACTATAGAAAAAGAGTTTTACATATTTATTCTCCTACTTTTGTTTCTGTTTCATTGGCTGGTTTTTCCTCATCTCCCTAGTCCCCCAGGGCTCAGTCCTCAGACCTAGGTTCTGGGGCATCTTCACTGATCTCTATGGCAATCATTAATCTGGTCTTAATGCCTTTCACAATGCCAGTTATACTCTTGTGACTTACAGCCAGCCTCCCCTCAACCACAGTCCATGGTACACTCTACTTGAATGTCCAATAGGCATATTCAATCCACATAAGTGAATAATTCCTGCTGCCATATCTATTCAACCAACTCCATCTGTTATGGCTTGCATCTAGATGTCCCCTAAAGCCTCATGTGGTCATAGGTGGGGAGTATTGAAAGTGGCTGGATTAGAATGTGTGATGCTAGGATTAAGAGTGTGATGCTGGGATTAAGGGTGCCCTGCCCTGGGTGTAGGTGGCACCACACTAAAGGTGGGTAGCCAGATGGATTATAAAAGGAAAGAAAGAAACTGCCTTGCTACTTCACTACGTTGCTGCCTTCTCCCTGCCCTGCTTTGCCATGGAGTGTGTCTCCTCTTCGATCCCCCTCTGCCATGCTACCCTGACTTGGAGACACCTGACAAACTGAGCCAAAATAAACCTTTCCTCCTTTTTCTTTGGATGTTAAGTATTTTGTCCCAGCAATGAGAAAAGTAACTAAGATTTTGATACCAATAGTGGGGTCGTTGCTGTGACATTATCTGGCCTCAGGAACCTTTGGAACTGGCTGGTGGAAAGAGTTTGGAAAGGTTTGGAGATGTTGGCTTAAGAAGCAGCCTTGCAATGCTTTAAACTATACTTGATGGAAGATTCTGTTCAGAGCTCAGAAGGCCAAAATGGTGATTGAAAAAGCAGCTGGTAAAGACCAGGATCAAGAGGTTTCATTTAGGAACAAGAACTGCATTGGGTGTTGGACTCCAGATAACGTGTGTTTTCCTTTGGCAGAATATTTGTCTGCATTTTACTTATGTCCAGAGACTTTGTCTGAGACTGAGATTAAAGACTAACTAATCTGGTGGAAGAAATTTCAAGGCAGTCTAATGTTGAGGTGGTGTCATGGCTACTGTTGGGAGCTTTCAGTCAGATCTATGCTGAGAATCAAGAGCAAAGAGCCCAGCAGAATGATTTTAAACATATTGAGTTTGGTCAAAAAGGAAGCTCTAGTAAAGCTGTAGACTGCAAAGATGGAGCAGAGGAGAACTTGGTTGCTAAGAAAGAAGAGGACAATAGAACAGATGGCCTGAAGACATCACAAGAACAAGCCTGGAGAATTTGTTCCCCAGGATTGAGTTCATAGTACTCACCAATGCAGGCACTTGACCCCTGGCTACTGCTCCAGATGGCAGCAGACCCTGGAATCATCCACATGATACTGGCTTTAGATGCATGCAGAATGCAAGAGTTGTGAGGTCATGAAGGCTTCCACCCAGATTTTAGAAGAAGGCCTAGAAGGCCAGGCAATGTGCTCCTGAGAGAACAGTGAGTGAAGCTGTGAGTGTGAAGTCAAAGGTGCAGTGGAGACCCCAGAAGGTTAGAGAAGACAGGAACATGAATCATTTGAGGAAAGCTGCAAGGAGTGAGCAAAGCAGGCCCAAGAGAGAAGCTGTAGGAGCTATAACTGTCAGCAGAGCTACCCAAAGCCTTTGTAGTTCACATCTTGGCACAGATTACCTTGAATGAAGGACATGGAACTATAGGATTTACCTGCTGGATTTTGGACTTGCTTTGGCCCCGTTCCTTTCTCTCCCCTCATTTGTACCTTTTAGAATGGAAATATTTATTTTGTGACATTGTACATTGGAAATCATTAACTTCCCCCACCCCCCACTTGTATAGGGGACTTGCAGTTAAGAGTTAGTCTTGAATCTCAGAGACTTTGGACCTCGACTTTTCATCAGTGCTGAAACTATTAGGACTTTGGCAGCTCTTAGAGATGGACTAAAATCCATTTGCATAAAGGGATGCCCATGAATCTTTTGGGGGTCAGGATAGAATGTTATGGCTTATATCTAGATATCCCCTCAAAGCCTCATGTGGTCATAGGTGGGAAGTTGCAAAGATGGCTGGATTAAGGTGTATGATGCTGGGATTAAGGATGTGATTCTGGGATTGAGTGTGATGCTGGGATTAAGGGTACCTCACCCTGGGTGTGGGTAGTACTACCCAAAGCTGGGGAGCCCAGATGGATTATAAAGTGACAGAAAGAAGGTGCTTTTCTACTTTGCTTCTTTGCTGATTTCTGCCTTCCCTGCTTTGCCATGAACTGTTTCTCCCCTGCGATGCCCCTCTGCCATGCCACCTTGCCTTGGAGCCAGCTGACTATGGACTGAAGCCTCTACAAACTGTGAGCTGAAAACCTTTCCTCCTTTAACTTTGGTGTTGGGTATTTTGCCTCAGCAATGACAAGAGTAACTGAGACACCATCTTCCCATTTTCCCTCTACTCAAAAACCTTGGCGTCATCCTTGACTTCATACTCTACGTCCCTGTGTAGCTTTAGACGTGTCCAGAATCTAACCACCTCACACTATCCTACATTGCTCTTACCCTGGCCCAAACAATTATCAACTCTCTCCTTATTACAACTAAGTCTCCCTTACTTGCTGTGGGCACTGAGACTATGTCACCATGCCAGTCAGAACATGCTATTCCTGGCCTCGAAGCACTTGGGTCACTTTCCCACCATCAAACTTGAGGCAAGAGTTAAAGTGCTTGCTGGCTTTGATGTCTAATGCCCAGCATGATCTGGATCTCTCATTAACCTCTCAGATCGTATCAGCCTCATGTCTGGGACTCATGCCACACCTTTATGACTGAGCTTTCTCAGACTTACTACCGTGTGTCCCTGCTTCAGGGCTTGGGCACTTGCTGTTCCCTGTGCCTGAGGAGTTTTTCACTGCTGTACTGAAATGACTCACCCCTCACTTTTTTTTTTTTTTTTTGGTACCAGGGATTGAACTTGGGTCCTTGAGCTTGCAGGGCAAGTGGTGGCACCACTGAGCTAAATCCTTGGCTCACCCCTCACTTCTTAAAGGCGTCTACTCCCAGGTCACACTTGGGAGAGTTTCGTAGGTTCTAACTAAATTAGTCTCTTCTAGACACACACTCCTCGCTTCTTTTTTACTCTTTTCCCCCAGTACTGACAACCAAATAACAGTGTAAGTTTTAAGTATTGATCCTTTCTGTTATTTGTCTACCACATTAGAATGTCAAGCTCCACAAGGGCATATTATTATGAGCTACCTTTTAAATTTTTGTATTATCAGTGTGCACGACAGGGCTTGGAATATAGTGGGCTCTCAATTGATATTCATTAACTTAATAATTAATAATTTAATTAGAGCACCTACCACGTAGTGTTATTATGATAATAAATGAGTGAACCTGAATTTAGAACTGTGTCTGGCAAGGGCTAAACGCCCATTGCATGCTGGATCTGGCATAGACAAAGCAATGGAATAAAATACAAAATGCAGACACAAACACAAGTGTACATGGTGATTTAGTATATGATAAATGTTTACTTTCAAATTAAAGAGGAAAGAAATTTAAGAGTAATCTGCTAGTCATTTCTAAAATAAATTCCTGATGAATCAAATATTTAAGTATAAAAAACTATGGATAATAGTAGGTAAGAAAGAAGTTGTAGGGGAATAACTTAAGTAGTATGATAGTTGTAAATTAATAAAATCACAGGAAAGGTCAAATTCTATTAATAGAGTGAATTTTAGGAGGGTTTTCTTCTGCAATATTTCAGGAACAGCGCTAAAAATAGAACAGATAGAAAGAGCATAGAACAGAAAGAGATTTAAACAAACAATACAAAGCCTGTCATGGTGCACCCTATAATCCGAGTACTCTGGGAAGCTGAGGCAGAAGGATCACAAATTTGAGCTCAGTCTGGGCAATTTGGTGAGAGCTCATTTCAAAATAAATAAGAAGGGCTGAGAATGTACCTCAGGGCAAAGGCCCTTGATTCAGTTCCAGTTCCAGTGCAGCAGAGGTGGGTGGGGGTGGGAGGAATAGAGTTATGCAATTAGGAAAACCAATATGAAAAGAGAAACCATCACAAAACTTCCTAAACATCAGTTAAATACACTTTTGCCTGCTTTGTGGCAGGGGCAGAGAAAATGGGAGAGCTATAATCAAAATTTAGTCAGGAGAGCCAGGCATGGTGGCACAAGCCTGTAATTCCAGCACTCGGGAGGCTGAGGCAGGAGGATCACTGCTAGTTCGAGGCCAGCCTGGGGTACATAGTTCAGAGCCACTCTGAACTACAAAGGGAGACCTTGCCTCAAAAAGCTAAAAAAAAAAAAAAAAATTTTTTTTAGGAGCCGACTTGGAAAATGCAGCCCAATGGAATCTTTGATAAGTTAGCCCAGTAGTGGATGGACCTAGAAAAAGATTTTTGTTTTCTTTTTAGATCCAGAGAAGTTTGCTAAAAAGAGGGGAGTTCCTTTGGAGCCCAGATCTATATTATGTAAAATTCAGAGGAGAGGAAGTTTGCAAGTGTTCTGCCCACCCCGCAAGCTGAAGGGAGCCTCACCCCAACCTCACAGGTGTTAAATTAAGGTCTAACTTAGACACCCCCGTGGGTCTCCCCGCTCAGGTGAGGGTGCCTGCAGCCCACTGCTCCTCTGCTGCCTCTGAAGCGCAGCTGGGCGGGTTGGAGCCCGGGCCCCAGGCCCGCCCACTCCGGGCTCGGCGCTGGTCTTCGGGAGTACAGCGGCCCTCGGAGTCCCCAGCTGCGGGCGGGCTCCAGGGGAAGCCCTTCGTGCCGGAGGTCAGCAGCTGCGGCACGCACCGTCTCCCGGCCGGTTCTCGCGCCGCTGGACTGGCGGGCGGGCGCGGGCGCAGGCGCGGGCGCGGTCCCCTTGCGGTGGTGGCACGACCGGGCCTGGAGAGTAGAGGGGGCGCGACCGCGGAAGGTGGCTCTGGTCCGGTGCCCTGGACCTGGATGGCGCCCGGGGGCTTTCAGGGAAGTCGCCTTCTCAGGGACTCTGCGCCAGGCCTTCCTCGGGTCCCTTGAGGTTTGGCTCTGTGTCCTCTGACTGCTGCCTCCCGGTGTGTGTGGGAGTGTCCGCTGAGTTCTGGCTCAGCCTCTGAGACTCCTCAGAGCCACCTTCCCACTCTGTTTTGCTCTATCTTGGGCTGTGTAATCCCCTAAACAGCCTATTCCGACTCTACCCAAGGTAACACTCTTTAAACCCAATACTAAAACCGGAATCATATGGAGGCTATATAGTTTTAGTAATTCTGGCAAATCACACTTGTTCAAAAAACATTTATTGCAGGGGGTGGGGTGGTGGGGTGGTGGTGACCTGAATGTAGAATAGTGATTAGCAGAGTTTGGGGGATGTGGATTTAGAGGGCTGAATTTGATCAGTGCATGGTGTCTGCATGTATTGAAATATCATGCTGAACCTGTTAACAAATACCTGTTAAGCAAAAAAGTTAAACTGAATTGGTAAATTAGCTACTTAAAGGAAACATTTATTGATTCAGGTACTGCTCTGGGAGCTGGGCAGCTGTCTAACTTGCAGTACCGTGCCGCTTCAGTTCATCTTGGATTCATAAGATTTTTGATACAGGGAGAAAAGGGCATTTGTCCCATAGTGAGCAGCATCAAGAAAATCAGGGCCATGAAAACGATATGCTTTGGAAATTCACTGTGTGATGTTCTATGATAGCAGAGAAATGCAGAGTTGGGTTGGAGAGAATTGGGACCCTCTATGCAGGAATTCCTCTCACCTCCTGACTATGCTGGGGCAGCAAAGGGTTAGACTTCATGCCTCTGACAACCTTCCCAGAGATCATTCTCTGTTGTGTAATAAAACTCTCATGGTGTCAGAAAATCCAGGAGTTTGGCAGGCAACTCTGCTATGCAGAGTAGTAGACATTACCCCCAGTGAGTAGATGTGACCTTGGGCTGTTGTGATTCCAGGCAATGCAAAGGACTGTCACCCTCACCATCCTCCTAGCAGGCTTCTCTTGGCTCCCAGCTGCCCTCTTTCAAGCCCTGCATCTCTGACTCCTCTTCTGTCCTATTCAGCATGGGGACCTTCCTGGTGAGACTCGAATGTGTCCTGTGCCTATCTTCAGCCTTATCAGTGATGGAGCAGTTCAGCCGTGACCATTTACCCAGGTATGTTTCAAAGAAAGGCTATGGAGGTTTCTCTCCTTTGCAGGGATGCTTAGGGTACTGAAGGAAAGGCCTTTCTGATCTACCCAGCCTGTATGTCTAGGACTTTATGTACTTCCATTGTCCTTACAGGATTAATCAAACTCTCCTGACACCCTCCTACCTGAAGAGCCGCAGGGTGGGTCTACAAGTTGAGGCTCAAACTTCACGCTAGAAGGCTGCCCATTCCTGATCTTAGCAGGCACTATCCACTACTTCCGGGTGCCCAGGGAGTACTGGAGGGACCGCCTGCTGAAGCTGAAGGCCTGTGGCTTCAACACTGTCACCACATGAGTGCTGTCCTCCTAGTACTTGTTTCAAGACCAGTCTAAAGGTCATCTTTTTAGTACTTTCTTTGTTGTTTTTAGAAAGCCCTTGTCTCCTCTCAGTAGCCTAAGGATGCTCTAATTCCTCTGCAAGGCCTCTCTCTAAACATGGTCACTATGGCCAAGGCCCAGGATTCCAGTTTTCAGAGGCAGCAGCAACCACAGATGGTCCCTATTCACTGGAGAATCTGAGATAGTGAGTCTCATGCCCCTTAGAAATTCTCACTTGCTTAGGAGTCATGGCTGTAGTGAGGAATCCCAGGGTATGATGCATGTTGGAAGATGGGTTTCATTAAGAGCCAGACCGGGGAAGAACACAATCATCCACATTCTGGAAGCTGAAATTAAAGAAAATTAGGTACTTCTTTTTGTCCTTCTAACATATCCATAATTAGTTATTTCTTTCCGTCCTTCTAACATATCTGTTATAGTTTGGACATTTTTTCTAGTGTCTTCCTTTTCAGTGGCTTAATAATTTTTAAATTATGGGCTTAGAAGAAAAATATCTAGAAATTAATTTGATGAGTGATGAGGAATGTTATTTTAAAGCATTTCCCCTTAAATTGTCATCATACCTTTTACACATCATTTTTCTCTTTTTTCCTCATTTTTAGTTGCTTTTATATAGCAGTGACACATAGACATTGAAATTTTCATGAACTATTAAAATTTCAAAACCATTTTTAGTCTAAATAGGACTGTCAAACTTTTTGTTCATTTTTAATATACACAGAAAAATAAAATTTTACAATTATTTCATGAACTAAAAGGCATTCTGTTACCAAGAGACAAAATAGTATTACTGCAGAATAAAGGCAGCTTTATACTTTAAATAGATTTAGCATTATAAATAAATTGCATTGCTTTTATTTTATTTTATTTCTTTATTTTTTGGTACCCGGGATCAAACTCGGAACCTTCCACTTGCGAGGCAGGCAGCGGAACCACTGAGCTAAATCCTCGGCCCTGCTTTTAAAAAATTAATAGCTCACAGCCACAAACATGGAGGCACCTAGTCTGACAAGGTCAGATTCATTGACTTGCAGGGAGGCAGGGAGTGCCAGGGAAGCTGTGGGATTCAAGTGTCAGCAAAGTGCTGAAAGGAGGGACTTGGTTAAGATCACATTCCAGCTGGAGGGTCTGCGATGAGACTAGAAAAGCAGGCACGAATTCTGGGTTGGTGGTGGTTTCTGACACAGGATAGAAGGGGACTGAGTAGACTTGGTGCTGGCATGAGGCAGAGGCAGTGTAGCAACTGAGTCTCCCCAGAAATAGTATAGGAGAGGAGCTGGGGGTGTCATTGTTGAGAAAGCAAAAGTCACTCAAAGAGGAGGTGGGTTGGCTACAAATTGTCCATCCAGCTCTGTGTCTGCCCACAGTGTTCTCTGAGACCATACTCTGAATAATCTAGTTTTGATTTATTAAGGTATGCTTTATGGTTCAGAATCTAGCGAGTCTTGGTGAATATTCCGTGTAAGATTGAGAAGAATGTGTGTTCTGCTGTTGTGGATAAAATACCCTGCAATTCAGTCTGTTTAATTGATCGTACTATTCAGTTCTGTCATATCATCACTGATTTTCAGCCTACTGATTGTGTCTACTTTCAGAGGTTGAAATCTCTACATATATTAATGGATGTGTCCATTTTGATTTGAAGTTCTGTTTTACTTTGAGTGATTTTACACTCTGTGGGCACATACCCATTAAGGATTTAATATCCTTGAAGAATTGACCCTTTTATCATTATCTGAAGATAGTTTTTTTAAAAAAACATTTCTTTCATGGCAGGTCTGCTAGCCTCCAATTTACTCATATTTTTATTTTATTGTGTCTTTGGCTGAGGAAGTGTTTATTTCTCCTTCACTTTTTTATTAGTACATCTTACAGGACATACAGTTTACAGTCATCTTGGGGAGTGGGTACATGTAAACACCACAGGTTGGTTCTTTTATTAAGTCCCTTCCCCTTCCTGCAATCCTCCCCTCCTCTTCTAAATGAAAATTCCCCATTTTCATTCAGGTTGATATTATTAATCTTATCTCAAGTTTATGACATATAATGTTTACATTCATTGAGGCTTGTAGGTTCCTGTACATGACATATCTTTATTCTGCCTATTTCTCTTTCCTATCATTCTCTCCTCTCACCTGTGTTCTTTTGGACCCCTTCCTACTTGCAAGAGATCTATCCTCTTGTCTCCTTCTATTGGTCATATATTTATTGTGCTCTTTCTTTGTACTATGCCTTACTCAAATTAAAGATACTATACAGTATTTAAGCTTGTGACAGAGGAGGTGAGCCGCTCCCAGTGCACAAGAGGAGGCTTCCGAGCCACCGTACCCCACTCTGCAAGCACAGAGGAGGTGAGCTGCTCCCAACACACAGGGGGAGACTTCCGGGCCGCCGTATACCCCCTCCACGAGCACAGAGGAGGTGAGCCATGACAGCACGCCCCCCTGCCCCCCTCCCCATTGAAATGAGAAGACAAGTAAAAAAGTTTCAAAACCAGACTTCTAGATGACCTAAAGCAACCCCAAAGGGAAACAAGATGGAACAATCTGATACTCACCCACCTGGACTCCTTGAACTGGCAACAAAAGAGGATCTGGTAAAAATAAAATCAGAAATCATTTCTCAGATAGCATAGATGTGTCTATAGTGTAAGACATGATTAATAAATCTAGAGAGGACACAGATAAAAAAATAAGAGGAGCTGAGGAACATGATGGAATACCAACATAGGAAACAAATAGAATCCATAAAACAGATGCAAACAGATGTCCAGGAGATTAAAAACTCCATCAAAAGTCTATGGAGCAGAATGAACCAATGTGAGGACAGAATCTCAGATATAGAAGATAAGATTGCAATTAGTGACCAGGAAAAGAAAAATTTCTTTAGAATTGTAAGGGACCATGAGAAATCAATCCAGCAGCTGCTAAATGATGCAAAGAAGAATAACATAAGACTGATTGGAGTCAATGAAGAAACAGGAGAGAGTGCAGATGACATAAAAAAACTGTTCACAGAAGTGCTGACAGGAAACTTCCCAAGCAGGGGAAAGAACTTGACATACAGGTTGGGCGGAAGACTCCGAATCACCCCACTGCAGACAGGCGGGTCTGTGCACGCCCTACCGAGGTCCTGAGTCACAGAGAACACGCCAAATCACCCCGCTGCAGACAGGCAGGTCTGCCCATGCCCTACCGAGGTCCTGAGTCACAGAGAACACGCCAAATCAGCCTGCTGCAGATAGGCAGGTCTGTGCATGTACTACTGAGGTCCTGAGTCACACGGAAGACACCGAATCACCCCGCTGCAGACAGGCAGCCACCTGGTTCCACACTACAAAGACGCAGAGGACACCAGACCACCAGACCAAGGTACTGAGTGCCGCTGTTCCCGGCCCAGAGGTACGGGCTTCTGAGCCGTCGTCCTACTGCTCCTGGTCCAGAGGACAGGGCTTCCCAGTCACCATCCCTCCCGCTGCTCCCAGCCCAGAGGAAAGGGCTTTTGGGCCACCTTATGTCCCATTGCTCCTGGCCCAGAGGAGGGGCTTCCAGGCCACCATCCCTCCCACCACTCCCGGCCCAGAGGGAGGGGCTTCTGAGCCGCCATCCCACTGCTCCTGGTCCAGAGGAAGGGGCTTCCCGGCCACCATCCCTCTGGCTGCTCCCAGCCCACAGGAAAGGGCTTTTGGGTCACCATCCCTACTGATGCTCGTGGCCCGTAGCCCACCTCACCCAGCTCAGAGGAGGTAATCCATGCAGGCGCTACCAGCCACCCGCCCCAGTCGAAATGAGAAAACATGTAAATAAGTCTCAAAACCAGACTTCCAGATCACCTACAGCAACCCCAAAGGGAAAGAAGATGGAACACTCTGATACTCAACCACCTGGACCCACTGAACTGGCAACAAAAGGGGATCTGGAAAAAATGAAATCAGAAATAATTTCTCAGATAACAGGAGAAATTGTGCCCCTAGTGCAAGACATGATTAATAAATCTAGAGAGGAGCTGAGGAACATGATGGAATCCCAACATAAGAAACAAATGGAATCCATAAAACAGATGCAAATAGATTTCCAGGACATGAAAAACTCCATTGAAAGTCTACACAGCAGAATGAGCCAATATGAGGACAGAATTTCAGATATAGAAGATAAGATTGCAATTAGTGACCAGGAAAAGAAATATTGCTTCAAAATTATAAGGGAACATGAGAAATCAATCCAGCAGCTGCTAGATGATGCAAAGAAGAATAACATAAAACTGATTGGGCTCAATGAAGAAACAGGAGAGAGTGGAGATGACATAAAAAATCTCTTCACAGAAATAATGGCAGAAAACTTCCCAAGCAGGGGAAAAGAGCTTGACATACAGATAAGTGAGGCATATAGGACTCCAAATAGCCTTGATCAAAAAATATCTACACATAGGCATATCATTGTTAAGATTCCAGAAACACAACAGAAGAACAAAATTCTCCAAGCAATCAGAGAAAAGAAACAAATCACATACAAAGGAAAGCCCATCAGAATCACAGCAGACTTCTCAACACAAACCCTCAAGGCAAGAAGAGCTTGGAGTGACATATTCCAAGCCCTAAAAGAAGACAGCCTCCAACCCAGATAGATGTACCCTGCAAAACTATCTTTCAAAATGGATGGAGAAATAAGATACTTTCATGACAAAGAGCACCTTAGGAACTTCGTGAATACCAAACCAGCACTCCAAAGAATTTTACACAATATCCTAGGAACAGACATTGAGGATCACAACCCCAGGAAGCGAAGCAGAATGAACCCATCTGGCATGACAAGAAATTAAATGTAAAGGGGGGACAACCCAACAAAAAGAAAAAGTCATGGCAATGACAATTCAATATGTTTCAGTTATAACCATCAACGTTAATGGTCTCAATTCAAAAATCAAAAGAAATAGACTGGCAGAATGGGTCAAGAAGCAAAATCCAACAATATGCTGCATACAAGAAACACACTTCATTCAAAAGGAAACTCATAGACTGAAAGTTAAAGGGTGGAAAACAATACTGCATGTGACAGGAACCCGAAAAAAGCATGAGTAGCTATTCTCTTTGCAGGTCAAGTAGATTTCAAACCAACACTGATTAAGAGAGATGAAGAAGGACACTACATCTTTGTAAAGGGAACAATCCAAGAGGAAGAGATGAAAATCATAAATATCTATGCACCAAACACTAGTGCACCCAACTGTATAAAACAAATACTAACGGACATGAAAAGTCATATATGCACTAATACAATTGTAGTGGGGGTCCTCAACACCCCACTGTCACAAATAGATAGATCAAGTAGACTAAAAATAAGTAATGAAATACTAGAACTCAATCGAACTCTTGAACAAATGAACTTAACAGATGTTTACAGAGTCTTCCACCCCACAAAATCAGAATACACATTCTTCTCAGCTGCACATGGGTCATTCTCCAAAATAGACCACATACTCACACATAGAACATGTTTAAGTAAGTGCAAAGGAATTGAAGTTATCCCCTGTATATTATCAGACCATAGTGTGATGAAATTGGAGATCCATAGCAAAAGAAACTCAAAAAATTTCATAAACATGTAGAAATTAAACAACACACTTCTGAATAACCAATGGATCATAGAGGAAATTAAAGAAGAAATCAGACAGTTCCTTCAATTAAATGACAATGACAATACAACATATCAGAATCTATGGGGCACAATGAAAGCAGTCTTAAGAGGGAAATTCATAGCAGTGAATACGCATATTAGGAAAACAGAACGAGCCCAATTAACCTGATGCTGAACCTCAAGCTTGTAGAAAAAGAAGAGCAGGACAACCCCAAAGCTCATACAAGGGAGGAAATTATAAAGATCAGAGGAGAAATCAATGCAATGGAGACTAAGAGAATGATACAAAAAATCAATGAAGCCAAGAGTTGGTTCTTGGAAAGAATCAACAAAATTGACAAACCTTTAGCCAACCTTGTCAGAAAAAGGAAAGAAAAGGCCCATATCCATGCAATTAGGAATGAAAAGGGTGAAATTACAACAGACCCAGCAGAAATCCAGAAGATCATCAATATTTACTTCCAGAACCTATACACCAATAAGATGGACAACACAGAAGAAATGGACAGATTCCTAGATACATATGAATTACCAAAGTTGAACAAAGAAGACCTAAAAATTCTGAGCAACCCAATATCAACCAATGAAATTGAAAATGTAATTAAAAACTTATCAACTAAGAAAAGCCCGGGCCCTGATGGCTTCACTGCTGAATTCTACAAGACATTTAGAGAGGAACTGCTGCCATTACTGTTTAAACTCTTCAGTGAAATTGAAAGGGAAGCAATACTCCCAAATTCATTCCTGGAAGCAAGCATCACCTTGATCCCCAAAGCAGAGAAAGACCCAACTGAAAAGGAGAACTATAGGCCAATCTCGCTAATGAACATAGATGCAAAAATCCTTAATAAGATAATGGCAAACAGAATGCAGAAGATCATCAAGAAGATCATACACCCTGATCAAGTGGGACTCATCCCAGGGATGCAGGGATGGTTCAACATAAGCAAATCAATCAATGTAATACACTATATCAATAGAGCCAAGGACAAATCCATATGATTATCTCCATAGACACAGAAAAAGCATTTGAGAAAATCCAACATGCATTTATGATAAAAACCCTACAAAAAATTGGAATAGATGGTCTCTACCTCAAACTGATAGAAACCATCTATGAAAAACCAACAGCCAATATCATACTGCATCGTCAAAACCTGAAATCCTTCACACTCAAATCAGGAACAAGACAAGGATGTCCACTATCACCACTCTTGTTCAATATAGTTCCGGAAACATTAGCCATGGCAATTAGACAAGAGAAAGAAATAAAAGGAATAAAGATAGGAAATGAAGAAGTCAAATTGTCATTATTTGCAGATGACATGATACTCTATATAGAAGACCCCAAGAACTCCACCAAAAGTCTTCTAGACTTAATAACCAAATTCAGGCAAGTAGCTGGTTCCAAGGTCAACACACAAAAATCAATAGCTTTCCTCTACACCAATGACAGACTCACTGAGAGAGAAATAGGGCAAATAATTCCTTTCACAATAGCATCTAAAAAACTGAAATACCTAGGAATCATCCTAACAAAAGAAATCAAAGACCTCTTCTCTGAAAACTATAGCACTCTGAAAAGAGAGATTGAAGATGATATCAGAAAATGGACAGACATGCCCTGCTCCTGGGTAGGAAGGATTAATATAGTGAAAATGGCCATACTTCCAAAACTGCTACATAGATTCAATGCAATTCCAATTGAGATCCCAGCAGCATACTTCATAGACCTTGAGAAAACAATCCCAAACTTCATTTGGAGCAAGAAGAGACCCAGAATAGCAAAAGCAATTCTAGCTAACAGAGACATGGCAGGGGGTATCACAATCCCCAACCTGCAACTCTACTACAAAGCTACTGTGATAAAAACAGCATGGTACTGGCAAAGAAACAGACTTGAGGACCAGTGGAACAGATTAGAAGATGCAGAAACAACACCAGACACACTCAGCCATCTCATCTTTGACAGAGGAGCCAAACACCCTCACTGGTGGAAAGATAGCCTCTTTAATAAATGGTGGTGGAAAAATTGGATTTCAACTTGCCAAAGATTAAAACTAGACCTGTATCTCTCACCATGCACTAAACTAAAATCAAAATGGATTTAGGATCTAAATATTAAAATAGAAACTCTGAATCAGTTGGAACAGAGGTTATGTAGAACTCTTGAAGACATCGGTGTAGGAAAATATTTTATGAACAAAACCCGAGTTGCCCGTGAACTAGCCCAAACAATCAACAAATGGGATCTCTTATTAAAAGGCTTCTGCACAGGAAGAGAAACCACCAGCAGTGTGAAGAGACAACCCACAATGTGAGAAAAAATCTTCACCTGCTCTTCCTCAGACAAAGGTCTGCTATCTTGAATCTATAAAGAACTTAAAAAGATCAGACCTCCCAAATTTAAAGACCCAATCCAAAAATGGGCATCTGAAATGAACAGACATTTCTCAGATAAAGAAGTAGAAATAGCAAATAAATACATGAAAAAATGTTCAACATCACTGGTTACTCGAGAGATGCAAATGAAAACAACACTGAGATTCCACTTCACTCCAGAAAGAATGGCTGCTATCATGAAATCAACCAGTAACAAATGCTGGTGGGGCTGTGGGGAAAGAGGAACCCTGCTCCACTGCTGGTGGGAGTGTAGACTGGTGCAAGCACTGTGAAAATCAGTATGGAGATACCTCAAAGAACTAGGACTGGAAGTCTCATTTGACCCTGCTATTCCACTGCTGGGGATCTTCCTCAAAGAATTAAGAGAATCATAGCACAGTGATATATGTGCACTCATGTTCATAGCAGCACAGTTTGTAATAGCTAAAACTTGGAAACAGCCCAAATGCCCATCAACTGGAGACTGGATAGAGAAAATGTGGGGTTTTTTTATAAAATGGAGTACTACTCAGCCATAAAAAATGAGAAATTAGAGACATTTATAGCTAAGTGGATGCACATTGAGGCGATACTCTTAAGTGAAATAAATAGGACACACATGTGTAAATACTGAATAGTTTCTCTGGTGTGAGAAACTGAAAGTGTAATTAAGGACTAAATGTATAATAGGTAATGTGAAATAGGAAGAAAAGGGGCAAAGGGGAAGGAAGTGGGAGGGCTAGGGAAAAGGATAGAAGGGAATGGGATTAATATGAGAAAATGGAAAAATAGGAACAAAATCTTTGTAAATAGGGAGGACTGGAGGGGTTGAAGGGAGGTCTGGGCAAGGGTGAAAAATAAGAACCAAGAGAGACTATGTAAAGGTGCAAATTTCCAATGATGAATGTCATTATATTGTATACCTAAAATGTACCAATGATCAGAATGAATAATCGATAATGTAAAATAGGAAGAAAAGGTCCAAAGTGGTAGGGGTAGTGGGAGGGGCAGGGGAAAGCAAAGAAGGGAAAGGACAAATGCTGAGAAATGGAAAAAATGGAAATAAAGTCTTTGTAAATAGGAAAGGGTGGAGGGTGTGAAGGGAGAGCTAGGAATGGGGAAAAAATAAGAACCAAGATGTATTATGTAAAGGTACAATTCCCAGTGAGAAATGTAATTGTGTTGTATACCTACAATGTACCAATAAAAGAATTTAATACAAAAAAAAAGAACTTGACATACAGATAAGTGAGGCATATAGCACTCCAAATAGCCTTGATCAAAATAATCTACACATAGGCATATAATAGTTAAGATTCTAGAAACCCAACAGAAGAACAAAATTCTACAAGCAGTTAGAGAAAAGAAACAAATCACATACAAATGAAAGCCCATCAGAATCACAGCAGACTTCTCAATGCAAACCCTCAAGGCAAGAAGAGCTTGGAGTGACATATTCCAAGCCCTAAGGGAAAACATGCTCCAACCCAGATTGATGTACCTTGCAAAATTATCTTTCAAAATTGGTGGAGAAATCAAATACTTTCATGATAAAGAGCACCTTAGGAACTTCATGAATTCCAAACCAGCACTCAAAAAAATTTTAGACAATATCCTAGGAAAAGAAAATAAGGATCACGACCCCAGGAAACCCACCAGAATGAATCCATCAGGTGCGACAACAAATTAAATGCAAAGGGGGAAAATCCAACAAACAGAAAAAGTCATGACAATGATAAATCAATATGTATGAGTTATAACCATCAATGTTAATGGTCTCAACTCACCAATCAAAAGAAATAGACTGGCAGAATGGGCCAAGAAGCAATATCCAATGATTTGCTGCATACAAGAAACACATTTAATTCAAAAAGAAACTCACAGTCTGAAAATTAAAAGGTGGAAAACAATACTCCATATGACAGGACCCCCCCCCCCACCAAAAAAAACCCAGGAGTAGCTATCCTCTTTGCAGATCAAGTGGATTTCAAATGAAAATCTGAAACACTCTGGTCCCAAGAATTTCAGATAAGGGATAGCCTACTTGTATGTACAAATCTATTGTGAACATGTGTTTTTATTCTTCCCAGGTAAAAACTTAAGAATAAGACTGTTGGTTCTTAACAGTAATACAAGAAATTTCTATACTGTTTTCCAAAATGGTTTTGTCATTTTACATTCACATTAGCAGTATTAGAAAGTTCTAACTGGTTCACACCTAAGCTGACATTTGTTCTTTTAAAACTTTTAACTTCATCTCCCTAATGAGTGTATAATTCAATCTTGTTATTGTACTGATTAGCATTTTTCTGATTCTAGTGTTGCACATCTTTCCTTGTGCTGTACTGGCTATTTATCATTTTCATGTGTCTACTTTTTAATTGGGTTGTCTATTAATGAGCTGTAAGAGTTGTTTATATATTCTGGTCTTAAATTATATGCATTATAAATATGGTCTGTTTAAGGACTATGTTTCATTTTCTTAATGATGTCATTTAAAATTCTATATTTTGATGGAATCTCATTGATCAATTTTTTTTCTTTTATACATCATGTTTTTTATATCCTAGGAAATTTTTGCCTACCCTAAATTCATAAACATTTTCGCTTATAATTTCTTCTTAAAGCTTCATAGTTTTAGTCTTTCATATTTAGGTTCATAGATCCTTTCAAATTATTTTTATGTATGAAATAAAGGGTTGAGGTTAATTTTTTATATATGGATACTAGGTGTTCTAGTGCCATTTGCTGAAAACACTGTCTTTTCCTCTGCTCTTGAATTGAGCTTATGTTCTATAAAATGTTACTGTTAAATAATCTTTCAAAACTCAGTGGACCATATATATGTGGTTCTATTTGTAGATTCTCTGTTTTATTCCAATGATCTATATGTCTTTCCTTACACCAACAGTGCCTTGATTACTGTAGCTTTAGAGGAAGTCTTAAAATTAGTTGCTAAATGGCTTCCAACACTGTTTTTTTTTCTTTTTTACTTTTCTAGGTCCTTTGTACTTCTACATAACTTTTAAATGTCAATATCCAATTCTTCATTTATAGCAAGTATACATAGACCTGAATTTTTATATAAACCTTGTATTTTCTAATCCTGCTAAATTCAAATATAAGTTCTAGGGGCTCCTTGAGATTTCTTAGTATTTTCTCTGTAGTTGATCATTTTATCTACATATAGAGATTTTACCTCTACCTTTCCAATCCTATCCTAATAGTGTCATTTTATTGCCAGACTATTTTGGTTTGGGCCTAGGTTTCAAAGTTTAATGGACAAATGAAGAGTACGCATATCTGCCCTTGTTCCCCACCTTAGGGAGAAAGCATTGTATCTTCTCCATTCATATAAGGCATTTTTGCTGGAAGTATGGAGTACATGTCTTTGATCTGTTGAGAAGGTTCTGTTCTACTTCTAGTCTCCTGATAGCTTTTACCATGAATAGCTGTAGAATTTAGTCTAATACTTTTTCTCCAACTACTAACAGGATCATATGGCTTTTTCCTTTCCTCTGTTAAAATGATGACTTTTGGGGGTGGATCTTCCAATGCTGAACCAAACACTGCCATCCCTATAATAAAACCACTTTCTACATACTGCCAGATCTGACTTCTAATAGTTTGTTTCATTAAACAAATTTCTATCTATGTTCATACTTTTTTCTTCTATTATCTTTATCCAGTTTTAGTATTAGCAAATGTTGATTTCCTAAAATGAGAGGGAAAGTGTTCCTTCTTTTTTCTTCTTTAAATGTTTGACATAATTTATCAGTTAAAATGTATATGAACCTGCTGTTGTCATATAGGTAGGTTTTCAAGCTAAGAATATACTTTCTTTAATAGGTGCTATTCAAATTTTATATTTCCTTCAGAGTCAGTTTAATTAATTTGTCTTCCAAGGTACTTCTTAGAAGTTGTCAAATTTATTTCAAAAAAGATTTTTGTAATATGCTTTCTATATCCTTTTAAATTCTGTAAAATCTGTGGTAATGTCTTCTAGATCTTGATATTGTAATTTAAAAAATGTATAATTGATATTGTTTAATATGAAGAAAAGGTCTAAAGGAGTAAGGGAAGTGGGAGGGGTAGGGAAAAGGAAAGAAGGGAAAAGATATGAGAAAAGGAAATAAATGGAAACAAAATCTTTGCAAATAGGGAATGGTGGAGGGGGTGAAGGGAGGCCATGGGAAGGGGAAAATATAAGAACCAAGATACATCATGTAAAGGTACAAGATAATAATAATAAAATAACTGTATTTTATACCTAATATGTACCAATAACCTTAATGGAAAAAAAATAAACTTGTGTATCTGATTTATTTCACCCAACATTATATTTTCCAGGTGCATCTCTTTTCCCATAAATGTTTTAAATTTGTCCTTTTTTATAGCCAAGTAGAATTCCATTATTTATTTATTTATTTATTTATTTATTTATTTATTTTAGAATTCCATTATTTATAGATAACACATTTTCTTTATCCAGTCATCTGTGATGGATATACAGGTTGTTTCTAAGATTTAGCTATTATGAATTGTATTGTTATAAACATTGGTATGCATGTATTGCTGTAATATGATGTCTTTAACCTCTGGGGAAGACATCTAGAAGAGGAACAGCTGGGTCATATGGAATTTCTAATTTTAGTTCTTTGCAAAATCTCCATACTGATTTCCATAATGATTTTACTAGTTTACCTTCTGACCAGCAATGTAGGAGGGTACCTGTTTCAATGCAGCCATGCCAACATTTGTTACTTTTAGATTTCTTTTTATTTATTCATTTTTCATTAAATTTATTGATACATTTTAGGTATACAGTTACGTTCATCATTGGGAACTTGTACCTTTACATGATGTATCTTAGTTCTTATTTTTCCCCATTTCCCTGACCTCCCTTCAACCCCTCTACCCCTCACTATTTACAAAAACTTTGTTTCCATTTTTTTCCTTTTCTCGTATTTTTCCTTTCTCTTCTTTCCTTTCCCCTACCCCTTCCACTTCTCCTACCCCCTTAGACCTTTTCTTCCTATTTCACAATATCAATTATACACTTTGATCCTTATTTACACTTTTAATTTCTCACACCAGAGAAACTATTCAGTATTTACACATGTGTCCTATTTATTTCACTTAAGAGCATGGCCTTAATATGCATTCATTTAACTATAAATGTCTCTAGTTTCTCATTCTTTATGGCTGAGTAGTACTCCATTTTATAAAAAAAAACCCCATATCTTCTTTATCCAGTCTCCAGTTGATGGAGAATTGGGCTGTTTTCGAGTTTTAGCTATTACAAAATGCTCAGCTATAACCATGGGTGCACATATACTGATGTGGTATGATTCTTTTAATGCTTTGGGGAAGATACCAGGGGAATAACTGGGTCAAATGGGACTTCTAATTCTAGTTTTTTGAGGTATTTCCATACTGATTTCCACAGTGGTTGCACCAGTATACACTCCCTCCAGCAGTGTACCAGCGTTCCTCTTTCCCCACAGCCCCACCTGCATTTGTTATTGGTTGATTTCATGATAACAGCCATTCTTTCTGGGATGAGGTGGAATCTCAGTGTTGTTTTCATTTGCATCTCTCAAATGACCAATGATGTTGAACATTTTTTCATAGTATCTAATTTTTTTAAGTTCTTCATATATATGGCTAGTAGACCAGGAATAGCTGGTAAAATTTTCCTCACATTTGAATTGTCTCTTCACTCTGTTGGTAGTCTCTCTTATAGTGCAGAAGCTTTTTAATAAGATGAGATCTCAGTTGTTGATTCTTTGGGCTAGTTTCCATGGTCTTTTCCTATGCTGATGTCTTCAAGAGTTCTACCTAACTTATCTTCCAGCAAGTTTAGTGTTTCTGTTTTAATATTTAGATCTTTAATTACTTCAATTTTAGTTTAGTGCATGGTGAAGCATAGGGGTCTAGTTTTAATCTTTGGCAGGTTGGAATCCAGTTTTTCCAACACCATTTATTAAATAGGCTATCTTTCTTCCAGTGAGGAGGGTTGGCTCCTTTGCCAAAGATGAGGTAGCCAAGTTGTTTCTGCATCTTCCAATCTATTCCACTGATCCTGGGTTCTGTTTCTTTGCCAGTACCATGCTGTTTTTATCACAGTGGCTTTGTAGTATAGTTTCAAGTCAGAGATTGTGATACCAACCAAAATAGCAACAGTCTGGTCTGTTTCTTTGCTAGTACCACACTGTTTTTATCACAGTAGCTTTGTAGTCTAGTTTCAAGTTGGGGATTGTGATATTCCCTGCCTTATCTTTGTTGCCCAGAATTGCTTTTGTTATTCAAGGTCTCTTATGGTTCTAAATTAATTTTTGGATTGTTTTCTGTAGTTCTGTGAAATATGCTCTTGGGATTTCAATCAGAATTATATTGACTCTATATAGTAGTTTTGGAAGTATGGCCATTTTCACTATATTGGTCCTTCCTACCCAAGAAGAAGAGATGTCTTTCCATTTTCTGATATCCTCTTTAATCTCTTTTCAGACTGCTGTAGTTTTTAATGTAGAGGTCCTTTCCTTCCTTTGTTAGATTGATTCCTAGGTATTTGAGGGTTTTTTTAGTTGCTATTGTGAAAGGAGTTGTTTCCCTATTTCTCCTCTCAATGAGTCTGTTGTTCATATACAGGAAGACTATTGATGTTTGAGTGTTGAACTTGTATCCAGCTACTCTACTGAATCTGTCAATTAAGCCTAGAAGTCTTTTGGTGGAGTTTTTTGGGTCTTCTATGTAGAGTATCATATCATCAGCAAATTACAGTTTAACTTCTTCCTTTCGTATCTTTATTGCTTTTATTCCTTTCTCTTGTATAATTGCTGTGGCTAATGTTTCCAGAGCTATATTGAACAGGAGTGGTGATAGTGGACATCCTTGTCTTGTTCCTGATTTTTTTTTTTGCATTTCAATAATTTTATCGAAAGGTATATCTCTTAGTACCAAAGGTAGTTGGTTAGGTTACCTCTGCCAACTCAAAATTAATACTGATATTTTCAAAATATTGAAATATATCAGCCTTATGGTAAAACTGAAAGTATCCACAAAACATGGTTTACAAAAAGTTAAAGTTAGAATATACTGTGGTTCTTTGGTTTATTTTTCAATGCTTAGTTGTCTGTAACATGATGTCAAAATTGGTTACATCCATTCTAGATAGACTCAGGCTTCAGGCTGCATTAACTGTTTACAATGTACATTTCCTTATATTGATTGGCTCATATGGAGAATTCCAAACACTACCTCAGCAATCTCATAATTATGGCGGTGCCTCCTTTTCTTAAGACACATTATGGAAATTTGTGAAAGTATATTCTATTCCTTAAAAAAACAAAACAAAACAAAACTGGAAGCAATGGCAGTTTTATAGAAACAGTCCATAGTAAAACTTGGAGTGCTTTATCTAGCCAGAACTTATGGTAAAGCAAGTTTTCGGAGTGGTAATTGATTTTGACTTAACTATGTAATATAATAGAACATATTTTTTTTAAATGGAAGTAGATAAGACTGAGGAAGTAGATTCTGTATAGAAATTTTTATCATTGTTACAAATGTCACCTGCTTTTTAGAAGTAACATTAAAGATAGCTCAATGATATGCCAAACTTAGTAGGTCTGCATTTTGGCTCAATACAAAATGTTTTTAAATGTAAATGTAATTCCCAAATGTAACATTCTCATCTCTGAACTACCTATGACTTGACTACTTATGGGTACCAAGAAACCATTACATTATGTAGAATATAACCTTATTATGCCTTTAAAAAGTGCATGTGTGAAATGTTGGTTTTGATGTAAACCTCATAATTTAAAATTTTAGGTTACCATTTTCCAAATCACCTAAATATAATATATTGATCCAGTATAGAAAGTTAAATTAATGTTAGAAAAGAAGATTCACAGTTCACCCTTTCAGGCTTGTTTCACATTTATGTCTTTAGCTTTATAGATGAATTCAATCTAAACAATCTTACTGCGGCATTATTTTAATTAGGCAGTTTTCCAAAGATGGAAAAGATCATACTAATCTAGTTGTGATGTTTTGAGGGTTCATAATTTTATTTTGTTTTTTTTGTTTTGGTACCGGGGATTGAACTCAGGTCCTTGTGCTTGCGCAGCAGGCAGCGAAACCACTGAGCTAAATCCCTGGCCCAATATTTTATGTTTTTTTTGGTACCAGGGATTGAACTCAGGCCCTTGTGCTTGCGAGGCAGGCTGTGGTGCCACTCAGCTAAATCCCTGGCCCGAGGGTTCACAATTTAAATCAATTATAACATTATGGAGTCCATAGTTCAGGGCTGTGGAGAAAGGCTTCAAAGAAATTTTTTTGTTGCTGCAATAATACTATTTATGTAAAGAACAAAAACCCCCAACTTATCAAAAGTTTATCTAAATACTCCTAACTGTTAAAAGTAAATTTTTCATGTCCAAGTTTCATAGTCATATGTGGATGTATTAAATATTAACATTCAGTTTTAAGCAGGAAAAGATAAATCATTACTGTAAGCTAATAAATTTAGATGGCAAGAACATGTAGAATATATGCAGTGACTGAATTTATGTTTTTAATGAATATAATTACTTTCTATTATTCCAATTGTAGTAGCAGTATGTTGAGACATACTGGCAATTTTCAGAAACCCAAAAGCAATCATCTGCTTTGTATTACTTTTTCTTTAGGTGTAACATTCAAGTTCATAATGATTCTCTGCTTATAAGCTAAGAGTCTCCAATTAGTTCATATATGGATCAAACTTTTGGTCCTATTATAACTTTTAAATGAGCTAAAGCTTAGGGCTACATTTAGCAAAATGTGCAATTAAAAAAGCATTACTTTAGCATTACCTTAAAAATTCAGATTATTAAAGAGGACATTGTTTTCTAAACTGCTAATTTAATGAAATGGTTAACATATATATCAGAGATTGGAAATTCCTAAGGTTTTTTTTTTTTTTTTAAGTTTTTTGGAGACAAGGTCTCACTATGTAATTTAGGCTGAACTTGAACTCACTGTGTAGCCCAGGCTGGCCTCAAACTCATATGACGATCCTCCTGCCTCAGCCTCCCAAGTGCTAGGATTACAGGCATGCACCACCATGCCCGGCCCTTGGGGTATTGTACCTTATATATAGCAAATGCCTTCAAATATTAGCTGACTAGATTGGTGATACCAGTTTTTCCCTTTTGCTATTCCAAGTCCAGCTGGTTTATTTTGAAGATAATATTTCAATATTTCAATTGTAGAAGAAAATTACACAATTTTTCTCTATACAGAGAATAGCAACCAAAATTACCAACTAAGAAACTGTTTCAGGAATTGTTGGAAGGTGAGTTATTCTATAGTAACTATGCTTCAGTTGCTGTGCAGTATGCCTAGAAACAATCCACTTCAACTTCTGAACATTTGGTTTGGAACACTTGTTTGATGAATATTCAGTTAAACACTTGGATACAGGCTCTTGCCAGAAGGTCAGATCTCTGCCATTTATCTTGGAATGTTTCTGAAGACATTCTACTCCTTCTGTTAACTCTACACACTTCTGTGCTTGGATCTCCAATCCAATGATAGATAAGGCCAACACAGAAGGCTTTGCTTTAGAAAATAGGATCCTGCAGTGACATGCCTTAAACTGAGCTTCTAGTCTTTCAAAATTTAGGCTCGTTTTCCTTTCAAATGGCAAGCTCTCCTGAATGAGAGAATAATAGAGTTGTAGAAATTGAAAGGCAGTGGTAGCTTTGACTTTCCAACACACCTTCTTCAATACAATCTTTTCCATACGCATCAAATCTGAAACTGTGAACCGATACTGACTTACTCGGATCAAGTCAGTTGCCAATGGAACATTTCTTTCCTCTTCTATTGATTTTACAGCCAAATAAAAGCAGCTGAGTCCGACACACCCAAGGTGCTTGGGCTGTACCTTCATTTTAGACAGGAATCTGTCCAGTAAATTCACAGCTAGAGAAAATGTCTCCGTATCAAAGCCAAAGAACTGAGTTAGACTAAGAAGATCTTTCACTTCAAAGTCCCTCAGTCTTGCAGTCATTCTAATGCCATTATCATGTGCAGATTCAATTAGTCTCAAGCCACAGACCTTTGGCTAACATCTGGCCTCCTGTTCCAACAGAGTATTCAGCTGGTGTAGCAGTTTCTGGGAGTCAGTTGTCAGGACTTCTATCATCTTGCTAGAGACTGTGGCTCCTCGGCATGATCACCCTCCCTGGGCCTGCTCTCACCTCGCCCCACAGTATGGGATAAGAGAGGCCTAGGAGGCGAGGACACGAGAGGGCAGCAGGGGGAGGCCCGGGGAGGGAGAACTGTCCTGGGTGGAAGTCCCCGCAGCGCCACGGAGACTGCACCGCCCTCCTTCCGGTCGGACCATGGCCTTGTTCCTGATTTTAGCATGAAGGTTTTCAGTTTTTGACCACTTAGTATGATGTTGGCTGTTGGTTTTTCATAGATAGCCTATATCAGGTTGAGATAAAGACCATCTATTCCCATTTTCTTTTTCTTTTCTTTCTTTCTTTTTTTTTTGGTACTGAGGATTGAACTTAGGACCTTGAGTGGCTGAACCACTGAGATAAATCCCTGGCCCTATTCCAATGTTCTGTAGGGTTTTTATCACGAATGGGTGTTGGATTTTGTCTAATTCTTTTTCTGCATCTATTGAGATGATCATATGGTTTTTGTCCTTGATTCTGTTAATATAATGTGTTACATTTTTTGATTTACGTATGTTGAACCATCCTTTCATCCCTGGGATAAATCTGACTTGGCCAGGGTGTATGATCTTCTTGAGACCTTCTGTATTCTGTTTGTCAGCATCTTATTGAGGATTTTTGCACCTATGTTCATTAGGGAGATTGGCCTGTAGTTCTCTTTTTTGGTTGTATCTTTTTCTGCTTTTGGAATCAAAGTAACACTTGCTTCCAGGAATGAATTTGGAAGTATTGCTTCCCTTTCAATTTCACTGAAGAGTTTAAAGAGTATTGGCAATAGTTCTTCTCTAAATGTCTTGTAGAATTCAGCAGTGAAGCCATCAGGACCTGGCCTTTTCTTTGTTGTTAAATTTTCAATTACATTTTGAATTTCATTGATTGTAATTGGGGTGTTTAGAATTTTTATATCTTCTTTGTTCATCTTTGGAGATTCATATGTATCTAGGAAACTGTCCATTTCTTCTGTGTTTTCCATTTTATTAGAGTACAGTTTCTTGAAGTGGGTACTGATGATCCTCTGGATTTCTGCTGAATCTGTTGTGACTTCATCTTTTTCATTCCTAATTGCATGGATTTTAGCCTTTTCTTTCCTTTTTTTGAGAAGGTTGGCTAAGGGTTGTTGATTTTTATTTATTCTTTCAAAAATCAATTCTTTGATTCATTGATTTTTTTGTATTGTTCTCTTAGTCTCCATTGCATTGATTTCTGCTCTAATCTTTATAATTTCCTCCCTTGTACGAGGTTTGGATTTGTCTTGCTCTTCTTTTCCTAGGAGCTTGAGGTTCAGCATTAGGTTGTTTATTTGAGCTCACTTTGTTTTGCTAGTATGGACATTCACTGCTATGAATTTCCCTTGTAAGACTGCTTTCATTTTGTCCCATAGATTCCTGTATGTTGTATTGGCAGTATCACTTAACTGTAGAAACTGTCTAATTTCTTCTTTAATTTCCTCTGTGGCCCACTGGTTGTTCAGCAGAGTGTTATTCAATTTCCATGTGCTTATGAAGTTCTTGAGGTTTCTTATGCTATTGATGTCCAATTTAATTGCACTATGATTTGATGATGTACAGAGTATAACTTCAATTCTTTTGCATTTACTTAAACATCTTCTGTGAGCTAGTATGTGATCTATTTTGGAGAATGACCTGTGTGCAGCTGTAAAGAATGTATATTCTGGTTTTGTTGGGTGGAATACTCTGTAGACATCTATTAAGTCCATTTTTTCAAAACCTTGGTTCAGTCTTAGTATTTCATTGTTCATTTATTTTCACTTTTCTTTTTTGGTACAGTTAGTTAAACCCAAGACCTCACACTTGCTGGGCAGGTGCTGCACCGCTGAGTTACATCCCCAGCCATCATTGTTGATTTTTTGTCTAGATGATTAGTCTATTTGGGACAGTGGGGTATTGAGGTCCACCACTACTATTGTATTAGTGCTTATTTGGTTTTTGATATCCATTAATATTTGTTTTATATAGTTGGGGGCATTAGTATTTGGTGCATATATGTCATCTCTTCCTCTTAGATCGTTCCCTTTACAAGGATGTTGTGACCTTCTTTGTCTCTCTTAATTAGTTTTGGTTTGAAATCTACTTTGTCTGCAAATAAGATTTACCCCTGCCTTTTTCCAGGTTCCTGTCACATGGAGAACTGTTTTCCATCCTTTTACTCTCAGTCTATGAATTTCTTTTTTAATTAGGTGTTTTCCTGCATACAGCATATTGTTGGTTTTGCTTCTTAATCCATTGTGCCAGTCTATTTCTTTTGATTGGTGAATTGAGGCCATTACCATTGATGGTTATAATTGATATGCATTGATTTATCCTTGTCATGTTTATTTTCCTGTTGTTGGCTTTTTTATTTTTTATTTATCTGCCCTCTCCCTTTAATTTATTTTCTCTTTTTTTGGCAGTACCAGGGATTGAACTCAGGACCTTGCACTTGCAAGGCAGGCATGGTGCCACTGAGCTAAATCCCCAGCATTCCTTTTAATTTCTTGCCTTGCCTGATAGCTTTGCCCTATTGGGCCTCATGGAGTTGTGACCTTCATTGTCTTCTTCTAGGATATTGTTTAAAATTGTTTAGAGTGCTGGCTTGGTATTCCTGAAATTTCTCAGGTGATATTTGTTGTGGAAGTATCATATTTCCCCACCAATTTTGAAAGATAGTTTTGCAGGATACATTAAACTAGGTTAGAGGTTGTTTTCTTTTATGGCTTGAAATACCTCACTCCAGGCTCTCCTTGACTTGAGGGTTTGTGTTGAAAAGTCTGCTGTGATTCTGATGGGCTTTTTTTTTTTTTTTTGCATGTGATTTGTTTCTTTTCTCTAACCACTTTTAGGATTTTGGTCTTCTGTTGGTTTCCAGGATCTTGACTATTATATGTCTAGGTGTAGATTATTTTGATCATGGCTAGTTGGAGTCCTATATGCCTCACTTATCTGTATGTCAAATTTTGTTGCTCTGTTTGGGAAGTTTCCTGTCATTACTTTTGTAAATAATTTTTTAATGTCATTTGTACTTTCTCCTGCTTTTTTGTGGACTCCTATCAGTCTTATGTTGTTCTTCTTTGCATCATCTAGGAGCTGCTGGATTGATTTCTCATGGTTCCTTACTATTTTTAAGAGATCTCTCTTATTGTGGTTGTTAACCACAATCCTGTCTTCTATATCTGATATTCTGTATTCACACTGGCTCATTTTGCTACAAATACTTTTGATAAAGTTTTTAATCTCCTCGATATCTGTTTGAATTTGTTTCATGGATTCCATGTCCTTCCTATGTTGGACATTCATGGTTTCTGGTTCTTTCCTATGCTGGGCATTCATGGCTTCCATCATGGTCCTGAGGTCATGTATTTTTTTTTTTTATCTGTTCCTGTTCTAGAGTCTTTAATCATGTCTTTCATTCTGCTCACCATCTCCGTAGTTATTTGGGAAATTATTTCTGTTTTGAATTTTCTACAGCCTCATTCATCTGTTTTGTTACTTCCTGTGCTATTAGCTCAAGGTCTTCAGGTGGTTGATTGTCAGATTTTTCCATGTTGTTTCCCCTAGAATTTGCCTTTGGTGAGCTGGAAGTCTGGGTTTGCATCTTGCTTAGGTGTCTTTTCATTTCTGTTTCTGTTGTTGGTGCAGTTTTTGGTTTAATTCTTCGGTTGATACTTCAATATTGCTTATTGTAATTATCTTTGTTGCTTGTATTTAGAAACCTTATGGAATGATTGCTTCTCTGAGGTGTCCTCCAAATATAGCTGGTCTTTAGGTTTTGAGACTCTTATGACTCTTAGGCTATCCCATTTTCAGTATACCAGGAAGAACAACATATTAGATCAATCACAACACCTTAGCCCAAGTGATAAAATCAGCAACAACAGTAGCATCAAGCACAGTTTAGGAAATGACAATTTGTGGTAGCTATTAATCTATCACTTTTAACTGTGTGAATTAAATCAAAATCGAGGACCAGCACAAAATATGTTTATTATGTTTATATGTTAGCAACTTTACTCTTTGGGATGAGGACTTAGAAGGAGTTGGAGAGGGAGGGATAAATAGGTAGAAAGATAGGTAAAGGGTAGAAGTCAGGCCAGAGGACACAGGAAGATCACACAAACTTTTGGAAACTGTTGAAGACAAGAGGAAAAGACATAATGAAAGAACAAACACAAGAACAGAACAAACTAACAGCAATAGGGGAGCTAGAAAATGTATTTACTTTCCTATAAAACTAGTGACAATTGAGAGAAGAAGAAGGAGAGAAGAAAAGAAAAAAAAAAGGAAAAGGAAATCTGAATTAGGACAGGAACAGGAACAAAAAGGGAGATGAGGAACAAGGGGGGCGGGGAGAGAGAGAGAGAGAAGAAAAAGAGAAGAAGAAAAAAAGTAAAAACAAATTTGAAAAAAAATAATTAAAAATAAGAGAAAAAAACTTTGAAAAAAAATAAAAAGTAAAAAGAATAAAGGGCCTCCTTCGGGGTATGGCTCTGCTGTCGTAATACACAACATGGGCAGCAGGGTGCAGATCTAAGTCAATTAGTCTCAGCAAGCCAGCAGCAGTCCACTGAGATTCCGGCTGATTTCTGGCTGTGAGGCCCAAGCTGAGCTCCCTGACCACCTGCTGGATTAAACTCTGTAAGTTTCTATGCGGGCTCTAGCTGCCCTTCCCTTGAACATAGTCCAGGTTCTGATGGGTGGTGCTGATGTCTCCAATTTATCAACTATGGTGCTCTAGTGTGCCTTTATTGAAGAGATTTTCTTCAGTTTTCCAGTGGGCTTCAATTTTCATCAAGGAGCCTCAGAGAGGCCCTCTGTCTGTTGTTCACTTCTGTTGTATCTTCTGGAGCTCAGGTCAATGGCCTTTATGACCCACTGTGCCTCTGTGGTGTGGATCCAGCTACCACTGAGGCCTGGTGGCCAGAGGTGGGAGAAGTGGGAGGCCCCGGGGTGGTGCTGCTGGAGGCCTGCGTGGCTGGGCTCCTCAGAGCACTTTTTGATTTCTTGATGATTTCCATTCTTTCAGGTGTAATATGAATCTTAGCATTGTTATAATTTGCATTTCTCTAACAGTCAGAGATATTGAACAGTTTTTCATATATTTTTTGGCCATTCACATTTCTTCTGAGAAGTATCTGTTCATTTTCTGTTGCCCATTTCCTGTGTCTTTTATTTTAGGTAGTCTATTTTTTTTTGAGTTCTTTATATATTCTAGATATTAGTCCTCTGAGGAATAGCTGGCAGAAGTTTTTCCTATTCTGTAGGTTGTCTCTTCATTCTACTAATTAATTCTGTTGCTGTCCAGAAGCTTTTTAATTTGATGTAATCCCATTTGTTGACCTTGCTGTTGTTTCTGTACAATTGTGGTTCTGTTTAGGAAGTCCTGTCCTACACCTATGGCTTGAAGTGTTTTACTTTTTTTATCTTCCAATAGGTTAAATCTTTCATTTTAATGTTTAGATCTATGTTCCATTTTGATTTTAGTTTGGTACATGGTGAGAGATATGGGTTCAGTTTAAATCTTCCGTAAACAGATATCCAGTTTTTCCAGCATCATTTGTATGCTTTTGGTCCCTTTGTCAAAGATCAGATAGTTTAATGTGTCTGGCCATGTTTCTGTATCCTTTCTTCTGTTCCATTGATGTATGGATCTGTTTTTGTTCCAGTACCATGCTGCTTTTATTACTGTTGCTTTGTAGTAGAGCTTGAGGTCAGGTATTGCAAGGCCTCCTGCTTTGCTCTTGTTGCTCAAGATAGCTTTTGCTATTTGGGGTCTCTTCTGGCTCCATATGAATTTTATGATTATTTTCTCTAGGTCTATAAAGTATGCTGTTGGTATTTTGATTGAGATTAGATTGAATCTATATAACAGTTTTGGTAGTATGACTATTTTGAGAATATTTGTTCTGCCTATCCAGGAACAGGGGACATCTTTCCAATTTCTGATGTTTTTTCCAGTCTCCTCTTTCAGAGAATTGTAGGTTTCTTTGTAGAGATCTTTCACTTTTTTGGTTAGGTCAGTACCTACATATTTCATTTTTTTTAAATGCTATTGTGAATGGTATTATTTTCATAACTTCTTCCTAATTGAGTTCATTATTGGTGTACAAATATGCTATTGATTTTTGTGTGTTGATTTTATATCCTACTACATTGCTGAAGTTTATTAATTCTAAGTTTTTTGGTGGAATTCTTTGGGTCTTCTATCTAGATTATCATGTCACCTGCAAATAATGATGATTTCAGTTCTTCCTTTCCTATATATATCCCTTTTATTTCTTTGTTTTGCCTGATTTCTCTGACTAATGCTTTGAGTACTAGAATAGAACTGGTGATAGTAGGCATCCTTGTCTTGTTCTTGATTTTAGAAGAAATGAGTTTAGTTTTTCCCCATTTAATATGATATTGGCTGTTGGTTTGTCGTAAATATCTTTTATCAAATTCAGGTATGATCCTTCTTAACTATGTTTTTCAGGGTTCTTACCATGAAGGGGTATTGGATTTTGTTGAAAGCCTTTTCTCCATCTATTTATATTATATAATAATATAAATATCTATTATTATATCATGTGGTTTTTGACCTTGCTTCTGTTCATGTGATGTGTTGCCTTTATTGATTTGCATTTGTTGAACCATCCTTGGATCTCTGGAATGAAACCTATTTGATCATGATGTATTATCTTTTTGATGATGAGCTGAGTTCTATTCTCTAATAACCTGTTGAGGATTTTGCATCTATGTTCATTAAGGAGATTGGCCTGTAGTTTTCTTTTTAGTTTGGTCTTTATCTCATTTTAGAATAAGAGTGATGTTGGCTTCCATAAATGAATCTGGAAGCACTCTATCCCTTTTAATTTCTTCGAAGAGCTTGAGGAATATAGGTAATATAACATCCTTAAAACTTTTGTAGGATTCAGCAGTGAACCTATCATGTTCTGAGATTTTTTGGTTGATAGATTGTTTATTACTGCCTCAATTTCATTGCCTGTTATTGGGTTGTTCAGTATTTTTGTGTGTTCTTGAGTTAGATTTGGTAATTTGTATGAGTCTAGGAAACTGTCCATTACTTCAAAAATTTCTAATTTATTGGAATACAATTTTTCATAGTAGTTACTAATTATCTTCTAGATTTTACAGTGATGGTGTCTGTTGTGATTTCTCCTTTTTCATTTCTAATTGTATTGATATGAGTCTTTTCTCTCTTTCTCTTGGTAAGTTTGGCAAGGGGTTTATCTATTTCATTTATTCTTTCAACAAACCAGCTCTTCAATTTATTGATTCTTTGTATTGTGTTTTAGCTCAATTTCATTAATTTCTGCTCCAATCTTTATGATTTCCTTTCTTAATTTTAGTTTGGGCCTGGATTGTTATTATTTCTCAAGTATCTTAAGGTTCTTCCTAAGATTATTTGACTTCACTGTGTTTTCTTAATGTAAGCATTGTTTGTAATGAACTTCCCTCTTAGGACTGCTTACATGTGGCATACATTGTCTTTAACTTCTAGAAATTTTTTAATTTCTTCCTTGATTTCTTCTTGGTTGTTTAGGAGTGTGTATAATTTTTCAGCTGCTTTTACTTTTTTTGTAGTTTCTTCTGTCGTTGAGTTCTAATTTTATTGCACAGTGGGTCCTGGTGCATGAAATATTGTTTTCCATCCTTTGATTTTTTAGTCTATGAATATCTTTTTGGATTAGATGTGTTTCTTGATTGCAACAGATTGTTAGATTCCATTTTTTGATCCATTTTGCCAGTCTGTGTCTTTTAATTGGAGAGTTGAGAAATTGGAAACATTGAGAAATATTACTGAGATGTGTTGATTATTTACTATCATTGTATTGTTTCTCTGTTCATGACTCCTTTGTTTTTCTTTTCTTGTCATTTTTTGTTGATGTTTATCCTTTGACCTTGCTTGGTGTTTTCATTTCATCTGGATTTTTAGCTTTATTGGTGTTTTCATTTCTGTCTAGGATATTCTTGAGTATTTTCTGGAGTTCTGGCTTGGTATCCATATGTCTATGGAGCTTGTCTTTTTCATGAAATGTCCTTATTTCTTTATCTATTTTAAAGGAAAACTTTGCTAGTATGTGACTGACTCTGGGTTGGAGATTATTTGTTCTTAGGGCTTGAAATTCTTCAAGCTCTTCTGGCCTTTAAAGTTTGGGTTGAAAAGTCTGCCATAATTCTAATGGGTTTACCTTTATTTGTGATTTTAATTTTTCTCTGACTGCTTTTAAAATTCTGAGGGTTTTTTGTTGAATATCTGGCAATTTAATAAGGATATATCTTGGTAAGCTTCTTTTTTCATCATAGTTGTTTAGTGTTCTGGAAGCCTCACTTGCTTGTATGTTGAACTCTTTTTTCATATTTGGGAAGTTTTCTCCTTTGATTTCTCTAAACATAATAATTCTATATGTGTTATCTTCTAGCTTTTCTCTAACACTAATTAGCCTTAACTTGATCTTTTTAGTATCATCTAGTAGCTGCCGAATGGTCTTTTCTTTTCCTCTTGTTTTTTTGATGACTTTTCTGAATATCTTCATAATTTACCATTTTGACCTTAATTTCAGACACTCAGTCTTCACATTGGTCATTTCTGCAGTTTATGAATTCCATACAGTTTATTTCAGGTGTTTCAGTCTGATATCTTTTTGAGGATTCTAAATCTTTGGCGAATTTGTCATTCATGTTTTGAACCAATTTGGTCAACTCTTCCAATTTTTTTAAATTTGAATTTTTTATTTTATAAGTATTTGTTTGCAATTCATCTGGTCCAAGGGTACAGGGGCAAAGTGTAAGGAGGAGGAGAAGGGGAAATAAGTAGAATAAAAATATGCCTTGTACAGGAACCTAATAATCTCAGTTAATGTAAACTCTTCCATTTTTAAAATTTATTTCTCTTGTATCTTTTTTGGGTAGTTTCAGTGATATTTCTGTGAACTTTTGGTTCATTTCCTCTTTGAACTTACCTAGTTTCTTCATCTTTTCTATAACCTTTTTGTATAGTTCTGTTACCTGCTATTTGTTTTCTTCTCCATTTGTGGACCTTTGATCTGCCTTAGAAGAGTTGAGAGACATTGGGGGAATACTCAGATTCCTTGCTTTTCTCATGTTCTCCTGTGTATGTGTATCTGTTTTTTATTGTTTGCTATTCCCAGAAAATCCAGATATTGACAGGTAGAAAACTACTTGTCATCTACTATTATATTACCTTGGCTATAGTAGTAAATTCAGCAGCAACAATGGCAGTAGATGTTAACTAGATATTGACAAACCCTAGGAATGACTATGAACATCCCTTAACCAGAACTAAGAGGACTATGATTTTAGTGAAGACAATTAAACACCTGTATATTGGCCAAAAATACTTCAGGCCACCAGTTCCTGCTAAATATGGGCAGCAGTGCTAGGGCTCAAAGATACCATTAGACTAAACTGCCCTCTCCTTCAGGACCACCCCCTCTGCTGATTTCACCTTCTAAACCTGGCCTCTCTTAATAGAATACAGGCCCTGTGAACTACCTAGCCTGAGTCTAGGCCTCCCAAGGGATCCCAGAAGATCCCTGTTTAGCTCTCCCCCTCTCCAAGCCTGTCTCCCAGGGCTGTCTCTTACCTGGTCTCTGTGGTAGGGTAACACTTCAATCCTAAAGCAAAACTCTTCTCCTGGGCATTGGTCTCATTCTTTAATCAGGTCAGTCGATGATTGGCTGTAACCTCTGTTGCCCTGTGGTGAGGAGACCCCAGGAGCAGGGGTGGAGTCTGCTGGGACTGGGGTACTCTGTCAGTCCCAGGGTCCTCCCTGGCTCAATGTATGGGTCCAAGCATTGGCTGGGGCAAGCTCTCCTTCACTTCTGAAGGATAATTTCACAGAATATAGAAGTTTAGTTTTGGTGAGATTTTTTTTCTTTCAAAACTTTAAATACTTCACTCTGTTGTTTTCTTATTTGCTTGGTTTCCTCAGGAAAAGCCTAGTATAATTATGATTCTTTTTTCTCTGTGGGTTAAAAAATTTGCCTTCTGGCTTTTCTCTTTGGATTTCTGTGGTTTGTATGTTATTTCTAGGTATAGATTTATTTTGGGGGTGCTAGGATATGAACCCTGGGCCTCACTCATGCTAAACAGGTACTGTATCACCACTGGGATACACTTCCTAGCCCTAATATTGATATTTGGTGTTCTTTGTATTTCCTGGTTCTGTTTTTTTGTTTGTTTCAGAGCCTTAAAAAACCCCACCAAAACACAGTTCTGTAAACTTTTCTCTTTTTTTGGATTGTGTGAGACAGAGTCTCTCTATGTAGTTCATTTTGGCCTTGATCACTATGCACCACTATGCAGCCCAGCTGGCGTCAAACTCACAGCAATCCTTCTGCTTTAGCCTCCTGAGTGCTGGGATTACAAGTGTGTGCCACCACACCTGCCTGGTTTCTATTTTATGATAAATAGTTTTCTCTTTTTTTGGCCATTGTAGATGTAGATTTAAATTTTGTATGTGTTTTCATGAGCATTAAAAAAGGAAATTTGTGGGTGCATTATCAGAGAGCATTATATATGCATCCCGCAGTCCAGAATCATGGAGAAATATTGGCTGCTTAGATCTTTGCTGGGAATTAGAGGGAGGAAATTTTGAAGATAATACATATTGCGCCCACAGAGTTTGGGTTATTGAAACTTGCAGCCTCCTTCATGGTAGAGATAGCTTAGGTGCTCTGTTAAAACTAGAAAAACCAGTGTGGAATCAGGTCAAGCAAAGGAATGGATCTTATATTTCTCTTTTCTTACTGTTGCAGGCATGTTCCCTGGAACCTCCATGAGCTGATAGTAGGCCAATTTCATTTCACTGGAAACCTGGATTTCATGTATGTGCTCATTCTTTAATTGGCTGATTCTGCGGCTGAGAGATGGGAATCCAGCAATAGGCACTGGGTGAAAGAATAGGGGACACCTTGGTTTCTCCTTTGAGACTAGTCTGGAAGCTCTGGTCATTTTTTTCCCTAAGTAATAGCCCTCCTAAACAGGGAGTCTGATTTATAGTGGGGCACAGGCCTTAGTATTAAATTATGGATTAGAATTGTTCATCTAGCCTGCTACCCACGGTAATGTTCGTCTACCGTGAGGACTATGTTCTCTCAGTTAACAGGAGCTTTCTGGTTTAGTTTACATGGTTTCTATGAGAAGACATGATTGTTCAAAATATGTACTTACCATTTACTCTAGTTTATACAAAAATATATACTTACTATCTACTGTAGTTTAGATGTGATTGTTGGAGATAGACAAGACATGCTGTTCTTTTAAGAGTAAAGAGAGAGACATAAATGCAATGAACTAGGGGGATACAGCTCAAACTAGGGAAACAGATCAGGAAGGCAGTGGTGAAGTTCCAGCTGAGGTAAGTCTTATGGTTGTGCAGAAGTTAACTAGAAGGGGCTGAGTGGTATTTTAGGTGGCGTGTCCTGCGGGGGCAAGGTCAGAAATGTGAGAGTGCACTGTACCTCAGTTAAGGTGAAATTAGGTGCTGTAACATGTAAGCCTCAACTCTGTTAACAAAGGTTTGTTTTTATTCAAATAGAATTAAAATAGGTATTTCTAATAATCAGATATTTCTCTTCCAATAAATAATTAGAGCAATGCAGGGTTCTTCATCATCTTCATATAAAACTTCTAAACCACAATACCTGTTTGTATCAAGCCCAAATATGGAAGAAAGGGTATGGAGACTCTTCTTTGGAATGTCCAGACTATTTCTTCTGTTCACATTTTATTGTCATACACGTGACTCCATCTAATGCATGGGAGCTGGAAAATGTGGTTGAACTATACACCCAAGAAAGAAAGGAATAGATTTGCTGATTAACTTTTTGCCATACATTGCATTTTCTAGGATCTGCAAATAATGTTGTTTGACTGTCCTACTACTTTAAAGTAGAATTTCCAAGGTATAAGTCTGGAGAGATGATCAGTATCTAGATCTTGGCCTTTTACACCATGCTACAGAATTTGGGACCTATTCTGAGGGCTTTGGATAATTATTTGAAGAATTTTAATTTGGAAAATTTACATTTGCATTTTGAAAGATCTTTCTGGCAGAGGTTTTATTTTGTTTTATTTGGTGCTGGGGGTCGAACCCTGAAGTTTGTGCACACTTAGCATGTGCTCTACCACTGAGTTACATCCCTACACCCTGCAGGACTTATAAGAGGCAACATAGCAGAGTAATTAAGATTTCATCTCAGCAGGCTTTCTGCCTGAGTTCTAATTTTAGATCTTCCACGTACTAAAATGTAACCTTGAGGAAACCCTGTTAAGAGTTTTAATATTCTTGTCCGTAAAATGGAGATGATGTTAATACCTATCCCATACAATTACCCCCCCAAATAAACAAGTTTAGCCATAGTGCCTGATGTTGATACAATGTAAATATTAGTTACTGTTTTTGTTGTTAATAATGATATCTTTATTGACAATAATTGGGGAGGGATTAGAAGAAAGTAAGAACAAAGGAAGGAAACCAGTCATTCATTCATTCTAATAGTCAGGTGTGAGATGATAAGTTTGTGAACCAACGTGGAAGCAGTGGAAATGCAGAGGAATTTGACAATTTTGGGAATGCAGAGGAATTTGGCAATTGGGAGCATTAAGTAGGAAAATAAGCATGATTTGGTGACTGACAGACAGTAGGTGAGGAAGAATGAGGAGCAGGAATGGTTTGTGTGTTTCTGCTACAGAGGACTTGCTGCATGCTCCTGCCATTCATGGAGGTAGGAAGTCTGGAGCAGGAGTGGATTTGGGCAGGAGGGTTGAGTTTAGGATTTCTGGACTTCTACTGAATGCTCTGCTCTCTAGTGCCTGGACAGAGCCCTTTTTTCATTAATTGTTGGACTCCAGTCTCCTGTACCAGTCTCTTACATGGTGTTGGGGGCCAGGTTGTGCCATTCATTTTAACCTCAGAGGAATGCAAGGAGAGGAACATGGCCATGACGCCAGGTCTCAGCTTTCTAAGTGAAGTTACTGTTGCTGCTTTCTTTCCTAGGGCTTTTGTATCTATGGCTTCAGAGGTGGGGCTTTGGGTCACTGTGTGTCCTGGCCCCTACATCAGGAGTGACTTGGACCTTGGAGGCCTGCCCAGGTAAGTTGTGAGGTGGGTGTTCCTGGCTGTGACTGCACCTGGCCCACAAGCACTTCCAATACAAGTTAGAGCAGTGTTTTTGTTTGTTTTCTGTATACATTTTTATTTGTACAATTTTGTCCATTTAATGACATTGAAAATGAGCTTTAAGATACTAAGGATCATATACTATTTGTTGCGTTGTTTTTTTTTCTAGTACTGAGGATCGAACTCAGGACCTTGTGCTTGGAAGGCAGGCACGCTGCTACTGAGCTAAATCCCCCAGCCCCTGTTGTCACCTTTTTAAATAAATTTACATCTGTAGAGTGCAAATGGGGTAGAGTTCTTATTTATTCTTAAAATATAAAATAATAGCGATATATTAAGTAATAGTTATAAATTAATAGCTATAAATTAAGCAATAGCTATAAATATTAAGCAATGTCTATAAATTAATTTAAGCAATAGCTATATTAAGCAATGCTATAAATTAAGCAATAGCAATATATTAAGCAATAGCTATAAATTAAGCAATATTTTTATAAGTTTTAAGGTTTTTTTGGTGATCACATAATTATCTTTCTCTATGTTTTATTTTATTTATTTATTTTCCCTCTAGCTAGGTTTGCCTCTTCTGGATATTTTGGGTAGATGGATTAAAATACTTTGTGGCCTTTGTGTCTGGCTTCGGTCATAAAATTTCCAAGGTTCATCCATGTTGTAGCACATAAATACTGCATTCCTTTTTATAGCTGAGTAATATTCTAATAAAAAGCTTTTTTTTTTTTTTCCAAACAGCTTTATAAAATCTCATTCTAGAGTTTGGAAAATTTTTCCTGTAAAAGGCCAAATAGTAAATATTTAGGCTTTGTGGGCCACAAAGTCTCTGTTGTAGCCGCTCATTACTACTGGTGTGGGATAGAAGCTTCTATGATGATATGTGAACAGTTGTGTGCAGCTATGTCCTAGAAGACTGTATTGACAGGAATAGACTGCAGTCTTACTTGGCCCATGGGCTTTTGCTCGGTGAACTCTGTTCTGGATCTTCATTAACCAAACCCCAATTCATCCTGAGGAAAGGGGATGCCAATGTGCCGAAATGTTTGTGGTAGACATGCTACTCTTTCTTGATGCGGCATTAAGCCCTCAGATCACACTGTCCATGTTCCTACCTCCTGTGGCTGAGCATTTCTCATTGTTGACTCCTGGTCTGGGTCTAAGTCTCACCTTTTCAATCCTAGCTGGTTACTCTGGGACCCAAACATGAGGCTGTGGACAGCTTACAAGGGCTTCCAGAGAGCAGTGAATCGCTATTTTGATCAGCTGATTCCCAAGATCGAGTTCCTCCAGGTAGAACCCATCTCTGTGACAAAGGGAAGTCAGTGCCTGAGCTGGTTTGTACAGAGGGCTTACCGCTGCTGTGGGCTTAGAAGTAGTAAGCACATCTGATAGCATATCAGTAGCATCGGATGCTGGTTCTTTGTCTAAAACATCAACATGAAACCTCTCTGCTTTTGTGCTTTTCCTCCATTGACTGCCCTGGCAGAACACTTAAAGCCACACTCTGAATATCTTCGTTTTGTTCTGCTTGTTATTTCCTCTCTATATCAGCATAAATGGGAAATTCATGATTATCCTCAAAAAGTTCTTATTTACTTCTTAAAGACAGCTACATTTCAGCCTCCTACAAATAATAGCTTATAGGTGGCCTTAGGTCAGTGATTTTGTAGAAACTGCATTTTATTTGATTTTTAATGTAATTCCTGGGATATTCATGCATACTTATTGTTTACTGTAGTAGTGTGGCATTGTAATTCAAAAATGGTTGAGAAACATGAAAAAGACTATCCAGATGGTGTTCAACTTATGATAATTCAACTTCAGATTTTTTGATCTTACAATGCTGTGCTAGCTATATGCTTTCAGTGGAAACTGTCCTTTAATTTTATTTGTTTTTGTTTTGTTTGGTTTTTTTTGGTACCAGGGGTCAAACTCGGGACCTTCCAATTGTGAGGCAGGCAATGGAACCACTGAGCTAAATCCCCAGCACCTTGTACTTCAATTTTAACCTTTGATCTTTATTTTTTCCTTTTTTCTTTTTTGTTAAATTCTTTTATGGTACATTTAGGTATATAACACAATTACATTTCTCATTGGGAATTGTACCTTTACATAATGCATCTTGGTTCTTATTTTTTCCCCATTCCTAGCCCTCCCTTCACCCCCTCCACCCTTCCCTATTTACAAAGACTTTATTGCCATCTTTTCCATTTCTCATCATTTTTCCTTTCCCTTCTTTCCTTTCTCCTGCCCCTCCCACTACCCCTACCACTTTGGACATTTTCTTCCTATTTTGCGTTATCAATTATTCATTCTAATCATTGGTACATTTTAGGTATACAATATAATGACATTCATCATTGGAAATTTGCACCTTTACATAGTCTCTCTTGGTTCTTATTTTTCACCCTTGCCCAGACCTCCCTTCAACCCCTCCAGTCCTCCCTATTTACAAAGATTTTGTTCCTATGCTTTCAGTTTTTCATATTAATCCCATTTCCTTCTATCCTTTCCCCTAGCCCTCCCACTTCCTTCCCCTTTGCCCCTTTTCTTCCTACTTCACATTACCCATTATAAATTTTAGTCCTTATTTACACTTTCAGTTTCTCATACCAGAGAAACTATTCGGTATTTACACATGTGTGTCCTATTTATTTCACTTAAGAGTATCACCTCAATGGGGATCCACTTAGCTATAAATGACTCTAATTTCTCATTTTTTATGGCTGAGTAGTACTCCATTTTATTAAAAAACCACATTTTCTTCATCCAGTCTCCAGTTGATGGGCATTTGGGCTGTTTCCAAGTTTTAGCTATCACAAACTGTGCTGCTATGAACATGGGTACACATATATCACTGTGGTATGATTCTTTTCATTCGTTGGGGGAAGATCCCCAGCAGGGGAATAGCTAGGTCAAATGGGACTTCCAGTCCTAGTTCATTGAGGTATCTCCATACTGATTTCCACAGTGGTTGCACCAGTCTATGCTCCCACCAGCAGTGGAGAAGGGTTCCTCTTTCCCCACAGCCCCACCAGCATTTGTTATTGGTTGATTTCATGAGAGCAGCCATTCTTTCTGGAGTGAGGTGGAGTCTCAGCATTGTTTTCATTTGCATCTCTCAAATGACCAGTGACATTGAACATTTTTTCATGTATTTATTTGCTATTTCTACTAATTTGTCTGAGAAATGTTCTTTCATTTCAGATGCCCATTTTCAGATTGGGTCTTTAAATTTGGGAGGTCTGATCTTTTTAAGTTCTTCATAGATTTGAGATAGTAGACATTTGTCTGAGGAAAAGCAGGTGAAGATTTTTTCCCACATTGTGGGTCGTCTCTTCACACTGCTGGTGGTTTCTCTTGCTGTGCAGCAGTCTTTTAATAAGAAGAGATCCCACTTGTTGATTGTGCTAGTTCACAGGCAACTGAGGTTTTGTTCATAAATCTTTTCCTGCACCGATGTTTTCAAGAGTTCTACCTAACCTCTGTTCCAACTGGTTCAGAGATCCTATTTTAATATTTAGATCTTTAATCCATTTTGATTTTAGTTTAGTGCATGGCGAGAGATATAGGTCTAGTTTTAATCTTTGGCAAGTTGAAATCCAATTTATCCACCACCATTTATTAAAGAGGCTATCTTTCCTCCAGTGAGGGTGTTTGGCTCCTTTATCAAAGATGAGATGGCTGAGTGTGTCTGACATTGTTTCTGCATCTTCTAATCTGTTCCACTGGTCCTCAGGTCTGTTTCTTTGCCAGCACCATACTGTTTTTATCACAGTAGCTTTGTAGTATAGTTGCAGGTTGGGGATTGTGATACCCCCTGCCATGTCTCTGTTACCTAGAATTGCTTTTGCTATTCTGGGTCTCTTCTTGTTCCAAATGAATTTTTGGATTGTTTTCTCAAGGTCCATGAAGTATGCTGCTGGGATCTCAATTGGAATTGCATTGAATCTATGTAACAGTTTTGGAAGTATGGCCATTTTCACTATATTAATCCTTCCTACCCAGGAGCAGGGGATGTCTGTCCATTTTCTGATATCATCTTCAATCTCTCTTTTCAGAGTGCTATAGTTTTCAGAGAAGAGGTCTTTGATTTCTTTCGTTAGATTGATTCCTAGGTATTTCAGGTTTTTGGATGCTATTGTGAAAGTTCTTTATCCTATTTCTCTCTCAGTGAGTCTGTCATTTGTGTAGAGGAAAGCTATTGATTTTTGTTTGTTGACCTTGTAACCAGCTACTTGACTGAATTTGGTTATTAAGTCTAGAAGACTTTTGGTGGAGTTCTTGGGGTCTTCTATATAGAGTATCATGTCATCTGCAAATAATGACAATTTGACTTCTTCATTTCCTATCTTTATTCCTTTTCTTTTTTTCTCTTGTCTAATTGCCGTGGCTAATGTTTCCAGGACTATATAGAACAAGAGTGGTGATAGTGGACATCCTTGTCTTGTTCCTGATTTGAGTGTGAAGGATTTCAGTTTTTGACAATGTAGTATGATATTGGCTGTTGGTTTTTCATAGATGGCTTCTATCAGTTTGAGGTAGAGACCATCTATTCCAATTTTTTGTAGGGTTTTCATCATAAATGCATGTTGGATTTTGTCAAATGCTTTTTCTGCATCTGTGGAAATAATCATATGGTTTTTGTCCTTGGCTCTATTGATATAGTGTATTACATTGATTGATTTGCATATGTTGAACCATCCCTGCATCCCTGGGATGAATCCCACTTGATCAGGGTGTATGATCTTCTTGATGATCTTCTGCATTCTATTTGCCAGTATCTTATTAAGGATTTTTGCATCTATGTTCATTAGTGAGACTGGCCTATAGTTCTCCTTTTCAGTTGGGTCTTTCTCTGCTTTGGGGATCAAGGTGATGCTTGCTTCCAGGAATGAATTTGGGAGTATTGCTTCCCTTTCAATTTCACTGAAGAGTTTAAACAGTAATGGCAGCAGTTCCTCTCTAAATGTCTTGTAGAATTCAGCAGTGAAGCCATCAGGGCTGGGGATTTTCTTATTTGTTAAGTTTTTAATTACATTTTCAATTTCATTGGTTGATATTGGGTTTTTTAAAATTTTTATGTCTTCTTCATTCACCTTTGGTAATTCATATGTATCTAGGAATCTGTCCATTGCCTCTGTGTTTTCCATCTTATTGTCATATAGGTTCTGGAAGTAGGTATGGATGATCCTCTGGATTTCTGCTGGGTCTGTTGTAATTTCACCCATTTCATTCCTAATTGGATGGATTTGGGCCTTTTCTTTCGTTTTTCTGATGAGGTTGGCTAAGGGTTTATAAATTTTGTTGATTCTTTCCAAGAACCGACTCTTGGCTACACTGATTTTTTTGTATTATCCTCTTTGTCTCCATTGCATTGATTTCTCCTCTGATCTTTATAATTTTCTCCCTTGTGTGAGCTCTGGGATTAGGCTGCTCTTCTTTTTCTAGAAGCTTGAGGTTCAGCATCAGGTTGTTTAATTGAACTCCTTCTGTTTTCCTAATATGTGTATTCACTGCTATGAATTTCCCTCATAAGACTGCATTCATTGTGTCCCGTAGATTCTGATATGTTGTATTGTCATTGTCATTTAATTGAAGGAACTGTCTGATTTCTTCTTTAATTTCCTCTATGATCCATTGGTTATTCAGAAGTGTGTTGTTCAATTTCTACGTGTTTATGAAATTTTTTGAGTTTCTTTTGCTACGGCTCTCCAATTTCATCACACTATGGTCTGATAATATACAGGGGACAACTTCAATTCCTTTGCACTTACTTAGATATGTTCTTTGTGTGAGTATGTGGTCTATTTTGGAGAATGACCCATGTGCAGCTGAGAAGAATGTGTATTCTGATTTTGTTGGGTGGAAGCCTCTGTAAACCTCTGTTAAGTTCATTTGTTCGAGAGTTCAATTGAGTTCTAGTATTTCATTACTTATTTTTAGTCTAGTTGACCTATCTATTTGTGACAGTGGGGTGTTGAGATCCCCCACTACAATTGTATTAGTGCATATATGACTTTTCATGTCCGTTAGTATTTGTTTTATATAGTTGGGCACACTAGTGTTTGGTGCATAGATATTTATGACTGCCATCTCTTCCTCTTGGATTGTTCCCTTTACAAGGATATTGTGTCCTTCTTCATCTCTCTTAATCAGTGTTGGTTTGAATTCTACTTGATCTGCAAAGAGGATAGCTAGTCCTGCTTTTTTTGGGTTCCTGTTGCATGGAGCATTGTTTTCCACCCTTTAACTTTCAGTCTATGAGTTTCCTTTTGAATTAAGTGTGTTTCTTGTATGCAGCATATTGTTGGATTTTGCTTCTTGACCCATTCTGCCAGTCTATTTCTTTTGATTGGTGAATTGAGACCATTATCATTGATGGTTATAACTGAAATGTATTGACTTGTCATTGCCATGACTTTTTCTTTTTGTTGGGTTGTCCCCCTTTACATTTAATTTCTTGTCATGCCAGATGGGTTCATTCTGCTTTGCTTCCTGGGGTTGTGATTCTCAATGTCTATTCCTAGGATATTGTGTAAAATTCTTTGGAGTGCTGGTTCGGTATTCACAAAGTTCCTAAGGTGCTCTTTGTCATGAAAGTATCTGATTTCTCCATCAATTTTGAAAGATAATTTTGCAGGGTACATCAATCTGGGTTGAAGGCTGTCTTCTTTTAGGGCTTGGAATATGTCACTCCAAGCTCTTCTTGCCTTGAGGGTTTGTGCTGAGAAGTCTGCTGTGTTTCTGATGGGCTTTCCTTTGTATGTGATTTGTTTCTTTTCTCTAACTGCTTGTAGAACTTTGTCCTTCTGTTGAGTTTCTGGAATCTTAGCAATTTTATGCCTATGTGTAGAATTTTTTTGATCAAGGCTATTTGGAGTCCTATATGCCTCACTTATCTGTATGTCAAGTTCTTTTCTCCTGCTTGGGAAGTTTTCTGCCATTACTTCTGTGAAGAGTTTCTTTTATGTCATCTCCACTCTCTCCTGTTTCTTCATTGACTCTGATCAGCCTTATGTTCTTCTTCTTTGCATCATCTAGCAGCTGCTGGATTGATTTCTCATGTTCCCTTATAATTGTGAAGCAATTTTTCTTTTCCTGGTCACTAATTGCAATCTTATCTTCTATATCCAAAATTCTGTCCTCACATTGGCTCATTCTGCTGTGTGGACTTTCAATGGAGTTTTTCATCTCCTGGAAGTCTATTTGCATCTGTTTTATGGATTCCATTTGTTTCCTATGTTGGGATTCCATCATGTTCCTCAGCTCCTCTCTAGATTTGTTAATCATTAGGAGCACAATTTCTCCTGTTATCTGAGAAATTATTTCTGATTTCATTTTTTCCAGATCCCCTTTTGTTGCCAGTTCAGTGGGTCCAGGTGGTTGAGTATCAGAGTGTTCCTTCTCATTTCCCTTTGAGGTTGCTGTAGGTGATCTGGAAGTCTGGTTTTGATACTTATTTACGTGTTTTCTCATTTCTACTGGTGGGGGCAGGGCGGTGCTGTTGATGTCTATGCAGCTCACCTCCTCTGATCTGGGAGAGGTGGGCCAAGGGCCGGGAGCAGCATTAGGGATGGTGGACCGAAAGCCCCTATGTCTGGGCCGGGAATGGTGGGATGTTTGGAGGCCTGGAAGCCCCTTCCTCTGGACCAGGAGCAGTGGGACGGCAGCTCAGAAGCCCCTACCTCTGGGCAGGAATTCTTTAAATGCTGAGAACTTGATTAGCTCCAGTACAGTGGTCTGGTTGTCTGGTGTCCTCTGCATCTTTGTAGTGTGGAACCAGGTGGCTGTACAGAGAAGAGGCCAAAGGAGGGGGGTGGGGGGTGGGGGGTGGGACCAGTGGATTGCTGTCGGGCGCGGGCTGATTTTTTCCACGGACTGGCGACCTCGGACCGCGTCCACAGACCTGCCTGTCTGCAGCAGGCTGATTCGGTGTTTTCAGCGCGACTCTATCTTTGAATTATTAACATCTAAATTAATATGTTTTCCAATTTCAGGGGGAAGCAAGCACCTTAAAACAGTTTAATCATATTTTCTTTCCTCTCACCTTAGGTACTATTGTTATCATTTGTTTTAACTCTATCTATCTATCTATCTATGCATCCCATAAGACATTATCATTACTTTTTGTTACACCCAGCAAAAACCAACCAGAGACCGATATTAAATCCACACAGGAGTTTGTTACCGGCCTGAGCTGAGCATTGGACTCAAGCCTCAACTGGGGGTTGACAGACATGTTTTATACACCTTTGAGGACAACAGTTCCTAGGCCCCCCCCCCCCCCCCAAGGGATAGAACTAGTAAAGCAAGCAAAAGGTACAGAAGGGGAACGTCCTGCTGTTAAAACATTTGTAAAACAATAGTTCATTGTTATTTCTAAAGAGACTTTCTAAGGGGAGGAGGTTTCTAAGCTTCCTCCTTCTGAGTTCATCCAAAGGACAGGCAGGTGGGTCAAGCAGCAATATGGAGTCTGTCTTGCTAACTAGGGTCTTTCACTTTTGTTATAAAGTTAATTGTTATTTAGATTACTCAAATAATTTATTTTTCGTTGCTCCCCACCCCCGCATCTGTGAGTTTTCATCTCTTTTATCACTTTTTTCTGTTTTTAATGTTTTCTTTGTTACAGGCATTCTAGTACAAACTCTGTTGTTTGTCTAAAAATATGCTTAAGGATGCTTTTATTTCTTGAAGAGTCTTTGGTTGGCTGTTATTTACTTTGTGTATGTTTTTTGGCATCTATTGTTTTTACTAAGAGGTTAGGCATCAATAAAATTATTGTTCCTTTGAAGGTAAAATTTCTTTTTTCTTCTGGATACTTTTAATACTTGTGTTTCTTAGTTTGTTTTGTTTCCAGAAATTTTACTAAGATTGCATGGGTATTGTGTTCTTTCTGCTTATCCACTGAATTTTTTGCACTCTTAAGTTTGTGTCTTGAAGTGTTGAATCAATTTGGCAAAATTCTCAGCCAGGTGTGGTGGCACACATCTGTAATCTCATCACTCTGGGAAGCTGAGGCATAATTACAAGTTCAAGCTTTTCCTGGGCAATTTAGTGACTTAATGAGATCCTGTTTCAGAAAGAGGCGTGGTGTTTATAGCTCAGAGAGAATGTCCTAAGTGCAATCCCTAATACTAAAAAAAAAAGGTAGATAGATTGATTGTCTACATTTATATGCTTTGTTTTCTTTCTCTTCTCAGGTCATTTCAATGACACATGTTAGGTGTTTTCATCATATTCCATGTATCTATTATGCTCTTTTCATCATTTCTTCTAATCTACCCTCTAATTCATTGATTTTTCTCTTTAGCTTTGTCTAATATGATGTTGAACTCCAATTAAGTTCCTAGTTTCAGATATTTTAAATTTTTGTTCTACCTTTGTTTGATTCTTTTTTATTATTTCTATTTGTCAACATTTCCCAATTTTTCTTTAATTTCCTGGGCACATTAATTAGGTATCTATTTCAGAATCTATGTCTAATAAACCTAATATATGATTCTCTAGGGATCTGTTTCTGTGTGATTCTTCTAATGGTTTCTGTAAAATGTTACCTTCTGGTCAGCCTAATCATATTTTTTCAATGTTAGACATTTATTTATGAGAACGTTGAGATCATTTGAAGCCTTTGGTTACCTCCTAGATGGTTCATTTTGCTTCAAGCATAATTTCTCAATGATTTGAAACTGAGCTTCTGTCCTTGTAAAAGCTGATCTAATTCTTCTTCACCTTTGTTTCTAGGGGGTCATCTTTTAGGTCCTGTAGCTTCTTTCCGCATGTCTTGTAAAACTGGTGGCAACCCCACTCAGCTTTTCAGACTCTTGGCTGATGCTTTAAGAATCAGCCTCCATTGCCTCACAGGAAAAGCAGTGCCAAATGCCAGCTTCCCTGCCTCTCTGTGATTGCAGCTCCTCAAAGTCTACATATCCTCCTCAAAGTCCTTACATATCCCATATTTTCCAATAAGTCTTCAGGAAATGTTCAGTCCATTATGACTAGCTGTAATTAGAAGAAAGGTCCAGTGGATATAAAAGCAGTCCTCATTTGTAGAAATAGACTCTATTACTCTTCATATGAGTTGTAAACCATGCATTCTGCTTTGACCAGCTCATCCCCAGGAAGAAACACTACCATCTTCTTTTGTTCTCAAGTCTTCTAGTTTGGATATGTTATATGGCCACTTGCCAGTAAGCCATGTTGTTTGCTGGGGTCAGAGATGAAACACTTGCTTCTCACAGGACCTCTGTGAGTTGGAGTGGAGTGACACTAATTGATAGATAACATTTGGCTTCTCTCATTTGAGTTACTTCTTGGCTTCCTCTATTTTTCAAACATGTCCAGTAGAAACAAGTCACCTCCTGATATTCAACAAAGGGCTTGAGGGTTAATGCAAGTGTATTTTCACTTTCAAGATATTTTGGTCCAAAAAGCCCATCTGGGTACATTGTTGGATTTTCTTAGTATGCATGGCTACAGTCTCAGTATTTTATCCCTGGATTAGATAAGTTCCTTAACTTCTTCTCTCTGTCTTTGATTTAGAGTCTCCTAGAGTTGTTTCTAGTTAGTGTAGGAACATTAATGGCTCATGCACCAAAAAGTGTGACTGTGGGTGGACTAAGCCACAACTTACCTTCCTTCAGCATTGGCTGAAGGAGAACTAGCAATGGTGTGTGGGCTTGTAAATACATACTTTGAATTCAGCCCATGAGATGTAGTCATTTGGGGTGACAGTGCAGACAAGAGTGTTTGTCTTATGCTGTCTGGAGAAAATCCAGAATTCAGATTCTTAGGGGAAAGTATTAGGTGACTCTCACCAATCCCAGTTCTTCTTCTGTGAGGCTGTAAATACCACTTGCTAGTTTGGCCTTGCTCGGTAACTGAGGCAGGGATGATATTTTTGTCTTAACATCCTACTCATAAATATTTGGGCAAAGAAGTAGACCTTCCCCATGCCTTAGCTTCCTTCTACTATTTTTAATACCATAATTTTTTTCAGAAAGAGGCAATCCTATGGGACCAGAAACAATCCATTTAACTTTCTGACTTTCTCCCTAGGCACTGGAGATGAGAAAGATCAAGGTACGGCTCGTGACTGCAGATAAAGGACTAGAACTGAGAAAAGGCCACTTGAAAAATGGTACAGTTTTGGTTTTGCCTCTTTCTTCCAAGCATCCAGTGAGAAAGTATGGACAGGTACTGCTGGACTGGTCTTTGCTGTGTCCTGTGAGGAGGCCCATGACCTTTGGGTAAAAGTGAAGACTTGTGGCCACAGCTGAGTTAGAAAGCTGGGCCCCACCAGCTGTGACACCCAAGAGCACTAATAGTGCAGAACGTTTACTCTATCCTCCTCAATCACTTGGTGGCCCAGAGCAGGGTCTGGCTGAGCCCAGAGCAAAGTTTTCTCCAGTGCTGCCAAAAGAGTGACAAGGAGTGGATGAGGGTCAGAGAAACAGTACTACCATCAAACCAGACCAGGGCTCCCGGGGTAACCAACCCGGAGAATAAAAGCAGTGAGGTCTTGGTGTAGCTCAGGAGTCGAGCTCTTGCCTAGCATGATCAAAGCCCTTTGCCAGGTCCCAGAACCTTAAAAATATAAATAACCTGGAAGAAAAAGTAAAAGAGCAGTTTAGGGGGCTATGGAATACTATTAAAAGGAGGAAACACGAATCTATTTGCAGGAAAATGGATAAACGTAACATGCAGACACATGGAGACAGAGAAGGACTAGAAATGTAGCTTGTTGAAAGAGCACTTACCTAGCGTATGAGACCCTGGGTTCCATCTCCAGCACTGAACAACAATAACAAAAGACAGAGAAATGTGCCATCTGGACATCTTTAATCCAAGCAGTCATGCCAGGGTCTTTCTTCTCCACTGCTATCTCCTCTGGGCTCTTTGGTGGCTGTTCCCTGCCCTGTAGTGGGAGATGCAGGTCAGAGTTCTGCATTAGTCATCAGGGGTTGAGGGTGTAGCCTAGCAAAAGTGTGTGTGCTTAGCTTGAGTGAGGCCTTGGGGTCTATCAGAAAAGCAGAGGCAGAAGGCTTAGAGACTTATAGTCAAGTTAGTGGACTCTGGGCTGAATTTCTTCATTTGACCTTCATCTGTCCCTTAATATCATGTGGCTGTTTTAACTGCTTTTTTTTTACATCTTTGCATCATTCATTGTAAATGCTAAATGAAGGGATATATTTGACAGCCCTTTGTATTCTGCAAGTGTGGGTACAAGTGAAGGATCATGCTCTTTTGTTTGCCAGTGGCATGTTAAGAGTGATGTCTGGGGGTGCATGTGCAGGAGGTGCTGAGCTCAGCTCTGCAGCCCTTTCTGCCCCTGCATTGTTGAGATCAGAGCAGAACTTGGGCACAGCTTGTACTTTCCCTCCACAGTGCTGGCCACTATCCACCTGAAGGATGTAAAGAAGAAAACTTATGAAGACCTGTGCAGTTCAGGTAAGGGCACTTCAGAGATGGGAGCTGTCTGGATTCTTATGCATGCCTGGACCATGCTAAGACCTGATTTGTTGGGGAATTCTCAGGAGTAATTAGTTCAGTGAAAATTTGAATGTGTGCCTGTAGATTTTAGGTTAAACTGAATTATGCCCACAATACTGGTCCATAACCCACAGTGTTAGAGAGCCCTTGTCATTTTTTTTCAGTGCATTTCTTACACTTGACCAAGAAAGAGAACCACATGACAAAAATAATTTTTGGGTTGTAGTATTAACTGAATATAGGGAGAAAGCAGTTTTCAAGCTCTAAGTTTGCATTGTGTTTTTCACTAGTGAGAATGCTGTCCATACTGGATAAGTAGGGACCACATAGCTGAGGGGGAGCTATAACTTGAACTAGATGAGAAGTTAGAGGTTGCAAATTTAGATATTTGAAGTGGGCACTTTTTAAACTTATTTGGAGTCAGGTTTTTTGCAAAGCTCTGGATATACACTGATGATCAAACAGAAATGCTCCTTGTACTGAGTACATCCAGGCTTGTTCATTTCCTGGTGGCCCTATTGCCACCTCTGTTCTCATCATTATTCTCCAGAGAGAAGATGAACAAGCTGTGCTTGTCAAGGGTCCAGATGAGAATGTGCTGGGAAGCAGGTGGTCCCATGGAATCAACAGGGAGTAATTAACTGTAGAGTCCCTGCATTAAAACCCCAAACAAGGGCTACAGATCTAGCTCAGTGATAGAGTACTTGGCTAGCATGCTGGAGGCCTTAGGTTTGATCTTTGCCACTACAATAAAATATTAAATAAAAACAAAAGCAGCAAAGCACCAGGCTCAAAATGCAGAAGGGAACAGAGCCAGCTTATCAGAATGCTATGTGAAAGAGACTGGGAATAGCCGACCTCAGGCTCCCCATCTGTGACATCTACTGCCAGTAGCATTGAAAACTCAGGTTTCATTAATAGAAGTTATGTTATCATATTTCTCCATATTGGTAATAACACATTTCAAGTGTTTTTTCTTGTTTCCTTTTGCTCAGGCCATCATGTCTTAGGAGATATTTTAACAAAATGGGATACTTCCAGCAAACAGGTTTATGGGTCATGTAAAAATAAAGTAAAACAACTAGGATTGAGTCTCACATTAGAAAGAAGACTCATTTGGTGGGTATCTTCAAAATTTTAGAGTATTTTCATATGAAAGGGAAATTCTTTTCAGTACCAAAGAACAAAATTATTTCCAATGGGTAAACATTAATAAGAAAATATATATTGGATCATTATAGGGATTATGACTTCTAACAATCAGATTCTCCAAAAGTGGAATGTACCGTCATACCTAGCAGTAAATTCTTCATCACATAAAAATAAAGAGTTGCTATGAACTTCCTGTATGTGGTCCAGTCCTTAGAGATGGCAATGTGCACAGGAGATGAGAAGCACTATATACTAAAATACCTTAAAATCTTTCTTAATGTTAAAACTTATAAGTCTTTGTTTAGGCAACTAAATATCATAAACAGAGTGGCTTATAAACAACAAAAATTTTATTTCTCACAGTTCTGGAGGCTGGGAAATCCAAGACCAAGTTGCTGGCAGATTTGATGTCTGGTGAATGCCTGCTTCCTGCTTCATAGATAGCATCTTCTTGCTGTATCCTCCATGGTAGAAGGGGACAGGCAGCCCTCTGGGACCTCTCTTTATAGGACCTCTTTTTGTAAGGGCTCCATCCTATTCAGGAAGGCTCCACTTTCCTGACCTCATCACCTTGGGTAAGGGTTTCAATATGTGATTTTGGGATTCTGTGAAAGCAAAAGGGAGGAAGTTGCAGAGGTTTGAACCATGTGGCTACAGAGTAATTAACCTTAAAATGTTGAGAACTTTTTTTTTTTGGTACTGGGGATGAAACTCAGGACCTTGTGCTTGTGTGGCAGGGAACATTATTTTTGAATTCAAATAGAAGTTTTAAAAAATTAAACATGAAGATTTCCAGGCAGAAGTACAAAGACAAGGTCAAGCCACAAGAATTTGTAGCAGACCAAGTTGTCACTGTCTTAGGAGCTGATAGGAAGCCTTTGGCAGCATAGGCATGAACACAGATCCAGCAGAGGTCTGGGAGGCCCCGAGCTAGCATTGTGGTAATAATGAGAGCCCAGATTCAAAGGATGGATTAACTATAGGTCTGCTAGAAGCAGCGGAATTGAAGGAGCCAACTACAGAGTCCAGCCTGCACGGAGAGGCCAGTAAATCCCCAGGGATTGGGAAAAGGAGAAAGCTAGAGGTGACAGGGGTGGCAAAGGGAAGCGGGGGGGGGGGCACTAGAAGATGTGTGAGAACCCTGGGCTTGGGGATTTCTCCTTTAATGGGGCTCAACACTTCTGTATTCATTTGTTGAGCATTTTTAGTTCCATTGGTGTAGGTATTTTATTACTAGACCTCTACTCTGGTCACACAAGAAAATGAAAAGATTTTGTTTCTAGAAGTTTCTGGGCCATGGACCCAAGAGTGTGCAAGGCCAGGCCAAAGGCCCATTGTCTGTCAAGCGCATCTTAAACTCCTGTTTACAGCCAGGGGCATCTGTGAGGCTAATGTGCTGTGATCCCAGAGGCTCTGGGTTCTGGAAAGGGCATGGTGTTGCTGTTGTGCATCATTGGACCCTTTGAGCTGATGCCCCACCCTTTGGGACCTGCTCAGACAAAACATGAAGTTGTTGTGTTAGCCAAGACTTTCATTGTCTGAGGGAAGCTCATCTGGATGATGTCATGACTGGGTTGGCCCAGCATAAGCTGAAAAATTTCACCAAATATAACTGGCTTTTGGGTGGTTTCCAGGGACACTTCCACAGGCAGAAGATAGAGCTCGTGAGACAGATGCAGCTCTTGACCTGGATGTGTCCATTGAGGTCGTTGTGAACACCTCACTGCTTGCGGCATCATCCAGCTGGTGGCAGAGTCTGCAACATCAGATTTAACCTTCCCAAAACCGAGGGCTCTGGTAATCTGATGAGAGAGACTCTGGTTCAGCCTGAGGGTGGTGAACTGCAAACAGTGATCAGGAGACTGAGGCTTATGGAGCCCAACATCCCTCCTGGGATGTTACCAGAAAAAAAGGGTGCTGGAAATATTCTTTGGAACCGAAACTAGCATGATCTGGCCTATGCATATGCTTCCCTACCACAGAAATTCTACAGACGAACCAGAAAGCCTGAGTTACTGCCTAAGGATAAAGGTGTGCAACCAGTAAAATGAGCAGAAACTCTTCATTTTTACATTTAGCAACTCTTTTTTCTTAAGACTCTAGCATGTATGAGTTTCTTGAAAAATTTTGTTGTTGTTGTTTTGTTTTTGAGACAGGTTTTCTCTATGTAGTCCAGGCTGGCCTTGATCTCACTATGTAACCCAGGCTGGCCTCAAACTCTGCAATTCTTCTGCCCAGCCTCCTAAGTGCTGGGATTACAGGTGTGTACTATCATACCTGGCTGAAAATTGTTTTATGTCTACTGATATTTTTTATTTTGGATATTATTAAGGATGTGCCAAATGAATCAGATTTTAAGACTGATCTTTTGAAATCACCTAGTATGTTTTGTCACCTAGATACTAGGTCCAAGTGTGTTAATAGTTATCTTCTATAGATGTGCAACTCAAAAACACCAGATATGTTAAAACTTAAAAAATATTAGAGAAAATTATTAAAAAGCACTTGATATTAATCTAACTTTTTGTTCAACAACATTTAATAAGTCAAATTTTCATATTTTCCCTGGAAAGTTAAAGAATTACATAATATTTGGGGAAATAGCTCATCAGAGACTTTTGCAAAAAAAAAAAGACATTTTCTAGCCCCACGGAACATGATTTTGTGAGACACTATATCTATAAAGTAGTTTCTTGACATAATATTACAGAAAAAAAGCTGGATTTACAGATCTGCTGCAAAATGAAAAATTTCTTGCTGCCTTTAATAAACCACATAGCCACATATACTGTATTTATTATGTTGTTAGACATTTCTTTCATTTACTCACAATTTTCAATTTGCTATAAAAAATGTATCAGCTAGTATAGAAGAAACTACTACTTTAAGACTTATTTTTTTTTAAATACGTGTATATTGAGGGATGCAACTTATGTCAGAAATGACATTATAAAATTCTTAGATCACCACCAACACTGCATGAATTTTCGATGGGCACTATAATAAAGTCAGGTTTTCAGATGTTACTCAAATTAAGAAATATGTTTTAGGATCTACTTGATAATTTATCTTTTTTTATGCAAACCTACAATTTGCCTTGATAAATAACAAATTACATACTAGAAAGAAAAAATAAATAAGAGAAAACCAATGGCATTATGTAAAGTAAGTGTACCTTTTCTTTAAGGAAATAGAAATAGATCAGGTCTGCTTGGGTGTGGGAATTTGGATCAAGAATGTGCTTTGATGGCCTCAAGTGCTCTTAGGCCTGGTGATGGAAGGTGATGATGGAATCATGGAAGTGATGTGGCTGGCTCACTTGCTGTGGGAAGAAGCGGGTCACGAGGGTATGACTTGAAGACTGAATTTCGCTTTGCGGTTGGTTCTTCCCTTCTCTTTGTGCTTCCTGGCTACCCTGATGTAAGCAGCTTTTCTCTGTCCAGGGCCTTCCACCATCCCATTTCTGTGTTTAAGCCTGCTGAACATGGTAGAACTTCTGAAACTGTGAGCCAAAATAAACCTCTCGTTCTTTAAGTATCAGGTGTCAGCTATTGTGTCTAAGCAAGGAGGAAATTGGCTGAGACACTGGGGGATATTCCCTGGACATAAATACAATCATAATTAGTAGACTTGTTTAGCAATAAAAAGAATGAGCATGATAGGTTAAAAAGGACTTGGAAAATAATGAGTTCCTTACAAGAGATCTTCACTCCTGATCAAAGAAATTGGTACCTGCTAGTGTTCTCTGCCACTTTATGTTAAGGGAAAGAACTCTTCTTCTGTCATCTGAGCAGCCATTTTAAAACCTAGGTTATTTTAGTTTCCTCAGTAGGACTGTAGGGGTGCTTGCATATTTATTGTTGCCTGGTAGAAGTGGGGCAGTCTGAGAAGAGGAGGAAACATTGAACTGTATCTTCCATGGGATGCTTACTCTTATTTTATGCCAAAACAGTTGTACAAACTATTATTAATTGCCTTTGAGAATCTGGGCCATTTTGTTCCACACATTTAAAATGCAAATGCCAGCATGTGGTTCTTATGTATGTGGGGAGGCATTTACTTTCCTTTTCTTTTGATTTTCAAAAATCCACTGTTGATCTTTTAAAATTGATCAAGGCTTATTAAAAAAAGACTATAGCTACTGCTTCATTTTATTTGAATGCCAATATTATGTGCTTTCTAAAAATGTGATGTACCAAACTTACAAATTATCATCAGGTTATCAGGGGTATATGTCTGTATTAAAATATAATAACATTTAAGCAACGTGGCTAAAAAAAGAGATTTAGAAAGGACAACATTGAAATGGCAATTGATTTTACCAAGGCTTGGGCAAGATGATCTTTGAAAGGACAAGAGAAAGAACAAGACCAGAACAATGATGTGAGAACAAGAGAGGACACTCAGTTCATGAGCTAGGCCAGTATGCTCTGAGGTGCAGAGGAGGTGTTGAGCGCCGGACTTCACAACTCCCTCCTAACCCAGTCAGGCCTTCTGGATTGCATTATAGTTTTTTGAATTGATACTTGGTTTTCTAGGGTCCTAGCCCTGTACTGATGATGGTGTACACAGCGAGTGATTTTGACACGTGGGGTATGACCCGCTGCAGTCTCGATGAACACAGTGAGTTCTAATAGTTCCTGCCTTGGGAAAACATGCAGTGCTGACAGCACTAGGCTGTTTCTTCCTGGTGATTTAGCACTTGAGACTTAGGGGACATGTTCCTAGATGTTTCAGCTCCATAAACACCACTGTGATCACATGGCCACCTCACACATACCTGTGGGGGTAAGATGACCAGAGAGTGAACACCAGGAGGTCACTGTAACTGAAATTTAAGTTTCAGCTGTTGCCATTGTAATATATTTTACTGAGGCTATAAAACTAGTTAGATTGCATTATTCTATCAAATAAGGGGACTCAATGAAGGTGTGTTGGGCAAAAGTAGAAAAGTTATCTGGCCCCAGATTAGCTGATTTTAATTCTGTAGTCCTCCCTGGACAATTGATAATCATTAAAATGGAGTTTGAAGGTGAGTGTGGTGGCATATGCCTGTAATCCCAGAACTCGGGGAGGTTCAGGAAGGAGGATTCTAAATTTGAGCCCAGCCTGGGCAAGTTACTGAGACTCTGTCTCAAAATAAAAATAACAAAGTTCTTGGGATGTAGCTTTGTAGTGCAAAGACCCTGTTTTCAATATCCAGAACCATAAAAAAGAGTTTGAAGGTAAATTTCTGGTGCCATAATTTCAGATCAGTAACTGTTAGAAGCTAGTAAATGCCTTAGAAACACTAAACTGACTGTACATATACCTAAGAACAAAGGTACAAGCAAATATTTGACAAACGATTTGTGTGCTAGAAAAATCTCTCCCAAATGTGAAACCCAGAAGACCTTGGGTGATGAATGTGAACTGGGAGTAACTCCACCAGTCTTCCAGGGCTGAAGGATCTTCAGTCATCTCCCACGGCTTCTGGCATGGGATCTTGATAGAGCTTGAATATTTTGCTGTAGGTGATTTGAAAATCCAGTGAAGAGCTATGAATTCTCTCAAATTTGAATTCCCTAAACTGCTCCTTCTTTTTCTATGCAGTGCTAATGAAGGATGTACATGAGATGTTCAAGCTTAGATTCTCCCTCAACTTCTACATGTTCCATGGTGGTACCAACTTTGGCTTCATGGGTGGAGCTGAGTCTTTGGATGTTAACCTCCCTGCAGTTACCAGCTATGGCAAGTACTTTCCCCTAGAATTATCTCCACCCAAGGCCACTCATCACAGAACCCTGGAGCTTCTTAGGGTAGGCCCCTGAGGACAATCTCTGGCACTGCTCCTCTTTTTTTGCTGTGAATATATGCTGAGGATTGAGGATTTCTTTTTTGTTGTTGTTCTTGACAGTGCTAGAATTTATCCAACACTAGGATCTAGGCTTTCTGGGGCTTTGCAAGCAGAGCAGTTAACAGCTTAATTTTGTTGTGCAGACCCTTGTATTAGAAGTTCCCTGCAGAAGCAGTTGCTTTAAGTCTCCTGATAGCACTAAGGTATCTGTTAATGTGTCTTCCCCAGTCCACAAATCTAAAAGACCACATAGGAAATCAAGGGTGAATCAATAAAAGGAGTTCACTTAGAAATGGGAAAGAAAGGAGGAACCACTGGATTAGAGAACTCAAGCTCTTGGCCAGGACTTGTTAGAGATGTATGGATTGGTGTAATTTGCCTGCTATTGAAATCCTTCCTTAACTTGGCAGAGGTTTCTTAGTTTGAATTAATAGGGACATGGAATTTTCTTATCTAAGGCACAGTTTTTCCTCCCAAAGCTGCTAATTAAGGTGCTTTTTGCTCTGTGTTAAGCCCTCCTCTCTTCCTGGGAAAGGAACCTGAAGCAAGGGTTTCTTGGGAAAAATGACAAATTTCTCTGTACTTTCCAGACTATGGGACACTGCTGACAGAGGATGGAAACTACACGCCTGAGTATCTCATATTTCAAGAGTTTTTTCACTCTGTTTCAGGTACTGAGTGAGGACCTCAATCTTAGTGGTGACTCAGCCTTCCCAAATAGCCTCTGTCCCAGGAAGAGGGGAGAGAGGAAGGAGGGGGAGATATGTTAGGTTGAAGTCTAGTTTGTTCCTGTGTATTTTATCATCAGGCAGTAGCTATGCTTGGGGTGAAGGATCTGCTCTGGAGGTGCCCAGCACAGGACCATACTGCCTGGTCTTTACTGGACATGGAATTATCTATAGTGGTTATAAAATCCAGAAGTTTCAGGAAAGGAGGGGTAGATTCTGAGGGCCAGGGTTGAGAGCTACTGGTCCAGCAGGTGGGACTGATGTGCTTGTCTTTTGCCAGGGTAGCAAGGCCCTGCCTCAGAGCTAATGGGTGTGAGTCTTCCTTGACACTTCCCATAGTTCAGAAGTCATGCCCTGCAACTAGGCCCTTGCTCTGGCAGCTGTGGGATAGCAGGGTACTTTGTGTCCTTAAATGGGCCTGCTTTTCATTGCAGAGTTTCCCACAGCCTTACCACCAGAACATATGTCGAAGGTTGTCTACAACTCAGTGATGAAATTCCACTTCATGTCCCTATGGGAAATCCTGCCCTACCTGGACCAGGTGAGCATTTCCTGGACATATATATGTGGGAAAGCTTTTGGAAAAGAGGAATGAAAGGCTTAGTTCAAAGGACATGGAGTAAATGATAGGGAATGAAAAACAATCCTTAGAACTGTTAGTTTCTTGTCCCAAGTTTACAATTCAGAATAGGAAAGTTAGAATACAAATTCAGAGTAGACATTTGAATTTGAAGATTAGTATAAACATTGTAGAATATTGGGAACTTCCTTTTCATAATCTCACTGGCAAGAGGTCCCCTGCTTTCTTAAGGTTGGTAGAATGAAGGTACACTGACCAGATCTAAGGCAATGATTTTTAAACTTTTGTTTTAATAGAGGGACTTTTTAAAAACTTGCTGTTAAGTTCAGTATGGAAGACATAAATCAGGGGTGCTCGTTCTGTAACTATGCTTTCCTCCTCCTCTCTAAGGCTCAGTCATATCTTCTCTAAAATAGTACCACTTCTAACTTAGCACCATGGTTCCCAGGACACACAATTTGAAAACTCCTGGTCTAGAGGGAAAACTGCATACTTTTGTGACATTCACTAAATTAATAATGTTTTGGGAATTATATTATCAAGATGTTGTTTTAGACAAGCCCAGTCTAATGAGAAGGAACAGTGAATAAAGAGATCAGAGGATCACAGGTCAAGGAAACAGGAAACTGCTAAAGAGTACTTGCTCCCAAGTCACTGTCCAGATCTGAACCTTCATCTGCTATTTACGTGCTATTCGATCAACCTCAAGGAGGTCATTTAAGTTTCTTCATCTGTAAAAAGAGGCTAATTGCATCAACCTCACTGGATTGTGTGGATTAAATAGCTGATATCTGCAGCTAGTGGGTATAGATACTAACTAGATGTGGGGTGTCGTTATTGTCATAGAGACATGGTCAGCAGGATGGATAGTTGTGGGATCCCAATAAGTGATTCCGGGATCCAAAGGTGAACAGGAGCAGACAGTATGGTAGACATGGAATGAGAAGGGTGAGGTGCCTGATGCACCCAGGGCCCCAGTTGTAAAGACCAGGAGGAAGTGCTATGTCCCAAGAGCTGCAGTTGGGGTAGAGTGGAAGTGTCCCACTGTATGGGACAGTGTTAGGAAGGGAGCCAGGTGCCACACAGTGCAGGGCCTTCATGGGTTGGTTTCTAACATTTTCCTATGAAGTTTTAAAGAGTGGAGAGAATAGTAGGGACCCCCGTGTACTCACCATCCAGCTGGAACTTCAATACCTGGCCAATCTCTTTATACCTATACCCTACTCTTCTCTCTCTACTCTGCATAAGATTATTTAAAAGCAGATCTCAGGCACTGTAAAATTTTAACTATCTATGTATGTTGAACAATAAAGACTTCGAAAAAAAACTCAACAAAATCATTGTCACCTATTATGGTTTGGTTATATGTCTCCTGAGGCTCATTGTTGGGGGTTTGGTCCCCAGCGTAGCCGTATTTAGAGGGGAGGTCTTGGGAAGTGATTGGATCACAAGAGCTCTAACGTCATTAATGGTGAGTTCACAATTGCTTTGTGGGCTTCTTAGGGTGTGGGCCTAACTGAATGAAACAGGTCACTGGGGTGTCTTCAAAAGGTACATTTTGTCCTTAGCCCCTTCCTCTTGAGCTCTTTCCCTCTCTCCCTTTCTGTTTTCTGGCTGCCATGAGATGAATAGTTTTTCTCTGCCATGCCCTTCTGCCATGATATTTCTGCCCCACTATGTACAGGCCTAGAAATTAGTGACCATGGACTGAAACTTCTGAAACCATGAGCCAAAATAAATGTTTTTTCCTTTAAATTATTCTCAAGTATTTTGTCACAGCAATGGAGAGCTAACACATCACTGCTAAGATGAGTAATAATAATAGTAATAATTGTTCAAATTAGTGATGCCCTGGGAAATGTTTAGCAACTGGTTCTCTGGAAGAAAAATATCTTATTCACAGTGTTGCCAATTTCTGTGGTGTAAGTATTCCCAATGGCTAATTTCAAGCTACTAACATGATACTGAGCAAAGAGTTGGAAAGATATATGTGTAGATAGCTCTCAAATTTTAGTACAAGCAGCCTCTGTGCCTCACACCATACCAGTTTAAAGTCATGGAATATCTACTGTGCATGTTTCCTCAATCATCGCATAACCTTTTATAGAATTGGTTTGTTAATTTCAGGAAAGGACCATCACACTTTGCATTTCAATGGTGTGTTACTTAAGTCTCTATTAGTCTAAAGAGTTTTTCTTTATTTTATTTGTTGAAAATCTGGGCTATTTGTACTAGAATTCCCTATGGTCTGGGTTTTGTTTTGTAGACTAGATCCTCATGTGTCAGGTAACATGCCTCTATTTTCCCTGGATTTTATGTAAATTGATAGTTTGATCTCAAGGCTTTAAAGTAAGTTTACTGAAATATATTTGTAAGAATACTTTGTAGGTGGTGCTATTGTGCTGTGTGTGTGTGTGTGTGTGTGTGTGTGTTAAAGATTAAAGGCCGACACACTGTGATACTTGTCCAGTCCTTTTTATTTGTTTGTTTATTCAGACAAGGTTTTGCTAAGTCATTAAATTGCCCAGGCTGGCCTTGATCTTGCAATCTTCCTACCTCAGCCTCAAAGAATGCTGACTGCTGTGTTTTCTATGCATCATATCTAGGCACATAATTCTGGTTGTCGCTGGTTTCATAATTTATCAGAGAGTTCAGGTACTGTCAGTTTACCTATTCATTTTCAATTTTCTCATCAAATTTCTCCCTAATGCTTTTAATAGCCATAATTAGTGCATTAAAATGAAACATGGTGAAAGTATTTACACCGCAGAAATTGCAAACACTACATCTTAAAGGATTTTGTCTTCTAGAAAGACAGTTGCTAAACATCTCCCAGTAAGACACTGATTTAAGGAAATTACTATAACTTTTACTATTATTATTATTACTGTGATGATGATTTTATAGTTGTTTTTAAAGTCTTAATCTTTTGAGATACATTTTGAACTATTTGGAGTTGAAATTCTATAATGTATAGGATCTGCTTTAAAATAATCCTATATAAGTTAGGGAAGGAAGAGTAAAGTTTAAGTGAAAAAATATTAGCCATATACTGGTAAATTAAACCAGTATTTCATTAAAAACCTTAAAAGTGATGTTCTAATTCTGTAACGCTTCTGCATTGATTCATTTGAATTCTTCTACACAAAAGAACTTTTCTTCATGAGTTATCTATCCTGAAGTACAGTTCATACTGAAAAGTCAGAACAGAAGTTTTTTTTTAATCAGAAAAATGAATTTATTCCTATGTAGCCTTGGAAAGACAGCCAATAAGTTGTTTTGCTCTGTTGCTCTTTTAGTGACTCATAAAAATTTAATACTTTTAGCATATTTCTACCCTCTTGGAGTTCCCCCAACAAGTGTTTTACCACTGTTCTAAAACCCCAGCCCTCATGGTCTCTTTGTAAGGCTCCATTTGTCCCATCTTAGACCCGCAGGAGCCCCTTCAAGTTGATGTCTATGTCCTCTTGACAGAACTCTCTTAGCTTTTGATATCTTCTTTGTTTCTTTGATCCCCTGGAAGTTTCAAAATCTGTGCTCTATAGACCTGAATCATCTACTTTGAGGAGTTCTGGAGGGCTATTTTTTATGCTGAGAAGTTTGAACATTTCTCCACCAGTTATGAGAAGCCATCTGACTTTCATTTGAATTTCAAAAGCATTTGGTAGCCCTATGAGGCACAGATGAGAGTGAGGCCATCCTGGATAAACCAAGTAGAAATCTATTGAAATTGAGTTCAAGGAGCAGATATATGAAGGAAGATTAGTGAAACAGATATTTAGGGTCATTCTCTAAGAGAGGTGATTTCTGATTGACATACCATAGGATTGGAGGGAGAAGAAGAACAAGAGGAGAGGACACTATATTTTCTTTTTGATTGGATGGATGGTGTTACCCTTTATAAGGAAAAAGAGCAGGCTGGGATGTGTCTTACATACATTTGGGTGACAGTGCCCTAGAAGCATCGTTGAACCCCTAGATGGAGAAGTCCAGTAGACATGGGGGTGAAGAGCCATGGAGTACTCTAGGTTAGTGCTAGAAATGCAGTTTATAAAAGAGTGTGAAAGGGGCCGGGGATTTAGCTCAGTGGTGCCATCACCTGCCTTGAAAGCACAAGGTCCCAAGTTCCATCCTGGGTACCAAAAAAAAGTGTGAAAGTTAGACTGTGGGCTAGGATGGTTTCTCCTAAGGGCTGCTGAAGGGGAAAAAAAGAGAAAGCCATGTACCATCTGCCACAGCTGAGTTGGAATTTCTGGGATCAGGAACCTTCTTCAGAGTCTACCATGAATTGATGAGAAATGCTTAAAAATCATTCCTCTTTTTTTTTTTTTTTTTACTTCAGCTTTTCTTTCTAGAATATAAGAATACCTCACTAGCTAGTTTGGAAAACAAAAGGGAGCAATTTACTTGCCACACTTAAGCATGATTATCATTTCATGTTCCCTTTGATACTCTTGTTTGCAAGACTGGAGAAGTGGGCTTTGGGTGGCAGTTTCTGAGGTTCTTCTATCCAGTCTGCACCTTTGGTTGTTGCTCTTGTCTCTGCCACAGCCAATCACCTCTGACAAGCCAGTCTCCATGGAGCAACTGTCTGTGAATGACGGGAGTGGTCAGTCCTTCAGCTACACGCTTTATGAGACTTCCATCATCAAAGGAGGCCTCCTTACCTCAAGGGGCCATGTTCAAGATTGGGGGCAGGTAGGGAACAGTGAACAAGTCCTAGTGGCAACTGCTATTGTCTCATTACCCAAGTACTGCTGAGGTGAATGTCTGAACAGTAGTCAAATGCTATTTCTGGTGTGTGTCTGATATATGTGGGCAGCCACAGGAGACTCCTGGATCTTACGGGAGCCAATGGTGTTAAAACCTGGGAAAAGCTTAAGTAGTCCCCATAATTATTGTATATGAACCCCTGATGTTTACATAGCATATTAACAGTTAGCTCTTCTTATTTAACTCCTATAACACCTATTTGAGATATTTATTACAAACAAGAAAACGTCAGAGAAGTTAAGTGACTTTCAAAGGATATTCAACTAGAAGAGTGCAGAGCTGAGGCTGTAAGTTTTATCTTACTCCAAGTTGACAGCTGTCTTTTATTGGTTTTGGTGAAAACTTCTTGCTCTTCAAACTTTCCATATCATCTTTTCCCAAGCCTTCAAGTATGAGTTGGGCATCCCTAATGTGAAAATCCAAAATTGAATATGCTCAAAAATCTAAAACTTTTTGAGTGCTACCATCAAGCTCAAAAAGTTTGAGATTGCAGATTTTGAGATTAGGGGTGTTCATCTGCTAAAGTGTATGTAAGTACAGTGATACCTTGGTTGTCAAACGTGTTGGAAATAAGTCCCCAGACTCAAGTTGTCATTGTAGATAATAAAGCACTTAGACATAAAGAAATATTGACAGGACATTTTACTTCTCCAGAAGGATACAAGCATGAGGTAGCAGGTGCACAAAACAAAGGAGCGTGGCCCCCTTTATCCCTAGTGTAAGAGAAGCAGCTGACCTTTAAATTCATTGACTGAATTCAAAGGCTTACAGTCCATTGCGGTTGACTAACTTGAATGGGATGGGAGTTGTGTTGGTGTGTTGCTGAATAAGTTAGAGAGGGGAGTGGAGTTTGGAAGGAAAAGTCCATGGTTCTTAACTTGGGAACCAGCTGTGTACATAATGACCATTTCTCGGAGCTCAGGATATTAATGGGGAGGGGGTAGTAGTGAGTAGATGCTAGGTCATTTAAATCCAAAATGGAGTTGTTTTGAACCTTGTGCTTTGACAGAAAAGACAAAGCTTATTTTTCACAAATGGCTCTAAGCTCAAACTTTCCACTGCTGGAACAGCAAAGTTCGAAAAAACATCTGCTTGGTGTCCATAACTTTGCCTGATAGTCAAACCGGAAATCCAACTGTAAAAAACCTGTACTGGCTGAGAGTGAGTCACATGTCACTTTTCACCTAGGACACAAAGGGATAATGCTCTAGTCTAAGCATCACTCTCACCCACACAACACACAGTGCCTGTGTTAGTGCCTTAAAACATTCATCACTGCTTTATTTGCATAAAATATTGTAACTCTGATCCAAAGAAAGTTAGTGATGCTGGAAGTAAAGCTAAGAGGAAAACTGAGAACCATAACAGAGTTAAACATATAAATCCTGGGGCTCCAGAGGGAGGGCCTTCTGAGCCACCATCCCACTGCTCCTGGTCCAGAGGAAGGGGCTTCCTGGCCACCATCCCTCCCACTGCTCCCAGCCCACAGGAAAGGGCTTTTGGGTCACCATCCTTACCGCTGCTTCTGGCCCCTGTCCCACCTCTCCCAGCTCAGAGGAGGTAATCCATGCAGGTGCTAACAGCCCCCTGGCCCAGTCGAAATGAGAAAACATGTAAATAAGTCTCAAAACCAGACTTCCAGATCACCTACAGCAACCCCAAAGGGAAATGAGATGGAAACCTCTGATACTCAACCACCTGGACCCACTGAACTGGCAACAAAAGGGGATCTGGAAAAAATGAAATCAGAAATAATTTCTCAGATAACAGGAGAAATTGTGCCCCTAGTGCAAGACATGATTAATAAATCTAGAGAGGAGCTGAGGAACATGATGGAATCCCAACATAAGAAACAAATGGAATCCATAAAACAGATGCAAATAGATTTCCAGGACATGAAAAACTCCATTGAAAGTCTACACAGCAGAATGAGCCAATGTGAGGACAGAATTTTGGATATAGAAGATAAGATTGCAATTAGTGACCAGGAAAAGAAAAATTGCTTCACAATTATAAGGGAACATGAGAAATCAATCCAGCAGCTGCTAGATGATGCAAAGAAGAAGAACATAAGGCTGATCAGAGTCAATGAAGAAACAGGAGAGAGTGGAGATGACATAAAAAATCTCTTCACAGAAATAATGGCAGAAAACTTCCCAAGCAGGGGAAAAGAGCTTGACATACAGATAAGTGAGGCATATAGGACTCCAAATAGCTTTGATCAGAAAAACCCTACACATAGGCATATAATTGCTAAGATTCCAGAAACACAACAGAAGAACAAAGTTCTCCAAGCAGTCAGAGAAAAGAAACAAATCACATACAGAGAAAAGCCCATCAGAATCACAGCAGACTTCTCAACACAAACCATCAAGGCAAGAAGAGCCTGGAGTGACGTATTCCAAGCCCTAAGCGGAAACAGCCTCCAACCCACATTGATGTACCCTGCAAAACTATCTTTCAAAATGGATGGAGAAATAAGATACTTTCATGACAAAGAGCACCTTAGGAACTTCATGAATACCAAACCAGCACTCAAAAGAATTTTACACAATATCCTAGGAACAGACATTGAGGATCACAACCCCAGGAAGCAAAGCAGAATGAACCCATCTGGCATGACAAGAAATTAAATGGAAAGGGGGAGAACCCAACAAAAAGAAAAAGTCATGGCAATGACAAGTCAATATATTTCAGTTATAACCATCAATGTTAATGGTCTCAATTCAAAAATCAAAAGAAATAGACTGGCAGAATGGGTCAAGAAGCAAAGTCCAACAATATGCTGCATACAAGAAACACACTTAATTCAAAAGGAAACTCATAGACTGAAAGTTAAAGGGTGGAAAACAATACTCCATGCAACAGGAACCCGAAAAAAAGCAGGAGTAGCTATCCTCTTGGCAGCTCAAGTAGATTTCAAACCAACACTGTTTAAGAGAGACAAGGAAGGATACTACATCCTTGTAAAGGGAACAATCCAAGAGGAAGAGATGAAAATCATAAATATCTATGCACCAAACACTAGTGCGCCCAACTATATAAAACAAATACTAATGGACATGAAAAGTCATATATGCACTAATACAATTGTAGTGGGGGTCCTCAACACCCCACTGTCACAAATAGATAGATCAAGTAGACTAAAAATAAGTAATGAAATACTAGAACTCAATCGAACTCTTGAACAAATGAACTTAACAGAGGTTTACAGAGTCTTCCACCAAACAAAATCAGAATACACATTCTTCTCAGCTGCACATGAGTCATTCTCCAAAATAGACCACATACTCACACATAGAACATGTTTAAGTAAGTGCAAAGGAATTGAAGTTATCCCCTGTATATTATCAGACCATAGTGTGATGAAATTGGAGATCCATAGCAAAAGAAACTCAAAAAATTTCATAAACACGTAGAAATTGAACAACACACTTCTGAATAACCAATGGGTCCCAGAGGAAATTAAAGAAGAAATCAGACAGTTCCTTCAATTAAATGACAATGACAATACAACATATCAGAATCTATGGGACACAATGAAAGCAGTCTTAAGAGGGAAATTCATAGCAGTGAATACGCATATTAGGAAAACAGAATGAGCCCAATTAACCAACCTGATGCTGAACCTCAAGCTTCTAGAAAAAGAAGAGCAGGACAACCCCAAAGCTCATGCAAGGGAGGAAATTATAATGATCAGAGGAGAAATCAATGCAATGGAGACTAAGAGAATGATAGAAAAAAATCAATGAAGCCAAGAGTTGGTTCTTGGAAAGAATCAACAAAATTGACAAACCTTTAGCCAACCTTGTCAGAAAAAGGAAAGAAAAGGCCCAAATCCATGCAATTAGGAATGAAAAGGGTGAAATTACAACAGACCCAGCAGAAATCCAGAGGATCATCAATACCTACTTCCAGAACCTATATGCCAGCAAGATGGACAACACAGAAGAAATGGACAGATTCCTAGATACATATGAATTACCAAAGTTGAACAAAGAAGACCTAAAAATTCTGAACAACTGAATATCAACCAATGAAATTGAAAATGTAATTAAAAACTTATCAACTAAGAAAAGCCCGGGCCCTGATGGCTTCACTGCTGAATTCTACAAGACATTTAGAGAGGAACCACTGCCACTACTGTTTAAACTCTTCAGTGAAATTGAAAGGGAAGCAATACTCCCAAATTCATTCCTGGAAGCAAGCATCACCTTGATCCCCAAAGCAGAGAAAGACCCAACTGAAAAGGAGAACTATAGGCCAATCTCACTAATGAACATAGATGCAAAAATCCTTAATAAGATAATGGCAAACAGAATGCAGAAGATCATCAAGAAGATCATACACCCTGATCAAGTGGGATTCATCCCAGGGATGCAAGGATGGTTCACCATATGCAAATCAATCAATGTAATACACTATATCAATAGAGCCAAGGACAAAAACCATATGATTATCTCCATAGATGCAGAAAAAGCATTTGAGAAAATCCAACATGCATTTATGATAAAAACCCTACAAAAAATTGGAATAGATGGTCTCTACCTCAAACTGATAGAAGCCATCTATGAAAAACCAACAGCCAATATCATACTAAATGCTGAAAAACTGAAATCCTTCACACTCAAATCAGGAACAAGACAAGGATGTCCACTATCACCACTCTTGTTCAATATAGTTCTGGAAACATTAGCCATGGCAATTAGACAAGAGAAAGAAATAAAAGGAATAAAGATAGGTAATGAAGAAGTCAAATTGTCACTATTTGCAGATGACATGATACTCTATATAGAAGACCCCAAGAACTCCACCAAAAGTCCTCTAGACTTCATAACGAAATTCAGTCAAGTAGCCGGTTCCAAGATCAACACACAAAAATCAATAGCTTCCCTCTACACCAATGACAGACTCACTGAGAGAGAAATAGAGCAAATAATTCCTTTCACAACAGCATCCAAAAAACTGAAACACTTAGGAATCAACCTAATGAAAGAAATCAAAGACCTCTTCTCTGAAAACTATGGCACTCTGAAAAGCGAGATTGAAGATGATATCCGAAAATGGACAGACATCCCCTGCTCCTGGGTAGGAAGGATTAATATAGTGAAAATGGCCTTACTTCCAAAATTGCTACATAGATTCAATGCAATTCCAATTGAGATCCCAGCAGCATACTTCATGGACCTTGAGAAAACAATCCAAAAATTCATTTGGAACAAGAAGAGACCCAGAATAGCAAAAGCAATTCTAGGTAACAGAGACATGGCAGGGGGTATCACAATCCCCAATCTGCAACTCTACTACAAAGCTACTGTGATACAAACAGCATGGTATTGGCAAAGAAACAGACTTGAGGACCAGTGGAACAGATTAGAAGATGCAGAAACAATGCCAGACACACTCAGCCATCTCATCTTCGACAAAGGAGCCAAACACCCTCACTGGAGGAAAGATAGCCTCTTTAATAAATGGTGCTGGAAAAATTGGGCTTCAACTTGCCAAAGATTAAAACTAGACCTATATCTCTCGCCATGCACTAAACTAAAATAAAAATGGATTAAAGATCTAAATATTAAAATAGAAACTCTGAATCAGTTGGAACAGAGGTTAGGTAGAACTCTTGAAGACATCAGTGTAGGAAAAGATTTTATGAACAAAACCTCAGTTGCTTGTGAACTAGCACAAACAATCAACAAATGGGATCTCTTATTAAAAGGCTTCTGCACAGCAAGAGAAACCACCAGCAATGTGAAGAGACAACCCACAATGGGGCCTCAGAGCCAATTATTTGGTTTTCCATTATTTCTTATGGGAAAAATACGTTCAGTTCTCGAACTTTTTGGTGTTTGAACACGAATTTGGAATGAATTGAGTTTGACAACCGAGGTATCACTGTATTTCAAAATTCTCTGCACTTCTGTTTCTGTGGCTCCAGCCTTCTTTTTCCCTGCAGGTCCATATTCTCATCACTTACTGGGCATTTATCCTCCATTAGTTTGTGTCCCATGGACCTCTCCACTCATGGTGTTCAAAACCCGACTTTCTCTCCCCGAGTAAGTGGCGTATTGATTCATGGACTCATAGCCCCCCAAGCAAGTCTATTCACTTGTTCTCCTTTCCTTTTCCTCCTCATTCCTTGTTTTAGCTGGCCCCCGTGTGGGACAACATGGAACAATCATTCTTACAACATCCAGGCTGTTATTGACATAGTCTCATCTTGGTGTCTCTTGTCTACTATTCTTGGAACCTCACAGCTGATCTTCTCTGACCACTCACCCTCATCCTCTGTCTTCCTGTCATCCCTGACAGCCTGCTTCAGGGTGCCTTCAGAGTTTCCTGCCCCAAGTAAAAGCTCAGCATGCTACTTCTCTACTAGCTCCCTCCAGTGGTTCCACTAGCCACTTTCCCCGAGCCTACAAAATAGCCGGGTTCTGGGGTTGCTTGGAACTTGTTATCCCTTTCTCAGTGCCTCTGACGTGGTCTGCCCACAGCTCTGAGGTTGCTGTTGTGGTATGCTCTGATCATTTCTTTGTGACACTCCCCATTGGAGTTCCTCAACAGCTCCTATCTTTTCCCTGTCCCAGGGAAATATTTAGTAAGACAGTAGATATTCAGTAAATAGTCATGGAATATGTAAGCCTTGCCATTGAACTCTAGTGAGCTTAAAATATGAATTTTCTATTCAATTTATTAATATTTTTATGTTTTTAATACTTGTGGATTTTTAATTTTAGTTCACTAGCCAGATTTCATTTAAAAATTGTGATCTAAGATAAGTAATTAATTATTTATACTTATCTGGTCTTGCATGATTAGAGTTTTCTGCATGGCTTAATCTGGGGCTGGTGCAAGATGGGAGATAACAGAAAAGATGTGAATTTACTTCAGAGCATGCCCACAAGCAGGTAGAGTGGTGACAGTAAGATAAGAATCTGGGAACATCTGACAGATTTCTTGGTGGTTGGGTCTGTTGCAGAGTTGAACGCATGAGAACAAAGTAGGCAGACAGAACAATTGCTGTCCTTGTAATTTCCATGCCTTCCTTCCCTTTGCCATCCTTTCCTTCCCAAAGTTGACTGGTCTCTACCCTGTTTCTCTAATTTCCTGCTGGTCTTTTCAGTGTTCTCCCCTCCTTGTGCTACATGGACTGGGCTCCAGATTTCATGTCAGGACACCCTTCTACAGCCTCACCTTGTGCATCTCCTCATTGTGGTGCTTTAAATATAATTAGTTTGTTGAACTCGTAGGGAGCTTGTAGGGTTCTGAGGACAAAAAGTTAATTGTATTCTAGACATGCTGTGTTATTTGCTTTTCTATTTCTTCTCCTCCCTTCCTATAGAGGAACTAACAGTGCTTTCTTCTTTCTCTGGCAGGTGTTTTTAAATGAGAAGTATATTGGAGTCCTGGATCATTCCACTGATGAGCTGTATATTAAGAGAAATGTATATAGCCCATGTTAATGGACAAATAGTTCTAGTGCCCTGCAACTAGTAAGCGTGGCCTGCCCCTGGGATATCCAGTTTTCTCCTCCATTGTCCTTTGGAATGCCCCTTGCAGAGGAACGCAGGAGAGACAAGGGGAGGGATGTATACATTTCTGAGGTGCTGGTAAATATCCTTTTGGTGGGCAGAGTTTTCCCATCTTGAATATTTGCTACTGAAAAACTATGGGTTGGTCACCAGTCCCAATAGAGTTCCTGATAAAATGTTCAAGTGACTTCCTTCCCTGAAAGGCCAGGCCTGGAGAGTGGGGAATGAGGAGGCAGAGCAGGAGTCTAAGGGTTTGCCTGGCCCAGAGCTACAGGTCCACAGGGTTCTGAAGCCCATGTGCCATCAGTCACTCTCCTCAGGTCCTCTGCTCTGCTCTAGGGGCAACCTAGAAAGTCTGTGGTACTCACTCTGATAGGTCTGCCTTACAGGGCATCCACATCCTGAGGATCCTGGTGGAGAATCAAGGCTGACTTGCCTATGAGCCTGATATCAGCAAGGAGAGAAAAGCTAGGCTCCAAGTGCAGGTGCCTGTGTCCTTGTGCACCAAGTTCCTATGTCTCTTGCTTCGGGCTGAGGGCATTTATGGACAGGAGTGTGTTGGAAGGGAGCATGTTCTCTTGGCTGTGAAAGTCCCACATTTCAAAACCGTGATGATGTCTTTGTGTTCTCTAATTGCCAAACCAGAGCTAGCACATGGCCCTTCCTCTTTCTGAGGGCTTTGAAAGTGGTTCCCTCAGGAAAAAGCTGTAGAGATGTCTCTGGAGAAAAATAATAGTTAGGGTCCCTCCCTAGGCACTTTGCCTTTTCTTGCTGTGAAGCATGGTACTTCGGTGTGTCTTCCCCCTGGCCCCAGCACTGCTGGGCACAGTTCTCACACCTCCTACCTGAAGAGGTTGGATATACCTGAATGGTCAAGCTAACCTGAAGCCCTGTGTGGGAGTTGCAGTGGCTACTGTGATATTAAGGTGGATGGTGCAGGTGCTGTCTAGAAGGTATACATTCAGAAAGGAAAACCTGTATAGGATTTGGGTTGCAGGTATAGCTCAGAGGTAGGGCCTTGCCTAGCATGCATGAGGCCCTGGGTTCCATCTCCAATACCACAAAACAAACAGGCAAAAAACAGTGTTGGAGTTTGCAGAAACTTTCCAGCCAGATGAGGTTAGGAAAGAAGCCTCCTTCAGGGGAAGCCATGGCTGTAGCACGTACATCTCTGCTCTTTCCTGCCTCCTTCATGTTCCCCTTTTTTGCTCTCATGCAGGTTTAACTGGGGATATCTATCTGGACAGTTCTCCATTAAGAAAATTTGTAATCTACAGCCTGGAGATGAAAACTGCATTCATGCAAAGGTGAGTATCTGACCATGGACCCCAAATTGATCAAAGAGGGTGGGCATGGCAAGATTCAAAGAGCCTTAGAGGTCCTGTGGATAAACCTGTGGTCTTCACATAGGAGAGACGGAGCCTCAGAGTGTTGAAGGAAATTACCCCAGGTTTTTTAGTTCTGTGGGAGCAGTGTGGTGACTCTCCTCCCAGCCCTGGTTTCATGTCTTACTGCAATATGCACACTGAATATGCATAGCCAGCACCACAATGGGAGACACCTCCAGGGAGGAGACTGACTTTAAGGTCACAGGCACCACTTTAAAAAGGTATGACCCTGCTTCGAAAGTGCAAGGTCCAGAGTTCAATCCCCGATACCAAAAAACAAAAAACAAAAAAATAATGGTCTGACCATTCTGCTGGCCCTTGACTCTCTCTCAGGAAACTTCCTGACCTCTGGAAATCAGTCACAAAAGAAGTTCAGGGTCCTGCCTTTTTCCTTGCTTTCTTCAGAGTTGGTGATGTTCCCCAACACACCTTCATAAAACTAGAGGTTAGTGTCATCTGGCTGCCCATGTGCCCTCCAATCTCCACGCACGAAGAACCTTTTAAAAAGCTCCTTAATGCATAAGCTCTGCTCCAGGTAGGGAATTAAAACTCCAAGGACCTCAGCCACCTCACAGCCATCTGGGAGACTGCACCATCCCTGGGTGGACCCAGGCAGAGGTGAAATGTAAACAAGTAAGTGCAGCTGAGAAGTGAGTGCTGTTTTCAGTTGGGCCAGCCAAAGAATGCACTACATGGGGACTTTAGAGAGTGTGACTCATGAGTCCCCAAACGTATCCCAGAATGTGAATGTTCATGAACTCACCATTGGGCCTGTGGCAAGATGTTGTAGTGACATGCAGAACATATTGACGGCCACGGCTGAAATTCTACAACTCCAGCTATGTTTTGAGCTCGGTATATTTTGACAAATATCCCATAGTATGTAGAAATTCCATTTGCTGACTTGGAGCAGATGCAGGGAGATGGCATAGAAGTCTGCCCTTCTTCCTGAGCCCTGAGGACTCTCCATTCTCTTTCCACGTAGGGCTTTTGTTGATAATTCACCCTGTCTGAGCAGTGCTGTGCTATAATTGTGTGTGTCAGTGGTGTATGAGTTGCAGTGGTATGTGTGTTCACCCCTTGTGTCTTTTTTTTTTTTTTTTGGTACTGGGGATCAAACTCAGGTCCTTGTGCTTGTGCAGCAGGCAGCCTTGTGTCTTTATATCTGAAACACAGATCCTGAATCTTCTGTTCAATTTTTTTCAGGGCTGGAAGAAAGGAGTCATATTTATCAATGGAAGAAACATAGGATGCTACTGGGATGTAGGTCCCCAGAAAACCCTCTACCTTCCAGGACCCTGGCTTCATCCTGGATCAAATGAGGTGAGTTCCTCCATAGCACCCCTGCCTACCAGTCCACTGTCTTTGAATGCTGCTTTACCCAGAGGCAGAACTTGAACCTCATCCTGCCTCACCTTCTCCCATTTGACAGATTATACTATTTGAGGAATGGGCACCTGGACAGGAGATCCAGTTCCCAAAGAGCCTCTTCTAGGTATGGCATTCTAAAGGTTCAGTTGTAGCTCCTGGATCTTTGTAGCTGAAAGAGAGAAAGAAAGTAGGATGTGCAATATGTCCCAGGACATGGGAGCTTGCCTCATTGCTAGGCACTATAGATAGATCATAGCCACCCTCTTCCCTCCCAGCTAAAGATGAATTCACTAGCCCTCTCCTCCAACAGACCTACCTCAACTCCCTTCTTGACATTCCCACAGTGTTTCCAGAATCCTTGTCTCCCTATAAGCTAATCCTTGCATCCTCCTCTTCTTTTTTCCTCTGAATGAGATCCTCCTTCCTATGGCTGTTTCTCAGGCTGTCATATTAGATAACTCTAGTGCATCTGTTAGGTTGTCACAGGCAGGGAATGCATTTGGCCCAAGTGTTGAAGATTTTGGGTTTGTTGCTAGTTGGGTTTCTGCTGTCAAGTACTCAGCTTCCCTTGCTTCTGTTGTTGGTAGTCCGATCCAGATGTCCATTTGCTGCTGCACCCTTGGAGGGCCTGGAACCCAGGGTTGTGTGAATGCTAGACAAGCTGTATACTACTGACTACACACAGCCCCAGTTATCCTTTGAAGAATCACTCACCTTCCCTTCAGGAGAATTTCTGTGATTTAATAATCAAGATGTCTTTCTCCTCACTGATCATAGCTCTGTCCTCCCTATGCATGTCACACACAATAGGCTAATCAGATTTTCTTTTCCAGGACCTTGAGTCTCCAGTGCAGTGACATAAAGTAGGAAATAGACTGAACTGAGTCATACTGACAGTGGTGCTGTGAAAGCCAATCAGTCCTGACACCTAGGTCACTCAACTGTTCTGGCTTTTCTGTCTAGCCTAGTGGCATACACCATCCACCTATTCACCTCCAGCACATCCCTCTTCTGGATTAAGTTAGTGCCTGTTTCTGATCTTAGTAACAAAACATGCCTGCATTCTTTGTCATGTTGCCATGATAAGAGCTATTTGACCACCAAATTAAATGTTGAAAAAAATGAGAAGACACTCAGAATAATTTAACCTCACAAGAGTGAATCTGAAACAAGTGATCCTTCCAAGAAATAAAAAAATATATTAAAAATAAAATATAAAAGTGAATGCAGGAAATGACAGGCAGTTCATATATGCTTTGTATTTTTAGGGTTACAAAACCAGTGTTTTCCTTTTATTTTCTAATGTTCTTTCTGCACCACTGGTTTTCTATTCTCAGGTGAAAACTCTGCTTCATGGAAACTCTGCAGCCACTTGTGCCTTCTTTCCACCATTGGCACCTGATTTACAGTCCCTGTTGATTCCCTCATCTACTCCTGGTCCTCCTGTGCATGGCTGCCCTTTTGAGTCATAGCAAAGAGCAGCAAGGGCTGTCTAAGCCCCTAGGCGAATCCACCTGGTGGCCCAGCATGGGTAGGCAGAGGGGTGAAGGAAGGGGTTCTAATTTTTCAAGCCACTGCAAATTCCAGTGTGGTGTGGACAGGCCCTGGGTTAGCAGACAGGCTGTCAGGAGGATCTGGAAGAGTGGGCCACCACAGATGTGCATTGGCATCACACTGAGGGCTGCAGAGGAATTACCAAGCTAAGACCAAAGGGAATCGTACCTCAGAGGCTCCGAGAACTCCAGTGAGAGCCAGGGCCAGGCTAGCTGCACAGGGAACTCTGACCCCAGTCAGCCCAGAGTCAAGACCTTGTGTGCACCCCTTGGATCTTTTGGTTTTAATTAAAATTTCAAAAAAATTTTTTTCGTACAAGTTGTAGTACATAATGATTACATTCTTTACGGAGGACTGGTACATGTACATAATATATCTTAATTCTTTTTATTTCCCCTTCCCCTGTCTCTTGCATCCATACATATTGACAGCCTGTGTGGTTAGGAAGTCATTCAAAGAAGTTGGGAGCTACTTATTCAGGTTTTTCTGCCACTGCCTTACTTCACCTCCCCTTCTCTTATCTGCAGCCCACCAAAGAGTAAGCAACACAAATCCCATGGATTGGATCAGAATGAGGCAGAGGTCTGGTACCATGCTGTATTCTCCTGAGGGCTTTACTATGGGGAGAATGAGAGTATTGCAAGGGGACTGACAAGGCCAGAGAGGGCCATATTTGAGAAACTTATCTATGAGAGGCTGGAGGACTTGGATACTGCTTTTAGATGGGAAATCAGCTGGGGTCTTTTAGTTGTGTGACTACTGGCATAGCTGAATTTGCCCTACCAGGTATTCCATTGTAGCATGCAGCAGGATCCACCTGTTGGCTAATTTGGTCAGGGAGACCTGGTATAGTCTCAACAGGTAAAGTCTGTTTTGGCCTTAGCTGGAATCTGAGAACTGCCCCCAAGTTTTGCTAGCAAATCTCTGCCTAGCAAGGGAGTAGGATACTGTGGGACAATTACAAACTCATGGTTAAACATTGGCCATCAAAGTGACACATCAGAGAAGGGGTAAAGAATCTCTGATTAGGGGTCCCGTAAAGCCCAATTATGGCTATAGACCTAGAGGCAGGTTTCCCAAGAAGGAAGTCAAAATTTAGTGGGCTGCCCCTGTGTCAGTAAGCAGTTGAACTGGCTCACCCTTGATATCTCAGATTACCCAGGGCTCCTCAGAAAAGACCTCAATGTCTGTGTAAGGAGCATTGCAGGTTGTTGGAGCAGTTGTAGAAGCAGGAAATGAGGGTTCTGGCTGGCCCACCCCCTCTCTATGAACAGGTACAGTCAGACTTCCAGTGCCACGAGACAGGCACATCAGCTGCCTCACATTCAGAGCAGGGCCCAGGCAGAGGCTTGGTGCAGTCTCTTGCACCCAGTCTTCTTACACTTGAAACAGGACCCCTTTCCTCAGTTGTCCCTGGGTTTTTCCTTTAGATGACCTGGCTGAGTTTAAAGCATTGCCAATTGTGATAGCTATAATCTTAGCCTTTTTTTTTTTTTTTGGTCCTTCCTCTGGGTCTCCATAGTTGAACACAGAAAAGGCCATGTGTCAGCCCACCTGAAGTTTTTGTAATTTGTGCCAGATATCTGGGGCTGATTGACAAATGAAATGATGTCCCACTAGTGCATCTTCCTTCCTGGAGATGAATCTATATTAGCACATTTATGAGAGATTTATTCTAATTGGTTACACAAGACAGCTGGATTTTCCTCTGTGCCCTGTGTGACCCTACTCACTTTATCATAGGTAACAGATTTCTTAATGGACATTTTCATCCTCGTGGATGAAAGCAGCTATAATGTTAGACATCAGTTTTAGTCCCTTACTATCATTATAGTCTCAGTTTGGTTCTGTTGAAAGGAGAATAGCCTCACCAGGGTGGTTTCCTTCACTTTTTAAAGCATATCGCTCATCTTCATGGTTCCTAGCCTCTTGTAGGATTCTTTGTCTTTCACATGGGACAGAGCAAGTGGCCAAGATGAATTGGACATCTCGCCATGATAGGTCAAAAGCAAGGATCTAAGTTTGAAACCCATCTGCAAACTTACTAGGGTCCTCTGACAGTTGGCCTAGTCGGTCTTCTCACTGCTGGACATCTGCAACTGAAAAAGGAGCCTGAATTCAAGTACTCCCTTCCATGCTATCATGAGGAGGCATGATAGGAAGCTTTCAATGGAATCCTGTCTTTCTATTTTTTCTACATATCACTGGTTCTTGTGAGAAGTCCACTGCTTTTGTGCAGTATTCTTTCTTGAAGGCCAGTGTTTTAGAGAAAGATCTCAGTACTTTGGAAGGACCTGTCTGAAAATGAATTAATTTGTCTTACTGGCCTGCACTTGCAGCATTGTTCAAGACAGCTTTCTTTCTTCTATCTGGTTTCTTGACCAGAGAAATGTTACCTGATGGATATGACCCATTAGGTCACAAGCAAGTGAGCCTTTGGAGCCAGGGTGTCCTGAGAGAGAAGGCAGGGAAGATGGGGAGAAATGGTCTTGCTGGAACCTGTTGGACCAGATTCTACCAGGGTTATGGGTTATATCTTGGTTCTGTGTTTTATTTTTTTCTATTTTTTATTTTTTTGTTTTCTGGTAGCTTTATTACTAGTATTGAGACCTCTTTAGGAAATGACTGCTTCAGAGTTGTCTTCTAGACATAGCTGGCTTTTGGCTTTTGAGTATGTCCCAAGATTTTGGCTCTTCAAGTTATTAGGGAAGAAAGGTTGGTACCTGTCTTGCCTAGCACCCAATTCTTTGGTACAGGGCTATAGTATCATTTATAATCGCCAGATGCACTAAGTATTGGCATGCAAGCAAGATCAATTGATCACAACAACTCTATCACCTCGGCTAAAGTAGTATAATCAGAAATAACATTAGCATCAAGCATAGACTAGAAAATGACAAACTGTGATAACTATTAATTCACCACCTTTAACCATAGGTACAAGATTTAGTTATATAAAAAGGTTTAAAAATTATATACTGTAAATATTCACTCAGTAGAGGAATTTTACCTTAAGGGAAGAAAATTTTAAATGGATAAGAGGAAAAAAATAGAGAAATAAAAGAAGAGAAAGAGACTAGAAGCAAAGTTGAAGGGGAAAGGAAGATTATTCAAGCCTTGGGAAATTGGTGAGGAAGTTAGGGGAAGAAAGAATGAAAAAACAAAAAGAACAAAACATAACTAAAACTAAAAACAATATTCACCCTCACAAAAATAAAATCAATAAAAAACCCCTCCAAATCAACAACAACAACAACAACAAAAAACCCCAAATCAATCAATTAAACAAACAAAAAAGCAAAGAAAAAATTTCTCTGTGATTTGAAGCCTATGGTTATCTTCTGGGGTCTACAGCTTTGTGGTTGTGTCTAATTCAGGGTGTGACTTTGCACTTACTGGTAGACAAAGGAGGCAATCAGAGCCCAGATCCATGCTGGATAATCCTAGCAAACCTGCAGTAGCATTAGTGTAGAGTGCTGATTTTGGTACTTTCAAATCCACAAAGTTTGGACTGATCTTGGCCTCTGGTTGTGGGGTTGGGGCCTCAGTCATTCAGCCTACAACACTCTGGGTGTCTCTTGCTGGCATGACCACAACTCCCTGGTCCTGGATGTCTTTCTCAGTTGTCCCTTGCTCAGTCACTGTTGGATTTCAACACTGGGAGCACAGAGATGAAGGCAACCCACAGGTGCTCTGAGTCACGGGTTCAGTTGGCCCTTCCTAAAATGGCGTCTGACCAAGCACAGCAGTCACCTGGACTGGAGTCCTCACCAGCTGCTGCAGCGCACAGCATCCAGTGTCTGTTCCATTGCTGTGTTTCTCCCTGGAGTCCTCTGGAGTCTTCTGCCCTCACTTTGTCTCTGTAGATTCAATCCTCCTCTCTTGTGCCGTAAGCTGGGAGCCAGGGAGAAAGTGCATATTGCCCATTCCTTTTTCTGCACTGATATCTGTCCCTCCCTCCATTTTCCCTGTAGGCTCCAGTTTTCCCTTCAGTTCCTTCCTGGGTACTGGGATCTACATCCTTCTTTTTCTTCCCCAAGTTGTTATTTTCTATTGTCTGGCTTCCAAATCTTGGAAAGGTTAACAGACCTTCAAAATTGTATTCTTTTTGTTTCTGTTGAGGCTCTTTGGAGAAATGTAAATGGATTAGATTCTATGCTCAAGAATATGTCTGCCATCTTTTTATTGATCATGTGATTATGACATCAAACTGAATGTGCTTAGGAATGTGCCTTCCTCTACTCGTGATGAGGCTTCCAAATGTGTGTGTGTGTGTGTGTGTGTGTGTGTTTCCCTAATAAAAGCCTCTAGCTTACTTTGTTCTGGGAAAACACTGTTTAAATTAACTCCAGGGTTCTTTTAACTTGGAGCAAGTAGCAGACTCTTTGCTGATTGTGCTTGTCTCCTTTGCATTGTGCAAAAGACAAGCTCATTGTATTTTCTCCCAAATAGAGAGGAGAGGAAATTGTATAAATTACTTCACTTTGTATTTCTTTGAAAGTCAGAACTGAGTCCTATAAGGAGGCCTTTGTCTAAATGTCAGTAGATAGTTAAGCCTAGGATTAATGAAATTATCTTAAATTACCTTTATTAAACATGGGCCTTGAATTCCTGGCCTTGAAAAACCCTCCTGCCTCAGTCTCCTAAGTAGCTGGGACTATAGGCAGCCACCATACCAGACTCTAGGGAAATTTTAGTTTGGATAAAATTGTTTTCTGAGCTGGGTGTGGCAATGTGCATCTGTAATCCCAGCTACTCATGAGGCTGGGGCAGAAATTCAAGGCTAACCTGAGGAATTTAGTGAGACCCTGTTTCCAAACAAGGGGGCCCTGGAGATGCAGCCCAGCATGGGCAATGGTTCCATCCCTTGTACCACAAAACGAAACAAAAAAGAAACATTGTTTTCTGGAACATGCATTAGGAAGGGAAAGATGTATCTTTTGGAAAGAATTAAGGACATCATATTACAGTGATACATGCATACCCATGTTTACAGCACCATAATTCACAATAGCTAACTAGTCTATCTGTCCACCAACAGATGAATGGATAATGAAAATGTGGTGTTTACACACAAAGGAATACTACTCTGCCATAAAGAAAGATAAACGAGTCATTTGTAGGAAAATGAATGCACCTTCAGATCATAATGTTAAGTGACATAAATCAGACACACAAATTTAAATGTCACATGGTTTCTCATATATGAGAAATAGAGCAAATTCTAAGTAAAGAGCAAAATAAATAAAAGATTGTACGAAGTAGGGAGATCTTTCTCAAATGGGGAGGGGATCAAGAGGTGAAAGTAGGGAAAGAGAGAGGAGGGGATGGAAAAAAATAATTGCGATGTGTTCTGTACATGTGCCAATGCCACACAAGGAGTGTCAACATTATGTACTGCACACATGTACTAATAATTGAAGGACCCTAGTTAGCAAGACAGACTCCATGTTGCTGCTTGACCCACCTGCCGGCCCTTTAGATGAACTCAGAAGGAGGAAGCCTAGAAACCTCCTCCCCTTAGAGAGTCTCTTAAAAACAACAATTAATCAACTATTGTTTTACAAATGTTCTAACAGCAGGACGTTCTGCTTCTGTACATTTTGCTTGCTTTACTAGTTCTATCCCATAGGGGAGTCTAGAAACTGCTGGCCTCAAAGGTGTATAAAATATGTTAATTTCCCCCTAGTTGAGGCTTGAGTCTGATGCTCAGCTCGGTCCCAGCTGGTAATAAACTCCTGTGTGGATTTAATATCTGTCTCTGGTTGGTTCTCTCTCACGGGGTGCAACAATAATAAAAGCTTACAAGAACCAATGGGATGCTTCAGCTTACAAAAACATGGCTGGGAAAGAAAGATGAAAGGTGGGTGATGAAGAACTTTTAATTCCTGGATGGCCATGAAATCACTGTACGGAATGGAGCCACGGAGGTGCTTTGGATCAGTTACTCAAGATAAAAGTTACTAGTGGAATTTAGAGACGTATCTAACTCTTAGTGAGTTGGTTTACTGGGCACAAAAGGAAATGAAAACTAAAAAGAAACACAAATTGTGCAATTGCTGGCTATTGCTCTCTGTAGTAGCTAAAATGAAATTAAAAGAGATTACAGTGGCAACTTTGATTCCAGACCAACTCAGCTTTAGCTCAGAGATCTGGCCACTAGCCCTAAAGCTACTCCCCACCTCCAACCCCCGAAATTGTTCAGGGACAGCAGAAAGTATGTCTAAGAAGGTGGGTGGCCAATGTGGAGGAAGACTAAACACAATCAATAATAAACCTGTCAAACTGAAGGGTGTAATGTGAATGCACTGTTTCACATGTACATTTGTATACTTGTACACTTGTAAATGTGTAGATTGATATCACCAGATTCCCAAAAAGCCTTTATGAACATGGATTCTGAGAATAATTAGTTTAAGAATAGAACCTCTGATGTTAAAGTATGGAAGAAGGTGTTGGGCCGTTGAAGGACCTATACTCAATGTGGACCAACCACAGATGGAGGTATGTGGCCCAGGTGCATGGAGAGTTACTCCAAAGAAAACAGCCAGCTGTTGGACTGGATGAGAGCCACTGAAAAGCATTTTACCCAGTGAGAGGAGAATGTCAGCTAAGCCAGTGAATCCTGGTCTAACCCTCTGGTGAAGCAGCTGGCATGCCTCACACATGAGCCATGTGGGAGTGGCTTTGTGATAATGGGGATGTCCATACACTAACCAGGTGCATTACTCAGCCCATGCAAATGGTGTGGGTCAGGGCCCCTTTGCCAAGGGCACCTGTGTCACCTACTTGTGCTACCAACATGAGCTGCTATCAGAGAAGCCCTTCCCTGCACTTTCAGCTTGCCCTCATAAGATGTGGAGATGCTAATAATAAAAAACATTAGGGTAATTGACAAGAAAATGGGGGGAGGAGAAAGGGAAAGGCAAGGGATTCATTCCAAGAAGTTGGAAATTTTTAAATGCTTACTTTAAAAAATACATATATTTTTATGAGGTTAAAATAAGTCTTAATATAACACCATCAGACATTGGATGAACAGAAGGAAGCTTGATGGTTCCCAAACATACTGGGCCTGAAGCAGACCAGCTGGTTGTGTTTATACAAGGACTTAGAGGTCACCATGAGGATTGTTTGCACATGCACAAACCACCTATCGCTTCACTTTTCCTTAAACCTTAGACAACCTCTTCTTTTTCACCTCATAACTACCCTAAAACTATCCTTGAAGAGGTAGATTTGAGTCCAGAGACACCTTCCCCTTCACACACGTATGTCTGGTGAATTGAACTCTCTCATTTTGCAAAAGTTGTCACCTCAGTGATAGGCACACTGCTCAGTCAGGGATGGCACAGGAGGCAGCAGGCACACAGCCTGGTTTAGTAGCCTGAGCTAAAACACTGAAGGACACACTTCAGTATCTTTGGGTGTGCTAACTAAAAAGTTGTGTTGTAAGGAAACATGTTTCTAAAAATTATGAAACATGTTGATATAAAACATTTAAAAATTGCTTGCTCCCCAGGTGTTCACTAGAAATTAAGCTTCAGGATTATAAATTCTAATTAATCTATCATAATTAAAATTATAGATGATAAGGAAAACAAGAAAATTAAGATGTGTGTTTTTGGTGAGGAAAATTATAAGAAGATCACGAAAATGTGTGTTTTGTTTGCTAATAAAAAGTAATTTTGAGTTGGGTGTGGTGGTGGACATCTGTAATCCCAGGACTCTTGGGAGGCTGAGGCAGGAGGATCAAAAGTTCTAGCACAGCCTGGGCCACTCTGATTTAGCAAGACCCTGTCTCAAATTAAACATTAGAAAAATAAAAAGGACCAGGGATGCAGCTTTTTGAAAAAAGAAAGAGGAGGAGGAGGAGAAGTAATTTTGTTTAGTTTGGAGGTTGTTTCAGAATGAGTGCATAAAACTGGAATTTGAACTCTATAAGACTGATCAAATAAAATTATGTATAACTTATCTAATAAAACAATGCTATGCCACTGAATTGGAGAAACAAAGTTGGCATTTACAAGGAGATAAATTCAACATTCGGCATGGACTCATGGGGACCCTGGTCTTTCTGAAGTCCTTGATGGTCCCATTTTTAAAACTGTCCACAACTCATGGAAGAGATAAGTTATCCAAATTATGAAAAAGTATTGTGGTGACTGTTCTAAAGTTGTTCAAATGGTTTATAACCAATGTTTAGCTTGTGAAACCCACGCTCCTAGGAAAACAATTAAAATTTCAGATTAAAATTCAGATTTGTGCTACTTGTCAGGCCCTTTGAACATTATGGAAGGATTTCATTCCATTGCAAATTTTAGTGGTTGTTCTCTGATGGTACAGATGCTTTGGCCTGCTGGAAGGCTGATGTTATAAAAGTAGATAAAAAGTTGTTAAACATGTCTTTTCTCATGCAGCATTCCTAGAGAAATCTCCAGGACTAGAAGTATTTGTTTCACTGGACAAGTTGTAAAACATTAAATAAAGTATATAATAGCATTAAGCAAAGCTAACTAAATTAGCTGGGTGCCTTGATCATGATTAGAGTCACTCTCCCTGGGAAGTACAGATCAACTCCTTAGGAAATAATGATGGGAGGCCTGTGCTGCTACTAACAGAACCTCAGCATCTTCTGCTTTTCCTCACTCTGACCTGACCAGATGCTACAGGACTTTAATGCAGCATGTTAAAATGTATTTTCATCAGGGAAAATGTTTCCATGAGCCACCAAATGAGGACAATCAAACCCTCTATGATCTAGAGATGCGGCCTTCTGGAAACAATGTCAGAGAAAGATTTCCCTTGAGCTCTGTTGGAATAGACAAATCAAATTCTTACCACTATACTGTAGCAGAGCTTCAGGGACTCAAACCCTGGGTCCACATCTCTCCACTCAAAACCCCTGCTGGCCAAATCCTTGCAACTGTATATCCACTTTACCCGAAGGTAAAGCTGACCAGAGAAGGTGCATCACAGGAGCAGAATGCACCCTAGGTATGGACAGATTCCTCAACATCACGAATTAAGACTTCTCTGTTGCCAGGAAACTCTAACATCTCTTAATTTTTTCATGCTTTTGCCTACTACTTTGCTTCACAGAATAATTTGGTTATTATAATTTCACAGTCAGTCCCTTCTTTGGTTAACTTGGTGGAGCCCTGGATTCATCATGCAAAATACAGGTCTTTACACAACTGCAGGTTTACTTCAGCCCACCCGTTGGTCAACTTTAGCAACATCACTACCATAACAGTTGCTCAAATTGTACAGTGGTGAGATTTTGCAATCCATTAGGCCTCATCATAAAATATAAGAACAAGGACCAATGAATCTACTACAAAACACATTGCAGCCAAGACCCCAAACAGTTTCTTACAAACTGACTTATGTAACAGTATCACAGCACTTTCCAGACCAGTAATCACTTATTTGCTGACATCTCATGGTCAGCTGTATGCATGGATAACTTCAGTTCTTAATGCATCGACTATGAAAGACCAGTGTGGGCTAGGAATTTACTTTTTAATTAATCATTGTTTATGTGTTGTTGAGGATTGCACATGCTAGGCAAGCACTCAACCACTGAGCTGTATCCACTGTACTACTGGGGTAGGAATTTTAATGGTATCTTTGTTGTTTCATAATCAAACACAGAACATCTGTTCACTCCTCTTAACCCACCTCATAGATTAAAGAGAACATTGCTGGGGGCATTAGCTCTTTGGGATGAACGTTAGTTGTTGGGCCTTTTTTCTCCCCTGTTGGTTGGAGTAAATAGAAGTGAGACAGTAACTAGACATTTATCCCAAACAATCACAAGCTGTATAGCAGACTGTCCTGCAAAAGCTTTGGTTAAACAACAAACTTTAAAAAATTCTCTTGCTGAAGTTGTACTAGATAATAGAGTTGCTTAAAATCACCCACTAGCTGAACGGGAATGATTTGGTTTGGGTGCTGACAGTGTTGGTTGCCCATGGAAGAACAACATGTCAGGTATTAGACACAGTTGCAAGGAATCCAGGAACAGGAAGCTTGGTTAAAACCAGTAGACTGCTGGTGGGAGTGTAGACTGGTGCAACCACTGTTGAAATCAGTACGGAGATACCTCAAAGAACTAGGACTGGAAGTCCCATTTGACCCCGCTATTCCACTGCTGGGGATCTTCCCCAAAGAATTAAAAGAGTCATACCACAGTGATATATGTGCGCCCATGTTCATAGTAGCACAGTTTGCAATAGCTAAAATTTGGAAACAGCCCAAATGCCCATCAACTGGAGACTGGATAAAGAAAATGTGGTTTTTTTTATAAAATGGAGTACTACTCAGCCATAAAAAATGAGAAATTAGAGACATTTATAGCTAAGTGGATGCACATTGAGGCAATACTCTTAAGTGAAATAAATAGGACACACATGTGTAAATACCAAATAGTTTCTCTGGTGTGAGAAACTGAAAGTGTAAATAAGGACTAAAATGTATAATAGGTAATGTGAAATAGGAAGAAAAGGGGCAAAGGGGAAGGAAGCGGGAGGGCTAGGGGAAAGGAAAGAAGGGAATGGAATTAATATGAGAAAATGGAAAAACAGAAACAAAATCTTTGTAAATAGGGAGGACTGGAGGGGTTGAAGGGAGGGTTGGGCAAGGGTGAAAAATAAGAACCAAGAGAGATTATGTAAAGGTGCAAATTTCCAATGATGAATGTCATTATATTGTATACCTAAAATGTTCTAATGATTAGAATGAATAATCGATAATGTAAAATAGGAAGAAAATATCCAAAGTGGTAGGGGTAGTGGGAGGGGCCAGGGAAAGGGAAGAAGGGAAAGGACAAATGATGAGAAATGGAAAAAATGGAAATAAAGTCTTTGTAAATAGGGAAGGGTGGAGGGCATGAAGGGAGGGCTAGGAATGGGAAAAACATAAGAACCAAGATGCATCATGTAAAGGTAACCAGTAGATTCTCTTTAACTTGTTTTTCCTTTAGTCTGTTTGACTCTGGCTGGTTTGGTTCATGGTGACCCCAGCTAAAGAGTATACTCCAAACTCTTGGTATTATTCTTTTAATAGTCACAATGGTAGTCTCCCTTATGTGCAGTATTCTCTCAAAAATTATGAATGTCTGTATGCAGTCATCCATAGAGTGTCAAATGGTCTCTCTTCAACTGAAATGACAAAAACACAAAAAAATTCACACAAAAAATGAAATATGGTGTGATGATACCATAAGATTTGACTGATGTGTTGAGACCAGAAACTCAGAATGATGGTCCCTGAGAGTAATGCAAATGCCCTACACTATGGTCATACTCCCAGGGACAGAGCTCCACCGAAAAGGGGGAAGATCACTTTAAAAAATAAGGGAGGCCAGTGTCATGGTTTCAGATTGAATTCCTCCCAAGACCAGACCAAACAAAATGGAGTTATTTATACCATCACATTATCAAACTGAAATTTAAGAAAGCAGCTCCCCAACAGACCATATTTTTTCCTGGAAAGTAGATGTTCTAATCTACCCAAGTCAGCATAAGGAAATTGTCCCTGTTTTAACCTCTACTCTTCCTCCCTTCCAAAGTAGCCTGAAGTAACCTGACAAGAACTAATTAGGGTTTTTTTATACTCTACTTCCTCTTTCCAGTTTACAAAAACTACTGCTCTGCTATTTCTGTCAGGTTTTGAGGCCAAATAAGTTCATTTATGATAGCGACAGAGAGTGATGTTAATGACCAAATCTTTGGTCAAGTTAGTGGGGAGTTGTTTAATTGAATTAAGTTTGCTTAGAGAAGCCTCTGTACATATTTTAAGTTTGGCCTAAAGGTATCTTTGTACAGACTGAGTTGATATATAAACATGTTTAGAAAGATACATGAAACTGTAACCAATCAGCTGCCTCTGTACCTCGTTCCCATTCTCTTTCCTTTCTCTTTTGTTGGCTATTAATATATTGTACAGAGGCCAGAAGGACATGGCATGGTATTTTTCAAGGGATGAAATAAAATAAGCGTCAGATGATGCTTACAAAACAAATGCAAAAATAGACAAATGAGATTACATCAAATTAAAAAGCTTCTGCACAGCAAAATGAACAACAGAGTAAGAGACCATGTAAAAAATGGGAAAAAATGTGTGCAAATTATAGATCTGATAAGAGATTAATATTCAAAATATATAAGGAACTCAAAACTCAATAGCAAAAAAAAAAAAAGGAGTCGCGCGGAACACACTGAATCAGCCCACTGCAGACAGGCAGATCTGTGCACACCCTACCGAGGTCCTGAGTCGCGCGGAAGACACTGAATCACCCCACTGCAGACAGGCAGCCACCTGGTTCCACACTACAAAGATGCAGAGGACACCGGACCACCAGACCACAGTACGGAGTCCCACTGTTCCCGGCCCAGAGGTAGGGGCTTCTGAGCCACCATCCCATTGCTCCTGGTCCAGAGGAAGGGGATTCCTGGTCACCATCCCTCTCGCTGGTCCCAGCCCAGGGGAAAGGGCTTTTGGGCCACCTTCTGTCCTGCTGCTCCTGGCCCAGAGGAAGGAGTTTCCCAGCCACCATCCCTCCAGCTGCTCCCAGCCCACAGGAAAGGGCTTTTGGGTCACCATCCCTACCGCTGCTCCCGGCCCCTATCCCACCTCACCCAGCTCAGAAGAGGTAATCCGTGCAGGCGCTAACAGCCCCCCCGACCCCGTTGAAATGAAAAAACACATAAATAAGTCTCAAAACCAGACTTCCAGATTACCTACAGCAACCTCAAAGGGAAAGGAGATGGAACACTCTGATACTCAGCCACCTGGACCCACTGAACTGGCAACAAAAGGGGATCTGGAAAAAATGAAATCAGAAATAATTTCTCAGATAACAGGAGAAATTGTGCCCCTAGTGCAAGACATGATTAATAAATCTAAAGAGGAGCTCAGGAACATGATGGAATCCCAACATAGGAAACAAATGGAATCCATAAAACAGATGGAAATAGATTTCTAGGAGATGAAAAACTCCACTGAAAGTCTACACAGCAGAATGAGCCAATGTGAGGACAGAATTTTGGATATAGAAGATAAGATTGCAATTAGTGACCAGGAAAAGAAAAATTGCTTCACAATTATAAGGGAACATGAGAAATCAATCCAGCAGCTGCTAGATGATGCAAAGAAGAAGAACATAAGGCTGATCAGAGTCAATGAAGAAACAGGAGAGAGTGGAGATGACATAAAAAACCTCTTCACAGAAATAATGGCAGAAAACTTCCCAAGCAGGGGAAAAGAGCTTGACATACAGATAAGTGAGGCATATAGGACTCCAAATAGCTTTGATCAGAAAAACCCTACACATAGGCATATAATTGCTAAGATTCCAGAAACTCAACAGAAGAACAAAGTTCTCCAAGCAGTTAGAGAAAAGAAACAAATCACAAAGGAAAGCCCATCAGAATCACAGCAGACATGTCAACACAAACCATCAAGGAAAGAAGAGCTTGGAATGACATATTCCAAGCCCTAAAAGAAAACAGCCTCCAACCCAGATCGAGGTACCCTGCAGAACTATCTTTCAAAATGGATGGAGAAATAAGATACTTTCATGACAAAGAGCACCTTAGGAACTTTGTGAATACCAAACCAGCACTCCAAAGAATTTTACACAATATCCTAGGAACAGCCATTGAGGATCACAACTCCAGCAAGCAAAGCAGAATGAACCCATCTGGCATGACAAGAAATGAAATGTAAAGGGGGAGAACCTAACAAAAAGAAAAAGTCATGGCAATGACAAGTCAATACATTTCAGTTATAACCATCAATATTAATGGTCTCAATTCACCAATCAAAAGAAATAGACTGGCAGAATGGGTCAAGAAGCAAAATCCAACAATATGCTGCATACAAGAAACACACTTAATTCAAAAGGAAACTCATAGACTGAAACTTAAAGGGTGGAAAACAATACTACATGTGACAGGAACCCAAAAAAAAGCATGAGTAGCTATTCTCTTTGCAGATCAAGTAGAATTCAAACCAACACTGATTAAGAGAGATGAAGAAGGACACTACATCTTTGTAAAGGGAAGAATCCAAGCAGAAGAGATGACAATCATAAATATCTATGCACCAAATACTAGTGTGCCCAACTATATAAAACAAATAGTAACGGACATGAAAAGTCATATATGCGCTAAAACAATTGTAGTGGGGGACCTCAACACCCCACTGTCACAAATAGATAGATCAAGTAGACTAAAAATAAGTAATGAAATACTAGAACTCAATTGAACTCTTGAACAAATGAACTTGACAGAGGTTTACAGAGTCTTCCACCCCACAAAATCAGAATACACATTCTTCTCAGCTGCACCTGGGTCATTCTCCAAAATAGACCACATACTCACACATAGAACATATTTAAGTAAGTGCAAAGGAACTGAAGTTATCCCCTGTATATTATCAAACCATAGTGTGATGAAATTGGAGATCCATAGCAAAAGAAACTCAAAAAATTTCATAAACACGTAGAAATTGAACAACACACTTCTGAATAACCAATGGATCATAGAGGAAATTAAAGAAGAAATCAGACAGTTCCTTCAATTAAATGACAATGACAATACAACATATCAGAATCTATGGGACACAATGAATGTAGTCTTATGAGGGAAATTCATACCAGTGAATACACATATTAGGAAAACAGAAGGAGTTCAATTAAACAACCTGATGCTGAACCTCAAGCTTCTAGAAAAAGAAGAGAAACACAATCCCAGAGCTCATACAAGGGAGAAAATTGTAAAGATCACAGGAGAAATCAATGCAATGGAGACTAAGAGAATGATACAAAAACATTAATGAAGCCAAGAGTTGGTTCTTCAAAAGAATCAACAAAATTGACAAATCTTTAGCCAACCTTGTCAGAAAAAGGAAAGAAAAGGCCCATATCCATGCAATTAGGAAAGAAAAGGGTGAAATGACAACAGACCCAGCAGAAATCCAGAGGATCATCAATACCTACTTCCAGAACCTGTACGCCAATAAGATGGACAACACAGAAGCAATGGACAGATTCCTAGATACATACGAATTACCAAAGTTGAATGAAGAAGACCTAAAAATTCTGAACAACCCAATATCAACCAATGAAATTGAAAATGTAATTAAAAACTTATCAACTAAGAAAAGCCCGGGCCCTGATGGCTTCACTGCTGAATTCTACAAGACATTTAGAGAGGAACCACTGCCACTACTGTTTAAACTCTTCAATGAAATTGAAAGGGAAGCAATGCTCCCAAATTCATTCCTGGAAGCAAGCATCACCTTGATCCCCAAAGCAGAGAAAGACCCAACTGAAAAAGAGAACTACAGGCCAATCTCACTAATGAACATAGATGTAAAAATCCTTAATAAGATAATGGCAAACAGAATGCAGAAGATCATCAAGAAGATCATACACCCTGATCAAGTGGGATTCATGCCAGGGATGCAGGGATGGTTCAACATATGCAAATCAATCAATGTAATACACTATATCAATAGAGCCAAGGACAAAAACCATATGATTATCTCCATAGATGCAGAAAAAGCATTTGAGAAAATCCAACATGCATTTATGATAAAAACCCTACAAAAAATTGGAATAGATGGTCTCTACCTCAAACTGATAGAAGCCATCTATGAAAAACCAACAGCCAATATCATACTAAATGCTGAAAAACTGAAATCCTTCACACTCAAATCAGGAACAAGACAAGGATGTCCACTGTCACCACTCTTGTTCAATATAGTTCTGGAAACATTAGCCATGGGAATTAGACATGAGAAAGAAATAAAAGGAATAAAGATAGGTAATGAAGAAGTCAAATTGTCATTATTTGCAGATGACATGATACTCTATATAGAAGACCCCAAGAACTCCACCAAAAGTCTTCTAGACTTCATAACCAAATTCAGTCAAGTAGCTGGTTACAAAGTCAACACACAAAAATCAATAGTTTCCCTCTACATCAATGACAGACTCACTGAGAGAGAAATAGGGCCAATAATTCCTTTCACAATAGCATCCAAAAAACTGAAATACCTAGGAATCAACCTAGCGAAATAAATCAAAAACCTCTTCTCTGAAAACTATGGCACTCTGAAAAGCGAGATTGAAGATGATATCAGAACATGGACAGGCATCCCCTGCTCCTGGGTAGGAAGGATTAATATAGTGAAAATGGCCATACTTCCAAAACTGCTATATAGATTCAATGCAATTCCAATTGAGATCCCAGCAGCATACTTTATGGACCTTGAGAAAACAATCCAAAAATTCATTTGGAACAAGAAGAGACCCAGAATAGCAAAAGCAATTCTAGGTAACAGAGACATGGCAGGGGGTATCACAATCCCCAACCTGCAACTCTACTACAAAGCTACTGTGATACAAACAGCATGGTATTGGCAAAGAAACAGACTTGAGGACCAGTGGAACAGATTAGAAGTTTCAGAAACAATGCCAGACACACTCAGCCATCTCATCTTTGATAAAGGAGCCAAACACCCTCACTGGTGGAAAGATAGCCTCTTTAATAAATGGTGCTGGAAAAACTGGGGTTCAACTTGCCAAAGATTAAAACTAGACCTATATCTCTCACCATGCAGTAAACTAAAATCAAAATGGATTAAAGATCTAAATATTAAAATAGAAACTCTGAACCAGTTTGATCAGAGGTTAGGTAGAACCCTTGAAGACATTGGTGTAGGAAAAGATTTTATGAACAAAACCTCAGTTGCCCGTGAACTAGCACAAACAATCAACAAGTGGGATCTCTTCTTATTAAAAGGCTTCTGCACAGCAAGAGAAACCACCAGCAGTGTGAAGAGACAACTCACAATGTGGGAAAAAATCTTCACCTGTTCTTCCTCAGACAAGGGTCTGCTATCTCGAATCTATAAAGAACTTAAAATTTAAAGACCCAATCGAAAAATGGGCATCTGAAATGAACAGACATTTCTCAGACAAAGAAGTAAAAATAGCAAATACATATATGAAAAAGTGTTTAACATCACTGGTCATTCAAGAGATGCAAATGAAAACAACACTGAGATTCCACTTCACTCCAGAAAAAATGGCTGCTATCATGAAATCAACCAATAACAAATGCTGGCAGGGCTGTGGGGAAAGAGGAACCCTGCTCCACTGCTGGTGGGAGTGTAGACTGGTGCAAGCACTGTGGAAATCAGTATGGAGATACCTCAAAGAACTAGGACTGGAAGTCCCATTTGACCCCGCTATTCCACTGCTGGGGATCTTCCCCAAAGAATTAAAAGAGTCATACCACAGTGATATATGTGCGCCCATGTTCATAGTAGCACAGTTTGCAATAGCTAAAATTTGGAAACAGCCCAAATGCCCATCAACTGGAGACTGGATAAAGAAAATGTGGTTTTTTTTATAAAATGGAGTACTACTCAGCCATAAAAAATGAGAAATTAGAGACATTTATAGCTAAGTGGATGCACATTGAGGTGATACTCTTAAGTGAAATAAATAGGACACACATGTATAAATACCGAATAGTTTCTCTGGTGTGAGAAACTGAAAGTGTAAATAAGGACTAAATGTATAATAGGTAATGTGAAATAGGAAGAAAAGGGGCAAAGGGGAAGGAAGTGGGAGGGCTAGGGGAAAGGATAGAAGGGAATGGGATTAATATGAGAAAATGGAAAAATAGGAACAAAATCTTTGTAAATAGGGAGGACTGGAGGGGTTGAAGGGAGGGCTGGGCAAGGGTGAAAAATAAGAACCAAGAGAGATTATGTAAAGGTGCAAATTTCCAATGATGAATGTCATTATATTGTATAACTAAAATGTACCAATATGTAGAATGAATAATCGATAATGTACAATAGGAAGAAAAGGTCCAAAGTGGTAGGGGTAGTGGGAGGGGCCAGGGAAAGGAAAAAAGGGAAAGGACAAATGATGAGAAATAGAAAAAATGGAAATAAAGTCTTTGTAAATAGGGAAGAATGGAGGGCATGAAGGGAGGGTTAGGAATGGGAGAAAAATAAGAACCAAGATGCATTATGTAAAGGTACAATTCCCAATGAGAAATGTAATTGTGTTGTATACCTACAATGTACCAATAAAAGAATTTAATATAAAAAAATTTCTGATATCATTTATGTTTTCTCCCTGGTGAGGAAATTTAAGTTCCATCTGACTCAGAAATGGGGTATGGTGACCTGCAGGAGCATCTAGTGAGGCTGCTTTCTGTCCTAACCCTCTTCACATTTCTTACTAGGGGGAGCCAGTGCCTCTTGTCTTTGGTGCTTTTATGTGCAACTTCTCATTTTCTAGGACTTTGGAAGCTTCTGACTCCTGAAAAGGAACAACTTAAGGTTGTAGATGTTTGTACATGGGGAGAGAGAAAAAGGATGAAAAAAAGGGATACACTATGCTTCAGGGGGTAAGGGGTTGGGGGAAGTGGGGAAGAAAAGCCTTTGGCTGGACTTAACAAAATCACTCTCTTGATGCTTCTTTTTACCACCTGGCTGACTTGCCAAAAGAAAACATCACCTGGCTGGGTCTGAGAGGTTTCTGAAGGTGAGATTAGGTGGACTAAGACCCACCCTAAACACAGAATGCTTGAAGCTTCGCTGACTCCCATAGAGGAAAAAGAATTTTCAAGACTTGTCAGTGAGAGGCATAAGATGGGGTTATTAGGCAGAGATTTTAGGACACACTCAATAGTGGAGTGTGGGCACTCAGAGAAATGAGATGCAATTATTCTGATTTTAAAATGGCATCCTAAACTGATGTATCTCAAAAGTAAACATGCAGGGCTGAGGATTTAGCTCAGTGGTTCCACCACCTGCCTCGAAAGCTCAAGGTTCCGAGTTCGATCTCTGGTACCAAAAAAAACAACAAAGAAAGGAGACATGCAAAGTGTAAATCAGAACCACAATGATGTGCAACTTCAGCACAGTTAGAATGGCTATTATGAAAAAGACAAAAGAGGACAGAAATGATGTGGATAAAAGGGAAAACTGCCACTCTGTTAGTGGGAATGTAAATTAGTATACAGCAGTATGAAACAGTATGGAGGTTCTTCAGAAATTAAGTATAGGGCAGGATCATCTATACTTCATTGCACTCAGTGCAATTTTTATTTTAGCCTTTACTTGTCCTTTTGAAACTACGCAACTGTGCCCACGACTCGTCCATTGTTAGTCTGCAGCCTCTGGAATCCAGACTTCTTGCTCTCAAGAACACTGTGGTTCACTTCTCCCTCCTTCCCTTCCACTGATCTCACTGTTCTTACTAGATGGCTGTGACACTTAGTTGAACAAAATCAAGGCCAGGACATAACCCAGAATCATCCTGTTTTACTTCCCAGGGCTGAAAGGCCCTGCGTCCAGACTTTTGGTGGGGACTCTGAGCTCAGGCTCTGCTGTGCTCTGGTAAGAGGCAATAGCCTCCCCAGGCACTGCCAGGGAGGTTCTGAACCAGGAGAGCTCTAAAGAGGGTGCAGGAAGGGAAGGAGGTGGCACTGTGGGTCAGGCCCAGGACCCTGTGCCTCAGGACAGACGTTGTCACAGTATCTAGGAGGGTACAACTGGGTCCAAGTGTCTGGGCCCAAGTCTCCCCACCACACAGCATCCTCAGCTGCCAGAACAAGACAGCTAGGTGGAACCTTTGCTCACCGGTCCTAGGCCATGGGCACCAGGACCCACCCCAGGTGACCCCTGACCCTCACCAGTCCTACCCCAGCCCGAGATCTCTACCTTTCCCCAGCCCTCCTGCCTCCATCACTGAGCATGCTCAGCAGAAGACTCCTAGACCTCCCCAGGGCCTGCAGGCCAGCGGGTCACGCACAGGCACACGGGAACACACCTGGACTGGGTGCCTCTGGTCCTCAGACTGCAGGAGCCTCTCCTCTGCACCCTCTTCAGCCTCCTTTCCCCCAGCTCTGTTGCTGCAAACACCGCCCTCACTTGTCCCCCAAGGGTCTGCACAGTGAGCCCCGAAATAAACCTGGGTGTGGATGCCTCCTGGACCCTGAATGGCCTGCTCTGCCTGTCATGGACCCACCCCAAGGCCAGCCCTGTCCTCTCACAGGGACCACTGTTGTGGGGACCTGGGAGGACCCAGTTGGGGCTGCAGCCCCTGACAGGCTCCCCCAGGAGGAGATCTGACTGCAGTCCCAGGGGCTCTGGCTTCTAGGGCTTCTGGAGCAGCTTCCTGTCCTGGCAGCTTGTGTAGCTGTGCCTCTCCTTGTCACCACTGTCCCTTTCTCCTTGCAGCCTGTGTCTCTCCTGGAAGCGTATCCTGGGTGTCTGTTTCCTGCCACTCATCTTACCCCATCTTGCCCTGAAGTTTGGGGCTAAAGGGAACCTTATGTCTAGAAAGGTGGAGGCACCTCTGTCCGGGTTTACCTGTGGAGGCAGCTCTCTCCTGCCCTGGACGAAGCACTGTGCCCATGCTGTGTGGGTGGGCATGTCTTGCCAACAGGGACTTGGCCTTCCATCAGGGCACGTCAGTTCCCCCACTCAACTCATCTGCCATTCTCTCCTTCTCCCCTCCAGGTTCAACTAGTCCCACCTGACCCCCTCCCAGGGTGAAGCACAGATCTGTGGGTCTCCACACTGCTAGCACTGCTTCAGCAGAGCACACTTCACCCTGGAGAGGTACAAGTTCCTGATCTTCAGGGGCTCCATCCACTACTTCTGGGTACCCAGGCAGTACTGGAGGGACCGCCTGCTGAAGCTGAAGGCCTGTGGCCTCAACACTGTCACCACGTGAGTGCTGGCCTGGCCTCCATGGCCTACTTTCCCAAAGGCTGGGCTCCTGCCCCAGAGCTGATCCTCTAGTTTGAGGGCAGCGTGAGGGCCTGTGAAGATCTCATCCAGAGCAGGTGGTTTGTGCTTCAGTGTCCAGCTGACTTTCAACCATGCTCTGTTGCTCTGTGCTCAGAGCTTGGCGAGGTGTGGATGGGATGAATGAAAAGGGAAGAGGTGATTTCTCAGGGATGTATGGTGAAGGAGTTGGTTCCTTAGGAGCACTGCACTGAATGACTTGATCAAGGCATACTCTCAGATAAGCACTCTCTCACACACACACACACACACACACACACGCACACCTGAAAACCAACTTTCACATGTGTGCTTGGAGAAATGTAGAAGAATGACACCAGTATAAAAATGAACACTGAAGGCAGGGAGTGGGGGTGCACGTCTGTGATCCCAGCACTTGGGGAGACTGAGGCAGGGGATTGCCTTGAGTTCAGGGCCAGCCTGGGTGGCATAGTGAGTTCAAGGCCAGGCTGGACTACAGAGTAAGACCCCGTCTCTCAAAAAAAAGAACACCGAGGAAAATACCAGTGTTGCTAAATGGAAAGGACTAACAGGACTGAACTTGGGGGTAATGAACACAGATCAGAAATGCCTGAGATCTAGGAATTTAGAATCACATAACGACCTGGCCTTGTGGCAACCTCTGCCTCCAACTGCACATCTCACTCCTGTCCCAGATATCCTGCTCAGAATGTTGGATTAATGACTAAATGACCTAAAATCTTTGTGTTATTTATCACAAAGCCTGGCAGGAACATGTTCTCAATAGATCTCAATAGATCAAAACAATACAAACCTGCCTTAGTCAATGAGAAGAATTTAGATACAAATGAGCATGAATCACCATAATTAGGAAAACAATGACAAAAGGTAGCATCACCTAGCACACACAGAGCCCCAGGCATGTTCTCAGCATGTTCCCAGTGCCTGTGCCCTTGGCTGTCCTGAGAGGGAGAGCACTGCCCCGCTGAGCCCAGCACAAGGCTGTCAGCTGCTCAGGATGGCATGGCTTGTGTGACCTGCAGCACTGCTCAGGCAGTGTGGGTGCAGAGTCCACTGGCACACAGGGGTGGAGCCCTTCCTGTGTGTGCTGTGGGCATGTCCCCTAAGCTCTGAGTGTACAAATCTCTGAAACTACAGGTGCAAAAAAGGCTCCTGACTGTGCACACAGGACTAATAAAGTAGAAACCACACTCAAAACAAAATTCTTGAATTAGGTGCGGCAGAGTTCCCTTCAAAACAGCCCCATTTCCATAAAATCTGGAATCTAAATAATAGGGGTCAGTCAGGGTGGACTACAGGAAGAACCCAAGAGAATCTTCTGCAGAAGGCTGCACTGAGGAGGTGGCACAGGGGAGCACGTGTGTAGTTCACTTGGTCGGAACTGTGCCAAGGCAGGGCAGAGACCTGCAATGATGGCTCTGCCATTGCCAGAGACAGAGATACCATGTTCACAATAGCACTGCCATGACCTAGGCAATTGTCAGGTAAAAGGGCCGAAGACCAAGACCAGACCAGGCCACAACAAGCCTTTATTAGGGGAATAGATCTGCCGGGCTGTCTCTGAACAAAGGAGAGACAAAAGCAATATGGCTGGGGCAGGGAGAGTCTTTTATAGAGGCTGGGGTGGGGTTTGTAGGGGCAGAGGAGGGGTTGAGTGAGGTAGTGACTAGGGAATGGAGGAGCCCATGATGTCACTAGGTGGTAGGAGGTAAGTGAGTATTGGGTTACTTTCTAGGCGGGAACAGGGGCATACTGGGAAGAAGGGTTTATTCTTTAGTGGGAGCAACCATCTTGGCATGATGTCACACAGGGGAGGGGGCAAGGCACGATAGGAAGAGGGCAGCTACTATACATAATAGCTGCTGAGGTGGTGGGAGACCTGTCAGAAACCATTTTCTGCTATTGGATTTTCTAGAACAATTTTGCCTTATCTGTATTTTTTGGATATTTTTGTTTTCAGCAAATTTACATAAGTCATTTTATTCAATCTCTTCTTATAACATATAGCTGTAAATGGTGTGGTGTTTATTGTTTTCAGCAAACCGACATTTCATTCCATCTCACAACAAAGGATCTTACAATCTATCAGTTCTGCCATCATGCAACAGACATATCTTCAAAATCTCTCACTTCACAGAACTATGTAATAAAAACCACAGAGTAATGGGAAGCACAACTTCCAAAGTGTATCTTTGACACATGGCAATAATAAGAACAGTGTGAAATCCACTTTCACCCTTGGACTTGACCCTGCAGACTCCTAAGAGTCTTCATGGAGGCCTGGCAGGGGTGCACCTCACTGAGGGTGAAGGCTGTACCCCCTGTGTCATCCCTCCCTGTCCTTAGGAGAGCACCTCCTCTATTTTGTTTTTCAGTACCAGGGATTGAACTCGGGACCTTGCACTTGCAAGGCAGGCATGATGCCACTGAACTAAATCCCTGGCCCTACACCTCTATTTTTATCTTGGTTGATTGTAGAAATAATGACAGAGAAGCAGCACACATTTTGGTTGCGTTTTCCTTTTCTTTGTATATTTATCATATTATTTCTTTGTATTTAACCGAGAATAAAGCAGTGAGTTGGAGAAAATACATATAAATCCATAGAATCTAGAACCCTAGGAAAATTGTCATTTGGATCAGAGTTGGGGAAGAGAAGAAGGGACTACTAAAGACAGTCGCTGTTCATGTGGTAGGGCTTTAATGATCATGGCAAACTTCAGCTCTTTGCAACACAGAGCTACCACTGTGTGGAGCTTGGCTTTGTTCCTGGTGCAGTGACTGAAGCAAAGAAGGAAGATGAGATTGTAATTCTGTGCTCCCTCTTTCAGCTACATTCCATGGAACCTCCATGAGACAGAAAGAGGCAAACTGGATTTCTCTGGGAACCTGGACCTGGAGTATATGGGGTTGCTGCACTGCGACCTGAGTTGGGAAAGCGGCAGAGAAATGGCAGCCAGAGGTCGATGAGGAACCCTAGGGATGTCAGCTGTGGCGTGAGGCCCAGAGAGGGTCAGGGGTCTGCACTCTTGTCCTTGGAATGCTGATAGAGATTGTACATCCAGGGCTAGGATGCCTCCCAGCAGTGACCTGTCTCTCAGAGCTGGACCTGCAGCCCAAGACCCCACAACCCTGCTGGCTTGCAGGGAGGCCCCATAGTGAGGCGGGGAAGGGACTGTGCTCTGCGCTTGTTATGGGGTCAGTTTCACTATGACTGCTCTGCCCTGTCTGACAATGTTTCTCCCCATGCCCTCATGGTGCTGCATGTGTGGTCCTGACACTGGAAGCCCAGGCAAGCCCATGTTCTGTGGCCTCTGAGCTCAGAGCTGGTGTAGGGAATCTGTGCTCTCCTGGGCTGGGCTGAATCTCATCAGGTATTCTTCCCCAGTGAAAGAGGAGGGGAGGGGAGGAGTCTCGAGGCTCTGATACCCGGAACGCCTGTGGGCTCACCCCTCCCCTACGCAGCCTCCCTTCTGGGCCAACATGAGACAGCTGACTTTGTTTTCCTTCCAGGGCCTTTGTCCTGCTGGCTGCTGAGATTGAGCTGTGGGTGATTCTTTGCCCAGGCCCCTACGTCTGTGCTGAGATGGACTTCAGGGGCCTGCCCAGGTGAGCCGGGCCATGAGTCCTGAGTCCTGGTTTAGTGCAGCATTTTGAGTGGCATCTCAATTGTGTGGTGGCAAAAGCTACCTTCATGGGCTGAGCAGGTGTTCTGGGGTGTCTGGCCATGCACCACAGGACCTTGCTGTGGAGCCTGCAGTGGTGTGGGGTGGGTGTTGCTGTCATCCCCTGGCTCAGATGAGGACTTGAGGTGTGGACTTGGTGTGTTTGGCCTGTGGCCCCGGGAACAGGAGCTTCCTCAGTCTCTTGCTCCATGGAGATAGGGCTGTGTCCACCTCTGATTTCCCACAGGGTGGAATGAAGGATCAGAAGCTGGATAGCATACAGGAAGGCTCTGACAAGAGGACTAGAAGAGGATCTTCCCCTATTTCGCTGAGGGTGGGCCTCTGCCCTGGCCCCTCCTTTCCTTCTTGTATTCCTCCTTCATCTTCATCGTGATGCTGGCACTTGGCCCAGAGGAGTGAGGTCTGAGCACTGAGGCCTGGCCCCACCTCAAAGGGGCCTTGTGGTCGGTGCCACTGTTCTGTATCATTTCCTGTTCTGCACTTGAAGTCTCAGGTCTTACAGGTGACCTGTGCCCGGGTGCAGATGGTCTGCTTAGACCTCATGCTTAGTGACTGAGCTAGAGAGGAGGACAGGATTGGAGGATGTGACACAGCTCAACCCTTTCTGACCATTTGAGCTGAAAGCTCTTCTAGGCCTACAGCGCCTTGGGACAGGGTGGCATGTTTCCTCCTCAACGCTATGGGTCTGTGTGGATGGTGTGCAGAGCTCACGGGTGCAGTCACTTCAGGACCCCTAGGGCTAGAGCACTGTGGGTGAGGGAGGATGGAAAGAGAGGCAGCAGTGCTGTGCAGGGGCTGTTTGCGGTGCTCAGCCGCTGGCTGTGTCCTTCTTCCTGCTTCCTGTCTCTCACTCTGATGTGTCCCTTCTTCCTCTCAGCTGGTTCCTGCAGGACCCCAAGACACAACTGAGAACCAACAAAAAGAGCTTTATGGATACAGTTGATGAGTACTTTGATCAACTGATTCCCAGAATGCTTCCTCTCCAGGTAGGGCCCAGTGACCTTTCTTCCTGTTGTCTTTTGAGTTTGTCGTGGCTCCACCTCCAAACTGGCTGTGTCAAGTCTCTAGGGAAAATGAAGCTGACATCTTGTGGCTTGAGCTAGGCTCTAAGTGGCTGAGATCCAAGTACACTGATCAGCTGCTCTTTCTACAGCCACAAACTCCACAGTTCCAGGCTCTTGCCCAGTGGTGTCTCTCCAACCCTCGTCTGCTTTTCTCTCAGTACCACCAGGGCGGCCCTGTCATCACAGTGCAAGTGGAGAATGAATATGGGTGGTTTAATAAGGATAAGCACTATATGGCATATCTTAAGGAAGTAAGGACTCTGGCTTTGCCTCCATGTTCTCTGGCTCCTGGGTTCTCTCCCCAGCAAGTGTCTGATCCCTGCTACTTGGCGAGGTTGCCAGTTTCTGCCCATCAGGAGCCTGGATGAAAGCAGGGTCAATTTCTCTGTGACTTCACACTGTAGTCAGAGCAGTCAAGATGTACTCAGTGACCTGATAATGAGAAAACATGATTTCAGAGGAGGATTCCTTTCTGCTTTCTATTTCTGTGACTGTTCTCTGGCTGGAGGCTGGGGTATCTGCATCATAGTAAACAATGCTTCTGAAACCTGGTGAGGATGCTGTGTTCTTACAGCTTTTAGGTCTGGGTTAGGAAACCCTTCTTCTGGTTCCTTTGCTCCTCACTTGGGGATGTCTCAGGCCAGGGATTCAGTGTGGTCCCATTGGTGTCCGTGCTAGTGGCTCAGGCCCCTCCAAGGGCCTCAATTCTAATATTCAGGGAGCTGATGAGCTCAAACTGGACCCTGTCATCAGGGCCGCATGCAAGGCCCATGTTCTGACCTGACACATGTAGCTGTGGCCCTGCTTGTGTTGCTCTGTGGACACAGAGACCTTGAGAGAAGGGCCTGGTAGAAATGGAGGGGTTTCTGGCTGGGCTCTGTGGCTGAGCAGGCCCTGCACTAGGCCTTTGCCTCCTGGATGTGGCCAGTTCATGAGTAACTGTCCTCCTATTTTGTTGCGGGGGTTGGTGTGCCCTCCTCACCCAGTCTCATATAGGAGTGCTTTTCCTTGATTTGAAAAATGTACTCCTGGACTCCATTCCCAGGCCTAAAACATGGCTCAGCGAACATAAGAGACACCCAGGAGGATGCCCCAGCTCTTCGGCCACCCATCTGCCCCTGTGTCCTCATTAGGTAAGAGTCTCAGGTTGTTTCCCTCCCACAGCCATGGCATGTATCCTTGCTTTCTATGCCAGTGTCCGGGCAGGACCCTCACTCTCTGAAGTTGTCCTTCTCATTCTCTAGGTCCCACTGGCTCAGTCTCTCCCTCATGGACAAAGTGACTCCCAAATCTTCTTTCTCCCATTGAGTATGACTTCAGTCCTCCCTGGGGTGTGTCCTGGCAGCTGCTCCCTCTTTGTTCGGGTGCTGTGACTTTGGGTGTCAGAGCACCCTGGGCTGCTGTTAGAGAGTCAGGACCCACACCAGGCTGAGCTGGGGTGATGGTTTCCTGCTGCTCATTCCCAGAGGTCAGACTCTGAATTCCTCCCCTCTCTGTCCATCTGCTTCCAGTTACTCTAACAAGTGCCTGAGGTCGTCTACTTGTAAGTAGTGAAGGCTCATCCTGACTCACAGTTCTGGGGGGCTCAGTCCATGATCACTGGCCCCAGGGATATTGTGCCTGTGATGAGGAAGCATATCAGGTAGAAAAGCTGGCAGAGCTTTCTCTCACTATGTGGTTGGAGTGAACAGGAGGACCACAGCCCCCTTAGAAAGCATAGCCTCTATAGCAGAATGTCCCCGCAAACCCCACCCGTGAGAGTTCCACTACCTCCAAGAGCACCATGCTGGGAACAAGTCTTGCCACATGGCCTTTGGGGGCCATTTAGGATCCAAGGCATAGGTCCTTCTGTAGGTCACACTTGCCTTTCTGAATGCAACTCTCTTTATGTCCTAATTTCCTTTCGTCTCCTTCCCATGTGAGCAAGGAAAGTGGGTGCACTTGTGTAATTTTCTCAACAGGCTCTCCTGAAAAGAGGGATTGTAAAGCTGCTCTTGACCTATAATCATTATGATGAAGTTATGAATGGCTCGGTCAAAGGAAGTACACATTTAGAGTTGTTTCAGGGCAGAACTGAGGCTCTTAGTCAGTATAAGCCATGGACAAGTCTTAGAGCCAAGGCCATGCCTTTTGGCTGTCTTCCCAGGTCCTTTGGATAATCCTAGAGAAGTGATATCCCAAAAGGTGAGGGGCAACATCAAAGCTTGCATTCAATTGTCATCTCCACCCTTTTCCTTGCTGCTGTCGTCTTTACACAGAGCAATACTGCATCTCCTCATCCACAGCTTGTCTTTCCATATGTCATAGCTTCTGTGTCCAGGAAACTGTTTTGGGTATGGCCATGGCTGAGGGTCCTGCCCTAGTCACCAACATCGACAGTCACATGGGGAAGTGGAAGATGGGTGTGTATGGAAAGTTCACTGTAGACACTTAGATCCTACGGAAAGCAGTAGCTGGAAACTTAGGCACACAATCACAGGGTGACAGTAGTGAGGTGTGAACAGGTGGGTTGGCCCAGGGATCATCTCTCTGGTGATCTTTAGTACAGACTAGCAGCTACTTTGGACTGATAGCTTCTTCTTTTTAGTGGCTCTTCCCATATCATTGTGTAATCTGGAGCCTGGGGATGGGATGCCCGCATTCAGTTCCTAGTTCTAATCACTTAGAGTGGCTTGGCCTGGTCCCTGACTCTGCACAAAGGTAGTTAAGTTTCTTTGCATGTCTCAGCAAAGATGAGTGTCCTTGCAGGTGCTCAGTAATGTGGTGAAGCCATGAGGGTGCTCTGTGCATTGCAAGTGGGCTGTAGGCAGCACCTGGTAATTCTTAGTCCTCAGCACACCTCCTCCATGTTTGGGCTGGGCCTCCTTCCCTTCCCTAATAACCCTGGTCACCATGCCTCAGTTCTCTCTCCTTCTCTCTACAGTGTTGGGCATTGCCAATCTGGAATCACTTAGGAAGAATTCTTTTCATCAGCTTCTTCAAGTGCAAGTGGGATATACTGACATGTAGTTTTCCCTGTTCTCTTCCCATGACTTCCTTAGTCTACACAATGGGTGTTCAGTGAACACAGGATCTACAGGAGATTGTGTGTCTGCACCCTGGTCCTTGGCAGGGTTCCAAGCCATCTGGGGGTGCACTTGCCTTCTGTGGTGGTTTGAGGAGGAACCCCTGCCTGTGTCACACTGGGCATCTCATACTTTTCTACTTACTTGAAATATGTCATAGATTATTGTACCTAATAGTTATGTGCTAAACAAAACCAGAGCTGATTCCTCCACTGTGTTTAGTGCCTCTTATCTAACTTCTTCCCCTTCTCCTTAACCCTGTCCTTTTCTGTCTGTAGTGACCATTGTCCTCCTCTATTCTTCTATATGAGATCAACACTGGAGTTTCCATGAATAAGTGAGAACACATGATATTTGCTTTTCATCTCTGGCTTGCTTCATTTGACCTGATGAACTACAGTTCTGTCCACACAATGGAGAATTTTAATTAAGTTACACACATTGTTTATTTAGACATAATGTTGTTGCACATTTAGTAGCATACAGCATAGTGTTAACATGACATTTGTATGTACTGGGTAATAGAAAATCATGTGACTGAGCTTGTTGTGATGCACACTTTACTACAGCAGTCTATAACTGATCACACACTCTCTCCAAGGTTTGCCTGTAAATGGAATTATACAATAACTATTATTTGTTTTTAAGGTTCATGCATGCTGTAGCATGAATCATTATTGTGTTCCTTTTGTACAATTACATGGCTTTAGTTTTGCTGTCATAAAAAACCAAAGATCATGCAGCTTTCCTAATATATCCTTGTTTTTGTATGTTAATATGGTTTTTAAATACTGATTCTGTCTTGAAATTTGACTTTGGATGTTGGCTCCATCTTGAAATTCTTGGATGAGTCTCATATGACAGTGTGATTGTTGTTTTATATATTGTTGGATTTTATTTGTACGTATGTTCCTGAGAGTTTTTGCTTCCATGTTTCTGAGGGATATTGGTCTTTGGTTTTCTTTTCTTGAAATGTCTTTGATTTTCAAATTAGAATAATGTTGGCCTAATCTAATGAATTTGGAAGTATTCTTTCTTTTTCTGTTTTCTGTAAGAGTTTGTATGTTAGCATTTTTCACTTAATGTTTGGTAAATTTTATCAATGAAATAATCTAGATCTGACCTTTTCTTTTTAGAAGATTTTAATCTATAAACTTAATTTCTCTAATAGATATAGGACAATTCATGTTATTTATTTGTTTGGTATTTATGGTTTGGTATTTTATGTACCTCCATTTTATCTGCATTTTAAAATTGACAGGCATGGAGTTATTTGTGATAATTCATTTAAAGTTTTAGATGTCAGCGCTGGGGATTTAGCTCAGTGGTTCTGCTGCCTGCCTTACCAAGCGCAAGGTACCGAGTTTGATCCCAGGTACCAAAATACAAACAAACAAACAAACAAACAAACAAAAAGTCTTCGTTGCCAGTCATGATGTTCTCACTTTCATTCCTGATGGTGATCATTTTTTAAAAATTAATTTTATCAGTACATTTTAGGTATACAATATAATGACATTCATCATTGGAAATTTGCACCTTTACATAATCTCTCTTGGTTCTTATTTTTCACCCTTGCCCAGCCCTCCTTTCAACCCCTCTATCCCTCCCTATTTACAAAGATTTTGTTTCCATTTTTTCATTTTCTCATATTAATTCCATTCCCTTCTTTCCTTTCCCCTACCCCTCCCACTTCCCCTTCCCCTTTGCCCCTTTTCTTCCTATTTCACATTATCTATTATACCTTTTAGTCCTTATTTACACTTTCAGCTTCTCACACTAGAGACTAACTATAGCTCTTTGGTATTTATACATGTGTGTCCTATTTATATCACTTAAGAGTATTGCCTCAATGTGCATCCATTTAGCTATGAATGTCTCTAATTTCTCATTTTCTTATGGCTTAGTAGAACTCCATTTTATTAAAAAAAAACCCCAGATTTTCTTTATCGAGTCTTCAGTGATGGGCAATTGGGCTGTTTCCAAGTTTTAACTATTACAAACTGTGCTGCTATGAACATGGGTGCACATATATCACTGTGGTATGATTCTTTTAATTCTTTGGGCAAGATCCCCAGCAGGGGAATAGCGGGGTCAAATGGGACTTCCAGTCCTAGTTCCTTGAGGTATCTTGACACTGATTTCCACAGGGGTTGCACCAGTCTACACTCCCACCAGCAGTGGAGCAGGGTTCCTCTTTCCCCACGGCTGCACCAGCATTTGTTATTGGTTGATTTCATGATAGCAGCCATTCTTTCTGGTGTGAGGTGGAATCTCAGCATTATTTTCATTTGCATCTCTGGAACGACCAGTGATGTTGAACATTTTTTCATGTATTTATTTGCTATTTCTACTTCTTTCTCTGAGAAATGTCTGTTCATTTCAGATGCCCATTTTTGGATTGGGTCTTTAAATTTGGGAGGTCTGATCTTTTTAAGTTCTTTATAGATTCAAGATAGTAGACCTTTGTCTGAGGAACAGCAGGTAAAAATTTTTTCCCACGTTGTGCGTTGTCACTTCACACTATTGGTGGTTTCTCTTGCTGTGCAGAAGCTTTTTAATAAGATGAGATCCCACTTGTTGATTGTTTGTGCTAGTTCACGGGCAACTGAGGTTTTGTTCATAAAATCTTTTCCTACACCGATGTCTTCAAGAGTTCTACCTAACCTCTGTTCCAGCTGGTTCAGCGTTTTTGTTTTAATATTTAGATCTTTAATCCACTTCAATTTTAGTTTAGTGCATGGCAAGAGATATAGGTCTAGTTTTAATCTTTGGCAAGTTGAAACCCAGTTTTTCCAGCACCATTTATTAATGAGGCTATCTTTCCTCCAGTGAGGGTGTTTGGCTCCTTTGTCGAAGATGAGTTGGCTGAGTATGTCTGGAGTTGTTTCTGTGTCTTCTGATGTGTTCCACTGATCTCAGGTCTGTTTCTTTGCCAGTACCATGCTGGTTTTATCACAGTAGCTTTGTAGTATAGTTTCAAGTTGGGGGTTGTAATACCCCCTGCCATGTCTCTATTGCCTAGAATTGCTTTTGCTATTCTAGGTCTTTTCCTGTTTCAAATGGATTTTTGGATTGTTTTCTCCAGGTCTGTGAAGTATGCTGCTGGAATTTCAATTGAGATTGCATTGAATCTATATAGCAGTTTTCACTATGTTGATTCTTCCTACCAGGAACAAGGGATGTCTTTCCATTTTTTGATATCATCTTCAATATCTCTTTTCAGAGTGTTGTAGCTTTCAGAGAAGAGGTCTTTGATTTCTTTTGTTAGACTGATTCCTAGGTATTTCAGTTTTTTGGAAGCTATTGTGAAAGGAATTGTTTGCCCTATTTCTCTCTCAGTGGGTCTGTTGTTCGTGTAGAGGAAAGCTATTGATTTTTGTGTGTTGACTTTGTATCTAGCTACTTTACTGAATTTGGTTAGTAAGTATATAGGACTTTTGGTGGAGTTCTTGGGATCTTCTATATAGAGTCTCATGTCATCTGCAAATAATGACAATTTGACTTCTTCATTTCCTATCTTTATTCCTTTTATTTCTTTCTCTTGTCTAATTACCATGGCTAATGTTTCCAAAACTATATTAAACAAGAGTGGTGTTAGTGGACATCCTTGCCTTGTTCCTGATTTTAGTGTGAAGGATTTTAGTATTAGACCATTTAGTATGATATTCACTGTTGGTTTTTCATTGGTGGATTTTATCAGATTGAGGTAGAGACTGTCTGTTCCAATTTTTGTAGGGTTTTTATCATAAATGTATGTTGGATTTTGTCAAATGCTTTTTCTGCATCTATTGAGATGATCATATGGTTTTTGTCCTTGGTTCTGTTGATATAGTGTATTTCATTGATTGATTTGTGTGTGTTGAACCATCCCTGCATCCCTGGGATGAATCCCACTTGGTCAGGATGTATGATCTTCTTGATGATCTTCTGCATTCTATTTGCCAGTATCTTATTAAGGATTTTTGCATCTATGTTCATGAGTGAGATTTACCTATAGATCTCTTTTTCGGTTGGGTCTTTCTCTGCTTTGGGGATCAAGGTGATGCTTACTTCCAGGAATGAATTTGGGAGTATTGCCTTTCTTTCAATTTCATTGAAGAGTTTAATCAGTAGTGGCAATAGTTCTTCTCTAAATGTCTTGTAGAATTCAGCTGTGAAGCCATCAGGGCCCAGGCTTTTCTTAGTTGGTAAGTTTTGAATTACATTTTCAATTTCATTGATATTGGGTTGTTTAGAATATTTAGGTCTTCTTGGTTCAGCTTTGGTAATTCACACCAAAGGTATCTAGGAATCTATCCGTTTCTTCTGTGTTTTCCATCTTATTGGTATATAGGTTCTCAAAATAGGTATTGATAATCCTCTGGATTTCTGCTGTGTCTGTTGTAATTTCACCCTTTTCATTCCTAATTGCATGGATTTGGGCCTTTTCTTTCCTTTTTCTGATAAGGTTGGCTAAGGGTTTATCAATTTTGTTTATTCTCTCAAAGAACCAACTCTTGCCTTCATTGATTTTTTTGTATCATTCTTTTCGTCTCCATTGCATTGATTTCTCCTCTGATCTTTATAATTTCCTCCCTTGGGTTTGTCCTCCTCTTCTTTTTCTAGAAGCTTGAGGTTCAGCATCAGGTTGTTCAATTGAGCTTGCTCTGTTTTCCTAATATGCGTATTCACTGCTATGAATTTCCCTCTTAAGACTGCTTTCATTGTGTCCCCTGGATTCTGATATGTTGTATTGTCATTGTCATTTAATTTTAGGAACTGTCTGATTTCTTCTTTAATTTCCTCTGGGACCCATTGGTTGTTCAGAAGTGTGTTGTTCAATGTCCATGTGTTTCTGAAATTCTTGCAGTTTCTTTTGCTATTGATCTCTAATTTCATCGCACTATGGCCTGATAATATACAGGGGATAACTTCAATTCCTTTGCACTTACTTAAACATGTTCTATGAGCGAGTATATGGTCTATTTTGGAGAACAACCCATGTGCAGCTGAAAAGAATGTGTATTTTGATTTTGTAGGGTGGAACATTCTGTAAACATCTGTTAAGTTCAAGAGTTTGATTGAGTTCTAATATTTTGTTGTTTATTTTTTGTCTAGTTGATCTATCTATTTGTGACAGTGGGGTGTTGCGGTCCCCCACTACAATTGTATTAGTACTTATTTCATTTTCCATGCCCATTAGTATTTGTTTTATATAGTTGGGCATACTAGTGTTTGGTGCATAGATATTTATGCTTGTCATCTCTTCCTCTTGGGTTGTTCCCTTTACAAGGATGTAGTGTCCTTCTTTGTCTTTCTTAATCAGTGTTGGTTAGAAATCCACTTGATCTGCAAAGAGGATAACTACTCCTGATTTTTTTTGGCTGCAGGCAGATCCCAGCCAGGGCCCTGCCCCGACCTAAAGAATCTTTACACACAAGCCAAAGCCAAAGGGCTGCCCAGAAAAGAGCTGCACAGGAACACAAGCCAGAGGCCTGCTCCTGAGGAACTTTTTGAATACCAAACCTGCAAGCCAAAGAATTTTAAATAATATCCTAGGAAAAGGCAGTGAGGATCAGAACCCCAGGAAGCCCAGCAGAATGAATCTATAAGGCATGACAAGAAATTAAACGCTAAGCATGTCAAAAGAAAAAGTCATGACAAGGATAAGTCAATAAATATCAGTTATAACCATCCATGTTAATGGTCTCAATTCACAAATCAAAAGAAATAGACTGGCAGAATGGGTCAAGAGGCAAGATCCAACAATATGCTGCATACAAGAAACACTTAATTCATAAGGAAACTCATAGACTGAAAGTTAAAGGGTAGAAAACAATACTCCATGCCACAGGAACCTCCTAAAATAGCTGTTGTCTGGGAGGGCCTTTGGCTGGGGGCTGTGCACCCCAGACCCTGGTGCCTGAGCAGGCTTCTGGCTAGGGTCTCCACACACTTACCGATGGTATGGGGCAGGCCTCTGGCTGATGCTTGTGAGCCTGTGCAGCTCTTTTCTGGGCAGCCCTTTGGTTTGGGCTTGTGTGCCAGAGCCACTGGTGTCAGGGCAGAGCCCTGGCTGGGATCTGCCTGCAGCCATTTGGCTCTGGTCCACACCGCTGCTCACTGAGATCTGTGTGTACTTACTGCTGGTTACTTATAATATCTTGAGATAGAGACTTCAATGATTGGTTTGTCTTTATTCTTTTTAATACATGAATTTAGACTACTATTTATCATTTCAGCATGGATTTCATTACACCTCTCAAGTTTAAAAAGTTCTCGTATTGAGGTAAAATTCATATAATATAAAATTAATCTTGTAGAATGAACTATTCAGTGGCATTTAGTCCATTCACAGTATTGCATTACCACTACCTCTAGCTCTGGATCCCCATATCTTTTAAGCAATTATTCCCCATTTTCCTTTCTTCCTGCCTCTGGCAACATCTTTTCATTATCATTATGGATCTATATATTGTGGATATAAGTTCCATCTTTTTAAAAATACAAAATAAGAATAATTTAAACATATTTTATTCTTACAACTTTTGAATTATCTTAAGGCAAGAATTCAAAGTGTACATTATACTAAGCCAACATTTGTACTGGTGATATAGTAATTTAATATTATAAAATATAATTTTTTGGCCAGGGATTTAGCCCAGTGGTTCCATCGCCTGCCTCGCAAGTGCAAGGACCCAAGTTTGATCCCTGGTACAAAAAAAAAAAAAAAAAAAAAATTTTATTCTATGGTTGATGGTTCATATTGAAATAAGAAAAATAAGATACCATAAAAAGTGATGCCTATTTAGGAAGACGTGAATTATTTTAGGAACTTACCAATGGGATAGTTACTGCCTCAGGTTCTCATGTTGATCCAGAATTTTAATTATATAGCTATCAATTTTATCTTAAAAAATGAAGATTTAACTATGTCCAGTGTGAATTTTTTCCATTAACAGTATGTCAGTGGCTTAAATGTGATTATGGTTCTGCAAGGGGATTCTTGCTAAAATATCTAAACATTTTGCTGTAACTGAAATCATTTTTTAAAACTTTATAAAGCTCAAAATGGTCATATGCTGTTTTTTTAATTGTCAGCAGTGCTGTCTCATTTTATGTATATTCGTGATGCTCATGGAACTCTCCCAAAATAAATTTATTCCAATACAGCAAATAAATAAATAAATATTTTTAAAATGAAGATTTAAGAAGAATCAGGTGGTGCTGGAAGTCATCACTTTACCTGTAGGTGTGTCTCTGGAGTTTCGAACTGAGGTCAGGATTGGTGGTGAGAACATTTACAGATCACTGGATCAGGAAGCTGGGAGGCAAGTGCAGCCGAACCAAGGAGGTCTGTGAATTATCTGCCAGTTATGGCCAATCTTTGGGAGTGAGTCTGTGGGAATTCTGAAATAGCTACTCTGGCTGCTTTGCTTCTGAATCTGAAGTTTGAACTCCCTTTTTGTGGGTGAGGGGACTGATATAGGTCTCATGTTCCACAAGGACTGGCTTCCTTGGGGCCAGAAGGTGGCTGTAGGGGTCTGGTTTTCTTCCCATTATCAGGCACGCAGCAGGCAGGGCAGTGCTTGTCAGGTTACCATCTTGCAGGGGTGGATGTCCTGGTGCTGCTGTCCTAACTACACCAGCCCCCCTGGAAGCCCTGCTCTTGCTGGGACAAGCTGACAGTGTTTGCCAATGAACTGTGTTCTCTCCTGTGTTTTCCTAGTGCTATTTAACCTCCTTTCCCTGGAAGCCGAAGGATCCCTTAGCATTTGTTGTAAGGCACATGTGAGATGATGAATTGTCTCAGTCTTTTTTTTTTGTCTGCCAAAGTCTTCATTTCTCTTTCAGTTTTGAAAGACAGTTTTGTTACTTGAAATACTCTTGACATTTTTTTCTTTTCATAGTTTGACTACATTGTCTGACTCCCATCTGGCCTGCAAACTTTTCACTGAAAAAAAATCTGTTGATAGTCTTATGTCCCATAAGTTTTTATATATCTTATTTTCATAATCAGTGAATTAAAATGTTTTCTAACTTCCCTTGTGATTTCTTCCTTGACACATGAATTCTTTATAAGTACATTTTTAATTTTCAAGTTTTTAGTTATAGTTATCTTTTTTATTATCAATTTCTTGTTTAGTTGTCCTGTGTCTGAGAACTTTAAAATACAAAGGCTTGTTTAATTTAACATGAAGTCTTATTTATAAATATTCCGAAGTATGCTTGAAAGAACATGTGTATTTTGTAGATGTCAGATCATTAATTCAGTTGTGTTAGTCATCTTGGTTCAAATGTCTTATATAATTTTGATTTTGTTTGCTTTGTCCAGCAGCTATTGAAAAATATAAACATTTTACTATGTTTGTGAATATATTTTTCCTTCAATTTTTCTTATGTGTTTTGAATATATCCTTTTAGCTTCCCTATATATGACATATACATTTAGGTGAATTCAAAATTTTATCATCATAAGATGTTTTTCTTTATCTCAGATTATGCTTCTTGCCTTAACATCTCATTTTCTGATATTAATAGAGCTATAACAACTTCCTTATGATCAGCATTTGCATGTTATGTCTTTCCCCATTGTTTTTCTATTATTTTTGTCAATGCCTTTATGTTTTTGGTGATTCTCTTATATACTTGATCTTAGCTAAAAGGCTGAGAAGCGATGATGATTCTCTTATAAATAGACTATAACTATCATATTCAAAATCTTGTCCAGCAAACTTTGCTTTTTAATTTAGAGCTTCTTGAAGACTCCAATTTTATGACTGTTTTGTTTATATCCCGTTTGTCTCTTCCTATCTTCTGTGGTTCTCTTCCTTTTTCCCTCTGATTTCTTTTTCTTTTTTTGGTACCAGGGATTGAACTTAGGATCTTGTGCTTGGAAGGCAGGTGCGGTGCCACTGAGCTAAATCCCAGGCCCTTTTAAATAGAAGACATTTTCAGGCATGTATTCTTTGTTTTTTTTTTTTCAGGGGAACCAGGGATCAAACTTGGGTCTTTGTGCTTGTGAGGCAGGTGGTGAACCACTGAGCTAAATCCCCGGCCCATAGCTTTTTTGTTTGGTAGGTTGTTTGGTACCGGGGATCGAACTCAGGACCTTGTACTTGCGAAGCAGGTGCCAGAACCACTGAGCTAAATCCCCGGCCCTCTGACCTTAATTTTGGAAACGTTCTTCTTGCCTTTTACTCTATGATTTAATTCTTTAGCTATGTCTAATCTGCTATTCAAAACATCCATTAAATTCTTAATTATAATGATACTTTTGAGTACTAGAATTTTCATTCTAGAGCTAAAGTTATAGTTTTTAAAAATAATTTTTGCTTCTCTGCCAAAATTCTCCACCTTATCTCTTCTCTCTTTGAATATATTTATTAAGTATGGTTATTTTTTATTCATTAAGTTTATTGGTACATTTAAGGTATACAGTATGATGACATTCATCATTGGGAATCTGTACTTTGACATGATATATCTTGGTTCTTATGTTTTCCTGTTCCCCTGTCCTCCCTTCAATCCCTCCATCCCTCCGTACTTACAAAGAGTTTGTTTCTGTTTTTCTCTTTTCTAATATTTTTCCCTTTCCCTTCTTTCCTTTCCCCTTAAACATAGTAATTTTAAGACAAATGTTTTGCAAATGTATTACCTGACTCATGTATAGCTATTTCTATTATCTATCATTCTTGACTTTTAATTTAAATTATCCTTTTTTTCCTCCATTGGCATCGGTCAGTGCTTACTAGAAACAGATTTAATGCAAGATATACAAATATATAAGAATTTACAAGATTGGCTTACAATGGCCACTCAGAGTCAGGTGGGGGGATGCAAAAGGTCGGTCTGTAAGGTGGAGAGCTGAAAGATCCAGCCGAAGGCGGGGAGCTCACTGTAGCATCCCATGCAAGTCTGCATCAGGAAGCTGAAGAGTCTGCACTGGAAGCCAGGAGATGACATCCAAGGTGAAGGTAAAGACTGTAGCTCCTCTGAAGATACAGAAGGGAGCTTTCCTTCTTCATTTCCCTTTTATTCCATTCGGGTGGCAAGCCAACCTAGTGTAGGTCTTCTGTCTTCAGTAAATCCTATCAGCCACACTCAAAACTATGCTGACCTAATTTAGTGGGGCATTTCTTACTCAAAGTGACACAGTCAGTTATCTGTCACACCATTTGCTTGAGTAGCTTTTGTCAGATATTATATATGGAAAGTACTGTATGAATTATCCACGGCTAAGATGATATCATCTCCTTCAAGAGAGGGTTGATGTCTACCTGTGGACATGCTAACGACTCTAGCAAGCACCTTATTCCAATTACAAGGACTGAAATGATTTGAAACATGTCTCCCATTCAGTGACTGGACTACATCTAGCTTACTCTTTTCTCATGTGTAACTCCTCAGAATCCCAACAAAGAGAACATTATTAAATTAGGCTCCATGGTATCAAATTTTGTGAGGGGATAAAAGGCTCTCATCAGTGTCTCAGAAGCTCTCCCTAGATAAGGAGATGCCTCTTGTAGAAAAACTGCCAGGATGTCTCTGTGTCTCTTTGTTTCTTTCTAGATTTTTGTCCTATAATTCTTTGTTATATTACAAGTGTTTGAAAAAGGTTGTGTAGCTTTAATAGCTTTGTCATTACAAGTATTCATCTCCTTTTCTTACTACTGATTTTTGGGAGCAGAAAACCTGGTTTAAAATATAACATACACATCACAGGACAGTGACCGCTGTAGAATCACGCTGAGGAAACTTGGTTCCAGTCGTGTTTCCCTCTTGTTCCTAGACAGCAGTGTGGAAGTTCTAGGACACGTCCCTCTCTAAAGTACATCCACATTCAGTGCCATTGGACCTCTCTTCTTGCTCTCACTCACTGAGTGCCTTAGGTTCACTTGCCAGGGTGAATTTGCTCCTAGGACTCAGCCCCTTCCTTTTCAGAGCTGGCACCGTGGGTTTGTGTTTATCAATGGATGTAACCTTGGGTGATACTGGAAGATTGGGCCTCAGAAGACCCTTTACCTTCCTGGTGTCTGGCTCCATCCTGGAGACAATGAGGTCAGTGACCCAGCCTCTGCCTTGAGCCTCTGCCTCATAAACCTTCAGATTATCCTTGTCCTCAGAATACAAATCGCAGTGTCCTCATCCTGTACTAAGGAGGCATAACCTTTCTTATTGTCCATCTTCTGTTTCCTCCCAGATCATCCCGAGACAATGATGAATGGTTCATATATATCCAATCAACAAACAAGCCCCAGCTGGATAACTAGGTTTTAACACATTTCTTGGATTACTGGATTTCATCCATAAGTCATTTTGGGGGAAGAAAATTGATGTTAAGAATATTCAACAGGGATGGGGATTCAGCTCAGTGGTGCCCCTGCCTGCCTCGGAAGTGCAAGGTCCCAAGTTCGATCCCAGGTACCAATAAATAAATAGATAAATAAAAGAATAGTCAACATAGCATTTCATGCAGTAGCAATAAAATGTGAAAATAACCAAAAATCTGGACAAGAGATTTTATAGTATAGCTACATCATGCCTAGTTTTAGGCTATTGTCTTCAAAATCTTTAGTGATGATTTGTCTAATTAAAGCTTAATCTTTAGTGGGTTTTTATTCTCTGATCAAATGTACCTTTTGCAACTATGAACAAAATAAAAGCAAATTTAATTTCTGTACCTACATACTTAATTGGGAGAAAGGGAAAGAGAAGAGAGCCTTTTGAAGAGTTGAGGATACTGTTCCTCTCTTGCTGGTGATAGTACTGCATCCATGACTGGCAAAGGCATGGTGTGGTGTGGTGTGTGTGTGTGTGTGTGTGTGTGTGTGTGTGTGTAGCAGGGCACAGCAAAGGGCCATGATCAATGCCTGTAGACATTTCTCAGCAGCTGTGTGTCTCCAAGACAACACATTGGGTCTTATCCAACAAGAGACAATGATTTGGTTGTTTGGTTCAGACACGTGCAACAGCAAAGCCTGACATAGACTTTGTCTCCATGTTATTCTTCCTGGTCATCTGGATATATTTGAGTCTCTTACTGATAGTAGACAGGTGTTAGTGAGATTAACCCCCTTCCATGAATAACACAACCAGTCTTCTCAAATGGCACCATATAAAACCAGTCACCCTTACCTAAATTCAGTTCATTGACCCATAACAAGATCTCCTTTACAAGGATATAGTGTCCTTCTTTGTCTCTCTTAATCAGTGTGGGTTTGAAATCCACTTTGTCTGCAAAGAGGATAGCTATTCCTTTTGTGGAAACCAGTATGGAGATAACTCAAAGAACTAGGACTGGAAGTCCCATTTGACCCAGCTACTCCCCTGCTGGGTATCTTCCCCAAAGAATTAAAAGAATCATAATACAGTGATATATGTGCACCCATGTTCATAGCAGCACAGTTTGTAATAGCTAAAACTTGGAAACAGCCCAAATGCCCATCAACTGGAGACTGGATCAAGAAAATGTGGTTTTTTAATAAAATGGAGTATTACTCAGCCATCAAAAATGAGAAATTAGAGACATTTATTGCTAAATGAATGCACATTGAGATGATACTCTTAAGTGAAATAAACAGGATACACATGTGTAAATACCAAATAGTTTCTCTAGTGTGAGAAACTGAAAGCGTAAATAAGGACTAAAAGGTATACTAGATAATGTGAAATAGGAAGAAAAGGGGCAAAGGGGAGGGGGAAGTGGGAGGGTTAGGGGAAAGGAAAGAAGGGAATGGAATTAATATGAGAAAATGAAAAAAGGGAAACAAAGCATTTGTAAATAGGGGAGGATGGAGGGGTTGAAGGAAGGGCAGGGGAAGGGGGAAAAAATAAGAAGCAAGAGAGTATGTAAAGGTGCGTATCTCCAATGATGAATGTCATTCTATTGTACACCTAAAATGTATCAATAAAAGGATATACAAAAAAACCACAAAGAAATCCACAAGATCTCCTAACATTGTTAAATGTAGTGCCTCAGAGGTCTGCGTAATTTAGAAAATAACCTGGTGTCCTAAGAGTGGAAGGATCCTCCTTCCTTTTTATGTACTGATTGGTTGTCAAATTATTTGTTTTAAATAAGAAATAACAATTTAGAAGGGTGATTATCTATTCTTTATCCTGTCTCGGTAGAGAATGGTTTATCATAGATGTGGGAAGATTTTTCTCCTCATGAGACTTAGAGGTGGTAAGAATTCCTAAAAAATATTTTCCTTCAAAGACTCATGGCTTGAGTGTAATTAAATGGTAAAATTCAGTTCAATGTATAAAAATGTGTTGTTTACGGTTATGAATAAGTTATGGTCTGGGTCTCAAATGTCCCCCCAAATTCTCAGAGATTAATTTACTGATGAATCCCTGGCTAAATGCACTGTTGGGAGGCGGGATTTAGTTGGAAGGAGGTCACTAGGGTATGACTGGAAGAGTGGGTGCATCTCCCTCCCTGGCTCCTCCCTTCTCTCTCTGCCTCTTGGCTGCCTTGACCTGAGCAGCTTTCCTCCTCTGCAGGTCATTCTGTCACACATTTCTGCATTTGAGACTGCTAGCCATGAACTGATACTTCTGAAACTGTAGACACCTAGAGATTGAAAGAGGGGGGAGGGAGAAGATGCCAAGGTGAAGTAAAAAGAATTCAGATGGAATATGCACATGTTCTAGCTCTCCATGATGAATGCATTCATTGTGTATTATAGTCAGGTACTAATAAAAATCAATTAAAAAGAAAGATTAACAGAGAAATGAATGTAGTAAAGCAGATGTAGCAAACATTCATTGTGGAGCTTGGATGGTGAATGGCTGTTTGGTGTGCCATTCTTTCAACTTTTCTGTATATTTGGAAGTTTCCTTAATAAAAATCTTGGGAATAAATGACTTGGACTCAACAATAACAACAAAATCTCTCCTTCTTAAAAATGCAGGCTTGTCCTAATGAGGAAGAAAGTGACTAAGACGGTTTATTAGCCCATTTTCCATCATTACAGTGAAAATACCCAAGACAACTAGTTTTATAGAGAAAAGGTTTATTTAGCTCACAGTTTTGGAGGTTATAGATTCAGCAGATATTCCTTGACTACTTCCTCTCATGGCGTGGATGCCAGGGGTAGGAGTGTGTGTTGAGATCAAGCAAATTATTACATCTGAAAGTGAAGTGGAGAGAAAACTGGGCAGGGCCAAACTCTAGCTGTTACAAATTACCCTCTTTTGAGAATTAGTAGCACAAGACCTCCCATATCTGCACCTCTTAAAGGTCCACAGCACCTCCTAATAACACTACCCTTGAAAGCAGGCCTTTAACAGTGGACCATTGGAACATTGCCTATATTCAAATCACAGCCAATAGTATGCATCTGATAATCCTAAAATGATAAAAGTTATTGCACAGGGGTCTTTATTAATATACCTTAATCAATATTTATGTTTTAAAATTATATACTATATAGTGTGTAATTTTTATAATATACATTTTATAGTTTTAGAATTATAATTTCAGATGCATTTGTTTGCTCAGAAAGGATATCATATTCTTTCTAAAGTTGTAAAGCTAATATATTCTAATATTCATAGGAATTATCAATCTATTTCCCTATTTGCTTAAATATTTGAAAGTTTTTAGTAACTATTTTTGGATATTTCATTAATAGTTCTACTAATCATTAACCATTTTTATTTTACTTTAATTTTATCAATGAAATTTGCATATTTTGTTTTATGTCACATCTCAGATGCATACCTTAATTTCAAGGTGAATATTCAGAATATTAACAATGAGTAACAATCATGTGCTTAATTCTCAATTCTGGTAATGTTAACTTATGTATTTGAAATTAACCAAGTGATTTCCCTCAGAAGGCAGTGATGCCCTAAATTATCCCATGTGCTTCCCGTAAAGCCCATCACTTTGTTTGATCACTCTCCGCTTCACTTATTGGAGGGTACCACATTAGGAATTCTCCATGATCTCTCCTACCTCACTGATTTTCACTGTCAGTGCCTCCTGTGTAAATGGAAATGAAACAGCTCCTTCTTTTGTTCCCACCTACCATACCTGTTTGTTTCCCTTTTTGAATGAGTTATCTGTCTTCCTTCTTAGAATTTTTTTTTTTTTGGTATGGGGGATCGAACTTGGGTCCTTGCACTTGCACAGCAGGCAGTGAAACCACTGAGCTAAATTCCTGGCCCCGTCTTAGATTCTTTTCCACTGTTTCTTTTTAAGCCCATTTCAGTTGACTTTCTCAACCTCATGACCCTAATTTCACCAAAATTGCCCATGTTCAGATCACCAAAATCTGACACATGCTACATCCATTGGTCAATTCTCAATTTTCCTTTAACCTGGCCCTCTAGCAGCACTAATACAGTCATTAATTCTCCATCAATAACTTTTCTCTCTTGGGGTCTAGGACATTCGCTTTAAGTTTCTTCTCACTTTCCTTCTATCCCATTTGGCTTCTTCTCTTGTCTCATTAGGTATACCAGGATTTATGATTGGTCCTCTCTCTCTGCCACACTTAGCTCACTGGTGATCTCACTAAGGGTATTATCTTTATATTACCAACTCTCTATCACTTAAATTGATATCTGTATCCTAGTCTCCTGAACATCAGTTTTGCAAATTCAGCAGCCTGAATGGTGTCTCCATTTGGACATCTTATCCCCATCTCCAAGCCCAAGCTCACTTCCAGATGTTCTCCTAAATATGTGCTCCCCTTTCAAGCCTTTTGCACCTTAGGAAATGTCAGCTCTAGCTCTTGCAGTTGCCCAAGCATGTTGAAGTCATTTTTGAGACCTTTTTTCTCTCACTACACAAACAATGCATGAAGTATAACAATCCTCTTATCTTTGCTTTCCAAATATTTCCAGAAATCCAACACTGCTCCCACCTACATTGCTATTCTTATCTGAGACTGCATCATTTCTCACATGGGGCTTTAATTTTGATCTTCAGTGTCTCCCAAAGCCCAGGCAGCAGCATTAGCACAACCACTGCTTCTTCCTAGGTTACTTTCTCTCTTGGGGTTCACGACACCCCACTCTGAAGGCTTGGTTTCCTGGAGGTGTTATTGGGAGGTTGTGGAACATTAAGTGGTGCAGCCTAGTAGGAGGTATTTAAACTACTGGGAGAAGACTCTGCAAGGAGATTATGGAATCTTCACTCTTTCTTGTTTTCTCTTTCTTGCCCTGCGGTGAAGACTGAGGAGTCATTCAGAATCAAAGCCTTGCTCTTAAAGACCCTGACTACTCTGACCTCATCTGCTGCCTTCTCGCCTTCACCTTTCTCCCATATTTTCCTGTTCTGGTGAGTGCCTTTGCACTATCTGTTCTTCCTGTTCTCTGCATGCCCATCCCACCACACTCCCAGGCCTCCTTCCCTTTCTTTCTTATTTTTACTATGGAGTTTATTACCTTTGCATATACTCTATAGTTTACTTATTCATTGTATTAATTTGTTTTTTTCCCAGCTAGAATGAGTTTCAAAGGGAGAAGGTGGTCATTAAAAACTTGTTGTTGATTTCTGAATAAGACAGTGTTGAATTAAAATTGAGTCTCCATATTTTACATTATCTATTAAAAAGTCCAAAGGGGAAGAGGAAGGGGAAGTGGGAGGGGTAGGGTAAAGGAAAGAAGGGAAAGGAAAAAAACATATGAGCAAAGGAAAAATGGAAACAAAGTCTTTGTAAATAGGGAGGGGTGGAGGGGTTGAAGGGAGATCAGGGGAAGGGGAAGGGGGGAAAAATAAGAACCAAGATGTATCATGTAGGTACAAATTCCCAATGATGAATGTCATCATATGGTATACCTAAAATGTACCAATAAACTTAATGAATAAAAAAATAATAGCATAGCTGAGTGTGACTGGAAAAAATTGAGGCTACAAAGTAATATTTTCAAACTACCAAGGCCAAAAGTGAAGTTCAAAGCATGCCTGCGATATTAGAGAAGCCATATTTTACACCTTAGTCTTTGTGTTAGTTAGTTTTTGCATCGCTCAGACAAAATACACAACACCTGAGTTAAGAGAGGAAAGGTTTATTTTAGCTCATGGTTTGTAGAGGCTTCAGTCCATAATCAGCTGGCTCTAAGGCAAAGTGGCATAGCAGAGGGGCATTGCAGAGCAGGCAAGAGGTAGAAGCAGCAGCAGCAGCAAGCAATGGCAGCAGCCCTCTTTCTGTCCCTTATATTTCATTGAGACAACAGGCCTTCAGTGTGGGTAGCACTCACACCCAGGGCGGGGCACCCTTCATCCCAGCATCATACACCCTAGATCCAGCCACCTCTGAAAAATCCCAGTATGACTCCATGAGGCTTTGGGGGACACCTAGATATAAGCCGTAACAGTCTTTAAGGCAGTCTTTGTCAAATGTTCTCCAAAAATTCAGATATACTATATTTAAAGGACTAGCACAGTGTTCCCAATAATAAGTTATGTGAATAACTGACTGGTCTATAAACCTATCACCTACTGAATATACAAAGTGAAGCAAAAAATGAGATTAGCTTGATACGATTACATCTCCTCTGGGACTCCACTGTACTGTCCCAAATGTTAGTCACTTGTATTCTCCAGGGTACAGCTTTGTGTACATTTCTGTTTCCCACTGATGATGTGGACCATTGGGATTCTTGGCAGGGGGTACTGCCCTCTCCAAGTCGCTGGAGCAACACCTTAGAGGAGTGAGCTGAGGAGGACTTCCTGGGGTTTTCTTCCCCCAGTGCTGGGGATCAAAGCCAAGGCCTTGTGCAAGCTCTCTACCACTGAGCTACACCCTTCCTTCAATTTAGGGTTTTTTTTTTATAGCTCATGTGAACAGTATTTTACAAATACTTGAAAAAACCGAAAATGCTTATATTGTTTAAACAATTTGAGAGCATCTGGATATTTAAGAGGTTCTGCTACTGTTCAGCAATGTGACCAGAGTGAGGAAGTGGATGTGCGGTGGATGTTGTGATGGTCTTCTACAGGTTAAAGGAACAAATTTGACACTTTCTACATGTGTCTTATAGGCCAGGCTTCACCCCAATGAAACCAACGTGTTTCCATCGTAGTCTTAAGAACCATCAGATGACCACAGTCTTAGCAATGGGGAGAGATCCTGATTTTGGAGTTTGTTTCTGAGGCTCTGTTCTCTCCGCCTTCTTCTGAAATTACTTCTGGCCCTGTCATCAGAACTGTACTATTCAAAGGCCCAGTCTATCCTCTCTAATTCTTGCAGGGTTCCCCCCCCCCCCCGTTTGATTTTGCATCTTTTCTGTTTAACTTTTCTACTTGAGGATTTGCTTAGTGGGGAGAAAGGGCCTTCCCACAAAACTGTATGTCTTTATTCTAAGAGGCGACATTAGAGATTGCTCTGGCTGGTTGTACAAGTTATGTACACATGTAACTTGGCTTCGAAGTGCAACAGAGATGTTCTCCAAATCTTGATTCTCTGAAAAATCATTTGCCTTTCTAGAATTTCTTTTGTTTAAATCTGAATTTGTTCCTGGAAAAAATTGGTTTGTGACCGCTAGAAAGCATAAATTTCACCTTTGGGATGTGATTCTATTGTAGAATAATTATATTCATCATTTCCTAAAATGTAAGAATTTTATCCTAACTTTTCCAAAATAAAATATTGGAAGTGCTGGGAGTCAGGATTAGACTAAGACTCATGAAAACCGAAGATGCTAGGTGGTCTCCTCCTGCCACTTCACGGCTATTCACACCCGAACCCTGAAACATCAACTATGAGTAAAATAAATTCTACAGCGTCCGGGCTTTTCACAAAACAAATTATGACTTCAACATTTACCTTCAAAATTTGAATTGTTTTAAAATATTTTGTTGTTTGCCTCTCTTTGGCTGCGCCTTTAAAACATGCTTCTTAAAGTGGCACCCAGGGGAGGGACTTTATTACTTATGCAGGGGGCACGTGAGGACTAGGCAACACTTGCCAGAAAGTTCTGCACGCGGCTGGCTGTCTTTCAAGACCTTCTGACAGCCCAAATGTCTCTGCAACTTAGGGTTAGGGTTGTGGGGAAAAGCTGCGGGCACCCGGGATTGGCCTGGAAGCGGCCTAAAACCTGCGAACCGGCCCTCCCCCCTCCCCTCCCCTCCCCTCCCCTCCCCTCCCCTCCCCTCCCATCCCCCGCCCCGCTCCCCCTCCCTCACCCCGCCCCGCCCCTTCGCCGGTCTCTCCCCCTCGTCCCCGCCCCTAGTTACACTATAGCCGAGGGCCTGGGGATGGGTTGCAGGCCTCAGCCAATGGGCGCCCTGGGGCCGATCGGCACCCCTAGGCGCCTGCGTTGCCTAGGCGACCCGCGCGCGGCCCCGCCGCCCTCGCGAGGGCTCCCGCGAGCTCCAGTGCCGGCTGCAGGGGGTGCCGGCTGCAGGGGATCCAAGCACCTGAGCGCAGTCGAGGCGGGATGAGTACATGGAGCCTCCGGCGGAGGCCGGGCCGCACTCTAGGACTCCTGCTGCTGGTCCTCCTGAGCTTCCTGGTGCTCCGCAGGTGAGAGAGAGCGCCGCCTGCCACCTGCGGGACTGCACACACCCCAGCCCTTCAGCCCTCCAGCCCTCCACACCTCCTGCTGTCGCCTGGCAAGCTTCGAATCCTTAGTTCGCAGGGAAGACAGCCCAGCCGCTTCTTTCTGCGAGCTCTCCCACACCCGAGTTCCTCTGCACCTGCAGGAGCTCTGACCCTGCCTGGAGAAATAGGCGTGGATCCCACCGGCCGCTGCCCTGAGTCCCCAGGCGTCTGTTCGTGGACTTTCCCGCTCCTGGGCCCCTGTGATGTGGGGCTCTGTGCCAGGGGACGCCCCTGCGCTCTGGGAAGGTCTCTCAGGTGTTTCCCACACCCAGCCCCATCATTTCCCGTCTGACTCCCTTCTACTCTGCTCCTAAGCTCCCACTTTCCCTCCCAAGCCTGCTGGGGTCCCTGCTCTTCAGAGGGCAGTGCCCCCATGCCAGTTACAGCCGGTTCAGCTGTATGATCATAACTGAGCCTGCCCGGGGTCTTCCCAGGTCTTCAGCCAATGGATGGTTGGTTTGCATCATGCCAGTACTGATAAATAAGGTGGCCTCTGCTTCCCACAGTGCTCACTAGCTCACTCCCTTCTCTCATCCACAAATGCTGTTTTTGGCAAATGGTGGGGTTCAGGGATAAAATGATTTACCCATTGCCTGGACAAGTAAACATTTTCGGGGGGCAGTACTCCAGAGTTTTTCTAAACTGTGTCTATTTATAGAAGCTTGCTGCCCTTACCATCTTTTAGGTCGATGCCTGGCACTTTCCATATTCAAAACCTCCTGGGTTGCTGGGAAGCAGACCAACAGCAAGGAGCGCTTGGCAGTAGACATTATTGAGGAGGTGAAGGCCAAGGCACCAGAACTGGTGACAGGAACACACCCCTCTCTCCATTGCTTTTCTGTCTTCCTTCTTCATTTCTCCAAACTTCTGGGGAGACAGAGACTTTTTGATGGAAATAAAGATTCTTGCTGCCATAAGAGCACATTTAGAAACTCTTTACACTTATACCTTTTCAAGATTTACATCCCTGTTTTGTTTCTGAGTTGGTGAGGATGTCGAATAAATATTGTTTGGGAGAAGAAAATGGTTCTTTTCTCACCCTGGGTCCAGAAAATTTGGGAAACATTTCATTTTCCCAGTCGTTCTAAAGACTTTTCCCATCTAGGCTACCATCTTTTAACCTATTCCTTCTTGAAGATGGGTCTGTGCTCTTGTAGGATGCTCAGCCTCCTGGAGAAGCAAGGCTGATGCAACTCCCTGAAGAGGTGCAGGGCAGAGGCAGTAGAAGTGTCTCACACACAGCAGGGTGTCAAGGAGCCAGGGCTCCAGAGAGGTGCAAGTATCCTGTGTGTGCCTGTTGTTGATCTGGAGTAGCTGCCATTGCAGGCCTCCCAGACAGGTCACTGCAAGGGCTATGCCAAAGGGCCTGAGACAGGCCAGGAAACACACTTGAATAATCCCCAGGAAATGCTGTGGGAAGGAGGCTGGGTGTTGTTTGACAGGGCTGTGATGAGCTGTGTGAGGCTTGTTGCAGATGACTTAAACATGTCCCCACCTGGGTGAGGTGGCCACCGTAGGAGTCAGGCGGGGGCCTGACGTGTGGCCTGGGGAATGGCAACACAGAAGAAAGAACCATGACTCAGGCCTGGCAAATAGGTTTGATGTGAATAGCAAAGTTGTTGTCACTGCCACCCCTTCTTTCTCAGCAGATGAGACAGGCCAGAGGAGCTCTGTACCAAGCTCAGGGCAGTGTGAAGGAGCCTTTAGAATGTGTATCTTTCTGATTGTATCACCGCCTGGGTGCTTTCTGCCCGCTTCCTTCTGTCTGACTTGGGCTGCACACTGACAGTTTGTGAGTTAGTCTAATAGTCTTGGAGCCCAGAGGAAATCGGATTGTGTTTCCTCTTCCCGCCTGGTCTCAGCTGTGACTGGGTCATTAACTGAGTGGTAGGTGGTGGCCTCTCCCAGCTGTTGTTGGGGAATGTCTGTGTGGTCAGTGGAATACAGGTCACATGGAAGCTGGCTCATTAGCTCAGAGTTCTGTAGAGCCCTGCTGTCAGGATCTGCCCTTCTCCTGGACCCTCGAAGGAGGTATTTGGAGGGAGCTGGGAGGCAGGGGTTTGGCTGTAGTATCTCTTTTTTCCACAGACTTTTCCTTTGGTTGGCTTGTAGTCAATCATAAAAGTTTGATTATATCATATATAAGAAATAATAGGGCCAGGTAGACTTTTGGGGAAGATTTCAACCTTAGGTTTTTATGTTTGAACAGTGGTCTTCCTTAAATGCTACCTCTATTGAAATATGGTTGTGGTGTCATTGTACATAGTTAACATAAAAAGTTTGGTAAGTTTTGATACTTAACATATAAAGTTTGATAAGCTTAGGGCCTACCACTACAATTAAGATAGTGAAAATAGCCATTAGCTCCCAATTTTTTCCCCCTCTTGTACCCTTCCCTCCTACTCATCCTTGCTCCCCAGCCTCAAGCAAACTACTGCTCAGTTGCTTTCTGCCACCGTACATTGGTTTGCATTTTCTAGAGTTTTATGGAAGTGTAACCTAATGTGTGTACTCTTTTTGTTACTGTTGTTGTTGTTGTTTGGCTTCCTTCATTTGGCATGTTACTTTGAGATCCAGCATTACTTTAACCAAAGTGCCTTTCCTTCTCTTACTTCCTTCTACTTCATGAACACAAGAATGCCTGCTTGATAAGATCAAGGTATGTTTTCCAGTATGATTGTTCTCCTTAATATAAATGCATCACTGAGCAATAATTCAGTCAACTCTGCATCTCTCATACCTGAGATTTTAGCTGGCAGAAGTGGAGAGAGAGGAAAGCCTCCAGTAGGCAGCCAGCACTCTGCTCCTAAAAGATGGGTGCGTTTCTTCTCTGAGCTCTGTGTCACTCACTGTTTCTGCACTGCCATTATCTGGAATCCTGATCCTAAGCTTTCCTTGTAGAAAAGAAAAGGGGAGAACCTGTTGAACTCCTTCTCCTTCATAAAGGTGGAGAAGTTAGCTATGCAAGTCATTTTCTTTGATCCAGATCATAGGCTGAAGCTATGTGGACAAATTGTATCTTCTTCCTAAGCTTCTGTGAGGTTGTTGATTTTATGAGCTTTGCCTACTCTAAGTCTTTACTCTGCTTGAGGCCTGAATCAGTCCCTGGAATACTGAAACTCTTTAAATCCCGTGCCTTTCATCTTCTAGTGGCGATGATTTCAGTGTCTGGAAGTGTCTCTTGCAGCAGGTAATCACCTATCAGATGGTGGTTAGACAGAGCTCATAGTGTGGAAGAGGTGAGAGGTCTGAGCCACTGTGTACAGGGAAGACGGAGTTAGCACTGGGATGCTTACATGACCATGCTGGCCATCCATCCAGGGAAACCAGAGTTACCCGGGAGCGCTGACTTTGGTGGTATATTTTTTATTTAAAGGTCTTGGCTACCAAGGAGATTGGGAGTAAAGAGCTGCAGAGCCTTGGCATCAGAAATAGCAGCAAGTTGGCCAAAATGTTGTCCCCGCCTTAGGTCAAGGAAGTAGCAAAAGAAATAAAATCACTCAGTCTTTGATGAAATGAGTCAGAGTTGTATCACCTCACATACTGCTCTGTATAAGAATACAGGAGATGCTGGTGTTGGCAAGCAAGTTTTCAAAACATTTAGTACCTGAAAGGCTCTCTGGAGCTCTGGACTGCCTTCTACCCTCCTTCCCCACAGCTGCAGATGTCTCAGGGGTCTCTCGGTGTGGGGCCCTTTGCCGTTTCCTTTCCATGCAGTTCTAACTTTTGCTTAGAGTAACTTCCCTGAATATTAAAGACCATATTGAAAAGGAGTTCTCCCTCCATGGGACTTCTTCGGGGATAGAAAGGCAGGGTGTTTCTTGAGGTTCTAGGTAAGGAAGCAGATATCTCTGGGCTGGTGTCAGCTGTTGGAAGCTCTCAATTGGTTCTGTTTCTGGACTCAGAGACTCAGCAGAACATGAGGTTGCTTCTTTCAGGAAAAAATGGTATCGTCCTTAAAAATGTAACTTGTGAGTAGGTAATAAATGAACATGGTGGCTATTCGAGAATAAGGTGGACGCAGTGGAAAGAAACTCCCACTCCTGCAGCCTGGGCATCTCTCCCCTCCCTTCTGCAGAGGGCTTACTGATAGCTATACCTCTTCTCCCATTTGCCCATAAGATACATAATTTATTGAAACAGTCCACTACTGCTGAGAATTGCTGGCTTGCAGTCTTCCAGCTACTAAAGTAAACAAAATTGGGAGGAGGATTTGTTGGATCTATTTCTGTAAGAACTGCTGACCATAACATATATTCACTTTAAATCTTGATAGACCTTTCCAAAATTGCACATTCCATTTTTGTTGGACCAGCGTAAGGGAGATTCTGAGCTCAACTCTGTAATCTAAGGAAGGAAATTCTGTTAATTTGTATGTGGAAGGCAATATAGATTCCTTGGGTCTTCTATGAACTAGCTTGTCTCTTATTTATTGTTTATGGATAAGTTCCATGAGAAGAGGTCCCCCCCAGTCCCCGATACTGGGGATTGAGTTTGGGCCTTTGCATGGAGCTGCATCTCCTGGCTCTTTGAAAAATTTTTATTTTGAGATAGTCTAGTCAAGTTGCTAAGTTAGCCAGGCTAGGCCCAAACTTGTGATCTCCCTGCCTCAGCCTTCCAGAATTCAGGGATTACAGGCATACGCCACCATGCCCAGCTCAATATATATATTTTTTTGGTACTGGGGATCGAACTCATGACCTTGTACTTGCGATACAGGTGTGGTGCCACTGAGCTAAATCCCTGGCCCTCGATATATATATATATATTTTTAAATATGCTGTCTCCTCTTTCTTCCTATTTCATGAAGTCCTTCCACTTGGCCTTTCAGAACATCTCCAAGATTGGGGCTTGTTATTGAGAGCAGAGCCCTTTTGAGTCATTTAACAATTCTCTACTTCTGTTCAGGCTGTGGTATAATCATTTCTCTATTTATAAGACTACCAATAGAAAAGTTTCCCATGGTGAAAGTGCAGTATCACAGAACACCAGGGAGCTGAGCAGTTACATTTATGGTGAGGTAGGTTACTGATGAAGTAAACTGCTCCAAGGGCATCCCACATAGAAATTTCTTCACATGAGCGACTCTAGAATGCAGATTTCTACATTGTACTCTGGAGATCCTGATCCAGTTATTGACTCTCATGAAGTCTAATTTCCTGGCCAGTCTTGCTCCCCTAAATTGTCAGGTTGGAGATATTTCAGCCCCACCAGATTCTAGCCCTGTTCTCTGCACGCTGGGTGGTGTAGTTTGAAGGCTAAGAAAGGAACAAGTTACTCTTTGATCCAAGCTGTGCCCTTAACTCCTCTACTTCAGAATATTCCTCTTGGCCCCATCCTTGGGCCTTATGCTGCTGCCCCAGGGAGGGAGAATTCAGTCTTCATGTGTGGCCTGGCTTCTGAGGCCAGCCCTGTCTTCAATGAGGGACAAGCATGGCCCAGCAGGGCACCAGGAGGCACACTGCAGGGCCGCAGCCCAGGCTCTGCTGTTCAGTGTTTTCTGGGGGTGAGAAGTCACTTCCCTAAAATGAAGCCAAAATAAAAGTCACAGAAATTCCAGAGCAAGTGTTACATAAGCTCTGGCTTCAAGGCAAGCAGGCTCCCCTGGCTTCCTCGAAGAAAGTATGATTGTGACTAAACTGCTTACTGAACAAAGCTGCTGAGGTGCTGGGCTTCCTTGGGGCTTGGTTAGCTCCTGGGTCACAGCCTGACTTAGGAGCAGAGTCCCTCTGACTTTTAAACCAGCCGAATGTAACCATCCCATTGATATTTCCTTATTATTACTGAGTTAATTACCAGGGAATTAGGGGGGTATTCTTAATGATGATCATTAGTGTTAATGATCATGATTAGTGTTTAATAACCATTTGCGTGGTGCCTTGTCATTTGATACATGAAGCTCCACCTTGCGTCTTCTCCTTCCTTATAGTGAATTCCCTGGAGAAATCCAACACTTACCATGCTTATTTTCTTACCGATTTCATTCCTTCTACTAAGTTATTGACAGCGTTGCCTAGTAAATTTACCAGAAAATTTCCAGGAAGGGAACAGGTGAATTCTCCAGGATTTAAAATTTGCTAATAGCTAGCTTCTTTATTTTTTTGTTTGTTTGTGATGTTTATTTCCTGCTTCTTGATAAGCAGTGAGAAGGAAATTTTTTTAAATCTAGAAAATGGTAGGATGTAGACACCAGCAAAGAGACCCTCCATCCAAAGAGACAACGTATATGTAGATCAAAGGAGAAGGTACAGATGGTGCTTCTAAAGCTGTAGCCTTGGGATCTGATTGAAGTGCAGGTTTTGATTCAGCAGGTTTCAGGTAAGGCTGAGTTTCTAAAAGGCAGTGGATGAAGATACTCTGCAGCCCGCTGACCACACCTGGACAGGTCAGCCTACACTGGCCATCAGTGAGAGCACCGGTTTGTTCCAGGCAGGGACTGTGGAGGTACAGGGGTCACTGGGCTCTCACCTGCATCTTTGCACCTGCCTTGTGGGAAGAGGGAGGCTCTCACATCTCTCAGCAGAAGTTGTCATGAGAGATGTACGCTTTGGTCAAGAGCTAGAGATTGTGTTTCCAGAGTTCTAACAGAGGATAAAGAATGCTACCAGGTGGAGTGATCACCAAATTGAATTATCATTGTCTTTAAAAATAATGAGAATGCATGTGTGTGCATTTTTACCATCAGACTGTCAACATTCCCATTTTTAAGAAAATAATCTGTCCACCCAGTTCCTATTTGCACTAGCCTGGGTTAGGCCCAGCAGGCATGGGGTGGCTGAGGGGTACTTTAGGCAGGGAGGGCTACATAGGAAAACAGAGTGTGTGGGACCAGGGGTGTGAAAACCATGGGAGGTGCAGACTGTCCTTTGTCTAAGGTGTGGAAAATCTCAGACAAAGCCAAAATGGTCAGGACCTTGCCAGGCAAGGGGAGAACAAGAGGTGGTTACAGGGAGGCCCAGGCAGGGACCAGCAGGGACCCTGGGGCCTTGTTTGAGTAATCTGGGGCTTCATCTGCCAGGACAAAGGTTGGCAAGATTTCCTGAAAATGCCCAGATATTAAACATTCTCATCTTTGTGGGCCATTCAGTCTCTATTGCAGTTACAGTGGACCCTCGAGTTATGACCGGCCTGATATACAAACAACTTGGGTTACCACTGGAGTTTTAATTTTAACTTATGACCAAAGTCATGAGTTTGGCCTGAATGCTGGCCACTTGTGCTTCCAGATGGTCTCAGATACAGATTTAACCCTTAAAGGGTTCTGGAAAGAACATTACAATGTCCTTTCCTGTGTGGGGTTGAGAAATCCTGGGCCAATGTCCCTCTAAGGACACTGAGATCTGCCTGGAAGAAAGTGTGGCCTAAAATTATACAGGAGACAGACTCTGAAGACAGTTGACCAACTTGAGTTATGGGAACAAATTGAGTTTGTAAGTCAAGGGTCCACTGTACTTCCTTGTGGCCCAAGCAGCCACACGTGGATGTTGGATGTGGCAGTGGGCCAATAAAACTATTTACAAACATTAAGATGGGAAATTTATGTTGTTGGTTTTTTTCATGTTGTTTTTATCTGTCCCACAATATTATTCTTTTGATTATTTTCAGCTACTTAGAAAAGCAAAAACCACTCTCAGCTGGCAGGCCTCATTGAGACAGGTGGCAGTTGGGGTTTGGCTCAGGGATGGAGTTGGTTGACCTGGCCAAGGAGCTGGGTTTGTTTTATACGATCTCCATGTACAGAATCTTTTATTGTAAAAGTTTAGAAATTACACAAAGATAGCCTGGTGCAAAGTCTATCACATAAAATATTGTGTGCTAAAATAGGGAAAATGGAGAGTTTGGCATTACTTTATGTTAGGGACATAAAACTTACTGAGGCTGTTTTTGTAATATGCAAAAGTATGCTCACCTAAATTTATTTCAAATAGTGATAAACTCCTTTACTGCACATCACGGAGTATTTCATTTCTATCTGACTCTTATGGCAGCCTTTCTGCCCATTTTATAGAGGCAGGAATGCATTTCTACAGAGCTGGAGTTGTTAAGCCCAGGTGACTGTGCTACCTAGAGATTCATGCCCAGATCTCCCACTTCCAGATACAGTGTTTGTCTTCCCTTCCCATATAGGTGGTCGTTCAGAAGAACTGAGTCCTAAAATGTCACTTGCAATTCACTTGGAACATGGAACTTTTGTCTTTAGAGAAAGGAAAAAGTGATTAGGTCCCAGGTTATCCACAGATGACCTAGCTGAAGCATAGTTCTGTAGCCTTAGTGTGTTTCAAGGCTGGGGGCTGTGAGAAGTAGGAAGGAGCAGGTAAAAGATAATTCTCTTTGCCCATGAGTGGCCTCAGGAAATTTCCAAGTGGTTGGTGATGTCACCTTCTTGTGTGCTGGGGATCCCTGCCTGGCAACATGCCCAGCGTCCAGGGCTGTAAACAAAGGGGTCGAGGAGAAAGGTACCACCAAAACTTCCTCTTGCCCCAGGCTCTCATGCTCTTGTTCTCTGTCTCCAAGTTCCCTAAACCCCATTGCTGGAAATTTCCAGCCCTGCAGCTGCTATTGCCAGCTTCTCCTTATGGTCTTCAGGCTCCTAGGTGGAGATGCGAGGGAGAATTCTAGGATCACAAAGTTACTGGGAGCGTGCCCCTGCACCAACCTCAAAGGTGCTATGATGTGCTTGTTCCTGGGGTGTGTCATGCTGGGTCATCTTTTGCTGATGCTTGAACTTCAGAAGTAATTAAGACCTGCAAATCTTGTTAATGAATTGACACTGTTTAACTTAGATGGTCTTTCCAAGTATCTGCATCACAAATCTGATAGCTGCGACCAGTAGAGGGCTCGGAGGTACTGTTTCTCGTAGCTGTTGTTTTAATGTTTAGAACACCTGGCCATGGGTAGGAGCTGCTACAGCTGTCCCCGAATCCCAGCCCTAGAGAGCAGCCCCTTCCCATAACCCTGCCTCGTCCTCTCTTCTTCTAGCACACGTGTCTTCATGTTGAGCGTTGTGTTTGTCTTGTTCCTGACTGCATCAGCTTGCTCTCCCCCTGCAGCCGGGTCCAGCTCTGTGAGTGATGCTGAAGAAAGACTCCTTCCAAGGTTTGGCTAAGACAGAGGGCGGGAGCTTCGCCTGGCCACCGCGGGAGCAGGCCCTCTTCAGAGAGGAAGGCTAAGGGCCTGTGAAGGAGGCGAAGAAGCTGATCTCTCTGTACTCTGTTCACTGCTGTAGGGAGCTCCTAGGCTCCAAGAGGGTTTTTTATCTTTCTAGGTTGGACTGGAGCACCCTGATCCCACCCTGGCTTCGACACCAGCGGTTAGGGCTGCAGGCCAAAAGTCAAAACTTTATTCTGGAGGACACCACTTTCTGGATCTTTGGCGGCTCCATACACTATTTCCGTGTGCCCAGGGAATATTGGAGGGACCGTTTGCTCAAGATGAAAGCCTGTGGCTTGAACACCCTCACCACGTGAGTGTCATGCTCTGTTCCCTGCTGACAAGCCTGGTTATGAAATAAGGGCTCCAGGTGTCTGCAGGAGGCAAAAGATAGGAGGAGGGTTCAGCCCAAGTCCTCTGCTTAGGTCTGCAGGGTAAGAGTCTCCCTTCCTCCTCATCTTTATAGAACTTCCTATTGATGGGCATGAAAAGACCTAAAATCAGTAGAAGGTCTAGACCAGTGGCACAAGTGGTGCAGCAGGCTGTTTGTTATCACTGAAAGCTCTAAAAAGTTTGCTGTCACTGATCTAGAGCAACCAAAATAGCAATATTTTCAAAAGAATACAGTGAGGGAGGTGAGTGTAGATGTAGGCGGTGATTCAGACTGTAAATATTTATGCATTTATTAATTTATTATTTGCAGTTTGAACAACAGAAATATATTTTGTCACCCTATTGGAGGCTAGAAGTCCAAGCTGAAGGAGTCAACATGTTTTGTTCTTTCTGGTGCTTCTCTGTTTCCTTGTCCTTACGTGGCCTTTCCTCTGTGGTTGCACATGCTCCTGTTTCCTCCTCTTCCTAGCAGGTGTACTCCTCACCCCAGTGTCTGTAGCAGATGAGTGTAGTCCTCTTTAGAGCGGCTGCCTGAGCAGCTATCTGCCAGCAGCCTACAGAATTCCTCTCGTGGGACAGCCCTATATGCTGCGACTCTTTTCGGCACATGGTGTGCTGACTGGCACATGGTAGTGGCACACAGTGAAATGGTGAGTATGCAGATTATTTAAAAACTAAGGCTAACTGTTTATAATCTCTATCTTTTCTTGGATTTTTTTTCAAAATTGCCAAGAGATATTTGGCTGTACCTATATAGGCTAGATTAATCCATTTTCAGACAAAAATATGTAATTACCAAGCAAGGAGATGGATTTTCTGGGGTGGTTTATGGGCTGGCTTTGAAGGTGATTCCTGGGTTTTAAGAAAGTTCTGAGCAATGTTAGCATTGTTGAAAGAATTGAGTGACTTCTCAGAAAGACTCCTGAAGTCATAGCAGTACTGTGGGATTTGCGGTTGGGCATAACAAAATGGGACAGTCTGTATTTGTGTCAACGTGGAACCTTAGATTTGAATTGGAAGCCTGAAAGCCTCCCCTCCTTCCACTTGTGAATGTGCTTTGCAGTACAGCGGGCTCAGCTAGAGATCAGCTGTGGGCTGTGGGGAGGAGACCAAAGCTCGTCATTGTCAAGCTGACTTCTTCCCTTGCCTCTTGGGGTGGCCTCTTTTAGCAGCTTACTGTGGGTCCTTATCTTCCCTTTAGAGTTCCATTTTGGTGCAGATTTTGGAAATCTGGATGCATTGGTACTGAGGTTCTTCCTGCCCTACTTCTGCTTTTTTGCTATTGCTTCCTCTCTGGGGGAAAAGAAGGTGGCAAGCTGGTCTGTGGTCATAGAGCCTGATTTCTATCCATGAGTAGTGCTTTGCCCAAATCTCATTGACCCTCCCTCCTTCTGAGGGGATGAGATGCTCTTCCCCTGGGGCTTCCTCTGGATTCTCAATGGTTCCCAGACGTGTTCAGTTAGTTCTTGGTTCCAGTCGTGAAGCCATCAAGAAGCACATCTGCAGCCATCATCATGTGTTTCAGAGATTAAAAAGAAAGGTGATCTGAGAAGTGAAGTAGAATGAATGCCAAGTTCTGGCCTCTTATTACCTTTTTTATTACAGCTATGTCCCATGGAACCTCCATGAGCCCGAAAGAGGGAAATTCGACTTCTCTGGGAACCTGGACCTGGAGTATGTGGGGTTGCTGTCCTATGACCTGGCCGAGGAGGGTGGCAGAGAGGTGGCTTCTCAGGGTGGATTCAGAACCCCTGGGAAGTCTCATCTCAGCTTTGATGACTGGGGGCACTGGGGACTGGAGTTTTGTTTTCCAGACACTGTGAGAGGCTCTGTACCTAGGGTTCAGATGCTCCCTAGCCAGGACCTGTTGCCCTGGGCCTGGGTCTGCAGCCTCAGGTCCTCCCTTTCCTCTGAAGCCCAGAGGACCCAAGACTAAGTGCCATTCACCTTTACAGTGGCATCCAGTCACCGGGGCCAGGGCACAGGCTTCCCTCTGGGTTAGCAAGGCTGCTTCTCAGTTCATGTTAGGATCCCTAGGATCCCTGTACCCTGTTTGAAGCCCTTTCTCCACCAGAAGGGCTGTGTGGATGGGCAGTGTGAACCCAGGGTATCACAGTGTGAACCCTTGCTCTGCTGAGGTGGGGTTGACCCTCCCTCACCCAGTCTCCATGGTTATGAGAGAAAGGGGGCAAGAAGTAGGCAGCTGACCCTGTCAGGTACACAGGCTCCCTTCTGGGCCATCACAAGATGGCTGACTTGGTTTTCCACCCAGGGCCTTTGTCCTGCTGGCTGCTGAGGTTGGGCTGTGGGTGATTCTGCGCCCAGGACCCTACGTCTGTGCTGAGATCGACCTCGGGGGCCTGCCCAGGTGAGCCGGGCTGTGTGGGGTTCCAGCGGGGCTGGACATATCCAGATTCCAACACAAAATACTCACGGATATTGGGCGAGTTTGCTTTTTAGGTACAGTTTCCACTTTGTCCTCAATTCCCTTTTCAGAGTAAGTGGCACCCACAAGGAGTCATTTTGAACAACTTTATAGTTGCCCTTGTCAAACCCTGGTGGATCGGTGTATGTGGCAAGCAGCAGCAGAGAGGTTGGCCATTCCGAGGCATTTTGTTCTTCTGGGCCAACTATGGAGTTGGGAGCCCAGGCAGGTCATTTATCTGCTCTGGCCTTCCTTTCCCTGACTACAAAATAGGAAAAATCTGACCTGGCCTGTCTATTTCTTAGAGATACTACCAATCATTCTTTTAAAGCCTTGGCACTTTGATAAAGTATAGCAGAAGCTACTATTGTTTCACCCTCCAACCTTGTGATGTCTAATCTTCCTAAGTGTGCTTACTCTCTGCTGAGGTCACTAGAGTATTCTGTGGGTGGAAGAGAGGTCTGGACAAGAATCAGCCAGGACCACATTCATCCCTCACACTCCTCTGTGTTGCCATTATTATTTTCCAGTGAGAAGATATTCTTCTTAGCAGGTACAAGTTTTTCCAGCTTCACCCCATACTCACACCTGGAGCGGAAAAGGCTAAGCCTCCCAGGGTACTGTCTCTCCACAGTGTGACCTTGTTTTTGTTCTTGTTTCCAGTGCAACCTGCCCTTCCCTCAAGGGCTCAGCCTCTGCCTCCATCTCTGCATTATCCAGAATCACTTCTCTGAGCTGGCACAGTGCCCCGGACAAGGCTCTGAATGCAGCCAGAGCTGTGCCCTCACTCCCTGCAGATTAGAGAGCTGTGTGCCACAGACAGCAATTTCCTTGGGCTCAGCCAGAGCTGGGCATGGAGGACAACAGGGTTTAACAGTATTAACCAACAAGCATGGGGAGCTCTGGCCTCAGATCCTCACCATGTGTGGCACCTGCCTGTTCATGAGTGGGTCCCTGCACCGCTAGTCCTGTGAGAAACCCGCCTGTTTGAGGGGACAGTGAATGTGGGCATCAGATTTGGAGACCCCAACTCCACTTCATTGTTTGCCAACATTGATCAGTATTTTTCCAACTCTGCTGAGGGCAAGAGAAGCCTCAGAGCCATGTGTTAGGAAATGTGCTTTCTCGGGATTCCACATGAGAAAAAAGTGCTCTGACTCGAGCTTTGGAGTGAGGCCCTGCTGCTGTGTTCCTCCTTCCAGGAGTTTGTGCTAAGGGCTGCCAGGCTGGGAAGCATACACCATGCTTTCCTGCTGAGGGCTGAGTGTGGCAGTGCCGTGCAACTCCTGTGAATGAGCCCGTCCCTCACTGCAGTCAGCTGCTCACAGTCTGTGCCAGTCTTATTTTCCTGAGTGATCTGGAAGGTAGCGTCTGTGACTTCTAGGCCCAGTGATTTCTAACCCTCCTGGTTTTATCCTTTTGGAAAGGCACTATAGCATAAATGCTTGAAAACTGTGCCTTGAGTCCCATGAAAGACTTTTGTCAGCCTGCCTGGCATCAATGGGGCCTGGAGCAATGAAGCTGCAAATGAACTTGCTCCAGCCTGTGTCTGGGGGTGGGGCAGCAGTGGGCTATGGCACGTAGCCCATGAATCCATGCACATCTCCTAACTTCTGGCTGAGTGGAGGTAGTGGGGTGGATGAGTCTCCTCACCTGCTCTTCAGACTTACTTCTGAGCTCTTTGAAGCTGCTTTCTTCTCCCTGCACCTTCAGCATGCCGAGGTAAGGTCCCACACCCTGACACCAGTGCCTCTTCCTCCCCTTTTTTGTTCCAAGCTGGCTGCTCCAAGACCCTGGCATGAAGCTGAGAACAACTTACAAGGGCTTCACTGAGGCAGTGGATCTTTACTTTGATCACCTAATGTCCAGGGTGGTGCCACTCCAGGTAAGAGCACATGGACTTTTTGGTCTTTACCTGTCTTTCCTCAGGTGGCAGGCATCCTAGGTCAGTCTCAGACCCTGGGACCTGTAGTTCTTTCCCAAACAGGGGCACACTTCCCCAGTGTCTCAGTGTCTCTGTGCTAAAGGACAGACAGGTGTGAGGACTCAAATTGCTTTGCGCAGTGCAGAGCTGAGACTGGAGATGAATAGCTGGCAGGATTGATAATTGAAAACATCCATCTGTCAGTAGCCCGGTGACACCATGTCTCAGGCCTGCAAATGTGGCCAGGTCTTGGCCATTGATCAGACTTTTTGTAATTACAAAATTCTGATTGATGACTTTTTAAGGTACTTAACCTGTGCTACCAGAAAGGTACCGCATGGTACCCATTTACTATTCAAAACAAATGTTAAAATGATTCTTTTGGGGGAAAGTTTCTTAATATTTTATGTGATAATTGGAAGCAATAAAAAACAGGAGTGGGAATAATTAACCCAGTTACTTATGTAAAACCATGAAGAGTGACATTGAGAAATTAATACATTAATGAAGAATTAGTACATCAATAAAAATTGCTCTTGAGTTAATAGTTTGGAATGTTCACAGCACACATAAATCAAAGAGAACTGCCAGATAAAACAAAGGTTGTCCAGTTAAATTTGAATTTCAGATAAGCTAGGAATAATTTTTTAAGTATAAATATAACCCATATATTGAATGAGCCATACTTACATTAAGAAATTGTAAATACATTGTATGTCATTGTATGTCCTGTAGTTTTATTTACTAAATCTGGCAGCCCTATTAGTGAAAGAAGCCAGAAGCTTGGAAGTTGTTCGCCTGGATTTGCAAAGAAGGTGGAGTTTCTAAAATGATTCGACAGGTGGAGCTATAGGTCTGGGTAGAGGTGGAGTGAGGGCTGGAGGGAAGATCATTCTGAGAACATAGCTCAGAGGCACTTGAGCCTGGAAATGGTGTACTTGAGAGTTTTTTCTCTGGGTAATTATTTTATTTTTACTGTGGGAAATACACACAACACAAAATTCACCATTTTTAGAAAAAAAAAGGAAACAAAGTCTTTGTAAATAGGGAGGGATGGAGGAGTTGAAGGGAGGGCAGGGGAAGGGAGAAAAAATAAGAACCAAGAGAGATTATGTAAAGGTTCATATCTCCAATGATGAATGTCATTATATTGTACACCTAAAATGTACCAATATAAGGATATACAAAAAAAATTCACCATTTTTAGTCTATAAGTGTATTATTTGGTGACGTTCCCCCTTGTTGATGGGGATATCTTGATCTCAAGACTCCCAGAAGATGCCAGAAACCATGAATAGGACCAAATCTTATATATACCAGATTTTTTTCCTGTAGCCCATACTTACAGTAAAGTTTAAATTACAATTCAGGCATGGTAAAAGTTTAATAATAGTAACTGATCATAAGCTAGAACAGTTTTAAAAGTACACTGTGATAGAAACAGCCAGAATCACTAATCCTGTACTTTGGGGCCATCCTGAAGTACAGCAATACCAAAACAGTGGGTCTGATTGGTGAGATGCCTACTGAGAAACTGACAAGCAGGTGGCCACATAGCATGGATGAATGCCTTTCATCCTGGAAGAGGAAACAGGGAAGTTGGGGCACCTCCTCCTAGCCAGTCGTGCTCCGAGGAGGGGGAGGCCAAGGGTGTGCAAAAGCACCACGAAAGTTCTACTCTTTCATGTGGCTGTTCCTTGATTGTGTGGTCACTTGTTTGCTTAGATCTTTGACAAGTTTTCAGAGATTGTATGAAGTTATGTATATTTATAGTTGTTTATGTGATGTTTCCATAGGAGAACCAGAGCCTAGTGCTTCCTGTTACCTTGTCTTAATGACAGCATTCTTAATTAAACACCAAGCCTTTGAAGGCTTCTGTTTTCAAGTGGGATATATTGCTAATAATTGGTGATAGGTGTGACAGATTTAGGTAACATGATTCCCATGAATTCAACTTCTGAATGTTCATCTCTCCTCCCTAGTACAAGCATGGGGGGCCCATTATTGCTGTGCAAGTGGAGAATGAATATGGTTCCTACAACAGAGACCCTGCTTACATGCCTTATGTCAAGAAGGTGAGAGTCAGCCTGGATGGTGTCTTCATGTATATTACATGAAAATAATATGTGGGTCTAATGTCTCTCTCATATTAATTGGTATGTTTCCCAGAAGCATTTATTAATGGCCAAGTTTCCGCCACTGATTTAGTTCAGCAGGGTTTCCACAGGGCCATCACTTAGTCTTTATGGATTGGGGATTGCAGTGCATACATGGTGTTCCAGGGGCTGAGTGGTGATGTTTAGAGAAGTCTTCCTGAGCTGCTGCCCTGATTCTAGCCCTGGGATAAAGCCATGATTTGCTTTATCTGGGGAGTTAAAAATATTCTTATGCCCCAGCCACATACCATACTGTGTGATTATAAGAATTTGAGGTAGCCTCCAACGTGGGAGGGAGGTTGAGAATGAGTGCTTTCATACACAGCGGATTGGGGAAGGGCAGGTCTGTAGTGACACTTAACAGAACAAGCTAATATTCAGGCCTGATTTCTGTCACTTGGTAGCCAAGACCTCAAACAAATGCCTTACTTTTCTAAGTCTTCTTTTTCTCGTCTACTAAGTAGGATTAGAAAGAATATCTGCCTCTCCAAATTGTACTGTGTGAGGTCAGGCAGCTAGGTTTACAGTAAGTTGTCAGTAAGTGACTTTGCTAGATCATTGGCACTCAACTGAGAGGCCTCTGGAGGGTCAGCCAGGTTGGGATGTGAGTGAGGAAATGTTAACTGTCCTCTGGGGTGAATCCATCTCATGGGAGGCTGGACTTTAGCTTTGGCCCTTGATTGTACAGGCAGCATCTCTTTTACTGTCTTCCACAGATTCATTTTCCATCTGGAAATTAATTCCGTCCCTGTAGACTGTAGATCAAGGCTCAAGTGCACCAGACTGTAGATTCTCCTAGACCCTCGATGTCCCCCAACTTCTCGCCTGCAGAAAGCTTATTGGAAAGGCACATAATGTGTCCAGGATGGGAGGGCATCCCTCAAGTAGGAGAGGGGCAAGTTCAGTCCTGAAGTCAGGCCTAGTCACAGCCTGGAAGAGAGAATACATCCAGCTTCCTTTTCCTCTTTGAATTACCTAAAATGATCCCAGTCCAGACTCCGGCTTCTAGACCAACCATTTCTCTTTCCCTCAGACTCCCTGTAGGGACTGGGTCCTCTCCAGCCACTGCTGGGTGACTCATCTGCGGAGGAGGAGAACTGTGTAGTGAGCAGAAGAGGAGAGTTCAGCTCCTTAGGGACCTCGCCTTCCGGGTAGGAGCACAATGCCTGGGTGCTGCCAACCTGAAGCTCCAGGATGAATGCTTCTGATGCTGTGTGGCTCGATGTGGATGCCACCAGCACTGCTTGGCCTTGGGCAGGTTCCCTTACCTCCTTCCCAAGCCTTAGTTTATCATGTGTGAAATGGAGATAATGACCCCCTGTAGGGTGAGTCAGTAAATGAATGTCTGTGAGCTCTGAGTATATGCAGATGTTGTAGGAAGCTAAGGAGATGTTATGTGTCAGGAATGACTGATCAGATAGCTGAAGGGGGTCAGTTCAGGGCTTTTGATAAAGAAGTCACCCAGCGTCATAGTAAATACTCTCCTGCTCTGTCATTCCCAAGAATTGTACCCCCTTTGCCCTTTTCTTAAGAGGATGCATCTTCTGCTAGATGATATCTCTGCCTCGTCTAGTTCCAAAATAATTCAGCTGAAATAAATAGTCTTGTCATAAGATCTTCAGGGAAAATTAGGGGGAAATCACCTTTGCAGGGATTTCTGATCCCAATGTGTCCAAAGCCTGAGAGCTGAGCCTTTGCCGTGGACAGATTCTGGGGTCATCTCAAGCTCTCTCCTTGTCTCTGTGACCCATCATACTCTCCTCATCTGTACTGCTGATGGATTAATTGTGAAGATTGGGTGAATAGTGTACAAAGTGCTTATTAGAAGGCCTGCACCTTAGTAAATACTACTCTATAAACGCTAGCACCTGAGTGGTAGAAATCCTTATAGCCTCTCATGCACAGTGTGCTTGCTCACTTTGTCCTCAGACTGGTAACCCCAGGAATGCTTCTTGCTCCACTGGGCCTGGGCAGGGCATGTGGGTTGGTGGCAGGGAATGCCTTGCCCTGGCTGTTGGTGAAGGCCGCACGGGCTCAGTGTGGTGAAAGACAAGCTATCTTCTCATGGTGTGGGTGAATGGGAAGATGTGGGTGTTGTTCTGGAAGCCTGATCTCCTCACTGGAGCCCAGCAGGTAGGTGCCAGGTGACAGCATGGCAGCTGGCCTCCGGAGCTAGCCTCTATGTAGGCTGTCTGGGAACAGCAAACCAGCCAGACCTTCAGAAGCAAGCCAGAGCTGTAGTCTCCAGCAGCCTGGTCCTTTGCTGCAGCTGGATGTCAGCTCCATTTGCTGAATATAGCAGGCACAGACAAGGTGGACATGCTGCAGAAAATAATTTAATTAGATTTCTCCCCCTTGCTCTCCAGGCTCCCTTATCCCTAGCTATGTGACACCTCAGCAGCTATGAAGAATGAGTACTGACTGTGACTTGTCCTTTGTCCCACGTAGGCCTTGGAGGACCGTGGAATCATAGAACTGCTTTTGACTTCAGACAACAAGGATGGCCTGCAGAAGGGAGTGGTCCATGGAGGTACTTGCGAAGAGGCTATGTGGGTGCTGGTGTGCATGGTCCCCCTGGTGGCACTGAGACACATGTGGGAGGTTTTCTGTTCTCATTATTCCATGGCACTGGATTGGGAGCTATAGGTGAAGGGGCAGAGGGTCCGTGTCAGAGATGATGATCCATGGCCAGCTCTGTGGGGTCTCCCATCCCTTCTAGGCACTAGAGCACTAACAGAGCTGTGTATATGCCACCCCACTCACTCTTCTGTCAGAAAATTACAGCTCCATTTTCCCCCAATTGCATGAGCCCCACGCCTTGTAGTTGCTCCTCAGGTCCTCTCCCATCTGCCTAACCCACAAGCTGTGACCTGGCCTTTTAATCTCTAGCATTGTCTTCAGAACCTGTCTGGAGTTAAGTGTGTTTTGCCCCTTGGCTGTTACCATCATTTCCCTCGTGTTACTGGGTAGCATTTTGACTGACCTCTCTTCTCATCAATGATGCCTCCAACCCTTTCTCAACATAGCAGTGATTCATGTCTTTGAAAGTGTAGACAGGGTCATCAACCCAGGTGCCCCACAGAGAAATGAAGGTCTTGAGAATGACTTTGGAAGGCCTCCCAGCACAGCCTCTGGTATTGGCTGGGCTCCCTCCCAGCACCTTCCCATGTACACTCCCTTCTACCCTCCTGGCCTTCTTGCTGTTCCTCAAATGCACTCAGCACCCTCTCCCTTGGAGGCTTTGCACATCCTCCAGAGAGTGTCTGTGGCTGTTCCAAGGTCACCTCTAGCTGTGCTTGCCTCTACTGTAGCACATTCTTTGCGTCTATAGGCAGGGACTTTTGTCTCTGTATTGTGTCCAGCAGCACCTGGCATGTAGAAGGCTCTTGTCCCAACAGAGTGATTTGACAACCCAGAAGACCTGGTCTCTGGGAGTGATGATGACCAGCAGTGACCCCAAGGTGTCTGGGGCTGTGGCTGTGTGGGGAAGACCTTTAGATGCTGGTGAACAGTTTCAGCTCTTTGCAATTTACTGATTAAAGACCTGTGAGGATACCTGGACTTGCTCTCTCCATGCGCCATCCTCCTCTGCAGTTTCCACTCCTTGAGTCCCTGGTGCCACCAGTTGCTGCCTAGAATGATACTTTTTTTTGGTACTGGGGATTGATCTCAGAACTCTATGCTTTCAAGGCAGGCGTGGTGTCACTGAGCTAAATCCCCAGCTCCAATACTTTTTAATTTAAGAAATTAATTAAAGAAATACATTCACGTGGTCTAAAAGTAAAGTCACACAAATACTCATGGAGAATACAACACTGCCTGCCTCCTCCTCCTCGTCCTATTCCCTAGAAATGACCATCTTGAACCCTACCTTTTTTCTTCCACCACTCTCCTTCCTGTTTCTGAGCAACATGCACTTAGAACTCTATGTTTACTGAACTGACTTTCTGCCCATGGCTTCCTGTTCTGAAGATGATGGTATTTTCTCAGCCTCCCTCCCAAGGAGCTGGGCATCTTGACATGCATGGAGGACATGTAGAGGGCTTCCTGTGGCCCTGGCCCTCCACCTGTTTCCCCTACAGCACCCGAATCTTCCAGTTGCAAATCAGCTCACTCTCCAGTGTCCTTAGTGCTCACTTTCAATGTAGTAATGATCCTGTTTGGTTTTCCTTTCATCATAATTTTTCTTTTTCTTCCTCTATTACCGTGCTCATCCTTTTCTCTCTCTCTCTCTCTCTTTTTTAAACAAATGTTTCACCCAAGACCTTGGCTGGTACTTTTCAGTGCCTGTACATACCAGATTTCACAGTGGGGCCTGGCAGGCTGCCAGGAGCCCTCCTCCTTGTGTGTGTGTGATCTGCTGGAGACCTGCTGTACAGCATTATCCTGAGGTGCCCAGGGTGTCTCTTCTGTGTTGGATCTTGCTTCCTGGGGTTTGAAGACATTATTCCATCATTTTCTAGCATGCACTGGTGCCTCTAAAACCCAGTGACATTCCGGCTCCTGATCCCTTTGGATGTCCTGTCTCCTCCCTCTTTTCATTTCTTAAAAATTTAGAATTTTCTTTTTATCCATGATATTCTGTTATTTCACATTGATACTTTCTGTTGTGAGACATTTTTGCTTTGATGCCACTTCTGTGCATTGCTGGAACTTGCACAGTTGAGTCTGCTAATGATGAGATGTTTGTTCAGTCATTGCGTTTCTTTGGCAATGCTTCACCATCTGACTGTGTAGTCTTTTCATCACTTTTGGTATTTGTACATGGCCTCTCTGCTTGCCCTGTTATGTTGTTGCCTCCTCTGCCGAGTCTTCCAGATGAGGAATGTTCTCAGTTGCTTGGCTCTAACTGAGCAGCTTTAAAAAGAGGCACTGAAGGCCCCCTTGGTGCCCAGTGGGTGGGAGAGGCAGAGGACAGGACTTCTTCCTTGTGGGGTGAAGGGGCCATGGGCTTTTTCAAGGAGGGACACCTGTACGTGACTGCCTGGAGACACTGTCTGAGCACCACTGGGCATCTCTGTAGAAAAGGCCTTTGGTTTTTGCTGCAGAAATTTTCCCCACTTGGGAATCCCCTACCATATTCCCTACTTACATCCTTCCTCCTGTCCCACAGCTCCACACCCTTGGGGGTTTTCTAAGAGCAAATGGACCATGCAAAGAGATGGGCACAGGTAGAGAAGGAGGCCTGAGGACAGGGATGTGAAGCTGGGGACAGGTGTCCTCCGCTGCATGGCCTCCCCTGAGTTACCCTGCATGGGGCTGGGAGTAGGTAAAGCCTGGGGCTGGAGGTGGGAGCAAATGGAAGCTCCTTCCACTTTCTAAGTCCATCACTGCCCTAAGATTCCCTCAGCACTTCCCTCTGCTAACATCTCTTCCGCATTTTTATTCCTTGGGGCTGTCTTTTCTGCCCCTTCCCGCCCCATCACCTTATGTGGTGAGGAGTTAGGAGAGAAAGGCCACAGCTACTTGTGTCTAATCAGCTCTGTGCATCCAATCGGCTTTGAGACCTTTGCCTGGTCAGTTTCAGACAGGCTGCTGAGCAGAGTTTGCAGCTTTAGGCAAGGAGGGTTCTGGACAGTGACATCAGGGTCAGAGGGGCTTAGGTTTGCAGCCCTACTCTGCTGCCTGCCAATTTTGTGACCATAGGGCAAGTTATTGCACCTCCCCAAGTCTCACTTACTGTTTGTTTCTTTTCCCTGGTCATCTGGGGCTTACGTCTTGCAGAGTGGCTGGGGTCACCTGGCTGCCTCAGTCTCTGTCACCATTCCAGGGCCCACCTGAGCTCAGGCCAAGGCCTGTGCATGTGAGGTCACTATGAAGGTAGACAGCAAGCATGTTCGGACCCTCAGAGCCAAGTGATGTCCTTGGCTTAGCCAAGGGAAGCATGGCCAGCCACCAGACATAGTGCATCTTTCTTGAGCATATTTAAATTTTAAAGTAAACTCATTATGGTGTACAGTAGAAAATGACTCTTCATCAAGAAATAAAACAGGAGGCTTCATTGAGATCAGTATCCTCTGTTCCATGCTTTGTGTATGAAGCTCAGATGCTGTTTGCTACAAAAGAATAGTTATCATAGTGCACATTGTAGCTGTAAAACTACAGTTACTCAAAAATAGATGCTTATGAGTGACTGCTGTGCCAGCTCTGTGCTGAGTGGTGGGATTTCCAAGATTAATTAGGTAAGTCTGCTGGCATCAGACCAGTTAATGGACTGAGAAGGGCTTGGATGAGTCATAAAGTCTTCCTGACTTTAACACTGTTTTCTTTCTCCTTTCTCCTTTCCCTTCAGTGCTGGCCACCATCAACCTGCAGTCACAACAGGAGCTACAGTTACTGACCACTTTCCTCTTAAGTGTCCAGGTAAGTCTGGCCCGGGGAAAGTGGTGGGACTGCCCAGCACAAATGTTGGAGTTCTGAGTGCCCTGCTGGGGAAGACGGATGGGGTCACCCCACTTTTCAGCTCAGAGCCGTGTTGCCACACGCCTATAAGGGAAGCAGTGTACAGGGTGCTCTGTGATTTTGCCGTGTAGGCTGATGTGGTGTGAGTGAGATTTTGAGGACTTCACAAGCCCCAAACTTGCTCCAAGGGATTAAGGAAAAAGAGAAGCTTTTTTCTGTCCTATCCTATATAAGGTTCTGATTTTAACCTGGAAGGCTGGTCCTAGAAAGATGATTGTCAAGAGACAGAAGCCCAGTCCATCCCAAGTCAGGAGGAGAAAGAGGATAGTTGCTAGATGTGTCTCAGCATCATTAGATCAATGGTCTTGTACAGCTCAGTCTTGTTCTGATTGCTCTCTCCTGAGTTCACAGGAGACAAATGTGATCAGGGCCAAGATGCAACCTGACAGCAGAGGTCCAATCTCTTGCTCTGGCTTGCTGAAGGGAGCAGTGAATGCCCTTACCTGTTACATGTCCACATTGGTCCCAGACCTAGAGCAGTGCAGTCAAGAGTGTCATATTGACTGTGGAGATGGTTGGCCCGTGGACTTTAGAGCAGGGGTCGTGTCCTCAGGCCCAGCCCTATGAAGTTACCATGACCATTGAGGTCTTATAGGATGAGGGTCATGTGTCCCAGGCAGATTTCTGGTGGGAAAAATAATGGAAACTAGGTGGAATCTATTTCCTGAGTCCCTGATGTGTGCTTTTATGCTGTATGGTAGGTCACAGGGTCTCTGTACTCAGAATTTGTAACCTACTTGTGAAGAGAGAAACATGAAATACGCAATCAATAATAACTAAGATTGAACATGAATACTGCCAAAGGGAAATATAGAATGCTGTACACTATCCCTGAACACACCTGGCCACGCTAGTGGTGACCTAGGGCAAGTCACTGAACCTCTCTCTGTGTCTTTCCCCTTCAGTTAACTGGAGATAATGAGAGTCCCACTCATAAGGTTGGTGGGGTTAGGGTTAGTATTAGTGGCCCATAAGTGTGCTGCAAACCCTGGATCAGATTTCACTGCTATGTAGGCAGCTGCCCTTAAAATACTATGCCATCACTGGCAGAGGACATTTGATTATTGCTGAATGCGTGAAGAAGAATACTCTGGTGCAGATCCTGAAATGCTAGCAAATCAGTCCTTATAGTTCCCCCAGGTACTCCAGGCCTGCTACAGACACACCAGAGCTGAGCATGGCCCTGACAATGATCTTTGCCTGCTTGTGGCAATCATGCATCAAGGTCAGCATTCTGAAATAATATTTTAGACTTTTGAAGTATAAACCCAAACTGTGGCTGTGAATAGCTGAACTGTAAGTCCCTGATTTACTGGTCCAGTTTTGCAACCTGCTGTTTAAACCAAGCTAGACCTCGAAGATGGTGCACTTTGTAGGTCCCTGCCTCTTCCAGGTAAAGGGAAGCAACTCTGAGAGGACTGTATCCGTGCTGGGCCTCTTAGATACAGAGTCATTCTGGATAGAACATTTCCTTCCCTAGAAGAGGACAGCAAAGGTTGCCTTGATCCAGAAAGCAACTCAGTGTAGAGAAGGGCTTCCCAAGCAGATGTTGAATTCTAATGAAGATCTTCAAGGGAAGATGTGAAGATCTGAGCCACTACCAATGTCTTCTTGCTGGAATCCTCTGTATGTGCCATTAAAACCACACATCAGAATCCACTGACTGAACTTTGTAGCCTCTTGAATGCACTGTTTTCCTCCATGCTCTGCTTCCACGAGCACCTCAGGCAAGGGTTGTGTGGTCAGGGAAGAGGCAGGAGGCAGAAGTACTGGGGTCTCCCCCAGGAAGGGCATCCTTTATTCCCTTTTGGGTGGTCTGCCTGTCTAACTTGTTTTGTGGTACCCAGGGGAATCAGCCCAAGATGGTGATGGAGTACTGGACAGGGTGGTTTGACTCGTGGGGAAGCCCGCACAATATCTTGGATTCCTCTGGTGAGTGCCATGCTTTGCCAACATCCAGTATGTATGTTAATCTCGGAAGTAAGAAGGCGCTTCCTGTTCTCTGCTAGTTGATGTGTGGGGGTATAGGATGCAAGGCTCCTGAGTGATAGTCAGCTTTTGATATTTCAAGATTATTTGTCTTTACATTTGAAGCAAAAGGTAGGATTTTTAACATTGCTTTTATATATTTTTGTGATTAGAAAAGTAATGCATGTATACTGTAAACATCTGGAACTATAGAAAAGGGAAAACAAGAAATAAAAGCACCAGAGTTCAGAGAATGATATATGCAATGTAGACAGTTCTTATTACATCTCCATCTGCAGGCCTGTATGCACATCAAATAGGGACAAAAGTGGTGAGGCCCTGCTGACCCTGTCACCTGTTTAATCCGGTTAGGGGCACAGAGAGACAGCTTTCTCTACTACTAAGCATAGACTTACATTACCATCTTAAATAATGCAAAAAAAAAACCAAACCCATTGCATTGATGACTAAACCATCACTTACTAACTCAGTATTTTGCTGGTGAATTCTCAGGGGTTTCCTCAGCTTTGAAGATTCAGCACCATTTCAGTGAGTACCCTTGAACTCCAGTCATATGCCTGGCATATCAGTTCCCTCTGATAACAAAGTTTCTACAGCAATGCAATTTCAAAATGTGTATTTACCAAACCACCTTCCAGAAAGATTGTAGCAACTTTCACTCACCATCACTAAATGATTTCATACAGATTCCTCAACACTGAGTACTAAAATAATGTTTTAAGATTTGCCAGTCTGACAGGTCATTGTCCAGTTTACATTTCTTTAATTGATATTAAGAAAATACATATCTATTAACCATTTGTTCTTCTCCCTTGATATTGTCTTTTTACCTTGTGAGTTCCTTTCCAAGTGACGGCAGGATTGAGGGAGGGGCTCAGAGCTGTGTCTTTAGTACTGAGTTCCATCTTCATGCATTCTCCTGAGAGCAGCTACTGGGAGCACAATGCAGACAGGGAGTTAATAGGCTCAACAAGGACTGAAAACAATGGGATCAAGCTCTGGGCTTGGTCTGTGCCTGTTTCCCTTCCTCCTTCCCTATTCTGTGCTTAGGGTGTCAGGAAAGGTGAAGGACAGAGTGATGCAGAGACCTTGCAGAGGGATTGGGATGAGAGTCCCAGAGACACTAAGGGTTCGTTTCAGACTCTGACTGATTCTGCACGCCCGTCCCTCTCCCCTCTCGTATAGAGGTTTTGGAAACAGTATCTGCCATCGTCAATGCCGGCTCCTCCATCAACCTCTACATGTTCCACGGAGGCACCAATTTTGGCTTCATAAATGGAGCCATGCATTTCAATGAGTATAAGTCTGATGTCACCAGCTATGGCAAGTATGACTCCCCAGTCCTGGTCCCCCTGGTCCTTTCCTGCATTTGCAGGCTGGGGTTTTCCAGGAGAATCTTTAGGGACAAGTGGCACCTTTAATGTATTTGGCTATAAAGTACCTGGGAAGGCAGAGGCTGTGTCTGAGTTGTCGCTTCTGAACTTTGAGAGCAGCAGGAGACCAGGCCACTTGGTGCCTGTGAATTGGCTGTTCTGCTTCGGAAGCCCTCTGGAGGACATGATCCAGAGGGAGGGAGGGGAGGCCTAGGGTGACGGGGATGGGAGCCGCAGCCTCTGCCTCCTACTCAGACCTCCGAGAGGGTGTATTCTGGCCCCTTTCGATTGGGAGTCCTGAAGAGTAGAAAAAGCCTCATTTGCCTGCCTGCAGCTAGAAATCTAGGGTCATGCTGTGATCATAATATTTCATACATTTAGGATTTGCAGCAACTGAATGGCTCATACTAAAGGTGGCTTACCTTCCCAATTGCTGGGCTGAGAACCCTGCTACCTACCCCAGCTTCTCCCATCTCCTGCTGCCACAGACAGTTCTGGGGACAGGGACGACTGAGACAGTTGCACGGGTGTCTTGCAGACTATGATGCGGTGCTGACGGAGGCTGGTGATTACACAGCCAAGTACGGCAAGCTCCGAGACTTCTTTGGCTCCCGCTCAGGTACCAGCAGGCAGCTGACATGAGCACCACTCAGGCTTCTACTTTGAGCATCCCACCCTCCCCACTCACCCCAGCCATGGATTGGAGAGACATTTTTGTCCCAGTGTGCATACACCCCACCCTTCCCCAGGCTTTGCTTCCCAGAGAAGTTTAGGCTGTGCTGAGAACTTTCCAGGATACAGGAGGACACTGGGCCAGTGGATAGGAGGCTGGAGGAGGCAGTGACAGTCTGGATCCTTCAGGGATGGATGTGTGGTCTGTCTGTCTGTCTCTTGCAGGTGCCCCTCTCCCTCCCCCACCTGACCTTCTCCCCAAGATGGCCTATGAGCCAATTGCTCCTTCTTTCTACCTGTCACTGTGGGATGCCCTCAAGTACATGGAGAAGGTGAGTGTGTGGGTCCGGAAGCAGGGGCAGCCCCTGGATGGGCAGCAGGGCCCGGGTGCTCTCCAGGGCGGGTGCTGGGAAGACAAAGTCAGCTACTTTGCTTGATACTTTGAGGCCCATTCTCCAACTTCAGAACTGAGAGTAAAGACAGCAGACTGCACTGGGGCACCAGTGGGAAAGAACAAAAGAACTTGAAAGCAGGAGATCTCATTCTTCCAGCCATCTCTCTGGGACAGGGGGCAGAGCCTGGCAGAGGAAGGTGCTGACCCTTGCCCTGTGAAGAGGGTACCTCCTGGAGCCCACTCCAGGAAGCAGTGACACACAGTTGACAGTGGTTAGGAGTTAAGGCCCAGTATACTGCAGGGCTCCGTTCTTTCATGATGTCTCCCTCTTCCTGTCCCTGTGAGGCCCCAGGGCTCAGTGTGATGAGAAGTAAGAACAGAAGACAGAGGTTAGTCCCTCTGCCTCCTTGCCCTCAGTGTGCTCCTCCCAAGCCAGCCAGCCTGCCACGTTTACACCAGAGGGCTGGGCTGAGATGCAGCCTGGCTCTGTGTCTCCCCCATGTCTCCTGCACACAGCCCATCAAGTCTGAAAAGCCTATCAACATGGAGAACCTGCCAGTCAATGACGGGAATGGACAGGCTTTTGGGTATACTCTGTATGAGACCACCATTGCCTCCTCGGGTGTCCTCCATGGTCATGTGCGTGATCAGGGCCAGGTAGGAGTGTCTCTTCTGAATCCTGGGGACCTTCTAGTGACTAGACCTGCAGTATATACCTTACTGTCTCTGCCTTCAGAATCAGCTGAGCCCAGTGTGTAAAACGGCCCCTCCCCAGCTCTGTAACCCTTTGCTGCTGTGACCGTGGTGTTCTTTTCTCCTCCATGCCTGGCTAGAGCCCCTCCTGGGTGGTCAGGCAGGCAACCACACATCCTGGTGGACACCCCTCTCAGCCGTCCTCTTGCTTACCACAGATGCTTTTCATTTGCTCACTTTGACAGGTATTTGTGAATACAGTGTCCATAGGATTCTTGGACTATAAAACAACGAAGATTGTTATCCCTTTGATCCAGGTTTGTTATCCTAGGGAGCTAGGTATAGCTAGCCCCAGCTGCCTCAGAGGAGGCTTGGTGGGAGTTCAAGAGGAAGACCTAGAAGACAGGAGGCTCCTTAACCATAGGGTGTGGTGGAGAGGGATGGGTGTGGCTTTCCAGCCAGCCAGGGGCTCTCACTCCAATTCTCAGAGGATAGGGAAGAACTGGGGTCTACAAACACACTCTGAGGTGCATCAGTGACCTTGTGGCTGGGTCATCAGGCAGTTATCATTGGTCACTGTGTTCCTGGCAGGGCTACACTGTGCTGAGGATCTTGGTGGAGAACCGTGGGCGAGTCAACTACGGGAATAATATTGATGATCAGCGCAAAGGTGGGTCTCAGCATGAGCCAGAAGAGCTACCACTGCTCCACACAGACATGGGCAGCTACTTCTTTTTCATGCAGCTCATCAGCAGGCTGTGGAGCTGACTGGAGGGAGGATGAGTTCTGGCCTCTTCCCCTTTAGCCCTGCACACTTGTGCATGTGCTCATGGGGTCATAGAACACTGAGCTGGCATCAAGTCTTTTGGCTCAAGTATGCTTTTCCAGGGAGCCATCTGCTTGATTAGGTTTGAGGAGCAGGGAAAGAGAATGTTAGGTGTCTGGGCACAGGAGATGGGCAAAGGACCTCTGCCTTCTTGGAGCTCCACCCTGAATTTCTTTTCTTCCTCTATCAGGAAACCTATAGATTATTTTTCTATGATGAGGAAGAGGAAGCAGGGTATATAATAAACAGAATGCTTGCCCCTTCTAGGAATATTGTTTCAATTCACTTTGTTTTTCCTGGCCTTCTGATCTTTCACGCTTTAATTTAGTTTTTCCTTTCTTTTACGTGGGTACCTAAATGTGGTGGTTTCAAATAATGTATAAATAAGGAGGTAAGATCAATCTTATTGTGGTGAGAAAGACTGCTGACCTTCCCATTTTCTCCAAGCTCTACATTAGTAGAGGAAACTTGCACACCCTTTCCCTGGTCATATTTTCAGTAGAGATCCTTCTGGTAGGTAGCCTTCACAGAAGCCATGTAGCCCCAACATTGGTACTTCCTCTTCAAAAAGACCTGGAAGTAGCTTGTAGCATCATCCAAGCCAGGCTTTCTTTTCCTGTAATAGTTCCCAGTATTGCTCTGGGTCTCAGTGCCTTCCCAGGTTCCCTCTGGGAGCCCACCTCCTTCCTTTGTTCTGCTAGGGGTTGGAATGACCTCCTGGCCTGTTTGTTGCCCATGTTTGTGTCTCTGGGGCCCTCATCAAGTGTGTCCTGACACCCTCTGTGAGTCCTGTCCTCTGCACCACAGTTCTGTGTTTGTAAGTTGCAGACCTCCCCTCTAGAAATGTGTACACACACACACACACACACACACACACACACGACACCTACATACCTGTCCTTATCACTTAAGAGCATCTGTGGGCCCCTTGATGCCTGTCTGTATTCTTTTGCCTGCCGGAATCCCACTCCACCCTGTTACCTCTTGGCCATGCAGAGCTTCCCTCAAAGAGTCCAGAGGCCCTTCTCATCTGTGACATCTCAGCACTGTCCCTTTGCTCAGGTGGATCATTCTTTCTACATCCTGGGAAGTCGTGTGTTTGCTGGTTATCGTCTTGTTGGCATGGATAGGAGGGTTTGTTCCAAGTGCAGAGCTCCTTAGCCAGCACCTGCTGTAGGAGAAGCCCATATTTGAACTTTCTGAGAACTTCTATGGTGGCCTTGGACATAGCTGGCCAGCTCCCTCTGCCTTGGGCTTGCTCATGTTTCCTGGCCCCCTCCCCACAGGTTTGATTGGAAATCTCTATCTAAACAATTCTCCCCTGAAAAACTTCAGAATCTACAGCCTGGATATGAAAAAGAGCTTCTTTCAGAGGTGGGTCCTTTCCTGAATCCTTGTGAGCTTGCAGATAATGTGCATGAGAGCTGGGACCCAGAAGCCCTGCAGTTGTCTGCAGGTGCACAGATGGACTGAGGCCCAGGTACTTGGCCAAGCGAGGGCAGTACCACCCCAGAATCCTGTGCTGTTAGGAAAGGAAGGTCTGTTGTGCCACCTTGCTGCCATTCCTGTGTCCTGGTTAAGAGGCAGGGTGTGGGGATGTGGGTCCTTGAGAGTGGAAGGGATGCCCCCTAGGAATCCTATGCAAATCTGGAACCAGATCCAAGAAAGTCCCTCCCACCCATTCCTGCCATGTTCTGTCCATAGGTTTGGCACTGACAAATGGAGCACTCTCCCTGAAGCACCTACGTTCCCTGCTTTCTTCTTGGGTGTTCTGTCTGTTGTCCCTTCCCCTTCTGACACGTTTCTGAAGCTGGAGGTTTGTAGGCCCCTTTCCTTGCCCCAGATCTCATGTTTCCCAGGGCTGAGCCACAGCCCTCATGCTTGCCCTGGCTGGAGGCCTCTGGCACCTGGTTTGCCCATCTGAAAGTACCCCGCTGGGGGAAGGGGCACAAAGCAGAAGTACCTAGTGGTACTTCTTGGGGAGGGGTTCCTCTGTCCAGCCAGTGCTTGGGTACCCTGCCTGGGAGGCTCAGAGTTAGCAGGGTGAGGCAGAACATGCCAGCTTTGTGGTCTCTGAAGCTGAGTGAAGAACACAGGTTGTGTGTCTGACTGTGTCTCTGCCTTCCAGTGTGATGTTCCCTTCCTGGCTCTTGTGGTAGACTAATGTCCCACCCTTCTGTTTGAAGGGCTGGGAGAAGGGGGTTGTGTTCATCAATGGCCAGAATCTTGGACGATACTGGAACATTGGACCCCAGGAGACACTCTACCTCCCAGGCGCCTGGCTGAACCCAGGAGACAACCAGGTGGGAGCACTTCTAGCCTCCTATCCTTTTTCTTGCGACTCCCTTCCCACCCCTCTCCTCCTGGCATCAAACTGCTTCTCTGGGAGCCTTTGGTCAAGACTGGGACAAGGCAGAAGTTCTACCTAGCCTCCTCCATTCTCTCTCAACCCTGCCACCACACAGCCCCCTGGTCTGGCTCCAGGACAGACTCCACAGCCCAGTCCTCCCTCTCCCACAGGTCATTATTTTTGAGGAGGCGATGGCAGGTCCCATGGTGCAGTCCACTGACACCGCTCACCTGGGCAGGAACCAGTACATTCACTGAGCAGCAGCCCCACACCTCCTGCCTGGGCTTGCTGCCTCCACCTCCCTGCAGGAGTCTTCTTAAGTACCAACCTCAGGGACCCAAGGGTCACAGTCTGGCCTCTGTCTGAACCGTACACCTGGAGGTCCTGGAAAGCAAGGTGGAAGGCATGGCGGACTCCTCGTCCCTAGATAGCTCCTCGGCCTGGCTTTGTGGCTGGTGTCTTCCCACCTCCTTGCCCTCATGGGAGAAGCCTCAGGGATGACTCTAAGAGGTGGGAATGTTTAGTAAGATACCAATGATGAATTCTGGGTCCCCAGACAAGGTGCTGAAGTTGGGGGGCTTCTCCCTGCTCCGGAGTCAAAGCCTGCTGTCAAATGTTCATGAGGTATGGCTGTACTCCACATGGTCCCTTTCTATCCCTGAAGTTGTGGGTTTGTCATCTGTAGAGGATAGGGAAGGGGGATGTCTCATCTGAGTTCACTTTATTTTTTCTTCACCACCCTCCCTGAGCTGTCTCTGGGATTCTGGAAGAAGCTCCATTTGAAACACTCTTCTGTCTTTTTCATTCCTACAGTCTCTGCATCTGATAGGCTGACACGCTAAGCTTAAGAGAAACAGAAATAGCCACTCACTCTCCTGAATTAGAAAGCATTTCCAGTAGTACTCAATGAGAAGTGTCCTTTGAAGGGAAATGTGGATCCTAGCAGAAAGTCCACCCCACTTCTGACTTCCAGGGAGGGAAAGGCAGAGGTCCAGCTAAGTGGCATTGGGCAAGTAGCGCCCAGGGAATGTTGGGGTACCCAGAAGGCCGACAGATCTAGCCCAGCTTGGTAGGTTCCCTGCCTTCCATAACTAGGCAGCAGAAGGAAAGTTAGCCGTCCTGCACAGCTGTCTCCATGTCCACTCTGGAGCCTCTTTCTCTGAGATCAAATCCACTGTTCTAGCTCAGCTTCACTGTCCTGAATTGAATAAAGAATAGAGATGACCCAAACCCTCTTTGCCAATGTCTTTGACTTGTCAGTGCCACTCTAAGCAGGTGGGGAGGGCAGCCTGGGGTCAGGCACACATTTCACTGCTGGTGCTTGAGGATCTAGACACTGACCATATGCAGCTGGTGCCAGTTTCTTCCCCTGGCTTCTTAGCATGCCTTTCATTCTCCTTGAAATATTGCTGGATTAGAAGGGTCGCTGGAAAGGAGAGGCCAAATGCAAATCCATTCTCATGCAGATGGACAGGAGTAAAAATGCACCAAACAGCCAAGAACACTGTTAGGAATGGGGGGTAGGTAATGCTATTTTCTTCATGAAGTACATTTGGCATGTACTGCCTAAACTAATTATCTTCAGTAATAGTCAAATTCAAAGCAGTGCATCTCTTTTGAGCACAGTGCCCTCAAAGGGTTGGGAAGAGTGGGGCAAGGGGCTATAGCCTATAGGCTGAGGGCAGGGTGCCCAAACACAGGGTCCGTAGTGAGTACCCCTGGTGCCCAAGGATCCCACTTGGGGTAGAGAAATGAAACTTATAAAAAGTTTGGGTTGTGGACAGTGGATGGAAAGACAGAAGCATAGTCCCTAATTTTGTCCAAACTCACACACCAGCTCTTTCTGAGCTCATTGGAATGGCAGGCATTGAGTTAAGATGTAGGTGAGTCCAGGGTCACTTGGGAGTGGCCTGAGCTGTGGAACAATGTCACAGTATCACTTTATTGTGCATTACATAGGAGCAGGGTTTCTGCAAAGCTCACCTCCGCTGGAAAGTGTGACAGGGAATTGGAACTTAACACTGGGGTTCGTATCTCTCCATACTCATTGCACGGGGTGTACTGTGAGGCTTGTGGCTTTGTAAACAGCCTTGACACCAGTACCTTCCAATGTTGGTCCCCATTCACGTGCCAGGTGCATGGAAAGCTGTCCCCTACCATCTCCTCCATGTGTGTAGCAGGCATCTGAAACAGAATTCCGATTTTCCCCCACATGGTCCCTCCTGCACTCTGTCCCATGTCAATAAATGGCAATTCTCTTTTGTGTGCCTATGATCATTTTTGGCTCTTCTCTTTATATCCTTCTTCCAGTCCCTTAGCAAGTCCTCCTGGCTTTCCCCCTAAAACACATCTGGAATTCAGCCCATTCTCTCTGTCCTGAAGCTTGCACCCTCAGAGGCCCGCCATGGTCTCTACCTGGGTTATTGCAGCACCTGCCTTTCTGCTGGCCCTTACCTTCTCCATCTGCCAGCATGAGGAGCAAAATGGTTCTTCCAGAAAGCCAACTGGATCATGTTGGTCCCCTGTGCTGAACCTTCCTGTGCCTTCTTGCTTCACTCAGGATAGAAACCAAGAGCTTTGCCCAGAGCACCGCCTCTTGTGCCCACCTCATGTGCCTCCTCATCTCCCACCACACCTCACCCTCTTCCCTTGCCCAACAGTTGCAGCAACAGAAGCCTTCTGGCTGAGCTGTGATCATTCTAAGTGCTCTCCTGCCTGATAAGAGCTCTCTTCTCAGAATGCTCTGACCCTGTGAGCTGCATGTCAGGCTGTTGCTGCTCTGCTGAAAATCACTCTTGGGGTGACCTTTCTGAGCACCCCACTTGGAACCTTAGCCACCCTCACTGCTGGTACACTGCAGGGTGTCTCCTTACAGTAGATCACACTTGAAATGCTGTGCCTTTGTCAGCTGCGTCCTCTTGATAGAGGGTGAGCTACATGAGGACCAGGATTTTGTTTCCCCATTGCTGTGTGCTGGCTTTTAGAACAACACCTGGTCATAGTAGGCACACTGTGAACACTTTTTAGATGACTAAGTAAATGAGAATAAAATAAGGCAGGGCCGAAGAGGATTTTGACTGTTAAAAACCATATTTGACTTTTAATTTTGAAAACAAATTACAGTTAAATGAAAACAGAGCAGATGGTGCAGCTGCCTGGGCCTCACACTCACCCCAACCTCTGCCCTGGGAATGCCTAACCCTGGCCTCACTGCTTTGGGCCGGCTTGCCAGCAACGGGAGCAGGGAATAGCCTGGGTTTGGAGAACAGGTTGTTGTCGTGGACCAGTTCTGACTGACAACAAACTCATTCCCAACAAAGAGAAGGCTGAAGTCCACCAGGGTTATAATTATAAATAAATATACATGCAGCTAAGGGAGGATATTAGGCAAAAACAACTGAACTAGCATCTGCCAAAAAAATTCCATTTCGTTGTTCACTGTCAATTTCCTGAAAATGAGCCCTGGGTTTTGGCTAAGAAGATGGCCTCGGACCAGCCCATCTGACCTTGGTATTTAAGGACTGGTTTCCATGAGTGAGGCAGTAGAGTGCCACTGTGATCACTCACTGATGCATGTCCTGGGCCCACCTCCTCCCTCTCCCGTGCCACCTTGCTGCCAGGGGTCTGTTTTCGAGTGTAGAGGTTGGGAAGACATCCTGTGAGGTGGCTCTGGATCTGATCCCATCGCATGGTCTTATGAACACCATGGGATGTGAAGTCCATTTCCAGACAGGCAGCCAGTTCTATGCTCTGAATATTAGGTCTCTGCACTGAGTCCCACTTACCCACCTGGGATTGGGTTCTCAGTGGTCCATAGACCTGTCCTGTGAGTTTTAATGGAGTAAGGGGCTGTTAGCAGTTAAAAAATAAACACCTCTTCATTAGGCTTGGGCCCTTTCCTTTTCTTCCTCTTGGGAGAAAAATTGTGCTTCCAACCTGCAGGAGCATGCGCTAGATCACCACCAGAGGGCCTGTCCGGGTCGCAGGTCGGGGCCTGTCCAGCACCCACCAGTGGAGGGCAGCCACTCACCGTACACTGTTCTCTCTGGGGTGGAGACGGCAGCAGGACATGAGGCGGGCTGGCTCTGCACGTTCCCAACTTAGGGAGAAGTGAGATTTTCTTTCCTATTTTTTAAAACATAGGATGATTTCCAAAGTAGTGTGTGCTCAGGTCTCCTCTCAGTGTTGCGCAGATATCTGCTCCCTTTCCCTCTGCCGTCCCCTCCTACACACACACACACACACACACACACACACACACACACACACACACGCACACACGCACCGAGACTGGGCAGGAGGACTTCGGGGTTGCCCTAGCCTTCCTTTGCTCTCTCTCTGGCCAGAGAAGCTCTTTCCTGCCCACCACTGCTCACTCCAGCCCTGAGGTCTGAGGGTGTCAAGGAAGTGGGCCTCTCCCCTTCCGGGTCCAGGCCAGGCAAGCAGCTTCGCAGTCCAGGGCTGTGGGAGGCAGTGTGTGGACAGTGGGTCGTGTTGTTCTGGGTGCAGGTCAGTCCGTGACCTGTGCTGGCTCTGGTCCCACCTCCTTGCCAGCGCTGGAGAAGGCTCGAGGGAAGTGGGCGAGAGGGAGGGACTCGACTCCCGTCACAGCCTGAGGTACAGGGTGTGCCAGCAGGCCCAGGCTCTCCTGCACAGGGCTGGGTGCCAGTTGGGATCAAAGACAGCCTGATGCTCTGTAAACATGGACTGGAGGAGAGCCAGAGGTATGTCTGATTTGGGAGCAGCACTCAGGAAGAGCAGGTGCCAGGGAGGGGCATGGGGCATGTGTGATGCCCCCGGGCTTCTCTCTGGTCTTCTGTACTCCCCGGCAGCCTGTGTGGTTGTGCAGAAGCAGGGAGCCAGCGCAGGCCGTGTCCCCTTGACTGTGAATCTTCTCACCTCCCTCCCAGCCCTGCGTGGGTGCCCAGGCCCTGTCAGTGCAGGGAGCTAATCCAGAGTGTGCTGGGCGCCAGTGCTCCTGGCAGCTGCATCCCCCAGCCCTCAGTCTCTCAGGCCCTGGGTCATGTTGGATGGAGAGAACAGGTCTGGCATTTCTGTGCTTAAATTCTCTGTCCTTTGTCCTGGCATCAAGCTGGGCTCCCAGAGAGGCCCCCAGAATAGCAAGGAGGTCACGATGCTTCTTCAGGAGTCTGCTGTGGAGGCCCAGCAGCTGTGCGGAGAGGATGGAGGCTGAGAACAGTTTTTGAGGAGCAGGCTCCTGTGGGGCAGAAGAGAAACCAGAGGGGTCAGCCTGGGTAGGGTCAAAGAGGGCATGGCCAGCTTGGCCAGCCTCTCAGTCTGGAGCCCTAGATGGGGCCACTAGAGTCCAGAGAGCCCAAGCCCTCTTTGGGATCTTTTTGGGGGCAGGTGGGGAAGGCTCCCAGTGACTGGGTAGGGGCAGGGGGCTTGGGATGAGGGTCTGAAGTGATTCCTTCTAAGAGGCACTGCCCAAGGTAACTTTGTAGGTTCAGGGGACAAGACAGGCAGAGTGAACCGCTAGTCCCTGTGGGCAGGGGGGCTGCAGATGTCCTGGGGCCTGAGAACAAATGTCTGCCCACGGAACTCTGGCCTTTGCATGCACAGCCTAGTGAAGGGAGTCCCGAGTAAGATGTGCTTTCACGAGGTCTCAGAGAAGCCCTCCTGCCATCCTGGCCTGGTCTGTCACCCAGCACCACGCACACAGGCCAGGGCATCATGCTGGGCAGGCTATTTTACTCCTCGGAAGTTATTTCTTTACCTCTGAACTATGTACACATCCTGTGGCCTACCTCTATAGAGAGATCTAAAGAATCAAATAAAAATAGCAAAATTTAAATAGAACTTGTTAGGTGCCCCAGTCTGTTCTCAGGACCTCTGGCACAGATGAAGAAACTGAGGCACAGGAGTAAATTGGGTTAGACAGAGAAAGGTGATAGATCTCGGTATGGAAGCAGGATCTGGGTCCGTGAGCCACTGCCTGCTGAGAGCCACAGGGTCACTGGCTGCTGGAGCAGGTGCATGGCAGAAGGGGAATCCAGAGGGAAGAGGCAACCTCAGGACAGAACCTGTGGTGCACATCTGAGCAGTGGTCCCTTGCTGTAGTCTAGGGCACAGTAAAGTGGTGAGCAAGGTGATGCCATCCCAAGTGTCTGGTGGCAGGACCTCACTGGGTGGGTAGGATCTGGCACCTGCTGCCTGTCAGACAGCTGAACAGGAAGGGGACTCTGGCCACACCTCTTCCTCTCTTGCTCAAATTTAGCTCTGTCTTCCCACAAAGACCAAGAGGAGGGAGGTTGAGGCAGGAGGACCACAAGTTCAAGCCCAGCCTGGGCAACATAGTGACTTAGGGAGAACTTGTCTCAAAAGGACTGGGGATGTAGCTCAGTGTGAAGGCTCTGGGTTTGCTGCCCAGTAACACACACACACACACACACACACACACACACACACACACACACGCAAAACAAGAGAAGCCCCAGTGCCGCACTGCCCAGCTCCTCACCTGGCCTGGCCTGCCTGACCTCCTACCTGCATCCTGAGGCTCAGATCTCCACCGAGGGGTCAGTGAAGCCCTTCTTGCCCTCATTCACCAGCACTGGCTTCTCTGTGCGTGTGTGCCAGACCAGGATCTGGATCCAGAAACAGGAAAAGAGGTGGGGCAGGTTCCTGACCTCATCCAGCACCTCCCCGTTCCCTCCCGTGACCTCAGGATTTCTCCCGCCCTCCCCTCTCTGCCCTTGTTCCCTCAAAATTTCTCAGTTGTTCTGTATTTCTACCTACCCCCTCATTCTTGCCATTTGTACACGTGATGGATTCAAAATATCCATTGCAAAGGAGAAATCTAGAACGATGGAATATGGACAAGCCCCAAGATCTCCCAAGTGTGTGTACATGCACGTATGTGTGTGCGTAAGTTTGTATATGTGCATGGATATGTGTGTGTCCCCACCTGCTATGGTAGTACACGTGCGTGCATGCATGTGTGTCTGTGCACTCAGCAGCAAGATCATGGGACACCCCTGTTGTGATGGGGAGCAGAAACCCTTGGTTGTGACTCCTTGATGGCCGCCCTCCCTATTTCCCTGCTGGCCAGCAGTGTGGGTGCCTCACAGGTGATAGAGAAACTGCATTTCCTGGTGGGGATTTTAGAAAGGCAAGGCTATTTCAAGGCTACTGTTTCCTTCCCACTTCTGTACAGAAGGTCTGGATGGGCTCTGGGACAGCTGCCTTTCACCTGCCGGCTCCGTAAGCACTCCCACCTTGGTGCAGTTGGCTGCCTTGGGCTCCAGGTCATTGAGGGTGACGAGCTCTCGGAGCAGGCTGCTTTCCTGGTAGCCTCCCTTCACGCCTCGAAGCTTGAAGTAGGCCTGGCTCCGCTGCAGGATGAGCCGCAGGTTGACGGCAAATCCAGCCATGTCTATTGCAAACGGTCGGTGGGGGTCAAACACTGTCTTCCAGCCAACCACCTTTCCTGCCCCGTTCACCCGTGGGGCCTCGTACCGAAGGCCACCAACAAAAGCAACAGGCCACACGGACACCCTTCTGGTGCTGCGCATCTACAAGGGAGGAGAGAGTCAGGACAGCCGATCTGTGGGTAGGAGCAGCCCTTAGGGTCCAGGGTGTGCTGCGCATCTGGCCTTGGAGGCCTCTGGCTTCTGCTGCCTGGCAGCCCTGACCACATTAGACAGGGTGGCTGACCTCCGAGACACATCCCTGGTGCTGTCTTCTCCTTGACTAACACTTCTCAGTCCTGCCACAAAATGGAATGATCCCTCACCCCCTTCACACTGCCTCTGAACCTCGAGGGAGCTCAGACTGCCTGTCCCACAGGAGCAGTCTCTGGTCACGACACTGAGTGCCCTCAGTTCAAAACCTCATTCTGGACAAACACCTCTACAGCTGGGACTGTGGTTTGGGGGCTCTGAACACGACCCGTCTTTCCTTTAAGTGGTGGCAGACGGTTTGGCCGCAGGAAGGTTTTCCACTCTTCCCTGTTTCTCTGCTATCTGCACAGACCCAGCTGCCCTCTAGTCGCCCCTCCCAGGCCTGCCCGCCAGTCCCGATCGCCAGTCCCGCTCGAGTGTCCCCTTCCTGGCGCCCTCGCACCTCCTCAAAGAGCTCTAGGCTGTAGGTGTTGTCATCATCGGCGAAGTACACCACGCCAGGCTGGGTGGAATTTCGCGGGAAGGTCTCCCGCAGCCAGCGCAGGGCCAGGTTGCGCTGCATAGTGCCCCGCGGGATGCGGGGGTCGCGGGCGTCACCACGCAGCTTGTAGTTGCGGGGCGTCTCCACGTGCAGGTGGGTGTAATTGAGGCCCGTGTCGCGAAGCAGGCGCGCGGTCAGCAGTGTGCGGCGGGGCGCGTCCTCCACTACTAGCCAGTGCAGGTTGGGCACATGCAGCAAGGTGTTGGCCATGCGCGTGAGCTCGGCCTTCTGCACAGGGCGGCTGTACGTGGGCGTCACCACGTGGATGGTAGGCAGCGTGTCGGACCAGGGCGGCGGCCGCGTGTAAACATACTCCGTGCGCACCACCTCCACGATGTCGCGGTCGGACATGCAGTACTCCCTGGGGTCTGGAGCCTCTCGCCTGGGGTCACCGCCCTCATCTGTGGAGTTGGAGATAGGCCTCATGGGGTCATGAGCGCTGGCCTGGGCCCCACCCCAAATCCAGGGTGGAGGGCAGCACTCTGCCAAGGCAGCCCTGGCCTCTGCCCAAGACGGCCGGCAGAGCCTGGGCTCATCTGCTGGATGTGTGAGAGCTAGAGCAGAAGTCTGCATCCCTGGGATTCTCAGGGGATTTTCTTCTGGCTGACTCCTAGGATGACACAAATAACCTGTTCCTCCTCTTACACTCGACAGCCCTGCTGCTGCTGTCTGAATGCAGCTGGCAGTACTCCAAGCTTGCATGCTCAGTTCTTGAGTGCACTGGATTTTCTATGACAAAGTGCCCTGACCCCCGCCTCCCTAGTTCTGCTGCAGCTGGTGGGGCTGGCCACACTTCATAGTGGCACTGCCACACTCACACTCGGTGGGTGCCACAAGGCCAGAGCAGCATGCTGCAGCATGCAGTGGCCCCCATGGAACCTGAGGTGAGCTGCCTCAAATTTTTCATTCACTAGTTGGGTGGGGCCTTTTCCCTCCCGGCCTTATGTAATCCAGTCTTTGAATCTTAGCTTAGAGCTTAGTGTCTGACTGCAGCATTTGATTCCCCTGGGTTGTGCCCGGAGCTGTCAAGAGGGTTGTGCATCCTAAACGCCATTCCTGATTTTAAACAGTTTTCCATTTTGGAATGCACAATGGGACATGGTGGAACCCTTCCTCTTGCATGTTGCCAGTCTCCCGATCTGTACTTTCTGAACACTCTTATTTGGCCCCCGGGACACCGAGCGTTCCACTGTCCTAGCATCCAGCTACTCTTTCCTGTCTCCTCCCAAAGGATAAGGGACACTGCCACTTTCAGGGCCTGGCCTCTGGCCACACACTCAGATGTGGGACCCCTGTACTTTCTGGGGGTAACCTGCTCCTACTGGGGAAACTCCAGCAACCAAGGTTTTCCTTACATCCTAGACATTTTCCTCATGGGGAATCCAGCAGTCGTGCTAAGAGGAGCCATGGGGGCCACTGGTATCCTTGTTTCTATGTTTGAAGGGCCTCTGCATAGAAGTGTGGCCTTTGCCGCTCACGAGGTGCCATTGTAGCAGGGAGGTGGTGGGTACAGGACAGACCTAGCAGCCTGGATGCCCAGGCTCAGATGCCCTTCTCCCATCACCAGCTATGTGCTCTTGAGGAAGTCACTTGGCTTCTGGTGCCTTGACTTCAGGGACTGTAAATTGGAACTATTAATAGCACCCACTTTATTGAGTTATTCTGTGGATTAATGAGTAAATACACATTTTGATCTCAGAGCACTGCCAGGCACAGTGTGGATTATTTTCTCTTGTGTAGAATGCTAGCTGCCCTACTTCCTCCTGGATCCCTTCGAGTACAGTGAGGATGGAAAGAGCATGGTCACATAGAAGATGCTGGTTGGGCCTTTCTGTTCTGCTCCCAGCCCACCACTCTTCCTGGCAGCATGTGGGGTGTGTACACAGGCTTTGTGTAGAGTCTGATACATTTGAACCCAGAAGATGAGCTACTCTTGGTGCTCAGCAGCTGGGAACCAGCTACCTGGGCCATAGATAGGATGCCAGGGGAGAGGAGGGAGAAGAGAGGAGAGCAGCACAGTTGCAGCTCATCAAAGGAGGATTTCTGGAGGAATTCTGGGTCACACTGAAAAGAGAACAAGCTTGAAGGGGTATGCATGTCCAAGATTCTGACCAGGATATAAGCTTTAATCTATCCTGCAGTCAAAAAAGGAAATGGAGGTTTGGGAATAAGATTTAGAGCAATTTGCCCAGCATCTGCTGTCCAGGTCACCCCAAACAGGTGCAGGGCTGTGCCAGGGAAAGTCTCCTCATGCTGGGACTCCTGCATACCACCCTTCCCACTGGCTTCAGGGTCTCTGCAACTTTGAGTCATGAAGGCCTGTTGTGACCCTAACTTCATTCAACTGCAGGATCCACTCAATCCATCCATCTCGGCTTTCCCTAGGGAGACAGGATGCCAAGCCATCACCTTCAGGCATAACACCAGTGCTTAGCAAAACAGCCTGGCATCTCTGACCCTAGCTCTGCCAAGCGTGCAATAGACATAATATTATATTGCTTTATGTATGGTAATTTAATCCCTTGGGAGTGATGTATTGTCAGGATAACCATGATTCTAAACTGACATGCACCAAAGAGAGGCGCTGGAGTCAGGAGCAGAGAGTACCAGCAGGTGGAGAGGCCCAAAGTACCCAGCATGGACAGCAGGGCTGCAACAATTCTGAGCTTGGCCTTTCCTCAAGGAAGCTGCAGGGACTGCAGGAGGCTTTGCAGTACCTGATATTGAACCGCATGGAGCAGAAATGCTTGCTCTGTGGATACAGTCTGCATCTGAACCAATTGGGGTTGTGGTGACAGGAGACTCCCAGGCCCAACTCCAGAGCTACCTCTCTGTGGCTGGGATGGGCTTGGGTGCCTTCTAGTTCTTCATGCTCCTATGTAAGATGAAGGTACATTGAGCTGGGAGTGTGGCTCAGTGATACAGCTCTTGTCTAGCATGTTTGAGGCCCTGGGTTCCATCCCCAGCACCTCATTGAAAGGAAAAAAAAAAAAGAATAAGTTGATAAACATTGCAAGGGGAGAATCACTGCTTGCCTAAAAGTGTTCATCATACCCAAAAAGAATGAGACTAAAGGCTGAGGAGTGAGGGGCAGCCAGATATGGGGTACATGAAAGTGCTGGAATGCAGGGAGCTCAGGTGTGAGAGAGAAAGGCAACCTTGGGACTCAGAACCAGGAGTGGGTGGCTCAATCCCAGTGCTTCCTGGTAGGACTCTTGATAGATCAGAATCTCCTAAGCAGGAAAAGGGGACACATAACACACTCTTCTTGAAAGGTTTTTTAAACACCATAAAGATTCTGAGAGGGTTAGCAGAACCTTTCTCAAGAAATAAAGGGATAGGGATATAGCTTAGTGTGAAGGCTCTAGTTCAGGCCTCAAGCACTACAAAGACAGGCTTCCCAGCACATGTGTGAGTGTGGCTCAGTGGTACAATGCTTGACTAGAATGCTGGAGGCCCTGGGTTCTACCCTTAGTGTTGTAAAAACATAAAGAACAACAAAAAACGTATCTGATAAAAGCCACAGATCTCCTCCCTCCCTCCCATCTGCCGCTGAGTGGTCTGTTCCTTGAACATGGTAAAACTGGATGTAAAGTTGTGTGTGTGTCTGTGTGTGTGTGTGTGTCTTATTTTCTAAAATTTTTCTATAATTAATGCCTTGACTTCTCAGGGCCTTGCAGACCGGAGAAGGGACCCTCCCAGAGGTACTAATTTCTAGTGATAGTAGACAATTGCCTGACACACACCTTTCATATGCAAATGATAGGCCCAGAGCCCTTGCTCCAAACCACCACCTTTATCAAACTTAGACACAAGTCCATCTTCCTCTGCCCTGAATCACCCCGTGGCCAAATATCGGATAATTAGAAACCACTTCATATCCTGGAATCCACTGAAATGATTCAAATGCTCCACTTCGAAGTCTGTTTGGCTGCTTGCTTGGCAATTTTCCTTCCTGCAGAAGCCACAGTAAAGGCTTTGGCACACGCCCCCCAGCCCAACTCCAGGCCTGCCCCTGGGGTGACCCAGTGATTCCCCTGTGGTCCTGCCCAGTGTGGCTCCTCTCTTTGGGAACTCAGAATAACGAATTCTTTCAAGGCAGTGGTCTTAGTGTTATGCAAATTAAAACAAATCCCGGGTGCATTTTAAAACAGCGTGTGGGAGCTTTTACCAGATTTTGGGGGCGGGGCGATACCAGAAGGGTAATATTGACCCAGATGATCTTCAGGGCTCTCCTAGCTGCTTAATGCCTTACAACCAGAACCTGTTCTTAGGTAAGGGAGGCTGAGCAGGGCAGAGTGGGGCTTACCTTTGTGCACGGCGAGCAGGGGCGCCAGGGTGGTCTGGTGCCACACGGTGATGAGCAGTGTCCAGGGCAGCACGATGAGGACGATCGCAAGGATGTCCCGTCTTTTCGGCATCTCCAAGGCTGGCTGCACCCACAGCTCCTCATTACCTGAGTGGTGGTAAGGTCAGGAGAGGGGCGGCCACGGAGCAGCAGCAGCAAAGGGGAGAAAAGAATAGGCATGGGCCGGCCGGCCAGGAATGGAGAGAACAGAGAAGCCGAACGCTGGCTAGCAGGTCTTACCAGGGCTCACAACCCACCCATTGTGGAAGCAGGTTTGGAGAATCCTGGCCGAGGAGTCTGAGAAGGGGTGGTTGTCCAGGGGCAGGGTCAGGAACCCTCGGAAGTGGACACCTGCAAGAGAGAGCACAAGAGGATGGGCAGAGACCTGAGCACAGGGGACATCAGGACCCGCAGGTTCCTGCTGGGGTTTCCATCCCCTCAAGGACCTCTTCCTTCTGCTTGCCCGGGTGAATGAGGCTGTGCCTTTCCCACTAGCACAGGGCATGGCAATGCTGGACTTCATGGAGATCTGAAAAGTCCGAAATGTGCTGCCCATGAGCTGCTGCACTTCTGCCAGGTACACCAACTCTCTGTACCACAGTTTTCTCATCCATAAAATTGGCTCTACTTCCCAAGGTTCTCAGAGTTAAACAGTACTGGCTGCCCCTGATGGCAGTGCATGAGAAATCAAGCTACTATGATGTCCAAATGGTTAGGCCTGCGGGGTCTTTCATGGCCTGGACAGTGGGGTCAGAGTTGGAAGGCCTCCTCTGAGGGGAAGGAAGGTGTGCTTTAGGGCTGGGCTGCAGGAAATTCTTGTGGAAATTCTGGCTAGGAATGGGCAGCCAGGGGACAGGGGGTGCTCCCTGTGGCTGCTAGGTCTTGGGGAGACACTTCTCAGAAACAGCAGCTGCAAGGCCCCAGGAGAGGCGCACCGGTGAGGAGAATGTCGCTCAGTTCTGCTGACCATCTGTGGGCAGCCACCCCCTCCAGGACTTGTTCTTTCTCGTGACAAGGAGACTAACTGTATCACATTCACGGGCATCTTAGAAGGTGTCACATCCACTTCCTCTCTTGTCTTCACTTCTGAGTGAGCCATGCAGATGCAGCTGGGGTCTGCAGGGCAGAGAGGAGAGGGCAGTGGGGGTGTCCCAGCAGCCCTTGAGGCGCCACCACCCGCAATGCCTAGTGGCTGCAGGTTCAGCCTGCCTGTGCTCCCCTCCTGGGTGGGAGTGGGGGTGGGGTGGAGAGGCATGCCCACAAAGAGTTTCTGCCCCAGCTTTGGGGAGAGTGTGCTGCATTTCTCCTTCTCAATCTTCACTAGTTCTGAGGCCTGTTGGAAGATCCAGGTCTGCCTCCCAGTAAAGAACACTTTGGTTCTGTTGCCTACCCTTCCCACCAAAGGTCCAATGCCTCCAGAGTCTGTGGAGAGAGGGTGGCAGGCACCCCTCATTCCCTATGTGGGAAGGAACACAGAGTTAAGCGTCATGGACCTGCAGGGAGGGTCATTGTTCTGCCTGGGTGCGGCATCCTCTTCCACTCCTCTCAGCTGGCCCAGCAAGTGACACAGCCCAGTGCCCACACCGTGGAGATTGTGGGGGTCCTGTGTGAGAGGCAGAGTGACCTCATGCCACACCCTCCAGATCAGGGGCCTGGCCCCCTCACCCAGGCCCCTGGCAGGGCTATATAGGCCTCTGTGTCAAGGCTGTATGTTGGCTGGCACAATTTTAGTGCGCTTCTGATGAAGTGCTAAGGTCTGAAGCTTATGCTGGAAGTCACCAGTCACTGTGGTGGTGCCCCCAGGGGCACTCTTAAGAAATGATGTGGTCATTCAGAGGGTGAATGCCATTCTCACAGGAGCAGTACCATCTATCAAGAGCAGGGCATCATAAGGCAAGGCTATCCCTCCTGCACCTCTGCTCTCTGCCATGACTTGAAGCAGCACAAGGTCCCCCGCCGGCACCATGGTCCTAGACTTCCAGCCTCCAGAACTTTGAGCCAAACATACATCTTTCCTTTGTAAAGTACCCAGGCTCAGGTCATCTGTTATAGCAGCAGAATGTACTAAGATAGGAAAACTGGGCCTGTCTGGGCCTTCTAAAATATCTGGAAGATTTCTTCTGTGTCCTTAGAGACTTGACAGCAGGGAAGGTTCTAATTCCAAGAAGGAGAAAGCTAAGGGAAGAAGTGAGTGTGGGACTCCAGGTGAGCCCCAGTCAGCTCCTTCTTGTTTTTATGCCTCTTCTTTCTGGGCAGCTGCTTTATCCTATGGCCCTCACCTCTGACACCTGCTCAGCCCTCGCTTGTCTGTACTGGCTGCTGTTAATGAACACAGGCTTTCCTGTTGCAGTCTGATGCCCAAGAACTGGGCTCAGTGCTAACACATCTGCTGGCAGTGCTCACAGCTGCCCTGTGAAGCTGTAGTGCTGTGATCCCTGGTTTACAGCTGCATTCACTGAGGCCGGAGAGGGCAATCTGCACCAGGTCAAAGATGGAAATGGTGGAGCCAGAATTCAACCTGGCAATGTGTCTCTGGCTGTCACTGGGAATGTGGGATGGGCCAGGCTCAGGCTGGACAAGGGACACTGGCTAAACATTTTCTCTTGCTGGACAAGTTACCAACCACCCTCTTTGGCCACAGCAGCCTGTACGATGGATGCTGGCACCTGCTTGGACCTAGGAGCAGGGAGAAGGGGCAGGGGGGAAAAACGAGTGGCAAGGAGTAAGGGGAATGGGCAGGGGGCGTTATCCAGTATTTTGGTCAAAATATCCATGAGAGGAAAGCGAGGGGAGTGAGCAAGAAAAGCTCTAAAAATAAACTTAGCCATAAACCCAGTTGTGCATTAATTACTCTGGAAGCCATTATGGCTTGAAAACCCCATAACTTTAATGGAGGTTATTATAAGCATAGTGGCAAAATTGTGGAGCTAATTACCAGGCGGTTATTAGCAGAACAGGGCACAGAGCTAGTCCCAGCTGTGGAGAAAGTATCTGGCCAGCAGGGGGCAGGTTTGTGGGAACTGGCGCTTCCCCTTGGGCAGAGGGCCTAGGGCTGGGACTGCATCTAGCCTGAGTCTGAGATGGGCATCTGGGCCAGTGTGAGATCAGAGGGCCAGTGTAAAGCTCCCCACAGAACACTGTTCTGATGAGAGAGCCAATAAGTCTGGAATTGGCATGTCAGGGAAAACCTTCCCAAAGGAATCCCTCTTTGGGTGTTAGGGAGTTGGGCTGTGAATGAGAGAACAAGGGCTGTCCAGGACTCAGACAGAAAGGCTGTTATTATTCCAGGCTGTCAGGGTGGGGTGGAAGTCAGGCCAGACATCCGGGGAGAGGCCAGGCCTGTGGGCCAAGGCAGTGTGTGAGGCTGCTCAAGGCTTGTCATTCTGCAGGGTTGGAGCAGCTTTCTTCTAGCCCTGGAGGTGCTCAGTGGAGAGCCTCTGCCACGCCCCTCAGGCCTGAAGAGGAAGCTTGCTGAATTCCACTCCAAAAAGAGTAACTGGGCATCTATAGCTCTGCAGTGGGCAAGGTGCTGTGTTAAATGCATGAACAATATAGCAGTGTACACAGGGCATCCCAAAGCAGGGCATGTGTGAGCTATATGTAAGGTTTGAGAGTTGTGTGTGTGCATGTGTGAGCACGTGTGTGACAAAGACCGGTTACAGACAAGCCCACGACCCACCCATACCGCCTGTTTCTGGAGGACGATCAAAGCCTTCCTACCCAGTAGGACTGGGAGTAGTTCTTTGGTTAGTCAGAAAGCCCACAAAGTGAGGCTCTTTCAGAATGATACACATGGCATACACATTTCAACATACGGGACTTTAAAGAGCCAGTTGTTCAATATAGTTGGTTTCCCCATGATTGTCTATATGTGATCATTTTTACAAATGCAAACTACCCAGCAATGGCTGGCTTTCAGCCCTTCCACCTTATTGATGCAGGGTCCGGCTTCTCCTGGTATGAGGGGCAGTGCATGGGATATCTGGACTGCTCTTCTGCATCTGCCTCACACAGTGATGCTTAGATCTCCAGCTCTGATTTTGCTGAAGTGACTGGAGAACTGAGGGACAACCAATCTGAGCACACCCCTCATTAGAAGGCTTATGACTATCTTATCAATCTTCACCTAATTTGGAGAATGCTTTTTCTGGACTCATTTTATGGTGTCTTTTGAGAACATTCAATCTAGTTTTCATAGAAACAATACACTTATCTCAACAGACCATTTCAGTGGTTTACATAGTACTCCATGATAACAAGCACTACCATCATAAACAGGGGAACACAGGTTTTGGCTGCTTGGTGTGTGCCTTCCCAGTGCGAGAAGGGTGCTGCCAGTGGTCATGAGCGGGGGACATTAGGCAAGTTGCTGAGTCTATTGAGGAAAGGTAGGTTAAGAAAGCTTCTCAGAGCCAGAGCTGTGGCTCAGTGGTACAGCAACTGCCACGCACACAGGGTATGGGTTCCATGTCCAGCACTGCGTGAAGGCCATCTAGAAGCCTGAGTCCCCCAGGCACTGATAGAGGGTGGAAGTCTTCTCTTTGTGCAAGATCATAACCAACCTCACAGGAGGAGCTGGGGGAACTAGGATGGCTGGGGAAGGCTCCCAGGCCTCTGGGCATAATGTGCAAAATAAGATAATGGGAGGGATCATGGCCTAGGCTCCAGCATCTCCCTCCAGCCTTAAGCAGCCCCCTCACACCACCCAAAGAGAGGGATGCACAGACTTTGTCCCAGAGATCCACAGGAGCCCCTAATGGGATCAAGGGATTAGTATTGATTCTGCAGGCGCTGCTCATGGAAAGCCTGATGCCAGAGCTAATCAGCTCCCAGCCCAGTCAATCTATACTTCATTAACCCAGCCCCAGCTGCCAGCCACCAGCACTGCTGCCCTGGGCCCCCTCAGCCCCTGCCAGAGGGCAGGACACAAGCACACACTCCCCATATGCCACCATCCTCCAGAACACATAGCGGGTTCTCAGGCCTCCCGCTCCACATCTAGCAGGTTCCACTGCAGATCCTACATAGAGCCAGTGGAGATTCCTAGTTTATAAACCCAGTCATTTGATTGTCTCCAAAGCGCTGTGAGGTGGGCAGAGAGAACTCGTCCCCATCTTGCAAAGGAGGAAACTGAAGCTTAGAGTGGCTGCATGACCAGCCTAAAGCCCAGATGTTATAAGTGAGCAGAGGCCTGAGACGGACCCAGCTACCTCCTAAGTACACACTTCCTCTTTCCTACTGACACTTCTGGGAAAGGCCAGTGAGGCTCCCAACCCTGTTTCTACAGCACCATGTGCAGCACCCTGCACCCCCCCCCCCCCGCCCCGCCGCCCCACCGCCCCAGGCCTGGAGACGTCTGCCACCTGCTGGTGGCACTTGCAGATGCTCTATAAGAAAGGAAGTGCACATTCCAGGTCTTCTACCATCTTGTTTCCATCTAAATGGGAAAACCCAGCCATAGACTGGGACGGAAGGAAGAATTATGTCAGTGCAGACTTGGTGTAAAGAATACTCATATGCTTTACTTTTCTTTCAGCCCAACAATGTCAAAAATGTATCCATTGAATTTTTTTTTTTTTTTTTTTTTGTACCGGGGATCGAACTGGGGTCCTTGTGCTTGTGAAGCAGGCGCCGAAACCACTGAGCTAAATCCCCGGCCCTCCATTGAAGTTTTGTATTTTCAGGTAATTTTATTTTCCAAGAAACAGCCTTTGTATTAGATTTGGATTATGATTCTATGAATAATGAAAATTAGGTTTTGGTGTACGTGGTTCTCTGCAAGTGAAAGTCCATTCTAATTTATGGCAGGACTTTGAAAGGAATAAAAATTGGCCCTAGCTGGTCTTGCTGCAGTTTCCTGCATCATGCAGCTAGAGGCCTCCAGGCAGAAAGACACTCACTTGCTCCAGAGCCTCCATGCAGGATGAGCTGAGAGCAAACGTCCACCACTTTGTCCTGGGGGACACTAGTTTCCTGCCCTCTGCTCGGCATACATAGGATGGGTGCAGCAGACAAGTGACTTGCTGCTTGTCTTTTCCAGGGGGAGAGAGGGCAGCCAGAGAGACAGACCTGATGGGGAACTGTAGACAGCTGGACAGTGGCCAGCAGGCCTGTGGAAGACCCCCAGTGAAAAGCCACCACATCACGGGCCCTGGTGGGTGGCTGGCCACAAAGCCTGCTCTGTGGCTGAGTGGGGAAGTGTTCAGTAGGAACATGCTGACAACCAACAGAACAGCTCAGGGCCACTCAGCCCTTGCTTGCACAAGGGGGACTCTTCAGGGGTTTGCAGGACAGGGGAGCAGTCCCTTCAAAGAGCCCTTCAGCTGACCTGGTATCAGAGGAGAGTTTTGGCTTTGGAAAGGGTGCCTCCCCTATTTCCTTGGCCTCCCTTCCTGCTAGCTTCCCTGCCTTGCCCTAGGCCCATTCTGTCAGCCACGCCAGCTTTTGGAAGGAAAGGGAAAACAACTATTTCCAAGAAAAAAAAAGTACCCATTTTCCATGCTCTCTCAAATTTCCACATCCATGGGAGCCTAAAACTGCACCCATCTGATCTTGTCAGTTTCCATGGTGTGGAGCCCAGGCCTGGCTTTGGAGGGTTCTAAGGGCTGTGCTTTCATCTTCAGGGCTGACTGAGAAGAAACTGCTTTAAGCTCACTCAGGTTGCTGGCAGAGTCCATTGCCTTGAGGAGGTAGGGCTGAGGATAGGGTGCTTGCTGGCTGCGGCTGGGGTCTGAACTGTTCACAGGACTTTACCACATGGGTCTCCCCAACACAGCCTTTTGCCTCATCAAGTCACAGCCAATTGGAGTCGCCCACCATACAAAATAATCATTTTTGCCACATTCTACTGGTTAGAGGCCAGGCACAGGGGCCTCCCATACCCAGGGGGCTGGGGGATGGCACAGAGGAATGGACCAACCAGGCAGACAGACCAACCCACCCTCATGCCTTCCCAACTTCTGCAGGTGATGTCAGGACCCAACCACAGCCAGGGTCTTCCATGGCCTCTCTCCTGTCTTCTGTTCACTCTCTTCTGCCCAGGAGGAGACACCTGCAGGGCTGTGCAAACAGCAGGAAGAGCCTGGGCCCCAGACACCTGAGAGCCTCTCTCCTCTGCTGTGAGGTGTCAGCAAGGGAACCTCCCTAAGCCTTAGTTTGCCCATCTGTAAAATGAGAATAAAAGTAGTTCTTCCCCTAGTAGGTTGTTAGGATTATTAGAAAAAAATCATCATAAACATCTGGTACATGTTTGGAGCCAGTAAACAGATGCTGCTGTCACTGTTAACCTGACAGCCTGAGAAGGGCCCGGTGTGGGCTGCTTGGTCTTTCTTCCCTCTCACTCCTGGATGCTGAAAGGCAGGTGGGTGCTAGAGATGCTGGCAGCCCATGTCAGCCCTGAAGAGAGAGGCAGGGAGGAAAAGAGGGGCTGGGATAGTCATAGACAGTTCTATCTCACGGGCTAAGCTTGGCCTTACCACATAGTGTGAAGCCACTGAAAGGCCTTTGCTTTCCCCGGGCCTCAGCTTCCACAGGCCTAGCACAGTGCTGCTGCATTCCTTTTGTTGCTCTGGCATATTCCAATGTGGCCTAAGATCCAACCACCTTCTTCCCCAGCAGCTCTCCATCCAAATGTCTTTCTTTGGGCCATCATTTCAGAAGCCAATATGAAAATCTTGGGGTTGTCCTTGATTCCTCCTTCTCACCGCATGTGCTGGGCTTCAGCTCCTAGCTATCTGCTCCAGACCAGGGGCTGTACCCCTCCAATCCAGGACAGCTCTTTGCTTCCCACTGGTGCACACCTGCTGGGTCAGCTCTGCCACAGGGCACAAATTGAAGGAGGATGAGTTCAGACTATTATGGTACAAGGTGAACAGCAGGGTTAGCAAGGCAAGAGAGCCAATCTACAACTGCTAACAGAACAGGGGCATCCTCCCTTTGCCAAGCTGCCATGCACCAGCAGTGGCAGAGAACAGTCCAGAACCCAGAAAGACTGTAGCAGCCCTAGACTCTGCCAAGACAGAAGATGGGCAGCTGTGGGGTGCTGGGTGTTGGATGCAACAAGGGTCTCTATGGCTGGTCAGGTGAGGGCACCACCTGCAGTGTGGAGCTTGGCACAGGCACCTGCTGGATCCTTGCCAGACCTGTGTACTGGAACCAAGCGGGCTAGGAAAATCAGGTGGGTTTGGTCCTGGCACTGAGTACGTGAGCCTTGAGTGCACTGAGCCACTGTGCAGCCTCTCAGGCTGGCGGGTCCCATGTCCTGGAGGGGAGGGTGTGGGCAGCAACACACATATGCCCCAGTGGCATCATCCTTCCTGCTCTCTGCCTCAGTTTCCCTGGGTGCTGAAGTCTGTGCTGTTGAGGTGAGGGTGTTGGTACAATGAGACTCTGGGGTTTTACATCTGTTGGCTTTCTGCTCCCTGCTCTGATGTCTTCTCTGGCCATGTGCTCCTCAGGCTGAGCAGCTGAGGCACCTATGCCACCTGATGTCCAGCCCCCAGCATGCCATGCACTTGTTTGCTGATTTTCACATTTATCCTCATGCTCAGACCATGAGGTCCTCTGGGGCACCCAGCCTTCCTGCCCCTGGGCCCAGGACCTGAACACAAAAGAGCTTCACCAATATCTCTGATTCAGTTTCCTTACCTGTAACTCTTACAGGGCTGTTTAGGGGTCAGTGGAGGGAATCTATGGAAAACACATGGCTCACAGTTAGCACTACCAATGCTAGGGCACCAGAGTGTGGCAGCATTGACAGCCACCTCCACCACCTTGTTTTGAAATTCAGCTGAACCCCAGCATCTGGTAGAGATGGGAAAAGGTGGGACCTTGCTCCTTCCTTTGAGTGAAGAGGAACTGGCCATTGGGCACCTCTTCTAGCAGGATGAGACTCGGACTGGCTGGCATGAAGCAGTATGATGGCTGAGGGGAGGCTGCTGTTGCAGGGAACCTGGTGCTCTGGCCTGGCTCTCCTTACCTCAGCTTCCTCTTGCAGGCACCATCACATAGCCTCTCCCACTGTGGCCTCGGTGCAGTTCCCTCAGGTGGGCACTGAGGCAGGGAATGGAAAGGCTGAACCACAGCACACCTGCACCTGTCCCAGTGCTGATAGCTGCCAGTGGTTGTTCCCTTTCCCCACCCCCTCAAAGGTCAGTCCACTTAGAGGACACTGACGTAGGAAGCCCAGGGATTTCCTGGGCTATATGCCCCCTCATCTCCTACTTCCAGAGCTGCCAAATCACTGAGACATGTTAGCTGGGGACTAAGGCAGGGACCCCTAGACACTATTTCCTGCTTTTTTTCTCTTGGAGGCAGATTCCTGGGAAACTTCATTCTTACCCCCTTTCACCTCTGAGGCTCCCCTACTTCCCTCTGTTACCCCTGCTCTTCCCTGGCATCTCTGCTGGGGGCAGCAGCTCACCCTACGGCCTGGATGGGAAACAGTTAAGGTAAAGGGTAGAAGGGGTTGGGGGACACAGCCTGCAAATGCCTTTGAGCCCTGGATGGTGAGTGTCCCCTCCCAGCAAGCACAGCAGGTGTAGACGTGACAAATGTAGGGTCCTTAGATCTCAGTCCCACAGGCAGTAGATTGTGCCTACACTATGTATATGTTTTACAGGCATATATCATACAGCAAGCTGCAGGGTGGCTATGGATCACCGATCGCCCAGATGGAGCCAGAATATCACAGAGGCACATGCTCAGGGCAGGCTTGCCACATACCCAGTGACTCTCTGGGGACTCTCTCTGGTCTCCTGGGTTCCTTCCCTAGCCATGGATTCTGGAAATAGTAGAGAGATTTCATTTTTTGGGTCCCAGAAAGGCAGCAGGGGAGAGAGGGCTTGGCATGGGCAGTAGTCCACTGGCCAGTGAGTCTGCCCTTCCTCACTGTCCTTGCATGGGGTAGCTGCTCAGCCCCAAAGGACCAGGCAGGGTACACACATCTTAGGGGCAGCCACACAGGCGCTGGGCATCTGAGGACGATCCTCAGAACAGGATGAATGAAGGGTATACCCAGAGGCTTGAGCAGACTGCAGGTAAAACAGGGCTCCCCACTCTGCCCTCACAGGACAGCTGGCATGTAGCTTCACTCTGAGCACAGACTCCGCTGCGTCACCTCATGCTTAGGAATCCCCTAAGTGGGATGGCAAGTACTGACTGAGCACTTTTTCTCCATGGCCTGGGGGGAGCAAAGGACCTATCCACTGGTTGAATGGATAAACAACATGTTGTATAAGGACACAGTGTTCAGCCTTGACAAGGGAGGGAGATCTGACACATGCTACCACAGGGATGCTTAGAGAACATCATACAAGCAAAATAAGCCAGCTGCAAAAGGACAAATCTTGGATGACTCTGCTCACATGAGGTATCTAGAGCTTACAGAGATGGAAACCAGAGTGGAGGTTGCTGGGTCTGGGGAGGCAGGTGGGGAGCTCTGTCATAGAAACAGAGTTACCAAATCCTGAAGGCCTGTTTCTCACTGATGTGAATACACCACAATGTGCGTATGCTACTGACCTGTACAGCTAAACATAGTTAAGATGGTAAACTCTCTATATATTTTTTACCACAATAAAAAAATAGCAGCCTGTCATCCAGAAGGTCTGTTAGACATGGTAGGGATAGTTGGTGAGCTTTCCTGCAGCAGGCTGCCTTGGGGGATGCCCTGTCACCCTCCTGAGCTGTCACCTGGTGTCACCATGAGAAAGGAGGCAGATGGCACACTGGGGGAAGCACCCCTCAGAGGTTCCAGATGTGCACTAGGGGGGATATGCACTCCATGTGGCAGCTTGGATGTGGGCACTAGTGGGGACTGGGAGCAGTTAGGCCTCTGAGAGAGAGAGAGAGAGAGAGAGAGAGAGAGAGAGAGAGAGAGAGAGAGATAGATTGATTTACAAGTGGGAGAAGTTAATATTGACATGTGAGGAGTTAAGAGCGTAATACTTTAGCTGACGTTCAGGCACTCTGATGGAGAGAGAAAATCTCACACCCAGAGGCTGTACGTCAACTTAAGCAGTCTTAGTTCTGGGCCTGGACTCCACAGGCTCAGTGTCTTCCCTGCAGGACAAGCAGGGTCCTCTGTGATGTGTAGATGAAGGGAAGACAGGCGAGGGTGGGAAAGAAGTGACAGAGCAGGGAGAAGGCAGCAAAGGCACAGAGCCCAGGGCGAATGCAGGCCCCCAGGGCAGCTACAGGAAGGAGGCCTCTGCAGCCACAGCCTGTACGCCCTTCAGTGGCTGCATTATTCCATCTGCAGTGCCTCCCAGGGGACACAGCACCACCACTCTGGAGCAGCTCTGATCTGCAAGGATGTTGGGTCAGTGAGGTGGGGTGGCTGGTCCTCAGATTTCCTCAGGCAATCAGGGATTCAGGTCTTGGGGAGGCAGAGCCAGTGACCCTAAAGCCCCAGTCTCAAGCCACTGAGGCCCCTGCCAGTCGGCAGCCTGGTTATCCTAGGCCAGCTTTATTCCTTGGCCAGATTTGTACAGACACCATTGTGGCTAATGATTCACTGATTTAATTAAGGTTTTGTATGTGTTTTTGATTTTGCCTGTGGCCAGAGGAACTGGCCTGCCCTGGGCCCTGTGACAGAGACTTTATGCTGTCCACTTACTCTTCTCCCTGGCCCACCCCTGCCTGGGTACAGCTGCTCCATTGCCAGTCTGGGGCTCCTGATGGCCAGTTCCTGCTACCCCATCCTCCCTGATCTCTAGCGGCTTGGCAGGCAGCCCTTTGCTCACATATCCTGCTCCTGGTGTTGGGTGCACAAGTGGAGGGGTATGATTTCACTGGTTGGGAAAGGTTCCCCAGCCCACACCTCCTATTTAAGATAAGGAAGCCGAGCCTCACCAGGTTGTCCCACAGCGAGCTGCTGACGAAGCTGGGCACTCTGGCTGCATAGTCAGCTGAAAGTCCTGTCCAGCCAAGGGCCTCCCCACCAGACCACAGCCCTGGAGACCAGCGATGGGGTGAGGCCAGGCAGAGCCCCTCACAGCCCCTGCTCCACCACTGTGCAGCAAGATGCTAGCACAGACTGCTCTTTTATCTTACAGGATTTCAATTTTTGGGGTTTTTTTGGTGAGAGTAGTTCCAATAAAACCAAATTTCCATCACATGCACCTCCAAGTAACCTCAGCTCTTTCTCATAGCATTTGATTACAAACAAGAGGACATGTTCCTAGTCTCATTTATCTCACAAGGCCTGGCACATTGCAGGGGTTATTATCTGGCCCCATGTTTATCACAGATGGGGAAACTGAGGCTTGGGAAGGGTCTGAGTTGTAAGCAAGGTCACATGCTGATGGCAGGGAGCCTGGTACAGAGTAGGCTGTTCAGTAAATGTTTCAGTGAATTACTACAAAAATGAATAATACAAATTGCTTTCTATTTTCAAATAAAAAATAAAAAGCAACTGGTGTTGCATGTTCTGAGCGATTAGCATGATTAACTGGAATGACTCACTCCCTCCTCGACATCCTATTATCACCCTGTGTAGAGAGGAGAAATCAGAGGCCCAGAGAGGTTAAGCAGTGTCCCAAGATCACACAGCTAGTAAGCAGTGGAGCCAGGACCAAGTCCAGCCAGGCTGGCTCCAGGGATCACACTCTTATCCACCTTATCAAACTGCCTATGAGAAGGAAGAGGAGGAAGAGTTGCAGCCACGCTGTCTGCAGACCTTCCTGTCTGCTGGGAGACTTCTGTGTGTGCTGTCCAAGATGGCAGCCACTGGCCATGTGTGGCTACTAGAGTGGCTGCAGGGAAGCAGCCTGCCCACCCGGATCTGGTGCACGGCCCCAGCCCTGGGCATAAAGAGTCCTTCCTCGGGGTTCAGACTATTCAGCTGCTCTTCAGAAGGAGACAACTTGGGGAGCAATGAAGGAGCCCCACCTGCCCCACATAGCCAGCCCAGAAGGGAGGACAGGAGGGCCTGTCTCTCAGCACAGCCGCCCTCTCCATCCCTGTGGCTACGCCTTCTTGCCCCACTCTCCTTCCTCCCTGTCCTTCTCCCTTCTCGACTTCCTGCGAGCAGATGACCGGCTAGCAGCTCCTACACATCCAGAGAGGGAAAGTGTGACTCCTCCAGCCCTGACACTGTGGCCCCGGGGCAAGGTCATGCCTCCAATCCAGTCAACTGGAGCCAGACTTAGTCTCTCTACTTAGGGGCTTATCGGAGGTGGCAAAGCCCTCATCCCTGCCAGGCACTTGGCATGAGGCTGCCTCCTGAACTACTGTCAGCTGGTGTGTGTGTGGGGAGTGCACACTCATTTTAATATTGGCCAGAACTAAACCTCATTAGAAAAGTAAATTTGCTATAGCTGCAGAAAAAAAAAAAAAAGCAACCCATGTAACCCTTCCAAAGCTAAATAGAAAACACTAATTTTGGGTTATTTGATGCTTTGTGTCCTCAGAACCTGGGATAGAGCCCGGGACACAGTAGGTGCCCGCTCTGAGCTGTGGAAGTCGACTGGGTTGTCAGTAACCTCTTTGCCCATCCTGTCACCTTTCAGCATGGATAATAAAGTTGCAGATTTGGAATTTGTATGTTTCATGATTTTTCTTAGACAATCATTCCCTGAAAAAAATGGAATGATTCCATTTCACAATGACTAGACATAAGACTGTTGTTATTTAGCTGGGTTTCTCTGGGATGAAGGCTGGGGGCAGCTCAGTCTAGGGTATGGCCTGATGAAATGGGTGAGGGTGGGATGTGGGACAGCAGCAATTCTGTGGAATTAGTGGCATAGCTGGCCTGGTCAAAGAACACAACTCCAAATTCCAGAGCCACTCGGGTTCTGGGAGGATGGAGGGCAGGAGAGTGAATAGAATAAATTAAGGCCCATCTAGTGCTTCCCCTAAAAACAATCTGGTTAGATGAGGGTTCCCCAATTTACAGAGTGTCACAAAACCAGGACTTAGAGGGGCCTTGTTTTGTTCTTAAAGTCCACTCAGTTTGTAATAGCTGGACTGAGGCAGGACCCACAGAGGCTGTGTCTGTCCGGGCCCCTTGCTGGTCTTCAGCAGAGTCTCCAAAGGTCTAGCCTGGAGCCTTGGTTTGGGGCGGTGGTATATGAATCGGGCTTCTCTTCCTCCTTCTCCCCAGCTGCCAGGCCCATTCACCCCATGTCTTTTGCATCACACTGGATTCCAGGACCAGGAGGGGTGGCAGACGCCAGAAGGTGAAGAGCCCTCGGCATGGGAGATGGCATGGCAGGGTCTCCTGAAGACGCCTGCATACTCAGTGCTCTTGGAGTCACAGCTTGTCTCCTCTGCCTTTTGGGGCCCCCTGCATTCCCCAGAGCCTTAGACTGTTCAGTGCTCCATTGAGAGGCTCAGCAGGAGAGGATAACTGCCAGTAGAAGGCTGTGGGAACTTTAGAAGGAACATCTCTGGTACCCAACCTCTCCTGGCTTCACACACCCTCTGTGCCACACTTCCGTCTGAAGGTCTCAGACTCTGATTCCTTCTATTCTGGAGGAGGCCCTGCTTCTCCTCCATTCTTAGCAGAGAGGAGCGCTCAGGCATCTCTGTGCTAGCTCAGCACTTGCTTCCAGCCACAGAGGGCCACAGGCTCCCTCATCCAGATCCCAAGGTTCCCGGCCCATGTGTCTTCCTCCAGGTCTGAGCTGCCTCATCACCTGGGGCTCCACCTAAGAAGAACATATTGACTCCCTTCTCCCCTGAAATACTGCTGTGGGAAAATCAGAAGCCCAAGTAGAAGAAATGGGCTGCTCTGGAGTCCTGGGTCTCTACCACAGACTTCCATCCTGTTGCAGGAGCTGTGCCCCTCAGCAATTTACCTGCCCCTTGCTTCAGATGCTCAGAAGCATGTATGCCCATGTTCAACCCAGCACACAAGTCTTGATGGCTCACCAGAACATGCAGTGTTTCCCAAGCATGGAAGGATCTGCTATGGCAATGGAAACAGTAAGGCGTTGGCTGAACAGGGCACAAATGCGTTAACCCTCCCTGCTTCATTAACCCTAGCCAGCACAGGAGTAGAGGGAAAATGACATGCAACTCCAGAACCCTTCAGGATGCTGGGCACACACAGCCTGGGCTGAGAAGTCTCTGGGAGGATCTTGCAGGAAAGGCCCTTCATCCAGAATGGGAGGGCTGCATGTTTAGTCCAGTAAAGCCAATAATTGTCACTAGCTAAGCAAGTTCTGGGGGGAAACGTCTCAACACTGCAGTGACTCTTGACAGCAGTAGGGGAACAGGGGCAGAAGACAATTCTTAGAGAGCTCTAGAGCAATGGTCTTACACAGTCCCATGCCCCTCGACCCCAGTAACTTAGGAAGTGGCATTCCTGGGGTTTCCATACAAATACACAGAGTAACATCACAGTGTTCCACACCAGGACATCCACCCCCAACCATTTTTAACAGTGTGTGCCGAGCAGTTCAAGCTCAGATCCCATCATGTCCCCCCACCCACACTGGTGTCGACAAAGACAGAGCTGCTCTCACCAGTAAGGATGAGCCACTGTCTGCCAGAGGCCCCTTCTAGGGTCCTGTGCAGTGGAAACCTCTGGAGTCCCTGGGCTCCAGCTTCTACAAGAAGCCATCTAGCTAGTGACTGCGGAGACTAGGTCTCAGCTGGCTGGAGGGAGAAAGGAAAGGAGCCAGTCAAGACCATGTCCTCATCTGTGTGTGCACACGGGTGGCAGTCTCTACCTCGGCTGCTTAGGATGAGGCTGTCCACTCCTTGCCCTGGCACCGCTGGATCCAGTGGCTTCCTTCTTTCTTCCTTCCCTGCCTTAACTCTCAGCTTCTGTTTTGAAGTTACGTGCTTTAATTGGAGGGACCAGGTCCTCAGGCCTGAGCCCAGTCCCAGAGGGGAGAGGAGGGACAAGAAAGGTCTTGCTTTCTTCCTCCCAGGTGCAGTGAAGGTCCCAAGGAACCTCTGGCACTCTTGCCACCTCTCAGTGCCCTGGCATCTCCTGAGGATCTGCAGAGCCTGGTCCCCTGAAGAGAGTTAACTTGCCAATGCCGGGAGGGAGCCACAGGGCAGGGGGTGGGGGGCTGCTGAGAAGTGGGCAGGGGCTGCTGGCCTGATCCTCCTCGGGCCACTAGGAACCACCTGCTGAAGCGGCAGAGGGGCAGGCCGCTGAGAGCTGGAGGATCGATCATTAGGAGCTGCCAAGGACCGGCGCTGCTCCCCTTTATCCCCGTCTGAGGATGGCAGGCAGAATCCATCCAGGTTTTGTTTCGCAGCCCCTCGGCGGCGCAAGGCCTCCCTGCCTAGGCCCCCTCTCCGATGCCTTCTCCGCGCGCAACACACACACACACACACACACACACACACACACTCACTCACACACTCACATGGCACGCGCGCACCCAGGAGGACATGGCGTGGAGACTGGCGGGGCCGCATGAAGGGGCTCTGTGCACGCGGGCGGCAGGGCGGGGGCACTGACCTGCGGCGGCGAGTCGGGGTCTTCCGCGGCTCGGTCCATCGCGGGCGGCGCTATGCCCCGGTCCGGGCGCCTCCGGGCAGCTGCCCTGGGCCGCGCTCCCCGGGGACTCTCGGGCTCGGGGTCCCCGGGGGCCACTTCATCGTTCGCCGGCCGCCCGGCCCGCGGCTGTGCGCTCGGCGAGGCGGCAGCGGGGCGCGCGGGAGCGGAGGGGCCGGCGCGGGAGGCGGGAGGCGGGAGGCGGGGGACCGAGCAGGGCCGCGGGGCCCTGGCAGTGGCGGCGGCGGCGTCGGCGGCGGCTCGGTGCAGCTCGGCGGTGACAGCGCCTCCGCCCCGCCTCCCCTCCCCGCCCCCCCGCGCGCGAGCTGCCGGCGGGACCCGCGCTGCTGACGGTCGGTACCAACCTAGCCAGCAGAGGCGGGGGCGCGAGGAGGCCGCGCGGAGGACCCCCCCGAGATTGGTATCACCTACCCCATCCCAGCCTGTGAGCGCGCGCCCTCCCGGGCTGAGGCAGTCGGCTCCCGGCGCTGGACCCGGGGCTGCGGGCGGGGCCGGACGCGCCCGGCTCGGCGCCCCCGAGTCAAAGCCCCGGCCCCTACTCGCACCCCGAACCGCCCCGCCTCCATCCTGGCTGCTCCTGGCGCCCAGCTTGGCAGCCTCTCTCAAAGGGTGATTGTTTCCGGGCCGGGCTGTTGGGGGGCGGGTCTCTGGGACCGGGAGGCAGGGCTGGAAAGCGGGGAGGGTGCGGCCCCCTCACCGGGTGCAGGAGCCGCGGAGTGGAAGGAGGCCAAAGGGCCCGCGGGATCTTGTCAGGATAGGGGGCTGCTTGTGTGGGGCAGAGGTGATGCTGACCAAGGGGCGGCCCTGTCTGTGGGCACTGCTCCATCTTTGAGGTGCAGGTCAAGCTGGGAGTGTCAGCGTCCCAGCCCCCTCACCACCAGGACAGTGCGCTGGCTATGCACAAGGCGGAGGCTCTGGCCGGGCTGTCGGAGGCGGAGGAGCAGAACGGGGGGCGCAGGCCACCCGTGGTTTCCCAGGCGCGCTGTGCCATGTGAGCTGGTGGGCTGTGTCGCCAGTAAGGCAGTGTGGATGTGTGCAGAAGTGTGCATGGCTGTGTGCGTGTGCAGAGGTAGAGTTCATGTAGCCACCTAGGGAGAGGTTTCCAAATGCCCTTTCCTCCACTTGCCAGAGACATAGAGCTATCCTTGGACTCCAAAAGGTATACATCAGACCCGGTCCCCAGGACAGCGGTCCTCAGGGCCATCCCAGCTCCTGTAGGGTGTCACGGCTTTCCGCAGGCTCTGTGACCTGTGGTACCGTGGGCCAAGGCCTCTTTCCCCATCACCTTCTCTGCTCGGGAGCACCAAGCCAAGCCCTGGTTCTTTTATGGGGCATGTGTGGTGGGATGGGTAGGGTGGGGGCTTCAAAATCACTCACTTTGGTCAAGACCTCGCAGTGAGGCAGACTTTCAGAATACATAATCAGTCACAATCACTAAGGACCGCTGGCCTTCCTCTCACTCCCTCTTCCTTCCTGGGCGCAACAGTTCTCCTCAACAGAAAGGAAGTCCTTCCAAATCTAACCTGAGCACCTCCTGCTGCAGTGCAGGATAATTTCCTCCTTCTCTTAATGCAGCATGGATCACAGCCATCCCTGCTGTGTGCCTTCCTTCCCCTGGTGGGATGGCCCAGGCTCCTTTAGACTTTGCTAAGAAAATCTTTCCTGGGACCACATTTTCCTTCTAATATTCCCTTCTGTGCACACTCTCCTTCTCCGTGACTCCACATCAACTAGAGAGCGGGTACAAGAACAGGAAAATGGAGCATCAGAGCATGCAGAGGAGAGACCAGGCCCAGGGTGCGCTGCCACTTCCTTTCTGAACTAGCCAGAACCAGGCACAGAATCAGCAAATGGTCCAACAGTGGCTCCCTTGGAGACTGCCTGCTTCCAACTGGGTTTTACCAGCAGGAATTGGGGCCACAGCAGACCCCATCAGTGTGTGCTCACACCCAGCTCTCTTTTCTCCAGCAGGGACAAGCTCCTGAGTGGGATCTCAGGGCCATGGCAGTGAGGAGGCCTGTGCTCCACCAGCTCTGAAGATACCAGCTACGTGATGGGCTGAGGTCTTTAATCAGTCTTGTCTCTAAGTCGAGAACAGGGTTGCACTAAGTGGCCCCTTGGGATCCTAAGAGGCTGCGGCCTTGGGGTGCAGTTTGCAGGTGTCTGCATTGCCCTCTAGCTCATGGAAGCTTGAGCAGCTGGAGCAGGAAGGGCAGCAAGCTTCATCTCACTAATCATGTAAGAACAATAGTGATAATAAAACCCCTTGCTTGGGACCTGTTTTGCAATTTAGCCCCAGGGTCTGTTTATGGAATTTTTTAATATTAATTTTTAATGCCAATTTAAAAGAATAATGTGAGATTTAAATTAGCATGAGAAGGCTCAGTAAAGAGACAATAGTCTGCCATTTGTTTCTGTGGCAAGTTTTGGCAACACCCCAAGTGCATGGACACACATACACACACACACACAGATCTATGTAGACACAAAGCATGCACATGGAGCTAGATACACATGTGAGTGCAGAAAAACTAATCTCTATGAACATCCTGTCCTATAGCTGCTCTGCACATAGGAATGCATGCACACGTACACGCCCACACACACCCGCCTGTGCCACATGGGCAGCAGTCCCCACCAGGTGGTCTGACCCAGAGCTGTCACCTTCTTACTCCTTTTCTCTGTCTCTCTGCTTGGTCTCTGCAAGTCTGGAAAAATCCATTCCACATCTGGATTTGGTACAGCCCCACAACTTGGCTCTTGATCCAAATATCTGGAGCAGCCTCCAGGTGTTCCTGAATTACCCATCTTTCTCTCCTTCTTCCTTCTCTGTGAGGAGAGAGCCCCTCTTCTCAGAGGCCCCCGAAGCCAAGCACAAGTATGTTTAGTATGCAAAGCTCGGGTCTGTCCTCTGGGACAAGCCTTTATGTGTTTATTGTGTAGTTAAGCAGGACAGAATCCCTGCCCCCGCTCTGGTCTTGGCCCAGTTCCCATAATCTGAGTCCCAGAAGGGTCCTATAAAAGCATCATCTGCAATGCAAAACCGGCAAAACATCTGGAAGGGTCCGTAGGTTTTCTCCAAATCACCTGTGCCCTAATTTAATATGAATAACAATTAGTTTACTCTTATCAGTTAATTGTTCCCCTAGCTGGTTCTGTCTGCCTCAGCCTCTCTTCCATCAGGATTGTGCTGGTCCTCTTCAGGCCAGTCTCTCCTTCTGGGCCAACCATCCTAGGGAGTAACAGCTGAGCTGCCTTTGCCTGTGCACCAGCCCCAGCCCCCAGGCTGCCATCTTAGCAGTGTACTTGCTAGGGTACATTTTTAGAGCCAGCCAACATCCTCTCCTCCACAGGGAATCCACAGCCATGATTTTGCTGATGAGGGCAGAAAGGCCCAAGGAGGAGTCCACCATCATGCAGTGCACGTGCTCACCCACCATTGCCCAGGCAGGGACACAAGAAACTCACAGTGAGAGCACCAGGCACCACCAAGAAGCCCTAGGAACACTGACCCTGTCTCTACAGTGGGGTGAGTCCTGGGGACCCAGTCCTGCTCTGACTCTGCACAGCGGTATGTATGTGTGGGTGGTTGAGTTTGGAGCTCTGAGTCTTTTATTAAGGTGCCTCTGCTCTGAGCTTCGGATTGTGGCACACCCTTGTTGCCCATGGTAAACTGGAGGTGGCTATTTGGTGCAGAGACTCTCAGATCCCACTTGCTTGCCTCTTTCCCAACCTTCTGAATTCTCTCAGGTATCCCAGTCCTTGGAAGAGTATAGGTGTGTGGCAGTGGAGTGCAGTGTCATTTAATGGTCCCTGTGCTTTGCTTTCTGTGGCTGAAGGAAGCCTGAGAGGAGTGGAGCCCTGTGCCTCAGTGAGGGCAACTCTGGGACAAGTCTGGGGTGTTCTGTGGCCTGTTGGAGATGTGTGAGGAACCCAGTTGCCCCTTGTGGAGTCCACTCTTCCAGATTTCCTGAAAGCTCCTTCCAGCCGGGCTCTGAGGCCCTTGCTCTTTCCCTCAGCCTCCCCTGACCATCAGGGATCACAGGCAGTGAACTACTTTTCTCCTGAGTCCCATAGCACTTAGTTCTGGACATCTCTGTGGGCTTGTCTTCACGTCTACATGCTTTTATTTATTTCCCTAATATATACTGAGCTCCTGTCATATGGTTCTTCCTGCCTGAGAGAGAGAGAGCGAGAGGGGAGAAGAATGACAGCCACTAGGATGGTTAACTTGACTGGGCCCTTTGTGTATACCAGGCATTGTTTTAAGTCTCTGATTTTATAATGTAAGGGGTTACTTAGGAGATGGTAAGTTTCTATAATAGTTTCATTTTGTATGTCAGCAATCTGGGGCATAGTATGTAGGTAACTTAATCAAGGTCACATGCTCACTAAGTGGCAAAGTTGGCCTTTGGTCAGGTGATTGAGTTCCAGACTTTTCAGCTGTGTGTTCCCTGGGGGCTGACTGCTGGTGGATGCCAGAGAGATACACAAGACACTCATGGATATGGAAGGTGACAAACTGGGTCAAACCAGCTCACGGGCAAGAGAGCACCCAGAGGAGGCTGAGGGAAGGTGTCTTCAAGAAGGTTGCCCTGGAGCAGAGGCCCGCAGAAGGGCCAGTGGTGTATGGTGTTGGGAGAACAGAACCCAGACCAGCAGACAGCATTGGCACAGCAAGGCTGGTGTGCGGCGAGAAGGATGTTCTCTTCACAGTGCAGGACTCGTGTGCAGGACTGGGCTCATGCACTGGTGTCTTCTAGGGAGAAGCTGTTCAATAAATATGATGGATGTAGTTGTTTAATTTCCTGCCTAACTCCCATCCACAGCTGGGGTGATGGGCAAACATGGACTCCTCACACTGTCTTTCTGCATTTGGAAGACATAACCAGGGAGTTTGAAGACTTCCCTCACAGGTGCTTTGGTTTCATTCTTCCATTTCTTCATTCAGTCATCCCAATTTCACTGAGCTTACTTTGGCTGAAAATGCAGAAATGAAAGACTAGCTCTTGCTTCCAGTCCATGGCCCTCTCAAGATGAGGCATCTGTGTCTCAGTTTCATTGTCTGCCTTTCCCCATGAGCCTTCCCCTGGACTCTTCTGAGGGAAGGGAGACACAGGCAGAGGACAGGTTGTTGGGAAGTTTGTGGGGACCTGGGCTGGGGCTACTGCAGGTGCAAAACCTGGGAGAGAAGGAAGAGCAAGCAATGCAAAGCTGCCTCCAAGTATGTTTTTATCACCTAAAAATAGTCGGGGCTGTAATGACTTTTGGGGGGATGGGAGAGGAGGGAGAGAAGGCTATAAGAGGTGCAGAGAAATCTTAGATAGCTGGGGTGATAAGGCATATTCTGAAAGATATATTTAGCAATATAAAGTTTCAGAAAAGACAGCATATTAAAATCAGGCTTCTCTCCTCCCTCTCAAGCTTCCTCTGGCCTAGGACTATTCTAAATTTCTCTCTCTCTTTTATTTTCTGGAGCTCAGAGTGTTACTGACACTGGGGAGAGGAACACGCATCCAGTGTATCTGGACATTCTTTCCTCAGCCTGACAGCATGTCGCTGAACCATATGTTAAGGCAGACAGGGAGAGAGCATCACATTGCATACTCCCTGATGGATCACTGATGGTGGGAGCCTGATGGGGCTAAAGAGCATGGCCCTATTGGCTTTATGAGACAAACTCATCTGTAGGATTTCCGGGAAGGGAGAAAGTAGAAATATGGACTCATGAGCAGAGAGTGTTGTATGTTGGGGGTGAGCTTTTCCTTCCTCATACATCAGGAATACAGGTGGAGCAAGTCCACTTGAAAGTCTGAATAGTACTCTCAGCAAACCGCACAGTGGTTGGCTCTTCCCTGAGATCCCAGAGGTGGCAGTCCTGGGCTCATTACCCAGCCAGTGGCCCCAGGCCTCTGTGGCTGTACCCATGCCCAGAGCTGGGAAAACCATAGTTTATTTTGTGGCTACTTCCTGCCTGGAAGCATTCAGTGTCTCTGTAGGGAAGCTGGTCATCTGTCCTCACACAGCCTAATTAGGGAAGAAGGGTCAGCAGTGTTAGGGAGAGCTTTAATATAGCCCCTGGGTTTGGGCACACATCTGACAGTTCTAATTCTCCAGCTCTGTTTTCTGCAAATGGATGGTCATTTTGGGCTTTCTGGTCTCTAATCCTCCATTCAGCAAAGCAAACACCCTAAATCCTCAATAATGTAGGTTTCACAGTCTCACACATGCACGCCTATGTTTCAGCACCGAGGCCAGCACCACTCATGCGCTGCATATGTTCTTGCATCTGGACAGAAGCAGTGTCAGGGAGCAGAAGGCCAACTTGGGCTTGGCAGGAGGGCATCACATTGTGGAAGCCATACTGATGACCATGTGGAGCCTTTTTTCAGGCCTGGTAGTTGTATTTCTTTGAAAAGGAAATCTTTAAAGGATGTTCTTTAAAGTAACCAGTAGACAAGGCATACAAGTGGAAACAGTGTATTCAGAGAGGACTGACAAAGGCTGAGAAAGAAGGCCTACATTCCAAATGAAGGGACTGAGCTAGATCAGGAACAGCAAATCAATTTATCTTGCATGCCAATTTCAGTAAACTGTAGGTGTGTGAAGTGCTATGAAATGTTTTGCAGTCACATCTGTGATGAACAGAATGGAGCACCATGACCGTTAGTGATGTCTACCTGGAGTGGGTGGGAGGACAGTAGGAAAATTGTGTGTGTGTGTGTCTGTGTGTGTGTGTGTGTGTGTGTGTGTGTGAGAGAGAGAGAGAGAGAGAGAGAGAGAGAGAGAGAGAGAGAGAGAGAGAGAAAGGGAAAGAGAAAGAGAAAGAGAAAGAAAGAGAGAGATTGATTTAAACATTGTCTGTTGTTTGCAGTTGATATACTGGAAAATATATTTTACTTACCTACAGTGAGCTTACATTCTAAAGGGAAAAGGGACAAGTAAAGAGGAACAAAACAGTGGGATAAATGCAGTGTTCTGTGGGGCTGATGGCACGTTCTTGGGCATAAAAGGAATGGTGAAGTCCCAGCCCATTGAGTTCCTCACATCAAATTAAAATTGTCTCTATATGAGGAGGCACAACTAGCAGAACTTGAAAACAAGATTTCCAAGAGTTAAATTCTGATGTCTAGAAAAGAGCTCCCAGGTTCTGATGAATCTAGGCAAGATTTTGATAAGTGATACTTGTCTATCAGTGCAGGATGGGTAATCACAAAACCATCTCCTAGAACCAGGTTGGGTTTCATCACCCACAGACTACCTAGGAGAGTCCAGCAGACTACAAATTCAAAAGCATATTTAGAACTGCAAATATCTGAGGGTTGGAAGTTATCCACGTTTAGATTACAGGAAGGCTGGGAATGTCTTGACATATGAGCACTTGGGAAGACCACTGGAGTCAGGTCCAGAAACACAGCATGTGTCTCTAGGACAGCTTTTCTAATAACTTTTTTGTCTTCAATCTCTGGGAAACCACTACCATCTTTGTAAATCTTAGCAGATTTATTTGTGATAAACTCAGTGTGAAAAAATTTAAGCAAGAGGAGAATGGATACTAACTTTACAACAGGGTACACTGAGGCCCAGAGAAGAAAGAAACTGCCCAGGGCACATTGCATGGCCTAGCTCTCCTGCATGTACTGACACCAGTGGGCCTGGAGAGCTGGGACACAGCATGGTCAAGGCCTCTGGCTGAAGACTGAAATCCATAGCGGCAGTGAACGGAGAATCTCCATGCCTCTCTCTCTCTCTTTTTGTGGTATGATCCTTTAATTCTTGGCTTTTATTTTTTTCTCCCTTCCACTGCCCTCCCTTCACCCCCTCCACCCTTCCCTATTTGCAAAGAATTTGTTTCCATTTTTTTCCTTTTCTCATATTTTTTCTTTTCTCTTCTTTCCTTTTACCTACCCCTCCCACTTCCCCTGCTCCTTTAGACCTTTACTTCCTATTACACAATATCAATTATACATTTTTAAAATTAAAATATCAAGACCTAGGAGACATTACCACAGATTTTACAGAATTTAAGATGGTATAGAAAGCATATTTCAAAAATCTGTTTTGAAATAAATTTGACAACTTCTAAGAAGTACCTTGGAAAGACAAATTAATGAAACTAACTCTGGAGGAAATTTGAATAGCACTTATTAAAGAAAGTATATTCCTAGCTTGAAAACCTACCTATATGACAACAACAGGCTTGTATACATTTTAACTGATAAATTATATCAAACATTTAAAGCAGAGAAAAAAAGGAACACTTCTCCTCTCATTTTAGGAAATCAACATTGTGCTAATCCTAAAACTGGATAAAGATAATAGAAGAAAAAAGTATGAACATAGATAGACATTTGTTTAACAAAACAAACTATTAGAAGTCAGATCTGGCAGTATGTAGAAAGTGGTTTTATTATAGGGATGACAGTGTTGGTTCAGCATTGGAAGATCCACCCCCAAAAGTCATCATTTTAACAGAGGAAAGGAAAAAGTCATATGATCCTGTTAGTAGTTGGAGAAAAAGTATTGGACTAAATTCTACAGCTGTTCATGGTAAAAGCTATCAGGAGACTAGAAGTAGAACAGAAACTTCTCAACAGATTAAAGACATGTACTCCATACTTTCAGCGAGAATGCCTTATATGAATGGAGAAGATACAATGCTTTCTCCTTGAGGTGGGGAACAAGGGCAGATATGCTTACTCTTCATCTGTCCATTAAACTTTGAAACCTAGGCCCAAACCAAAATAGTCTGGCAATAAAATGACACAATTAGGATAGGATTGGCAAAGTAGAAGCAAAATCTTTATATGTAGATGAAATGATCATCTACAGAGAAAATACTAAGAAATCTCTAGGAGCCCCTAGAACTTGTATTTGAATTTAGCAGGATTAGAAAACACAACATATATAGAAAAATTCAGGTCTATGTATACTTGCTATAAATGAAGAATTGGATATTGAAATTTAAAAGTTATGTAGGAGTACAAAGGACCTAGAAAAGTAAAAAAAACAAAAAAAAGTGTTGGAAGACATTTAGTACCTAATTTTAAGACTTCTTCTAAAGCTACAGTAATCAAGGCAGTGTTGGTGTAAGGAAAGACATGTAGATCATTGGAATAAAACAGAGAATCTAGAAATAGAACCACACATATATGGTCCACTGAGTTATGAAAGATTATTTAACATTAACATTTTATAGAACATAACTCAATTTAAGAGCTGAGGAAAAGGTAGTGTTTTCAGCGAATGGCACTAGAACACCTGGTATCCGTATATAAAAAATTAACCTCAACCCTTTTTTTTTCCATACATGAAAACAACTTGAAATGATCTATGAACCTAAATATGAAAGCCTAAAAGTATAAAACTTTAAGAAGAAATTATAAGGGAAAATGTTTATGAATTTAGGGTAGGCAAGAACTACCTAGGATACAAAAAACATGATGTATAAAAGAAAAAATTGATAAATGAGATTCCATCAAAATTTAGAACTTTAAATGATGTCATTAAAATGAAAAGTAGTCCTTAAACAGACCATACTTACATTACATATAACCTATGACCAGAATATATAAAGAACTCTTACAGCTCATTAATAGACAACCCAATTAAAAAGTAGACATAAGAAGATGATAAATAGCCAGTACAGCACAAGGAAAGGTGTGCAACTCTAGAATCAGAAAAATACTAATCAGTACAATAACAAGATTGAATTATACACTCATCAGGGAGATGAAGTTAAAAGTTTTAAAAGCCTTGTCATGACTTTTTCTTTTTGTTGGATTCTCCCCCTTTGCGTTTAATTTGTCACGCCCAATGGATTCATTCTGCTGGACTTCCTGGGGGTGTGATCCTCATTGTCTTTTCCTAGGATATTGTCTAAAACTTTTTGGAATGCTGGTTTGATATTCATGAAGTTCCTGAGGTGCTCTTTATCATGAAAGTATCTTATTTCTCCATCAATTTTGAAAGATAATTTTGCAGGGTACATCAATCTGGGTTGGAGGCTGTTTTCCTTTAGGGCTTGAAACATATCACTCCAAGCTCTTCTTGCCTTGAGGGTTTGCATTGAGAAGTCTGCTGTGATTCTGATGGGCTTTTCTTTGTATGTGATTTGTTTCTTTTCTCTCACTGCTTGTAGAATTTTGTTCTTCCATTGGGTTTCTGGAATCCTAATTATTATATGCCTGTGTGTAGATTTTTTTTTGATCAAGGCTAGCTGGAGTCCTATATGCCTCACTTATCTGTATGTCAAGTCCTTTCCCCCTGCTTGGGAAGTTTTCTGCCATCACTTCTGTGAACAGTTTGTTTTTTTATGTCATTTGCACTATCTCCTGTTTCTTCATTGACTCCAATCAGTCTTATGTTATTCTTCTTTACATCATCTAGTAGCTGCTGGATTGATTCTCGTGTTCCCTTAAAATTTTAAAGCAATTTTTCTTTTCCTGGTCACTAATTGCAATCTTATCTTCTATATCTGAGATTCTGTCCTCACATTGGTTCATTCTGCTGTGTAGACTTTTTTTTTTTGGTACTGGGAATCGAACTCAGGTCCTTGCGCTTGCAAGGCAGGCGGTGGAACCACTGAACTAAATCCCCAGCCCATGCTGTGTAGACTTTTGATGGAGTTTTAATCTCCTAGGAATCTGTTTGCATCTGTTTTATGGATTCCATTTGTTTCCTATGTTGGGATTCCATCATGTTCCTTAGATCCTCTATTTTTTTTATCTGCGTTCTCTCTAGATTTATTAATCATGTCTTGCACCATGAGCACAATCTTTGCTGTTAACTGAGAAATTATTTCTGATTTTATTTTTCCCAGATCCTCTTTTGTTGCCAGTTCAGAGAGTTCAAGTGGTTGAGTATCAGATTGTTCCATCTTGTTTCCCTTTAGGGTTGCTGTAGGTGATCTGGAAGTCTGTTTTTCAGGTTTGTTTACATGTCTTCTCATTTCCATGGTGGGGGGCTGCTTCTGGCACCCACAGGGCTCACCTTCTCTCCCCTAGGAGCATGGAATGGCAGCGGGGGAGCCTCCTTCCGGATGCTGGGACCGGCTCAGCTTCTCTGCCCTAGGTGCATGGGATGGCAGTGGGGGAGCTTCCTTCTGGGTGCTCGGACCTGCTCACGTTCTCTGCCCTAGGAGCGTGGAATGGCATGGAGGGAGCCTCCTTCCTGGTGCCGGGACTGGCTCACCTTCTCTGCCCTAGGCTCCATGCCTCTCTTGAAGATCCCACAATTAAACAGGCAGAGAAATGTATTTCATAAAATATGCATATTGTTTGCTTCATACAAAAGCATTTTAATCTCTCTTAGCTCATAACCCAGATCAGCAATGAGAGGAAGAATCTTTGCCTTCACATTAAAATCAGTTGCCAGCCAACAGTGTCTTCAGGGTGAACACCTATCGTCACCATCCTTATCACTGTCACCATCACCGCCACCAACACCACTGTCGGTTCTATTATTTATCATCCATGTGTAATTTTACATAAGTTCTGTGGAAGCTCAGACTGTGTTTTGTTCACCTAAGCAGCTCTTTCATCTATCGCAATGCTTGGCACATGCCTTGATACCTAGCAAATATCTGATCTTGTAAATCTTCATTAAAATGAACAAATGAGCTTTCATATGAATTGTTTTGTTTGTGTGTTCCTATGTAAAACCCCACAAGACAGGCACATGGGTCCTATCTTAGCAAACTGAGACCCCGATTGGTGCATTGTGTTGGCATGGGCTTCCCTGTGCCAGACATTGCAGAGATATATTGTCATGCTCTGGTAAAGTTTTCTTCCAGCAGCAGAATCTGATCACCCTCTTCCCTGCCTTGACTCCCTCCTAGGCCTGGCCCGAGTGCCCTCCCTTGGGGCTGAAAGCAGCCTAACCCCCACTTTGCTGCTGTGCTCCATCTGACTCATCTAACTCCCGTGGATAATGGCTCCTTGTCAGGACTAGAGCCTGAGGAGCAAATTCTTCATTATTGGATGGAGCTGACATGCAAGAACAATTGGACTAAATTGATTGTATTTTCCAATCATCACCCAGCTTCTAATTCTATCTGCAAGATGGACTAATTTGAACGAGAATTAGCTTCTAAATTGAGAATCCAGGCCCTTGACCAGGAAGGGAGAGAGGGCCTTGTGTAGTCCAGCAGGGAGGAGGCTCCAGGCCTGGTAAACCCAGCAGCCTTCCCAGAAGCAGCCTTGGGGAGGAGAAGGGTGCATCATCACCATGCTCTGTCCTTCTCTGCTTTACTGTGGCTGTCCCCTTCCACCACTGCATGCACCCCGGCAACATTTTCTCAAAACCACCTATGTAGATGAGTGGACATATATTCTGGCTCCCCTGTTTCCCTGCATGAAACAGAGGCAGTGGGCAGTGGTGGAATGAAAGAAGCCTCAGAGTGAGGAGAGACTTGCAGGCCATCACTGCAGTCCAGCATAGCGTCTCTGAGAAGTGCCAGTCCTGGCTCTGTTTCTGCCCAGTGGCACAGGCCCCACTGACCTTCAGATGTCATCTTCCAGCTGCAGCTTGCTCCCTAGAGTAGAAAGTTCCTTCTACGGAAACTAGAACCTGCTGCTCTTGGACTCGAGAAGCTTTGTTCTCTTGGGCAGTACCCCTCAAACTGTAATGCACTCAGGAATCTCCTGATTTCTAAATCTAAGAAGAGTGCAGCCTTGGACTCATCCCTGGATGCCCCATTTTCAGGCTTTGGGCACATGGGTGCTGCTGGGCCATCAGACTCACTTGGAGCAGTGGAGTTCCCCGGCATGGACAGGGTGTGTTTGAAGGCAGCAGATGCTCATCTTTTGATTTCTCTTCACCAGGATAAAACTCCTACATTTCATTAAAACACGATAAACAAGTTTCTTAAGTTCACACAGTGTCAAATCTGGGTGAGACTCCTCCCAAAGGGATCTTGTCTCATTTTATTCATTTTACAGAAGTGGAAATTGAGGCCCACAAATGTCTGGAGGGTTGTCTGCAGTCATACAGCTGTCAAAGCTTTGTGAATTAGGATGTGCTGAACTAGGATCTTTTCCTATTAAACTCTATCACTTTCAGATATTGAAAGTAGGAGGAGCAGATAAGAGAGGTGATCAAATGTGGTCCCCTGGATGCTTTGGGAGGCAGGAACACAGGGATAGGTCTCCTAGTGGTGCTTCATATGGTTAAGAAAGTAGAGTGGAGACTAGAGAGAAGAGAAAGGGGGTCAGGTGAGAGGGGAGAGCGGAGGAATGAACAAACTATGTTGTATGCATGTACAAGTATGCAAAAATGAAACCTACTGGCTTGTGTAACTAATGTGCACTGAAAAAAGAATAGGTTTTGTAGCTCCTGCCTGGGAACAAGGGATAGAACTGGATAGAAGTGTAAGAGAAAGGAGGCAGCTATCAGGAGACATGGAGAGTGGAGACAGAATAAATGCAATGCTATCAGGGACTTCTTTTGGAGAGGGCAAGATAATTAAGGCAGAGGAAAGAAAGAAGGAATTGGATCCCTTCACACATGTCAGAGAAAATGGGCAGCCATCATCCCTATTTCCATAGCACTTGGCTCTTACCCCTAGGTGGTAATCTGCCCTCTGTATGTCATTTTCTGTTTGCTTAATGTTTTTCCACCTCTATACAGTAAGCATCTTGGAGGCAAAGTGTACCATCTCTTCACCATTACTTCCTAAGCATCTGCCCTAGGGCTTGCATACAGTGGGTGCTTAGTGTATATCCATTTCGGCATGGATGTCTGAATAAGTGAAGAGGTCCAAATCTGGGGCTAAACATCCTAATAAACTCTGACCACTGTAGATGCAGCACATATCTTGGTGGAGAGTAAGGTAACTAGATCTGGGACCAAGAAGACGTGGTGGGTTTTGCATGTGCATGATGAGGGGGTTGAGGAATCAAGAATGGCACTTAAGCTTGTGGATTGAAGAAAGAGGGAATAGTAGAAGTGAGACTCTAGTTTCTTAGGAAAACCAAGAGCTCTGTTTTAGACATTATGTCTTTGATGGTATTAGATATTTCAGGAAAGATTCTAGCAATTGGATACTGGGTAGAGTTGCTGATGGAGGCTGTTGGGGTGGGCTGAACCCCACTGCATCCCTGAGGCTGAACCCCACTGCATCCCTGAAGCTGGGGGAGTGCTAGCTCCACTGGCAATGGCTAGGAGTGGAGTGGCTTCCTCCTGGTGCTTCAGTGGAGGCTGATGGCTTACCACCAGGGCTCAGCACCAAAGCTTATCAAGCTCATGGAGACCCAAAAGGGCCTGTAAGGTGAATGTGGTGCAGTGAAGGAAAATCAAAACATACCTAAAGGGACCATTGAGCAGGAGAGAAGCACACTCAGAACACCCAGAGTAGCTGCCTCTACTGAAGGAAACAACAGAAACTCCAACTGCAATAGCTACCAAACTAGAGCACCAGGGGAGATTAAGTCACACATAATGAGTACTTTCTGAAACTAAAAGTCCTGTTTCCAGATTAGAAAATTCAGTAGCCAAACTAAAGGAGATGGCTACTACTGAGAATCAAATCAATGGCTTCTAAGACCAGGTGGATTAATAAGCTTAATGTAGGACAAAGAACAGAGTTGAAAACTATAAGAAGATATTTGGAGGACATATTCTATAAATAGTAGGAGAAAAATGAACAGATGGAGAAGTAACAAAGTAATAATACAGGAAATAAATTTTTCATTTGCCAAATGCTTAAGCCTGGAGATTGCAAAATCTCCTAGATGAGACTGACAAAACTGTCCTGCCCAGGCATATATTGGGAAAAGTGCAAAAAGTGTGCCTTTTTTGTTATTCCTCCCTCAAACCCAGGGAGATAAGCATCTTAGCTAAGTATGATACCACCTCTAATACCTTCCCTGAGAGGGGCAGTGGGGATTCCACAGTCCTGTCATTGGGGTGAAGGGGTTCTGGGGGAGAAGCGGGCTTCAGACCACACTGCTTCTGTGAGAGGCAGCACCTGGTATCCAGGATTCCACAGCAACACATAAAGAGCTGAATCTCAGGTGCACACTGGAAAAGAAGGAATGCTGGGTGCTGCCAGGGTGGACTAAAAATAATATAGGGCATAATTCAGTCACCTGAGATTCTCCTCACCAGAGTGTGCTCACTTTAGGTGAGTGGGAGCCAGTCCCTGTGGTGCAGTAACACATCACAGTGCCATGGGCAGGAGTGGCTAAGAGCTGAGCTGTGATCCCACATCCTTGGCCTACCATGATTAAAGTTTGGGTCAGAGACACCACAGCATCTGTCTGTGGATAAGGTACTAGGCAAAGTTCTTCAGAGCCAAATGTGTAGAGATCACACAAATTCATCAAACACAACAGGCCTTCCCCAAAAGCCCAGTGTTCAGGACATCCTGAGAGGGATGTAACTGCTGGCCAGCCAGGACCTGAATGAGGAGCGCTATGTCACTTTGCCTGGGCACAGACATGCCGAAAGTTCACAGAATGTTGGAGGTAATGCATGACAGTGAAAAGTTCACATGGCTGGGTGTTTAGAAATGTTGCTGTGGTCTCTTCAACAGGAGGACTTGGATCCACCAAAGGGTGGCCTCTGTTTGTGGTCCTTCCTATCCTGAGTGCCTGTGAGCATGGAGGGGGACACAGTGAACAGCAACAACAGCAGTGTCTAACACAGATCTGGAGAACCTGGCAGAACATAGGCTACCTGTCTACTACACTCTGGCTTTCGAAACTCATGTTGTAGGTGTGGTAGTCCTGCTAGCTACTGACACAGATGAGACCTCACTGTCAAATGCATTAATTCATTACATGCCTCCAATACTTGGGTAAACTAGCTAGGGGCAAGCTTACTATGTACCCATTTTACAGATAAGATAATTGACAAGTGAGGCTCTTTTGTTGATTAAAAAACAACAACAAACTGTGAACATCACATGGCCCCAATTCTTCACCCCTTCATTAATCTGTGGCCTTTTCATCATCTCATGGACAGCCAGTTGTTTCTCTCCTTTCACTCTGGGCCTGTCTATGTAGCTTCCTGTGGACATTGGGAGTGTAGGTAACAGTGAGTCTGATCTCACACTGGGCCTCAAGAGAGTTCATGGGGTCCGGATTGCCCTCTTTTCCCTTTGCCATGGCTAGGAGAGGAGTTTGTGCACCCTAGGTCTGGCCAGCCCCAACCTGCCCTGCCCCTAGCACTCCTAGACCTGCAGTTAGAAGCTGAGTTCTTCTGGCAAGAACAAATGGCTATTGTTTCACACCACTGAGATTTTGTGAGTTTGTTCTTGTTATGCAGAATTATTATGGCAATAGTTAACTGGTGCTGTTAAAGACAATACATTACCAACTTTCATGCACAAGAGAATAATCTGCTAAAACACACTGATGAGACTCTTGGAGATTTGATCTATGCAGTCTGGAGAGGAGTCCGGGGTCCTTATTTTGCTCTGGTGCTATCATACTGTCTGCCCACTATGCACTGAACGGAACAGCCCTTCCTTTGTCTCACACTCACCTGTGGCTGTGCGGTGCGTGTTCTGGCCCTTGGACTCTTGGCTCTTGGAGTGCAAATGCTTCCCCCACAGCCCTGCTTGCAGCAGGTGGAGTGTGAGTGTGGTGGCTGTGGGTGGGTGCAGCCCACTCGTGCTAAAACTTGGCCGAGTCTGCTGCTGTGAATGGCATAGTTCTAATCTAGCAAATTGTTCCAGGAACTCGGTGAAAGCCGCGCTCTAAACTGCTCACAGCTGCAGCTTCTTGAAGCACACCGCCCCTCCCTGCACACGCACGCACTCACACACACACACACACACACACACACACACACAGCCACCACATGCACATACAAGACGGCACTTTTCTTTCTGCAAGGATCAAATTTGCCTCCTTGTTGCCAGCTCAAAGCAGCTGTTTATTTGTTGTTTTCATGTTTTTGACTGTTGTGATGAGGTTTGCTTCCTTCTTCTTTAACTGAATTACGTGCCACTTAGCTCTTCAGCGCAAGCTGCAGATTGAGCTGGATGTTTCTTTCTGTTATGTGGGGCTTCAGACTCTCCTTGCCCAGAGGCCCGTCAGAACTAGCACAGCCATCAGGTACCTGGGCCTGAGGCCCCTCACCAGGATAGGGGCAGAAGCACAGGTGCTCCTGAAGCCTGGCCTGTCTTAGCCCTGCACCTTATCTCACTTCGAGCTCAGCTCTGAATGAGGACAACAAGCAAGCACCATTGCTGAGAGCTGAGAACTCTCCTCCCTAATTTGTCCTCAGGCCCTGTTCTGGGAGTGTTGAGAAATTCAGGAACAGCTATGGTTGGTAGGTTCCTTGGTGACGTGTACTTGGTCCACAGAAATTGAGTTGAGTGCATGGGAAAGACTGGAAATAGGTTTGTACGAGCCCTGGAGGACAAAAATGGCTGGACATGGGGACATGGACCACGTATTTTCAGAATCTTATTTTTGTCTTGGGGAACCTAAGTTCCACCTGACACAGACCTCAGAAGGGCCATAGAAGCTGCCATCATCCCAGGGCTCCTTTCATTTTCCTGCTGCTGCGCCAGCCCTTGAGGCCTGCTCCTGTCTCTGAGTGGGACAATGCCAAGACCACCTCCACACCCCATCAGGTGCAGTGGACTCAATATTGCTTTCATAAGTGGTTGGCTTGCCGTGTGACCACTGGCAACTACTTTCTTGCTCCAAACTTGAATCTTTTTAACACCAAAATGAGATGGTTGGGTGGTATTAGCTAGATCTAAGTTTCTTGCTAACTCTAAATGTCTGTGATTTGCATGTATGGCTATGGCTAAACTCTACTGCTTCTTAGTAGTTCTGCAGTATTAGTTTAGCATCTCTGTGATAAAGAACCTTGATCCTAAGGAAAATTAGGCATGGTGATGGGTTTGATAACATTGGAAGAGAACTGAGCAGACTCTGGAACTGAGGCCCCTTCAGCCTGAGGTTTACTTGGTAGCACATGCATTGAGATGGGGGTCAATGGCTTGGGTACACAGGGCAGCTGTCAGAGCAAGGTTCAGTAACAGGGAAGCAGGCCAGTGGATCACAGAGGCCTTGGGGAGTTGGGGCAGGATAACAGGGTGGCAGGTGAGCCCAGGAGAAGATCCAATTTGCAGGCAGCTGATGCAGGGAGGTCTGTAGCTGTGAAGCAAGACCTGCCGAATGAACCAAAGTTTCCTCATCTGTGGAGGAGTGGGAACTAAGGGAGGTACTAGTCCTAGAGCCAAGAACAGAAGCAGGGACTCACTGTGAAGATGAGGCATGAGCTGCTGCCATGTGTGTGATAAGCAGGGTCTGCAGCTCTTCATACATTGTTGCCCCAGCCTCAGGTGAGATGAGAGCATCTTTAGCTCTAGGTCAAATATTCCTTCTCTTGGTCATTTTCCAAGACTGAGTCCCAGCAGTGAGGATGCTGGAGTGAGGGTCTACAGAGGCAGTGGACAGCGCCTTTCTGCCCTCCCTGCACCCAGCACATCAGCAGAACAGTGAGATGTCCTCCTTGGAGCCTAAGGTACAATTCACTCTTTCAGAGCCCTTCTGAGTAGACTGCAGCTCTTCACAGCACTATTAACAGATGCTTTTTAAAAATAATAATGCAAGAAGATTATATACTTTTTCTTCCCAGTCAGGCTTGTATGAAGAAATAAACCCCAAACAGAGCTAGGAATGAATACTATTTGTTCAAGAAGTAAGTTAGTGTTCTCTCCTTCTGGTAGGGGAGGAAGATGGTCTTCAGAGAAGCTTGGCCACATTCTCTAAGGGTCCTAGTAGTGCTCCTTTATTCGCTGTCTCAGGGTGGACCTTCAGCTGGGCAATCTAGGAGGTCCCCTCTGTTGGGTGGGACCAGAGGAGAAGGAAAGAAGTCTTCTCTCTGGAGAGCCTCTGGGGCTTTGTGAAGGGCTCCTATGAGGTCTGTAGCCCTTTGAGGTCCCCTTGCTATGGGGCTGGACAGCAGGGTTGCCGATGACCCTGTGCAAGGCCCTCCAGTCACTGTGCAGTGTATCCCCCTGCAGAGGACCTTGCCAGCTTGTCTACGATTGTCACTTTACAGCCCCACCCAAGGTCCCCCAATTCCATCTAGAAGTCCCTTCCAAGTGTGTAGTTGTAGGTGTTGGATTTTATAAGGTTCTGTTGATTTCTTAAGATTATTATTTATTCTGATTAAAATGGATTGTTTCTGACACCACTTTTCAAATTTTGACTTAGGAAATATGGCCATTGAAGGAGAGGAGCTCAAAACTCAAGAGTGTCCTGGCTTAACAGGTGTCTTTGTGCTGCACCAGGTAGCACCTCAGGGTGCAGGGGCTGCCCCTGACTTCACTCTCCCGAACAGCCCTCCTTCCCCGAGACCTGTTCTCAGTGTGTGGATGTCTGACAGAGGGCTGTCGGAATTTTCTTTAGATGCAGCTTCTGCTGTGAGTCACAGGAGCTGGTGAATTCCAGAAGAGAGGATCCTAGGTGACCCGAGTCTTAAAGGAGGTCAAGGTGCTCCATGGGAGCAGGTGTGGGGAAGGCATCCTGTGCACAGGGCACTGCAGATGCCAGATGCACAGCCCTGAGGGCCATGCTGCCCACACTGAATCTGTTTTGAAGAGTGAGAGGGTGAGAGAGTGCCTCTGCAGCCCCAGACACTCTTTTCATGGAAAATAGCATTGCTGTGAAAGAAAATCACCCTTAAAGAGTCCCTTGGTTGCAGCCCAGAGGCAGCTGCCCAGCTATGCAGGCAAGGCCAAGCCAGGAAATCATTCCTCCCTGGCTGTCCCGGGTGGAGAGCACCCTGGGGGAAGGTTAACACAGGGCATCATCATTAGCATTGGCAGACAGAAGGCTTCTCTCCAGACCCAGGCAGCTGCCTGATCTGCTTTATTGCTGGGAACTGGGGTCGATTACCACTGAGCGACTTCATGGGCTGCCACTCAGCCCCAGCAGGAGGCTCCCAGACCACCAGACAGGTTCTCTTCTCTGTTCTTTAAGCTTACAGTCTTAGCTTCTCATGATGCTTTTCAGTTGATGGAGAACTTTCATGTACACCGCTCTTATCTGCTTTGGATATTATTATTCCCATGTCACCTGTAAGAACAGAAAGCTTCAACAGGAGATCAAATTTACCTCGTTAATGGGTGGAGGAGCTGGGATCAGAAACTGTTTTTGATTGTATCTCTTTCTGCTCTCTTTCTCTTGAGAGGGGGAAGGAAAGAAAGAAAAATAAGACTTCTCAATTACCTTACACATGTGAGGCACCACCCCTATGCTAACTCATGTTATTAAAAATACCCGTTTTACAGATGAAGAAACTGAAGCCCAGAGAAGTTAAATGATATGCCCAGTTTTGCTCAGCTCATGAGTGGTGAGTTGAGACTTGGCCTCAGAGCTGTCAACTGTATCTTCCCTCTTCCTATGATGTCCTCAGGTGCTTCAGGGCTTGGGAAAGGATTGGGTTCCTTATTGATCCTAAGCTCTGGGGGTTCAGACAATACTGTATGTAGCTTGGATAATTCTGTACCATTTAGGCCTCATAGGGAATTCAGTAACTTTATTCAGTTATTTTAGCCAGTGCTATACCTGTTCTGTCTACTTGAATTGGTGGCCACTTCAGAAGGGAACTTGCCTCTGTGGCAATGTGTCCCTGCGGTCACTGCAGACCTGACTGCAGGCTGGTGGGGTGTGCAAGGTCACCCCAGAGTGCAGGAGCCTCCCTGCAGGGTCCAGACCAGGCCCATGGCTATTCAGCCTTGACCCCAAAGTTCAGGAGCCCACAGGAAGACCTCAGCCTCCCTCCTTCCTCATGTCCTGCTTCTGCACTGGAAGAAAAGCCTAGGAATTTGATTCAGTGTCTTTTAGGTCTATCTCCCAGATGTCTGGGATTTGGATTCATCACAGATGGTATTACAAAAGTCAAATTATATTTTGTATCACTGGAATCAGGGCCCATGAATATCTTCCCCAGTGTGCTAATTAGTGAGCAAATGTAGGCATGGACAGAGTGTAAAGGGCTGCTGGAAAATCGGAGAGGAAAGGAGATGAAGACTACCTGGTCCCTGCTATTCATCTCCCATTTGCAAGAATCTGGCCCAGAGAGGGGAGCAATGTTTACAGGAACTTCCTCTGCCCTTCCTCCTGTTCCTCTTCCTCCCTCTCCTCCTTGTCCTGCTCCCCCTTCTTCCCTTCTTCCTCTCTTCCTCCTCTTCTGTAATTATGCCATGGCACTGCTACTTCTATATCCTATTTCTTATGTACATTTTATCCCAATTTGCCAAATTAATTCAGGTCAAAATGTCCATTTGAGCTGTAGATTAGCTGAATAATTGTGTGGATCTCACTCTGGCAGCCCCCTCAGGGAGCCCCAAGCCAGCATGAAATCCCTGCATCCAGGGGTACAGCCCTGCCAGAAGGCAGAGCCCTGGCTGGTGTGGGGTACTGACCCTTGCCTGGTCCCTGGCAGTAGCCAACACACAAGGGAGAGCTAGAGCCAGGGAGAAAGCTGAGTGCTATGAAGACATCAGTTCTCCCCCTGTTAATGTATGAGTTGGGATTTTCCTCATACTGATTTTTTTTCAAGGAGTGAGGAAGATTTGAAAAGTTTTAAGTGAAGGGGAGGAGAATATATGAGGAGTTATATATTGAGGAATATATGAGGACAAGGAAGTTGAGTGATGGTGCTTGTTCTGCTCCACCTCAGAACACATTGTAGATCTGTTAATCACCTTCCACTAGGCCTCGTCTCTAAAGGGTCCCACATCACCCCTAGTACTGTGCTTACAATGCGTGGACTTTGGGCAAACCATGTTGCAATCATAGCACCTCTGAGCTGCGCTCCTCAGATGAGAGGGAGCAAGTTGGATATGAAGAAAGAGAGAGGGGTGGTGGCTGGAATGGGAGAATGTAGGATACAAGCTGTGTGTGTGCGCTATCAATGTGACAGAAACTGTAAAGCAGACTGGGAGGCAGAACATTAAAGCATTAATGATGACTAACAGGGACTGGTGGGTTACCCGTGATCTTTTCCCACCTTGTTCCCTGCTGTGAAGTCAGGCCACCCCATTTTACATGCTTCTTTCTTCTGCCTGTTTCCCCTGCCACTCCAGCGAGTCCTCAGGCTTGCCTAGTGGCAGTTAGCTGTGGGACTGCAGTGCACATGAGGTGGCCTTCAGGGGTCCACAGGCTTCAAGCAAAACTGTGGATCATGTTAGGAAAGTGCCCAGAGCAATGAGGCAATGGGAAGGGAGTCCCTCCCACCCACAGAGAGAAGTTGAAAATGGTATTTTCAAGATGAGCCCTGTTTGGGATAACTTGATGTTTTCATTTTGTTTTTGATAGAAAAGCTGTCTCTGAATTAAGAGCTGCAAGAGCCCCTCCCTGTTGTGAGTGATGCTGGAGGGCTGTGAAGGAGGGGAGCTTTCTGAGCCACTGACAGGAGCCAGGAGTATTCTCCCCAGCCAGCCACTGCTCTTGACTTTCCTTCCCATGGCCCCTGGCAGTACTCCCCATATGAAACAGCTCTAGGACCTTCTGGTTCTCAATGGAGAAAACACTCCTTTCTCTCCTAAAGCCCAGTGTCTCAGGGTCACTCTCAGGGCCACTTGTACCCAAGAATAAACTCCCAACGGTGCCCATTAGTCCACAGACCCTAAGATTTGTCCCTTGTTAACCTGGTCCTCAATCTGGAATATATTCCCCTTCCTACAGCTGTTCAGAGAAAGCCCACCCCTGTTATAAAATCCTGACAAAACCTATCCATCTCTGGGATCTCTTTTGATCACCTCAGTTCAAACAAGTGTTTTTCTCTAACATGTCTGGGCTTTGCTGTCAGAAATGTTCATGTGACATTTACTGCATTCTGCCCTTTATTGCCAGTTATTTGTTACTGTGTTTGGAACCCTCCTCTCTGTGCAATTATAACACTATTCTCTACTTAGAAGGTCACCCACTCCCTTCTCCATCTGTGAACTCCCTCTGAACACTTCCGAGGCTCAGCTCAAAAGCCACCGTCTGCCCCAGGCATCCACTGTGTGTTTTTAAGGAATCTTGACTCATGTATATGCACTCCTTGTAAGGCAAGGGACCATGTCTGGCTCTCTTAGCATCCCTCAAGGTGACTAGCAAGTGTCCAGCAGGTGTGCAGTTGAATGCTGAGTCAACAACTGAGTGATTGAATGAAAGGAAGAGGGTAGAGAGCTTTTCGAGATTTATTTGGATGAATTATACATTGGCTGTGTTATTCCTTTACCCATATTGCATACAGAGTGCATACCCATTACGTGTTGATAACTTTATTATTACCAAATCAGAAGGTGCTTAGTCCATTTTCCCCTCACCCTTGCCTAGGAGAGCGTTCCTCTGGAGGGAGCTCTTCTGACTCATAAAGGAAGGCCCTATCTCAGGACGTAGCAAAGTCATCTTCTGCCTCTGGGGCGGGCTCCTTGACTGTGACCTGCTGCTGTCCACAGGTGGGTGCTTTCATGAAGAGTGCACCTTCCACCTGGACCTGTGTGCCATGTGAGGGCCTCAGGTATAGCAGCAGATGCCTGGTCACCTTCCAGTCTGGCCACCTGTGTGACCCGTCCATCTATGGGCCAAGGAGACACGATCAGAACAGCAGCCGAAACACCTGAATAACCCAAGGGGTGCAGAACCCATTGCCAACTGGGAGTGCCTGGTTACCCTGCTGACTTGCCTGTTAGGAGAGGGATCTGGTCTCTGGAGCCACTTTCAAACCAGTGGGGTTTTTCCTACACACTTCAGCAGGAGGTGGAGGCTCCTCCCTCCCTTCTCCTGCAGAGAAGAGCTGTCCTGGCCCTCAGCATCTTAGAGAAGAGAAAAGGAACAAAACAAAATCCCCAAATCCCAGCTCAGCAGAGCCATGCTGTCCAATTGGCTCTATTTGTTCTGACAATGTCTGTCCCTTGTTTTTCCCTTAGTAAAGCTGTTCTTTTGATCTCAATAACTCTCTGAGAGAAGCATGGCATGGAGATAATTATTTTTTTAAAGTTGCTGAGGCATCATAGCTCTGGAGAGCCCTCACCTCTGAGAGGGTGGATCCTGCTAAGAGGAAGTCTCCCAGGCCATTGCCTCTGTGCTTGGGACAAGAGGCCCTGGCTGTGAACCTGCTCACAAGGTAGAGGTGAGGTGAGTGCAGGCACCCCCCAGTGTCCCAGCCCCCAGTCTGCCCAGCTCTGGGGATGGGCATCAAATGATGGGTTTGCGTCAGCCTTTTCCTGAGAAAGTTTGGGCAGGTAATTGACTTGTAAAGGACTGGGGGTAGATCCAGGGCCACTTGGAGAAGGGGATAGGAGGGTGTGGAGGGATGGGGGTCAGAGCAGGAGATGGCACTTTTTTTCTTGCATCAAATCCACCATCCTGCACAGTGAAGCAGATGACAAAGTACCTCTGGGGTCAGGGAAGATGAGAGGATGGATCTCCTTCATTCTGCAGTATGCCAGGCTGATTCTGGAGCCAGGCTTATTGTGAGGGGTTCACCTTCCTTGACCCTAATCAGGACCTGGCTGCCAGGGGCCATCCTTGATTGGACAGAATTCTGCAGCTACAGTCCTGGTTCTGAGCCAGCACTGGGTCTCTGGCTGGGACACCCATTCTTTCTGCCTATGTTGTTCCCTCTCCTCAGAGGCCTCAGTGTTACACAGCTCTGCAGTAGAACAAGGGCTTGACTCCTTGTCCTGGGCAGCTCCTCCAGTCTGCCTGGAATTCTGCTGCCCCAGCTGCTAGATGAGGTGGGGCTAGAGGTCCACCCAGGACTCCTGCATCTCTTTCCTATAGTGGGTTGTCCCAGCTGCAGAAGTGCACAGTGTCAGGATGAGCTGCTCCTCCCTGAGCATGGGGCAGAGTCTCTGCTGTCCAGTTAGTGGACAAGACACACCCTGCTCCCAGGGAAGCCAAGCCCACTTTGGGAGTGACATTTTACTTTACACTTTCTGAGCCACTTTGCAGTTCCAAGAGAAGAAACAGAGCCTAGCCTTGGTGATGGGTACGGGGCACTGGGCTGTGAGGCTGGAGGGTGCAGAGGCTCTGGGGTTGCACAGACCCTGGCGGAGCCTCAGAGGAGTGCCTAGGGTGCACTTGGGGGGGGTGGCCTTTATGGCCTCCTGGATTTAAAGTTTCTACCACACAAGCCAAGAGCAGCCTTCTCTAATCACCCAGAGATAGGAAAGCTTCAGATCTAATCTCCCCCTAAATTTCCCCCTAGGCTTTTGCTGTTCTTTGTTGTAGTCCCAAAGCCACATTAGTGACAGCTAAAGCTCCTTTATAAACAGTCTGTGACTTCAGAGGTCTGTTCCATGATGGAGCCATCTATTTGGGGGATTGAAGGTAGAGAGGAACACTCAGAAGCTTCTGGAAAATTCCTGATGGGATTGTGTATATGTCCTATCTCTGCACTCCAATCAAAAGATTAGATGGCTCATAGGGCCAAAAACCAACAGAAGGATGCAGTTTTCAGGATGCTTCATTGCAGTCACAGCCTTTCTGTCCTCTGGGTCCCTGTGACCTGGATAGACTTCACAAGCCTATTCCATGGGAACAGTGGGGAAAACTTTAGGCCTTTGGTGACCAGCTATGAACCTTACCTCCAACGGGTTGCAGCAGATTGGCTTTCATGTCCACTGGCACCACCCCTGCATGGCCCTCTGAAAGTTTGCCTGGGGACTAGTTTTTACTGCCTGCCCTGAGGGAGGAGAGGGAGATGGTGGGTAAGGGGAAGGTGACAGGGGGCCTTACTGCTCTGATAATGGCTTGAAGAAATTAAGAAAAAGAAACAGAGATAAAACATGCTTCATGTGCAAACCCTGTCCTTAAAAGATCAAATGACATAGGGCCTGGAGGGAGGATCTGGAGAGGGCGGTATGGCTCCAGTGAAAGCCTGTCTTTTCAAGGACTGCCCCATTGGGCAGGGCTGGGGAGAACCAGGCAGGAGCAGCATGATCCATGTTCCCACCTGACTCAGTGCCCGGGAGTAACTGCCCTATGGTGTGCAGAGCGCTGGCTCTGATGGGCTGTCTCTGTCCACTGGGAGGAGCCAGGACAGGGGCAGCTTGCAGCAGGAAGCAGCCCTCAGTTCTTCTGTTCTTCCCTGACAAATTTTCCTTGGGGGCCCCTCTTCTTTTCTCTCTTTCAGGGGTGGGCATGGCAAAGACCTCTTTGCGTTTGTCTTTCCAGTGAATGTTTCCACAGGATTCACCTCCGTTTTCTGCAAGGTCAGACTTCTTTGCATTGCAGGATGCTTCTTGTGCAAAGGACAGCACAGGGCATAGAGTAGGAACCCTCCCTCAAGGTAGCCCATAAATGCCACCCTTCCTCTTCTCCTCTCCTGGTAGCCAGGCTGCCCTCCACCTAGAATCAACACACTCAGAACAAAGCCCACCCTCCTCCAGCCTCCCCTGTCCACAGCTGCCCTCCCCAGTGCATCCCCATGTTTGGGTGGGGCCTCCTCACCTCCTGCTTGACCCAGGCCTGACTGTTCCTCTGAGTCGGACACTAATCTGGGCCTGGACTCCTTGAAGACTGCAGCCAGATTAATCGTCACAAGGCTTTGCTTTGATGATATCACTTTTATAGACACATTAAAAAAAAGCATTTAGGCAGTCAGTCATGCTAAATCTTAACCATCTTCACAGATTTTTTAGTGCAGCACATCAAAATTGTCATCAGCCCTGAAGGTCCTGCATTTATGGTACCCATGACAATTCCTGCTCGGAAGGAGTAGCAGGCACTCGCCTGGGTCTGTCCCCACACAGCCATGGCCAGCTCCACCCTCCACCTGGCCCAGGCCCTCCTGGACCACTGCCTGGGGCTTATGATCACCTCCTGCTCACTCTGCTAGGGAGCATCTGCAGTCACTCCCTACAATCAGCTCTCCTCTGCAGCAGCAGTGTACCCCAGCAGTCGGTGCTGTGGGCTCAAGTGGCTGGGTGGGAGGAGGCTGGGGTCCCCAGGGACTGGAACAGGCCGGATGGACAGACTTCAGCTGCAACTCCCAACCAACAGCATGGGGTGGTTATCACAACTCAGGGACTGTTCCTGACTTTTGATGGTTTAACTCATGCTTCTTCAACTTTATGATGGTACGGAAGCCATGCATTTGGTAAAAGTATAGTTGGAATTTTGAACTTGCTTCTTTTCCTGTGCCAGAAGCATGCAGTGCAACTGACTCTTACCAGGCTGGGGGCACCAGGGAGTTGCAGCACTCAGCCAGCCCCTCGAACAGAGGAGAAATGGTGGGCACACAGTGTGCTGTGTGGCCAGCCAAGGGTGGCAGGAGGCTGGGGGTGCAGTTTCAACCGGATGGTATTTTGACTAAATGGATTTCTCAGCACATACCCCCATAATAGGTGAGGAATTTCTACCTAAGGAAACAGGAGCCAGGACCCACAACTTTGAGTTATGGAGGCTGGGTTATGGGTGGTTGTTTTCTGTTGAAGGGCTTAATGTTGCTGCTGTGTCTAGTAATAATTAAAAAAGACCAGCTTCTAAAGAAATAAAGATACTGAGATTTAAAAAAGAGTTTCATGGGCTCTGGAACCAGGGTCTTTGAGTTCAAATCCTAGCTCCAACACTGGTTGGATGATCTTGACTCAGTCACTTAACCTCTTTAGGCCGTAGTTTCTCACTTGTAAAATGGGTATGAAATGGAATCAAGTATCACAGAGTTTTGGTTTGAATAAGTGACATAGGTCCTGAAAAGTGCTCAGAGGGCCCTTGGCACTCAGTGAGTGTGCAACAGTGGCCTGGCCTCCTGATTGGAAGGCCTGTGGCACTATGGTGTGGTGTGGGCCATGTGGCCCTGTGTGTCTTGTTCCGAACTGGCCTCCTAATGAACTGCTTGCATTAGTCTGTCATCCCATCTACTGGTTGTCCACCTGGCATGCCACATCTACACCTTACCCGGTACATGTCATGCCTTTCCTTGACCCACAGCAACACCTAAGAAGTCCAGATTCCAAAGCAAGCCTGACCTCACTGCCGTGGGCCTCAGGAAGCTTCTCCGACTCAGCACATGGTCACCTCATATCCTTAGATCCCCAAGGACTTAACCTTTGAATGGTTTACTCAGCCCTTTGTGTATGACTCCTTTTAAGAATTACCAGTAGCAGTGGTAATGGTGAGATGTTTGTTCCCTCATGGTGTGGGAGATGTGCCAGCTAGTCTGTTCTCTCTTGAGTACATGGACTTTGTTTTGTCTCCACCCTGCAGTGTGTCTTGTGATTGTAGGTTACCTGCAAGTTCTGTCTAATGGGTGCATATCCACTCCCATCTCCTACGCCTGCCATGTGGAGGCCACTGGGGACTGGGATGATGCTGGTCGACCTGGGCACTACCTCCCAGCTTGACTCTGGCTCTGCCTTTGCTCTGCCATTCTCCCACATGCTGAGCATTCCATTCATGGCACGATCTGAATGAGTTCTCCTGCCTCTCACCCTCCTGAACTGCAGAAGAAGAAGGGCTCTCTGCGTTCTCCATGTTGTGGAGAAAATGCATGTAGCAGTAAACCAGGGCAGAGATGATAGCCCTCCTTGGCTGCACAGGGTGAGGCACAGCTGCAGGAGACAAGGGCCTCTTCACATGTACACTTGGCCTCTGGGCTCCCGAAGGCCACAGCAGGGAGATCTGTAGCCTCCTCCCCTTTGAGGAGTAGTTGAGAGGTTACTGGTTCTGCTGTGCACTGCAGCCTCAGCCTGTGCAGATAGCTGGCATTTCCATGCTGTTAAATAATTAATTTGGTACCACGTGGAGTAAAACATGCATTGGTCTTGATAAAAAGCTGCAATTAATTGCTTTCATTTCAGCAGTGTATTGCATCTTCTGGAGGAGATAAGAGAGATGGAATGCGGACTTGAAAGCCAAGCTGAGATATTCTCATAAAAGATGACAAATGCCCCTCTTCATATCCAGTGGGGCCAATCAATTATGCATTCCAAGGGCTAGTGGCTGCCACCTGGTCATCATCCATGGCTTCCAGTGACGTAGGACAGGGACCCAGGCTCCTGCCCCTTGTTGATGTGTGGCATGTGATCTGCTGCCTCTGATCTGACTCTGAGACAGAGGAGGGAGTAATGTTGGGCAGCTTTTCTGATGCTGTGATTGGAAAAAACTCTGAGTCATCACACACCTGCTTTCCAGGCCTTGCAGAGAAGGCCTGGTGTTTACTGAACGAAGCTGTTAAAGCCAGGGACATTCATGGTGGCCTGAGATGTCAACAAATACCAGTGACAAAGGGAACTATAGTCTTCCAGTGTTTTGTGCTGCAAGGGTTAAACCAAATGACAAGGCTGTCATTTTCTGTTGTACTACTTCTCCCCTGGACATCCTTTTCCTTGAGGACAGAGCCTGTCCTTTCTCTCTTGTCTCTCAGTGCCCAGGCATCTACCACCAAGTGGGCTGGTGTGGAGGTCATGGTGTAGATGGGGCCTCCCAGTGTTGTAGCCCTGATAGTAACTACTCTGAGAATCATTTTGAGTGAATGGTGACAATCAAGAAGGTCATCTAGGCGGGTATTAACTTCTGGAGGTTGGACACAGAATGGATAAGCCCCCAACAAGCCACTCACTACTTACTTTAGGCGGTGGAGGGCTCCCTCTTTGGTGAGAGGGAGTGGAAGTCCTCAGGTTTTCTCTGGCATTCTGGGAATTACCTGTCTTAGTCACTTTCCTCATTGTTAGGACAAACTACCTGACATCCACAGCCTAAAGAGGGAGAGGTTTATTTTGGCTCCTGGTTACAGTCCATGGTTGGTTAGCTCCAAGGCAGAAAACAGAATGGCAGTGGGGCATAAAGGAGGAAGCTGCTTATGTCACGTTGGCCAGGAAGCAGAGTGAAGGGAGGAGCCAAGAAAGGAGATACTGTATATCCTTTCAGGTCACACCCCCAGTTACCCACCTTCAACCACACCCCACCTCTTAACAGCAAGGCAGCTGTAGCACACAGCCCACCATCGTGGATTCTTCCCCCTATGCCACAAATAGCCCTTGGCTCTTCAGTTCTGATCCTGAAAAGCTATCTAATAAATCCCTTGTGTAATTATACATGTATTTCATGTACACTTTGTTCCTCTAGTGAACCCTACCTACTACACCATCCTTGTGAGGGCTCAGAGGGAATTGGTTGTCTTCATTCCTCTTCCAACCATTCATATGGCCTGGACTTGTGTATTTAGTGGTCTCACCTCTACTTCTCATGGCTTTTATAATGTGGATAGTATGCTCTTTTCCACCATTCAGCTTTGAGTTTCAAATCTTCCCTTTTTCCAGAAGCTTCCCAAGATTGACCAAGTGAGCATCCACAGCTTCCCTGGCCCCAGTGAATGATGGGCATGTGTTCATAACCCCACACCCAGTGTGTTTCTCCCATTGTGGTTTTGATGTACTATTGTTAAATTTCTTTGTGGGCCACCCTCCATGACCTACAGTTTATTTTTTAAATGAAAGATCTTTATGATACCTTTAACAGAGTTGACTTAGTTCCTAGAAATTCATTCATCTATCCACCCATGCATCTATTCATCTACTTATCTATCCATCCATTGATTCACTCATCAACCTGTTGATCAGTTGATAAATCAATCGATTGATTGATCCATCCATCCATTCATCCATCCATCTATCCATCCATCCAACATTTATTGAGTGTCCACTACATACCAGGATCTGTTTCAGTAGGAGGGATATAGCTGTGAAAAATACAGGAATAGTCCCTGTCTTCAAGGGGACTGCATTCTAGTTATTTTGGTCCAGGAAAGGGAACTAATATTTAAATTAAAATTTTTGGCTACCTCAGAAATGGCAAACATCTGAGCCAGAAGGACCTTTCAAGGTCATATTGTAAAATCTCTCATTTTACAATGAAGAGTCTTGGGCCAAAAAAGAGATATGGATGGCCACAAGTGCCCTAACTGGACAGTGAGCAAACACAGTGGAGCCCAATCTTTGCACAGTGTGCTTCCCATTGAGTGATTGTTCCCCACCCAGTGATCTCTGGGTTTAGGCCCATTGTAGGGGTGGATGATTTACAAGCCTGGCTTCAAAACGATGTGGTCACAATGGAACAGGTACAGCGATATTTCAGGTGATTGAAACCCAGGGTGAGTGGGAGCACTTCTAAAGGGGAATCCTATACAACTGCAAGGTGCATGCAATGGTTCAGGGAAGGCAGTCTCTGCAAAAATCTGGAGGGTTGTCTAGAGAGGAGAGGAGATGAGAATATGCAGATGGCTGAAAAGACATTGACCCAACTGGGTCTGAACTACCGATATGGGCTCCCAGGCAGGGAAAGGGAACACTAACCTGGCCAGGCTGGGCCTATAGCTATACCTCAGGGCTCGTGTCCCGTAGTCTCCTTCTGGGCATATGATGCTGATGCTACACAGAGAATTGTGGCGGCACAGGGACAGCTGCTGAATTGCCACTGGCCTGGGCGGTCACAGCTCCAGGATCTTCCACTCATTTTTCCCTGGCTCCTTTGTACACTTCCTGATCTAGCTTCATTTTCATGTCATGAGGTACACAGAAAGTAGTATTTATATGGTGCACTGGAGCAAACAAGATTTTGGAAGTATCTACACAGACTTTGAAAAAATGTTCATTACATGCTATTGCATTAGTTAAGGTTGACAAGAGATTCCAAAATATACAACCTTGAGAAAGATTAGGTAAATCATGTTAAATAAATAAATAACAAAAGGTAGTAAAATAAATAAATTTGCATTAAAGTTCTAGAAATCCAAAAAATCTTTTAAATGAGAAAGCTAACTTGGCTTTGCTGAACGTAATTCTTTAGCATACCATATCCATGCTTAAAAGAGCTACAGTGCAATTTATACCTCACACTTAAATGATCATTTATTCAAATTCCTTCTAGGCACCATTGACTAGAATGTTCCATTGACTACTTGTTCCTACAAGTAGGTGCTAAAAGTTTTAAAACCATTTTTTATAACCATTCAGAAATTTATAGCAGTTCAAATTACATTTCAAGTCTCAAAGACTTCTCCCTTTTCTCTTACTGACAAAAGTAATATTGGAATTTCTTATAACATTACAAATGGACATTTTGATAGCAAGTATTTTGAAATAACGAGTGAGTGGCAGTGTTAGAGCAGTTAGCACACTTGCCGCCAGCTCAGACATTATGAAAGAGAAATCAGACAGACACACATGGGCAGACTGATACACACAGGCAGATGGACAGACGTGGACAGATAGACACATGGACAGTCTCAGGTCTGTAGAAACAGAGACTGGCCTTTTCGTGCAGCCCCATCTGCTAGCAGCCTTGGCCTGGCCCCAGGTAGGGGCTAGGCTCTCAGGTGAGGGGCAGATTCCTCTTGTGACCAGTGATGGTAGCTGCTGCAGTGGAGGTGTGGGTTACAGGAGTCTTCCCTGGCCATGCCAAGCTGATGGCCCAGTGAGCTGGAGCCAGCCACACATGAGAAACTGCAGGGGAGTGGCTCGGTCCTGCAACAGCTGACCTGGCCTTATGTCTTCAGGGCTGGTGGATGACCTGCCCCAGCCCCTCTACTTAGCATGTGTACATGGAGGTGTTTGCACATCTCCATGGCCCCTAACCCTCCAGCATTTCCCCATCTGCTACATTCTGAGTGGATAACATTTCTGTCCTCATCCACTGAGGAAGATGAGATCCTTCAGCAATCCTCCATTTCTTTTCTTCTGTATTTCAAATCCTCCCTTTCTTTCTTTCCTGCTATTTTTATTTGCACATATGTTCACACCACCCAGGAGCCAGTGGACACACCGTTGGTGGTGGGCATGAGTAGTGTGCATGAACAACATGATCGGTCTCTTCTACTGGGGACTGGGGACGGCAGGTCCTTGTGGAGGTGAGAGAGGCCTTGGCTGACTGCTCAGAGCAGTCCTCCAAACACTCCTGCATCTTGCTTCTCTTTGCTGCATCCTTAACACACTCACCAAGTCCCTCACACCCCTATAATCTCTGCTAGTCCTTTTTGTTACTTTATTACCTACACTGCCTGTTTCATCTGAGCCTGGGATGCAGGGCTCCCTCGGTGCTCTCTTCTCCCTCAACTCTGTACCATCTGGATCCTGCACACACTGCATGACAGAAGTTGCTCTCTCAAAGGTCACAAAGACAGAAGTGCCAAATCCGATGGCATTTCCCTGGTCCTCCTCTCTCTCACCCTCCGTGTGAGCAGACACTGACGACTGCCTTCCTTGCCTGCAGTTCTCCTGGCTCAGTGACAACACATTGCCTGGCTCCTGCCTGCTTCCCTGGGGTTCCCTTCTACTGCCAGAACGAGGCCTCAAGAATTAAAGGCCACTATGGTAGAAGAGAAAGAGAGAGCCCTGTAGGAGGGGCAGGGGACTGAGTCTTCTGAGTACCCAGGATTCAAGGACTTCTATCGAGTCCCTTTTAAATCCCTGGATTCCTCCCTTGCTTCGTACTTCTGGCCATTACTGGTAGTGAGCATCCCTAGGTAGCATAAATATGCTTTGTGTTTATTTAGGAAACAGTAGGGAACAGGTTAGTGACCAGATCCTGTTTTCCGGATCAGTAATTTGGAAGAACTGCAAATCCCCAGAAGCAGCTTGCAAGCCTGGGCCTCCAGGCAGGGAAGCTGCACTAATCTGTCTGGCACCCACGCATGGGCCAACACCCTGTCTTGAAAGGTCTACTCCAATACTCTAGCTGCCACCAGGTGAACCAAGTTTTCTCCTAAGAGTCAATGGAGACCCTATCTCTCCTGCTGCCTGGCCTCTCTCCAACAATATTGTGAGTCTTCACTTCTCCCTACGCTTGGAATCCAAATGTAGAATACTCTAGGTTTGGAGATTGAACCCAGGGCCTTTGCACTACCGCTCACCCCCGGCCCTATGCACATTTTTACTTTGAGAGAGTGTCTTGCTGAGAGTTAAATTGCTTAGGCTTGGCTCAAACTTGCAGTCCTCCTGCCTCAGCCTTCCAGAGTGCTGGGTTGACAGACCTGTGCCACCACAGCCATGTAAAACACTCTATTTACTATCTTCCCTAAATTCTCCACATAACAGAGCCCGAGAAAAGGGTGTGGGTGCAGAGAATCAGTTTATAATTAATTTGTGATATGGAGCAACTGGAGTCAGGGCCTGGGGCAGCCAGGCAAGCAAGGAAGAGCTTCTCCCAGGCTACCTGGGGGCTGGGGTGCAGTGTAGGGCCCTGCTCTGCATTTTTCCGGGAGGAGGGGTGGGAAGCCCAGTGTTGCTCCATGGGACTGAAATGTGGTCCCTGAGTGATCAGAGGCTTGGTCTTTTCAGCCCACTACTGGCCTCTGGGAAGAGGAAGACTCCTGAGCAGCAAGACCTGAAGAGCTTCCATGTGGCTGAGGAGAGAGGAGTGTGGGGTACCCAGAGATGCTGTGAAGGCTGTCACCCCTGTGTAACCCTTCATCTGAGCTCACCCATGTCCTTTATAGTGAACTGGAAAATGCAAGTAGAAAGGCTGTCTGCATCTTGTGAGCTGTCCTAGCTAACATCAGACTGAAGCAGGAGGTTGTGGAAGGCCTCATGGGTAGCTGGCTGGTCACAGGTGCAGGTGGCAAGTAGGGTCAGGGCACACCTGTAATCCCAGCTCCTCAGGAGGCTGAGGCTTGAGGAGGATCACAAGCTCGAGGTCAGCCTGTCTCACAATAAAAAATAATTTTAAATAGGGCTGGGGATATATGTAGCTCAGTGGTAAAGCACCCCTGCATCCAATCTTACACACACACACACACACACACACACACGCACACGCACACTACGGGTGTTAACGTGGGTCTTGTGATTTGCATATGCAGTCTTGGGAACCAGTCCTCAACCTGTGGATCTGACACTATCTCTGGATAGATAGTCTCAGAAATGAGCTATTTCCATTGGCAACTGCTGCAGAGTTGCTTGGCATTTTGGGAAACTTTCCATGCATTGGGTCACAGGAGTATCCTATATTTAATGTGAGACGAGAGAGAAAAAATGTTTTTCCTTTATACACAGTAACACGCCCATGATTCCATATCCCGTAGCCAAAGCCAAGCCCTGTTTCCTATTCGAGCTGGCTGGCTCACCCAGGGGAAGGCTATTGGAAGGAAAGGAGGTGGTGGAGAGAGGTGGCTAAGGCCAGCAGAGCCCTGTTGTGGTGAGACAGCAGGTCCATGTCCATGTCTCAGTCCATAGGGAAAATCCACTGGCATGATAGAAAATGGCCAATGGGCTTTTGACAGGCATCAGTGGGTAAAGCCATGGTGCTGCCAGCTGCACTTCGAGTCTGCACACTGGGGATGACAGGAAGGGAGTAGCTATCTGAACAGTGAAGACTGCTTGGGGCTCCCACAAAACATCAGAGGGGTCAGAGACAACGTTGCCAACCACAGGGCTACAGGAGAGTTGTCAATGAAGCACAACTTTCCACCTTGACTTCTGAGGGAGGAAGACTGGAGCTGCCACCACAACAGTGGCTGTGCGCAGCCCCATCTCCTCAGTGAGTCACTGTGCTGCTCCCACAGGTCCCCAGTTGAGCAGCACTCTAGCTAGTATTGTATAGGTACCTGGGCTTGAGATCCCACTGGAATGTGAGCCCATCAATGGTCAGGGAAAATCTGGAGAATGATGAAGAGAGACTGTCATTTGTGAGGAGGTGCATTTGAGGAGATGAGAGTCTGAGTCCACTAGTACTAGTTTGTGAACACTTGGCTGTCGCAGGCTTTTGTTCATACACAAGTCCATTCTGACTTCCAAGTGTGCCCTAGAGGTTGGCTGGGGCAAGGGGCCTTGTAACCTTCATGGTGGGAAGTGGAGACCTTGTGACACTCAATGAGTAATGGAGACGAGCACTATAATTAGCAAATTGTTAGGAGACCACTTGGAAGCTTTTTTGAAAGATAATATTTGTTGAGTAGCACATTTAAGATCGATAAAGAGTTTCATGGTGTTTATCCAGGCCAATAAAACATTAATATTTTAGTTAGTTGAGACTTTGATTTTCTTTCTCTACCATGAACATGAGTGCTGCCTTATTAGGTGAGGAGCGTGTGTGTGTGTGTGTGTGTGTGTGTGTAAGCACACACGTGCCCATTTCCTCACACATGTGCCATTTCCTCAACAAAGGACACTTCCTCCTCCTGCAGTGTGGCTTGTTTCCAGTTGTGTGCAAAGCTGTTCTTTCACACACACCCCTTGCTTCACCTCCACCACTGTGCTGCCACAGGGAGATACCATGGAGGACCTGGCCCTGCCCCAGCATGAATAGGCAGTGCCATGTTGAGTGCTCACTGTCTTCAGATAGGTTCTTCTGTTGTAAGGTCGCCGCTCTGGACTTCTGACAGTTTCCCCATTAGTTTTTGCAGGATTATTGGAACTCTTCCCAGGAAAGCCCTCGAGTCACCTGCAGGCCACTGTTGTCGCCTCTGAGGGGCCCAGTGGGCTGGCTAAGAGGGAACACCACTCCTCTGGTCTGCATGCCTGGCTTCTGGGTGGCTGCATCCACTGACTTGTGTGAACAAGGGCAAGCTGTGGGACTTCTCTGATCCTTCTCTATCACCTCTGTAGGGTGGGGAGCACAGCGGTGCCCCCTTGAGACCTTTTTCCCATGGATAAAATACAGAAAGTGGGGAAGGTGCTTGAGGCAACACACTGCAAGAGATCAATAATTACTTGATAGAAAGGTTTTTGGCTGATTTGAAGTAGACATTTCCTTCCTAAATTTCAGCACCTTTGCGAGAGGAATGTGCCACAACTTCTCACACTAGCTCCAGCTAGGTGTTGGCCATGGCATGGTGCTCGCTGCCTGCACTGGCACCAACATCAACAACTCCAGCCTCAAAACCTGCTGGCTGGTTATCAGTGGCCTGGAAAACTACCCAGGAGACAATATAGGTGGATTTTCTAGGCCTATAAGAATTAAATTGTCATGGAGGAAAGCAAGTTAAGCATGTTTAGTACCATTCCTGAAGCAAGAGTCAAAAGTAGGCTAGCTCCCCATAATTGCAAAACCCACTTAAGGGCTCTCAGTAGCATTAGTTCTTATATAGTTTCCTATAAAATGTTGCATCAGTGAGGCTTGTGATGCACAGAGACAACATTATGAGCAAAATCCAAACATCACGACTCTGAATCAAGAAGTATTGCAGTAGGGGTAGATTCTGAATATGAAGAGGTTTTAAGAATATCTTAATTTATTCTATTCATTTTTTACGTATGTAAAGCATAATCTATAAAGCATTGCCAAAATAAGCCTTAACAGCTCTTTGAACAAATAAAAAATTAAAATTATGCATGTAATAAGTATGCTTTGTATCCTGGTTTAATTTCCTTTATCCTTAACACATAGTAAAATAATACAGTATATAAGTGTCTCAGGCTTAGTGAGATGTGGGATTAGGTAAGGCACAGCCACCTTTCATTCCTTTAAGGAATTCTTATAGGACATGGCCATATGGCTGTGTTTCCTGTCCTCTGAATGATTTCAGTCTGATATGCCAGTGTGTCTTTGTGATGGTTAATTTTTGTGTCATCTCAGGGAGACTATGGAGCACAGTTGTTTGGTCAAAGCTAGTATACATTTTGCAGTGGAGGAGGTTTGTAAGTTTGTAGGTATGATTAACACTGACAGTCAGTTGGCTGTAAGGAGGTAGAATCAATCACCTTCCATCACATAGGATGGGGGCCCTTTCAATCAGGTAAAAGCCTTAAGACCATTAAGCCGAGCTTTCTCAAAGAAGGAGTTCAACTCTTACCTGAATTCCAGCCTACTGACCTGCCTTACAGATTTCTGACTTACCCCTCCCTACAATCTCTTAAGGCAATTCCTAAAAATAATTCAGTTTCTCTGGAAAATCCTAACTCACATGGTCTTTTAAAATATGTTAGACAGAACTAAACAGAATGACCAGTTTGCTAAAGTGAAAGGAAAGAGAGGTTTTTTAAAAATTTTATTTTATTTTATTTTTTAGGTTCCGGGGATTGAACTCTGGCCCCGGTGCTTGAGAGGCAAGTGGCAGAACCACTGAGCTAAATCCCTGGCCCCCAGGAAAGAGAGGTTTTTAGTGACATACATGTAAAAGTCTTGATTTTCTTAACGCGAGCTGTTTCTGGCCAGCTTTCTGGGTGGCTGGCAGACTCCAACCCAGTGTCTCACTGCGGTCCCTATATCTTCCCTAAACTCATGTCAGATCACACACACTTTCTATGTCACTAAATTTGGCCAATTGCTTTAGCCGTCATTGTCTATTTAATGGGACTTGTCCATCACTGTGGACGTGTCTGGTGTACAACTGGGAAGGACAGAGATCTCACTCTTGTGGGCACAGGGGTGGTGGCACTGATTACATCCTCACTGCCAGGCATGAAGTCATCATCTGGTCCTCTTGCCACAGCTTAGTGTCTCCAGAGTCAGTAGTTCTGGGCTTGGGCTGCACATGGGCAGAAGTGGATGAGTTGTATTAATAGTTTCCCTTGCATAATCCATCATTCCCTCAACAATGCATCTCTGGCAGTTAATTAGAATCCATACAGTGGAATAACGAACATCGTGTCTAGAATTACAATCTATAGCTAAACAACAGATCAGACAGCCTGTTATCTCCCATCACCCTGGATGTCTTAAGTGTCTGGCTTCCACAGCCTGCTTAGCAATTTTTAGCCAATGTTCTGCCAAATGATTTCAGATTGCTTAATCACATCCATGGGGTAGAGCCTCTACCTGTCTGTGGGTAGGAGCTAAAAGAAGGAGGGAGCAGAGCTCACTATTTGGAAAAGGGAAGCTGCTGCTGCCCAAGGCAGCAAGACCGGTCTCTTCCTTGGGCTTGGCCTCAGCACCTGCCAATGGAGTACAGAGAGAGGAGGAGTTCAAGAAACAAAGTTTTAGTTAAAAGGGGCCTCAGAAACACCAATCCAATCCTTTTTCTATTCAGAGGCTGAAAGAGAATGGAAACCCCACCTCCCACCTCCCACCTGGCTCTCCTTTCTCCTGCTCCCATGGAGGTCTGGGTCAGTCTATAGATGGACACAGGTACAGTAACCTCATGAGGCTCTGACTGCTCATGATCTTTATTGCCTGGTGTGGTGAAATGCCCAGTGTCCATGGCACTTCAGGACAGCCAACTGACTGGCACACTCAGTGTTCCTACCTGGCTGCCCCATGTTTGGTCTTCAGCCCCACAAGGCAACTGTGGAAGGAGGCAGCAAACTCAGGAGATGGTCTCTGGCCGATGAGATGGGTCTTTGCTTCTCTTCTGTCGTCACCTTGTCAAGGCAGTCTTTTCCACTCCGGGGACCAAGGGGGGCCTATCTGTGGGGTGGCCTGGGTTGATCCTGAGGGCTCGGCTCTTGGAAGGTCAGTGTTGTTTAACAGCATCGTATCTGTGGCTCCAGAAAAAGGCATCCTGAATGCTGTGGTGCAAATGTGTCCCCTTAAAGTCACATGTTGAAACTTGATCCCCATGCAACAGTGTTGAGAGGTAGGAGCTAAGTGATGCTTAGGTCATGGGTGGATGAATGTGGTCCTGAGAGTGTGTGAGTGGCAGAGGCTGTTCAGCCCTTGCTTGCTCTCTGGCCATGTGGTGACCATGGTAGGATGCAGCCAGAAGACCCTCCCAGATGCAGTCCCACATCTTAGGGTTCCCTGTCCCCAGAACTAGGAGTCACAGATGTCTCTCTACATTGTAAGTTATCCGGTGTGTGTTCTGTCTTATAGCAGTGTAGAGCAGATGGGACTCTTGTGTGGGGAATGCCCACTGGTCTCCTGTGTACCCTCACACTGCGTGCCCCTGGCTCCCCTCTGTGCTCTGTGCAGTGGTTTCCGGGGGTCCCTGAGATGGCAATCCATTCACAGCATCAAGTGATCTCCGCTGTTACTGGCCATGGAAGCAAGCCAGGGTATTTGGGCTCTCTGAGACTCAGTTTCTATATCTGTAAAATGGGCACAACATATTATCTGTTTCTCAGACGTTGGATAGAATAAGTAATAGAATCCTGTAAAGTTCTCAATCAATCTCAGAGAGCATTGTGCTATCTTACACACACACGCACGCACGCACACACACGCACGCATGCACAGACCATTTGTGGTCCCTCATTAGAGATGGTCCTTTGGGTTGGGCTGTGTGGGACACATATCTAGACCCCCCATTTCATTTGACAGAAGACCTTCACTTTAGCAAACTTGAAGTCAGCATGTATCAGAATCAGCTTAAGAATAGGTGAAAGACACCAGAATTAATTTTATTCTGGCCTTTAGACTCAGTGTTGGTAAATGCTCATTAACCGGCAAGGAAGAGTGCCGTGGTCTGTGGAGGTCTTGGTCTGTTTCTACTACTCCAATTGAATAGCCAGGCTGGGTGAGGTCCAGATGAGAGGGGCCGGAAGGGCAAGGTGCTAGAGGGCTGTGCCTGGTGCGGGCCTCTGTGCCACATCACACCTGACAAGCAGCATAGCCAGCCAGAGAGGACTCTTTTTAATTTTTTAATGTGTATGGTGGGGCCCTGGGGACTTAACCCTGAGCTTTGCCCTGAGCAACACCCCTACCCAAGTTTTATTTTTTATTTTGAGACAGGGACTCATCAAGTTGCTAAGTTGCCCAGGCTAGGCTGAATTGTGTGATCCTCCTGTCTCAGTGTCCCAGAGTGTGGGATTATAGCCGTGTGCCACCTCACTTTTCTGACCGAGCCTGCTCCTATGAGAGAGATAAGGACATTGGTCCATTCACGAGTGTGGAGCCCTCGTTGTCTATTCACCTCTTGAAGGTTTCACCTCCCAATACTGTTACATGGCAATTAAATTTCCCTTTTGGAGGGGGCACCAGGGACTGCAGCGGTGTTTGCTGGGTTCGGGGTAAATGCCCCCCTGCCCCGGGCTGATTTTGGGAACTTGGAGGTAGGGAGAGGCCTACACCACTCATCATGTATAGGTCAGAGTTGGCCTCAGACACAGCTGGGCAGGGACAGATGCAGGCTCAGTAGGCTCAGGCTGCTTGGCTGGTCCACACCATTGTTAGAGGCTATGTCTCACCTTGCATCAAGCTGTTAAACCAGGTTGATGGCACCTTTGCCCACTGTAGTGGGCACCCGGCCTGAATGAGCATTGGCTTTGGTTACTTGTGGGTCCACGTTTCAGTCCCAGAATCCCTGAACGCCTGTGTGACTTTAGCTGTGGCAGTGCCCACCCCCGCCGTGGCATTTCCCCCGCTTTGTAATTGCATTCCATACCCTCCCACCCTCTCGTCCACCACAGCCTGGTGTGCTGTGGGTGTTTTATGAATGCCTGTTCAGTGCAGACGTTTTCAATCCCGAGTCACATGTGGTCACGGGCCAGGAAAACTAAAGGCCCTTTGAAACTTCCCTGCTTGAGTCCTGGAATGGCTGATGAGGGCCTTTGTCTTTCCTCTCAGCACCTGTGGTTCTCACTCAGGGCTCAGCTTGTTCTTCGGCCTGCAAGGGTAACACGTGAGGCAGCAGCCCTGTACTTGCAACAAGCAGAATGTGGTGTGGTTCTGGCTGCTCTCCATCTACTGGGATGTATCCACGGCAGCCTCCCCAGGCCCCAGACCAGGCCTGACACAGAGATGCCTTTGGAGTGTCTGGCACTCTGACCTTTTGCTGCTGGCTCTCAAGGCCAGAGGAAGACACACTTGACTGACTCACAGTGGCAATGCCTTGCTACAGCTTTAAGAATAAATTGGGTGCCTTGCAAAAAGATCGCTCTATCTCTGATGCAATAAATATAGATTCCACAAGGCAATAAATATAGATTCCTTTGTCATAATCACAGTGGCATCTTGATCTGCCTGCGGTGATTACAGTGAAATCAAACTGCTGTTTAATTTCATTCCAGTCCATTTCCACATTGTATTGTATAGAAATGCTGCCTGCAGCCCAGGGGCCTATAGTGTGTGACTCTTGAAAACTCTGGCTTCTCTGAGGAGTAAGCCAAGCTTTGGCTGTGTGGGGTGTATGTGAACAGCCTGCAACTCCTCCTGTCTTTGGCTCTCTTGACACAGGCCATTCTGAGTTCTTTTGAAACCCTTCTCCTCCTCCTTCTACTGCTCCCACTAGTACAGAGCCTGGCCTGCAGCTCTGAAGTCAAGCCTTCATGCACCCATGTTATGAGAGCCCGGTGAAATCTGCTTTCAGAAAGCAATGCCCTGTGCCCCATTGGGCTGCTGCTATGAGCACAGTGAAGATCTCTTCAAATAGGTCGTACCCGTGCCTCTGCTTGGCTAGCAGTTTAGGCCTGAGCTGGAAGAGACATAGAGAAGAAGGCATGGAGGAGGCTTCTGAAGTGGCAGATAGGGGTGATCTATTCCAGTCAAATTGGTGGGCTTGCTCCTGTGAGCTCTGCCATGGTAGCTGGCATCCAGGCAGCATGATTAATCTGATTTCCCTGAGATTTTCCTGAGACTCCTCCAAATGCAAGAGCCTGTCTGTATAGGATTCTCTGGCCAGCACTGTGCCCGCTTTGGATTAAGGGCCCAGTGAACACGTGTCTATAGGCTGACGCAACATTACCAGTGAGAAACCTGCAGACACAGCTTTCTTTCCTCCTGGCTCCTGAAAAGGGTGGGATTCGAAGTTCTACAGGGTAGGAAGTACATTGGATTGGGAAGCAAGGATGGAGAGGATGGATCTGACATCTGTGTGCCTGCTCAGAAGAAAGAGGTTGCTTGGTGCTTACACATCTGTGCTGTCATTATTTTAAGCATGGGCCCCAGGGATTCTAAAAGAGGGAACAAGGAGCAAGTTGTGAGCAAGCAGGGAAACACATTTGCCAAAGTTGCTGTGTGTTTTAGAGGTGGAACTATCCCTGCTTTGAATGTGTGTGTGTGTGTGTGCAACTGCCAGGGTGTGAGCCCTCAAACTGTTGTGATGGAGACAGTGGTGGTGAAGACTCTGGTTGGAGAGAAGATCTTAGGCCACCCACCTGGCCCCGTTCTTTAGGACGGAAGGCAGGATTAAGGGGAAATTCTGTGCATCTCATTTATTGAGATGCGGAACCTTCTTCCTTCCTAATTGTCCCCTCTCAGGGCTCCCTAAAAAGGCATGAAAGTGCACTCACAGCAAGGCCAGCTGTAGAGAAGGGCTAGAGGTAGCCCTGGACGTTGGCTACCAAATTCCGAGCAGTGAGGAAGCTGCCCAGGCCACAGAGCTGGCCCGCTGAGGCCAGTGTGGCAGGGACAGCAGGTCTCTTATGAACCTGAACACTGCTGAGAGCCAGCCCTTCCTAGCCTCTCTTCCTTCCCATGACCAGCTCAGGCCCTACTTAGTGTGTGCTGCTCAGTAGATGGGGTTCTGTGATATAGTAAAATATATATTTGGCCTGTCTCTGTTTTCTAACATATGGTTCCTAAAATCATTCAAACCTCCAATGCCGAGTTGACTGGTGACTGCAGCCCCTAGGTGGCTTCACATGGAGGCTTACTTCTGGAAAGACCAAGGCAGATGGGACGGGCTAATTTCCTGGGGAAGGGAGAGGGCCCAGCAGTTGAACTGATCACCAAGGCAACTGTGCCTATGCAGTAAAGGTGCCACGGGTCCCGCAAAGGTATGGCTTGAAGCTCCCAGACAGTGGCACATGTGGAGGATCCTGGAGAGTACTGAGCCTGAGAAGGCAATGGTACCTCATGCGGGCCTTCCATGCCTTGCCCTGGGCATCTCTTTCTCTGTATCCTTTGTAGTACCCTTTATAGTGTGCTAGCAAGCCTAAGAACATATTTCTCTGAGTTCTGTAAGGCACTCCAGCAAATCCTTCAGTTCTGCAAAGGCCACTACGGGACACTGGTGTTCACCTGCCTTGTCAGAAGCACGGATCTAACTTGGGGCTTGGGATTGGCATCTGAAATGGGAGTGGTCTTGGGGACTGAGCCCTCAGCCTGTAAGATCTGAGCTAACTCTCAGTGGCTGGTGCCAGACTGAACTGAATTACAGGACACCCAGCTGGTGTTCACTTGGGTGCAGCATCTCTGGCTCAGTGGTGAGGAGAAATCCCCACATATTTGGAGAGCTCAGGCTGATCTGTGCTGTGAGGGTATAGCAGGAGAAACTGATTTTGAGTTGGTTTGTTTTTCTTCACAGGTTCCAATAACAGGTCAGATAAATAACAAGCTGAACCCTAAGTGGATATTCCTCCTTGCTTGCCCTTAGCCCTGCTGTGCACCTGGTCACCATGAGAGTCTTCACCACTGTCCCTCCGTGCCCAACTCCCCTGCTCCTGATTCCATATGCCAAATGACCCTCCAATCCATTCATTCCTCCTGCCCCTGCTTTCTCCACACTGGCTCCAGAGCCCCTCACCTCTCGCTGCTGACTGCAGCAGCCTCTTGACTGACGCTTTGCTCTCCTTCTGCCTACCCCCACCCCTCTCTCCATTGCTTGTTTGGTACTTTCAGGTTTGTGAATCTGTCCCCATGACCCTACACTCTAACGCCCTTCATGACTTCACAGTGCTGGCAGGGTGAAGCCCAGGCAAACTTCTGGGCCTGGATGATGTGAACTTTACTTACATCTCCATCATCATTCTTCTCTCCCCCAACTTCCCAGGCCTCCAGACAAATGAAACCTCTCGTCGTTCCCCCAGAGTACAGCACTCCCTTTTCTGCTTGGACATTCACATCTACTGTTCCCTCAGCCTGTAATTCCCCAAGCCCTTTGTCTTGGTCCACTCCTTGCCCATCAAGCAAGTGTGGACACCTGCTTCCCTGCCAGCTGCACTAATGCCCTGCAGGTGCTCCTGAGGACCCTGTGTGTCATTAGGCTTTGCTATACTGCTCAGAATGATCCACTTGTTCACTGGTCTCTTCCATTGGCCTGTGAACTTCCCAGGGGCTTGAACCATGGCTGGTCATGGTGCTTCACACACCTGGCCCCAAGTAGTGTGAAAATATTGTTCTACATTTTCTTGCCTCCAGGGGAATTCCATATTTTAAGATATACCATCTACTTGCACTTTAGGAGGAAATGGAAGTACCACATTAAATATATGCCAAATCATTTTTGACTGATTAATAGTATGCCCTTATCCAAGAACTACATTTCTTACTCAGCAAGGATCAGGATTAGCACAAGGTCCTGCTGTTTCTGTATTAGGAGTAAAGTCTCTTCTCCACCGAGACGCTGCAGAAGCAGTTCCCGCAGCCTCAGCTTCTGCCTTGGCAGCACGGCCATGTGGTCCTCAGGGCACACTTGTCACAGTCCTCTGGATCACTTGAGGATTGCTGATATAATCTCAAGAATACTGAAGGTTGCCATGATTTCTGCTGCTTTCGCTATTTGATTAAACTCAATTTTTCTTTTCTCTTTCCATATTGACTTATATATTGCTGGAAGTAAAACAACCTGTCTGAAGAATCAGTGTGACAGGTCTGACTGGTGCTTCTCTGCCCTGGAGTGATAGTCCCTGAAGACTGTGTGCTGGCCCCACCCTCCCAGTCTTGGAAAAAGCACAGCCTGTGCCTGTGCCAAGGCGGCAGCTCCAGGGCCTGTCATCGCATCGCTGGCAATCGCACAGCTGTCACCAGGATGCATGATCCCTTTTCCCTCTAAAGACCTGTCCTGGGTGTAGTTTTTAAAAAGACATTTTAAAGAGAAGTATGGATTCACATGGAAGGGCCAGCTCCACTCATGTCATGCTACCAAAGCAAAAGACCAATTAAGCAACAACCCTTCCTTTGCATAGGCAAAGACAGAATTGTTCAGGCTGTTTTCTACCTTCTCTCCAGCAAGCTCCTTTGGATCTCACTTGTAAGACACATTTGATTTTATAATAGTTCATTGACAAAACTCAACCTGATACAACCTCAGAGGGAGAGAGGTGATGGATGAAGTAGAAACATCTGCTCCTTTTCGGCAATGCTGGGCAGTGTCATCTGGACCCAGGATGGCTGTGTAATTGCCTCTGTGAGTTTTGTGCTTTCCTTCATGAGTTTTGTGGCTTTTCCCACATCCCTATGGAAATGAGGAGCTTCTTGGGGTGGGAGCTGTGAGCTCTTCCTACATTCCAGCCCCTCTCCAGCCAGGCCCCACCTTGCTCAGTACTGGCTCTCCCTCTGCCTTCCAGGGCTGATGTGGATAGCTGTGCTGCTGCTGCACAAGCAGCAGGGGGGCCCCAGGGCCCCTGACCAGGGGGCTAGCCATCTGGGGTGTACCCGCCCAGCTAGGCATTCTCTGGGCCTTGTCTCAGGGTGCACCTTCATGGAAAGGTGGAGGGGCAGATGAAACAGGCTTCCCTCCTACTCCCAGTCCCCTCCTTGTGACCTGGGTCATGGCATCTTGGCTTCTAAGCCTGGCAGGGACTGTGGCTGACTTGCTGAAGTCCTTAATGGGTTCATCCCTCCTCCAGGCCAGAAGGGGAGCCTGGGAGCTGAGGGAGGGCCCTGGAAGCTAGCTCTGGAGAACTTGCCCCGAAGAGCTCCTTTTATCATCTCCTTATCATGTCTGATTTCTCTGAGGTGACAGCTTTGACTTCAGATATTCTTCTTTAATTGAGTCATTGTCACTCCACTGATGGCAATTTACATATCCAGCAATTATACTAATGTGGGATAGAGGCTTAGGTAACTGGCTAGGGTGAGAGAGCTGTGGGTACAAAAGCCTTGTGTGAAGAGCCATTTCCCAACAGTGGCCAGGGGGACCTTGGACCATGGGGTTTCTGGAAGCTGTGGTGTGCCTGGCTCAGGCTGGGATGGCCAGCTTCTGGCTTCTGCTCTCCTTCACTAGGCATAAGGAGGGTGGGGCTGTAACAGTGAGTGGCAGGCTTCTCTCTAAGGAGTCACATACACAAGTAACCAGACTTCATGCCTGGATAGGTCAGGCACAGGAGGCCCACAGATGAATAAGGTAGGATGAGTACACACCATAATGTCTTCACAAGCCTGCCTTTCCATTAGATGGCACTTGGTAGCAATATGCACTGTATTTTTGTTTACATCTCATAAAGATATTCAAAGAAGACTTCCAGAGAACTGCTTCAGAAAGTGGCAAGGATGATGGGATGAGTGTGTTTGAAGTGGAGGGGAATACTCTGTGGGGAATTAATGGCTGTGTGTCTTTTACTGTAATAGGTATTTCATTTTAAATATTCATTTATTTTTTAGTCACCCATTGTAACCCTTACACCTTATACCTATGTAGCCACTGAATCTTTATAGATCATGACTTCCTGGATTTTGGGAGAAGAATCCATGTTTCAGTGAAGTCTTAATGGGGCCAAAACAGGGTGGCTACAGAGGAATAAGGCTCATCAAGAATGAAGGCAGGAGGATGGCTCCTAGTTTGTGACCAGCCTGGACTACATATGAGTTCAAGATCATCCTGAACTACATAGTGAGAGACTGTCTCACCGAGCCAAACCAAACCAAACCAATGAAAAAATAAAACCCAAAATAGAATGAAGCCTCCCAGCAGTCGGTCACTGGCCCCCACCCCCAGCCCACTGCAGCCTGTAGCTTTGCGCAGCTTTGGCAGGGCTGGCGGAGCTCTCACGTGTCGCTCTTTAGCTCAAAGAGACTGTGAAGTATGGTTATTACACTGTGCTACAGAACTTGTCTGAAGTCAGCACAGCGAAGGTCTGGGTTGCCTGAGCCTGTGTGTTCTACACTGAAGCTTAGGCCCTTGCTGGGACCTCTATGTTCAGCAACTGCCTGGCTATCACTTTCTGAAGTGAACAGGGTTCCAGTCATCCTTAAGCAACTCAGGTTGAGGCTCATTTTCTCTCCCTGGAGGCAGCTGGGCCTTACCACCTCCTGCTCCTGGACCAGGCTCCAGGGTCCTAGGTGTAGCCAGTGTCAACCATTTCCAGGGAAGTCAAGCTGCTGTTGGCTTCTGAGCCCAGTGAACTTGTGTGACTAGCACACAGCACTGGTTCTTAAGCAAAGGTTTCACCTGGCAGTGAAGAAGGGATGTAGGAGGTCCATGGCTTCCAACCCCTGGGGTGAGGGGCAGGCACACTTGTGGGGAAGTTGACAGCTGTTGTCCTCCAGCCTGTCCAACAGCAGCATCCTGTACTCCCTTCACTGCAACCGTGAGCTGCATGGGCTCATGCTGCTCCCCCTGGGCCTGGACCCAGATGCAGTCAGGGCACAGGTCCTCAGGCTGTGGCCTGGCAAGGAGGATGAGAGTGGAGAGGCCCACAGGGGACAGGGCAGCATCACAGGCCTCCTCCAAGGAATATGCCTTGAGCCTTCACCCACCTTCCTGAGGCCCAGGCTCCTCCATCTCTAAAGCAGGAAAACACCCCAACTTCAGAGGTCATAAAGATCATGTGATATTAAATAGGTGAAGAGCTCCTGTTCTGTCCTCACCACTGACCTTGCTCGGCTCTCCTGTCCTCCCCTTTCTTCTTTCTTTCTCCTTTCTCCTTTTCTCTGTTTCTATTTCCTGCTTCCTCACCACTCCCCAAGGCTCTGCTTTGAGAATCAAGTGCTGCCTGCTGGGCTAGAAGAAGAGAGGAGAAAGGAGCCCAAGGCTGCACAGAGACCACAGAAGCTGAGACAACAGTCCTCAGTCACCAGCTAGGACCAGGGTGCCCGCACCCCTCTATTCCAATGGGAGCAGAGGCATAGGGGCTGTGTGGGGAGGGCTCTTCCTCCTGTGCCTTCCCCCACCCAATATAGCAGGAACCCCAGAGAGGAGAGTGATGTCCCCATAAGAAAGAAGGCAGCTATGCACCATAGTAAGGGGGAAATCGCCCTCCACAGCAGGAAACAACTCTGTGCATTCCCCTTTGTGTTAGAAACTAGAGGGCCTCATTGCTGTTGGTTTACTCATTCCAAGCATTAATTTTCTATTATGAATAAAATTAATGAGTTTAGCCAATTTCTGGTCCTCATAAAGTTGTACTTTTCATTACCTAGGTTAATAGCCTGCTGGTGACTCGGCCTCCTGGCAGAATGCCCTCAAGAGCAGGCACTGTCCATGGAGACAGAGGAGTAGGAGGTGCTCCAGCCAGCCTGCACCCTGTGCCTGGTGCCAGGACCCCGAACACCTGCTTCATCCTCCTACCATCCTGCCATCTCCTCTACTTGTCTGACTTACAGATTAAAGCACCCCTGTCCCTGAGCCCTCCCTGATCAGTGCTGAGCATTAATGACCATGCTGTGATGTTACATCTTCCCATCAGCTGAGGTCTGAATTTGTGACAGATCCTGGGCCAAAGGAGAAGATGACCAGGCAGTGACAGCAATGCAGAGGGCTATGATGACCAAGGGCAGGCTCCTCAGAAGTATCTTCCAGGACTGCTCACCTGGCTTGAGGCCAGGAAGGCCTGCTGAAGGAGGTGAACTGTAGGTGTCTAGGCTGGGAACTGCAGGCTGAGTAGCAGTTGGTCCCGGGAGTGGAGTGAAGTGGGAGGAATGTTCTGAGTAGAGTGTGTGGGTGGGCATGGAATGACTTCTTCTAAGTCTCCCAGGGAGAACACACTACAGAGGTGCTGGAGACAAGCAGGAGATGGGCACAAGGTCCTTTATGCCTTGCCCAGGGACTGGGGACAGATGGCTGTAGAAATTGGGGCCCTCTAGTTTTGTTTGTTATGGCCAGGAGTCAGCAAACAGGGCCCACTGGGCAAAGCCAGGGTGTGACCTGCTTCTTTTTTTTCAGAGTAGGAAAAATTTATTGGGAGAAAGAAAGCTTCTGCCTAAGAGAGACAGAAGGGGGACCAGAAAGTGCCTGTTCACCCCACTTTTCAAAGAGGTTTTATACAGCAAAGCCATGTGGTGAGATGGGTACAAAGTGGGACAAAACTATAAGATCCAGTGGAAATTTACAAGGTGGGCATGAGGTGGGACAAAACTGTGACCAACCAATAAGATTATAAGGACAGTCACCCAGGTAATATTGATTAAACGGGGGTCAAATAGGGGAGCAAGTCACATAGCAAGTGTACAAGGATTTTCAGTAAGGGTAGTTCAGGGATATTTCCTGGAAAGGCTGGTTTAAGACTTTGGCCCCCCACCCAGGTGATTGATACTTATTTAGAATATCAATCACTGCTATTCTTCCTACGTGGCTGTGGTAGTTTCTCTCCTTTTACAATGCTGGCCTTCAGTGAATGTGTCTTCACTGTCCTCCATGTTGGCTCCTTGACTGTCCTCCATATTGGCTCCTCATGGGCTGGCCCTGTCTAACTGCCTACAAGATATCTAATTAACTTACCTATCTGCAATATTCCCCCTCTGAAGAAGTACCCCTAACTGCTGTGAGGGGGCAAAGGACAAAGACCATTCCGACTACTTCTGGCTGAAGAGGGTGTGACCCGTTTCTTTAAATAAAGTTTTATAGGAACACAGCCTTGCTCATTCATTTACATATGACCTGTGGCTGGCTTTGTGCTACAAAAGCAGCACAACTGAAATCATACGATCTTCAGAGCCAAGATATTTACATAGCCCTGATTGGAAAAAGTTAGCCAACCCTGCCCTTAGCTCTTTCTGCAGCTCCAAGTAAGCCTTCTTCATGCCTTCTCTCAGGTAAAATCTCTGCACCGTGTTCTGGGGCTTGGTATTAGGAATGGTAAGATCCCAAACTGCAAAAGCGAGGTGCATCTGTCGGGATGCTTGGGTTTGGATCCTGGCTTGAACTAGTCATTAATGATTATATGATAAGAACTGTTGTCATAATTGTAGTAAATGTGGTAGTAGTTTTCGTTTATTCAGTGATGATTATATGACAGGGTTTCAGCTAGGCTTTTAAAAATATATTATTTCATTTAAATCCTCACAAAAATTTTCAAAGGTAGATTTTTTTTTTTAAAGTCCTGATTTTATAAATGCTGGTGATAGTTATCTACCAGACAAAATGGCCCCAACGGTTCTACATTCTAAAATGGCTCTCATTCCTAAGATGGTTCCTGCTTATAGAAATGAGACACTTCGGAAAAGTGAAACCTACCCCTTCTGGAGAAGCAAAACTTAACTTGTTGCTCCACTCTGTTACCCATGTGATCCTTCCCTTCCAATCACCCAGTGTCCCGTTGCTCAACTCTCAGGATACTCTCCCTGCTGCACTGCCCTATATAAACCTCACCCTAGTTAGTCTTGCCCTCTCTTGCCATTGTTTGAGGTAGCCTGGCAGCTCCTTCCCCAGTAAAGCCTTGCCTAGGGAGCTCCTGTTTCAGCTTGTTTTCTTTCAGCTGGCACTAACACTCGAGAACAAGTGTTGAGCATGGATCAGTTAAGAATTATAATCTGCTGCTAACCACAGAAGAGGGTACATAGAGCCAACAGCTGAAACACAATGAAAGGTTTTTACCCACTTTCCCATAGTAGAAGTGTGGAAGTGAACAGACATGGTAGACAACCTGGCAGCTTCACTGTATTTTACATTCTGCATTATCGCCACATTATTTTTTGTTTTCAGGTCTCCTCAGAGCCCCAAACAGTGGCTGAAGGTCCACTCATTGCATTCACATGCCAGGTAGGAATGATGGTGAAAAGGACAAAGGGAAAAAGACATTTCTCTAGAAAGATCATTTAAAACCTCCTATTTGCATCTCATTGGTCAGAATTTAGTCACATGGCCATAAATACCTGTAAGGGAGGCTGGAAAATGTTTTTGATGAGACATGTTACTACCTGGAATAAAATAGTGATACACTACCAACAGAGAACAAATATTGAAAAGCTGCCAACAATGTCTGCTGCATCTGCCACCTCGGCTCCCCAGCTTCCGTGGACAGGGTTGTCTGCAAGGGGAACACACTGGGATTTCAGAGGCAACAACCCCCCAGCCTATCCAGTCACTGCATAAGCTCTTTCTGTATGCAGGTTTCTTTTGAAGGCACTTTGTGACCCCGTGACTTATAAACCAACACACAGGATATTTGCTGCCTACATGCCTGATTTATTCTTGTGGAGTAGAAGAAAAATAACTACAATTAAAAAAAAAATCATCCATTCAGGAAAGTGGATAAGAGAAACACAGCACCCACTCACTGGTCCATGGTGATGGTCAAACCCTGCAGGGCAGGAATGGAAAGAACTTGCTGTAGGGGCCCCTCTGCTGTCATGGGGTGCATTTCCTGGATCCTGTCCTCAGTGGCTGTGGCACAGCCTGTGTCACTTGTTGTCCACCACCCCTCTGATGGGGCCCTGGAGAGCTGGTTCTCAGAGGGTGCCCTGTGGTATGGGTGCAGGAACTGGAAAGGAGAACATTTTAATACTTTTGGCTTAAAGCTTCTTTAGAAATACAGTTTCCTCAAAATCCAAATTGTTGTCTAGTCTATTTGCTTTTGATCATTTTAACGTGCAAACAACCACAGCTGCACTTCATGTCCAGATATAGTTTTAAGCTTAATTATCTATTTGTTTTACTCATGGGCCTCTGTACCTCAAACCCTTGTCTTAGCTCTTAAATTAATGGTGACAAAAATAACCCCCTTCATCTGATCTTTGCTGGTGGATCAACTCCCCTGGTCTGTGGGAGCTCTTAGTACATGGTGTTGGTAATGTCTCAGAATTACACTTTTATCTTCCAGTGGAGTTCCCACTCCAGAGCCCCCATTTATAACTGTTTCAGTTTGGGATACAGCTGCATTGGGTTTTTTGGGGGTATTGTAAAACAACTCAACTTAAGCAGGACCTAGGCTAGGACATGTGGTGAACATGTAGTATTCCCTTTGCTCCTGGCTTACCTGACAGCCAGCTCTAGTGCAAGGCGATCTTCTGCAGGATTTTATGGGAAGTGACTAGCATGATTCAAACCACAACAATATTTCCTTTGATTTCTACCATTCCCAAGTGCTCTGTCCTCAGGAGGCCTGTGATCTAACTTCCAAGGGTTGTGGGCTTTTCAGTGTGAAGGGATTTTAGTTATGTTATGTTGTCCAACCCCCTTCATAGAGCACATGCCCCATCCTCATCCTCTGGTGTGCAGCAATGTGTCCCGAGTCTAACAGCAAATCCTCTACCAGTGGGAGTTGCATCTGCCTGTGAACAGCCCTCTGACCTCAGGTGGCTGAGCACATGATGGCTGAGCTGATGGAGCACCAACTCTCCTCTGTAATTAGGACTCAGTGCTCAAATTGGGGCTGTCTGCCTCCTGGTCTGCACAGCAGGCACCAAGTGATGGTGCCTCAACCTACCCCATTTACCGCCTGGATTTTCTATTCAGATACGAGGCCTAATTTTTCATCTGCTCCATGGTGCTGCTTCAAGAAAGAAATGGAATATGGTATAAAGTGCTATATGAGTATATGATGCTATTATTAATGTGTTTTCCCATCTGGGAAACTGATTTGCATTTTAAGCAGAATCTTCAATGTCCAGACCCTTGAGTAATCTTAATGGGGAAAACTTCAGGTACCATGCAGGCCAATATTAGAAATGTTAATTAAAAATAAAACACAGGCAACAACTTCTAGCCCTTTCCCCATCATCTTTATAATGTCCTCCTTCTTATAATTTTTCTTGTCTCCCATGTGTGCTAGGGACTTTGCCTGTGAGGGATGTGGGGGATGGCTCTCTCCTCTGCAGCGGGGCCTCATTTCCATGAGGAGGACGGAGCTGTCGTGTGTGCTGTGTCTTTGTCTTCCATAGAGACAGAGTGACTGTGATTATTACAGGAAACCTCACATCCAAGCCTGGGAAGACACTTCCTGGGTACGAGGAATTAAATAAGACTGAGGCACTGATTTGTAAGCCTCTCCACCTTTTAAAAATATAATTTTCTTTACAATTTTTCTTTTCCACAGTGTTCATAAAATAAAATAAAATATGGAATGCACAAAAAGTAATATAGCTGAGGAGTGAATACCGAGGCTCTCCTCATGTTCTGACCTCAGTGTGTGGCCTCACATACCTCAGGATGGGTGGAGAGTTTACAGGGTTCTGTGGTGCTGGTTCCATTCTGCACTGCTCCTTTCCTCATTAGCATTTCAGGGATATCAGTCCTCATCACCCAACAAAGTCTCACATAGGTCTGAGCTCTGGGATCAGCAATTTTTATAAACAGAATAATAGCTTGTAGAGCTCAGAGGTGATGTTAGACTGTGCAGGGAAGCCTGGGTCCTGCCTGCCAAACCAGCCTCCTCACGGGCTCCTGTGTCTAATTGTGAGGCATCCTGAGGGATCTGGGCACAGTAATGGTCCAGCTGGAGTCACATTCAAGACCTTGTGGCTGGCTCCCTGGGAGAGCTCAGGGGCTGGCCCTTCTTGGTGGGAGGGTGGGGATGGGAGCCGAGCTGCCTCTACTTACCCATCCAAGCCCGTCAAGGTCCATGCAGCCGGGAAAGTGCTGTGAAACAGACCACTGGCACTTGGGGCAGTCCAAGCCCAGCTCTGCAGGGTTCAATCTTGGCAGCCTGGAGAGCTTGAGAATATTGCTTTTCCCTTGATGTGGCATGCTACCTACAAAGCCTGAGGTCATTGAGCTGGAAGCTAGAACTTCTGACTTTTCCTTCTCTGGCAGCCTGGTGTCTTGGCCTTTCATGCGAAATCAATCAACAGTGCATCTTCCTTCGATTGCCAAAGTAATTTAGCTAAAATGCAGACCTGAACTTGGCCACTTCCCTACTTAAATGTTTCCATAGCTCCTTGTCGCCTACAGACAAAAGTCCCTGTTCTGGAAAAAGGCTTGCAAGGCCCATATTGGCCTGGCTCCATGACCTCCCTGTAGCTCACAGCCTCCTTAGACACATCTTCCAGCACAATTGAGCTGTCCAGTGGCCATGGCCTCCCCAACCCAGGCTACTTCTCAGGGGCCTGCCTTCCTTCTGTTTCAGATGCCCTTCCCTCCTTCTTCTGGCCAACTCCTAGTCATCCTTGAAAACTTGGTGCTAGTAGGCTCTCTTCCAGGAAGCCTTTGCTCATCCCATATCCTCCTCCCCTTCCCCAGCAGGCCTGCAGCTACCCCATGATGCTGTACCCAGATGGTGTTGGTGTCTGCGTCTCCTACAGGACCTGGACCCTTCACTTGGCCTCTGGTCCCACAGTGTGCAGTACATGGAATTTTACACCAGTATATTTGTCCCATTTGAATAAACTATGGGACCATCATTTCTGTAACTGTTGCACTGGAGGTTGTGTCATATACTCTAGGAGGAGAAGTGGGGGAGCAGAGATGATTCTAGTTGTGGGGATGGGGATCTGGGTGAACCTAATGGTCACCTGCCACCTGGTGGCTTCTTCCAGGTTGGCAGCCTTGGAGCCCAGCTCTGATGCTCTGGATAGTTGCAGGTGCACAGCCTAGTGTTCTCCCCCAGAATTCAGAGACTCGATTATTACTTTGGCTGTCACACAGCTGATGGATGTGACCTTACCCAAGTCACTTCACTTTTCTTGGCTTTGATTTCCTCACTCATGAAATGAGAACGGAGGCCCTGTCTTCCTTTGATACTTTCTAGCCCTGACTGCTGGGTCTCTGATCTCACTGTGCTCTGAGATTGCCTGAGAAGCAGAGGCTTAGAGAAAAGAGAGGACAGAGAAATAGAGAAAGGAATTCCTCCACTCCAGTCACCCATGGGGGTCTAAGGTCTGGAAGTGACAAGCATAGACCTCCCCATGGGCTCATAATACAAGCACAAACAATGACAATTTTGTGGCCCTCCATCCGGCCATGTAGCAAACCCATGTCTCTTCCTGCTCTTGTTCTGAGGGCCACGTCACAAAGTCAGGTTTAGGTCCTCAGTCATGTGCCATCTCGTTCTCTTCCTACCCTGCTAATGCCCCCAGGTCACAGCTACATGTCAGAGGTGAAGCCTCCCAAGAGGTTTCAGATTTCCTGGGATTTTTATAGCAATGGGAACTCTGGGATCTCTTGCCAATGTTTCAGAAAATCTGATAAAAGCTGTGCTTGGATCCACGTTCAAGCTGTAAAGTCCAGCTGAAATGTCAGTCTTACATTTTGCCTTGAGTTATACCCACATAGCACAGTTATCTCATACCAATCAGCAACTCTAATGGGCACTTATGATGTCCTTTGACTTGTTTAAAAATGGCAGATGAAGCAATAAATATATTCCTGCAAATGATTCTTTATGCTGAAAGGCAGAAATAATCAAAAAGGTCCTTAGAGAAAGGGCCTGGATAGGGTATTGTTCCTCCTTTGATAAGAAAGGAAACTGCACATGGAGAGAGGGCACTGCAGTTCGAACCTGTCCCCCTAAACCTCCTGTGTTATAAATGCAACCCTCAAAGTCACATGTTAATGCTGTGGAGGTGGAGCCTTTAGGAGGTGATTGGATGAAGATGAATCATGAAGATGGGGCCCCCCAATGGCATGAGTGGCTTTCTATGAAGAAGAAGGAAGACTCAAGCTAGTGGCCTTGCTCTGTGTCACCATGTGGAGCCCTCTGCCTGTTAACATGCAGAAAGAAGGCCTTTATCAGGTGCAGAGCAGATGCCAGGCCACAACCTGGGACTTCTCAGCCTCCAGAACTGTGAACCAAGTGGACCTGTCAATTAGTAGGTCTCAGGCATTTTTCTCTTACTTGAAAAAGCACACTGAGATAGATAGTGAGCTGCCCAGGGGTAGTCAGAATCCAGCTCCTAACTCGAGCTTAGTGGTCTTCTCTTGGCTGTGTGGAAACCCATGTTCTACCAGCTGAATGTGCTGACACTTTAGCTTTCTGCAGGCCAAAGACTCCTACACCAAGTACTTCAGTGTCTGTGGGGGCTGTCCTTGAGGCAGCAGGAAGCATTTGTGTGAATGCCCCATCTCTTGGCAGGTAGATGGAAATGCCCTAATGCCCTAGGGACTTCTCTGTGGAAACCATAGTTCTGTGAAGGTGACCCACAGATTTAGAAAGTTGGCTGTGAAGGAATTGATGACTATGAACCCCTAAAGATGCAAATAAGTTTTAATGTGGGGCAAGGGGGTAGCTGGACATGAAGTATTCTTTTATTTACCAACACCTGTGTGCACTGCTGGGCATTGTTCAGTGGACAGCTGAGGAGAGTGGCTATGTGCTTGGCCACTGTGCACAACAGAAATTGTGTCTAGTATAGAGTGAGCACTCAAGAAGGGGTTTTGGATGAAGAAAATGCAAAGGCAATGAGTGCTCTGCAGTGTAGACGTTAGTGTTACAGTCTCCAGGAAGGTGCTAAGGTTGGGCCTTTGTGGATGAGAGAAGAGACAGAAACCTGGCAATTAAGAGTCTCAGCAGGTAGAGAAGCCAAGACAGGCACTCAGGCCCCCTGAACAGCCTGGCCAAGACCCAGGGGCATGGAAGAGTTTTGGGGGTGTGGTCTCCTGGGTCAGTGGGGCTAACTCCCTTGGTGCTTGAGGTAGAGAGGGTAGCACTGAAATCCAAAGGCCTGCACTGTGTTTCAGAGGCTCTGTCTGCCTGCTAAGGCCATCCCACCCCTGCAGTGAGAGACTGGGGGAGCTGGACCCCACTCAGACCTTTGTTACTATTTTGACTTGGTGTTGAGAGAAAGCGTTATCCAGAAAAAAAGGACAGAATTTCTAGGCACTGTTCCTTGGCCTTTGAGTCCTTCTTCTGCCTGCTCAGGCAAAGTGGCAAAGCCTAGAGAATCAGGGGTAAGACGTGACTTGAGCTGCAGCTGGAAGCCCCTTCTCAGCTGTGGATGGAGAGGGATCCTTGGACATGTAGACTGAGTGAGAAGCTGTGGAAGTGCCTATAGCTTGCCTTCTACTAGTTCTGTTGGACTGAGTCAAGAAAGTTGGCTCTGGAAATATTCCTTGGGGGCAAGTTTGCAGGGAGCTGCAAAAGCCTGGGGCCAGCTGGGAAATAAGTGCAGTGCAGAAGCCTGCTCAGCTGAGGAAAGGAAGACCATGATTGTCGAGGACCCCCTGGAGCCAGCCACTGGGCTGAGCAGTGTGAAACAAGCAATTTCATCTTGTGCTTATCATAAACTCTTTGTGATCTGTCCTGGTTTAAAGGTGCAGCCACTGAGCTCAGAGAGGTTAAGTGACTTGTTCATAATTGGAGGAACTGGGATCTAAGCCTGCTTCTAGGATCAGCTCACTTTCTGCTATCTTCCCCTCCTTCACCCTGACCCTTTGCAGACTGTATAAGCCTGAGAGATCAAGAGTGGCCTGTGAATGGCCTTGGAAGATTGCCCCAGGAGTGACATAAGTTTATTACTTCTTCCCTCCTGCCCTCATGGCCACAGACTGCTGGCTCATTGGGATTTGAGAAGATGCTTTTCACAAGACTGTCCAGGAGTGTAGGCCCTTGCTGCTTCCCTTTTCTGTGCTCCTACCAATCAGAACAAAGTGTAGGTGGCTTCTCAGGAAGAGTATAGGTTCCCCTCTTATTGTATATGAAGCTCAGCTTGTACTCTTCTCAAGCCAGGCAGATGACATGCAACATGTGAGAGGGGCTCTGTGCAGGCTCCTGAGGATGGAGACAGAAGCTGAATGTGGCATCTCTAAGTGATTGTCTGCATAGTGCCTCTAGGCTGGGCAAGGAGGAGACTGGCAGGCACTTCCATCCTGCTGGGGGCACTTGTTGAGGCAGGTACAGTCCTGGAGGTGGCTTAATGCACCAGCATGAGTGCAAGTGCAGAGGCTCCCTTCCAAAGAGACCTTATTTGCCAATAGCAGGAGGCCTCCTAGTGCTCAGAAAGTCATAACCAGCAATCCTCATTTCAGGTCACTAGAGAAAGTGGCAGAGGCCAACTCAGTATTGTTAACTCTGTGCTGCACTTAAAGAATCTCAACAAAACCCCTACTCGGAAGCATCTCCACAGGACAGCTGCCAAAGGCTGGAGTCTCAGCACAGTGATACATCCTGCTGGCTAGGTATCAGTCCACACTAGAATCCATGCTTACTGAGAAGGGACCACTATTCGTCAGTAAGATGATGAGTGAGAATGAAGTGATATTGTGCTCATTTAGAGAGCTGAGTGGAAAGATGTGGAGCTCAGGGTGAAGTGCGGCAGGGCATCCCAGGCAGAGGTGGTTCTGTGTGGGTGTCAGCAACTTTAATCACCTGTGTGTGTGTACTTTTGCCTCAGCTTTCTCATCTATAAATCATGCATGAATCTCTGAAGATTTCACCAACTCTGAATTCTGGTACCTGGAAGCCATTAGGGACAAGGGTTCTTACCATTATCATCTTGTCATATCTTCTCTCTGATCTTCAGTGATTGAGAGAGATTGTAGGTAGAGAAGAACTAGCTCAATGAGAAAGCTGAAAGGCTGGTAGAAAAATAAGTTAAACAGACTTGTGTGGTTCCAAGAACCCGAGGAAACTATCATTTTGGTGTTTTGATTACACAGCTCTCTTCTCAGAGTGCAGATGAGTAAAGACTCTGGGATTTTGGCAGGGCAAAATTGGCAAGTGGGCCAGGAGCTGTCCAGCAGGGCAAGCTCCTGAAGCCCGCAGGATCTTTCCACTCCCCCAGGATGCAGTGCTCAGAATGGCTCTGCTTGCGTGTGGAGTGCCAAGGAGGATACTGGTGAGTGTTGACCTTGTCCTTAAGGAGCTGATGCTTGGTTACAGAGGCGAGTCTTGGGCTCCTAGTACTATGCTCCAGGAAGAGATGGTCACTACTGGACGTGTGTAGAAGATAGGAAGTGTGCTGTGAAGAGTCTGGGTTTCTGTATACTGCAATGATGGCATGAGCAGAAAGGTTTGCAACCCATACAAAGAGGCTAGGGATCAAGTTGTGAGGGAGAAGGGTAAAGACAGAAGGAGAAGGAAGGGGAAACTAGGAAAGAAGGGGAGTGAGGGATGAAAGGGAAAGATGAAAATGTGGAAGGAGACTAAAGATGAGCCAGTGTGAGGCCTGTGTGACTCTGTTGACTCCAAGCTGTGGGCTGGGAATTTAATATGGGAAGAGCCAGCTTGGGGGAGAATGAGAGGAATGGGTGAGGAAAAAGAAGGTACTGCACCCTGAGAAGGAGAAAAGCACCCAAGCAAGCAAATGCTCCTTCTCTGCTGTCAGCAAGCAATCCTACAACAGGTTTGATTCCAAGATTCAGGAGATGGAGCCATTTGGAGCCACTGAGGTGTGTGGAGACTGCTTTCTTTCTCCTCTTTCCAGCTACATCCTCTTCCTGGGATGCCTTCTGATGTGCTGATCTCTTCTCCTTAAGATTGGGAGTTCACAAGGGTTGTGCTCCACTTGCTGATGGCTCAACTGCCCCCATGGGAACATCTCCTCTTGAGGGACAGGTCTAAGTGCCAGCCCCGAGCAACCTTTGGCACCCCAGGAAATGGGCTGGCACAGGCCACACCCTTCCCTCCCTTCTGTGGAGGAAACTTTGTACTCGCCTGCTCCAGGAAGCTTTGCTTGAGTTCCTACACCATGCCACCTGTACTCTTGCTGGCCCACTGAGGTTTTGAACCCTCTGCTCAGGACTGCCTGTGTTCTTGTTTCTTATCACTTTTCAGTGGGTGCATGTCTGCACCTACGGCAGCTGTCTTCACTAGCCCTTGGCTGATGTCAGAGGAGGGTTGTGGGCTGGATGACACATTGTTAATATGCTCACCAGCAACAAATATCAGGTTATTTCTGTTTGTAGCTTCCCTTCCCCACAATGATCTCCTTATTTCTTACCCACTTAGAAATGAAGGGGCTATGCGGTGAGAGACAAGGCTATTGAAAGATATTCTTTAGATAAGACAAAGGCCTCTTACAGCACCCATGGCATGGCGATTGGAATGGCTTCCCTTTGTTATTCATTGCTTGTGCTTCACAGAGGAGTTCAGCCCACGCTTTCAGTTTTCAGCATCAAACACACACAGTTGGGCCAACTCCTTCCTGCTGACACGCAAGAACACTAATCTTGCACAGCGAGTGATCATTGCATAAGAAAACCCACGTGTCAAGAATTGCTTGCTGCTGGTGCATTTTACTGGGGAAAGGGATCCCAAACAGCCTTCCACAGAGAAAAAGGGCTGACCTATCTAGACTCAATTCAGAACAGCACAGGGTGAAGGTGGTGGTGGCCTGGACTCAATGACCCCTGAAATCTGATTTCAGGACATTTTCAATCTCTGACTGAGTATAAGGTACCTTCCTCCCTCTCTGCAGCCTTTGGACCTGGGCTATTTTCTCCTTTGTGAAAGAGAATGGAAACATCCATTATGAAAGCCAATTGATATAATTGGAACCTGCTTGCAATTAAAAGCCAAATTAAGCAGGTTGGTAAAAATCTGACCTCCTAGTTTAATGGGCTCATTCTGGAAGTGGCCACTCAGGCCCTGGCTGAGGTTTGGTAGTGGGGTAAGGCAAGACAGGATGCCCATCTCTGGAGGAAGCTGTGAGAGAGGAGATCTGGCAATTCTCTCCCACACTGTGCAGCTCTGCTAGCTTCAGGTTGCCTGGTGCTCACTCTGAGGCCCACATCCCAGGCTGGGGTAGGTGCTGAGTGGCAGCTCCAACAGATGCACTTGGAGTGCAGAGCCTGGGCTGGACTGCAGGGACTCTGTGGGGACACCCACAGAGACAGCCAGCAGACACACACATCACAGTTATAGGCCCCACCTTTCTTCTTTCTGTGTGTCTGGGAGAAAAACAGATTTGTTCAAACACAGGAATCTACCCCGACTTCTGGAGGCGTCCAGTAGGTTGAGCTGCAGAATAACTTGACCCTCAGTGTCCATAGGGGATGGTTTCAATGCTTGTGTCCCTCAGACAAAATACCACAGTATTTGCATAAAACCTACACATTTTCCTGTCTACTTTAAATCATCTCTGGATTACTTAATACCTAATACAATGTGTTACGCGAATAATTGTCATACTGTATGGTTTAGAGAAGAGTGACAAGAAAAATCTGTACATGTTCAGGACAGGTCCAATTTTTAAGAATGTATTCGATCCATGGTTGGTTCAGAACCCATGAATCTGGAGGGACAGGTATATGTGTTTCCAAGGATGTACACTTATTCCACTTCAAAAAGATTTGAGGTGGCAGAGAGGATGAAGCTGAGAGGAGAAAACCATCACCTGCAAGGAAAGTTGTCACTTGCTTGTATATGGCCAAGCAAACCAAAAGTGACGTGGGAAGAGACAGAGGACTGACAACACTGTCTCTTTAATTAGGGTGATTGAAAACCAGCCCAGGGAAGTTGATGAAAATCTGGCTGAGTTAGTAGATGACACTGCAGTGTGACAAGCCAGAGGAGATGTTAGCCAATAAAGATTCAAGCTGAATGAGGAAGAAGGGCTCTTTAAGTCCTGCAAAGAGAAATTCAGCTAATTTACTTGCAAAGGGCAAAAATTGAAAATCAGTATGATTTTATGTAAATGTGCTCACATGTTTATATTCTGTTAAATAGTTCTTGGTTAAATACTTCCTTTATCTGTATTTAGTTTTAACTGCCTCAGTTTGGTTTGGAAATAAATAACTCTTCAGTGAGTATTCTTTAATAATTTGCTTAGTTGTAAGGAAGCGTTGTGCTTTTATAAGTGCATCTGACAAGAAGAGCACTCAGAGAGGTCTGAATCGCATTATCGCCTCTACTGGGAGCCCAGCAGTTCATATGGCGAAGCTTCAGGGCAGACACTGAACATTAGAAAGACACCATGGGTCATGTGGTCACCCACTGCCTGGCTGCCTGGCACCTTGCTCAGCACCTTACCTGCAGGAGACTGAGGGACTCCTGCACTCCTCTTACCCTGTCTTCTGGTTCCCGTCAGGTGTCTGCTGTCCTCTACACAGTCATGTGTTGCAGGGGAGGCTAACTTCACTTGGGGGCTGGTCCACTGGGGTCACACTTCCCTGATGGTACAAAACGGAAAGTAAGGGCACCAGACAAACTCTTGGCCAATGAGAAAAGAGGAAATGAAGTGAATGAGCAGGGCTTGAAAGAGACTCCTTGAGAAGGGACAGAAGGAAGAGGTCGCCTCTTCTTCCTTTGTGTGTGCCATGCTAGGACAGAGACCTGTACAGTACTAGCCCTACTGTGTCCATGAAGGGGCTCAGCCCAAGGCAGATGCAACTTAAGGACAGTGGCCGAGAGTAAGATGGAAAGGATTAGGCCGGGGATTTAGCTCAGTGGTTTCACTGCCTGCTGCGCAAGCACAAGGACCCGAGTTCGATCTCCGGTACCAAAAAAAAAAAAAGATGGAAAGGATCTAGGCTGCTCATGACATTGTTAATTCATTCAGTCAAAACACCTGGAAATTTCCCCCAGTGACAGCTTGTTTTGGGAGATAATGTTGCCTTCTTAGAGTTGGCTTGCTAGCAGGCTAGCAGGGATATTTTATATCCCAGAATATTCATAATCTATTCTTCAAACTAATGATCTTATGAAGCAAGCATTGCTATTATATTCATTGTGCTGATGAGGAGACTGGTACTTGTTGTGGTCTTGAACCTTGTTACCCAGCGGTGAGTTCCAAGGGTGGGTGCCCTCACTTCTGACCATTACACCATCCAGGCAAGCTGCGGGTGGCCATGTTCTGAGGCGTTAGGATGGAGCCTCTGGGAGCAGCCTCTGGCATGCCAGTCAGTCAATTGGGGACCTTCTGGGGTGGGTCCCATCAGAGAGCAGCCAAGCACTGGCCTCCTGGTCTTCTTCCTCCAGCCAGAGAGCCACTGCTGTGGTGGCAGCATTTTTGATTGCAAAGGGTAGCAATTTATGTCTCTCATTTCATCACACTATCTATCAGCAGCCAGTCGGGCTCTAGAAATCAATCTCGCACTGACTCGGCCTCAATGCAGATTCGTCTGACAACAGTAACCACTGCCAAAATGCAGGCTGGATGAGGGCCCTGCATTCCCAGAAGGCTCATGACTTTTCAGTCCTTTATTTATTCTGCGGCTCACCCAAGTGTCTCCCTGCCCCAAGGCTGGTAAATTGCTTGCCTTTGCACAGGCTCCTGCAGCCCTGCCCATTCCCGACACCTGAATGGACAACTGGTCATGCTGGTGGCTTGGAGCCATCCAGGTCTAGCAGTCACCAGGGTCATAACTTCAAGGTGTCCCTGCTGGTGTTTTCATCCCTGCCACCAAGCAGGCCTTGCTACGTGAAAATGCCAGGGGCCTGTAGCAGGCACTGGAGACCCCTGGATTGAGGAACAGAAGCAAGGGGCAGAGTCACAGTAAAGTTGAGGCCTGACAGATGTGTGCTCAAGAAAGAGAAGCTTTGAGACCTCATGCAGGGGAAACTTTGGTTTGGGAGCATGGATGACCGCAAAGTTTCACACCTGTGAGTTCAGAGCACTGGTTGAAACTTTTCCATACCTGTGACATGGGCTGAGTCTATACAATTGTGAACATGTGACAGATACTGATGTCAATAGCTGTCTTTCTTTGAGTCCTTAGTTTGTGCCATCACTTACTAATTCCTTAGATTGTCTCATTTGATACTCACAACAACCCTCAGATGTAGACGCTATTTTTGTTCCCATTTTACAGATGAGGCAACAGAGACTCGGTTAAGTAAATTTTGCAAGGTCACAGAGCTATTAGGCATCAGAGCCTGGGATATAACTCAAGTCTTCTGTTTCCAAGAATAATGGACTCCAGCTGGTAGCCTAGAGAGATGGCTTAGTACCTGGGTCCTTAGCTTGGCATTGGGAGAAATCTGTGGCTCACCCCTAGAAGCAGGTAGAAATGCCAGGGAGTTGCATGTTCAACAGGAGACGGAGAGGAATCCTACCAGGATTTGCTCGTGAGTTGTTTAACTGGCTGGCATTTTGCTGATGTTGCAATTTGCAGGCCAGTTAATGGTAATGAGGTCCCAGTGATTTTCACGAGGTACAGAAGTGGAGATGTGAGGGGAGGCACAGCAGCTTCTGTAGCTGCCCTTTCCTGGAATTAATGAACCTTTGTGCTCTCCTGGTAGTGGCAGCTCTGGGAAATGGCAGGTGCCACCTGGATGGCTGTGCGCTGGTCAGCCTCCCTCTCTGCCAGCACTCACTGTTGGAGAAGAAATTGCGGTGATGCGATGTCTTCCCCTTTCCTTCACCCGGAGCTGGGGCTCTGCAGGCCTTCATGTTACCTCTGAATTCAACCGCTGGACCTCTGATGCCGCACTTTAATGGCCCATGTTACTTTGTACTATAAATGTTAAGAATAGCTCAACTCAATATTGAGGAATAACTTGATTCTAGTAATTCAATCTCCATTAAAGTCATTGTAAGCTACTTACTGACGTTTTTAAGAAGAGTAATGTGAGAGAACACCTACCTACAGAGATAACCCAAGCTGGAGCGCCAATTAAACGGTCACCCATCCTGGTGCCTGTGGTGTAGGTTTGGAGCAGAGATTCATCTGGGACCTGGGACACTGTCTGTCCTCGGCAGAGTTTAGATGAGACTAGTAAAGAAGCCAGAAGAGTAAGAGCACAGCTGAGGAGACTTCCTGACTCCAGCTTCCAGGATTCATGGGTCTGTTGCCTCATGGGTCAGCCCCAGGAGTTGTGTTCCATCTGGGAGAAACACCATCCCAGGGCAACAGCAGGGGTGGGCATTGGGGAGGAAAGTCGACAGCAATGGTGTGGAGAGTGCAGAGGCCGAGGAGGCCCTAACTCCACCAGGTTTCTATGAGAGGGCTCTTCAGCCAGAGGAGAGGACAGGCGACCCTGTGGTGGAAGGAAGGTGGACTTAACAGCTTGGAGCTTGTTTCAGTCTTGGCCCCAGAAGGTACCTGCTCTCTGAGACCTTGGTTATGCTGATGAACTGGCCAAAGTCTCAATTTTCTCATCAATTTACATTAATAAGGATAATGGGGCCCATTTTGTGTAATTGTGATCAGGATAGAATGTGAATGAGGAGTCAAGGGTTTCTGTGGATGTTGGTTTCTCCTCTGAATTTCAGGGGGCAGAAGAGCAGGCAGAGAAGAGCTAGGGCATGTTTGGGAAAGGCTGTGAAGGTTTCTGTGGAGTGAGCCAGAGGTTTTTGACAGGATTGGCCTTTCCTCATATCACTTCCCAAATAGGACTTAGCTTCTTCTCATCTACACACTCCTATAATTACTGATTAGTGCATGTTGGGGGCCTACACAGTGGAAATTACATCAGAAAAATCAAGAATATCTAAAAATGGCCATGTGCAGAATGAAAATCTCCAGGAAGCAAGTGCTCAGAGTACATTACCCAGCACATTAGCAAGAGGAGCAGACCCTGGGGCTCTGGGGCTGCCCAGCGTGGCTCAAGATGCTTAGGAAATATAGAAATAAGCCAGAGGCTTGAGATCAGGTGCTGCCCGGACCCATCCCAAGACCAGGTCAGCAGGTCTTGGCCAGACATAGGAATCTGCATCCCCAAGGTGTATCCATATGACTGATGAAGTAGGGCCTGGTCCATACCGGAGGATCCGTGCTGGAGTAAATGTGCTACACCTGCCATTTACTGCCTGCCTCACTCCCAGCTTCCCCTCTCCAGTCCAAACCCTGGCAGGGGCAAGGTTTGTGAACAAAACAGAGAAATACAGTCCTCAGACAGGCCCGCTCAGAGGCTACCTTCCTGGCTTCCAGTCTTGGGGCTGTGCGGTGGCACTACTGGGGAGGCATCTCTGCAGCAGCCAGGAGCCCTCCTTTCTGGGTGATGTCTGCAGCAAGTGTCTGGCCACAGGGACAGAGCAGGTGTTCATGGGTCACATAGTTCAGGCCCCAAGAGGCTCCTGTGTCCAGAATGTCCCTACCTGTGGCCCAAAGCTCTGTTTAACTCACATGGGCTAACCTGGAGACTCCTGCTAAGTACAGTGCATTATTCCGAGGGGAAGTCCTCATACCAGGCGGCACCCTTACACCAGAGTGCACCTGTGAACGGAGCTGAATGAGGCCAGGACCCAGAGAGAACAACAACTTGGGTTCAGTCTGAATGGAGAAGGAAATTGTCCAGATGAACATGGAGTTAAATTAAGTTTATGAATTTGACCCGCTATTTATTTGGTTCTGAATTTGATTCTGTGGAAGCACAGGCCCTTCTCCTACCCACAGCACCCAATTAATAGTCGTGCAGTGAGAATCAAATGTGTGTGAGAGGGAAATTTGGTGGGAGGTGGCTAAAGAAGAGGGCTCGGCATCTGGGCAAGTCCTTAGGGGTCTGGGCAAGATTTCTCAACACAGGGGAAATGTGTGTGTGTGTGTGTGTGTGTGTGTGTGTGTGTGTGTGTATGGATGTGACAGGTGTGTTACCAGAGAAGGCAGTGGCCTGAATGAGGCCTAGGTAACCCAGAGGAGTCTTTCTGAAGGGAGTGAAAGTGGGAGCCTGAGGACCTTGAATGCCAGACTGGGAGCCTGCCTTTCTGGTGAGTCTTGAGGGCTTCTGAGTCTAGACTGATAAGCAATTTGAAACACTGCCCCAGTGGCTTCAGACTGGAGCAGACCAGTCGATGACGACGGCACTGGCCATGGTCATGAAGTTTTGATAGCTATGTAGGTGAAGTGGAAGCCTGACTTGTAAGTGGCCTTCTGAGCAGAAATATTGCAGGAAGTACTTGGTGAGTGCCTACTGTGTGCAAGATTTATATCAGCAGCTCTGATGTTAGCAGGCAGCCAGGAGGGTGAAGGTGACTCCCATCCTCCATTCTTTCAACAGCACATGTTGAGCACTCTAAGGATGCATGTGTGGGATGGACACAACCTCTACTCGCACAGAGCTTGCTCTGTCTTTTCACACAGGAGAAAATGCAGATAGAGAAATCCAGCCTCCTGCCCAAGCTCACCCACTCGTTAGAGCAGGATGTGACCCCAACTTGTGTCTTGCTGGCTGAAAATAACCTAGAAGTATTTGCTGACATTTCCTGATTATGAAAGAAGGGCTGGGAAGGAAGATAGGTGTGTCATGATTTGTAAGCCATCGTTTGATCATCATAACAGCCCTAACAAGGAAAGCATTAATTATAACCCATTTTTTAGGCAATGAAAGTAAGACACAAGGAATACAGCTGCCCAAGTACAGGTACATGGTGAAGGCAAGAGCCAGAACTGTACATGTGACTCCAGTAATCTGACCCCAACATCTTGCTGTCAGGTTCTGTACCATCAAAACCCCTCCCCTCTTCCATCCCCAAAGAGCCTGACATGTACGACAACCATCTGGATTGTGTATGGAGGGGCACTGGAGGAGGATAAAGAAGAGTTGGAGACGTCTTCCCTGTACCCTGACAGACACAGGGACACTGAACCAGAGCAGGCTTGTCTGGAAGCTGGAAGGGGCAGAGCTGGGATGGACTCTAGTGTGTGGTCCTGAGGGTCCAGGGCTGCAGGAACATAGGATCCTGGAGGGCTGGAGAAAAGACATTAAAGACTCAGAGGAGCACTGAGCTGCAGACCATTCTTACCTGTTGCCTATATTCTGACACCTGCAAACTGAGGTCCAGACAGGGGGAGGTTTGTCCCACTTCAAACAATGGGAGAAACTTCTGATTAAATTTGATCCAGGACCAGGTACAGCAGTGGAGGTGGATGCTAATCGCATGTTTCTAGGTCTGTGCAAATCTGGTCATTGCACCCAGCTAATGTGGTGTGTCTGAAGGCACAGCCTCCGCCTTAAAGTTTCCATTGTCTTCTCTCCAAGACAGACATGGCTACTGCTGTCACCCAACCTGTGTGCCATGACCACCTCGCCATCCAACCAAGCTCCATCAGAAGAGATCATGTCAGTCATTTTGTACCTATTCTTTGATGTGTTTAATACCTACCACTTAGAAGGTATTCAAAAAATATTTGTGCAAAGGAGGGGCAGGAGAGAGAGAGAGAGGGCACATGCGCCCTGGTTCTTGGCCAGTCCTGGCATAAAAGTGGGGGCAGAGGTGTGGGCATCCATAGCCTGTCCACCTGTAGCCCATTGCTGACTCCTGGCCCCAGAGGACAGAGCTCAGAGTCCTGGCATGTTTGTGCAGGAGTATGGGCTCTGGAGAGGTCTCCAGGGTCCACACTCTCAGGCTCACCTGTACTATCTGGAGGCTGTAGAGAGCACTTAGTTCTCCGAGTCCTTGTCCCCAGCCCTCCACTGAGTGGCCTCACAGCCTGGTCTATGTCTGGGACACTGCTGTGTGCTTGCATCCCTTGGGGCTTGGTGCTTGGTAGCTCCATGCAGCCCTGCTGGCAGCGATCGGGCTCCCTTGTGGGCCTGTGCTGCTTCCTGGTGCAGATTCCCTGTCCTGTGGTTGCTTCTGGGCTCCTTACCATGGATTCCACTCTCTGATCCTCCAGGTGGGATGAGGAGAGTTTGACCCTCTCCTGAATGGGAGAGACTGGTGGGGGCATCATAGTGAGCCTCTGGGATTCCAGCTCTCGTGGTGTTGGCTCCAGGGGACCCCAGGTGCCGAGTCCTGTGAGCACCCCATGAATCCTGAGCCCCCTCGGGTTGTGTGGGGTCTTGGCTCCCTGGCATCCCAGCCCTGTCCCAGGCAGCCTTCCCAGGCTGAGTTTGCCCTGTGTGTAGGGCTGTGGCATTCATTTCATCACTCTGGAGTGAGGGTCCCTAAGCCTTGTGCCCTTGAGAGGCACAGTGACTCCATCCAGGAAATGGCAATTCTGTCTTCCCAGCTGCTTATGCCAAAAACTGAGAGCCACCCATGGTTCTGCTCTGTCACATCAACACCACCAACTCCAGGACTGTCACCTTCACAACAGGCCAGGGGTTCACTTCCTGTTCCCTCTCCACCCCTAACTGGTCTAGACCTATACCACTCACCTAGGTTCTGCTTAACCGGGCTCTCACCACCAGTCCTGTCTCCCGCTAGCCAGAGGGATCCTTAAAATACCCCAGGTGGCATGTCTGTGCTCAAAACCAGTGGCTTCCCTGTTACTCAGTCAAGATCCAGAAGTGACTCTCCTGGCCTCAGCCCTCCTGCCTCTGCCCTTTCTCCACTCTACCCCAGCCACCTGGAATTTCATTCTCCTTGATCACATCTATCAGGTTCCTGCACCAGAGCCTTTGTACTTGCTCTTCTCTGCTTGGAATACACTCTCCCAATTCTGCATGGCTGACTCTCGTTACCTGTAGATCTATGCCTGTCAAGATGGGCTGAGAAAGATGCTGTAGTGACAAAAGCCTCATGTCCCTTTATAGGATGTGTCCCTCTCAAGTCTTTCTTGTCAACATGACCTCACCCTGGCAGCCAGGCCACATGAGGCCAAGTCTGAGTGAAATGAGCTTTTCCACTCACACTTTGCTGGCCAACCCTGACTCAGCCAGGCAGGGAGGAGCTGCCATGGAAGGGCCAGCAACTGGCTGTCTGTGAGCAGGATGATCACTGCTGGTGTCCTTGTGAGCTCTCACCCCTTCTGATACCTGAGACCCGTGTGACCAGGTAAAAGCCCACACAACATAGCAGCTCCTCTTCCTTCCCCTCCACACCCTCTCAACAATGCCACGTAACCTAGTAACCCTGTACAGCATCCCCAGCACAGAGCAACACCCTCTCCCCTGACAAAGAAAACACCTGCCTTTGTCACAAGCAGCACCTCCTCAACAGCCCCAGGTGCCAAGGGGCACAACCCACACCACAAAGCCACCACCCCTCCCCTAACAACCTCTCGTGGCACAGCAGCCTGTTCCTGACAGCCCTGAACCACAGAGCAGCACCTCCCTGACAACTCCCAGGCAGACAGTCCCACAAGCACAGAGGCCCTTCCTGGCCCTGGCTGCCCCTTTTCTTGTGTTCCTTTCAGGTAGCTTCCAGAGGACATTACTATGTCCCCTCAAATTCAGATGCTGAAGCTCCAAGCCTAGATGGGACTATCACTGAACTCAAGGCTTTTGAAGGTAAATACATGAGGTTATAAGGTGTGGGTGTGTCCTTTTAAGGAGAGAGAAAGACACAGGGATACGTGGGCCTGGTGAAGGAACTCCCATGAGAGGACACAGCTCTGTAAGTCAGGAAGAGCCCTCATCCCAGGCCACGCCCGGTGGGATCTTGATTTGAATGTCCAGCTTTCAGATTTCTGAGAAATATGTGTCCATGTTGAAGGTCTTCAGTATTTTGTTATGGCAATGAAGATAGCAGAGACACAAAATGATGAAGACGAAAAGGCAGCCCAGGGGCCAAGTGTGCTTGGTTTCTCACATGGGACATCCAGGGGATGTTCCTGGAGGGACAGGGGAACCCTGCCTGCTAGCCAAGAGTCAGCCTGGGAGCTGGGTCAGAGGGCAGAGGGGAAGGGGCAGCTGAGAGAAGGGCAAGTGAAAGTGAGCTCACTTCAAGAGCAGAGGGCAGTGTTGTGCTGAGCACTGGGCCTTCTCCCCATCAGAGTACAGTGTTGGGAGCACAGGGTTTTGGGTTTGTTTTTTGTCTCTGCACTGAGAGCAGTGAACAGAGTAATTACTGGTGAAGAGTAATTACTGGTAGCCACATAGCAGAGCACATCACCACTAGGAAAGGGCTTGGGTTTCATTGTGAAGTCACTGGAAGGCCTAAGGGAAGGGATGGTTAAAAAACTATGATCTTTTTAAAACCTGACTTTGGTACCTGGGTGGACGGTGGTTGTACAGCTCCTTAAGGGCAGATGAGATGATTGGTGTGTTTTCATCCCCTGCCCCTGGCAAGCCCTGGCAGCAATGTCTGTCGTCTATCTGTCTCCTCCTGCCTTCCTCTCTGGTACATTGATAGACATAGACTTTAGGGGTTGGAGAGTGCACCCTAGCTGATGTGCTCCTGCTTCACATTGTTCTCTCAGGGGCTCTGCAGAAAGTGGATTCATCCCACCCTCTGTTTGGTGAGGAGAGTGCAGTTCTCCAGGGAGGGTAGACAGGCTCCTGAGTCAGCTCTCAGAATGGTAGGATGGCTGCAGGTCCTAGCACAGGCAGGACTGAGCCGCTGTCCACCCCAGGCCCTCTGCGCACAGCCTCCTCTTTAGCTAATGGTCTGTGGAGCCTTGTTCTGGGTGTGGCTGGTGTTGGGCTGGCCACAGTACTGGTACTAGCCCTGCCTTACTCGGGGGCCACTCATGTGGGACTCAGAACAGCAGCCCTGTTCCATGCCCCAAGTGCCCACTGGAAGAAAGAGACAGAGCAGACTCTAGCGCTGTGACCTGTCTCTGACTAGGGTCTGAGTCCTGGGTATTTAAAGGCCTGTGGACTTTCTTCTGGGGCCCCAGCTGCATGTGATTTTATCACTGCTATCTGTTGGCTGTCATGTGGGTCCTGCTGTCAGTTCCTGGCAGAGCTCCTCTTCCCCAGAACCCCTCGGGACACACTTTCTGAGCAGCACAAGAAGCCTGGGGCTCCACAGGGACTTCATGTCCTTTGCTGACCAGTAAAGAGGAAGGAGTTACCTGCAGCAAGAGCTGCATGTGTCCACAATGTGCTCCTCTGTACAGTGTACAGTGACCATGTGGGTCAGCCGGGGTCCATGCATGGTGCTCTCCTGTGTGCCGCTTCCACACATGCACATATGTGTGCCTCTGTATACTCAATTCAACCAGTGTTTATTGGAGACCTGCTACCTGCCAGACCCTGCCAGACCCTGCCAGCTATGTGGGGACAAACCCATGCTTTCTCTGTTTTTGTGGTCCTTTCCCTCTAGCAGGGAAGAAAGGCATGAATGGAGCAATTATAGATTACATGCAGACTGATGGCTGTGTGACACACCACTTGAGGGGACATCTGCCAATCTAGGAGCATGCCCATGTGTCTGTGCTCCCGTGTGTGCCTGGTGCACCCATGCCAGGCAAGGCTGGCACATGCCTTGTGTTCAGCCAGGATGACAGAAGAAAGGCTGGACATGCACATTGTATGGGATTTGAGGGGCTGATAAGACAGGGCTAGGACAAGAGATAGTGTCTGAAGCTAATTTAGAAACTCTGCTCACAGGCCACAGGGACGGAGCCATTGCTGGGCTCTTGGATCCCATAAAGGACACAGAGCAGCGTGTGACCTGACAGGGTAGCTCAGAACCTGGCAGTTGCCCTCACGGTGTAACCTGAGACCATGGTTTTTCCATTTGTAAAACCAAGACCATGGGCCGAACAGTCCCTCAAGTCACTGAGGCTTAACATTCCATGAGTCTCGACATAACATCTGCCTTAGGAGTCGATACGGTGAATAGAGGTGAAGGAGATACCTGGATCACACACAAACACACACACACATGCAGCAGGGGTGTGCCACTTTGGCCAAGGGACTCCCCAACATACAGTCATGGAGGCATTAAATAAAATTTACTAAGATTGGTCATGGTGAGGAAAGGAGGCAAAGTGAAGGACGAGGAGGCATCAAGAACAGCTCCCCAAGAGTGGGGAGCAGCTGAGCCCTGGGCTGGTGGGGCTCTGCATCTGCTCTGAGTGCTGACTGCAGGGAGCAGGCCATGAGTCTGCTGGGGCTACTGTAATGAAACACACATACAAGGAGGCTCAGACAATGGACATGGATTCTCACCATCCCAAAGTCAAGGGCTCTCCCGAGGCCTCCCTCTTGGCTTGTAGGTTGCCATCCATACTTCCATGTGTCTTCACAGGGACATCCCTCTGTGTGTGTCTGTGTCCTTGCCTCCTCTTGTTATGAAGATACTAGTGCTACTGCCTAGGGCATACCTCTGACCTCCTTTTACCTCTTTACCTCTTTAATTTTAGTCACATTTTAGGCACTAGGAGTCAGGGTTTCAATGTGAGTTTTGTGGGCCACAGTTCAGGACATAACGAGAGGGGTGGGAGAGACTTTTCTCATCAAGATTAGACACAGGAGAACAGCAGATGGCACCAACAATGCCTCTCCCTCCAGGGGATGCAGAGCGCTGCAGGGAAGGCCCAGGGCATCTGACCTTGCTGGGACCCTCTGAGTATCTGCAAAATGAGGCTGAGCACAGTGCCCTGGTACACTGCATGTAGCAGAGTATAAGCAGACCAGTAAGTTTAAAGGGCTATGCAGAGATAAAGACAGTCTCAAGCACTACAGGAGTGATTTCTGGTTTCCCAGCTGAGGTCGGCCAAGAGCTTTGCACGCATGCAGCACTGGATTTGCCATTCCTTGGCCTGGCAACTGAAGGCTGCCCTCATGGACTCAGGAGTCAGCTTGAGGCTGAGACAGAGACCAACACTCTTCTCACAGGATGATGTGGACCTCATGAATGAGGCTCAGATGTTGGAAGTTTTTCACCTAAAGTCACCCAGCTTATGTACTAGTGCCCACGGCTTGTACTTTCTCTTAGATTTTGTGTGGGCTGCATTTGCATTTATTTTAGAGATGTTTGCAAGATGTGTTCATTTTCTAGTTTTTAGGCTGTCTTCGCTTTACTAAACAGATGGAGGTAGGTACAGGAAGTACAGAGAGGACCCTGATATGGACAGACCTGTGAGTTGAGGATAGAATCTAACTGAGGTGATTTCTTTTGCTGCTGGTGTATTTCCACAAAGAATAAATTCTTGATAAAATCCTAGGCATTTTAAGGGGAAAAATTTGGCACAGGTAGAGAGGGGAGTTTCTTGATGTCCTAGAAATGTCCTAGCAGGGTCACCTTTTTACAAATGATGTGTAAGACAACTGTGCATGAGCAGGTGCACAATAGGAGCTGTGCATTGCTTCTCTTCTCCAGGTGTATGGAGGTGACCCTGGCCCTGGGCAATAATCAGCCCTGTGCTTCCTGTGACCTCTGATAACACTGCTCTTCTCTGCCTCTTTTTCCTCCTCAGCCCAGGAAGCTTCTAGCTCACCTTGTCCAGCCAGCAGGGCGGTTGCTTTCTTGCCTATAAATATGAAGAGCTGGTTTTTCAAGCAGAGTAAGGCGTTAATGTGGAGCTGTTTTAAGCTCCTCTCACAGCGGGCTCTAACAGCTTGTTGCATGAAATCGCTCACTTGAGTGGCTTTCAACACAGGCCAAAGCTGTGCCATCCAACCAATCCCTCTTCCTCTCACTGTCAACATCCGTCACCCACCCCATGCCCAGCAGCCCCCTGAGGGCCGGGCAGGGCCCATTACATGGCAGTGGTGTCCATGGGGGTGGGGACCAGTGGCAGGGTGACCAGACAGAGGGGCTATGGTGAGTGCAGGACAAGCTATGAGGATGGGCCAGGCCACAGGGGCTGTGCTCTGGACCCAGAGTGGACCTAGGAGGTTATTGTCTGAAAACAGCAAGACTCAGAAACAGAAAACTAGGCTTGGAGCCAGGGAAGATCTGGGGGGTCAGCCCATCCTCACAGCCTCCCATGGTGGTTAAGTGCCAAGATTTTAAACCCCAACAGGCCTGTATTCCAATCCTGGCTGTGTGGCTAAATCCTTGTTAAACGTTAAACAACTGGCATTAGCTGTCTGTGCCTCCTATTTCCTATCTGGAAAATGGGCTCTGAGCTGCTTGCTGTGAGGAGTAGATGAGAGATGCATGCATAGGGCTGAGTGTCAGATGTTGGCCCTTGCTTTGAGGGTGGTCACTGAGGTGTGTGTCTCACACAGGGTGTTAGGGCTTCTAAGCAGGCAGGGACACTCAAAAGGTGCTAAGGTGGGAAATGAGAGTTGGCCTTCCGGACCCTGCAGTTCCCGCCCCTGCTCAGATGTCCTGCCTTCTCCCTCACCCATGGGAACCCCTTCTTGGTCCTCTATTTCTGACATTTAGGTCATCCAACTGCTTCTCTACTGCAGCCCCAACCTGGTGCTGGGCACACCAGGGATCTCAGTTGTGGGTCTGATCTCACCAGGGCCTCTCTGGTTTCCTCCTAAACCCAGACCACTTCCCATGCTCTCCTGGCCCCTAAGACTCAGAGTCCCCAGTGCACCAACATACTCCCCGCAGGAAACAGCTTTAGGGAAAAATGGAGCTGTTTTAAATATAAATGGCTGGGGCACAGTAGGACCTTATTACAATCCGGAGAGATTAACAAGGTCTCATTCTCCTCAATTATTTACAATGTACTTGTTCTTCAGAAAAGTTCCTATGAAAATTTAAAATAGATGAAAATGGTTGTTCACTTAAAACTGCTCTGTTAATCTGTAATGTTTTATTCAGTGCCTTAAATGAACACTGAGGTTGGACACCTGCTGATCTATCTCCCCAGGGCCTGAAGGTGCACAGACAAGGGACAGGGACAGAGAAGGACATGCAGGGACAGCTGACGACACACCAGAGGCATCCTCTGCCTGACTTCCCATTCAGCCCCAAGTCAGTGGCATAGCAGGAAACCTGGCTGCTGAGAGCAAGAGGAAGGGGAGCGAGGGTGGGAAAGGTGTTGAGAGTGATTTACTGTCATTGTTCTACAGCGTGACTCCACTGTGGTTTCTCCTCGTCATCTGCATGAACATGAGAGGCAGCTTAAGAATTGCCAAGCAGTGCAGATGAGGAGAGCAGACCTCTGTTTCAGACCTCTGGGAAGCAGTACAGGTGGGCCCAGCTTGACATACAGGGTACCGTGGGGCTGTGCCTTGTGGAGGTGACATTTGTGCTGAAGAGGACAGCTTAAGCCCTAGAGCTGCATCTGTATGTGCAGGATGAACCAGTGCCCTGGACCTTGGAGGCAATAAGCTGTAGTCACAGAGGGGCTGGCTGTGATGTGGGGCAGGCTGGGCCTTGAAGGCCATGTGCAGGAGCATCCTGGGTCCATCTGAGCTTCTAAGAATGTCCTCCTACTTATGCAAGGAAAAAGAAAATAAGCAGGAGTGCCATGAGGAACAAGTTACAGCAGGCCAAAAGCAGACGCAGGGAGGGTTTGTGGTAGGCACTGGGAACAGGGGTGATGGTGACTGGGCAGTGGACAGCAGGGCAGGGATCAGAAATGGTCTGGTCAAGGGGCTCGATGTGGGGTGGTGGTGGAACACGTGCTGAGCATGCTGGATGCCTCTGCTCAATTTCTTACACCAAATCACAAAAAAGAAAACAAAAACATTCAACAGAAATGGCCAGCTAGGAATGGGAGAGCCACTGGAGTCACAGATTATGGTGAATTATGAGAAGAAGACCAGTCAGAGTGTTGCTGAGTTTTTTTCTTTCCTAAAGTAACTTTATGAATGAAGCTGATATTTAATGAGATGAAGGATTCTACACCTTGATGTATAAGTGTGGAGTATGTGGAAGCAGGGTGCTGGGATCTTTTTACTCCAGGCTATTAATGCATACTTCATGTAGTAAAATTCATGTTTTTTTAGTGTGTAAGTCTACGAATTTTGTTAAATCTATGTAGCCATGTAACTACCACCACAATGAAGATACAAAATACTTCCAACAACCCTATTGTTTTCTCTGATGACCTTATTTATTTATTTATATTACTACATGTTTGCAGTGCATAATGTTTATACTCCTTATTTGGAGTTGGCACATATACACAACATATTTTAATTCTTTACTTCATTTCCTATCCCTCTCCTCCCTTCCCCTTCCTCCATCTCTTGACACCCTTCTGTTATGACTTGTGTCTAGATGTCCCACCAAAGCCTCATGCTGTTATAGGTAGAGCTTTTTGGAGGTGGCTGGATCTAGAGTGTGTGATACTTGGATTAAGGATGTGATGATAGGATTGATTAATGATGGGATGCTAGGATAAAGCTTGCCCCACCCTGGGTATGAGTGCTACCTGTCTTGAAGGCATGTAGCCTGGATAGACTATAAGGGACAGAAGGAGAGCTGCTGTAGTTGCTGCTTGTGGCTTGCTGCTTCTCCGCTACGTTGCTGCTTTGCTGCCTTCTGCCCACCATGAACTGTTTCTGCCCCTCTGCTATGCTTCCCTGCCTTGAAACCAGCCAACTATGAACTGAAACCTCTACAAACTGCAAGCTAAATAAACCTTTTCTCCTCTAACTTTGAGTGTGTGTATTTTGTCTCAGTAATGAGAACAATTAAGATACCTTCCCATTTGAGGAAGATCTATCTCCCTATTTCCTATTATCTATCTTTTATTTTGCTCTTTCTTTATATTTGGGTTTCTATTATGATGGAAACTACAAGATATTTAAATTTTTGTGTCTGATTTACTTCACTTATCAATATGGTCTCAAATTAGACCCGTTTTCCTACAAATGAGTGAAGTTTATCTTTCTTTGTAAATGCACTTTCTTTATTCATTCATCCATTAATGGACATATAGGCTGCTTCCAAGATTTAACTATTGTGAATTGTGCTGCTATAAACATGGGTATGCATGTGTCTTAGTGAGTTTCTTGTTGTTGAGACATAATACCATACACCTACAATTTAAAGGAGGAGAGTTTTATTTTGGCTCAGTTTGTAGAGGTTTTAATACTAATCAGGTATACTGCCTACTCAAAGGCAGGGTGACATGGCAGAGAAGAACGAGCTCATGGTATAGCAGGCAGGAAGCAACAAAGTTATATTCAGGCCATACCCACAGTAACCCATCTCTTCTCACTAGGCTTTGCCTTTTAACATCACATCTAGTTATAAACCCATCAGCAGACTGATCCAGTATCACATATCCATGGTTCAGTCTCCTCCCAATAGCCCCACCTATGAGTGTACAAGGCTTTGTTGGGACATCTAGATATAAACAATAAAAACATGTATCATTGTAATATTATATCTTTCACTCTTTGGGGAGGATACCTAGATCAAATGGAATTTCTAGTTTTAATTTTTTGAGGACTCTCCATACTGATTTCCACAGTGGCTGTACTAGTTTACATTTCCAATAGTGAAGGGTTCCTTTTTCCAAGCAGCTTTTCCAACATTTGTTATAATTTGATTTCTGGATGATGGCCATTTTTTTTCTGGAGTAAGATAGAATCTCAGAGTTGTTTTATTTTTCATTTCTCTAATGGCCAGTGATGTTGACTGTTTCTTCATGTACTTATGGCTGCTTGTATTTCTTCTGAGAAGTGTCTATTCATTTCACTTGTCTACTTTTTATTGGGTCTTTTAATTTGGGGATCTAATTATTTGAATTTTTTATATGTTCTAGATATTAGTGCCCCATTTGAGGCATAGTTGACAAAACTTTTTCCTATTCTGTAGGTTTTCTTTTCACTGTGTTGGTTGTTTCTATTTCTGTGCAGAAGCTTTTAAATTTGATATGATCTCATCTGTTGATTCTTGATGTTACTGTTTGCTTGTCCAACTGGGATTCTGTTGAGAAAGTCCTTGTCCTTGCCTAATCCTATGTCTCAAGAGTTTTATTGATTTTATCTTCCAGCAGGTTAAGTGTTTCTGTTTTAACATTCTGATCTCGGATTCATTTTTATTTTAGTTTAGAGATATGGGTCTAGGTTCAATCTCTTGCATGTGGACAGCCAGTTTTCCCAACACCATTTATTAAAGAAGCTATCTATCTTTCCTCCAGTGTATGTGTTTTGCCCTTTTGTCACAGAATAGTTGAATGCACTTGGAGTTGTTTCTGAGTCCTTTAACGTGTTCCATTGATCCTCATGTCTGTGTTTGTGCCACTACCCAGGATTGCATCTGCCTTACCCTCAGGCCCTGGAAATTACTGTTCTACCTTATGTTCCTATAGTTTTGTCTTTTCCAGAATGTCTCACAAATGGAATCCCAAAGATGACACCATAGAGTGTGCAGTCTGTGAATGCAGCTTCTTTCATTTAGCATTGGGAACCAACCACCTGTGTCCCTGGCATCAGTAGTCCATTTCTTTCTACTGCTGAGTAGTATTTTATTGTGTGAATGCACCATGATGTGCTTATCCATTTGCCTATTGTACCTTTGGGATTTTTCTTCCCAGGGTATTTTATTTTTATTTTTTTTTATGATACTGGAGACAAAAACCCAGGGCCTTCACACTGAGCTACACCCCTTCCTTTTAAAATTTCTTTCTTTTTAATTTTGAGACAGGGTCTTGCTAAGTTGCTAAGTTGCCCAGGCTCATCTCAAACTTGTGATAATTCTGCCTCAGCCTCCCAGAATGCTGGGATTACTGGCCTGTACTACCACACCTAGTTTCCCCTCAGATTTTTGGCAATTGTAAAGAAAGCTTCTGTAAAAAGTCACATACAGATTTTACATGGATGTACCTTCATTTCTGCTGAATAAATAATCAGCATGGGATTTCTGGGCCATAAATGTGTGTTTCACTTTGTGAGAGTGACAAGCCATTTCCAAAGTGGACACAACATTCTGCTTTCTCAGGTCAGTGTCCTGGAGTTCTAGTGGCTCTATGTTCTCCTTTGCACTCACTGTGCCAGTTTAAAAGGTTTCAGCCACTCTGAAGAGGTAGGTAGGTTGGACATGTAAATTTGAGAGGTGTAGGTAGGTGTATGTGCATGTCTCTCACACATACATAGTTTTGGTTTGATGACTCCATGCAGAGTTGTATTAGCCAACTTTGAGTTACTACACTGATATATCAGAGGCAACCAATGTATTGAGAGAAAACGTTTGTTTAGCTCATGGTTTTGGAGGCTCAAGGACATGTTGCCTGAATCAGGACATGTTGCCTGAATCAACTCAGTTCTGGCAAGGGTGGCAGATCATGGTGAGAACACATACAAGAGCAAGGTGGCCACATCTGAGACCAGAGCAGCAAGAGGAAGATGCGAGTCCCACGATCCCCTCCAAAGGCACAGTCCCAGTGACCCAAGATACTCCCACTGGGCCCCTCCTCCTGCAGGTTTTCCCCTTCCAAGAGACCCAAACAGCAGCAGCAAGCAGTACACATGCCCAGCAACCAGATGCCCAAGCAAAGGACAGTAGGAAATGGCAGCCAGATGGATGGAGGAAAAGTAAGGAGACTGCTATGGTCAAACTATAGAAAGGCTTGGAAAGCAGAGAGAGATCCACTGGTCAAATATTGCTGAGTGACTGCAGCTGACAGAGTGCACCCTGGTCACTGGGCTCAGAAGGATGGTGGTTTTGCAGCTTCAGGGCTGCAGTGGTGATGACAGCCAGGTGAGAGAGCAGTAAGAAGGACATGCTCTTGGAGGATGGGGCAGTGTGCTCTGGGACAGGATGGCAAGATCTGCAGCCTGCTTATCTAGCTTTCTTCTTTTTCCTCAGTATAGAAATCTAATTTTAATTGGTATGGCTGTGTGCCCAGCTGAAAAGACTACATTTTCCAGCTCTCTGGAAAGATTGCACTTTGGATTGGCTGCTGATGCTTACTGAGTGGACTTCCAAGAAGACTCCTTAAAAAGGGAGAGGCAGATGGTTGGTAAGGATCCATTCTTCCTTTCTGCATCTCCTTCCTGGAACAGGGACATTCTCCCTGCAGCCCAGCTGCTGTGATGCATTCTTTAGCTAGGATGACCTTAAGGATGGAAGCTAGCTCCCAGGATGGCGGAGAAACAAGGCAGAGATGATTTAGATCACAGACAGTTCTCTGGAGCAGCCAAACCAGATCAGACTTCCCACCTTGACTTCAGGTCCTCAAAGCCATAGGTAAATAAGTCCATTCATTGCTGGACATTTTTCCTAAGACAGACTGTGAGCCTCAATACAAGCACATCAACTCTCCCTAATTGACTTCTAATTTTAATTTAGTCCCCCAAATTAATAACAAAATGGCATGTTTTGAAGTTAAATATGCTGATCTTCTAATTCACATGGAAAAATAGACAAGCAGAAATAGCTCAGGAAATTCCAAGAGATTAAGCATCAGCAGGAGAAGGGTATCATTATATTTTGAAGCAATAATAAATAAAACAGTGTGGTACTAGGGAGGAGAGAGCAGGGCTTGACAAGGAGGAATCCAAGAGGGCTCTCATCAGAGGCAGGGTGAAGGGCAGGGAATGGGAAAAGCCTGCTGGATTCTCTGCAGGGGCAGCAGCACTGACTGCCACTCCAGGATAGAGGAGGCAGGCTGGAGAAGGCCTGTGCCAGAGGACAGGAGAACACACTAGGGGGTTGTGCATGTGAATGTGTGGGGTAGGGGAGGCCAAGGTGGTAATGGAAATGGCCAGCATTTATCAGTCTCTCCACAGATAATGAGTCCTGCATCAGGGCTTTCCCATCTTTCTCTGAGAAAAGCTACAACTCCTTCAGCTTTTTCTGTTGTCAGAAATAGTTATGGTTCTGAGATAACATTTTCCATAATGTGACTTTGGGCTGTTCCTCTACAAGGCCAGTCAGGGGCTATTCCAAGGCCCAAGTTCTTTTTTTCTGAATAATATTCGTAGAAACATGAGTTCATTTGTTTCTCTATGCATCAATAGAATAATGTGTGTGTGTGTGTGTGTGTGTGTGTGTGTGTGTGTGTGTGTGTGTGATGGAAAGGGTAATAAGTAGATTCTGCTCTGGAGAAACTAATGATCTAATTGGCAGGGCCATTACCTTTCTATGGTTTGCACGTGTCCTCCAAAGCTCATGGTCAGAGACTGAACTCCCAGTGCAGCAGTGTGGAGAGATGGGATCTTTCAAATGGATGAGGCCATCAGGACTTTGCCTCATGAATGGTCTAAGGCTGTATGACAAGAAGGGATTCCTGATTAAAGGAGGAGTGTGGCCTCCCTCTCATCCCTCCCCACTCCCCATCTACACATGCCGGTGTTCTCTTGCCCTTCCTCCTCTGTCTTGGGATGACACCGTAAGAAGGCCCTCGCCAGATGTGGGCCCCCTGACCTGCTGTTCCGGCCTCCAGAACCGTAGGAAAGAAGTCTCTCTGGAAATTATCTGGACTTGTATATTCTGTCATAGCAGCATTAAACAGACCCAGACACACTTGTGAAGTTAATTTGTAACCTGGAATGGGAAATGGTGAGCCCCAGTGGCCCATTGAAGTGGTCCTAAGCTGCAGGGCAGTGGAGGAGGTCATTTCATCACTGCCTTCCTTCCTACAAGGGGGGCCACCATGTTCTCTCCTTCTCAGGGCCAAGAAGAACATGTGGCCAGAGATGGTTCTTGCATCCCCATCCTAGGAGCCACTGCCAAGCTAGCAAATCTCTCATATGGGGACTCCCAGACTGCTGCTCAGCATGGCCACTCAGACCAGTGTCCTTGGCCAGCCACGCCTGGTGCCTGTTTTTCTTCTCTTCATGGCCAGTGCACTCATTGCTTCTCAAGCTGAATGCAGCCCCTGTCACTCCTTGGTGCTCTGGAGTTAGGTATGAAGATTCCTCCTGTCTTCTCCCTTGCTCAGAGCTCCAGTGCTGCCCCTCTTTGTTAGGTGGTTTGTGTCTTGCATGATGGCAACATCTATGGGCCACCATTGCTGCTTTTCAAGTCATCTCTTTCAGCTTCATCATGTGCTTGTGGAGGCCAGGGGTGCAGTCCAGACTTCATAGGCACTTGGCAGTGTCTGTAAATGCTCCCTAGCTAACTAATGGGCCGGAGGTGAGAGTACAGCCACCTCACCCGAGCCGAGTCCCCAAGGTCTGGAGTCTGAGCAGCTCAGGTACATGTGGAAGAGCTGCCTTTGTCACCCTGGCAGGCCACCCTTGACGCAGCCTTCCTTCTCGCCTGCTAGCAATCCCGTCTCTGCTTGAATGCTTGAGTGACAGGTTTCTCACCATTTCCTGGGAGAGCAGATTCTAATTTCAATGTGAGAATGTGCCTCCTTTTAATGAGTCAATATCTGTCTTCCTTAATCATTTGCCAACTGGTTTGTGTTCTGTCTTCTAAAATCTCACAGAAAAAAAAGTCCTACCCACACGGCCCCCACAACACCCATTGGAAGTACTTGCCTAGCAGATGCTCTCTGTCTCCAGGCGTGTGACCACACTGCACCCTGTCTGTTCTGGTTTCATCTCTGCACAGGTGTCTTCCCACCCCTCCATCACTTCTTTTCTTGGGAGCAGCCAGTATTGGGGATGGGAGGGAGAAAAGTCTACAGGTGGCCGGGGAGACCTTTGATCAGGAACCCCAGCCCCCTCAGGCTGATTTAGGACTCACCTTGCCCTCTGCTGAAGACGAGAGATGCATCTCATTCTGCACAGCCTTTGAGAGACCAGACCCATGTTCTCCAGACAGCAGCTCATTGAAAATGAAGTGATCCAAGGAGGCTGTGCCAAGCATATGGTGCCTCCTTCATCCCTTCTGGCATCAGTGCCCCCAGGCAGAGGAAAGGAGGTTGGTACCCTGCTCTGGTGGTCTGCAGCCTGCTCAGCTCTGCCTGAAAAGGAGCACAGTGCCCACAGGTTGGGGAGTGAGACATTCAGAAAGACCAGGAAGGTTCTTTTCTGCTTTTCTTCTCAGGGTGGCATCCAGGCTGCCTGGCCACACAGTGGCATTGAGAAGTAGGAAGGAAGGTGTTGGCAGGCAGGGGGCTCTCAGATGGCGGTCTTGCCAGGAGCCATTGTGCTCTCTCCCACACCCCTGCTGCTTCTCTGAGCTGCCAGCCAGCTCCCTGCCTGCTCTCTATTTATGTCAACCCTCACCCTACTCTCCAAGAGAGATGCTGCCCAGGGCCTGATGCATATTCACATTAAGAGAACACCATAGCAACCCAAAGGCAGTAGAAATATTTCCAGGCAGGTGCTCAGAGCAACATCCCTCTGGGGTGTGTGTGAGCCATGGTGGCGGAACCTCAGAGCCCAGGCAGGGCCCATGAGTTCCGTCCTGTGGGGCACCCTACTTTCATAAAACTGAGTACACTGACCAAGCCAGAACCAATACTGTGGGTGGATTTGGACTCATTCAGTCCTGAATAAGGGTGGGATGGACAATGAAGATGTGTATCTTTAGAAGACATGGACTGTTCCTGGGGTCCACAACCAGGAGGGTGCTGTCTTAGTCTGTTTCTTCTGCTATAACAGGATATTACAGACAGGCCAACTTATAAAATAAAAAAAATATTTTCCATAGTTCTGGAGGATGAGAAGTCCAGGATCAGAGTGCCAGCACCTGGTGTGGCTATCTTGCAATATAGTCATGCACTATAGCACGGCAGAGAAATAGCAAGCATGGCAGCTCAGGCCACCCCTACCCTTCTTACAGAGCCACTAACCTACCCCAGGAGCCTCACACATGTGGCCTCATTCAACCCAGGTCACCCCCAAAGCCCACACCTCCAGATACCACACACATCAATTTGGGGTTAGGTTTCTCCCATGTGAACTTTTGGAGAGGACATTCAAACCATGATGAGTGGCAACACTCAGGTGCAAGCGTGGAAACGTGCTTTGGATTTCTAAGGAGGATGCTGGGACACCAGGTGGTATCCGCTCAGGAAGTGGCTTTCCAGTTTGGGATAGCTGACATTGCTTGTTGAATACACAGGAGCCCAGAGTCATGGGGCTCTGATCTCACTGTGTCACCGAGAGTGTGGGAGCTGAGATCGTGAGCTCTGAAGTCAGGCTGCTTTGGGCTTGGTCCCCACTGCTGTGACTTCTCCTGTGGCCCTGAGTGAGACGGAGGATAATGAGCACCTTCCACAGGGTCAATAGGACATGGACCCTAGGATGCAGTAGAGACCTTGTCCCTTACTAGTGGTCTGGTTTTGGACATAGTCACTCTGCTGTCTATGCTTGGTTTCCTTTTAAAAATAGAGGAAAGACTAAGACCTGCATTATGAAGCAGTTGTGAGGATTAAACAACATAATATGGGGAGGGGGCTTAGAACCCTGCCAAGTCTATCATCTGTGTTTGATAAATGTTAATAATGATGAACAACTTGAAGGGTGTGTGAGGGTTAAACAATATGTGTGTAATACAAGTGTGTGTGGCAGCACAAGTGAGCTTCCAGTAGGGATTTGTATTAATAGTAGTAGTATAGTTGTATGGCTGGGCTTTCCATGGCTTCAACTCTCCACCTGTAAAATGGGAAGAGTATCTTCTACACCTCTTTGTCTCTCAAACCTAAATGTATGCATGCCTTTGGGGAGAAGAATCCCAGCAATACAAGACATTAGCACAAATATACAACATGCCCTCCACAAAATCAACAGTGATTCTCCCAAACCTTTTAAAATCAAATACAATCTTTACTCTGCTTCCATCAGAGCAGCCAGACAGAAGGAGAGTGAGACAGTTCTCATCCTGTTAAGAGTACACTGCCATCTGGAAAGAATGAAACCTTAATTAAGAACAAAGAAGAATGGGTAGAGAGTGAGCCTGGGGTCCCCGTCAAGGAGCCGGCAGGGCTCCTGTGCTTTGGAAATGGCAGGACACAGAGCTCTCTTTCTTCTCAGATGGCAGTGGGCTCCTGGGGAGATGTGGCCTGCCAGCCATCTGGTGGTGCCCAGAATTTCCTGTGGTAACTTTGCTGAACAGCATTCGACCCTCCTGGGTGTTCCAGTGTCTGGATGGGGAGTCTGTAGCAGTGGTTTCTAAGTGTGGCTCCTGGAGCAGCGGTACCAGCATCATTTGGGGCTGGGTACACAGCTGTACAGAGAAGACTCAGCTGAGGCAGTTCTAGCATCCTGTCTGCAAAACCCCAAGGAGACCCTGATTCATGCTTGCGTTTGAGAAATTTTGGTCAATAACAAAAGATGGTGGTGGGCATTTTCTGAATTGTATGATGAGGCAACGTCGAGGTCTGCCTTCTTGCATTTCAGTGTGCAAACAGCTTGTGTTTGACGCTAGACAAACTTGAGTTTAAATCAAAACTTAACTTCTGGTTGCGTGATTTAGGGAAGCTAGGAGGCTCCATTGTGCTATCCCCTGAAAGGGACACCTACCCCAAGGGCCATTGTAGTGATGGAAGGAAATGTGAAATGTGAAATGCTTGGCCGACATTCTTGTTACCAAATAGGAAAAACGATGAAGAAGCCCTCCACCAACTTCACCTTTTCTTCCCCTTTCCCCAGAAATTGGCGTGGTGCCTTGTCCATAATAGGCAGTTGATATATAAATAAAATTAACCTGAAGCATCCTCAGTGTTTGCCATCTGCAGCTCATTCTGACGTGAATGTCCCTTGTCTTCCCCACCTACCCCTGCAGCCACTGAGCACAGTGAGAAACTGGGACAGTTGTACAGAATGCACTTGAACAAAACAGAACAACTTCAAAGGCATCATGGTTTTCCTACACCATCAGATTTCCATACCCTAGTGCAGATTTTCCAAGAAGCATCCAACATGCCTTTAAAATTTTCTTCCAACCCAACTAGCCAGTCTGCACTAAGCCAAAAGCCAAACTATCCAACCAACAATCACACCCCCAACATGCAGTCATGTGCACACAAGCTCACATATGTGCACACAATCTCATATGTACACACACATACCCATGCACACACTTGTACACACACTGACACACAGAAGAAACCACCTGTTCTATTCCTGGTCCAGGGCAGATGGGTGGCTTTCCCTTGCTGTGGGTGATGGTCTGCCTAGGTTGGTTAGAGCTGCCTGTGGCTTTCATAGGAACTGTTTGTCTTCTTGCTTGAGGAGAGAGGAAACCTCTTGAGGATATTTGCTGCTCTAGGGGGAGCACTTAGATCCATCACCCAGCTCTGAACAGAAGCTAAGGCTCTGTCTACAAGAAGAGCCAAGGGCATTTTTATTCCTGCTTTCAGCTTCACACTGGGTACAAAATACCAAGTGGACAAAAGACTATCAATACACGCCAAGCTGTGAGGAGAGTGCAGCTCACTTAACTGCCTTGACATCGATTTTCACCTGCTTTTGTTGATGAAGCTGCATCCATAAGTAGTGATAAATCCATTAGACAAACATGGCACTCCATTATTCACAGCATCTACCTTGGCCTGGCATGGTGTGGGAGGCTTGCCTGGAGGCTGGGGATCCTGGCCAAGCTGGGGGTGAGACTGGTTGGTCACTGGAGGAAGAGGGACCTTGGATGCCTTGTGACCCACATTGCTTTACTGGGTTTTTCCAGGCAATACCATTCTGAGCTCTGATTCCCATCTGTTCCAGAAGGATTAGAAATGATGGCTGGAGAGACAGCAGAAGAGTGTAGATTTGTTTTGCATTTCCATCCTCAAAGCCACTACACACACACACACACACACACACCATCTGTATACAGAAAGATAAATTCAGAGGTACAAAGTGACTTGCTTGGGTTCTCACAAAAGCAGCAGAACCAGAAGTAGAACCCAGGAGCTCAGTTTCTGATCCAGTGGAATTTGCACATTACAGGGCCTCTCTTCTGTTCTTGTACCATGAGAACAATATTGGTCTCTGGGCATCAATTGGAATAGGGCCCTTCTGAGAAGCCCGCTGACCTAGCAGGTATCAAAAGGCAGGATTTGGATCTCCTCTGTCCTGGCAGGGTGCATAGGCATGGGCATGGGGCATGGTGACATGTGGGCAGGAATCTCCAGAAGGTAGTGCTGGGTTCCCACAGCGAGAGGCACCTCAGGGTGGTGTCACATGGCATGGCTTGGAGGAGCCAGTGCCTCCAGGGCCGGCCTGGGGGAGTAGCTGCTCGGTGTCAGGCTGCTCAGGGGCTAACTCCATCCCACCTGGCCATAGATAGACCTGAGCTTATGAGTGTTAGGAGTCTGTATCCATAGCAGAACTAAAACTTGAATTCTGTTTTCTCCCACTGCCGCTACCCCTAACCATTGTTCCCAAGGTTGGCAGAGGGAGCAGGGGGGTAGAAGGAAGGTAACTGCCAGCCTGGTCAGGTGATTTTATTTTCCCCACGTGGGGACCTGGTAAAAGGATCAGAAGGCTGAGCAGGCTGCTGCAATCTGCCATCAATCCTCAGAAGCAAGGGTAGGAACTAGACTTGTAGAGAGGAGGCACTGGAGGCTGGGAGAGCCAGGCTCACTGAGCAGGCCTTTGCTTCCTTCCCTCCTTTCACATCCAGACTGCTCGTATCCCATGCACAACACTGACTTGAGCCTTCAATATGGTGCTCTCTCCTCAGCTGGAGGGTTAGTTTTTGAGGGCAGAGCTGAGGCTGCTCCTGGCTTTATCTCCTCTCCAGGTGGAGCTTCTGCTTCAATGTCAGTGGCTGACTTCTCATCTTAGTGGCATTTGAACAGGCAGCCGGGACCTGCCTCTCAGGAGCTGCGAACAGGGACTCAGCACAGAGAAGAGGGCAGCAGCAGGTAGAACATTGTGGTCTGGTAGCAGTGCTAACTGTTCTCTCTAAGAGAGTTCCTGGTGGTGATGATGGGTGTCTGGCATGGTCCTGTAGCCCATGTGGAGGGCACTGAGTATGTGCTGCAGATTTGATGGCCCACCCGGCTCTGAGTCCACAAAGGGCCTTGAGAGGAGGTGACAGACACCTCAGAAACCAATGACCCTGACTGCAGGCTTTAAGGCCAGAGGGGCATTCCTATGCTCCCCCTCTCAGGTGCTTAGCAAGTAGGTTGAGGTTTACCTGGCCAGGTCCTAATTTTTGCACAGTAATTATGCCCTCCAAAGCTGGACTGCTAATTGCTTTTGCTATTTCTGGACTCTGCCCCTCCTGATATGTCCTGCTGTTGGAGACAGAAATAACCTGGCACTTGGCGGGTAATTATCACGGAGTGCTTCCAGAGTCAGCACACACTGAGCTGCAGCTGTGGATCCCTGACTCAGCATGTGATGCTTGGCCAGGATCATGGGGATGCCTGGCCCTGATGGGCAGCATCTCATGGCTTTGGAGCCTCGCCTCCTTCAGGGAGCATTCTCCTGCTTCCTCCTGCACCGAGTGTGTGTTGAAGCCCCCCTCTCTTTAGGTCCTCTTGACCTTGTTTGTATATCATTGTCTTGCAGGAAGCAGGGACTTGATGAAAGGAAGGAAGGAAGGAAGGAAGGAAGACCTTCAATTTCTAGGTCTAGATTCCTCCAATTTAATAACTAGGTTCCAGTTGTAGCTTTAAAAATTTTTTTTTCACTAGTTTTCATGGTCTTTGGAGAGAAAAAAGAAGTCCAAATATGGTTTAGGTGTAGATGTTCCCTAAAGCCTTATGTGCTCGTAGGTGGGGCTTTGGAAAGTGATGGGTGGGATTGTGGGAGCTGATGCTTATCAGTGGATTAATCCACTGGTGAGTCTGTAACTGACTTATTGTTAGGGGATGGGATCTGGTTGGAAGAGAGGGGTCACTGGGGTGTGGCCCAGAAGAATTTATCTGTTCCCCACTCTTCCTTCACTCTCTCTGTTTCTCACCACCATGCCATGACCTGCTTCCCTTATGCCATGCCGCTCTGCCTTGGAGCCAGCTGACTATGGTCTGAAACCTCTACAAGCTGTGAGCCAAGGTAAACCTTTCCTCCTTTCTCCTGTGGTTGTGTCTCAGTGGTGAAGAAAGTGACTAAGACACCAAATGGTTGGTTTTATATTTGCAAACACCCCTTTGGCTTAGGAATAAATGAATAGTTGCAGTAGTGGCCAGAGAGAAGCACTAGGCCCTGGTGGGTTTCTGGGAGAGGGTGGGGCCCAGCTGTTGCATGGACAGACACCACTCCAGCATCACAGGAAGACTGAGTAGGAAAAACTGGGGGCTTCAGGTCTTCAGGGCCATTAGGGGCAGTGGCCTGGGAAGGTACAGACCTTCTCCTTCCTCACAGAGCTCATTAATTCCTTGCCTGCTTAGAGCCTCAGCTCTGCACGTGAGAGCTATCAAGAGGAGAAAAGTTTCACTGTTGCCCAGGTTGGGGTCTTCAGCAATGGGGAAGCAGGTCTCACCTCTCTGAGCCTGAGCCCCCCCCCCCCAGCCTCACTGTTTGTTTCTCTCTCCAATTCACCAGAGCTGGGGATTTGGGCTCAACTTCTTAGTTCAACAAGACAAGGCTATGAGTAAATCATTGTCCTCATTCTCAAAGGCCCTGGGCCTTTAGATCAATAGCATCTCCGATTTATACCAGTCCCTAGAGTGCTCTGTGGACTCACTTCTTTAACCACTTTCTGGGCACATGCCACCTGCTGCCTGGGCTTCAGAGCCCTCTTTTTCCATCTAAACTCCCATGCCCCAATAGTTTTTTTTTCTTGGTACCAGGGATCAAACTCAGGACCTTGCGCTTGCAAGGCCGGTGCAGTGCCACTGAGCTAAATTCCTGGCCCTCCCCAATAGTTTAGAATACCTTAAAAGCAGTGACCTTACTGTGTAATCTGGGGGCATCTATCACCTAGAACAATGTTGGATGTGACCCCTGAACACCAGGGGCGGGACTCCAGGAGATGTACTTTCATTTATCCACAGTCAGGTACTGAGCAAGGACTGTGCATGACCCTGGCACTGCCCAGAGGTGAGGATGAGGTCTGAAGGACACCTTCCTGTCTGCAGGAACTCATAGTAGAGAGGGCAGCAGTGTCAATGAGAGACAAAGATATAAGTCCAGGGAACAAAGAGAAAGAGCTGCCACTCAGCTCAGACTGGGCAAGGGTGCATCAGTGGGTAGGTGACAGAATGGGTTTGGTCAGGTTGAGAGGGAGAGGTGCTCCAGGGAACTTAGGGAGGCTGTAGCTCCACCTTCTGTTCTCTTTTGGCAGATGAGAAAACCAAGACCAGAGAGAAGCAGGGAGTATGTAAAGCCACATCTGCCTATTGACAGAACTGAGTTAAAATCTTGGGTTTGTACTCTCAAGCCCAGGGACAATCTTTATCACCTGTGCTGATGCTGCAAGCCTGGGAAAGGCAGAGGCAGAATGCATGTGGCCTTGGGCTTCTGCTGACACCGAGCCACAGTAAGAACACAGCAGGTCTGGGGTCCTGGGTGTCTGCAAGGAGGAATTTGCAATGGGGTTTCAGGGTGCAAGTGAAACTGTCTTGGTTGTAGCGTGTAAGTCAAGGAAGCTCAGTGCTTCTTCTCCTCTGTTTTCTGCAACATTGACATAGGCTGAGCTCAGATGCAAACGATGAAACCAAAGCCTACCTATGGGCCTGTGCAGGGATTATCCTTGCCTTCCAGAAATCCCCCAAGGACTCAATTTTTATTCTGGTTCTTTTCCCAAGTTTGTTCTTATGCACCTTGAAGCAAAAGTCTGAGGCCAGGTGGGAACAGAGAGCCTAAAAAGATTATCTCCAGGACCTGTCCTTGTTCATAAATGCTATACTTTTCATTCTCCACCCCCTCCTCAGCTTCCCAGCCTCCATCCAAATCTGAGATCCCGGTAGAAAGATGCCAGCTGGCCAGTCCCCGTCACTGACTGAAACAACCAGGGAAAACCAGTGTGCTGTATAGTTCAAGTCTCCTTTGGAACTGGTAGGGTCGCTTTCCTTTTTGGAACTGGCAGGTACTGCCTACCAGACCTACACAAATCATTCCAGAGACCATAGGGATCAGAGATATGAGAGTGAGGGATGTTTTTCTTCCTAGGAAGACAGTAATTGTGAATTTGTCACCAACAGTGATGTAGTGGTAAGCAATTAATTCTGGGGGACTCCCTGCCTGTTGACATGTGTGGCTCCTGCCCTGAGCAGCTCCCCTTGCTTAGAAGGCTCCTATCCTCCTTTTCAGTAGACAAACTAATTTGTTTTAGACTCAGTTCCCTAGGGACAAAGGTGACTCCTTCAGCCAAGGGTCTAATTTTGGTGAATTGTCTTGCAAGGTAAGGAGAAGAGAGACAGAGAAAATATTAGCAGTGGCTTACCCTTGTACAGAGCTTCCTACACCCAAGCATGATTCAGATGCATGCCCATACTCCAGGGAGGTATCATTACTGTTCCTACTTTGGAAGTGGGGATACCAAGGTACAGAGGGGCTACTCAGATGGCCCACGGTCACACAGCCCAAAGTGGCAGAGCAGCATTCAAATCCAGGCAGTGCTGCTCTAAGTGTGTTGTCCTTATCATGGTTCTGCACAGCTCTCCACCAGGTACCTGAGAGCAGATGGGAGTGTGCTGGAATTGGACAGACAGTCCAGGGCCGGGTCATCTTCATGATGTGTGCACCCTCAGGTAAGTTACTTCTTTTTCTCACAGGCCCACTTTCTTATCAGTGAAGCAGGGACAGTGGTACCCACTTCTGATTGTGGTCATAAATACTCATGACTGAACACATGCTGTCTCCACACTCCCCACTCCACTCTGCCCCTCCAGGACACCTGCCTACTTCTCATCCCATGGTATGGTAAAACATCACCTGCACCCCACCTGGTCTTTGCTGTATACTAAGTTGTTATTGAGAACTAAGCTGATTTCCAAGGCCAAAGTGCAATGGTACATACATAAGCACACCTAGGAGCTGAAGAGTGAAAAGGATTTGTTACTTGCAGCAAGTAAAGAGAGCAGCACATTGCTTTGGGAATCAAAGCAATACATTGGAGATTTTCCCTGACACAGGACACAAGGAGGAGGTACATATTCATAGCAGAAAGATTCCTAGTCACACATAGAGGTGGGCATATTCCTGAGCATGCTCAGAGATCATGCTGCCACATACACCAGAAATGGGGGGCAGGACCCCCCATGGAGAATTTAGCATTATAATGAGATTATAATGAGCAAAGTTTATCCTAGGTGACCTAGAAGACACTCAGTGATTTGGGTTGGTTGAAACTGATTCCTTGTGGCTTCTCCTGGAGTGCTTTGTTTGAAACAAATAACCAAAAATACATTGATGAGGTGATGCTAACAGTAATTTAAGGACAGTAGCCTCTTGCCTTGAAAGCATAGGTGCTTGTCCTGAAAAGCTCCTACCTAGCAGCCAATAAAATGGCAAATGCAGCACTGAGCACTTCGGTGATTTGGAGCCCAGACTGACCTTTACTCCTAGCAGTGGGAGAGAAGCTCACCCTGGCAGCACCAGCCCTGAGTGGGTGTGCTTTCTGCATGGTGCTTTAAGTTCTGAGCATTCAAGGGTTCTATTGGCCTTTCCACAAGGAATGCTCCAGGGCAGACTTGAAGAGGGACAGCCCTGCATCTGATGCCCAGGATCATAGAGAACAGATGACCGGAGTGAAGCTAGAAAAGGCTGCAAGTGTTGGGTTTGGGGAAGACTTACCTCCTTGATGATGATGTTCTGAAGCTCATTTTAAAGTAAATTATGAGCCTTTGTACATATAGCCCAGGGCTGAATGGTGAGAGACACAAAACAGGGAAGAGAGTGTGTGAAAGACTCAGCCCCTGCCCAGGATTGTGTCCCTCAGGACTCCTGAGTGTGGATCAGCTTTGGTCCTGGATGCACTACTGGCCAGGGTTATCTTTGACAAGTCACTTCATCTTGTTGGGCCTCAGCTTCTCCACTTACACACCTAAAATGCCAAGTCCTGAGGCTAGAATTTAGGCTTTCTCCTAGCTTTTACCTCCTGAGAGATTTATCTATAATCTCAGCTAAGGTTTACTGGCCAAGTAAGCACCCTGGAGCAGGAGAAAGAAGTAGAACATTTACACTTGAAAGGGTCAGAGCCTCTTCTAAGGTCTGAATTCTGCTTCTGGGAGGCTCGGAGTGTGGTCTGGCTTTCCCAGGCCTCCCATCAATTGCTAATGGAACAGAGCACATGTTGCTGCTGCAAGGCTGACCCTTGTCTCTTGCAGGGCCACTGAGGGATATGTTCGGGAGGCTGATGGAGCAGAGGTAGGCTGAGGGACATCTCCAAGGACACTCCACAATGAAGCTATGTGAACCTGCCATCCCCTGCCAGTCTCTCTGACATTTTCTGTCACTTGTGTTTGTCTTGGCAAAAACAGCTAGCCTTACTGAGGTTATTGGAGACTGCAGAGCCAGCAGTGAGCTGAGATTCTGGAAGAGAGCCAGTTTGGTTAAAAGCTGCCCCTGTGAGCCTTTGGGGACCTCTGGCTCTTTCTGACCTTGCATAACAGTGTTTAGGTGGTGTCAGAGGGCCTCTGTGCTGAGGAACAAGCATTGGGAGATTTCCATAGTATTTGAGGATAAGTTAGGAGGATAGAAGGGTCTGTCAGTGTGCTGTGCTTTTGTGGATTTGTACAATTTTCCATCATCTATCTACCTCTGTTTCCACCACAGCGAGAGGGGCCACAGCAAAATGGTTAAGAACTTTGACTCTTCATTCAAGCCAACTGAGTTTAAACCCCACCTTTTGTTGTCATGGGCTGAGCGATTTGCAGCCAGTTGCTAACTTCTTTGTGCCATGTTTTCCCCTATGGAGAAATGGGATAGAAGGAGAGCCTCCTCGGATCCTGGAAAGACTGGGGAGAGATGTGGTGTGCCACTAGGACACTCACAGACATGAGAGTGGTGTCCTGCCCACTTCTCATCTGGGCCTGGGGCTTGCCACCATTAACTACTACCAGTGAGCTACACACACTGGATTTTAAACACCGTCATTGATGCTCATTTTTCTGCCTATTTTAATTTTTCACCCATTTGTTATATTTCTGTTGATCGTGTTACTTTTGTCCTAGCTATATTTATTAAAATAGCTATATCAAACATCTGTCTATCTGCTTAGTAATCATCTATTTATTATCTATCATTGATCATCTATCTATTATTACCCATTTATCATCTGTCCATCCTCTGCCTATTTATCCATTCATCATCTGTTTGTCTGTCAATTGACATACATACTCATTTGTAGAGCATGCACATTTTAGGTAGAACCCTCCATCCTGCTCACGTGGAGATGAACCCTCATTTTCAAAGGGGCCTTTAGCAGTGATACGGTGTGAAGATGACCAGTCAGCAATGACCATGAAAACAGGTATTTGGAATAACCAGGCTTTTGAGTAAGGGGGATACAGCAAAGCTATAGAGCCAGGCCCCTGGGACCAAAATTAATTTCCCTCAGGGTAAGATGGGGTGGGAAGGGGCCTTCCTGTGCAGGTGAGAGAGAGCCCTAGTTTGATCTCACAATCTTGGAATTGTGATGGTGCATTGCAGCTGGAGCTCATCTAGACAGTGCCCTACCACCATGGTCAACACGAAAAACCCATGGTCCTTTCCTTGACAAGTGGCATTGCCTTTTGAGTGTCTCCACCTTGCCATAGTGCCTTTGGCTCTGTATTTGTTTTATCAAAGTACTTTTTGTTTCACACCTACTGTTTTCTTTCTCTTTCTAATCAAATCTTTTTTTCCTATTTTCTCAACCTAGCCTGAGATGTGGCACTACCTCCCTCACCATTCGTCTTCTCTCCAGCTTTGGCACACCTCCTCCAGGGCTTCCAGAGCACTGTGGGGTCTGCATGTAGCATTAAGTGTGCAGACTCCTCCTCTCCTTGGCTGCCCCTAGGTCCAGGTGCTGGCCTTCCCAGCAAGGCTTCCCTCAGGCAGGGCTTTGCTGCTCCAGTTACTATTTAGGGTGGGATCTGGTCTAGCTCTCTGCCACACTAATGATAACACAGACCTGGTCTCTCCACCTTGCTGTATCGGTGGGGGCAGTTGAAGGCAGAGGCCGGGAGACAGATCCTCCTTTTAGCAGCAAGTCACAAGAGCTGGGCCAGCAGTAGGCAGTGTGGCTTCTGAGTTGCACCAGCCCCAACACTCACCTTCTGCTTCACCTCTCTGTGCCTCAGTGACCTTATGTGTGACACACAAGCATAGCACTCAAAGTCTCTGGGGTACAGGACTTAAATGTCTGTCTGCAGAAGTAGGTAGTGCCTAGGTCAGCACCTGAAGGAGACTAATGTCCTAATGGAACCAGACTGAGCACCCCCCCCACCCCCCACAGATCATGCACAGACACACACAGACACACAGGTGCATGCACAGGTACACTCATGCACTGACACTCACAGATAGTCACAGATAAATTCACATACACTTACCATACTATATTGCTCATGATGCACATTCACATACATCTGCACAAACACACTAGACATACTGACACAAACACATGCACACACGCAGATGTGCATTCATTCTTATATATGTATTATCACTCATAGTGTAGGTACCATCACTCAGACACACAGATCAGAGACAAGAGTTTTATGTGCTTTTACGTGGACATGACATTTACTGACATATAAAGAGAAAGAGCGCAGGACAGGGAACATCTATCTGAGGGGCACAGAGGTTGACAAAGGAGATCTGGGCTGATGGCACAGGCAGTCAGGGCTGTCACCACGCAGGCTAATAAATCAGGTCAGGCTCTTGGCCATCCCACTCAGGATCCCACATGTGCACAGAGGTCTTGGTCCCGTGCTGATGTCAGGCATGAGTCAGATGGACATGCTGCATGCCTGTGCCTGTGTGTGCTGTGCACAACACATGCATGTACATGGGACTCACTGGAGCTGCTGCCCAGCCTCACATGCCTCTGCCCACTAGGTCCCAGAGGCTCCACTCACACTTGTGTCTGCAGAGTGCCTGTAGGGGGACAGCACTTGGGATCACATGTCAGTCCTGCCTCAGTGACCCCAGCCCATCCTCCTTATAATTATTGTTGTGCAGCTCTGGAGCCTAGGGTGCTGGGAATCTGAACAGAATAATTTTTTTTCTGAGAAGGGTTTGAGGAGCTTGTACTTATTTGAGAATTGCCCTGAGCCCTTGACTTGACAGAATTAGCAGCTGGATGATGGGTGCAGAGGTATTTGTATTTTTCCCTTTAATGTAGGTGGCCCAGAAAGATGTCAGGTTGCCTTTATGGGCCATGGCCTGATGACCCCTGCCACACCCCGTCTCTGGTCCCTGCCCCAACCTGTCACCATATGCACCTTAGGGCTGCCACTTGGAAGTGCTTTCAATGTCCAACGTGAGGCTGAGATTACCCTGCCCACCTCCCTTCAGAGGCGCACGCACCCTTGATTCAGATGCTGGCTTCTTGCTCCCCCAGGCAGGGTAGCCCTCTTTGCAAAGGAGGGCAGTGCCCAAGTGGCGTATTTGCCAGGTCTGCTCTGATGTTGTGAGGGTCTGAAGCAAGGATGGGCTTGCCTTGGCACTGCACCTAGATTTTACTTTGAGGGCATTTTGGAAAGAGTTCAGCATGTAGAGTCACATTGCCCTGAGCTCACTTTTGCCACTGTCACTCACCTGGCCATGGCATGTAGGTCCTCTGACCATGGAGTCCTCATCAGGCAAAGGTCACCTGTTTTAGGAATTGAGTGAAAGGTGCCTCTGAGGCCTGGCCTTGTGTTCAGTGTTGCATAGGACCCACATAGGTTTCCTGGTGTGTGGGGGAGGAAAGCCACTTAGCATACTGGGAGAAAGTGTCCAGAGGCAAAGCAGAGTGAATCTGCAGCCTCAGGGTATGGTGGCAAAGGGACCTGGACACCTGCACAGAACGAATTTGCAGAAAAGGAGGTGAGGAGCATGGGCTCTGGAGAGAAGGTCATGAGGTCAACGTTGCTTCAGGTGCTCCACAGTGAGGGTTGGACCCCTGGCTATGCACTTTATGCCAATCCCTCATTCCTTCCTCTGTGTATCCCCAAACCAACAACACTGTCACCCATATTTGCAGATGAGCCTCTGAGAGGTGGAGCTTGCAGTTGGAACCTGGGTTGTACAGCTGCAGTTGGAACCTGGGTCAGCTGACTCAAGGGCCTGCAGGGGCCCAGAGGGCTCTGGGAAAGGCCTGCTCTCTTGTCCCCTTGCCTTCTGTCCTGAACTAGCTACCTACCTTTCCTCCTTTGATAGAGGCCCACATTGGAGGCAGTAGAGAGCCAGGCTTCGTCTGATGGGGGTGGAGGGTGGGGGGAAAAGCCTCTTCTCTCCTCCTCCTCCACTTCCCCAACAGCAGGTGAGCACAGTGATGGATGAAGCTAGAGAAAAGGTAGATTGGTTTTGGGGCTGGATAGATAAAGTCTCTCATGCTTTCTGAAACTGTCAAACCCAGGAAACAATTATTGCCAAATGCTGTAGGGTTTTCCCTGACCAGTGGTTGTCTTGATTGTTGTTGGAGGGAGAGAAACAACCTGCCATTGCCCATTTGGGAATGCTGTGGCTCTGATTTAGGGTAATGGGTGGGGCTGCCATGGGAGTCCACCACCAGGAGGGAGTATCCTCACAGGTCAGCCTAGCCTCAAGGCCCTGCTTGACTATGTCCCCTCCTCTGCCTGGCTCCCAAGCTCCTGTATGAGGACTGCTCTCCCTATGTTACCCATTCTTCTCCAAAACTGCCTTTCTTGCTGTCAGCTTGGGGGAGGCCAGCTGTGTAGTGCTTTTGAGTGAGGACTTTGGAATTAGACATGGCTCAGATCTGAAATACTCCACTTGCTAGCAGTGTGGCCACTGGCAAGTTGGGTGCCTCTTTAGGCTCCAAGTTTTCAACAATAAAATGAGTCTTGCCAAGCATGGTGGTACACACTTATAATGCCAGCACTCTGGAAGGGTGAGGCAGGAAGATTGTAAATTCAAATTCAAACCCTGGCTGACCAACTTAGCCACTTAACAGATCTTGTCTCTAAATTAAAAATAAAAGGCTGGGGATGTGGTTCAGTGCGAAGGCCCTGAGTTCAATCTCTAGTACTACAACAAATAAATACATAAATAAAATGGATCTCAACACACATTTCACAAGGACCAAGGAAGGATTAAATGAGATGATGCATAAAAGACTTAGTTCATGTTTCAGCACATAATAATTGTGTTTTTAAAGATCCTATTTCACCTCTAGTGGTTTTTCCCCTTACTTAATTGGTTCCTTCCTTCCCTTTTTCCCAGTTTAGCTTGAGTCTCATTTGTCCTTGAAGCACATTAGTTAGTTAGCTTCACGTCACTATATTAAAATAACTTAGATAAAGAACTCACAAAGGGAAAGGTTCACCGAATTCACAGTTTGGGAGTTCCAGTCAAAATTCAATGGCCCATGGCTTTGGGACTCTAGTAAGGGGAGCTCGTCATGGTGGAAGCACATGGCAGGGCAAACCACTCACTTATAGACAGGAAAAAAAGACAGTGAAGAGGGGGCCAGGGTCCCACAGTCACCTTCAAGGCACTGTATTAATGTCTTTCCCATCACTGAGACAAAATAGTCAAGACTCATAACTTAAAGAGATAGGGTTTATTGCAGCTCATAGTCTTTATAAAATTCAGTTCATGGTTGGATGGCTCCAAGGTAGAAATGGCATAATACAAGGACATGGTTGAGGACAGCTACTTAGCATATGGAAGCCAGAAAGAAAGAAAGGAACTTGGAACAAGAACACACTCTTCCAGGTCACCCCACTGACTCACACCCTGAGAGCACATTTAGATACTGAGTTCATCAATGGGTAAATCCACTGATGAGTACAGTGCCCCATGATCCCATCACCTTCCACACACATGAAACTTTTGGGAGGCACTAGATCCAAACCATAATAGGCTTCCCACTGGGCCTCATATTTTAGTAATCCTATCACCTCCCAATAGTATCACATTGGAACTCAGTTAACCATTTGGGCCTATGGGGGACATTCAAGATCCAAATTGTAGCCCCATTCATGACTAATGTAGCTCAAGCTAGATTCTTTTGCCCTTCATGAGAATCCTGTGGAATTGGGCCTAATGATTACCCTTTATAATTAATCCTGTGTAAGTAAACCAGCCAAGATATAGCTATTGAGCAACAACTATGTTGCAGATTTCTTTCCTAGGAAATTTCTTCACTGATGGCCAGTTCCACTGGGGAGAGGCCAGGTTTTGGGTGCCTGCTTGTCCTAGAGCATTAATAAGAGTGCTGGGCACTGAAGCTTGTTCACTACATGCTTTTCAATCGCTGGGAGGGTAGGGGGTGGGAATCAGAATGAAGAAATGGGAACCACTTCAGGTGCCTGACAAAAAATGGAAGAACTCATAAGATGGTATAGTAGGTGTTCAGCAAGTCATTTCTTAGAATCTATGATTCCAAAGGGTTTTAGGGGCCTTCTGCCCCAAGCTCCTATTCAAAGCAAGGAAAACTCTCCTCTAGCTGCCTCCCTGAACATGAGAATCTATGCCTTTGTACTGGTTTCAGCAGGGGCTCATGGCTCTCAAAGAAGTCTACTATCTGCACATGCCTTAATGCACAGAAATCCTTACAATGCCCAATGGGACTACCAATTAGTTCTCTGGAGAAATGTGGGAAGAATCTAATCTCACTTCTTCACGGCCACTCTTCAGATGCTCCCAGACTACTGAGCACCTCCTCTCAAATGATGGTGTGCTTAGCTTTCCTTAGCCCAAGCTGCATCAGAAATGGCTTCTAGATCTCCTGGTGCCTGGACACTGGCCTCCACACACATCCTGTTTGTTGACAGCTGTGTTTCTAGGGCAGGGAGCAGGGCGCTGTCCTTTCCTCTACTTCTGACACTGCATTCAGTGAATGCAGCCTAAACATGTGTCATCTTTATTCATTTGTTTTGGTAAGCATTAACATGAGCATGTATAGAACAATATATGGACTATGGAGCTGGGTATATTTTGCAAATTGAGTATGCAATGAAAACTTGTGTCAAAGAATTGGGATTGAGTAGAAAGGGTAACTTTCAGAGAATGGAAAGTATTTCACTGCTACTGTGCAAAGGCATGGAAATAAGTGAAATACTTCTCTTCAATTTTTTATTTAAAATATATATATCAACATTTATTTGTAAGAGCACATTCATTTACATTATTGTCTAAGCACCAATATCCATCTCCAGAACTCATTGATCTTGTAAACTTGAAACTCTGCCCATTCAATAACAATGCCACATTCTCCCTCCTGGCCCTGATAATCAGGGTTCACCTTCTGTCTTTATCACTCAGAACATGCCAGACACCTCACTGAGTGGAACATGCTCTGTTTCCTTCTGCGTCTGGGGGTCTCTCACTTGGCACAGGGCCCCCGAGGTTCATCCCTGTCGCAGCATGTGTCAGAGCTGTACTCCTGTCCAAGGCTGAATAATGTTCCACTGGACTACTACATTTTGCTTTTCCATCCATCAATGCATGGATGGATGACTTCCTTCCATGTTATTATGAATAATTCTGCTATGAACTGTGTTTTGAAAATATCTGTTTGAGTCCCTGCTTTTATTTCCTTTTTCAGAAAGAAAGAGATAGAGATACAGAAACAGACAAAGAAGGACAGGGAGCTATGGAGAGACAGAGAGATCTGAATGGAGCTGTACGATCAGCCTCCCAGAGTCAGCTCTATCCTTGCCTTTTTCTTCCTTTACAACTGGATACTAAGTAACTAAATTCTGGCTTGCACTGGGCTGTAGTGTGGCTACCAATTGAAGGCACATAGCTGTTTGTTAGCTGGATGCCTGTGTTCAGGGACCAGTTACAAACCTGTCCTGCAGTGACCAGCTGGGAAGTGTTGTCAACAAAGTGGAGGCTACCCATTAGAGCGCAGTGGGTGGGGGCTGCTGAGGGGCTGGGATGACAAGTCCCAGGCTAGATTGGGCAGGGTGCTGTGGGGAGGAGGATGGGTGCTCCCCAGGTCTGCACTCCCTCGATGAGGGGACCAGCTTAGTTTTGAAATCAGAGACCTAAGCCCTATGAGGCAGTTCTCATGCATGCATACATTGGGAGGTGCGGAGGTAGCTCAGTACACTGTGCTATAAAAGGAAGCTGAAAGATAATGCAGAGAACAAGTTGTGTTACACTATGGCCTTGATTTTGAGCTGTAATATCAGAAAGCCATTGCTACCTATGGCCACTCTGAAGCTTAAATTTCTGTTCCTCAAAACCCAATTCCCAGATCTCAGGTCCTGTCTCCAGGAATTCCTGGACTCTATGAATAAGATAAATGAATTGCTAGGAGCCACAATGCACTTAACAGCTATTTTATCTTTATGCAACCGGTGGCAGTGGCAGATCTAGTGCTTTGAGAGACCCCAGTCCTGGGGGATCTCAGTGCAAACTATCATTTAGCTACAAAAACAGCATGAAGTTACTTACTTATCATTGTTCTATTACTCCATGGGCACGGACTGTCTTCTGTCTCAAGCAGTAGGCAGAAGCAAGGCCAGACAAGAACACATGGCCCAAGGCTTGTAGCCCCAGGTGGGAGAAAACAGATCCTTCTCCTTGAGGACAGACTTCCAGGTGGAAGAGGAGCCCTGCCTGGAGTAACAGCTGTCTGAGGCTTCAGTGCTTGCCCTGCTAAGGCTACCCTGGGTACAGAGTAGCTCTGAGCCCCACCCTGCCAGCTGCTTCCTGTGGTCTCTAGTGCTCAGTCTCCTCACTGAGTGTCCTAGGAGGAGCCCTCAGGAAAGAGTTGAGCACATGAAGCTGTCCCTGACAGCCTGACAGCCTGAGTGAGTAACGTGGGCTGTGGTTCTCAGGGGAGGCTCCCTGAGACACACTCTAGAGGATCTTCAGCAATGGAGGGGATTCAGGAGTACGGAGGAGCAGCAAGGCCAAGGCTGAAGGCAAGGCAAGAGACAGAATGATGCCAGGGGGTGGGCAGTGTATGGCAGACAGGAGAAGTGGGATGTCTCAGACCCCAGGACTTGGTACCAGGGCACCATGCAAGAGAGGCTGTGGGTGATTGGACAGAGGCAAGTTTGGAAAAGAAGGTCTGCTTTGATTGGCTTGCACTAGAATCCCTGTGGCATTCATCTCCCAGAGAGCTGGGTCATGGGGTGATTTGGCTGAATAGGTGAGAAAATGGACCCAGGAGTCAGATAAACTAGGTTCAAATGCCAGGCAGGCATTTCTTGGTCTGAGGCTCTGGATAAGTACTTCAAGGTGTCAGTGTCCTCCTCTGTGATGTGAGACCCATGACATCTGCTTCACAGGGGTGTGGTGAGGGCCAACTGGAATAAACGGAGCAGGATGCTGGTCCCAGCTGTCCACCGTCCTCCACCTCCAATCTACTCTGCCACACCCATCCAATGGGTAAGGGACGGGGCTTCTTCTGCACACATGCATCTGTTTATGTCTTCCTTTGTCTGGTGGTAAAATCCTTAGCTCACAGCCTAGCTTCTCCACTTGCTGGGAAACCATCTCCATGGCAACCAGTTCCCTGTCACTGTCCTTCCTTTTTGCTCCAGGCTAGGACCTCTGGCCTCTCAATAACCAGCCTACTGCTGCTTCCCTGGAAGAAGCCAGTTCCTCTGCTCATGACACCCAAGAGAGCTGCAGGATTGTCTAATTCAGGGTGGTTCACTCAAAGAAACTCATATAACTTGGATTCATCCCAGCCTGTCACTGGAAATAAATGCACTGTGCTCTCTTTGTGAACCATGAAGGTTAAGAAAGGGAGGAATGGCTGGCAGCATCTGGCAGCTGGGCAGAGATGAAGAGGTGTGGTTTGTGGGCACTGTGCAGGAGCTGCCCACAGACAAGGTGCAGCCCACCCTCTCCTTGAAGTGCTGTGTCTCTTCTAAGGAAATAGGACTCTGCCACAGGGGAAAAGGCTAACCACTGACAAGAAGTACAGCTCTTTATTTTGGGCCAAATTTAAGCCAGTTTTAAATAATGCAATTGGCTTTGGAAGCACTGGAGTCTCCACAGGGAATTAATAATGGATGAGTCTTTCCTCCTCCATACCTCCTCCCTTCCTGGGGACTGCGGAGGAGACAGTTCTACCTAGAGCCTTCCTTGTCCAGTCAAAGCATGAACAGAAGGGTGGAGGGGGGAAGGACGGGGGAAGGCTGGAGAAGAGAGCGAAGGAAGGCAGAAAGGAATGAGGTGGGCAGGACACTCTCTGTTCCTATGGAAGAAGTTTATGTCAGCTGGTAACAACAGACATGGTTGATACCATACACTGACCTGAAACTCCTGCAAAGCCTGTGGGCTACCAGGTGGTGATGGGCATGGCAGCCTCAGCAGGTGAATTCCAGGTAATACAGGGATGGCCCAGGCCAGGAGAGGGGATATCTCTCCCTCTTCCTGGCCCCACCTCAACCATTGGGTTGAAGCAGAACACATTGGCTCCTGGCCTCTCATGCACCCTTACTGTGGGGCCAAGAACAGAAAACCAGGGCCAGGAGGAGATGATCTTTCCCTGGGCATGGCTGGCCTGCCCCTAGGGTTGACTGGGATAAACGAGGTGAGATGATCATAGGAGGTGGGTTCTCAGGGACTCTCATCCTTCTTCAGCCACCGGGGGTGGGGGCTGGGGAAGAATGGATGGGACAGAGCAGTTGGGTCACAATGAGACTGGTTTCACAGAGGTCATTGCAGGGTTTGGACACCATTTAGCTTCATCTGGCTGCCCAGGACCTGCTCTGCTGGTGGTAAAGGGCCTTCTACCTTGCTACTCTGCAAAGACTCAGGGGCTGATGCTGAGCCCCAGGCCAGTGGGAGTGACCTTGGAGCTCTTGCAGCCACACCCTCCCCATGGCACAAGGCCAGCAGAGAGTTGGAGCAGGAGTTTAGTGTGCCAGCCATATGGGGAGCCACCTTCCCTGGAGTCTCCTGTTAGGTTAGAGAGACACCTGAGGAGCAAGGCTGCTACTTAGAGATAACTCAGCCCCCTGAGCTCCCCAGTGGGGCTGGGTGTCCCCTTTTTGCCTGTCTAGAGTGAGCTCTGGTGGCTGCTCACTACCCATGATGTCAGGCCTGCTACCGGATCCCTAACCCTAGGCTGTAGGGCATACTAGGGTGCTTGGTCATCAGTGCTCTAAACTGTGCTGTGCCAACCTGGCCCCATGTACCCTGTCCCCACCCCTGCCAAGTCCATAAAAGTCGTGGGCTCAAGAGTATCCATGTATGTCAGCTAGTAACAAGGTCTGGCACCTGCGGGAGTATTTCTCTGCTCTGTGGCCTTCTTTATGGGACATAAAACACATTGTAGCCATAGGGTACTGTGTCACTTCTGGTATCAGCACCAGGATGCTTCTGGTAAGAGCTGTGCTCTTCTCCAATCTGGTATCTGTTGAGGAGAGGATGACGAAAAACACACATGCTTAAAAGCACAAGCAAAGACATGAGAAAGAAAAGAGACCCCTGGTTGCTTGTGGAAAGAAGGCACTAAAAGCCAGCATGTAGGGATGTGAGATAACACTTTGGTGATTGTGCACATATGTATTTGTGGGTGCATGTGCATGAATGTGCATTCATATGTATGTGCATGTATGTATGCGTTTGTGTGCATATTGGCACACAAATGTGTTTGTGTATATGCTTAATAAGGAATCACCTGGATAAAGAGGGCAGTCTTATTATTTAAAAGGGAAATAGAAAATCACTGGGAATTGGGAAGGAACCAACAGGAAAAATTAGAAGCTACAGAGAAGTTGGAAACATGGTGTATATGCAGTGAAAAGAAAGAAACAGTTGGACTCTCTCCCTGACTACTGCTGCTCCTGGAGAGGGGAACTGTTTTCCTCAGAAGCAAAACAAGCACCCAGGGCTGGGAGATCCATGGAGAAACAGCAGCAGAGTCCACAGCCTTGGTGAACTAGAAAAACAGTGCAGGGTTTTGCTCCTAAGGGACTCCTTCCACACTGTGGGCAGCAGTCAGAGAGGGATTCAAGTGCAGAGGCCTGCTACATCATTAATGAGCGCTTGATCATGCACCAGTTGGTGGAGGGGTTGATTATCTAAATCTCAGACTCAGAACAACTAAAAAGCAACTTCACTTCAAGGCTCCCTATGTTTTCCTTCCACGGTGGCTGGGTGAGAGCCAAATTAGATGGCATAGACAGGGAGTAGGTTAGACAGAGATCTTGGAGAAGTTTAAACTCATGCTGAAAAGGACCCATGGTGAGAAGCCAGGCTCAACTTGACTTCCACTCAGAATAGATGGGTGCACAGCTAAACTCCTGGAAGGTATCTTCCCCAAAAAGCATAAATCTTCATACTACAGTGATATGTGCATACCAATGTTTATAGTGGCAGAACTTATAATATCTAAATCCTAGAAGCAGTCCAAATACCCATCAACAGATGATTGGATAAAGAAAATGTGGTGTTTATATATAATGGAGTACTACTTGGCTATAAACAATGACAGATTTTAGACATTTGTAGGAAAATAGATGCACCTGGAAAATATAATGTTGAATGAAATAAATCACACACACAAGCTTACATACCATTTAGTATCTCTCATTTGAGTGAGGCAAAGCAAAAACAAAGAAAATGATAAAAGATGGGTAGAAAGGGACAAGAGAACAGATCTCTTGCAATAGGAAGTGGTCTGAGGGAACAAAGGTGAGTAGTGAGGAGGAGGGAAAGGGGAAATGAGAGGAATAAAGATGTGTCATGTACAGAAAACTAATAAGCCCAATTAATGTAAATACTATATGCCACAGCACAAACTGAGAGAAATAATATCAGCAAGTATAAAAAGGGGATAGGGGAACCCAAGGAGAAGGTGGGAGGGGGAGGGAGGGGGCAGAGGACTAAAAACAAAATCAGCTGCAATACATACATGTAACCCCTCCCCCGAGGTGACTGTAAACTGCATGAATTGCAAACATGTACTGGAAAAAAAAAGAAAATTCTGAAAGTGCCTTCTGGTATTAACTATGTGAATCTTGCCCTGCTGCCTATCCCCAGCACAGATCTGAGGCCTGACTCCCTTCCCCACTCACCAATGGGAGTAAGGACATGTCTTGCTGTGGACATTGCCACAGCATGGATAAATAGGGGGGTCTCTGGAATAGGGGCTGCACCTCACAGACCCACACAGTATAAAGCTAGATGGAGAAAACTGAGACCTACTGGACTCCAAAACTACAGATCCTAGAAGGAATATGAAGAAAAATTGTTTTCTCTGTTTTTGGACTCACTTGCTTTTTCTGTCTTTGTTTCCTCTTTTTCTTAGTCACTTTTTCTCTTTTTCTTTTCATTTTTCCTATTTTATTGTCCATATTGTTTCTTTTTTCTCTTCTTTTATTTATCTTCTATTTATCATTTTTCTGTTACTTTTATCTAATTCAATAAATATCCTTCTACTCCACAATGGGGTTCTTTGTCTCACTTTTCTCTTCTTTTCATCACCCATTGTTTAATATTTCAAATTTTTCATATATGCATAGTTTCTCTTATATGCAAAAGCCAAAGTATAAAAAGGAGCAAAATAAAAGACAGATATTGAGAAGTAGGAAGAACTTCAAATGGGAAGTGAAACAAGGAAGGAGGGAAAAGGAAGGAAGAGAAAAGAGATTTTAAAAAAAGAAATGAAGTGGAATAAAAGAAACAGAGCTTTTGTAAATGGGAAGAATAAGAAGGGTTGAAGGGAGGAGAGGAGAATGGGAAAAAATTAAGGTATATTATGTACAGATACAAATTCCCCAAAATGTATGTGATCATTATTTATGGCAAAGATGTAGTAATAAAAAATAAATTAATTTGAAAAACTATTTATAGAAATAGTAGCAGAAAACTTTTCCAAATATTGGGAAAGAACTAGACATACAGATAAGTGATGCATATAGAACCCCAAATCAAAAGAAAACCTGTTACATTACATTATAGTCAAAATCTCAGAAGTCTAACAAAGGGATAGAATTTTAAAAGCTATTAGAGGAAATCAGTGAATTACTTATAAATGTAAACCTATTAAATTATAGCAGGCTCCTCAACACAATCCTTGAAGGCCAGAAGAGCTTGGAGTGAAGAATTTCAAGCCTTAAAAGATAAAAACTTCCAACCAAGATTTATGTATCCTGTGAAACTTTCTTTCAAAATCAGTGGAGAAATAAGGTATTTCCATGACAAAGAGCATCTCAAGAAATTCATGACCACTAAACCAGCACATTCTCATGGATATTTTAGAAATGAAGCCAACAGTGTCAAAAAGTCTAATAAAATGAACACACCAGGCAAGATGAGCAGTTAAGCAGAAGGGGTTGGGGAAGGAAATCAACAACTGGAAAATAATGCAATGACAGGAATAAATAAATATATTTAAGTAATAACTATCAATGTGAATGGTCTCAATTCTCCAACCAAAAGACAGATTGACAGAATGGATCAAGAAACAAAACCCAATGATATGGAAGAAATGCACAGATTAAAAATCAAAGGATTGAATACGATATTCCATGCAATAGGAACATGGAAAAAAATGAGGAATAGCTATCCCAATTTTAGACAAAGTAGATTTCAAGGCAAAAATGATAAGAGTCAAAGAAGGTCACTACATATTGGTTAAGGGAATAATCCAGCAAGAAGAGATAACAATTATAAACACATATGCACCAACTACTGGCATGCCCAATTCATAAAACAAACAATACTGGACATAAAAAAATCAGAGAACCATTAACAGTAGTATATTTCAGCACCTGGTTACCATACTGTCACAATAAGATCAAGTAGACTAAAAGTCAACAAAGAAATATCAGAAGAGAACCATCCCTTAGAAACAAATGGATTTAATAGATGTCTAGAGTGTTCCAAACAGCACCAGAATACACACTCTTTTCAGCAGTGGGACTTTTTGGAAAATAGACCACATGCTAACCCATAAAGCATGCTTACATAAATATAAAAGAATTAAAATTATCCCATGATATTATCAGGTCATAATGTAATGACACTAGAAATTAATGGAAAATAAAACACATGAATTGTGCAAATACATGGAAATTAAACATATAATCTTAAATAATTAATTGGTCACAAAAGAAATCAAGAAAGAAATTAGATAGTTCCTAGAATCAAAAAATAATACCAATACAACTTACCAGAACCTACGGGATACAAGGAAAGCAGTTCTAAGAGGGAAGTTTACAGTTGTGAATGCCCACATCAGAAAAAGAGTGAGCCCAAATAAAAACCCAATGTTACACCTCAAGGTCCTGAAAAAGCAAGAACAATCCAAATACCAAGGTAGAAGAAGGAAGAATTTTGTAAAGATCAGAGGAGACATTTATGAAATTGACACTAAAAAGGACAGTACAAATAATCGATGAATCAATTAGCTGTTTTTATTAAAGAATAAACAAAACAGATAAACCCATAGTCACACTTATCAAAAAAGGAAAGAAAAGACTCAAATCAATACAATTAGAAATGAAAAAGCAAAATTACAGTGGTTACTGACAAAACCCAGGAGATTATTAGTAAGTGCTTTGAGAACCTATAATTTAAAAACTTGGAGAACTCAGAAGAAATGGGTAGATTCCTAAATACATATGAACTACACATGCTGAACCAAGAAGGCTTTAAAATCCTGATAACCCAATATCAGGCAATGAGATTGAAGAAGTAATAAAGAAACTACCAAGTAAAAACAGTGTAGGTCTAGAAGGATTCACTCCTGAATTCTACAAGTACTTTAGGGAAAGTCTAATACTAATATTCCTCAAACTCTTTAATGAAATAGAAACAGAAGGAGTACTCCCAAAGTCATTCATGGAAGCTGGAGTTACCTTGATTCTAAAACCTGAAAAAGACCCATCCAAAAAGAGCCAATTGCTGCAATGAACTTTGAAGGAAAATTTTCAAAAAAGTACTGACAAACAGGATTCAACAAATTATCAAAAAGATCACACATCATGACCAAGTAGGATTCATTCTAAAGATGCAAAGATGGCTCAAAATTCTCAAATAATAAATATAATAAATTAAATAAAAAAGGACAAAAATCACAAGATCATCTTAATAGATGGAGAAAAAGAATTTGACAAAATCCAGCATCCATTCATGATAAAAATCCTGAAGGAAATAGGTACATAAAGACCTTATCTCAATCTGATAAAAAAACATTTATGACAAACCAATGCCAACATCACATTACATAGAGAAGAAGCTGAAAGCTTTCACTCTAAAATCAGGAACAAGACAAGGATGTACACTATTAGCACTACTGTTCAATATAGTTCTCAAAACATTAGGTAAACAGGGCCAGAGATGTAGCTTAGTGGCACTTTGCCTGCTTGGCAAGAGCAAGGTTCTGAGTTCAATCCCTGGTACAGGAAAGAAAAAACCCCCAAAAAACATTAGGCAGAGCAATCAGGCAAGAGGAACAAATAAAAGGGATATGTATATGAAAGGAAGAAGTCAAATTATCATTATTTGCAGATGACATGATCCTCTAATAGAAGACCCAAACACTTCCACCAGATTCTTAATAGGATACAATGTCAACATATAAAAAATTCATAGCATGTGCATCAATAGTGTTTCTGCACATCAAGAATAAACTCACCAAGAAAGATATTTGGGAAACAATACCTTTCACAATAGCAGTAAGAAAAATTAAATATCTAGGAATTAACCTAACTATGGAAGTGAAAGACTTCTACAATTATTGCTATATTATTCTGGAAAAAGAGATAAAGAGACTATCAGAAAATGAAAATATATCTCTTATTCTTGGTTAGGCAGAACCAATGTTATAAAAAATGGTCATACTACAAAAACTGATATATAGATTTAAAACAATCCCAATGAAAATGCCAATAGCATTCCTCACAGAATATAGGGAAAAATCCTAAATTCATATGAAACCAGAATAGACTTAGATTAGCAAAAGAAACTCTGGGCAACAAGAGCAATGCAGAAGAAATCACAATTCTGGACGTTAAGTCACACTACAAAGCTACAGTAATAAAAACAGCATGGTATTGGCATAAAAACAGACACGTGCATCAATGGAACAGAATACAGAATGCAAAAACAACTCTAAGCATATTTATCTGTCTAGATTTTGACAAAAGCCCAACAACTTACACTGGAGGAAAGATGGCCTCTTTAACAAGTGTTGCTGAGAAAACTGGCTACATGTATGTGGAAGATTGAATCTAGATCCATATCTCTCACCATGTACTAAACTAAGATCAAAGTGAATCAAATATCTAAATATTAAAACAGAAACACTTAATCTACTGGAATATAGAATAGATAAAACTCTCAAGACATAGGCATAGACAAGGACTTTCTGAGCAGAACTCCAATGGCACAAGAAATGACACCCAGAATCAACAAACAGGATCATATCAGATTAAAAAGCTTCTGCACAGCAAAGGAAACTACCAACAGAGTGAAGAGACAAGATACAGAATGGGAAAAAAATAGGGATAGCTATTCCTTAGACAAAGGACTGATTATCTAGAACATATAAAGAACACAAAATAATTAGAACCCCCCCATAAAAGACCCAATCAAAAATTGGGCAAGTGAAATGAACAGACATTTTTCAGAAGTACAAATAGACAATAAATACATGAAAAAGTGTCCAACATTAGGGAAATGCAAAATAAAACAACACTGAGGTTATTACTACAAAAAGAATGGCCAGTTTTAAGGAATCAGATAACAATAAATGCTGGAGAGGCTGAAGAAGTGTGCATGGTAGGGCACTTTTTTATTGTTGATGGGAATGTAAACTAGTATAAACACTATGGAAATCAGTATGGAGATTCCTCAGAAAACTAAAATTAGAAATTTTACTTGACCCAGAAATTGGCCTTCTGGATATCTTCCCCCAGAGTTAATGACATTATATTACAGTCATATATGTATATTCATGTTTATAACAGTATAATTCACAATAGCTAAATCTCAGAAGCAGCCTAAATGTCTATCAACAGATCAAAGGATAAAGAAAATTTGGCCTTTGCCCACAATGGAGCACCACTCTATGATAAAAAAGATAAACTTGAGTAATTTGTAGGACAATAGATGCACCTTGAGGCCATAATGTTAAGTAAGGTAAATCAGATATACAACCTTAAATAGTGGATGATTTCTATATGAGAAATCTAATATGTCAATAAAGAGCATAATAAAAGATAGATAATAGGAGAAAAGAGACAGAAGAGGAGGAGGTCAAGTAGGGAAAAATGCAACCAGGAGAGAAGGGAGGTGAGGGGAATGTAAAAAGAGTTAAGATGTGTTATGTACATGTACCAACTCTTCATGATGAATGTAATCATTATGTACTACAAACATGTACCAAGGAAAGTAAAAAAAAATTTTAAAAGTGAAGTAGAAAAGTCTGCTATTACTCAGTGAGCATGGAAGTTTACATAACTGTGATTTGGATGGGAAAAACCTCTGTTTCGAGTAATGGGTATCTGGGCCTTTGTCATGCAGTGGTTTGGACTGGAAATTGTTTCCATTTGAGGATGAGAGCCCCAAGCTGAGCAATGAAAATAAAATTGATCCAAAGTGTGGGATGTTGCAATGTGCCAGAAAGAAGCAAATAAAATAGGACATGTTATGGTTTAGATCAAGAATGTCTCCCAAGAGCTTTATGTGCTCAGAGGCAGGGCTTTTGGAGGGTGACTGAATTATGGGGGCACTACAGCTGACTTGCTGTTGGGAGATAGGGTCTCATCAGAGGATGTAAGTCACTGGGGTTGTCACTTGCTAGGGTGTATCTCTCTCCCTGGTTCCTCTCTTTACTCTCTGCTTTCTCGTTGCCATGACCTGAGCAGCTTTCCACTGCCAGACCCTTCACTATGACTTCTTACTCTGGAACTAGCAACCTATGAACTAAATACATGAGCCAAGCCAGGAATGGTGGTGAATCCCTATAATCCCAGCCCTTGGAAGGTTGAGGCAGGAGGATTGGCATGAGTCCAAGGCCAGTCTAGACTACATAGTGAATTCAAGGCCTGCCTAAACTACACAATGAGACCCTGTCTAAAATACTTGAAATCAATCAATCAATCAGTCAAATCATGAGCCAAAATAAACCTCCGCCTTAGTTACTTACTAATTGCTGGGACACAATACCTGATATTCATAAGGTAGAGGAGGGAAAGTTTTAACTCAGTTTATAGAGGTTTCAGTCTACAGTTGACTGCTTCCAAAGCAGGCAGCATGGCAAAAGAGAAATACAGCATGATATGGCAGGCAAGAAGTAGCAACGTTGAGCTTCCCTTTCCCTCTATATTCCATTCAGGCTACAAGATTGTTGGTTGGTGCCACTCACATGGGGTAGATCTGTCTTTAGTAAATCCATTCAGCCATACTCAGAACCACACCAATCCAATCCACGGACTGCTCCACTATTGCATACTCATAATCCATATTCACACCCTAAATTCAGTCACCTCTTAAAGTCCCCACCAATGAATGCATGCAGCTTTGGGGGGACATCTGGATACAAGTCATAACAACTTCTCCTCTTCTAAGTTGTGGGTGTTAAGTATTATGTTCTAGTTACAAAAAAAGTGAAAATTTCCACGGAGAATAATGTCCTTGCTGATATCAAATCATATTCTGTGTGTTCTTTATGAGCTACACCTAGCAGCATGACAAACAGGAATATTGGAACTCTAGGCACTGAGGGTGATAGCACAATGTGGGAGAGTTAATGACAATCACTAAAGAGCTACACAGCACCAAAATCGAAAGATGAGCTAGACAGCATAGTACAAGAACGGAAAGATTTGAAATAATGAACTTTAAAATTAACATCAATGACGCTAAAATTAGACTTACATGGGCCAGATAAACAGCTGACTAAATGCAGTGACAAAGTTTCTCTTATCTGGAAGACCTCCCAGGGGATGAGAGATGATGTCCACAAGAGAGAAATTAAAAGATGTAGAGGAAGACCAGAAAGTTGCAGCGAGTGTGAGCCTGAAAGGGGAACGGGAAGATGTGGACCTCACTGAGATTGTAGCCACAGATTTAACCAAATGGATGGAGGACTTGTCTCCTCAGATGGAGGAAATGGAAGCTCAGTAATCAAAGAAATGTTATGTTATAGGCTGAATTCATATTTTTCAGTATCAAATATTTTTTGACTTGCTGAGATCTGGCAGACCCAGAGTTTTGGGTCCCCTTTCTGCATGATGTGAGTGTCCTAGCCTGCTTTTCTACTTTTTATTTTATGAAAAAACCACAAATTTTCATAACTAAATAAGAGAATAACAATAGTTATTAAATTGTGTATCAGTACCTCCAAAGAAGTTACCTAGTACAAGACACAAATCGGAAATATTCTTACAAAAACCTCAAGCAGATAACAACACAAACTTTCCTTTCATTGAATAAATAAAACAAATTAACATATATAGAAATATTTTTAAAAGGATGGAATATGTAATTTAGGGAAGCAAGTTAACTTATCCCTACTTGTTCTTTTTCTCTCTTCTGTTCTGCTCTTTACTTATATACGGTGTTTCTCATACAAGAGAAACCATGGAATATTTGAGTTTGTGTATCTGACTTATTTCACTTAACATTATGTTCTCAAGTTGTGTCTGTTTACCTATGAATGCCTCATTTATCTTTCTTTAGGACAATATAGTATTCCATTGAGTATAGATACCAAATTTTCTTTTTTTGTTGTTGTTAAATTCCTTTATTGGTACATTTTAGGTATACAACACAATTACATTTCTCACTGGGAATTGTACCTTTACATAATGCATCTTTGTGGGGGGCCTTGCCCCCCCCCTTGAGTGCCTTTTACGGGCATGTCTGGGCCTGCAGCAAGTCTACCCGGCAACAAGGAAGTAGCCCCAGTACCCTCCCCTTGTTCCTCCCCTCTAGCCTTATGGTATATATGCTTTAGCAGCTTCCACAATAAACGAGACTTGATCAGAAACCTGTCTTGTCTCCATCTCTCGTGTCTCTTGTCCCTTGTCATTCTCACTCCCCCTCTAGGGTCTCCGTTGACTTACCCGGGGGCTGGGACAAGTGGCGCCAGACGTGGGGCCCGAGAACGTGGGATCCAGTGAAGAACGCTGCTCGGGGGCCCAATAACATAGAAGAGACAAATAAAATAGTAAAAAGAGGATTGCGTTTGACGTGAACCTGCCGTCTTTCCTGCACCTTGGTGAGTTGAGCAGCGACTATGGGACAGGAGATTAGCCAACATGAGTTGTTTGTAGAAGGTCTAAAAAAAACTTTACAGGCACGAGGGGTAAAGGTTACAGTCAAACAGTTGTTAAAATATTTTGATTATATTAGAGATCTCTGCCCTTGGTTTCCCGCCGAGGGTACCATCGACGAGAGGAGATGGAAAAGAGTAGGAGAAGCCCTTAAAGATTATTATGCTACTTGTGGACCAGGAAAGGTCCCGATTACTGCATTTTCTTACTGGAATCTTATTGATGAAATTATCTCCCAAAAAACCAAAGATCCGGTGGTGGCTCAAGCCATCCAGGTCGGGGAGACAGCTCTCCGATCAGAGGAAGGGTCGCTCACTCTCCCTCAGAGTGAGGAGTGTGTAAATACCCCCCCGAGATGCCAAGATGGCGCCGAGGCCCGAGCCCCTGCGGGACGGGACTTCCTCAAAGAATGAGGAAGAAGACTTGATGTCTTTTGATAGTGACGATGAGTCAGACAAAAAACATGCAACCAATGAGGGTTTACAGGCGGGCTCTGCCTCATCCAAGCCTTTTCAGGAAAAGCTTCGGCGCTCCTCAGCTTCCGCCTCCGCCCTTTCAGCCCCTGCCTCTAACCCCGCCCCGCCAGTGAAAGAGGAACCGACCTTGTACCCTTCCCTCCGCCACCTCAGACACCCCCCCTTGCCACAGAATGATCCAGGGGAGGCTGACTGGACCAATATTGAGGAGGAGGCAGCCAGATATCATAATCCTGACTGGCCGCCCATAGTCCAATGTCCGCCTCCTTATGTTCCGGTATCCAACACTCCCAATGCGCCCGCTTTGGCATGCCCTGCTGTTGATCCCCAAAAGGAACTCCGGGACAAGATAGAATTTCTAAAAGAACAAATAAGATTAGAAAAGGAACACCAGGAACTTATTACCCAGCTCGAGGGCTTAAAAACAGGCAAAACCCATGAAAATGTCCCTAGGGAGGACAAACCTAAGCCACGACCCCCCCGTTAGAGGGGCGGCCCCTAGGGTGCCATCCAGGTCAGGAGTATCCCTAGGACTTGAAAATGTAGAAGCCTTTCCTGTAACTGAAACTACTGACGCGCAGGGACAGGCGTGGAGACACCACAGTGGTTTCGATTTTAAGGTCATTAAAGAACTTAAAACGGCCGCGGCTCAATACGGGGCCACTGCACCTTACACAATGGCCATTTTAGAATCGGTGGCAGAAAATTGGCTCACCCCAATCGATTGGCAGACTCTGGCCTGCGCCACCCTTACAGGAGGTGACTATTTACTATAGAAATCTGAATATGTGGAAAATTGCCGAGATACTGCTAGACGCAATGCTCAGGCGGGTAATGGTTGGATACTCGATATGCTTCTGGGGGATGGAGCCTATGCCGCCAGCGATCAACAGATGCAATTTGATGCGGGGTTGTATGCCCAGATTCAGACCGCGGCCACTAGGGCCTGGAGAAAACTCCCTTCTAAAGGAGATGTGAGTGCTTCTCTCACCAATATCCGACAGGGGCCTGATGAGCCCTTCGCGGATTTTGTTCACCGCCTGCTCACAGCAGCGGGTCGGATTTTTGGGAGCGCAGAAATGGGGACAGATTTTGTTAAACAGCTTGCTTTTGAAAATGCCAATGCTGCTTGCCAGGCCGCCATCCGCCCTTATAAAAAGAAAACTGATCTCTCAGGTTACATTCGCCTTTGCTCAGAAATTGGGACTGCCTACCAACAGGGGCTTGCTATGGCTGCCGCCATGCAGGGTTACACGGTCAGACAGTTTTTGTCACGCTGCCCGGGTAACAAGTGTTTCTGGTGCGGGGCAATGGGTCACTTTGCCAAGGAATGTCAGGCCCCTAGGGCGTCGGCCCCTAGGGCTACACCTCCGGGGCCTTGCCCTCGATACAATAAAGGGAGACATTGGGTGAATGAGTGCAAGTCCAAGATGGACGCTCAGGGCCGGCCCCTCCTGCTTGCCCATAACCCAGACCAAGGAAACGGGACAGGGGGCCAGCCCCGGGCCCCCAGACCAAAACAAATTTACGGGGCACTCAACTTTGCTCCAGCAAACAACAATCCATTTCAGACCTCTTCAGAACAACAACGGGAAGTGCCGGACTGGACCTCAGTTCCACCGCCCACACAGTATTGACTCCAGAAATGGGGGTACAGGCCCTCCCAACAGGGGTCTTTGGACCCCTGCCTAAGGAGACCTTTGGGCTTGTAATAGGCAAAAGCAGCAGCACTATGGATGGGCTGCTGATCTACCCTGGGGTGATTGATAGTGATTACTCCGGAGAGATTAAAGTTATGGTTTCTTCCCCCAAAGCCATTAACACCATTCAGTCAGGCCAAAGATTTGCTCAATTGTTGCTCCTTCCCCTTCTCCCTACCTCTAATAAGGCTCTTAACAATGTCAGAGGCAGCCAGGGATTTGGTTCATCCAATGTCTACTGGTCGGAAATACTCTCAGCCCAGAAGCCTCTCATGACCTTATGGTTAGATGGGAGACAGTTTTCTAGATTGGTAGACACCAGTGCTGATGTGGCCATCATCAAAGGAGAAGATTGGCCTCAGGCGTGGCCATTAATAGACACTCTCACCCACCTCAAGGGCATAGGTCAGAGTCAAAACCCTAAACAAAGTGCCAAAGATCTGACCTGGAAAGACCAAGATGGCAATCAGGACACGATTCAACCTTATATCATCTCAGGGTTACCCATTAATCTATGGGGGAGGGACCTATTATCACAAAAGGGGATGATTATCTCTAGCCCTAATAAAGTTGTCACTATGCAGATGTTTAAAAATGGGTACATTCCAGGAAAAGGGCTAGGTAAAAATTCTGCAGGTATTATACAGCCCAATGAGCCGGTCCTTTGACCCCCCCCCCCCCGGAAGGGTTAGGCCATTTTCCATAGGGGTCATTGACACTCCTACAGACCATGCTGAAAAGATCACCTGGCTCTCAGATGATCCGGTATGGGTCGATCAATGGCCCCTTTCCAAAGATAAGTTATTAGCTGCTCAGCAGCTGGTGCAGGAACAGCTTCACCCTGGCCATATCATCCCCAGCAATTCCCCATGGAATACTCCCATCTTTGTCATTAAGAAAAAGTCAGGAAAATGGAGGTTCTTACAAGATCTTAGAGCAGTCAATAAGACCATGGTACTTATGGGAGCTTTACAACCCGGTCTCCCCTCACCGGTAGCCATCCCCCTTGGATATTATAAGGTTGTCATTGATTTAAAAGACTGTTTTTTCACCATTCCCTTACACCCTGCTGATCAAAAACGCTTCGCATTTAGCCTTCCGGCGACCAATTTCTGCGCTCCAATGCAACACTTCCAATGGCGGGTGCTCCCTCAAGGCATGGCAAATAGCCCCACGCTCTGCCAGTCCTTTGTAGCTTCAGCTATTCAGGCCGTAAGTGAATCTTGGGCCCAAATGTATGTTATACACTATATGGATGATATTCTGCTTGCTGGACAACATGGCAATGAGGTTTTAACCTGTTATGCCTAGCTCCGCCGAGCCCTTGAGGCTCGTGGCCTCCAGGTCGCCCCCGATAAGGTACAGTTAAAGGACCCTTATACCTTTTTAGGTTTCCAAGTGGCCGGACCCCACATTTCACCCCAAAGACTTACCCTTCGTCTTGATACCCTAAAAACTCTTCATGATTTTCAAAAATTGCTTGGAGATATAAATTGGCTTATGCCCTATCTTAAATTAGCTAAAGGAAAACTAAGGTCCCTTTATGATATCCTACAAGGGGATAGTCACCCTGCCTCACCTCGGGAGCTCAACCCCGCTGGTCACGAGGCCATCACCTTGGTAGAACAAGCAATTCTTCGTCAAACTGTTACCTTTGTGGATTATGGCTTACCGCTACAATATATTATCTACAAGACCACGCTTTCCCCCACTGCTGTTTTTTGGCAGACCACACCCCTCATGTGGGTACACCTTCCCGTTTCACCCAAATGGATCATCACCCCCTATTATAAGGCCGTTTCTGACCTTATTGCCTGGGGCAGACACCTTGAAAAGTGCCATTTTGGGAAGGAGCCGGACATTATCCTTCAACCTTACAGTAAAAAACAAATTGACTGGCTTATGCAAGTTACTGACTTTTGGCCAGTTGCCCTCACCTCTTATACAGGCCTTATAGATAATCATTATCCTCCAGATAAACTTATTGATTTTGCCAATAGACATGATTTTATTTTTCCAAAGGTCACCTCGCCTACTCCATTAACTGAGGCCCTGTTGATCTTCACAGATGGTTCCTCCACAGGGATGGCTGCCTATGTGTGGGACACTAACACTGTCCAATTCCAGACCAGTTGTTCCTCCACCCAAATGACCGAGTTACATGCGGTCGCAGCGGTTTTTTCGGCCTTCCCTGAAGAGGCCTTTAATCTTTTTACAGACAGTGCTTACATTGCCCACTCGGTACCTCTGTTAGAAACATGTGGACAGATATAAAACGTTTCCCAGACAGGTAACCTTTTTATCCAATTACAAGGTCTAATTAGAAAAAGATCTAAGCCCTTTTTTATTGGACATCTTCGTGCCCACTCTAAACTACCTGGGCCGCTTACAAAAGGTAATCGCCTAACAGACCTGGCCACAAGACCTCAGGCTTCTGCCTACTCACTAAATATTGATGCCCCCGTTCAGATTGACCAGGCACAGAAGGCTCACCAGCTACATCATCTTAGTGCCCACACGCTTTGCCTCATGTATAAACTTACTAGGAAACAAGCTAGACAAATTGTTAAAACCTGTCCTACGTGCACCCTCCATCTTCCCACACCTCATCTGGGAGTTAATCCTCGTGGCTTAATTCCAAATGTCCTATGGCAAATGGACGTCACACATTACCCTGAATTTGGACATCTTAAATATATACATGTCAACATTGATACATATAGTAGATTTATATTTGCCACCCTACAATCCGGGAAGGCTACTAAACATGTAATTGCCCACCTTCTAGTTGCCTTCTCAGTACTTGGATGTCCACAACAAATTAAAACAGACAATGGTCCAGGCTATACCAGCTCTGGCTTCTCAAAGTTTTGCAAACAATTAGATATAACACACATAACGAGAATCTCATATAATCCACAAAGACAAGACATTATAGAAAGAGCCAACCTCACACTCAAAGTTACATTAGATAAAATAAAAAGGGGGGAATGGTACCCTATCAAGGGGTCACCCAGAAACCTAATATCACATGCACTATTTATTCTTAACTTTTAAAATTTGGATGCTAAGGGATTATCCGCAGCTAACCGTTTCTGGCAACCAGAGACGCAAAAACAATTTGCCTCTGTGATGTGGAGAGACCCCCTGGACCACTCATGGCATGGGCCTGACCCCATACTCATCTGGGGCCGAGGGTCAGTGTGTGTTTACTCCAAGGGAATGAAGTCGGCCAGGTGGCTTCCAGAACGCTTAGTGAAACAAGTTGATAAGCGTATTGATGACACCGATGACCTAATATTGTCCAATTTCAACCAGTTAACAATGGCACCTACAATTATAATCTAAAAATCATAAAGAGAATAGTATAATTCAATTTGGCCAGATATATTTGAGTGCACCCTAATTTTATAAACTGTCTCATATGTTTGTCTATTGTCTGTTGTTTGTGTTCGTACAGTTGAGCTCAATATTTCTTTTCCTTCCTTTTCAAAAGATACTCGCCTATCGTTAAATTGGCTTACAGATAAATATTATTAAATTAAAGGCATGCCTTCCTTCCCAGGTTGCTAATTGATCAAAGTGCCACTGAGATTTACTTTATAAAAGTAATGTGTATTGTCACCTACATGCAATAATCAAATTGCAATAAACAGTTGTAAAATAAAAAGATATATATATTCTTAATTGCTTGTCAAAATGATTAGAGACTATGGGGACTCCCTTTGATGAATATAGAAGTGGCCACCCAGAAAATGATTATTCTGGTCTTAATTCATTAAAGGGACCCCCTAGTAAATTTTATATTATAATCTTATGGGAGACACATCACAACAAATATTGTCTAAATATGTTATGAATTGATTACATTGGTTATCCTTGATATTTAAGCACCGAATACGTTATTACAAAATGTTTACATTGGTTAAGTTCTAAATATGTTATTGTAATATGTCCACATTGGTCATCTTCAAAAGCTTAATCAGGTTAGCCTAATTCTCTTATCTACAGCCCAGCCTTGCTTACATCGCAGGACAAAATTTTGCTTACAGGTTAAAAGGATGACATCCCTGATTCTGTTACATGGCCTGTTGCTGCTCCTGGCACCAACAGCAGAAAGTGGATTTCAACCAGTTAACAAAAAACAGCTGCTCATTGCCCTGTATGGTAACCCATGTGACTGTGCCAGGGGTTCTGGCGGGCCCGTACCCACAAGTTACACCCGTAGTACTGATTGTGGCAGCAAAACTGCCTACTTGGTTTATGAGGCCTCGATGACGGGAGGATATAACCAAAAATGGGATTGTGTCACTAAGCCTAAAATCATACCAACAATCAATGGCAAACCAGGGCCATGCCCTACCAGCTGTGCCATGGCCACAGAGATGCATTCTACCTGTTACACTAAAGTCCAACAATGTGCACATTCCGATGGAAAAATATATCTAACTGCTGTTCTACAAAGAACTTACAGGGGCTCCGTCGGGGGTGACTGGGACTTTTCCAGTCCCACTGGATATTCTAAATTTGGACAAGCCTCCTGCAGCGGCAGTCCCGGCAAAGATGTCTGCTGGCCGCCACAGGCCCCAATTCATATATCTGATGGTGGTGGGCCTTCAGATCAGCTCAGGGAAGAGCGAGTACAAAAACAGCTCGAGACTATCATCCAAGAGATGTACCCCTCCCTAAATTATCATCCACTGGCCCTTCCCAAACCTCGAGGCCCAGACCCTGACGTCCAAACCCTGAGTGTCTTAGAGGCCACTTATCAATTGATCAATACATCCAACCCAGCCTTTGCTGAGGATTGTTGGCTATGCTTGACCCTTGGCACACCCCTGCCCCTCGCCTTGCCAGTTGTCGACCAAACTGACTATGCCAACAGTTCTAGTTACAATTGCAGTTTTTCTCTGCCCTTCAGGGTCCAGCCAGTACAGTTCAATGCCTCAGTTTGTTATCTAAGTTCGGGCCACAACGATAGCTTCGATATACCTGTCGGAGTCCAAAATTTCTCTCTCTGCTCTGTAACGCTTAATGACTCTGCTGCCATTTGCCCTGCCCCGGGTCACGTGCTCATCTGTGGAGGGAGCTTGGTGTTCACCTCCGTCCCCACTAATTGGACTGGGCTGTGCGTGGTGGCGACTGTCCTCCCGGACATTGCCCTCATTCCTGGAGATGAGCCAGTGCCCTTGCCCAGCTTTGACTATATCGCTGGGCGACATAAAAGGGCTGTCTCACTGGTCCCTTTGCTCGTGGGGCTAGGGGTGTCTGGTGCCCTTGCCACTGGCTCTGCAGGCGTCCGAGTGGCATTACACTCCTATGCCAAATTATCCAACCAATTGATTAATGATGTTCAAGCTCTCTCCAACACTCTTACAGATTTACAAGATCAGATTGATTCTTTGGCTGAGGTGTTCCTTCAAAATAGAAGGGGCCTGGACCTCCTCATGGCGGAACAAGGGGGGATTTACATAGCCCTAAACGAACATTGCTGTTTCTATGCCAATAAATCTGGGATCGTCAGGGGAAAAATTCGCAAACTTCAGGAAGATCTAAACAGACGACGACAAGAATTTGCTCAAAATCCCCTCTGGACTGGCCTCAATGGTTTCCTCCCTTATCTTCTCCCTTTGCTGGGACCCTTATTGGGCCTACTTCTGCTCATTTCTTTGGGACCCGTAATATACAACAAAATCATGGCCTTTCTTAGAGCCCAGATAGAGGCAATAAAAACAGCACCCATACAGGTCCACTATCATAGATTGGCAATGGCTGACCAGAACGAATGCCGGACCGCCAATTAGGTCCTTGCCGTGGTGAAGTGCTCTCGCCCCACCTGGTGAGTGGGCTGGCAAGCCAATGACGGGCAACTGAGCAAGCGTGCCATGCAATGAGAGAGCCCTCGTGTGCCACCTAAGACAGGTGCCAGAGCCTTGATTCTCTGGTTAACCGATGACAGGTAAGGTACACAGTACAGACACGTATGTCGCTCTGACCCAAGACAGGCTCAGTCCCCACAGGCTTGGCTCTCCTGGCGCCTTTCTACTATAGTTATAATTTTAAAGGGAGGACCTGTGGGGGGCCTTGCCCCCCCCTTAGGTGCCTTTTACGGGCATGTCTGGGCCTGCAGCAAGTCTACCCAGCAACAAGGAAGTAGCCCCAGTACCCTTCCCTTGTTCCTCCCCTCTAGCCTTACAGTATGTATGCTTTAGCAGCTTCCACAATAAACGAGACTTGATCAGAAACCTGTCTTGTCTCCATCTCTCATGTCTCTTGTCCCTTGTCATTCTCACTCCCCCTCTAGGGTCTCCGTTGACTTACCCGCGGGCCGGGACACATCTTGGTTCTTATTTTTTCCCCATTCCTAGGCCTCCCTTCACCCCCTCCACCTTTCCCTATTTACAAAGATTTTATTTCCATTTTTTCCATTTCTCACCATTTTTCCTTTCCCTTCTTTCCTTTCCCCTGCCCCTCCCAACACCCCTACCCTTTTGGACCTTTTCTTCTAATTTTGCATTATCGATTAGTCATTCTAATCATTGGTACATTTTAGGTATGCAATATAGTGACATTCATCATTGGAAATTTGCACCTTTACATAATCTCTCTTGGTTCTTATTTTTCACCCTTGCCCAGCCCTCCCTTCAACCCCTCCAGTCCTCCCTATTTACAAAGATTTTGTTTCTATTTTTCCATTTTCTCATATTAATCCCATTCCCTTCTATCCTTTCCCCTATCCCTCCTACTTCCTTCCCCTTTGCCCCTTTTCTTCCTATTTCACATTACCTATAATACATTTAGTCCTTATTTACACTTTCAGTTTCTCACACCAGAGAAACTATTTGGTATTTATACATATGTGTCCTATTTATTTCACTTAAGAGTATTGCCTCAATGTGCATCCACTTAGCTATAAATGTCTCTAATTTCTCATTCTTTATGGCTGAGTAGTACTCCACTTTATTAAAAAACCACATTTTCTTTATCCAGTCTCCAGCTGATGGGCATTTGGGCTGTTTCCAAGTTTTAGCTATTACAAACTGTGCTGCTATGAACATGGGTGCACATATATCACTGTGGTGTGATTCATTTAATTCTTTGGGGAAGATCCCCAGCAGGGGAATAGCAGGGTCAAATGGGACTTCCAGTCCAGTTCTTTGAGGTATCTCCATACTGATTTCCACAGTGGTTGCACCAGTCTACACTCCCACCAGCAGTGGAGCAGGGTTCCTTTTCCCCACAGCCCTGCCAGCATTTGTTATTGGTTGATTTCATGATAGCAGCCATTCTTTCTTGTGTGAGGTGGAATCTCAGCGTTGTTTTCATGTGCATCTCTTGAATGACCAGTGATGTTGAACATTTTTTCATGTATTTATTTGCTACTTCTACTTCTTTGTCTGAGAAATGTCTGTTCATTTCAGATGCCCATTTTTCGATTGGGTCTTTAAATTTGGGAGGTCTGATCTTTTTAAGTTCTTTATAGATTCGAGATAGTACACCTTTTTCTGAGGAAGAGCAGGTGAAGATTTTTTCCCACATTGTGGGTTGTCTCTTCACACTGCTGGTGGTTTCTCTTCCTGTGCAGAAGTCTTTTAATAAGAAGAGATCCCACTTGTTGATTGTTTGTGCTAGTTCACGGACAACTGAGGTTTTGTTCATAAAATCTTTTCCTACACCAATGTCTTCAAGAGTTCTACCTAACCACTGTTTCAACTGGTTCAGAGTTTCTATTTAGTATTGAGATCTTTAATCCATTTTGATTTTAGTTTAGTGCATGATGAGAGATATAGGTCTAGTTTTAATCTTTGGAAAGGTTGAAAGTCAATTTTTCCAGCACCATTTATTAAAGAGGCTATCTTTCCTCCAGTGAGGGTGTTTGGTTCCTTTATTGAAGATGAGATGGCTGAGTGTGTGGCATTGTTTCTGCATCTTCTAATCTGTTCCACTGGTCAGCAGGTCTCTTTCTTTGCCAGGACCATGCTATTTTTATCACAGTAGCTTTGTAGTATAGTTGCAGGTTGGGAATTGTGAGACCCCCTGCCATGTCTCTGTTACCTAGAATGGGTTTTGCTATTCTGGGTCTCTTCTTGCTCCAAATGCATTTTTGGATTATTTTCTCAAGGTCCATGAAGTATGATGCTGGGATCTCAACTGGAATTGCACTGAATCTATAGAGCAGTTTTGGAAGTATGGCCATTTTCACTATATAAGTCCTTCCTACCCAGGAGCAGGGCATGTCTGTCCATTTTCAGATATCATCTTCAATCTCTCTTTACAGAGTGCTATAGTTTTCAGAGAAGAGGTCTTTGATTTCTTTCATTAAGTTGATTCCTAGGTATTTCAGTTTTTTGGATACTATTGTGAAAGGAATTATTTGCCCTATTTCTCTCTCAGTGAGTCTGTCATTCGTGTAGAGGAAAGCTATTGATTTTTGTTTGTTGACCTTGTAACCAGCTACTTGACTGAATTTGGTTATTAAGTCTAGAAGACTTTTGGAGGAGTTCTTGGGGTCTTTTATATAGAGTATCACGTCATCTGCAAATAATGACAATTTGAGTTCTTCATTTCCTATCTTTATTCCTTTTATTTCTTTCTCTTGTCGAATTGCTGTGGCTAATGTTTCCAGAATTATATTGAACAAGAGTGGTGATAGTGGACATTCTTGTCTTGTTCCTGATTTTAGTGTGAACGATTTCAGGTTTTGACCATTTAGTATGATATTGGCTGTTGGTTTTTCATAGATGGCTTTTATCAGTTTGAGGTAGAGACCATCTATTCCAATCTTTTGTAGGGTTTTTATCATAAATGCATGTTGGATTTTGTCAAATGCTTTTTCTGTGTCTATGGAGATGATCATATGGTTTTTGTCCTTGGCTCTATTGATACAGTGTATTACATTGATTGATTTGTGTATGTTTATCCATCCCTGCATCCCTGGGATGAATCCCACTTGATCAGGGTGTATGATCTTCTTGATGATCTTCTGCATTCTATTTGCTATTTTCTTATTAAGGATTTTTGCATCTATGTTCATTAGTGAGATTGGCCTATGGTTCTCCTTTTTGATTGGGTCTTTCTCTGCTTTGGGGATCAAGGTGGTGCTTGCTTCCTGGAATGATTTGGGAGTATTGCTTCCCTTTCAATTTCATTGAAGAGTTTAAGCAGTAGTGAGAGCAGTTCCTCTCTAAATGTCTTGTAGAATTCAGCAGTGAAGCCATCAGGCCCTGGGCTTTTCTTAGTTGATAAGTTTTTTATTACTTTTTCAATTTCATTGGTTCATATTGTGCTGTTTAGAATTTTTAGGTCTTCTTCGTTCAACTTTGGTAGTTCGTATGTACCTAGGAATCTGTCCATTTCTTCTGTGTTTTCCATCTTATTGGTGTATAGGTTCTGGAAGTAGGTATTGGTGATCCTCTGGATTTCTGCTGGGTCTGTTGTAATTTTACCCTTTTCATTCCTAATTGCATGGATTTGGGCCTTTTCTTTCCTTTTTCTGATAAGGTTGGCTAAAGGTTTGTCAATTTTGTTTATTCTTTTGTAGAATCACTCTTGGCTTGATTGATTTTTTGTATCATTCTCTTAGTCTCCATTGCATTGATTTCTCCTCTGATCTTTATAATTTCCTCCCTTGTATGAGCTCTGGGGTTGTCCTGCTCTTCTTTTTCTAGAAGCTTGAGGTTCAGCATCAGGTTGTTTAATTGGGCTCATTCTGTTTTCCTAATATGCGTATTCACTGCTATGAATTTCCCTCATAAGACTGCTTTCATTGTGTCCCATAGATTCTGATATGTTGTATTGTCATTGTTGTTTAATTGAAGGAACTGTCTGATTTCTTCTTTAATTTCCTCTGTGACCCATTGGTTATTCAGAAATGTGTTGTTCCATTTCCACATGTTTATGAAATTTTTCGTTTCTTTTGCTATGGACCTCCAATTTCATTGCACTATGGCCTGATAATATACAGGGGATAACTTCAATTCCTTTGCACTTACTTAAACATGTTCTATGTGTGAGTATGTGGTCTATTTCGGAGAATGACCCATGTGCAGCTGAGAAAAATGTGTATTCAGATTTTGTGGGGTGGAAGACTCTGTAAACATCTGCTAAGTTCATTTGTTCAAGAGTTTGATTGAGTTCTAGTATTTCATTATTTAATTTTTATCTAGTTGATCTATCTATTTGTGACAGTGGGGTGTTGAGGTCCCCCACTACAATTGTATTAGTGCATATACGACGTTTCATGTCCATTAGTATTTATTTTATATAGTTGGGCGCACTAGTGTTTGGTGCATAGATGTTTATGATTGTCATCTCTTCTTCTTGGATTGTTCTCTTTACAAGGATGTAGTGTCGTTCTTTGTCTCTCTTAATCAGTGTTGGTTTGAAATCTACTTGATCTGCAAAGAGGATAGCTACTCCTGCTTTTTTTCAGGTTCCCATCACATGGAGTATTGTTTTCCACCCTTTAAGTTTCAGGCTATGAGTTTCCTTTTGAATTAAGTGTGTTTCTTGCATGCAGCATATTGTTGGATTTTGCTTCTTGACCCATTCTGCCAGTCTATTTCTTTTGATTGGTGAATTGAGACCATTAATGTTGATGGTTATAACTGAAACATATTAACTTGTCATTGCCATGACTTTTTCTTTTTGTTGGGTTCTCCCATTTTACATTTAATTTCTTGTTGTGCCAGATGGGTTTATTCTGCTTTGCTTCCTGGGGCTGTGATCCTCAATGGCTGTTCCTACGATATTGTGTAAAATTCTTTGAAGTACTGGTTTGGTATTCACGAAGTTCCTAAGGTGCTCTTTGTCATGAAAGTATCTTATTTCTCCATCCATTTTGAAAGATAGTTTTTCAGGGTACATCAATCTGGGTTGGAGGCTGTTTTCTTTTAGGGCTTGGAATATGTCACTTCAAGATCTTCTTGCCTTGATGGTTTGTGTTGAGAAGTCTGCTGTGATTCTGATGGGCTTTCCTTTGTATGTGATTTATTTCTTTTTTCTAACTGCTTGGAGAACTTTGTTCTTCTGTTGAGTTTCTGGAATCTTAACAATGATATGCCTATGTGTTGATTTTTTTGATCAAGGCTACTTGGAGTCCTATATGCCTCACTTATCTGTATGTCAAGTTCTTTTCCCCTGCTTGGGAAGTTTTCTGCCATTACTTCTGTGAAGAGTTTTTTTATGTCATCTGCAATGTCTCCTGTTTCTTCATTGAGTCCAATCAGTTTTATGTTATTCTTCTTTGCATCATCTAGCAGCTGCTGGATTGATTTCTCATGTTCCCTTATAATTTTGAAGCAATTTTTCTTTTCCTGGTCATTAATTGCAATCTTATCTTCTATATCTGAAATTCTGTCCTCACATCGGCTCATTCTGCTGTGTAGACTTTCAATGGAGTTTTTCATGTCCTGGAAATCTATTTGCATCTGTTTTATGGATTCCATTTGTTTCTTATGTTGGGATTCCATCATGTTCCTCAGCTCCTCTCTAGATTTATTAATCATGTCTTGCACTAGGAGCACAATTTCTCCTGTTATCTGAGAAATTATTTCTGATTTCATTTTTTCCAGATCCCCTTTTGTTGCCAGTTCAGTGGGTCCAGGTGGTTGAGTATCAGAGTGTTCCATCTCCTTTCCCTTTGGGGTTGCTGTAGATGATCTGGAAGTCTGGTTTTGAGACTTATTTATGTGTTTTCTCATTTCACCTGGAGGGGGGTGCTGTTAGCGCCTGCATGGATTACCTCCTCTGAGCTGGGTGAGGTGGTACAGCGTCCTCGAGCAGCGGTAGGGATGGTGACCCAAAAGCCCTTTCCTGTGGGCTGGGAGCAGCCAGAGGGATGGTGGCCGGGAAACCCCTTCCTCTGGACCAGGAGCAGTGGGAAGATGGCTCAGAAGCCCCTACCTCTGGGCCGGGAGCAGTGGGACTCAGTATCTTGGTCTGGTGGTCTGGTGTCCTCTGCATCTTTGTAGTGTGGAATCAGGTGGCTGCCTGTCTGTCGCAGGGTGATTCGGTGTCTTCCACATGACTCAGGACCTCGGTAGGGCCTGCACAGACCTGCCTGTCTTCAGCGGGCTGATTCAGCATGTGTTCTGCATGACTGGTGACCTCGGTAGGGTGTGGGCAGACCTGCCTGTCTGCAGCGGGGTGATTCGGTGTCTTCCACACGACTCAGTACCACTTCTTTGGTTTTTGATGTGGAAAGTCTGTTGGGCAAAAGCCCCACCCTAGTCAATCATCATCTTTTCACTCCTGTTGCAACCAAAAATGTTGCTGTTCCTGACTGGGGTCATGGGATTCTTCTTGTATTTCTTGATTTATCTCATTCATTAAAAAATCTTCAGAAAACTGTTAAGAGCTTGAAGTATGGATTCTTTCCTGATAATACTCTGGGGACATGGAAACTGAAAGAAGTATTAAAATAGGATTTTCACATGGAGGAGCATTCTAATTTGGATTAGTTGGGCATTTTGGCCTATGCAGAAAGGGAATGCAATTACCAGAGAGTTACTGGTGTTAAATTTGGGGGGGAAGGGGAGAGGTGTGTAGACAAGATAGGTTAATTTCAAGGTGGGGAGTATTTCTCAGAGATCAGAGAAGAGGATTGTAGGAATGTTGTAGGATACAGCCAAAGTGAAGAAAAGAAAAAGTGGAGAAGAAGAGGAGGTCAAGTGTGTCTGTGGACAACAAACAAGGCAGTCTGTTAGGTGATTCTATTCACATCTTTGTTCTTTCATTCTGCCTTTTTCTCTTGCCTTTAACAACTTCTTAGAGTTTGTGTGATCTTTCTGTGTCTTCTGGCCTCACCACTAATCTTACCTATTCTTTTTACCTCTCCCTCCCTCCCCAACTCCTTTTAACTCCCTATCCTGAAGGGGAAAGATGCTATATTCAAGAGTTTATTCATTATAAACTTATATTGGGGGCTGGGGATTTAGCTCAGTGGTTCCAGCACCTGCTTCACAAGTGCAAGGTCTCAAGTTCGATCCCTGGCACCAAAAAAGAAAAACAAAAAACAAAAAACAAAACAAAACTTATGTTGGGTTGGTCCTTGGTTTTAACTCACATAGTTAAAAGTGATAGATTAATAACTGCCACAAATTGTCATTTTCTAAGCTGTGCTTGATGCTATGGTATTGCTGACTGTGTCATTTGGGCTAACATGCTGTGAGTGATCTAATTAGTTTTCCTTCCTGGTATAAGAAAAATATAATAGCTTCAGAGTCATTAGAGTCTCAAAACCCAAACACAAGCTATATCTGGAAGATGCCTCTGAAAAACAATCATTCCACAAGGGTTTTAAACACAAGCAACAAAGATACCTACATTAAGCAATTTTGAAATATCAACCCAGGAATTAAACCAAGGACAGTACCAAAGACAAAAATGAGAAGACACTTAAGCAAGGCACAAATGCAGGCCTCCATGCCACAAAAAGGAAATTCTGGGGGAAATGAGGTGGAAAAGTCTGATAAGTAACCACTTGGACACCCTGAACTGATAGCACAGGAAGTAACAAAGCAGATGCATGAGGCTCTAGAAAATTTCAAAACACAAATAATCTCCCAGATAAATACAGACATGGTGAGGAGAGTGAAAGACATGATTAGAAGCTCTAGAGCAGAAACAGATAAGAAAATAGATGAGATCAGAAACATGCTGGAAGCCATGAATGCCCAGCATAAGAAAGAAATGGAAAACATGATCACTGAACATAAGAAAGAAATGGAATCCATGAAACAGATTCAAACAGATATTCAGGAGATTAAAAACTCCATTAAAAGTGTGCAGAGCAGACTAAGAGAATCTGAAGACAGAATATTAGATATAGAAGACAGGATTGTGGTTAAGGACCATGAAAACAGAGATTTCTTAAAGATAGTAAGGGACCATGAGAAATCAATCCAACAGCTGCTAGATGATGCAAAGAAGAATAATATAAGACTCATAGGAGTCCACAAAAAAAACAAGAGAAAGTACAACTGACACAAAAAACTGTTCACAGAAGTAATAGCAGAAAACTTCCCAGACAGAGGTAGAGAATTGGATGTACAGATAAGTGAGGCATATAGAACTCCAACCAGCCATGACCAAAAAAATCTACACTTAGACATATAATAGTCCAGAAACCCAAAGGAAGAACAAAATTCTACAGGCAGTTAGAGAAAGGAAACAAATCACCTACAAAGGAAAGCCCATCAGAATCATGACAGATTTCTCAACACAAACCCTCAAATCAATGAGAGCCTGGAGTGAAGTATTTCAAGCCCTAAAAAAAAAATAACTTCCAACCTAGACTGTTGTATCCAGCAAAATTATCTTTCAAAATCAATGGGGAAATTAGATACCTCCATGACAAGGAACACCAGAGAAATTTCATGAACACCAAACCAGTACTCCAAACAATTTTAAGCAATATCCTAGAAAAAGACAAGAAAGGTCACAACTCCATGAGGCCCAGCAGAGAAAAGGCACCATGCAAGGTAAGACACTAAAGGGAAAGGGAGGAAAATAAGAAATAAAAGAGCCAACAACAGTAAAACATCATGACAAGGATGAGTCAATATCTGTCAATTATAACTATCAATGTTAATGGCCTCAATTCACAAATCAAGAGAACTAGGCTGACAGAATAGATTATTTGGCAAAACCCAGCAATATGCTGTATACAAGAAACACACCTAACTCAAAAGGAAATTCATAGACTGAAAGTAAAAGGATGGAAAACAGTTCTCCACACAATAGGGACCCAGAAAAAAGCAGGTGTAGCAATCTTATTTGCAGACAAAGTAGATTTCAAACCAAAACTAATTAAGAGAGACAAAGATGGTCACTACATCCTTGTGAAAGGAACAATCCAAGAGGAAGAGATGACAATCCTAAGTATATATGCACCAATTTCGAATGCCCCCAACTATACAAAACAAATATTAATGGACATGAAAAACCAAATAAGCACTAATACAATTGTAGTGGGGGACCTCAACACCCCTCTATCACAAATAGACAGATCAACTAGAAAAAATATTAACAATGAAATTCTAGAACTAAATGAAGCTATTGAAGAAATGGACTTAATAGATGTTTACAGGGTGTCCCACCCCACAAAATCAGAATGCACATTCTTTTGAGCTGCACATGGGTCATTCTCCAAAATAGATCACATGCTAGCTCATAGGACATATCTAAGTAAATGTAAAAGAATTGAAGTTATCCCCTGTATATTATCAGACCATAATGCAATACAATTGGAGATCAATAACATAAGAAACCACAAAACTCCCACAAATACATGGAAATTGAACAACACCCTCCTGAACAACCAATGGGTCACAGAGGAAATTAAAGAAGAAATTAGACAGTTTCTACAAGTAAATGATAATGCCAGTACAACATACAGGAATCTGTGGGACACAATGAAAGCAGTTCTACATGGGAAATTCATAGCAGTGAATGCCCATATTAGGAAAACCAAGAGAACTCAGATAAATAACCTAATGCAGAACCTCAAGCTCCTAGAAAAAGAAGAGCATAACAAACCCAAAGCTCATACAAGAAAGGAAATTATAAAGATATGAGTAGAAATCAATGCAATGGAGACTAAGAGAACGATACAAAAAAATCAATGAATCAAAGAGTTGGTTTTTTGAAAGAATAAATAAAAGCAATAAACCTTTAGCCAACCTTATCAAAAAAAAGGAAAGAAAAGGCTCAAATACATGCAATTAAAAATTTAAAAAGTGAAGCCACAACAAATCCAGCAGAAATCCAGAGAATCATCAATACCTACTGTACCCTAATAAAATGGAAAACACGGAAGAAATGGACAGATTCCTAGGTACATACAAATTGCCAAAATTAAATGAAGAAGATATAGAAATTCTCAACACCCTAATAACAATAAGTGAAATTGAAAATGTAGTAAAAGACTTACCAACAAAGAAAACCCCAGGTCCTGATGGCTTCACTGCTGAATTCTACAAGACTTTTAAAGAAGAACTATCACCATTACTCTTTAAACTCATCAAGGAAATTGAAAGGGAAGGAAGGCTTCCTAATTCATTCCTGGAAGCAAATGTTACTTTGATTCCAAAACCAGGGAAAGACCCAAACCAACAAGAGAACTACAGACCAATCTCCCTAATGAACATAGATGCAAAAATTCTCAACAAGATACTGGCAAACAGAATACAGAGTGTCATCAAGAAGATCATACACCTTGACCAAGTGGGATTTATCCCAGGGATGCAAGGATGGTTCAACATATGTAAATTAATAAATGTAATACACTATATTAGCAGAGTCAAGAACAAAAACCACAGGACCATCTCAATAGATGCAGAAAAGGCATTTGAAAAAATCCAACACCCATTCATGATAAAACCCCTATAGAAAATTGGCTTAGAAGGTCTTTATCTCAACCTGATTAAGGCTATCTATGAAAAACCAACAGCCAACATCATACTAAATGGTCAAAAACTGAAAACTTTCATGCTAAAATCAGGAACAAGACAAGGATGCCCACTATCACCACTCCTTTTCAATATTGTTCTAGAAACATTAGCCATAGCAATTAGACAAGAGAAAGAAATACAAGGAATAAAGATAGGAAAGGAAGAAGTGAAACTGTCATTATTTGCTGATGATATGATACTTTACATAGAAGACCCAAAAAACTCAGTCAAAAGTCTTCTAGACCTAACTGACAGATTCAGTAGAGTAGCTGGATACAAGGTCAACACTGAAAAAACAATAGCCTTCTTATACGCAAATAGCAGACCCATTGAGAGAGAAATTCGGGAAATAATTCCTTTTACAATAGCATCTAAAAAAATGAAATATCTAGGAATCAACCTAACAAAGGAAGCAAAAGACCTCTACACTGAAAACTAGAGCACTCTGAAGAAGGAGATCGAAGAGGATATAAGAAAATGGAAAATATCCCTTGTTCCTGGGTAGGAAGAACCAATATAGTGAAAATGGCCATACTTCCAAAACTACTATATAGATTCCATGCAATGCCAATTGAAATTCCAACAATATACTTCACAGAACTAGAGAAAACAATCCAAAAATTCATTTTGGAAGCAGAAGAAACCTAGAATAGCAAAAGCAATTCTAGGCAACAGAGACATGGCTGGGAGTATCACAATCCCCACCTTGAAAGTATACTACAAAGCTACTGTGATAAAAACAGCATGGTACTGGCCAAGAAACAGACCCGAAGGTCAGTGGAATAGATTAGAAGATGCAGAAACAACTCCAGACACACTCAGCCACCTCATCTTTGACAAAGGGGCCATCCCCGCTCATTGGAGGAAATATAGCCTGTTCAATAAATGGTGTTGGAAAAACTGGATTTCAACCTGTCAGAGATTAAAACTTGACCCATACCTATCACCGTGCACTAAACTAAGATTGAAGTGGATTAAAGAGCTAAATATTAAGTCAGAAGCACTAAACTTGCTGGAAGATAAGTTAGGTAGAACATTTGATGACATTGGCATAGGAAAAGACTTTATGAACAAATCTTCAGTAGCACGGGAGCTAACACAAAGAATCAACAAGTGGGATCTCATCATATTAAAAAGCTTCTGCACTGCAAGAGAAACTACCAATAAAACTAAGATACAACCTACAATGTGGGAAGAAATATTTCACAGCTATAGCTCAGACAAAGGTCTACTATGGAGAATATATAAAGAACTGAAATAAAATCAGACCCCCCAAATTCAAAGACCCAATTAAAAAATGGGCATCTGAAATGAACAGACATTTCTCAGACAAAGAAGTAAAACCAGCAAATAAATATATGAAAAAATGTTCAACATCACTTGTCATTCGAGAGATGCAGATGAAAAAAACACTGAGATTCCACCTCACCCCAGAAATAATGGCTGCTATCAAGAAATCAACCAATAACAAATGCTGGTGGGGATGTGGAGAGAAAGGAACCCTTCTCCATTGTTGGTGGGAATGTAGATTGGTGCAACCACTGTGGAAATCCATATGGAGATACCTCAAAGAACTAGCACTAGAAGTCCCATTTGACCCAGCTATTTCCCTCCTGGGAATCTTCTCCAAAGAATTAAAAGAATCATACCACAGAGATATATGTGCACCTATGTTTATAGCAGCACAGTTTGCAATAGCTAAAGCTTGGAAACAGCCCAAGTGCCCATCGACTGGAAACTGGATAAAGAAGATGTGGTTTTTTATAAAATGGAGTACTACTCAGCCATAAAGAATGAGAAACTAGAGACATTTTTAGCTAAATGGATGCATATTGAGGACATACTCTTAAGTTAAATAAGTAGGACACACATGTGTAAATACTGAATAGTTTTTCTAGTGTGAGAAATTGAAAGTGTAAATAAGGATGAAAATGATTAAAATGAATAATTGATAATTTGAAATAAGAAAAAGTCCAAGGGTTTGGGGATGGTGGAAGGGAAAGGGGAAGGGGAAGAAGGGAAAGAAAAAATTATGAGAAAAAAAATGGAATCAAACTCTGTGTAAATAGGGAAGAGTGGAAGGGGTGAAGGGTGCACAGGTAATGGGTGAAAAAATAAGAACTGAGATACATCATGTTCTGGTACAAACACCCAATGATAAATGTAAATGTATTTTATACCTAAAATGTGCCAATAAATATATATATAAATAGAAAAATTACTACTGTGTGTGGAGCATTTTTTTTCTGATTATGGCTATTTGGGCTTCCATATATTTCACTTATTTGTATGTTAAATTCTTTTTACTCATTTGTAAAGGTCTTTGGTATTACTTCTGTAAACAAGTATTTATGCCCTTTGTACTGTCTTCTAATTTTTCTCTAACTCTAATTACTCTTGCATTAGTCCTCTTTGAGTCATCTAAGAGCTATTTGATCATCTGCACATTCCTTTGTTGTTTTTAAGGTATCTCTCATTAATCTATCATTGACAGCCCTGTTTTCTAGGTCCTACACTCTGTCTTCACATTGGTCATTTCTGCCCATACCTTCAGTCATGTTTTTAATCTCTTGGATTTCTGTTGGAACTTTCTTAATGGCTCCCATTCTTTTCTATGTTGGGCATTCATGTTTTGCATCTCTTTAACTCTGCTACTTTTTTTTTAGTGTCTTCTCTAGACTTGGTGATCATTTGTTTCCTTACCATCATTATGTGATTAGTTTTATTTTCTTTACATACACTAAGAATCTGATAGAACTGTTTTACCTCCATTCATACCTTTTTCCTCCACTGGTACCCTTTCAGATCTTTGTGCTGTATAGTTTATGATTTCTTCTCCCTCCTTCCCCCAAACCAATTTTTGGGGAGTTAGAAGTTTCTGGAGACATTTTGTTGCCTTGTCTTTTCATGTTTCTGTTTGTTTTCTGTGCTGTGGCTTGCATATCCTTTGGCCCAGTACCCCATTTTTGGAAGCAAACCACAGTATTGTTTATGACACCCCCCTCCCCCCCCCCCCAGGAAATCCAGATATTGGCATAATGAGGAAACCAATTGCCACCCACTACTGTTTTCCCTTGTCTATGTTAGTAAATTTAGTGACAACGATGCTATCAAATGTCAACTGGATATTGACAAACCCCAGGAACCACTCATGAACAGCCCTTCACCAAAACAAAGAGGACTCTGATTTTAGTGAAGACAACCAGCCCCTCCCCTTTATATTGACCTATAGAAATTCGGAGTACTCATTACTGCTGGATATTGACAGCAGTGCCAGAGCTCAAAACATAATACTAGGTTAAATGCCTTCTTCAGGGTCACCCCTCTGATGATTAGTCCCATCAAACCTCACCTCCCACAATAGAATGCAGGAAATCCAAGGAAATCCTTATTTAGCTCTCACCCTCTCCACTCCTATCTCCCAAGGCTGTGTCTCACCCAATCTCTGTAGTAGTGCATCCCTTCAGTCTTGAAGAAAACTCTCCTCCAGGGTATTGGTTGCTTCTTCAATCAGATTAGTCTGTTGGTTTTCAACTTTGTTACCACATGGAGAACTCAGGGACTGGAGGCAGAGTGCAAGCTTCCTGGGTTGTCCTGACACTGGCATGGGGCTTGGCAGATGGTGGCACTGGCTGAGGGTAGGGCACCCAATTCCTGGATCTTCCTGGCATGAACATGGCACTGAATGTGTGGCAGCATTGGCTGGGAGCAGGGAGCATGCTTCCCAGGTCCTCTGTGTCCAGCACAGGGTCTGGTGGGTGGCCCTAGCCTACTTTTGTCTACTGAGGTTCCTTTCTTCTAATCTGTAGTTCATAGTCACTTAGTCATATGGCCAAGACAGGACAGAATCTGCTGGGAAGTCCTGTACAGCATGGCCTTATTGTCCCTTCCTATCCTCCAGTCTCTGCTCCTTTAGCCTCAGTGCTCCTCCAACTGCCCTTAAACTGATCATATTCTCATCCAAAAAGTTCAGGACATGCAAAGCCAAGGGAGTGCTGGCTTGGGCTCTAGGCCTGGAGCTCTGTGATTGCCCTCACTGAAGGGCACTTTCTTTTCTGAAGTCAATCATTTGTACAAAGGCTTCCTTTCAGCCTCTGTAGTCCATGCTTCTTCACAGGGTAGCAGGCAAAGCCCAGGGGAGAGGCTTGCACTGCAAAAATTCTCTTCAGAAGGAGAAGAAATTCCATCAATCAATCCAGGTGAAGGCTCTATGAAGAATGGTCATGGTTTCCAGTTGGGCCAGCAGCACATTTTTCAAGAAGAGGAAGAGGGGACCTTGGCCAGAGTGAGATAAGGGAATGCTTCCCTAAATGGCCTTGGTCATTCATTACCTGTTTGGTGGGGACTGAAGAGTATCTTTCATGGCAGCCACAGCACCCTGAGCAGGTGACACTCTCTTCACAGGGTCACTGTGGCCCAGGAATCACTCAGCTCAGGCACAGGCAGTCCTGGGGAGGAGGGAAAGGAGGAGCTATCAGCAGAGCCTAGGGTAATGGATAGAGCGGGAAGCCTGGGGATAGGCCTGGCACCCTGGGCAGAGGTGGCTGCTGCAGAGCAGGCAGGACACAAGCATTATGTTCTATTTAACTTTTCCCAGGAGCACTCACTGGGACTCATATGGCTACTGTCACATGCACCAGCTCATTTAATCCTCACACGAACTCGATAAAGGCTATGTTCATTATTACTATGAGAGTGACAATGTTATTTGTTGTCCAAACTGAGGTCCTTTGAAGTGAAGGAAGTGTGATTAATAATTTGTTGGGACACAGGATGTCCATCATGATGATTGCAGAGAAACTAATTCCTGAGCTAATTCCGAAAAAATGGACTCAGAGGTATTAATTAATTTTGCCTGAGCTTCAGTGCCAAGTTCAGCAGCAAATCCAGGTCTTCCAATGCTGAGATTTTAGGTTTCCCTATACCCTTCAATACCTAGTACCAGCAGGGTAGAGAAATGCTATCCCCTACTCCCCTGGAAAAATGTCTCTGAAAGGGCAGCTCAGGCCTTGGCATCCCCCAGGCCAGTGCCTGCTTGCCCAACCCCTCTACTCCTGCGGGACAGGCTTCTCACCTTCTGGATCAAACCTGGCCTGGGGGCAGAATGCAGCCCCTCCATTCTGTGGCCTTCAGGGCCAGGCTTGCTGGCTATCCAGGCCACTCTAGCAATCCCAGCTGCACTGAGTCCTGTCACTCTGCATGCAGACATGCAGCTCTGCAGTGCTCAATGTATTTACATTCACTGTCTTTGAATGTCAGTGTGTCTTCTCCTTCCAACATGGAGCATCTATGTTGTCATGGACTGTGACTTCCTGAACAGAAAGGACAGGTTTCCCCTTCCAAAGCTCCTCCTCTCCATGTACCACATGCATGTGTATACATATTTATGTAGGTGTATGTGTGTGTGAGTATGAATGTGTATGCTTCTAGAAGAGATGGATTGTAGCATTTTATTTTGCTCATTCCTTCACTTAACATCCACCTGTTCCTAATGCTGTTATGGGTTTTAGAGACAGGGTTAAAAAAAAAAAGATTTTAAGAAATCCACGATCCAAATCTGACATTTTATTGGAGGATCTGAGCAATAGCCAAACAGTCATGTGTTACAGGATGAGTCCAGTCCATGATGGACTGGATGTATGATGGTGGTCCCATAAGATCATAACAGGACTGGAAGATTCCTGTCCCCTGGTGACATTGTAAGGCCACAGCACAACATGTTATTCACATGCCTGTGGTGAGGCTGTTATATCAGCACACAGTACTGCCAGTTATATAAATGCATAGCATTTATGATCACGCATGGTGTAGAATACTTGACACTGAATAACAGTGCTGCTGGTTATGTATTTACTATATGATACTTTTACCGTTATTGTTCAGTGCTCTCTTTCTACTTCTGTTAAGTTAGCCATAGTGCCGCCTTAGGCAGGCCCTTGAGGAAGACCGAGAAGAAGGCTCTTGTCACGGGCAGTGACAGTGCCATGTGTGTGGCTATCCTTGAAGACCTCCCAGTGGGGCAGGATGTGAAGGTGACTGCCAATGAAATTGATGATCTCTACCCTGTGTAGACCCGGCTAATTTTTTTGGACAAAAAGTTTAAAAAGTAAAACAACTAATAATAATCCCTTTTAGAAGTGGAAAAAACCTATAAAGATAGAAATAAAAATATTTTTGCAAAGCTGTACAGTATTACATGTTCCTATTTTAAGCTAAATATTATTATGAGTCCAAAAGTTAACACAATATAAAGTTCATAAAGTAGAAAATTATAGTGGGCTAAGGTTAATTTATCACTGAGAAAACAAAGTGTTTTGTGTGAGTGAGGCACAGCCTAGGTGTGCATGTGCAGCCTCAGAAATGTGCTGCAAGATTGGGGCTTCAAGTGTCCACCTCAAGACCCACCTGGGGGGGCATCCAGCCTGCGAGCCCCATTCACAGTGAGTGCCCTGTGCATCTCAAGCATCTTTCCTACTGGTATTTTTATTACACATTTTCTATGTTTGGACACACAAATACCACTGTGGTCCAACTGGCTGCTATTTGGCACAGGAGCCTGCTGTACAGGTGTTTCCCCCACAGGGCCCAGGTGTGCTGGGCTGTGCCACCATGTCTATGTTATGTATGCTCTACACTGATGTTATCACTGAACAACATTTCTCAGAACACATTTCCTTTGTTCAATAACAAAAAGTCTGCTTCAGACTTCCAGTAGTTATAGGTAGTAGGACAGGCATATCAGGAGCAAGTGCTACAGTTGGCAGGGCATGGGCAGGCCTCTATCTCCATGCTGTCCTGAGGCAGAAACCTTACTGAGGTGCAAAAGTCAGCTATGTAGGTGTGTCGGGGAGAACTCTCTGAGTGGCAGGAAGTGTCAAGTGCCAAGGTGGGAGTCGCTTGACTCCTTGGAGGAGGGGCTGGGTGGTAAAATAAGTAAGAGAGGCAAGTAGGGCTGGACTTGGTGCAGCCTGGAGCTGCTGCAGCATGCTGTGCAGAGCGCTGAGGAGTCCTGCTTGGGCTGGTGTGTGGAGTAAAGATGGCCCAGAAGGGAGGTGTTGGCACATGGGCAGTATACCAGCATGCAAGAAGTGAAAGTTACACACTGGGGAGATCTTTGTGAGAGGAAGGAAGAAGGCCTGGTGGTTTGGATGTGGGCATGAGGAGAGGTGTCAGAGTTGCTGCTTAGATTCAGGGGAAATGGATAAATGGCAGTGCTGTGCACTGGGTGGACATGAACCCCTGCTTTAAACAAGGAGTGTATGGGGTCAGCAGGTACCTGTATGATGAGATGAATCTAACAGGGATGCTGTGAAGACACCCAAGTATGCAGACTGAAGTGTAGTGGCCAAGACCCAGGGCTCCTTACCCAGGCAGCTGAAGCTCAAGGGTACCCTCACACAAATGCTGAGGGGCAAGAAGATCAAGCAGTCTGGCCGTGGGAGCTGCACTTGAGCTGTGGTTCACAGACAGTATTGGGTGCTTGGGATGGATGCTCATAAAGTCTTGAAGGGAGCCCCCAGGAATTGGGGAGGAGCCCTGAGCCAGGCAGGAAGGAATGGCCCTCTCAGGTCTCAGGGAAGTCTCTCCTTGAGCTGACTGTGCACCTGGCCAAAAACCCTACTCTAGTCGCCTCATGCCAAGCATCTTTCCTCTTAGTCGATTGGCAGCCAGTCTCCCCTTGCTCCACCTTCCAAGAGTACAATGTGTTTGCCACCTCCACTCCTAGGAACTTGCCCTGTAGGAGTGACAGGAAAGGGGTGCAGAGACCACCTTTCCCGCCCCTATCCCTGTTCCCTGAAGATACTGGAGTAGGACATGCTGGTATTATGCTGGTCTATAAGCTCAGATGTCTGGGTCCTCATCCTTGACCAGACTGGCTTGGCCAGACTCCCATCCCTGCCCATCTAATGGGGCCTCCCTAAAGGAGAACCATCCTGTTGGATCCCTCCTCATGTCTCCCAGAAGGTGGGCACGGGGGCCAGAGTTTGCAGCAGTCCAAAGGTGAAACAGGCTAGCACAGTGCCAGGAATACAGCAAATGCCACTAAGTATGAGCTGCAATTGCTCCTCATGATTATTAAGGATATGGTGGTGCCTAATATTGTGGCAAGGCTTTTACAAGTTTATCCGATTTAATCTTCACAAATATCTTGAGGGATATATATTACTATACTGCACTGTCGCATTTTAACAAACAAGCAAGCTTAGGCTCAGAGTGTCAGTAATGCCAAAGGTCACACAGTTCTAAGAGCAGGTTTGGATGGCCAGCGTGTGGCTCCTTCTTCTCTGACCTTGTGACCGATGAGGGGTAAGGGGTGAGTGTGGAGAGCCTCCCCGGCTTCACAGATTGAGAGCCTGGCATCTTGTCTTGCTTTCTGTTGCCCCCTGTTTCTGGGAGCTGGGGAAGAGCTTGCTGCAGTGAATTATGGAATTATGCCTCACAACCAATATGCTCAGAGTGCAGTTGGATGCAATGAAATGGAGCTTGTATTGGTATCTATTATGGTCCCAACATAAATTAATTATAACCTTTCTGCTAGAGGGAAACTTCATGTATAATTAACACTTGCTGGAGGATGAAGGAAGAAGGAGGAGCCAAGGACCTGCTGTCTATAAAGGCACCAAGCAAGGGGCACTGGCAGTACTCTCTGGGTCTGTTCAGAGACTGACCACAGCTTCACACTGGCTCTAGGAATGGTCACCAAGCTTTTCCATATTGCCTAGTTTGCTTGTCAAAGATGCCTGGAGGTATCTTTAGCCCTGTTAGCTGATGAAGAAACTGGAGCTTATGGACTTGCTCCATGTAACACAGCCAGTAAGGCCCTTGATCTCTATATTGGAGCCTGAGCTTCACCTCCACCTCAACTTTGCAGGCTGTAGGCCAAGTGACCCTGTCTGCTGAGCAATGACTAGCTCCCCAGGGCCCACCCAGTGCTCTGTCCAGGAGAGCTAATCATGGCTCTAAGGGAGTGAGACTGGAAGAATCTGGGGGCCATATGCTTTGCCTTCACTCCATCCTTCATCATCATAGTACACAGGAAACCTCCATGTGGGAGTGCCAGCAACAGTGCTGGTGACAGGGTGTGTGGACAGTTCAGGGATGGATGAGACAGAGTATTGCCCACTGTGGCTGGGAAGCTCTTGGGCTGGCACCATCTGGGCCTGGAGAACTTCCCTTGGATCTCACTATAGGGCTGGCTAGGCAAGAGCCTAACCTTACCCAGCACTTTCAGTGCTTCACAGGTGTGAATTCTTCCAGTTCCCTCAAGGACCTGGGCTGGGTGACTGCATACCCCATGTCGTCAATGAGGAATGTGAGGAAGGGGGTGTCGATGGACTATGGACTGGGTGTCTCGTGTCTTCAAAAGTTCACATACTGCAAGTTTGGTCCCCAGCATGGATACTGAGGTGGTGGACATCTTCAGAAGTGAGGCCCAGTGCAAAGTAATGACCTTTGAAAGAATGTGTGCCCATCTCACAAGATTGTTAGTTCCTGTGAAATGGGTTGTTATGAGGGAGCCTGACATCTCCCCCCAAGTCCTTCCCTGAATGCCCTGCCACTGTGATGACAGCTGGCATGAGGCCTTCACCAGCAAGGGGCAGTTGTGGTGCCATGCACCTGAACCTCAGAACTGTGAACAAAGCACTCATCAGTTTGTAGGTTATCCAGCCTCAGGTATCTGCTATACCAATCTCAAACAGACTGATGCACCAGCTCATCGGAGCTACACAGCAGACAGGTGAGGCTGCTGGGGCCCAGATACAGCTGGTGTCTTGGGTGTTGTTCAGACCTCAACATCGGAGGGCCCTTTTCCTCTACTCACCTCCTCTTCTCTAAAAGCAACATGCCCTTTCCCCAGTTTTCTTCTTCCTGTAACAAGGGGCCCATTAGCACAGTGGAATTACACAGTGGCTCAGGAGTTAGGTACTGCCCAGAGCATGTCATCCTCAGGGATTAATATGGTTCCCGCAACTCAGGGTCACCAGGGTTGTCACGTGGAGTCAGGTGATCAGTGGCACCTGCTGGTGAGGGGTCTGCAGAGGTCAGGACCCTTGTGACTGGGGGAAGTGGGATGAATGTTATTTGGGTCAATGACAGAAACCCAGACCTAGGGTGACAAGGAGGAGCCAGAGCACATTCATGTTTTACACATCTGTCCTTATGTGTGCGCATGTATGTGTGTGTGTGTGTGTGTGTGTGTGTGTGCATGTGCACGAGGGGTAACTCTGAAAGAAGCCAAGCTGAGAGTGATCCTAGGGGCCAGAGGGTAGGAGGGAGCAAAAAGAACACCATGGGTGTGGAGCTCAGGGCATGGGGTGGGAAAGGAGCCTGAAGTCTGGGTGCCAAAGCCACTTTCCCCCCTCCCTCCCTCTGCTAGCTACGCTGTGAACACAAGCCAGCAGCCTGCACATCTCCTCTGGTCTTAGCTGGAGGGAAGTGGCTTTCTTTCCACAAGGTTCACCCTCCTTCCCTCCTCTCTCCCATCTCTCTGCCCAGCCTGAGGCTGCTCTGGGTCCCAGTTGCTCAACCATAGTCAAGGCTGCAGGGGTTTGCAGTAGCCACTTGAAGGGAGCTTGTGCCTGAAAGCTACGTGTAGCTTGGCAACATCTGCTTCCCTTTACTCTGGAAAATTGCAGCTTTATCAGGTTCTCCAGGGGCTGAACTGCAAGCTCAGAAATCTGAAATCTGACCTACTTCCCTCAAAGTATCTTCCTGCCTGTTTCTGCCTCCCCAGCTCCTGGGCCTATTTCATCTGCTCCCGGGCATCCTTGCTGACTGCCATCACCTTTTCTCTTCTACTTCCAGGCACTCTTCCCCCTCCCTCTCCCTAAACACAACCTTTTTAGAGATTCAGAAGCTCAGGCCCATGGGGTTGTTTGATGGTCCCAAACAAATGGCACAAATCTCCATGACTGCCCCAATTCTGTCAGTCAACCTGCAGTAAGTAGAGACACAAAAGACAAAATGCAAGGGCTGACCTTGTGTAGCATCTGGTGAAGAACAACCCTCGAAGATGGGCAGAGGAGCTGAAAACAAGGCCAGCTTAGCTTCTCTTCATCACCTTGAGCCTCCACACCAGCTAGGCCTCCTCTAGAGTTGTGCTTGACTTTTTTGTTCCCTCCTCACCCTTGCCTGCTGATGTCCCTGGCAGACAGCACCCCCCAGCTAAGCTGGCTCCTCATTACTGTCTCCCATGCTCTTTGTGCCCAGTCCCACTGCTCTTGTGACAACATGAATGTGTATGTGTGTGTATTGTGCTTGTTTGTGTAGTTGTCTGTCTTTCCAGTAGACTGTAGTTTTCCTGAGGGCAAGGACCACACCAGCACCTCCATGGTGTAGGCACCCGGTGGATGTTGTGTTTGCTGGGTGAGTGGATGAGTGAGTGGAAATGTGTGGAGCACTGGTCTGCCTGTCAAACTCTTCCTGTGGGGAAATGGGAAGGGAAACCCTTTCTGAGAATCCCAAGTTGAAAAGTCTTGCCAAATAATGACTGCTTTCTAAAGAGGGAAAGGAAAATAAAAGCAGCTTCAGAGTGGAAAATCTGATCGACACTATTTCAGAGTGGTGCTGATACTTTGTACCCTTGGTTGGACAGGAGAGAATAGGATTTTACCTACCTGTGGTCTTCCAAAGATATGTAACTTTAGTCTAATCATGAGGAAAGCATCAGATGAACTCCAAGTTTTTCTACAAAGTATCTGAATTATATCCTTCAAAACTGTCAAGATCATCATAAACAAGGAAAACCTGGGAAATTGTCATAGCCAAGAGGATCCCAAGTAGACACAGAGATAAAATGTAATATAGTGTTCTGGATGGGATCCTAAAATAGATAAAGAACATAAGAAAATAGGAATAAAGTATGTATATTAGCTTATAATAATGCATAGATATTGGGTCATTAGTTGTGACAAATAAACCATAGTAATATAAGATGTCAAGAACAGGAAAAACTGGCCATGATTAAAATAAAAACTTCCATTTTTGTGGTATGGGAATCACAGACTGGGAGAAAATCTTTGTAAAACACTTTTCAGACTGGGTATCCAAAATATATAAAGAACTCTTAAAATGATAAGAAAACAAACAACTGGAACATAAATTGGGCAAGAGATCGAGAGACCTCAATAGACAGTATGGTAAATAAGATTATGATAAGTTGTTCAATATCATATATCATTAAAAAACTGTATTAAAGAAAGAAGACACTACTATACACTTATGAAAATGGAGTACTACTCTTCCATAAGGAAGGATAAATTTGAGTCATTTTGCAGGAAAATGGATGTACCTTGAGATCATAATGTTAAGTGAAATAAATTAGACATATAAGTTTAAATATCACATGGTTTCTCTTATATAAGGAACCCAAAATATCAATAAAGAGCAAAATAAAAGATAAGTAATAGGGAATAGGGAAAAAGGGCTTTCTAAAATCGGAAGAGGGTCAACAGTAGGAGGAGAGCAGGAGGGGAGGGGCCGAGGATGATAAAAACAATTGAGATGTGTTATGCACATGTACCAACTCCCCATAAGAAATGTGATGAAATTATGTACTACAAATATATACTAATTGTTATGGCTTGTGTCTAGATGTCCTCTGAAAGCCTCCTGCAGTCTTAAGGGGTGCTTTTCAGGGGTGGCTGAATCTAGAGAGTGTGATGCTGGAATCAAGGGTGTGTGATTACTAAACTAGTCCACTGATTGGTTTGGCAAAATTCTGGCTAGGATTAAGAGTATGAGTGTTACACCCACCCTAAGGCAGGTATCTTGCATAAAATATAAGGGCCAGAAACTGAAAAACCTCACCCAAGAGGGCTCAGGCCACAGTGCTGGTCCTATACCCCCTCTGTCCCTCCCACCCCCCAACCCCGGGGACCATCAAGCACTGCGCCATGGATTTAATAGCTCTGCAAATGTACAATCAAAAATGGAAAAAGTACATTGCAAAAAGTGGGAAAGAAACAAAATGGAAAAAGTAAAAAAGTTGAGGAAGCAGAGCCTGAAGAATTTGTGGTAGAAAAAGTACTGGACCGTTGTGTAGTAAATGGGAAGGTGGAGTATTTTCTTAAGTGGTAGGCATTTACAGATGCTGACAATACATGGGAACCTGGAGAAAATTCAGGTTGTCTAGAATTAATTGAAGCATTTTTTAATTCTCAAAAAGCTGGTAAAGGAAAAGACAGTACAAAAAGAAAATCTTTATCTGACAGTCAATCTCATGACAGCAAATCAAAGAAGAAAAGAGATGCTGCTGACAAACCTAGAGGATTTGCTAGAGGTTGTGATCCTGAACGAATAATTGGTGCCACAGAGAGTAGTGCGGAATTGATGTTTCTTATGAAATGGAAAGATTCAGTTGAGGTTGACCTGGTGCTGGCAAAAGAGGCAAATATGAAATGGCATTCTTGTCCAGAAGATAAAACTCAATAACTTACAGCATCTATCTATCTATCATCTATCTATCTATCTATAATGGGTCTTGGGTTTTGATTTACTAATGTGAAAAAAACAGCTTTCTAATGAAAATCAAGTTTTTGTTTTTTGGGTTTTTTTTGGTACTGGGGATCGAACTCGGGTCCTTGCACTTGCGCGGCAGGCTGCGAAACCACTGAGCTAAATCCCCAGCACCAAAAATCAAGTTTAATATGTTGGTTTTGAAAGTAGTATTTGGAGAAGTTGTTGGGTTTGTTTGTTTCGCATCAATAGCACTGGCTGCTTTGAACAAATAAAAAGCTTTCTGTAGTTGCTTCCTTTATCAAAAAACAGCATTTGATAGCCTGATATGTTTCCTCTGTTTTTCTAAATATTGGGGAAATTATCCATAGTCAAACCTAAGCAGAACTCATTTTTAGCTCACATGCTTAAGGACCATTCTGAGTTTTTTGTTTGTGTGTATAAATAAAATACTTATATAAATGGTTTTTGTTTTGTTTTTAAACATTCACCAAAACAAAAACTATGGATAATAAGCCCATGTTTGAGATGCCATCATTCTGATATAAATCACAGTTAAATTGAAATTTTTCATGAAGCCATAACCTTTCAAGGTAAATAGATGATTCTGTGGTTAGTTGGACAGTTTAAAGTGGGTATTTTCAAAGCAGCTATATCAGAATCCACGTCTGTGTCTTTAGTCACAAAAATACAGCAATTTGCTTGCAAAATTCCTGAAAAAATTTGTATCACTACCAACACCTTCCCCAGCCAAATAAGGTAACTAGTCAAAACCTGGTTTGTTTGAATTAGCTAAGGAGACTTGTTAAGGGAACATTAAAGATTCCTCATGACCCATTCCCTTACAAGTTGAAATCTGTGCTCAAAGTCAGCATTCATGAATGTCTAAGACTTGGCTCATGGAAACCTACTGAGTGGCTGGGGTGGTCATAGTTTAAGGCCTGCTAGAATAAATGAGTGAACAAACTTATAATCTAAATTATTGACCTGCATGTTTTTCTTGACCCCAACTTGTTCCTTACATGTAGGGTCAATCTTCAGTATTCAGGTTACTATTTTAGCAGAAGCCAGAAAAACAACTTTGTAGTAGTCAGAATGTTATCCTACTGTATATTGTTTACTTTGTTGTAAATAATGGTGAGCAGTGGTCAATAAATAGTTTTATATTCCTTAAAATAAATAATTTTATATTCCAGAAAGGAGGCTAATGTGCTCTCACCTGCCTGCTTGCCCTGGACTGTTTCTCCTCTGTGGTGCCCCTCTGCTATGTCACCCTGCCTTGGAGTCAACCACCTATGGATTGAAGCCTCTACAAACTGTGAGCAACAAAAACTTTTCCTCCTATAACTTTGGGTGCCAGGTACTTTGTCTCAGCAACAAGAAAAGCAACTAAGACACTGATAAAAAAAATTAAAAAATAAAAACTGAACATAACCAAAAAAAGAAATATCAGTCAAGAAGAAAACAAATAAAATCCAGAACACTAGCAACACCAAATGCTGGTGAGGATGTGGAGCAGCAAAAACTGTCATTTCTGGTGGGAACACAAACTGGTGTAGCTGCATACTTTGGAATGACAGGAAGATTGGTAGAAAACTAAACATACTCTACCATATGATTCAGTAATTATGCTCAGTGTTTACATAAAGGAGTTGAAAATTTATGTCCACATGAATGTTCGTAGTAGCTTTATTCATAATTGCCAAATTTGAAAGCAACCAAATTGTTCCTCAATAGGTAAATGAACTGTGATATATCCAGACAATTAAATATTATTTAGTGATTTTTTTTAAACATGAGTGATCAAATCACAAAAGGACATGGAGGGACTTCAATACGTGTTAAAGAGTGAAAGAAGCCAATATATATATACACAATTCTAATGTATGATATTCTAGAAAATACAGAACTGTGGAGACAGTTCTGTGGCTGCCAGAGAGGGAGGGGCCTGTAAATAGAACACAGAGGCACTGTTGGATAGGGAAACTATGTACTATAATGGTGGGTACATTCCATATCCAAACCCATAGAATGCACACCAAAGAATGGCATTCATGTGAATCATAGACTTCTTCTTAATAATTATCATCAATTATAATCAATGTACCATATAAAGGCAAGATGTTAATAATAGAGAAGACTTGTAGGGGAAGGGTTAGGGAATGTATGAACAATGCATTTTTCTGCTCAATTTTTCTATAAGCCTAAAACTGCTAAAGTAAAAGTATATTAGCTAAAAACAAATAAACAAAAATGTTTGTAAAAAATTGAACATCAAAACTCCCCATTCACCTCTCTCCTTCCTGTGCTGGCCCAGACCCTCTCCAGCTCCTGGAGTGACCCTTTTCCCAGGCTCAGGGGATGAGTGACAGGGAGGAGGAGTCACAGGGACTCAGCTAATGGCTCCAGTGATGGATGCTCAGGGCTTATGCACCTCTGTAATGCACTGAAACTGTTGCAGAATTCTGAGACAGGAGAGACCAAATGGGACTCAGGAGGATTTTATTTAAAGGGTATACACTGCTCAGCAGACTCTGTCCAAAATGACTGAGCAAAAACACAAAGGCAAGAAGGCCCCTTGTATACAATCTTTGACATATAGCAAACAAGTTACAGAAACAAGAAACAAAGGCAGTTAGTTATTCCCAAGTCACTTTCTTATCTTAGCCTTGAGAGAAACAGTGCCCTACGTTCCCAGGATGTCAGGATGTAATAAAACTAGTTCACAGCCTTTAGCTGTGAATTGTATCAGTCACAGCACAGGAAACTATCTCCTCAAAGGAGATGTCTGGAGATGGACTGCATAGACCAACTCTTCTATCACTTGAGAAGGACATGGGGTCGCATTCCTGAGGGAGAGGGTGGTGAAAGAGGAGAGTCATCTAGAGTCAGGCAGATTCTTGGAGCAGGGGCTTGTCTTTTTCTGAATTTCTGCCTCAAGACCTCCTCACTTGGACCAAAGATGAGTATTTCTATACCTGACACTGGCTTGGGGCTGTGGGTACTGGTTCAATTTCATTGCTTGGTATTAGATTATTCAGGGTTTTAATGTTTTCTCACTTGGATTTTGGTAATTTATGTATATCTAGGAATCTATTTCTTCTGGATTCTTCTATTTATTAAAGTATAGGTTTTCTAAGTAATTACTAATGATCTTCTGAATTCATTATGATTTTTTGGATCCATTATGATTTTGACTTTTTAATTTCTATTTGCATTGATTTGGGTCTTTTTTTCCATTTTTTTAGTAAATTGGCTAAAGATTTGTCCATATTGTCAAAGAACTAGCTCTTCGATTCACTGACTCTTTGTAGTCTCAATTTCATTAACTTCTACTGTGATTCTTGTAATTTCCTTCCTTGTACTAGGTTTACATTTGGTCTGTTTTTGTTTCTCTGGACCTTGAGGTACATCACTAGGTCATTTATTTGGGTTCATTCGATTTTTATAATGTGGGCTTTCAAGTTACAAATTTCCCTCTTAGGACTGCTTTCATTGTGTCCCATAGATTCTGGTATGCTGTACTGGCAATATCATTTGATTCTAGAAACTGTCTAATTTCTCCCTCAATTTCTTCCTGTTGATTATTCAAGAATGTGTTGTTTCATTTCTATGTGTTTGCATAATTTCTGTAATTTCTTTTGGCATGGATTTCTACTTTCATTGCACTATGATCTGATAATATAGATGGGATAACTTTGATTCTTTTGTATTTACTTAAGCATGCTTTGTGGGATAGCATGTGGTCTATTTTGCAGAAAGTTCCATGTGCTGCTGACAAGAATGTGTGTTCTGTTGTTGGACAGAACAGTGTACATAGCTATCAAATCCAATGGTTTGAAGGTGTGGTTCAACTCTAATATTTATTTGCTGACTTTTTTTTGTCTAGTTGTCTATCTCTTTCTAATAGTGGGATATTGAATTCTCCCACTATAGTTGTGTTCATTTTTATCTGATCTTTTATGTCCAGGAGTATTTGTTTTATGAATTTGGTGCACTTTTGTTTGGTGCATATGTATTTATAATTGTTATCCCTTCTTGTTGAATTGTTCTTTTAACCAATATGTAGGTACCTTCCTTGTCTCGTTTGAATGATTTTGGATTGAGGCCCACTTTGTTGGAAAATGGGAAAGCTACTCCTTGTTTTGGGGCTCTTGTTGCATGGAGTATTGTTTTTATCCTTTCATTTTATTAACCTATGAATTTCTTTTTGTATTAGATGTGTTTCTTGTATACTGCATATCATAGGGTTTTATTTTTTGATCCAATTTGCTAATCTTTGATTGGGTATTTGAGACCATTCATATTGAGAATTATTACTGAAAGCCACTGACTTATTCCTGTCATTTCATTATTTTCTTTTTGCTGATTCCTTTTCCCCCTTCTGTTCAGCTATTTACCTTGCCTGATGTGTTCATTCCATTAGACTTTTGTCATTGTGGGCTTCATTGACTCTTGCTAGGATAGCCTAGAGAATTTTTTAGAATGCTATTTTGATAGTCATGAATTTCTTAAGATGCTCTTTGTTATGGAAGCATCTAATTCTCAATCAAATTTGAAAAATAGTTTTGTGGAATATATCAGTCTGTATTGGAATTGCTTTTTTAAGGGCTTGAAACATTTCACTGTAAGCTGTCTTAGCCTTTAAATTTTGTGTTGAGAAGTCTATTGTAATTCAATGGTTTTATCTTTACTTTGTTTCTTTCCTCTAACAGTTTTTAAGATTTTATCTTTGTGTTGGAGTTCTAGGATTTTTGACTATGTGATAGGTGAAGTTTTTTTTCTGATCATGGCTATTTGGGGTTCTATATGCCTCATTCATTTGTATGTTAAGTTCTTTCCCCATACATAGAAAGTTTTCTGCTAGCAGGTTTTTTCTGTCCTTTGCATTGTCTTCGGACTTTTCACTAATTCCAATTAATCTTAGATTAGTCCTCTTTACATCATTTCACAGATTTTGGGTCCATTTTCTATGATCTATTATTGTTTTTAAGGTATCTCTGGATATATTGTCACCTACATCAGCCTTATCTTCTAGTTTCGGTACTCTGTTCTCACACTGATCACTGCTGCTGCCCGTACTTTCAATAGAATTTTTAATCTCCTGGATTTTTGTTTCTTACTTTTCATGTCACACATGACTGGCCTGGCTTCTCAACTTGGATGGCAGGACCCCAATGTTCTTTCTAGGCTTAAACTTCTCAGAGAGGGCTCTATGTCTAGTCTGTGCCCTCTCTATGACTCTTTTGTGGCTGTCTTTCACTCAGTCACTGTGGTAGATGACCCCAGTAACCTGAAAGTATAGTTGTTCTATGATTCAGTCTTAAACAATTAACTACTTCTCAAAATGGCTCCTGATTAACCCCTCTCAAATATGGCAGCGCTTCACTGGATTTCTTCTCCAACTCTAGCCTGTATAGAAGGAGTCACTTTCAGAGTAAAACCCCATAATGTTCTTGCAGATTACAATAACTGTAGACATTTCTTGGATATAGAGATGCTCAGCCTGGTCTTTTGTTTCTCCCTGGAGCTGCTGACCCTCTCTGTGCTTACCTTGTGTTAGTGGAGACAGGGCCCCCTTGCAGGGACCCAGGGTTAATTTCCAGACTACTTCATTAATTTCTCTGGGTTGTGCTCCATTTCTCCATTTTCTGCATAGTTTCTAGATTACCTGTCAGTTCCTCTCTAATTCCTGTAGATCTACTTCTTTTTACCTCTTCACCAAGTTGTTATTTTTTAAGTGTCTCAATTTCACCTCTTGGAGAGGTTGTATTTTGCTGCTGGTTTCTACTCTACCACTTTTAATCTAAAACTGGGGTTTTAACCAGCATTTAGGCCACTGTGCTGGAGGGAGGTTGGGTCAGGAAATGATGTCTTTTTATTCTGCATCATGAGGTATGCATTGAGACTAAACCACAGAGACTGAAATTTGGGAGGAGTCATATGTTTTCCTAATTAATATAACATCAATTAATATCATAAGTAACATATCAATTAGCAATAGCACTAATGTATTAATATATTATAATACATTGATTTATTATACTAATTTATGTTGCATGAAAGTTTTAGAGACCAAGTGATGCTATGAAATATATGGCATATTTTGGTATGTACTAGAGGATCAGAATACTGACCCCTAATGTGGTCCTTTCCACTCTTGTTACCAAACTTTCCCACTATGGACCATGGATACATCAAGGAAAAGAGGCCTCTGAAGTCATCTCATGTCATTTTTTCCTTTGGTAGATGAAGAAATTACAACCCAGAGAACTGAAGGCACTCTTGTCAGGTCATGCAGCACAAGTGGCCTGTTCCAGATTCCAGCAGCACCCTGGCAACCACGCCTCTACCACAGGAACCTTGGGGGACAAAGTCGACCTAAACCACAGCAATGGAAGAGCTGCAGGAAGAGAAGAGGGAAAGGGAATGGCAAATAGTTAAAGAAGTGGAAGAAAGAAAACATACCATAAAACTAGAAGAAATAATATTGCATTTTGTTCTAACACTTTGCAATAATGCCAGCTTTACTTGGATGATTATATTCGACATGCTGTGTGGCCACTTGAGGTAGAAAAGTTATTCAAGTTTGCTTTATGTCATCTGCATGAAGGAACTGGGACTTGTGATAGGACTTGGAGTAGTTTCACATGATGAAGGTTTCAGTGCAATAGAGATGAAGCATGGCTGTCTACAAAATCTGGAAGGACTTTATGCAAAATAAAATGAGGCCCGTACCTCTTCCTCCTATATACTAGGCACTCTGCAAATATAATCCTATTTTTTTGTCATAACAGCTGCTTTGAGACAGAGATTTCTAAGCATTAATTCTTTTGAAGACCAAGAAGGAACATTTTTATGGTCGTGACCCTGATTGCAGTGTGTCCTCCAAGTCGCCTGGGGTCTGTGGCTTTGAAACTCACAATGTAGGGTCATCAAAGGGTCTCAGGGGTGCTCAGGTCATAAGGAAAAGCTGATAGCATTCTTGTTCTTACAAAGAAAAGGCTTGAGAGGCACCAGGAGTCCTTTGTTTAGCATCTGAAGGTTTGTTCTGGAAAAGGGGTGATACTGATTGCAAAAGTTTCCATCAGACATAATGGAGACCTATTCTGCTACTGGTGGATATGAACTACATGAAAACTGCAGGAGACCCAGTTCCTCCAAGTACACCATCAGTGTGGGGAGAGGTCCCAGCTTGGCCCTGTCATAAGAAAGGTAGACCAAGTGACCTCTCAGCTGGGAGCCTAGGAGCCACTCTCTTGCTGGTTCTGGTGGTATATTGCCCCTGAATGTGGCCCTGATCCTGTGGGACTGAGCACAGGGTGAAGGGCAGGGTGAAAGAGTGGATGGGAGGGGGACATCACTTCTATAGTCAGATGGGGCCAGCATCAAACATCATTGCCACCACTCAGCTCTGTGACTTTGAGCAGGTTGCAAACCTCTCTGACATGTTTCCCTCTCTGTCAGATGGCAGTAATGGTAGCCCCTTCCTCATAAGCCTGTGGGATAGCTATAGGACTGAGGATAGAGGATGCCCAGAGTGTTCCCAGCACTCAGCTACAGAGGACCACTATCACAAGACACACCTTCACGACGCCCACAATGTACTCCTGTTGGCTATGCTCCTCACTCCCTCAGGCTAGTTTTGCAATGTAGATGCTTTCTGCTTGGCCCCTTGAAGAGACAGGGGTAGGCCAAGTCTTCTTATTCCCCACCTCTAATATCTGCCTCTCTCTCTTGGCTCTCCTACCCCTGGCGCCATTTTTGTGGCCATGCTGAAAGCGGCTTTGGTCTGAATCCCAACTGCTGCCCCTGTTCATGGCCAGGACCAGTCAGTGAGGGAGTGGCAGCATGTTGGCTTGGGGGAAGGGAGAGGCCCAGGTAGCCCTCCTCTTTGTCTTCACCCCCATCAGGAGGTATCTTCCTTCCTCCTCCCAAAGAAGAGGGGGATAGAGAAAGAGGCAAACCACAGACTTCACCCTTCCTGTCTTTGCCATTCAGGGTCATATAATAATATAAATAAATAAATGAATGAATAATAAATAAATAAATAAATAAATAAATAAATATTAACCTTCCAGCCAATCACAGTTTAGCTACGCTGCAATTAAACAAATCCACAAACCCGGAACACATATTTACATCTCATTAGCAGAAGCCAAATGCAACAACGGCATTAAAATTAAGAAATTAGACACAATTATCCTGTCGGCAGCAGTTGGGGGAAGTTGTCAAGGGCTGGTTTATTCATTAGTTTCCGCAGAAGTTCAGCAGCTCCCTAATTGTGTGCTGCTATTTTTTACCCCCTCCTCCTCTTGCTTAAAAAAAAACCAAACAATCATTGGCGGCTTCATTTCTCAGCAGTGCTCAGCCTATGGGTGTCTTGAGGCCAGGCCCAGGGGAGGAGTGGGAAGGCTCCTTTCCTCTGCCCTCTGAGTCCTCAGACACCAGCCCAATCCTGGCTCGGCTGCATAGGCAGGCAGATGGGAAGGCCTGAGTGACTCTCTGGCAGCTGTGTCCACAGGTCTCCTCTGGATGGCTACAGAGGGCTCTCATTCACCCAGCACCTTTTCAGCCCTCACTGCCCTCACCACTAGGGCCAGCTTCATCTCAGGCACAGGACCCCTCCATTGTAGGCTTCTGTCCTTGACCACCACTCTCAGGGATTCGGGATGTTTGTGGGGTGGGTGAATGGAAATCTCTTGTCAGAGCCCTTTATGGTGAGTGAGAGGAAGCATGAGCCCAGGTTGTGCCCAAGGGTAGCCTTTGCTCCAAGATGGTCAGGGCCCTGCACAGCTCCAGAGAGGCTCTGCTGGAACCTCCTGCCCTGCTCCCTTGTCCAGATCCTCCCTGCCACCTTCTGGGGACTCGGATTCCTCCCTCCTCCCAAAGTGTCTGCCTGCCCAGCCTGAGCTGTGTCTGATCTCTGCCAGAACCTCGAGGAGCTAGTACTTCAAGTGCCATATCCGGCTGCCTCTGAAACCCCCTCACCCTGCCCTGAGTCAGGCTGGAGGTCTTTGTCAGGGTCATCCTCCGGGTCTGCTGACAGATAGTGACAGAAAGAAGGGGAAGGCTTTCTGTTCTTTTTCTTATGGCAGGGTCTTGATGAAGCCTTCAGGAAACACCAGAACCTGGTGGGCCTCTCAAACTGTGCTTCACACAGAGCCCTGGGTTTGGAATGAGGTGATCCAGGTTCTGGTCTCATAGCAGCTGGCACTTACATCGCACAGAGCCTCAATTTTGTGAGCTGTGCAATGGTGAGGGATGCATACCTCTTGTCAACCTGTGAGGTAAGTCACAGACATCTGGAGCTACCAGTGTTTTGTCTTTGTTAGAGCCACACCTCTTGTCTTACCCTGAAACTCATCCATCCATCCATTCATCCATCCACCTGTCTCATATTTATCGAGCAAATATTCTTTTCCCAGTCCAATGATCACAGCATGGCAGGGACCACACAGTCCTCTGTCATAGGCCACATTCTCTGACACAGAGAATGACCACGTGGTGTTAGAAGCACTGAGATGAAGCTTAGTCCAACAACTGCCATCAGAAAGCACAAAGAATAGGAGTTCAAGCCTCCCTAGGGGTGGGTGTAGAGTGGCTTCCAGAGGAAATGATGTCACAGCTGGGACTTGCCTATCCTGTACCCTCCTGGATCTGTAGCCACACAGTGGTGCCCACAGCTTTCATCCTGGGCATCCAGTCTCTGAGTTGCCGCAGCTGCTTTCCATTTTGACCTCTGGAGGGAAGAGTCCTGGGAATTCCTGGAGTTGGGTGGAATAAGAAAGCAAAGGCAGGGAAAAGGAGTTGATCTTGTTCTGTGGATTTAAAAGTACAGCAGTTCATCCTGAAAGTCTCTTTCTAATTGTCTTCACTCTGACCATGCTCTCCTATGACTCAAGGCTCATGAAAGGCCAAAACAGCAGACACTAGAGTGGTGCTTGATATATTTCTGAGACTAGTTTACTAATTAAACATAACAACTCTTTGATCCTCCCAAACCACATGAGGAAGGTACTATTATGGCAATGTCCATTTTGGAAAAGGCAAAAGCAGGCTCAGAGAGAGTTGGACTGCCAAACACCAGTGGCAAACACCTAGAGTGCCTAGGACAAGTGTAGAAGAGGGAAGAAAAGAAAGAGCTCTAGTATACAAAGTCTCCTCTGACTCCCAATAGCCAACAAACCTACATTTCCAGTCTGCTTCATTTCCATTTCTGCTTGGACAGTTGGACCCCAGGTAAGCTGACAGATGCTGGGACAGGAGCATATCCCATGTGCAACTGGAATGAGAATTCAGGAGAGTGGGCAGATGGCACCTCCATCCTTCATTCACTGGCTTTTAGTGTACATTTTATGTATATTTATTAGAAATAAAATACATATTCATTGTGTTTTATGGCTTGTGTTTAGATGTTTCCTCAAAGCCTCATGTGGTCATAGGTGGGGCTTTTTCAGAGGTGGCTGGCTTTAGAGCATGTGACAGTGGAATTGATTCATAGTGCAATGCTAGGATCAAGGGCACTAGGATTAAGGGTGTGAGTGCTAACTGCTCTAAGTATCATGGATAAGATATAAGGGATAGAAAGAGCTGTAGTCATCCCTTGCTTGTTTGCTTTGCTACTTTCAGCCTGCCATGAACTGTTTCTCCTCTGTGATGCCTGTCTGCCATTCCACCCTGCCTTGGAGCCAGCCAATTATGGACAGAAAGCTCTACAAACTGTGACCTAAAGAAAACTTTCCCCCCTAACTTTTGAGTCTTGAGTATTTTGTCTCAGCAACAGAAAAGTAACTAGGACAATGTGTAATTTAACTTTTGGTAAATATGCAAATTACATAGGCTTATTATTAAAATATTGAAAAATATACATAAATTAAAGATGAAAATATCATTCATTAGTCCATTTCTCACCTTTGGCATTTCGGTGTACAGTTGACCCTCCATATATGCAGGCTCCACATCTGTGAAATCATCCAACACAGATCTAAACTATTCTAACAAATGGTGTCAGTACTGAATATGTACAGTATTTTTTGTCATTTCCCCCAAACAGTACAGCATAGCAGCTATTTACCCAGCATGTATGTCATAGTAGGCATTATACATAATCTGCAGTTGCTTTGCTGTACACTGGAGTGTTGCAGAGTTTACATGTGAACACTAGAGATTACATGTAAAGACTCAAGTACCCACGGATTTTGTATTATGGGTACTAAGGATGACCACATAGCTTTCCAGAATGTAAGCATTTCCAGAATGCTTAAAATGCCTTTTAAAATACTTAATAAATACAAACAAAATTATATAAATCTTAACTTTATGTCACAATCTGAATGATTGGTAATGAACCCTCTGATCAAGGGAGAGAACATCAGAGCACCCCATTTACAATGTTATCGATAGGTCTAACCCTTGTCTTCTACTCACCCAGCTGCCAAAATTCCCAGAATGGCTGATTCCCAGCCACCCGAGCCCAGGAACAATGCCTACTCTTGTAGGACATGACACACTCATCCCACCTGCTAGGTCACACCACCTATTGCTATAGCCATATACACAACCTAAGTCCACCCCACTAACCCCCCTACCCTATCCATAAAAGACCCAGCTCAATAAACTGGACTCAGACTGTCCTTTGGGGTTACTCCAGGAAGTCCTGCCCAGAACCCCAAATCCAGGCTTACTTTATGCTTTACTGGGTCATCACCATTTACCTAACAGTTATTACCAATGTGGGTGTTCACAGCTACTTTAATTTCCTCTTTGGACAAAAGGTGTGTGTTCATTTCTTCTCTCCTTTCTTGAATTCTCTTGAATTAATCTGATGTATTTGTTCTTTATTATCCCATTTTTTTTCTATTAATTTGCTATGTATACTTTCTTTTATTATTCCTTTGTTGTTACTACAGATAGTATACCATACATCTCTGAAATCACTCCATCTAATGTACAAATGATGTTTTGACCACATCTTGGATGTTGCTAAAACTTTGGAAGCTTCAGGTCCATTGACTATTGCTGTCTTTAGCTTTGGTATTATTATCCATTTTAATGGTATGTATATTTAAATACCTATATACCAATACTGCCATTGTTTTATTCTACAACTGATATTCGTTTTTATTAAATCAAGTAAGTTCATGTTTCTAAATGTGACATTTATCCATTCAATTCTGTTTCCATCCAGGGTGTTTTCTTTTTCTTTCTTTCTTTCTTTCTTTTTTTTTTTTTTTTTTTTTGGCAGTACTAGGGAGTGAACCTTCCGACAGCTTTTGAAAACTTTTTATCTTGAGTCATAGTTTCACTAAGTTTCCCAGGTTGGGCTTGAACTTGTGATCCCCCTGCCTCAGCCTCCCAGAGTGCTGGAGTTATAGGGGTTCACTAAGATGTTTTCTTCCAAACTGATTAATTCCCTTTAATATTTATTGTAGTTAGATTTATTGAGCACTAGTTTGCTCATATTTTGTTATTAAAGGGCTTATTTTTTAAATGCCATCTTTATTTTTATAAGATTTGCATTAAGAAACTTTTGTGTTATTATCTATTTCTTTCTTGCAAGAATCTTTTTGGTTTAGGTCCTGTGCTCTGTGTAACTACTTTGAAGATAACAATACACAGTATATTAACTATTGTTATTGTCTTACTACTTTATTATGAAATTTTAGCTTTTTCATAAAATTAAAAAGTAAAAAAAGTACAAGGGAAAATGATTTGCATTAAAAAGTCTCTTTGCACTTTAAAAATAACATTTCATTATCTTTTGTGTTAAATGCTTTCCCTTGGGAGGTCAGCTTGCCTTACTGTTTCTTTGAAGGCAATTTTCTTAAACCCCTTATTGTTTAAAAGACGGTTTAAAAGCAGTGTGACTGTAATATGGCTACCAGTAGATTTGTGGAATATTTAACATGCTCTGGGCTTACTGGGTTTCTTAAATCTCTGTGTTGCTGTATTTGATCATCTTTGAATTCTTATCTCTTTCAGTCTTGCTACTGCAGCATTCTATCATTCCTATCATTCTAGCAACCCAAATGCACATGTCTGCCCTACTGAGTGTGTCCTGCATTCTCTTGACCTTGATGTGGATTCTCCAGTCTTTGCCTCCATGTATCTTCCTTTGAATCCTTTTACAGTTCACTGATCTTGTGGGGTTTTTAAAATTAGTTTTATTGGTACATTTTAGGTATACAATATAATGACATTGATCATTGGAAATTTGCACCATTATGTAATCTATCTCGGTTCTTATTTTTTTCTCCATTCCCCTGCCATACCGTCAACCCCTCCAAACTGCCCTATTTACAAAGACTTTGTTTCCATTTTTTCATTTTCTCATATTAATTCCATTTCTCTCCCCTATCCCTCCCACTTCCCCTTCCCCTTTGCCCCTTTTTTTCCTATTTCACATTATCTATTGGAGCTTTTAGTCCTTACTTAAACTTCCAGTTTCTCACACCAGAGAAACTATTTGGTATTTACACATGTGTGTTCTATTTATCTCACTTAAGAGTATTGTTTCAATGTGCAACCATTTAGCTATAAATGTCTCTAATTTCTCATTCTTTATGACTGAGTAGTTCTCCATTTTATAAAAAAAAACACATTTTCTTTATCCAGTCTCCAGGTGATGGGCAATTGGACTGTCTACAAGTTTTAGCTATTACAAACTGCGCTATGAACATTGGTGCACATATATCACTGTGGTATAATTCTTTTAATTCTTTGGGGAAGATACCCAGCAGGGGAATAGGAGGGTCAAATAGGACTTCCAATCCTAGTTCTTTTTTTTTTTTTGGTACAGGGGATCTGACTCGGGTCCTTGTGCTTGTGCAGCAGGCTGCGAAACCACTGAGCCAAATCCCCGGGACCCAATCCTAGTTCTTTGAGGTATTTCCATACTGATTTCTACAGTAGTTGCAGCAGTCTACACTCCCACTAGCAGTAGATCAGGGTTCCTTTTTCGCCCCATCAGCATTTGTTTTTGGTTGATTTCATGATAGCAGCCATTCTTTCTGGGATAAGGTGGAATCTCAGCATTGTTTTCATTTGTGTCTCTCAAATGACCAGTGATGTTAAACATTTTTTCATATGTCTATTTCTTATTTCTACTTCCTTGTCTGAGAAATGTCTGTTCATTTCAGATGCCCATTTTTGGATTGGGTCTTTAAATTTGAGAGGTCTGATCTTTTTCTTTACAGATTAGTGATAGTAGGCCTTTGTCTGAAGACAAGCAGGTGAAGATTTTTTCCCACATTGTGGGTTCTCTCTTCACGGTGCTGGTGGTTTCTCTTGCTGTGCAGAAGCTTTTTAATAAGAAGAGATCCCACTTGTTGATTGTCTGTGCTAGTTCATGGGCAACTGAGGTTTTGTTCATAAAATCTTTTCCTACACCAATGTCTTCAAGAGTTCTACCTAACCTCTGTTCCAGCCAGTTCAGTGTTTCTATTTTAATATTTAGATCTTTAATCCATTTCTATTTTAGTTTAGTGCATGGCAAGAGATATAAGTCTAGTTTTAATCTTTGGCAAGTTGAAAACCAATTTTTCCAGCACCATTTATTAAAGAGACAATCTTTCCTCCAGTGAGGGTGTTTGGCTCCTTCGTCAAAGATGAGGGGCTGAGTGTGTCTGGCGTTGTTTCTGCATCTTCTAATCTGTTCCACTGGTCCTCAGGTCTGTTTCTTTGCCAGTACCATGATGTTTTTATCACAGGAGATTTGTAGTATAGCTTCAAGTTGGGGATTGTGATACGCCCTTCCTTATCTTTATTGGCTAGAATTGTTTTTGCTATTCTAGGTCTCTTCTTGTTCCAAATGAATTTTTGGATTGTTTTCTCGAGGTCCATGAAGTATGCTGCTGGGACTTCAATTGGGATTGCATTGAATCTATATAGCAGTTTTGGAAGTATGGACATTTTCACTATATTAATCCTTCCTACCCAGGAACAGAGGATGTCTGTCCTTTTTCTGATATCATCTTCAATCTCTCTTTTCAGAGTGTCATAGTTTTCAGAGAAGAGATCTTTGATTTCTTTCGTTAGGTTGATACCTAGGTATTTCAGTTTTTTGGCTGCTATTGTGAAAGGAATTGTTTGCCCTATTTCTCACTCAGTGACTCTGTTGTTCTTGTAGAGGAAAGCTATTGATTTTTTATGTATTGACCTTGTATCCAGCTACTCTACTGAATTTGGTTATTAAGTCTAGAAAGCTTTTGGTGGCATTCTTGGGGCTTCTATATACAGTATCATGTCATCTGCAAATAATGACAATTTGACTTCTTCATTTCCTATCTTTATTCCTTTTATTTCTTTCTCTTGTCGAATTGCTGTGGCTAACGTTTCCAAAACTATACTGAACAGGAGTGGGGATAGTGGACATCCTTGTCTTCCTGATTTTAGTGTGAAGGATTTCAGTTTTTGATTATTTAGTATGATATTGGCTGTTGGTTTTTCATAGATGACTTTTATCAGATTGAGGTAGAGACCGTCTATTCCGATGTTTTGTAGGTTTTTTATCATAAATTCATGTTGGATTTTGTCAAATGCTTTTTCTGCATCTATTGAGATAATCATATGGTTTTTGTTCCTGGCTCTATTGATATAGCATATTACATTGATTGATTTGCATATATTGAACCATCCTTGCATCCCTGGGATGGATTCCACTTGATCAGGGTGTATGATCTTCTTGATGATCTTCTGCATTCTATTTGCCAGTATCTTATTGAGGATTTTTGCATCTATGTTCATTAGTGAGATTGGCCTATAGTTCTCCTTTTCAGTTGGGTCTTTCTCTGCTTTGGGGATCAAGGTGCTGTTTGCTTCCAGGAATGATTTTGGGAGTATTGCTTCCTTTTCAATTTCATTGAAGAGTTTAAACAATAGTGGCAGTAGCTCCTCTCTAAATGTCTTATAGAATTCAGCAGTGAAGCCATCAGAACCTGGGCTTTTCTTAGTTGGTAAGTTTTTAATTATGTTTTCAATTTCATTGGTTGATATTGGGTTGTTCAGAATTTTTAGATCTTCTTCGTTCAACTTTGGTAATTCATATGTATCTAGGAATCTGTCCAATACTCTGTGTTTTCCATCTTATTGGCATATAGGTTCTGGAAGTAGGTATTGATGATCCTCAGGGTTTCTTCTGGGTCTGTTGTAATTTCATCCTTTTCATTCCTAATTGCATGGATTTGGGCCTTTTCTTTCCTTTTTCTGATAAGGTTGGCTAAGGGTTTGTCAATTTTGTTGATTCGAAGAACCAGCTCTTGGCTTCATTAATTTTTTGTATCGTTCTCTTAGTCTCCATTGTATTGATTTCTCCTCTGATCTTTATAATTTCCTCCCTTGTATGAGCTTTGGGTTTGTCCTGCTCTTCTTTTTCTAGAAGCTTGAGGTTCAGCATCAGGTTGTTTAATTGGGCTCAGTCTGTCTTCCTAATACGTGTATTCACTGCTATGAATTTCCCTCATAAGACTGCTGTCATTGTACCCCATAGATTGCGATATGTTGTATTGTCATTGTCATTTAGTTGAAAGAACTGTCTGAATTCTTCTTTAATTTTCTCTGTGACCCATTAGTTATTCAGAAGTGTGTTGTTCAATTTCCATGTGTTTATGAAATTCTTGCAGTTTCTTTTGCTATGGATCTCCAATTTCATCGCACTATGGTCTGATAAAATACAGGCGATAACTTCAATTCCTTTGCACTTACCTAAACATGTTCTATGAGCAAGTATATGCTCTATTTTGGAGAATGACCCATGTGCAACTGAAAAGAATGTGCACTCTGTTTTTATGGGGTGGAACACTCTGTAAACATCTTTTAAGTTCATTTCTTCAAGAGTTTGATTGAGTTCTAATATTTTTGTCTAGTTGATCTATTTGTGACGGTGGGGTATTGAGATGCCCCACTGACATTGTATTAGTGCTTATTTGATTTTTCTTGTCTGTTAGTATTTGTTTGATATAGTTGAGTGCACTAGTGTTTGGTGCATAGATATTTATGATTGTCCTCTCTTCCTGTTGGATTGTTCCCTTTATAAGGATGTAGTGTGCTTCTTTGTCTCTCTTAATCAGTATTGGTTTGAAATCCATTTGATATGTAAAGAGGATAGATACTCCTACTGTTTTTCAGGTTCCTATTACATGGAGTATTGTTTTCCACCCTTTAACTTTCAGTCTATGAGTTTTTTTTAAATTAAATGTGTTTATTGTATGTGTTCCTTGTTGGTTCTTTCTTCTTGACCCACTCTGTCAGTCTATTTCTTTTCATTGCTGAATTGAGACCATCAATATTGATGGTTATAACTGATACTTATCCTTGTCATGACTTTTTCTTTTTGTTGGATTCTCCCCCCTTGCATTTAATTTCTTGTCATGCCTGCTGGACTCATTCTACTGGGCTTCCTGAGGTTGTGATGCTCAGGATATTTCCCTAGGATATTGTTTGCCTGATGGACTCATTCTGCTGGGCTTCCTGAGGTTGTGATCCTCAGGATACTTTCCTAGGATATTGCTTAAAATTTTTTTGAGTGCTGGTTTGGTATTCATGAAGTTCCTAAAGTTCCCTTTGTCATGAAAGTATCTTATTTCTCCATCAATTTTGAAAGATACTTTTGCAGGGTACATCAATCTGGGTTGGAGGTTGTTTTCCTCTAAGGGTAAAAATATGTCCCTCCAAGCTCTTCTTGCTTTGAGGGTTTGTGTTGAGAAGTCTTCTGTGATTCTGATGGGCATTCCTTTGTATGTGACTTGTTTCTTTTCTCTAACTGCTTGTAGGATTTTGTTCCTCTGTTGGGTTTCTGGAATCTTAGTATTATATGCCTATGTGTAGATTTCTTTTGATTATGGCTAGTTTGAGTCCTATATGCCTCACTTATCTGCGTGTCAACTTCTTTTCCCCTACTTGTGAAGTTTTGTATCCTTACTTCTGTGAAGTTTTTTTCTGTCATCTGCACACTCTCCTGTTCTTCATTGACTCCAATCAATCTTATGTTATTCTTCTTTGCATTTCCCATAGTCCCTTATTATTTTAAAGAAATTTTTCTTTTCCTGGTCACCAATTGTAACCCTGTCTTCTATATCTGAAATTCTGTCCTCACTTTGGCTCATTCTGCAGTGTAAAATTTCAATGGCCTTTTTAATCTCCTGGAAATCTGTTTGCATCCGTTTTATGGATTCCATTTGTTTCCTATGTTAGGATTCCATTATGTTCCTCAGCTCTTCTTTTTTTAAAAATCTTTGTTTGTTCTAGATTTATTAATCATGACTTGTACTATGGGCACAATCTCTGCTATTATCTGAGAAATTATTTCTGATTCCATATTTTCCAGATCCTCTTTCATTTCCAGTTCCGGGGGGGGGCAGGTTGTTGAGTATCAGATTGTTCCATCTTGCTGCTTTTTAGGGTTGCCTTAGGTGATCTGGAAGACTGGTTTTGAAACTTTTTTACATGTCTTCTCATTTCAACAGATGCAGCTTGCTGTGCCTTTGTTGAGGCAACTTTTTGCTCAGCCAGTGGTCTTCAATTCTCAGCAAGCCACCGAGCTGCTCACCAGTGCACCAGTTCCTGGGTTCAGAATGGTTGCCTTCTAGATCCCTGAGCTGACCTATTGTCTGGACAGACTTTCGGCTAGGGCTTGTGCACACTTGGGATGGTATCTAGGTGTGCATCTGGCTACGGTCTGCCACCTATGTAGCTGTTGTCTTGGAGGGCCTTTGGCTGGGGGCTGTGCACTCCAGTCCCTCATGTCTGAGCAGGCTTCTGGCTAGGGTCTCCACAGACTTACTGATGGTATCACAGCAGGCCTCTGGCTGTTGCTTGTGTGCCTGTGCAGCTCTTTTCTGGGCAGGGCTTTGGCTTGGGCCTGTGTGCCCAAATGTCTGGGGTCAGGCTGGGGCCCTGGTTTGATGTACCTGCAGCCAAGCTCCTCTGGTTCACACCATTGGTTGCTGAGATCTCCCCATTGATCTTGTGTTTGGCTACACCTAATCTGACCTCAATAGCTGCTGATACTCAGATACTATATTTTCATTCAATTATAATTTCTAATTATATTTTTCAAATTTCCATTTTTTCAGCTATATGTCAGTTTTTTCCTCCATTCATGTTAATAACCAGAGTTTTAAGGTTTTTTTGCTAGCCTCAGTTTCTGAGGCATTAGTCTTCTTTTTCTCTTATCTGTCTCCTTTTCTTCTTTTCCAATCTAGTGAGTCTTGTTTCACTGTTCAAACACATTATATATAAAAGAGCAGGCTCTAGGCAATGTTTCTTCCTTTAGTTAAGGCTTATCTTGCTTCAATAATGCTACAAGTTGATTTGGGGCTAGATTATAGTTTTACTAAGATTCATCTGGCAGAGGACTAGAACAGAGACAACTGAATGGAGATATGATAGATATTTGGATAGGGATTTTCTACGAGTTGTTCTATAATTGCTGAGATACTTAAAAAGTGGGGTGAAGCAATGTGAAGTCTTCCATGAAGCAGTTGCTATGGGACTGAAAATAGAATGAAGATACTAGAAGTTAATTAGTGATGTTAGAGTTTTAGCTTATCCAGAGTGAGAGTACCTTATATTCTGGGGATCTGGTTGAAACATTGGAAAGGCCATGGCTATCCAGTAAAGGTTATTCTGTACAGTAAAGGCTACTTTGTATTAACTTTAACAAATCTTAAAATTAAACTTTTAGAAAGTGGAGACCCTATTTAAGGTGGCCCACTTATAACTGACTTAGTGACTAGAACAAATATCCACAATTTTCTGAGGAACATCATAGAATACAAGCTTTCTGTATGTATAGTCATTACAATGCTCAGCATACACAATAAAAATTATATGAGGAAGCAAAGAAATAAGAAAATCTAATCCATGTTCATGAAACAAAAACAACAACAATAGACAAACAATAAATTCAATGCACAATAACTTATTTTGAGATGGCCCAGGTATTCGGTTTACTAAACAAAAATTTAAAATAGTTATTGTAAATAGTTAAAGGCTTTTTAAAATTTTCATTTCATAATTGTAGCTGCTTGGGAGAATTAGGCAGGAAAATCGAAATTTTGAAGCCTTGGCAACTTAGTGAGACCCTGCCTCAGTATAACAAATAAAAAGAGGTGGGGACATAGCTCAGTAACAAAGTGCTTGCTTACCATTCAAAACGTTTTAGACTTGATCCTCAGAGTCATGAAAAAAATTAATTCTAGTGAGTAAACAGATGGTGAAACATACAAATAACCAAGCAGTGAAGCATATAAATAAGAATCCATAAGAAATTCAGAACTAAAGTGTTGAATAATTTAAATAAATATTTATTAGATAGGCTGTTACGCTTTACAACTAGATGTCCCTTCAAAATCTCATGTGTTCAAAGGCGAGGCTTTACAGAAGTGGCTGTATCTAGAGTGTGATGCTAAGATCAAGGGTGTGTGATTACCAAATTTGTCCACTGATTGGTTTGGCATAATTCTGGGTACAGATAATGAGAAGGGCCACCCTGCTATCTGCCCTTAGGGTATGTAGCCTGGATAGAATATAAGGGACTGAATGAGGGCTACAGTCATCACTCAATGCTTCACTACTTCAATGCTTTCCTGCCTTTTGCCCACCATGAACCGCTTCTCCTCTGCAATGCCCCTCTGCCATGCCACCCTGCCTTGGAGCCAGTAAACTATGAACTGAAACCTCTACAAATATTTAACTAAATAAACCTTTCCTCCTTTAATTTGGATGTTGGGTGTTTTGTCTCAGCAATGAGACAACTAAATAAGGCATGGACTAAACAGCAGAATAGAAATGGAGGGAAAAAAGAATCAACATATTAAGACAACAATTCAATGATAACTATGAAATCTGAGGATTAGAGTGAGAAAAAGGAGGAAATTTAAAGAAACAACAAGGTACTACTAATCTGTAAGATAAAATTACTATCTCACTATTATTGAGTCCCAGAAGTTATAGGTAATAAGAATGTGGCAGTAAAAGTTATTTGAAGAAATAATGACCAAATATTTCCTAGTATATGGATCTAAGAGTTTAGCAATGCCTTAGGAGGTACATACAAGGCAAATCATACCTAGGCAAGTTATAGTCCAATTCTTGAAAATCTAGAAAACAGCCTGAGAATATAGACATACTAACTCTTGGAGGAACAAGAATATGTTGGACACTAGACTTCTCACCAGAAATGACAGAAGTCAGAAGATAATATAGCAACATTTAAATAACTAAAAGGAAAAACAAGTCCTGTCAACCCAGAATTTTATACCCAATGAAACATTCTCTCAAATATGGCTCCAAGAGTAAAGACTTTTTTCCTGACAAACAAAAGTTATAAGAATGCTCTTATCAGTGCAGCTACATGGAAAGTAATACTAAAAGATGTCCTTCATACTGAATAAAAATTGAGAGCTTTGGGAACAAATGAAGAGCAGTATGTTCAGATTAAACTGTTTTCTTCTATTTTTCTTAATAGACTGATGAATTGTCCAAAGTAAAAATAGCATAATGTCAAGTAGGAGATTTTGCTTCCATAGAAGCAAAAGATATAAGAATAATAACACAAAGAATGGAAAACTCTCTGAATTAAATGATATCCTTTGAAATTTGAAGTAGGAAAAGTGAAGCACCAGGTGTGAAGGAGAGCAATACTAATTCCAATTCTGCTGTATAAGAATGAAGCCCTAGAGAAGTGGTGGCGAACCTATGGCAAGCATGTTGTTGTGTTTTTAAGATGAAAGATGTTAATGTATGAGTTGTTTTTTCTAAACTAAAACCTCAGTATTCAGGTTAATTGCAACTTTGGCACTTTGTGATGAATAATTGGGTTTTGGGTTGTAATTTGGACACATCCCTAAAAGGTCTGCCACCACCGCCCTAGATTAACACAAATGAAATACAGTTTGAATACTCCTTGGCCAAAATGTTTGGTCCAGAAGTGTTTTAGATTTTAAATTTGTTCAGATTTTTGAATAGTTGTATACATATAATGAGATATCTTGGTAACGGAACCCAAGTCTAAACATGAAATTTGTTTATGGTTTTTACATACTTTATATGCATAGCCTGAAGGTAATTTTATACACTATTTTTAGTGTGGCTGTGTTTTGACTGTGACTTATCACTTGAAATTAGATGTGGAATTTCCCTCTCTGTTATCATGTTGGCATTGGATTTGTAGATTTTGAATTAGTATTAGGGCTACTTTTGGATTTTGGCTACTCAACACATAATCAGAAGGCCTAATTTAAGAAGAACAGAAGAAATATTCAGTTGACTCAAAATAACAGAAAAGGAGCAACAGAAGAACTATATCAGGACCAATGGAAGCAAAGGCAAGATGGTGATTCAGACCTGATAGAATGATGACAGCCAATGTTAAGGACTATTCCAGCTAGAAATCAGAGAAGTCAGTGGATAAAAAGATAAAACTCACCCGTATACCATCTACACAACATGAATTTTCCATATCAAGAGACAGAAAACAAAAGGAAAGAAAAGCAGGAACTCAGCCTGTCCTTGCTTACCTGCCAGCCCTGAAGGACTGTAGCATATTCACCATTGACTTGTAGTATTTTGAACCTGTAGACTCCAGTGTGGTGGCCAAGAAGGCTCAAGTCTAGTGATTTTTTCCTTGAGGAGACTGGCAATGATTTTGAGGCAGGCTCCTTCCTCTGCATTTGTTCATATGAGAAGACTCAAGATACCCCACCTGGATGTTCAGAAATTTTAAGCTGTATACTATCTCAACCCCATCCAACATCCCAGGACAAGCCAGTTGTGCACTGAGGTATATCAAACATTCAGCTTTTGCTCCTGCCATGTTCAGTGGCAATAGCTTTGCTGGTGGTTCTTCTCCCAGCAGGGTGGTGCCCACAATAGTCTTGACTCTAAGCCCAGAATCATCAAATGTACTCATTTGGAAAAAGCACCTATGGGCTACTTGGGGAGGGCCTTTTAGTCTTTGAAATTTTACTGACTTTAAAATGTGACTTTTGTAATTTATCCTGCTTATTTTAAGTCCTTCCAGAACTTTCCAGGACAAGGGACAGGTGGGTAACAGGGATTTTGATTTCTATAGTTCCTGCTTTATTCACAAGGCTGTCTGTATATTGGATGATTTCCTAGAAGACATTTACATTACTGGAGAGGGAAGTTTCTTCTGGATAGTAGATGTGAGACTCAACTGGAGGGAATGGATTCCAGTTGCAAGTTGGCTGTTTACTTTCTATGCTATTACTTAGGGGAACATCTGCAAGCCTTAGTGTCATCAGTTTTCATGACAGTAAATAGAGAAAACAGAATTTTGCATTTTTCAAGGTTGTCATAAGGATTAAACAAAGAAGAGCTTACAGAGAGCCTTTGGGAACTTGGCAGCCTTAGGGCTGCACATAGGATGTCCTCCAAAATAGACCACACACTAGCTCATAGAACATGCTTAAGTAGATGAAAAGGAATTGAAATTATCCTATGCATATTATAAGACCATAGTGCAAATAAATTAGAAATCAATGGCAAAAGAAATCACAAAATCTGGAAACGAAATATCACTCTCCTGAACAACCAATGGATCACAGCTGAGATTAAAGAAATTAGACAGTTTCTACAATTAAATGATAATGCCAATACAATACACCAGAATTTAATGGGGACACAATAAAAGCAGTCCTATGAGGGAAATTTGGAGTGGTGACTCTCACCTTAGGAAAAAAGACTGAGCTCAAATAAATAACCTAAAGTTGAATTTCAAGCTTCTAGAAAAAGAAGAGCAAGTCAAGACCAAAACTCATATGTGGAAATAAATTATAAAAATTAGAGCAGAAATTAATGCAATCGAGACTAAGAAAACAATACAAAGAATCAATGAATCAAAGAGTTGGTTCTTTGAAAGATTAAATAAGATTGACAAATTCTTAGCCAACCTTATCAAAAAAAGGAAAGGAAAGGCTCAATCCATGCAATTAGGAATGAAAAGAGTAAATCACAAGGGATCCTGCAGAAATCCGAGAAATATGAATATGAATAGGCACTTCAAGAACTTGTATTTTAATAAAATGGAAAACACAGAAGAAATGGACAGATTCCTAGATACATAGGAATTTTCAAAGTCAAATCAAGAAGATATAAAACTTTTAAATAACCCAATATCAGTCAATGAAATAGAAGATGTAACTAAAAGCCTACCAACAAAGAAAAATTCAGGTCTTGATGGATTCACTGTTGAATTCTATAAAAAATTTAGACAATATCTAATGCCACTACTCCTCAAACTCTTTAATAAAATTGAAAGCAAAGCAATACTCTCAAACTCATTTTGGGAAGGAAGCATTATTGTGATACCAAAACCTGAGAAGACCCAACCAAAAAGGAGAACTACAGGTCAATCTGTCTAATGAATATAGACACAAAAATCCTCAATAAGATACTGGCAAACAGAATACAGCAAATTATAGAGGAGATTATATACCATAACCAAGTAGGATTTATCCCAAGGATGCAGGGATGGCTCAACATATGCAAATCAACAAGTGTAATACACCATATTAACAGAACCAAGGACAAAAATCACATTATCATCTCAACAGACACAGAAAAAGCATTTGACAAATTCCAGCACACATTCATGATGAAAACCCTATAGAAAATTGGAATACATGGTTTTAATCTCAATCTGATAAAAGCCATCTATAACAACCCAGCAGCCAACATCATACTAAATGGTCAAAAACTCCAAAATCAGGAACAAGACAAGGATCTATCACCACTCTTTTTGAACATAGTTCTGGAAACATTAGCCGAGTAATTACACAAGAGAAAGAAATGAAGGGAGTAAAGATAGGAAAAGAAGACGTTAAACTATCATTATTTGCACATGACACGATGCTCTACAAAGAAGATTCCAAAAACTCCACCAAAAGACTTCTAGATTTAATAACCAAATTCTGTAAGATAGCGGGATACACGGTCAACACTCAAAAATCAATAGCATTCTTGTACACAATAACAAACTCACTGAGAGAGAAATTAGGGAAACCCCACCTTTCACAGTAGCATCCAAAAAAAAAAAAAAAAAGAAATACCTAGGAATCAATTTATCGAAGGAAGTAAAAGACCTTTACATTGAAAAGTACAGTATTCTGAAAAAGGAAATTAAAGAGGATATCAGAAAATGGAAAGATATCCTTTGCTCTTGGCTAGGAAGAACCAATATAGTGAAAATGGCCATATTTCCAAAATTGCTGTATGAATTCAATGTAATCCCAACCAAAATAGCAATAGTATATTCCACAGAACTAGAGAAAACAATCCTAAAATTCATTTGGAACCAAAAGAGATTTAGAATAGCAAAAGCAATTCTGGCAACAAAGGCAAAGTAGGAAGCATCACAATCTCTGACCTGAAATTATACTACAAAGCTACTGTGACAAAAACAGCATGGTACTGGCAAACAAAACAAAACAAACAAACAAACAAACCTGACCAGAGAATCAATGAAACAGCTTAGAAGATACAGAAACAACTTCAAACACACTCAGCCACCTTATCATTGACAAAGGGGCCAAACACTGTCCCTGGAAGAAAGATAGCCTCTTTAATAAATGGTGCTGGCAAAACTGCCTTTCCACATGCTGAAAATTAAAATTAGACCTCTATCTCTCATCATGCACAAAACTAAAATCAAAGTCGACCAAAGATCTGAATATTAAAACAGAAACACTAAATCTGCTGGAAGATAGAATAGTTAGAACTCTTGAAGACACAGGTATAGGCAAAAACTTTATGAAAAAATATCCTGATTGCACAGGAAATCTTACAAAGAATCAACAACTGAGATCTCACCTTATTAAAAAGCTTTTACATGGCAAAGGAAACCACCAATAGAGTGAAGAGACAACCCATAGAGTGGGAAAAAATTTTTTTCTAGGCTCAGACAAAACATTAATATCTAGAATACATAAAGATCACAAAAAAATCAGGCCCCCCAAATTTAAAAAGCCAATCCAAAAATAGGCATCTGAAATGAATAGGCACTTCTCATATGAAGAAATATTAATGGTAAGTAAATATATGAAAAATGTTCAACATCAGTGGTTATTCAAGAGATGAACTAAAATAACACTGAGATTTCATCTAACTGTACAAAAATGGCTATTATAAAAAAATCAACCAGGGGCTGGGGATTTAGCTCAGTGGTTTCGTCGCTTGCTGCGCAAGTGCAAGGTCCCGAGTTCAATCCCTGGTACCAAAAAAAAAAAAAAAAAATCAACCAATAATCAATACAGGAGGGGCTGTGGAGAAAAAGGAACCCTTCTCCACTGTTTGTGGGAGTGTAGACTGGTACAACCACTGTGGAAATTAGTGTGGAGATTTCTCAATAACTAAAACTAGAGGTTCCATTTGATCCAGCTATTCCCCTTCTTGGTATTTTCCTAAAAGAATTAACAGCATTATACCACAGCAATATATGCACACTCATGTTTATAGAAGCACAGCTAAATCTTGGAAACAGCCCAAATACCCATTAATCAATGAATGGATAAAGAAGATGTGGGGTTTTTTTTATATAATGGAGTACTACTCTGTCATAAAGAAGCATACACTTGAGACATTTCTAGGTAAATGGATGTACCTTGAAATCATGATTGAGTGAAATAAATCTGACACACATGTTTAAGAATCACATTATTTCTTTGGTATGAGCAACTAAAGTGTAAATAAGGACCAAAATATATAATAGATATTGGAAAATGGGAAAATAATGTTCAATTGGGAAAGGGGAATAGGGAAGGTGTAGGGGAAAGGAAGGAAAGGAAAAGAAAAAAGAATAGAAGGAAAAAATGGAAATAAAACTTTTGTAAACAAGGAGGGGTTGAAGGGAGTGGAGGGGATCAGGGAAAAAAGAATCAAGTTATGTCATGTACAGGCACACATTCCCTATGATGAATGTGATCATAATGTTTATCTAAAATGTATCAATAAAATTAATTTTTAAAAAAGTACAGCACAGTTCTACAGTTTTCTGAGGAGCCTGGTGGCCACTTTCACCTGGGCAGGTCTGACTGAGGACACCACCGTGGTGACCAAAGTCCTGCCAGCACTTCTGTGCCCTAGGAGAGGCCCCTGGGGCTGCAGCCCAGGTGGGAATTGCTGACTTGAGCTCTTTCTCCAGTGACTCAGCAGCCTAGTTATCTTGTCACTGGAACAAAGTATCCAATTACTCTTGCAGTTTTTAGGAAGTTGTTCTCAGCTGGGTCTCCAATTGGATTTATTTTTAAAAAGACTATTCTGCAGATCACAGCTGAGAGTCCTGAAAGGCATCCGGCACGCTGTGCCCCTAGCCTGTGCTGGTTTGCACTTCGAGGCAGGGGGCGGTTCTGCTGCAGAGGCAGCAGCTGAGGGTGGCAGGATGGTGAATCCATCTCACCATCCAGGCAATATGAATTTTGAATACGAATAGACAGAAAGCAAGAGGAAGGAAAAGCAGGAACTAAGCCTGTCAAAGCCTCTGCAAGATTTGCAGTCCTCTCTTTGCCTGGCTGCACAGGAATCTGACTGGAAGCACTGGGAGGGCCTGAGCCAAAGCTGCACTGTTTCTGGCTTCACTCTCTGAAGTGGAGAAAGGGGAGAGCCTTGGCAGCCTCATCTGCACACAGAACCCACAGCTCTCCTCACTCACACCTTCATAGTCTACGCATGCTGTTCAGCCCTCCAGGCTGGAAACTGCCCTGCTCTAGTCTCTTGTAAGCCCACCTACCTCCCCACCAAGGCTATGCTGCCCAGGCCCCCCAGACCCCTAACCCAGGCCTGAGGCCTAGGCTGTGTGGGAAGGAGGATGTCACACAGCTGTCCTTGCTCTCAGGCTGGGAGGGGGCATCACAGGCAGCAAGATAGCCATGGCCCTTCCCTAGGACAGGCTTGGAGAACTGTAAAAAGCAGGATGGCCAATATTTTAGATTTGTAGGCTGTGTCTTTCAACATAGCTGCCTCTCCACATCTGTTGTCTCTGGGTCCTGAATAGTCAGTTTTTTCTTATGTGGGATAACATTCTTGGCACAACCTAAGGGAGGAGAAGCTTGTTAGTTTACAGCTGCTCCAGGCTCAGCCCATGGTCAGCTGCTCTAGTAGGTAACTAACCATGAGGGTACATCAGCCACAGACTCTATCAGCATGGGCTTGGCACATTCCTTGATTTATTTGGAAACATAAGAGCAGCCTGGATTTGGATGAAGGCCACAGGGCCCTGACCCTCACCAGCTCCCTTGTGGTGCAGGTTGTAGGACTCCTGCGCTGTTTCTTGGGCAGGCAAGGACCTGTTTTTCTTCATCCTAGCTTGTGCCTTGTCACATGCCTGCAATGGGAAACTCTGTGGGACACTGGCCATGGCCACCTCCTGGGGCAGATAGCCCAAAGCCAAGACATCTGAGGTAGAATCCTCAACAGCTCCACTCCTGTTGTTTTTCTTCCATGAACCCTGTATTGGTCAGCTTTCCAGTTTCTGAGACAAGCCACCTGATACCCCAAGTTAAAGGAGGAAAGGTTTATTTTGGCTCATGAGTTTAGGAAATTCACTCCGTGCTCGGCTGACTCCAAGGCAGGAACACCATGGTACAAGGGTGTAGTGGAGCAGAGCACAGGGAAAAGCACCAGAGAAGGAGGGGCCAGGGACCAGAGATGGAACAAAGGTTGTGCCTCTGTGACACACCTGGAAGTGTGCTTTATTCCTCCCCTAGGCTTATCTCAAGCCAGTCAGATCGACAACCAAGACAACTGTCCCAAACCTCTCTCCCTGTTCACACCCAGAGATTGGTTTCTTTAAATTTCATTTCTTGTTAATTGTTTCAGAAACAATACAACATGCACTTATTAAAAAATTGGTCTTGTGTTATGTGCTGGGGTACAAGCAGGAGCCAAAATGAGGTGAGGTCAGCGGTGAAGCATTGCAGAAGGTACACAAGCTGGCACCAAGGGCAGGGTCTGAGTGCCTCCCCATGGAGCTTCCAGGTAGTAGGCTTCTGATCCATCCCGGGCAGGGTGAGGCGTCAGTGGGGGTACATCCAGTGCTCCCACAGGCACTGTTTCTGACCCAAGTCTCAGGGGACTTCCCACTTGCTTTTACATCTCCTGAACCTGTGACCACCCCCCACTCCCCTCACTTCCCAGCTCTGTGACCTTGGATAGATACTTAGTGCTCTTTGCCTTGGCTTCCCTGTCTATATGTGAGAACTATAAATTCTGTTTCTTTGGGTTGCTCCTGGCATCTGGTAGTCACTGAACCTAGGACAAAAAAGCATTACTACTACAGCCTGCTGTGGACTGATTTTGTGTCCCTTCAGGTTCACATGCTAAAACTTGATACCCCAGGGGCTATAGGTTTGATTAAGTGAGAGAGTGAACCAGAAACCAGATCCTCAGTCTATGAACCAGAAACCAGATCCTTCTCACACACCAAATCTGCTGCTGCCTCAGTCTGGCCCTTCCAGCCTAAGCATACATAAGCAGTATATATCTTTGTTTATAGGCCACCCAGTAGCCAGTTTGTAGTACCTTGTTACAGCTGCCCAGATGGATGGAGGTGGGGCCTGAAAAGTGTCCAGAGAGGTAGGGGAAGCATGAATCATCATCTCCCTGTGAAGAACACCTGAGATTCACAAATTAAATGACTTGTCCACATTGATAACAGGCTGAGATTTGATTCTAACCTGTTTCATTAACAAAGATATATCAACTGTGCTATGTCCATAGAACAGCGTTGTTGTCAGCTGTTGATCAGGAGCATGGTATACATGATGTCCATGCTGATGTGGAGGGAAGTCCTAGAATGTAAGGACACTGTGCCATCAGAGTAGCATGTCTGACAGCCACCAAATGCCCAGGGTCTACCCAGTGCAGGGGCCCAGGCTGGCTCCCTGATGGGCCTGGCTTGTGGGCCATTTGGGGATTGTCCTGGCACAAGAGAAAGAAAGGGCAGCTAGCTTTAATGGGAAGGAGGGGACCAGTTGTGAGGACAATAAATTAAACCTAATTCGATCTGTGGAAATATTTGATTACATCAATGCAATTTATTATGCAAAGTTGCCCTTTCTGACAAATGGAAGCTGCTTCTATAAGTGGGATGGTAACAGAAGGGGCTTTTGCAGGCAAACAAACCCAGCTGGGAGCCTATCCATGGCTAGGACACTCAGCAGGATGTGCAACAGGCAGGCGGGAGACAGTGCCCAAGAGGGAGTCAGGGTGGGTGTCTCGTGTCCTAAGACCAGCAGTGTGACCTTGAGCTTGTTCTTCCTCATCTCTGCACCAGCCAGACAGCTTCCATAGAGGGAAAGATCCATGCATTTGCTCAGATTTCTAACATCCATGAAACTCTTCTACATCCATAATCTTTGCTCATCCTTATAACACAAAGTTTGGAAAGCCCCTCCCTTTGGTATGTGTGCTGAGGATTGAACTCAGGGTCTTAGCACTGAGTTATATCCCCAGCCTTTTTCATTTCTGAGACAGGGTCTCACTAAGCTGGTCAGGAAAGACTTAAACTTGGATCTTCTTGCCTCAGCCTCCAAAGTAGGAAAACTATATGGTAACATATCTTTCTGTTGTGCCAGTATTTGCATATTTGTAGTCTTTTTATCTTGTTCGATAGATGGGAACAGGATGCACAGAGGGTCAGGTCTCCCAAGTCAGCAGCAGAGTCACCCAGCAGTGGAGTTGAGAGTGGAGCCCAGGTCTTGCCCCATGAGCCACCACATCCTCTGCTTGGCTCAGTCTCTTTAGCAAGCATGGACTCCAGCCCAGGAGCTCTTCTTGGTGTTTACAGGCAGCGAGGAGGGGAAACATTGCTTTCTGGAAGCAATAACTGTAATCAACACGGGTCTCAACATGAGGAGCCCTGGAGTCTAGCGAAGCCTGCCATGCATTAGCTATGAGACTTCAGGTACTAAACATAACCATCACTTTCTAATACCTATCAAAGATTTGATGTCTCACATATGTTTTAGTTTTTCCTTAGGAAACAATATGAACAGTTGCAATGAACCGACTTTACAGGTGGGGAAACTGAGTCCTAATGGAAGAGATTTTGTTCAAAGCCTCAAGCTAGCATGCCTTCAGAATGAGGACACATCATGTCAGCCTCTGGCAGGCTTTCCTGTCTGTCTCAAGCCTGGTCCTGCCAGGAGCTCTGGGCATGGGTATGGGCACTGTAGCTCTAACTTCCCAAGCCCCTATCCTTGCCTTCTCTAGAGGGAGTTGAGAAAAGTCCCCAAGGGCCAGCGGCCTCCTGCTTCCAATGGAGAAATGGCAGCCAGGAAGCCAGGGATCTTAGGAAAACTAATCTGTCCAGTCCTCTGGATCTGCAGAGCCCCTGAGAGGGCATTGTCACTTCCCCTGGATTTGGTCAGACTGAGCCTCATTCACTGGGCAGATGAGACCTTCCTGAGATGCCTTAGAGAGAGTATCAGCTTTACACATCACCTCGTGGGGCCCTATCTTACTGAGGAGAAACTGAGACTCAGAGATCAGTAGGTCAAAACCAAACTAACAGAACCAAGTCCAGACTGTGGCCCACACTCCCGGGCACCTCTGTGTCTTTTCCTTCTGCTGGGTGACATCACAAAAGTGTTAGAACAAAATGTATGTGGGCAGAGGTTCTGACCCAAACTAGGATGATTTCGTGAATAGTGCCCTCCAAGGCCAGCTGCAGGGAAGGCATGGCTCTGCAGCTCTCGGAGCTCCTCAGAGCTTCCACTGGGACCCAGAGACTGCTTCTGCACCTAGCACCCTGGAGCAGGCACCTCACTCCACTCCACCATTCCACAAGGAGAAGCAGCAGCCTGGGACCAGAGCCCCATCACACTTGCCATAGACAGGAGGGAGACCGCCTACCGCTTACCTGTTACAACCCATTAACTTAATTGTTTTCCTTTGTCTCCGTGCGCTGATGCTTATTATTTGGCTTGTTATCTGATAGTTCTTTAATCTATATTTTGTAATTACTTCCCTCTCTTTCACTCAGATGGTCATGCTTTTTTCCTGCTGCACTGAAGCACTGACCTACATTTTTCCTGGCACAGAAGGTGAGTATTTCAAGTGGTGTCTAGCGAGCTGTACTCGCCTGTACTCTGCACAGCCTGCCCCCTGGCTTGGCCAGTGTCTGCAGTGCTGCTGCTCCCAGGGACTGGATTCACAGCAGTCAGCGTCTGTTTGATCATTTGGCTTCCTCTGCCTCGGACCAATGGAGATCAGCTTGTCTGCATGGGATTGCACAGGTTCCCACGCTTACTGGAAAAATGGGAGACCTCTTTGCAATCGGGCTTCTCAGAAATCCAGGCCAAGCTGCTGCTATTTTTAGGCAGTCTCTTGGGTTTCTGCAGGAAGCTCAAAGGGAGAGAGAATTCTGTGACTGAGCTTCAGGCCTAGTTTTGGCATTCATAAGCTGGGTATCATTCTGAAGACTCAACCTCTCTGAACCTACACTGTCGTTTATCCCGGAAATGTTGGTGCCTCAGACTCTTGAGAAGATCAAATGGATGGCTGTGCTGATAATCCTTTCTATTCAACACTTCTGGGCCACAGCCTTAGTATCTGAGCTGAGGAACTCAGTAGATGAACTAAAAAGTTAATTTTTTGATATCTTTTAAAAACTTGGCACTAAGTACTTGCTATCTGTAACTCCAGAACCAATGATTCTGATGCCATGCCATGTCAAATAACTCTTTCTGAAGCCTGGGGTCAAATAGGGCTGGAGAGGGAAGGACACTTGCACATGGAAGTGTCTCTGGACTCTGAGCCTGGATGGTGTTTACCTTTTCCCTGTTGTAACACAGGGCATTCTAGTCCTTGCTACCTGAGGAGCACCAGCACTAGAGCAAGGAAAAGAGATCCCAGGGACCTCTTGAATGGAGCTCATGGGCAGGAGAGAGTCTAAGAAACACAAAGCCAACCTGGAGGATGCCAGCCCAGTGTCAGAGACAGTGGGTCAGGGTTGGCCTCCCACAGGGTGATGCCTCTGCTGGAGAGATCCCGGGCAACATGGGTGGGATGTGTCTTAGTCACTTTGCTCATCATTGGGGCAAAATACCCAACACCTGCAACTTGAAGGAGGAGAGGCTTATTTTGGCTCACACTTTAGAAGTTCTAGTCCTTGAGGAGTGGAAGGGCCTGGGTGGAGGAAAGCTGCTCACCTCAGGGTAGTAAGGAGGCAGAGAGAAAAGGGAGAAACTGGGGAAAGATACACTTCACCCTCAGTGACTTCCTCTTCTGAACAGACCCTGGCTCCAGCATCACAGCTGTATTTCCCCATGATGAGAAGCCCACCTATGAGCATATGAGGCTTTGGCAAAACACACAGATATAAGCCATAGCATCATGGAAAGTCTCTAGGGCACATTCATTCATCTATTAATTCATCTTTTCCTTTGTACTCTCATTCCCTCACTCACCCCAAAATTACTTTCTGAAAACTGCTACAGCCCCAGCAGCTGGGAGGAGAGACCGTGACTGCCCCTAAAGACCCTTCTTTCCCAGAGGAAGAGCATTCCAGGGGGAGCAGGAGCTGTAACAAACTCTAAAGTCCCCATGGCCCAGTGCTGTAGAGATTCATTTCCTGATTTTGTATAGCCCAGAGCATGTTCACACAGCCTGGAGGAGCCGGCATGTCTGCTTGTGACCCTGTTGCAAGTGTCTCCGGCCGGCACCTGGGTGTGGAGGCGGTGTACGCTCAGGGGAGGGAGGCAGGGGCATGGTCAGTGTGGAGCCCTCCTGGAGTTTGGCGGTGGTGGGTGGTGCCTTGTCAGGAACATGGCCCCCTTACCCACAGTTCACATCCATGCCAACATGGAGGCTGCTCTTTCCTGATGCCTCAGAGCAGGAGCTGATCCATGCCCCATGAGAGAAAGAGGGACAGTGAGGGTGCATCCCTCCCTCATCGACCCCACCACATGCCTACCCCTAAGGTAGACTAAGAAAATAATTGTGAGGGTCTCAGTGAAGGCACTCATTCTGAAGATAGAAGAAATAAGTCACCATTGACAGGGCAGAACCAGTAAAACATATTCCCAGTGGTAACTCACAGGTATTTGGAGCCTCAAGGATGATAGATCAATGATCTAGAAAATACAACTCCTCTCCTATTGACCAGATGGCAGGCACACACATTCTCCGCAGAGTTCAGGACACAAGTCCCCACATTTTCCAATAGTATTTTGCATCCCACTATTTTATAAGTACAAATAATTAGGTCAGACACACACACACACACACACACACACACACACACACACACCCACTGAGCAGCCTCTGCTGAGCCCTCCTGGGCTCCTCCCTGCAGAGCTGGGGAGGAGCTGCAGCAAGGTTGTGGCTGAATGACACTTTTGTGCACTGCATGGTAGGTGCAGAGGAGATCTTGGACACTTCAGAGCAAGCTCCAGCGGCCTGTGTCCTTCATCTGCATGGCTGCTGGCCCTCTGCTCTCTGGGGAAGGACAGGGACAGTGCTCTCATTTTTCTTGTTGACCTTTGATGCCAGGGAGGGTGGCCGGACCCCTGGATTTGGTGCCTGATGTTTTGAGCTCTCACTGGGCTCTTTTCCAGTGTCTAAATGTCAGGCATCCATGTGTGAAGGAGAAAAACATCACTCTTTCTCGTCTCCAAAGGGTCTTGTGAGAATCAGCTGAAACTAGACACATGGTACTTTTCAGTGTTTCTCAAAGAGGGCTCCTCAGGCCCCGGGGGGCAGGGCTGTCTGGGGCTTGCACATGAGGACCCCTGAACCTCCTTGAATACACACCTGATCTCAATCCCACGTCCCCCAAGTGAGTCTCTTGCACACATGGTGGGCAGAACAATGGCCCTCAGCAACATCATCCTAAATTTGAGTCCTCGGAACCTATGATTGTGCATCTTGTATATAAGAGGTGTTTGCAGTTGGAAGTAAAGTTGATAGCATTACTGGCACAGGTTTGTTTGCTCTCTGATGACTAGATCGGGGAAGGCATTTATTTTGGTGAAAAGCAGAAGGATTTATTCAAAGCTAGCTCTGAGAAGAAGAGGGGCCCATTTGCTCACACCCAAATGTCCCTGTGCAGGGTCCTTTATAGGGAGGAGCAGAGGGACTCAGCACAGAGGTAGCACATACCTGTCCTCTCAACTGTCCTGTGCACAGGATCTGGGCCAACCTCACCTCCTGGGGTGGTGTCTGCACCTGGTGTCGCTTCCTCTGTGCTGGGGCAGGACCAGAAGGAAAGGTGGAGAAGGTGCTTCTCTCTAAAAGAAACTAACATCTGAAGTTTCATTTTGCTTTACTGGCTGCAATGGGGTGGGGAATCATCATGGATTAATTATGTCAATGCACCAAATCTAATCCCATGAGCCTCAAAAGTAGAGAAATGTTCCCAGAGGTGGCAATTGCAGAAGGACCTGGGGTGCCATGCGAGAAGGATCTGAGTGGTCTACCTTGGCTGGCTCTGAGGCCACAGGAAGGGGTGCTGCAGCCTCTAGGAGCCCAAGGAGGGGCACAGAGCTGGCTCTTCCAGGCTTATGGGGAGGAGGGCAACCCTGAGACCCTTGCTGACCCCTGGCTCCTGATCTGCTAAACAGTGAGACAGTAAATGCATAGTTTTAAGTTACAGCTTGTGTGATATAGTAGCAATAGGACAAACATTCTACTCCCAGGAATGCACTGTATTTTACTTAGATGTTATTTATTTTAATTGGCTTTATTTCCTAAACCGGTTGAGGGTTCTAAGTGAAACTGAACAGAAAGTACAGAGGCTACCCTGGTGTCCCGCCCCCACACCTGGCAACATAGTCATCCAGAGTCCAGTTGACAGTGGCTTCATTCTGGGTGTATTGCATTTCATTTGAACAAATGTATAGACACAGAGAAAAATCCTACTGGTGTTTACAGTCAGGTTTTTCTAGGTGGACTGACACAAGGATTAGGCTGGACACCCTGTGGACAGCCACATGTTGCTGAGGGACAGCCAGCTTCACCTGTCTCCTCCAGAGCAGAGGCAGCCTTTGTCCTACTGACTTGGTGAGTATCACATCATCTGCCCTGTCTCCAGGCTCCTGGCAGATCCCGTGTGGCATGAGTTTGGTGTGGGTTATATTTGATTCATTTACTTGTTGGTCCATTCATGAAGTTCTTTTGCAGCACAACCTGTCAGCTGAACAGACTGGGCTTGGATTGAGCTGGGGTGGGGCACATAGGAGTTGGTCTCAGATTCCATTTAGGGGCTCTTGTTTCAGGAATGGATACAGAAGTTATAGCAATATGCAGCACACAGATTAGCGCTAAGTAATCTGTGAGGGAGTAGGCATTGAGAAAATGCTCAAGGGAGAGAGTAAGCTTTCTGTCAAGCAGACATTTGCCATGTGAAAGAGGCAATCAGGGAGTGTGGGCTGCAAGGGTGCAGGGGCAGCATGTGCTATGTCAGGGACTGGACCTGTTGTGTTGATGTGCAGACACCAACACACACACTTGCCCACTTTTGCAAACAATGAAGGCATCGGATCTCACTTTTCCAGCTTGTTTTCAGGTAAGGTCTGTGGCTCAGGACTTCCCAGCTATGGGGAAAGCCAGACAAGAGAGTTTGGGAGAAGGTACTCAAACCTGAGATGACCACTGTGGGGAAGACAAGGCCTTTGTTTCTGTTTCTGGAAATAGTCAAGTCCACCCTCAGAGCTGGGAGCGGCTTCAGCAAACACCAAGGGAGATGTCAGCAGTCCCGGAGAGCCACGATGGAGCGGGGCTCTCTGATGCTACCTTTTGGCTTGTGCACCAGCCTGGGTGCAGCCACATCCTGCTCTGATTGGAATCTGAGACACTGGCTGTCTTTGTTTATGTTGGTATCTATGGGTTTTCTGTTGCTTTGCGCAGAGGAGGGAAGACAGGACAGGAGGAGGGGACAGGCTGGAGAGGAGCCTGTGACACCATGGACATTGGCTCTCAGGGGGTGTTGTGTGGCTGAAGGTGTGGTAGGAACTGGAGATGCCCCTGCTCTGAAGACTTCTTGGCACCTCAGCTCTCACCAATGTGACAATATTTCTGAGGGCAGATTTCACTGACAGCCCCTGTGCCTGGTGTGGGAGTCTGAATAGGAGCCACTTTCCCTTAGCCCCTCGCTGGGACCCTCTCATTCCAGGGAGAGAAGCCAGCAGCATCAGCTCCTCCTGCCAAAAGTCAGCCTTTTCTGAAGGCTCAGGAGACATGAACTCACTGCTATCATCCACTTAAGAAATGGAGAAGAATTAATTACCTAATTGAGCAAGCAAACACGCACAAAAACTTACACACTCTTTAGAGAATTAGCTGCCCTTTATGCTTGTGTCCTTGGCTCCCCGAAATAATTAAGAATGGAAGCAAAAAATGATTAGAAATCTGGTCTTCATGACTAATAATTAGAAATAGGGTTTTTGGAAATTCTGAAGATGGCCTGTAGAACCACCTCAACCCAGCTCACAGAGCAAGGGCAAATTAGGATCAGGCCTATGAGTCTGCCCACCCTTGCTCTCTGCTCTGTCCTGTTTACTGGGCACCAGTGACAGGAAGAGTCTGGTGACACCCTATGATTGAATGGGAGGAGGGCAGAGGATAAAGGCCCTTCGTTATGGATGTGAGCAGCACCCACAGAGTACAGCAGGACTCATGTAAAGCAAAAACTTTGCTGGGCCTGGGAGCGCTCCTTCCTCACTTCTTGCTTGGTTTCTGAACAGGATCCCAAAGTGTCTTGGTTACTTTCTTGTCTCTGGGACACAATATCCAACACACAACTCTAAGAGATGAAAGGTTTATTTTGTTTCAGGATTTGTAGAGATTTCAGTCCATACTTGGCTGGCACCAAGGCAGAGTTGCCTGGCAGAGGAGGGTTATTCACAGCATGGCAGGCAAGAAGCAGAGATCAAGGGAGGAGGAGGGAAATGGATCCCTCCAGGCCACGTCCCCAGGGACCACTTCCTCCAACCAGGCTTCACCTCCAAGTCACATTTAGCTATGAGCACATCAGTGGACTAATCCACTTAGGAGTATCACACACCCATGATCCAGTAACCTCCTCAAAGCCCCACCTATGAGTGCATGAGGCTTTGGGGGACATCGAGATATAAAGCACAACACAAGATAAACCAGGCAACCTTGGCAATATCCCATGAGCAAGGGCTCTTTGTATCTTGCTGAGTTCACCAATTAAATAAAACAGTTCTCAACCCAGCCTCTGGAAGTCCTTCCCTGTTGCCAGCAGGTGTTTGTTCTCTTGTGGGTATTTTCCCCTTATCTTCATTCCTAGCTGGTGTGTACATTTCTCTTTATGGCCCCTGGCCCAGGCCTAGGAAAAGAGATTTATGCTTGGCTGCTTCACAGTGGTTACATTCCAGCGATGTGGCCCAGCCACTAACCCTGTTACTGGTCAGGCTCAGGGAGCTTGCAGAACTGTCCACTTCTCTGCCCTCCTGGGGGCCTTGACATCTGTTAGCTCTGTGACCTTGACAAAGTTAACTTTGTGCTTCTTAGTTCACACTTTAATTTACACCTTTGTTCTCTCATAGGGACAATCCTATGTCACAGGGCTTCAGTCTAGATTGAGTAACATAATGTCCAGAGCACAAATGCAAATATTTGGTTTCATTCTCATCACAGAAAGATAAGAAGGAAGCAGATGCCCCAGCAGTTTGGGAGATGACAGGAACCCAAACCAACAGGCCAGGGATGATTCCCGTGATCCCTATCCTTCTCAGGTGAGGGATGGACACTCAGACTTGATTATGTCAGACAGCCTTCTAGGAGTCAGTCTCTCCCATTCCCTCATGGCATTCTGGCACACAAAGAAATCCCCCTTGGGTCCCAATACACAGCAGAGACAGAGTAGAGGGCCTGGGAAACAAGACCTGAAGGAAGAGCAACAGTGACTGCTCAGGGTCAGCTGCTCCATGCCTAGCATGGACACAACTCTCCCTTCCAGCATCCCTATGGGTCACACAATGCCATCTCATTACCTCAATTCCACCAGACTCCATGGCAGGGAAGTCACAGTTTTGGTCTTGGGCACACAGCCATCAACCAAGAGAACCAGGACATGAGCCCCAGTAGCCCAATTCCAGAAAGCATCTATGTAGATGCAGGATACCACCTTTCTGGGGCTGTACCTCCTGAAATCCCCTACTCTGGATCCTGTGCTCCAGGCCCACTAGACGCCTGGTCCTGGATGATCCACTGACATCTTTGACCCAGGGGTATAGAACTTTCATTACTGTTTCTGCCCAGTGAAAAGAAAGAGAACTAAGGAGAACACAGCAAAATGGGCTTCTGATTCCTAGCCTCTTCCAGAGCCTGGTTCAGTTGCCTCACAGGCAGCTAGTGGAAGTCCTGGAGGCAAAGAGGACAGAAGCCCAGGCCAGAGGCTCAGTATGGAGGAAGGAGAAGGCTGGTGTCTGTAGGAGAGGAATTCACTAAAGGTCAGGGTGAGGGGCTGGGTGCAAGGAGCAGGAGGTGCAGTGCAATGGGGGAGACTCTGGGCAGAAAGAACATACAGATACTTAGAAAGGGCAGGGGATTGGGGATTCCACATGGACCGGCAAGGACACGGGTCCACCCACCAACTCTTACTTCTGAGGAAGTGCTCTGACATTCTGGGTTTGGGGACAATCGCTCTGCTTAACTGGCAGAACGATGAAGCTTCATGTGGTTCAGAGTCGGAGAGCTGTGTCCTGTGGCCTAGTGGGGTGAATCATCCCAAGATGCAGGCACCCTGAATGCAGAGCTTGACCTTGTCCAAACTGTAGCTCAGAGTTCTTGCATGTCAAATGGAGGACTTAGGAGAGTGTGGTGATTAGACTTATGGTGGCTAGACTTGATTGGGCCATGGCAGCCAGATATTTGGACACATGCAATTCTGGTATGTCTTTGAGGGTGTTTCTGGGTGAGAGAACCTTTGACTCTGTAGAATGAGGAGGGCAGATTGGCCTGACCAGTGTGGGTGGCCTTGTCCAATCTGCTTCAGGTCAGCACAGAACCGCAGATGGACCCTTCTCAGAAGGAGTGCTGCCCACAGATGTCTTGCTGCTGCTGGGCTGTGGATTCACCCTCCTCGCACCTATAGGAGCTGGCTTCTTTTTCCTTATGATAAACCTCTCCACACAGACACCGTGGGTTCCATTTCTCTGGAGATCCCCGACCGATACAGGGGCCAACCTTCCCTCTCCCAGAGTCTGTGCCTCCCCTGAGGTGGGGTTGGGAGGCTCAGGCTTCTCAGGGCAACCCTCTGTAGCTCAGGGGACCCTGGCTCTGCCTGCAAAGGAGCCCTCTGTGAAGCTACTGGGATGGGTGCAGAGGATGACACTCTGGGCGTTCTGGCTCACTTTCCCCACAGGGCCTCTCCTCCAGGAGACTCAGCAGACTGGTCTCAGGCTTGTTTCCCCTCTGGACTGTGGATTCTTCCTCCTGGGCAGCTCTGTCAGTGCTCTTAGCCTTTCTTTGTCCCAGGATGCCAGGCCTGAGAGGGCACACACCTCAGAGGGCTTGCAGTGTGCTCTTCTTCACACTCAGCTCTCAGGGCCACAGCAGCTCCAGGGAGGACCTGTGTCATGAGCCACGTGGGCCATGTGTTTGCAGGGACGTGTGCACTAAGTACCGTCTGTGTGTATGTGTGTGTGTATGTGTTGGTGTAAAAGTGTGTATATGAGTGCATGCACGCATGTGCTCAAGTGTATGCATGCATGCATATGAATATGAGCCCATGTGTTTTTGTATATGTGAACACACCCTCCATACATCCTTGCTTCAAACACTGTAGCTTTATTTTTATTGTCTTATGTCTAGGGCCAAAGGTTTACCTTCTACAAAGATGATATCCAGGAGTTGTATCACCTGGATAGTCAAAAGAAAGTTGTGAGTGAGTCTTCACTAGAAAGGCCTTCCTACAGGTGGAGTATCTGAACTAAGATGTGAAGGATGAAAGAAAGGCAGTCATCATGTGGGGAACGAGTGGGAATGCAGAGGGAGGCACAAATGCAAAGGCTCTGAGGCAGGAAAAGGTTCTGCATTTGGAGCCAGCATGGAGGTTGATATGAGCAGACAGAAGAAGGATGGAAAGCAAGAGCAGAGTCTGCAGGGCCAGCTGGTTTAGGACAGAGCAGGTTGTGGGTCTCACCCTGGTGAATCTCCTCAACACAGCACAAGCAGTGCTACCTAGGTAGCAGAGGACCAGGGAGGGGCACATAATGGAGGGAGCCATGTTCAGTTGGTCTGTTTCTGAAAGCAGTGAGATTTGAGCTGGATTTTGCAGACCCATGAGGAGAATAGAGTGCAGAGGGCCCTGAGGCTGGGAGAGCATCGTTCGGGGGGGTAGGAGCTCACAGAGACCCCGGTGAGGAGACAGCTGCCTGGCACTGCGGTGCTGAGGACTTGGATGCTGCTTGGGAAGGAGTGGTGGGAGTGGGCAGGCATGGTGGGACCCTGGCCAGGCCCTCCCCATGAGGAGGCCAGGAAGGGTGTGGCTGGATGGGGCAGGACAGCCGAGGGCGGTGCTGTGCAGGCTCCTTGTTGGGCAGTGCACTGCCCAGAAAGGAAAGCAGTCAGGGGCTGGGACTCAGGGACTGGGAGGCTGGGGTTTAGCCACTTGTGCACCTGTCTCCCAGAGAGTAACCAGACAGCAACAGGCCCCGCACAAAGACACGGGTGCCCTGGGAAGTGACATGGATGGTGCTGGGGTCACAGTGCCTCTGACACACATCTGTGGGCTGAGCGCTGTGTAGCCCACAGATAGAGTTGGTGATTTCTGTTGTGCATACACAGAGCAGACTGGCACCCTTGGCACATGCAGAAACCAGGGAACAGTGAAGTGGCATGAGCTGGCCAGTGTGTGCTTTAGAGCAGTCAGCAGCGGGGCCCGTGCTCCTGATGGCCATGCTGTCGCTGCATGGACCCAGCCACCTATGTGTGCTCGTTCACATTGCAGAAGAAAGAAAAAACAGGAGTTGTGTTTAATTTTTAAAAGCTTTCCCCAAATAGCTTTCTCTGCCTTCGGACCCAGAGTCTGGGGATTTGCAGCTGCCTAGATAGAGCCTGTACCCAAAACCCACTAGCTATAATGGTCATCTCACTTCCTCCACAGAGGGGCCTCACTAAATAAACCTGTCCAGTGGTTCCAATCTGACCATGAGCCCCTGTGGGAAGCAGCACACTGTCTGCTACCTTCACACCTGCAGCACTGGCTGCTTCCTCAGGAGTCTTGGAACTCCCTGTCTTGAAACTTGCCAGAGCAACTGATCCTTACAGGTCTAATAATCCTGCTTGACCTGACCAGAGCAAAATGTGGCTTGGGAATTGAATTGTGGATCTGTTAATTGAGAGTTAGAAGCCAGAGCTTTGCAGTGTGCCCCTGAGGTGAGCTCTCTTCACACCTTTAGATGGTCCTCTTGTCTTCATTTCCTGTTTCTTTCAGTTGCTAGGAGGACCTCTTATTACCCAGACACTGCCGAGAGTGGGAATGGCCTCCTCGTGTTAGGAGGAGTCTGTCACTGCTGGAACAAGCCAGAAAGTGATGTTTACATGAAAGATAACACATTTCACAGAAGAAGGAGAAATAGATCAATTGTTTCATTTTTTTCCTGATGTAGCAGGTACTACTTCTCCTTCTGTTCAGGGGTTAGATGCTCCCAGGTTAGATTAGCAACTGCTATTCCAGGAAGGCAGAGTTGAAAACAACGACAGCCAGAGGTTTGAAGGCAGCATGGGAGTCAACAATTTTGGCTTGCACATCATGTTTTCTTTTTCAGATGGCTTAAAATAATTTTTTAAAAACTTGCTGGGCATGGTGGTACTTGCCTGTAATCACAGCTTCTCAGGAGGCTGTGGCTAAAGGATTAAACTTCAAGGTCAGCCTGAGTAAGTTAGTGAGACCCTGTCTCAAAATTTAAGAAGACCTGAGAATGTAACTCAGTATTGGAGTGCTTGTTTAGCAGGCATGAGGCTCTTGGTTCAATCCCCAGTACCACACAGACACACAAAAAGGAAAAATTCATTATCTCTGAAGTCCACATTGTTTCTACCTTGATTTACCTCAGGCTTGGAAATAGAATCGAAATTTAAAGTAAAGGAGAATGAAGGGTCTCAAGCTGGGGGTCAAGTTCAGTCAGACCTTCAGCCTGACGCCCTCAACCAAGGCCAGGGTCACACTCATGTCTCCCTTGGCTCAGGTTGGGATTCTAAATTCCACATCCTGAAGATGGCAAGGGTGCCCATCTGCAATCTGAGCACTCTGAGAGGTTGAGTCAGGAGGAGCTCAAGCTGAAGCTGAACCTGGGCAAATTACTGACATAGCTGGAACCTGTCTCAAAAAAAAAAAAATTAAAAATAGGTGGGGCATATCACTCCTTGCAAAGGCCCTGGGTTCAGTCCTCTGCACACACAGAGACATCACTGCAAGTTCTGCCTCAATTCCCCCAGCTAGAGGGAAGTCTGTTACCCTGAACTAGGATGCTTGTAATCCATTTCCAATGTCAGTGTCAGAAAGGGCTGGGTGTGTGCATTCTTAAATCCAGCTGCAATTTTTCTCATGGCTATTGACACCCATTCTGTGGGTCTGTGGGAGTAGAGGCCACAGTATTTTGTTCTGTCCCAGCATATGGTCAAACTCCGCGCACAAAGGTCTCCTTGCCCATGACCTTGACAGTTTAGATGTCACTGTTGTTAATCAGCCTTATTGAGGTTCAATTTGCATTTAATGTGAATTATTAATTTGAAATATAGCATTAGACAAATTCTAACAAACATGTACAGTAGCGTACTTTCCACCACAATCAAAAAAGGAGATTTCCCCAATGCCTCATTTGAGCAGTCTTCTCCCCTTCCCCTAGGCCTTGGAAAATGTAGATCCACTTTGTCACTAAATTCTTTTTTTTTTCCTAAAGTTTATGTAAATAGGTAACAGAATATGCAGTCCTTTGTAAGTCTTTTTAACTTAACACAATGCTTTGGGGACTCATTTATGTTGTATGTATCTGTCACTTGCTCCTTTGCATTGCTGAGTAGTATTTCATTACAGTGATACCTCAGTTGTCCAACTCAGTTCCTTTCAAATACTGAAAAATTCAAGAACTGAACATGTTTTTCCCATAAAAAATAATGGAAAGGCAAATACCTGGTTCTGAGGCCCAAAAATTACACTTACAAATTCACTTTTCTAGGACTTTAATACAAAGTTAACAGCCCTAGGTTGTGCAAATGCCCCCCAAAACATCTAAACACAATAAACGCACTGCATTAAATATCAAAGCACAATACACGACGTAAACTTTTAAAAACATTTTGAACAGGTACTTTACCTTGGCTTGGAGGCTTCCTGGCATACTGAAAACTGGAGAGAAATTGGAGGAGGGGGAGAAATATTATTTTTGTGAAGGAGAGTCTCCTTCCATAGTGACTGATAGGTCTCCCACCACCTCAGCAGCTATTATGTATACTAGCTGCCCTCTTCCTATGGTGCCTTGCCCCCTCCCCTGTGTGACGTCATGCCAAGATGGTTGCTCCCACCAAAGAACAAACCCTTCTTCCCAGCATGCCCCTGTTCCCACCTAGAGAGTAACCTAATACTCGCTCACCTCCTACCACTAGTGACATCACCAGCTCCTCCATTCCCTAGTCACTACCTCACTCAACCCCGCCTCAGCCCCTACAAACCCCACCCCAGTCTATAAAAGACTCTGCCTGCCCCAGCCATATTGCTTTTGTCTCTCCTTTGTTCAGAGACAGCCCGGCAGATCTATTCCCCTAATAAAGGCTTGTTGTGGCCTGGTCTGGTCTTGGTCTTCGGCCCTTTTACCTGACAGTGACTGCTGGTGGTACACTGGTGGTCACATAGTGACTGCTGGTGGTCTTTTCTCTTGGTCTTTCTTTACTAAAAATTTGTCTGGGTGAGACAGTGCTCAGACTGAAGCCTCACCCCTCTGCGTCAGAGGCAAGATGCAGCACATGACTCACTTTCTGCCGTACATATATTTTCAAGTCAAAATTTCAGTTGGATTATCAAGGAAAGTTAGAACACCAAGAAGATTTTTTTTCGAACTTTGCTGTTCGAGTAGTGGAAGGTTCGAGCTTGGAGCTGTTTGTGTTATCACTGTATTTGAATGGAATAGCATGCTATCACTCCATTGTTATTGGAATTTTGGGCTATTTACTAGAGCTGGAGCAGTGGTATTTGTGTGGTTATAGACTTATTTCTCTTGTATGAATACTTACCAAGAGGCTTGCTGGATCATTTTGCACATGTATGTTTAACATTGTAGAAAATTGCCAAAGAATTTTCCAAGTGCCTAAGTCATTCCACACCCTCCAGTAACATGTAAGATTCCAGTGCTCCACATCCTCCTCTAACCTGGTATTGTGAGTCTTAAGTCCTGGCCTTCCTCGTGGATGCCTAGGTTTCCTCAATATGCTTTCGATTTACACTTCCTTAAGACTAATGATACTGAGCACCTTTGTCATTTGTGTATCCTTATTAATAAATATCAAATATGTTGCCTAATTTATTGTGGTCCTTATATTTCTGTTATTGAGTTGTAAGAATATTTTAGATATTTGAAATCAAGTGTATTTTTTGCAGATATTTCTCTGGTCTTGCTGCTTCTTAAATTCACAATGTCTTCTTTTTATCATTAAGTTTAATGTTACAGTTTAGATATACATAATGATCACATTCATCATATGGAATTTGTACCTGTACATGATATATCTTGCTTGATTCTTATTTTTTCCCATTTTCCTCCCCTCCCTTCTACCCCATTTCCCCTTCTTATTTATAAGAGCTTTGTTTTCATTTTCTCTTTTTTCTTTTCCCTTCCTTCCTTCTTTGTGCCCCTTCCCATTTGAATATTTTCTTTCTATTTCACAATATCTATTATACATTTTGGTCCTTGTTTACACTTTCAGTTTCTCATGCCAGAGAAAAAATGTGGTATTGATACATGTGCATCCAATTTATTTCACTTAGGAGTATGACCTCTAGGTGCAGTCATTTAGCAATAAAGATCTCAAGTTTATCCTTGTTTATGGCTGAGTAGTTCTCCATTGTATAAAAAAACCCATCTTCTTTTTTTTTTTTTTTTTTGGTACCAGGGATCGAACTCAGGTCCTTGCACTTGCGAGGCAGGCGGCGGAAACACTGAGCTAAATCCCCGGTCCAAAACCCATCTTCTTTATCCATTCATCAGTTGATGGGCATTTGGGTTGTTTCCAAGATTTAGCTATTAGAAACTGTGCTTCTATGAACATGGATATACACATATCGCTGTGGTATGATGCTTCTGTTCTTTCAGAAAGATATCGCGAAGGGTGATAGCTGGGTCAAATAGAACCTCTAGTCCTAGTTTTTTGTGGAATCTCCACACAGATTCCACAGTGTTCGTACCAGTCTACACTTCCACTAATAGTGGAGAAAGGTTCCTTTTTTCTCCACAGTGCTGCCAGCATGTGTTATTGGTTGATTTTTTGATAATATCCATTCTTTCTGTAGTGAGATGGACTCTCAGTGTTGTTTTAATTTGTATCTCTTAAATGACCAGTGATGTTGAACATTTTTTCATATGTTTATTTACCATTAGTACTTTTTCATCTGGGAAATGTGTATTCATTCCAGATGAATCCCATTTTGGGACTGGGTCTTCAAATTTGGGGAGTTTGATTTTTTAAAAGTTCTTTATGTATTCTAGACATCAGTCTTTTGTCTAGAGGAACAGCTGGCAAAATTTTTTTCCCACACTGTTCGTTGTTTCTTTACTCTGTTGGTGACTTCTTTAGCTGTGCAAAAGCTTTTTAGTGAGATACCAGTTGTCTATGCTTTGTAATATTTTCTGTGTGATCAGGGTTTTGTTCATAAAGTCTTTGCCTATACCTATGTCTTCAAGAGTTCCACCTATTCTATCTTCCAACAGATTTAGTATTTCTGTTTTAATATTTATATATTTGATCCATTTTGATTTAAGTTTAGTGCATGGTGAGGGACGTGGGTCTAGTTTTAGCCTTCAGCATGTGGAAAGCTAGTTTTTCTAGCACCATTTATTAAAGAGGTTATCTTTCTTCCAGTGAAGGTAATTGGCCCCTTTGTCAATGACAAGGTGGCTGAGTGTGTTTGGAGTTGTTTTTGCATCTTCTATTCTGTTCCATTGATCCTTGGATCTGTTTTTTGGGCAGTACCATCCTGTTTTTATCACAGTAGCTCTGTAGTATAATTTCAAGTCTGGGATTGTGATGTCCTTGCTTTTGTTGCCCAGAATTGTTTTTGCTATTCTAGGTCTCTTCTGGTTCTAAATGAATTTTATGATTGTTTTCTCTAGTTCTGTGAGGTATGCTATTGCTGTTTTGATTGGGATTGCATTTAATCTGCATGATAATTTTGGGAGTATGGCCACTTTACTATGTTGGTTCTTCCTAGCCACAAGCAAGGGATATATCTCTATTTTCTGTTACCCTCTTCCTTCTTTCTCAGAGCACTATATTTTTCAATATAAAGTTCTTTTACTTCCTTTGTTAGATTGACTCCTAGGTATTTCTCCTTTATTTTGCTATTTTGAAAGGGATGGGTTCCTTAATTTCTCTCTCAGTAAATTTGTTATTTGTGTACAGGAATGCTACTGATTTTTGAGTGTTGACTTTGTATCCAGCTATCTTACAGAATTTGGTAATTGAATCTAGAAGTCTTTTGGTGGAGTTTTTAGGATCTTCTTTGTAGAGCATCGTGTCATCTGCAAATAAAGATAGTTTAATGTCTTCCTTTCCTATCTTTATTCCCTTCATTTCTTTGTCTTGTGTAATTACTCTGGCTAATGTTTCCAGAACTATGTTCAAAAGGTGTGGTGATAGTGGACATTTTTGTCTTGTTCCTGATTTTGGAGTTTTTGACCATTTAGTATGATGTTGGGTGCTGGCTTGTCATAGATGGCTTTTATCAGATTGAGATTAAGACCATGTATTCCAATTTTCTGTAGGGTTTTTTTTTTTATCATGAATGTGTACTGGACTTTGTCAAATGCTTTTTTTGCATCTATTGAAATGATCTTGTGAATTTTGTGCTTGGCTGTGGAAATATGGTGCATGACATTTATTGATTTATGTTGAACCATCCTGGCATCCTTGGGATAAATCCTACTTGGTTGTGGTGTTTCTTGATGATTTGCTGTATTCTACTTGCCAGTATCTTATTGAGGATTTTACATCTATATTTATTACAGAGATTGCCCTGTAGTTCTCTCTTTTGGTTGGATCCTTCTCTGGCTTTGGTATCAAGGTAATAGTTATTTTTAGGAATGAGTTTGCGGGTATTTCTTCCCTTTCAATTTTATTAAAGAGTTTGAGGAGTAGTGGCATTAGATCTCTAAATTTCTCATAGAATTCAGCAGTGTAGTATCAGGACCTGGGCTTTTCTTTGCTGGTAGGTTTTCATTACCTTTTCAATTTCATACACTTTTATTAGGTTATTTAGAATTTTTATATCTTCTTGATTCAGCTTTGCATTTCATATGTTTCTAAGAATCTGGCCATTTCTTCTGTGTTTTCTATCTTATGAGAATAAAGGTTCTTGAAATTGGTGTTGATGATCTTCTGAATTTCTGCAGCATTCCTTGTGATTTTACTCTTTTCATTCCTAATTGCATGGATTGAAGTCTTATCTTTCCTTCTTTTGATGAGGTTGGCTAAGGTTTATTAATTTTATTTAATCTTTCAAAGAATCAAATCTTTGACTCTGTATTTTTTCTTAATCTAGATTGTATTAATTTCTGTTCTGATTTTATAATTTCCTCTCTCATACAAGCTTTGGACTTGACTTGTTCTTTGTCCAGAAGTTTGAGGTTCAGTATCAGGTTATTTATTCAGGCCCATTCTATTTTCCTGATGTGGGAATTTACCACTATAATTTTCCCTCATAGGATTGCTTTCATTGTGTCCCACAAGTGCCAGTGTGTGGTATTGGCATTAATGTTTAATTGTAGAAACAGTCTAATTTCTTCTTTAATTTCATCTGTGACTCATTGTTCATTTCAGGGGATGTCATTTAATTTTCATGTGTTTATGAAGTTCTTATGGTTTCTTTTGCCATTGATTTCCAATTTCTTTGAACTATGGTTTAATAACATGCATGGAATAATTTCAATTCCTTTGCATTTACTTAAGTATGTCTATTAGCTAGTATGTGGTCTATTTTGAAGAATGTTCCATGTACAACTGAGAAGAATGTGTATTCTAATCTGGGGTGGAACACTGTAGACATCCACTAAACACATTTGTTTACAGGTTTGGTTCAGTTGTGATATTTCTTTTTTGATTTTTTTCATAATTCATCTGTCAATTTGTGACAGTGGGCTATTGAGGTGCCCCATTACAGTTGTTTTAGTGCTTATTTGTTTTTTTCATGTCCATTAGTATTTGTTTTATAAGGTTGGGTACACTGATATTTGCTGCATGTATATTTATGATTGTTATATCTTTTTCTTAGAGTTTTCCCTTAACATGTATTTAGTGACCTTCCTTGTCTTTTTTGATCAGTCTTGGTTGAAGTTCACTTTGTTTGCAAATAGAGTAGCTATCCCTGATTTTCTCTGGGTTCTTGTCATGTGAAGTATTGTTTTCTATCCCTTGACTTTCAGTTTGTGAATTTCTTTTTGAGTTAAATGTGTTTACTGTATGCAGCAAATTGTTGGATGTTGTTTCTTGATCTATTCTGCCAGCTTGTTTCTTTTAATTGGTAAATTGAGTTGTTTTACATTGATGGTTATTACTGATATATATATTGGCTAATCCTTATCACATTATTTTCCTATTGTTGGTTCTCTGTCTTCCCCTGTGTTTAATTGCTTGCCTTGCCTGGTGGCTTCTTTCTATTGTATTCTTGTAATGGTGATCTGCATTTTGTCTTTCTAAAATATCTTTCAGAACATTTTGTAGAGCTGTTTTGGTTGTCATGAATTTATTCAGTTGTCCTTGGTCATGGAAGTGTCTTATTTCTCCACTGATTCAGAGAAATAGTTTTGCAGGGTACATCAATCTGGTTTGGAGGTTGTTTTCTTTCAGGACTTGAAATACTTCACTCCTAGCTTTCCTTGACTTAAGGGTTTGTGTTGAGAAGTCTGCTGTCATTCTGATGGGTTTTCCTTTATAGGTGATTTGTTTCTTTTCTCTAACAGCTTTTAATATTCTGTCCTTGTGCTGAATTTTTGGAATCTTGATTATTGTGTGCCTTGGTGTAGATTTGTTTTGGTCATGGCTGATTGAAAGTCTATACGCCTCTCTTATCTATATGTAAAATTCTTTTTCCATGCTTGGAAAATTTTCTACCATTACTCCATTACTTTTGTGAACAGGTTTTTTATGTCTTTTTTTTTTTCACCAACTCCTGATTTTTCATTGATTCCTATCAATCTTATGTTGTTCCCCTTTGTATCATCTCACAGCTGTTGGATTGGCCTTTTTTATGATTCCTTTCCATTTTCAAGAGATTTTTCTTTTTGTGATTGCTAACTACAATGCTATCTTCTACATCTGATATTCTGTCTTCACTTTTGTTCATTTGGCTTTGCAAACTTTCAATGGAGTTTTTAATTTCCTGGATATCTGTTTGAATCTGTTTCATGTATTCCATTTCTTTCCTATTTTGGGCATTTATGGTTTTCATCATTTTCCTAAGGTCCTCTATGTTTTAAAATCTTATTTCCATTCTAGATTTGCTGAGTAGGTCCTTCATTAGGATCATCATCTCTTTTTTTCACCTGAGAAATTATTTCTTCTCTGATTTTCTCTATAGCCTCATTCATCTCTTTATTTACTTTAGTTGCTATCATTTCAGAAAATTCCAGTGGGTGGTTTCTGATTTCCTCTATCTCATTGTCCCCTGGATTTGTCCTGGGTGGGCATTTTGGTCTGGGGTTGCATTTTGCTTCTGGGTCTTGTCATTTTTAATTTTTAATTTGTTTTCTGTGCTATGCTTGTAAATTTCTTATGTTAGGTAGCTTTATCGCTGGTATCAAGGCTTCCCTAGGAAATGTCTATTCCTCAAAGGTATCTTCTAAGTGTAGCTGGCTCTTGGTCTTTGTGTCTTTCCCAAGATTCTACCTTCCTAGTTTATTAGAGATAAGAATTTATTATCTATTTTACTCATCTCCCAGTCCTTTGGTACTGGACTATGGACTATGATTATTATAACCCCAGACAATCATAGTGTTGTCATACAAGGGAGAACAACTGATTACAAGAGGTATGGCATCCTGGCTAAAGTAGTACAGTTAGCAATAACAGTATCATCAAGCACAGCCTACAAACTGACAAACTGTGGTAACTGCTAATTTGGTACCTTTAACCACAGGAGCAAGATCTATAGTTATGTAACAACATCCAACATAAACCAGGAAGTTGTATGCAGTAAGTTTTCCCTTGGAAGAATGATTTCACCCTATGAGGGAGAAATTTAAGAAGGATAGGGGACAAAACAGAAGAGAAATATAGTAGAAGTAAGGCTGAAGGACAGAGGATAATCCCCCAAACTCTGGAAACTGGAGAAGAGGACAGGAGAGATAAAATGAAGGAGAAAGCAAAAGAATATCAAAGTGAACCATAAAGACTAGTGACAATGTTCATTCACATGAAAATATCAAAAAATCAATAAGGACAGTCGAGGAAAGAGAGAAATAGGACATGTAAAACAAAACAAACATAAAAGTCAAAACCTAACCCCCCCCCAAAAGAAACAACAGAAAAAGAAAGATGATATGAACTAATAAACAGAGAAAGAAGAAAGAAAATTCCTCTGTTGCCCACAGTTCTATAATAGTGTTCAGGGAAGAGCCCATATCTGTCGTGGGTAAGCCTACCAAGTCTTCAGTAGGAGAAGTGCTAGGTATGGGCTGATCTTGGCCTCTGATGAGGGAGCTGAGGCCAGTCTTTAGCCAGCAGCTTTCTGGATGGTCCACCCATGTCTCTTCCCCTGTTAGTCTCTGTATTGCTCTTCCAGTTGCTGTGGGACCCTCAGACAGAAACAGCTCGAGTCTGCTCCCAGTCCCATGAACGCTTGGCCCCTCCCAGACTTTGCATAGACTCCTCTGTTCTATACCATGGTCTCCTCTCTCCTGCTGCCCTCCTTGTCCTTCTGCCATGGCCCAAGGCTGCTCACACTGCTGGTTGCAGCCTTGTCTTCAGTCTGAGTCTCTCTCTCATGCTGGTTGTGGGGCAGGAGGGGACGTGCTGTTCCACTCACAGTCCTCCATTACGGCCAATCCCTAAACTTGGTGTCGTTAGATGTTCCAGTTAGCTGCTGTGCTTTTTGTTGATTTTCTCTGAGTAGCTTCAGTGTGGCTCCTCCTCTATTCAGCCATGTTGAACTGATAACCAGGGAGATTTTTATGGAAGTACAGAACTAGGGTTCTTCGGTACATGAATATTAATATTATTATTATTTTTGGTACTGGGGATCAAACTCGGGTCCTTATGCTTGCGAGGCAGGTGGCAAAACCACTGAGCTAAATCCCCGGCCCCCTACATGAATATTATTAACAGCACAATAATTTAGCTCAACATGTTCAAGATGATTCCCAATTGCCATAGTCATCTAAACTGAGAAGTCATTCTGGGGGTAGTAGTCGGTAGTGTACTGAGGATACATCTGCTGTTTCCACACTTTGCCCATGAAGCTGGAAGGGAGCCTGCCATGCAGGGTCGTGGACACTTTGGGGCTTCCAAGTCTCAGTCTCCTGCCTCTCTCTTTTCACCACCGTGTCTTCTAAGGGACATAAATTTTAATCTTGATGAAGCCTACTTTATAAAAAATTATAGTTCAGGTTTTAATGTCATTTTTGAGTAATTCTTGTCAAGCAAACATTAACAATTGTTTTCTGTTTCCCACCAGTCAGAAGGTCTATGACCCATCTTTAGCTTATTTTTGTACACAATGTGAGATAAAGGTGAACTTTGTGTTTGCATATAGATATCTGATTTTGTAACACCTTTTGCAGATTGATTACCTATGCTCATTGAGTCACTTTATCATTGTTGTGAAAATAAACTGATCATAGCAGTATGTTATCTGTTCTGTTTCATTGATCAAAACCATGCTGTCTTGAAACTAACTTCATTATGGGACTAGAAATCAGGTAATAAAAGGTCTTTCTTTATCTTTGTTTTCATTTGTAAGATTGCTTTGGCTACACTAGATCTTTGCATATACATATAAAAATTTTAACAATTCTGTGGAGATATAATTCACTACCATAAAATTCATACTTTTTTGTTGTTATTGTGCTAGAGACTAAACCTAGGGTCTTGTGTCTCCTAAGCACACATTTTACCCGAGTTACACCTCCAAACCCAAATTCACACTTTTAAATTGTGCCTTTCAGTGTCTTTTAGCATTTTCACAGAGTTATGCAACTATCCACAATGAATTCCAAAATATTTTCTTCTTCCCTAAGAGAAACTCCTGCCTACTAGCATTCAACTGCTCCACCATTCTCCTTCTGCCAGCACTCCAATCTACTTTCTATGCTTACAGATTTTGTATTGTGAAAATTTTATATAAGTAAGAACATACGATATGTGTTTTGTGACTGACTCCTTTCACTTTGCATATTTTCAAGGTTCATCTATTTTGTAGTATTGTGCCAGCACTTCTTGATTTGTGTTGTTCAATAATATTTCCATGTATGAATATACTACATTTTGTTCATCCATTCATCAGTTGATGAGGATTTGCTTTGTTTCAATTTCTTGGCTATTGTAACTAATGCTTCTATAAACATTTGAAGCAGAGGAGTGGGAAAATGTTTTTGTATCCCCTGGATATATTTATAAGTACCTAAACATAAAATTTCTGGGTAACATGGTAAATATGTTTAACATTTAAAGAACTGCCAAATCATTTTCAGCAGCACTCCATCATTCTACATTTCCACCAGGAGGCTTTGGGGTATTCAGTGTTTTCTATTTCTCTTTGTCACACTGAAATTGTGTCTTTTGGACTATACCTAAGAGGTTTAAAATGAGATCTCTTTGTGGTTTTGATTTGCATTTCTTTAAGAAATGATGATGTCAAGAATCTATTTGGTGGTTATTGGCTATTTGTTTATTTTCTTGGAGTGGCACCTGTTCAAATCACTTAAAATTTTTTTTATCATTTTATCATTGGGTACAAATGATTTTCAAATATTTTTCCCATTCTATGAGTACAGGTTGAATTTTTGCTTTCTTATTAGTGTCCCTTGAAGCACAAAAAGTTTTAATTTTGATTCCTTTGGTTGCCTGTGTTTTAGAAGACATATTTAAAATCCTCTACCAGACCCAAGACCATGAAGATTAACACCAATGTTTTTCCCAAGAACTTTATTACTTTAACTCTTATGTTCAGTTCTTTTATTCATGCCAAGTTAATTTTAGTACTCATTCGACACAAGGATGCAACTTCATTCTTTTGCACCATTTGAACTGTGATGACACCATTGTTGAAAATCAACTGACAATAAATATGACAATATGTGTTTAGAATCTATACTTACCTCCGATGTGTCTCCTTATGTTGATACCTTTTATTCGCTATGTTGGTAGAGGGAGGAACCTCATCCTAAAGTAGGACATCCTTGAATGCAAACACTCAATGCCTCACAGATGAGGTAGCAACAGTTTCTTAGCTGTTTTTATGCACAACCTGAGGGAGGAGGGCCTGGATTCCATGCAGGGCTATCCATTGACTGTACCAAGAGGGACCATGAGCCAGCAGAGGCTGTGGGAGGCAGGTTGTGCAGTAATCACAGGGCAAGTGCTGGCCCCCACAGGAGGATGTAGTTGGCTCGTTGGACTTATTTGCTGGGCTGACAGGGAACACAGTCCGGTGAAATTAAGAGCGGGAACTGCAGCTGGTCCTGCTGAGATGGAACTGCATGGGCAAAAGCCTTGCAGTGAGAGGAGCCTGACAGCACAGGGACTTGTGGTCTGTGCAAGGCTCAGATGTCTAAATAACACTTGCATTTTAGGTCATGCGAAATACAAAGTGTGACTCGAATTTTGTTTTTCTTTTTTCCATATTGCTGTTGGTTATTCTGCATTTGCTGCATTTCTTTCTCTTTTTAAAAAAATTCTCTTATTGGTACATTTTAGGTATACAACACAATTACATTTCTCATTGGGAACTTGTACCTTTACATGATGCATCTTGGTTCTTATTTTTTCCCCATTCCTAGCCCTCCCTTCACCCCCTCCACCCTTCCCTATTTACAAAGACTTTATTTCCATTCTTTCCATTTCTCAGCATTTTTCCTTTCCCTTCTTTCCTTTCCCCTGACCCTCCCACTAACCCTACCCCTTTGGACCTTTTCTTCCTATTTTTCATTATCAATTATTCATTCTAATCATTGGTACATTTTAGGTATACAATATAATGACATTCATCATTGGAAATTTGCATCTTTACATAATCTCTCTTGGATTTTATTTTTCACCCTTGCCCAGCCCTCCCTTCAACCCCTCCATTCCTCCCTATTTACAAAGATTTTGTTCCTATTTTCCATTTTCTCATATTAATTCCATTCCCTTCTTTCCTTTCCCCTAGCCCTGCCACTTCCTTCCCCTTTGCCCCTTTTCTTCCTATTTCACATTACCTATTATACATTTTAGTCCTTATTTACACTTTCAGTTTCTCACACCAGAGAAACTATTTGGTATTTATACATGTGTGTCCTATTTATTTCACTTAAGAGTATCACCTCAATGTGCATCCATTTAGCTATAAATGTCTCTAATTTTTCATTTTTTATGGCTGAGTAGTACTCCATTTTATTAAAAAAACCCCACATTTTCTTTATTCAGTCTCCAGTTGATGGGCATTTGGGCTGTTTCCAAGTTTTAGCTACCACAAACTGTGCTGCTATGAACATGGGCGAACATATATCACTGTGGTGTGATTCTTTTAATTCTTTGGTGAAGATCCCCAGCATTGGAATAGCTGGGTCAAATGGGACTTCCAGTCCTAGTTCTTTGAGGTATCTCCATACCGATTTCCACAGTGCTTGCACCAGTCTACACTCCCACCAGCAGTGGAGCAGGATTCCTCTTTCCCCACAGCCCCACCAGCATTTGTTATTGGTTGATTTCATGAGAGCAGCCATTCTTTCTGGAATCAAGTGGAATCTCAGCGTTGTTTTCATTTGCATCTCTCGAATGACCAGTGATGTTGAACATTTTTTCATGTATGTATTTGCTATTTCTACTTCTTTCTCTGAGAAATGTCTGTTCATTTCAGATGCCCATTTTTGGATTGGGTCTTTCAATTTGGGAGGTCTGATCTTTTTAAGTTCTTTATAGATTTGAGATAGTAGACCTTTGTCTGAGGAAAAGCAGGAGAAGATTTTTTCTCACATTGTGGGTTCTCTCTTCACACTGCTGGTGGTTTCTCTTGCTGTGCAGAAGCTTTTTAATAAGAAGAGATCCCATTTGTTGATTGTTTGTGCTAGTTCAGGGGCAACTGAGGTTTTGTTCATAAAATCTTTTCCTACACCGATGTCTTCAAGAGTTCTACCTAACCTCTGTTCCAGCCAGTTCAGTGTTTCTATTTTAATATTTAGATCTTTAATCCATTTTGATTTTAGTTTAGTGCATGGTGAGAGATATAGGTCTAGTTTTAATCGTTGGCAAGTTGAAATCCAATTTTTCCAGCACCATTTATGAAAGAGGCTATCTTTCCTCCAGTGAGGGTGTTTGGCTCCTTTGTTGAAGATGAGATGGCTGAGTGTGTCTGGTGTTGTTTCTGCATCTTCTAATCTGTTCTACTGGTCCTCAGGTCTGTTTCTTTGCCAGTACCATGCTGTTTTTATCATAGTAGCTTTGTAGTATAGTTGCAGGTTGGGGATTGTGATACCCCCTGCCATGTCTCTGTTACCTAGAATTGCTTTTGATATTCTGGGTCTCTTCTTGTTCCAAATGAATTTTTGGATTGTTTTCTCGATGTCTATGAAGTATGCTCCTGGGATCTCAACTGGAATTGCACTAAATCTATATAGCAGTTTTGGAAGTATGTCCATTTTCACTCTATTAATCCTTCCTACCCAGGAGCAGGGGATGTCTGTCCATTTTCGGATATCATCTTCAATCTCTCTTTTCAGAGGGCCATAGTTTTCAGAGAAGAGGTCTTTGATTTCTTTTGTTAGGATGATTCCTAGGTATTTCAGTTTTTTGGATGCTATTGTAAAAGGAATTATTTGCCCTATTTCTCTCTCAGTGAGTCTGTCATTCATGTAGAGGAAAGCTATTGATTTTTGTGCATTGACCTTGTAACCAACTACTTGACTGAATTTGGTTATTAAGTCTAGAAGACTTTTGGTGGAGTTCTTGAGGTCTTCTATATAGAGTATCATGTCATCTGCAAATAATGACAATTTGACTTCTTCATTGCTTATCTTTATTCCTTTTATTTCTTTCTCTTGTCTAATTGCCATGGCTAATGTTTCCAGAACTATATTGAACAAGAGTGGTGATAGTGGACATCCTTGTCTTGTTCCTGATTTTGTGTGAAGGATTTCAGGTTTTGACCATTTAGTATGATATTGGCTGTTGGTTTTTCATAGATGGCTTCTATCAGTTTGAGGTAGAGACCATCTATTCCAATTTTTTGTAGGGTTTTTATCATAAATGCATGTTGGATTTTGTCAAATGCTTTTTCTGCATCTATGGAGATAGCCATATGGTTTTTGTCCTTGGCTCTATTGATATAGTGTATTACATTGATTGATTTTGATATACTGAACCATCCCTGCATCCCTGGGATGAATCCCACTTGATCAGGGTGTATGATCTTCTGATGACCTGCTGCATTCTGTTTTCCAGTGACTTATTGAGGATTTTTGCATCTATGTTCATTAGTGAGATTGGCCTATACTTCTCGTTTTCAGTTGGGTCTTTCTCTGCTTTGGGGATCAAGGTGCTGTTTGCTTCCAGGAATGAATTTGGGAGTATTACTTCCCTTTCAATTTCATTGAAGAGTTTAAACAGTAGTGGCAGTGGTTCCTCTCTAAATGTCTTGTAGAATTCAGCAGTGAAGCCATCAGGGCCCAGGCTTTTCTTAGTTGATAAGTTTTTAATTCCATTTTCAATTTCATTGGTTGATATTGGGTTGTTCAGAATTTTTAGGTCTTCTTTGTTCAACTTTGGTAATTCACATGTATCTAGGAATCTGTCCATTTCTTCTGTGTTTTCCCTCTTATTGGCATATAGGTTCTGGAAGCAGGTATTGATGATCCTCTGGATTTCTGCTGAGCCTGTTGTAATTTCACCCTTTTCATTCCTAATTGCATGGATTTGGGCCTTTTCTTTCCTTCTTCTGATAAGGTTGGCTAAGGGTTTATCAATTTTGTTGATTCTTTCGAAGAACTAACTCTTGGCTTCATTGATTTTTTTGTGTCATTCTCTCAGTCTCCATTGCATTGATTTCTCCTCTGATCTTTATAATTTCCTCCCTTGTATGAGCTTTGGGTTCATTCTGCTCTTCTTTTTCTAGAAGCTTGAGTTCAGCATCAGGTTGTTTAATTGGGCTCGTTCTGTTTTTTTAATATGCTTATTCACTGCCATGAATTTCCCTCGTAAGAATGCTTTCATTGTGTCCCATAGATTCTGATATGTTGTATTGTCATTGTCATTTAATTGAAGGAACTGTCTGATTTCTTCTTTAATTTCCTCTGTGACCCATTGGTCATTCAGAAATGTGTTGTTCAATTTCCATGTGTTTATGAAATTTTTTTAGTTTCTTTTGCTATGGATCTCCAATTTCATTGCACTATGGTCTGATAATATACAGGGGATAACTTCAATTCCTTTGCACTTACTTAAAGATGTTCTATGTGTGAGTACATGGTCTATTTCGGAGAATGACCCATGTGCAGCTGAGAAGAATGTGTATTCAGATTTTGTGGGGTGGAAGACTCTGTAAACATCTGCTAAGTTCATTTGTTCAAGAGTTTGATTGAGTTCTAGTATTTCATTACTTAATTTTTATCTAGTTGATCTATCTATTTGTGACAGTGGGGTGTTGAGGTCCCCCACTACAATTGTATTAGTGCATATACGACGTTTCATGTCCATTAGTATTTATTTTATATAGTTGGGCGCACTAGTGTTTGGTGCATAGATGTTTATGATTGTCATCTCTTCTTCTTGGATTGTTCTCTTTACAAGGATGTAGTGTCCTTCTTTGTCTCTCTTAATCAGTGTTGGTTTGAAATCTACTTGATCTGCAAAGAGGATAGCTACTCCTGCTTTTTTTCAGGTTCCCATCACATGGAGTATTGTTTTCCACCCTTTAAGTTTCAGGCTATGAGTTTCCTTTTGAATTAAGTGTGTTTCTTGCATGCAGCATATTGTTGGATTTTGCTTCTTGACCCATTCTGCCAATCTATTTCTTTTGATTGGTGAATTGAGACCATTAACATTGATGGTTATACCTGAAACTTACTGACTTATCATTACCATGACTTTTTCTTTTTGTTTGGTTCTCCCCCTTTACATTTAATTTCTTGTCATGCCAGATGGGTTCATTCTGCTTTTCTTCTTGGGGTTGTGATCCTCAATGTCTGTTCCTAGGATATTGTGTAAAATTCTTTGGAGTGCTGGTTTGGTATTCACAAAGTTCCTAAGGTGCTCTTTGTCATGAAAATATCTTATTTCTCCATCCATTTTGAAAGATAGTTTTGCAGGGTACATCAATCTGAGTTGGAGGTTGTTTTCTTTTAGGGCTTGCAATATGTCACTCCAAGCTCTTCTTGCCTTGAGGGTTTGTGTTGAGAAGTCTGCTGTGATTCTGATGGGCTTTCCTTTGTAGGTGATTTGTTTCTTTTCTCTAATTGCTGTAGAATTTTGGTCTTCTGTTGAGTTTCTGGAATCTTAACAATTATATGCCTATGTGTAGATGTTTTTTTGATTAAAGCTATTTGGAGTTCTATATGCCTCACTTATCTGTATGTCAAGTTCTTTTCCCCTCCTTGGGAAGTTTTTTGCCATTACTTCTGTGAAGAGGTTTTTTTTATGTCATTTGCACTCTCTCCTGTTTATTCATTGAGTCCAATCAGTCTTATGTTATTCTTCTTTGCATCATCTAGCAGCTGCTGGATTGATTTCTCATGTTTCTTCATAATTTTGAAGCAATTTTTCTTTTTCTGGTCATTAATTGCAGTCTTATCTTCTATATCTGAAATTCTGTCCTCACATTGGCTCATTCTGCTGTGTAGACTTTCAGTGGAGTTTTTCATGTCCTGGAAATCTATTTGCATCTGTTTTATGGATTCCATTGTTTCCTATTTTGGGATTCCATCATATTCTTCAGCTCCTCTCTAGATTTATTAATCATGTCTTTCACTAGGAGCACAATCTCTCCTGTTATCTGAGAAATTATTTCTGATTTCATTTTTTCCAGATCCCCCTTTTTTGCCAGTTCAGTGGTTCCAGGTGGTTGAGTATCAGAGTGTTCCATCTCCTTTCCCTTTGGGGTTGCTGTAGGTGATCTGGAAGTCTGGTTTTGAGACTTATTTATGTGTTTTCTCATTTCAACTGGGGGGGGCAGGGGGGGTGCTGTTGGCATCTGCCTGGCTCACCTCCTCTGAGCTGGGAGAGGTGGGCCAGGGGCCGGGAGCTGTGGTAGGGATGGTGGCCTGAAAGCCCCTTCCTCTGGACCAGGAGCAGTGGGATGGTGGCTCCGAAGCCCCTATCTCTCGGCAGGAATTCTTTAAATGCTGAGAACTTGTTTAGCTCCAGTACAGTGGTCTGGTTGTCTGGTGTCCTCTGTGTCTTTGTAGTGTGGAACCACGTGGCTGTACAGAGAAGAGGCCAAAGGAGTGGGGAGGTAGTGGATTGCTGCCAGGGTGTGGGCTGATTTGGTGTTTTCAGCACGACTGGCATCCTTGGGACTGCATCCGCACACCTGCCTGTCTGTAGCGGGCTGATTCGGTGTTTTCCACGTGACTCCATTTGGTGCATTTCTGTGTAAATTTTAGGATCAGATTCTCAAATTCTGCAGACTTTGATAAGGATTTCATCAAATTTCTTGATCAGTTTGGGAGTTATTGGCATCAATACATTAAATTCTTAGATCATAAGATGCTTTTCCACTTATGCAGGCCTTTTAATAATGGATGTTGGGAAATGGGAAGAAAGTATTGAAATGGGAAGGGGAAGAAGGGAGGAGGAAGAGAGAAAGGGGATGAGAAAAAAGTGAAAATAGAAGGAAAAAATAGAAACAAAGCTTTTGTACACAGGGAGAGGAGGGAGCTTGAAAGGGGGAATAGGATAAATAAAATAAAACTTGTTATCAAGATAGTCATGGAAAAAATGCCTTTCAAAGTCTCTAAAAAAAAAAACAATTTTCAGCACACAAGTCTTACATTTGTTTTGTCAAATATTTTCCTAAAGCTTCACTGTTTTTGATGCGATTGCAAATGAAATAATGGCAGCATATAGAAATATAACTCATTTTTGTATATTGATCTTTTCTCCTGAAGTCTTGATAGATTAGCTATAATCCCATGTCTCTTTTCGTATCCCCATTATAACTTATTAGTTATAATTTTAAGTGGGTTTCTTTGGATTTTCTATTAATAAGTCCTTGCCCTCTGCAAATAGAGATAGTTTTACTTCTTTATTTCCTAATTTGATGCCTTTGCTTCTCTCTTCCAAGTCACTGTGTATGAGTTTCCAGTACAACACTGAACAGGACTGAAGAGAAGAGAATCTTTACCTTAGTCCTCATCTTAAGGGCAGAGCATTTTGTCTCTTCTCCTTTACTGTGACATTAGTTGTGGTGCTCTGCAGGTGCTCTATGAGGGTAAGGGTGCTCCATTCTGTTTCTAATTTGTTGATTTTTTTTATCATGCAAGGGTATTGAATTTTGTGCATGATGTTCTTTCTGCAGCTACTGAAATGACAATGTGGGGTTTTAACCTTTGTTTTAGTCATATCATGTGTTATATTGATTAACTTTCAAATGCTAAACCAACTTTATGTAACTGGGATAAACATCACTTTATCATGGTGAATAATCTTTTCTGTATGTTACCAAATTCAGTTTGCAGTTATTTTGAGGGAAATGTTTGCTTCTCTGTAAGAAATATTTGTTCTGTAGCATTCTTTTTCTCTTCTTTGTGCATAACATGTACCTACTTCTTTTCATGTTTACTGCATTTTTTATTTTGCTTTCTTTTTAAAATAGGGTCTCACAATGTAGGCCAGGCTGGCCTTGAGCTCACAGCAATCCTCCTGCCTCAGCCTCCCAAATTCCAAAATTATTAGGCATGTGCCCCTGTATACTACTTTTTGATTGGATGCTGGTTAGGTTATGTTACATTGTAAGGTCTGGATGGTATCATTTGGATGTGATTAGTCTCCCAGGGGTTTATGGGTTGAAGGTTTAGTCATCAGTATGGTGATAGAGAAGAGGTGTGGGATTTTCAGGACCTGAGGCCTAGTGGAAAGTCCATAGGTCATTGGATCTCTGCCCTTGGAATGCATTAAGGTTGTTGATGTGGGTCTCTAGGTTTGCTCCAAGGAGAACAATGTGCTTTAAAGGCTTGAGCCTGATCCCCACATCACATTCTGCTTTCCTGTCTGGCCATGTGATTTCTTTCTCACATACAGTCATACCATTGTGACACCAGCCACCTTCAGGTCCTCCCCAGAGCAGAGTCCATGCTGATATCTGCCACTGAGCCTCTAGAACTGCAAGCCAAATAAACCTATTTTCTTTAAAATGCTACTCAGCCTCAGGTATTTTGTCATAGCAATGGAAATTGATGGATATACTGGATTTTATTGTTTTAATTTAAAGAGTTATAAACTTTGTTTGGCAGTCAACTGAACTGTGGGTCATTTTGATGTACCTTCTGCCTTCTGCTTCTTGAGGCTGAGTCTCCAATACATGTATTGTAGGGAAGTTCAGCCTTACACCAAAGCATGACTCCTCTGGCATCATCAAGAATTATTTTGGATGTTCAGTCATTACTCTTCACTGTGGCTGGTTGGAATTTGTTGGGGACTGCATGTTTACATCCCTCTAAAATTTGTATGTTGAAATCCTAATTCCAAATAGGATGGTATTAGAAGGTGAGGCTTTTGAAGGTAATGAGGATTAGTTTTCTTATAAGAGAGAGAGAGAGCTTTCTTTCTTTCTCTCCTCTCCACCACACAAGGGTGCAACAAGAAGCTGCTGTCTGCAAACCAGGAAGTAGGCTCTCACCAAGTGCTGAATCTTCCACATACAGTTCTCAGCTTCTGGGACACTGAAAAATGGATGTTTTTGAGTAGTTTAAGCCATTCAGTCATGGTGATTTGATAGAGTTGCCTGAATTGACTAAGACAAAATTAAACATGTCTATGATGCTAAAAGAGCCCTCTCTTGTCCCTTTTTCTTTTTTTCCCCTTCCTTCCTTCCTTTCTTCCTTCCTTCCTCCCTCCCTCCCTTCCTTCTTTTCTTTCTTTCTTTCTTTCTTCTTCCTTCCTCCCTCCCTTCCTCCCTCCTTCAATCCTTGTCTCTCTTCCTTCCTCTTCTTTCTTTCATTTGTTCTTCCTTCCTCTTTCTTTCTTCCTCCCCTTTCCCTCCATTTCTCTCTGCTTTCCTTCTTCTTTCTTTCCTTTCTTCCTCCCTTCCTTTTTCCCTCCCTCTTTCTTTTCCTCTCTTTCCCTCCTTTCTCCATCCATCTTTCTTTTTCTTTCTTGTCTGCTTTCTTATTTTTACTTTTTCTGTCTTTGTTGGAGATAGAACACAGGGCTTTGTGCACATTAGGCAAATGCTCTACCACTGAGCTACACCCTCAATTTCTATACTTCTTGGGAGAGAAAGATTATTACAGTGTCTACAAATTGATTGGAAAATCAGTCCCCAAAGTGTTTCAGAATTTAGAAAGAAAGGAATTTTCAAGTAATTATGTTTCTTGTATTTCTAACTGACCAGGATGGAGAATACATTTCTGTCTTAGACTTATTCACAATCTATAAACTCTAGAGCTGGGAATAGAGTGCTCACCAAGCACACACAAGACCTTAGGTTTGATCCCCAGCACTGAAAGATCTATAAACTTGCTAAGTCTTTTTGATGATTCAGCTGCTACTTCTATATTTCTCTCATTTCATTCTCTAACCTCCAAAGTCTCACATCTAGGTGTTCTCATCTAGTTCTTGTGGGTTGAATTAATACTGGGCATTTCCATATCTCAAGCTGAACCCCCAAGTAGCCAAAGGGAGATACAGACCAGTCTGGGTGAGCTGCTGAAACTGGATGGCTGAGCCCCAGTTCACAAAGGAATGCAGGGGCTTTACATTGCTTCAAGGGCTAAGAACTCAGGGCCTTCTGAACTTTGAAACCAAGCAGCTGGAGACCCTTCCAAGAGGAAGCATAGCGCTGTAGACTGAACCTGCTAGGAAGAGGCCAAACCCAGTAGGGCAGGCAGGGAACTGTTAATAGAAGGGCTGGGTAGGAGAGGTGACAGAACCAGCTGTTTTCAGAAATGCTGAGCCATCTGTTTGTCACATTACCAAAGTAACAGAAGAGGGAGATTAAGTGTAAAGCTGGAAACGTTCTGATTTCACTTTCTTCTCAATGTCTAAGAAAAGTAATTTCAGATAAAAATGAGCAACAGAAAACGATGATGATTGAATCCCATGGAATGTAGATGTTTTAGTTAATTTAAAATTCATTTTTCATATAAATATTTAAGATGTACCACGTTTTGATATGTATATACATAGTGAAATTGAGAAGATTGCTAAGGTCAAATTAACATATCCATCATTTTCCACATTTTTTTAAATGTAAGAGCACTTAAATTTATTCTTTGTAAGTTTTTAATATCCGATAATATGGACCATATTCTTCTTGCTATGCATTACATCTCTAAGGGGTACAGAGTTGTACCCTGTGACCTATTTCTCCCTATATTACCCCACCCCACCCCAGTAACCACTTTTCTACTCCTATTTATTGGACTTTTTTTTTCCACAGAACTATCTAAGCTCCCATGTTTATTTTAGAATTACTGACAATTGTGAAGATATGGAAACAACCTAAGTGTCCACCAACAGATAAGTGGGCAAAAAGTGTGGCATACAAACAAAAGAATATTATTCAGCCTTAGAAATGGAAACACAGTCATCTGCAACAACATCAATGACCCAAGGGATGTTATATTAAGTGTGATAATCCAGGCATAGAAAATATTCCATAATCTCAATTAGTTAATTAATTAGTTGATTTATTAGTACATGTTTGCAGTACATAATATTTACAGTGCACCTTTTGATAGCTCATCTGGTGGAGCAGAGGACTGTAGACCCAACAAGCAAAATGTTTCCATTCCTTGAGGAGAGTTGGTAATGTACAAAACACAACTTACTTTCTTCTTCATCCTCTACCCTCCTTCCACCCCCTGTTCATCTCTCAATCCTTTCCCCATTTGGAAAAGAACTATCTCGCTCCCTCCTATTATATATCATTTATTTTACTCTTTATATTTAGGGTGATATTTAAGCTTCTGTCTGATTTATTTCACTTAACATGGCTTCAAGCTGGATCCATTTTCCTACAAATGGCTCAAGGTTATCCTTCTTTATGGTAGAGTAGTTATGTGTAAATACTACATGTTCTCTATCCATTCACTTGTTGATGGACATATAGGCTGCTTCCAAGATTGGAATATTATGAATTGTGCTGCTATAAAGATGAGTATGAATGCATCACTATAATAAGATGTCTTTAGCTTTTTTGCAAAAATACCTAGAAAGGGAATACTTAAGTCAAATGGAATATCTCATTTTAGTTTTTTGAGGAATCTTCACACTGATCTCTATAGTGGTTGTGCTAGTTTACATTCCCACCAATAATGTAGAATTGTTCCTTTTATCCTGCAGCCTTGCCAGCATTTTTATTATTTGATTTCTAAATGATGGCCATTCTACCTGGGGTAAGATAGAATCTCAGTATTTTAGTTCACATTTCTCTAATGGCCAGCAATGAACCTGTAAGTTTTTATAAGATGAATGATGATAAAATACAAAATATATCCTTCAGTTAATGAAAGAATGTCAAAAACACATGCCTACCTACAATACAAATGAAAATTATGACTTTGTATTTCAAAACAAATATTTAAGAAAATGGTAGATATGAAAATCACCATAGAAAGAATTAGGAAAACCCAGAAAGGAGGAAATTTATCTAAGGAAAACAGTAGGAATGCAGGAAATATAAACTGTAAAATGAAGACTAAGCTAGAGGAAAACAAAGAACAGATAAAACCAATAGATTATGCCTTAAAAGAAATGGGGGAAAAGGAGGGGGAAAGTAATCTGAACTTTGAATTCGATGAACAAACAAAAATAATTTCCAAGATTTTTGATTTAAATATCAAAATTAAAGGAAGGATTCTAGCTTGCAACTGTGAAATAAAAAGAGAAAAAAATCACAAAGCATCATAAAAGATCTTTTAAAGTTAGAGTCAGCAGGCCATTAGGATGCAGGACTCACTAGAATTCCAACTGTGCCCCGAACTGGTATCTTGGTTCACCTCCATCCTTCTATCTAACATCTGGACCCTTCTGAAGAAATCATCAGACAAGTATATCATGCTAAGAAGCTCAAGATGTATATCAACAAGTTACTGGAATCTGGTTTTGTGGATGTTTTTACCAAGTACATACATTCTTTTCTTTATCTTCCATCAGTCCATAGATACTGCTATCGCTTTTTTTTTTAACATTAAGTGTCCCATACAACCTTCCACTTTTCTGTGCTTTCTTCCTAACTCTTATCGAGAGCTATCTGAACCCCTGTCTCCTGAATTATAATTTCTAAAACTCAAAATAAATTTCATTTTTCCATTACAGTTCCTGAGTTTGAGTTGATCATAGACTATAAGAGAATAACTTGATGAACTTAGGTGAGTGTGTCATTGGACGGGGTCAGAGGAGGTCTCCTAAAGAGGACATAGGGACTTCAGCTTGGCCACAAGCAGGTTAGTGATTTACCACAGAAAAGCGTTTCAGGACGCACCAGTGACAGGTAGAGTCAGACCTGTTAGGCAGTCAGAAAGTAAGAGAAAATGGGGAAGGGGTTCAGCTTGAGAAGATCAAAGGGCACAGATCTGATGGAGAGGATCAGACTGATCTGTTAAAGAGTGAATGAGGCCAGTTTTTTATAGAGTGGCTCAGGTGGGTGATCATTATCTTAGTTCTGGTTTTGCAAGGTGGCTCTGAAGAAGTCCTCTGGGGTTAATCCAATCTCCAGGTGATGATTGTCGCTGCTTGTGGCAGTCTCAGACTTGTGGTGGCTCTGCTGAACTCCAAGGTGACCACTGGTTTAGGGCTGGAGACTTCTGGGTGTTCTTTGGTAGGTAAAAGTCCTGTGAATGTCTTATCATGGTGCTTAGTCTTGAAGCATAAGACAGGTTATGTAAATTCAGGGCTAACCCAACTTGCATTGTCAGCTTTTAGGCAGACACTACCTAATGATAAATATGTCTATAAGCAGAGGTAAGCAGGATCTGACCCAGGCAACAAATAAAAAGTGATGGTGAACCTTTGTTTTGTTTTTAGTTATCTACTAGGTAACTATAGGCCAAGTAGTCTTTTTTTTTTCTTTTTCAAAAACAGCTTTGAAGTCCCTGACTGCCTCAGAAGAAATCACAAATAATGTTTTAATGAGTAATAGCTTAAGGGTCCAGGAGTTTTTTGTCCTTTCTCCTCTGTTTCTATGGTAGTCTCTCTCTCTCTCTCATAAAGTATGAATAAAAACAAAACAAAAAACTATTAAATTGAACTACCTTGAAATGAAGATATTTTGTTCATTTAAAGGAACCATTGTGGAAAGGCAGGCCAGAGTGTTGTAGGGACAAGGAGAAATTCTCCTCCTACCTCTCAAAACTCACTGGGACAAACAGGCAATACACAGATGAAATAGGAGAAAAACGTGCAAATTTATAAATATGCAAAATGGGAAAAGTCAGTCACAGCATAGGGAAAAGTCATAGGAGTGTGATTAGCCACTAGACCAACATGACTCAGAAACTTACACATCCCTTTTTTTATAGGGTGAAAGGAGATTAGGAATTGTTAGGGAAATTAGTCAGTGATTTTTAAAGGAACCCAATGGGCTTTTAAATGATGCCTCATGGGACTGAAAGAGAGGACACTGCTGTGTGACATGTCTGTGCAGGTGTGTGATGGACCTCAGGTTTTCTTCCTACAGCATGCACTGGTCTTTGGTTAATGAAATTTGAGTAACAACACTGGAGGCAATTATGTTCCTCTTTGGGCAGATCTGATCAGGTAGGTAACCAGGATGTTTCAGAAAACCTCTCCAGCACTGGGAGGGGGAGGAAAAGGAAAGAGCAAAGGGAACTTGATTCCAAGGTAGGTTCTAAGTCTTCTGAGTATCAAAGCACCAGTCTTTGGGGTGTTTTTTCTGAGCCCAATAAAATATCAGAACATATATATCACATACATTGAACAAAGGATCTTTATCTAGAAAAGAACATTTCAAATCAATAAAATAAAAAAAGGACAAAATGCCCTGAATTGGCACAAAATAGGATACCAAAATAGACAAAAAATATATATGAAAGGTTGCTCCAACTAGGCTCATCAGGGAAATACAAATTAAAGGCACAATTAAATAAAATCATGCACACACTGGAATGGTAAAATAAAAAGTTCAAGTTCCATCACACATTAAAGAACATATAGAACGATGGAATCTTCACTCTGGAGGACCAGGGTGTGGATCGTAAAACCAGATGGAAACTGACGGTAACTACTTAAGTGCAAGGTATACATACATGACAGTGATCCAGAAATTTCACAACTTGGAACATGCCCATCAGAAATGCAAGATACCTCAAAATCCAACCACCCGGAGGATGAACGTTGCATTGTGATGGTAATAACCTCCAATAAGAAAAAACTCAAACATCTATCAACAGTGGAAAACATCCAGCAATGTTCGTAAAAGGAAGAGGATACAGCGATGATAATCAAGACCACATGAAACACCACAGTGAGTTTTACAAATAAAATGCTGAGCAAAAATCCAGACACAGAAGCAAGTGTTCTGTTCTACTTCAGGGTTAAAACCAGTCTGGGATAATTTTCAGAATTAGAAGTCAGAGCAGTGTTACCTTTGGACAGGGTTTAAATAAAGCCAGGAACAGGATGAAGGTGTTTATTCAATGTCTTTGGTGGTAGTAGTTCATGGTTGTGATTACTTCCTGAAATCTGTCAGAATGTGATTATGTATGTGGGTATATGTGTTAGTCAGCTTTCATCATTATGACAAATACCTGAGGTAACTTACAAAGAAGAAAGGTTTATTTTGGCTCACAGTTTTAGAAGTGTCAGCTCATGAGGAGGTGGCCCTGTTGCTTTGGGCCCGTGTCAGCAGTCACGGGAAGAGCATGAGATGGGACAAAACTTCTCACATTACTACTGGAAAGCAAAAGCAAAGACAGGGCCTAGGCCAGGGAGTAGGCCTCTTCTGGATAGTCCTCACTATGCAAAGCACTCCCTCTGGGCCCCGCCCCTTAGAGGTCCTGCCCCCTGACCCAAGCACAACACAGGGGCCAGCAAGGAGCATTCTGGGTCAACTCTACAGCCATGCGCTCTTTGTCCACTTAAAGGTTTGTTTAAAAACCACTTAAAAAGGTTTGCTTAAATATACTGGGAGAATAAAATATCTCTACTCAATATACTTTTGGGCATATTTCGAGATTATTATTCAGAGAAAATACTGACCTCTGCTGATATTTAGAAGGCTCTAAAAACTGTCCTTTTCTAGAAAGAAACCCACGTCTATCTACCTTAGTAAACAGCAATACAAATGGAGGCCTTTCTTCTCTGATACCTTACAGAAGAAAAGCTTGGGAGCTCTGCTGATGTCCCAGGAAGAGGTGACCTTAGGCGACTGCTATGTAGGAGACCCAATCTACATCGGGGCAACCCTGTGTGGCTGAGAGCCACTGCCCCTGGAGCCTCTTCAGACCGGCAGCCTCTCTTTGCCTCACTTGAAGGCCCTGCTCTTCAAATATGTTATACAGCTCCACTCTCTTGCCCTTCTTTTTGAGTCTAATACTCAGATGCCTTAGGTATGTAATAAAATCTGTGTGTTCTTTTCCCCATTTTCTATTTTTAGTTTATTTCATAAAATAACAGGATCAGAACTTCTGTGGGAAAAGAGTAAATTTAAAACTTCTCTGGGATATTTAAAAGCATATACAACTACATTCCTTTGTTGAAAATTCGATTCTTCTCATACTCTAGGTACTGCTCAGTGTAGACTAGCCAAAGGGTACTTACTTCTATCTTAAAAACAATTCTATTAGGGTTTTATTATTAGTCACCATTAGTGTTTAAGCATGCATTAGTCAGGTACCCATAAAGAAAGCTTTTAGATGAAAATTTCAAGGTGTTAATTGATCCCTCAGGAACATTTGAAATTTAGTTTCCTTTTGTAATTTCTTTGAAGCTTTGATTGGCTTTAACAAAGTGGCAACCATTTATGTAAGCAGAATCCCTGATTGATTTGTTACATTAAAAAAATCAGTGAATATGCTCAAAATGAGATTGGCCTGTGTTTCATGAGTTCACAAACTTTCCTTTTTTCTGTGATGCTTTATTCTCTGTAATACCTCCTGTGTCTGTATTGCATGATGGTAGAAGCTTTAAGAGATCTTGGAAGCTGGCCTCTACCACAGGCTCACTTAAGGAGTTTCAGCCTCAGGCTGGGGGTGCTGACACATTCAGGTAGGCTCACAAATGATGTGGACCCAGACATGGGCAAGTGCTACAGTTTTTCTTGGTCTGTAAAGATGTCATCAGACTAGAAGAGAAGCCATGGAAGCTGAGTAAGGCTCAAGGTCCCCATAACCTGACCTTGCTTCTACACCCCCTTTGCAAGGGCAAGGAGTGGTCATTTTCACTTATCTGCATTAAGGTGGTGCCCATAAAAAGGAATACAGTTTCCTTCCATTCTCACCATGAAATCTCACTTCTTATCTCAGAAAAGAAGGCCAAGGAATGTATCTACCTGTATGCACGCCTGGGTGGATTTTGTTACAAGATAATGTCCGCCCATTGAGTTCTTTCAAATCCCAAAGAGAACCATTTTACAAGCTAATTCCTGTCTCTGAGTCTATTCATTCCCCTAATAATCATTTATAACCTCTCAAACTGTTACATTCCCCATCACCCTGTGAAGAAGGATGCTATGGTTTAATTTAAACCAGAACACTGTGTCCCAAAGGTCCATAAGTTACAGATTTGGTCCCAGGGTGGTGCTGTTGGAAGAAGGGAGGCCTGGTGGTGGGTCTTTAGGTCATTGATTGCAGGCCCTTGAAGGGAGCTGGAGGACCTGGACTCTTCTGCTTTCCCTGTTTACTGCTTTGTGCTATGTGTGGTTTGATCTACCATATACTTCTGCCATTGTCATCTGGACTCTCACCAGAGGCCCAAAACACTGTGGCCTCCTGGTCTTGGACCACAATCTCCAGAATCATGAGATGAAATCTTTTCTCTTTATAAGTAAATTGCCTTGAACATTGCATTGTGGTAGCATGAAGCTGACTAATGTAAATGTTTTGTAAGATTCAACTATCTAGCCCTCCTTTGAGTTTCATACTTTGTGTCTTACTCCCTTGTTGTAATTTTCCCCTGGACCCATTAATAAATATCTGTGTCTTCCTTCTTACTTAATCTATTTTCAACTCATTCTAGAGAAACTTCAGAGGACAGAGGGGAAATTTCCCTCCACCTCTCTGGGAGTTAATTCCATATTTCAATTTTGAGAATGAGATAAGTGGATCCAAGAATTCAATAATCACAAACACTTGAAGAGCCCTTTTATAGACCATCTTTTGTCAAGTGCTGAGGATACCAAAATGAACAGATCTTGCCCACAAAATGAACTCATCATACTATAAGAAAGACAGGTCAGCCAACCTTGAACTGGAATTGTGCAAGGTGAAAACTACCCCTGTTCTGAGTGCAACTCAGTCCCTGACTTACTTGATACATCAGATATACAAAATTTTCTAACTTTTACTAGGGTGGGGATGGAGGAGTGGTACATATGCTCTGGAATCTCTCTAATAAAGCCCTAATCTCTTGGGACTCCAGTCATCAGCTGAATGATGTGCTGTTAGAGTGAACACAGAGACACTCTGTGAAAAGACTTACCTTGAGTGCGTATGATGCCAAGCACTGTGTAGTAAGGGTGGAGGAGTGCTCACATGCGAGAGAGAACTTTACAACAAAACTACTTACTAATTTTAAAATTTCAAATGAATTCTTCTGGTTCTGTATTCACCATCATGGTGTTTACAGGTAACATTTATTTCATTTTCTTCCTTTATCTATTGTTATATACTAGCCAGAACTTCCAGTGCAATATTGAATACAAGAAATAAAATACTATCCTTTTCTTGTTTTTCCTTCTCTACAATTTATGTATGATATTTATTGGGGGGGGTAGGATAGAATGGGATCACAAGAATAGTAACTTCATGTGACTCAAATTAATCAGTACTGTTCATTAGATTAGTACCATTTCCTTCTATTTCTAGCTTGAAAAGATTTTTTTATCACAAATTTTATCAAATACTTTAAAAAATATTAAGATCATGCAATTTTGCTCTCTTTTTAGTTAATACTTTGTTTTCTTTTCTTCATCAAGTTTATTGGTACGTTTTAGGTATAAAATACATTTACATACATCACTGGGATCTTGTACCTTTACATGAGTATCTTGGTTCTTATTTTTTCCCCTTCCCCGGCCCTCCCTTCACCCCCTCCACCCTTCCCTATTTGCAAAGATTTTTCCATTTTTTTCCTGTTCTCATATTTTTTCTTTTCCCTTCTTTCCTTTCCCCTACCCCTCCCGCTTCCCCTGCTCCTTTAGACCTTTGCTTCCTATTACACAATATCAATTATACTTTTTTTGAATTACAATATCAAGACCTAGGAGACATTACCACAGGTTTTATGGAATTTAAAAGGATATAAAAAGCATATTACAAAAATCTTTTTTGAAATAAATTTGACAACTTCTACGAAGTACCTTGGAAGTCAAATTAATGAAACTGACTCTGTAAGAAGTATAAAATTTAAATACCACCTATTGAAGAAAGTATATTCCTAGCTTAAAAACCTACCTATATTGTTACAGAAATCTCGGAAAGAAATACACAGAAACACAGAATTTGGATAAAATAATAAAATTTCTTCTTGTGAGCAGGTGGGAATGCCAGAAACCAGTCTGGTCAGTATCCACACCCTTTGTTTAGCATTTCCCTTTTTATATCTTTTTTAGCCATTATCTGATCCCTAGTGGTCTTTGATATGTAAATACAATTCCAGTTCCTATTTACAAGTCACAGACACAAGATAGGCCATATACATTGTAAATTCACCCTGGCATGGTAACTTTGTTAGGTTAATGAAGTTATCCACTAGAGTCAGGTAATCCTCACCTTAAGCAAGGAGTTATGGGAAAAGCAAATCTTAAAAGAACACATTACTTATTTTGCTTCTACAACTACCTTAATATTCAATCTATTAAGTTATCTAAAATGTTTCCATATCAATATAACAACAACAGGCTCATATACATTTTAACTAATGAATTATATCAAACATCTAAAGCAAAAAAAAGAAGGAACACTTCTCCCCTCATTTTAGGAAATCAACATTGTGCTAATCCTAAAACTGGATAAAGATAATAGAAGAGAAAAATATGAACATAGATAAAAATTTGTTTAACAAAACAAAATATTAGAAGTCAGGTTTGGAAGTATGTAGTAAGTGGTTTTATTATAGGGATGACAGTGTTGGTTCAGCATTGGAAGATCCACCCCCAAAAGTCATCATTTTAACAGAGGAAAGGAAAAAGCCATGTGATCCTATCAGTACTTTGCAAAAAGTATTGGCCTAAATTCCACAGCTGTTCATGGTAAAAGCTATCAGAAGTAGAACAGAACCTTCTCAACAGATTAAAGACATGTACTCCATACTTCCAGTGAGAATGTCTTATATGAATGGAAAAGATACAATGCTTTCTCCCTAAGGTGGGGAACAAGGGGTGATATGCCTACTCTTCATCTGTCCATTAAACTTTGAAACATAAGCCTAAAGCAAAATAGTCTGGCAATAAACAGAAACAAATAGCATAGGATTGGCAGGTAGAAGTAAAATTTTTGTATGTAGATGAAATGATCATCTACAGAGAAAATACTAAAAAAATCTCTAGGAGCCCCTAGAACTTGTATTTGAATTTAGCAGGATTAGAAAACATAAGGTATATATAAAAATTCAGGTCTATGTATACTTGTTATAAATGAAGAATTGGATATTGAAATTTAAAAGTTATGTAGGAGTACAAGGGACCTAGAAAAGTAAAAAGAAAAAAATATAACAATGTTGGAAGATACTTATTATCTAATTTTAAGATTTCCTCTAAAGTTACAATAATCAAGGCAATGTTGGCATAAGGAAAGACAAATAGATCAATGGAATAAAACAGAGAATCTAGAAATAGAACCACACATATATGTTCCACTGAGTTTTGAAAGATTATTTAACATTAACATTTTATAGAACATAAACTCAATTCAAGAGCAGAGGAAAAGCTAATGTTTTCAATAAATGGTACTAGAACACCTGGTATCTGTATGTAAAACATTAACCTCAACCATTTATTTCCATACATAAAAATAACTTGAAAGGATTTATGAACCTAAACATGAAAGACTAAAACTATAAAACTTTAAGAAGTGATTATAAGGGAAAATGTTCATGAATTTAGGGTAGGCAAGAATTTCCTAAGATACAAAAAACAGGATGCATAAAAGAAAAAAATTGATAAGTGAGATTCCATCAAAAGTTAGAATTTTAAAAGACATCATTAAGAAAATGAAAAGTGGTCCTTAACCAGAACATATTTATAATACATATAACCTAAGACCAGAATATATAAAGAACTCTTCCAGCTCGTTAATAGACAACCCAATAAAAAAGTAGACACAAGAAGATGATAAATAACCAGTACAACACAAGGAAAAGTGTTCAACACTAGAATCAAAAAAATGCTAATAAATACAAAAACAAGATTTTATTGTACACTCCTTAGGGAGATTAAGTTAAAAGCTTTAAAAGAATAAATGTCAGCTTAGGTGTGAACCAGTTAAAACTAATAATGTTAATGTGAATGTAAAATGATAAAACCATTTTGGAAAACAATATAGAAATTTCTTATATTATTGTTGAGAACCAATAGCTCTGTTCTTAAGTTTTTACTTAAGAGAAATGAAAACACATGTTCACAATACATTTGTACATACAGGTTGACTGTCCCTTATCTGAAATTCTTGGGATCAGAAGTGTTTCAGATTTTGGTTTGAAATCCACTTCATCTGCAAAGAGGATAGCTACTCCTGCTTTTTTTTTCAGATTCCTGTCACATGGAGTATTGTTTACCACCCTTTAACTTTCAGTCTACGAGCTTCTTTTTAAATATAGTGTGTTACTTGTATGCAGCATATTGTTGGATCTTGGTCTTGACCCATTCTGCCAGTCTATTCATTTTGATTGGTGAATTGAGACCATTAACATCGATGGTTATAACTCATACATACTGACTTATCATTGCCATGACTTTTTCTTTTTGTTGGGTTCTCCCCCTTTGTGTTTAATTTCTTGTTGTGCCCAACAGATTCATTCTGCTGGGCTTCCTGGAGTTATGATTCTCATTGTCTTTTCCTAGGATATTGTCTGAAATTTGTTGGAGTGGTCGTTTGGTATTCATGAAGTTCCTAATGGGCTCTTTGTCATGAACGTATCTTATTTCTCCATCAATTTTGAAAGATACTTTTGCAGGGTACATCAATCTGGGTTGGAGGCTGTTTTCCTTTAGGCCTTGAAATACTTCACTCCAAGCTCTTCTTGCCTTGAGGGTTTGCATTGAGAAGTATGCTGTGATTCTGATGGGCTTTCCTTTGTATGTGATTTTTTCTTTTCTCTCACTGCTTGTAGAATTTTGTTCTTCTGTTGGGCTTCTTGAATCTTAACTATTATATGCCTATGTGTAGATTTTTTTTGATCATGGCTACTTGGAGTCCTATATGCCTCACTTAACTGTATGTCAAGTTCTTTTCCCCTGCTTGGGAATTTTTCTGCCATTACTTCTTTGAACAGTTTTTTTTTTTAATGTCATCTGCACTCTCTCCTGTTTCTTCATGACTCTGATCTGTCTTATATTATTCTTCTTTGCATTGTTTAGCAGCTGCTGGATTGATTTCTTGTGGTCTCTTACTATTTTAAAGAAAATTTTCTTTTCCTGGTCACTAATTGCAATCTTATCTTCTATGTCTGAAATTCTGTCCTCACATTGGCTCATTCTGCAGCCTAAACTTTCAGTGGAATTTTTAATCTCCTGGAAATCTGTTTGCATCTGTTTTATGGATTCCATTTATTTCCTATGTTGGGATTCCATCATGTTCCTCAGCTCCTCTATTTTTTTGTCTGTGTCCCCTATAGATTTATTAATCATGTCTTGCCCTATGGGCACAATATCTGTTGTTATCTGAGAAATGATTTCTGATATCATTTTTTTCTAGATCCTCTTTTGTTGCCAGTTCAGGGAGTCCAGGTGGTTGAATATCAGGTTGTTCCATCTCATTTCCCTTTGGGGTTGCCTTAGGTGATTTAGAAGTCTGGTTTTGAGACTTGTTTACATGTCTTCTCAATTCTACAGAGGCAGCCTGCTGTACCTTTGTTGAGCCAACTTTTTGCTCACCCAGTGGTGAGCTGAGAATTGCAGAATTCTCAGCAAGCCACCAATCTACCTTTTCTCTGCTGCTCACTAATTCCTGGTTTCAGAAATTTGGCCTTCTAGATCCCTAAGCTGACCTGTTGTCTGGGTGGGCTTCTGGATGGCACCTGTGCACACTTAGGATGGTATCTAGGTGTGCCACTGGCTAGGGCCCCTATGTAGCTGTTGTCTGGTAGGGCCTTTGGCTGAGGGCTGTGCACCCCAGTTCCTGTTTTGTAAGCAAGCTTCTGGCTAGGGTCTTGTGCACTTACTGATGGTATTGAGGTGAACCTCTGGCTGTTGCGCATGTGACTATGGAGGTCTTTTCCAGGTGGGCCCTTGGCTTGGGCCATTGTGCCCGGGCCTCTGAGGTCAGACTGGAGCCCTGGCTGGGATCTGCTTGCTGCTGCACCACTCTGGTCCACACTGTTGCTCCCCCAACAAAGGTGGTCTGATGTGCCTTTATTGTAGAAATTGTCTTCACTTTTCTGGTGGGCTTTAATTTTCATCAATGGGCCTCAGAGAGGTCCTCTTTCTTTTGTTCACTTCTACTCTATCTTCTCAATCTCAGAACAATGTCCTTTATGACCCCTGCAACTCTGCAGTGTGGATTCAGGTAACAGGTCTGCACAGCTGGATGGGGGGGGGCTGGCTCCCATGCTGCTCACCTTCAGTGCTCTGGGCCAGTGGTATGGTGGCCAGAAAGGCTCACTTCCTCAGCACTCTTCAGGTTCCCAAAGTGCAGCTGAGGGGCAGACACAACCCCCACAATTTCATGTGGCCACAGTGAGAACAGCTCCCATGCCCTAGTTAACACTTTGAATTGCAGTGACAATATGTTGTCTAGAATGCTGTGACTATAGAAAATTTTAATTTAAGCAAAATGACAAAACATAAATAAACTTTTTTTTTCTAAATTAATAGACTATTTTGTGGAGCAGTTTCAAGTTTTTAAAAAATTCTGCAGAAAGCACAATTAACTCTAACCCTTCCCATCCCCAGCAACCAAGGTGCCCAGTCTCCTCCATTACTAACCTCTCTCACATTTGTTAGAACTGGTGAAGTGATGTTGATACACTACTACAATTAAAGTCCACAGCTTACATTATGATTGACTCTGTTGTAAGATTCTGTGAGTTTTGACAAATGCATAATGTCATCTCTCCAGTATTATTGCATCATACAGAATAGTTCCATTGATCTAGAAAGTCACTGTTCTGAATGTAAGCAGTACTTCTCCCCTCCAAGTCCCAGTGACCACAGATCCTTTTCCTGTCATCATAGTCTTTCCTTTTCTAGAGTATCATGGAGATGAAATTTATATAGCCTTTTGAGACTGGCATTTTCATTCAGAAACATGCATTTAAGTTTCTTTCTTTTTGTGTGTGTGGCTTGATAGTTCTTGACAGTTCTTACCACTGAATAATATTCCATCGTCTGCTGACAGTACAGCTTATTAATCTTCTTACTGAAAAGCATCTCAGTAACTTTCAATTTTTGGAAGTTATAAATAAAGCTGATATATACATGCAAGTGCATGGTTTTGTGTGTAAATACGCTTTCAATTCATTTGGGTAAATGTAAAGGAACGTGATTACTGGATCCTGTTATAAGCTCATGAGTAGTTTTGTAGACAGTCAACTGTGTTCCAAACTGGCTATGTACCCTTTTGCCTTCCTACCAGGGAGGCAGAAGAATTCCTGTTGATTTGGTTTGCCAACATTCAACATTTTCAGCATCTTGGATTTCAGTCATTCTGGTAGGCATGTAGTGGTATCTCATTGTTAGTTTGCAATTCCACAATGACATATAACATTGGTCATCTTTTCATATGTTTATTTTCTATCTATATATCTTCTTTGGTGAGTTGTCTGTTAATATCTCTTGGTCATTTTTATCAATTGGAAGGTTTGGTTTTCAATTTTCAGGTTTTCAGTTTTAAGAGTCTCTTGCATATATAAGTCCTTTATCAAGTGTTTTGCCAGGTATTTTGTCCCAGCTTGTGGATTAGTTTTCTATATTTTGATGATGTGTTTCTCATTGCAAAAGCTTTAAATTTGAATGATGCCCATCTTGTCAATTTGTTCTTTCATGGAGTATGCTTTTATTGTTGTGGGTAAAGTCATCACCAAATCTAAAATCACTTAGATATTTTCTATGTTATCTTAGAAGTTTTAGAAATTTGTGTTTCACATTTAGGTATATAATCCATTTCATATTAACTTTGTGAGAGATTTAACTTCTGCATTTGGATTGCTTTTTTATTTTCCATAGGTGAGCACACAGTTTCTCTAACACTATTTGTTGAAAAGCTCTTTCTTAATCCAAGTGTCTTTGCACTTTGTTAAAAACAGTGCACTACATTTTAATTCTCAAGCACTTGTCTACACTGAACCTCCAACAATTTTTCGATGACAGGGTTTCTGTTTCATGTGAGCTGTGATTCTCTGAGATACCCACCTCTCTCTTTGGTACTAAGGCAGCCTTTGTCTGTGACTCAGTTCTCTGAAAGTTCTAAGGGGAGTTACTTTTCAATTCATCAATCTTCTTAAGATTAGGCATAATGACTTTCAGCTGTTTCTCTCTCTCTCTTTTTTTTTTTTTTGTAATACTAGGGATCAAACCTGAGCCTTCATATTGAGCTGCATATTCAGTCTTTATTTTGAGGCAGTCTCCATAAGTCACCAAGTTGCCAAGCCTGGGCTCAAACTTGTGATCCTCCTGTCTCAGCCTCCCTGAACACTGAGATTATAGGCATGTTCTTCCAGTTAACTTGCAAGGACTTTACATGTTGGGCTGGCAATGGAATTCTGAGCCTTCCTTTTCTAAACTATTTTAAAATGCACACTATGTTCATGCTCCAATTTCTTCTGCCTGGAGAAAATATTTATTAATTTTTTCAATTGGAGGACAAAGAGCTGGTCCTAAGTCAGGTGCACAATCATGTTTAAACCCCAGTTTTCATTGCTTGGCATGGGCCTCCCAGCTCTGAATGTATACATGTTCAATGGGATATGTGTACAGACTTTGCTTTCTGGGGCCTTTCTGATACTTGTATAGATTCAGTGAATTTAACAAACCAGATTTTTGTTGTAAACGTACAGCAACATTTAATATTAATCTACGGAGCTGGGTATGTTTGTAAGCTCAGGATCTGGGAGGCTGAGGCAGGAGAATCATGAGTTCAAGGCTAGGCTGGGCAACTTAGTAAGATTCTGTCTCATAATAAAATAAAATAATAAAAGAAAAGGCTGGCAATGTAGTTCAGTGGCAGAGAGCTTGCCTACATTGGCCAGGTCCTTGGTTCAATCCCTAGGAGAGACACATAAAGAAAAGGTTTATCTATGGAGATTCTTCTTGCATCTCCTTCCCACCTGCCTGCACATCTGACCTTTCCATTTGAGGAAGTATCAGAAACCTGCCCTTCATCCCTCACCTGGCCTGAAAATTGAGGATTTGAGTTCTAATGCTAAGAGTGTTGCTAAGCTCAAAGACTTGTTGCTAAAAACAAAACCCTGCAAGCCTCGGCTGCAAGCACAAAGGCAGCCCAGAAATTCCAGAGAGAACAATACAGGAGAGCAGGATGATGACCACTGCCAAGACGTTTCTTGTTCCCAGGACTGGGGTCTAGTGCTGTCTTTCTAATAGCCAGCTGCTTCCCTCTCCTGGGCTGTCCTGCCCTCCCTCTTCAGGTCAAGCCACCTTCCTGCTGGCCAGCTGGCACAGGACAGTCAGGCTGTTACCTGGAGGCCCTGACTTGACCCCACCTCTCAGACACAAAGGTGGGTGTGAATCAAGCTTAAGTAAAGTGGGAGTTACTTGTAGGCAAGTGACCAGTGCTCTAAAATGTCACTTTCATGTGCCACTGATAATAACGTATCCCATATATGAGCCTTTGCTAAGAGCTAACCTCATCAGTTAAATCACCACTTTGTCCTTACATTGTAAGTACTATCCATAGTTGGTATATTAACGCAATAACAACAGAGTCTTAAAGTGGTTAAGTAACTCCCAAGGTTGTACAGCCAGGGTAGAGGAGAAAGAAATCCTTTCTACTTACCCTTATTTTTTTTTTTTTTTAGTACTGAGGACCAAACTCACCTGCACTTGCAAGGTAGGCGGCGGAACCACTGAGCTAAATCCCTGGCTAGTTACCCTTGGATCTTTGACTGGATCTAGGAGCTAAATTAATGCAATGCTGGTTAATAAAGTATATGGTTTTTATTAAATTTACACATATGTGGGAATCTTCACAAGGGAGTGATGTTCAACTAATGGAAAATGCTTTTATACTTTCTAGACAGAGACTAATAAATATGTGACAGAATAACAGAGCAAATGAATCTCTAGACTAGGGCAAATTCTAAGGGTGCCACTAAGAAATGTATAGGAGGGGCTATAAAAGCTAGTAAACTGCAAGTTACTTCAGTGAGTTTATTTATTCAAGTTCATTACAGCCCCTGTTACCAGTCTGTGGTGATCAAGGCTAGCTTTTTGCCTTGGTATGCGATGGAAGTCCCTCCTCAAAGCCTCTTTATAGATTACTGCATATAGGAAGAGATAGGCTAAATGGCCCTTCCAGCCATCCCAGCTCCTCAGGTGTTCTCAGCTTGAAACAACATTAATCTTTCAGCATATTTGAAAATGACACATCTCTATCACCAGGAAGTGGTGGAAGTCGGTTTTAATCACTTGGTCCCATTCAGAGGGAACTTCAGCCCTAGGCCCTGGCAAAGACTGTCCCCTCTCCAGTTCCTGTGGTGTGGCTTTCCAATGTCTGATCACATGTAGGACCACAGCCCCTTCAGCAGCTCTGGTGTGGCTTGTTTCTTCCTCAGATTTCCACCAGATCTGCCTCCTGGACACTTCCACTCATTTTACCTGCTACTTGCTTGAATCCTTCAGATATCTCCTATGTAACTAAAAATTAAATCCAAATTCTTCACCATAACCCTCCAGGCCCTACACAGACCCAACGTTGTCTGCCTCTGTTTCCTCACCCTCAGCCTCCCCTCTGCTGATATGAAGATGCATGGCCCCTCTCTCTGAACCACAGTCTCACACACTTTCCCCATGGCCCTACCTGGGCCTGGCTTCTTTGGTGCCTGAGTGTCTGGGGCTCCTTCACTTGGGTCTCAGATCTCTTATCCCACTAGTGCCTCTCACCTGGGAACTTAGCCTGGTTTTTCTCTTTGTAGCAACTGTAAACATCTGCAATCATCTCATCCCATAATCTGTTTGTCCCTCTCCATGCTGGAACATAGTGTCTGCCAGAGTGTAGACCTCATCTGTTTGGGGTACAGGTCTTTGCAGACCTTTTGAGCAGCTCACCCACCTTAGCACCATTGTAGAGGTCTCCAGATATTCTCCTTGAGGGCATGGGTGTAGAAATTCTCTTGTTCTTCCTTAGGTCCTGTGGTCACTGGGGGTGTGGTGTTGAAGGGGACTGTGGGACACTGGCCCCTCCTGCTTCCTTTGCCCTCTGGCTCATGATGTAAGTGATTTTGATCCACTACATGGCCCTGTCATCATGAGCTCCCAAGGCCCCAAGTGAAAGAGCTGCTCCATCACAACCTGGAGTCTCCAAAACTGGGAGCCAAATAAACCTTTCTTCTCAAGCTAATTAGCTCAGGTGTTTTGTCACAGTAACAGAAAGTTGCTGAACACAGCCTGCCTTGGTATTTTTTTACAATAACAGAACTGGCGCAGGTTCCTACATGATGAAGTCCTTGACTGTAGTTGCTCAGGTCATTGCTGTCCTGCTTGCTCTTCAAGGAAGGGTTCTATCTGTGTTTCTGCCTCCCCAGGTGGTGGTCAGAACAATGGTGTCATTATTGGAGTTTGTCTGGAATTGAGTGGGGTGCCTATTCTTCCCACCCACCCTGGATGTAACAACTGAGCATTTTATCCACATAGACTCAGATTCCTTTCTGGAAGTGATGTCAGCATCGACTGTCAGCAACCTATTTCCCAGCACAAGCTCTTTTGTTCATATCTTAGGCTGAGTTAATCAGCTCAGGGTTTTGCCGTTGAGTAGGCTCCAACATTAAGTGTGCAACACTGCCACAAGTAAAATCAGTTTTGTTAATTTTTATGTATCAAGTGCTTCCCAAATTCTGTAGCTTTCATTGGCATCTGGCTTGATGATTCCCTAATTTAGTAAACTTCACTTTGATACTTCATCCAGATCATTAAGAAAAACATTGACTATCAAGAGATACACTCTTTGGGGTATAAAAGTTTTTATTTTAATTTTCAAGAGATACCTAGGAAGTAGGAGCCAGCATCTGTCCTTGTCCTAAACACGTGTCCAGGTAACCTGGACATACAGATAGGGTGAAGCTCCCTGGGTGGAAGGACCAGGTAGAGCCACAGTGAGGAAGACACATGTGGAAAATATAATCTGGGCCCTGGCCTCAGTGTGACTGATGACCCAAATGTGAGAGTGATGCTATTCCACCCCACTGAGAGAGAGCTCAATTTCTTTTTTCTGTCTGCTGACCAGGAGTGTGGAGGCTGAGTGAGCTTGGAGGGACAGGCCATGCTGGAGGATGCAGAAAAGAAGGAGAGAGAAGGTACAGCTCTGAATGGGAGATAGCCCATCTGGCAGAGGTGGGACTTGTGAGAAGGCTGCTGAAGTCCACTTGGGCAGTTGGTGTTGCCAACAGTGAAACATCTGCAGGGGTGATGTCTACACAGTAGAACTCCTAGGCTGACCCTGTGTGCCTGGAGGCAGCTGAGCACAATCTGGGCAGGTGGGAGGAGGAGGGGCATCAGGGAGGTAAGAGGGGCTTAGGTGTGTCAGGGGCCTCCATTTACCGTGTGGCCAAGGGCCAGCCTGTGGCTTACAGATTGCACTTGGGGCAACCTGGCTTGTACTTATGAGCCCTGTCTGTATCTCTGGGGCCCCTTTATGTCCAACAGCCAAGTTAGTGGCTCTCCAAGAAAGAGCTGTGTTTCATCTGGTGCTAAGGATGGCAAAGTCAGATGCAGCACAGAAGCCCTAGCACTGCCCACAGGTCACCCTCAAAGCTCTCCAGTTGACAATCTGGGACTCCCTTGGGAGCTGTGCAGCCATCTGCAGATGTGCAGATGTAGTGCCCAGAGAGCAGGGCCAGCCACCCATGTGTCTCCCTGGTTACCTGGAGGCTGCTGCACTAGGGATCAGGTTTGACACCCTATAGACGAAAAGGACAGGGAAATAACCCCATCCATGTTCCAACCATGCAATCCATGGGTTTTGTTTATTGAGAGTAGATGAGGCATTTTTTCAGCATTTCCTTGGAAACCTTCCAAAAGCCCTTGGGTCCAGCCTGGGGCCCAGGTCTTTGCTCTGATCCCACTGTTCCATCACACTGTCTAAGAACTACATGTCTCCTCTTCTGTACTGAGGACTGGATGAGGGTAAGATGTGACTTATCTGGTGGAGAAAAGTTATAAACAACCCTTTCTGCATATTTGTTTTTAATCTTCACAGCAACTTGGAATTGTAGGAGTGATTAGGCTCCTCCATCCCTTCCTTATTTGCCTCCTTCCACTTTTTTTCTTTCTTTTGGAGGATTTAGAATGGGAACTCATTTGTGTCTATGGTTCCAAACCTCAGACATTTCCATCTGTCCTACTGCACCCTTCGGTTTGAGAAGGGCATTGAGGTTCTTGGCAGCACCTGCACAGAGAAGAGTCTCCACAGTTTATTAAAGTTTGCTCAGAAGGTGTTGCCCAGCCTGGACACCAGAGAGACTGATGCAGGGTGGCCACTGGGTTCTGTCCTGAAAGGTGCTGCCTGGTGGGAGATGAGGGAACATGGGGCTCCTTTGGCTGCTGGAGCAGCAGCCAGGGAGGCCTGAACCTTGCTGTTGATACTTGAGGTCATCTTCTCTGCCCTCTGCAAGATAGAGACACTGGGCTCTGTCCCACATCTGGGCCCCAGTGCCTCTTCCTCCACTCATCAGGAGCTTTATGTAGGGCAACTTAGACCCAGGGGAACAGGGGACAGTGATGCACCACAGCTCTGCACTTTGTTTTCTGTCTTGAGAAGAAGGGAATCAAGGGAGTGCACATCTAGGGGAGGAGAGCCATGAATGGTGGAGACAGGTGCAGTTGCACTGGGCAGCCCACAGCCTTCCTCTGCTTGACACAGACAGAGAGCCCTCTGCTGTCTCCTCAGACCCTGCAAAGTGGACTGGAGATTCGAAGGACCCTGCTATGAATCATTTCAGATCACATCCTTCTAAGTATTGTTGGAAGCAGTACATCTTGTCTTTAAAGAGACAGAACAAAGCAAACACAAGCTAAATCTAGATTTACATCACACCTTCTCATTAATACTTCAGTTACTTCTCCCTTAGCTTCTCTCTGTCCCTTAGAAGTGCTATAGGACTGCCAATCCTCGTCTTGTGTAGCAGATCAGGACGCATTGGGTTGTTAATGCACCTGTGCCAACTTCATGCCTCCTCTGTCCTGGCCTCCTGAGTCAGCCTCATGGGCCTACCTGTCATGACTCCTCGAGGTGACAGGTGATGCTGGCAGCTATGACAGTAAATCAGAGAAGCTCAAAGTAGGAGAGAAATTTGGACACAGAGTCAATGGGCTGTTTTTAAAAACCGTCTTTATTTGGAAATAATTTGAAAGTTAGAAAGTTGTAAGACTAGGGAAGAACTGTATCTGCATCTTAAACTCAAATTCACTTATTTTTAAGACTCCTCCCTCCATTAGCTTCTTTAGATAAGTACATATTTTCCTTCTAACAACATTTATTTGATAGCAAATCACATACAGTACACCATGTACCTTAACTCCTAAAATATTTAATCATGCTTTTCCCATGGAAAAATATAGCCTCTTTTTAATGCACAGAGCTGTTATCAACTTCAGTTATTCAGCTGAGAGAGAAAAGAGAGACAACTGAAATTAACTTCTCATTCTTTTCTTGCCTTCTAGCATCAGCCCACTGACAAGAGGAGGATGTCTTCACCCAGTTTGTTACACTCTGGTTATCTGCATTTCCCCTAGTTGAGTCTCCCACAGGCTCCACTGGTACATTGCCTGCTGCCTTTATCCAAGCACTCCTTCCTCCAAGCTGGCCACTCTCCACTCTCACTGCCACTCACCTGACATGATCACCACCCTCCTGACCTCCAAGTCCTCTGCTGATTGACTCCTTCTGTCCCAAGGTTCTCAGGCACAGGCTGCTCTATTCTAGAGGTAGGCATCTGATAAACACAAGCTCTTCTCCACATCCTCACCTTCTGTTTGCCATCATGAGCTTCTTAATTTTCATATCATTTAGCTCATTCTGTAGGAAAAGTCTGCAACCAGGTGTGTGGACCCTGGTAGCATCCATCTTTAGATTTTATGCCCAAGAACACCTATAGATTCGAGTCAAGTGTATTTTCAGGTGCGTTTAGAGAAAGAAGAGGAGATACTTTCAAACTAACAGAGGCTGGGCCATGAACTACTTCTCTGAATTCCTTAGAGTTCCTTCTTAAGGAGAAGAACTCTAGTACTTCTGAAGCACAGAAGGCAGACAGGAGTAGTTGTAAAGCCAGCACTAGATTCCAAACATAAGGCTCTGGGAGACAGTACCACAGAGATAGAATAGGTTCTCCTGCATCTCTGCTAGGCACACAGGTCTTGTGATGACTATGGTCCTGGTCACTGCTGGATAAACTCCCTACAGGCTCTTTGGTCTCATTCAAAATAACTTCCAAGGTCTCAAGGGCCAACGCAGCCTAAAGAATCCTTACTTCTTCCCCAACCCAGCCTCTGCCCCAGCACAGGACCTAACCTTAGCACTCATCCAGAATAGTGCCCAATGACAGGCTCTAATCCTAGTTAGGCAAAACCTCAGGACCACTTCTGCCATTCTCTCCCATTACACCTGTTCCACACCAGGTTTAGGTCCTTCAACCCAGAATTAAATACACTCTTTCATCTTAACTGAAATTGAACTCTTTAAATGCCACACAGGTAAGAATCAATGAGAAAGCTTATGGGTTTTATCTTCTGCAATCCAAAGATCTCAGGAAGTCTTTGGTTCCCCAGCTGTCAACTTTCCACAGGACACCACACTAGTTTTGACATAAGGGTTCCAGAAACAGGGACAGGAGTGCAGGACTCAAGAGATGGAGCCTGTGGAGATAAGTAACCAAGCACATCTTTGGTGGTGGCAAACTTTTGTGGTCCTCTGTGTTTAAGGGCCTAATAAACAAGGGTATAAAGAGAACTGGACTGAGGCAACCATGAAGTTTCTATGTGAGGAGCTGGAGTTCCAGGAAGAAAGGTGTTATGGCTTGTATATGTCCCCCCAAAGCCTCAAGTGCTCACAGATGGGGCTTTTCAGATCTGGCTGGTTCTAGGGTATGTATACTGGGATTAAGGGGATGTGATAATTAAATTTGACTTAGTTTAGATTTGTATGTGAATGATGGAAGGGCCCACGCTGGGTGTGGGTGGCACCGCTCAAAATGTTTGTAGACTCAATGGGATAAAAGGGAAAGGCAGGCTTACTTCTGCTGCTGCTGCTTGCTACTTCTCTGCCTCCTACCTGCCACACTATGAACAGTTTCTCCTCTGCATTGCCCCTATGCCATGCTGCCTTGCCTTGCTTTGGAACCAGCCAACTATGGACTGAAACCTCTACAAACTTTGACCCAAACTAGGTTTTCTCCTTTAACTTGTGAGTGTTGGGTATTTTTGTTCCAGCAATGAGAAACATAACTAAAACAAAGGGAAAAGTTACAGGCATTGCCTAGGGAAGAGTCCCAAAGGAAATGGATCAAAGGGCTCAGCAAACTTCACTGAGGGGATGGGCTGATTCTGAGAAGGAACACAAGGTGACTTGATGAAGTACTGCAAGAAGGACGTGCCAAGGGGTCCAACAGAGAACCCAGGCAGGAGTGGATTCACATCTGCACAGACACCTAGACAAGGAGGCAAGGCAGGTCAGTCAGCAGGGTGCTCACATCTATGCATACTTCATGGCTTCCTGCCACTCTTCTGTGCCCTGAGAGTTCCAAAGATCCTCGGGAAACAGACTATTAGCAGCATCAGTGGGTCAGAAACCAAACTCACACCTCTCTGGTGCTTTCTTTCCTTGTTTCAGGCCCTTGGAAGGTACTAGAAACCCATTTTGTACAGTTTCCTTTATGGCAGAGATGGGCCTCTCGCTCATGAGCCTTGAATCCACAAAACAACATCAAATGAAGAAGACTTAAATCTAGCTGCACAACCAGTTTCTTTCATTCCTCAGTTTCCCTTGGTTCAAAAGTAGACTCTGTAGCTATCTGAGCTCCTCACTGGAAATGATCCATCAGGCCTGGGTGGAAAGAGGATCACAGGAAATTCATTGTCCTCCTGGGTGTTCCTCTCCCAGGCCTCTTGGTGAGGATGGCCTCAAAGCACACTTCTGGCCATGACTGGGATTAAAGGTTCCCTCCTTACTCCAACACACAGACTGGGTTGTTATCACAGAGCAACTTGGGACACAACCAAGCCAGACAAGAAGATCCTGTGTAATAATAGTGTAATTATCAGATACATGAAATATTACCTTTTACACAAAAATTATAAGAGATGTAGTTTTATTTGGAATGACATAACCTGTATGATTTGTTAATCTGTTCCAATAAACGTAATTTAACAATGAGCAGTTGATAGTGTAACTAGTTACACTAGTTAAATAAATTTGAGAAAGATTAGTATACGTTAATAGTTTTTCTATTCTCTGAAAGAATGACTTAAAGTCGACTTATTGGATATTTGCATTTTACAGGCTAGTGTATTATGACACATTCTTTTTTTGGTACTGGGGATCAAACTTGGGACCTTGTGCTTGCAAGCCAGGTGCTGGAACCACTGAGCTACATCCCCAGCCCTTATGGCACATTCTTAATATGATAAATGTAAGAATGTTGAAGAGAGAATATAAATACAATAGAACTATTTAAACATATACTAAATATAGGTCATATTAAATAGTTTAAAAATAATATCTGAAACAATGATATGTTTTCCTTTCCTATGATACAGTAAGTTAATTTTACTCTGCCTGCGTTCTTTTCAAATAGTTTTCTGAACTAAAAGCCTTTAGGATATTTTTCTTTTCCTTTAGGAAGTAGTAAAATAGAGCATAGTCAAATATAAAATTCACTTTGACTTTTTTACTCTTAATCAAGATGCCAATGTGATGATATAACACCAACATTCTCCAGCAAAAGAGTTCCAGCACAGAGCTAGTATTTCACTACTAGCAACCGCAGGCTTCAGGGCTGGTAAGAACGTGTTTCTTGCTCTCCAAGCATAACTATCCCCTTTGGACTTGGGTGCTGGTTTTGGTCATTTAAGGCCTCTGCATTCTGAATTTATCCACAGGCTCTCCATGTTTGCAAGAGTGTCCACTTTTAAACCCTCCAAGGCACACTGGATGGCACCCTAATTTAGATCTCTTTCTCAGGGAAAACAATTTTAAAGCACAAAGAGAAACTTACATAATCTAAATTAGATTCAAAATAAAGTACAGTTTTAATTTAAAAAATGAGAAAATTATGATTAACGAGGCTGCCCTTTCCATGTGACAATATTCTAAGTTAAAAGCAGTCTTATTTCCAAAAGGCAAGCCAGTTGTCACTTTTTAAACTTTTGTAAAAATCTGTTAAACAACTTTGGCAAAGTTTGCCTGTTTTTCTTAGTTCCTTATGTTCTCTTCAAAAAGAACCAATGTGTAATTTTGGAGAAAGAACATGATTTTGTTTTTGTTTTTGTTTTACTCTAATCTTTTTCTCTGTTATCATACACAATGTGTTTCCAAATCAGACAAAGACATTCTCCTTGCCCTGCCATTTGAAAATAGGATTAGATGGCTGTGCAACATTCAGTGATGTCAAACAACTTGTGAGGCCATGTCTAATAAAGCTATCACTTTGCATTTCTATCAAGAAAAACTATCATTAAGTGCTTTGCAGATTAAGAAGAAATTAAAAAGTATCAAAAATTTTCATTGGTGAAAGCCTTGGTATCACAGGGCAAGTGTTCCCTTTTGTATCCCAGTAATGCTGTGCACAAAACATACAGACATTTAGGAAATTACTCTTCTCATTTTCTTTGATAAGAATTTAATCAGTTGAATTGAATTTTCCAAAATTTACATTCACTCCTTTTGTTGAACATGCAGATACATGAGGAAAGTCTAGTTTATACTTGGAATAGATATAAACAATGCTGTCTATGGTTTTTTTTTGGTTTCATTAATATCTTCACAGAAATCAGTATGATTAAAAGCTTCTTTTCTCAAGTCAAAATATCTGGGAATTAAGGGAATATTTTTTATTGATGTGATCACTTGAAGTTACAGAAAGTGTGATCATTATTTGTAAGATCTGAAAGAACTAGATGTACGCTGTAAGGGGCCAGTAACTTTGTCATCAACTTTCCCATTTTGTTTGTTCCTAGCACATTATAAATGGTATTTCTGAATAAAGAAATATAACTTTACCTAGTTTTATAGAAAAATCAAAGGAATGATCCAAATTTTTTCATGCTGTAATTCAGTTGTCACTGTTTACAACTGGGCTTTAGTAGCTTTTTGGGCAATGAAAAACTGTTAGCTAATTTAGAAGTACTTATCTTCATCCTGGACTTGTGAGATTCAGTCTCCACGTAACGCTTTACCATTCCTCTCTCCCCTGGGCCCAGTACCAAATTATTTACTGCATATAATTCACTACATTCTGTTTCAGTTATTTATTTCCCTTATCAAGGTTACTTATTTCCCTGATCAAGTTGTATGTATTTGTTCATATGTTATTAAAATAATACAGACATCTAGCCTTTGGGGGTATCTGTGTCCTACTGCTGTTGGTACTGTGATCATTCTTAATTTCATTTCTGAACTCTAGAAAGCATAGTCACAATATTTGCATCATTAAAATTAAACTAATACTGTCTTGTTGCAAAGTATAAATGAATTCACCAGCAACATCAAAGAGATGGTTGTGTTCACTATTTCAACGTGGCGGCCCATTGCACACTGCCCTCCAGATGCTGCAACATGGGCAGCCCATTGCCTTCAACAGCAAACCACAGCTGGGCACATCACCATAAATACAGGTGTAGTGACTGAAAGATGAAGGATCTGTGCCACACCCATTTGGTACTAAATATAGCTTTGTTTTCAGCCCTTCTCTTGGAGCTGTTGTATGGGTTTTGTTCTTTGCCTGAGGAAGGGAGGCATTGTCAGGACATAGACTATTTAGCCCTACAGCCAGAGGAGCTCTGGACCAACCAAACCAGGGTGATTTGCATCCTGTCCAAGCCCTGTAAAGCCAGTTTGTTTTCCTTCCTGTTGCACCTCTCCAGCAACTCTGTCTTCCTAGGAAAGTGAGAGATGCAAGAAAGGACTTGCAACTCTGTGCAGCTGGCCATTAGCTGATCAGCAAAATGCTTCTAGCACTTAGACTGAGGGAGGTATTAGAAGGTAAGTATGTTTTATTGCAATATCTCTACCCTCTAGCATGTTTATTTTATTTTGCTTCATTTTGCAGCAGTGACTTCCTGCATCTCTGCCTCTGAGTGAGTGTGAGAAGGTCTTTGAAAATAGTTTTCCTTCTTTCAATCACAAAGGAAGAGAAGTTTGGGGGGGTCTGGCAAATGGGCAGAGCACAGAGTTATCATGTGGCTGGCAGCACACAGGGTTTATCCTGCTCTGCCCATGAAGATGTGTGACCCTGAGCAAGTTGCTCTACTTCTCTCAGTCTCATATTCAAGCCACCTAGCAAATGACAATGACAGGAGACCAAATAAATAAATTTTAAAATAAGCGAAGAATTTGAATAGACATTTCTCTAAAGAGACATAAATATGGCTGACAAATATATGGAAATATATATATTATTATATTATATATGTATATACACATAATATATATATATTATATTATTGATAATCTTCCAGGAAATACATAGTCACAATGGGGTATCACCTCACATCTGTTAGAATGGCTTTTATCAAAGAAAAAAAAAGAATAAGGAAAGACAAATGACCCACAAAGCTAAGTGTTATGGAGAAATAAGAACCCTTGTGCACTGTTGGTGGGAATGTAAAGCACTGTAGCTATTATAGAAAACATTGGGAAGATTCCTCAAAAAATGAAAATCATAACTACCATGTGATCCCCACTTTTGACTATACATCCAGAAGAATTGGAATTGGGATCTTGAAGCAGTATCTGCACTCCCATGTTCACGGTTTACAATGACAAAGATGTGAAAGCAGCTGAGGCATGCAACAGTGGGTGAGTGGATACAAAAAATGCAATGCACATTTTGCACTGTTGAATGGATAAATACAATGTGATATATGGACATATAGAAACAGATTTATAGATCCATCTATATGTATATAAGGGAATATTCTTCACCTTAGAAAGAAGGAAATACTGTCATTTCCAGCATCATAAATTAACCTTGAGGACATTGTACTTGAGGACACAGGTGAAGTAAGCTAGACAAAGAAGTATAAATACTGTATGATCTCACTTACAAGGTACTTAAAAGAGTCAACTCTTTGGAAACAGAGTATAATGGTGGTTGCCAGGCACTGAAAGGGGAATGGGGTCTGCTATTTAATAGGAATAAAATTTCAGTAATATAAGATGAAAAATTTGTGGACATCTGATGTGCAACAGAGCCTACAGTTAGCAATACTGTTTTATGCACTTAAAATTTGTTAAGAGGATAGATCTCATGTTAAGTTCTCTCCCTATAATAGAAATGAAATGAAAAGAAAATGGGATTCTCTGCCATCCTTTCACCAAGTTCTGTAGGACACTTATTACATGTCCAGCACCTTACAGGGTGCAGAGATAGGCCAAGTGGATGTGGAGACTTCACCGCACTGACAGTGTGCAGGAGACATTGACAGTTGCACCCTAAGGAATCTCAAGGTCACCTTGTGCCCTGGTCTCCAGTTCACATCAGCATTTCCTGCTCTACTCTGAAGGCCTGCAGATCCTGAGGCATCAGTTATATTGTCCTCAAGGGTCCCACCAAGCTGAGATCGGGGAGAGGCATTTGCACACCTGATTCTGTCTGATGAGTTGCTTTACCTTGGTAACCACATCACTAAAGTGAGGAATAATAGAGTTGTGTTCACATTTACTGAACTGTTGCCTGTCAGAGCTGGGAATGGTGCTCATCACCTACTGTCTTAGTCTTTTCAGGCTAGCATAATGAAACATCATAGACCAGATGGCTTACAAAACGTAGCAGTGAATTTCTGATATTCTCGAGGCTGGGAAGTCCCAGGTCAAGATTTCAGGAGACACAGTGTCCAGTGAGGTCTTCTCTGATGCAGTCTTCTTGCTGTATCCTCACTTGAGGATTTCATGACCCAATCTGCTCTCATGACCCACATTCCTTCCAAGCCCCCAGCTCCTAATATTGTTACCTCAGGGTTAGCATTTCAAGGTATGAATCTGGGGAGGGACACAAGGATTGTAGACTGTAGCACCTAGTAAGCTGTCAGTGAATGTCACTTTCACTTCATCTAAGGCTCCTTCAGGTCCTCCATGCTTGCCCATTTCTGGGAAGACACAGTACCATCCTCAGAGGATGGCAGTTCTTGATCTTCAACCCACCTTTGGCAGCATCCTCCCATATGGATTTTTATTTTTTAAATTTTAAGTGAAAACTGACTCATTGATATTTTAGGTATTTCTTCCTTGCTCCTCCTACCTTTTCCTGCTCAAGATTCTTTGACTTAACACTTCTTCCCCAGTTTTCTCCCCAGCACTTATGTTTTGGGGCCCTGTGATGTGGATCATTTGCACAACTGTTATCTGACTGTCTTCCTCTGATGTTTAATTTTTCTTCCAAGTTCACCTTTAGACCAGAAACCCCTGCACCAAATGTGTGTCTCCCTCATAATACTTCCATTGTATTACTGTTTTGTATTTTCTCAAAATGATTTCTAATTTCTTGTCTTATTTGATCTTTACATTCACACATATATAATCTTCAGCTAAAGAACATGATCCTCCTGTCCAAGAGACCAACAAACTGAGGTTTGCAGGCTTTTCAAGTGCTCAAAGGAAGAAGAGAGAAGGAAGGTCTACAGCCCAGACTCCCAGTGTCCCAGGCAAAGAGGGTCTTCTCTTTATAACAGGCCATTTAAAATGTTTCCTTGCCAAGTTCATTTACCTTGTGACCCCCTTATTCTGTTCCTGGGGACTTGGAACTGTCAGTGGATGGAACTAGGAACTATTATGTTGAGTAAGTTAGAAATCACATTTTATTTTACATAAGAAACCTAAAAAATACACAAACTAATAACAAATAATTAACATAAAGGAGAGAGGACAGGAAACCAGGAGGTAGATTTTTGAAGATGGGGAAGAGGACAAGCAGGAGAGGGAGGAGAAGGGGAGGAGTAATGGGATTGAAATTGATTAAGATATTTTAAATGCTCAGGATATATAAAGAACTCTTACAGCTCATTAATAGACAACCCAATTAAAAAGTAGACACAAGAAGATGGTAAATAGCCAGTACAACACAAGGAAAGGTGTGCAACACTAGAATCAGAAAAATACTAATCATGAACAATAACAAGATTGAATGATATACTCATTAGGAAGATGAAGTTAAAAGTTTTAAAAGCCTTGTCATGACTTTTTATTTTTGTTGGATTCTCCCCCTTTGCATTTAATTTGTCATGCCCAATGGATTCATTCTGCTGGGTTTCCTGGGGTTGTGATCCTAACTGGGTTGTCTATAAATGAGCTGTAAGAGTTCTTCATATATTCTGGTCATAGGTTATATTCATTGCAAATATGGTCTGTTTAAGGACCACTTTTCATTTTAATGATGTCATTTAAAGTTCTAAATTTTGATGGAATCTCATTGATCAATTTTTTTCTTTTATACATCATGTTTTTTTGTATACTAGGTAGTTCTTGCCTACCCTAAATTCATAAACATTTTCCCTTATAATTTCTTCTTAAAGTTTTATACTTTTAGGCTTTCATATTTAGGTTCATAGATCCCTTCAAGTTATTTTTATGTATGGAAATAAAGGGTTGAGGTTAATTTTTTATATACGGATACCAGGTGTTCTAGTGCCATTTGCTGAAAACACTGTCTTTTCCTTGGCTCTTGAATTGAGTTTATATTCTATAAAATGTTAATGTTAAATAATCTTTCAAAACTCAGTGGACCATATATGTGTAGTTCTATTTCTAGATTCTCTTTTTTATTCCAATGATCTATATGTTTTTCCTTACACCAACACTGCTTTGATTACTGTAGCTTTAGAGGAAATCTTAAAATTAGGTACAAAACGTCTTCCAATACTGGTTTTTTGGGGGTTTTTTTTTTTACTTTTCTAGGTCCTTTGTACTCCTACATAACTTTTAAATTTCAATATCCAACTCTTCATTTATAGCAAGTATACATAGACCAGAATTTTTCTATATACCTTGTGTTTTCTAATCCTGCTAAATTCAAATACAAGTTCTAAGGGCTCCTAGAGATTTCTTAGTATTTTCTCTGTAGATGATCATTTCATCTACATATAAAGATTTTGCTTTTACCTTGCCAATCCTATCTAATTGTGTCATTTTATTGCCAGACTATTTTGGTTTGGGCTTAGATTTCAAAGTTTAATGGACAGATGAAGAGTAAGCATATCTGCCCTTGTTCCCCACCTTAAGGAGAAAGCATTGTATCTTCTCCATTCATATAAGGCATTCTCACTGGAAGTATGGAGTACATGTCTTTAATCTGTTGAGAAGGTTCTGTTCTACTTCTAGTCTCCTGATAGCTTTTACCATGAACAGCTATGGAATTTAGTCTGATACTTCTCCTCCAACTAGTGACAGGATCATATGGGTTTTTCCTTTCCTCTGTTAAAATGATGACTTTTGGGGGTGGATCTTCCAATGCTGAACCAACACTTCCATCCCTGTAATAAAACCACTTCCTACATACTGCCAGATCTGACTTCTAATAGTTTGTTTTGTTAAACAAATTTCTATCTATGTTCATACTTTTTTCTTCTATTATCTTTATCCAGTTTTAGGATTAGCACAATGTTGATTTCCTAAAATGAGGGGAGAAGTGTTCCTTTTTTTTTTCCTGCTTTAAATATTTGATATAATTTATCAGTTAAAATGTATATGAGCCTGTTGTTGTCATATAGGTAGGTTTTCAAGCTAGGAATATACTTTCTTTAATAGGTGCTATTTAAATTTTATATTTCCTCCAGAGTTAGTTTCATTAATTTGTTTTCCAATGTACTTCTTAGAAGTTGTCAAATTTATTTCAAAACAGATTTTTGAAATATGCTTTCTATATCCCTTTAAATTCTGTAAAAATCTGTGATAATGTCTCCTAGGTCTTGATATTGTAATTCAAAAAAAGTATAATTAATATTGTGTAATAGGAAGCAAAGGTCTAAAGGAGCAGGGGAAGCGGGAGGGGTAGGGAAAAGGAAAGAAGGGAATAGAAAAAATATGAGAAAAGGAAAAAAATGGAAACAAAATCTTTGCAAATAGGGAAGGGTGGAGGGGGTGAAGGGAGGGCAGAGGAAGGGGAAAAAATAAGAACCAAGATACTCATGTAAAGGTACAAGATCCCAATGATGTATGTAAATGTATTTTATACCTAAAATGTACCAATAAACTTAGTGGGGGAGAAAAATATTTTAAATGCATATACCAAGTTCTCAGAATAAATCCCATCACCAGGTAATACTAAATGCACAAAATTTATCTGGGATATATATGTATATCTTTGCCTGAGACACTGGGATAATATATATATGTATTAATAAAACAAAATTTTGGATATATATATATGTATATGAGACAGAGAGACAGAGACAAGCAGAGAGACAGAGACAGAGAGAGAGAGAGACAGAGAGAGAGAATGCACAAGGGCTGTGTGCCTGGGTGTGTGCACAGCAAGCAGGCTCCTCTTGTGCCCACTGAAATAGCATCTCTAAGGAAGACACAAAACCCCACTCTGCTCCTTCAGGGATCTTAGATAAGGGTTTTAAGTTTCCTTTGTAAGACTGAGGGCCTTACCAAAAGCTCTGAGGAGCTGACTACAGTGAAGAACACCTGGGAAGGAACACACCAACAAGTTGGAAAATAAAACAGACCTTTATTAGTCTGGCCAGATGGCACTCCCAAAGCAAAATAGCTTAGAGAGGCAACTGGCTCAGAGTCCGAGGATGTTCTTATAGGGGGTTGAGGGGGAAGTTAACATATAGAATTAAAGAAAAGGGACAAAGGTTAGTGGTTGACTGTCACGTATTGATGGTCAGCAGACATTTGTAGCTTGTTCTATAGATTGTGGTGTCCGGAACATCAGTTCCGGGCAAACAAGGAGTTGAGTAGTTTACTTTAGGACTTTAGGCCTGTTACAGATTTTTATCTAGTGTCCCAAAACTAACAAGCATCTTTATCCATTAACTCACATTTAATCACAATGGGGCTGGAGAAAAGGAACAAAGGTTATGTAGTCCCACATTCCCCACTGATTTTTTGAACTTAAGTAATCTTACACACAAATGTAGGCATCCATTGTATACAACAACATGACAATAATAAGCATGTACACACAACTATGATGACAAGAAAAAGTTGTTTTAACCATTGTAGGTTGGGCAACCATGAAGTTAACCATTTGAACAAGTCCCCACCATCCTCATCATATACTCTTTGAGCCAGATCTTCTAATTGTTTTACCTTTTTTTTGATCTTTGGACCATTATCAGTAAGATTGAAACAACACATTTTTTACTCTTTCACAACCTTGGTGGTGGAGGAGCAACAAAGTCTATTGTTGTTCTATTATCTAAGATTGCCTGTCTCTGTTTCTGTAACTCTTGGTTAATTAATGCCAAGGCTGATGAGGTAGCATTTAACCCTTTGACCACCTTGTAAGCTAATTTTTGTACTGCCTTTTTAGCATGGACTCCTATAGAAGGCAGGGCAACAAAAGATGTTATCATGGTTATTACTTCAGCATCTGTTAACAGACCTATGTCATCATCACATCTTGGTGCAGTGTAAGGTGACCAACATTTAGTTCTGTTAGGCACAATCAAATCAGTTCTGTCTGGCAACACTACAGCTAGATGACTCAAACAGCTGGAATATAATTAAAGGTTATTTCTTCACAGGCATAAAACCATCCTATGGGCAGGGAGATATGGCAATTGTTATACACAATTTTTTGTTTTATATGGCAGGACATCCCTTCTGATCATTTTATCCTCAGACATTTGGTTGCACAATTTTCATACATAGCACATTTAGTTTTGTTTGACATAATTACCTTGGGGGTATATAATTTGACAGCATTTTTAGGTTTACGGCAGTGTCATGTCCCCAATTATAACTATCTATGTAAGTAAGATTTTTTTCCTGGGATGTCCTTAAATAGGGTATAGGGTTTTATTAATTCTAAAGAGGTGCATACCGGAATGAGACAGCTTCCCAGCACATAATGGAAATTTACATCAACATTTAAGCAGAATTCAGACAAGTTAAGCGAGTTTGTCAACTGAATCCATACATTTTTTGTATGTTCTAGTCCTCTTGGGGGCAATACTGCCAGTGTCTCAGAGAATATTATCATTAAGGTGAAACATCTCCAACCCATTCCAGTCTTAGCTTTTGGTCACCTGGTTGGCTGATAACCTTCCATTTGTCCTTTTTGACATCCGTGGGGGGTCCTGCTTTTAGATGATTGTGATGTATCCAGGAAGAATGTCCAGCCATCTTCACTGCCAAGGGAGTTGACAGGACAACAGGAACCGGTCCCTTCCAACAAAGTTCCAGGGTCTTGGAATCAAACCTGTGAATAAAAACCAAATCTCCCGGCTTATAGGGTAAAGGTTGTAAAGGTTTTTCATTTGGACTAGTCATTTTCTTTTGTAATGTCTCATGTAGCTCTGACTGAAGCTGATGAACTGCTTTTAAGGATTTAAGGAATCGAAGGTGGGAAAATTTTTCCTTTAATTCTACATCTATTAATGGAATGATTGGGGTAGATTGCCCATAAGCAATCTGGAAGGGGGACAGATTGAAGGGAGGCTTGGGAGTGCACCTCATTCAGAGGAGGGCAAAAGGGAGAAGCTCTACCCAACCTAGTTCAGTCTCCAAGCATAATTTAGTCAGAATCTCCTTTAAAGTTCTATTTGTTCTTTTTACCTGTCCTGAACTTTGAGGCCTATAGGCACAGTGTAGATTCCACTTTATTTCAAGGATATTACTAATTAATTTAGATATCTTAGCCATAAAGGCTGGACCATTGTTGGACACCAGAGCTAAGGGCAAACCAAAATGGGGAACTATTTCTGTCAGGAGCTTTTTAACTGTTATTTTTGTTGTCTCCCTCTTAGTGGGGTATGTTTCTACCCATCCTGAAAATGTATCCACAAAAACTAGCAGGTATTTGTACCCGTACATGTCAGGCTTCATTTCAGTAAAGTCCAACTCCCAATGTTCTCCTGGAGTTAGTCCTCTGTGTCGGACCCCAGGGGGCCTGGTTACCCAATTAGCATTTACCTTGAGGCAGGTGGGGCATTGTCTCACCATGTTCTGGGCCTTTTGGGCTAATCCCTGGCTGACGAAATGGGGTTGTAAGGCAGCCATCATCCTTATTTCACTGAGGTGGGTGAACTCATGTAGTTCTCACAGCAACGTGTCTGCTACAATTGCTGGGAGCACCACCTTTTTCTCCTTAGTCGTCCACCACCCATGTCTTCCTCAAGTCTAGTGTCTCCTGTTCATTTCCGTTATCTCCTTGTCTGTATATTTAGGTTTTTCTGGGAGTACTGGTGTGGGAAGCAGAACCATTTGCTTCCCCACTGATTTTTGGGTGGCTTGTCTTGCTGCCTGATCAGCAGCATTATTACCAATCACCTCGGGGTTTGACCCCTTTTGGTGTCCACAGCAATGGATGATGGCAAACTCTTGGGGCAACCAAATGTCTTGTAGCAGTGTCAATATCTCAGTCTTATTTTTAATTTTCTTCCCTTCAGAGGCTAGCAGCCCTCTGTTCTGATAAATCACCCCATGTACATGGGCGGTGGCAAAAGCATAATGGCTATCAGTGAATATATTTATCCTTTTTTCTTTTTCCAATTCTAGAGCCTTAGTTAAAGCAATCAGCTCAGCCCTCTGTGCTGATGTCCCTTGAGGTAGCCCCTGCTCCCATTCCACCTGTTGGTCCTGGTTGACCACCACCGCTCCAGCATACCGTACACCATCATGAATGAAACTGCACCCATCAGTATAGAACATTATCTCTGCTCGGGGGAGGGCCTTATCCATCAAGTCTGGATGTCCTTCCCTTGAGTTTTCAAGAGTCTCGAGGCAATCATGGATGGGCATTTGTTCATCAGATTCTGGGAGTAGAGTAGCCAGATTGAGGCCAGTGGTGGTGGCAAACTTAATGCGTGGCTGTTCTAATAAGAGTCCTTGATATTGTAACAGTCTGGCATTAGACAGCCATTTGCTAGGTGAGCTATTCTACAAGGGCTCAATGGCATGAGGAGTGATCAAAGTTAAATCCTGTCCAAAGGTCAATTTGTCAGCCTCTAGGGTTAAAACAGCTGCTGCTGCTATTGTCCTCAAACAAGTAGGCCACCCTCGGGCCACTGGGTCGAGCTTCTTTGAGAGGTATGCCACAGGCTGCTTCCATGGCCCCAAAAGCTGAGTAATCACTCCTTTAGCTACCCCATTTTTCTCTGTCACATACAAGGTAAAGGGCTTGTTTAAGTCTGGCAATGCCAAGGCTGGTGCCGATGTAAGTGTAGTCTTAAGCAATTGAAATGCCTGCTGGCAAGCCTCAGTCCATTCGAGGGATGTATTTTCTCCTGCAGTGGCCTCATGCAGGGGTTTGGCAATCTCAGCAAAGCCAGGAATCCAAATCCTGCAATAGCCAACTGCCCCTAGGAACTCTTGCACCTGTTTCTTTGAGCCTGGCTTTGGAATCTGGAGAATTGTGGATACTCTTGATTTTGTCAGCCTCCTCTTTCCTTTTTCAAGAATATAGCCCAAGTAGGTTACCTTGCTTTGGCAGAGTTGAGCTTTATTCCAGGACACCTGATATCCCAGTTCCTGGAGGGCTTTCAGGAGGCCCTCAGTGACTGCAATGCATTTTTTATCAGTTGAAGTCACCACCAGGAGGTCATCGACATACTGAAGAATAGTCACCTGGGGAAACATTTTTTTTTTTTACCTCTTGTAGATCTTTGCTGAGAGCTTCCCCGAACAGAGTGAGGGAGTTTTTGAATCCCTGCAGCAGCCGGGTCCATGTCAGCTGTCCAGTTGTTCCGGTGTCTGGGTCAGTCCATTCGAAGGCAAAGAGGGGCTGGCTCACAGGTGCTAGAGGCAGGCTGAAAAATGCATCTTTAAGGTCTAATACTGAGTACCACACATGACCGGGAGGGATGAGACTCAACAGAGTATAGTGGTTTGGTACTGTTGGGTGAACGGTCTCCACCCAGCTGTTTACTTCCTGAAAATCCTGTACCAGTCTGAAGTCTGAGGTGCCAGGCTTCCTCACAGGAAGCAGGGGTATATTCCAGGCTGACTGGCAAGGGACCAGGATGCTGGCTTCCTGGAGTTGGTGGATGTGTTTGGATATCCCTACCTTGACCTCCAGCCGAAGGGGGTACTACTGCGCATGGGCAGGGGTGACAGAGGCCAACAGTTGAACCACCACTGGGGCATGGTGTTTGGCCAATCCAGGTGAATTGGTTTCAGGCCATACTAGGGGAAACTTTTTCTGAAGGTAGTCCCATTTTTGTTCAGGAGGTTCTGTGTCCTCCTTTAGCAGCTTAAATTCATCTTCAAGGGGAACTGTTACCATAATGGCAGAGGGGGGCTTGAGTTCGAGAGTCCCTCCTTCAGGCTCAAAGGAAATAACAACCCCCAATTTTTGTAGTAGATCTCTTCCCAACAAAGGTTATGGGCACTCCGGGATGACTAAGAGGGAATGAGTAACAGTGCCTTTTCCCAGATTTACAGTTCATTTAGTGGTCCAAGGGTAAGAGGCCGACTGTCCTGTGGCCCCGGTAATGGAGGACTTTAGGGAAGAAAGGGTTCCAAGGGGGGTCTTTAGGACAGAATGGGCCACGCCAGTATCCACAAGGAATTGGACATCTGTTCCCCCTATTACCAAAGTCACCATAGGCTCATTAGGGTCAAGTGGCCATGAGCCTCGGCCCCATCAATCTTTCTCATCTACCAAGAGAACTCCATCTCCTTTTTTTTTAGTCTCTTTTTTTCTCTTTTTTTTTTTTTTTTAACTTTTTACAATCCCTCTTGTAATGGCCCTTCTCTTTGTAATATGTACATTGATCCTTCTCTAACAAGGGCCATACTTTACTTTTATTCTCTTTTTTATTCTCTCTGTATTTTTTTTGGATAAAACCTCCATCTGTCAAGGCTGTAATGTTTGCCTTTTCTATCTTTTTACCATTTTATCCTCAAAAGGATCCTTATTGTTAAACACCTTTATTGTCACACTCATCAACTTTTTTCTATTCTCTCCCTCAAGTCCTTTCATCCACTGTAGTTTCTTTTTAATATCTGGGGCCAACTGGGTAACAAAAGTCAAATTAATTGCCTGTCAATTTGCAGGGGCATCTGGGTCAATTGGAGTATACGTATGGTATGTTTTCAACAGACACTCCAGAAAGGCAGAAGGGGATTCCTCAGGTCCTTGAAGGACCTCGCTTACCTTGCTCAAATTGGTAGGCTTTTGAGAGGCTCCCCTCAAGCCAGCTAGGAGATGCTGATGGTAGTTTTGGAGAGCTTCTCTCCCTCCCAAGGAATTAGCTTGCCACGGGGGACTGGTGGACAGAAGTTGCGCCTCAATACGGGCCCACTGTTGCTCATTGAGGGGGGCCTCTGTTCCCCCTAACACCAACTTTATGGCTTACCCTCAGATCCTTTCTCTTTCCTCGGAGGTAAAAAGAGCTTGGAGAAGTTGTTGACAGTCATCCCAGGTTGGGTCATGGGTATGAAAAACAGATTCTAGGAGGGAGATCAAAGCCTGGGGTTTTTCTGAAAAAGGGGGATTTTGATGTTTCCAATTATACAAATCACTGGTAGAGAAAGGGATATAGACATAATGACCCTGTTCTATTTCCCTAAGAGGCAGAAGAGGAACTGAACTAGTCCCTTCAGTGAGAGCTCTGTGGGGACCATAAGCTGCCCCTATTTGCCTGTGGGAGGGGGAGGTTATAGAATCTGGAGATTTTCCTTCTTCGGGAAGAGGAGGGGAGAGAGAGTTTTGAGATCTGGGGCTGGCTTTATCAGAGGAGGAGGATGGCTCCACATAGGGTGGAGGTCTTATAACAAGATCTAAGGGGTCAGGATCTTGTGAGAGCACTGGCTTGGGAGCCCGGGTTTTGGCCTCTTGGGGTTCCCTTGGGGCCATAACCAGAATGTGAGAGTTTGTTCGCAGTGAACAATGCTGCAACCATGCCGGAGGCTCCTGACAAGCCTGGACCCAGATATTTATATATGGAAACTGATCAGGATGGCTAGGGTGCCCTGTGACCCTTCTCCATACTGCCCTGCAGAGACTTGGGTCAAAAGAGCCCTCAGCTGGCCATCCAACGCCAAAGGCCGGCCATTCCAATTGACACAGGGAGCAAAGTTTTCCATGAGAAAATTTAACCCCATATTCGTCTCCTGTTCTGGGGAAAAAGGCAATTTAAAATTAGTGAGAAAACAATCCAATGGGGTATTTCTGGAGCAGGATCCTCCCATCTCTGCCCTGATGGTTTGGAAAGAAATACAAAATTAAACACACAACGGACAGGACACTAACGTATGAATGACAAGACGAGCAGGTGCCACAACAAAACTGAAACTAAATCTTCCCTTATTCCTCGTCAGGAACCTTGGGGTCAGGGGAGGCTTACCGGCCCATCAGCCACCTCACTCCTGACAACAAATGGTTGCAACCAGCCAAAAACTTACCTCCGGAGGTTTTCTGAGGTCTGTACCTGAGAGTCTCCTGCTGGATCCCGCCACAGAGTCTCGGCTGAACTGGGGTTCCTTACCCGGGGATCTCACTGGGGCCTCCAAAATGTAAGACTGAGGGCCTTACCAAACATTCCAAGGAGCTGACTGCAGCAAAGAACACCCGGGAAGAAACACACCAACAAGTTGGAAAATAAAACAGACCTTTATTAGTCTGGCCAGATGGCACTCCCAAAGCAAAATAGATTAGAGAGGCAACTGGCTCAGAGTCCGAGGCTGTTCTTATAGGGGGTTGAGGGGGAAGTTAACATATAGAATTAAAGAAAAGGGACAAAGGTTAGTGGTCGACTGTCATGTACTGATGGTCAGCAGACATTTGTAGCTTGTTCTATAGATTGTGGTGTCCGGAACATCAGTTCTGGGCAAACAAGGAGTTGAGTAGTTTACTTTGGGACTTTAGGCCTGTTACAGATTTTTATCTAGTGTCCCAAAACTAACAAGCATCTTTATCCATTAACTCACATTTAATCACAATGGGGCTGGAGAAAAGGAACAAAGATTATGCAGTCCCACACCCTCACCATGCATGCTCATCACACAGTTAGCACCCATCTTCTGGGAGCCTGTGGGGGAGAAGATCAGGGTAGAAGAGAGGGTTTAGAGCTGGGGCAGCTTTGGAGCTGGGACAGGGCTTGGCTCCCAGCAGGCACAGGTCCGGAGCTAAACAGTACAGGTTGCTCCCATCACTTCTGAGGAGTGTCCTGGCAGCTGCTGGACCTCGCGGCCTGTGTCTGTAATGGTTGCATTCATAGTGAGAGAGGAGTCCTGGTTCTGGATGCATGAGCTCACACAGGGAAGGGGCCCTCTCCAGGACTCCATTTTCAGGCAGGAAGGTTACAGTGCATGGCCTGAGGCAGGCAGGCAAGGTACAGAGAAAGATAGAGGACTCTGTCCTGAGGTCCAGGTCATAGGTGTTTTACTGTCGAACTGGAGGCACAGGAGCTGATGGACCAATAGACTGGGAGAAAGATTTCTGCTCCAGGTGAGTAGTAAGAGAAGAGGGAGGAGAGGACTTGGGTGGATGTAAGAGGAGGGGCCTGTGAAGCTGAGAGAAGCCCACAAAGCAATGATTTGGATAACAGGCTCCAAGTGCAAGAGTCTGCACTCCTAGGAAGCCCCCCATCTGACATGCTTTATGGGGTGTGGGGCCACAAGGAAGACATGGCCCCTGAGTTCTCCTCCCACCCTGTCCCCTAGCCAGCCACCTGGATACAGGCAGTAAGGCCTTGCATTGCCAACCATCTGGGTCCTCTTTGGATGCCCCCTAATGCCCCATGGGTCATGTGACTCACATTGAGGCCTGGCTTTTTCTCAGGCTCTTGGAGTGTCCCCCCCCCAAAAAAAGAGCTATCTCTGGCTCTAGTCTCTCATGTGGGGCCTGATCTTCCTGTGTATCTGACCTCAAATTGGCCTTCAGTATCCCCACCCCATTATTCCTCATATTAGACTCTCTTGCCTCCTAGCTGGGGTAAACTTTCCCCTTTTGACTAGTGAGGCAGATCCTACTAACTGCCCATCTTGTCTCTGCCTTTCTTCACCCATTGTGGAGGCTAGAACTCTTGTTTTCTGGAGTTCTGCTGGACTCAGAGGCCCTGCGGATGCCACTGCTTTGCCCACTCTTCAACAGTGCCTTTCTGAGAACCTCATAGTGGCAGATACAGGTAGAGCACCTGGTCGGATATGGTGACTGGGTTAAAATCTGCATTCTGATGTAGAGGTGGCAGACTCACCAAGGTGCAATAGAAGCAAGTGGCCAGTGTGTCTCATCACACACTCAGCCATATCTCCTCTGCCCGGGCCCCTCTGTGTCTGGAGTGCCCAGGTGGGCCTCACTATGCCCTCTGGCAGACCCTTTGTTCTGAAACATTTTCCTTTCCACTCTTCAAAGCTTCCTAGGCCTACTCTTCATTTCCTTAAGGCCTTGACCAGTGAGCAGTAGCCACCTTGTTACAATGGAACAAAAATAACAGTGATGTGCACTAGTGTCTTATGTCTGATCCATAACACAGGAGTGCATTTGGAGCACTCAATAGAGCAGGGTCAGTCTGGTTAGGAACAGACAGATCATGGGGGCTTTTGAAAATAACCATGTTCTACTTCAAGCCCTGGGGTATGGTGACATGGTACAGCTGGGGCCTCAGACTGAAGGCTGCTCCAGTGGCCATCAGAGTGTCCTGGGATTCACCTCTAAGGTCAGATTTCCCACAATGAGGAAGGGGATGGAGTGAACATTTTCCTCTAGGGTCATTGTGAGCAGCAGACTAGAGTGTGGAGCTCAGATGCTGTGTTCAAGAGAGGTGTTCAGGAAACTGAAACTGTCACTGCCAGCATCTGGTGCATGGCTGGCCCATGGATGATCTTCTGGGGCAACATGAGCCATGAAATGCAGAGCAATGAGACTGTTCAGGGCAGGAGATTTGCTACCAGAAAACAGTTGTGTAACATTTGCATAACTTTGGGTCAACTCTTTACCCTTTTCTTATCTGCAAAACAAAGATGAAGATTCCTAAAGTCACAATTTATAGAAAGTGTGTAGTAAAACTTCCAAATATAGATGCTCAATAAATGTTACTATCTTCATTATTGTTTTTGATAGAAAATGAGCAGCTTTATGATATACTTCTTTTTTCTTCAGTTTATATTATGATTCACTCTTGGTTTTGCACATTTTGTGGGTATTGGAGAAATTTATAATGTTATATATCTACGATTATAGTACTACACAAAGTAGCCACTGCTCTCAAAGTCATCTGTGCCCCACCTACTCCCTCCTCCTTCCATCCTGACAACCTCTGGCAACCACAGAGTTCTTCTTGTCTCTATGGTTTGCTTTTCTCAGAACATCCTGTAGCTGGAATCATACATTTTGTGGCCTTGCGTACTAGTTTCTTTCACTCAGCAGTATGTATTTATGCTTCCTCTGTCTCATTCCTTGGATTGCTATATCATTTTTTCTTAGAAGTGAATAACATTCTATTGTCTGGATGCCATAGTTTATTTATCCATTCACTTGCTGAAGGACATCTTGGTTGCTTCCATGTCTTGGCAGTTATAAACAAAGCTACCATAAGTATTTGTGTGCAGGTTTTTGTAGGATCATGTTTTCAGCTCCTTTGGGTAAATGCCAAGGAGTGATAACATGCTTCTGTGATGACATGATTCTCCTTTATTGATCAATTTGTAGAAAAAGAAGATGATTTTCTAACTTACTTTAAAAATGCAACTGACCTATTAAGTCATAACCATTTGCTACTTAAATCAGAGGTATTGATTCAGAGCTTCACTTGTTCATTAATTTAGCTAATATTTACAAAGCTTCTTCAGATATTGAGCAGGGGCTAGGGATGGAGTGTTGACTAAGCTGTCACCATGCTTTTAAGATGGTCAGGGAACAGAGGAGGCAGCAAGAGGAGCAGGATGCATAGCAACTCGCATGAAGGAATGTGTAGGAGCTGCAGACCCAGAGAGGAGGTTGTGTGGTCAGTTCTGCCTGAGGAGTCCACTTTAGGAAAGGGTTCAAAGAGGAGGAAGACAGGGGGTCATCTCTATGTTGAGGTTCCATTATGTGTCAGATAAACACCTACCTGTATACCTGAATTCACACAAAAGCAGTGTGTGAAGGGAAATAAATTGATACGATAATGGATATTTTGCATGTGGAATCAAAAGGAGTTAATGACTAAGAAAATATAATGGCAAAATTGAGAAAAAATAAAAATTAATTCCTAGAGCAAGCCTGTAATACACAGGTGCAGGTGTCTCTGTGTGTTGACCTGCAAATGCACACATGGACATGTGTACCTCAGTTCTGTTGTCAGCCTCTTTCTCCTCATTGAGGGAGATTTGATGTGATCATGGCAGTGAGGGCAGAAGGTTGGTGCCTCATCTGCCCAGCTGCCCTACTCAGAAGGGACAGCAAACAGGATTAGTATATTTGCTCTCGGAAATCCAAGGAGTCAAGCTTCCCTTTCTCTGCTTCTTCCAGAATAGAGTTGCTGATTGCACAGTGGGGCCCGGGACAGTCCCTATGCAAGGATCTGTCTCCTGTAACTGATTTGAGACTCCTCTCCACAAGCCTGCTGATTACTTAAATGGAGTCTTCACACTCAGACATTTAGAAGGAGCTTCAGATGCAAGATTGTTTACAAATTCAACCTTTCATGAATTGAACTCTGAATGTAAGGAATGTATTTGCATAAGTCTGTGAGGCTGAGAGGTAAGCAAGGTCTCATTAAATGCTCAGTGTGTATCCATTGTCCCAGAGAAGCTGAAGTTGCTGATGGAGCCTGGTGATTTCTCCCTTGGGCTGGTCCACACGGGGTAAGCTGCAAGCTTGTCTGGATGACTCACCTGCATCTTCTCTTCAGTCTCCACACATTCACATGGCCCCCTGTACTCTAATCGCTTCTTTACCCCTAGCTGCAGTCTTACTCATTGTAAAAAATCTCCCTGATTCATTCTATTATAGACAGCTAAGTTAGGTAGAAATGTTATAGGCAGGAAGTTTTATAGAATAAAATCACGAGGTGGGTATAATGTGGATCAAAACTATGATTACCAATACGATTAAAAGGATAGTGCTTAGGTAATATTGATTCAAGGGGAAAGCAGGTCATATAGCAAATGTACATGAAAGAACAAAGACCTTCTTTAAGAAGGGATGGATCAGGGGATCTTGGTCACCCACCAGGGTGACTGATGTCTATCTACAGGTGATACCAATATCTTATCCCCTGGGAAGACATGTAGACCCAGTCATTTTGTCTTTATCTTGAGGCCTGGCCTCCAACAGATACACCTCTAGCCACAGTTGTAATGTGTTCTCATCCTCTACACTGACTCCCTTGAGGGCCTAGGCCTGTCTGACTGACTATATTTCTACCTAACCTAGCTGTCTATTATACGAGCACAGCTGCACACAGGTGGGAGGCCCCTTTTCTAGATCTAGGGGTCCTAGGATATTGACTTCCTCCCATTCCCAACTCACCCATCCTGAAGCAGTATCTGCATCACACACTAGGCTTCTGCCTTCCTCTTCTCTCAGCCCCCTACTGTATCGGCCACATCTCAGTCACGTGTGACCTTGGACCAATCACCTGAGCCCTCTGATCTTAAGATTCTCATCTCACAGGTGGAGATGTTGGTATCAGGCCCATTTGTGCCTGGTACACAAGGAGTACTTGTAAGGCACTACTCCTCCCTCCTCTCCCATTCTTTCTCTTGGTTTAACAAATCTCAGCTGGCTGTGAGAGCTGGGTGTTTCAGTCTCTTCCTAGGATTTGGTCATGGGAGCTCCACCCTAATGACCTTATCTAGTCCTATGGGAATTACATTTCAACACATGGACCCACAAGGGACACTTAACTGTATCCAAATCATAGCAGTAAGGATTTTGGCTTGTACTGTAAAAGGAATGGGAAGATTTTGGAAAGTATAGAATCTTATTTTCTTCTACCAAAAGTCCAGCCTATAGTTTTGCTTGAGGTCTTCATAAAACTAAAGAAGGTAATGAGCTTGTGTCTGTGCCAGTGTTTGCGACAGTGGAGACCAGCACGATGAGGGGACAGGCCGTGTTCACACAGCTAGCTCCCCATCAGTCTCACTGGCTGGAAGGCACAGGCTTTCCTGAATCTCCAGCTGACCATAGCTTAGTGGATTAGACACTGCCCAGTAATCTCCTTGTCCTCCGGGCCAGCTTAGCAAACTGTTGCTTTATTTTGTTTGGCAATCTAGTTGTTCCTGGCAAGTGCTTAAGTCCAGTCACTCCACCAAGGCCTGAAAGGGGCTTGTTGGAAGGTCTTCTGCTCATGTTCTGTACCAGACAGGTCCTGGCTAGAGACTCCCTGGGCTGGCTGGATGCCAGCTGAGCAGGGTCTTGGTTTCACTTCAACTTCAGGGGTACTCTCACCTCTGGCCTCTTATTTGATCCCCCAGAGGTTTAGGAAGTAAGTATCCTCCAACTCTAGATCACTCATTATTGTCATGCCTTGCGGTGTTTCTCTGAGGGCTAGGTCTGTCTCACAGGAGGCCCTGCCTCCCACCTCCAAACCCTGCAGATGTCTCCCTCTGTGGACCCCTGTGCAGCACTGGTGGTGGGTGTGTGTATACAAAGCCTGTGAGAGATTCCATGTTAAATTTCCTTGACATCCTCAGAGGAAAATTTTTATTATAAATTCTTAAAAAACATGTTTAGAAACATTAGCACAATCAGTACATGCATTATTTACTTAACTAAATGTGCTTTTTTACAAATACAGTGAATTATATTCTTATAAGGGCATCTGTTGTTTCCTGCAAACAATTAACTGTCACTGAATCATCAATTTTTTATTTTATTTTGTGTCTAAAGCTATTTATTCCAATTAAAGACCAAACATGAATCTAAATAAATTTGCCTTATCTATAAAAATGGAACTTTCAGTTTTTCTAAGGGTAAGAGTATTAAATGTGTTGGATGGTGTCCACAGCCACCTAGGAGTGGGGCAGGAGGCCTGGAACAACAGCCTCTTTACAGAGATGTTCCAGCCTAGGACCGTCCAACCCTGAAATGAGAGTTGCAGGTGCACCTCTGGCTCCTGAAGAGAAGCTGCACAGGGCCCTGGCAGCTGCCTGTCCTGCACTGTGGAACAGCTGCAGGCCCTGTTCTGGGCTCCTCAGCTTCTGGGTCAGGGGAGCTGGGACTGTTGGGAGCAAGAACCGTGAAGGCTGAAGCTTCTGGAGCTGGGATTCTTTACTGAGAGATTCATTCTCAACCTGGGCCTCATCTCCCAGGGTTCAGGGGCAGACCGGAGGAAGAGTGCAAGGCTGAGGGATGGGTGAGGGGATGGGAGACTGGGAAATGAGGTTTATTGAGTCCCTGTGTGATGAGAGATATTTATAGGGAATAAAGCAAAGAAAAACTCAGAGTGAATATGATAATTATCTGAGACAGGAGGTTTTATGGTTTTCCCTCTGGCCACATCAAGTCTACCAAGCATAAAAGATAGGAAAAACCCCCCAGAAATAGCCCCTTTTGTAGGACCATCCTAAAGCCAGAATGTCACACAGACAGATTTGCTCTTGACCTACACTATGTTCTCATCTTTCCCCTTTCTTTAGTGCCCCTTCTTCTTCCACACAAATCCCTTCAACCAGACACTCCCTCTCTCACTATCCAACAGGCCGTTTCTTCCCATCTTCTCTTGCAGTCTCACTCTGGCTGCTCATCCAGGTTATTCTCTGGCTAGGTCTCAGAAGCCTAAACAAGCTGTTAAAGCATCAGCCTTTTCTAAAATTTAAACTTGTGGTAAAAATGTTTAGCATTCCTAAATCACAATGTTGTTGTGTGTGTTTGTGTGCGTGAACAAATGAGGACATAAGGAAATACATTCTAGCTACTGTAGGACCCTGCATTCAAGGCTGTGGTGTTCCAAGCTGTGTGACCCTGTCACATGTCCATACAAATAGGATCAACTGCATTCAGTTGTTTTGAGTATGAAATGAAATAACGTACAGCGATGATGCACAGAACACTTGGCACATAATTCCCTTTCTCTTTTTTGTTTGGTGCTAGGCTGGAGAAACAGTAAGCATCAATAGGTAGTTTCCCACCAACTAGTTATCTATCTTCTAGTCTAGTTGAGGGCACATGCTCTTCAAGGTGTTCATGTCCTGGTTCAGTTGCAGACATAGGCAAACACAGGCCTTTGGTTTCTCCAGAATGTGATACAACCCAGAGTTACTGAGGATTTAAGTCCCCAGGAGGTTACAGAACAAGGGGAGAAGAAGGAAGTGAGAGTGAATAAATAGTTTTTTGCCCCAGAGAGGGAGTGGTTCCTAGGTCCTCAGATGGAGCATCTGGCTTGGTAACATGACCTCTGTTAGTGAACTTCCATTACTATAACAAAGTATCTGAGCTAACCTACTTATATAGAGAAAAGGCTTATTTTGGCTCACAGTTTTAGAGGTTCTGTCCATGACTAGTTGACCTTACTGCTTTGGGCTTGGGAAAGGAGACACAACATGATGGAATGCATGTAGGAACAAAGCTCCTTTCATGGCAGGATAAAAAGAGTGAGGAAAAGGCTGAGGTTCCACAGTCCCTTTCAGGGTACCCTCAATGACCTAAAGACCTCCCACAAATCCCGACTGCTATTGGCTCCACCACCTCCTAAGAGTGTAACCCTGGGGAATAAACCTTTAACACATGCACTTTGGGGTCTCAGGATCCAAGCTCTAACAGTTCTCATATTTACCCTCTCCTCTCCTCATTCCATCATCCTGCCTCCAAAGGATGCCTGGCCTGGTGAAGTGTGCCACAGAACCATTTTTAATTTAATTTAATTTAATTTAATTTAATTTTTTATTTTGAGATAATTATAGATTCAAGCACAGTCAAAAGAAATAATATAGAGATATCCTTGGTGCCCTTCCTCAGTTTTCTCCAAGAGAAAACCATGGCGAATTATAATAAACAAGAGATCGACAGTAAAGACACATAGCAGCCCTTTATCTCCGGAGCACCTATGCTGCCCTCTACAAGCCCACCCACCGACTGCCCTCTGCTCCCTCTTCTGCCTCTCCTGGCAACCACTAACCAAGTCTCCATTTCTATTGTTTATCATTTCAAGAGTGTGTATAAGTGGAAAAGCAGTATAGGCACAATTCTCTCAAGATTCACCTACATTGTTGTGTGTACTGAAAGCTTGCACCTTTTTTGTGGTGCTGGGTTCCACTCTTGAACCCAGAGCCATGTGTATTGAAGCATCTACTCTACCACTGAGCCACATGCCCAGTCCCAACTATTCCCTTTAACTGCTGGCTGCTGTCTCATTGTTCTCATTGCACAGAGGTGTCATCGTTTATTTAGCCATTCATCTGTTGAAGAATGTTTGGGCTGTTCCCACTTCTTGACTGTTATGAATAAAGTTGCTATGAACATTTGTGTGAAGGTTTTTGTGTAAATATAATTTTTTGGTTCTTTGTCCAAGGCTTCTGGTTCGTGTGGGTGTTGTATGCTCAGTACGTTGTGTCATGCCCAAGCTATGAAGTTTGGATTCTATCATGGAGATCCAGCTTCTCTGCATCTTTTCTGGGACTTCAGGTTGCTTCTATTTTTTGTTTTAGGATTTTGATAGGTGTGTAATGATATCTTATTACATTTTTTAGTGACTAATAACATTGAAGATGGTTTCATGTGCTCATTTACCACCTGTACATTCTTTTTTAGTGAACTATCTTCTCATGGCTTTTTTCCTTTTTCTATTGGATTGATTGAAGTTTTAAACTTTGAGAGTTCATTATGTATTCTAGATACTAGTTCTTTATTAGATTAATAGTTTGCAAATATGTATTTCCCCACAGGAAGTTTATTTTTTTACTCTCCTCACAGGGTCTTTTGCTGTTCCTACACAGTTTTTCTATATATTCTAGAATTTCCACTTTGGTAATTTTCTTTCTCTTCAGAAAATTTTCTTATCTACGCTTTTAAGGTAGGCTTACTGACAATAAATTTTCTTAGTTTTCCTTCTTTTCAGGGCATCTTGATTTTTACTTCATTCCTGTGGGATATTTTTACTGGTTATATAATTTTGGTTTAAAATTTCCTTTCTTGCTTTTACGGTCTTGATGTCATTTGAATTGTTTTTCCCATATAGGCAAGATGGGTTTAATTTTCAGAAATTTGACTATGATGTGTTTCCACATGAACATCTTTGATATTATCCTGTTTGCAGCTACCTTGCCTTCTTAAAGTTGTAAATTCTAGCCACTATATCTTTGAGTATGTTTTCAGCACACAGCCCTCTTCGCATCACCTTCTGAAAGAGTGTAGTGACACAAAAACAGATATTTTGTATAGTCCCACAGTTCCTTGGGTCTTTGTTCATGTTTTTCTTGTTCAGATTGGTTACTTTCTATTTTTAAATCTCAAATTCTTTTGAAGAAAGATTCTTCTTTTTATTTTTCATTCTGATGTGGAGCCTGTACATTGAGTTTTGACTTTCTCCTTTTTGTGCTTTTCATTTCTATACTTTCCATTTGTTGCTTCTCATCTTCTGTTTCTTTGCTGAAACTTTCTTTTTATTCTCAGCTGACACTTTCTACATTTGGATATATTTCAGGCATGTTCATTGTTGCTCCTTGAAGTATTTTGACATAGGCTGCTTTAAAATCTTCAGATAAAATTTAGTTATTTCATGTATGTCAGTATTGGCAACACTCCATTGTCTTTTTTTTTCATTCAATTAGACACTTTCCTGTTTCTTGGCATGACAAGTGATTTTCAGTTGGAAGCTGGGTCCACTAAGTATTATGGCATGGCCTGTTTTCACTGGCTGTCTGCTGCACTGGAGATAGCAATCAGTCTATGCACTTGGTCTCTGTGGACACCTAGGAGTCTGTGTGGTGGTTTTTGCTGCTGATGGGAGGGAGGGATGCTGGTTCTCCACTTGGCCTCCACCAGCACAATGGGGTGAGGTGAAAATCCTGGCTTTCCGATGGTCTCCTCTGACGCACTTAGGAGGCAGCAGAAGGGTCCTTCGTCACTGCTAGGTAGGGGTAGATGAGCAGATCTCTGTTCTCCAATGGATACTGCTGCCCAGCAGGGATAGGTCTCTGCTTGCTACTGAGGCTTCTCTGACAGAACACTGATAGGCAGGTGGGCACAGCTGGCTATCTCAGCCCAGAATCAAGAGGGAAGAAGTCAGCTTTTACTGGTAGGGTAAGGTTGGAGCATAGTTTTTCTGTGGTGTTTAACTGGAATAGAGTGTTTGTTGTCTAAACCTGTCTTCCTATCCTGCACTTGTCTTGATCATTATTTTGGAGTGAGTATGCTTTTGTGGGGGCTTTTTTCCCTTTGTTTGTACTTATTGGAGCTAAAGGGTTGCTTGTTTCTTTGTATCAAAATCTGGAACCTGAGGCCCACGTAACTCACTGTGGTATTTTTCCACAGGTCCTAACCTCTCTAACTGGTTTGCCTTCTTCATATTCTTATGTTTTTTAGAATTCAATGTTTTCAGTTGTACTCAGTAGGAAGACTAGGAAAAAGTACTCCTATTCCATCTTTCCAGAAGCCGTAGTCCACAGGAGTGCATCACCTGCTACCACAGATCTGACAGTGGTTACCACGACAGGCCACAAGTCAAGTTCTGAGAATGAGATTCTGAATTCTGAGAGAGGCCACTGGTCTTAAGACACTGGATGCCTAACAACTGAGGTGAGTGGGTGATGATAACTTTAGGCATATATTGGTATAAAAATTCCCATCAGGGTGAAGTGAAATTAGAATTTGAGGCTTTGGGATACAAATAGTGATCATGCCTGATTTATATGTATGCAATGATAAACATAAAAATATGGCATTGAGCAACATGTGATATGGCACTTGAGGCCCTGACAAAAGAAAAAAAGCACATAACATACAAGTGCCTTCTTTTCAATATCTATTTCCTGAGCAGGGAAGTATAGCTCTTGCCATATGAGTAATGACTAATTGCCACACGCATTGTAGGATCTGGCTGTTGAGCATCACCAGAAAGTTGAGAAGGTTCGGATGCTTGAAGATTGGAAACTGCAGTGTGTGAAGATAGGGTGCTGTGATGACCTAACAGTAAACGAGGTCAGCTGGAGCTCCTTGGAGCAGTATGAGGAAAGGCTCAGAAGGCTCATGAAGTTAGACAGGCTAGGACAGATGTTCTATGTAAAACTCAAGAATTTCTGGTTTTATATCTAGGTCTTTGATCCATTTTGAATTGATTTTTTGTACAGAGTGAGAGATAGGGGTCTAGTTTCTGTGTTCTGCATGTAGATATCAAGTTTTTCTAGCACCATGTGTTAAAGAGGCTAGAGGATTATGGTATTCTTGAGTGACTCAGCAGAAGTCAGATATTAAAGTCTAGAAGAAGGTGAATATAATTCCATGATGCACAGAAAGGTAAAGTATCAATCACTCTGTTTTCACTCAATGGCTAAACAACTCTTAAGCATCTGTGAGACAAAATAGATAAGGGCTGGGTGTCGCCTGCTGTATTCGGTGATGAGACCAGGCTGGCTGAGCAGGGATGACTGGCCCCCAGTTTACATGATCTCCTTCCCTTAAAGACTGAGAACACCAACAAAAGAGGTTTACAGGGACATTCACCCAAACCCAGAAGCCTGGAGCCACTATCCTAAACCTGTGATCACCCAGATTCCAGGAGAGGTGGAGCCCCCCATGACCGAAACCACCAGAGCTGGGCACAATCCTTTCCTGGAAATGAAACCATCTTTCAGCGGTAAAGGTTCCAGAACTGAGATAATGATCATCTAGGCTGAAGCCACAGCACATCCTTGAAAGCCGGCCTTCTGCCAGTCTGAACCTGTGTATCAGAGTGTGCCCCTCCAGTTACTTCAGCTGGAGTCCTTTCCTGTCTTTCTGCTAACTTTCCAATCAAAGCTTTTTTTCCTCTATAAATCTGTGCCTTAGTTTTAATTTCTATTTCTACTAAAGCAAGGACTCATATTAGCTGGTGACATGGGGACAAGCTCAGGGTCTTGAGTTGACCATCTTGGGCGCAGGAAGATGACTCTGTCAGAGCCAGCACATTACAGGTGATGACTCAGCTTCACTGGGCCCCTCTTGTACAAAGCTGAGCAAGTGGCTAAACTTCTCTGAGTCCTAAATTGCTCCAAGACAAAAGGTAGATCCTAACACCCACCTTCTTCAACATGCTTCTTTCTGGTTAAATGATATGCATGCTAAAGTACTTCAGATGTGTTGAGAACAGTATAACTTTAAATGCAAATGTAAATCTAAATTCTAATTCTTGTTTTAGTTCTGGCCTCCTCAGACTTCCAGATTTGATAACATTGGAAACTTTCTTTTCAGCTATCTCTAAAAACCAAAGGAATGCATTTTCCCGTTAATGTGATTTTTTAAAATGGGAGAGCATAATTTTAGATTTACAGAAAAGTTTTAATGGCACTACAGAAAATAGCCATATTGCCTTTACCTAGTTTCCCCTAATGTTAATATTTTGCATAAATGTAGTTCATTTGCCAAGACTAGGAAATTAACTTCAGTACTAAACTCTAGACTTCACTTGAATTTCATCAGTTTTTCCACTAATTTTCTTCTTTGGTTCCAGGGTCTAAACTAGGATCTCACATGTGCTTAGACCTGTTGTTTAAAGGGCAGGTAGCCTGGGGAGAGGACCAAGGCACTGACTGGCCAGGTGAAGAATGTTGAAGATGGTTTAAAGGGTCAAGGTAGAAGTAGAAATTCACCTCCTGTTTTCAGATTGACCTGAGGATGAAATTAAAGAGAAAAGCCAATTTTAACTCCACATATATTTAGTTTGGACTAAAGAAATGCACTGTAAATAAGAGCTGACCAATGCCTGGGGAAGATGACCAAGAACAGCTTGTGAAGGTCCTTCCTTGGGGACAGTAATTCCTCTAGAGATGGGAGGAAGGACCAGTGACCATGGCCACAAGCTGCCTGCATCCGGGATGTGAATTTCAGAAGCAAAGGAAACAAGCAAGCACAATATGCAGAATAATTTGGCAGTTTATACAGCTCTATTTTTTCATTTTATGTAAAGAAAGCTAGCATGGTACAAGAAATTATTTGGGCTCAAACAGGAGAGAAAAAGTTCAGGTTGAAATTATAGGTTAGCACAAATAGATCTCTGACCTCTGATCCTTTTTGGGGTGAAGGAAGGTAGTCGGCCTATCTGGGGACTTTCTCCTGACAGGCTTGGTACCAGCATAATGGGGCAGAAGCTTTTGACCAGTATTATCTGCTCCTTCTTGCTGTGTAATTCTTTCTTGGCAGCTGAGCTGCAGGATGGAAGCTCAGGATTAATTTTTCTAAAGTATTTTTTATTGAAATCATGGGCTCTCTGGCAGATTCTCTCATTGCTTTGGAATCAGGGACCCTCCTCAAAACTGTTATGTCTCCTTCTAAGAACCTTGTCCCAAGATCCAGATGGGTTCTGATGCATGGCTTCCAGCATGACTCCCTCACTGAAAAATTAATGAGGTCCTCTGGCTGCCTGGTAGCTCTCATCTTTCTGCAGCAGCATAGTGAGAGAAAAGCTGTCAGCCAGACCTCTCAAATAAAACAGGAAGGTCAACATTTAGTTCACTCCAGAAGGCAATGTGCTTGCATGAACAACCACTGGCTTTTACATTGAGGCTGGAAGCTGGAGGCTGTGAGACATCCTAAGAGTGGTAGATTCCACTTCTCATGGCAAGAACAGAAGCTGTAGATTCCACTGTGGAGTCCACATTTTTTCATAAGAGAAGTGCAATTACTGATGATCAAATAGTTCACTTTGGTGATTCCAGTACAGAGTGGAAAATGAACTGTAGAAGATTTTGGAGATTATATTCATTAACTCAATGGAGAGAAGTTACCCTTCTCTGAGATCCTATGGCTCTGTGATTTTGGTCTGAAATGACATTCACACTTTGGGTGTCTCTGGTTCAACCTTGTTTCAAATAACACTGGGAATGAACTGGGAAGAATCTGTCACCCAGGCCATCCTTCTTCTCTCAGGAAGAGGCAGAAATATAGCTCATTGCCTCACACTGTTCCAGACAATTATTTTTCCCATGATCTCATCCAGTGGTTTTCGTTTTCCACCATGCAATGATAATGAATCACTGATGAGGTTTTGGTTAAATACAAATACATTTCCTCACCCCTAGAGCTACTTGAGTCAGAATCTCTCCAGTTGAGCCCAAGGACATACTTTTGTCAATCTCTACAGAAAACACCAAGTGCACAGAGATTGAGGGCCACTTTTGTCCTCTAAATTCCCCCTGCTGCTGCAGTACCACATGGAGTGCCCTCATGACTGCAGCCACAGATCCCCTATAGATGGCCCTTTTTCTGTACCCATAATCCCCTTATCTCCAATACCAGGGAGCTGCCAGGCAAAGGCTGAAAGCCTGGTATCCAAAAGGGACTCAGTGAACATCAGGTGTCCAGTAAGGCTGACTGTGGCCCTGTGTATCAGGGACAGAAGAAAGTGGGGTGGCAGCAGGATAGATAAAGACAAAGGAAGTGTAATATTTCTCTCTGCTCTGGATTGCTGCATGATTTCACTTACCTCTGGGGATAGTGGACCAATTTGGAGTGGGATTGCATTGAATTCAAAAGGGTGCACTTGGTAATGCATTGTTGTTTAGCTGATGGACAATGATGCCGCCATGTGGAGGAGGAAACTGCCTGACTTCAGAGACTGCTCTGGGAGGACCTACATTCTGCTTTTGAAGTCTGCAGGTGGTTGCCGACAAACGTTTAATTTTTGGCTTACAATGTCATGGCACAGAAAGCCATTTTTCACTCAAGCAAATGAAAGTGTAAAGAGCTGCAATTAATTGAAACTGAAAAAAAACCACCTGATACATCTATTCTGGCAAGTTGTAAGCCTCACAGTTAAAGACCTCACTGGAAAGATCAGAGAAGAATTGCTTATGAAGGCTGCCTAAGTGTCAAGTTCTTCAAATATGGGTTCTAGATATGTTCCCAGAGGCTTCTGACTTGATGAAGGGGTGCCAAGTGAATTCAGCACTTTGCTTTAATAGGAAACAATTCTATTAACAGTTTGTAAGATGAGTGGTCACCTTGTTGAATCCAGGATTCCTTCCTAGTTTTTGATGCCTCATTTTTCTTAGAATTCATATCTGGAGATGTTATTCCATGTTTTACTAATATGCAGAGTCCAAAAGGTATAGTTTTGTATTCCTGCTGATTCCACAGCCTGAGCTCCAATATAGACATCTGAAAGTGCTCCCATTTCTGGAAGCCTCCACACCAGCCTGCTCTTGTCATCCTGAGGACAGCCTCCTCTGGGAGTGAGCTGGGCTCCTCCAGTGGAAGGGGTCCTGGGCTCTAGCACCCTGGTGCAGGTACGGTAGGGTGGGGTTTTCAGAGCCAGCCCCAGGGGCAGAGATGGAACAGGAGGCAGGGAGGACCCAGGCCTACTCAGGACACAGGAGAAGACCTGAGCAGAGCCTACTGACCAGGCAGCTTCAGCTCCTAGAGACCAGAGGTATTTGCTGGAAGAGGGAAGGGGGAGCAGAAGTTCTGATAAAGTCTCCCAGCCAGGCTCGATCTCAGAGAATAAAAGGGGCCACCCTGGGAAGGCTCTTCTCACAGTCAGCTCTTCCCAGGTCAGCAGTGTGTTGAGTAACTCAGTGACAGTTGCTGGTGTAAGAAACAAAAATGTGGTCTATTGTCAGGGAAAGGTCTTTTAGCCTAAGGACTGGACCCAGGTCAGACATCTGAGAAGGTTTCTAAACAAGCGGGGGTATTGTGCCTTTGTTCCTCATAACAAGGCTCCAGACTATAACTAAAGCCCAGCAAGCACTCATAACTCTAGCCGATGAATTAGCAGAAGACTGGGGAATAGATGATCTGTTTATAGATTGGCTAGAAAAATAATTTGGAAAATGGAAGGAGAGATCACATGCACACTAACCTCCTTGGTAATAGTGGCAGGAGTTCTGATGTCCATGGGGTGTTGCATTGTTGTCCCATGAGAAAGGGGCGAGCTCAGTGGTTAATTGAGATAGCTCTAACCAAACAGGCTCCAGGTCCTATCAACGGAAGAACCTATTATTACTGGGATCTGCACCAAATTATGAAAGAGAGTTTGAAAATTAATAAATGTTAATCTGAGGTGAAAAAGGGACCAAATAAGATAAAAGAAAAGAGGAGGGAGTTTGTAAGAAATAAAAAAGTGGTCTATTGTCAGGAGAAGGTCTTTCAGCTTAAGGACTGAGGTCAGGTATCTGAGAAGGTCTCTAAACAATAGGGAGAGGGCAAATAGTCAACTAAGTGTGGAATTTACTAAGCTAACTCCCACTGGAAAAGCACTAGCAGTTAAGATGTTACCCCTAGTTTAATCATTTGCCTTTGAAAGCCCACAAATCCTTTACAGAGGAAGCAAGGTGAAGGAGTTAAGTGCTGATCAGCCCCTGTAAATCCTGAGTACTGGGACATTGAGGGGAGGGAAAGAAACTGCACATTGGGGTTTATATCGCTCTTCCTGACCACTCTGACCACTTCAGTCTGTTTGTTGGGCTGCACCTCGTTCTTACAAGATCAAAAAATTAAGAAGTTTCCCTTCAGTTGCTCCCAGCCCTCGGTCTGATCTGTCTAGTATGCATGGTCAAAGGTGAAGGGTTTCATTCCTCACACTAGGATGCCTGTCTTTACAAAGGTACTATGGAGGGCTTTTCTCTGGGCAGGTGAGCACAAGACCACTTGGCCATGAGTGAGCTCTCTCTGCAGGCCTGGGAGGTGGAGAAGAGGGGAGGGACAGATCAGAGCCCGGGACTAAGTGTGTTCAGGCCTCCATGCAGTCACAGAGAGTCTGGGGTTTGCTGGTTGGGGACAGCTCCTGACCCTGCCAGGTCTGTCCCTGTGGCAGGGTCCTCTCCTAGGCCACAACAGTCACACGAGGAGCCCAGCCCGTGGACTCCACCATGTTCTCGGTGGGTGGAGATGACCAGGGAGTCCTTTGTGTCCCTGCCTGACCTGTGTGCCCTCCCTCAATACCTGCCTATCCTGGAGCAGAGGCCAGAGAGGCCACATGGAGTCCGGTGCCCACTACACATTATCGTTTTTACTACTGCAGGCAGTTGTGGCTAATGTAGAAACAAGAACACTGGGATCAGACACCCTGGGTCTGGACAGCTCTGCCACTTGCCCATCTGTAAACATGGGTATCCCAGCAAGTCAGTCATTCACTGAACACTGCTGAGACCTTCTGTACCCCAGATGAGGGAGCCCACTAGGAGCGGGAGACTCTTACCTCAAGCTGCATACTCTATGCACACTGCCACTCACACTTATCCAGCCACACACATTCACCCAGCAGTTCATACACCCACCAGCAAACTCATCCAGTCACACACACTCCCACACACTCACAGATAAACCACAAACACTTACTCTCACTAGTACATTCCTGCATACTCACACGATTCACCTAGTCGCTCAGCACACTCACATACCATACACACCCTCACAGACACACTCATACACACGCACACACCCATCAATATACTCAGAGTCATTTGCACACCCACACTCACCTTCACATATTTATTAATACACTCATAATCATTCATTCCCACTAGTATGTTCACACCCTTACCCACTTACACACTCACACTCATACTCACACCCTCCTTCCCTCCTCCTCCTTGAGCTCAGAGCCTTGGCAGGGCATCCACCATAACTACAGAAATACACATGGGCTCCCTGTCTTCCTGAACAGCAAAGGTGCAGAGCCTTGACCAAGCGAGCAGTCTCAGCCCTAGGCTGAGGGGGGCTGACCTGACTTCTCTGAGCCTGCTTGTGCCTCCCCTCATGGGTTCCACTCCACAAGCCTGCAGTCTCCTCCTGGGTAGGAGATGCTCAGGTCTGTCCCAGCACTACAGTGCTCACAGATCTCCTGGTCTGTCTGCATGTATGTGCAAAAGCTCTAGGATGCTTATCACCCCCAGGGGTGTGGACAAATCTCCCTCACTAAACGAGGGCATGGTGGAGGCTGCTCCTGACAGCGCATCTCTCTCCCACCCTCTGGAGAACATTCTGGCTCTGAGGCATCAGTAGAATACCTGGGGGACTTGACTGTAGGGCTTTCATTCTCTGCCATCTAAGTAGCTAGAGAGATAAAGGGCTGGTGTCCCCAGGGACTTGATTGGTCCTGATTTTCTCATTTGTCCTTCTAGACCAGCACTACTTTCCAGAACTTTCTGTGAAGATAGAAATGATCTATATCCATGCTGACTAATGCAGTAGCCACTAGCTGTGTGTAGGTATAGAGCTCTCAATATTTGACTAGAGTGGCTGAGGAACTGAATCATCAATTTTATTTCATTGTAGTTGGTTTAAATTTGAGTAATAGTCTGTCCATATGAGACAGCACAGCTTTAGTCTCTTTCTTAAGAAGAACTAAGAGAGAGAATCCAGAGCAGTCAATGAGAGTCCACACATCTGGTTCTTCTGCCCAACCCTACCACCAAGTATTCGTGTGATGTTGAGAAAGTTGTTTCATCTCCTATTGCCTCAGTTTTCTCTCCCTGTGAATGGGGTGGACAGTGCTTAGTCCTGCCTGCCTCAACAAATGAATCTACAGGGACATCTGAACACATATGTGGAAATTGCACTTAGCTCCAAAAACCAAAATATAACCAGGACCCTACAGGCTCTCCTCTCACTATTACAGCCTTCACCCAGATATTTCTGTATCCTGACTTCTAAAAGAAGGTGTCAGTTTTCCCTGTTTTTGAACTTGTGCAGTATGTCTCCTCTTGGTTCTGACTCATCTGGTTAAATGCTGTGTTTGTGGGGGGTCATCCAAGTTGTTATGTGTAACTGGGGCTTGTTCATTCTCACTGATGTTCAGTATTCGATTCTGTGAGTATGTTATGCATTTGGGGAGTTTTCAGGTATGGGTATATGGATGATTTTTTTAATAAACCTTTTATTACCTGTCTTTGGAAAAGACAAGATGGCTGCATGTCTAGGAGAGGAACTACTTCTAGGGCAAGAAGATCTTAAGAAAGGAGGACTTAGGAGGAAAAAGATGACAGCAAGAAAATCATGCGTGTATTTTAGAAATTTCTCCCAGTTTTACATGTATTCATATGGAAGGTATGGAAATGTTCTGCTTCTGTAGATGTTGCCAAGTAATTGTAAAGCAGTTGTGCTAATTTATGTACTCATCAGTAGTGCTTGCGGGCTCTGCTTGTTCTACTTTAGAACACTGAGTGCTTTTCATAATTTCAGTTTTAGTCATTCTGAAACATGTGTAGATTTAGTATATTTTTGTTTTAATTTTGTAAGCTCATATATCCATGATGACTGCATTGGTTAGGTTTTTCTAGAGACAGAACCAATAAGACATGTGAACCAACACACGTGTGTGTGTGTGTGCATGTGTGTGTGCCTGTGTGTGCACTTGTATCTATTTCTGGCTTCTAGTCTGTTCCATTTATCCCATTGTCTACCTTGCATTGCCTTATTCACTGCGGGTTTAGAATAAGTCTCAATATCCAATACTGCATGTCCTTTTTTTTTTTGTCTCTTCCTCTCTTCCTCTTCTTCCCCTTGTTTTCCTCTCCTCCTTGCTTTCTTCTTCCGTCTTTCTCACATTTTTTCTCTTTTTCTCCTTCACCTTCAGTAATGCTGTAGATGTAAATGGTTGTTGTGCAGTTTCAACACTGACATCTAAATTAGCGATGAATTTCTGCACACCACACGTGTGTGCACATGCATACACACACACACGAGAATTTTCTTCCAGCAGTATCCAGTCGACTTGAGCTCAGCATTCACACCTTCCTGTGTGTATAGCCTGCTGGCCTGTCCTGCAGAGTTTCTTTTGTCTTTTTTTTTTTAATCAAAGTTTTAAGAATCTTCATTTTTTTGTTTATAAGAGAGGTTTTTCTGTAAGTTTAGTTTTTGTTTTCTCCCATGATAGTTTCCTTCTCAAGTTTTGCCATCAAGTATTTACTGACCACATAAAAATAATTAGAAAATGACTGCTCTTTATTTTCTGTAAGATTGGTATTATTCATCTCCCATAGTGTGATTGACATTACAAAATGGAACTTTTAAAAGTTAGATTTTTTTTTTCTTTTAGAGATGAAGAACTCCAAACTTCCTCCTGCTAGGTACATAATCAACATTCCCTCTTTAGCCCCAAGTGAGAGAATATGCAGATGTTAACAGCAGGAGGCTGGTGGCCTCCTCTGATTTGGTCAGGGCCAGCAAAGGAACCTAAACATATGAATGTAAGTGGCTGCCAACAGCAGTTTTGAAGAAAATTGCCAGTCAACCATCAGGGTGGACAGATTGGGGAGGGTTTGTTCGTGATTATTGATTTGGTTACTTTTATTTGCACGCCACTCAGATTTTCTATTTTCCTTTTATTGCTGTGGTAGAATGTTTTAAAAGAAATTTTAAGTGATTTCATATAAATTTTCATTTTATGGTATAAATTTATTTATAATCATCTTATTTTATGATTTCTATAAGAACTGTATGTTTTTACTTCTTTTTTTTTTTTTTTGGTACCAGGGATCGAACTCTGGTCCTTGCACTTGTGCAGCAGCAGGCAAAACCACTGAGCTAAATCCCCGGCCCATGATTTTACTTCTGATATTGAAAATTTATCTATATTCTCCTACATTTGCTTTATATCTCCAGTATTTAGCTATATATTTATTATTTTCTTCTCTTTACTTTTTAAGATTTATTATCTTTCTACATCCTGAAGATGAGAGTTAAACAATTGATTTTCACATTTTCTTTTATATAATGAATATATGATGATGAACTTTCCTTTAAGCATATTTTTAATATGTCACATCTTCATTTCCATTCAGGTTAGAATGTTCTCTAATTTCTATTCTGATACTTTTTCATTGCTCTATGTGTTTTTGTTTTTTGTTTTGGGTACTGGGTATTGAACTCAGGACCTTATGCTTGCCAGGAAGGCGCTGTGCTGCTGAGCTACATCCCTGGCTCTGGAACTATATTTTAAAAACTTCTTCAGTTAGGGATTTTTCTAGTTATCTTTTCATGACTGAATTCTAGCTTCAGGCTGCCATCTCCCTCTACCAAGCACTTGGCCCCTGGGGTAGGGGTGATGCTCAGAGAGCAGCCTGGCATTGTCTCCTTCCTACCTCAGGAGACCTGACTCCATAATTTTGCCTGCAAAGAGAACCAGGCTATAAAGCTGTGAGCTCCTAATTTCTTCCCAAAGGAGCTGAGCTCACTTAAACAGAGCATGGAGACTTGAACTCCACAGTTTCCTTAGGAACACCGTAGGTTCTGATGAAAAATGATTGGAAGGAATTTTGATTAGTGAAAATACAGCCTCTGCCCTGGGTGAGCTAGTTTGAAGGAGGGAAGCAGAGAATAAGACAGCTGGAAAGAATCCTCCTGGGCCCAGAACAAATATCAGATATGGACTTCAGAAACTATTCCTTCAGAGGATCTGGAAATTGCTTTGATTAATTTGTGGGGCAATGTATGCTGCAGGAAATTGTTGAGAACAGCAGGGAAACCAAGCACTTAGTGAAGTTTAACAGCTAGGTGTGGTCAGAGAAAGAAGAGACTCTGACAACATCACTATCATTGCAGGTGGCTTTGGTCACAGGTAAGACTTTGCCTCCCCAAAGGGCATTTAGGAGGTCTAACCCCATGTTGGTGGGGTTGGGATAGACAGTTTTAGCAGTCATGGGCAATGAATAGTTGTCCATAGGCAAACAAACAAATGGAACAAATCCACAAAACTGGAAAGTATAAATGATATAAGGATAATGTAACTCCCAACCTATTAGATGTCAAATGTGCCAAATTTGTGGTCCCACAACATCAAAGAAAAAGTTGTGAACCAAAAGAAGAAGTTAGGAGAATTTTTTTGGAAATAAGGGGAAGAAGAATAGCTCCTGGATTTCCAACAGGGATCCCAAATGGGGTAGCCACCGAGGCCCTTTGTCAATGATAATTTGTACAGCAAAGTAACAATGTAGGTACAATGTGAGTCAAATTATAATCAATCCATAGGATTACAAGTATAACTGCTTAGCTAATATTGATCCAATAGGGAAGTGGGTTACTTAGCAGGGATGCATGGAAAGAACAAAGGCAATTTTGAGAAAGGATGCGTCCAATTCTCTGGTCACCCACCTAGACAACTGATACCTATCTGGACTTCCTTGACCAGGTAGTGCTAATTAGAGTATAATTCCAAATTACTGCATATTCCTTAGGGAGGCATGTGGGACTGGTCATTGCATCTTTATCCTGAGGTCTGGTCTTTTTCAGATATACCTTCAGCCACCATTCTGACATCTTTATGTTTTCTGCTGACTTCCTTGCGAGCCCAATAGCTCTCTGACTGTATATTCATTTTTATCTAACTTAACTGTCTATAATATGATTATGGGGAAAAATCAATTGACCAGAAACTAAATTTAACAGAAAAAAATTCAAAAAACCAATTGTAAATATGTTCTAAAGGAAAGCAATGCTAAAAAAATAAAGTATTGTGTTTTACAATGTTGTATTACATAAAGATATCAATATTTTATAGACATAAATAATATATTAATATATAAATATCTTATATATTATTCAAAGTATATTAATATTATATCGATGTTAATATATAATACCTATTATAAACATAAACCCCATGCAGTTAAAAAGTACAATAACTGAAAATAATTTCCTTAGAGGGGATTGGCAATAGATAGGAAATTGCAGGAGAAATAGTGACTGTGAAGATAGAGCTATGTAGATTGGGCAAGTTGAACAACAGAGACTAAAAAAGACTAAATAAAGTGAGCAGAAGGACATCATAGAGCACGTTGACATGTGGGCACCAAAGGAGAGGAGAGAAGATCAAAACAATATTCTGAGAATCATGGCATAAAATTCTCTGAAGTTATTGAAACACAGAAATTTATGTATCTAGCAAATGCAATGAACTCCAAGTAGGATAAATGCAAAGAGACCAATAAATGGGTACATCTTAGTAAAGTACTGAAAGACAACCACAAAGAGAAAACATTTGAAAGCGGGAAGAAACAAAAGGCTGATCAAGTATAAGAGAATCTCAAGAAAATTAATTGTTTCTCAGCCCTAATAATGGGAGCCAAGAAGCATGGAACAGCATTCAGGGCCCCAAAGGGAGTGGGAAAAAACTATAAATATTTTTCAAAAGCAGTGTCTAAATTCTTGCCAAGATAAACAACAACGAAGAGACTTGGTGGTTAACAGACTCACAAGAAACAAGAAGGTCATCAGGTTGAAAGGAAGTGATTCCAGATGTTCACTCAAATCCATGTGAAAAGCCAGAGAACATGGGTAAAAGTAGTTATGTACCCCTACAAACCCACACAGTATAGATGCATATTTCCTTCTTTTCTTTTTATATCTGATTCTAAAAGTAATTGTACAAAAGATATGTCCACAACGTAATGGTTGATCTACCACATATAGTAATATAATATGTGTGTAGTATACCTATTACTAATAGCAAAAGGGAAGTGGGTGGAACAAAATTGTACTAGATCAAGAAAACAGCTACAGATAGTAAAGCAATAATTTTAGGAATATGTTGTATAATTTGTAACATTTGTGGATACAGTGTTTGTAACAAAAACACCATAGAGGAAGGAGGGGCATAGGATATAGGAGTAACATCCCTACATGTAACTGGAATTAAGCTAGTATAAATCTGAAATTGATTCTAATAACTTACAATGATATGGCAAACTCTAGAGAAATCACTAAAAAAGGTTCAAAATGATTGTGAAAAAAGTTAAAGAAACTAAGACTCTACACTAGGAAATATTCACTTAACACAAAAGAAAGCAATAAAGGAAGAATATAGGGCAAAAATGAGATGAAGTATTGCTGTGGTTTTATTGTGATCCTCAAAGTAGGTGTTACAAACTTAATCCTCAGTGCAACAGTATGGAGAGGTGAGAGCTTGGAAAAGTGAACGGGTCCCCAGGGCTCTGCTCACATGAATGGACCAGTTACTATGGGAGCGGGCTCACTATCATGAGAGTGAATTTGTTATAAAAGCAAGTTCAGACACACCTGCACACTGTCTTACCTTTCCACCTCTACCACAGAAGGACAGAGCACAAATGCCCCAAGCAGATGTGAGTCTTCAACATTGGACTTCTATCTCCATAGCTGCAAGAAATAAATCTATATTCTTTACAAATTACCAAGTCTCATGTATTCTTCTATAGAAACAGAAAGGGAACTTAAGAGAGACATGTAGTAAATAAAATGTAAAACGGCAAACATAAACTCAATCATAGCAACAATAATACTAAATGTGAATAGATTAAATAATCCAATAAAAGGCACAGATTGTGAAACTGGATTAAAAATATTCAACTATAGGTTTGCTATAAAAAAGAATTCCTAGAGAGATGGAATTACTGAAAATGACTCCAGAAGAAATAGCTTGAGATTTTTATATAACAAGTAATTAGACTGAAGTAGTATTTTCAAAACAAAACTACCCACAAAAAGTTCATGCCCAGATAACTTCACTGCTGAATTGTTCCAAACACTTAAATAAGGATTATCATCAATTTCTTACAATCTCTTCTGAAAAACAGACAAGGAGAGAATATTTCCTATCTTACTTTTTGAGGACAGTAGTGTTCTGAATCAAAAGCTAGGTAAAGATATTACAAGAAAAGACAATTTTTGATCTATATTGCTTATAAATATGAGCACAAAGATATTCAAGGGGAGTTTATCCCAGGAATGCAAGATTGGATTAACACCCCAAAAACAAATAATATAATGCATTATATCTATAGAAAAACAGAACGAAGAGTACACTGTCATCTCAATAGATCTGCAAAAATCATATGAAGATATTCAACACCCTCTCATCCTAAAAAATCATTCAAGAAACTAGAAATAGAAGGGAACTTCCTCAGTCCAAGAACGAGTATATACAAAAAGCCTCACAGCGTTACTATACTTGATGGCAAAAGACTGGATATGTAGGGATAGGTAGGTTGTTTTTGTGGGTGCATAGTCTCAGTAACAGTATTGATTTGCACTTTAAATGAGTGAATTTTAAAATGTATGTAATAGCTGTTAAGGAACAAAATAAATTTTAATCTCTAATAATACATGCTTCTCAGGTTTTCTTTGTGGTTTCTGGCTGTGTGTGTTGTATTTGCATGGTATGTCTCTCATCCATCCCTTATCTTCATTTATCTTTATCTTTGCCCTGTACTTAGTGTATGTCTGGTAATTACCATAGTTAGAACTTTTAATATTAATACTCTGACTTTACAGGAGTTGGGGAGATTATTCCAATTACCATTAAAATAATTATTAACACAATTGAGTTTAATTCTATCATATAAATAATTTTTCACTTGGCTCACTTGTTTTTATTTTCTTTCTTTCTCCTTTCTTAGCTTTTTTTTAAAAAAATAAAATTGTTTCAGTATGGTTCCATCATTAAAATATTAGTTTTTAATAATATGTTTTAATAATTGTAGTGGCTTCCTTTACATATTACAGTAAAACTTAATTTAATACCTTATGTTTTCACCAAGTTAAGTCTTCAGAACAGTTTTCACTGCATTTGCAGTCTCATCTCTTGTCCTTACTGTTATATTGTACTTGTTCATATGCAATAGCCCCAAAAGTTATTGTTACCAGAGTTAGTTTATATAGACAATATTATTTCACATTTACCCTCATATTTCTAGAGCTCTTTGTTCCTTTCTACAGTTATATACTTCTGCCTGGGAACTTCTTTATGCTGAAGTATTTTCTGTGTTTTTTTCTACAGAAAATGTGTGCTAGTGAAGAATTGCTTGTTTTTCAAGAAAGTGTCTATTGTCTTTTCATTTTTTTTTTCCTTAAATTCTTTTATTGGTACATTTTAGGTATACAATACATTTACATTTCTCATTGGGAACGTCTACCTTTACATGATGCATCTTGGTTCTTATTTTTTCCCCATTCCTAGCTCTCCCTTCACCCCCTCCACCCTTCCCTATTTACAAAGACTTCATTTCCATTTTTTCCATTTCTCATCATTTTTCCTTTTCCTTCTTTCCTTTCCCCTGCCCTCCCACTACCGCTACCTCTTTGGACCTTTTCCTCTGATTTTGCATTATCAATTATTCATTCTAATCATTGGTACATTTTAGGTATACAATATAATAACATTCATCATTGGAAATTTGCACCATTGCATAATCTCTCGTGGTTCCAATCTTTCACCCTGGCCCAGCCCTCCCTTCAACCCCTCCATTCCTCCCTATTTACAAAGATTTTGTTCCTATTTTTCCATTTTCTCATATTAATTCCATTCCCTTCTTTCCTTTCCCCTACCCCTCCCGCCTCCTTCCCCTTTGCCCCTTTTCTTCCTATTTCACATTACCTATCTTACATTTTAGTTCCCATTTACACTTTCAGTTTCTCACACCAGAAAAACTATTTGGTATTTATACATGTGTGTCCTATTTATTTCACTTAAGAGTATTGCCTCAATGTGCATCCACTTAGCTATAAATGTCTCTAATTTCTCATTTTTATGGCTGAGTAGAACTCCATTTTATAAAAAAAAACCCCACATTTTCTTTATCCAGTCTCCAGTTGATGGGCATTTGGGCTGTTTCCAAGTTTTAGCTATTACAAACTGTGCTGCTATGAACATGGATGCACATATATCACTGTGGTATGATTCTTTTAATTCTTTGGGGAAGATCCCCAGCAGTGGAATAGTGGGGTCAAATGGGACTTCCAGTCCTAGTTCTTTGAGGTATCTCCATACTGATTTCCACAGTGGTTGAAACAGTCTTCACTCCCACCAGCAGTGGAGCAGGATTCCTCTTTCCCCACAGCCCCACCAGCATTTGTTATTCCTTGATTTCATGATAGCAGCCATTCTTTCTGGCGTGAGGTGGAATCTCAGCGTTGTTTTCATTTGCATCTCTCGAATGACCAGTGATGTTGAACATTTTTTCATGTATTTATTTGCTATTTCTACTTCCTTGTCTGAGAAATGTTTGTTCATTTCAGATGCCCATTTTCGGATTGGGTCTTTAAATTTGGGAGGTCTGATCTTTTTGAGTTCTTTATAGATTCGAGATAGTAGACCTTTATCTGAGGAACAGCAGGTGAAGATTTTTTCCCACATTGTGGATTGTCTCTTCACACTGCTGGTGATTTCTCTTGCTGTGCAGAAGCTTTTTAATAAGAAGAGATCCCACTTGTTGATTGTTTGTGCTAGTTCATGGGCAACTGAGGTTTTGTTCATAAAATCTTTTCCTACACCGATGTCTTCAAGAGTTCTACCTAACCTCTGTTTCAGGCGATTCAGCATTTCTATTTTAATATTTAGATCTTTAATCCATTTCTATTTTAGTTTAGTGCATGGTGAGAGATATAGGTCTAGTTTTAATTTTAGGCAAGTTGAAACTCAATTGTTCTAGCACCATTTATTAGAGAGGCTATCTTTCCTCCAGTGAGGGTGCTTGTCTCCTTTATTGAAGATAAGATGGCTGAGTGTGTCTGGTGTTGTTTCTGCATCTTCTAATCTGTTCCACTGGTCCTCAGGTCTGTTTCTTTGCCAGTACCATGCTGTTTTTATCACAGTAGTTTGTCATAGAGTTGCAGGTTGGGGATTGTGATACCCCCTGCCATGTCTCTGTTACCTAGAATTGCTTTTGCTATTCTGGGTCTCTTCTTGTTCCAAATGAATTTTTGGATTTTTTTTTCTCAAGGTCCATGAAGTATGCTGTTGGAATATCATTTGGAATTGCATTGAATCTATATAGCAGTTTTGGAAGTATGGCCATTTTCACTATATAAGTCCTTCCTACCCAGGAGCAGGGGATGTCTGTCCATGTTCTGATATCATCTTCAATCTCTCTTTTCAGAGTGCTATAGTTTTCAGAGAAGAGGTCTTTGATTTCTTTTGTCAGGTTGATTCCTAGGTGTTTCAGTTTTTTGGATGCTGTTGTGAAAGGAATTATTTGCCCTATTTCTCTCTCAGTGAGTCTATCATTCGTGTAGAGGAAAGCTATTGATTTTTGTGCATTGACCTTGTAACCAGCTAATTGACTGAATTTGATTATTAAGTCTGGAAGGCTTTTGGTGGAGTTCTTGGGGTCTTCTATATAGAGTATCATGTCATCTGCAAATAATGACAATTTGGCTTCTTCATTTCCTATCTTTATTCCTTTTATTTCTTTCTCTTGTCTAATTGCCATGGCTAATATTTCCAGAACTATATTGCACAAGAGTGGTGAGAGTGGACATCCTTGTCTTGTTCCTGATTTGAGTGTGAAGGATTTCAGTTTTTCACCATTTAGTATGATATTGGCTGTTGGTTTTTCATAGGTGGCTTCTATCAGTTTGAGGTAGAGACCATCTATTCCATCTTTTTGTAGGGTTTTTATCATAAATGCATGTTGGATTTTGTCAAATGCTTTTTCTGCATCTATGGGGATAATCATATGGTTTTTGTCCTTGGCTGTATTGATATAGTGTATTACATTGATTGATTTGCATATGTTGAACCATCCCTGCATCCCTGGGATGAATCCCACTTGATCAGGGTGTATGATCTTCTTGATGACCTTCTGCATTCTGTTTTCCAGTGACTTATTGAGGATTTTTGCATCTATGTTCATTTGCGAGATTGGCCTATACTTCTCGTTTTCAGTTGGGTCTTTCTCTGCTTTGGGGATCAAGGTGATGCTTGTTTCCAGGAATGAATTTGGGAGTATTGCTTCCCTGTCAATTTCATTGAAGAGTTTAAACAGCAGTGGCAGTGGTTCCTTTCTAAATGTCTTGTAGAATTCAGCAGTGAAGCCATCAGGGCTGGAGTTTTTCTTAGTTGATAAGTTTTTAATTACATTTTCAATTTCATTGGTTGATATTGGGTTGTTCAGAATTTTTAGGTCTTCTTCATTCAACTTTGGTAATTCATATGTATCTAGGAATCTGTCCATTTCTTCTGTGTTGTCCATCTTATTGGTGTATAGGTTCTGGAAGTAGGTATTGATGATCCTCTGGATTTCTGCTGGGTCTGTTGTAATTTCACCCTTTTCATTCCTAATTGCATGGATTTGGGCCTTTTCTTTCCTTTTTCTGATGAGGTTGGCTAAGGGTTTGTCAATTTTGTTGATTCTTTCGAAGAACCAACTCTTGGATTCATTGAGTTTTTGTATCATTCTCTTAGTCTCCATTGCATTGATTTCTCCTCTGATCTTTATAATTTCCTCCCTTGTATGAGCTTTGGGGTTGTCCTGCTCTTCTTTTTCTAGAAGCTTGAGGTTCAGCATCAGGTTGTTTAATTGGGCTCATTCTGTTTTCCTAATATGCATATTCACTGCTATGAATTTCCCTTGTAAGACTGCTTTCATTGTGTCCCATAGATTCTGATATGTTGTATTGTCATTGTCATTTAATTGAAGGAACTGTCTGATTTCTTCTTTAATTTCCTCTGGGACCCATTGGTTATTCAGAAGTGTGTTGTTCAGTTTCCACGTGTTTATGAAATTCTTGCAGTTTCTTTTGCTCTGGATCTCCAATTTCATCACACTATGGTCTGATAATATACAAGGGATAACTTCAATTCCTTTGCACTTACTTAAACATGTTCTATGTGTGAATATGTGGTCTATTTTGGAGAATGATCCATGTGCCACTGAGAAAACTGTGTATTCTGATTTTGTTTGGTGGAAGACTGTAAACATCTGTTAAAGTTCTTTTGTTCAAGAGTTTGATTGAGTTCTACTATTTCATTACTTATTTTTTGTCTAGTTGATCTATCTCTTTGTGACAGTGGGGTGTTGAGGTCCCCCACTACAATTGTATTAGTGCATATATGACTTTTCATGTCCGTTAGTATTTGTTTTATATAGTTGGGTGCACTAGTGTTTGGTTCATAGATATTTATGATTGTCATCTCTTCTGCTTGGATTGTTCTCTTTACAGGATGTAGTGTCCTTCTTCGTCTCTCTTAATCAGTGTTGGTTTGAAATCTACTTGATCTGCAAAGAGGATAGTGACTCCTGCTTTCTTTTTGGTTCCCATCACATGGAGTATTGTTTTCCACCCTTTAACTTTCAGTCTATGAGTTTCTTTTTGAATTAAGTGTGTTTCTTGTATGCAGAATATTGTTGGATTTTGCTTCTTGACCCATTCTGCCAGTCTGTTTCTTTTGATTGGTGAATTGAGACCATTAACATTGATAATTTCACTTATCATTGCCATGACTTTTTCTTTTTGTTGGGTTCTCCCCCTTTACATTTCATTTCTTGTCAAGCCAGATGGGTTCATTCTGCTTTGCTTCCTGGGGTTGTGATCCTCAATGTCTGTTCCTAGGCTATTGTGTAAAATTCTTTGGAGTGCTGGTTTGGTATTCACGAAGTTCCTAAGGTGTTCTTTGTCATGAAAGTATCTTATTTCTCCATCCATTTTGAAAGATAGTTTTGCAGGGTACATCAGTCTGGGTTGGAGCCTGTTTTCTTTTAGGGCTTGGAATATGTCACTCCAAGCTCTTCTTGCCTTGATGGTTTGTGTTGAGAAGTCTGCTGTGATTCTGATGGCTTTCCTTTGTATGTGATTTGTTTCTTTTCTCTAACTGCTTGTAGAATTTTGTTCTTCTGTTGAGTTTCTGGAATCTTAACAATTATATGTCTATGTGTAGATTGTTTTTTTGATCAAGGCTATTTGGAGTCCTATATACCTCACTTATCTGTATATCAAGTTCTTTTCCCCTGCTTGGGAAGTTTTCTGCCATTACTTCTGTGAAGAGTTTTTTTATGTCATCTGCACTCTCTCCTGTTTCTTCATCGACTCCGATCAATCTTATGTTATTCTTCTTGCATCGTCTAGCAGCTGCTGGACTCATTTCTCATGTTCCCTGATAATTTTGAAACATTTTTTTTTCCTGGTCATTAATTGCAGTCTTATCTTCTATATCTGAAATTCTGTCCTCACATTGGCTCATTTTGCTGTGTAGACTTTCAATGGAGTTTTTCATCTCCTGGAAATCTATTTGCATCTGTTTTATGGATTCCATTTGTTTCCTATTTTGGGATTCCATCATGTTCCTCAGCTCCTCTCTAGATTTATTAATCATGTCTTGCACTAGGAGCACAATTTCTCCTGTTATCTGAGAAATTATTTCTGATTTCATTTTTTCCATATCCCCTTTTTTTGCCAGTTCAGTGGGTCCAGGTGGTTGAGTATCAGAGTGTTCCATCTCACTTCCCTTTGGGGTTGCTGTAGGTGATCTGGAAGTCTGTTTTTGAGACTTATTTATGTGTTTTCTCATTTCTACTGGGGGGACAGGAGGGTGCTATTGGCGCCAGTGTGGCTGACCTCCTCTGAGCTGGGAGAGATGAGCCAGGGGCTGGGAGTGGTGGTAGAGATGATGGCCTGAAAGCCCCTTTCTCTGGGCTGGGAGTGGCAGGACAGTTGGGGGCCCAGAAGCCCTTTCCTCTGGGCTGGGAGCAGTGGGACAGCAGCTCAGGAGCCCCTACTTGTGGGCCGGGAGTGTTGGGATAGATGGCTGGCCAAAAGCCCTTTCCTCTGGGCTGGGAGTGGCAGGAGGGTTGGTGGCCGGGCAGCCCCTTCCTCTGGACCAGGAACAGTGGGATGGTGGCTCAGAAGCCCCTCCGTCTGGGTAGGATTTCTTTAAATACTGAGAACTTGATTAGCTCCAGTACAGTGGTCTGGTGGTCTGGTGTCCTCTGCATCTTTGTAGTGTGGAGCCACATGACTGCACAGAGAAGAAGCCAAAGGAGTGGGGGCGGGGGGCAGTGGATTGCTGCCAGGGCACAGGCTGATTCAGTGTTTTCAGCATGACTGGTGACCTCGGGACCGCGTCCCTTGTTTTCATTTTTAAGACTGTTGTTATAAAATGGTAGTTTTAATTTTCAGCTCTTTACCTCTGTAATTCTTTTGTCTTTGGGCTTCCATACTTTCTTTTGAAATTTTCATTGTTTCTTCAGGTGTTACTAAGAGTTTTCTTCTGAAAGCAACATGTTTTTCCTCCTACTTAACTTTGGGATTTCTCTTGTATGCATCTTTTACTCATTTGCTGGTTACTTGTATAGATGTGATCTTCTTTGTATTTTCTTTTGGGGGGGGGCAGGGATAGAACTAGGGTCCTTGTGCTTTTGAGGCAGGCTGTGGAACCACTGAGCTAAATTCCCAGCCCAAACTTTTGATTTTTTTTGTTTTTTGTTTTTTTTGGTACCGGGGATTGAACTCTGGTCCTTGTACTTTTGAAGCAGGCGACAGAACCACTGAGCTAAATCCCTGGACCTCTTCTTTGTATTTTTGCTGCTTATGTTTTTCTAAGTTTATTGGCTGTATAGATCAGTGTTTTTCATCCACTTTGTAATCTTCTTCATCACTGATGATTCAAATATTGGCTCTTTCTAATTTCTCTCCTTTTGGGACTCCAGTTAACCATACACTAGATGTCTTTGCTACATCTCATATGTATTGTAACTTTTTTTTTAGCTTAAATTCTTTTATTGGTACATTTTAGGTATACAATACGTTTACATTTATCACTGGGTGCTTGTACCTGTACATGATGTATCTTGATTCTTATTTTCCCCCCATTACCTGTGCGGCCTTCACTCCCTCCACTCTTCCCTATTTACATAGACTTTGTTTCCATTTTTTCTTTCCTCAAAATTTTTCCTTTCCCTTCTTTTCTTTCCACTTCCCCTCCCACTTCCTCTACCTCTTTGGACCTGGTCATTCAAGAGATGCAGATGAAAACAACACTGAGATTCCACCTCACCCCAGAAAGAATGGCTGCTGTCAAGAAATCAACCAATAACAAATGCTGGCTGGTTGTGGGGAGAAAGAAACCCTTCTCCATTGTTGGTGGGAGTGCAGGCTGGTGCAACCACTATGGAAATCAGTATGGAGATAACTCAAAGAAGTAGAACTAGAGGTCCCATTTGACCCAGCTATTCCCCTGCTGGGTATCTTCCCTAAAGAATTAAAAGAATCATACCACAGTGATATATATATATATATCTTTTTTAAAAACCTAGTTTGTGTACTTTAAGTGAAAAAATTCTATGTTAGCTAATTCTTTCTTTTTTCCCCAGTCTGATTAATTGTGATATTTTCTTTTAAAATTCTAAAATTCTAGAGTACTGATCTGGCTTCATTCTTTAGATTTTAGAATATTTTAAAATTCTAGAATACTGATCTGGCTTCATTCTTTAGATTCTACTTCTTTTCTGAGTTTCTATTTCTTCATCCATTTGTCTATAGTTTTGTTTATTTCTTTTCTTTTTTTTTTTGGTACTGGGGATTGAACTCAGGTTCTTGTGCTTGCAAGGCAGGGAGCAGAACCACTGAGCTAAATCCCCAGCCCCTAGTTTTCTTTATTTATTTTTCATATTAATACTTTAAAATTTTTTTATTAACTTCAACATTTGAAAAATCTGTAGGTCTATTGTCTTTGATTATCACCTCCATGTGTCTGGTAATTTTTTATTGTTTGTGAAACAATGTATCAAACAGAATCATTTTCTTTTCTGCTCTGTGGTGTATCTTACTAGAGATTGTGCCTTTTCCCCAAGGTCACCCAATACTGTACAGTTATGAGAGACCTTGGTCACACATGAACAGACAAGAACAGTCAGGTGTTCCTGCAGTTATGGAAATATTAACGCACATAGGAGGGGGCTTTTGGAGCATTCGAAATGGTTCTGACTGGTTTGAGAATGGTTAAGAAAACTCAGAAATGTCTCCTGACAGCCCTAGCCCTCAGCACCCCTCAGACTGATCCTCTCAGGTACTAGTTCTCCTGGGCATGCTGGGCTCTCAGCTTTCCCCATCAAGAACTCCCACATGCACATGAAGTTCTCTGAAGACATTTTCACAGGCCACAGATGACTGTTCTTAATGCTCCTTGTCTCTCATGGTCTGAGTTCAGAGCATGTTCATCAGAGATCAGGGCTACTTAAGGAGGCTCCTGTTCCAAAGATCAGAGCAGAGCTGTGGTCTTTGGTCAGCAACTTTCATACTCCTTTTTGGTGAATGGTTTCTAGCTCTCTGCCTTAACAACAGGCAGGTATTCTCTGCCTTGCCTGCTGGCTCATTCAGAAGAATTCTATAAGAGCACATGTGGTGCCCTGCTCCCTCCAGACCCCTTTTCCCTGAGCATGAGCCTCCTCCCCTCATTGAGTAGGGTGTTCAAGGAAGAGGCTGCTTTCCCAGTTCATGAGGAGCTGTAAGGCTCAGACTTTCCTTTCCATCTCTGGAGATATCAGGATAGTTCTATGGCTGTGGGTCATTCACTGCTCTGTGCATCAGGTGTTCTTGGTGACTTGTGAGTCAAGGGGAGGATAGGTGACCCCTAACACCCTGGCATGAGGACTGTTGGCTGAGTGACAGGCCACCCTCTCCACCTGCTGCAGGGATGAGGGTCAAAGAAGTTAGGATCTGGTTTCCTTGCTACACAGCTTCCGTGTTTTCCCAGCCCACTTGATGTAGGCATGCGCTTCTTTGGGAAATAAGAATACAGCTATATTTTGGGAGTATGCAGAAGGAGGTAACATTGGTGTCCATTAGTTCAGGTCCTTGGTGTCTATTTTAAATCTCTTGTCTGACCTACTCTTTATTGCATGGAACAAAAGTTCTAATTTGAGCACTATCTAAAATCCGTCTAGCACCATACTAAGCTTTTATTTTGGCCTCTAAATTCCAAAATCACTCATGAATTTTATAAACCTCACGTAGCTTCCCAGCTGTACCCCACATTTTTCTGGGCATATAGAAGAGGGCAGCTGCACCCCACTGTACCTATGCCTAACATATTTAGATCTCAAAGTATAGTCAAGGCAGAAGCTGGGCAAGGCCTTGGAACTGGGATCTAAAGCAGCCTTGGAGGGGGGCGAGCACCATGGTGAGGACAGGGCAGGGGTTCAGGGGCAGTCTTGAAGGACAGGCAGTCTGGAGGGGGTGTTCTGTGCTGGGAACATTGAGAATGGCATTGGTATCTGGGGTCCCATACCACCAACCCCTGAAATCACAGCAGAGATGGAACTTGGGGTCACCTTGGCCACCCTATTCCTGTGTAAGATGAAGAGACTGAAAAGCAGAAGGGGAAAGGGTTGTCCATCCAGGTCACCTTCCTGGACAACCCAGAGCTCTTGAGTCTGCCCTATAGGGTGAGTCAGGAAACAACTCCCTCTTCGTGCAATGCTCCATTTTAGAGCAGGCCATGCAGGGAGGAGCAAAGAACATAACAGCAGCCTCCTCCTTCAAATAACCATGCACACAGTCTTCCTAGCTACTCACCCTGCCCTAAACTGGCTCCAGGACAGGCCTTCTTCTTGCCCTGGCACCTTGCCCTGAGGGGACCATGGACCTTGCATCAGAGTCACAATGCTGAGGGCATCGGTTTCCAGGTGGCACAGGACTAGAAAGGAGTTGATGGCCATATGGGACTCTGAGCCATGTCTGAGACAGGGAGAAGGGACCCCACTGATTGCTCTTTGATGTTCTGTGGCTTTTGAGGGCAGGTTTGAATCTACTGGAAGGTGGATAAAAAGGGGAAACCCAAGGAAGCCCTGATATCTTCCCTCCCCACTCCCATGTCTTCTTTGAAAGCCTCAACCTGTGGAAGGGCTCTTGAACAGAATTTCAAGGAGTGATTAAAAAATGACAGTTCCTAGAATTGCAAAGGGTTGAAGCCTTTATAATTCACCTCAAAGATGACCAGGGATGTGCCTGTGTGTGTGTAAGCATGTTTAAGTGTGCGTATGAGTGCATATGTGATATGCATGCAAGCATGAGTAAATCCATGTGTGAAAGAGTGTGTGCACATCTATGCATGTGACTACAGGGGTGGACAAGCACAGGGCTGGTGCTCAGGTTAAAAACCTGTGGCTGCTGAGCATGGCTCTCTACACCACTGAGCCTGAGCAGTAGCTGTGCCACCACAGGCATTACCCTGCCCAGTGTGCTCAGAGCCTGAGCAGTGGGAAGAGAAAGTGCTGTGTGGAGGTCTGCATGAAGTTCTGTGTGAGACTGTGCGATCACAAAGGTCATAGGAGGGTCCATGAGAGTATCTGGGGACACAGACCAGCTCAGCCAGCCCCTGCCCACAGGCAGCCTACACTGGCATTGGGGTGAACGACCATAGCAGTGACAGTCACCACTGAGCTGAGCATGAGAAAGGCAGCCCTTGACTTGGGGTAGGAAGGAGGCCATGATGATGTGTGAAGACAGGGACACTTGCCTAGGGTCCCTCCTCTACAAAGAGGAGGGATAGTGGCCTGGATATAGATGAAGCTGGAGTCCACAACCTGGCCAGGTGCAGCAAGCCCTCCACACAGCTGGGTGCTGAGTGCAGAGCCCTCCCTGGGACTTCTTGTTCAGCCTGGAGCACTCAGAGGATGTGGACAATGTAAGCAGCACTGTGGGGCCTGTGAGCTTCACGGAATGCCTGAGGGCTCAGCCCCAGGGGAAAAGACCACAGCCGAGGGCCAGAGCCAGGAGTTGTCAAATGCCTCAAGGCCTCTGAGGTGTGTCCAGTCTGCAGGGGCCATGGCTTTGGGCCTGAGGCCTCTGTAGCAGCCATGAGAAAGCACTACTGCCAAAACCCTAGGAGGCTGCCTCCTGCAGGGAGGTGAGTCAAGGTGGAGATGGGAAGGTGAGAAGCTTCTCCACTAAGTTGATGGACACATTTCAGGGTAAATTTCCCCCCGTGATTGTATTTTATTTGAGAGCCATTAGGATAATATTGCTACTCTTTCCATGTCAGCGATCTTGCTGCCTTATTTGCATGTTCTGTGAGAGTCTCTGCTCTGAGGAGACAGGCGGTGTCTGTAAGTGGCATTTCCAGAGGGATGGGCACAAAGCCATCTGCCAAGGTCAGGCTGTCAGCCTCCCTCCCTGCCTCCCCATTTAAGGGGCCTCCCTGGGCAGGAGTGCTGTCCTGGGGCAACTGTGTCAGTAGTAGGCAGGGCCCCTCTGGGCTGACTCGGTTCTCCCTCTGTGGGAGGAAGGGCCCTGATTTCCCCAGAGCACAATCGGCGACAAGTCACCAGAGCTGAGCTCACCCTGGCGCTCACTGCAGCAGAACGAATGCCGCCATTGGGGTCACATGAAGACCTCCAAGGAGGAGGCACCCTGGAGGCCTGTGGAAGGCAGAGGGGCTCAGGGAGAACCTAGCTTTAGAGTCTGTGTGGACGTAACTAGACTAGATCCTGCCTCTGGTACTTCATGTGTGTCTCTGTACAGCAAGGAGAGCTGATCCTTGGTCTCCTCATCTCAGATGTGACCTGTCCTGAGGGTTGTCATGGGACTAAATGATCTGAATGTGACAGAATGTTTCACACAGTAAAGCGTGGTGCAGGCATCACTGTACGTGGGCCACATAGCTGATCAAGTGTGCTTCCGAGATGGCATTGTCTGAATGGGGATCCCAACTTGACCAGGGTCATTTGTACACTTTCTTTTTTTGTGCCTCCCTCACCCCCCTAGAAAATGCATGGTACTGCCCAGGCCCCCTCCAGGGAAAGGCTTCCTTGGTCCTGGGGAAAGGGGTCAGTACACAGCCTGTAGTCCCTGGGGTCACCTTGAGGTCACAGCCTTGCCCAGGAAGCCCAGGGGAAGTCAGAGCTGCTGGTCTCAGTAGGTACAGAGCAGCTCTGAGGCCCATGGTCCCACACAGGTCCCAGTTATGGCTTTCCCAGACCAGCACTGTGATCAGAGCTCTTTGGCCCAGTCCTCTCTTCCTCTTCCCCATAGATATCAATCCGTAATAGCTTGTACTCCAAACTCAGACCCGGTGGTGGCCCCAGAGAACTCAAGAGATTACAGCAGTAAACACAATGTAGTGTCAAAGTGTATGGTGATGGTCAGAAGAGTAGTAGAGCCCAAGAATTTTGAGCAGTGTCCGGGACATCTTGATATCATTACCATTATCATTAATTATTGCCACTAATATTATCATCATGGCCTGAAGGGAGTGATCCTCACATGGGATTGCCCTCCGGTGGCTTCCAGTGTCCATAGCAGTCACAAGTGTGGGGTCCATGTCTGTCCTGCCTGGTGTATCACAGAATTTCAGGCAGGGTCCTGGAGGGTAGTGTCTGGGTCCTCTGCAGGACACTGAGTCCCCAGGGCATTCCAGGCTCTACCATGCCAGGCCCTATACCCACATTTCAGGTCTCACAGTGACCCCCACAAGGTGCATCGTATTATCCCCACTTCACTGGTGAGGAGCCTGGGGCCATTTCCAGATTCTAGCAGGAGCAAAGCCAAGACCCAAAGCCTCTGCCACATGCCTTGAAGCCTTGCAGCAATGTGGGAGCTGGTCCCGGGGAGGTAGGGGAGGTCACTGAAAAAAAAGAAGCCAGTGCTCCCATCCATTCAGCCAGCTTTACCCTGCTCCAAGCTTCTGTATGCTCTGGGCTACCTAAATGCTTAAATGAGAAAAAATGCAAAGTCAGTAACCAAATTCTCTTTTCATTATGGTTCCTGCTCACTCTTCTGAGGTTTCCTTGATCTGTGTTTATAATCCATCACCATCTCTGGGCCCTGGTTGTTTAGGGGGAAGGAGATTGATATTTTGCTGGATATGGTCAGATGTGATGGCTCAGTTGAGTAAAGAAGACAGGAGGAGGGAGGATTGAGGCCGCATCTGTCTGGGGAGCTAGCCCTGAGTCTGAGGCCTCTTCCAGGTCTCTCACCTACAGGCTCCTGGGAAAGCACACTGGGAGGTCAGAAGTGGAGCCTGCTGGTAATTCAGCATTTAAGTTCCTGGTCTTCCAAATAGAGCGGGCTTCCCTGCATTTCATCAGGTTCTGTTCTAAAGGCACATGCTGATGGACTGGGACTTGTCTTGGAAAACTGGCTTCTCTTGGTCCAGATGAGTGTACCCATCAATCCAATTCTGGTCTCTACATATTTGTCTTATCTGGGCATTTAAAATATAAATGGCATCATGCAGCATGGACTCTTGTACTTGCTTCTTTCATTTAGCCTAATATTTTAGGTTCAACTACATTGTGGCATCTATTGCTACTTTGGACCTTTTGTTGCCAAATAGCTTTCCTAGGGTCAATGGCATGTTCTTTGTATTCTTTAAATAGTTGAATTTTAGAATAACTTTAGATTTACAGATATTCCTTGCTTAAGGATCTACATGTTTAACGACTGGACTGATGTCTGAGGTATGCTGTTTGGACTTATGACCCACTGCTCAGACTTACAGCCTATCTTTTTTTGTAGAGTTCTGTATATCTTGTTTATCAGTGTCTTTTTTATACAGTGTACTTTGTTTATGCAATACTGTAAATAGTGATACAGTACTGTAGTTTTATGTTCTGTTATACATTGCAGTACTACATGTTTAAGAGTTATTCAAGTAAAAGCAAAGTCATCATGTCAGAATTTCCTTTGACCATTTCTTTGTTAGAGAATTTTCATATATCACACACCTAGTTTCTCCTTATTGACATATTAGTGTGATACATTTGTCACAACTGATGGATCAATATTTACACACTATTAAATAAAACTCATGCTTTTTTTATTCAGCTTTTTAAAAGTTTTTAGTTTTTATTCAGCTTTGCTTATTTTTTCTAATGTCATTTTTTTTTGTTCCAGAATGACATCCAGGATATCACATAACATTTAGTGTCATGACTGCAGAATCTTCTTGGCTGTTAGTTTCTCTGAATTCCCTTGTTTTGGATGAGTTTGGTTTGGATGACATTGAACACCAGGTTGAGGTGATATTTGTCAGGTTTCTGTGGTGCAGAGTTACTCACCCCCTTTCTCAGTACTGGATTCTTTGGTAGAGAGATACTGTACTAAGTATGCACAGCTCATGAGTAGGTGGTAGTCTTCTCCAACCTTGAGGATACAATAGTGTATAAATCATTTGGAATCATTCTGCATGGGGTATTTTTCTCTTCTCTTCATTTATTTAAAAATTTACAGACATTAAACATTTGTTATGGCTTGTATCTCAAAGTTTCCCCAAAGCCTCATGCACGCATAGGTGGGGCATTTGAGAGGTGGCTGGATATAGGGTGTGTGATGCTAGATTAAAGGTATGATGTACTGTACCAATCCACTGATTGGTTTAGCATAGTTCTGGCTTTCTATAATGGGAAGGCCCACCCTGGGCACTACCTAAAAGGCTTGTAACCTGGATAAAAGGGAAAAGTAAGCTGTTGCTGATGCTGCTGGCTGTTTGCTGCCTTTTACCTGCCACACTATGAACTGTTTCTTTGCTGTTATGGGCCTTTGCTTTGGGCTACTATGGACAGAATCTTCTGCAAACTGGGAGCTGAAAAAAATTATTCCTCCTCCATATTGTGTCTCAGTGACAAGAAAAGTAAGACAGATACCAAATCTAGGTATAAGGTATGCTTATTGATACCAGGATGCCATTGCTTCTAGGCCCTCCCAGTGGTCAGAGCAAAGAAATATATATGTATATACTAATCTGCACACACACACACACATACACACACCACATACATACACACACACACACATGCCTCCATAGAAATATGCATCTATGTTAAGCTAAACATGAATTCATAGCAATATTTTCAGCTCTAACCTAGTGCCAAACATATCAGTGTTGCCTCCTTCTCAGGCCTGTTTGTGAGCTCCCACTCTTTCAGTGAGAAACCTGCATCTCTGTCATACACTATGTGTTTATTTAATTGTTCAATTTCAGTATGTACATCTGGTGGTTTCTGTATTGTTAATTCATACACTCATGAAAAAGCAATTTTTTTCCATTCAGTTTATTGGTACATTTTAGGTATAAAATACAGTTACATTCATCATTAGGATCTTGTACCTTTACATGAGTATCTTGGTTCTTATTTTTTCCCCTTCCCCTGCCCTCCCTCCACCCGCTCCACCCTTCCCTATTTGCAAAGACTCTGTTTCCATTTTTTTCCCTTTCTCATATTTTTTCTTTTCCCTTCTTTCCTTTCCCTTACCCCTCCCACTTCCCCTACTCCTTTAGACCTTTTCTTCCTATTACACAATATCAATTACACATTTTTAAAATTACAATATCAAGATCTAGGAGACATTACCACAGATTTTACAGAATTTAAAAGGATATAGAAAGCATATTACAAAAATCTTTTTTGAAGTAAATTTGACAACTTCTAAGAAGGACCTTGGAAGACAAATTAAAGAAACTAACTCGAATAGCACCTATTAAAAAAGTATATTCCTAGCTTGAAAACCTACCTATATGACAACAGCTGGCTCATATACATTTTAATTGATAAATTATATCAAACATTTAAAGCTGAAAAAAGAAGGAACACTTGTCCCCTCATTTTAGGAAATCAACATCGTGCTAATCCTAAAATTGGATAAAGATAACAGAAGAAAAACGTATGAACATAGAAATTTGTTTAACAAAATGAACTATAAGAAGTCAGATCTGGCAGTATGTAGAAAGTGGTTTTATTATAGGGATGGCAGTGTTGGTTCAGCATTGGAAGATCCACCCCCAAAATCATCATTTTAACAGAGGAAAGAAAAATTCATGTGATCCTGTCAGTAGTTGGAGAAAAAGTATTGGACTAAATTCTACAGCTGTTCATGGTAAAAGCTATCAGGAGACCAGAAGTAGAACAGAAACTTCTCAACAGATCAAAGACATGTACTCCATACTTCCAGTGAGAATACCTTATATGAATGGAGAAGATACAATGCTTTCTCCCTAAGATGGAGAACAGGGGCAGATATACCTACTCTTCCTCTGTCCATTAAACTTTGAAACATAGGCCCAAACCAAAATAGTCTGGCAATAAAAAGACACAATTAGGATAGGATTGGCAAGGTAGAAGTGAAATCTTTATATGTAGATGAAATGATCATCTACAGAGAGAATACTAAGAAATCTCTAGGAGCTCCTAGAACTTGTATTTGAATTTAGCAGGATTAGAAAACATAAGGTATATATAAAGATTCAGGTCTAGGTATACTTGCTATAAATGAAGAATTGGATATTGAAATTTAAAAGTCATGTTCGAGTACAAGGGACCTAGAAAAGTAAAAAAGAAAAAAAAATTGTTGGAAGACATTTATTATCTCATTTTAAGACTTTCTCTAAAGCTACAGTAATCAAGGCAGTGTTGGTGTACAGAAAGACATATAGATCATTGGAATAAAGCAGATAATCTAGAAATAGAACCACACATATATGTTCCACTGAGTTTTGAAAGATTATTTAACAGTAACATTTTATAGAATATAAACTCAATTCAAGAGCCGAGAAAAAGACAGTGTTTTCAGCAAATGGCACTAGAACACCTGATATCCGTATATAAATAATTAACCTCAACCCTTTATTTCCATATATAAAAATAACTTGAAAGGATCTATGAACCTAAATATGAAAGACTAAAACTATAAAAGTTTAAGAGGAGATTATAAGGGAAAATGTTTATGAATTTAGGGTAGGCAAGAATTTCCTAGGTTATAAAAAACATGATGTATAAAAGAAAAAAATTAATCAATGATATTCCTTCAAAATTTAGAACTTTAAATGACATGGTTAAGAAAATGAAAATTAGTCCTTAAACAGACCATATTTATAATGCATATAACCTATGACCATAATATATAAAGAACTCTTACAGCTCATTAATAGCCAACCTAAATAAAAAGTAGACACAAGAAGATGACAAATAGCCAGTACAGCACAAGGAAAGGTGTGCAACACTAGAATCAGAAAAATGCTAATCAGTACAATACAAAGATTGAATTATACACTCATTACAGAGATGAAGTTAAGAGTTTTAAAAAAAACAAATGTCAGCTTAGGTGTGAACCAGTTAGAACTTTCTAATACTGCTAATGTGAATGTAAAATGACAAAACCATTTTGGAAAACAGTATAGAAATTTCTTGTATTTCTGTTAAGAACCAATAGTCCTGTTCTTACGTTTTTACTTGAGAGGAATGAAAACACATGTTCACAATAGATTTGTACATACAAGTTGACTATCTGAAATTCTTGGGATCAGAGTGTTTCAGATTTTTGTTTGAAATCCACTTGATCTGCAAAGAGGATAGCTACTCCTGCTTTTTTGGGGGGCGGAGCGGGGGGGGATTCCTGTCACATGGAGTATTGTTTTCCACCCTTTAACTTTCGGTCTATGAGTTTCTTTTTGAATTAAATGTGTTTCTTGTATGCAGCATATTGTTGGAACTTGCTTCTTGACACATTCTGCCAGTTTATTTCTTTTGATTGGTGAGTTGAGACCATTAACATTGATAGTTATAACTCATACATATTGATTTATCATTGTCATGACTTTTTCTGTTTGTTGGATTCTCTCCCTTTGCTTTTAATTTCTTGTTGTGCCTGATGGATTCATTCTGCTGGGCTTCCTGGGGTTGTGATTTTCATTGTTTTTTCCTAGGATATTGTCTAAAATTTGTTGGAGTGCTGGTTTGGTACTCATGAAGTTCCTAAGGTGGTCTTTTTCATGAGAGTGTCTTATTTCTCTATCAGTTTTGAAAGATAATTTTGCAGGGTAAATCAATCTGGATTTGAGGCTGTTTGCTTTTAGGGCTTAAAATACTTCACTCCAAGCTCTTCTTGCATTGAGGGTTTGCATTGAGAAGTCTGCTGTCATTCTGATGGGCTTTCCTTTATATGTGATTTGTTTCTTTTCTCTAACTGCTTGTAGAATTTTGTTCATCTGTTGGGTTTCTGGAATCTCAACTATTATATGCCTATGTGTAGATTTTTTTTTTTATCATGGCTAGTTGGAGTCCTATATGCCTCACTTACCTATATGTCAAGTTCTTTTCCCCTGCTTGGGAAGTTTTCTATCATCACTTCTGTGAACAGTTTTTTTTTATGTCATCTGTACTCTCTTCTGTTTCTTCATTGACTCCAATCAGTCTTATGTTATTCTTCTTTGCATCGTCTAGCAGCTGTTGGATTGATTTCTCATAGTCTCTTACAATTTTGAAGCAATTTTTCTTTTCCTGGTCACTAATTGCAATCTTATCTTTTATATCTGAAATTCTGTCCTCACATTGGTTCATTCTGCTGCATAGACTTTCAATGGAGTTTTTAATCTCTTGGAAATCTGTTTGCATTTGTTTTATGGATTCCATTTGTTTCCTATGTTGGGATTCCATCATGTTTTTCAGCTCCTCTATTTTTTTTTAATCTGTGCTTCTCTAGATTTATTAATCATGTCTTGCACTATGGGAAAAATCTCTGTTGTTATCTGGGAAATTATTTGTGATTTCATTTTTTCCAGATCCTCTTTTGTTGCCAGTTCAGGGAGAACAGGTGGTTGAGTATCACAATGTTCCATCTCATTTCCCTTTGGGGTTGTTTTAGGTGATCTGGAAATCTGGTTTTGAAACTTGTTTATGTGCCTTCTCATTTCAACAGTGTGAGGGGGTTGCTGCTGGTGCCCATGTGGCTCACCTCCTCTGTGCTCTCAGGGGTGGTACAGGGCCCAGGAAGCCTCTTCTTGTGCTCTGGGAGTGGCTCACCTCCTCTGTGCTTGCAGAATGAAAAAGCAATTTTATCAACTGGTGTAAATTACTTGTGCATGATTCCTTTTTTGTTTTTTATTTTATGTGAAAATAAAACAAAATTACATAACAAAATAATGAGAAAAAGAATAGACTGTGAGGCATTATCTTCAAAGTAGTTACTCAGAATCCAAGACAGACATAAAAGATTCTCTTACAAGAAGAAACAGATAATAGCACAAAATTTTCTTTTCAATGAACTAAGAGAAAATTTCCTTTTTCCTTTAGCCTTTTCGACTTCATTCATTTCCAAAGTAACTTAACTTGTGACTTCTTAACCCTCCCCCAACTTCCTTCTTATTTTGGTCATTAGTAGTATAGCTAGGTTATTTTGTGAGTCTGCAAGTCCTATAGTTGTTGTATCTCCTAAGAGATCATTTAGTTTTCACTTATTAAAGTGATATAAAGTTCTATAGATTTATAAATTCATCTTGTTATGTATCCACTATTTTAGTATCAGAATAGTTCCACTGCTCTGAGAGGTTTCAGTGCTTCAAGAGTTGTCTTTTCCAGGGTGGCATATGTACTACTCTTCCATTATTCACAGAGGATAACTTCCAAGACCCCCGGTGGATACCTGAAGCCATACATAGTACTGAACTCTATATCTTCTACGTTTTTCCTATATAGATGCTCCTCATCTTATCAGGTTACCTCCTGGTAAATCCACCATAAGTTTAAAATACACTAAGTCAAAATGCTTTTAATGACTCAAACCTACTGACAACTCTAACTTGGCAGTACAGCACATTGCAAAATATTGGTTGTTTACACTGAGTAGATCTCTACATGAAATCAAGCATGGGGTAAGGACAACATATGGCCGCACTAGAGGAGTTAGAGGGAACATCGGTGTGTGTGTGTCGGGGGGGAGAAAGTAGAAGAGTGGATTCTAAACTGCATCTGGAGCTGAGGATGGGGCTCAGTGGAAGAATGCTTATACCTCAGCACAATAACAGTAGTAATAATACTCTGATTCTCAGCCAATAATAACAATAACCATAGTAATAATAATAATGAATAAATAAAATGCATATACATAAGCAAAGGATCTAGACTTGATAAAACAATTTGACAATGTAAAACCAATTTGGAGGATTTATGCTCTTTGCTTTTAAGACTTACCATAAAGATCAAGACAGTGTTGTCTAATTGGGGTGTGGTGGTGCAAGCCTATCGTCCCAGCCCTCCAGGAGGACAAGGCAGGAATATCATAAGCTGAAGTCCAACCTGGGCAATTTAGTGACTTAGCAAGACCCTGTCTCAAAACAAACAAAACAACAAAATAAAACAAAACAAAAGTCAATGTAGACTGGGTATTGGCATAAGGATAGGCAGAACAATAGAATAGAAAGTGTGGAATAGGCTCACAAATGAGCATTCAGTTGATTTTTTGACCAAATAGCCAATGAAGACAAGGGCAAGGAGGTGTTACAAAATTGTGTTAGAATTACTAGATATTCACACACATAGATGACATTGCCACAATGTATGAAAAATTGATTCTAAATGTATTACTGATGTGACATACATGCTAGATTTATAAATCTTCTAAAATAAAGTATTGTGTACTTGTGACCTTACAGCTCTAGAGTTAGGAAAATATTTCTTAGAAGAAAAGTACATAACCACATGTCAAAAAAAAAAACCAAACCACAGACTGTTTTATTAAATATATCTGCTTATCAAAAGGTAATATTAAAAATATTAAAAATAATGGGGAAGTGACAATTAGGACACACACAAGCTTCATTCTTTGAATACCATTCAACAAAAATAGATGAAAATCTCAATTTAATATGGGCAAACATTCAGATCTTTCACAAAGAAGATACTAACACTAATAAGCAAATAAACTCACACTTAGCATCATTATTTATTAGGGTAATTCAAATTAAATTACAATGGATACTAACTCTGATCAATTAGAATCACTAAAATAAAGAAAGTCTAACACCAAACATTCTCAAGGGCATGAAGGTAACTGAAACTTTCATATGGAGCTGAGGGAGTATAAAAGGAAGCATTCATTCTGGCAAACACCTTGACAGTTTTTTATAATGTCAAGCATATATATAACAAAATAATTCTACTCCTATCTATCAGTATTTACCAAGGAAATTTAAAACATATGTTTACAAAAGAAATTGTGTGGAAACTCTTTATAGAAGCCTTATTCATAGCACCTGAAAAGTGAAAATATCGAAATATTCATTAACTGAATTGTGAATTACTAAATTGTGGTGTACTTCTAAAATAGACAAATTACTGAACAATAAATAAAATAGACTACTAATATACAAAACAGCATTGTTGACCCTAAAAAAGTCTGTGTGAAATAAGACAAAATATGTTCTCTATACTTCACTTACAGGAAGCAGATGAATAATCAAACTTCAAAATATTGGGTAATCATTGAGAGGGGGTGATGGAAGCACTATGTAGTGTGTTCTTACAGTGTTTTATGGGTATATGCAGTCATCAAAATTCACATAATAGTAAAGGTAAATTATGGCCTGAATAAATGGACAGTGTGGTGTTAGATGAGAAGCATTATTGAATGTTGATCATTAAGTTCTTTTTGACCAAGACAAAATGCCAAGCTGGGTAATTGTGGGTGGTGTAGTTTCATCGTTCCTTTCAAGATGCTGCCTGAGATATTGCTTGCTGACAGGAACTGTACACGATCTAAATCATTCTGAGGCTCCTTCAGATACAATCAGTTGTCATTTCACAAAATAATGAATCTGCCAGCCCGGAGAATCCCAGAAGGTCTCCACAGAATCAACCTCTTAAATTTCATTTCTAACCTTTCCTTACCCTTGAAGTATTTCAAACTCTGGCAGCTTTCCTCATTAGCCTCCAACACAAGACTGAAGCATGAGAACAAAACACAAGCACAGTGGGGGCTGAAGGGAGCTGTGAGAGAGGAGAGCAAGAGAAGCAGGAGCATGGAGAGTGAAGTGCAGAGAGAAATGTGGATGGTAGAGGACATGAGCAAAGAAGAGAGAAGTCTGTCATTCAGGGCATTACCAAAAAGAGCTAAGATATAGCAGCACATGAAACTTAAAAACAAATTAACTATATATTTGATAACAACTCAATGAATTAACCCATTACCTGCAAACCCAGAGAAATTCAGGGCATGGGACCAGGGAACACACTCCATATGTCTTTCTTCTCTCAGTCCTCTGTAGACTAACTCTAGTCACTCACTTATGACCACAGTGCAAATCAGTCTTTTCAAATGAGTTTTTGTTCCAGGCAGTGTAGTGTGTTAGGTTATGAGCCTGAGGGACCCCAGTGTGAGCATGTGAGGCTGTTGTCAGTGAGCAGGCTGCTCTGAGACCCACCATCTGGGTGTTCACTGAAGCCACATTCTGGGCACGTTTACTCATTCTGCAGTGTAGAATATTATTTTTCCTCATAAAAGCACTGTTATGGGCAGGAGTTTAGCTTGGTGGTAGAGCTCTTGCCTAGCATAGCCAAAGCCTGGATTTCATCCCCAGTGCCCCTCTCCACAAAAGGACTTATGGTAGAAATATTTAGAGTTTCTTTTCATATGGATATAAGTTTATGAAGACTAGGGAGATTTTTTTTCTGGCTTATTTAAGTTTTCAATTTTAGAATAACCTGTTTCATAAAAGACTATTTGTCTGAAACAATTTTATTATTACTTTTATCAAAACATTCCATGATGCAAAATCATTTAAGCAATCACATTGTTAGGAGCTCCTCTCTCCTTCCTAAGTTCCCAGAAAAGAGAGGTGTGATGGATGGCACCTACCTGTGCCTGGACCACTCCACGTTGTCTCCGTGACTGCAGGGGCCTGGTGGGAATGCTCCCTCGAAGTGGGTGCAGGATATCATCTGATATCACTCCTAAAGGGCAGAACTATGGGAGGAAGGCTCTTGAGAAGTAGTTCTTAAAGGCCTCGTTCTACATGTGCAGTATTGGTTCTTGTGTGTCTGGGAAGACCCAGTATAGGAAGAGAATTGATCCATTGCATAGCCACGATGGCAGTAACCAAAATGGAGCTGTCTTCTCTCCCCACCTAAGTGACTTTGCCAGTGTCATGCCACTAAGTGGAGCCCCTTGGATTCACAAACACTACCTTCTAGCTCAGTGTCACTCTGGGCAGTGTGAAGGTGGGAAGGGAGCTGAACAGATGAGAAGCTTGCTCTGGTCCTATCCCCTGCTTCCAGTCTTGCTCCACTGTCTGGAACACTCACTTTCCCAGAGACACTCAGCACAAGGACCATCAGACCATCCTTTGTCATGAACAAAATGCAAGCCCTTTCCCCAGGAGGAAAGGTGCCAAGATTGGTGCTCGGCTTCAGTCCACTGTCTGGGTCAGCCTGCACCTTTGAATCAAAGGTAACTCTGCCTGGGACCCATGACCCACTTCTGGATTCAGATATTTAGGACCCAAATCTAGGCATAATAATCTGTCTGTCAAGAAGCCAAGAGTCAGAGACGCTGATTGACAAGCTGGGAAACCTTCAGGTCAGTCCTCCCAGGAGGCAGCACAGTGCTGCTTGAGCTCGGTCAGGAAGGAATCTGTTAGATAAGAATCACAGTTTATTTTATCCCTGTCTGTCCTGTGTTTTCAGGTTTAAGGCTAATAGTATTGTAATTTTTCTTTCCCCAAGAATATTTACCTTTGAATAGATTATGTAATCCAGAAAACTCCACGCTCTCTGACACATGGTAAATAAAACACAAGCCATAAAAAGGTGCTCTGATATTCGCAAGGGCCTGAACTGCCCAAAGGAGTTCTCACTCAAGCAAAAATTATATTCATTTGCAATGGCACTAAACAGTCAACTAAACCATTGTTATTTCCCATCCTCTCTGGTAAGGCATGTGGTCCATTCCAAAGTTAAAAACAAAAGAAAACTGGACTGAGACTAAATTTGTTCTTCTCATAACAAACGTTCTGCTTCTGGCTTACCTTTTCGGTACCTTACAACAGTATATTAATTGTAAAGTTTGTTGTGTAGTATTTAACGGCTGAATTTATTTTATGTTGTGCTTATGTGAACCCCTTGGTGAAGGTCCCTTTTCTTTGGCTAACGCGTAGTTATATGATCTTTTAAAATGTACAGATATTTTGCTATAAAATGGTTGCAGTTTTTTATGGTTTTTACACTTCTCTTTAATTTCCACCTAAGACTCTGGGTAATACTGTAATTTTTTTTTTTTGGTACTGGGGATCGAACTCAGGTTCCTACTCTTGCGCAGCAGGTGACGAAACCACTGAGCTAAATCCCCAGCCCAATACTGTAAATATTGTTTAAAAATGCCTCAGCCTATGCTATACAATCTGAATCTTATTTTAGGGTTTTAAAAAATACATATTTAACTACAAGAACAGTGTAGGGATCAGTTACCACATTTCACTTTAGTGTACCTATTTACAGATTACTTTTAGACTGCCACATGCTGACCTATTTCCATAAATGTGTACTTTAAAAAGAACATCCAAAATTTTATCTGTTGGGTTAACATTCATTTTGATGAAAATAGTAATTTGACCATGAGATAGAAGACAAATAGTTGGACCTTTACCATAATTCAGCTGTTTTCCCAAGTTCAGTGCTGGCATGCACATGGTAAAGTAATTGCCTATATATTAATGAACAAGTAGACAGTATTGTTGGCATATTCTTTTCTGTTTTGTCTATTAATGGGCTGCTTCCTACCAATATTAGAAAAATGTTTTATAAAATCAATTCATGTTACTTTTCTAGTCTTTTCATGCCATCTGATCAAATAAACTATTTACACTACTAAAAAAATTATATTCATTTGATTGATGCTCATGGTGATGAATTCCCAACATATTCTTTTTGTTTGTCTTTTTTTCCCCCAAACTTTACTTCCCTAGTCCAGGTCCAGTGATTACTTGTCAACCCAAGATGGTGAGATTTTAAATGGTGTTGGTGGCTTTGCCTCTTTTCAATATCATATTTATTATTTATAGGTGCCCAAATTCCCTAGATTTTTGCCACAAAGAAAAGCAAGTGTGAAGTTAAGAGCAAGATTGACTGGTGGAGGTTTTGCCAAATGATAAATGCGAAAAGATTGATTATCCATTGATTATGGATTTTAGGTAGATGGCCATTTTCAGCCCTGGGGAGCAACTAGAAGGACTAAGTGTCCAGGTAGGGCCACAGAGAAAGGAAGGACCTGATAAAATCCAGAGAAGGTACATGCTCTTCATCTAGGAAGGAAGTGGGCAAAATATACTTATTGGGAGAAAAAGAGGAATTGAGATAAAACTGAATTTTTTTAGTGACAATTCTTATTATTTTTTCTTAATAACAGAATAGTTTTTCAAGTCTAAGTTGAATCCATTATTTTCAGACCTCTTATTATCACGTAATAAGAATAGTCTTTCTCCGTTCCCCTCATGTTTACCTTTTCTTCCTTGTCTGACACAATATCCTGATGATTTGTACAGACATACTCTTTTTCCCCCAACTCCTCCTTTGGCTTAGCTTTCTTTCCTGTGTCCCCTCAGTATAGCTGGATCACTCCCCTCAGACAGACACTCTTAACTGGACAGAGCTCCCATCCACCTCAGGAAAACAACCCAGTGATGGCAGTCAGTCGTGAAGCTGCATCTTGTTACTGTCTCTTTGGCTCTCTGCTCGCTGCTAACTGAACTCTAATTTTGTGTTGAGATTGCTTTTGCACTGGGCTTCTTTCACTAAGTGTGTTTAATCTGCTGTAAAATTGTTTTCATGGCTATAGTCAATGTTATGGTGACTGTTTAACAATGAGCATTTCTTTGCTTCACAAAGGACCTTAGCTGTCTCTATGCAAATGAGCACTCATCTAATGAGCATCAACTGGGTTCTTGGATAAACTTGTCAACTCGGTCTGGAGGATGAAGAGACTTTGGTAGGAAAGTAGAAACTCTGTCTGATGTCTGGAACAGGTTTTCTTTGGAGACACATGATCCACATCCTAACCTGTGGCCATTTGTTTGTGATGGGAGCAAGGAGATTCATTAAACCAGCCAAACCCATCCTCTCTTATCCTGAGGTTAATATCAAGCCCTACCCTGAACTGCCATACAATGAATTTATGTAGGCCTAAGAAAGTGCTTTGTGGTATTAGTCATGGGAACCAAGTTTCAGGTAGAAGGGTCAAGATATACTAGAAGTCCTAAAGAAGAGGTAGCTTGTGATGATGAACAGACAGGGAGGAGGTAATTCATTGCCCATAAACTGTGCTAAATACTGTGTTCTTTATTGCTGTTCATCCTGGCAACAGCTCTGTAAAGTTAGAGCTCATAGGTTGGATTACCTTGGAAGCTGCATCGGAGCTTGGAAAGTGAAATGAATATTGAGGAATCCATATTGATCCCAAAAAACTGGTAAAAAGAAGGGAAAGGAAGAAGAATGGGCAGGATTATTTGAGCTGCGATGCAGGCCCAACGGGAGTTCTGACTGGTTCCAGAGATCTCTGTGGAAATGAGGGTTATCCAGATTTGACCAAGTTGGGTAACTGGCCAGACTTCCTCTATGCTCTCAGGGCCATCAGACCCCAGATTTGTTCAGTAAGAAGGGTGATAACCCTGAGGGGAACTGCTTCTCTGCATCTGTGATCTTTAGAGAGATTGATAGGTGAAAGCTTTTGTTAAAACCAATGCAAACACTTGAGGCAAAAATCCATCATCGAGAGGATCTGGTCACTGATCACAATGTCCATCATGCAAGGTGTGATTGTCATCACCACAGAAGTGAAGAAAGAGAAATTAAGAGAGGATAAATGATTACTCAAGGTAGCAGCTGCCTCATGCTCACCATTGCAATAATAAGTACTATTTTCAGGATTTCTTCTACTCAAGTGACATGCATTCCTGTGAAATTTTCACAAAACTTCATTTAATAGAAACTGTTATAGTCTCGACTTTAACAAATAAAGAAGCAGAGGTACAGAAGACATAAGGATCTTGTCCAAGGTACTGCAGCTAAAAAGTAGCAGCCTAAGAACTCAAGACAACTGCAAAGTATAACTCCAGAGACCATGCTGCCTGCTCCTATGCTGTACCACAGCTCTCTAAATTTGAACCCACAGCCTTCTTATAGTGATGCCTATTGTCAGAGCATATCCCTTGAAGAATCCCTGGATTCTTCAAGAGCTCGACTGTGGGAAGGTCCCTGTGCTAGAGAAAGAATGAGCTAAAACTTTTGGCAAAGCTAGAACAAAAGCAGTGCACTTCTTTGGGTTACTATCAAGTCTTATTTCTCCAGCTGCACCACCCAGGAACCAGAAAGGTCAGGTGAGTGTCATGATCAGAAACTTCTTATTTTCCTGAGCTCTCAACCAATCCCACCAGTTTTCCAGCTTCTCCAGGGTCCTGGAGAAGGTGACAAGTCTAGGGGAGCTACTTGTATCCCCCCAGAATATACAGTGGTGAAGAAGCTGCCAGTACTGGTCCTGCTGTGAGCAGCCTAGATCTGCCTTAATCCAGCACTTGTAGGCAGCAACTCCTGTCTCTTCAAACAGGATCTTGTCAAAAGCTACTCAGGATCCTAGTGACATTCCTCCTCTTCTGTAGAAAATTCTCCATTTCTTGGTCTTCAGATCCTTAATATGGGATCTCTTTTCTATCATGAACCAGTATATTTCCTCAGAAATCAGGGTCATTAGATTTCCTATATCCTGTTATAAGCCTTTGCTTTTACTACCCAGACTTCCCATCTGTTGTGGAATGTTAAAAATCCTTTGATCTGTGGGCAATCAAGCAACCACCAGTGAAAATAACCTATACTCATTCTACAGTGCACTGTACTACCAAGAAAGGATGTTCAGCAGTTTAAGCACAATAGTTGCATTTTTATCCACAATATTTTGAATCTAGAAGGGTTTTATCAAGATATAACCCCAGAAGAAGTTAAGAAACATTTGTACTTGGAACCCTTTCTTCTGCTCATCATAGATTTGGTTCATTCTTAATTTTTAGGCCTCAATGGAAATATCACCTCTTCAGGAATGGATACTCCTTGCTGCTAGAGTTTGGATGTGGAGCACCCCTACAGGCTTGGGTACCAGGCTGTGGCGCTATTGGAAGGTGATGGAGCCTTTAGGAGATGTGGCCTTGTGGGTGAAGGTTAGTCACTGGAGCCTGTCCCTGAAGGGAATCTTGAGGTTCTGGGCCCTTCCCCTTTCTCTTTCCTTCCTGGCCAGCATGAGGGGGGCTGCTTTGTCCCAAAACACACTCCCTGCTGTGATGTGCTGCCTCACCACAGGCCCAAAGTTGGGACCAACTGACCATGGACTGACACCTCTGAAAAATGTTAACCAAAATAAGCTTCCTGGCTTCTTTGATGATGATTTCTTGGGTAGTTTATTACAATGTCTGAAAGTTGACTAATTCACTCACCCAGTAATTATTAGTCTTAATATCCTGTCGATATTGATCCAGACCGAATTTTTCTTTTTTCTTATATGCATTTTCACTTTTTCATAGACATTTTCCACAAGAATATAAGCTCTGTGAGGGCAGAAATTGGAATTATTGTGGTCCATTGCTGCATCCCACCCTTTCTATGCAGCCTAGAATAACATCTAGCATATAAAAGGCACACGGTAAATATTTTTGAATACGTAAATGAGTGAATGATCATAAGGTCCCAGGGTAAAGTTGGACTTAGTTGTGCTCTGAGGTATTAATAAAGTGCAAGCAGGCAGAGGGGAGAGGGATGAGAACAATCAGCCAAAGGAATAGCATAAGAAATGACATACACATCACAAGGCAGGCTAATGTGTGAGCTGGGTAAGACACAGCTGCTTATTTATTGCCTCCCAGTGGGCTGGAGCAAGAGCATTCATCAACTTGGCCCCAGAGTCTGTTTGACTGCTATGAGGATCAGCCAAAGTGTAATTGCAATATCCATCTAGGTATCTGTGGGGTGAGACATCTGCGATTCATCAAGTCAGGTGTACCTGCCATGGACTCACTGCCCAGGAACACAGACAGGACCCTATCACATCTGCTGCAACAGGAAGAGCCATGGGCCTACATGGAATAGTCACGTGGCATATAAGTGGGGAGACACCTCTGGTGGGTTCCCGTTACACTGCATCTCACACCTCCGCTGCACATTCACCTTAGCATTTGAACATTCGGCTTGGAATCAGAGGCCTGAAATCAAATCCAAATGGCTTTGTTTCTAAAGTCAGACCATATGGGCTAATTTGGTTCTGCAAACTTTTACTAGATGTGTGCTTTGAACAAATTAATTTTTCTTTTTGTTTCTATTTCCTAATCTCTAAGATCGGAAGAATTTAATACCTAAGTCAGAGGGTTGTTGAGAGTTAATACTGGAGGTCTGTTGATTATCATCTATCTATCCATCTATCTATCTAATCTATTTACCTATCTACCTATCTAAATAGGTAAAGATGATAGATACGTGGTATCTACCTAAAGAGACAGATGGGTTGATCTCTATATCTATATTAGTTTCTATGCTACATGTAACATTTTATATATCTATGAATATATACACATTATATGTAAAAGTTCTTATAAAGTACACATATAATTCTCAATAAATTATAACATTTAAGGTGAGAAGGATAAACCACAAGCTACTATTTCAGCTACTGTGTTTTCACACCAGGGAGCCTGAAGTTTAATCCTTTTACAAAAAGTAAGATCTGGGCAGGGATGTCTGCCAAATGTGGTTCTGTATCTCCAGTCTAAATATAACAGACCACCTTAAATGTACTGGACACCAAAAGCCAAGAAGAGAGATGTTCTTGCCAAGGAAGCAACATAATTGTGGCCTTGAAAATTAGATTCTGGGTTTTTAAAAACTTCCCATTTAAAAACCTCTTTCTTTTGTTGATCTTGACATTGGGTCTCTAGTCATGTTTTGGTCCCAAGAGACCTGGGCTTTTTACACTAGCAAGCAGTTTCCTACTACACTCAGGAATTTTGAGCTGACAATGTCTGATCCTTTGATAATTGGAAGTTTGATTTCAAACAATCAATAAAAAGTGTCAGAAAGCTCAAATCAATGCAGCAAACAAATGAATTGTTGATGCATAATTTAATAACTAATGTTCAAGAGAGAGTTTCCTTTTAACCTTGGAAGAATTTTAAGGCAATTAAACATCAATGGGAAAATTATATTTGTAAAATGAGACAGCAACCTGAATACATTTACATTTTATTAGTTGAGAGTGTTTTCCGAAGTCATCCTGAAATGAGTACCAAGTACAGCAAACACAAAGCTCAGAGAGGCTGTTCAGGAAAGGCAGAGGCTGGGAGGCCCACAGAGGCTGAGGAAAACCCTCAAAGTTGCCTTCAGAGGTAAAGCACACTTGTGCACACACAATTGGATACACACATCACTGACACTCCAGGCTCCTCCTACCAGATTCCAAGGTATTTCTGCTGTCTGCATGTCCCTTGATGTCACCATAGGTAACCACTTTCTTCCCATTCACAGCAGACACTCACACACCCTCACACTCTGTCTGAACCCCTGAACCTGCCACCTGATCTCTCCTCCTCTCCATGCCATACACCATCTGTGTGCTCTGACCCTGGTACTGTCATTCTCCAGAGCCACAGGAAAATGAATTCACATGGCCCACTATGACCTCAACCTTGTCCTCCTGGGCACTTGCCCAAGTCCACTGTCTGAAGCAACACCTCACCCTTCTGAGATCTCTGACCAGTGCTTCACTCTCTGTCTATCTATGCAAGAACCCTTGCATTATTATCTCTTTTTTCTATTCCAAATCCTTAAAATTACATTTTCAAATTTAAGTTCATTCTTTTCACCCTCTGAAATCAAGGAAGAACGCAACCATCTTCTGTCTCCACAATCAACATAGATGTAACAGAGCATTGCTAAAGAAAAATAGCACTATGGGGTTGACCTAAGTGTGGGCAGGCCGACAACCATGTTCTCAGCGACACTCACTGCATCTCTTTCTGTATAGAACTGGCACTGTGTGACTTCTGGCTCTTTACCAAAGTCAATATGACCATGAAATGTAAATGTTTGAATTGATTCAAAATATCAAGGCAGCCACAACAGTGCAACTAAACACATTCATGAAAAAGGACTTTGAGAGCTGTTTCAGAAAGTAGCAAGAATGACCGGATAAGTGTGTTTGAAAGGTGGGGGGTGGGGGTGGGGGGTGGTAGAGAGGGCTAATTCTGGTGTCTTTTACTGTAGTAACATTTTTTATTTAAAAGCATTATATTTTTCTATCACACTCTGTACATGTCACAACAAGCCTATGAGGGAGGCATTTTTTTTCCAGGTAAGAAAACTGAAACATAAGAAGTTCAATCATTTTCTCAAAGTTACCCAAGCACTGAATAGTGGAGCTGGGTTGGAAGCTGGAGGACCTGGCATTGCAGCTTACATCTTGACCTTGGAGTGTGAGGTGGGGCCCTACCCACATGTTGAATTTCACCTGCTCCAGGTTTCCATGGATTTAATTCTTTGGTGATTCCCATGTCTTAATTATTCCTTTTCTTTTATTATTGGATTATCCTCATCAGTATTCAAATTTGGTCAAGTAATTCTCATTTAAAAGAAAATAAGTCAAAACCAAAATCAAAATCCTTGACCTCTCTTCTATATCAAGACAGACTAATTAGCTTCATGTACCTCCATGCATGTTAAAATATTAGACAATGTATTTTAAAAATATAAGATAATAAAAACAGCACATGACCATCAGCAATGAATGACTTTAACAGATTTCTGGAAGACAGAAGCTACTTGGAAGCTTATTCATGGATCACATGTAGAAAGTCAAGGCAGAGGGAGACAGGAGAGGAGAGATTGGTTAGCCTGATGGAGAGCCCTGGCCAGGCTCCAGAGCTGGACTTAGCAGAAGTGGTGGAAATGGGACCCAGGGGAAAAAGGCAGAATAACACAAAGCTGTGAGTCCTGTATCATCGACCTTTACCATTTACCCCATTCCCTTCCCTTCTAGATGGCTTTGTTTCAGTACTAGAAGTTGTAGGAGGCTATTTTTCTCAATAACTTTATCAAGCCCGTGGATACAATTAGGGCAGCTAGTGTTCACCCCAGACTGAGCTTCAAGATTCAATCCTCTGACCTTCATACATTAGGACCATGTCGATCCCTGTACCTGGAAACTCTGCTTTTCATTACTTCTTACCTCCTCACCATAATAACTGAAGACCCCTGGAGTTAGGTTCCAGTACCCTGCCCAGTATATGATGCAGGCCTGAGAAATACATACACTAAGGGATAAAAAACTAAGAGAGAGAAAGCAGGGTGCCAGGATGACCAATGCTGATGCAACCGACAAAGGCTCTGGCCAGTCCCAGGTACTGACTTTTATTAGCAATCAGTTGAGGTAAAGGGAACCTATGTGCAGTTTCTATGGAAATTAATGTAAACAGGCTTATAAAGGACAAGACAAAGCATTCTTGAATTAGGAACAGAATAGACAAAATATATGGTTGTAATTAGAATACTGTCCTTCTAGTCAGAAGGTTTTAGCTGTGGGGACCGAATTTGGGTGTGAGTTATTCTGACCTTGGCACATAGGCTTCAGCCAGACTCACTTCTCAAAACAAGCCAATTGTGGGGTTAACTCTTCACAGCCTACTTTGGGCATAATCAATATTATAGTCCCCTGCAATAATTCCCCAGAATGAACTTTGCTCTGAGACATGATCTTAATCGTTTTTGTTTTTACTTAATTATTTCTCTGAGCACTACTGTTTATATCTTTTGTGGCACTTGTCACAATTTGTAGCTCATTTTTTATCTTATTGCCTGCCTACATCTCCTCCACAACAGCAAGTCTCAGTCTGCTTTATTCTCCACTGTGGTCCTCATGTCCAGGGTGGTGCCTGAATCCATAAAAGCAAACATGAGGCGGTAGAGGGTGTTCTCTAAAGGAAAGAGAGGGGTGAGTGAGAATGTGAGATTGCCATGTGCTATTGGTCCCATACATCATCAACCCTGGCATGATCGGAGAACTTGGTGATGATCAATCAGATTACTATCTTCATGGGAAAGTACAAGGACAGGAGGAGGATAGAGACTCTCTCCACATGGGTCAGAACCAAAGAAAGCAATAGTCAGGCCACGGTGACAGTCAAAGAACCTTAGTTTCCCTACAAGGGAATATGAAAAACTATGCTGCCAGGGGAACTCAAGTCTGGGCACCAGGACAGAGATCAATGTGACCAAGGACAAGATTAAGTAAGGCAACATCTGGAAACTCGAGTGCAGAGTCAAGAGTCAAACTGCCAACAATATACATGTGCTTAATTATCAATCCATTATTTATTTTTTAATTAAGCCTGTTCTATTTTCTAGGCACCACATGAGGCAAAAAGGTAATGGTTTTAAAAATCAATAACTAATTTATGGTCAGTAACCAGCCTGTGACCTGAAGCTCCTTTAAATCCCCTGATGGAAAAATCAGTGACTTGATGTTCAGGCAAGGACTACCATAGCAGGAGGGAAGGAAGTACCACAGCATTTCTGAGAGAGACTCTGGCAATGGATCAGACTCTTCTTTACTTTGTTTATCCTTTAATGCTGGAATTTGGGGTCATCCTATGACACAGACTGCTCAGGTTCCTAGTGGTTCAGTTGCAGTTGAGCAACTGGGATGGCACTGGACCATATCTGTAGGTCCCAGAGAGCAAGGCTGTCATGGGCTGGTGAGGCTTCTGTATCTTTGTCCTCTTTCTGCAGCGATTGTGGGGGCCTCATGTGGAGAAGTAAGACCACTGCTAACATGGCCTGGACTGCTAAATAGTGCCCAGAAGGAGATGAAAACTCCCCAGGACATCTGCTCAACTTGGGCCACATTTCCCACAAGCAGTAAGTAAGTCGCTGAGACTTTGTGTCTTGCCTGGTGGTAATATCCTGATGCATAGACACCTAGGAAATGACCTAGAGCACACCTCTCACTTTTCCAACCGCAAACCAACATTCATGCTTTAGTTCCTTTCTGAGGATTGAGAAACTGGGCCTCTAGGGAAGGTGAGGAGATGACATCTGCCTATTTTACGTGGTGACAGAAGGAGGAGGTCTCAGAGATGAATGTCAGAACATTCTCAGGGTCTTGTGCTGCCTGCAGGTAACTGCAGGTAACTACAGGTATAACAGAATCAGATGTTCCTAAGAAGGAACCTCACAAAGCAAAGCTCACCCACATCTGTGATTGCTTTTCCAGAGGGTGATGGAGCACTTGGGCCAGGCAGAAAAGGAGCTGAGTTTCCCCACCCTTTGCTCTATGTGGGTATAGTTGATGCTGTACCCACTGGGGAGAGAGGGTAAAGCACTGGAAACCATGGGAATGAACATGAGCAAAGTGTGAACATCCCTGATGCCTATCACTTTCTCCCTACCTGAGGCTCATGACTTCTCAGCCAGGTTATCACATTTTTACATAAACTTGCTCAGTGACTCCGCAGTGCTTCTAGAAGAAATCCTACTTCCTCCTCATGCTTCATGGTCCAGTTTCTGCCTATACTTCCACTTTTCCCTAAGATCTCCCTGGAATATGCTCTGTGCCCTCCATACAGTGCTCTCTTCTTGCCAGGATGGCACTGGCAGAGTGGGCTTCATGCCTGTCCAGAGGTATACACTGTACACTGATCCTAGTGCTCAGCCTGTGGAATGAGTGAATTAAACTGCCAGTTTCCAACCATGGTGTGCTGGGGACACTGTCCTTTTGCAGTGTCCCTCCTGCTCTCCACACTCCATCCATGGGCAGCACCGACCTGTGAACACACCTGGGGTCATCCAAGCCCAGCATACCCATGCCAATTGAGTCAGCTGACCTAGAGAGCCTTTCACAGCTATGTGTGCAGTGTGTGCACAGGTATGGGGCTCAAAAAACATGGCACAGGTAAGGGATGTGTGGGCCTATGAGCTGCCCTGGATGTGGTCTGACCCTTTAGAAATGGTAGTGGACTTTCTGCTCCCAGCATTCCCCATTGTCCCATCCTCCAGCCTCCTAGGTCAGGTATGGGTCCCCATCTAAGGGTGCTTCCTCTCTCAGATGAGGGTGAAAGCTGTGCCCTTCCTTTTCCTCAGTGTTTCTGCCTACCCATTTGCCCAAACACAGACCAAATTCTTCTTGGGGCCACTGGGTGGTGGTGAAGAATCTGCTGTCCCCCACTTTCACCGCAAGCCACATCTCTGGTCACTACTATCTCAAGACCCTGGATTTTAGCTCAGAAGCTGCCTCACCATTTCACAGAGAACTGCGGAGAGGGGGCATCAAGAGCTGCATAAATCCATACCCAATACTGCAAGTGTCTTAAAATAGCACATCCTAATCAAGGGCAAAGCTCCCTAGGCTTGCCATGAATGTGGGGACACCAAAGTAAGGAAGGTAATGAGAAAATATATAGTTATCACATCTGTTTCCAGAAAATAAAAATTACTTTTGCACAGATTGATTTTCATAAATACCTAGACCTTAGAACAGTTCAATTTTTCTGCATAGAGATAAGGAATAGATTGGGGGACCTTCTACTAGCTCTACCAGGAATAGAGAGGTGACAATCACTGGCCTTTATTGATAAAAACCAAGTTTGATTGAAATCCACAGGCCCAGCCCCCTTCCACACTGGACCTCAGGTCAGACTGCTTACAGGAATCTGTGTGAAGGTATAAATCATCTCCCTACCCCATTTATTCCATGTAATACAACTCTCATCGAAAGAAATGGTGAAAGGAAGCGAAGAATTGAAGGAGAAGCCGGGAGCTGGGATGATTGGCAGACTGGAATGATGATTGGATGACTGGCAGACAGGCTATTAAAGCTGGATGAAATCCCAGAAGTTATTCAATTTATTCATTTTTTGCCTTCCTTTTCTGACTTTTTATTGAAGTATATTATAAATACAGAAAAGTGTACCTATCAAATGTACAGCTTAGTAAATTTTCACTAGCAGAACACTGCAGTGTATTCAGCACTGAAACAAGAAATCAAAAGGGCCAGTACACCAGAAATGCCCTTGAGCTCTTTTCTAGTCCCACTGCTACCATGAATACAGACCAATGGCCTGCATACCTGCATAGTAGCTTTGCCCATTGGCACTTGGCACAGGTTGCATGGCACACCGTGCACCTGATGTGTCTGGCTTCTTTCCTTCTAGGTTGTATGTGGGAAACATTCATGTAGCTGTTTGTAGCAGTGGATTTTACTGCTCACTGCTGCTGGCTTAGTTTAGCCCCTGCCCTTCAGATTCAAACAGCTCATTTTATGTCCTCCTGTTGACCTGTCTGTCTCCCCTTATTTTACTTGTAAGGAAGCTGGAGTACAGAAGGCTGATGGGTATTTGTGGTTGCAGTGAGCATGGTCCTCTGTGCAGGACGCCGTGGACTGCATGCCACCAGCTGGCCTCATGTCGCCTGCTGAGTCTTTGTACACACTCTGCTGTGCGTACCTGTCACATTCCCCTTGTACAGGGCAGAAGCTAGACTTAACCACATGTCCAGATGGAGGTTAATAAAAGTAAGTTTTGTCAATATATACTCCTTCCTTGGCAGATAAACTGCAAGTAACAGATCTGAATGTTCATAAAGGCACATAACACAAGCGCCAAGGTAATATTTCATCTACTCTGAATGCAATCTGTGCCCTAGAGGTATTCGCTTGGCAGAGATTTCTGCTATTAAGAACTACTAGAATAAACTTTTCCAAGGAGGCAGGTGAATTTCTTTCCTACAGAGTCTTCTTAAGACTGAAAATACATCGCCCATCCCAGGACAGGACAGGTCAGGGGCTGGAGGCAGTGGAGGTCAATGCTAAGAAATTGTGGACCTGCAGTCAGGCTGAAGTGCAGGGGGTCCCTCCTCTTTACATCACCTCTCTTCCCTCTGCTCCTCTCTGCACCTGCCAATCACCCTGCTGTCCCAAAGCTCCAGCTGATTCCTTATGAGAGGGTGCAGTCCGTTTGAAGTGGACTTGCCTCTAGCCATGTGCAGGACACTTATCTGTCCCTGAGAAAGGCACCTCTTCTCAATCTCTCTCCCTCTGCCTGGTGTCAGCTGCAAATCCAGGCAGGCTTGTTAAAGTGTCTGCACCTGCAGGAGCACCTTGTTAGGAAGATTCATTGGAGGTCAGGCTCACTGATGCCTCTGCGTGGAGAGTGATTGGCTGAGGAACCTATGGCCTGAGCCCCGCCAGAAACACAGGCAGCAGAGCAGGCCAGGGCCTCACCTGGTTTTGAGAGTGGAGAGCAGAGGGGAGAACAGTTTTCTTCTTCTACTTCTCCAAATTCTTTCTTTTTCTACTTACTTTTGGAAAGCCCCACTTCCTGTGGTATAATATACCCTTGACATTGTTGAGAAAAGACTTCTTTGAGTTACAAAAATAAAAAGTTGCTATGCACAAAATTGCTACATGATCTCATGGAGATTTTCCTGTAGCCTACAGTGATTTTTATGTTCACTGGGGCAGCTGTGCAGGATGAATATGGGGGCCCCTTACCAAACGACCCCGTCAGAACCTTGTCAGTAGAACAGGGTAGTATGTTCATCTTCCTTGACAATTTGTTGTAAGGACAGAATAAAATAATATTTCTTACAGTAATTAAATTTCTCCCTATTTAGGAGAGTATTTTGTTTATTACAAAAATTATATTATTATACAAAAAACATTAAGGAGTGGAAAGACACCCTTTGTGTCTTAGGAATTGTTAGCATTGTCATTCTATTTATCTTGCCTGGTAGCATGGGAGTTGGATGCGCAGTTCAGAGAAGAAACTGAAGTTAGCTTCATGGCAGAGGCGATGGCCCACCAGGACAGAAGACATTCTAGTTTGTGCTATGCCTGTTAACCAGAACAACAGATTCTTTAAAGAAAAAGGAGTGTACTCAGGAATGAGAAGGGGTTTGCAAATCTGTGTATGGATGCTGTGGTGAGTTGCATGGCCCCATGTGTACCCAAACGGGCAAGGAAAAGCAGAGGTCTTAAAGGGAAAATGATGGCAATCACATAAGTGATAAGGAAGCAGTGATCTGTAGTGACAAGTATTAATAACAGTATTAATAACAGGGATGATAGGGCAAGTGGGAAGCTGTTAGACAGATATGGTTAGCCATTCTTGCACTTTAATTTTTTACAAGGCTATGGTGACCTTTTGTTAAGGTTGTAGTTTTCAGAGAGCTCTTGGAATAGTTTTTGTTGTGTGTGTAAGTGCTTGGGGGTGGGGAGAGAACTCTCCCTTCGAGCTCTCCCACCATTTTACTAGGATTTAACATAAGTGATCCCATAATTTTGGGACTGACTAAGGAGTCTCTAGGGAGCTCACGGAGAGTCCAATGGGAAACAATTGTTATTAATAAATAATACTAATTATAATATACTAATTATAAGCAGTTAATAAATTAGTTAATAAATATACTAATTATAAGCAACTACTGCCATGAAATGAGTATGCAGATCTAGCCTTGTTCCAAGTACTTTTTGTATCACAGTCAATCTTCTAATAACCCCTTGAGGTAAGAATATTATTTTACAAATAAGACAATTTACAGGAAATTAGACAGTTTCCAAGTCCAAGCTATAAATGGCAGGTCCAGGGTTTGACTATGAGGAGTCATTCTAGAACCTTTGCTATTGAATTTTAATGATATTATCTTTTCTGAAAGTTAGAGATTCTAGTAAACAATGGAAAATTCATGGTGATTTGATGACTTTAAATTAAAAATACTTAATTTCTCAACAAACACTCCCAGCTCAAGAGTAGACTTGACAATTCCCAGATGTGGATGAAGGAGGCCATGGCCTCTGAGTTTCGTTGCTGCCCCAGTGTGAGGAGCCCTAGTCTTGAGGCCCCATAACCTTCCATCTATGCCTTACTCTAATTCTTCCCAAACTCCTGCTACACTTCCCTCCCACATTTCAGGGTGTTTGCTCTGCAAAGTTATTCCATCCTTTAGTAAAAGAATACAAAACAAAACAACCAGTAGTCTTCCTAACTCTCTTATCTTCCCTGAGTTGGCCCCTTAGTTTTTGCTGATTGTCTCTGTTGCAAACTATTTATTTTCTCACACTATACAACTGACATTATGCTTTCTGAAGTAAAAAAATGTTTTATTTACCAAAATCACTGAATATATCCACTTTACTATGGGACTTGAAGCATTTAACTATGTTCTGCTTTTGACCATTTGAAACTTGAGTCTCTTCCCTTTTGCCCTGTGTGATGCTCCCTGCAGCCTGAGGGGCAGCCTCTTAGCACCTTTTCCAGACTGCCACCCACAGGTGTCCCTTGGTCCATTTGGACTCTCCAAGAGAGTTCCCATCCATAACCCCAGATGTAGTCACCACCAGTGCACCAGTGTTGCCTGAATCTAAATCTCCAGCCCCAAAGCGACTTGTACAGTTGAGCTTGTGTCCAGATGGGTGCTCCCCATGAAGCTCAGTACCGCTCACTGAGGTGAGTTTAGTTTCCCTCAGATCCACCTCCAGTCCTGTATTCTGTCTCCAACACATGTCTCAACCTGACCATTTTTCTTCATTCTCCATGCCTTCTCCTTAGTCCTGAACAATGATCTGGAGTTTGTCCTGCAAGCCTCTGTTCTTGTCACTGCCACAAAAGCTCTCTCTGCTTTATCATGCTTCTCAGATCAGCCTCATCCTCTCTGTCATGTCACCACTGCCTGAGGGCCACTGTCCCAGTGTCCTGCCTGGGGTGCAGCATGGCTGGTGTCCCTGCAGCTCTGCTAAGTTCTCTGTCCCCAACACAAAGCTCAACATCATGGAACAGGGTCATGTTGCCTTCAATATAAATCCTTCTGACCTTTCCAGCACTATCTCTGACCAGTTTTCCACAAATGTCATGAGCTCCAATGGATGGACCAGGACCTGCCTGCTCTTTCCAAAACAGAATGACTCTCTTGTGCTTCCTCATCAGTGCTAGCTCCTCTTCAAAAACTGAACCTCTACCCTTTCATCACCTATCATCCATCAGGGCTCAGATAATTTCACTCTCTCAAAAATGTTTCCCCACCTCCTGTTCCCTTCCCCTAACTGGATTAAGTGTCTATAATCAACATTCACTACCCTGCTCTGTAATTTCCTGCTTGTTTCTCTCTTGTTCCTACAGATTGTGATAAGGACTCAAATTAGACTCTAACAGTTCAAATTGTGCTTGTGGAAAAAATGAAAAAGCAAAACCCCTTTGGCTGTGGCCCTAGTGCTTCCATATTATATGCCTACTATAGTCCAGAGACTGCTAAGTCCTGTGAAGGATACATACCTGATGAAGACATTTAGTAAGGTGTAAAGATATATCAAGAGGGAGGGTGGAATGAGCCTTAGACCTCCTGGCACATAGGAAAATCGTATTCTGACCTTTTCTTACCGTGTAATGAACTACCCCAAAATCTACTGCAGTGACTAATGATAACATATTTATCATGACTCACACAATTCTGTGGGGTGTGCATTTGAGTAGGGTTCAACAGGGTGATTTCTTCTATTCCTTGTGGTGCTGACTGAGGTTATTTAGTGGTTCTCAGCTGGCAGAGGCAAGTTTGGAGGGTCTGAGATGGTACTTTGTTAAAGACAGTTGTATATCATTACCTGATATCTAGGATATCATTATCTAAATTCAGATGCCATTATCTAATCAGCCCAGGAGCAGCTAAGGCTCCTGAATATACTTCTTCAAGCAGAGGTCTTTCCAATCTAAATCCTAAGTGCTAAAGAGACTAATTTTCTGCCCCCTCACCCAACAGACAGTGGAGGGTCAGGTACAGGACAATCACAGTAGATGCCTCACTTTGAAAGGGGGAAAATGTAAGAGTCATTGCCAGGTAAGCACATTCTCTAATTCCCTGGTGAGGGCTCAGTCTGCTGCCCCTCATTCTTCCTTGCATTTGCACCTGAGCAATTTGTAGGTGAATGTATGGTCTATCCTGGAGAATGTTCAATGTGCTTTTGAGAAAGATGTGTGTTCTATTATTTGGCAGAATATTCTGTAGGTGTCTGCTAGGTCCCCTTGGCTTATATTATTCAAGCCTCTATTTCTGTACCGATCCCATCTAGTTCTTCTATTCATTAGTGAAGGAAGGGAGGTATTGAAATCTCCTACTGTTCTGGTGCACTTGTCGATTTCTTCCTTCAGCTGTATCAACATTTCATTTATATATTTAGGAACTCTGATATTGTGAATTGAACTTTTGGTCATTTAATAATGTCCTTCTTTGTTTTTTGTAACATTTTTGACTTTTGTTTTGTCCAATATTATCATAGTCACCCATGCTGTCTTTTGGTTAGTATTTACATGGACTATCTTTTTCCACATTTCACTTAAACCTATTTGTGTCTGGATCTAACATAATCTCAATTTCCAGTGCTCCTTTGAAGTTATTTTAGCCAATCTCAAGGTTATTTCATGATTCTGTTTGGGGAAGGTCCTAGAAGTTCCCTAATCTGTAATCCAACTGACAACCCTCTTTATTGATAATATTCCTCCATAACACTGTCCTACAGATCATGGTACCTCTTGAATTTGTTTCACTCTTCACTGTTCAGTGTTCAGTGTTCAGTTGCTCAGTGTTCACTTCATTTATCTCCTGACTCTCAAGCAATACTCCTCAGAGTGTACTCACTTTTTATTCTTGCATTGCCTGCTGTGTTGGGCTTCTAATAGCATCTCTCATTCAGACGGCAATCACACTCTAATTTCTGCTAGACTGCAGAAAGAGTGACAGTAGTATGTCTCAAGTGCTGCAGCAGGAACAGGAAACTGGGGTGAAGGTGTAACTGTCTCAGTCCTCTGCCTCTTTCTTCGTGACCTCTGTCTTCCCCCATCTCCACTTATCCCCGTGGTATGCTGCTTAGTTCATTCAGGTATATACCAAGGTGTAGTGTAGCTGGATCAAATGGTGGCTCTATTTCTAGTTCTTGAGGAACCTCCCCACTGATTTCTATAGTGCTTGCACTAATTTACATCTCTACCAGCAGTGTAGAAGGGTACCTTTTCCCCACAATCTTCACCAGCATGTATTGTTTTCTGCATTCCTGACAGTAGCCATTGTGACTGGTCAGATGGAGCAGCAATGTGGTGTTGATTTAGGAGCACTCTTTTTGATGAGAGGGGTCTTTGATGATGGGCAGGGATGGTGCTTAGTGCCAATGTACATTCACTTTCTGTCTTGAGAAAAATAACAGTGATGGAATAAAAACTATAAAAGGGCTGTAATAGGCAGATGGGTTAGGGAGGGGGAAAATTGAGGAACACGAGCACAAATTACTATTTCAATATATTATGATGTCACAGTGATGCATCACTATAGAAGCCAAAGAGTGGGGAGAAGCTTGGCCTTCAGACAGAATCGAGTTGAGCTCAAATTGTGGAACTGCCTTCCCTGGCCGTGACCTTGGCTCAGTGACACAACTCTGTGACCCTGCATTTCCATACATAACATGAGAGTCATGCCATTCCCATCCAAGTGTAGTTGCAAGGATGTCATGACAGTCTGTGGTGCAGTAGCAGATGAGGACTGGTACTGCAGCTCTGTTAATTCTTCTGAGTGCACAGTCCTGTCAACAGTTCAATGAGAGTGGTCATCACACACTTGGTGTTGATTTGGAGATTTTCAGTGTGGCTGGGAACAAAGGCAACCTTAACAGCCATACACAGGGAGCCAGCGAGGTTATTATGTCACAGTGGTGGATGGCATTGTCACCTGCATCAGTCTCTGGCCACACAGCACCATACAGGACACTGGAATTCTCTTCTAGGCAGGATTAGCTGAGAGCGAAACCTGTGCCAGAGCAGATCAGAAAGCCTTCTGGTGACAAACGCCACATTTTCCAGCTTCTGCAGTGGTGTTGCTAAGCATGGCCTGAGGGGATAGAGGAAGAATTAATAAATGTGCTTTCTGCATTGCTCAGAGGTAAATAAACAAATAGAAATGAACTCAGAGATGTTGATTTAATGTGATACTGCTTTGCCTGATGCTCCAGCAGAATGAGTAAACTGTAAACTCCGTGCTGACTTCCAGATTGAGCCGGAAGGAACTGAGAGCTGAGGAGAGTGGCATGATGTGTTGGATGCCAGGTGTTCAGACACTGGGCAGGCTGAGCATGAGGCCATGGGAGATGGGAAGGATCAACATCAGGATGACTGGAGGCTCAGCATTTGCCCCCTAGCCCGTCCGGAATTCTACTCTTCTTTGTCCCTGCTCCCCTGTCCTTCCTTCCCACATGAGAACCACCTGACCCTGGATCCAAAGGGAGAGACTGAGGCTGCTGTGAACACAGGGCAGAGCCTGTAGGAGCCTCCGGTGGGGAAAAGCTGGGATCACGCTGAGGTGCTGGCATGGCAGCGAGAGCCAGGTGTGATCGCTGGGTGTGTGGGAGAGAGGGTCAGGAGAGGACTGAGAGGGGCGTGGTCAGACCATGAGCCAGCTGGGCAAGGCAATAATTAGGCACCACTGGGTTTTGCACTGCTGGGTGCTATGTGGAATATAGAGTGGAGCAGGGCAAGGAAAGGAGAAAAAATTCCAGTGTCCTGGAATCCGAGCTGTGCAGGAGATAAGGTGAGAGCAGAAGGGTGATATGAGGGTGCGGAGACCCTTCTACTCATGGTGGGGCCTGGGCATGTGGCCACTGACCACCCAGGGTGCTTGGAGCAATGAGGCCAAGGGGTGCTGGTGAAAGCCACCCTAGTTTGGGAATACAGCCCCCAGATCACCTGCTGGATGAGAAATTTAAAACCACCAGCTCCTACCTAAGGCTAATGTCTCTTTAAGGATTTTGGTATTTTCAGTGCAAACCTTGACTGTATTCCAAGGAGATTCTTTTTAATCACCCAGATCTGTGCAGCTCAGTCTATGTGTGGAGCTGCGGGAACATAACTAAGTATGAGGAAAGAGGTGAAGCAAGGGTCCACACTTCTCTCTGCTTGGAAGCCATGGTACTCAGGAGGGAGGGTAGAGAGGGTCTTCTTGTGCCCTAAGCCCCCTGAGCCCCAGCAGCTCAGCAACACCTGCTCAGCCTGCCTCCTTGGCCTGCAGGCTCCTGAAAAGGAGGCCCTGGTGGGTGGAGAAGGGCAGGGTACTGGGTTTAAAGCCAGAAGAACCAGGGCACAGGAACTTTGGACCTCTGTCTGGATCTCTTACCAGCAGTGCTATGCACAATCATCTCTTTCGATGCTGATTTTTTCTTGTCCCACTGTGACATCTTAACTGGGGTGCTGCATTGTGTCCCTGGCTAAAGGGCTGGGGTGCAAACCCTGTTGACAAAGAAGCTTTTCAGGGGAAATTGAAATTCAACAGGTGGTAGAAATGTCAGGATCCATTTATGATCATTAAGAAGATGAGATTGACAATATGCTAAGAGAAACGAGAAAGACAAGTGGGTTATTGCCAGATCTCATCTGAGGCCTGGAGGTGCACTAGTTTCCCAGCCTGGATTGCTCCACAGAAAAGAAAGCCCATCCAGCATTCCCCTGAGCCCCATCATCTCAGACCAAAAGGATCTCTTACACCCTGAGCCCTACCCACGGGCTAGGCACAGCATCTGAAAGTTGTCAGGTGGTGTTGGAACTGCAGCCTCCTTCCCCAGTGCCTGCAGGATCCTGGGCTGAAGAAAGGTGTGCTTTAACTGAGCTGAACAGGAACAAGAATCAGAGGAGTTGATAATAGATGTGCTTAATCAAAATATTAGAAATCGCTTTGCTTAGAAAAGGAAAAAACCCCTCAGTCACAAACACACCAGTGGGTTCCTGCAGCTGTGCTCTTACTAATGATGTATTTGCCCTGAGTAACCATGAGTTCAATCCTTCCCTGCCTCTTTAAAGTGGAATCAAAGGAAACAGGAGCGCAAAGCCTCTGTCTGCTAACTGTAGGTGGGGTATTTACATGATGAACGGATAAATAAGTTGACTGTTCCTTTCAGACACAGATCTTATTAAATGCATCTCAAGGAGGCAGGATGTTCTGTGTTTTCCTTGCTTAAGACTCAGGAAGACATGGTCCATTGTGAGTTCTGTTCTGGAGCTGCCTGCTGACCACATACCTTGTTTCCATTTCCCCTGGACTCTTTGGCCACTGACAGGTCATCAACAGCCCTGAGACTCTGATTTCTCATGATGATGATACTTGTCCTATGATGGGATGGTGCACGTAAGCACACTGATTAGTGGCATGTGGCAGTTGCTGTGACAGTGGAGGCTGTGTCAGTGATGAGGTTGGCTGGGCTTCCTCCAAGGAAAGCTAGGGTAGGAGGGTTCCTGGCTACTTCCTGGACAGTGAGTGAACTTGAATGACAGTGAGTGAGACTGGGTTTCAGTGGGAAGCTCTTTCTCTCAGAGAATAAGTGAGCTCCTGCACCACAAAAGAAGAGCCTAAGAAGAGTTGTTCAATGTGGATGTAAACTAAATCAGAATGGGGCCCATTGGGGCCTACTGAAGCTCAGGAGAGCAGCCCCTACAGCACAGGAGGTCGCCTGTCAGCCCTGTCTTCTCAGCCTCCACGGTCTGGCCCTTCTAGCTCTGGCAACAGAGGGACAGCCAGGCCTCTCAGTCTTTCACCTCATACATCTTCATGGGGGAAATGGGAGACAGTGAATTCTGAGTCCTCTTCCCTCCCCCTCCCCCTAATTTGCAGCTTGTTTCACCACTAATCTACAGGCTTTGTGACTTACCCATAGATAATTCTTAATCCTCTTCTGTACTCTGGAGATCAGTGACCATTAAATATTCAAATGATGTGAGCCCAGAGAAAGGCAGATTTGCCTTGAGGAAGCCCTCTTGCTCCTCCTAGGCCATATTTAAGTTATTAGATTTCCTGTCCTCTTCAAGTCTCCTGGACCTTCATTCCTCCTCTTCCCATGCAAGGCACTGAGTGGTGGCTTTCCATGAAAGCCATGTGTGCCCACTCCCATGGTGGCCAGGAACAGTGGGAGTGTACATGACACCAGGTTGGGCCCAGCTGGGGCCTGCCTCAAAGGCAGGATGCCATCCAATGGGGCCCAGGCTCCCATTACCTTCTCTTTCTTTGCTTGTCACCAGGCCCCACTGGTCCCAGTCTCAGCCACGGTAGTGGGTATAAGCAATGCCTCATGCAGATCTGCAACAGGAAGATGTGAAAATAAAGAAAAGGGGAAGATAGAAAATTGTCCCAATGAAGAGTGTTGGGGTAAGAGGGCACTGGAAAAGGCAGATACCCACAGGCCTTTGTGCTCTGCTTCCTCTTATTATATTTTGGGGGATCCCCCGAGGAACTTGTCATGACCTGATTGGTTCCCAAGATCCCAACCTGGGCACCATTGTCTATGTGCCCTACCTATACATTTCTAGGTTGGCTTTTGTCTGTTTTCCTTTGTTGGCCTGTCTTATCTCTGGAATTGATAGGTTGGTTAGGAGAGGCCTTATGTACAAGGTCAAGTTAGTAAACAGATTCGTCTGTATTTAGTGCAGTAATATAGTGACCCTAGGTGGTAACATATATATAGCAGTACTTTGGTTCACAAACTTAATTCATGCTGTAATTCTGGAAAAGATGGCCACATTCATGTTCATGTGGGAAAGATGGCTGCAGCTGTGTTCATCACCTGATGCAAAGTTCACAAAAAACCCCAATATTTTGCCAAATGCTTCTATTTGTGAACCAAATTGTTTACAAACAAAAGTGTTATTAAACTGAGGTGCCACTGTGTGCATGTGTATATAAGTAATATATATATATATGTATACATATGTATGTTTTGTACACTAAGTAAGAGTTTTCTTTTAACTGACATCTCCTTATCTCCTTTGCATTTTATTGCAGGTGGGGAGGTGTGGCTTCCTTGGTTTCCAACACCTGGCTCCCTCTGTGCTCTCTGTCAGCTCTCCTTCTTGTCTTGTTAATTGCTTCCTGCAGTAAACTTTTAATTTTTTAGTCAGGATTAGCCAGAAAGCCAAATGAAGCCCTTGCCTACAGACCCCTTTGCTTTAGAGGAAAGGTCCAGGGTCCAGGCCACCTTCTCCCATCCTAGATGCAATGGGTTCTAGATTCAGTTTCTCCCACCAAATCTTGCTCCTTCCAGAGTGCTATCTTAAATGTGATTATGGGTTCTTACCTCATAGTTTAAAACCCTTATAGTTTTTCTGTCACCCTTAGACTCAATCCAGAGTTATGAACAAACCTTGGGGTTATCTGACCTGTCAGTCTTTCATACAGTGTTTTCCTTCTCTTGTAGTACTGGCCAAATGTCACACTCACTAGTTAACAGCATTTTACCTATACCATTGTTAGGACTTTTTTGATTATGGATTAATAAATGGCCATCGATTTGATTAATATGTTTCCTCAGTAGACCACTAGCTGCACAAAATCAGCTACAACTTTGTTTGATTCATCACTTGACACATAATAGGAACATAGAAAATAATTTATTGCTGATGAATTGATTGATAAATTAGTAGTCAGAGCATAGCTCCTCCAAGTGGGGTCCATGGAGTAGTGCTAGTCCATAAATTGTTACTGATCTGTAAAAATCTAAGTGTAGAAATTAGGATAAATGCTCAGAGATTTCATAACAATTTGAAAAATTAATATTATTCCTGTTAAATATAATAATAATAATTTAAAAGTGATTATGTTTTACATATAGTTTTAAACTCTTTTTCTGGTAATTAATTTTCATTCTGTTTTATGAAGTATCAGTCAATAGAAAATTAGAAAAAGAAAAACTCTGTTTACCACAAGTAGTGTGAGAAGCTCTAATTTTAGAATATTGCTGTGTTATTACCATGTGAAATATTTATAAAATAATGATAATATTGATAATAAAAATAATTACATAAGTAGTGAGGACTAGAAAACAAAAATAACTATGGTGAATCACATGTGGGAATACCGTTTTAGAGAAAAGTGTGGAAGTAAGTTCTGATTATTGCATCTTGAAATAAGTTTTGAAATTGGGAATTATGAATCTCTCAACTTCACTATTTTTCAATATTATTTTGGTAATTCTAGATCCTTTTCAATTGTATAAGAATTTTAGGCTCAGTTTGTCAAGACTGTTTTGTGGAGAATTTTCACCTTAAAAATATAAAGTATTTCAATCTATGATTATGGATCTTTCCATTTAATTAGATCTTTTAAATTTTCTTTTAAGTATCTTTTGTACTTTCTAGTGTACTTGTACAAAGTCTTGTACTTTACAATTATTCCTATTTTATTTTGATGCTATTTTAAATGGAATTGCTTTCTAATATTTTTCTAGACTGTACATTGCTATTGTATAGAAATACAATTTATTTTTGTATGCTATATTTGTATCCTGCAATTTTTATTGAAATTATTATTAGCTCTGATATATTTTTGTGGATCCTTTAGCATTTTTATATGTACAATCATGTCATGCGCAAATGTAAACAGTTTACTTCTTCCTTTCCAAACTATGTGCATTTTAAATTTTATTTTTGTTATTAATTTCCAACTTCATCCTGTTGTGGTTGGGGAAGACACAGTATATGATATCTATTTTTAAAAAATATAGAGACTTGTTTTTTTCACTTAAAATGATCTCTCTTGAAAATTTTTTCATATTGCTTTTGAGATGAGTGTGTATTCTTCTATTTTGGCATAGTGTATTCTGCATTTATCTTTTAAGTCTTTTAGGTTTATTGTGTTATGGAATCCTCCTTTTCCTTATCTTATCATTTTGTTCCATTCAGTATTTAAAATGAGATCCTCATATTTCCAATCATTTTTGGAGTACTATTTCTTCAATTCTATAAACATATGCTTCATATATTTTGAGAATTTCTTTTAGGTGTACAATTTTTGTGTCTTCTTATTGTATTAAATTCTGTTAATATATAGCATTCTTGTCTCTTGTGTAGCTTCTATTGATTTAAATATTTTTTCTCCAGATATTAGTATACCACCCAGCTTTCTTTTGTTTAGTACTGTTATGAAATATCTTTCTGTACCCTTTCACTTTCAACTTAACTGTGTTTCCTGTAGAAAGTGACTATAGTTGGGTGATTTTTAAAGTCCATTCCTCTGATGTGTGTCTTTGGATTAGAGATTTAAATCAATTTTTATTTAAAGTAATTACTGATAAGGAGAGACTTTATTTGGTTATTTGGAATTGTTTTCTATATGTCTTATAGCTTTTTTCTCCCTCTTTTCCTCTTGTCTCTCTTTTTTTGATGCTTCTTTAAATTATTTTGTAGTGAAATGTTTTGATTCCCTTTTCATTTGATTTATTTTCTTTGTGGTTACCATAAGTATTATGTGTAACATTCAGAAGCTATAACACGCTAATTTGAATTTACTTACCTTCACTGTTGTACAAAACTCTGCTTCTGTATTGCTGTTATTTATGTTACAATTACTTATTGTAACATTGCACTCAGTAACATAAATTATTTCTTCTGTACATTTGTGCACATTTAAAATCATGTTGAAAACTCTGAAAAGGGAAATCATCAGTAATCGTAGTTTTCAAAATGGCCCATCTATTTACTTTCCCTCTGTTCATAGCTTTGTGTTGTATCTCATGTCCTTCATTTCAACCTAAAGTTTCCCCTCTAGTATTTCTTCCATGGCAGGTCCCTGTTTTCATTTATCTGGGAATGTCTTAATCTAATTCTTCTTTTTAAAACATAGTTTCACCAGATATAAAATTTCCAGTTGATGGAGAATTTTTGTTTGTTTTGTCTTGTTTTTTGCTTTTCCAGCACTTTGGATATAACAACCCACTACCTTCTAGCTTCCAAGGTTTTAAATGAGAAGTCGGTTGATGATTTTATTGATGCATGTGACAAGTCACTTCTCTCTTGCTGCTTTCAAGATTTTATCTTTGTCTTTAGCTTTCGGGAGTTTGCTTAGCATGTGTCCTTGTGTGGATCTATTTAAAACTATCCTAAAAGAGTTCATTGAGCTTCTTGGGTTTTTTATACACATATATTACATTGAGCTTCAGACATTTCTGCAGATAGTCTTTCTGTCTTGTTCACTGTTTTTTCTCTTTCTGCAACTCCTGCAAGGTGTGGTCTGCTGAATGGTGCCCACGGGATTCTGAAGATCCTTTACCTTCTTTTCATTCTTTTTCTTTCTGTTTTACAGAATTAGTAATTTCAACTGTCCTATCTTTAAGTTTTTTAAAAATTATTATTATGGCTCAAATCTCTTTGTAAACCTCTCTAGTGACTTACCATTCTAGTTATTATATTTTTCATCTCCAGATTTTATTTTGTTTTCTCTTTATAATTTCTATCTCTTTAATGATATTCTTGCTTTGTTCCTTCTGATTTTTTGTCAATTTCTTCCTTTGATCCTGGGACATTTTAAGACAAACACCTCATAATTCGATGGTGGGCCCTCAGGGATGGTCTCTGACCATTGGTTCCTCTCAGTGAGCTATATTTTCCTGTTTCTTATTCATATGACTTATGTTGAAAACTAGACATTTGGAAATTACAATATATAGGGACAACTCTGGAAACCATAAGCCCCTTTCCCCAAGGTTGCCTGTCTTAGTTGTTGCCACTGGATACTGTGTATGGAAGGATGTTTCTGCATCTGGCTCAACTGCTCAGGGCCCTTGTGCAGCTGCCCTTTCCCTGGATATGCATGGCTGCTTTCTAAATCCTCCCTTACACAAGCTTACATGTAAATGTCCTAATCCTTAAATGTCTGGTTCCCAAATGGATGTAAAAGAGAAAAGAAAAGCAACTACAATGAAGCTTCTCTTATTTTTTAAAAAAATGCAGATCTGGGCCTCCCAGCCACCAGAGATCCAGTGAGGAGCAGAGCAGGTGCCTGCAGCACCCCCCCAGCACCCCCCCCCCGCCTCTGGCTTCCTGGCTGCACCTGTACCTGGATCCACATCGCAGAGGCACAGGGGAGTCATAAAGGCCATTGTCCTGAGCTCCAGAAGATAGAGCAGAAGTGAACAATAGAAAGAGAGCTGTACTCCTTCTAAGTTCCCATCCCAAAGGGTAAATTTGCTATATTGAAGAGTTTATTCACTATAAACATATTTTGGGCTAGTCCTCAATTTTGATTTAATTGACACAGCTAAAGGGGATAGATTAATAACTACCACAAATTGTGATTTTTCTAAGCTGCGCTTGATACTATGGTTGTTGCTGATTGTATCATGTGGGCTAAGGTGCTGTGATTTATCTAATCAGTTATCCTTCCTGGTATAATGAAAATGAGATTGTCACAGAGTCATTAGAGACTCAAAACCTAAAGACCACCTATATCTGGGAGACACCTCTGAGAAGCAATCATTCCATAAGTGTTCTAAATACAAGCAACAAAGATACTTACAATAAGGAATATTGAAGTATCAACACAGGAATTAAACCAAGGACTGTACCAACAACAAAAAAAGAAAAGAGAAGACATTTAATCAAGGCACAAACACAGTCTTCCAGCTTACCAAAAGCAAATTCTGGGGGAAACAAAGTGGAAAAGTCTGATAAGTAACCCTGAACTGATAGCACAGGAAGTAACAAAACAGATGAATGAGGCTCTAGAAAAATTCAAAACAGAAATAATTTCCTAGATAACTACAGAGATGGTGAGCAGAATAAAAGACATGACAGATGAGTACAGGACCATGACGGAAGTCATGAATGCCCAGCATAGGAAAGAAATGGAAACCATGAATGCCCAACATAGGAAAGAACTGGAATCCATGAAACAGATTCAAACAGATATCCAAGAGATTAAAAACTCTGTTGAAAGTATACACAGCAGACTGAGCCAATCTGAAGACAGTATATCAGATATAGAAGACAGGATATCGTTCAGTGACCATGAAAAGAGTGATCTCTTAAAAATAGTAAGGGACCATGAGAAATCGATCCAACAGCTTCTAGATGACACAAAGAAGAATAATATAAAACTGATAGGAGTCCACAAAATAGCAGGAGAAAGTACAAATGATGTAAAAAATTGTTCACAGAATTAATGATAGAAAACTTCCCAAACAGAGCAAAAGAATTTCACATACATATAAGTGAAGGACTCCAAATATAGGACTCCAACTAGCCATGATAAAAAAAAAATCTACATGTAGACATATAATAATCAAGATCCTGCAAACCCAACAGAAGGACAAAATATTACAAGCAGTTAGAGGAAAGAAACAAATCACCCACAAAGGAAAACCCATCAGAATCACAGCAGACTTTTTAACACAAACCCTCCAGTCAAAGAGATCCCCGAGTGAGGTATTTGAAGCTCTAAAAGAAAACAACCTCTATTCTGCTGCCTGATTCACAAGTGTAAGGTTCCAAGTTTGATCCTCGGTACCAAAAAACAAAACAAAACAAGAAAACAACCCCCAACCTAGACTGATGGTGTATCCTGCAAAATGATCTTTCAGAATTGATGGGGGAATAAGATACATCCATGACAAAGAACATCTGAGAAACTTCATGAATCCCAAACCAGAGCTCCAAACAAATTTTTAAAATATCCTAGAAAAAGACAATGAAGGTCACAACTCCATGAGGCCCAAAAGAGCAACTCCAAAATATTTCATCAGGCAAGGCAAGAAATTAAAGGGAGACAGGGAAAAATAAAAAAGAGCCAACAACAAGAAAATAACATGACAATGATAAGTCAATACACATCAGTTATAACCATCAATATTAATGGCCTCAACTCACCAATCAAAAGAAATAGACTGGCAGAATGGATTAAGAAGCAAAAATCCAACAATATGCTGTATAAATGAAATGCACCTAGTTCAAAAAGAAACTTGCAGTCTGAAAGTAAAAGGATGGAAAACAGTTCTCCATGTGACAGGAACCCAGAAAAAGCAGGGGTAGCTATCTTATTTGCAGACAAAGTAAATTTCAGACCAAAACTAAGAGAGACAAAGAAGGTCACTACATCCTTGTAAAGGGAACAATCCAAGAGGAAGAGATGACAATCATAAATATATATGCACCAAATATTAATGCCCCCAACTATACAAAACAAATATTAAGGGACATGAAAAACCAAATAAGCACTAATACAATTGTAGTGGGGGACCTCAACACCCCACTATCACAAATAGACAGATCATCTAGACAAAAAATCAACAACAAAATACTAGAACTGAACCAAGCTTTTGAACAAATGTTCTTAATAGATGTCTACAGTGTTGCATCCCACAAAATCAGAATATACATTATTTTCGGCAGCACATGGGTCATTCTCCAAAATAGACCATATACTAGTTCATAGAATATGTTTAAGTAAATGCAAAGGAATTGAAGTTATTCCATATATATTATCAAAACATAGTGTAACTAAAGTGGAGATCGATAGCATAAGAAACCACATGGAAATTGAATAATACTCTCCTGAACAAACAGTGGGTCACAGAGGAAATTAAAGAAGTAATTAGACAGTTTTTAAAATTTAATGATAATGCCAGTACAACATACAGGAATTTATGGGACACAATGAAAACAGTTCTATGAGGGAAATTCATAGCAGTGAATGGCCACGCTAGTAAAACAGAGCAAGCTCAAGTAAACAACCTAATGGTGAACCTTAAGCTCCTAGAAAAAGAAAAACAAGACAAGCCCAAAGCTCATACAAGACAGGAAATTATAAAGATCCGAGCAGAAATCAATGCAGTGGAGACTAATAGAATGATACAAAAAAATCAATGAATCAAAAAGTCGGTTTTTCGAAAGAATAAATAAAATCGATAAAGCCAAAGCCAATCTTATCAAAAACCGGAAAGAAAAGGCTCAAATCCACGTAATTAGGAATGAAAAAGGTGAAGTCAAAACAGATCCAGCAGAAATCCAGAGGATCATTAATATCTACTTCAAGAACCGGTACTCTAGTAAAATGGAAAACATAGAAGAAATGGACAGATTTCTAGATACATATGAATTACCAAAGTTGAACGAAGAAGATATAAAAAGTCTAAACACCCCAATTACAATCAGTGAAATTGAAAATGTAATTAAAAATTTACCAACTACAACAAAAAAAGCCCAGGTCCTGATGGCCTCACTGCTGAAATCCACAAGACATTTAGGGAAGAACTATTAACACTATTCTTTAAACTTTTCGATGAAATTGAAAGGGAAGCAATACTTCCAAATTCATTCCTGGATGCAAGTATTACTTTGATTCCAAAACCAGGGAAAGATCCAACCAAAAAAGAGAACTACAGGCCAAACTCCCTAATGAACGTAGATGCAAAAATCCTCAACAAGATACTGGCAAACAGAATACAAAGGGTCATCAAGAGGATCATACACCCTGACCAAGTCAGATTTATCCCAGGGATGCAGAGATGTTTCCACATCCATAAATCAATAAATGTAATACACTAGATTAACAGAGTCAAGGGCAAAAACCACATGGTCATCTCAATAAATGCAGAAAAAGCATTCGACAAAATTTAATACCCATTCATGATAAAAAAAAAAACCTACAGAAAATTGGAATAAATGGTCTTTATCTCAACATGATAAAGGCTATTTATGAAAAACCAACAGCCAACATCATATTAAATGGTCAAAGCTGAAAACCTTCATGCTAAAATCAGGAACAAGACCAGGATGTCCACCACTCCTGTTCAATATAGTTTTGGAAACATTAGCCATAGCAATTAGACAAGAGAAAGAAATAAAAGCAATAAAGATAAGAAAGGAAAAAATTAAACTGTCATTATTTGCTGATGATATGATACTGTACATAGAAGACCCAAAAAACTCCACCAAAAGACTTCTAGACTTAATTGACAGATTCAGTAGAGTAGCTGGATACAAGGTAAACACCCCAAAATCAGTAGTCTTCTTGTATACAAATAACAGACTCACTTACAGAGAAATTAGGGAAATAATCTCTTTTATAATAGCATCCAAAAAAGAAATATCTAGGAATCAATCTAATGAAGGAAGCAAAAGACCTCTACATTGAGAACTACAGCACTTTGAAAAAAGAGAGTGAAGAGGATATAAGAAAATGGAAAGATATCCCTTGTTCCTGGGTAGAAACAACCAATATAGTGAAAATGGCCATACTTCCAAAACTGCTATACAGACTCAATGCAATCCCAATTGAAATCACAACAATATATTTCACAGGGCTAGAGAAAATAATCAAAAAATTCATTTGTAACAAGAAGAGACCTAGAATAGCAAAAGCAATTCTAGGCAAGAGACATGGCAGGGGGTATCACAATCCCCACCTTGAAACTGTACTACAACACCACTGCGATAAAAACAGCATGGTACTGGCAAAGAAACAGACCCGAGGATCAGTAAAATAGATTAGAAGATGCAGGAATACCTACAGATATGCTCAGCCACCTCATCTTTGACAAAGGAGCCAACTATCCTCACTGGAGGAAAGATAGCCTCTTTAATAAATGGTTTTGGAAAAACTGAATTTCAACTTGCCAAAGATTAAAACTAGACCCCTATCTTTCACCATGCACTAAACTAAAATCCAAGTGGATTAAAGATCTAAATATTAAAACAGAAACACTAAACTTGCTGGAAGATAAGTTAAGTAGAACTCTTGAAGACATTGGCATATGAAAAGACTTTATGAACAAATCCTCAGTAGCAGGGGAACTAGCACAGAGAACAACTGGGATCTCATCTTTTTAAAAAGCTTCTGCACTGCAAGAGAAACCATCAACAGAGCTAAGAGACAATCTACAACATGGGAAAAAGTTTTTACCAGCTGTTCCTCAAAGGTCTACTATCTAGAATATATAAAGAACTCAAAAAAATCAGACCCCCCAAATATAAAGACCCAATTCAAAAATTGGCATCTGAAATGAACAGACATTTCTCAATGAAGTAAAAGCAGCAAATAAACATGAAAAAAATGTTCAATGTCACTGGTCGTTCAAGAGATGCAAATGAAAACAGTGCTGAGATTTCACCTCACCCCAGAAAGAATGGTTGCTATCAAGAAATCATCCAATAACAAATGCTGGTGAGGTTGTGGGGAGAAAGGGACCCTTCTCCATTGTTGGTGGGAGTGCAGACTGGTGCAACCACTGTGGAAATCAGTATGGAGATTCCTCAAAAAATAGGGGTAGGTTAGAAGTCCCATTTGACCTAGCTATTTTCCTGTTGGGTATCTTCCCAAAAGAATTAAAAGAATCAAACCACAGTAATATATGTGCACCCATGTTCATAGCAGCACAATTTGTAATAGCTAAAACTTGGAAACAGCCTAATTGCCCATCAATTAATGGATAAAGAAGATTTTTTTTAATAAAATGGAGTACTACTCAGCCATAAAGAATGAGAAATTAGAGACATTTATAGCTAAATGGATGCACATTGATGCAATACTCTTAAATGAAATAAATAGGACAAACATGTAAATACCAAATAGCTTCTCTTGTGTGAAAAACTAAAACTGTAAATAAGGATTAAAACGTATAATTGATATTGTGTAATAGGAAGAAAAGATCTAAAGGAGTAGGGGAAGTGGGAGGAGTATGGGAAAGAAATGAAGGGAAAAGAAAATATATAACAAAAGGAAAACATTGGAAACAAAGTCTTTGTGAATAGGGAAGGATGGAGGGGGTGAAGGGAGGCCAGGGGAATGGGGAAAAAAATAAGAACCAAGATACTTCATGTATAGTTATGTTACAAGATCCCACTGATGAATGTAACTATATTGTATTCCTAAAATGTACCAATAAACTTAATGGAAAAAATGCAAAATGAAAGTCCCTATGTCATAGAGTAAATTGTAAGCTCATTTTATCCAGTCTGCCACCATTCTGACCATTTCCATTTCTAGTAAGAGGAATCTGAAATGCCTTAGAGAATTGGGGCTCTTATAGCTCTTGACTAAGTACTTGGCTTGGCCATTATCAAACAAGCCCCTGTAGAACACTTGACCTATCCTCATGAGGCCTCAGAAAACATGTGGAGCCTGGGCTTACCATCTGGCAGGCTGGGGATCTGAGTTTCCTCATGGTAACTGAAAAGGACTGTGGAACCTGAGTGATCCCACAGAGCAGTCCTAGGACTAAATGAGAAACACAGGTTAGTCACCATTATGCTGTCCATTATACAGGGAACCCAGTGAATGTCAGTTATCACAGTTTAATTCAGGGACTTGGAGACTAGTTGAGAATGTCTCTGTTTGGGTCCAAAGGCAGGGAAAAGCCAGTGCCCAGTTTGAAGGCTCTCAAGCAAGATTCTATAAGTTTGGATCTTGAATTGCATCCAAGGACCAGTGTAATGAAAGCTTGGTGCCCAGTTATGGTGCTGCCAGGAGGTGGTGGGACCTGTTGGCAGTGGGTTAGTGGAAGGAAGTTGGGTCACTGGAGATGCATTCTTGAGGGGATAGTGGGACCCCAGCCCCTTCCTCTTTCTATTTTACTTTGTGGCCTCCTGGTCATCATGAAATGAGTAGATTTTCCCCAGTGTGTGCTCCTTGTCATGAAGTTCTGCCTCATCATGGGCTCTAGAGCCGGGTATCCAGGCACTGATACCTCTGTAACCTTGAGCTAGAATAAACCTTTCCTCCTTAGAGGTTGTTTACCTCAGGTGTTTGTCACAAGACAGAAAGCTGACACACAGGATGAATGTATTTTACTCCGGGGAGAGTTAGTCTTTCCTTTTAGCCAGTTTTCAGCCAAGGCCACAAGCCTCAGTCACATTGGAGAGGTCAACAGCTCTATGCTGTCCTGAATGCTGATCACACCCAGAAACACTGTCAAGCATCCCAGACCCCAGTCTGTCATCATCCTGGATCTGAGTGGAAGCTGTGTACCCAGAGGCCCTCCTGGGGCTGAGGGGAGTCCACCTTCTCTCATGAGGGCTTCTCTGTGCGAACCTGGAGGAAAGTCCGGGTCCATGAGCTCTGTTAACATCCAGACCCAAGGAGTGGTTCCATAGAGCAGAGCAAGGAAGGGCTCAGGCCTGGACCCCATGGCCGCAAGCAGCTCTGTTTCTGTCAACCAGTGCTTAAGATCTCTTAGGGGACGTACTTAACCTAGAAAAGACTTGGTGATCCTCTTCCTTAACACCATGGATAGTGACAGCAGGCAAAGCCACCACAAGAATTAAACCAGAAGAGCCTCTGAATCCTTGGGGTGTCAGGGAGGTGCTATGCACTGGGGGCAGTGGCCACCGGGACAGTGTGGTGTGATTGGCTGGTTCTGGGGGATGAGGGTATACTCCTTCCAGGGCAAGGGTGCCACACAGGGTGGAGGTGAGCCAGGGAACATCCCCGTAGACTCTTAACACTACTTTTTTCCCCATGAGTGCGGAAGGTCCAAGTGACACTCTGCTGAAATTCCTAGACTCCTGTCCAACTTATATTCAGTGTCCATGGCCACTCAAGCATTTAACTGAGCAGACAAGAAAGGCCTGTGGGGGAAACTAAGGCTTAGGGAGACAACATGATTCATACCAGTGGCTGAGATTGGATGGGGGTAGGGACATGGCTGGAACATGGCAAAGCTATGATAAGAAACACTGTCCTCTGCATACTCCCCACATAGTTCTGTCTCTGAGCCATGGCCCCCACCCAGCAGCAAGCCCCAGTGTCCACATACCCTGTAGTGCTGCTGCCTGCATGCAGACAGATGCTGGCCCTTTCCTGGGAACACAGAGATAGCTGCCACCCACACTGACCAGCACCTATTCTTGGGTCCAGGGACTGTGGGGACCATCACTGATGCTGCAGCAAGTGCTAAGTGGGCTTGGATCAGCAGCCGAAGCCCAACCCTGATCTGCCTACATCCTGCCCTGGAGTTTATGTCAGTTCACTGGGAGAGGAGGCTCAGTCCTGGTGACCAGGAGGAGGAGCAGAGAGGCAAGTGTCTGGGGAGGCTGGCTCATGCCCCATGGGTCAGAACAGGCAGGAGTCGCTCCTGTGGAGGGGTAAGGAAGAGGGCAGCTTGGCCTAGTAGATCACATAGCCTAGGCTTTCTCTGGGTATTAGGCTACAAGGGCTCACAGAGTTAGTCAGACATGATTTCTTGGGTGTCTCATCTGGAGCACTAATAAATTAGAGATCTCTAATACTTCAATGTGCAGATCCCATTAGAGTGATAAATGGCCTTTTCTGCTTTGGGAGGTACAGCCTGATGGGGGAGGCAGGCAAGGCTGTCTCTGCAGACAGAGTTCTAGGCCAGACAAACAAACCAGGGCTAAGATTCGGGAAGGGGGTGACCTTTGTGATGCTGAGGCACAACCAGGGCCAGAGCTCTATAAAAGAACATTACATTTTTGTTTGTTTGTTTGCTTACTTGCTTGTTTTGAGATAGAGTCTTGCTTCCTTCCAGGCTGGACTTGAACTCACTATGTACCTTGGGTCAGCCTGGAACTCTAGGCAATTGTCCTGGCTCAGTGCTGAGATTACAGGTATGTGCCACTATGCCTGGCTTATTGCATTAATTTGTGACATGCCAACATGCCTTCCTTCTGAGGGTGGCCAGGATGTGTAATACTTTGAAGATTGTTTCATACTCAGAATTCTCATGGAAAACAAAGAATCTGTGAAATGCCAGGTCATGCCACCTCAAAACTGTGTTTCTTTGATTTCTCTGGCATTGTTATTCAGAGGAACTGCAGACATCTGTAGATACATCAATGGTTCTGAAAGAATGCCCTTAAAAAAATGTATCTACCTGCTTTAGGCAGAGGTTTTTCTGGCTGACTCACTCCCCTTTTTGGTCTAAGAAGGATCTTTTCCACTGGAAGAAGCTCTAGAAGCTTGACACCTGGCCCAGAAGGGATATGCTCAAGTGGCTGTTACCTGAAATACCTCACCTGGGTAACCAGTCACCCTTGTTTGAGGGCTTCCCAAACCTCCCCTGTAAGCCCAAACCCCTACGCTTTGTTTAGCTGTGTGTAATGTCCACCCTATTTCTGCTCTTTGAGGCCTGTACTGTGTGTTCAGGCAAGCAATAAATTCTGTTGGTCTGTCTACTTTCAGTTGATGTATAGGTAGAAATGAAACTTCAGAGGGAAAATAATAAAATTAAATTTCCCCAGACCTGAGAGTGTAGTTTGGTGTAGAGCTGTTGTTTGGCATTTGAGGACCTCCATATCCAAACACGCAGGCAAAATCCACTTCCCTGCAGCGTCTTCTGCACAAATCCTCCTTATCACTAGTAGTACTTGCAGTCTCTCCTCAGGTTGTTGGTGTGTTGGTGTAAGCTATACTTCAAGTTTGTAAAGCAAGGTTCCCCACCTGTCAACCCGGCGCACCCTGCTTTCACACCTTAGCTGGCCACATTTGTGCATCTTCACCAGTCAGCCCCAGGAAAGGTGAGCACCTGGGCTACGTGGCAGTGTCCTCTGGGGCACCTGGCCCCTTCTTCCAGTTTCTTTTCTTCTTTATACTTTTATGATATCCTGGATCGTGGGGAGTTTCTGTTTTTCAGAGCCTGGGTTTCTAGGTTGTACTCCTCATTGTTTTTTCTCTCCTACTCTCTCCTGGCAGTCATTTCTTCTATATTTTATTTCAGCAAGATACTGCCTCAGCTTGCTGTTCCATGATGAGAAAACAAATTCACCAGGTAAGTGAAAAGGTATATAGTGGCTTCTAGGTTACCAGTTCCTGAAAGTGACAGACACTTGGGGTGAGAAAATACGAAATCAAAATTTGAACACTAATGAAGAATTTCAGGCCTTTGATAGGCTGGCAGATGAAATATTTGGAGGGAAAAATCTTATTGGACTCCCTCAATCATGGCACAGAATTCTGCACACTCAACCTGCACAAAACATAGTCCCCACTTGCTGGTGACCTGCTTCTTCTTTCCTGGGCTGGGTTAAGTTCTTCATTAGCAGCTCCTTTAGTCAGTGTGATTTCGGGCTCCTTGGGTCAGCCAGAAGGCTTATCTAGAAGGCTGTGCTTTCACCACAGCTAAAAGTTCCTGAGGTGTAAGACTAATGAGATTATTAGAATGTTTATCAAGAGGTTTTGAAAACAAAGCAGCTGCCAGCATTCAGAGTGACCCTTGACCTTGGCTTCCCAGGCTGAGTTCTCCCCGGCAGCCCTTAGGGCCTGCACTCCCAGCCCCAGGCAATCTTTCCAGTGCTTGGTTTCATCTTGTTCCCAGGAGGGAAAGGATCTTTTCTCAGGCTTGATGAGAGCCCAAACTTCTGTCCTTCAGGAAGATTGGTCCCAAGCTGGCCCTCATCACTAGTTCAGAACCTTCATGTGAAATCCACTCTGCACTCTGCCCTCTACTGCTCAGTCACTCAGCTCCAGGGCTAGGGAAGAGCTGGAGGAATGTGTGTGGGGGCCCAGGGAAAAGATGATGGCAGGCTTTTCTTGCAACAAATAAAGCAGATTTATTCATGTATTTAAAAAATATGCACCTACTATGAGCAAAGCACTGGGCCGGTACTGATGACAGTGGAGCCCAGGGAAGCACAGGCTTTGCTCATTTAGATGTTAACAAGTGTTTCAACAAAGAAATGGCCTTTGTCTACACAAACACTTCAACTTTGGATAGGGTTGTGATGCACTCTGCTCTCCATAAATGTTCACGTGTGACTTAGATCAGGCTCAAGAGATGCTCAGTGTGTGCAATGCCTTGACCGTCGTGTTGGTGGCTGACTTAGGTGATGCTCAAGGTGACTTCACGCCCCAGTGCTCCAGTCTCACAGATGCCTAGAAGGAAGCCAGTGAGGGCCATGCATTAAAGGGCATAGGAGAGTTACAGGTGCTACCATTTGTGAGTGTGTCTTAAGGGATTTTCAGATATCTTCTATACATTAGGAAGCACTGCAACATCATCCTAGTCAGAAACAGCAATTCTAGCTGATTTTAAAGACCATCACTACCCAGGGTGTGTAATTCAGTTGTCTCACATGCCACACACTCCTGTGTTACACTCCAAAAAGTGCAGTCTGCCTGGCATATCCAACTGGGGAAAGCAAAAGAAAATGGTTTCTACTTGTTTGCACCATGGACTGTAGGTATGAAAACCCATTTACTTTAGGATTAAAGTGCTTTCTCTCAAATGTCCCCTAAGTGATTTAACATCAATGCTGAAAGTCCATCTGTCCAGCAGACAGTGAAGCAAAGCAACCCAGCCCTGTCTTGGGGAATAAGCTCTTCTTCACGTCTCCTGCTCAGCTTCCACCTAGAAAGTCACACACCTTTCCAAGATGCCTCACAGCGAAAATCAGAGCTAACCCATCCTGCCAAGAGATGGGATTATTTTACAGAAAACTAACGGCACATTTTTTTACATTTTGCTTCTATATTTTTTAACAACCCCCTGGAAGCCAATATCCTTTTCCTCCTAATGTTCTGTGAGCTTCTCTTTCCTCTGCTCCCTCAGACATAACCAACTTGGCTGCCTCCGTCCTCTGGAAGCCGGAGGCTGAGCAAAGGCTTGACATTAGATATTTATCATCCAGGCTGTCTTCCCTCAGATAGCCAGCCAGCCCTCTACCCCCAGACCTCTTTATCTTATTTTGCTAAACAAGATGGTTTTCTGTCATTGATGAAAGTAATTGACTTGTTTTTTAATATACATCAAGGCTCAGGTTAAGAACCGGACAATGCATGCATTTATTATTCTCTCTTCTGTTTATTCTAGTGTGAAATTGTTTTCCAGGTAGTGATTAATTCTGCCAAGGCTTTCTGCCCTTGTGAGGTGGGCTGCTACATTTGGGGAGAAGATGCTGACTGCACAGCCTGCATTACCATGTCATCTCAGTCTGTCAGACATCAGTGGCTCTGTGGTCCTCTGTCATTCAAGCAAGCCCATGGTCCTTTCCTCACTTTCCAAGTCTGAGTTTTCTGTGGCATGATCAATGCCTGGTTCTGGAAAGATGTGTGAGAAGGTTGCTTGTTATGGGAATTCTGCCAGCAGTGGTGTTTCAGGGCTTTTAGCAGAAACTGGAAATGGGGTTCACTGTCAGAATGGCCAGATCGCCTGCTATCAGCCTGCTGTATAGTGTGTAGATGGACTCTCAGGTGTCTAAGATGGCTTTTGTTAATAGAGACCAAGGATTCTGACTCCTGGGCCAAAGAAGGAAATTGGGGCTCTTGAAAGATGTAGCAAGTCACTTCCTTAGGGTGAAATGTAGTAGCAGACCTACCCCTGATTGATTCCTCAAGGCAGTATGGGCATGAGAACCCTCAGGGAAGCCAGAAAGATGGGCCAAGTGAGCTTCCTGACTACATCAGAGAGAGGAAGCTGGCTCACTGTCTCTGAGCCTCAGCACCATCAGCATTTGGGGCTGTGTGATTTTGTGCCAGCTGTGTGCCTCAGAGGCCACACCAGCATGCTGGCTTTCACCTATTAGATACCAGCTGGGCATCTACACCCCTCGCTCTCCTTGAGGCTGCTGACAGTATCTCCAGACACCGCTGCAACTAGATGAAGAGGAGCCATGAGCAACTCCTCTTGAAGGGTCTCCCTGGGGGTCTGGACAGCTTCAAGATGTGGAAGGACAAGTGTGGGATCTTGAAGTAGGAAATCTAGACCTGAAAGCTGACTCATCCGCAACCTTGGGAAGAAGTCATTAATTGGTCATTTTCCTGAGGTAGCAATGGCTCCAGCAGGTGAATAGGCTATGAGGAGGTAGGAAAGACATGAAGAGGGGCCCTTCCTCATTCCCACACTGGAGGATCCCCGAGGCTGTGCCCTTCCCCAGGCCCACTGTCAGATATGCTGCTTGCTGGTGTTTTGTAGTGAGTCCTCCCACACCTGTCTGAGGCTGATGGTCAGCACAATGTCCTTCCCTTTGGCTCTAACTGTATTTCTCTGCAGTCTGCTTGCCCTCAGAGTGGCCTTAGCTCCTCACCTAGGTGTGTATCTCTCTGTACAGGGGTGTCTGGATCTGGGTCTGTCCTATGTGTGTTCTCTTGGAGGTCATTTCTCTGGGCTTCCTTCCAGGTTTTCTGGCCCCTGCTGGGGTCTCCAGGGGCTTCTTTCTAGCAGAGCAAGGAGATCCCACCTGTGGCCAGGGTGAAGAGCCTGCTCAGTGCCAGGGCAGATACTCTTTGATTGTGGGAGTGTACCTAGTTGCCCCACCTGCTGTCTGCTTTGGGCCCCACCTTGGGCATATCTGCAGGATGAGCTGGCTTTACTGTGAGGGGCAGAGCCTTGGCTAAGTCACAGGCAGGCCTCCAAGCAAGGGAGCAGTCCTCCTTCAGTGCTGACTGCACTAGCTCCAATTTTCTTCGAGCCGTGCATATCTTGGACCATGTGTGCCAGCAGGTCCAACCCTGGTCCTCACACTCTCCTGAGAGTTGGCAGCCCATGGGCCTGGCATTGCTCTTCTCCTCCCCAGAGTCCCCTGGGGCTGGCCAATCCTGCCTGTCCCTCTTCCCTCTCAGGCTCAATCTGTGGACAATAGGTTTCTTGAAGCCCCTGGTACCAACTGTGGCAATACATGGGGCTTAGAGATGAGACAAAAACCAGTGGTGCCAAGCCAGGGTGAGGAGTTTCCTCACCTCGTGTCAGTGAGAGGAGAACCATGCAGTGTCTTCCAAGCCCCAGCCAGCCTGTGTAGTTGGGGCAGGTCCCTCAACACTTTCACTGAGCTGTGCCTTGTGCTGGCCCACCTGCCGATTGCACAAGCAGATTCTGGTGGCTTGGCCTCTTCCACTGGACTGCACTCCTGGGAGGGATGTGAGTGGTTATACTAAGAGTTACCATTTTGTGGAACTTTACAGGACAGGATTTTCCTACAGCCCTTACATACCTGCATCATGTAATCCTCAGAACAGCTGTGTGAGGCGGATGTGAGTTTTTGACCACCGTTTTATTGATACCACATCATCCTGAGATCTTTCACTGTGAACACTAGACTCGGTCTCCTCTGGCATGTGAGCCTGGCTCTGGTAGTGTGTCCTGCTCTACTGGAGAGATGTGTGTCTGAGTGCAAAAGAAATAACAGATGCCACCAACCAAACCAGTGAAGGGTGTTTAGGATCATCTTCACCCAGACTTGTTTTGTCCTCAAGTTTGTCTCCCTTGTGGAATTGTGCCTATAACCACACTATAGCGCATTTGTGTTCCTTGAGCACAATTCACGGGGGTGGGGGAGGGGTGTGTGTCTGTGCATCTCTGTGTGTGTGTGTGTGCACACGCGCGCGCACATGCCTCTGTGTGTGTGCTGGTTGGAGCTTGCTCAGGAAGGACTCATAAGAGGAACTTGTCCAGAAATGAGCAGGAGCAGCCAGGCAGGGGAAACCAAAGGGCATCCAAAGCCAGTGTGCTGAGCCATGAAGTAAATTCTTTGCAGAACCTCAGCAACCCTCACCTTTCACCTCACTGGAAAGGAGCCAGAGGAAGCCCCAGATGTGAGCAAGTCTTGAGTGCTTTTCATTAAATTCTGCACCACAATGTGTCTTTTTTCTTGGTCTGCTCTACTTTTAGAGCAACAGACTGTGCCCGTGTGTGCGGATGTATAATGTGTGTAGTGTATGTAGTGTATGTGGCATGTGTGCTGTGATGAATGTGGTGTAGGGGAGTGTGTGTGGATGGGTGTGCAGTGTGTATGTGGGTGTGGTACTGTGACATGTGTGGCATCTGTGTGAGTTGTGTGTGGTGTATGTAGTCTTCTATGCAGGACACTTGTGGAGGGTGGCAGGTGTGTTTCTGAGTGTGTGTGGATGCATGTTTGAAGATATGCACTGGATCCCATCCGGGCTCTTCAAGCAGTAAGCAGAATAGAGTGACCAGACTGACAGCAGTGTCGCTTTTACCTTGAGCAGATAAATAATCATTCTGCCACACTGTGTCTTGTTATGGCAGCAATGAAAGGATGATAAAAGTCACAGGGTGGCCTTGGAGACTCAGTGGTGTAGATGTGAAGTTTCTGCCATCCTGAGGGTTGTTACTTCTTCAGGCCCCTCTCCCCTGTGCGCACACATTTTAATTTCATCCAGTGAGTCCTTCCTGGCTTGGTGATGCCTGTGCGTCAGCCCCTCTCTAAAATGAATGCTCCCAGGAAGATTCAAAGAAATCCTAACTGCCAAGGGCCACAGAAGAGGCGGGTATGCTAATTCAAGGTCACCGGCCACTCCCAGGACTGGGACATCACTCCCATTGAGATGTTTGGAGGGGCCCTTGCACAGTTTGTTCTGTGTCCAGCCCCTTGCCCCGAGATACCAGAGGGAAGAGGATGTTTATGTCACTTCAGAGTCACAGTCCTTCCTGGGACTGTGATAACAAGGCTGGTGACCCTCCCAGAGGGCAGGAGATCACAGCTTCAGGATCAGAAAATGGTGATTTGACACCAGTTCTACCATCAATGGTGTGTAACTTGGAGAGAGGTGACTAGCATTTAACTTGGTAACAAATGAACACTGGACCTGGGATTTTCACTGAGCTACATCCCCGACCATTTTCCTTTTTTCTTATTTTTAAAAAATTTTGAAACAAAGCATCAGCAAGTTGCACAGTTGCCTCAACTAGGCTCCAACTTGTGATCCTCCCACTTCAGCCTCCCAGAGTGGTAGGATTACAGGTGTGCGGGACCATGCAGGCTTTGGTATAACAATTGAAAACAAAGACACCAAGTCAGTAGATGCTAGAACCAAACACAAACTCCACTCTGGGCCCATGATTTATGTTTATCCAGGTGTAAGATGTTCTGTCATTTTCATGTCGCCATCTGCATCTGTTTTTAACCAACACGTGGAGTATAGAGGCACAGGAAGGCCTTCCCTGGGCTCCTTTCAAGGTGAACACAAAGTGAGCCAGCAAAGTGGATGTCAAGAGCATCAGCTGTGCTGCAGGTAGATGGTGAGGGTGCCGAACCACAGGTTGTGCTGGAGGCAGGGCCCCTCCACTCAGGCCTGTGCTTCAAGTGCTGTATCCCTCTGGGCTCACAGCCTCACCAGTGTGGGGTCCAAGGCATGGGGATGTCTGGGTTCCCAGGGTCTATTACATACAACTTTAAAAAATATGCATGGGTGCACTGACACATACTGTTATATCCAGGTAACAAGTGCTGGGAACCTGTGATGTTCTGCCAGTCAGGACCCTTGCTGGAGAGGAAGACACTCTGGGCCCAGGGTGAAGCGTGGGAATGTTCCTGGGCATGGGGCTCAGCCCTGGCCTCTGGAAGCCTGCACAAAACATGGGCGTTGGTGGCTGTTGCAGGTGTTTGAAAGGAAGACCAGCATCTGTCCTGCTGCTGCTGCAGCCTCCCGCTGTCCTCTCCTTTCCCTGAGCTCTCCCGGTCTGTGGTGAGAAGTCTGTCCCTATGGGCTGTGACCGTGGTCTCCCTGCCTGGCGTCTCACACCAGCCTTGCTGTGCTGTGTGGGAATTATCCCTCCTTCTCGTCTTCCACATTCTGACTTCTCAGATGCACAGAAATATGTTTTGCACAGCAAAATTAGTAATCTCATACATTTTCCCCTTGTCCTTTGAGATATAATTAAGAAGTCTGAAGCAGGAGGCTGCAGCTCTGCAGTGACATGGCAACAATCTACCCTCTTTGGCTCTCCCTGGCAGCTGAGCCAAATGGGCCTCTCCTGATCTTTCCTCAGTCCCTGCTTCTCCCTCTCCCTGGGGCTTAGTTTGCCCTTATGCAGGCTCAGCTGATGTAAATATATTAAACTGCTGCAGATGAAATGAAGACAAATGGGCACACTGACCGCGATGGCACACACCAAACAGAGCAACTCCAGTTCCCCAAAGGCACGATGCCATACACAGAGTTTGGGACCCAGATGTCGACAGAGACCATTTTGCAAACCCTAAGGGGCAGTGCTGTAGTTCTACAGTGGCCCTGTGGGACTGCTGAGGTAAGAAGTGGTCAGGATAATGCCAGAACCCAAGCTGGGGCTCACTTTCCCCCAACAAGAGGAGATAAAATACAGGGGAGAGTTCCAGGTGGGGTGGTGCATGCCCATAATTCCAGCACTCAGGAGGCTGAGGCAGGAGGAGGAGGCCAGCCTGGGGCTATGCAGTGAGTTTAAAACCAGCCTGAATTACATAAGACCAGCTCTGTCTTAAAAAAAATAATACATGGGCAACTGAGGTTTTGTTCATAAAATCTTTTCCTACACCGATGTCTTCAAGAGTTCTACCTAACCCCTGTTTCAGGCGATTCAGCATTTCTATTTTAATATTTAGATCTTTAATCCATTTTGATTTAGTTTAGTGCATGGTGAGAGATTTAGGTCTAGTTTTAATCTTTGGCAAGTTGAAACCAATTTTTTCCAGCACCATTTATTAAAGAGGCTATCTTTCCTCAGTGAGGGTGTTTGGCTCCTTTATTGAAGATGAGATGACTGAGTGTGTCTGGAGTTGTTTCAGCAACTTCTGATCTGTTCTACTGGTCCTCAAGTCTGTTTCTTTGCCAGTACCATGCCATTTTTATCACAGTAGCTTTGTAATATAGTTTCAAGCACAAACAATCAACAAGTGGGATCTCTTCTTATTAAAAAGCTTCTGCACAGCAAGAGAAACCACCAACAGTGTGAAGAGACAACCCACAATGTGGGAAAAAATCTTCACCTGCTGTTCCTCAGACAAAGGTCTACTATTTACAATCTATAAAGAACTTTAAAAAATCAGACCTCCTAAATTTAAAGACCCAATCTGAAAATGGACATCTGAAATGAACAGACATTTCTCAGACAAAGAAGTAGAAATAGCAAATAAACATATGAAAAAGTGCTCAACATCACTGGTCATTCGAGGGATGCAAATGAAAACAACACTGAGATTCTACCTCACTCCAGAAAGAATGGCTGCTATCATGAAATCAACCAATAACAAATGCTGGTGGGGCTGTGGGGAAAGAGGAACCCTGCTCCACTGCTGGTGGGAGTGTAGACTGATGCAACCACTGTGGAAATCAGTATGGAGATACCTCAAAGAACTAGGAGTGGAAGTCCCATTTGAGGCAGTTTTCCCCTGCTGGCTATCTTCCCCAAAGAATTAAAAGAATCATACCACAGTGACATATGTGGACCCATGTTCACAGCAGCATAATTTGTAATAGCTAAAACTTGGAAACAGCCCAAATGCCCGTCAACTGGAGATTGGCTTTTTTATAAAATGGAGTACTACTCAGCCATAAAAATGAGAAATTAGAGATGTTTATAGCTAAGTGGATGCACTTTGAGGCTATACTAAAGTGAAATAAACAGGACACACATATGTAAATACTGAATAGTTTCTCTAGTGTGAGAAACTGAAAGTGTAAATAAGGATTAAATGGTGTAATAGATAATGTGAAATAGGAAGAAAAGGGGCAAAGGGGAAGAGTAAGTGGGAGGGGTAGGGGAAAGAAAAGAAGGAAATGGAATTAATATGAGAAAATGGAAAAATGGAAACAAAGTGTCTGTAAATAGGGCGGGATGGAGGAGTTGAAAGGAGGGCAGGGGAAAGGGGAAAAATAAGAACCAAGAAAGATTATGTAAGGGTGCAAATTTCCAATGATGAATGTCATTATATTGTATACCTAAATTGTACCAATAAAATAAAAAATTTTAAAAAATACATGGGACAATGATCACACTCTTCTCTTTTGAAAGTTGTTTCTGTCCCTCAACTTGTACCCTTTGTTTGATTTGTCTTTGCCCTCAGGGCAAAACAACAGTGGAACTTATGAGCCTGAGGCCCTTCCTGCCCACTTCAGTCCCAAGAGCTCTTTGCTGCCCTTAGCTGAGCATTTGCTGTGGCAGAGGTGCCCAGGGCCTCATTTTTGGGTCTGGCACTTTGAACTTCCAGAGAGGACTAAGGCCTCGGCCCCTCTTGGGGTTGCTAGCCTGTGGGCTGGAAGGGTCTGCAAGGCGCTAAGAGAAGGTGGATAGTGGGGAAAGAGGAATTCAGAGGCAAGCACAGGGGAGGAAGGAGGCAGTTGAGAAGGAGGCAGAGTGACAGCGGCTCTTTGGGAGAAAGCAGAACACAGGAAGGGCAGGTGAGGGACATGGAGAGACAGGGGATCAGAAAGAGAAGGCAGGGAGAGCAGAAAGAAGAGGAAATACAGAATAACCATACAACAGGAGGATGAAAAGGACAAGAGGAGGAGGACACTGCACGCACATGCACAGCAGTGGGGTGAGAAGTAGCCTCAGAATAGAAAGTGACAGCTCATACCAATTACTGTGGTTTTCTCCATGCAGTGTGCTGTTATTATTGGCAAGGAAATCAGAGCATTCTTTATTTCTTTGTCATGACTAGATAATTTCACACATAGTAAGACGTTGAAAATCAACTCAACAGGCCCCAAACTCTCACTCTTTTCCACTGGATTATGGAAAAATAAATAAATCAATAATTCATTTGCCACAGCCGTACTCCTTCTGGCACAGCACTTGCCCTCATTCTTCTTGTGAGAGTCTCCTTAAGATCACATGTTTGAACCTATTTTTGTTTTTTTTTTCCCTCATCTTCTTTTCTCTTTATTCATTTATTTTGGGAGCTGGCATCCTATTCTGTTTCTTCAGTTCTTCCATGGGTACCTGAAGATGAAATGTCTGAGAAAGGAGTGAGCAGAGATTGGCTCACCAAAGTTTTGGGTGAAACAGGTCACCTCTTTTTACCATACTTTGTAGATACCTGAAGAGGGGAAAGGAGCAAGCAAGCTACTCAGAGGAATGTGGCTCTAAAAGGACATAAACATCAGCAACTAGAAGCTGTGCAACAGCTGCTAATAGCAAGCTTGAACTGGTGTCTCCCTGCTTCCTAGGCACATCAAAAGCATCATTTGATGGCCAGAAACATGTTTCCACCCCATCCTAGAGCCGCAGCTAGCTATTCCTTTCAGCTACAGGTATTCTTTCCCAGAGCTCTTTTCTGTCTCATTTCTACACTTGATAGTTTTGTGAATCACAGCACAAATTTATTCTGCAATTTGGCAGATGATCCAAAGCAGGAGTTCCATAGATATTGACTACTAATGAGGATAACTAAGACCTGGAAATATTAGGAAAAAGGAAAACACGTAAAATTATATATCTAGTTACCATCTTCTCCCACAAGTCCACTTCCCTTCTCTTGACAATTGTGAACACCCAGTCAGTTGAATTTAGGATTCCTTCAACTTTTCAACTCTATAATATGGTGGGGTGGTCTTCCTAGTGCTGGTGCCTAATTGTAAGGGCTTGTGTCTACACGTCCCCCCAAAGCCTCATGTGGTCACAGAGGGGGCTTTTCAGAGGTGGCTGGATCTAAAGTGTGTGATGCTGGGATCAAGGGTGTGTGATTACTAAATTAGTCCACTGATTGGTTTGGGATCTGCCCTAGGCCTGGTAGTCTAGATAAAATGTAAAGGGGGCAGAGAGAAGCTGCCAAGGTTGCTTGGACTTGCTGCTTGCTTCCTTCTGCCTGCTTTGCCATGGACTGTTTCTCCTTTGCAATTCCCCTCTGCTATGCCACCCTGCCTTGGAGCCAGCCAACTATGAACTGAAACCTCTATAAACTGTGAGCTAAATAAACTTTTCAGCAATGAGAAAAAGTAACTAAGACAACTAACACAACAATAAAGGTTTGTGTTCTTCCCCTCCGAAGGTGCCTCAGTGGTGCATTGCACTCTTCTGTGCCTTCAAATGTGCCTGTGTGTGTGTGTGTGTGTGTGTGTGTGTGTGTGTGTGTATTCCAAAACTCTTGATTATTTTGGCAGCAGAATTAATCTGATGCAGGTTACTCTGACATTATCAGAAACTTTAGTTTAATAGAGTCTAATTTATCCATTTACAATTTCCTCTTTTATGGTTAGTCACTTTTGCATCTTACTTAAGTAGCATGCCTATTCACAGGTCATGAAGATATATCCTGTGTTTACTTCTGTAATCCATCAAAGATTGATTTTGTGTATCTCTCTCTAGTGATCTCTCTCTCTTTTTTCTCTCTCATAGACATGCACACACACTCACACACATGGAACACAATTCATTAAACACACTGCGTCTTCCTCCACCCCATACTGCTGTGCCAGTGACCCTGAGCAGCTGAATTTTATGTGTAGTAAAATTGGTTGGTGAGTCAGTCTGTGTTACCTAAGATGATTTTGCCTTTACTGTGGTTTGATGGCTGCTGCTCATACCTTTTAATTTTGTCTGTATTCCTAGGGTCATCTTGGCTACTCTTAGACCTGTGCATTCCTATAAGAATTTTAGACACAGATCATTAATTTACACAAATATTTTTTTCTTTGTGCTGCATTGAATGTATGAATTACTTTTGGTTATAAAGCCAGCATTTGTACTCTCAGGACTCTCTATCTCCCCTTGAATGCCAATTTTTGGCAAGGGGGCAGATCACACCCATAGGAGAAGAGAGGGCTAGCTTTCCACACAAGCAAACACCTGAGGGTGAGAAGAATGAGGACTCCTGAACACTGGGCTCTTGCTGACAGCTACAAACTCTCAGAAGGTCTAACTCTCTTCCTCACTCTGAGACATTTTTCCTTTCCCTGACATGGAGAAATAGAATTGGATCATAGTCTCACACAACAGCAGACTGGCTCACAGGTTTCCCAAAGCCTTCTCTAGAAGTATAGTTTTTCTGAGTGCTTTATAAGATGTTTATTATGAACAGAAAACTGAAACTTAGCCCCAGAATTGAGGAGCCACATGAGTTGTTGTATTCTCCAACAATGGCTACAGAGGAGCTCCTTCACTGTTCCTCCCTTCCCTGTTCATGGTGTTCAGGCTCTGCCGTCCGCTTCCCAAGCTGGCTGCTTTCTTCTTTCTCTTGTCCCAGCCTCTGTGTTAGTTATTTTTCTCTCATTGCTGAGAGAAAATACCTGACATCCAAAGTTAGAGGGGGAGGGGTTTATTTGGCTTACAGTTTGTAGAGGTTTCAGTCCATAATCAGTTGGCTCCAAGGCAGGGATGGCAAATAGACATTGAAGAGGAGAAACAACATGGTGTCCACAAAGTACCAAAGGTAACAAGAGAGTTTAACAGCATCTTTCTGCCCCTTTTATCTTATTCAGACTCCCAGGATTAGGGTAGTGCCAAACTAATCACTCACGTGTAGTGGTTTAGTAATCGCACGCCCTTAACTCTGCATCGCTCATTCCAGATTCAACTACCTCTGAAACAGAAAGTCCCACCTCATCCACATGTGGCTTTGGGGGACATCTAAACAAACTATAACAGCTTCCTTAGCTTCTAGCATTTTCAATGCATGGTATGCAACATTCCTTGACAGGTCTCATGGTCAGACATGGGAGGCAACATCAAGGAAGCCAGTTAGATGGTAGCTGGAGGGGATGAATTGGAGGACAAGGGAGATGGGTCTTTCTCCTTACCTCACAGGTGTCTCATTTAGGAAAACAACTGTGGCATCACAGATAACTCCTCCTAGTCTCAGTCTCTATCTACTTCCTGGCCCATCCTAGTCAACCAGCCAGTCCTTTCCTTCAGTAGCCAAAAAATTAATTATTCTATATGGCCTCATGTTCAGATCTGCTTCCTGAGGCTCAGAAAGCTACCAGCCTCCCCAAATGTCCTGGACACTTCCCAGTGACCTGAGACATCTTGTAGTTTCAGTCTTAAATTCGACTCTACTGGTCATAGCCACATAATTGAATGATTATAACTATCATAGACACCTAATTCACATGCAGATGAGCTTGTCCCTGGGAAGGTTTGAACTATCTAACAAGTGATTAGCAATTTTAATAGCTGAGTCTACCCCTGGAACCTTGGTGTATTTAAAGGATCTTGGCAGATCAGAATTACCTTCAGCATAGAGAGGCTTGCTTCATTTCCCAAGGGGATCTGGATCTTTCATGGCAATCAGCACTCCTGTTTTATTCCTTGCTATTGGAGCTTTCCTCTGATATGTTTTTCTTTAGCCTGGATGGTCACTGGGCCCCTCTGGCCCAAGGACATGCAATTTAAGAGGGTGTGAAGGTTCTGGTTTGGGGATCTACAACTTTAAGGGTTACAGGAGTCAAGTGGAGGTGTGACGTCTACCACAGGGTCCAAGGCATCAGCACAGTCATTGAAAGGCCTGCTCCTGCTGCACAGTAGAGCACATAGTAACTGTTGAGTAGATGGGAGCTGGTTGTGCTGTTGTTGGTAGTGGAGTGTGTGATTCCTCTTTGTGGTCAGCTGAGCAGGTCTCAAGATAACTTGGAGTTGGAAGGCAAAAGCTAGGTTCACTCCTGGCATTGCCTCTCTGACCTGCAGTTTCTTCATCAACTAGATTCATAAATAACTGATTCTCAAAGTTACCGTGAAACTTAATGTGGTACTTTATGTTAGAATCTCAAAATGGTGTGTGGTATGGTGAGAGCCAGTTTTCTTTCCAAAGTCTCCTTGAGGGGAAGAAATTCCTTCTTATTTCATAGCGACGTCAGACAGCATTGGGGAAAACAGTCTCTCAGCCCAAGATTTTTTTAGCTAGTCAGATGTTTAAAAAATATGCTCATCCTTCAGAAATGTGATCTTCTCTTTGATAGCTGTTGTTTGAGAAGGAAAATTCTGCCCCTTTGGAAACAGAGATGGACTTTTCCTTGTGGCAGGCAGGTTCTGTTGGGTTTCTGATGAAGTTAGAACAAGGGCTAGTTGGTCATGGTAGCACATTGCTGTGATCCCAGCACTTTGGAGGCTGAGGCAGGAGGAAACTGTCAAGAGTTCGAGGGCACTCTCAGTTACATAGTGAGTTCAAACCCAGCCTGAATTACATAGTAAGACCCTGCCTCAAACAACAACAAAAACAAGGGCTTTGGTACTTCTATATCAAATGTTTCCATGCAAAACTTAAATCTACAACAACTACTTGCTTGTTTTAAAATAGTCAGATGCTTTGCATTATATAACTAAAACATCTGAGCACTTACCTTTGCTTCCAAGTTTTGGTGTCTGAAAGAGAAGTTGTGAGGCTGGGTGAGGTGAGCTGTGTGTATCCTGGGTGACTTCTCCCCTGGGTGGTCATCACATCCATGTCTGAGTGTGTGCTTCATTTCCTGGTGTGAATGGCCCAGGGCCTGTGGTTCACATCCACCCCCCATGTGCACTTGGTGAGTGGTAACAGAAATCTTCCCACACTCATGCTTCTTTCTCCTCTCTTCCCTTCCATCTTTATTGCAGGATGACTTACCCCTCTGGACTCTCCTTTTACCTTCCTTTCTGCTACCTTCCCTCTCTTCTGCCTTCTGATTGTGCTATAAGGGATCAGCACTGTAATGGAGAGAGAAATGTCTTCCTTTCACCCTGCTACTGAAAAGACAAGGCTACAAATTACACAGATGTGTGACAGGTTAGGGGAGGAAGCAATTTTTTAATTATACCCATGTGCATGGGAGTCTGACAAAAGTACAAGGCTCGATGAACAGTCAGATGACTGGTGCTGAGATAAATTCTGAACTGCTGCAGAAAGGACTTGAGATTTCAGACTGGGGTAGACAAGTTCTGGGAGGGTGTTGGGGGAGACATGGTGAGGAAAGGGTGCCTCATTACGAGCATGAAGTTTCTGTGGGGACAAAGGCTGTCTGGAGCAGCCCTCTCCTAATACAATACTTTTAATACATAGATTTCCTTTATAAATTTCTGTTTTTAAATGGCAGGTTTTGAGTTCTACTCCTGTATTTGAAGTTTTTCAGAGTAGCCAGCTCAAAATATACCTAGGAAGTATATTTTGGAGAGTCATATTCTGTGCTCCTGTGCTCCTGCAGTCAAACTGTCACTAGATAGAGTCCCAGGAGTAGGAGTTCCCCCAGAGAAGAGATGGACAGCTCAACGCAGCACAGCAAGTGAGTTCTTAACCGTCATCGTAGAAAAAGAATTTCAAGGTGCTTCAGTGACAGGCATAAGACAGGTCTTATTAGGCAGAGATAAAGAAGTTCACATTCAGAAAATAAAGTGTGGGGTCCTGAGAGAGAGGTGCACTGTGGTCAGGGGTTGGGGATATACATGTGTTCTTGGAGGTGTTCTTTAAGATGGGTGACCTAAGATGTTTGCCCAGTAACATCCTTTGAACCTTTTTCTTCATGTGAAGGTGAGATTGCTGACCTTTACCTTATCAGCTACCTTAATTTGTGGATGTATAGTATCTTTACAGAAGTTGGATATGATGCTTGGAAGACACAAAAGAAGAAGCCTGGGAAGCATAAGAAAGGCTAGGGAATAAAGACGTGGTGTACGGAGCTAATACCTTGGATAACTTTGATGGTGTTCTGAAGTTGCAGTTTCTTTTTTAAATCCAGATTTAAAATTATGATTTTGTTTGTCTCCTTTTTACCTATCTTTATTTCTTCTGTCCTATCTCAGTACATTGGAATAGTATGTCTTATGCCCCAGCAGAACCAAGCCCTTGGCAGAGTTTAAGCCTCTCCTTCTTCCATGACATATGAGACTGTGATAAATTGGCTTTGTTAAAAGCTCCAGGAAGAAAAGATGTCCAAAGGAAGATGTGGCTATGTGTGCAATACATTCCCATTAGAGCACCCGCAGCCTCCCAGTTGGTAACATGGTCCATCATTCTGAGTCCTACTGCAGCAACATGAGACAAGACTCAGATGATGAGGTGGTTTCCATGGAAATCCTGTGGCTTCATTGGCAAAAACACTCTGCTTTGTGTAAGAAGAAGATGGAAAATAGGATCCTAAATTGCAAGTGATTCAACTCATCTCTAAATCCTCCTTTTATCACTTATATTATTTAGCTTGGGTGAGGGCTGACGTCTTGGAAGCAGAGGCTCTGATCTCAGACTACTCCCCACATTAGGGTATGGTGGGCTCACAGTATTGTCAGTCCTCCATTCCTCCTGGGCACCTCCTCTCAGGAGCCCGTGAGTTCCCTGTTTGCGTGTGGTATTTCTTGTCAGCTCTGTGCTGCTTGCTGCCATTTACTGACTATTTTGTAGGCAGAATAACAAGAGTCTTCTCTGTGCTATTTATTTCTCACAAGAGTCATTTGTAGGAGGCAGATATTGTCAGGTCCTTTATAAAATGGAGGAAATGGAAAATGACTAAGTGACATGGCCAAAGTTGAAAAGGCAGGAGTCACAGCCAAGTCCACATTTTGTGAAAGGACATGTGCTGCCCTCAGGATCTCACAGAGCATCTGTATGCAATCATCCAGCAGAAGGAAGGAAAGAATGAGCAGGTGGAGAGAGGAAGACACTGGGAGCAGAGCAAGCTGATATCCAGTCTGTAGGCAGCAGTGTCACCATCTCACACAGCAGGGCTCAGTGTGGACTGACTGATAACAGAGGTTCTGACCTCTGACCTTTGAACCTTTTACGTAGGCCCTCCTTCTGCTCTGGCTGCTCTTACTTGGATGACAGCCCACTTTGGACATCAAGTGTCTGTCAAGTCTCTGTCTTGTAGGGGTGGAGTGTTTTTTTCTGAAGTTTTCCTGGAGCCTGTGCTCTTGGCAGCCAACCTCTCCTCGCTCCTGAGATTCCTGGCTCTGGCTATGGCCCTAGTGCAGAATGAGGCAATACTACAAGGCTTAGGGTCTGTGTAGTTCTGGAAGGGGTAAGCACCCTGCCCTGTGGGACCCACGGAAGAGGTACTGTCTGACATACTCTGCAGCCATTGGCCTCCCTAGGGCAGAGTATGCAAAAAACATACATCTGTCTAGATGTGGATAGGAATTTGATTTTTCTCCAGGACCTGGTAGGGGAAGTTTTTAAAAACACTCTATGTTCCTCATTGAACTATGGCTGGGATCTTTTCTTAACAGGACCAGGACCTGCTGTCTACCAGCTATAGCTCTGGACAAGAGCTTTTCTGTCCTCACTGTGGCCCTCCTGTGACTCCTCTTTGGACTCACTGCCACTTCCCTATCATAATGGGAAGTAGGTAGGCAGAAACAGCAGAAACAAATGGAAGTACAGGACCTAACAATGTGAGAAAGTTACCTGTTATAGTTAAATGATGCTACACAATGCATGACCTTGAAACTTTGTGACTTAACACAACCACCATGTTATTATAGGCCATGGTTTTGTGAGCTGGGCATCTGGGCACAACTTCAGTAGGTGATTGCTCTGATCCACATGACCTTGGCCCAGGTCACCTGGAGGTGCTCATCTAGACAATGGCCTGATCTGGTGGGTTTGAGGTGGGCGAAGAAGGCAGGTTCACATGGACTTTAATGGAAAACCTACCTATGGCCTCTCCATGTGACGTGGGCTCCCAGAGAGAGAATAAGAGAGACCTCAGAGTCACATGTGAACAGCTGGCACTGTCTCAGACAGAAGCTTCTGAAGGCACGGGCAGTGCAACAGACATGTAGCTGCTTCTACCACATGCTAGGTGTAAGGATCTCTCAGAGCCTCCCCCACCTCAGTCAGAGGCCCCTCTCAACAGGAATGTGGTGCAAGTGTTAGCAGCTCTCTAAATTCACCCCACTTGGTTTTCAGAAGGAGTAACAGAAAAAAAGCACAAGAAACATCCATGCAGGTAGACTTTGAGCCACATAGTGACTCAAAGACTCTAGTAGACTCATAGCGACTCTTTGTCTCTAGGATCATTGTTGTATTCAGTACCTGAGGGGTCCGGTCTGGAGCAGAAAGAAACGAGCCAGCTAGGTTGATATTTCACATTATAACATTCAAGAGACAGTGCTAGGTGCTTGCCATGTGCAAAATGCCAAGTGAAACACTTGGGATACATGATTAAGATCTTCCTTTCTACACCTCAACAATGTAGTGATGAAGAACACAGATGACAGCTGACAGAACTTCAAGATGGACTAAAAACTAGGCTTCTGTGGCTCCAAACCATGATTTTTTTTTTCCAGTTGTCCCAAGTCCGTACTTTTATCTCAACTAGAGATCTAGACTCCAAATCTTACATGTGGCCCATGTAATATTTTCAAGGACAGAGTTTGGAAAAGCCTACCCATTAAACCAGGCCTCTGTTCGAGACCCGACTTCCCAGTGCCATGGGCCTGTTATCCCCTCACATGCTCTGGTCATGACCTCATGCCATGGCCTAGCCTCTGCCTAGCTGTTGGACATTGTGCACATGGCAGCAGGGTCTGGATCGATACACCTCTACGTACCTTCTGAACACTACCTCCTGTTACTCAGTACACACTCAGTTCTGGAGTGAGAGGCCATGGCCACCCTGCTCTTAGAAGTATCTGGACTTGGCCATTCCATGGGCTAAGAAGGGAGGCACTGTGACCCACAGTGTCCAGAGAGGACAGGATTTGTTCACTGTAGAGACGGTGGAAAGATTTCTATAGGGGATGGGCATTACTTCATCTTGTAGAAATTATTATTTGCTCCCATAAGTTTTTCCAAAGAAAAACAAGTCTAGGAAGAAACAGAGCTATATATGAAGATGTTAGGGCTGAGAACCCAGCAGAGAAGGAGGGGCAGGAGGGCTGCATCTCTCAAAGGACAGGAAGAGACATCAAGAGAGAGCAGTGGAGGGAAGCCATGAAGGAGTGAAGCCATCAGTGACTTCAGCTGGAGGCCATCGCAGGCCAGAGCCCTTCCTGAAGACCAGTTTGCCTACCATCCTCCTTCCTCAAATTTGACAAGATCTCTAAGTGCCAGAACATCTGCAATTCTCTCATTACTGTAAATAAAAATAGACTTCAGTTCTCACTCCCTTCCCTGGAAATGAGCCCATTAGCACCCAAACCTGAGCAGGCAGAGCTGGCCACACTTCCCCTGAGAAATATGGTCCCATGATAGTTCTAAGGAGACATCAAAGAAAGCCACTAGCCTTGAGGCTGTGTGACTGCAGGAGTCTCTGCAGGAGACAGGCATTCACAAAATGTCCTGGCTGCAGCCTTGGTGGCATCACGAGAGACTGGACTCGATCCCATCCAAATATCTGTGTGAGGACAGAGATCATGAAATGACAGAGCTTGTGTTTGGGATGTGAAGGCTCTCTCTCTCCTCTCTGCTTCCTCTGTAGCTTCGTGTTCCAGAACATGCTGAGGCTCCTTAAAGACTGCGAGAGAGCCTGGGTTCTAGGTGGGGCCACTGGGGCTCCTGCTCAGTTGAGAGAGGCAGAAATACAGAGAGGGTAAGGAAAGATAAGGTGAAATTACCCAGAGGAGAAGGGGAAATATCTGAGACAGGAGAGAGAAGAAAAGGTAACCCAGGCTATGGGGATGGGGTAAGGGGACAAGAATTCAGAGCCAGGGTTTCAGTGAAACAGGGGAGAAAAATCTTTCTGGGAGATGGGACTAAAATGGACAAATTTGAATCTGTAAAGAGTAGAGTTGGACAACTTTGAGTCTCCAAAGGGAGGAGTTGTCTGCGCTGAAAGCTGGGGAGGGACCAGACAGGTGTGGAGGATGGGTTAGACCCCATCTTCCGAAGGCCCCATGCCCATCAGCTCAAAGACACCATGGCTACATTGTTCACGATCAAAACAAGTGGAGTTGTCCCTCCTTCCTTCTCCCAGGACAGCCCCAACCCAGGTACCTAGGCCTGGATGTTCAGTATCACAGCATGAATTCCTTCTCATGAGTGCAGTTCTTATAGCCATGGCCCAGAGGGATCAGGCCCAGGAGAAGCAGGACTACGAGGGGAGCCCACTTATCCTGAGTGTGCACCCAAAGACAGCAGGCCTGGCTGTCCTTGGCAGGTGTGTTGGAGACAGCGGCTGCCAGCGGTAAGGTGTCTTTGGCCCTGGTGCCTTCTGGCTTGGCAGGCACAGTACACCCACTTGCACGTACTCCCTGAGGAGGGCCACAGTATGAAAATGGTAATCAGTGTGGACTGGGACTCTGCAGGAGGTGGAAGGGGACACTGGGGACATTACATCCCCAGTAGTGAGAATTGGTACTCAAGTCACAGACTCATGGTCATGTTGAGCTCGTGGACATCGGAAGGACCACAGAGTCAACTTCCCATGGAATCAGGTCAGAAGCTCCACATTCAAGTCTAATCTCTGCCTCTTACTGGCCTCCGAACCTTGGTGCCTTCACCTGCAAAGCGAGGGTTCAGTGCTAGGTCTCAGCTTCTCTGTGAGCCTTAGACAAGTGCACATCCCTGACAACTGGAACCCAGTGCATAGTGGGTGGCTGGGTCAGGAAGCTTTTGCCGTTACCATCTGTAATGAATCCAGTGGAGAGATCATGTGCTTCCTATGAAGATTTCAGTCAGCTCAGGTGATCAGGAGAGCCCAACTACAGTGTGGTTTACACACAGCTCCACAAGCTCACCCCTCCCCAGGGTCTGTCCTGCTCCATGGGGCCTTATGTAAAAAGCCCCTGGTGTGGATGGGGGCTTGGTCCTGAAGCTGCTGCTCAAGGAAGGTTCCTGGGTGCAGGAGAGCAACTCCACCAGCAAGAAGCCTTCCCTGCCCTCCACTGAGTGACTCAGACAATTCTTGCCAGGAAGCCAACAGAAATCAGCAACAGGAGAATAATAATAAAAAGAAAAGGCTGTCCACCCCAAGTTTCATTGCTTTGTAGTGGTGATGGCGCTGCCACATCCAGAGGGCATTTCCCCAAGTAACCACGCCATTCACTCATTCCTGGGAAGCCACATCCAGCCCCCTACCTGGGCCAATTCTCCCACCCCCCAGGGCACAACACAGGGAAACAGGGCCTCTTGCCACCCACATTCTCCCACGTGAGGTTCTGCACCTCCCCTCCCCTCCGCAGCCAAATTCTCATCTTCAGGGAGGACTCTGAGCCACAGCTCCTCTCTTTCTCAGGGAATGTGGGTTTGTTTAGTTCACAGCTGAAAGGGTCCTGGGGAACAGGAGCCCAGACTCAGCCTGTGACAAGCTTGAGACTTTCTCCGCAGTCCAAGTGTGAGGCTGGAGCCTCATCTCAGCCCCACAGGGCTGCATTTGACTGGGGCAAGCCCACTGCAGAACTCTTTGTTTTTTTCTTAATTTGGTGATGGGCCTGAACCCAGGCCTTGTACTTCCTATAGCATGGCCTCTACCCTGCCAAACTTTTCCAGATATTTCTGGAGACTCGAGAGAGTGGCAGTGTCCCCAAGAGCCTGAGCAACCCTAGTGGCCTGTGCTCAGCTGGGGGAAGGTGTCTGTCTGAGACTCTAACTTCAGGGCCGGAGTAGAATGGGGCAAAGAGGACCCCGGTGGTGTTCAAGCCCTGGATCCTGAAGCTACTCCTCATCTGTCCCACACTCACAGACCATCAGCACCTGAGATCATAGATCACTTTCTTTCATCTAGATTTGGACTCCAGGTACTTAAAACAGAAAGCTGGCCTACAGCAGCTGTGAACTAAACAAGCCATGAGGTGGTACAAGATGGAACAAAACAATGGTCAAGAAGTAAGATTGCAAGTATACTTGCTTATGTTGTTGTGCCCAGATCGCGAAGTCCCCAAAGACCACCAAGGAGCCGATTCCAATGCAAACGCACGAGGGTCATTTATTCAAGCTCGAGCAGGGACTCTCAATTGTCACCAAGCAGCGGATCAAGATCGAGAGGCCCGAATTTTAAATTAGCGGGGTTTTTATAGAGGTTACAGCAAGGTTTGGAGATTTTCCATTTAGCAGTTACATGATTGGTTGACAATTAGCAAGCATGAAGTGTACATTTTTGATTGGCCAGGTGCATGGGGGGGGTTAAGGGGTGGTTACATGTAGGTTTTACTAGGGAAATGAGGAGCAAAGGTTGGTGGTCGACTGTCACGTACTGATGGTCAGCAGACACACTGACTATTAGTCACGACCATTACGTACTGACAGCACATCTACAGATTGTTCTATGGATAGGGGGCCCAGAGCGTTCATTTCCTGGGCAAACAGATGGCTGAGTAATTAACTTAGGAACTTTGGTTTGTTACAGATTGTATCTTCTGTCCCAGAGCAAACAGATTTTAAAACCATTAATTTGAGAGGCTAGGGGAATGGTGGATTTTAGCAAAATGGAGTTGCTTTGGTCTCACAATGTGATATTAATCCAGTGGGGAAGCAAGTCACAGAAAGAACAAAGACCTTTCCTGGAAGGGACATGTCAAGGTCTTGTTCTCCACCCAGGTGACTGATTCTATTTAGAATATCAATCGTTATTGTTTATCCCTGGGGAAGTAGGTGTAGTCATTTCATCTTTGTCTTGAAGCCTGGACTTCAACATCTCCAGCCACAGTCATAATTGTGTTCTCTCTTCTGAACTAACTTCTTCGAGGGCCTGGCCCTATCTGACTGCCTAAATATTTCTACCTGTTTATAATAATGTCACCATCCACAAACATGACATAAAGCAACACACTCCAAAAGGGGACACTCAGGACAACTTCTTAGTGTGTGTCATCAGCTCAGGTATGATCAGGACCAGCAGGACACAGGACTTCTGATAGAGCAGTTTCCTAATTGACAAAATGGAGAAACGTTCACAATGTGTGTTGTAATGAGCTTGTTAGATTTCAAACATAAATAAATAAATCAACCATTCTAGAGCTAGGACTAAGTCATATTTCTATCACTGTTGTGAAAAAAATTCAAAATCATTGTCATATTATAACTAATCCAAGGATATTTAGCTACCTTCCCCCGAAAGAAGTGTAGTGGAAAAGGATGATAGGTATGTGTCAGTCATTTGATTAAGTAATATGCTATTTTTCTGGATTTTGTGTAGCTTTTTTTTTGCTAGTTTTCTCAGTAATTTGTTGTGATTCTGAATTCTAAAAATAGTTAAAACAATTTTTGTATTATAAAATTGTCTGCCTTTCTCTTTCTTTCTCCTCTCTCACTCCTTTCCCCCCTCCCTTTTCTTCTTTTATTCTTTTCTTCCTTCCATTTTCTTAAGACTCTCTTTCTCTATTGTATTAACCTTGGGCCTAAGTGTCTTAGACATATCTCAGGCTGGGGGACATGTGTGAGTAGGTGGGATGCTGCAGGTGTGCTTTCAGCTGCAGAGGATGTGGCCAAGACAGGGCTGTGCAGTTGGCTGGGACCAGTCTGGATGTCTTCTCTCCTTCAGCTTATTCTGTCCCACTGGCGGGAGCCTTGGTTGGCTCTCTCTGGTCCTGTTTTGGTTTCCATTGCACATCTTGTGGCATTCAGTGTTGTATAACTTCTATTGAAATTACTTGTATATATTTCTGTCTCCCCAACTAGCCAGTGAATTCCTTAGGGGCCACGACTGATTTGCTCACTGTTCTGTCTCCGGAACTCAGCCTGATTGTTGTCTTCTAAAAAGTACACAAAACATGGATCACATTGATCTAAACTGATTCTGGGGAGGCATCCAGAACCATGTAAGATTGTATAAGGTACACAACATCTATCTCTAAAGATTTGGGGAATGTAGAGTCATTGTAAGGATGATGAGTCATCTTCCAAGTTCCTGGTGTGACAGAGACTGAGGTGCTCACCAAAGTGATTCCTTGTCTTGTCAAACACAAAGGAAAAATATATTCACATCCTGCTTTGCATTTGCCTATGAATGTGGCTGAGTTGTGGCCCATAAAATATGAGCAGCAAAGGGGAATTGGGCTCATGTGATTGTGCAGCTTAGCAAATTCAAGATCTACTGAGGGAGGCTGCTGGAGTCTCACCACAAAGCTGTAGGTCAAGTCTGAAGGCTTCTGCTTAGAGAGGCAAAGCTCTGTTCTGAGGAGGCCTTCACCTGATTGGACAAAGCCACCAGCATTTTGGAAGGCAATCTGCTTTATTCAAAGCCTACCGATTTAAGGGTTAAATTAATACATCCAGAAACACTTTTACAGAAACTCTGAAATAATGTTAGACCAAATGTCTGGGTGCCTCATTATCAAGTCAAGTTGACATAAAGTCATGACCAGAGCACTCCTTATAACCTGGCTCATAGATACATCTTCTTGAACTGTATTAAAGTCTTCAAATAAAGACAATAACAAGGCCATACTTCTACCTAACACAATAGAAGGATAGTGCATGCCACCAAAAATGCACTACATCTCTCCATGGAAGGAGATGTGGAGACCCTAGATTAATACTTATACTTTTCCTTCATATTCTATATCTTAAATACTATGTTGTAAATTTAACAAAGCTTAGGCCTATGACATAAATCAATACCTCTCAAGTTACATGATAAGAGGAAAAGAGATGAAGAAGACAAACACATGCACACAATTATAACAAAATAGAAAATATTCATGACTCATTTCTGTAACTGGCCTTATTATTGTCATTGGTATTTATAACCACCTTCTTCTGCTATCCACTCTGTTTTCCCTTTTTCTTCAGCAAGAACCTCAGCTGATTTCTTGAAGGTCTGGGCCCTTAGAGATCCTACCTGAATTTTGTGCTTGTAATAGGACACACCCTGAGGGATCCCCAGCTTTCCAGACATCTTGTTTCTTATTCTGGGTGGAGTAGTAGTCAAGTTTCCCTAGTAGACAAGATGAGTTACCACCGGCAATACAGTCACCCATTTCTTTGCCTGTTGCTTCAGAAGCAGGAGAGGCCCAAGGCAGCCAGGTGCCAGCCTTAACTTCAGGTAATGAAAGCCTTGTTTCTCCTGGTGGAAGCACTCATTCCTCTGGAACTGAGGTTTCTAGCCCAGCAGAGCATAAGGTTATGAGGACAGGAAGCAAAATTCTTCCTAGTGAGTGGCTAGAGGTAATAGTGAGTTGTGCCATTCCTGTTTCTTTACCCTTTGATTTCTGGTGTTAATATGTAAAAATAATGACCTTTTATGGGCCTCTTCTCATCTCTTTTCCTTGGAGAGGAGGTAACAACTCTACTCATCTTAGTTCTTAGTGGAAATCTTGGGCTAGTTCTAGAAATCAAACTGCACCAAGACAGATTAAGAGGGGACAAGTGTATGAGGTTTATTAATATTCATATGTACCTGGTGTCCCTCACCAGAGAGTGAAGACTCAAAGCAATGGTCAAAGCAGAATGCTGTTAAACCTTTTCTACAAAGGATGACAAATTTGAGAAGAAATGACAAGTCAGAGGAGCAGTAAATGCTAAGGAAGTCCGCTAACTTGTGGAATCAATTCCCAGTCTCTGGGGATGAAGTTAATTCCTTGCCTTTGTAAGACCGAGGGCCTTACCAAACACTCCGAGGAGCTGACTGCAGCGAAGAACACCTGGGAAGGAACACACTGGACAAGTTGGAAAGTAAAACAGACCTTTATTAGTCTGGCCAGATGGCACTCCCAAAGCAAAGTAGCTTAGAGAGGCAACTGGCTCAGAGCCCGAGGCTGTTTTTATAGGGGGTTGCCAGGGAAATTAACAAGAGAAAAAAATGTTGATGGTCAAAAGATATTTGCAGATTGTCTTATACATAGCTGTGTCCAGAACATCGGTTTTGGACAAACAAGGAGTCAGTCGAGTAATTCACTTAGGAACTCTATGTTTGTTACAGATTTTATCTAGTGTCCCAGAACTAACAAGCACATTTTAACCATTAACTCACAATCAGTCACTATGTTGGGGCTGGGGGAGCCTTATGATTACAGAGTTATGCGGACCCACACCTTGGCACAGGGAAGGCATTGTCCTTGATATGGAAAAGTTTTAGATAACTTAATAAATTGAATATGAAGGTAGTTGTAGAAGCAAAATGAGTAATGTGTTCTTTTAAGATTGGCTTTTCCTGTAACTCCTTGTTTAAGGTGAAGATTATCTGACTCTAACCAGTAACTTCATTAACCTAACAAAGTTACCAGGCCAGGGTGAATTTACAATGTATATGGCCTATCTTGTGTCTGTGACTTGTAAATAGGAACTGGAATTGTATTTACATATCAAAGACCACTAGGGATTATATAATGGCTAAAAAGGATATAAAAAGGGAAATGCTGAACAAAGGGTGCGGATATTGACCAGTTTGGTTTCTGGCATTCTCAACCCGAGAAGAAATTGTATTATTTTATCTGAATTCTGTGTCTCTGGGTATTTCTTTCCGAGATTTCCGTAACATCCTTACAGGAGCTCTGCAATTTGCCACAGGCAAAAACATGCAGTTCAAGTTGCCCTGTCTGCCACTGTGCCTCTCTGTGCTTTCAGCTTGAAAGATTCAGCTGGCCAGATTGGCATATTTTGGGTGTCTCATCCTACACTCCTCACCTTTTGGCTTGCTGAAAACAGAGCTCACAGCCATCTTGAGAGGGAAAGAGACTGAGTCCAGGGTAATCACTACAGAGACATCCCAGCTTTTCAGAAACACAGGCATGGGAATCTTCAGAGTGACACTGGCAGAAAAATAACCCCAAAACATCATTCCTGTACCTATGACTATGTCACTTTTGTGGCAAAAAGCATTTTGCCAATGTGATTAAATTGAGGATTGTGGGCTGGTGAGGGTATTTGGACTTATCCAGGTGGGCCCGATGGAAGCACAAGGGTCCTTATGAGGAAAGAGAGGCAGAAGCTCAGAGAGAGAAAATATGATGACAAATGAGGCTAGAAGGACTTTGAGGATGGAGAGAGCGGCCACAAGCCAAGGAAGGCTGGCAGCATCTAGAAGCTAGGACAGGTAAGGAGGTGGCTTCTCCAAAAAGAACCAGCCCTGCAAACACTGAGATTTTAGTCCAGCAAGGCCCACCAGACTTCTGCCCTCCATAACTATGGTGATAAAAAGTTTTTTAACTACTAAACTGTGGCTCTATTATAGCAGCAATTGGAAACGTAATATAAAGGTGATTGACAAAACTTGTACTGTGTTATGTGAAATATGAGAGTTGTGTGATAAAACAGATAAGCTAACTTTACTAAAATGCTTAGGGACTAAGAAATAAAGTCCTCTCCTTCACATGGTGAGGCTGGCAAATGATAAAGCCACCCCCCATTACAATACTTCCTGTGGGCTGGCTCGTACTGGCTCTGAGTGGCAAGTCCCTGTGTCCTGCTCGGCAGTGTGCACATGGCCTGACAGACTCCTGGTGTGGCGTTTGGCAGCACTGCCTAACTCAGTGCCTACCCTGGGAATGAGCAAGCTGGAAGCTGCCAACACAGAGCCACCCTAATGCTTTAATTGGTACTTATTCCAGGCAGTTCATTTACATGTCCCCAGCTTCTGCCAGATGCACAGTCAAGCTGACCTGACAAGAGAGGCTGACTGTGGCAGAGCAATGTGATAATTACTGGGTCCTGCTCTCCCTTGCTTCAATTAGTGCTTTCATGTCACTTAGACATCACTCCTAGAAACCTCTCTTGGATTTTACTAATCAGCAGTTCTCTGGCCCAGAACTACATAGGTGATCAATAAATATTTGTTGAGTGAATGAATGTCAGAGATCTGAAAGATCAGATTTCACTAGCTACAGTCCCCATCCTGTCTTCAAGAACATTCTCCCCGGGAGAGCCAGAACTTCCAGACTCCTATGGCTGGGGAAGTTTTGTGGAAATCAATAACAAGGCAGCCTGAATATTCCCTGCCCTACAGTGGACCAAGGGTGGAGCAGAAGCTCAAGCATTTCCCCCTACCATATCGTCCCCTCCAAAGTGTTGGGTAGAAAATGACCAGAAAGCCAGGTGGCCTCAGTGCCACTGTCCTCTGCGAGAGACACATGAGAAGAGGTTAGGATCGTGGCTTCAGAGTCTATTGTAAGACCAAGGGCCTTACCAAACCCTCCGAGGAGCTGACTGCAGCGACGAACACTCGAGAAGGAACACACCAGACAAGTTGGAAAAATGAAACAGACCTTTATTAGTCTGACCAGACGGCACTCTCAAAGCAAAATAGCTAAGAGAGGCAACTGGCTCAGAGTCCGAGGTTATTTTATAGGGGGTTGAGGGGGAAGTTAACAAGCAGATTTACGAAAGGGGACAAAGTTTAGTGGTCACTTGATGTATGTTGATAATCACCAGACATCTTGACTAATAGTCATGGCCATCACGTACTAGTGGTCAGCAGATGTTTGCAATGTTTGTAGATTGTTCTAATAGATAGCAATGTTCAGGACATCAGTTCTGGACAGTGAATTAGGTGACACACTTTAGGCATTTTAACTAATTTTAACAATCTAAAGTTAGCAGGCACAGAGCATGAGTGAGGTCATTAGAATTAAACATCCTGGGGTTAGGATAAAATCTTACAGCCCCACACTATGGTGTGCAGATTTAGCTTGACATGAGTACAGACAACCTGAATTGTGATTGCCCCAGAGCAAGCCCAGCATAGCTACCCAGCCAACTAGAAATAGACCAACAATTAGGGTGACATGTGGAGCTTTACATGTGGATCCTGGCTCCAGGAATGTGTCTAATTCTTAGCTTAAGGCAAATCAGGATACATTCTGGTGGGATGAAGTCATTTTGGCCCAAACCATTATAGACCTATCTACTTCTGACTCACACTGTGGGGATTCGACTGGTCTTGCTATTGGCCAGGACCATGTTGCTGTCATTGAGTCCCCCAAGAAATTGCACTCTGCCATGCTGGTCCCATTGGACCTTTTCTTCCGGCCACCCTTTGGTAGATATACAAGTCTCAGTAAGGTACAGTTTTTCATGAACCAATTTCCTCATATATAAAGTGAGGATAATAAAAGCATCTACTGTATTGGATTGTTCTGAGAATTAAACCAAATTAAATCTCTCTGCACAGTGCATGGCTGTTAGTAAAGTCTCAGTAATTGTCTCCTCACTGGCCTGTGCCTCCCCACAAGGCAGCTCTAGCTTTCTCCAGACATTTCTACACTTAGGATTTTGGGTGGGGAAAAACTTCAACCAGGACAGCAGACAATCCTGTGGGGTTTGTCTGGGCAGCCAAGGCCTGCAGGGTGTGAATGCTGCCTGACCCTAGGCAGGCTCTGTCTCCTGTCCCACACACCTCATTGGGCTAGGGGGCTGGCTCCTGCCTTGGTGGCACAGCCTGGGCAGAGACAGTGGGAGGAAGCCACACACTTTTTCTATGGACCCCTGGTAACCATTGAGATGCCCCCTGTGCATGGGTTTGCTCCTAGCTGGAGGGTAGAGTGCAGAGTGTGCTGGGTTAGAGCCCTTCAGCAAGTGTCAAGCAGGGAGAGCCTTTATCTGTCCACTTCAGTTCTGGGAAATAAACTGCAGAAAAAAGTGAAAGTTACAGGGTAAAGCGTCTCTCTTGACACATGCTTCTTTCTTCCTGGAGACACAGAGCCACACCCTGGTGGAGGGCAAAAGTGTTAGGTCAACTTCTGCTCAACTCTGTCTCACCAATGGCTGTGAACGCCAAAGGGCAGTGAAGGAAATAAAGTACTAGGAATTGGAGCAAAGGTCCTCGGCCATCCCCAACCCCTTTGAAAGAACTTTTGCAGGGAAAGGCATGGCCGTATCTTCTAGTGCATGCAGTACTCCCCAGGGGAGCTGCTAATCTCTTCAGGGTTGTACTTCCTATTCTCCCCCATTGGTCTCACTTCTGCCAAGATATGACTGCCTTCAACCTACTTTATTCTCTTGCTCTCCCCACCACTACCAAGCTCCAGCATCTTGCATTAGTGATTAGTGCTGGATTAGTCCAAACTCTCATTCTCTTTTGTCTTTATCATGTGTTAATTATGCTCTTACAGTGAGCTGTTCTTCTGTATGCTGGAAGTGTGTGATGCTTTGTCGGTGGCCAGAGTTCTCCCTTTTATCCAGCCACTCAGTGGACCTTCCGTGGGTCCCTGAGCCATGGCAGGCAACACGCAGTTCTGAACCACAGAGAGGAACATGATGGTCCCTTCTCTGGAAAAGCGCACAACACAGCTAAGCAGAGACACAAACAGGGGACAGCCCTGCAGCAACAGCAGTAGGAGAGAAGGGAGGCCAGGAAAGGAGTGGGGAAGGGAGAAGTTCAGGAAAGGTTTGTGCAGAGCTTGAACTATGGACGTAATGGGAATAAAAAGAGCATAAGGAGGAAAAGAAACCTGATCCATGGAAGAATATCTGCCTTCATGTGGCCCGCATTTCCTGAGCCTTGCCTTTGGCTTTGCTGAGCTCAGCACTGGGCTGTGGATAAGGAAAGGAGAGCCCTGTTGGGAGAAGCTGTGATGGCTGAGCTGCCTGGCAGGGTAGTGAAGGCTTGCTTAGGAGGACCTGAAGCTGAGCCCTGGCAGAGGGGGAGTTGGGCAGAGGAAAGAGGAGGAGGAAGCATTTATTGTGAGCATCAGGTGTGGAATTGCAAAGATCAGCCTGTGAGTTCAGGAGAAGGTGGGCAATGGGCAAGGAATGAGCAATGGGATTGGGGATCAGGCAGAGCCAGTGTACAGCGTGGGACTGGTGAGGGCACACAGCCTTGGAAGGCTCACCCTTGGGAGATGTTCAGCAGGGTTTTCTCCATGAGGCATTGTTATGGCTTGTGTTTAGATGTCCCTCTACAGCCTCATGAGGTTTTAGGTGTGCTTTTTTTTTAAAGGTGGGTCTTAGGTGGGGTCTTAGGTGGCTGAATCTGAGTGTGTGATTGATTCACTGTGCAATGCTAGGCCTGAGGGCACTAGGATTAAAGGTGTGAGTGCTACCCATCCTAAGTAGTCTGAATAAGTAAAAGGGGTAGAAAGATGCTGCTAAGGTCCCTTGTTGCCTTTGCTGTCTTCCACTGCCATAAACTGATGACCTTCGGCCACTGCCACCTTGCCTTGGAGCCACCTGATTATAGACTGAAACTCTATGAACTGTGAGCTAAATAAACCCTTCCTCCTTTGACTTTGGATATGTCAGTTATTTTGTCTTTGTCTCAGACATGAGAGAAAAGCAACTAAGACAGGCATCTTTGGGCCTACCTTGCAGCAAGGTCCCCAGTATTGACTAGATGGCCAGAATATGGAGGGAGGTGGAGCATGGACCAAAGAGCCTGCCACCAGCTGGGGAGAGAGACTGGTGCCAGAAGGAAGGCATGGCTGAGTGTGGCACTGAGAGTGGAAACCCTGGAGGAGCAGGTGTGGAAAGATGGAGCCTCTGCTGGCATCAGAGGAAGTTCAGTTCAACCCACACGCCATACTGACAGCCGGGGGTGACCAAGATTCTAATGTTGTTCCTGTCTGCTGAGATCGTGCAGGGGCTGGAGAGGTGGAGGTCTGTACGTGCTCATCAGAGATGAACCTGCAGCCTTGGCCTTCACCTGCCATTGCCAGTGAAGAGTGGCTCTGTGCAACTGTCACCTGCTCTGGGAAGCCTTTCCAGCTAGGTGACCCCTGTCCTGGAGTGCTGGGATGAAGGGGCTCCTAGAATGCTGGCTTTGGTGATAAAGGAGCAGCCCAGCAGCCTGAGGTGTTGCTACCACCAGCAGAACAAAAAAATATACTTCTCAGGCTCTGGAGAATGAAGGTCTGATATTGAAGGGCTGACCCATGGCAGAGGGCACCATCTCCCAGGGAGAGAGCAAGGCTGCTGGCTTGGGTTCCTCTCTTATAACCACTGGTGCCGTGCTTCAGGCCCCGCCCTCATGACCCCATCTAACTCTGATCATATCCCCAAAGACCACTGACATTCAAAGTTGGAAATGGAAGTTTCCAACACAGGAGTTTTGGGAGACACATTCCAACCTTAGCACGGTGCCCTCTGTGATGCCCTTTCTTTGACTAATGTTAGCCCGGTATACACATGAATCTCAATAAACCACCTGAGGTCACTGTGTTTTTTCCTATATAGAAATTACGTGAGCCTTCCCCAACAAGGAGAGGCCAGCCTTCCTCAGGGCTGTGCTCCTACACCCGGACTTCACTCGCCACCAGCCTGATGCTCAGTGCACATTTATACCACAAACAAACAGTGCAGCCTTCCCCTGAGATGTTGAGCTCTCTGTGAGTCTGGGAGTGGCTCAAGTCCTTTTTTTCATCAGAGTTTTATGCCCTTGTCTTCTCCACAGCCCTCCTGTTGTTTTCTCAACAACTGCTCAAATATCAGCTCCTCTCACCCATAGAAACCCGCCTGGGTCCTGGGACCCTGCTGCCCTCCACGATGTTTATTGGATAAGTGACTCTAGATTTATCTCTGTAAATGTCAGTTTTATTGGCTTTGTCCCATCTTTTCTGAATTATTTTTGAATCCTCATTTTGTGATCCAATCTATTAGTGACCCATAACAGGCAGTGTCATCCACAATTAGATAAATGTGCACTCTCTGTATTCATCCTGTTTTTTTATCTGAAATGGGTTACACAGAACAGAGCTGATAAATGCCATCTGTCATATAGCTAGGGAAGACAAATGAGACCGACCTAGACAAAATAAGGGGTTGGCAGCAAGGATGCATCTTGGGCATCTTGGGCATCTTGGAGATAAGTTTGGGCCTTTCTTACACCTAAAATCTTATTTCTCTGCTCCCATATCATCCTGCTTACCACAGTACACATGGCTTTTTATTAAAAGAATGCCCCAGATGTCGCCAATGCCACATCATTGCCTTGGCTCTGCAGAACCACAGCTAATCTTCCTTCACCTTAGAATACTGTGGGTACTTCACTGTATTTATTCATCCTATAAATATTCCTGGACATCCGCAATCTTGCAGGAATACTAATGGATAATGGTCACCAAGAAGGATGAGATATAAGTAGGGGTTTACTCTGTGATATATTTATTTAGATACTTGACTTAATTTGTACTCTATTGCCTGTGGATTGGGCAAGTTATAAAGAATTTCTTGTTTCATTTGCCTATCTGCAAAAATAGGGAAAATATTGCTTGTTTTGTTTCATGCAGTTCTGTAGGCTAGACAATATTATGAAGCATCTAACTATGTCTGGTACCCACCTGATGCCTAGGAATTGTCTGTTCCTCGCCCCTGTATCATGCCAGGTCACACTAGAGGAGCTGCCCTCCTGCTTGTCTCTTTTCTCTGGTGCATTTCCCACAGTCCTTGATCCTGAGGAGCTTGGGTCATGTTACAGGGCTGAGTTAGAGGGGGATGCCATCCCTGAGAGCTGGGTTCTTCCTCTCAGGCACTGGCTCAAATGACAAACACTTGCCATTCACAAGATCTCTCCCTAGGGCAGGTTCCATGTGCATCACTTCTGGTGCATTCAGAGCCTGAAAAGGGAGGACTGGCTTCCCACGAGTAGAAAAGCCTCCATGTCACACGAGGGAGTGAGAGATCCAGGCCTGTCTTGGTCACTTTTCTTGTCACTGAGACACAATACCTGACATTTATAGTTTAAAAGAGGAGAGGTTTATTTTGGCTTATAGTTTAGAATTCTCAGTCCTTGCATAGTTGGCCAGCTCCAAGCAGATGAAGCATACTGGAAGGGCCTGGGGGTGGCGGGGGAGTAGCTCTTGTCAGGAGACCAGGAAGCAGAGAGGTAAGGGAGGAGTCAAAAAGGGAGATTCATCCTTCCCCACTTCTTTGGACCAGGCCCCGCCTCCCAACACCAAGCCAACTGTAGTGCCCCATAATCCACTCACCTCCAGCAAGTCCCACCTCCAAACAATGAAGATTAGGGGGGCATCCAGATATGAACCCTAACATGGCTTCCTGGGGTGGTTACTCTGTGTATGAGGCAAGTGTGTCCAGTGGGGAAGCCTGGGAAGGTGCTCATGCTAAACTGCAGCCTTTTCTGTAGGAGATGTCACCAAACACTTGGCTTGTTGTTTCTTGCCTCCCCTTCCCTTAACATCCTGTTATTTCCATACCCTCTCTCTTTCCTCTTCCATGACACTCCCCTAGGGCTCCCCCTCTTCATTCTTGGCTCAGGCTTCAGTCCTTTCTCTCCTTCCTTCTCTCCTCTGCTCCAATTCCTGGCCTCAATTAGGGCAAACAAATACTTGTTTTGCACAAACAATACCTGACACTGTGCAAAATAACCTGCAGAACAAGCGAAAAACAGTCTCCCTGCAAACTTCCACCCCTTTTCCCTTTGACAGACACTGCCAGGCTCTTAATCCCCCTCACCTCCTACTCCCTCAGGCTGGCCCCTTTCCCACCTTCCACCTCCCCCTCCATCCTTCACTGCTCTGTCTGCTGAAGTGTCATTGCAATTTTTTAAAAGAAACCTGTCTTACATATCACAAAGCAGCTTCTCTGCTAATCTCATTGCATGGATATAAATACATCTAGTGCGATAAAGAGCTATTTAATGAAATAAATTATGAAAAATTTACAGTAAAGTCTTGAATTTCATATGAATCATCAAAATGAACACTAAATCATTGGTAGCACATAGCATGAATGCTTTTTATCTTTGTGCACTTTTTCTAAAGCTTTGGACATTGAGGGGCTTTAGAATATCTTGTCTTTTATTTGCACATAGAATTTTCTCCACCTCTACTACATCCTCTAGAAGTAAAAGAAGACACTGGGTCTTGTTTAGACAGCTGATTAGTCAAGGGAGACAGTACATTAACTCGGAATATAGGTAGTTCCTTTGTTACCGTTCATGATGACTCTGAGATGAGTGAATGAGACCTGTCAGTGCTGGTCTCAGAGTGAAGTGGGTGTGTTCCTGTCAGGACCTCTCTGGGAGCCAGGGAGCCACCTGCTCAGTGCTGGAGGTGGGGGTGGGGGGATAGGGGGATCATGAGTAAAGGAGGAAACTGATCCGGCCTCTGTCTGTTCGGGCAAAAGCTGAGATAAGGTGGAAAATCCCTGATAGAAAGGTGGTGTTGGAGGTGTAAGATGTGCCCGCAAAGGATGCAGCTGGTTAGATGAAGAGAGGATGACAAGCACTGAGATTCTGCCTGTTCAAAACCACAGCCAGAACTGGTGCACACCTATAATACCAGCACTCTGGGAGGCTGATGCAGGAGGATCATACGTTTGAGCCTCGTCTGGGCAACTTAGCAACTCTGTCTCAAAATGAAAAAATTCAAAAATTTAAAAATAAAAGGATAGGAGGGGCCAGGGATTTAGCTCAGTGGTTCCGGTGCCTGCCTCGAAAGCGCAAGGTCTCAAGTTCGATCCTCAGTACCAAAAAAAAAAAGGATAGGAGATATGTGACAATCTTGAAAGCCCCAGTACCTTTCAAATAAAGCAAAAGTGGCCTCAAGTAGCTGGCCTTTCCTGCTCTGCCACCATTCACACACTTTCTGATCCACAGAGCTATGGTAAGCTCCTTGACTGAGCAGCAGTATGTGGTATTTGCCCCACTGAAGTGCCCTTCCTGGGGACCCACATATCATGCCTTGAAGACTGAGCTCAAGTACCCTCCACAGAGCCATCTCCCAGTCCTCTCTGCAGGAGTCTTCCCCAGGCCCTGCCATTCTTTGTTCTCCTTCCTCACAAAGTGCACAAACTAGATGGATCCCTGACCTGAGCAGTAAAGACAAGGCAGATGGCCTTTAGAGCAAAACGGGAGAATATTTCTGGGACCTAGTGGTAAATACTTTTAAAATACAGAAATATGTGCATTCTTGGACCACATTAACATGGTGTTTCAAACATCAATGGGCCACACACACAATGATTGGGCATGAGAGTATAATGCAGCTGAAAAATTTCAATCACCTAGTAAAGTTGCAGCTACTGTAACGTTTTCACACAGCACATTGCCCTTGTGATTGTGGTGCTGCTGGTGTGGACAACCCTACTGCACTGTCCGGTACATAAGAGTATGGCACGTGCAGTTATGCACACTATGTGCTACCTAATGATAAAGGATGCTGTTACTGGCTTTTTTTTTGCAGTACCAGGGATCAAACTCAGGACCTTGAGCTTGCCCTGCAGGTGCTACACTGAGCTACATCCCCAGCCCAGGCTCATGTATTTCCCACACTACACTTATCATCATTTTATATGCTTTTATTTACTGCTTGCTGTACTGGGAGTTATACCCAGGGCTTCCTTACTTAGCTATGTCCCCAGCCCTTTTTTCAGTACTGGGGATTGAACCCAGAGTCTGTACTAACCCTGCTAGCTCAGTGTAATTTTTGTTTTGAGACAGGGTCTTGATAGGCATTAGGTGTCCAGGCTGAACTCAGACCTGGGATCCTCTTGTCTCAGGCTTGCAGAGTGCTATGATTACAGATGAGGCCACCATGCCAGCTCTTATTATTTGAGAGTGCTCTTTCTACTTATAAAAAAATCAGTTCCACTTTAAACAGTATGGTGTATAACAAGGGCAGCAGCTGCATGCAGCTCATGTTTACCAAGTTCCTGTTGTTCTTGCATTCATGCTGTGTTGTTTTGTTCATTGTCTTAGTAACTTTCTTGTCACTGAGATGCAATACCTGACACCTGCAGTTTAAAGGAGAAGAAAACTTTATTTTGGCTCACATTTCAATCCATAATTGGCTGGCTCCAAGGCAGGATGGAATGGCAGAAGTGCTTGGTGGGGGAGAACTGCTCTCAGTGTGTGGGAAAGGAAGCAGAGCAATGAAGGGAGAGCTGGGGAGGGAGCTGAGCCCTCCCAGGCCACATCTACAGTGACCAGTCCTACTGCTGAACAGCAAGTCAACCATAAGCCCCAGTCACCCTACAAAAGCCTGACCTCTGATTCATGGATTTCTTGGGGGACACCTAGATATAAACTATAACATTCATCATAGCCATAGGAGCAATAACATATGTATATGTACACATCTCCTAGGGGTGTGGTAGGTGTACTAATGAGATTTGTATAAGCACAACCTGTATTTGTACAACAAAATATTTCCATGAGGCCTGGGATTTAGCTCAGTGGCACCATGCCTGCTTTGCAAGTGCAAGGTCCTGAGTTTGACCCCTGGTACTATAAAAAAACCCTCCTGATCACAGTTCTCAGAATGTATTTCTATGTTAAGTAATTCATGACCATATTAAAACCATAAATTTGACTTAAATAAATTAAAAATTATTTCCATTAAGAGAAACTGTATGGATAAGTAGCAGAAAAAGAGAAAAATTAACAAAACATATAACTAATAAAGGTCTGGATAGTTAGAGAACTCCTAAAAGTTAGTAATAAAAGTCAGCTCTAAGGGCCGGGGATTTAGCTCAGTGGTTTCGTCACCTGCTGTGCAAGTGCAAGGACCCAAGTTCAATGCCCGGTACCAAAACAAAACAAAACAAAAAAAAACAACACAAAAGTCAGCTCAATAAAGAGTAAGCAAAATATTTAAATTGACACTTTAGAAACAGAATACATTAGTGGTTGCAAAGTATATGAAGTAAGCACACACTGGGATAAAAGATACCTTGCAAAACACATATATCTGATAAAGGACTCTTGTCTAAAATAATCAAGAACTGATTAAAACTGAACCATAAATAAACAGCTCATTGTAAAAGGGCAAATATTCTGAGTAGACTTCTTTAATATATGCACTTGAAAAGTAAGCATGTGGAAAGGGCCTCAACCCCAAGCCGTCATGGAACTGAACATAGGAATTACAATGATACACCACTATATACACCAAGGTTTGAAAGAGTCCCTTCAAAAATTCACATATTCAGGCAGATGCAGTAGCACATGACTGTATTTCCAGTCCTCTGGGAGGCTGAAGCAGGAGAATGGAAAGTTCAAGTCTAACCTGGGCAACCTAGAAACTTAGCAAGACCCTGGCAAAAAAAGAAGCAAAAGGGCTGGGGATACAGGCCAGTATGAACACTCTGGGTTCAATCCCCAGTGTAAGAAAGAAAGAGAGAGGAGACAGAGAGAGAGAGAGGTTTCAAGTGTTGACACTTAATGACTAAGGGAACTATATTAAGAGGTGAGGCTCTTTAGAGGTAAATAACTCAGAAGGAGGCCTCCCACATGAATGGGATTAGGCCACTTATAAAGGAAGCTCTGTGGTGCCCTTCTCCTGCCCTTCTGCCTTCCCTCACAGGAGGACACGACATCCCTCCCTGCAGACAGTGCAACACAAGGCCTACCACCACCTTGATAACCCCAGCCTACCACAACCTTGATCTTGGACTGCTCAGGCCCCATGACAGTGAGAAATAAGTTTCTGTTCTTTAAAATTACCTCAGTACTCAGGTATTTTGTCATAGCAACACGAAATGATAACAGGGACTTAAATCCAAAATGCTGACAACATCGAATGTTGTGAGGGTACAGAGCAACCAAAAGTCCCCAGAATTGCTGGGAAGCATACAGTGGTCAAGCCACTTTGTTGTTGTTGTTGTTTTTCTTTTTAATTCTTTTATTGGTACATTTTAAGTATACAATACCTTTACATTTATCATTAGGTCCTTGTAGCTGTACATGATGTATTTTGGTTCTTATTTTTTCCCCTATTACCCGTGCGCCCTTCACCCTCTCCACCATTCCCTATTTACATACCATTTTTCGTTCTTTCCTGATAATATTTCCTTTCCCTTTTTCCCTTTCCCCTTCCCCTCCCACCACCCCTAAACCTTTGGACCTTTTCCTATTTCAAATTATCAATTATTCATTTTAATCCTTATGTATACTTTCCGTTTTTCACACTAGAGAAACTATTCAGTATTTACACATGTGTCCTATTTATTTCACTTAAGAGTATGGCCTCAATATGCATCCATTTAGCTATAAATGTCTCTAGTTTCTCATTCTTTATGGCTGAGTAGTATTCCATTTTATTAAAAAACCCCACATCCTCTTTATCCAGTTTCCAGTTGATGGGCACTTGGGCTGTTTCCAAGCTTTAGCTATTACAAACTGTGCCATTATAAACATGGGTCCACCTATATCGCTGTGGTATGATTCCTTTAATTCTTTTGGGAAGATACCCAGCAGGGGAATAGCTGGGTCAAATGGGACCTCTAAGCCTAGTTCTTTGAGGTATCTCCATACTGATTTCCACAGTGGTTGCACCAGTCTGCACTCCCACCAACAATGGAGAAGGGTTCCTTTCTCTCCACACCCCTGCCAGCATTTGTTATTGGTTGATTTCATATTGGCAGCCAGTCTTTCTGGGGTGAGGTGGAATTTCAGTGTTGTTTTCAGCTGCATCTCTTGAATGACCGGTGATGCTGAACATTTTTTCATATATTTATTTGCTGCTTTTATGTCTTTGTCTGAGAAATGTCTGTTCATTTCTGATGCCCATTTTTGAATTGAGTCTTTGAATTTGGGGTCTGATTTTTTTTCATTTCTTTATGTAGTCTCAATAGTAGACTGAGGTACAGCTGCTAAAAATTTCTTCCCACATTGTAGGTTGACTCTTAGTTCTGTTGGTGGTTTCTCTTGCAGTGCAGAAGCTTTTTAATAAGATGAGATCCCAGTTGTTGATTCTTTGTGCTAGTTCCCGTGCTACTGAGGATTTGTTCATAAAGTCTTTTCCTATGCCAATGTATTCAAGAGTTCTACCTAACTTATTTTCCAGCAAGTTTAGTGTTTCTGTCTTAATATTTAGACCTTTAATCCATTTCAATCTTAGTTTAGTCCATGGTGATAGGTATGGGTCTAGTTTTAATCTTTGGCAGATTGAAATCTAGTTTTTCCAGCACCATTTATTGAATAGGCTATCTTTCCTCCAGTGAGGGTGGTTGGTTCCTTTGTCAAAGATGAGGTGGCTGAGTACATCTGGAGTTGATTCTGCATCTTCTAACCTATTCCACTGATCCTCAGGTCTGTTTTGCCAGTACATTGCTGTTTTTATCGCAGTAGCTTTGTAGTATAGTTTCAAGTTGGGGATTGTGATACCCCCAGCCATGTCTCTGTTGCCCAGAGTTGTTTTTGCTATTCTAGGTTTCTTCTGATTCCAAATGAATTTTTGGATTGTATTCTCTAGTTCTGTGAAGTATATTGTTGGAATTTCAACCAGCATTGCATTAAATCTATATAGTAGTTTTGGAAGTATGGCCCTTTTCACTATATTGGTTCTTCCTACCCAGGAACAATGGATATTTTCCATTTTCTTATATCCTCTTCGATCTCCTTCTTCAGAGTGCTCTAGTTTTCAGTGTAGAGGTCTTTTGCTTCCTTTCTTAGATTGATTCCTAGATATTTCATTTTTTTAGATGCTATTGTAAAAGAAATTATTTCCCGAATTTCTCTCTCAATGGGTCTGCTATTTGTGTATAAGAAGACTATTGTTTTTTGAGTGTTGACCTTGTATCCAGCTACTCTACTGAATCTGTCAATTAGGTCTAGAAGTCTTTTGGCAGAGTTTTTTGGGTCTTCCATGTAAAGTATCATATCATCATATCTTTATTCCTTTTATTTCTTTCTCTTTTCTAATTGCTATGGCTAATGTTTCAAGAACAATATTAAAAAGGAGTGGTGATAGTGGGCATCCTTGTCTTGTTCCTGATTTTAGCATGAAAGTTTTCAGTTTTTGACCATTTAGTATGATGTTGGCTGTTGGTTTTTCATAGATAGGCTTAATGAGGTTGAGATAAAGACCTCCTATTCCAATTTTCTGTAGTGTTTTTATCATGAATGGGTGTTGGATTTTTTCAAATGCCTTTTCTGCATCTATTGAGATGATCATATGGTTTTTGTCTTTGACTCTGTTAATCTAGCGTATTACATTTATTGATTTACGGATGTTGAACCATCCTTGCATCCCTGGGAAAAATACAACTTGGTCAGGGTGTGTGATCTTCTTGATGACCCTCTGTATTCTGTTTGCCAGTAACTTGTTGAGGATTTTTGCATCTATGTTCATTAGGGAGATTGGCCTGTAGTTCTCTTTTTGGGTTGTGTCTTTCCCTGGTTTTGGAATCAAAGTAACACTTGCTTCCAGGAATGAATTTGGAAGCCTTGCTTCCCTTTCAATTTCCTTGATGAGTTTGAAGAGTAGTGGTGATAGTTCCTCTTTGAATGTCTTGTAGAATTCAGCAGTGAAGCCATCAGGACCTGGGCTTTTCTTTTTTGATTAATTTTTTTTTACACTTTCAATTGCACTCATTGTAATTAGGGTGTTGAAAATTTCTATATCTTCTTCATTTAATTGTGGAAATTCGTATGTATCTAGGAATCTGTCCATTTCTTCTGTGTTTTCCACTTTATTAGAGTACAGGTTCTCAAAGTAGGTATTGATGATCCTCTGGATTTCTACTGGGTTTGTTGTGACTTCACCTTTTTCCTTCTTAATTGCATGTATTTGAGCCTTTTCTTTCCTTTTTTTGATAAGCTTGGCTAAAGGTTTATCGATTTTATTTATTCTTTCAAAAAACCACCTCTTTGATTCATTAATTTTTTGTATTGTTCTCTTAGTCTCCATTACATTGATTTCTGCTTGGATCTTTATAATTTCCTACCTTGTATGAGCTTTGGGTTTGTTATGCTCTTCTTTTTCTAGGAGCTTGAGGTTCTGCATTAGGTTATTTAACTGAGTTCTCTCTGTTGTCTTAATGTGGGCATTCACTGCTATGAATTACCCACATAGAACTGTTTTCATTGTATCCCATAGATTCCTACATGTTGTACTGTCATTATCATTTACTGGTAGAAATTGTCTAATTTCTTCTTTAATTTCCTCTGTCATGCATTGGTTGTTCAGGAGGGTGTTATTCAATTTCCATGTGTTTGTGGGAGGTTTGTGGTTTCTTATGTTATTGACCTCCAATTTTATTGCACTATGGTCTGATAATATACAGGGGATAACTTCAATTCTTTTACATTTACTTAGACATGTCCTATGAGCTAGCATGTGATCTATTTTGGAGACTGACCCATGTGCAGCTGAAAAGAATGTGTATTCTGATTTTGTGGGGTGGAACATTCTGTAATCATCTATTAAGTCCATTTGTTCAATAGCTTGGTTCAGTTCTAGAATTCCATTGTTAATTTTTTTTCTAGATGATCTGTCTATTTTTGATAGAGGGGTGTTCAGGACCTCCATTACAATTATATTCATGCTTCTTTGGTTTTTCATGTCCATTAATGTTTGTTTTGTATAGTTGGGGGCATTCATATTTGGTGCATATATATTTAGGATTGTCATCTCTTCCTCTGTTCCCTTCACAAGGATGTAGTGACCATTTTTGTCTCTCTTAATTAGTTTTGGTTTGAAATCTACTTTGTCTGCAAATAAGATTGCTATGCCTGCTTTTTTCTGGGTTCCTGTCGCATGGAGAACTGTTTTCCATCCTTTTACTTTCAGTCTATTAATTTCCTTTTGAGTTAGGTGTGTTTCTTGTATACAGTATATTGCTGGATTTTGCTTCTTAATCCATTCTGTCAGTTTATTTCTTTTGATTGGTGAATTGAGGCCATTAACATTGTTAGTTATAATTGATAGATGTTGACTCATCCTTGTCATGATGTTTTACTGTTGTTGGCTCTTTTATTTCTTATTTTCCCCCCTTTCCTTTTAGTGTCTTACCTTGCCTGGTGTCTTTCCTCTGTTGGGTCTCATGGAGTTGTGACCTTCATTGTCTTTTTCTAGGATATTGCTTAAAATTGTTTGGAGTGCTGGTTTGGTGTTCATGAAATTTCTCAGGTGTTCTTTGTCATGGACGTGCCTAATTTCCCCATCGATTTTGAAAGATAATTTTGCTGGATACAACATTCTAGGTTGGAAGTTTTTGTCTTTTAGGGCTTGAAATACTTCACTCCATGCTGTCTTTGATTTGAGGGGTTGTGTTGAGAAATTTGCCCTGATTCTGATGGGCTTTCCTGTTTAGATGATTTGTTTCTTTTCTCTAATTGCCTGTAGAATTTTGTTCTTTGCTTGGGTTTCTGGGATCTTGACTATTATATGTTTTGGTGTAGATTTTTTTTTTATCATGGCTAGTTGGAGTTCTATATGTCTCACTTATCTGTATGTCCAATTCTCCACCTGTATCTGGGAAGTTTTCCACTATTATTTCTGTGAACAGATTTTTTTAAATGTCAATTGTACTTTCTCCTGTTTTTTTTTTTTTTTTTTTTGGTGGACTCCTATCAGTCTTACCTTACTCTTCTTTGCATCATCTAGCAGCTGTTGGATTGATATCTCATGGTCCCTTACTGTCTTTAAGAAATCTCTGTTTTCATGGTCATTAACCATAATCTTTCTTCTATATCTGATATTCTGCCTTCAAATTCTCTTAGTCTGCTCTGCATGCTTTCAATGGAGTTTTTAATCTCCCGAATATCTGTTTGAATCTGTTTCATGAATTACATTTTTGTCATATGTTGAGTGATCTTCCATTTCTTTCTTATGCTGGGCATTCATAGCTTCTAGCATGTTTCTGATCTCATCTATTTTCTTATCTGTTTCTGCTCTAGAGCCTCTAATCATGTCTTTCACTCTGCTCACCATCTCTGTAGTTATCTGGGAGATTATTTCTGCTTTGAATTTTTCTAGAGCCTCATGCATCTGTTTTGTTACTTCTTGTGCTATCAGTTCAAGGGTGTCCAGGTGGTCAATTATCAGACTTTTCCACCTCATTTCCCCCAGAATTTGCCTTATGTAGGGTGGAAGCCTGAGTTTGTTTCTTGCTTAAATGTCTTCTCATTTTTGTTTTTGGTACTGTCCTTGGTTTAATTCTTGGCTTAATATTTCAAAATTCCTTAGTGTAGGTATCTTTGTTGCTTGTGTTTAAAACCCTTGTGGAATGATTGCTTTTCAGAGGTGTCTTCCAGATATAGATGGTGTTTAGGTTTTCAGACTAATGACTCTGAGTCTATTTAATTTTCATTATACCAGGAAGGAAAACTGATTAGATCAATCACAAAGTCTTAGCCCAAATGATACAATGAGCAATACCACAGCATCAAGTGCAGCTTAGAAAATGACAATTTGTGGTAGTTATTAATCTATCACATTTCACTGTGTGAATTAAATGAAAATGGAGGACCAACTCAACATATGTTTACAGTGAATAAACTCTTCAATAGAGCAAGTTTACTCTTCGGAATGGAGAGTTAGAAGGAGTTAGGCAGGTGTTGACAGGTAGAAAGATCAGGAAAGATTAGTGGTGAGGCCAGAAGACACAGGAACAAAACACTAAGAAATTGTTAAAGGCAAGAGGAAATGGCAGAATGAAAGAACAAAGACGTGAACCGAACCTCCTAACAGCAATAAACAGGCTAGATACTGTATTTACTTTCCTTTAAAACTAATGATAATCAAGAGAAGGAAAAAGAGAAGAAAAGAAAAATAAATAGAAATCCAAATTCAGTCCAGAAATGAAATAGGGAGATGAAAAGCAATGTGGGACAGTGAGAGAATGAGAGAGAGAGAGAGAGAGAGAGAGAGAGAGAGAGAGAGAGAGAGAGAGAGAGAGAGAGAGAAAAGAAAGAAAAAAAGAAAAGTAAAATTTTGAAAAGTGTAGAAAAAAGTAAAAATTAAGAATTAAAAATAAGAGAAAAAAAGGTTTTTTCTTTTTTGCAAATAACAAAAAATAAAAATGATGGACTTCCTTCAGTGTATGTCTCTGCTGTCCCAGTAGGCAATGTAGGCAGCCATATGCATATACAAGTCAATGAGTCTCAGCAAGCCAGTGGCAGAGCTGTGAGATTCAGGCAGATTTCTGTCTGCTAGTCCCAAGTTGAGCTCCCTGTCCTCCTGCAGGGTTGAACTCTGTGAAGTTCTACTGCAGGTTCCAGTTGCCCTTCCCCTGAAGATAGTGCAGGTTCTGATGGCAGGTGATGATCCCAGGTGATGATGCCTCCAACTTACCAATTATGATGGTCTGGTGTGCCTTTATTGCAGAGATTCTCTTTACTTTTCCGCTGACCTTCAGTTTTCTTTGCGGAGCCTGAGAGGTCCTCTTTCTCTTGTTAACTTCTGCTCTATCTTGTGGCCCTCAGGACAAGGGCCTTTATAATCCCCTGTGCCTCTGTAGTGTGGAACCAGGTAGTAGAAGAGTCAGGAGGCCAGAGGTGGCGCGGGGGGGGGGGGGCGGCAGTTTGATGTAGACGACGTGGGTGGAGAGGAGTGGGACTGGGCATTGCAGGCTCCAGCGCGGTTAAGGGGAGTGCGGGATGGGCAGGAGCTCCAAGCTGTGCCTGGGACCTCACCGTTCTGTGAGTGGAGCCCCGAATGGAGCAGGTGGCTTCACACTGCCTAGCAGTCAAGCCACTTTGAAAGACAATTCATTAGTTTCTTATAAAATGTAGCATATGTTTGCAATACAATCCAGCAATCATGCTTTATGATACTACTCAAATGAATTGAAAACATACATTTATATCAGCCTGGATTCCATCTCTAATACTACAAAAAAAGGGGAGGCAAAGAAAAGAAGGAAACCTTAGCCTATAGAAAAATTGGACACAAATATTGTATAGCTTTATTCATAATTGCCAAAAAGAATAAAATTGGAAGACTCATACCTCTCCTAAATCAAAACTTACTATCAAGCTACACTAATCAAAACAATGCTTTTATTGTCATAAGTATAGGGATATAGACATACAAAAAATAGAATAGAATAGAGAGCTGAAGAAGAAATCCTGAAATTTGCATATGGCATATATGGTAAATAAGAAAACAAAAACAAAAACTAGGAGGTGGGTGGGTAGTATCTTGCTACATTGCCCTGGAACTCCTGGGCTCAACCAATCCTTTCATTTCAGGCTCCTGAGTAGCTAGTACCATAGCTTCATGCCTGGTTACCATCAATTAATTTTTGACCAGAATACCAAGATCAATCAATACAGATGTGATTTTTTTTGTGTGTAATTTATTTTTTCAATAAATTATGAGGAGAAAATTATAGCCACATGCAAAAGAATGAAGGTGCACCTGCACCTGTGCACCATACACAAAATCTTCACTCAAAATTGACCAAAGACCTAAAGCTAAGAGTTTAAAATATTCTTAGAAGAAATCATAGGGAACTATTTTCATGACATTAGATTTGGCAATGACTTCTTGGGTGTGACAACATAAGCATAAGAAATGAAGAAATAGATAAATTGGACTTCACCAAAATTAAAAATTTTATTCATCAAAGAACACTATCATTACATTGAGAACCAACATATAGAGTGGTAGAAGACATTTGCAAATCATATTCCTGATAAGGGATTAATGTTCCAAATATTTAAAGAACTCCCACAACTCAACAACCAAAAGCAAATAACCCAATTTAACAAATGACCAAAGACTGTAACATATATTTCTCCAAAGAAGATACACCAGCAGCCAATAAGCACATGGAGTCTGTTTTCAACATGACTAATCAGTAATGAAATGTAAATTAAATCCACAATGAGATGTTGAAAGGGGAATTTTGCCTCTGTGGTTCAAGCTGGACTTACTATGGGGAAATTCTCTACTTGAAATTTTTCTTTGTTCAACATGTCCGAGCCAACTTCTGCATCTCAGGAATGTCTTTGTCTCTGAAGTAGTTTTGTCATTTTGCTGGAATGAAATATTAACCTTATGTTTCAATTACCCAGTAAGCATGTTGCCAGTATTATGTGTGAGCCAATACCATGATTGAGGCCACTTGCTAATGAATATTCAATTTCTGTAACGGATGAATATATACCAAAAATGCTTCACTGATAACTCCCCCTCCTAGAATGTATATCTTCTTTGCTCAAACATTGGACGGGGCCAGTCTCCTGCATGCCAACACAGTCTGGTCTGCCCATGTTAAATACAGCTTTACTTTAGCTTTGTCTCTGCTGCTCCTGGTGTGCTTTCCATCCTCCTGGACTAGTGGCAACCAGCTTTATCAATCCAATGGAAATTTTAATGTTTACATGTAACTTCACATTTGTAGGGAACAGGGAAAGGGAACGTTACTAGAACCTTTGCAGTAAGCCCTAGTCTCCTGTGAGCCACAAAGGGACAAGGCAAATTAATGTATTAGAAGTAAAGATAGAAAAGATGAGACTTAGAGAAGAAATAGCTTTTGGCGTGATCAATGCTGGTCTGGGTGGCAAAGACAAAAGCCTCAGAGCTTGCCACACCTTTGTTCAGTACATCGGGAAAAACAAATGTAACAAATGACTCAGGACAGAGAGTTCAGTACATAGGGAGAAACAAATGTAATATTTGACTCAGAGGCCAGCACTGGTGATAATTGTAGAACAATGAGGAACTATACAGATGAAGAGTTTGTTCCTCCCAGGATGTCCTCAGCTGGTGTAATCTTGCCCTGGAGCACCACAGCATCACCATTGAGGTTTTAGCTGTCACCGGAGGTCAAAATGGAGTTTTGTCTTATATACCATAGGTGGCCTGTAGGTAGGAGAACTAGGCCTAATCATAATTTAATTGTGAAATGATTTTTCTCCAAGATTATGTAGAATTGCTCCCAAAACACATTCATTCAATGGCTACTAAAAAAAACAAAGGAAAAAATGAAAGAAAATTTAAAAAAAGGAAATGACACGTGTTGGTAAGTATTTGCAAACATTAGAATTTTGTGTATTGCACATGGAAATTTATCATAATGTAGCAACTTCAGAAAAGCTTGACAATTACTTAAAAATCACACAGAATTACTCCATGATCCTATGATTTCAATATTATGTATATGTCCAAAAGAATTGAAGGCAGAGTCTCAAACAGATACTGTACCCCAAAGTGGATCATAATGTTTAAGTTGATCACAATACTAATCATTATGGCTGAAGAACAGTCCAATGTCCACTGATGGTTGAATAGATAAAATATGGCACTTACATTTAATTGAACATTAGTGATCATTAATAAGCGGGGTCATTTTGATACATGCTACAACATGGATGAAACTTCGAAACTTGCTAAGTAAAACAGACCAGACACAGAAGGAAAAATATTGTATGATCATACTTATGTTAATCACTTGTCAAAGTCATAGAGACAGAAAGTGGAAAAGGAAGTACCAAAATACCCCAACCAAGTAATTTAAGGAGGAGAGGTTTATTTGGCTCATGGTTTCAGAGGATTCAGTCCAAAGTCAGCTGGATCCAAGGTAGAAACAAGGCAAAAAAACTTGGTGGAGGAAAGCTGCTAACTCTGTGGAAACCAAGAATCAGAGAGAGAAGGAAGGAACCAGTGATAAGAATACAACCTTCTTTATCCAGGCTCCAGTTGAGAAAATGTGTTTTTTTAATAAAATGGAGTACTACTCAGCCATAAAAAATGAGAAATTAGAGACATTTATAGCTAAATGGATGCACATTGAGGTGATACTCTTAAGTGAAATAAATAGGACATACATGTATAAATACCAAATAGTTTCTCTGGTGTGAGAAACTGAAAGTGTAAATAAGGACTAAAATGCATAATAGATAAAGTGAAATAGGAAGAAAAGGGGCAAAGGGGAAGGGGAAGTGGGAGGGGTAGGGGAAAGGAAAGAAGGGAATGGAATTAATATGAGAAAATGGAAAAATAGGAACAAAATCTTTGTAAATAGGGAGGAATGGAGGGGTTGAAGGGAGGGTAGGGGAAGGGTGAAAAATAAGAACCAAGAGAGATTATATAAAGGTGCAAATTTCCAATGATGAATGTCATTATATTGTATACCTAAAATGTACCAATGATTAGAATGAATAATCGATAATGCAAAATAGGAAGAAAAGGTCCAAAGGGATAGGGGTAGTGGGAGGGTCAGGGGAAAGGAAAGAAGGGAAAGGAAAAATTCTGAGAAATGGAAAAAATGGAAATAAAGTCTTTGTAAATAGGGAAGGGTAGAGGGGGTGAAGGGAGGGCTAGGAATGGGGAAAAAATAAGAACCAAGATGTATCATGTAAAGGTACAAGTTCCCAATGAGAAATGTAAATGTGTTGTATACCTAAAATGTATCAATAAAAGAATGTAAGTTAAAAAAAAAAGAATACAACCTTCTGGGCTGAGAGGAGGCTGCTCCTGGGCTAGCGCCTGCGTCCAGGATTCGGTCCGAGGTGCTGACCTAGCGCTGGACCAGCGTCTGGGCATCCTGGCCTGAGCGCATGCCCTCTGCTCTGGGTCCTCCTGGCTGAGATGCAGGAGGCCAGTGAGTGAGTAGAGGAAGGCCAGGAGGGCACGAGCGCCCTGTGCGCAGAGCAGCAGAGGTGGGGGTCCATACACCATGTCCATTGTATTAAAAAAAAAAAAGAAAGAAAAGAATACAACCTTCTGGATCAAGGCCTCAATAACAACCTCTTCTGAGCAGGCCCTGTTCCTAACAGCACATTCAGGTATGAATTTATCGAAGGATAAATCCACTGATGATACAGCACAGCATGCTCTAATTACCTTCCCAAAGCTGCACCTCTGAACACAGGAGGCTTCAGGGGACATTTTAGCTCTAAATCATAACAAAGAGGATATGGTTAATGTTATTTTGGGAGTGAGGGCTCAAGAAAAGATGGCAACAGAGTTGGCTTTTATTTGTGATTCTAGAATTGAGCAACACCTCCCCCTATGAGTGTTCTCATGAGTATTTGGATGAGCAGAACAAAAAATTTTAGCTTTAGAGTCAGAAAAGGCTGGGACGAGCAAAAACGCCAAACAAAAAAAGAGATTGATTCTTTGTTTTTCTTTCTTTTTTAAAATGGGCATTTAATCCCAAACCTTCACACTGAGCTGTGTTGGGAGCAATGCTACATAATTCTAGGGAAAAATCATTTGAGTAGGCCTAGTTCGCCTGCCTACAGGCCAGCTATTGACATTCCAGACATAATTGCACTTTGGCCTCGGGTCACAACTGAGACCTCAGTGATCTGCATGCTGTAATCTCCAGGACAAGACCACACCTGCCAGAGACGCCAGGAAGGAACCAAATCTTCATCTGCATAGTTCCTCATTGTTCTTGGATTTCCACTGCCCCCCAGCCTTTTGTTACACCTTGTTTATCCCAATGTGAAGTACTGAACTCTACATTTCACTTGTTACATTTGTTTCCCCATGTACTGAATAAAAGGTGCTGCAAGCTAGGGGGATTTTTGTTTTTGCTGCCCAGAGCAGCACTGATCAGACTCAAAGCTCAGCTTCTTCTCAGTCTCATTTGTCTACCTTTCCTGTAATTCGCATTGTGCTGCCGTGTGCTGCCGTGGCTCGCAGGAGACTAGGACTTACTGCAGAGGTTCTGGTAATGTCCCCTTCCCCTGTTCCCTACAGAGCTACATCTACAGCCCTTTTTTGTATTTTATTTTCAGATAGGGTTCTCATTAATTTGTTAAGTTTCCTAAGCTGGGCTCAAACTTGTGATCTTCCTGCCTCAGCCTTCTAGAGTGCTGGGATTACAGGTGTTTATTTCAAAGCCAAGCTCAGAGTAGTCTTTTTCAAAGTTACTTTCTTTTTAAAGCAGAGAAGATCTCCTTATCATGACAGCTGAAATGTCCTCTTTGGGGACTTGCTACTATCTTTCTCCTGGCCCCTCAGAAAATCAGAAAAACAATTCAGTTTCATCTGGGTGGTGTGGAGCATCAGTGTGAGGGCTCCATCTTGGTTGGTCCTTGTGCAGGGCCTTGGTCTAAATCACAAGCTTCCTAAACATCTTATTTAACAGCAGTTGTAATTTACTGAGCATAAACTTTGTTTGGGATGATGAAAAAGTCCTGCTCATGGACAGTAGTGATAGAACACAATATTGAGAGTGAGCTTGATGCTACTGATTTATATACTTAAAAAGGTCAAAATGGTAAATTTCATGTTATGTACATTTGTCACAATAAAAACACACAGGTAAATATTCCTACCAGCAAGGAGAAAATGGAGAAAAGAGCAGTGCTGTGGAGGTTAAAAGAAGAGAGGAAGCCAGACTTTCCATGGTGGAGACCACTCTTAAGTGCCTCATGTTCTGAATGAAATTCAGAAGTTTGGAAATTATAAATAATTTTATGATGTTGACTAGTGATGTGGAGTGATAGCAGCCAGATGAGAGCAGAGACAACAGGCAAAGGAGAGTAAGATTTGTGGCTGCCAGTGCTGCTATGCTGTGCAGGAAGAGGAATGAAGTTGGATGGATGGTTTCCTGTGGACGAAGGGACCGGAAATAATGTCTGTGCCTCAGAAATGGATTTCAGCAAAGCAAGGTGCAGGCAGGTGGTTGCGGACTTACAGTGGTGCTAGTTATCAGCAACCCCATGGTGAGTCGAAAATGCATTCAATACACCTAACCTACCAAACACTCTCCCTCAGCAACACAGCACACTGTAGCTCATAGGTTATTTGCCTTCCTGATCCTGTAGTTGACCAGAAGTTTTGGCTCAGGGCCAATACCTACCTACCATCAGGAGACCAGTTGGAGCCCCTGTCTTACTCACAAGGAACAGATGGAAACTCAGATTTCAAAGAGTTTTCACTAAATTCATATCACTTTCACACTATGAGAGATTTAACAGCTGTACATTAACAGTTCTCTCTGATTGAATAAAGCTCTGGGTAAAGGGGAGATGAAACTAGTTAGGGGACATCTGTGGGTAGTTGGTTTGTTTGGTTTTGTTTTCAGCTAGAAGAAATTTCCAGAGCAAACAGTAGCAGCAGGAAGGACAGCAGCAGAGGCAGGATGGGAAGAGGGAATAACAATATGTGCATATATGGGACTAGAACATCTCAGTTTTATGTGATTTGATTCCTGTTTGTTCTTTGCTAAACATTACTAAGTCAAAAAATCAGCTGGTAGCACTTGCTTTAGAAAAACTTTATTTTTTTCTTTTTTTACAAATGGAATAGTCAAATCACCAAATGCTACTTATTTTCTATTTTTCTTATTGTGGGACTGCATAACCTTTGTTCCTTTTTCTCCAGCCCCACTGTGATTAAAATGTGAGTTAATGGATGGAGATGCTTGTTAGTTAAGGGACACTAGATAGGGATCTGTAACAGACCTAGAGTCCCAGATAGTCTAGGGATGCTAGATAGGGATCTGTAACAGACCTAGAGTCCCAGAGTAAACTACTCAACTCTTTGTTTATCCGGAACTGATATTCCAGGCACCACAATTGTTAGAACAAGCTGCAGATGTCTGCTGACCATCAATATGTGACAGTTGACCACTAACCTTTGTCCCCTTTTCTTTAATATGTTAACTTCCCCCTCAACCCCCTATAAAAACAGCCTCGGATTCTGAGCCAGTTGCCTCTCTAAGCTATTTTGCTTTGGGAGTGCAGTCTGGCCAGACTAATAAAGGTCTGTTTTCCAACTTGTCCGGTGTGTTCCTTCCCGGGTGTTCTTCACTGTAGTCAGCTCCTTGGAGCATTTGGTAAGGCTCTTGGTCTTACATTCTGAAGACACCGCTGGGATTCCTGGGTGTGCTTCACTAGTCAGCTCCTCCGAGCATTTGGTAAGGCCCCCGGTCTTACATTTATGTCATGTGAAAGTTTCTTCTCTAGATATAGAAGGAAATGAATAACAGTCTATGGTTCTGGGTTCAGACTGCTTGAGGCAAATCCTGATTCTTTTCATGAACTGATACAATTTGATCCATTTTCTTTATCAAGCTTTCTTCATGTCATTTATTATAATAATGGTTCAATCCGTTGGGATTATTTGAAGGTGAAATAAGATATTGTGAGAAAAGTACGTAAAGGCTGCCTGGTAACTCCTCCTCCTTCTCTTTGTCCTTTCCTCAGATGCATAGGAGGTAAGTTTAGGACATGCCTCAGACTAGAATTCTCTATCCTCACTACTCAAAGGTAGTTCCTGGATGAGCAGATGAGCAGTATCTGAAACAGCTGAAAGTCCATCAAGCCCTCCCCACAACTAATTATTCAGCCCCAGGTGTCAGAACACACATTGCCACTGAGAAGTCCTGCAGGGCCCTGGCTCTGGCTGCCTACCTTGGCCCCTCATCCTGATTTCATTGCCCTTCTGCTCTGGACCTAATTCATTCCATTCCCACACTCAAGCAAGTCAAAGAAGAATGGAAATGACATGATAAAATTGCCTTAGGACTTTGTTTTTTTAAAAAAATTAATGACTCTATGCTCAGAATGAAAAAATGTTAATAAATTTTCCAGATCTTTTCTTTAACATGCTTTATTTATTTCTCACATCATATTTACAAAAGAAATGGGAGAAAGCAATTGTCTGTGTTCACTCAGGCCAGAGCCCCTGAGGTCATGACGACACATGATCTACCTGCACTGAAATTCTCTCCTCTCTGTGAATACAGAACACCAAAGGTAATACTTGTCAGGTAAAAGGGCCGAAGACCAAGACCAGACCAGGCCACAACAAGCCTTTATTAGGGGAATAGATCTGCCGGGCTGTCTCTGAACAAAGGAGAGACAAAGGCAATATGGCTGGGGCAGGGAGAGTCTTTTATAGAGACTGGGGTGGGGCTTGTAGGGACTGAGGAGGGGTTGAGTGGGGTAGTGACTAGGGAATGGAGGAGCCGGTGATGTCACTAGGTGGTAGGAGGTGAGCGAGTATTAGGTTACTCTCTAGGTGGGAACAGGGGCATGCTGGGAAGAAGGGTTTGTTCTTTGGTGGGAGCAACCATCTTGGCATGATGTCACACAGGGGAGGGGGCAAGGCACCATAGGAAGAGGGCAGCTACTATACATAATAGCTGCTGAGGTGGTGGGAGACCTATCATTCCAGGCTTTTGTTTTATGATAGTTGGGCGAAAGTCTCTTCTTCTGGAGCTGCTTCCTGATGACAAGGGGCGAAGATCGGGGCTAGACCTGGATCTGATGAGGCACGTGGCAAGTGGGGACCTCTTCCTTTTGCCGTACTGGCTGATACCCTGCCATGATGAACTCTGTGACTGTCTGGCTGGCGAATGCCCTCAATCGTTTCTGCAAGAAATTTTGAAAACAGCGAACCAGGCACGGTCCAAAACAGAGAATTAAACAGATAATACTGAGGGGTCCCAAGAGTAGTAATAACCAGGCGAGCCATGAGCTCCAGGAACCAAATGTACCCCACCATTGATTAGTACCTTGGGGGGCATATCTATCTGGCCCATTGAGTTTTAATTTTTTTCATTTGACATGTGATTTTTTATTTATTATTTACATAGGTTTTACAGAGACAGCTGGATGTTTAGGGGCTCATTTGTTATAGAAGTAAGAGACTGTTATGGAAGAGATCATAGCTCCTGATCTAAGGGCCCCTGTGTCATGTCCTTGCTCTTAGAGAATGAGTGGAAAAGTGATAAACACAATTTATATAATCTTTATAATCCTTTTTTTTGGGGGGGGAATATAAAAGGTGTATGTAACTGAGCAAATGTCTTTTGGAGGCCAACATACTGATGAGTGTAGTGTTACTATGAACCTGACTTCTTCTTTAAATTCAAGGCCAGGACAGTTTTATTCCTGTATCTCTCAGTTTTTGGAAGCCTCCTAGATATATTTAAAAATAAAGAGAACTGATAACCTCAACAAGGACACTGGACGACTTAAGGTGATCAAGTGTAACATAAAAGGTTTGATCTTTTTAGACACGGGTAGGTATCCAGGAAATATGAGCACAATGAGAAGAGGCATCATAAACAGAGAACAAGGATGTACATTATTTTAAAAGGAATAAATCTTGTAGCTGCTTGGTATAGAACTTATCCTGACTGTGGCTGACAAGCACGTGATTTTTTCTCAATACTCTTACTTTATGGTTTGTTGGGGGTTTTTTTGATCACTACACGATAGTTAATTAGTTATCACAGAATCAGAAAAACACTTATCTAAAAGGAGAGATCTGGAGACCAGTGGTTTCTAGGATTGGTTACCTGTAAATAACTTCTTTTAATTTTTTTTGAAAAGAATCTGTACACACTTGTAGCTAATTAATGATTTTTGCTTCTATTTAGTACCCAAAATTTTGTCTTTTTGAAATGGCTGTGTCATGAGTGAACCAAAAGATTTTAATGGGTGGGCTATGTCTTAATTTTTCTGAAGTCTAGCTTTATTATTATGTCATTGTTTTGTGCCTCTTTTGGTTATTTTTTCTGCTGGGTGTTTAAGACCAAGTTAAAGTGAGACCTGTGTCAATCAATATGAACCTCTTGTTATCTATTAAGGTCAGTTAAGTCTCTCCAGGCCATTACTTTGGAACCATGCATAGTGCCTCTCTGCTCCTCTGTCAGTGTCAGCCATCTGGATGGGTCATGGCCTTGTTTGACCAAGTTGCTTTCAGTGAAAGCATTGGAGATTTTTTTCTTGGTGACCCTCCTTTGGCACACAGTATATTGTCCTCTGGTGTCCAGCAATCTCCCAGTTTAGGAGGTTGAGTGACTTACCAAAGATGTAGGACCCTGTAGAGAAGGTTCCCTCATGTTCTGGAACTTTGTCGACCTTGAGGGGCCAGGGCCAAAATATTGGCTGTCCTCATAGCCCAGTTACCTTTTAGTTTTGGTCTCCAAACTTTAGTTGTTGAACACCCAGAAGAGAAGGTCAATAACGTTAGCATTGTAACAAGAATAATGGACTTAACTATTATAGTTTTACCTGAATAACAAACAGTTTGGAATTTAAAATATAGAGAACTGTTACTGTTATCAGTCATGGTTGTTTTTTAGTAGTTGAATTCCTATAGAATATTAACAGAAAAAGAGCCACAAATAATATTTTAACATGACAATTATGATGACTTTACCTTTGTAACACATTTAAATGTCCATCTTGATATAAAATAGCCATCGTTAAATGTACTCATTTTTTTAAAACACCAAAAGTTTTTACCTAAATTATCTTTAAAAAAAAATAAATAAATAATCTTTTGATAGGATACCATCTAAAGAAAATAGCCCATATATGTATCTGTTATCATAAATAGCTAGAGTGTATGAAAAGGCAAATACTTGAATCAAAAAGAGGTTATTATCATAAACAAATATTAGAAAACCTGTACAGTCAGAAAGTATAAATACATTTAGTACACTAGAAAAAATAAAACCTTATTATTGTTGTTTTCTATAGGATATTTAGTCCTTTGAAAATGACCAGTGTAAGCACACCATAATAACATATTTAGAATTTATCCCTTTGATCACAATTGATATAAACAGTATAATAATATATTTAAATAATATTTATTCCTGTAAATCTTTTATAAGGCTATGAAAACTATAGGGTCAGTCTGTTATAAGATGAAAACTGTTGAGGTCCCCCTAGTGAACAAAGACTGGAAAATATTTCCATGCAGCCGCTCCTTTGTTCACCAAGGGGAGCATGCCTTGAACTTAATAACCTTTATCTATAAACAAAACAGCTGTAGGATTGGACAAAAAACAAAGATATAAGACAATTTCTAAAACTAGAGTGCACTCAAATATATTTAGCCCAATGGAATTATAATCTCTTTATAATTTTAGGTTTATAATTATAAATAAGACTATTTAAAACTTTTTGTAAGTCAGTTAACAGAGATCTCTTGTAGAATTAAAATCAGAAGGAATGAAACCTCTATTCCTGTAAACCTTTTATAACAAACTTGAAACCAACAAGTAAACATATATATTTCCTTTATAAATCACTTTTGCACACCTTCTTGATGTACTTAGGCCTTTTGGTCTTGTCCTGCTAATAAGACAAACATATAAAATCCTTTTATATCAAATATATATCTTTTACTTATAGCTTTTTAAATATTTTGTCTCCGACTCACTATAAACATTTTATACTTTTGTCCGTCATTATCTCATCCCTAGCGGTCTTTGTTAAGTAAATAAAGTTCTAATTCCTGTTTAATGGTTAGACACAGGTGGTTTCTGTCACTGATTACAGCCCTAAACACATGACAGTTAAGGCACATATATCACAAGTTTGTTCAAGGATTTTCACTTCATTCTTTAGTTAGGATGTTATCTATAGTGGAGCTACAAATCAAAGAAGCTATATAACCTTCACTTTGAACAGCAGAAGCAATGGGCTAAGGCAAGTTTTTAAAGGGATACACTACCTAGTTTGTTTCCACAACTACTTTAATAGCTAATCTATTAAACTTTAAAACTTTTTCCTATCAACAGAGTTATAAAGTGGGGGAGGTATGAGTGGTGAGTGATAGGCTCAGGCTAGGAGTACTTTAGAAGGAGAACAGGTTTGACAGAGGGAGGGTTAAGAGCATAGGTAGAAAAGGCTTGTATGTAGGGGATTTCTGACCATTTGCCATTGTGTTGACTGAAGTTGTGTAAATCACACAGTATGTTAAAATTGAAAGTGCCATTTTTGGGGCATGGAAACCCATTATCTAATTTATACTGAGGCCAAACCTGATTACAATAGAAAACAAGTCTTTTTGGCTTAAAGTCTGGTCCCAACAATCCAAGGGGTTTGAGTTGTGCCAGAAGGCAGCCCAGAGGCTTTGAGGGGCGGGGTTTGGATTGTTGGGCCCCCTGATTAGAGCAGGTGAGGAGGAGGCATCCCCTGGGGAGAAAGACAAAGGGGAGAAGCATCCTTGTCTCCTTTGACAATCTCCGAGTGAGTCTCCCAGAGGGAGTCTCCCAGAGGGAGAGAACGAGAGGAGGCAGGCCGATGGGACATCTCCCAGGGGCACAGTCCTGGGCCCAGAGGCTGTGGGAGTTTCTCTGACCAAGCGCTTGGATTTCTGAGAAGTCCCCAGAGGGAGAGAGAACGAGACAGAGAACCCGACGAGAGGGAGGCTGAACTCCCTACTCACCCAGACATTGGTGACTGGTGTGAATGTGTAGCGTCAGCAATGGCAAAGGTAGAAAGCCCCGGAGGGTCCTGGCAACTGCAGATAGGTCCGTTGGAGATGGCCAAAAGGTCAATCAACCCTGTCCTGCGGGAGATCGTCCATTAATGGACCATCTACCATCCGAGTCATGGCACCAGAAATGTCAGGTAAAAGGGCCGAAGACCAAGACCAGACCAGGCCACAACAAGCCTTTATTAGGGGAATAGATCTGCCGGGCTGTCTCTGAACAAAGGAGAGACAAAGGCAATATGGCTGGGGCAGGGAGAGTCTTTTATAGAGACTGGGGTGGGGCTTGTAGGGGCTGAGGAGGGGTTGAGTGGGGTAGTGACTAGGGAATGGAGGAGCCGGTGATGTCACTAGGTGGTAGGAGGTGAGCGAGTATTAGGTTACTCTCTAGGTGGAAACAGGGGCATGCTGGGAAGAAGGGTTTGGTCTTTGGTGGGAGCAACCATCTTGGCATGATGTCACACAGGGGAGGGGGCAAGGCACCATAGGAAGAGGGCAGCGACTATACATAATAGCTGCTGAGGTGGTGGGAGACCTATCAATACTTTTCTCATTTGTCCAGAGAAGTCACCTTAAAATCAAGACAAACTCACAGGAAATAGGAACAGGGATTCTTGCAGAGCAAATTATTTGTGTAACACCCGGGATTCACTGAGTAGGACTTGAAGCCTCAGCAGCTGGAGGGGGTGCTGCTCAGACTGCTTATGGCCCTCTTCTTCCCTTTTCTTCTCAACTTGAGAGCCAGCCCAAGATGACCAGCTCACTGCCCAGCTTCCCTAGGATGGGGCCACTCTGCTCTGCTGGTGTCAGTCAGCACTCCAGGAAGACAGCAGTGAGATATGTCTGCCACTTCATCCTACTTAACCAGGCGCTCCTCAGCCCTGACACTTTCATGAGCATGCCGAGATTTGTGGCCCCTTCCAGGGAAGGGAGGAAGAGGGAGAATTATTAGAGGCCTCTGCCAAAGGGACAGGGAAATAACATAAATGACCCAAGATGGAGCTCTCACTGGGGTTCAGCTGCTCCTTGAAAATGCCAGAGTGATTAATTGGCAGGTGCTTGGGGGTGAAGAGCATAGTGGGGAGAGATTGTGTACAAAGGGTCCCCTTACTATGGGTCCAACAGTAGGCTCTGCTGGGCTCACAGCACCCCCATCAGCAACTTGGCTTGGCCTCCAGAATTTGTAAGATGTATCACATCATCTCCCTGTCCACACCCTGGCCTATCCAGTAGGGGTGAGAAAAGACAGAGTCTTGCTCTCAGCAATGAACCTTGGGAAAGGAAATCCTTTGTGTTCCTGGATAATCAATTCTAAGGGGCACTGAAGAACAGATACTCTTGCCAAATATCCCCTCCCTTTTAAGACATACTTTATTCATGTCTTTCCTGTAAAATGGAGCGAAATGATTTCTGGAGACTGTCAGTGTACTAGGCTACAACTATTTTGGCAGTCTTCTCCACCTTCAGTTTGTAAGGCTGCTTATCTTTCTTTGATCTACACTTTTAATCAGTGACAGAATCAGGGTATAAATTGGGTACAAAGAATGGAGACTCATTTCCTGCTGCTCAGGGCTGGTGAGAAGCCCTAACCTCAAACCTATAGCTTGCAGTCAGTTCTGGGTTTAGTAGGGCCTATCAATTATTCCCCCTCAAAGATAGTCTAGTTCTTCTTGTACTTACAACTATTGGAATTCCTTTAGATTTTGATAGTTTGCTGAGGTCCTTAGAATTAAAGAACAATTTTTATTCTTCCTAGACAAATATGGTACAATTAAATATTTATTTCTTACTTTCCTCCTGCTCACTCCCCCAGGTTCAGAGAGAGCCTGTGCTGCCTCTGAGGAGGAAGAGGACATGCTGTTTGTTGTGGTGGGTGTGGACTTGGCTGTGCCATCACTATCTTTTCTCGTAGTCCTCTTGTGGCAAAGTGAGGGAGGTGTCTAGAGTAAATTTTACTATCTAGAGGTATTGAATAGAAAATATATCTATATCTATATCTATAAAATAGATCTATTTATTTATCTTTCTCTTTTTCCCCCTTCCTTTTTTGGTTCAGGGCTTGAATTGGAGACCCTGTGATCCAAATAACACATCTAAAGTCCCTGCCCTTCCAGCCCAGAGAACTACTAACGCTTGGCTTGAACACATCATTTAATTTATCTGTGCTACAGTTTCCTTGAGAGTTAATAATAATAACAATAATAATAATAAGACTGTCTGCCTACTCTTGTGATGATTTAATGAGATAAATAAATCAGGTGCTGAGACCAGAGTCAGGCTTATTAGAGATACCAGAATTATTAGCTACCTTTAAAAGGAGGAATTACACTTTCCTTATTGTATTAAGAGTAAGAAATTATTTTTGTTTGTTTGTTTTTTTGTATCTTGGATCGAACTCAGGACCTTGAGATTGCGAGGCAGGCCGTGGAACCACTGAGCTAAATCTCCAGCCCAAAAGTAAAATTATTTTAAAGTTCAAAGTTGTTTTCCTACTTTGACATACTGAGGGAATTCTAGACTGATAAATTTTGTTTTCCCAAGAGTGTTGAAGTACTCTGGTGAGTGAGCCCTAGGAGAAGGAGCCTGTTAATGACGTGGACACCACATGGACCAGGTATGGAAGATGGCAGAATAAGCCTATGTGATGCAGGTGGCAGAGGCCCAGGCTCCTTGGAACAGGTGGTCCCTATCCAGGCTGCTCCTCTAGGGCTCTTTCTTGTAACAAACTCAGTTGCACTCACAGGTTCTTCCAAGATTCAAAGTTTTGCAAAATAATTACAATGGGCTGAGAGTGAAGCAGAAAAATTGAGTTTAATTTGAAGAAAGCAATCATAGTGCCCTTTGTGGACTTAATGAGGGAACTGAAGAAAATGATGAATAGATGGCTCTGCCCAAACGGAAGGTTATGGGATCATGGGTAAGTTTCCATGAGGTTGAAGATTACTGCAGTCAGGTTACATGCATGACTGAATTCTTGGCTGTAGTTGTGGTGGGCTATATGACTTCATTTTAGGACCAGAGCAGTTTTTTGTCACAGATCAGGCTATGGCAGTGGGTATGGATGACCACCATGGCAGGGGAGAGAAGGTGCCCAGAGTTGAGCATGAGGATCTGGGTGCTCTTGTGTCCTGTGGATGGCAAAGGCCCAGAGGGTGAGGACTGCATTTGGGGTGCAGCAGATGAGGCTTCAGTGCAAGGGAAGAAACCTAGGATGACTGGATGACACCCTGAGCCTCAAGGGTGCAAGGAAGGAGGTGTACTCACAAGGTGGAGGGAGAGGGTGTCCCTGGACAGAAGCTTTAGATGATGACAGCTGTTGTTCCAACGAGTGACTTGAGAATCACACTTTGCTTCTTTCCCCTGATAACCATGCAGTAAAACCAAACTTCAGGGCAAGGGAAAATCTTTTACTTCATTTTATAGCTCACTTTTATCTATCTAGAGCATTCTGGAACAGCTCAGTCAGAGGCTCACTTGGACTTCTAACTTCTAACTTCTGGCATGGTGATCTGGAAGGAGGAGAGAAATGGGCTTCAGAGAGAGAGCTGTAGTGCTCCTCTCCCTCCACCACTGTCCTCCCCACCCTCTTCCCCACACAGAAGGACTCAAAGTGACCATGTGCATCTCCAGTTCAGTGCTGATTTCCAGGAACGCTTTCCATTCATAAAATGCAAATGTATTCAGATACTCCCTCATTAATACAATTTTCCAATTGATGTTTACACTGTCTAAAATTCTTGTGAGTCTAAAGGAATCTCTTGAACATAATTTTAACTTCTAAGCAATACTAATTAATTCCCTGAACAGAATAAAGCTTTATGGCTTCTTAATTGATTGTACGGAAATGAACTTCCAATTTTGGAAAGAATTTTCCTAGCTCAAAATGCATCTTGGAAGGGAGTGCATATGCTTTTTCAAGGATTCTGGATCTCTTGAAACTAAAATGGCTTGAATTCTGTAATTGAATCAACTGTAGAGAAATTTCCCACTGGGAAGGTTACAGTCCATTATCTTTGGGCAGTAAATAAGGAATCACTTTTGTCGAAGGTCCTGGCCTGAATGCTATCATCTGTCTTAGAAAACAGATGGGGGCAGAAATGGTGTTCATTTCCTGACTTTTGCAAGTATGGTATCTAACTCATAGGGACTGTTACAAATCCTACAGTTCCTTATGCATTTGTGTAGGGTACTGAGGGACCGCTTTATAGTTCTTCATAGTTGACACTAAATTGAAATACTGAACTAGGCATTATAATTACCGCTGTTTTCAACATCCAGGCACTGACTATCCTGCTATACAGTGGCAGAGCCAGGATTTGAACCCAAAAGACAGGACTGTAGAAGAATGTCTCCAGGTCTGGGACATGGCCGTTCAAATTGCTGTCGTTCCTTTTATCTTCCTACATGCATAGGTTATCACGTATAAAGCTGAGTGTCTGGGAAAATGCAGGAGAGAACTCTTTGACAACCAAACACCCTATTTTTTGCTGCTCAACCTTTGGTTTAGTGTTGCTTGAAAGAAAGGTAACCCTTGGCTTGTGGCTCTAACATTTGATTGGTAGAGAGGGGCAAAGCTTGTATTTCTTAAGAGCAACCTTGTGCAGAGATAACACCTTATCCACTTTCTTTGAACACTGATAATAAGTTGATTGCTCCAGGATTAAAACAGGTTCTCCAGTACTTGATAAAAGGTTTTGTTTTGGCGCTTTCTGAAGCAATAATCAAAGAGCTGTCTTTGGCTTAACCTCTATGCCATAAGGAAAAGGACAGTACTTCATGTGCCTAGGGACTCTCAGAGTGGACAGGGAGGGTCTCTCAGGTCCTCTGGCAAGCTATGGCCTTCTTCTTGGCTCTCACCTTGCCAGGTGCTTGTCCTTATACTCAGTCATACTCCCTTAGGTTCCCCCAGCCCTTCCCTTTCTTGTCAACTCTTGGAAAGTTCTTTGAGTTTCACCCTAGCCATCAGTTTTTCACAATACAGGAAGGTTGTCTTCTTTCCCAGCTCTCTCTGAACAGACAACAAAACACATGCTTTCCCTGGTATTTCTTGTCCACTCCTTCTTGCCACTGCTTGGTCCCTCCTGTTTGTCTCTGGCCATTTTGGTGGCATCTTGCTGCTCCTTGGGAAGTTTCTGTGATCCTAATGTATCCCACATTCTTTCCAGACCTACTGTTCTTGGGAACTACAAGGACAAAGTGCTTTCACCAAGGTTAGGGAACTTTGTACTTAGACCATACTCAGAAGAGGAAATTACCAAAGCTAGCCCCAAAGACAGAGATCTGGTCTTTGCCATGTGGTATGAGGTGGTTTGAGTATGTCCTCCAAGGCTCATGTGCTGGAGCCTTGGTCCCTTTGTGGCTTTGTTGAGACCTGTAAGAAGTGGGCTCAGTGCAAGGTACTGAGGACACTGAAGTACCACCTTGGAGGGGAGAAATGCTGGTCTCTGCAAGTGAGTTCACGCAAGAGTGCTGCAAAGCAAGGCCTTAGATTTGGCCCCTTCAGCACATGGCTGGATCCTTTTAGGCTTCTCCATCATATTGAAATGCATCCAGGGGACTCTCAAGTATTGTGAGTTGAAGAAACCATTTTATAAAGTATACTGCATTGGGTATTTTTCTATGGCAGCATAAACTTGGAGAAGAGCAAATATTCCCATTTATAGCCTCTTGAATTCAACACTCATATCTTTGAAGAAAGATTCCTGTTTTTCCCGTTACTACTCTGAACAAGGACCAATCATATTAACTAAGAAATATATGAAGTAGCTGTTCAGCCTAAGGTACTGTGGTGAAGGGGTCCTGATGAGCAGATGCTCTGGCCCATGAAGGGCTGACCTTCACCTGGAACAGGGACCTCCACATGTGGAGCTGGCCTGCAACTCTAGGCCTGTGAACTGACCTCAGCACTGGTGTCCACAGAAGAAACAGATGGTTGTTTTCTTCCCCATATAATTTTGGCTGGGGAAGGTTACAGACTTCTTCTTCTTTGTAGTTCTCTCTGTGAGCTCTGGATTTACTGGTGGAGAAGGCAGTGCTGATAGACATAGTGAGGTGGAAACACAGCCAGAGGGGTGGTTCTGAGAGGCTTCAAGCCTCAGCATTTTTACTCTAATGTTCATCTCTAATGGAATATAGCATGGGAAGAAAAGAACTGGAGAGAAATTCCTACCCATAGTCAGTAATCATATTTTTTCCCTAATGCTAGTATTGTTAATTCAAGACTGCTGTGTGTGACTGCTTTGTGACTGATTGTGATAAAAAGTGATTAATTAATCCTGGTGTCACTGAGAACCAGGATTCTCACATCAGATAAGGACAAAACAGATGTAAGATTGATGAGATAAGGTAAAACTCTATAATTTATAAATGCATATTATCCATCTCCATCTACAGGAAGTTGTAGGAACAATGGACAGTTCAGTAGCAATGAAAACTGGTAACACTCAAATTGTAGTCATTATATATCATTTATCACTAAAGGGAGCCAAAGTTTCTTGGAAAAATGGCTGATTATAGGTCTGTGGCTGGAAATGTACAATTTGAGCCTGGAACATTTTGTTGCACTGTAAAATAAAGAAGCAATCACAGAATAATAAGATCATGTCAAAAAGACTCCAGAGGCAATATTAGGAGGATCCCACTAACTGAAGATGCGATGAAAAAGAAACACTAAATTTTATAATCATAATGAATGAAACTCATAAAATATATTTAAATCGATGATCCCATAATGAAACATTAAGAATAATGTTAGGAAGACTAATTGCCACTGGCAGAGGATTTTCACGGACAAACTTAATGTTTTGAAAATTGATAAGAATCAAGCATGTATTCTTCTTTTCCTATACCAGCTATCATATAAGAGAGTTCAACATACAATAGTTGATTAAAGATATAGCTAATGCATAAATTTTTAAAAATTTAACACAGTAAAAGATACATTGCCCGTTAATCCCCCTCAAAACACTCCCTTTTGGCCCAAATCCATGCAATTAGGAATGAAAAGGGTGAAATTACAACAGACCCAGAAGAAATCCAGAGGATCATCAATACCTACTTCCAGAACCTATATGCCAATAAGATGGAAAACACAGAAGAAATGGACAGGTTCCTAGATACATATGAATTACCAAAGTTGAACGAAGAAGACCTAAAAATTCTAAACAACCCAATATCAACCAATGAAATTGAAAACATCATTGAAAACTTATCAGCTAAGAAAAGCTCAGGCCCTGATGGCTTCACTGCTGAATTCTACAAGACATTTAGAGAGGAACTACTGTCACTACTGTTTAAACCCTTCAATGAAATTGAAAGGGAAGCAATACTCCCAAATTCATTCCTGGAAGCAAGCATCACCTTGATCCCCAAAGCAGAGAAAGACCCAACTGAAAAAGAGAACTATAGCCCAATCTCACTAATGAACATAGATGCAAAAATCCTTAATAAGATACTTTCAAATAGAATGGAGAAGATCATCAAGAAGATCATACACCCTGATCAAGTGGGATTCATCCCAGGGATGCAGGGATGGTTCAACATACGCAAATCAAACAATGTAATACACTGTATCAATAGAGCCAAGGACAAAAACCATATGATTATCTCCATAGATGCAGAAAAAGCATTTGACAAAATCCAACATGCATTTATGATAAAAACCCTACAAAAGATTGGAATAGATGGTCTCTACCTCAAACTGATAAAAGCCATCTATGAAAAATGAACAGCCAATATCATACTAAATGGTCAAAAACTGAAATTCTTTACACTCAAATCAGGAACAAGACAAGGATGTCCACTATCACCACTCTTGTTCAATATAGTTCTGGAAATATTAGCCACGGCCAATTAGACAAGAGAAAGAAATAAAAGGAATAAAGATAGGAAATGAAGGAGTCAAGTTGTCATTATTTGCAGATGACATGATACTCTATATAGAAGACCCCAAGAACTCCACCAAAAGTCTTCTAGACTTAATAACCAAATTCAGGCAAGTAGCTGGTTCCAAGGTCAACACACAAAAATCAATAGCTTTCCTCTACATGAATGACAGACTCACTGAGAGAGAAATAGGGCCAATAATTCCTTTCACAATAGCATCCAAAAAACTGAAATACCTAGGAATCAACCTAGCAAAAGAAATCAAAGACCTCTTCTCTGAAAACTATGGCACTCTGAAAAGAGAGATTGAAGATGATATCAGAAAATGGACAGACATCCCCTGCTCCTGGGTAGGAAGGATTAATAGAGTGAAAATGGCCATACTTCCAAAACTGCTATATAGATTTAATGCAATTCCAATTGAGATCCCAGCTGCACACTTCATAGACCTCAAGAAAACAATCCAAAACTTCATTTGGAACAAGAAGAGACCCAGAATAGCAAAAGCAATTCTAGGTAACAGAGACATGGCAGGGGGTATCACAATCCCCCACCTGCAACTATACTACAAGGCTACTGTGATAAAAACAGCATGGTACTGGCAAAGAAACAGACTTGAGGACCCATGGAACAGATTAGAAGGTGCAGAAACAACGCCAGGCACACTCACCCATCTCATCTTTGACAAAGGAGCCAAACACCCTCACTGGAGGAAAGATAGCCTCTTTAATAAATGGTGCTGGAAAACTTGGGCTTCAACTTGCCAAAGATTAAAACTAGACCTGTATCTCTCACCATGCACTAAATTAAAGTCAAAATGGATTAAAGATCTAAATATTAAAATAGAAACTCTGAACCAGTTGGAACAGAGGTTAGGTAGAACCCTTGAAGACATCGGTGTAGGAAAAGATTTTATGAACAAAACCTCAGTTGCTGGTGAAGTAGCACAAACAATCAACAAATGGGATCTCTTCTTATTAAAAGGCTTCTGCACAGCAAGAGAAACCACCAGCAGTGTGAAGATACCATCCACAATGTGGGAAAAAATCTTCACCTGCTCTTCCTCAGACAAAGGTGTACTATCTCGAATCCATAAAGAACTTAAAAAGATCAGACCTCCCAAATTTAAAGACCCAATCCAAAAATGGGCATCTGAAATGAACAGACATTTCTCAGACAAAGATGTAGAAATAGAAAATAAATACATGCAAAAATGTTCAACGTCACTGGTCATTCAAGAAAGGCAAATGAAAACAACGCTGAGATTCCACTTCACTCCAGAAAGAATGGCTGCTATCATGAAATCAAGGAATAACAAATGCTGGTGGGGCTGTGGGGAAAGAGGAACCCTGCTCCACTGCTGGTGGGAGTGTAGACTGGTGCAAGCACTGTGGAAATCAGTACGGAGATACCTCAAAGAACTAGGACTGGAAGTCCCATTTGACCCTGCTATTCCACTGCTGGGGATCTTCCCCAAAGAATTAAAAGAATCATACCACAGTGATATATGTGCACCCATGTTCATAGCAGCACAGTTTGTAGTAGCTAAAACTTGGAAACAGCCCAAATGCCCATCAACTGGAGACTGGATCAAGAAAATGTGGTTTTTTTATAAAATGGAGTACTACTCAGCCATAAAAAGTGAGAAATTACAGACATTTATAGCTAAGTGGTTGCACATTGAGGCAATACTCTTAAGTGAAAGAAATAGGACACACATGTGTAAATACCAAATAGTTTCTCTGGTGTGAGAAACTGAAAGTGTAAATAAGGACTAAAATGTATAATAGGTCATGTGAAATAGGAAGAAAAGTGGAAAAGGGGGAGAAAGTGGGAGGGCTAGGGGAAAGGATAGAAGGGAATGGGATTAATATGAGAAAATGGAAAAATAGTAACAAAATCTTTGTAAATAGGGAGGAATGGAGGGGTTGAAGGGAGGGCTGGATAAGGGTGAAAAATAAGAACCAAGAGAGACTATGTAAAGGTACAAATTTCCAATGATGAATGTCATTATATTGTCTACCTAAAATGTACCAATGATTAGAATGAATAATCGATAATGCAAAATAGGAAGAAAAGGTCCAAAAGGGTAGGGGTAGTGGGAGGGTCAGGGGAAAGGAAAGAAGGGAAAAGAAAACGGTGATAAATGGAAAAAATGGAAATAAAGTCTTTGTAAATAGGGAAGGGTGGAGGGGGTGAAGGGAGGGCTAGGAATGGGGAAAAAATAAAAACCAAGATGCATTATGTAAAGGTACAATTCCTAATGAGAAGTGTAATTGTGTTATGTACCTAAAATTTACCAATAAAAAATTTAACAACAACAAGGACAACAAAAAACCACTCCCTTTTGTTTCAAAGGCATTGTGCTGTCATTCTTGTCACTTTCTGAAGCTATTCTAAAAGTCCTCTGTTGTGTTTTTATTAGATATGATAAAAAATACTTTGAGTGCTGCTGCTGAGTGCCATCCAATAGAAAGGCAGGCTCATAAAAATATTTTGAATGATGCAGGACACTGGGAGCAATGAGAGTGTGACTATAGACCTGGAAAAGAACTTTAGAAACTACTATAGAAAGTGGCAAGAATGATGGTATAACTGTGTTCAAAGCAAAGAAGAGTCATTTGAGGAGATTAATTTTAATGTGTTCTTTACTGTAACTAATTTTTATTTAAATATACACAGTATCATACCTTATACTATGTGATAGTTGTGTCAGTTTCATTTGATAATGAAAAATTATAGAAACTTTTCTAATAGATTTAGAACTAATAGATTATTAAGAAATTACATACATAGAATATTACCATTTTGTAAATGCTACATAAATTAATGGATCTAGATAAGAACTGGCAAGATCCAAAAAAAAGCAATCAGACTTCACGTGTTGCCTAACAGCAGTGCTTAACACAGGGGGTGAGGGAGGGAAATCTAGTTTGTTTCAAACATCTAGATATATCTCAAATTTTTAAAAATACAGGGGTTGAGAAACATATTTGAAAAACAAATGACAGGAGTATTCAACAAAATCCATACTTTGGGAAAATATAAAACAAGCTTCTAGATTTGTTTTGCCAATAAATTGAGACAGAGAAAGAGAGAGAAACAGATTTGGAAAGACGCTATGGAAATAAAAATACTGACTAGATAACTAATGATTTTAAGATATTGTTAATGATTTTAGATGTGGTGATGAGGGAGGAGCTAGCTGAGAAAATGACCAGAACAAAAAGGCTCTGGTCCAAGCTCTCCTTGGAGTTCACTGTCTGGGCTAGATTCACCTTCTGAGTTAAACATTAGTGAAGGAAAAGAATGTCTTGGTTTAGATAGAAGGGGAGGAAGTAACTAGGTAACTTAGCTCATACTCAGTAGGTCTCCGAGGATGGGTCCAGTGGTCTTTAGCAACCCTTGTCAGACCCTGGCCCTAATTACCAGGTCACTGACCACGCAGTTATGACAGCCTCTCCTCCACTCCCAGGCTGTGGACACCATGACAGTCCTCCACGGCCCATAAAGGGTCAAAAACTCCACTGCCTGATGGAGAGCAGAGTCAGGGTGTTCAATGCCAGGGGTAAAACCTCAGATCAACTCCTCAATCCCACCCAACCTTAATGCTTATGACCCTCAGCACCCAAACCTCTGGGGTTATGAGCTTTTCTCACAGGCCCAGCCCACTCTGTGGAGTGTACTTTCATTTTCAATTAGTCTTTGATCTTGCTCTCTTTCTGATTGTCCTGCTCAATTCTTTGTTCAGAACATTAAAAACCTAGACAAGACCTCCGATCCAGAAATAGTAATGGTATAGTAATTATGTCCAAAAACTAATCATCGTTGACATTTTTGGAACAATTAGGCAAAACTTATCATGGATAGTATGTAAATATCAGTGTTAAATTTCCTAAGTGGTCCTATACCATAGTGGCTATATACCATAGCAGAATGCCTTTATTTTAAGAGATAGATGCTGAAGTAACCAGGGAGAATTGACATAATGTGTGTCACTTTCAGGTTGTTCAGTAAGTGACTATATGTAATATGTATATTTTAATTATTGATAACAATTGGGAGGAATTACCCTCATCATATAGAGATACATAATAAAACATGTTGAAATAAAATAGTGTGCTTGCTTGAACATACTTTATATCGTTGAAGCAAGATGAACTATGAACTGATCATGATCAGAGCTAGGTCTTTGGAACACTGGAGTTTATTACACCATTTCCTTTACTTATGTACAGGTGTAGAATATTCCATGATAAAACACTAAAATAATGAAGATTTGTATGAATGTCTGCTAACACACACACACACACACTCACACACACACCACATACACACATACATTCACCACATACACTACACAAAACACTCATACGTACTTCACAAAACACTCATACGTACTTAACTAACTCATGCGCACGCGCGCACACACACACATACCTGTACAGCATGTACACGTACATACACATATCACAAACACACATACACATGTGGACTTGTGGCTTGCTGGGGTGACAGTCACCCTGAAGCCATTTGCCTACTTGTCCCCAGGTGTGGGAATGGGCTTCTGAGAGGCAGCCTGCACTCACAGCAGAAGGCGCCGGCCAGCCTTCCTTTAGATAGACGGTACTCTGCTGCAACCTGCTCCTGAGCCACCTCTCAGAGGCCTCCTGCAGAGGCAGCCCCACCCGCACTCTAGTTCCACACCAGCTCTCACAGACCCTCAAGTCTGGCCATTACAAGCTCAGATTGCACCACTGAGCCCTTCAGCAGATGACACCCATGGCCAACCTTGGGACCTTAAAAACAGGGCTGATGGGTTTCTGGAAGCAGGAAGCAGCTAGACAGGGGAGCCATAAAGAGGCTGGGTCAGATGAGCTCAGTGCCTGTCTGCCACACTGTGTTGTCTTATCACCCACCCAGAATAGCTTCATGTCAACACTGGCACAGATCCTGGTTCCTGGATAAAAGCCCTCTGGGCCCTGGAGGCACTCATGAGACCCTGAGCTGAATTCTTAAAGCTTTGATCGCTCCCTTTGTTTCTGGGCTCATCTGGGAGTGACACTGTTGGGAGTAACCATTCAGGTTCCACCCATAATTACAAGTTGAGGGCAATGGCCAGAAGTCTAATCCCTGGACAGCAGCAAGCTCCTTAAATCAAAAAAAAAAAAAAAAAAAAAAAGAAGAAGAAGGAGGAGGAGGAGGAGGGGAAGAGGAAGGGGAAGGGAAAGATGAGGAAGAGGAGGAAGAGGATGAGGATGGAGAAGAAGAGGAGGAAGAAGAAGAAGAGGAAGAGGGAGGGGGAGGGGAGGGGAGGGGGAGGGAGAATTCTAAGAAGAAATTTGGAAGTCTTCCTCGGGCAGGGGAGGGTGTACAGCAGGGGTAGTTGCTCTCTTTTGCTTTCAGGCAGTGGGAAGCACAGTCAGAAAGTCTTCCACAGCACCACTCTTTGTTGTTTCTAGTGATTGCTTCTGATTGCTAAACGTTCTCTAAAATCACAAACTAGGCAAGTATGGGAGCCTATAATGACCATGGCAGTAGAAGAGACTCAGCACCCGCAAAGCACTTCTGCAAAGCAGCCTAGAGGGTGGGCTGCAGTAGGCCTGGCAAACTCGGGCTGGAGTGCCTGCAGCATGTGCAAGAGGCTGCAGAAGCAACAGTGACTGAAGATCACTCAGCCAGTATTCGAGGGGACACCAAAGACAGGGCCCCACTTCTACACCTTCTAATAACATAAATGATGTGCCATGCTCTGCAGAGTACACTCCCTGAAAGTTATGATATTTTTCTTATTTTAAACATGGGATTATCTGAGATTTTTTAGACACATAAAAGAGAAAGAAGAGAAAAATGAATCCCCTTCCACCCAGTGTCAACCGTTATCAACATATTTGCCAATCATATTTAATTGATACCTCCACTTTTCTTTTTCTGGAGTACTTGAAAGCAAATCTGCAACATCGTATCATTTACTCTGTAAATATGTCCTTATGTATCTCCGACTAATAAGAATATTTCCCCACAAAGTCCTTGATGTTGTAACTCCTAACAATTTTAATCATAGTTTATATACACATCTAATATCCGGTTTATGTTCACACTGCCCCAGATGTCTAGCAGTGCCTCCTGCAGCTGAGTTGACACAGCCAGGATCCAAACCCCATGGACTGTCATGCTTTTTATTTCCCTCCCTCTCTTACAGCTCCCTGCCTTCTGGTTTTTCTTTGGTTTGTTGGAAAACTCATTGGTTTCTGTGTAAAGTTTGTGCAACTATTATACAGACACCTAACTTGTTTCTCCAGTTCTGTAGTTATTTTAAATCAATAACTAGAGCATGAGTTAGACTCAGGTTCCATTTTTAAGGGCAAGGATAGCATGGAGACGCTGGGAGCATCCCACCTCATCACAGCATGGGGCACGTGTTTATCTGCTTTTGCCACTTTGATGAATTCAAGATTGATCAGTTGAAAAGAGAGACACTGATATATGTGCACAGTTAGTATCTGTCTGATCCCTCCACTCTATAATATCTCATAATTTTTTCCACTAATGGTTTTAACATCCATCAGTGGGCATTGTCTATCTCTATTGTTTTACTGAGGTTTCAGGATGTTGGTTTTCCAATTCTATCTTTACTTTTGCATTCATGAGCTGTAATTTTCCAAAAGGAAAAATTTTTCCTAATCAACTTTTGGCTCCTTTTAAGTAACAAATATAGAGTTAAGGCATAATATAATATATTTTCCTTTACTTTTAAATTTTCAATGTGTTGATATTATAACAATTGTCTCTACTGAACATTTAAAAAGTTTTAAATTTGTAATTTGCCTATGTGAGAGTCTGATGCTTTTCAACCTATTCCAGACACTATTCCTTTTATGGTTAAATTGCTACCTCATAGGCCAATAGCAATTTCTTCAGCAAATGCCTGTGTCTTTCCTATAAAACACCAAGGGTCTGGTAATACTGCTTCTCCCTGTCATAGCAGTAGACTGCACACACCTTTGTCCACCTCCCATTGCAGCCCGGAACCTGACACTTCTCAAAGACCCCTTTTGGTTGTAAAAGGTATCTGTACATCAGACTCTGGAGATGTGTAACACAATATTTTATTTAGTCTTTATCATAATCCTGATATATATTTATTATAATTATCTAATATTCTTAATGAATGAAAACTTTGAAGTTCAGAAAGGTCAACAACTTTAGTTAAGGCTATATAGAGAAATAATTAAGATCTCAAAAGTATTCTACTTGCTATGATGGAATATAACATAACTAGAATAATTTTTTGACTGAGTATTCAAAGAATTTCTTTTGTAACTGAGCATAATTGACAAGTAAAATCATACAATTTAACATCAAGTTAAATTCATCATGATAATATAAATATCATGTTTTGAGATACATATACATTGTGAAATGATTACAACAATCCAGATAATTAATATATCTATTACCTCACATACTTAGGCAATTCTTAATTTCCTCCACTTAAAAACATTTTATAATAGCACAAGGCAAAAAATACTCTTAAAGAAAAAGAAAAATGTGCTCAGCATCTCAATTCTGGAGACTGATTAAAACAGTTAAGTGAACACCATTCTAGAAAATTTCTTGTTATCTTAATGTGCTTACATACAGAGATTAACGGCAATCTATGTATTAATTTCAAAATATAGCAGCGCCACATAAATAATTGTGTAATCTGCTGTTTTGCTTAATGGAAGGTAGTGTCTATTTTTCCACCTCAATAAATTCATGTTAACATCATGATCTCCTAATAATGTAATTAATATGATTTTTCATCCCGATTACCCTTCCTTGCTTCTTTTCTCCCCTCTCTTGTTCTCTTCTTCTCTAATAATAGTCTCCCTTCTATTTTCATGTCATCATTTTTAGATTCCACCTATTAGGGAAAACATGCCATACTTGTCTAGAAAGATCTGGGTTATTTCACTTAACACAATGATCTCCAATCATCTCACCACAAATGACATAATTTCATTCTTCTTTGTGGCTGAATAATACTCCATTGTGTATACATATCACAATTTTTATCCACTCATCTGCTGATGGGCATCTAGGATGGTTTCATGTTGTGGCTATGGTAAATTGTGCTGCAGTGAACATGGCTATGTAGGTCTCTAGTATGTTGACTTGAATTCCTTCAGGTGTACATTAAAGAATGGTATTGCTGGGTCAAATGGTAGCTCTAAATTTTAGATTTTTTTGTGCCTATGGCTTCAATTGTTTCCTTTGTTTTCTTCCTGCAAATTCAGAGGTTCATTATTATGGCCTTTTGTCTACCTTGAACTGTCTTTTGTACATGGTGAGAGACAGGGATCTAGTTTCCACCTTCTACATGTGGGTATCCAGCTTTCCAGGCACCATTTGTTAAAGAAGCCGTGTTTTCTCCAGTGTATGTTTTGCTTCTTTGTCAAGATCAGATGATTATAGTTGTGTTTGTTTGTTTCTGTGTCCTCTATTCTATTCTATTTATCTACATGTCTTTTTGTGGCAGAACTACATTGTCTTTTGTTATTATGACTTTGTAATATAATTTGAAACTAAATATTGTGGTGCTTCTAGGCTTTCTGCTTTTGTTTAGTATTGCTTTGGCTATTCTGGGTCCTTTCCATCTGAACCTTAGGATTTTTTTTCTAGTTCTGTGAAGAACATCTTTGGAATTTTGATGGAGATTACACTGAATCTGTAGATTGCTTTTCTTAATATGGCCATTTAAACAGGATTAATTCTGCTGATCCTGTCTTCATCAATTTCTTTCTTCAGTGTTCTGTAATTTTCATTGCAGAGGTCTTCAACTTCCTTGATTAGGTTGATTTCTAAGTATTTTAATTTTTTCTTTTTTTGGTACCAGGGATTGGACTCAGGACCTTGTGCTTCCGAGGCAGACGTGGTGCCACTGAGCTAAATCCCCAGCCCTTAATTTTTTGAAGTTATAATAAATGGAATTGTTTTTCTGATTCTTTCTCAGTTAGTTCATTATTGCTGTATAGAAAAGGCATTGATTTTTTAAATGTTGATTTTATATTTGGTAAGATATTTTTGACCCCTAAAAGTTTATAACCAAGTTGAGGAGATCCACATACAATAAATGATTCTAAGACATATTCAAGTGACCAGGAATTATGATGCAGGGTCTTATGGCCCACTGGAAGTAGGATACTGGCAAGAAGAGCAAGCCAGGGATGACTTCCTCAGTGAGGGGTGAATATCATCAGACTGTGAGGCTCTGATCTTTTGTTTTGAATGTTCTCAAAATCAGAGCCTGTTGGGTTGGAAGGAAACAGGAGTGAGGAGACAGGAAAAGTAAAACAGGGATGGATCACATCTAGAGAAAAGAAAGCACAAGTCCACATTAATATGTGAGTATTCACAATTCTACTCATAATAGCCAAAGTTCCATAAAAAGACCCAAAAATCCATGAATAGGTTAATGATTTAAAAAATGAGGTGTTTGTACAATGCAACATTATTTGGAAACACAAAAGGAATGAACTGATACACAAAACAGCATGGATGCATTTCCAAACATTGTACTGGGATTCCTGAACTAAATGGTTCAGTTTGTTTGCTTTGTTAGCATGAAATTCTAGAATTTGAAAAACTAATCCATAGTGAGAAAAAACAAGTAAGTAGTTGCCAGGAGTTAGAGAAATGGGTGGCAGAGAGCATGAGAAAACAGGTGATGAAAATACTCTATACCTGATGATGGTCATGTGGGATGGGCATTCACCCTGCCACATCAAGTAGCATACTGAAAATCAGTGGCTCTAACTTGATGCAAGCTAAAATGAATGGGGATTGATTTTAAAAAGAAAGTCAAGTTGAATCCTAACTCTGGCTGCTGTAGACAGCAAGCTTTTCTCTGTAGAGATCTTATGAAAGCTAAAGATTATCTCCCAGGATGGTTTTTCTGAAAAACAGGAGAGAAAGGTGTTAGTATGCTGAATTTTGTCTCCTCTTGACCTAGGAGATGCTGAATTCTCTGCACTTCTGAGTGAAACGTCCTGTTTTTATTATGGACCATGACCAGCATGAGGGCTTTCTGTAGACCCAGCCCAGTCCACAGGTGCTGTGTATAATAATTAGCAGTGTTGACACTGTCAGCAAAGGCAGCAACAATCACTGACCTAGGAGTCCTCCTGTTTTTTCATGGTATGTGAAGCTTGTTGGATGAGGTTCCTGTTTTCAGACCCATCTACCAGGTTTCCATTTCTGCTTATCTTCATCTGTGACTTGGATGAATTGCCTAAATTTTCTGAAGCAGCACTATCAAGTGAAGAGAGGTATTTAAACATGATTTCATGATACCTGATAAAAATTACTGCTGTGTTCTTGCTGTAGCATATCTGCATTATGAATATTTGAGAGGTACTTTCTGTCTAGATAAATAATCAAAGCTAATTTTGAATTGGCTCGTTATTTGCCATGAATATTCTTAGACTTGATGTATATTTAATTTAATTCTCTATCTTGGCTATCTTAAACAGTGCTGAAATGAACACAGGAATGTAGACCTCCTTTTAGCATGCTGATTTCATTTCCTTGGGACACTATCTCATGATAGTTCCATTTTTAGTATTTTGCAGAACTTCCACATCATTTTCCATAATGGCTGCATTAATTTACACTCCTACCACCAATGGACAAGGGTTCCCTTTTCTCAAAATACTTACTGACACTTACTATCTTTCATCTTTTTGATAAAAACCGTTATAACAGGTGTGAGGTGATATCTCACTGTGGTTTCAGTTTGCATTTCTCTAAGGATTAGGGATGCTGAGTTGGGCATTTTTTTGTGCCCGTCAACATATATGTAGTCCTTTCAGCTGTTAAAAAGAAGGCACATCCATCACTTGGGATATTGTGGATGGACATGGAGGACGTTATATTAGGTGAAATAAGCCAGGCAGAAAGGCAAACGACACATGATCTCACTTCTGGGCAGAATCTAACAAAGGTAAAATTGCTGAAGTAAAGAGTAGAATGATGGTTACCAGAGACTGGGTGTTGGCCAGAGAACGGCGCCTTGCTGACCACATGTGCAGTCTCAGATACACAGGAGAAGGGAGCTTTGGCGTGTATTCCATATAGGGTGACTGTAGCCAACAGTAATATATATTTCAAAATAACTGAGTAAATTTCAAGTATCTCACCACAAAAAGTAAGATGATAGATATATTAATTAGCTTGATATAATCATTCCATATTATATACTTATACCAAAACATTGCATTATACTCTGTTAACATACACAATTATAATTTATCAATGAAAATGACATTAATAAAAATATTCTCATGGTAACAAGTTAACATACTTCCATGACCCACTAGCTGTACTTATTAGCAGCAATTCATAAAACCCTCCCTGTTATTTGGTGTGGCTTTAGTTTGTCCTTCTGGATCCTGGGGTCACTATGATTTCACTCAATTTCATCATGATTTCTAAAAAGCATATGTTATTTTACATCTAGACTGCTGGGAGGATTAGTAAATGTTGCTTGTTGACAAACTGACAGTCAGCTGGTTCTCCTCTCAGGTGTTCCGGTGGAATTTTAATTGCTATATCCATTACACCTGAATACGTATCAGCCCTAAGTACAGTATCTTACTTTTGCTGCCAATAGTCACATGTGTTTTAAATTCAAAAAAGCCAGCTATGGAAATTAGTAACTTAGAAGAAGTCTCAAAAAATAAAAAGGGCTGGAAATATAGCTCAGTGGGAAGGCCCTGGGTTTAACACCCAGCACAGGCAAAAAAAAAAAAAAAAAAAAAAAAAATGGGAAAGAAAGAAGGAAAAGTAATCTGTTTTTAAAAAATTTACTATTTTGGAAGGGTACATTTTTATAAACCATAATGCATTTAGCTGAGAGTGATCAGGCCATGGATCATGAAGAATGTCAGAGGTTAAGGAAATTAGGAAAATGGGCCACAGTGAAGATGGGTTAAAATTCTCAGTGCAGCATTATCTCCCTGGCTGGGGAGAAAGAACAGCAGGGTGGAGTCCCTGGGTCTCCCCTGGCCCACCGCCCCTGGCCTAAGTACACTAGGACAGTCTGGGATCAGGAGCCTATGAGTCCAAGCAGCTATGCCTTCACTGGCCTTACTGAGTCTGGAACCCACTGCTTTCTGACTCCTCCCCAGGATTTGCAGCCTTGACCCTGAAGGAAGGAACACCTGGAACTCTCATCATCCGGGGTGTGTCTGCAAGTACGACTGGCCTCTCCAGGACAGAGCGAAGGGAGCCACACTCAGGGCTGTCCTCTGGCCCTCAGGCCCACTTTCTGGGCAGAGTGCAAGAACTGTTCCCATCCCTTGGGCCCATGCTGAGCATCTGTCACATGTAGCAAAGAAATGGTCACACCAGCAGGAAATCACAGCCAGCTGCTCTCTGAACCAGAGGTGCATTACAGTAAATTTGATGTTCCAGCCCTCAGAGTTTCTTCCTGACAGTTGGGCATTCCCTCTCCTGGCTGTTGCCCTGGTGTCCTTTTGGAGAGCATCCTGACTCTGCTCTCAGAGAAGTCCTTCCACCTGAGTCCCTCAGTCTGTCACACCAACTGCCAGAGCAGAGGCGAGGCTCTCTCCCCTCTGGATATCAAATTTTCCAACTCCACAGGTACCACCTTCCTTTGTCCTTTTCTGGTATTCTCTTCTCATGCCTGGTTTTTTCCCTAATTTCTTTTACCTTCCTCTGCTCTTCCATCTTGGTGCTCTCACATGTTTGTAGTCTCAGAGAGTGCTGGACATTCTGCTTCAGGAGCACCTCATAAAACATGGGGCTGGATCAGATGACACCAAGGACACTCTGCCCACCCTCTCAGGGTGCTGTTTGGATCTCAGCTCTGTTACTCCCTGTCACTGTCCACTCATCTCAGCATTTTTGAGTTCCAACTCAGAATGTAGTCCGTGTAGGTCAGGTCACTGTGATTCTGGCCTGAAGATGTCACTCAACTTTTCAGAGCAGCGTTAGTTCATTCCTACAGGGCACAAGCTAATTGCTTTTCCTGTCAGGTGAGACTTGTTACCTTAAGAGATGGGAGCAACTTCGGGTCCTCAGAGGGGCAGGGTTGTGGCCTCTGCCTCTGTGAGCCTCCCCTCAGATTCTCCCTGGCCACTAGAACAGTGTGTGCTTAAAGCCGATCATCAGGATAAGTGGTTATCTCATCAGAAAAAGAGATTTCAAAAATTAACTCTGCTCCATTGAAGATGGGAGACGAGGATTAGAAAGTGGCATGGAGAGGATCCATGGGCTGCTATGCAGGTTCCGGCAGCACTGGGGCAGGGGGTAAGGGAGGGCCCACCAAGCCCGAGGCACAGCGGCCCTTCCCCAGGTATGGCCCACTGGACAACTACTGAGCCCCAAGTAGAGGCATAACAGGAAGGGGGTTTGGTGTGATGAATGAACTTAATCTGGAGAACAAAGTGGGAAGACTCCGAACCCAGACAGATTTGATTTCAGATCCTGCCTTGAATATATTGGAAACTCAGCAAATTGTTCTTTTAACAACATTAAGACCTCCTAATCTCCCCTGTGGATACAGATGTCTTTCTTATATATGTTACCTCAGTATAGATGATAAACAGCAGGTATGTTAATTACAAAAATCGTTGTACCTGTGATTGCTGATGTCTATTTTTTCAGAAATTGATTGTCAGTGTTAGATTACCTAGATAAATATTAAAATTCACTTACTTTGAGAATGTGTACCATTGACAGGGGAATTCCTTCTCCTGGGTCCTGCTAGGTGTTGGGGCAGCCAGCTGCCGCTTCCTACCGTATCCGGTCATCAGCAGTTCAGATGCAGTCCTGGCTGCTGCCTGCCAGCCATCCTTCTGCTCTGATTGAACCCAGGAGGACTGATGGAGGAAGCAGGCTAGAGTGAAAGACTCTGAAGGAGAACTGTCACTTGTGCATGCCCCTGCAGCCTGCAGCCACTTCTAGAGGTACAGGGTTGTCACTGTCACCCCCTCCAAACTGCTGGATGGAGGCCCTGGCTGTGAAACAATACATGTGTATAAACACATGCAGAGCCAGACACATGTGGAGAAGCAGCTCTGCCCTCGGCACATGGACCCCCTTACCCCCCAGGATGAATGGACCCCTGTTGCCTCTTGCCTGACTGTGTCCAGCTTGGTCAGATGCATATAGTCTCTCACACTGCAGTTACCTCTTGCCTCCTAAAGTTAACTTCTAGTCCCTCCAGCATCTGCGTGTATGCTAGAGGATTAGTATACTGAGTAGAATATGAAAATCACAGCCTCTTTGTCTGAATATTTTTTCACTTGTAAATCTAGTATCTATGATGAACACTGCACTTGGAGGCCCTGCCTGCTTATTGTAAAGTTATCTTAGGGCTTCTAAGTGGACAACTGCATCTACCCTTACCTGGATGTGTCAAGAGAGCACAGGCTAGGTGACCTCAAGGGTAGGGTCATCCATAAAACCTCCCTACAGGAGATTGTGGAGTAAGATCCAGTAATCTCTGAGACAGAAGCTTTTTAATCCACATATCTGCTCTGCTGATTTAATCTCTGTTGATAATATCAGGATAGTGCCTTGTGCCAGAGGTGTAGGAATATATAAAATGTTTTGTTTTCCCTATCATTCCTCGCAATGAGTGCTTTAAAGAAAACATATGCATAAGCTAACAGTGCCAGAGGAAATGGATATATCATTGTTTTATTAGCTGGATCTTTGCTTGCCAGTCTAAATTCAGACTTACTGGGTGGATCCATCAGGAATTTCGATTTTCTAGACTGAGGCCACTTAGACTAGAGCTACAGGCTGCTGCCTTCTAGTCCCCATTTCAACCCTGCAACCTCAGATCTTGAGGTAAGACAGAGTTACCTCTTTGTACTTCTTGTTTGGGATATATTTTTTTCTTTTAAAAAGTCAGTTGACTAAGACAATTATAAGGTATTTTAGGGATCCTTTAGGGTAGGCCAGTGGATCTAAACATTAGCTGTACACTGAAATCCCTTGGGGAACTTAATGAAATAACAAGAGTGATGGCTGATCTCATGTTCAGCAACTCTGTCACTGGTCTGGGTAATGGCCTGCTCCCACTACTGGAGACTACAAAACTCCTGGAGTTTTGTAGCCAAGCTTGAGGACTACATTGCCAAAGTCTCCTCACAACAGTGAGCATCGGAATCTCTCCTAAAACTGGGTCCATCCCTTTGTCCAGGACTCACCTAGCTCACTGAATCCCAAATCTTATTTGTGCTGCTAAGGCCAGGACATAGCAAGAATTAGCCTGTTACACATATGTTGTACCTAACCATGCAGGGTGGTTACTATGTCAGAGAGCAGAGGTTTTTGAATTCTTTAATGCATCTTTTTGGCCATATGTTACAGAGATTACATAGCTTGATAGAAGAGGCCATAACTAGGAAGTTCAGAAAGGAAACAGGAGTGACATGGCACTGCTTCAGCACATGGTTCCTGCAGGTTTGTTTGATCCAGAATCTGGTAGGCTGATTCCCACTGGCTTTTCTTTTATTGCAGTTAAGAAAAAAAATAAATTCTGCATATTAATTAATTAGTGCTTATTGATTATTAGGTATGGATCCAAAGGGCAGAAGTAGAAAAGCAGTTAGGACTACTTAGAAAATGTTCCAGCATAGAACTCTTGAAGACATTGGCCTAGGAAAAGACTTTATGAACAAAACCTCAGTAGCACAGGAACTAGCACAAAGGATCAACAACTGGGATCTCATCTTATTGAAAAGTTTCTGCACTGCAAGAGAAACCACCAACAGAGCTAATGTGGGAAAAATTTTTAGCAGCTGTACCTCAAAGGACTACTATCTAGAATATATAAAGAACTGAAAATAATTGGACCCCCCAAATTCAAAGACTGAATTCAAAAATGGGCATCTGAAATGAACAGGCATTTCTCAGAGAAAGAAATAAAAGCAGCAAATGAACGTAAGAAAAAATGTTCAACATCACTGGTCTTTTGAGAGATGCAGATGAAAAGAACACTGAGATTCCACCTCACCCCAGAAATAATGGCTGCTATCAAGAAATCAACCAATAACAAATGCTGTGGGGAAAGAGGAACATTACTCCACTGCTGGTGGGAGTGTAGACTGGTGCAACCACTGTGGAAATCAGTATGGAGATACCTCAAAGAACTAGGGCTAGAGGTCCCATTTGACCCAGCTATTCCCCTGCTGGGTATCTTCCCCAAAGAATTAAAAGAATCATACCACAGCGATATATGTGGACCCATGTTTATAGCGGCACAGTTTGTAATAGCTAAAGCTTGGAAACAGCCAAAGTGCCCATCAACTGGAAACTGGATAAAGAAGATGTGATTTAAAAAAAAATAAAATGGAGTACTCCTCAGCCATAAAGAATGAGAAACTAGAGACATTTATAGCTAAATGGATGCATATTGAGATGATACTCTTAAGTGAAATAAATAGGACACACGTGTAAATAGTGAATAGTTCCTCTGGTGTGAGAAACTGAAAGTGTAAATAAGGATTAAAAAGATTAAAATGAATGATTGATAATTTGAAATAAGAAGAAAAGGTCCAAAAGGGTAGGAGAAGTGGGAGGGGAAGGGGAAAGGAAGGAAGGGAAAGGAAAAATTATGACAAAAGGAAAAAATGGGAACAAAGTCTTTGTAAATAGGGAAGGGAGCACAGGGAATGGGGAAAAAATAAGAACCAAGATACATAATGTACAGTTACAAGCACCCAATGATAAATGTAAATGTATTGTATACCTAAAATGTACCAATAAAAGAATTTAAGCAAAAAAAGAAAAAAGAAAAAAGAAAGGAAAATGTTCCAGCAATGGTTGTCCCTGATAACGTTGAGTCAGACTCAATGACTGAAAAGGAGAAGCAAGAGTCTCATATGACAATGCTATAGCATGTTAATTATTTCAGGGTTAGGATGCTTTTGTTTGATGGCACAGCGTACTCTACATGAAGGCTGTAGAGAGAGTACTGGGTGGGGAGTCTTGTGGGATGACACTTGGGGCCAGTTTTGTTTTTCTGAACAAACACATGGGGTCAGAAATCAGAGGACAAGCAAAGGGGCCATGGACCCTCCCTGCCCAGGGCTGGCCAGCTCCTCAGGCCATGTAAAGGGGCCCAGCTGTGGCTGTGAACGGATGTGAAACCAGCAAGCCCTGTGTACATGCCATGCCTGCACTGTATCCATAAATAATGATGACTTTATTTTCCTCCGTTGCTAATTAGAAACAATAATATACAAGGAAACAGAAGTTACTTAATGTGTAATTATTCAGTCAGCAATTTTCAAATCATAAATATGGATTGCTCTGAGTTAGAGCGTTCAAGTCATCTGAAATAGAGCACAATATGCAAATGTGATTAACACATCCACCCACCAAACCTCTCTGAAGTCTGTTTTTTAATAAAATGATTGTTGCAGCCAGGTGTAGGTCATTAGCATTGATAAGTAATGGTCCTATTCCAATCCAGCCCTGACTGTTCGTTCTCCTCCACATTAAAGGGCTGGTATGGTCAGCAGGTTCCTATGAGATGAGCCCTCCAGACCTGAGGCCAATGTAATCCCATAAATAATTGGCATGCTATTTGAGGAGGCCGAGGGCAAATCTGCCAGGGTAAAGCAGGCTGTGCTGGACATTCTGGGAGAACAGCAGAGCATCCATGTCTTACACCCTGTGGCTCCCTGAGTCATCTGACCTCACCAGGACATCTGACCACCAAACTATGCCCAGGTCCTCACAGAGCCCTTGTCTTGCTTCTGAGCTGTAGACACTATGTGACAGCATCCCCAAGGAAGCTCATTGGCATCCCAGAGGTAAAGGTATACAAACAGAAACCTCAATCTATACCTTCCTTGTCTCATCAATCCATTCCTACTTCAGCCTTCATTATCTCAGAAAATAATAGCAAGGTAGAAATGTTAAGACTCCAGCCAGAAATTCTGCCTTTAGAATCCATCTGGAGTCTCTGAATCCTGCCCTCACAGCCACTGACAGGACCCAAGCTGCAGTGGCTGTCACCTTCTTGTTTCAGGGGTCTGCTCACTGCCCTCCCAGCTCCTCTCCTGCCTCCTTCTAATGTGGTGTGTCCGTAGAAACCAGAGTGACCTTCCACAATATATATTAGAGGCCGTTTTCTTTTCTGCATAAGCATTGTCAGTTGCTTCCTACTGCACCTCACAGAAAGTTCCCAGATCCCTGTCCAGGTAAACTTGGTCCCCTGTGGCATGTCCTCTCTCGCCTCTGCCACCCTCTTTGCCCTGCTGGTGCCCCCAGTGAAAGTGGTGGGCTCTTCGTTTCCCAGAGATGTCAAGCTGTCCTACTGTACAGATTTGAGACCTGCCGTCTTCTCTGCCACGTATTGCCCATATTGTCTTTCTCCTCTCCTCCCCTTCCTTTCCCCTCTTGTTTTCAGAGTGCAGATGGCATGTAATTTCCTCCCGCAGCCCTTCCCATAGCCCAGCCAAAGCAAAGTAGCATCCTCTGCTGACTGGAAATAGACATGCTCTAAATGACCTTGGGTAAGATTTTTGTTTCTTAAAGTAATAAATCTGCCCCTTCACGTTGCCTCCTACAAATGGCAGCCATCTATTTCATTTGTTTTCAGTCTGATAAGGAAAGGAATGAGTGCCACCACTTTTATAGAGAAAACACTTTCCATAATGTGTGGAAAGAAGCTTTCACCAAAATGTAGGAGATTTAGGTCTCTTCTGACCATACCACGCCCTTGTTTTATGTCCCTAGACAAAACTTCGTGGTTCTTGGGTGCAAGCATTGTTGTGTATGCATGAGAGAGTGACATGGGCCACTTTGTGGATTTGAAGAGCATTCCAACCCCTGGTGTCCTCTGGTGGCACTTACTATGTATGTCCTCATGGAGTCTCATTAGTTACCTTAGCAGACTGAGGACTTTATGAGTTGAAATTTCAGTCATGAGATCTATCCAAGCCTTGGTTTCTTTTCAGGTCCAAGGAGACCATCTGCAGCTGCCCCTCTGTGTTTGAACCCTGTGCCTGGCCAGCAGCATGCTGGGGAGAGGAAAGCATGGTTTGCATTGGGTGTGACTTCTCTGAGCCCAAATGACTGGTGAATGGGTGAGTTTGGGAATAGGCAGAAGGCACTAGGGCAGGTGTCTTATGGGAATCCAGTGTGCAGTGCCTTTGTGACTTTCCCAGGAATGGGTTGTGTTAATTTCAGAGCAATCAGGGAGCTGCCCACTATGTCCCTGGGGCCAGGATCTCAGTTTCCTTGCTGGGCAGCTGTGAATGGAGTGTGAGGGAGCTAGCCTGTTGTTTACAGCCATTCCTGTGCTGCTTGTGGTCTGTGGATGCAGTCCAGCCAGCTGCAGAAGTAACGGGAAATAAAGAAATTAGATGTTGGCCCTTACATGTTTTGGTTTCCTGTGTTGAGAGGTGAAGTGAAAACCTGGAAGGTACTGGTAGCCCCACTGGCATCCTTCTGCTTCCAGCAGTATTCTCTGTTGACTGGAAATGGACATGATCTGAATCAGTTCAGGTAAGATTTTCACTTCTTAAAGTAAGAAAACTGCCAGCCTGGAGAATTCCAGAAGGTCTTATCAGAGCAACATCTTATACCTTTCCCACAATCTTCCAATGGAGCCTTTCAAAGTTTCCTAGTTCTCCTACTGGCCATGGACACAGAATTATAAATAGAGAGAGACGCGGGAGCATCAAGCCTGTCTTCACTGTGCTTCCAGGCAGAGGAAAGTTCAGACGTGGAGAACAGAAGTGAGTTGGAAAGGCGGGGGAGTGGAAAGGAGGGGAGGAGGAGGGAGGATGGAGAGAAAGAGAGAGAACAAGGAAGGAAAGAAGATGCAACAGAAGACAGGAGAGGCAAGTAGAGGAGAGAGAAGAACAAGAAAGAAAAGGGCAACCATGAGGGAAAGGGGAGGTAGAAATGGTGGAGGAGAGGAGGGGAGACATAGAGTAGGGATCGAGGGAGAGAAGAGAGTTCATTTAGGGCACCTTCCTTGCATGTATCAAAAATGGGTCGAAGCAGATAAAATTGACTACAGCACATCAGATATTGAGAAATAGACAATCTATATACATACACAACAGCTTCATGAATTCATCAGCAATCTATAAAAACCCAGGGAAATCTAGGTCTAGGAGCAGCTATCTTCATCTCCCTGGGCCCACCTCCACCCCCACACCACATGACTCCTGTAGACCAAAGATGTCATTTTCGTTTTCTTCTGATGAAAAGCTTTTACTCAGCCCCTAGTGCTCATTTTTATTTTCAATTTGAACAACGTCTCCATTTCTTCATAACTCAGAACCTTGCTGAGTTATAAAGTACCCTATAAATAAGACCTTTCAATTACCTGAGCATAGTGCATTGCACAGCTCAACTCTGCATGCTCCAGCCCAGTACTGTTGCTTAGTAGCCCAGCTTCTTCCAGGAATGGGGGCTGTGCTGTGGTCCATTCTGCTGGTCCGTGGCTGACATACTTTTATCCTTCTCTGGTGTCCAGGCCACCCTGCTTCTCCCAGAAGGATTCTGTAAGGGCCTCAGTGCCTGGGCTCTGTTATCTTTTGCTTCTGTGATAAATCACTCCATGAGGCTTTATTAAGGTGTGATCATGTGCCGAAGCATTTCCAATTGAAGGAAGCTCACTGTGCCAGTGTTAGGCTCTGCTAAACTCATTAACATGATTTATGGATATCTATTTTTAATTTAAAAACTTTTAAATATAGAGCCACAGAAAGTGGCAAAAATAATGCAGAGGAGTCCCATATACCCTTAAAGTTACGTTTCTACAACTATACACAGTACCAAAGTGAAGATATAGAAACTGCAGTCATGGTTCTCTTCATTTATCATGTGAGGATTTTTGTAACCACCACTCAAACAAGAAGCAGGTTTGTTCCATCACCACTAAGATCTCTCTTGTTTTATTTCTTTGTAGTCACACCCACTGTTCTGCCCCCTAGATTCTGTAAACTCTACCACTAAGATTTTGATTAAGATCTATGATTTTGTAATTTCAAGAATGTTACACAGATGAAGTCATACAGTGTGTACCCTGTAGAGACTTTTATTCATAGAGAATTGTGACCCTCAGAGTGGTTGTTTGTATCAGTAGTTTATTCTTTTTTGTTCCTCAGTAGAATTCCATGGTGTGGATGTATTATAACTTTTTTTGTTTTTGTTTGCTGTTTGTTTTGGGGATAGGGTATTTCAGTTTAGCTTAAGCAGGCCTTGAACTCACTATGGAGCCCAGGCTGCCCTCAAACTAGTGGTGATCCTTCTGCCTCAGCCTCCTGAGTGCTAGAATAACAAGCAGGTGTCTCACAGTATAATTTGTTTAACCTTTCACTTACTGCAGGGAATTTTTGCTGTGTTCAGTTTTTAGCAATTACAAATTAATCTAATGTAAACATTTGTGTTCTGGTTTTTGTGTGGATGTGTTTTCAATTCATTGGCTTCTTGTGAAATTTATGGATTATATGGTAAATTTATACTAATTTCTCCTTTTTTAAAAAATGTCCACATTTTTTTCCAGAATATCATGTTTTATTTCCACCAGCAATGTGAGAAATTCAGTTTCTTCACATCCTCACCAGCATTTGGTATCATGACTGTCTTTAATTTTAGCTCTTCTAATAGGCATGTAGTTATACCGCAGCATAGCTTTAATAATTTGTCTTTGTATTTCTCTGATTACTAGTTATATTGAACATCTTTTTATGTGTTCATTTCCACCTGAAGTTTTTCTTCAGTGAAATAGCTTTGTGATCTAATTGAATTTTTTTTGTAGTAAGAATTGAACCCAGTGCCTTCATACCAAGCTGCGTACCTGGCCTTTTGTAAATTTTATTTTTGAAGGAAGGTCCCACTAAGTTACTAAAGTATCTGTGCTAGCTTGAACTTGTGATGCTCCAATATACTGGCATTACAGAACCACTGTGCCCAGCCACTCTGTCCGGCTAGTACTTTCTTACATATGTGGTGTGTGAATCAGCTTTCCATTATTGTCACAAAATACCTGAGATGATCAACTCTTTAAAACAAGAGCTTCATTTTGGCTCAGTTTGGAGGTTGCAGTTCATGATTGGTGGGGCCTTTTACTTTAGGCCTATAGACCCTGTGATACAGAGACCCTGCGATATAGCTAAACCATGCATCTCAAGGTCAGGAAGTAGAGAGGAAAGAAAGCTGAGGCCCCACAGCTGACTTCCTAGGCTGGCTCCCAGGGACCTAAGGCTTTCACTCGGCTTTACCTCCTTGATCTTCTACCTCTACACAGTAGCACCACCTAGGGCACAAAGCCTTAACACACGTGCCTTTGGGGACATTCAAGATCCAAACTGTAGTGTGCCATTCACTTATCTTCTCAGTCTGTAGCTTTCATCTGATTTCTCTCGACATAGTCATTTGCAAAGCAAACGTTTTAAATGTTGGACAGACTATCCTTCCTCCACTGAATTGCTTTTGCAACTTCAGGGGAATGGGGCAAAAATAAGAACCAAGATATATCATATAAAGGTACAAATTCCCAATGATAAATGTCATCATATTGTATACCTAAAATGTACCAATAAAACTAATGAATAAAAAATCAATTGGACAAATTTGTATAACTTTATTTCTGGGTCTTTCTCTTTTTCTGTTTCATTGATCTATACATCTATCCTACTGCCAATATAATACTGTCAGTATTGCTGTAGATATATAGTAGATCTTAATATCAGGTAAGATTACTCCTGTTTTGGCTATTCTAGTATCTTTGTATTTCCATAATGATTTTTAGAATAATTGTGTCTCCATCAATAAAAATACTTGCTGGCATTTTGACAGCAATAGCATTAAATCTGTATGCCAGTTTGGAGAAAATTGATGGGTTTACGGTGTTGAGCTGGCCAATCCAGAACACAGCATGTCTTCATTGTCTAGATGGCTGTTTTATTTTTTTCATCAGCAATTTGTAGTTTTCAGGATACAACTTGTGTACAAGTTTTGTTTTTGTTAGATTTGCACCTAAGGATTTCACATATTTTAGTGGTTATATGGTGCTACACTTAAAATTTTTGATTCTACACATCTGTTGCTAGTGTATATGAATATAATAGATTTTTATATGTTGATTTTGTACCCGGCAGCCATGCTGAACTTGCTTATTATTTGTTAGTAGCATGTTTGTATTTGGTTTTAGATTCCTTGAGATTTTCTTTTCAGATAGTTATATCATTTGTAAATAAAGACAGTTCATTTTTTCCTCTCTGATCTGTATGCTTTCTTTCCTCTTATATTACTGGAATGGCTAGAAGTTTGCAGCACTATGCTGCATAAGAATGATAAAGAAAATCTTTACCTTGTTCCTGATAATGGAGAGGGATACTTTCAGGACCAAATTTGTTAAAATCTTGAATAAAATAAGAATCTGTCACTCTTCTCTCCATTTGGACCCAGAGGTCTTGATTAAAACTAGAATACTAGAGCTGTCTATTGGAACCCAGGGGAATCGCACAGTCTCATAGCCCCTTCTGATGTCTTCCTTTACCTCCTCCCCAACTGCCTGGGGATGAGATACACAGTGAAAGGGCAGCAACATGGGGATGTTCCTGAGTGACTAAGTTCAGCTTCCACACTTCCACCCTGCATATGCCTCTTTAGGTAGAGCCAGACTTAGTTAGGACTATCTTAGATTTAGTGAGCCTCAAACTTACATAGTCTCATACATGTTAGAGTAGCTGTAGGTGAATTCAAGCAGGATAAAGAGAAAAGGTGAAGGACCAGGTCACAGAAAGGGTAGAGAGAAGAAAAGGAAGAGTGAGGAGTCTGTGGAAGGCGACTGTATCAATCAGCTTTCTGTGGCTGTGGCAAAACACCTTAGATAAACAACTTAGCTCACTGTGTTGGAGACAGACAGGCATGGGACTGGTACCGCTCAGTTCTCAACCATATCCCATCATGACATACAATACATAGAAGCAAACAAGTGACCACATCTCAAACCAGGAACAGAGAGGCAGCTAGGTAGAATCTGACTCAGTCTATGATAACAACCCACCAAGGAGTCCCACAAAAGCTGCCTCCTGAGAATGCACTCCAATGTCCTAAGACTAGCCCTAGCCCCACTCCTCAAAGATTCCACCATACTTTCCAGCACCGTCACCTTGCAGACCCGTCGAGAGCAATGGAGATTGCACAAATCACACATAACCACAGCTGTGCTTACAGTGGTGTTGACTGCCAAGGCAAATCTAGTGCTCAGGGGTCCTTCCTCCCATCCTAGCTACATTACCGGGAACTGGGCAAGGAGTAGAAAATGCTGCAAATGGAGAAACAAATGTTTAACTCTTCCTGTCTGAACTTTTTGCTTATAAAGAAAATCTGAGTGATAACAGCATTAGGATCTTCCTAGACAGTAGTTTCCTTCCCTGAATCCTTCTTAACTGCTCCCTGGCCTGCCAGAGACTTGTGTCTCTCTTGTTAGCTGAAAATCTGGCACCCTCAGGAGAGAAGTCTCCTTTTGCTGGGTGCCCAGGATAAGCAGATTATTTCTTGAACCAAGGAGGACAACTCCTGGAAGATGGTTCTGAGAAACTTTGGGTGTCCTGTTTGTAAGGAACAAAATGAGGAAGACACACTGTGGGGGTAAAACATTTTGGCTGTAGCCAGAGTAGGGTTTGTTCCCAAGTTGACTAAATTGTTATCTATTTGTTAGTCCATGAAGCACATTTCCCAGGTCCTCAAAGCTGGTTCTGAAGCTTCTTTCTCTCTCCCTCCTGAAAGAGGAATGAAAGTCTAAAGGTTATTTCACTGTAAGGAACACTCGGCTGCACTAAGGCAGTAGCTAAAAGCTGTTATTCCCCCAAATTGTACATTTATGGGAATATCCTAGGGAGTTCCTGGACACCAAATAAGCCAGACATAATCATAGTGTCATAGACACAATGTGAGAATGAGGCTGTGTGGAACTGTGCAGTGTCAGCCAACACCTCCTCTGTCTTACTGAAGGAGGCAGCAGCCTGGACATAGAGATGATGAAGGAGAACAGAGAGATCAGCCCTTCCCATTCTATTCAAAGTTGTAGGACACTCATGCTCAAAGAGAGTTGCTCAAAATCTGTTCAGAATCATGTATGGTTATTTCCTACAAAAAAAAAAATCAAAGCCACTCAGCATGACAAATAAGGAGTTTTGTGGCACTCCATCTTGGTCTGTGGGGTTCATTAGGTCCGTTCACCCAACACTAGGTCCCCAGAACGCTGGATTAGAACCATCTTCATCCACTGTCACACTATCAGGGAAAGAGATGGTCCTTGACCAGAACCAGATAATTAGAACTACTTGTTGACACACAGGAGAATGCAGAATAAGGCAGCCTCCAAGCAAAATGTGAAGACTTACTGGCTTTCTGACTTTCATCCATTCATCTAGAAGATTTTTCCTCTAATTGGTCCACTAGTCTGCAAATTCCTTTCCTCTAGAGAATTATTATATATGTTTGTGGGAAAATCTACCCTAAGAAATTGTTTGATTTCTCTCACTACATGTTAGTTTCGCCAATCCTAGAGTTTCATATGATTGAAACTATACGATGTGGATTCTTTGGTGTTTTCTTTCACTTGATATAATGTTTGTGAGATTCATTCATGTTTTATATACAACAGATATTAATTCCATTTATTTTTGAATAGAATTACATTATTTGAGGGTCCCTAAAGTTTCTTTAATTGTTCATATTTGATGGACACTTGGGCCATTATAAATAAAGCTTTTGTGGAAACCTGAATATTTCCCTGACCCCCAGGGATGTTGATGCCTAAATCTCTGAAACCTGTGAATGTCACTTTATATGGCCAAGGGGATGCTGCCAATGTAATTCAGGGTTTTGAGATGAAGCGATTATCCTAGACTGTCCAGGATAATCTAGTAATATGGCAGACCTTATAAGAGGGAGGCAAGGAGACTTGGAGGCACAGAAGAAGAAAAGGTAATGTCATGATACTCTACAAACTTTGTTTTCCTCCACTTCAGAAATGTAGCCCTAACCAGAGCACTGATCTTTGGTAGAGGAGCTCATCAAACTGGACAAGCCCACTCATTCAGGAAAAGGGAAAGCTCCAAGAAGGTTATTCTGACTCAGTCAGTCTTCTTTGTTACCAACTAACTCACCCTAATTTACTTTTCAGATTGCTTTTATGCTGGGATCCTTTCTCTAATTGTGTTTAACATGATGCGAAATTGTTATCACTATGCCAGTTAAAGTTATTTTAACTGTTAACAAAATGCATTATCTTTGCTTTACAAAGCACCTTGGCAATCTCTGCAAATCAGTGCCTTGTCTGATGCTATTAAGAAGAGTCCCAGCAAGAACAAGAAGAGGGAGTTTGGCTGACCTTGTGCATTTCTGTACATGCACATTTAGATGCAACATTAAGAGGATGGAGCCCAAGGCTTTGTAGGAATTAATTGGTGTTTTTAATATGTTTATGTCCCACTCAACCAAATGATTGGCAGCATGAAATAGATGATTACAAATGTGATTCAGAAATATAATCAGAAATAAATGAAAGAGGAGCAAATGTGAATAGACACTTCAATGCTGAGCACACTATTGCTGTAACTGAACATCAAGTAGGTCTCTCAGTTTCCTAATCAGAACCATGCTTAGTGGGGCTCCATAACGGCGCCCATCTGTAGGAGTTCACAACCAAGTGGAGCAGAGCAGATCTGGGCGCTTCACCATGGAACACCTGCTCTCCTTACCCATGACTAATCAAGTAATGAATAAAAAAAGAGCTTGGTTAGAACAGACCTTACAAAAGCATATTCAAATCAAGACCATAAGGAGCTCAAAATACATTAGTCTAGAGAATCGTTGAGAAAAACTTAAGGGATCATTAACCCTGACAGTAGCTTCAAATTAGTAGTCAATAGCTCATTGGGCTGGAAAGGGGAAGGAGATGTACCCTTGTTGAACACTCCCCCTGGGATCACTTGCAACAAAAGAATCTCTTAAGAATTAATATATTTTCCTTTCTAGGTCAGTTTTAGGTTTTCAGAAAAAAAATGAATGGAAAGTACAGTGTTATCACATAACCCACACATACCCCCCTGGAAGGGCTCCCCTTATTAGCATCCCACATTAGTGTGGTACATTAGTTTTAAGTAATGAACCAACACTAATACATTACTATTAATTAAAAGTTGTGGTTCACATAGGGTTCACTTTTGGTATTATGCATCATATGGATTTTGACAAATTATATGATGACGTGTATGCATTTCAGTGCTCTAAAAATACTGTGTTCCAATCTCCCTCCTTTCCTTCAAGCTCTTGGCTGGTTACACATTTTTGTTAACTTATTGATTGTTTTAGGGTTTATAGTATATATTTTTAACCTATCACTGTCTACTGTCAGTTAACGTGTTATTTAGCAACAGTATTAAGAATTTTATGATAATATATTTCTATTCAATTCTCCTGGCTTTAATGTGGATTGAAAAATAAGAAATATTTTATATTTAACTACATATTTACAATTTACTATACTCTTTCATCCTCTGTGTTCATCCAGATTTGCATCTGATATCATTTCCCTTCTGACAGAAAACTTACTTTAAAATTCTTGCCATGAATTTCTACTGGTACTGAATTCTTTCCAGTTTCATTATCCTTGCCTTTATTTTAAAAATATGTTTTCTGAGATTATGGAATTCTCAGTTGATAAGTTTTTTAAAAAATTCTTTATAGTAGTACCTGGCTTTATGAATGTAATTTGTTCTATAATTTTGGAAAAGATAGCCATGTTGGTGGTTTGTGTGGGAAAGATGGCTGTGGTTGTGTTTGTCACTCACTGCATAGTTTGCAAACAAAAGTAAAATTTTGCCTAATGCTTCTGATGGTGAACCAAATTGTTTATAAACAAAAGTGTTCATCAAACTGGTGTAGCACTGTACTTTAAAAATGTTCTTCCACTCTCTTCCCACTTACATTTTTTCACAATAAATCTGATGTAATTCCTATCTTTACTCCTTGCATTTAATGTTATTTTGTTATGAGGACACCAGGTCCTGATTCTCTGAGAAAGCAGCCCTCACATTGCCCTTGGTAGTACTTGATACCTTTCCTGAAAGAATTCTTTCAAGACATGTAGATGGCCTCAAGGATGCTTGGGCAGAGTGCACTGCAAAGCAGACACAGATAGAGTTACCCACCAAGACAGAAGGTGGGGAATGCCCCAGAGGCACCTATACCAAGTGCAAGTTTGGACATCCTTTTCATGCACACAAGAGTTACCCCTGGGGCTCAGGGAACTATGGTAATTATGATGCTTTCTGACAGTTTTTTAGAGGCTACTTTGGAAGTGCCAAATTCTTTTTTCTTTTCAGGTGGTTGGTGTTCTCTTAATCAAGTAAGAAATTTAGGAAAGAAATTTACAAAAGATAAGTTGTAATCCAAATCAGGTTTCAGTCCAAGCTAAATGCATGCACATTGAGGCCATACTCTTAAGTGAAATAAGTAGGACACACATGTGTAAATACTGAATAGTTTCTCTGGTGTGAAAAACTAAAAGTGTAAATAAGGTTCAAATGGTATAATTGATAATGTGAAATAGGAAGTAAAGGTCTAAAGGAGTAGGGGAAGTGGGAAGGATAGGGGAAAGGAAAGAAGGGAAAAGAAAAAATGGAAACAAAGTCTCTATAAATAGGGTAGGGTGGAGGAGGTGAAGGTAGGGCAGGGAAATGGGGAAAAAATAAGAACTAAGATACACCATGTAAAGGTACAAGATCCCAAAGAGGAATGTAACTGTATTTTATACCTAAAATGTACCAATAAACTTAATGGGAAAAAAGAATAATCCCCTTGAGATAGATGTTTCTCAAAGCAGAAGGGGGTCAAGGGATGCAAGGAGGGGAGGAAAATGGGTTGAGAAAAGGAATTAAGTGCAGGCATCAACTCTACACAAAGGGTGTAAACACTATGTGTTGCAAAGATAGAGTGATAAGAAAAATAAAGAGAAAAGAATCCTTTCCTTTCTGGTATCATTGGGCTGTAGACTATGCCAACCAAGAAACAATTCTTGAGTCCTCTTTTGAGAATGTTTTTAGTTGTTCTGTCCTAGTTTCCTTGATGTCCTGAATCAATTCAAAATATTTACCTTTCATAGTCATTTTGACTTTGGGGAGGAACCAGCAGCTGCATGGTGCCATATCTGGTGAATAAGGTGAATAAAGACACATTGTAATGTTTATGCAAGCCTATCTTTCTGTTGGATGGCACTCAGCAGCAGCATTCGCTATATTTTTTATCATACCTTTTTAAAGACACTCACAGAAGAGGACTTCCAGAACTGCTTCAGAAAGTGGCAAGAATGATGAGATAAGTGTGTTCAAAGCAAGGGAGAGAATTTTAAAGGAGATTAATGGCAATGAATCAATCTTTTAGTGTAATAATTATTTTTAATTCAAACATTCATCGCATTTTGAGATGGTCCCTTTTATAACTGGAAAAACATGCTCTTCGGCTCTCCTTTTGTCACTCAGCCTTGCTAACATGTAAGTACCTGCCTAACAATTTTACCACCTTTAGCTACTTTTAAGATATTTTTACAGAGGTAGAGTGTAGCTCAGTGCCAGAATGCTTGTCTACTATGCACTGACACCCAGGGTTTAAACCCTGGCACTGAAACTTTATCTTTGATTTACCTGCTCCCTGGATGTAGTTTTTCCTGTTTGTTTATTAGTATATGCCTGTGTTTACCTTAATTCACTGAACTTCTTAGATTAGTTACTTTATAGTTTTCAACAAATTTGGAAACTATTTGGGCATTTTTTCTTTAAATATTTTTTCTGTTCTACTTACTCCCACAACTCATGCTTCTCCTTTTGGACTCTATTCTTAAATTATGTCATCTGAAGTTTTCCTCAAGTTCATGTTCTTTTATTACAATCTTTTGTTTTTGTTTGGTTAGTTTTAATTACTGTATCTTCAGGTTCACTAGTTTTTTGTGGTGTATAATCTGCTAATAATCACATTATATCTTATATTTATTACAAAATTATTTTAATGTATTAAACAATATATTTAAAATTTTATGTGTCTATTCTAATAATCTAATTTTTCCTTATTCTTGGTCATATTTTTCTTCTTCAGTGCCTGATACCTTACACTGCATATTGAGAATTTTGTTGTGTGCTGGTTTTTTATATATGCCTGAGCTTTGTTCTGAAACACAATTATTGGGAAACTTCTCGTCTTTTCAAAGCTTACTTTTAAGCAAGACCAAAACTGCCTTTAGTCTAGAACTAACTGGGCCCATTGCTGAGACCATTTCCTTTTGCTTTTTTTCTTGGAAACGCTTGCTAGGCATTGGTATTTGCTTCCCCAGTCCCTGACATTATTGACTAATCTCTGGTGCCTTAAATCATTGTTTAATGTCCCGTGTCTACTGTGTTAGATTTTTAAATAGAGAGAGAATAAGCAGTCTATCTGTTATGTCTCAAGGTACAATCCAGAAGCAAAGCTTGAATTCATGTCTCTGGCTCAGATCCCTCACTATGTAGCACAGTGACCGCTTTGAAGAAGGGCCAAGTCTGTTTTGGAATATGTTTCATGAACACTTAGTGGTATGTTCTTACCACACATCTTTGCAGTTTGTTTCAGGTGTCAATAGATTCATCCCTGTTTCCACTAAAGCCTTGAAGTAAAGGTAGGAACTTCACTAGCAGGTTATCAGTTCCATGCCTGGCAAAATATAGCCACACATTTATCATTATATCCAGACTTCCTTAATACCGTCCACTGGGTCAAGCAACTGGCTTGATCCACATTTTATAAGTATGAGAAAGAGGAGCAATTTCCCAAAGCTTTAGATCATCCTTGGCCTAAGCTAAAATCCTCCTAATCATATACATATTGTAGGTAAATCCATGTGTTAATTGTCTTTTAAAACCACTGCCAACAGATTTCCAGATTTGTAGCTGCCTTTTCTTCAATAACAGAACAAGGAGTCTTTTAGGTTCAGAAATTGCTAAATGTTCTGGTGTACTCAGTAAGATTATTTGCTTCCAGAATTCTTGGCTTATTTCTGAGTTTCTGACTTAAAAAATTAGGGCCCTATTTTTAAGAAAGGCTTTGCTACTCTCAAAAACTGGAAGTTCCTGGGCGTAGTGCTGCACTTCTGTAATCTCAGCTACTCAGGAGGCTGGAGGATCACAAGAGTTTGTGGTCAGTCTGGGAAACTTAGTGAGACTGTATCTCAAAAAAAGAAAAAAAAAAGGAAATGACTGAGTTCTGAGCTGAGATATAGGCAGAAACGAGACTACTTTTCCATCCTCTGGTATTCTCTGGTATTTACCTCACAGAGGCAGACGCATTAATGGTGCAATAAACATGTGGTAAACTCCATTCAGAAGACTTCTATAAATGCAAAACATGTTAAAATGCAGAGAATCTAAACACATAATCACATTATAGTGTGTGAACTCTTAACTTCTATACTGTGCTATGTTTGATTACAACACTTCAAGCCTTTGTTCAAGATAGCTAATTAGTCACAGTATTATGGATCCACAGAAGGGGGCATTGAGTGTGTAAATGAATATGTAGGTCTGCAGTTGTAAATGTGGGTTGATTGAAATGTGGTGTTTGAGCAGAAAAGTGGTATGCACATATATTTACTTATTGGTGTATGTGATGGTTTAGACCTAGAATGTTCCTCCATAGCCTCCTGTGTTCTGAGATGGGGCTGTGGAAGCTGATCAGATCTGGGTGCTGTGCTCATCAGTGGGTTGACCTGTAGCTGAATGTATGTTACGAGGTGGTACTGGTGGTGAGAGGCTAGTCACTGGTTCCTAAGCTCCTCCCTTTTCTCTCTGCTTCCTGGCCACCACACAGGGACAGTTTTCCTCTGCCATGTCACCCTGCCTCATAGTCAACTGATTGTAGACTGGCCCTAACTGTGGGCCGAAACAAAACTTTCCTCCTTTAAGTTATGGGTGTTCAGTATTTTGTCCCATGATGCCAAAAAGTGACTAAGATAGTGTATATTTATTTGCAGTAATATGCCTTATTTTTGTATATTTTATGTAGCCTACGATAAGAAAGAAGTTTATATAAAGTGTGTTTCCATAAATAGATGATCAAAGAGTTAGCTTGTGGGAGAGAGAGGTTGGATGGATAATTCAAAGAAATATTCTTTTCCAAAAGTTATCTAGGTAGTGTAAATTAGAACTGCTTTTCTCTTTATTTTCTTCAGGATAGGAAGGTTTTATGAAGAAGAAAGGACAAGCAAAGCAGCCTTGGAGAAGGAAAGGTCCTCCTCTCTTATGCATATGTGGGGAGGAGAAGGCACCTAGGGTAGAGTGTGGGGTCAGGAGGCAAAGGTGATATCTCCATCTGAAGACTGGGAAGGTGGGCCATTGGCTTCTCATAAGACAGTGCTGACTCCTGGCTTCCTGCTACCACAGACAACCCTGTGACCCACACAGAGCTGTGTCTGGGGCGCGAGATTGTCACCCCCCTCAGAGTCACCTTCCTCAGACCTTCTTTTGAGGTTAGGCTTCTTGACTTTGAGAATGACTTTTGGCATGCCACATCTTTTGAAAAGTGTTGCTGGAGACACTATCCAATATCTGGCTCTATGTCTTTTGCCTTAGGGTTCAAGGTGTACTCTTTTGGAAGTCAGTGTGAAAAATTTTTTCTCCAAACCAGATGCAAAGTTTTCTTTTAAGGAATGCAGGCATACTTTAGAAAATTTGATGAGTTCCAAAGAGATAATGAAAGAGGAAACTGCATACTCCTGCCTGCAAGAGAGAACTGTGGTGTATGTGTCAAGGCTTTTCTTCATAAGGCACATAAATGTTTGACGAAGAAGTCATTCTGGACCAACAGTTTGTTGTCTTGTTCATTTGAATTAATATTAATTATACAGTGAATTTTTCTATGTCATTATTTATGCAAATCACTTTTAAATGATTATAGCTTCACTTCAATTTATATAGTCATTTCTCTGTGGGCTTTTATTTTAGCTTATTTGATTCTACTTAATTCCATTTTATAGATATCATGAGTAACATCTCTAATTTCTGAATGCAATAATATGACAATTGTGGGTCAAAATATGAATATTTCTGATTCTTTCTATAAGTATCTACTTGTCCTCAGAAGAGTTATAGAAATTTATTGATAATTGCATTGATATTTTATAGATGTACTTATCTGAAAAGTTTATCTCTAGCATTGTGTGTATCTGTCTGTATGCATTTAGCTGCGAAATAGCTTCTTTTTCTTCTGTATCTCTCATCATAAGTTCTTAGTGTACTTTTTTGCCTCACATCTAGAGCCTAGATTGATAGGAAATTCTGACCTAAATTTTTGTGCTAACTATAATTGCATCCATTTGAGTTTGCCCACAGTGACTTCCTGCACTGCCAATCTAAATTGACTCTTTGAAAGCTGTATTCTCTAAAGTGGTAAACACACGCTTAGTGGCATAAGTTCCTTGGGCCTTCAGAAATTTACCCTACTGGGTTCAACTCTTTTTACCCCAAGTTAGTACCCCATGGGATACACAGAGCCTGATGAGTTTCTTTAAGCTAGGAAACCTCTTGTGAAAATCTAAACAGTATTGCATGTAAGACCTAAATGTTCCTTCTCTCTTCTACCCATTCCAGATGTCTTTCATGAGTTCTTGGTGTTGCTGGGATTTTCTGAGGGAATACAGTTGCATATCTGATGCTCTTTATCAAGCAGGAAAGGAACCAGAAGGAAGAATGGTGCAAAAGTAATAATAAAGGGTTCTGACTTAGACAGTGACAGTCTCATCTGGGCTCTGTCTCTCCAGTTTTCCACACACTGGGACCTGAGGACTTGTGGCCTTTTCTCCTCCACTGATGATAGTGAGTAGCCATCAAGACCCAGATCTTGCATCCAGAAGTGGGCTCAGCTGTGAGGTATGAGAAGGACATTTGCATAGAGATTTGGGAAAAGAGACATAAAGTCACCCCAAAGAGTGAAGAGAAGGCCTGGCCCTACACAGCTAGAATAGTCATGAATGTGTGCTACAGGCAGGCATTTAAATTATCAAAAAATATCACTCATGGTCAGGACTAGGACTGGCATATATATGAAATCAACTGTGCTGCATCTTGCCAGAAAAGAATCAGGAGGTAGCAGCCCTTAACTGCTGCACCTGACTCCTGCAAAATACTGGCATAGGAATGTTGCTACATGCTGAGAACAAGCCAAAGCACTGTTTAAGCCATTTTTCCCTGGTCTTCACTTTTTATAAACAGGAAAACCCCACTGAAATTAGGAGATCTGAGCCTCCCTGGTTGCCCTAAACCCTCAATGAAAAAGGGCCCTAAGACTAGAATAATGATAACATGGCTGTAACCCTAGGAGTCTGAAAGGCTGTGGTAGAAGGATCATAAATTTGAGCCCAGCCTGGACTTAAAGACTTAGTGAGACTCTGTTGCAAAATTTTAAAAGGCCTGTGATGTAGCTCAGTGTAAAAGCCCTGGATTCAATCTCCAGTACTACACACACACACACACAGACGCCCCTAGTATTTCTACATACTGGAGCAGTTTCAGGATTGAGAATAAATAGTACTATACACTCTATGGTCACTTCTAGAAGGAAAAGATAAGAAGACACTACCAACCCATTACCCTCATGGCAGCAATGTTCTGGTGGCTGCTTTCAGCTGAATTGGAGTCCTGCCCACCTCTGAGTAGCATCTTGGAGGCTTTTCCTGCTTCCAGTAGGTGCTTTAGGTTCCTGCACCTTTGAGGGCAGTTAGAGGTCAGTGTCCTGGAGGCCTCTACTCTTGGCATCTGGACATACATGCTGCCCTTGGTCTATTTGAGGGACTCCTGAAATCACATTGGATGGAACCTCCAGAATTCTTTTTTATTCTGTAGTCTTTCATCAAATAATTTTTATAATTATTCACTTCAAACTTCTTTCAGTTAACCAATATTACTTTAGCACTGCAGAGTCTAAGAAGTCACTCCAAGCTTGAGGAACTCACTTCACTGTGTGATGCTCTGGAACAGAGCAAGGACCCCAATGAGCTCAGTGTAAGAAGGCTGGCAACAGCCTCTGTTTAGCCTGCGCACTGCATGGTGTATTTGGGGTGAAATAAACGTGTTGAGGATGTTACAAGAGGGTTACAGAGGACACATGCAGCTGTGCAGGCCCAGTGTGGTTCTGGTGTGGATGCTGGGGAGGGGAGAGAGAAGAGCTGAGACACCTTGGTGCAGAAACGAGAAGGGTAGACTTACATTCTCACCCCACAATCAGTCCTCAAACTTTCTATGTGGGGGCTCATCCAGGGCATTGGAAATGAGGACCTCTCTCTTTCTTGAAATAGGGAGAACTTTTCCCTACTGCTACCCCAACCATAAGTAGGAAGCAGCCTATGAGGCTCAGAAACAGAACTAGGGCTGCTGATAGTGAGAATGAGAGAAATAAACTGGCTGCATGAAGAACTGAAGAGCTGCTTTGCAAACTCTCTGACACCTGGGGTTTGAAACAGTCCTGCCCAGGACTCTCACCTCACCTTATCCAGAGTCAAGGTCCCCACCTTGCTGTGTCAGAGCATTGGCAGCCCAGAGAACTGGAGACCTGCTCAGGGTCACATACAGCACCAGCAGGATGGTGAGGCTGGACTGGCAGAGAGGAGACTGGCCATGCAGCATTTCTTTAGCTCTAGGGTTCTCTGAAAGCAGCAGTGATTATCAACAACCAGGGTAATGGGGGTGCAGGTGAATGAGTTAAGGGTACTTTCAGCAGGAAGTAGCAGTATACCAACAGTTTATCTCTTTCTACAGTATGAAGTGTGGAAATAGTATGGCTGTGGGATCAATGGTGTAGGAGAAGGTATCTGAAGTCTCCTTTCCTTTCTTCCTTTATCAACACCTGGTTGCCATAGTTCAAAGCACTAAATTCATAATCAAGTCAGGGGAAAGGGGTGTGGATATAAGTTCACTTTGTCACTTTGATACTATTGTGGAAACGCAAATGATTTTCTTTATCTCTCATTATACAGAGTTGGACCAAAAGCTATTCCTGGGTACAAGGAAAGCAGAACAAGGCAAAGTCTGACAGTTTGAGGTGGTAATGGAGGTGTGAGCTGGGAATATCAGCATTGAAAATGGTTTGATTGGGATGGAGGGGTTGAAGGGAGGGCAGGGGAAGTGGGAAAAAATAAGAACCAAGAGAGATTATGTAAAGGTGCATATTTCCATTGATGAATGTCATTATATTGTACACCTAAAATGTACCAATAAAAGGATATACCAAAAAAAACGGGTTGATTAATCAAAGAATCTGTTACACAACAGTGAGATTGTCCAGACATTTAGGAGAGTGTCATGTTATGGGGATTTTGCAAAGACCAGTATCAGTACCTACATTAAGCATAAATAGATCAAATACTCCAAAGAAAAGTGTTTTGTTACTGGATTTAAAATCAAGTCTGACTGCATGTTAAATGAAGAGGATGAATTTTAAGTATGAATACTGATGAAAGAAAATGGAAAAGATAAACCATGCAAGCACTAATTATAAAAATTCTATAGCAGTTGCCTATCTGCAAAAGTATTCCTTTTAGGCAAGGCATTACACAAAGATAGATTAGACCCTTAATGAAGATAAGAGAATATATCAAGAAAAAAAAATCCTACCCCAGCATGGCAATGCCTGCCTTTAATAGCAGCACTGTGGAAGTTTGAGGCAGGAGGATTGCAAGTTCTTGCCCAGCCTGAATAGCTTAGGAACTTAGCCACATTTTGCCCCAAAATAAAAACAAAGAGCTTGGGTTATAGCTCAGTGCAAAGATCCTGGTTTCAATTGCTAGTGCCAGACAGAAATAGAGAGAAGAGAGAGAGAGAGGGAGAGAGGGAGAGAGGAGAGGGAAGAGAGTGAGAGGGAGAGGGAAGAGAAAGGCTAAATATATACACAACTAAAAATGAAGTACATGAAGAAAACCTAACAAAAGTACAGACAGAAAAATCCACAAGTATAGTTGGAGCCTTTAATACTTTACTCTCAGTAATTAATAGAACCATTGAACAGAAAATGAGTAAATATTTATATATTCAGAATAGCATTAAAAGCTACAGTTAAACAAAACACAACACCCAATATCTATAACATGCAAGTGTTTGTTGAGGGTACATGGTCACAAGGTTGTTACAAAATTGAACATGTACTAAGCCACAAAATGAGCCAATACATCTGAAAGGCTTCACATAATATAGAAGTTATTTATGAATCACATGAAATAAAATTAGAAAATAATAAGAAGAATATAAATAATTCTAAATATTCAAAAATTATACCAAACATTTCAAATAATATAAGTCAGAAATCACAATTAAAATGAGCTTACACTTGGACAGAATTATAATCAAACAACATGAATGCAAATTAATGGAATGCAGCTAAGTCAGAGTTTAAAATAGTAGCTGAGAATGTTTGAGTTAACAATGGGAAAGATTTGAAATCAATAACTTAAATTTTCACCTAATTCAGTTAGAAAAAGGCACAGGAAATCACAAAGGAAGAAAATAATAAAGGCAAGACCTAAAATTGATGGAACATATCATACATAAATTAGAGAAAATTTGATTATAGTGTGTGCATGTGTGCATGTATGTGCATGTGCGTGTGTGTGTGTGTGTGTGTGTGTGTGTGTGTGTTGGGGTTCATATGCTAGGCAAGTGCTCTACATTGAGCTCTACTTCCAGTCCAGAGAAAATTTTAAATAAGACTTCTAATGAGTCAATAAAACTGATAAATCCCCTCACTAAAATGATCAAGCACAGATTATCCTCATCATAGTTAAAAGAGGAAAGTACAACTATAAGTCCCACAAATATTAAAAGAATAACAAGGGAATATGCCAAAAAGTTTGAGTCATAAATGAAAGGGATAATTTTATTGAAAATAGAACTTACTAAAACTGGTGCAAAAAGTATTAGGAAATTTGAATAGCTCTTTATACATTTGAAAATTAAATTCATAATTAAAACTCTTCCAAAATGAAAACCTGAGTTCAGATGGCTTTGCTTTTAAATCTGCGAGGCGTTTAAGAAAATAAAACAACAGTCTTACAAAAAAATATAAAAAAAAGGAAAATGTAACTTTCCCATCTCATGAGGTCACCATAATTCTAATATCAAAACCGGACAACAATGTTACTTAACAGTTAATATAAACTTGCCCCTTGTGAAAAATTTAGTTTAGGTTGAGTTACTCAAGTTTTCAAAGTTTTAGTTTCTAAACCTTAAGATGGGAACTGAGCCGCTTTTCTTCCTATGTCACTTGATGGGTAGGGAATAATGTGTATCCTGTGTGGACATGCACATTGCTTACACAGTATGGGTACAATGCATGTGACAGGAGTAACATGGAAATATCATAACAGCATCACATCACTGGAATGAAAGGGCCTGCTCTTGGACAGTTGATGGTTAGGTTGGTTGACTGATCAATTTAACAAGCATTTATGGAGCACCAAGGAAGATGCTGAAAATCTGCTGGGTGTTGGAATGACAAGAATGAGTGCAAAACAAGCAAAAATAAGTAAGTACGTAAATAAATAAACAAACAAGTAAATACATAAGGACTGAGGATGTAGCTTAGTGTAAAGACCTTGGATTCAATCCTCACTGTCACACACACACACACACACACACACACAAAAATAATAATAATCCAATGCCAATGATAATATAGTGATGGCTGGCAGCAAGTGTTAATGAAGAAAGTTCAGCAGGATTATGGGACGGGTGAGTGATAGGAAGAGGAACTTTTATATTCAGAGAAGACCTCCAAGAAGGAAAACTCTGAGCAGACACATGAATAAATTGAAGGACTTAGATGAGTGAACATCTGGCAGAAGTTTCCAGAAAACACTGAGAACAAAAGAGACGAATATGTTTTGCAATGGGGCATGTGACTGTCCTGTGTGTGGAGAGAGAAGGAGCCATGCACGTTGAGGGGATGGGCCTGAGCATGGGGAACAGAGTGATGTTCAGGAGGAATGAAAGCCTGAGGGATCCTGACACTTGAGACTTGGTGCAACCCTTCCTGAGATCCTCAAGCAAGGAAAGTTATCAGGCCCAAGAAACTCCCACACTGTATGGACTAGATGGGCCCTGAAAGATGAAACCACCTCAGAACCCTGAACCCTATAACTGCATCATGATATGATAAGAGAGTCATTGCAGATTAACTGAGCATCTGAGATGAGATCATCACCTGGGAGGCCCTAAAAATAAAGACAAAGGAGACTATGAGAAAAATTCCAAGGTCGTGAAAGGAAAGGAAAGATGGAGGAGATGTCACAGTTTGGGGGAGATTTACAGGACATGTCACCTACATGGAATACAGGTTCCTGGATTGGGTACTGGAATAGAAGAAAATAACAACCCTTGAAAAACTGGTGACATCTCAGCCCATTGTGTAGTTTAGTGAGTAATGCTGGGTCAGGGTTAATGTCTTAGTTTCCATTATCTTTCTTGTGGTTTTATAAATTGTTAACATAAAGAGAAATGGGGTAAGTAGTATATGGGAACACTACTGTTTTTTGCAACTTTTGTATAAGTCTAAAATTATCCCAAAATACAAAGTTTTGAAAAACCATGGGGCTGAAAACAATGCACAAACATTCTGAGCATTCACAGTGCTAGAGTGTGCAGTGATCTCCCCAAGGTGAAACTCAAGGCAAGTCACCTGGCAGCACCTGCTGTTACTATTATAATGAAGCTGGGTGTGGTTACCTTTGGCTATAACCCAGCACTCTGGAAGGCTGAATCAAAAAGATAGTAAGTAGGGTCCTGAGTTGTGCAGAAGACGCGAATCACCTCGCTGCAGACAGGCAGGTCTGCCCACAGGCAGGTCTGCCCACACTCTACTGAAGTTCCCAGTCTCTCGGAACACACGCCAAATCAGCGGGCTGCAGACAGGCAGGTCTGTGCACGCCCTACCGAGGTCCTGAGTCGCGCAGAAGACACCGAATCATCCCGCTGCAGAAGGCAGCCACCTGGTTCCACACTACTAAGACGCAGAGGACACCAGACCACCAGACCAAGGTACTGAGTCCCGCTGTTCTCGGCCCAGAGGTAGGGGCTTCTGAGCTGTCGTCCCACTGCTCCTGGTCCACAGGAAGGGGCTTCCCGGTCATCATCCCTCCTTCTGCTCCCAGCCCAGAGGAAAGGGCTTTTGGACCACCTTCTGTCCCGCTACTCCTGGCCCAGAGGGAGGGGCTTCCAGGCCACCATCCCACCGCTCCTGGTCCAGAGGAAGGGGTTTCCTAGCCACCATCCCTCCGGCTGCTCCCAGCCCACAGGAAAGGGCTTTTGGGCCACCATCCCTACCGCTGCTTCCGGCCCCTGTCCCACCTCACCCAGCTCAGAGGAGGTAATCTGTGCAGGAGCCAAACCTCCCCCCCACCCAGTCAAAATGAGAAAACACTTAAATAAGTCTCAAAACCAGGCTTTCAGATCACCTACAGCAACCCCACAGGGAAATGAGATAGAAAACTCTGCCACTCAACCACCTTCACCCACTGAACTGGCAACAAAAGGGGATCTGGAAAACATGAAATCAGAAAAAATTTCTCAGATAACAGGAGAAATTGTGCCCCTAGTGTAAGACATGATTAATAAATCTAGAGAGGAGCTGAGGAACACGAAGGAATCTCAGCATAGGAAACAAATGCAATCCATAAAACAGATGCAAATAGATTTCCAGGACATGAAAAACTCCTATGAAAGTCTACACAGCAGAATGAGCCAATGTGAGGACAGAAGTTCAGATACAGAAGATAAGATTGCAATTAGTGACCAGGAAAAGAAAAATTGCTTCAAAATTATAGGGGAACATGAGAAATCAATCCAGCAGCTGCTAGATGATGCAAAGAAGAATAACATAAGACTGATCAGAGTCAATGAAGAAACAGGAGAGAGTGGAGATGACAAAAAATCTCTTCACAGAAATAATGGCAGAAAACTTCCCAAGCAGGGGAAAAGAGCTTGAAATACAGATAAGTGAGGCATATAGGACTCCAAATAGCCTTGATCAAAAAAAATCTACACATAAGGCATACAATTGTTAAGATTCCAGAAACACAACAGAGGAACAAAGTTCTACAAGCATCTAGAGAAAAGAAACAAATCACATACAAAGGAAAGCCCATCAGAATCACAGCAGACTTCTCAACACAAACCATCAAGGCAAGAAGAGCTTGGAGTGACATATTCCAAGCCCTAAAAGAAAACAGTCTCCAACCCAGATTGATGTACCCTGCAAAACTATCTTTCAAAATGGATGGAGAAATAAGATACTTTCATGACAAAGAGCACCTTAGGAACTTTGTGAATACCAAACCAGCACTCCAAAGAATTTTGCACAATAGCCTAGGAACAGACATTGAGGATCACAACCCCAGGAAGCAAAGCACAAGGAACCCATCTGGCTTGACAAGAAATTAAATGTAAAGGGGGAGAACCCAACAAAAAGAAAAAGTCATGGCAATGACAAGTCAATACATTTCAGTTATAACCATCAATGTTAATGGTCTCAATTCACCAATCAAAAGAAATAGACTGGCAGAATGGGTCAAAATGCAAAATCCAACAGTATGCTGCATACAAGAAACACACTTCATTCAAAAGGAAACTCAGACTGAAAGGTAAAGGGTGGAAAACAATACTGCGTGCGATGGGAACCCCCAAAAAAGCAGGAGTAGCTATCCTCTTGGCAGATCAAGTAGATTTCAAACCAACACTGATTAAGAGAGACAAAGAAGGACACTACATCCTTGTAAAGGGAAGAATCCAACACGAAGAGATGACAGTTAGAAATATCTATGCACCAAACACTAGTGTACCCAAATATATAAAACAAATACTAATGGACATGAAAACTCATATATGCACTAATACAATTGTAGTGGGGGACCTCAACACCCCACTGTCACAAATAGGTAGATCAACTAGACTAAAAATAAATAATGAAATACTAGAACTCAATCGAACTCTTGAACAAATGAACTTAACAGATGTTTACAAAGTTTTCCACCCCACAAAATCAGAATACACATTCTTCTCAGCTGCACATGGGTCATTCTCCAAAATAGACCACATACTCACACATAGAACATGTTTAAGTAAGTGCAAAGGAATTGAAGTTATCCCCTGTATATTATCAGACCATAGTGCAATGAAATTGGAGATCCATAGCAAAAGAAACTCAAAGAATTTCATAAATATGTGGAAATTGAACAACACACTTCTGAATAACCAATGGGTCACAGAGGAAATTAAAGAAGAAATCAGACAGTTCCTTCAATTAAATGACAATGACAATACAACATATCGGAATCTATGGGACACAATGAAAACAGTCTTACAAGGGAAATTCATAGCAGTGAATATGCATATTAGGAAAACAGAACGAGCCCAATTAAACAACCTGATGCTGAACCTCAAGCTTCTAGAAAAAGAAGAGCAGGACAACCCCAAAGCTCATACAAGGGAGGAAATTATAAAGATCAGAGGAGAAATCAATGCAATGGAGACTAAGAGAACGATACAAAAACATCAATGAAGCCAAAAGTTGGTTCTTCGAAAAAATCAACAAAATTGACAAACCTTTAGCCAACCTTGTGAGAAAAAGGAAAGAAAAGGCCCAAATCCATGCAATTAGGAATGAAAAGGGTGAAATTGCAACAGACCCAGCAGAAATCCAGAGGATCATCAATACCTACTTCCAGAACCTATATGCCAGTAAGATGGACAACAAAGAAGAAATGGACATATTCCTAGATACATATGAACTACCAAAGTTGAACGAAGAAGACCTAAAAATTCTGAACAACCCAATATCAACCAATGAAATTGAAAATGTAATTAAAAACTTATCAACTAAGAAAAGCCCAGGCCCTGATGGCTTCACTGCTGAATTCTACAAGACATTTAGAGAGGAACTGCTGCCACTACTGTTTAAACCCTTCAGTGAAATTGAAAGGGAAGCAATACTCCCAAATCCATTCCTGGAAGCAAGCATCACCTTGATCCCCAAAGCAGAGAAAGACCCAACCGAAAAAGAGAACTATAGACCAATCTCACTAACGAACATAGATGCAAAAATCCTTAATAAGATACTTTCAAATAGAATGGAGATCATCAAGAAGATCATACACCTTGATCAAGTGGGATTCATCCCAGGGATGCAGGGATGGTTCAACATACGCAAATCAAACAATGTAATACACTGTATCAATAGAGCCAAGGACAAAAACCATATGATTATCTCTACAGATGCAGAAAAAGCATTTGACAAAATCCAACATGCATTTATGATAAAAACCCTACAAAAGATTGGAATAGATGGTCTCTACCTCAAACTGATAGAAGCCATCTATGAAAAACCAACAGCCAATATCATACTAAATGGTGAAAAACTGAAATCCTTCACACTCAAATCAGGAAAAAGACAAGGATGTCCACAATCACCACTCTTGTGCAATATAGTTCTGGAAACATTAGCCACGGCCAATTAGACAAGAGAAAGAAATAAAAGGAATAAAGATAGGTAATGAAGAAGTCAAATTGTCATTATTTGCAGATGACATGATACTCTATATAGAAGACCCCAAGAACTCCTCCAAAAGTCTTCTAGACTTAATAACCAAATTCAGGCAAGTAGCTGGTTCCAAGATCAACACACAAAAATCAATAGCTTTCCTCTACATGAATGACAGACTCACTGAGAGAGAAATAGGGCCAATAATTCCTTTCACAATAGCATCCAAAAAACTGAAATACCTAGGAATCAACCTAGCAAAAGAAATCAAAGACCTCTTCTCTGAAAACTATGGCACTCTGAAAAGAGAGATTGAAGATGATATCAGAAAATGGACAGACATCCCCTGCTCCTGGGTAGGAAGGATTAATAGAGTGAAAATGGCCATACTTCCAAAACTGCTATATAGATTTAATGCAATTCCAATTGAGATCCCAGCCGCACACTTCATAGACCTCAAGAAAACAATCCAAAACTTCATTTGGAACAAGAAGAGACCCAGAATAGCAAAAGCAATTCTAGGTAACAGAGACATGGCAGGGGGTATCACAATCCCCCACCTGCAACTATACTACAAGGCTACTGTGATAAAAACAGCATGGTACTGGCAAAGAAACAGACTTGAGGACCCATGGAACAGATTAGAAGGTGCAGAAACAACGCCAGGCACACTCACCCATCTCATCTTTGACAAAGGAGCCAAACACCCTCACTGGAGGAAAGATAGCCTCTTTAATAAATGGTGCTGGAAAACTTGGGCTTCAACTTGCCAAAGATTAAAACTAGACCTGTATCTCTCACCATGCACTAAATTAAAGTCAAAATGGATTAAAGATCTAAATATTAAAATAGAAACTCTGAACCAGTTGGAACAGAGGTTAGGTAGAACCCTTGAAGACATCGGTGTAGGAAAAGATTTTATGAACAAAACCTCAGTTGCTGGTGAAGTAGCACAAACAATCAACAAATGGGATCTCTTCTTATTAAAAGGCTTCTGCACAGCAAGAGAAACCACCAGCAGTGTGAAGATACCATCCACAATGTGGGAAAAAATCTTCACCTGCTCTTCCTCAGACAAAGGTGTACTATCTCGAATCTATAAAGAACTTAAAAAGATCAGACCTCCCAAATTTAAAGACCCAATCCAAAAATGGGCATCTGAAATGAACAGACATTTCTCAGACAAAGAAGTAGAAATAGAAAATAAATACATGCAAAAATGTTCAACGTCACTGGTCATTCAAGAAAGGCAAATGAAAACAATGCTGAGATTCCACTTCACTCCAGAAAGAATGGCTGCTATCATGAAATCAAGGAATAACAAATGCTGGTGGGGCTGTGGGGAAAGAGGAACCCTGCTCCACTGCTGGTGGGAGTGTAGACTGGTGCAAGCACTGTGGAAATCAGTACGGAGATACCTCAAAGAACTAGGACTGGAAGTCCCATTTGACCCTGCTATTCCACTGCTGGGGATCTTCCCCAAAGAATTAAAAGAATCATACCACAGTGATATATGTGCACCCATGTTCATAGCAGCACAGTTTGTAATAGGTAAAACTTGGAAACAGCCCAAAGGCCCATCCACTGGAGACTGGATCAAGAAAATGTGTTTTTTTAATAAAATGGAGTACTACTCAGCCATAAAAAGTGAAAAATTAGAGACATTTATAGCTAAGTGGATGCACATTGAGGCAATACCCTTAAGTGAAATAAATAGGACACACATGTGTAAATACCAAATAGTTTCTCTGGTGTGAGAAACTGAAAGTGTAAATAAAGACTAAATGTATAATAGGTAATGTGAAATAGGAAGAAAAGGGGCAAAGGGGAAGGAAGTGGGAGGGCTAGGGGAAAGGATAGAAGGGAATGGGATTAATATGAGAAAATGGAAAAATAGGAACAAAATCTTTGTAAATAGGGAGGAATGGAGGGGTTGAAAGGAGGGCTGGGCAAGGGTGAAAAATAAGAACCAAGAGAGACTATGTAAAGGTACAAATTTCCAATGATGAATGTCATTATATTGTATACCTAAAATGTACCAATGATTAGAATGAATAATCAAAAATGTAAAATAGGAAGAAAAGGTCCAAAGGGGTTGGGGTAGTGGGAGGGTCAGGGGAAAGGAAAGAAGGGAAAGGAAAAGTGATGAGAAATGGAAAAAATGGAAATTAAGTCTTTGTAAATAGGGAAGGGTGGAGGGGGTGAAGGGAGGGCTAGGAATGGGGAAAAAATAAGAACCAAGATGCATTATGTAAAGGTACAATTCCCAATGAGAAATGTAATTGTGTTGTATACCTACAATTTATCAATAAAGGAATTTAATTAAAAAAAAGAGATAGTACGTTAGGGGCAGGGGATTTAGCTCAGTGGTTCCGTGCCCTGCCTCACAAGTGCAAGGTCCCGAGTTCAATCTCTGGTACAAAAAAAAAAGAGAGAAAAAAACAGGAAAGAAAAGGATAGTAAGTTCAAAGCCAACCTGGGCAACTCAGCCAGATCCTGCCTTAAAAAGAAATAAATAAACAAGTAAATAAATAAGGGCTGGGGATGTAGCTCAGTGTGAAGACCTGGGATTCAATCCTCAGTACCACACAATAATAATAGTAATAATAATGATGATGATAATAATAAAAATGTATATAAAAGTAAATGAAAACATATGGCAGAATGGTCTTGGTAGAACTTTTTTTTTATTCTTGGTACCTTGTAGGTATACAACACAATTACATTTCTCATTGGGAACTTGGACTTTTACACGATGCATCTTGGATTTTATTTTTTCCCCATTCCTACCCCACCCTTCCCTATTTACAAAGACTTAATTTCCATTTTTTCCATTTCTCATCACTTTTCCTTTCCCTTCTTTCCTTTCCCCTGACCCTCCCACTACCCCAACCCCTTTGGACCTTTTCTTCCTATTTTACATTTTTGATTATTCATTCTAATCATTGGTACATTTTAGGTATACAATATAATGACATTCATCATTGGAAATTTGTACCTTTACATAGTCTCTCTTGGTTCTTATTTTTCACCCTTGCCCAGCCCTCCTTTCAACCCCTCCATTCCTCCCTATTTACAAAGATTTTGTTCCTATTTTTCCATTTTCTCATATTAATCCCATTCCCTTCTATCCTTTCCCCTAGCCCTCCCACTTCCTTCCCCTTTGCCCCTTTTCTTCCTATTTCACATTACCTATTATACATTTAGTCCTTATTTACACTTTCAGTTTCTCACACCAGAGAAACTATTTGGTATTTACACATGTGTGTCCTATTTATTTCACTTAAGGGTATTGCCTCAATGTGCATCCACTTAGCTATAAATGTCTCTAATTTTTCACTTTTTATGGCTGAGTAGTACTCCATTTTATTAAAAAAACACATTTTCTTGATCCAGTCTCCAGTGGATGGGCCTTTGGGCTGTTTCCAAGTTTTACCTATTACAAACTGTGCTGCTATGAACATGGGTGCACATATATCACTGTGGTATGATTCTTTTAATTCTTTGGGGAAGATCCCCAGCAGTGGAATAGCAGGGTCAAATGGGACTTCCAGTCCTAGTTCTTTGAGGTATCTCCGTACTGATTTCCACAGTGCTTGCACCAGTCTACACTCCCACCAGCAGTGGAGCAGGGTTCCTCTTTCCCCACAGCCCCACCAGCATTTGTTATTCCTTGATTTCATGATAGCAGCCATTCTTTCTGGAGTGAAGTGGAATCTCAGCGTTGTTTTCATTTGCCTTTCTTGAATGACCAGTGACGTTGAACATTTTTGCATGTATTTATTTTCTATTTCTACTTCTTTGTCTGAGAAATGTCTGTTCATTTCAGATGCCCATTTTTGGATTGGGTCTTTAAATTTGGGAGGTCTGATCTTTTTAAGTTCTTTATAGATTCGAGATAGTACACCTTTGTCTGAGGAAGAGCAGGTGAAGATTTTTTTCCCACATTGTGGATGGTATCTTCACACTGCTGGTGGTTTCTCTTGCTGTGCAGAAGCCTTTTAATAAGAAGAGATCCCATTTGTTGATTGTTTGTGCTACTTCACCAGCAACTGAGGTTTTGTTCATAAAATCTTTTCCTACACCGATGTCTTCAAGGGTTCTACCTAACCTCTGTTCCAACTGGTTCAGAGTTTCTATTTTAATATTTAGATCTTTAATCCATTTTGACTTTAATTTAGTGCATGGTGAGAGATACAGGTCTAGTTTTAATCTTTGGCAAGTTGAAGCCCAAGTTTTCCAGCACCATTTATTAAAGAGGCTATCTTTCCTCCAGTGAGGGTGTTTGGCTCCTTTGTCAAAGATGAGATGGGTGAGTGTGCCTGGCGTTGTTTCTGCACCTTCTAATCTGTTCCATGGGTCCTCAAGTCTGTTTCTTTGCCAGTACCATGCTGTTTTTATCACAGTAGCCTTGTAGTATAGTTGCAGGTGGGGGATTGTGATACCCCCTGCCATGTCTCTGTTACCTAGAATTGCTTTTGCTATTCTGGGTCTCTTCTTGTTCCAAATGAAGTTTTGGATTGTTTTCTTGAGGTCTATGAAGTGTGCGGCTGGGATCTCAATTGGAATTGCATTAAATCTATATAGCAGTTTTGGAAGTATGGCCATTTTCACTCTATTAATCCTTCCTACCCAGGAGCAGGGGATGTCTGTCCATTTTCTGATATCATCTTCAATCTCTCTTTTCAGAGTGCCATAGTTTTCAGAGAAGAGGTCTTTGATTTCTTTTGCTAGGTTGATTCCTAGGTATTTCAGTTTTTTGGATGCTATTGTGAAAGGAATTATTGGCCCTATTTCTCTCTCAGTGAGTCTGTCATTCATGTAGAGGAAAGCTATTGATTTTTGTGTGTTGATCTTGGAACCAGCTACTTGCCTGAATTTGGTTATTAAGTCTAGAAGACTTTTGGAGGAGTTCTTGGGGTCTTCTATATAGAGTATCATGTCATCTGCAAATAATGACAATTTGACTTCTTCATTACCTATCTTTATTCCTTTTATTTCTTTCTCTTGTCTAATTGGCCGTGGCTAATGTTTCCAGAACTATATTGCACAAGAGTGGTGATTGTGGACATCCTTGTCTTTTTCCTGATTTGAGTGTGAAGGATTTCAGTTTTTCACCATTTAGTATGATATTGGCTGTTGGTTTTTCATAGATGGCTTCTATCAGTTTGAGGTAGAGACCATCTATTCCAATCTTTTGTAGGGTTTTTATCATAAATGCATGTTGGATTTTGTCAAATGCTTTTTCTGCATCTGTAGAGATAATCATATGGTTTTTGTCCTTGGCTCTATTGATACAGTGTATTACATTGTTTGATTTGCGTATGTTGAACCATCCCTGCATCCCTGGGATGAATCCCACTTGATCAAGGTGTATGATCTTCTTGATGATCTCCATTCTATTTGAAAGTATCTTATTAAGGATTTTTGCATCTATGTTCGTTAGTGAGATTGGTCTATAGTTCTCTTTTTCGGTTGGGTCTTTCTCTGCTTTGGGGATCAAGGTGATGCTTGCTTCCAGGAATGGATTTGGGAGTATTGCTTCCCTTTCAATTTCACTGAAGGGTTTAAACAGTAGTGGCAGCAGTTCCTCTCTAAATGTCTTGTAGAATTCAGCAGTGAAGCCATCAGGGCCTGGGCTTTTCTTAGTTGATAAGTTTTTAATTACATTTTCAATTTCATTGGTTGATATTGGGTTGTTCAGAATTTTTAGGTCTTCTTCGTTCAACTTTGGTAGTTCATATGTATCTAGGAATATGTCCATTTCTTCTTTGTTGTCCATCTTACTGGCATATAGGTTCTGGAAGTAGGTATTGATGATCCTCTGGATTTCTGCTGGGTCTGTTGCAATTTCACCCTTTTCATTCCTAATTGCATGGATTTGGGCCTTTTCTTTCCTTTTTCTCACAAGGTTGGCTAAAGGTTTGTCAATTTTGTTGATTTTTTCGAAGAACCAACTTTTGGCTTCATTGATGTTTTTGTATCGTTCTCTTAGTCTCCATTGCATTGATTTCTCCTCTGATCTTTATAATTTCCTCCCTTGTATGAGCTTTGGGGTTGTCCTGCTCTTCTTTTTCTAGAAGCTTGAGGTTCAGCATCAGGTTGTTTAATTGGGCTCGTTCTGTTTTCCTAATATGCATATTCACTGCTATGAATTTCCCTTGTAAGACTGTTTTCATTGTGTCCCATAGATTCCGATATGTTGTATTGTCATTGTCATTTAATTGAAGGAACTGTCTGATTTCTTCTTTAATTTCCTCTGTGACCCATTGGTTATTCAGAAGTGTGTTGTTCAATTTCCACATATTTATGAAATTCTTTGAGTTTCTTTTGCTATGGATCTCCAATTTCATTGCACTATGGTCTGATAATATACAGGGGATAACTTCAATTCCTTTGCACTTACTTAAACATGTTCTATGTGTGAGTATGTGGTCTATTTTGGAGAATGACCCATGTGCAGCTGAGAAGAATGTGTATTCTGATTTTGTGGGGTGGAAAACTTTGTAAACATCTGTTAAGTTCATTTGTTCAAGAGTTCGATTGAGTTCTAGTATTTCATTATTTATTTTTAGTCTAGTTGATCTACCTATTTGTGACAGTGGGGTGTTGAGGTCCCCCACTACAATTGTATTAGTGCATATATGAGTTTTCATGTCCATTAGTATTTGTTTTATATATTTGGGTACACTAGTGTTTGGTGCATAGATATTTCTAACTGTCATCTCTTCGTGTTGGATTCTTCCCTTTACAAGGATGTAGTGTCCTTCTTTGTCTCTCTTAATCAGTGTTGGTTTGAAATCTACTTGATCTGCCAAGAGGATAGCTACTCCTGCTTTTTTGGGGGTTCTCATCGCACGCAGTATTGTTTTCCACCCTTTACCTTTCAGTCTGAGTTTCCTTTTGAATGAAGTGTGTTTCTTGTATGCAGCATACTGTTGGATTTTGCATTTTGACCCATTCTGCCAGTCTATTTCTTTTGATTGGTGAATTGAGACCATTAACATTGATGGTTATAACTGAAATGTATTGACTTGTCATTGCCATGACTTTTTCTTTTTGTTGGGTTCTCCCCCTTTACATTTAATTTCTTGTCAAGCCAGATGGGTTCCTTGTGCTTTGCTTCCTGGGGTTGTGATCCTCAATGTCTGTTCCTAGGCTATTGTGCAAAATTCTTTGGAGTGCTGGTTTGGTATTCACAAAGTTCCTAAGGTGCTCTTTGTCATGAAAGTATCTTATTTCTCCATCCATTTTGAAAGATAGTTTTGCAGGGTACATCAATCTGGGTTGGAGACTGTTTTCTTTTAGGGCTTGGAATATGTCACTCCAAGCTCTTCTTGCCTTGATGGTTTGTGTTGAGAAGTCTGCTGTGATTCTGATGGGCTTTCCTTTGTATGTGATTTGTTTCTTTTCTCTAGATGCTTGTAGAACTTTGTTCCTCTGTTGTGTTTCTGGAATCTTAACAATTGTATGCCTTATGTGTAGATTTTTTTTGATCAAGGCTATTTGGAGTCCTATATGCCTCACTTATCTGTATTTCAAGCTCTTTTCCCCTGCTTGGGAAGTTTTCTGCCATTATTTCTGTGAAGAGATTTTTTGTCATCTCCACTCTCTCCTGTTTCTTCATTGACTCTGATCAGTCTTATGTTATTCTTCTTTGCATCATCTAGCAGCTGCTGGATTGATTTCTCATGTTCCCCTATAATTTTGAAGCAATTTTTCTTTTCCTGGTCACTAATTGCAATCTTATCTTCTGTATCTGAACTTCTGTCCTCACATTGGCTCATTCTGCTGTGTAGACTTTCATAGGAGTTTTTCATGTCCTGGAAATCTATTTGCATCTGTTTTATGGATTGCATTTGTTTCCTATGCTGAGATTCCTTCGTGTTCCTCAGCTCCTCTCTAGATTTATTAATCATGTCTTACACTAGGGGCACAATTTCTCCTGTTATCTGAGAAATTTTTTCTGATTTCATGTTTTCCAGATCCCCTTTTGTTGCCAGTTCAGTGGGTGAAGGTGGTTGAGTGGCAGAGTTTTCTATCTCATTTCCCTGTGGGGTTGCTGTAGGTGATCTGAAAGCCTGGTTTTGAGACTTATTTAAGTGTTTTCTCATTTTGACTGGGTGGGGGGGAGGTTTGGCTCCTGCACAGATTACCTCCTGTGGGCTGGGGAGGTGGGACAGGGGCCGGAAGCAGCGGTAGGGATGGTGGCCCAAAAGCACTTTCCTGTGGGTTGGGAGCAGCGGGAAGAATGGAGGCTGGGAAGCCCCTTCCTCTGATCAAGGATCAGTGGGATGGCAGCTCAGAAGCCCCTTCCTCTGTGTCGGGAGCAACGGGTCTCAGTACTGTGTTCTTGTGGTCCATTGTCCTCTGCGTCTTTGTAGTGTGGAACCAGATGGTTGTACAGAGGAGCGGGGGCAGGTCCAGTGGATTTTTGCCTGGGCGCGGGCTGATTTGGCAGCAGTAGTGTGTTCCATGTGACTCGGGACCTTGGTAGGGCATGTGCAGACCTGCCTACCTGCAGCGGGCTGATTCGGCATGTTCCATGTGACCCTTTTTTTTACTCTTAAGTTCTTTTGTTGGTATATTTTAGGTATACAATACCCTTACACTTATCATTGGGTGCTTATAGGAGTACATGGTGTATCTTGGTTCTGATTTTTTCCCCATTGCCTGTTTGCCCTTCACCCCCTCCACCCTTCCCTGTTTACGTAGACTTCATTTCTATTATTTTCTTTTCTCATAATTTTTCCTTTCCCTTCTTTCCTTTCTCCTTCCCCTCCCACCACCCCTACCCCTTTGGACCTTTCTTCCTATTTCAAATTATCAATTATTCATTTTAATCATTTTAACCTTTACTTACATTTTCAGTTTCTCACACTAGAGAAACTATTCAGTATTTACACATGTGTGTCCTATTTATTTCACTTAAGAGTATGGACTCAATATGCATCCATTTAGCTATAAATGACTCTAGTTTCTCATTCTTTATGGCTGAGTAGTATTCCATTTTATAAAAAAACCACATCTTCTTTATCCAGTTTCCAGTTGATGGGCACTTGGGCTGTTTCCAAATTTTAGCTATTATAAACTGTGCCACTATAAACATGGGTCCACATATATTGGTGTGGTATGATTCTTTTAATTCTTTTGGGAAGATACCCAGCAGGGGAATAGCTGGGTCCAATGGAACCTCTAATCCTAGCTCTTTGAGGTATCTTCATACTGATTTCCACAGTGGTTGCACCAGTCTGCACTCCCTCCAGCAATGGAAAAGTGTTCCTTTCTCCCCACACCCCTGCCAACGTTTGTTATTGGTTGATTTCCTGATAGCAGCCATTATTTCTGGGGTGAGGTGGAATCTCAGTGTTGTTTTCATCTGCATTGCTCCAATGACCAGTGATGTTGAACATTTTTTCATATGATTATTTACTGCTTTTGCTTCTTTGTCTGAGAAATGTCTGTTCATTTCAGATGCCCATTTTTGAATTGGATCTTTGAATTTGGGGGGTCTAATTTTTTCAGTTCTTTATGTATTCTAGATAGTAGTCCATTATCTGAGGTAAAGCTGCTAAAAAAATTTTCCCACATTGTAGGTTGTCTCTTAGCTCTGTGGGTGGTTTCTTTTGCAGTGGAGAAGCTTCTTAATAAGATGAGATCCCAGTTGTTAATTCTTTGTGCTAGTTTCTATGCTACTGAGGTTTTGTTCATAAAGTCTCTTCCAATGCCAATATATTCAAAAGTTCTACCTAACTTATCTTCCAGCAAGTTTAGTGTTTCTGTTTTAATATTTAGATCTTTAATCTACTTCAATCTTAGTTTAGTGCATGGTGACAGGTATGGGTCTAGTTTTAATCTTTGGCAGGTTGAAATCCATTTTTTCCAACACCATTTATTAAATAGGCTATCTTTCCCCCAATGAGGGTGGTTGGCTCCTTTGTCAAAGATGAGGTGGTTGAGTATGTCTGGAGTTGTTTCTGCATCTTCAATCTATTCCACGGATCCTCAGGTCTGTTTCTTTGTCAATACCATGCTGTTTTTATCACAGTACCTTTGTAGTATAGTTTCAAGTTGAGGTTTGTGATACACCCAGCCATGTCTCTGTTGCTTAGAATTGCTTTTGCTATTCTAGGTCTCTTCTTGTTCCAAATGAATTTTTGGATTCTTTTCTCTAGTTCTGTGAAGTATATTATTGAAATTTCAAGCAGCATTGCATTAAATCTATATATTAGTTTTGGAAGTATGGACATTTTCACTGTATTCTTTCTTCATACCCAGGAGCCACGGATGTCTTTCCATTTCCTTATGTCCTCTTCAATCTCTTTTGTCAGTGCTGTAGTTTTCAGTGTAGAGGCCTTTTGCTTCCTTTGTTAGGTTGATTCCTAGATATTTCATTTTTTTAGATGCTATTGTAAAAGGAATTATTTCCCAAACTTCTCTCTCAGTGAGTCTGTTATTTGTGTCCAACAAGACTATTGATTTTTTTTTTTTTTTTGACCTTGTATCCAGCTACTCTACTGAATCTGCCAATTAAGTCTAGAAGTCTTTGGGCAAAGTTTATTGGGTGTTCTATGTAACATATCATATCATCAGCAAATAATGACAGTTTAATTTCTTCCTTTCTTTTCTTTATTCCTTTTATTTCTTTCTCTTTTCTAATTACTGTGGCTAAAGTTTCCAGAACTATATTGAAGAGGAGTTGTGGTTGTGGCCATCCTTGTCTTGTTCCTGATTTTAGCATGAACGTTTTCAGTTTTTGACCATTTAGTATGATGTTGGCTGTTGGTTTTTCATAGATAGCCTTAATCCAGTTGAGATAAAGACCTTCTATTCCAATTTTCTGTAGCATTTTTATCATGAATTGGTGTTGGATTTTGTCTAATGCCTTTTCTGCATCTATTGAGATGATCATATGGTTTTTGTCCTTGACTCTGTTAATCTAGCATATTACATTTATTGATTTATGAATGTTGAACCATCCTTGCATCCCTGGGATAAATCTGACTTGGTCAGGGTGTATGATCCTCTTGATAACCCTCTGTATTGTGTTTGCCAATATCTTGTTGAGGATTTTTCATCTATGTTCCTTAGGGAGATTGGCCTATAGTTCTCTTTTTGGTTTGGGTCTTTCCCTGCTTTTGGGATCAAAGTAACAATGAATTTGGAAGCCTTGCTTCCCTTTCAATTTCCTTGATGAGTTTAAAGAGTAATAGCAATAGTTCTTCTTTAAATGTCTTGTAGAATTCAGTAGTGAAGGTATCAGAACCTGGGCTTTTCTTTTTTGGTAAATTTTTTATTAGATTTTCAATTTCACTCATTGTAATTGGAGTGTTTAGAATTTCTGTATCTTTTTCATTTAACTTTGGAAATTCATATGCATGTACGAATCTGTCCATTTCTTCTGTGTTTTCCATATTATTAGAGTACAGGTTCTCAAAGTAGGTATTGGATTTCTGTTGGATCTCTTGTGACTTCACCTTTTTCATTCTTAATTGCATGGATTTGAGCCTTTTCTTTCCTTTTTTTGATGAGGTTTGCTAAAGGTTTATTGATTTTATTTATTGTTTAAAAAAAACTCTGATTCATTGATTTTTGTAGCATTCTCTTAGTCTCCATTGCATTGATTTCAGCTCTGATCTCTATAATTTTCTTTCTTGCATGAGCTTTGGATTTGTTATGTTCTTCTTTTTCTAGGAACTTGAGTTTCTGCATTGGGTTATTTATTTGAGTTCTCTCTGTTTTCCTAATATGGGCTTTCACTACTATGGATTTCCCACATAGAACTGCTTTCATTGTGTCCCATAGATTCCTGTATGTTATACTGGCATTATCATTTAGTTGTAGAAACTGTTTAATTTCTTCTTTAATTTTTTCTCTGACCCATGGGTTGTTCAGGAGCATGTTATTCAGTTTCCTTATGTTTGTGGGGGTTTTGTGGCTTCTTATGTTATTGATCTCCAATTTTATTACACTATGGTTTGATAATATACAAGGGATAACTTCAATTCTTTTACATTTACTTAGACATGTCCTATGAGCTAGCATGTGGTCTATTTTGGAGAATGACCCGTGTGCAGCTGAAAAGAATGTGTATTCTGATTTTGTGGGGTGGAATACTCTGTAAACATCTATTAAGTCCATTTGTTCAATAGCTTGGTTCAGTTCTAGAATTTTGTTGTTAATTTTTGTCTAGATGATCTGTCTATTTGTGATAGTGGGGTGTTGAGGTCCCCCACTACAATTGCATTAGTGCTTATTTGGTTTTTCATGTCCACTAATATTTATTTTGTATAGTTGCAGGCATTCATATTTGGTGCATATATATTTATGACTGTCATCTCTTCCTCTTGGATTGTTCCCTTCACAAGGATGTAGTGACGTTCTTTGTCTCTCTTAATTAGCTTTGGTTTGAAATCTACTTTGTCTGCAAATAAGATTGCTATGCCTGCTTTTTTCTGGCATGGAGAACTGTTTTCCCTCCTTTTACTTTCAGTCTATGAGTTTCTTTTTTAGTTAGGCGTGTTTCTTGTATGCAGCATATTGCTGGATTCTGCTTCTAAATCCATTCTGCCAGTCTATTTCTTTTGATTGGTTAATTGAGGCCATTTACATTGATGGTTATAATTGATAGATATTGACTCATCCTTGACATGATGTTTTACTTTTGTTGGCTCTTTTATTTATTTTTTCCCCTTTCCCTTTATTTTCTTAACTTATCTGGTGGCTTCCTTCTGTTGGGCCTCATGAAGTTGCAGCCTTCATTGTTTTTTTCTAGGATATTGTTTAGAATTGTGTGTAGGGCTGGTTTGGTGTTCAAGAAATTTCTCAGTTATTCTTTGTCATGGAAGTATCTAATTTCCCCATTGATTTTGAAAGATAATTTTGCAGGATACAACAGTCTAGGTTGGAAGGTATTTTCTTTTAGAGCTTGAAATAGTTCACTGCAGGCTCTCCTTGACTTGAGGGTTTGTGCTGAGAAGTCTTCTGCGATTCTGATGGGCTTTTCTTTGTCAGTGATTTTTTTTTTTTCCTCTAAGTGCCTATAGAATTTTTTTCTTCTGTTGGGTTTCTGGGATCTTGATTATTATATGTCTAGGTGTAGATTCTTTTTGATAATGGCTAGTTGGAGTTTTATATGCCTCACTTATCTGTATGTTCAATTCTCTACCTGTGTCTAGGAAGTTTTCTACTATTCCTTCTGTGAACAGATTTTTTTATGTCAATTGTACTTTCTCCTGTTCTTTTTTGTGGACTCCTATCAGTCTTATATTATTATTCTTTGCATCATCTAGCAGCTGCTGGATTGATTTCTCATGGTCCCTTACTATTTTTAAGAAATCTCTGTTTTCATGATCCTTAACCATGATCTTGTCTTCTATATCTGATATTCTATCTTCAGATTTCCTTAATCTGCTGTGCATACTTTCTGTGGAGTTTTTAATCTCCTGAATATCTGTTTGAATCTGTTTCATGGATTCTATTTCTTTCCTATGTTGGGCAATCATGGTTTCCATTTCTTTCTTATGCTGGGCATTCATGGCTTCCAGCATGTTTCTCAGCTCATCTATTTTTTATCTGTTTCTGTTCTAGAGCCTCTAATCATGTCTTTCACTCTGTTCACCATCTCTGTAGTTATCTGGGAGAGTATTTCTTCTTTGAATTTTTTTAAAGCTTCATTTCATGTTTTTTGATAGCACTTCCTGTGCTATTAGTTCAGGGTGTCCAGGTGGTTGATTATCAGATTTTTCCATCTCATTTCCCCCAGAGTTTACCCTTGGTGGGATGGAAGTCTGAGTTTGGGCCTTGCTGAAATGTCTTCTCATTTTTGTTTTGGTACTGTCCTTGGTTTAATTCCTGGGTTGATACTTCAAAATTTCTTATTGTAAGTATCTTTGTTGCTTGTAATTAGAACCCTTATGGAATGATTGCCTCTCAGAGGTGTCTTCCAGATATAGATGGTCTTTAGGTTTTGAGTCTCTAATGACTCTGAGGCTATCTCATTTTCATTATACCAGGAAGGACCACTGACTAGATCAATAACAACACCTTAGCCCAAGTGATACAATCAGCAATACCACTGCATCAAGTACATCTTAGAAAATGACAATTTGTGGTAGTTATTAATCTATTGCCTTTAACTTTGTGAATTAAATGAAAATTGCGGACCAACCCATCATATGTTTATAGTGAACAAACTCTTAAATATATCAAATTTACCCTTCAGGATGGGGAGTTAGAAGGAGTTGGGGAGGGAGGGATAGATAAGTAGAAGTTTAGGGGAAGGTTAGCAATGAGGCCCAAGGACACAGGCGAGAGAAGGAAAAAGAGAATAAAAGAAAAATAAAGAAGAAATCTGAATTAGGGCCAGAACAGGAACTAAAAGGGAGATGAAGAACAATGTGGGACAGCAAGAGAGTGAGTGTGAGAGTAAAAGAAAGAGAAAAGAAAGAGAAAAAAGGAGAGGAAAACAAAAGTTTGCAGAGTAGGAAAAAAATTAAAAATAAGAGAGAAAAAACAGAAACCAATAATACTAATTTTGGTAATAAACAATAAAAATGAAAATGAAAGGCCTCTTTCAAGGTATGTCTCTGCTGTCACAATAGACAACGTGGGCAGCAGCGTGCAGATATAAGTCAATGAGTCTCAGCAAGCCAGTCACAGACCCATGAGATTCAGGCAGATTTCTGGCTGCAAGTCCCAAGTTGAACTCCCTGTCCTCCTGTAGGTTTGAACTCTGAAAGGTTGTACTGCAGGTTCCAGCTGCCCTCCCCCTGAAGATAGTCCAGGTTCCAATGGGAGGTGAGGATCCCTCCAACTTACCCAGTATGGTGGTCTAGTGGTCTGTTGTCCCCTGTGTCTTTGTAGTGTGGAAGCAGGTGGCAGTACAGCCAAGAGGCCAGAGGGGGGCGGGGTCCTGCAGGCCCTGTGCAGCTAAGGGGATTGCTGCCCTGGGCATGGGCTGTATGGGGTGGGGCTCTCTGCTACCCGGGTCCTCTATTTCCGGTGTCCAGTGGATGTGCCTGGTGCGGGCTGGATGGGGGCACCAAAGATTCTTGATGAAACTGCAGCCCTCTATGGACTATTCTCAATGGATTTCCCTTCTTTGTTGAGCTTCAAAGCTTCGGAGATCTTGACAGCTGCAAAGGAAAGGCAGAGGGAGGGAGTGCGGGGAGGGAGAGAGCTCGGGGCAGGAGCGCTGCCTGAGAGGCCTGGGACTTGGTAGACCTTTTTGAATTTTGGAAGCAACTATTCATTTAAGAGTGTATGTCTGTAATGAGTCATATTTATTTACAAATTTCCAAACTATATCTCAATATTTTAAATAAAGATTTAAGGATTTGGGGAAGAAGGTTTCTTTTTAAAAAAGTAATTTCATTACACAGTAGATGATATTCACTTAGGACTGTGACTGAACTTCAGAACAATTAACCTAGAAGTGTTATCCATTTTAGGGGTCACCAAACACAGACAATAATTCTTGGAAATTTTTAATCCCATTTGTGGGTAAGAATGAGTGCATCTTTATTTTTGTGAAGGGTTATTGCATCTTGTTAAGGGAATTGCATGTTTTCGGATGCTAAGTAACCAAGGGGTGAACTGTGTCAGTCATTAAGCTCTTGACTCTCAGCTTTATTTTTTAATTTTTTTCCATTTGTTAAGAAGTTTTTGTTAGCACATATTTGCAGTACATAGTGATTACATTCAGTGTGGAGAATTGTATATGTACATTGCACATCTCAATTCTTTTTACTTCCCTTTCTCTCTTCTTTCTCCCTTTGCTCTGTCTCTTGATCCGCTTCCCATTTGCAAAAGATCTAGACCCCTGTTTTCTATTATCCATCAGACCCTCAGCTTCAAGTCAACCTTCCTATGTTCTGCTTTGTGATGGTGGGAACAGAACTGCAAACTCATTTCCTCCTTGCCTGCGGCTTTTGCTTAAGTTCTCCCAGTGAGGGAAACCAGAGGGATCTGGGAGGAGAACAAGGGAGAAATTATCCTTCCTATTTGCCTGCTGCCCCATGATCTTCTTCCTACAGCAGTGGTAGCAGTAGTCACTGTGACATCTGCAACCCCTGTAGCTGTCCCTGCATAGCCTCCTCTCTCTGTGGTACCCATACTTAGTCCCCAGAGCTGGGCCTCCATGCACAGAGCCTGTCTGAGCTCCACAATCCAACCCTGGCTTTAGGGATCGACCCCAGCCACCTTGGTGGATGCCATTCTCAAGCCTCTAGCCTTTAATTCCTGCCATGTACTTTCAACCCAATAGAGACTGCTTCCTATGATTCCTGTCTCTATGTCTTCAGTCTTCATTGTTCACTTCTTTACCTTAATTTCTTGCATTTTCAGCTAGCCATCACATATTTAGCCTATTTTTCACATAAATTTCTCTCTGGAAAAATAGTTTGTGTGACCAGACTGCAGATGATACAGAAGCAGCTCTGCCATCTACCAGCCGTCTGTCCATGGGGAAGTGACTTTAAACCCTGAGCCAGTTTTCTCTTTTAAAACATGAGATTGATAACAACTTATCTCAGAGGGCTGTTGAGGATCAACTCAGAGCATGAGTGAAGTATGAGCTACTGGCCCTTCTGATTCCAGCATCTCATGATGCCATCAATGTACCAATAACAGAAGTGGCAGGACCTACACCTGTGAGGACTTCGGGACTGTAGAATACCAGGGGAAGGTGCCTTGATGATAAAAACAAGAGACTACATGGCAGTAGTGAATATATGTGGATCCCTTAGAGGAAGAACTCAGGCACCTTCTTCTCAGAAAATCCTTTGTACTAGAACCATTTATCTTCATCCTACAAGTTAGAAAGCCAAGGCCCAAAGAGGTTGAGCACCTCCTCCAACATTATACAATTCACTTGGTGCACTCAGATTCAAACCCAGACAGCTCACCTGCAAAGTTTATGTGCAAGATCCTGACCCACTCTGGCGTTAGACAGTCAGTATTTGTTTTAGAATTTGCAATGTACCCTACTTTGTATACTTTCTAATGATCCTGCAAATAACTCTGCATTGGAAAGGGGAAAGACATTACCATCCCTAACTTACAGACAAGGGAACTGAAAATAGAGTATTTCACTCCTGTCATGAATTGCTGAGGTGGGATTTGAACTCACTTTGTTTCCTACACCTGGCACCAAACTTGAGCTTTTCTGAGTAAGTGGTCTAACTAGGATCTCTCAGATTCTCTTTGCATCTCTCTGCTTTCCTTATGCTTGATGATGTGTGCTTCATAAGAACAGAACACCCAGATGTATGTGGGGAGGGCACTGATGAATGGGGCTGAGCAGCAGGCGGTTCCTTGTCTGACTTAGGCAAATGGCTGTGTGCTGATTTTTTTCAAAACGCCCTTTACTGACAGAGCAATTTCTCAGTACAAGAGTAGAGAAGCTCGTAGAACATACAAATGAAGCAGAGCCGGCACTGACATGGAAAGAATAACAATATTATCCTAATGGCTCTGAAATACAATATAATAATGGGAGGAAATTCACCCTGAAATTGTGTCAAGTCAGCTTTGTGAAGCAATCCTCCGCTTCCTCCAGGCACCGGCCTCCCTGGAGCCCTTCTCCTGCAGGACACAGGGCCAGGGACAGGCAACTTTCTTCTGTGGCCTGCTCAGGAGAGTGATCTCCTACCCTGGGCCCCATCAGTCCTGATCTACAGAGCCTGGTCTATCAGGAAGGCTGCATTGTTGTCAAAAACTTGCCAGCCTCAATGGGGACTCTGAAGTGTCTCTATCCCATTCTGGCCCTGAGAGTTTTCCTTCTGGATTGAACCATGGGATCTGAAGGAGCTGAATTACCACTCCAGTACCTGAGCAAACCCTGGCTTTCCAGAGTTGGGCCACCTCAGGGGAACCTCATGGCTTAGGGCTAAAATGGGAAAATTTTAAAGGAGACCTTAGTCTCTTCACATTTGAAACCCAACAAATACCCCTGCCTTTAGCTTGAACTACTCAGGACCCCTGTGTAATGAAAGGCTGCCTATCCCCAGATAGCATGGACTGCCATGCCCTCCTAGCCACCCAGCAGCTCTTTCCTCCTCTCCTCAACCCACATACTCCACTCTGATGGCACCTCCTCTCTGCCACTACCTAGCTTCTTCACTCTGGATTCATGGCTGTGGACGCTGTCTCTTCTGCTTGAGCCCATTTGTCCCTTGACCAGGGCCCACTTGTTTTCTTGGTCCATGATCTCAGATCCTCATGTGATTGGTAAGATGTGCACTCTGAAGTTGCACTTGGCCTTTCCTGTGTCTTCATCTTGTCTGTGACCACCTGTGACCTATGCTGAGCTCTGGATGTCACATCGTATGAGGCCAAGAGGGGTGGACTCACAGGGGTGAGCACTCACATGCAAGCACACAGTGGTTGCTCAAACACACATGCACACATACAGGCACAGTCTGTCTCTTTGCTTCCTGGGTCAGTTCTTGGTTAAATGGTGCGTACCTTAGCTCTTTTGCAGTTAACGGCACCTCCCCCTTTGCATTCTATTCAGGTGAAGGGCTTTTCACAGAATGAGGTTTGGTGTTGTCCCCATCCCATACCGCCTTGTGAGCATTTGAGAAGTACAGCAAAGAGCAGGAGATACCCAGAGAGACTCCTGGATGGATGACAAATCAAAAGAAAAAAACAACTCTAATAGCATTTTGTAACTAAATTTCACACTCTCAATGTCACACCCTCCCTCTTCAGTAAGTCACTCTCCAGGGTAAATGGGAGAGCATAAATACGAACACCCCCCCCCCACTTCTGGTGCCAACTGGAGTCTGGATGTGACTTGTGTCCAGCACCCCTCTGCACTGTCTCAGTTGGTCTCTGCCCTTCCCCTCTGGTGCTTCAGACTACCAGCTGCTCGAAAAGAAGAGGTGTGTTCTATCTCCGGTACCAAAAAAAAAAGGGGTGTCACAGTTCTCCACAAAAAGCCTCAGTACCAGATGAAGCACAGTGACCCTTAGATGGGCCTGAGGTGGACACCTCCAGGATGTGGTGGTGAGCAGAACCTTGGGGTGAGGCAGGATGCAAGGACCAAGAGGAAATAATGATCAGAGCACAGTGGTCAAAAGGGGTGGGGAAAAATCTCAGGAATCCTCAGGCCCCTGCTCATTTCTACAATCATGAAATCACTAGTCCCAGCATTGTGAGGAGAGAGGCAACCCAACCAGGCATCCTGAATTAGGACAAATCCTTTACACTCACTCCTTCTGCGCCCGCCTGAGAGACACTACATGCTCCATAAGCAATGCTATAAATGAGTCACAATCCACTCATTTATAATTCATAACTTATGAGCCTCTAAGTTGAAAACATACTCCAGCTTAACCTAGGTTAGAGGGTGGATTGCTTTTTTCTAAAACACAATTACCTCTCAGTGCCCACTGCACACCTTGTGAAAATGCCCAAAACACCCACCTCTTCAGGAGTCAGTTCAGGCAGGTCACAGACATTACTAAGTACAAATGAGCCCATACTTCAGCAAAGTTAGTATTTATTCTTCACTGGTCCAGTGTGTAATTCCTGAGGTGTAATTTCAGGAATCCAATGCCACTTTGGAAAGACAGAGTGGATTCACATTCTTGACATCAACAAGAGATACAATCATGTGGAAGAGAGAAGGAACTTAGCATTAAGTCCATTCATTTGATTAACCCCCTATAACAGTCCTTTAAAGTAGGTAAACCAGGATGCTCACTTTATGCACTTGCAAATTGAGCCTCCTGAAAGTGAGTACAATATGGGCCAATAAGGTAAAAAGAGCAAGATCTGGGTTTCTTTGACTCAGAGCCTGCTATTTTTTAACCATAATATATATTGGCTGGATGCAACATCATTTAAACTCAGTGTTCTCATTTATAATGCAAGGAAATAAATGTCTAGCTCATGGGGTTAAGAGAACATCAGAAAAGCACAAAACACAGATTCTTGATGATAAATACTTAATAGCAATTCTTGGTGTTCTCCACTGTGGACAGGTCCATGAGGTGGTACAGTGGGACATCTGTTTATGAACTTAATTTGTTTTATGATTTTGGGGAAGATGGGCGTGTTTGTTTGTGTGGGGAAGATGCCTATAGTTGTGTTTGTCGCCTGATGCAGAGTTTGTGAACAGAAGCAAAATTTTTTGCCGAACACCTTTGTTTGTGAACTGAGTTGTTTGCAAACAGAAGTATTCGTGAACCTAGGTAATACTGTATTGTGACAACCTTATAATTGAGGTGAAAATCCATCACAAGTCTTATGAGTTAGTTATCCATCAATCTGGCCACCCCATTATGTATTTATTTATATTCTGAATTATTCAAGGAAGTATTTAAGGAAGCTTATAAAAATGTATACAATTCATTAAGTTAAATTGAAATATAAATTGTGTGTGATAAGAGAGATGCACACAGACAAACAATGTGAGAGTGGAAGACCAAAGGTAAGAGCAGTAGTGGAATTACCACGGTATGCAAAATGCAGAGCCTTCATCCTGAGCAGTTACTATTTGTTGACACCCCGATGTTTGCTGTATGTGGGTTCATAGTTGACTCCAAGATTCCTAGAAGCTAAAGCGAAGGAGCAACTATGAGTAAATGCTATGGTATCCATGAGATTTTCCCCCAGGAGAAGCAGAGCTTCTAAGATAGAGATGGAGGAGATTTCTCCAAAGACAAGATGGGTTCCCTTATGTTCTACCACAAAGCAAACCTGCCTCGGCACACAGCAAACATGACAGTCCATATTGGTATTTGCACCTAATTACTTATCATATAATTGTTTTAGTCTGTTTTTATTGCTATAATAAAATCCCTGAGCAGGGATAATATAAAAAAGATAAATTTAGCTCACAGTTTTAAAGTTTCAAGAGTATGGAGCTATCATCTGCTCCGTTCTGGGTAAGGTCCCATAGGTTGTGACACAGCCTGGCAGATAGCATCATGGTGGGAACACATGGGAAGGGAGCAGGTACCTGGCAACAATGGGAAGCCAGGGAGCAAGGACTCCAGCTCATCTTTCATAACAGCTCTTTCTTATGGGAACCAACCAGGGTCCCAGAAGACCTACCCCAATTCTTCCCAAGGGGTATGTCCCCATGACCTAGCCACTTCCCAGTAGGCTCCACACCTTTTCAACATTGACATACTGAGGACCAATCTGCAACATGTGAACCCTTGGGGGACAAACTATGTCCAAGCCATAGCAGCTCCTTCACTATCAGATTTATGATGGACCACCCACTATCATTTCTTATCCCCTTTTCTGTGCTCTCCCCATCTGTATGCAATAAAAATACACATAGAAGCCAACCCAAAAGCCTATCCACAGCAAAGAAAGTGATTTTTCTTTTCTCTGAACTTCCACAGGTATGTGTGTGAGTGTTAGGGAGAGAAGTGAGCATAGCTTAGAGACTATAAACTGGAGTCTTCCTAATGACTTCAAAAGTGTACGTAAAATTGTTCTTAGATGCAATTGTACAATTGTGCATTGATTGAGGCTTCTGAGTTTATATCATAAAAGGGGTTTGTTGTCACAAAATCTGTTTCATGGCCTGCTTGTAAGCCTCTGGCAAATGTCACCAACCTTACAGTGTTATGTAGAGCTTTCAACCTTGTGTGATGATCAATCTTGATTGTCTACTTGATTGGATTAAGAAATACATTACTATGCATTTACTAATGCTATCACATCAGTAAAACTCACTTCTGAATGTTGCTGTGTGAGTGTTTCTAGGTAACATTAGCATATGGGACAGCAAACTAGTGAAGAGGCAGTGTGGCCTCAGACAGAATGTGCGCAGCATCAGGCAGCAGCACCATCTGGTGGGCTAAGTGCCCAAAGGAGTCCACCAATCTCTCTCTCTCTCTCCCTCCCTCCCTCCCTCCCTCCCTCTCTCTCTCTCTCCTCTTTGTTCTTCCACCTTGATGTACTGCCTCACCACAGGTCCAGAAACAGTAATGGAGCCAGGTGACTATGGACTGAATCCTGTGAACCCATGAGCCAATTAAACCTTTTCTCCTTTACATTATTGTTCTCAGGTATTTTGTAACACTATGCTTGTGTTTGTCAAGAAAAAGTGGTGGAGTGACTTCTTGAGGTCATGCTGAAATCACGGTGAGCTAGAGTAAGACTTCAGGTCTGTGAGCTCCTAAAAGTCCTCCAGGCTCTCCATTCAAGGGTCAGCATAGAGGGACCAATGTGGTAAACAGGACCACTGGATTCACTTGAGGCCCTAACTAAAGTGACCTTTGTCTCTCAGTTATCCCTCTTTCCTTCAATATCTTTTCCCTACTTTGTAAACATCCATTTGCTAAAGCATTTTAATTACCTCATTTAAGTGTTCCATCTCACTCTTGCCAGACTTGACTGACCCACAGTGCAAGAAAGTGGTCAGCCTTTTGCTCTTGAATCATATGTGACATGTCTGTATATTACATATTACTTACAGGAAGTGTGAATAACAAATTATCCTAAGTAAGATGAGATTAAAGTCCGGGTAGAAATACATACTTTTCTCTTTTTCACTCATCTAATTCACAAAGCAACTTCCTAAGATAGTAAGTATACACTGTGTATATGTATGCATGTATGTATATATGTGTCATCATGCCTATAACATAGAGAAAGGTAATATATATGTTTACGCTTGATTATATTAGTATTAACAAGGAAGAGAGAAGAAAACAATATTAGTCAAAGAAAATGGTAAAAAAATAAAGCACAACCTACCAAAATTTGTTATATGTAATGAAAACAGTGCTTATAGTGACAAATATAGGATTGAATATATATACTAGAAAAGATCTAGACACAATTACCTAAACTTGGAAAAAAAGAGTAATGAAAAGCAAGCCAAAGAAAATAAATTATAAAAATTATAGAGAGATTTCTTCATTTCCTATCTTTATTTCTTTTATTTCTTTCTCTTGTCTAATTGCCATGGATAATGTTTCCAAAACTATATTGAACAGGAGTGGTGACAGTGGACATCTTCATCTTGTTCCTGATTTTAGTGTGAAGGATTTCAGTTTTTGACCATTTAGTATGATATTGGTTGTTGGTTTTTCATAGATGGCTTTTATCAGATTGAGGTAGAAACCTTCTATTCCAATTTTTTCTAGGGTTTTTATCATAAATGTGTGTTGGACTTTGTCAAATGCTTTTTCTGCATCTATGGAGATGATCATATGGTTTTTGTCCTTGGCTCTATTGATATGGTGTATTAAATTAATTGATTTGCATATTTTTAACCATCCTTGCATCCCAGGCATGAATCCCACACTTGGTCAGGGTGTACGATCTTCTTGATCTTCTGCATTCTATTTGCCAGTATCTTATTAAGGATTTTTGCATCTATGTTCATTAGTGAGATTGGCCTATAGTTCTCTTTTTCAATTGGGTCTTTCTCTGCTTTGGGGATCAAGGTGATAGTTCCTTTCAGGAATAAATTTGGGAGTATTGCCTTTCTTTCAATTTCATTGAAGAGTTTAATCAGTAGTGGCAATAGTTCTTCTCTAAATGTCTTGTAGAATTCAGCAGTGAAGCCATCAGGGCCCAGGCTTTTCTTATTTGATAAGTTTGTAATAGCTAAAACTTGGAAACAGCCCAAATGCCCATCAACTGGAGACTGGATAAAGAAAACGTGGTTTTTTTATAAAATGGAGTACTACTCAGCCATAAAAAATGAGAAATTAGAGACATTTATAGCTAAGTGGATGCATATTGAGGCAATACTCTTAAGTGAAATAAATAGGACACACGTGTAAATACCGAATAGTTTCTTTGGTGTGAGAAACTGAAAGTGTAAGTAAGGACTAAATGTATAATAGGTAATGTGAAATAGGAAGAAAAGGGGCAAAGGGGAAGGAAATGGGAGGGCTAGGGGAAAGGATAGAAGGGAATGGGATTAATATGAGAAAATGGAAAAATAGGAACAAAATCTTTGTAAATAGGGAGGAATGGAGGGGTTGAAGGGAGGGCTGGGCAAGGGTGAAAAATAAGAACCAAGAGAGACTGTGTAAAGGTACAAATTTCCAATGATGAATGTCATTATATTGTATACCTAAAATGTACCAGTGATTAGAATGAATAATCGAAAATGTAAAATAGGAAGAAAAGGTCCAAAGGGGCAGGGGTAGTGGGAGGGTCAGGGGAAAGGAAAGAAGGGAAAGGAAAAGTGATGAGAAATGGAAATAAAGTCTTTGTAAATAGGGAAGGGTGGAGGGGGTGAAGGGAGGGCTAGGAATGGGGAAAAAATAAGAATCAAGATGCATTATATAAAGGTACAATTCCCAATGAGAAATGTAATTGTGTTGTATACCTACAATGTACCAATAAAAGAATTTAATACAAAAAAAAAGAAAACTTAAAAATATTAACAACAGCAACAAAACTCCTGAAATAAAGAAGCAATTACAGTAGGAGTGCAGGATACAAGGTTAAAATTAAAGTCATGGACTTTCTTATGTATCGAACATGAATAATTGGCTTTGAAATTAAAAACATGATTACATTAGCATCCAAATGATTAAACACTAAGCATAAATCTAACAAAATATATAACATATCTCCATGAGGAAAATTACAAAACAATAATGAAAGAAAAAGCAAAGAGGAATTAAATGATGGAGAGCTATCCCATGGTTATGGATAGTGGATAGTATATTAGTTCATGTTCTCTTAAGGAGCAGACTCAGTAGGAAATATATGTATAATTAAGGCTCAATATTGTAAAGATCAATAAATCCCGATCAATATCTTCACAAATTATTTTGTGGGTGTTGATAAATCAATTCTAACACTCACATGGAAATGCAAAAGACTCAGAATAGGCAGCACAGACTGAAGAGGAAAGTAGAAAGACTGACATTACTCACATTACAGTGAGGCTACAGTCATGAAGGCAGTGTGGTATTGGTGAAGACAGCCTAGATGGAAAGCCACACAAATACAGTCAAATGATCTTTGACAAAGGAGTGTAGTCAACCCAGTGGAGAAAAGAGTCTTTTCAATATGCTGCTGGAAACTGGATAACCACATCCAAAAGAAAAAAATCACACAAATATCGAAACTATCTTTCACAAAAATTAAATCAAAATGATTGCAGACATTGTAAAATGCAAAATTGTAAAACTCTTAAGAGATAACATGGAAAAAAATCTAGATGGCCTTGGCTTTGGTGATGATTTCTTAAATGCAAAACTAAAGACAATATACAAAAGAAAGAATTGATAAACTGGACTTTACTAAAGTTAAAGACTTCTGATCTGCACAAGATACAGGAGAAATGAAAAAAATCAAGCCACAGACAGGCAGACAATATTTGCAAAAACATATGTTCAAAATGTATGAGGAATTTTTGAAACTCAAAAATAACAAAAATAACCCAAGTGAAAAACTTTTGAAACTCAAAAATAACAAATATAAACCAAGTGAAAAAAGTGTGCCCAAGACCTTACCAAATGCCTTACAGAGAAGATATACACATAACATATGGTATCCCAGCCTTCTGGGAGGCTGAGGCAGAAGGATCTCAGGTTCAAGCCCAGCTTGGGCAACTTAGTGAGAGCCGGTCTCCAAAATAAAATGTATAAAGAACAGATGTAGCTCTCTGTAAAGGCTCTGGATTCAATCTCCAGTACCCCCATAAAAATATATCCCATATCATAGGTCATCAGGGAAATGCAAACTAAAGCACAAAGATGGTCTACTACCCAGCCATTAGAATGGTCACTATGCAGGGTGCTGAGGACACCAGGTGCTAATGAGCACACCAAAGAAGCAGGAAGTCTTCTTCTTTACTGATGGGAGTGCAAAGTGTTACAAGCACTTTGGAAGGCAGTTTGGTGATTGGTTATAAAACTAAACATAAGCTTACCCTTCAAATCAGACAATCAGGCTCCTTGATATTTTCCCTAAAGAGGTAAAACTTTGTGCTCACTTAAAAACCTGCACAAAAATGTTTATAACAGCTTTATTCATAACTGCCAAACTTGGAAGCAACCAAGATGTTATTAAATGGATTAATGGATAAATAAACAGTGGTGCATACAGATAATGGACTATTATAAATATCGTATTCTAAATTAGATAATTATAATGTTGTATACCTAAAAGAAATGGGCTATTAAGCCATAGAATGACAGGGGGAAACTTAAGCTCATATTACTAAGTGAAAGGAGACAATCTGAGTAGCCTACATAGTTGTGTGATTCCAACTATCTGACATTCCAACTGTCTGGGAAAAGTAAAATTATAAAGTAAAAAAGCTCAGTGGATTCAATGCCAGGGACTAAGGGGAAGGAGGGGTAAACAGATCACAGAGGTTTTAGGCACTGAAATTACTCTTTCCAAACCATAATGGTGGATTCATGTCCTTATGCATTTCTCCAAACTCACAGAATGTACAAGATCAAGAGTGAACCACAATGGCCAACTCTATGGTCACGAATCTAATAATGGGGATGGAAAGGACTGATTCTTTGAAAGACACAATCCACTAATATTCACTGAAGATAATGATATGTAAATGATAATGGATGATAATGATATATAAATGATAATGGGTGGTAAGGATACATAAATAAAGATGAATCAATTGAGATAAATATACAATCTGGGGGTGTCACAATGGGGTAAACTGTGGCTATGTAAAGGCAGAGGTATATGGCATAGCACTCTACTTTCTGCTCAGTTTTGCTGTGAACCTAAAACTTCTCTTAAAAAGAAAGTCTGCTGAAAGGAATCCCTAAGAACTGTAAATGAATTGCCCAACTAGTCAGAGGGAGAGCAGCATTGCAGTCTGTCAGTCCAGTTCAGCATTCATACTGGGAGATTAAGGACATTCTACTTGACCAAAGATAAGGATGATAATTCATTAGTGAAAAGGATATGAGAGCTTCTACAAATTGCCAACAAAAATGCAAATCACTTTTCTAAGCATTTTCTCCATTTAGGGTGATATAGACCATTTTTTGTCTCTGCATCAAAGAAACATTGCTGTGATAGATAACAATCAACTTGGAAAATATTTTTGCTTTAACTTTAAATAATTTACTTTTTAAAACAACTTCATTGAGATGTAATTCTTGTACTAAGAGTTTGAACTCTTGCCTTTCATCCTTTCTAGATTTGAAATCTCTCAGTATATCTCAGTCATCTTTTTTGACATTTGAAATTCAGATAACCTTATTTAAATTAAGAAATAATTCTTAAAACTGCATTTAGAGTCAAGCCCTTTTGTTATAAAAATCATCAGGAGTATTTAAGTAAGGGAGTATTTCTAGGTGAACAACCAGATTTGATTCCGGACTTCTTTGAGCAAGTGTGGAGAATAAAGGAAAAATGGGTCATTTCCAGAAAACTATATCTACATATGTTCTCAGGTACAAATTTGATGACAGAAAAGTCTTCAGTACATGGTGGCATGTCAGAGGCAGTTCTCAGAGGGCTGAGTTTTACATTTCTAGATTTTAAGAATGCCCAAGATCCTTCTTCATTCCCCATCTTGGGGGCCAAATAGTAATTTAAATGTCCATGTCAGCAGTTGTATACCCCATGATGTGGGGCATATCTGCAGACCCACTGATGTCACTGTGGGAAGAGAGTGGAGTGGCTTTGTAGAGATGCCCAGGTCCCTTTTGCAAAGGTTAACTGAACTAGCTTGTTTTCCTTTATGGTAACAGCTGCCTCCTCTTTGCTAACATTACTGATTTGTGATAACTTATGGTTCCATTTACCAGTTCTTCACTTGCAGGAAATGTACTCCCATCTTTTGTACAGGACATTACAACAGCATCTCTGAGGTATCTTACCTCAGGTAATAGGACTGAGGTATCAGCACCGAAAGCTCACCAGAAGGCATCTTTCCTGCACATCTGTATTCTTGTTCTGGAATTCTAAGTTGGCCAACATCCAAATCTATTCACTTCACAATCTGATACCTTCTCCTGGTGTGATGCCTCAAATACTAGCACCATGGTGTCCCTTTGATCTTTGGTTCTTAGTGTAGTGATGTCTTCATTGCCAGCACATTTTAGCGTTTTGGACATGCTGGCAAGGTTCATGCCCGCAACCACACTGCAGTCAAAGAAGCCCTCGGAGTGCAAGGTGAGCTGCACCAGGGAGGCGTGGTTCTAGTCCTCGCTCTGCAGGTTCAGCTGCCCCAGCTGCTTTCCTCCCAGGCCTCCTTGATGAGGTCCCTGAGTGCCTCCAGCAACTTCTTTAGTATGGAGTCCTAGACCAGGCATACCTCCAACAATACAGGTACACAGGGGCTGGAAGCAGTAAAGCCAAACAGTTTGGGCTTCCCAAAGGCTCAGCATGCAAACTGCAGCTAGAGCCCAAGACCTGGAAGAACAGACCGGCTTGCCTTGTCTGTGACTCTTTAATCCTCAATCATCTTCAGCATCCTTGCATTTTAGCTGTGCTCTCATTAGCTGTATGAAAGAGGCTAGCCATTCCTCATAAAAATGCCCAGAGAGAGAGATGGCCTCACTGTCATGGACAAGGTGACTAGAATTTTTTAGTTTTTGCCTTTTTGCAGAAATGAGGTAGGAAAATTAGGCAGGGGCCTAATAGATGTTAGAAATTTTGTTGGAATGCCTGGCTATTCCTCAGCAAACTTCAGGAAGGCCTTAAAAACTCAGGGTTGTCAAAGTGAGTTTCCAGAACCATCCTAACACTCCCACATGCCTGGGACAAAATCTGATGATCCCATCCCACGAGTCTCCATATCTGGATAAACAACAGCCGTCCTCAGAATCAAATTAGCGCACACACACACTGCTACCAAGTGACCTCTGCTTCCCACTTTGGCAACAGTATTTAATCTGAGTCTTCTTTTATTTTTATTTCAAAAGCTTCTGTTTGACAAGCCTCAAGTTCTGGTAATGTGCTCATAAAACGTGATTCCAGCTCAAAGTAATGATGGTTGAATTAAAACTTAATGGAGCTTGAAAACATGGGGCCTTTCCTAGAGTGAGGGAAACAAAGCTCATGTGGCTTTCTTCTCAAGTTACCAGCTCAGCAGAGAGCTGCTTTCTCCACCAGCCACCCCCAGTGCAAGTATTTCCTGCTAAAGAGACAAAGCAGGGTTTGCATTGGGTAAAAGAAAAGAAAGTTGAATCAGAGCACATGTTTCCCTTGTTGAAGCAGTTCCCAGCTGAGACCTTTGCATGGGAGAGCTAGCAGGACACACACAGCCTTCTGTGGGTTCACAACAGCACTTTGGAGAAAGCACCACCATCTTCAGCCCCCTAAGGTACTGTAGTAGGCCTGGATTTTGCTCCACCTCCTTTATGTCTAGTAGGGTTACCTTGGGCAAATTCTGGGAATACTGGAAGCCTATGGTTTTCCTTGGGAAGGCACTGGTATAGAGAGTAAGTGGGAAAATGGATAGGAAAAGGAGTGTGCACACTCTCAGCAGGATGACCCACTAAGTGCTCACCAAGTGATAGCTGAAATCAGATCCCCAGACAACACACTTCCTTTGCAGGTAGAAGATGCTGCATGCCACCAAGAGCACCTCAGAAGGGTACTGGGGACTCAGTGAATGCTTCAGAGGGGCCTGGGGTGACGTGGTCGGAGGCTCAATGAGAAGACCCTTCTCCACAGTCAGATTAAGAAAAGTCAGAAGGATGTTGTGAAATTAGATTCCAGCTGCTAGTGTCTCACACACACAAAGTAACTATGTGAGAGGATTCTTGTAGGTTAATTTTCTTCACTGTAGAAAGCTTTACTATCTATATGTATACTATAACATCATGTTGTAAACTTCAAATATACACAATAAAGTGTATTGAAAATAAGAAGACAGGCAGTAAGCAGTGTGTCTGTAGCTACATCTAGATCCCTGGAGTCCAAGAACACTAAATTAACCTCTGAAGCAAAGCACTACTCAAGGAAAACTCAGCAGATTTGGTTTCTTCAGGAATAATCTCTGGTTTTCAGCAAATTCCTTAGTCCATTTCTCCCTAGAACCCTCCCCTTGTCTTGATTGCCCTTTTTTTACCCCACTCAGAATTTCATATAAAGCAATTGTTTACAAAGTAGTTCTGCCTAGACCTTTTCAGACCCTTTTGGGGAAATGGCAATTTCTTCACGGCAAAGTGCTTCCCATAGCAAAAATACTTGAGAGCACTTGAGGGTCACAGGCTGGCATTAGGCGTGGGGACAGGCCCAGTGCAGACATGCTGGACAGAAGAGCTCCAAACTGAAGGTGCCATTGAGCTCCTGCCCACCAACTGTGTGGCCATGGGAAGTGGAAGGACTGTGTGGCTCCGAGGCGGGAAGTATGACTCTGAATTGAGTGCTGTTCTTGGGTGCCTTTGCCATCTCCATCAGTCTACATCTCCAGGCCCAAGTCTTCCTCTCTGTACAATGGATGTGCAGTGGTGATGGTGCAAGAGAGAGAAGATGCAAAATACCTGCTACATGGTAGGTGTTCTTTTCTCCTTCAGCCCCAGTGATGTCATCCTAGAGTGTCAGTGTTCCCTGGGTGTGAGGACAAACCTGAGAAGATGAGTTCAAGGCAGTGGAGGTGGAAGGAAGGAGCAAGGGTTGCTCTGGGCTGCCTGCACTTTGAAAACATATGAGAGCTGCACTCCACTGGAAGAACCCCTCAGCCAGTGTGGTGGGGAGGAGAAACCCATGGCTCCTTCTTCCCCCAACCTCTGGAACTCAGGTGCTTGGGTCCCTGAGGTACCCAGACAGTGGAGACCCAGGCTGTGTCTGCTTCCAGGGAGCTTCTGGCCCAAGGGCTGGAGGCAGCTTGCAGCCCTTAATCATCACTTTCTCTATCCTCCCCCATGTTCAGTAGGTTAAATCACACCCAAGGTCACCATCATCAAAGAGCTTGCCACAAGGCTCCCAACCCCAGCACTTTCTGCTGCCATTCCACCCCTTCCCAGGAAGCTCATACACCTCCTGGGAAAATTAACATTGAATAACAGCCACTTTCTTCACAGAGCCTTCCCCAGGACCCCATCCACCCTTGAAGGTATTTTGGTGTTTCTCTAGCAGTGAGTTACTCCCTTGGGACTTGTTTTCCCTGCATTTGCTTGGTCATTTTGTGAAGACTTATTAAGCCTGCTCCTGGCTGATATGCTTATGTGTGATGCCCATTCCATGAGGAGCTCTGGTCCCAAGTGCTGATTTCCTCCCATAGCTGGCTGTGCAGGGGCTGAGGCTGTGGGAGGGCAGGTGGGAGGCAGGGAAGGTCGGGAGGGGCAAACAGGAGCATTCAGGAAGGGGAGAGAAGGGGAAAGCTTCCCTTGCCCTAGTGACCTTCCCCTTTATTTCCCACTGAGATTCTAGCTGAGCCTATTCCTAGCTTAGGGAAGTGAAGAGCCAAAGTCCAAGGTTATTTTTTGCTTTGTTGTCACCACCGCCTCTTTAATATCCCAGGAAATCTAATGCTGCCATCTCCCTCAAGGTGTTGGGCATACACCTGCTATGATAGGACAATGCACAGTCTGAACATCTACATGCTCTGGCCCTGGACATAAGCTTTCACAGAGGAGCCCCAATAGCCAGAGCCAGCCCACCTAAGACATCCTATCTGATACCTACTTCACTAACTTTTCAGGGTGGGCTTAGCTTGGTGATGCTAAAATAAGTTTACCAGGATGCCAAAAAGTAGGAGGTGGGATGCTGTCCATGACACCAAAACAGTTGAAATTGAAGGGAAAAGCATGATTACAGCAAAATACAGCAAAAAGCACCATTCCCCTTGAAGCATAATGTAGAGTGTGCAGCCCACCCTGGTTATAATGCCCAAGTTTGCACACCAGGAAAGAAATATGAATGGATAATCCTGTCCCACAGCCAAAAACCCTTTGTCCTCAGAGAATCAATTTCCTGATTTATGCAAAACAATACAGGTCCTTTCTGTTTAATTTGAACCCAGGTATCAGAGTTTCCACTGGTATACATCCCAGGCAAGCCCCTGTGCACCTGGGCTAACAAAGCTCCTCTAAGGAGTGTTTTGACTTCACTGCAAGTGGAAGATCAGTCACCTGAGTGGCATTTTCTGCTATGCACTGTGTTACGTCTTGTATGTAGATGTTCCCCCAAAGCCTCATGTGCTCACAGGTGAGGCTTTTTGGAGGTGGCTGGATCTAGGGTGTGTGATGCTGGATTAGGCTATGTAATAACTAAGTTGGTTTAGCATAGTTCTGGATGTGGATAATGGAAGCCCCACTCTCGGTGTGTGGGTGACAACAATCAATCGACTTGTAGCCTGGATGGACTATAAAGGGACAGAAAAAAGGCAGGGTGCTGCTTGCTACTTTCTCTGTCACACAATGTACTACTTCTCTGTGACGCCCCTGTGCCGTGCCACCCTGCCTTGGAGCCAGTCAACTGTGGACTGAAACTGCTACAAACTGTGAGATGAAAACCTTTCCTCCTTTACCTTTGGGTGTTGAGTATTTTGTCTCAGCAACGAGAAAAGTAACTAAGACATGCTCTAATTCTGGGATTTAGGGAGAACAGAACATCAATTTTAATATTACACAGTATACACTCTCAATAAAATTGACTTTTTCCTATACCAAGCTATTAATAAAAATAGTCTAATAGTCTTGAGAGTTACTAATGATGAAACAAATAATATACAGTTTCCAGCAAGATGAAAATAATCACAAAGCTTAGGCATAGTAAAATATTTTCTTACTATTTTAAATTGTTGCTAACCAGAGTCTGGCTCCCAAAATAGGAAAAAGTACAAATTTACCAGCAATATTATCTTGGAATCGGCAGCCTTTTGAGGATTACATAGATCCCCTGGTTAAGTTCTTAAATGTGGGGAAAATATATGGTGAATTTTCAAATTTTAAGACTTTATTGCAGTAAAAGACACATTGCAATTAAATATTTCCCCTCATTTTGAACACACTTACCCCACTTACCCCTCTTGCTGCCACTTTTAGAAGCAGTTCTGGAAGTCCTTTTCCATGAGTGTCTTTAAAATGTACATCTAAAATGTACCAATAAACTTAATTAATTATAAAAAATATGGTGAATTGTGCTGCTCTGTGCCATCCAATGGAAAGGCAGGCTCATAAAAACATTGCAGTGTGTCCTCATCCACCTTGTTCACCAGATCTGGCACCAAGTGACTCCTGGATCCTCCTCAAAGTCAAAATGCCATGAAAGATAAACATTTTGAATGAGTATATCTGGGCAGCTATGCCAGTGCAACAAAAGACACTCACAAAGCACTCCACAACTGTGTCAGAAAACGGCAAGAATGGAATAAGTGAGTTTGAAAGCAGGGGGAATATTCTGAGGGGGATTGATGGCTGTGTATCTTTTACTGTAAGAAAATTTTAAAATGTAAATATTCACTATTTTTTTAAGCACGCCTTGTAATTAGTGCTTCAGAAGACTTAATGTGAGGAGCCTTTCTACCATACTTTCCCTGCTCTTTCAGAAAAGACCTTTAACTACTTGTTTCGGCTTGTCAGAAACTATGTATTTTTTTCATATTTGCTCTTTCTGCATCTTCCATCCCTTCTATCTGCTTTACTTTCACTCTCATAAGTTAAGAACTGTTTTCCTGCTTCATGAGGTTTCAAACAAGAAGATAAAGTAATTGCTTTCCCGCTCTTACCCCTTACCCATTCTCTGGGGTTCAAACTCAGAAAGACTGCAATGACTTCCTGTAACAGTGCTTTGCAGGTGGTAGAGGGTATCCCTCTCCAAACTAAAGGTCTTTCCTTGTCTATCAAATGTACAATAGTAACATTAACTCATCTAGGCTTTTTGACTAAAATTTTCAAATCAATTCAGCTCATGCCTGCTTAAAAAGGGCACATTTCAAATGAGAAATGAGTTAAAGAAAACAATATAGAGCCCCCAAAGAGAACAATATCTTGTATATTTCTGTTCATACTCCACTTTTAGATTTTAAAATATTTAATTGATGAATAAATATTGAATATATTCAAGGTATACAATGTGATAAATTTATATACATTTTATGATTGCTACATGCATTGCCATGCATGTTAAACATTAGTTAGAACTTGTTCCTCTTGTAACTGAAAATATCTGCCCTTTGACTAACCCGACCCTCATGGCCCTCAGCACCAGCATCTAATAACCACCATTCTACTCTTTCCTCCTAAGAGTTTGAACTTTTTTAAAGTTCCACACAGAAGTGAAAGCAAAACTATTTGTCTATGTCTGGCTTATTTTACTCAGCATAACGTCGTCTAGCTTCATTCATGTTGTTGTAACTGACTGGATCTCCTTTTATGACTGAATCCATTGTATGAGATACTACCTCACACTAGGAAGGATGTTAAGACAAGAGATGATAAGAGTTGGTGAGGCTGCACAGAGAAAGGAATGCTTCGACATTGTTGGTGGGAATGCAAGTTAGGATAGCCATTATGGAAAATAGTATGGAGATTCCACAAAAAGTTACAAGTAGAACTACCATATAATCCAGAAAGCCCACTTCTTGGTGTATAGCCTAAGGACTTGAAATTGATTTGTTGAAGAGATATCTATACTCCCCTGTTCACTGCAGCATTATTTATAACAGCTAAGATGTAGAAAAAACCAACCTTAGCATCTGTACATGTATGAATGGGTCGAGAATATATTTCTACTCCATCTTCATGCTCCTCAGTCCCGTTTTCCTGTCCACCCTAGGGAAACTTTGTTGTCCTCTGTAATACTGTTCATCCTCACAAATGTTGGATAGAAGGACCCCAACCATCCCATGACTGTTTTACAGCACCAGATCTGAGAGGACCGAGGAGACATTACATCAGGAATCTTGAATTGAACTGTTTTCCTCAAGGATAGAAGAGTATGGTGGTATAGTGTTACAGTGGGCAGATGGATCTGGATGTTATCACTGGCTCTCAGTCTCCACCATCTATGGGGATGTACACACTTATATCATTAGGCCTTATCCCGGGAATCTCTGATTCAGAAGGCCTAGGGTATAATTCAGATGTCTATTTTTAAAAATCTGTAGTTGATTTTTCTGCATTCAAATGTGAAAACCACTGGAATAAATCACTGGAAATTTTAATTGAAAGTCAGTTGAAAGACAGCTAACATTTAGAGTGGCTTCTTTAAACCATTTTAAAATCATAGGGTATTGAACTTCAGTTGTGGTTCTTCCTAGAAAACAGGAGTGGACTGATACTTGGAGGTGTTTTACTGTTCAGAATTTCCCTTGTGCTGAGTGTATGAAAGCAGGACCCAGACATGCAAAGAGTGAGTCACCTTCAATATGTGCCCTTTTTGCTGAGCATTCATGCTGTCACTGAGTTTCAATGGTGTGGAATATTCTAAACATTACTTTCAGTAGCCTCTTCCCTGATGCTTCCCAGGTGCTGTCTACAATATCACCTTCAACTTCTTTTCCATTTAGAATTTTTTATTGCTTAAATTGACCTATCTGATTTCCAATAACTTCTTCCGTGTTCTGGCCCTTTTGTGAACACAGCATAATAGAATTTGAAGCTTCATCCTGGCCATGTGAGTTAGAAACTTTTACATTAGTACATTTTTCCAGCCTTTATTCATTAAAAATGCACACACACACACACACACACACACACACACACACACACACACACACACCGTGCTGAGGATTGACCCCAGAGTTGTGCTTCGACGTGCTCTACATTTAAACCATACTCTCTGCCTTTATGACCTTTTCCTTACAGCTTTCTGGCTGTTATCCCGACTGTTAGTGCAACTCCTTCAGGAAGGAACTTTGACAATGGCTGTCCAGTTTGGGTAAAAGGTCTCTTGCACTTCTTCTGCCAGAAGTGTGGTATAGTAGAGAGAGTGAATAAAGCCAATCCATGCAGTGCTTGCCATATTTTAGAAAGAGGAAGCTGCAATCACCCAGGAAATTATCATAGAGATTCTCCTGGACCCAGAGACAGGGTTATGAGTTCTTAAAAACAATGATGAAGAGCCTTCTAGGCTCCCAAGCCATTGGGGAATCTAACATCATTTCCACAGAAACAGATTAGACAGGTTTGTCATGAGTTGCCATCCTGCTGCTGAAAAGGTGACAATCAATAAGAGGAAGAGAATTCATGGGGTAAGGACACCTGACCCATTATGCTGGGGCTACACCTATCAAAACAAGGTCTCCAGCACCCCAAGCCAATGTTCTTGCTCCATTCCAGGATGATGTTCCCATCTTGGGTCTACTCTGTTAGAACCACAATTGGACTTGCATCTTTCCATCCAATGTTAGTCCAACTAAGACACTGTCTTTAATATACAAATCACTTAAAGCATTTTTGCAAAGGTACAGTTTATACTGTCTATAAAGATGTTGAAACAAACTAGATAAAAAGCTCAGTCATTCTGCTTCTCTGTTTTTTGTTTCTATTTTTTCTTTGGTTCTGGAATATTTTTTTTTCTTATGGTACTGAAGATTGAGCCCTAGGCCTTCACCCTGGGCTACAGTCCATCCCTTTTAAAAATATTGATTTTTGAGACAAAGTCTTGCTAAGTCACTAAATTACTCGGGCTGGGCTCAGACATGATCTTCCTGGCCTCAGCCTCCCGGAGTGGCTCCTGGAATCTTTAGCTTTGTATGGACAGTAGATGATCATTATCCTTCCTCTGCCTCCAAGAGAACTGTATTTGTCAGTTTTTATGAACGTTTTCGCAGGAATTGTCTTAGTAATCTTCTCTAGGCCTTCTGTTCTTATATAAGGAACTTTTTTCTTCGGTTTTTGGCCACTTAATCGGTCTTTCTTATTGTGATTTAAACTTATTTTCCCCAGTTATATTTAAAGTAAAACTAAAAACAAGCAACAAAACCTTAAGACTTGGACATCTTCCTTCCATATGCATGGGACCCTTATGATCATCTTCTATGTGCTTAGAACTTATCAGCCATTTCCACATTCTGTCCCTCAGACTCAAAATATCACTAAATCATCATCATCATCATTATCATTTGCCTTGAAGTCCAAGGAAGTTTAAGAGAAAAATTCCTAAGGATTTTCAAGGTTAGAGTGTCTGTGCTGGGGGCTCAGGTGAGGAGACTCTTTTAGAATGGTGGAACTCTTTACAATGCCTGAAATACTTTTACCTCTTTCCCCTATTGTGTCCTCACCACAAAAAGATTTCAGAAGGCAAGTATACCGTTCATGTTTTATTGTTAAGAATTCAGTTCTCAGAAGGCTGTGATTTGTCCAAAATCCCACTGCTGATGATCAGCAGGTGTAGGGCTGTGACTCCCTGTGCTCTGATTTACATGTCACTTTCTTCTGTTCCATAGCCATCTTCTGAAGATTTAAGGCTCTAAACTTGGCATTAGCAGCTACCACCCTGAGTGCTCTTCAGCTGGGTGTGTCATGCAAACTCACAGTGCATGTGAAGTGTGTGTTCTCATCCTAGAACCCGAGCAACTGGAAAGCAGGTGTGAAGAAGTCCAGTAAAGGAGGAGAATCCTTGTATGCAGCTTCCCCAAAAACTTTTCCCCAACCTTCAGCTACTCACATCTCTATGTCTATTGTGCCTCCCTTCTGTATACTCTTCACACAGAAGCCAGAAAAATCCTGTGAAAACAGAAGCTGCCTCATTTGTCTTCCTTTCTTTCATGTAACTTCTGGGAGTATTTCCTCTAGGATTCCAGTGAGCCTATTGCCTCTTGACCTGCAAGGGCCATCCACAGGAAGGCAATGGAAGATCACATACTGCAGCGGTGTTGGCTCTACAACTTACACTTCTCTACCACAGATTCTTCTCACCCTCAACTAGCACTTCTGGGGGACTCAGCAGTCTGCTGGGCAGTATGAAAGGGCCCTTTGACCATGAGAGCTTTGAGCATCTTGCCCTCACATACTCTTAGTTCTTGGTTTACTACCTGTGCCTATTTACCATTAAAACTTGGCAGAGGAGTTTCAGCAGGTGTCTCCATGGACCACCTGCATGACAATCATGTTTCCTATTCTTATTGTACAGTAACAGCTGTGCCTCCTCTGATGATCAGCATCAATCACCCTGTCAAGCTGTTAGCTGCTCTTCATGCCTCCCGAGTGCTTAAAGTAAGGAATCCAAATGCTAAGTGGCAGTTTCAGCTTGTTTCTGAGCAGGATTCTTCCTGTGTCCTTTAGGAAAGGCCATCTTATTTTAGGGACTATGCCAGTTAAACCTAGGAACAAGAAACAAGGATTCCTTCAGTGGGTCAATGGGAGTGTGAGCTTATCTGCTCTTGGATCCATCTCTTCATTCTTAATTTAGTCTTCCTTTTGGGATCACAGTACCACATAAAAGTTCTTGACTTCATGTGTACACTGCATGCTAGGGGAAGATGCCCCACCCTCTTATGAATATTGACTGCAGTTCTTTCGTGGAACATTCCAACACTGTTCATCTGGTAGCCTCTAGGTAGTACAGTAGGGGATATGTCAGATGAACTCTGTGGTCATGGGTTCATCTTCAGTTCTCCTTACTGAAATTTAAATACCTTCATATAACAAGTACTGGGGCAATGTTGCTCTCTGAGTTCCTATAAGCAGGGAAGTTTAACCCTTACCTGGAATGTGTGCTTATTCTCCCAGAATGAATTGATAAGTTGCACAAGATAGCAGGGGTCCAGTGGCACTAGCAGTTGGCTAAGCAGTCACACTTAGTCTCAATAGCTACCAAGATGGACAGGAGCATAAGCTGAATCAGCCTTGGTATGAGAACCCATGTTGGAGACTCCCTGCTATGATGATGACTGCTCCTGGTGGACAATTGTAGAGGATAATATCATCAACAGCCTTCATCCACTGTCAGCCTGGTTGCTTTTGCCTCTTCTGGCTGAGAGTCTCATATGGGCATTAGCATATATTAAGGAGGCTTTTTACTTGACATCCATTCCTTTATGCCCACCTACATGCTTTTCCCCAAGACCTAATTGTCCTCAGCCATCCACTCCAGCTGGCCAGGCCATTCACCACTGCCCACACATATTTTATCCTGAGCTCCCTCCTCTATTCACACATAGTGGAGAGCCAGGTGCACTATCTGAAGCTTTCCTCCCTGGAGCTTTTGGTCCACCACCATCTTTCAAGGATTTGAAGTGCACCACTCAGTGTGATGGCTGTAAAGCTAGGGCCATTTCCTGAGGGCAACAAGAAAAGCCTGCCAACCAATAGCCACCTAGGTACTGGTTCACGGATCCTTTCTTTCTGAAGAGAAACCAGGATGATGCAACCTGGCACCCATCCATCTCTTCTCCATTGTGCTTTTAGCATGTGCCAGACTCTGACCTTTCCTCCTCTGTGCACCCCTGTGCTTGCTGGCTTCTCTCCAAAGCAGCTGCCACCTTCTACTATATGGTAACTTGTGCTTCTTTGTTTATTTTATGTCCTCTAAGAAATGTTAGCTCACTGAAGGTAGGGAATTTAATGGACTTGGTTCACAGTTATATCACAAAGCCGGACGTAGTAGAACCCCAAAACATTTGTTAAGTGTTGATTTTTAAGAGTGAGTTCATGCTATATTCTCAGAGACATCAACCTCAATAGCTGCCTCTACCTTCCAAAACAAACACTAAGTCAGACTTTCCCAGGATTTTCTCTCACGGGGCCTGTTCTACATCAAAATAAATGCTACAGTTTTAATTATATATGTATATGTTTATTTATTTCACAGACATACCCTATCCTAGATGCTGAGGTCTTTGAGGGACAAAAGTATTATCTTCTCTGTGAAGAGGCTGATTAAAGATGTTCAATGAAGAGAAGAGATGAGAGGAAGGGGAAAAGAAAGAGCAAAGGAAGGCATAAAAAGAAAATATCAAGCTGATTTTATGTACTTTATTGCATTTAAAATGCTAACACCTTTTTTTCTAGAAAGCTGGCACCTGGTGCTGAGGAGTATCCACACACACACACACACACACACACACACACACACACACACACAAACTGGGGGCTAACTATTCAAGGACCTGAGGGAATTCTTACCTCTCAAGGTCCTAAACTGGTGACATGACTCGAGGAAACACCTCAGAAGTGTTATGTGGGACTTTCCCTTCACCATGTAATGTGAGAATATCACCTCTCCATTATATCACATGCTCCTTCTCTTCAGGCCATCTGTCTCCATTTCCAGCTGCCACAGTCAGAACAAAAGACAATCATACTCTTCCTTTGTCTGGCTTCATTTAAAAAGGATCATCCCTCAATTACCAAGTTTTGGATGAATTACAGCAAATGTGTGTTTGTAGTGATGAGGACAAGCAACTGTCCCATATTAAATTTCTCAGAACTCTTCTTAATGTCACACAAGACAGCATCCCTGAGACCATCTTTGTGTAGAGTTGATACAGAACAGGAGATGACTGACATTGCAGATTCCAGGGCCTGCATATGTGAGCATGTTCATACATACAGGTGCAAGCGCCCACCTCCACATGTGTGCTCTTATGCATGTTCATCATCCACACACATACATGCACCTCCATACACTTGTATACATATGCATGCACATGTGCATGCACACGTTTCACTGAAAGAAGGAATAATGTAACTATAGACAACTAAGTTAGGTAGAAATATTCTAGGCATTCAGACAAGGTGAGGCCCTCAATGGAGTCAGTGCAGAGGACAAGAACACATTACAACTGTGGCTGGAGGCACATCTGTTAAAGGCCAGGCCTCAAGATGAAGACAGAATGACTGGGCCTGCATGCCTCCCTGAGAGATAAACAATAAATTGAAGAATACTATAATTGGTATCACCTGGTCCAATAAAGTCTAGATTGACATAAGTCACCCTGGTGAGTGAGCAGGACCTACTGATCCATCCCTTCCTAAAAAGCTTCTTGTTCTTTTCATATACCCTTGTCAGGTGACTTGCTTCCCTATCAGATCAGTATTCCCTAAGTGGCTATACCTGCAGTCTTTTTGGTTGATCATAGTTTTGACCCATGTTGTACTCACCTCATGATTTTGCTCTATAAAACTTCCTTTGAGAAGTGGGCTTGTTGGCATCCCACTATTGGGTCCCTTCCTGTCTCTCAATACATTTTTCCTACTCTTAACTTCTGTTGTTCCTTAGAATTCATTCTTTTATTTTGGGGAACATTAACTTAGTATAACTGACATCTAGCACATTGGGAGTTACATTTTTTCCCTATATCAATGTGACCAGAACAGGGGACTTTGGTTGTCTACGCAGATCCCATGCATCTGTTGTTCTTAGTCTCTGGGCTGGGCATGGTTCTGCCCTGGAAGGATTTCACTGCTGTGGGAGGCTGAGCTTCCACTCCAGTCAGGGGGTGCTACTAAAGGTTCAGTGCGCTGATTTAAAACAACAACAACAACAAACTTCTCACCTGATTTCAGGGCAATGATGGGCCTCAGCATTTTTGCTGACTTCCAAAGTATCCTAGTGATTTCCCTGCCCAGATCGACCCAGTTGTGGAAAAGCACGATAGCGATCAAAACGAAGCTCTAAATCTCAGTCCTGGAGGAATTAGAAACCCAGAACTGCAGCTGTGCAGGCAGCCTCACTCTAATGCGTTTCTTTTGGACAGTTTCTGAGATACCTTCCCATTCATAAGCAGGGCTCAGAATGGCAACTGTACTGCATATAGCAGAAAAATGCCTTAGCATGTCTCACACTCCACCTTCTCAGTCCTCACTCCAAACAGCGCTGCTGTGCTCAGCATGGGGCATCTGCTGATAAATTTGAGATCCCGAGGCCTTGGGTCAGTGATGAGGGCCTCTAGGACGAGGCTTGGTCCTCTGAAACAAACCCTCTCAGTGGACTCCCTTGACACTTGCCAATGCAGCTCTTCTGCAAGCCAAAGTCACCTTCTGTGAGTTGGTTCCATCTCTCATTTCTTCCTTCCTTTTCCTCCCTGCTTCCCTGACTCTCCTCAAAACACTGCACAATTTCTGTGAGATAAACTGCTTTGTTTCATTCAGGATCCTGAACAAGAAGGTCTCCAGTGTGGCTAGGGCTTTCTCTCAGATTAGGATGAGTCTCTTGTCCCTGAGGATGGCTCAGGGGATGGAGTGATCCTCCCTCCCAGGGGTGGCACTCAGGTCCCAGATTGGTGAGCCCAAGCTTAAACTCTAATCCCATTGAGTGCTCTGGTTTCTAGCAGAGCAGCTTACTGTGGGGGCCCACAGGGTCCAATTTCACTATCATCACTGACTAGACATTCATCAACAAACAACAAACAACAACAATGCAGTGAAGTCTGTGCCCATCCAACTGAGGGATCCTCTGGTGGAAGGAGAGAATAGAAGGAAGGTGGTAGCAGAATCAAATGGTAGTGGCTTCATTTTTTCAATACTGGGAATTGAACCCAGTGCCTTGATACTGAGCTCCAGTTCAGCAATTTTTTAAAAAATTTTGAGACAAGGTCTCACTAAATTGCCATGTTGCTAAAGCTGGACTTGAATAGCAACCCTCCTGCCTTTGTCTCCCAAGGTTCTGGCATTGCAGGTGTGTGCCACCATGCCACCATGCAGAAGAAACTATGCACATGCTGCACCCACTGTCACTGGTCCCCCGTGCTCACTGGCCTGGCTCTCAAGGCCTGTGCTCAGCCACCCCATAGGCACCCACAATGCCATGTATGTCTGAAAGGAAAAGGGAGACAAAGGGAGAGCAACCACTTCTGTGAAGCCCCAGCTGCAGCTCACTTCTGGGCAAAGAGCAAATCCCTTTTCACTTTCATTCCTGTCTTTTGATCTTGGTCCATTGGTAATCTCACTCAATGGGGCCTTAAGGTAAAGCCAGAAAGCTGCTGGTCTGAGCTCATTAGTGCCTTCTCAGCTCACCTCATCTGATTCTCTCTGAGTACTTCTTGCAGAGCCACATGTTAATGAACCTCACTCCCCTCACCCATCCCTCAGCCTTGTGCCCTCCCTCCTGTCTGCCCCTGGACCCTGGGAGATGAGGCCCAGGTTGAGAGTGAAGCCCTCAAGGAAGAATCCCAGCTCCAGAAGCTGCAACCTTCCTGGTTCTTGCTCCCAACAGTACCTACTTCCCCGACTCAGAAGCTGAGGAGCCCAGAACAGGGTCTGCAGCTGTTCCTGGGCACCTGAGCCACAGTGCAGGACAGGGAGCTGCCAGGGCTCTGTGCAGCTTCTCTCCAGGAGCCAGAGCTGCGTCAGGCAGGAGGGAGGGTTGGAGCTGGACTCTGGGATTCTGGTGGGCCCTGCTGGGCTGGAGTGTCCCTGTAAGAACAGCGCTCCAGCCATATGACCGCAGCCCTGAGACTGTCATGCCTGGGATTTCTGGCCCAGCATATTGAGGATAGTTTGACAACACGTTTGACAGAAAGCTGCTTCCCACAGAATGAGGCAAAGGCAAGACTGCTTAGCTTTATGCATGATCTTTAATTAGAAAAATCAGTCTTAGCCACACAGCAAAATAAAACTGATGATTCAATGACAGTTAATCACTTGCAAGAAATGAAAGATGACCTTACAATGAAGATTTATCTCATGTTATTTTTCCCCAAGCACTCCTAACTAACTGATTAATGTAGTAATGATCACTGATATTTCCATGTGTGGTTTGAAGAATTTATGTGACCATCTGTCTTCTCAGGAGCCTAGGGCAGTACTTGAACAGTATGGTTAAAATAGAAGAAGGAAGTGGCTCTTCCCTTCCTTGTGAGTAAAATGAGTTCACTGGAGACCACCTTTGGAGCTCAGTGACATGGAGAGCAGGTAAATGGAGGATAGGCTCATGCCACAGGAGCAAGACCTGGAATGGTGACCACAGATCCATCCAGTCAGTGACAGGTGGCTTGGATAGGGGTGAGGACACCCAATAGCTGCTCCTCCCATTAGGGTAGAACAAGAGGTTCTGAAATGGTGTACGGAGTCTTGAATGCAATCTTAAGATGGAGTCTCCACTGGGGCTGGAGAGGAAAGTGAGACCTAGCAAGCCAAGGAGGCTGGGGCTGTCAGCAATGACTTGCCTTGTCAGTGAACCTTGTAAGGATGGGCAATTATGTGTGCATGTTCATGGGCATGTGTTTGTGTGCTGCACATGCTACATGTGTCCTTGGGTGTACACACGTGTGAACATACTATTGTGAGTGCATGTATGCATGTCTGTGTGTTTGTGGGTGTGCGTTAATTTGTACATGTATATGCATGTGTGTCTCTCTAGTGCACCGACGGTATGGGATGGAAACGGAGGCACTAGCCCCTGTTATCTTTCACAGGTGTGTCTTGGAAACATGGAGAAGCCAGTGCTTCAGAAAATGATGAAAGATGTGGAAGGCTGCAGTATCAGAAACTCAGCCTCCGGAAGAAGGCCTCTGGGGCCCCATCAGCCAGGCTGTGGATTCCAGAAAATGGTTGAATTTCTCCAGAAAGATCCCCAAAGCCCTTTCCTACAGCTTTCCTTGACCCACCTCTTTCCTACACATACTGATCAGCAACAGCTAGCCACCTTCTCTGTCCCTGGAACTGGTTAGTCTTGGCTAAATCTGATGAAGCAGTCATGAACCATAGCATCCCAGAATGACTTAGTTGGGTTTCAGGTATAAAGAAAAGTGTGCCTGGCTGTGGTAGGGGTGGGGCTCGGTCACTGGGACCTGAGCAGTGCCTGCATGGAGCTGTTCAGGGAGCAGTGCTGTCTTCCAGCTTACAGGAATACCTGGAACCTGGATGGAACTGGGGCCGGGAGCTGCAGAACCATCATGGTATTTCTTGCATCAAGTGCTGCTCACTTCATTATGGAAGACCTTTGACCATTTTTCAGAGCTCCTGTAAGCTAGTCCAGCCAATTTCAGGTTGTATTTTGGTACTGAGAGCTAGGGATGAGCGCTTGGAGTTTCCTGGTCCACCATTTTGGTAATATCCTTGATTAATTCCTTTATAATTTATACCCTCAAATTTTCCTTTTATCGTTTTTTAACCACTTGGCACTGCTATAATTTTCTTTTTATTTTTTTTTAGCAATTTGCATTTTCTTGTACTTTCCACATAACTTTAATTTGAAGATTCTGATGTTTTATAGTCATGGGATTAAAAATAGGCATAATGATACATAAACAAGAAAGCTGTATTAATGTAATTTATCTGTAATCTGTAATTGTAGGTCATTCTCTTAGCAAATTAGAAGAAGTACAAAAAACTGAAAGGTGCAGATATTTCCCTTTGGATGGCATCAAATATATTTTTAGCAGCAAATATATTTTCGATAGTTATCCTTCTTTTTATTACACAACCTGGGACTTTTCCCCCAAGGATTGTCTCCTTATAAGCCCTTGTGTTCTTATTTATCAATTCTAAAATCTCAGAAATCACAGGACTTTTTGATTATTTTACCGAGAGAAACTAAGGTATTTTCCAAGTTTGTTTATTTCTTAAGACCACCTGGAAATGTCTGCCTATATTTAATTTAATTTTTTTAAATTTAATTTTTAATTAAATAATCTAATTAGAATTTTAGCACATTTACAAAGAAAATAAGGCTCTCTTCACATCATCTAAGGAGTCTATTCCACAACAGTGTTCAAAAGTTTTCTGAAACATAAATTTTATTTTTATTTAGTTTATACTGTTGAAACATTGTTTAGTCCACTCTAAAACATGGTTTTCCTGAAATTTCTCTATGTATTCATATTATGGTCTATGTCTACTGCAGTAAATCACCATAAATATAGCAGCTTAATACAACATAAACTAATCATCTTATGAATCTATACTTCAAAGTGTGGCTCACTAGGTAAAAATGAAGGTGCCAGCAGGTTGGCTCCATGAGAGAATCTGTTTCTTTGTCCTTTCCAGATGATACGAGCTATGTTCATTCCTTTGCCGATGACCTTTTCCTCTATCTTCAAAACCACCAACTTCAGGCTCAATCTCCCTCCTACTGGCTCAGTCTGACACTGGCTGTTCTGCCTCCCTCTTCTAATTTAAGGTCCCTTGTAATTATATTTTTCCCACCTCGATTGTCTCAGTTCATTTTCTGTTACCATAACAAAATCCACAAGCCTGGGTATTTTATAAAAAAAAGAGGTTCATTTAGCTCAAAAATTGTGGAGGTTCAAGAGATGGTACTGACACCTGCTTATTTCTGGTGAGGGCCTCATTGTGAATGACATTTCAAGGGCAGGTTGTATATGAGAGGGCAAGCAGTACATATGTAGTGGAATTCAGGGAACTGCCATTATCTCATGGAACACCTCACATTCACAGAACTAACCAGTCCCATAGGAACTACATTAATCCCTTCCAAGGGTGGTGTCTTCAAGATGAGATCACTGCCCACCACCCTACCTAGTGCCTCCATACTGGGCACCAGCTTCCAATGTGTGAACTTTGGAGGACACACTCAAGCTATTACAGACAGCTAAGCTAGATAGAAATCAATATGCAGTCAGAGAGGGATTAGGCTCTCAAGCAAGTCAGCACAGGAGATAAGACACACAAACATCATGGCTGGAGGCAAGTCTGAAGAGAGCCCTGCCTCAGGATGGAGATGGAATAGCCAGGACTGCAAAATAAACTGCAACTTGAGATTGTAATTAGCACTGTAATTAGCAACTGTAATTACCAACATCTGGCCCAGTGGCCCAGATACACATCTGATGCATAGGTGGGTGGTCAGAACATCTGGATCCATCCATTTCCAAAAATGCCTTTGTTCTTTCCATATATCCTTGCTACATGACTCATTTCAGTATTGGATCACTATTAGCTAAGCAACTATAGTTGTAATATTATAGGTTGATCGCAGTTTGACCCACTACTATACTCACATTTGGATTTTGTTGTGTAAATTACACCTGACAAAAAGCCTCAGTGGCCATGCACTCAGGACCCCTTGGAAATCCAGGAGCTATTGTCCTACTCCTTATTTCCAATAACTCTCCTAACTTCCTCCTTAGATTCATGAATTCATTCCTTGATTTGTGAGACCACAAACTGAGCACATCTGACATTTAACAGGTTAGGAGTTCCTTTTCCCATATCAAAATCATCCAAATCAGAGCAAAGCTAATCCAGGATAATCTCCTGGTTTTAAAATCAGCTGATTTAGCAACCTAAATCCCATTGCAATCTTAACTCTCCTTTGCCATGTAACACAACATATTCACAGTTTCTGGGTTCAGGATGGAGATGGCCTTAGGCAGGCATTACTTGATTTTATTTATCACAACAGTATATTTTCCATCTTTATTGCTTAAATCTTTTGTTATTGAATTTAAAATTTCACATATATGCTTTATTTAATCTTGTCTCTTCTATCTCCCCAATAATCTGTCTGTAGTCTAGAACAAAAAGCATCTAGTAAAATTCTAAATGGTACAGAAAGGCAGTCAAGGAAGATAGGCTTTACAAGGCCACAGAGTCTGAGATTATCTGGGAGTTAGGATTTTCAGACCTCATCATACTAAGGATGAAGCTGGATATTGAATATTTGTACCATAATGAACTTATAATATTTTGGACTTTCTTGGAAAATCTGAATTTATATATACCTTTACCTTTCAAAGCTTTTCCATAATGACCATTGGTAGGGTAAATTTTTTTATTTTTTAACTATCAACAAAGAACAAGAGTAAAAATTATACTGCAGGAAGTAAAGAAAGCAGAAGTTTTTCGAGGAGGGATTCATGTTTTGAAGTAGTTTTTGAAGAGTTTTGAAAATGACTGTGTTCTGGCTACATCCCATCTTCCATCTGTGTTTGTAAATAAAGTTTTATTAGCACACAGACAGACCTTTTCATTTATGTAGCTGTTTTTATGCTGTAAAGACAGAGTCAAATACCTGCCACAGAGATTTTGCAACCTACAAAACCTAACCTGTTTACCATGTGACGTGAACAAGTTGCTAATCTTGTACCAACAAATCACAAATGAGGAATGTTCGCAATTCCCAAACCAAACAGAAAAGAGGAAGGGGCAGCACATTCAGCACCTTCATATCTTTGACCCCAGAATACAGATGTTTAGTGATTTTCTTTCATAAACTACAAGACTCAAGGAGGGTTGCCCTATGAAGAGTTTGAAAGAATCAAAGGAAAATTCGAACAACTGTTTATTAATGAACAGGTTGCAGGACTAATTTCTGACCCTCAGGGCCTGGAACTGAACACTCGTAAATCTATTCTCCAGAAATAGCCTCTTAAACTTTCAACAGAAAAAGAACAGTTCATGGAAGAAAATCTATGAAATAAGATTTTATCATATAGACAAAAGAAAATACAAGAGCAGAAGAAAAATCAGGTTATTAAAAATATTTATAAAATATATCTCCAAAACAAAAGGTCTAATATGATTTTCCCAATAGTTCATAGGCCTGGGCAATTTTACATCCCAGGGGGCATTTCCAATGTCCTGATACATTTTTGTGTGTCACATCTGGGTGGAGGGTGCTACTGGAATCTGGTAGGGAGAAGCCAGAAATGTTTTTCAACATCTTATAGTACAAAGAACCACAATAAAGAATCACCTGTTCAAAATGTCAGGGGGAAAGCCTTTCTTAAAGCAAAGACCAAGGTCTAATTACTTAGTTGTTACTTCTAAATCAAACTGCTAGTTAACTAATGTAAAAATCTAAGTTTGTTGACCTCATACAACCAGCTGCTTGGATATAAATTCTATTACTTCAAAGTGATCTGGAAGAAAGTTCCAGAACTGTTAAAGGATGATGATTGAAGTGCAAGGGTGAGGTTGATTTGCAGCTTACCATACTGAGGGGGCCATGCTGAAACAGTCAGGAGTGCTCTCTGAGTAGACAATGTGCTGGTCTTTTTTTTTTCTTTTTTGGTTGTTGTTGTTTTTCACTTTTATTAGTCCATGTTTGTAGTACATAATGATTACATTCACTGTATGGGTGTGGTACATGTATGTAACACATTTCAGTTCCCTTCTTTTCTGCCCTCCTTCCACCTTCCTTTTATTTTCCCAGCATCAGATTCATTTATTTATCTTATAAGACCTTATAAAGTTAATTATCATATATACAGATTGAAAATCAGACTAATAGGTCAAAGAACATACAAAATGTGTGACAATTGTTCTAAGTGGAGACACACTTTTAGATACATTGTCCACACTGGATTATAATACCTTTTGTTTTCTTTCTCCTTTTTCCTATTATCTGTCTTTTATTTTGGAATATATATATATATTTTTTTTCTTTTTAAATTTTTCTTAAATTTTATTTATTTTAAAATTTTTTGTTAATTTTATTGGTACATTTTAGATTTATATATATATATATAATGATCACATTCATCATAGAGAATTTGTACTTATAACATATTTTGGTTCTTTTTTTCCCAATCCCCTCCCCTCCCTTCAACACTTCTTTCCTTCCCCTCCTTATTTACAAAAGCTTTGTTTCCATTTTTTCCTTCTATTCTCTTTTTTCTTTTCCTTTCCATCTTTTTCCCCTCCCCTGTCTCTTGTTCCCCTTCCCATTTGAACATTTTTTCCCATTTCCCAATATCTAACATATTTTGGTCCTTATTCACATTTTCCTTTTCTCATACTAGAGAAACAATGTGATATTTAAGCATGTTTGTCCAATTTATTTCACTTAAGAGTATGGTTTCAAGGTGCATCAGTGGTCTTAAGGTATGTATACTTTTCCATATAAGAGAAACCATGTGATATTTAAGGTTGTGAGTCTTAGTTACTTCACTAACATTATAGTCTAAAGGTACATCCATTTTCTGACAAATGACCCAAGTTTATCCTTTTGTTTTTAATCACAGAGCAGTACTTCATTGTGTATAAATATCACTTTGTATCCATTCATCTGCTGATGAGTATTTCCAAAGTTTAGCTATTATGACTTGTTCAGCTATGAACATAGGTATGCATACATCACTGTGGTATGATGTATTTAACTCTTGGGGAAGATACTTAGAAGGGGAATAGCTGGGTCAAATGGAATTTCTACTTTCAGTTTTTTGAGGACTCTTCATACTGATTTTCATAGTGGTTTCATTAGTTTACACTCCCACCAACAGCAGACAAGTTTCCTTTCTCCCCACAGCCTTGCTAGTATTTGTTATTGGTTTTCTTGGTGGTAGCCATTCTTTCTTCAGTGAGATGGAACCTGTGTTGTTTCTCAAATGGCCAATGATATTTAACATTTTTTTTCACATATTTACTGGCTATTTGTATTTCTTCATCTGAGAACTGTTTATTCATTTCAGATGCTCATTTTTTTACTTAAATTCTTTTATTGGTACATTTTAGGTATACAACACATTTACATTAACATTGGGAACTTGTACCTTTACATGGTGTATCTTGGTTCTTATTGTTCCCCATTCCCTGCCCTCCCTTCACCCCATCCACCCTTCCCTGTTTACAAAGACTTTGTTTCCATTTTTTCCTTTTCTTTTAATTTTTCCTTTCCCTTCTTTCCTTTCCCCTACCCCTCCCACTTCCTCTACCCCTTTGGACCTTTTCTTCCTATTTCACATTATCAATTATTCATTTTAATTCTTATTTACACTTTCAGTTTCTTGAACCAGAGAAATTATTCAGTATTTACACATGTGTGTCCTATTTATTTCACTTAAGAGTATGACCTCAGTGTGTCAGATGCCCATTTTTAATTGGGTCTTTAAATTTAGGAGTTAACATTTTTTAGTTTTTTATATATTCCAGATGTTAGTCCTTTGTCTGAGGAGTAGGTGGCAAAATTTGTTCTCATTCTGTAGATTGTCTGTTCGTGGATGTGCTGGTCTTATAAAGGTACCTCTGTGTGTGAGGAGGGTGGCACCATCCACAGAAGCAGGTGACCCAAGTGAGACTATAATTATTGGCTATAATTATTAGCATGCAGAAGTATTGGGGCTAGGACAGTGATAACCCAAAATCAAGGCTGCAGAAGTAAAGCCTCTCTGATTCCCTGTATGCCTGAGTCTCTCACCTCAGTCTCCTTCAGGGTGGGTCACAAAAACCAGAACCTAAAAGCCAGTCATAGATCCTAAAAATCCCGGATCTTCTGCCCATTTCTCTGTAACAGCTAGTCGTAAAGAAATTAAGCCCCTCATTTCAGAGGGGTCCTTTCCCAAACCCAGCAGGAAGTATAAACCTCAGCGTAAACAGGACCTCAGAAGAATCTGAGCAGCCACCTGTCTTAGTTATTTCTCTCTTATTGCTGACACAAAATACACAACACCCAAAGTTAAAGGAGGAAAGATTTATTTAACTCACAGTTTGTAGAGTTTCAGTTCATAATAAGCTGGCTCCAAGGTAGGGTGGCATGACAGACAGGCATCACAAAGGAGAAACAGTTCATGGCAGGCAGAAGATAGCAGAGCAACAAGGGACAAGCCAAGCTTCTTTCTATCCCTTATATCTTATCCAGGCTACTTAGGGCAGGTAGCCCTCACACCCTTAATCCCAGTGCCCTTGATCTGCAGTGCACCATGAATCAATTCCAGCTTCACACACTCTAGATCCAGCCACCTCTAAAAAAGCCCCACCTGTGACCACATGAGACTTTAGGGGAACATCTAGACACAAGCCATAACACCAGTCTTGCTGGGTCTCCACACTTGGGCTGTTCACTAGCTCAGGACATTTTTGTCTAATCACATTTCTACAAGGCTGTTCCTGCTTCACTGAACCTAAACATGAAATCAAACAGCTTTCCCTGGGTCCATGCATCTTTCATCTGAAGGCTCCCATGATGTGTAAACTTAGATTAAATGAGCTTATTATTCTTTCTGCTGTTAAGCTCTCTTTTGTTATAGGATCTGATGGGTTAGGAAGCAGTCACTCCTTTCCTGTCTACAGAGGCCCCATACTTTATATCACTCGAAGCTGATGGGCTGAGTTCCTGAGTCAGGACTGTAAAGTATATCCCTGGAGGAATGTGTTCCCTGAGGGCAACCTATTGAAAGAACAACTCATAACCATAGCTAAGGAACAAAATTTCCCTAAATTTGTAGGATTTTCTTTTTAATTTTCAAATGTCTTCACTTTCCCATAGATAACTTCAACTGCTTGCCTTTCAGTATAACAGAAGCAGAATTCTTTCCACAGAACACGGCCCCGTGCAGACACCCTGCTCTACCTTCCCTCCAGCTCCCTTGTCCTCCCTTGGCTCACAATGTTCCAGACCTTCCACATAGCCCCTCATGCTCCAGGCTCCTCTTAGAGGTGCTAAACCTGTAGCCAGCCTCTGCCCTGAAAATGTGGTGCTCGTGCACTCTATGGCTGCATCTTCTCCCTGTCTGGTGTCGGCTCAGATACAAGGAACCCTTTAACCAGCTGGGACCTAGGTGACCCAAGGCCCCCTCCCCCCAGCATTTTCTACCTTCCAATTGTTGCTGCCATTGAGGATCACTATGTTTACCTATTTTCCATTTGTTCACTCTTGCTCCCACTTCTTCTTGGGATTGCCAGTCCTGTGGGGACAGGCCAGCTTCTGCTCTTATTCATTCCTATGAAGGGAGAAAACTTCAATGCCTAATACTGAGAAGCAACCGCATAGTAAGCTCTCAATAAATATTTGACATGTGAAGGTTTGATTAATAAATGTTTTTATGAATAAGTAATCACAGTTTTTTACCTGGGAAACTAAGGACTTGATATAACATATTTCTAAGTTTGGTTGCATTTTGGAGTGTAAGAACAATGTTTGCCTTAGCACAGAAATTCGTCAAGGTTCCTACCTGGCAGGGCCTGACTTTGTCCTCCAGAGTGGGCCTCGGAAAGTGGGCTGCACTGGGGATTTGTGTTGCTTGGAGGGGTGGGGAAGAGTGTTTGGAAAAACTTCATGGTAGGGGTAGTAGTCCTGTTGATTTTAACAATATCATTCAGAGAGTAATTTCAAATTTTCTCACCACAGAACAAATAAGCATTCAAAGTGATGGATATGTTAGTTAGCTTGATTTAATTATTCTGCATTACATGCATGTATATCATAACATCACATTACACCATATTGTAATTATAATTTGTTGATTAACAATAAGTTGGTATTCACTAAGTTGATGATGAAGGCCGCCAAGGGAAAAAGAGCATGGATGTGCAACTTAGCTGACTATAGGCTGCTGACAATGGTGAGAGCAGTGTGAAGGAAGAGTCTGCAAAAGACACAGGGAGTTGTACTGGGCTGAACTGATAAAGCCTGCATTCTCTGCTTAGACCTATGAAGAGATGTCATGTGCAGTCTAAGCTCCAGAAGGCTTTTGTTAGAGGACAATCTTTATCTTAGAGAGGTTAGATTGGTGCTGGGTGAAGGACAGTGTGAATGGGATGAAGGCAAAGGCAGGGGACCCCAAAAGGTGATTGCAGCAGTCCAGATTACCCCCATAGCATTAACAAATGCTATGGGAATGGAGAGAAGGGGATAGGACAATAAGAAGTTAGTGGGGAAATATAAAAAAATCAGGGCAGGCTCTTTCACTCTATGGGTTCCAAATTTTAAACCCAGTCTCTGGGACCACTTACCATCCACAGGCCTGCACAATGCCCAGCTCCTAGGACCATACCTGCTGATTGAAGATGAGTTCACAGCAGTTTGAATGCAGCTCCTTTGCATCATTTCTCCTAAAACCAGAGAGCTGGTGGGACAGGCATGGAACCACCACCCACATATGTTTGAAGGAATATATTGAAATGGCTCAGATTCTTCATGTCTCAGCCAATATGAATTTTCAGAGGCAGAAATTCTTGAATGTGTGTGGAATTGCTTCTTGACTGAGAAAGATGTATTTCTAATACTTTGAAAACAGGAAGGAGGAGGTGGCTGCTCCCAAGCCATATCTGTGGTTCTAGCACCATAGACCAGTACATTGGCCTCTTCTCCAGTCTTTATTTCCAGAGGCACAGAAGACCAAGTAGGCCTCACTTCCTAGGGTACGTTGGGAGGCCCTCAGGAAGGAGCAAGTTAGGAGGGATAGGGAACTATAACATTTGGGATGCAGCATGCACTGGGATAGCCCCAGTTGCGTAGATAGATGTTTCTCACTTTGGAGGTGACAAAACTGAGACTCAGTGAGATGCAGTAGCCATGTCAAATCATACCCCTTGAGAAATAATAGAGATGATCCAGGGCTTAGAGTGAAGTATGGGACATGCTTGAGTTACAGACTTTCCAAAGGGGCATTTACTATTTATCTCTCAGACTCTGCTTGTTCCCTCCCCCATGCATTAATTGTTAAACAAGCACTTCCTGAGTATCTGTTATGTTAAAATGTGGAGCTGGGCACTAGGAATGGATAATTTTCTATGGTAGCACAGAAGCTGCAAAGATAAGTGTAACCCAGAGATGTGAATGGTTTATAATCTTATGGGGAGCTAATACTTGCACACAGATGGCAGGAACACAGTGAAAGAAAGAAAAGACCCAAAAACTTATTAACAAAATAGAGTGGAGGTAGGAATAACTTCTTCAAAACTTGCGAGCATGTATCAGAGAATGCTACCCATGAAGGAATAGCATTTGAGTTGACCCTTGAAAGCTGAGGAGAATTTAAACCAAGGAAAGTGGATTTGCTGTGTAGGGAACCTTCTATCATGGGAAGGATTAGGCCATATGCATGCACTGGCTTCCCTAGCAGGGAAAAGGAGGCATCCGGGTGTCCCATGCATCCAGTGGCACAGAGGGCTTAGACTCACAGGCAAGCTTCCTGACTACAGGGGCAAGCTGGGTCTGCAGAGTGGACGATGACTGCTCTGGAAAGCAAGGAGACCACCTGCTCATTCTGGTGAGCATGGTGCCCCTGCCATCCCATCCCGCTGTGGCTGGTATGCTTGAAGGCACCGAGGTCATTCGATGCTGCAGAGGGACAGTCCTTCTGGGAGCACCTGGGTAGCCTCTGCTCCTGGCATCTCAGTGTGCCCATGCCTGCTACCAAGTGAACACTCAACTGACTCAGATTGCAGTGTGCTGGGGCCCTGCCCAGGGCCCTGACAAGTCATTCCATCCCTTCTCTGCCCTTCATTGTGCTGCTGTGAAGCTGTTGTCTCTTCCTGCCTGGACTGACATGGTCACTGTTAGATTTTCCCTGCCTTAAGGTGGCTGCTACATAAAATGGCAGCCTTTTCCTTCCCACAATACCCTGCTTCTCACTTAAAAATATGGTTTCACCCACCAGAAGACAACCTTCTTCCCAACATGCCTCTCTTCCCACCAAAAGAATAACCTGATACTTGCCACTTCCTAGCAAATAGTGATGTCACAGGCTCCTCCAATCCCTAGCCACTACATCATTCAACCCCACCCCAGCTCCTACAAGCCTCACCCCAACTCCTACAAGAAGCACTCCCTGTTCTGGCCATATTGCTCTCTCTCCTTTTTTTGGAGACAGCCCAGCAGATCATTCCTACAATAAAGGCTTGTTGTGGTTGTAGTCTAGTGTCCCAGCCCGCGGGTAAGTCAATGGAGACCCTAGAGGGGGAGTGAGAATGACAAGGGACAAGAGACACGAGAGATGGAGACAAGACAGGTTTCTGATCAAGTCTCGTTTATTGTGGAAGCTGCTACAGCATATATACCGTAGGGCTAGAGGGGAGGAACAAGGGGAGGGTACTGGGGCTATTTCCTTGTTGCCGGGTAGACTTTCAGCAGGCCCAGACATGCCCGTAAAAGGCACTCAAGAGTTCTAGCAGGGGGGGCAAGGCCCCCCACAGGTCCTCCCTTTAAAATTATAACTATAGTAGAAAGGCGTCAGGAGAGCCAAACCTGTGGGGGCTGAGCCTGTCTTGGGTCAGAGTGACATACGTGTCTGTACTGTGTACCTTACCCGTCATGGGTTAACCAGAGAATCAAGGCTCTGGCACCTGTCTTAGGTGGTGCACGAGGGCTCTCTCATTGTATGGCACGTTTGTTCAGTTGTCCGTCATTGGCTTGTCAGCCCACTCACCAGGTGGGGTGAGAACACTTTGCCATGGCAAGGACCTAATCGACAGTTTGGCATTTGTCCTGGTCAGCCATTGCCAATCTATGATAGTGGACCTGTATGGGCGCTGTTTTTATTGTCTCTATCTGGGCTCTAAGAAAGGCTGTAATTTTGTTGTATATTATGGGCCCCAAAGAAATGAGCAGAAGTAGGCCCAATAAGGGTCCCAGCAAAGGGAGAAGATAAGGGAGGAAACCATTGAGGCCAGTCCAGAGGGGATTTTGAGCAAATTCTTGTCGTCGTCTGTTTAGATCTTTCTGAAGTTTGTGAATTTTTTCCCTGACGATCCCAGATTTATTGGCATAGAAACAGCAATGTTTTTTTTAGGGCTGTGTAAATCCCCCCTTGTTCTGCCGTGAGGAGGTCCAGGCCCCTTCTATTTTGAAGGACCACCTCAGCCAAAGAATCAATCTGATCTTGTAAATCTGTAAGAGTGTTGGAGAGAGCTTGAACATCATTAATCAACTGGTTGGATAATTTGGCATAGGAGTGTAATGCCACCCCGATGCCAGCGGAGCCAGTGGCAAGGGCGCTGGACACCCCTAGCCCCATGAGCAAGGGGACCAGTGAGACAGCCCTTTTATGTCACCCAGCGATATAGTCAAAGCTGGGCAAGGGCACTGGCTCATCTCCAGGAATGAGGGCGATGTCCGGGAGGACAGTCACCACCACGCACAGCCCAGTCCAATTAGTGGGGAGGGAGGTGAATGCCAAGCTCCCTCCACAGATGAGCATGTGACCAGGGGCAGGGCAAATGGCGGCAGAGACATTCAGCATTACAGAGCAGAGAGAGAAATTTTGGACTCTGACAGGTATCTCAAAGCTATCGTTGTGGCCCGAACTTAGATAACAAACTGAGGCATTGAACTGTACTGGCTGGACCCTAAAGGGCAGAGAAAAACTGCAATTGTAACTAGAGCTGTTGGCATAGTCAGTTTGGTCGGCAACTGGCAAGGTGAGGGGCAGGGGTGTGCCAAGGGTCAAGCATAGCCAACAATCCGCAGCAAAGGCTGGGTTGGATGTATTGATCAATTGATAAGTGGCCTCTAAGACACTCAGGGTTTGGACATCAGGGTCTGGGCCTCGAGGTTTGGGAAGGGCCAGTGGATGATAATTTAGGGAGGGGTACATCTCTTGGATGGTAGTCTTGAGCTGTTTTTGTACTCGTTCTTCCCTGAGCTGATCTGAAGACCCGCCACCATCAGATATATGAATTGGGGCCTGTGGCAGCCAGCAGACATCTTTGCCAGGACTGCCGCTGCAGGAGGCTTGGCCAAATTTAGGATATCCAGTGGGACTGGAAAAGTCCCAGTCACCCCCAATGGAGCCCCTGTAAGTTCTTTGTAGAACAGCAGTTAGATATATTTTTCCATCGGAATGTGTACATTGTTGGACTTCAGTGTAACAGGTAGAATGCATCTCTGTGACCATGGCACAGCCGGTAGGGCATGGCCCTGGTTTGCCATTGATTGTTAGTATGACTTTAGGCTTAGTGACACAATCCCATTTTTGGTTATATCTTCCCGTTATCGAGGCCTCATAAACCAAGTAGGCAGTCTTGCTGTCGCAATCAGTACTACGGGTGTAACTTGTGGGTACGGGCCCGCCAGAACCCCCGGCACAGTCACAGGGGTTACCATACAGGGCAGTGAGCAGTTGTTTTTTGTTAACTGGTTGAAATCCGCTTTCTGCTGTCGGTGCCAGGAGCAGCAACAGGCCATGTAACAGAATCAGGGATGTCATCTTTTTAACCTGTAAGCAAAATTTTGTCCTGCAATGTAGGCAAGGCTGGGCTATAGATGAGGGAATTAGGCTAACCTGATTAAGCTTTTGAAGATGACCAATGTGGACATATTACAATAACATATTTAGAACTTAACCAATGTAAACATTTTGTAATAACATATTCAGTGCTTAAATATCAAGGATAACCAATGTAATCAATTTATAACATATTTAGACAATATTCGTTGTGATGTGTCTCCCATAAGATTATAATATAAAATTTACTAGGGGGTCCCTTTAATGAATTAAGACCAGAATAATCATTTTCTGGGTGGCCACTTCTATATTCATCAAAGGGAGTCCCCATAGTCTCTAATCATTTTGACAAGCAATTAAGAATATATATATCTTTTTATTTTACAACTGTTTATTGCAATTTGATTATTGCATGTAGGTGACAACACACATTACTTTTATAAAATAAATCTCAGTGGCACTTTGATCAATTAGCAACCTGGGAAGGAAGGCATGTCTTTAATTTAATAACATTTATCTGTAAGCCAATTTAACGATAGGCGAATATCTTCTGAAAAGGAAGGAAAAGAAATATTGAGCTCAACTGTACGAACACAAACAACAGACAACAGACAAACATATGAGACAGTTTATAAAATTAGGGTGCACTCAAATATATCTGGCCAAATTGAATTATACTATTCTCTTTATGATTATTAGATTATAATTGTAGGTGCTATTGTTAACTGGTTGAAATTGGACAATATTAGGTCATCGTTATCATCAATACGCTTATCAACTTGTTTCACTAAGCGTTCTGGAAGCCACCTGGCCGACTTCATTTCCTTGGAGTAAACACACACTGACCCTCGGTCCCAGATGAGTACGGGGTCAGGCCCATGCCATGAGTGGTCCAGGGGGTCTCTCCACATCACAGAGGCAAATTGTTTTTGTGTCTCTGGCTGCCAGAAACGGTTAGCTGAGGATAATCCCTTAGTGTCCAAATTTAAAAAGTTAAGAATAAATAGTGCATGTGATATTAGGTTTCTGGGTGACCCCTTGATAGGGTATCATTCTCCCCTTTTTATTTTATCTAATGTAATTTTGAGTGTGAGGTTGGCTTTTTTTATAATGTCTTGTCCTTGTGGATTATATGGGATTCTTGTTATGTGTGTTATATCTAATTGTTTGTAAAACTTTGAGAAGCCAGAGCTGGTATAGCCTGGACCATTGTCTGTTTTAATTTGTTGTGGACATCCAAGTACTGAGAAGGCAACTAGAAGGTGGGCAATTACATGTTTAGTAGCCTCTCCAGATTGTAGGGTGGCAAATATAAATCCACTATATGTATTAATGTTGACATGTATATATTTAAGATTTTTAAATTTAGGGTAATGTGTGACGTCCATTTGCCATAGGGCATTTGGAATTAAGACACGAGGATTAACTCCCAGATGAGGTGTGGGAAGATGGAGGGTGCACGTAGGACAGGTTTTAACAATTTGTCTAGCTTGTTTTCTAGTAAGTTTATACATGAGGCGAAGCGTGTGGGCACTAAGATGATGTAGCTGGTGTGCCTTTTGTGTCTGGTCAGTCTGAACGGGTGCATCAATATGTAGTGAGTAGGCAGAAGCCTGAGGTTTTGTGGCCAGGTCTGTTAGTCAATTACCCTCTGTAAGTGGCCCAGGTAGGTTAGAGTGGGCACAAAGATGTTTAATAAAAAAGGGCTTAGATCTTTTTTTAACTAGACCTTGTAAGTGGATAAAAAGGTTACCTGTCTGGGAAACGTTTTTTATCTGTCTACATGTTTTTAACAGAGGTACCGATTGGGCAATGTAAGCACTGTCTGTAAAAAGATTAAAGGCCTCTTTAGGGAAGGCCGAAAAAACCACTGTGACCATATGTAACTCGGTCATTTGGGTGGAGGAACAACTGGTCTGGAATTGGATGGTGTTAGTGTCTCACACATAGGCAGCCATCCCTGTGGAGGAACCATCTGTGAAGATCAACAGGGCCTCAGTTAATGGAGTAGGCGAGGTGACCTTTGGAAAAATAAAATCATGTCTATTGGCAAAATCAATAAGTTTATCTGGAGGATAATGATTATCTATAAGGCCTGTATAAGAGGAGAGGGCAATTGGCCAAAAGTCAGTAACTTGCATAAGCCAGTCAATTTGTTTTTTACTGTAAGATTGAAGGATAATGTCAGGCTCCTTTTCAAAATGGCACTTTTTAAGGTGTCAGTCCCGGGCAATAAGGTCAGAAACGGCCTTATAATAGGGGGTGATGACCCGTTTGGGCAAAACGGGAAGGTGTACCCACATGAGGGGTGTGGTCTGTCAAAAAACAGCAGTAGGGGAAAGCGTGGTCTTGTAGATAATATATTGTAGTGGTAAGCCATAATCTATAAAGGTAACAGTTTGACGAAGAATTGCTTGTTCTACCAAGGTGATGGCCTCGCGACCGGCGGGGGTAAGCTCCCGAGGTGAGGCAGGGTGACTATCCCCTTGTAGGATATCATAAAGGGTCCTTAGTTCTCTTTTAGCTAATTTAAGATAGGGCATAAGCCAATTTATATCTCCAAGCAATTTTTGAAAATCATGAAGAGTTTTTAGGGTATCAAGACAAAGGGTAAGTCTTTGGGGCGAAATGTGGGGTCCGGCCATTTGGAAACCTAAAAAGGTATAAGGGTCTTTTAACTGTACCTTATCGGGGGCAACCTGGAAGCCACGAGCCTCAAGGGCTCGGCGGAGCTCGGCATAACAGGTTAAAACCTCATTGTTATGTTGTCCAGCAAGCAGAATATCATCCATATAGTGTATAACATACATTTGGGCCCAAGAAGCTACAAAGGACTGGCAGAGAGTGGGGCTATTTGTCATGCCTTGAGGGAGCACCCGCCATTGGAAGCGTTGCATTGGAGCACAGAAATTGGTCACCGGAAGGCTAAATGTGAAGCTTTTTTGATCAGCAGAGTGTAAGGGAATGGTGAAAAAACAGTCTTTTAAATCAATGACAACCTTATAATACCCAAGGGGGATGGCTACTGGTGAGGGAAGACCGGGTTGTAAAGGTCCCATAAATACCATGGTCTTATTGACTGCTCTAAGATCTTGTAAGAGTCTCCATTTTCCTGACTTTTTTTTAATGACAAAGATGGGAGTATTCCATGGGGAATTGCTGGGGATGATATGGCCAGTGTGAAGCTGTTCCTGTACCAGCTGTTGAGCCACTAATAACTTATCTTTGGAAAGGGGCCATTGATCGACCCATACCGGATCATCTGAGAGCCAGGTGATCTTTTCAGCATGGTCTGTAGGAGTGTCAATGACCCCTATGGAAAATGGCCTAACCCTGTTCGGGGGGGTCGAAGGACTGGCTCAATGGGCTGTACAATACCTGCAGAGTGTTTACCTAGCCCTTTTTCTGGAATGTACCCATTTTTAAACATCTGTATAGTGACGACTTCATTAGGGCTAGAGATAATCATCCCCATTTGTGATAATAGGTCCCTCCCCCATAGATTAATGGGTAACCCTGAGATGATATAAGGTTGAATGGTGCCCTGATTGTCATCTTGGTCTTTCTAGGTCAGATCTTTGGCACTGCGTTTAGGGTTTTGACTCTGACCTATACCCTTGAGGTGGGTGAGGGTGTCTTTTAATGGCCACGCCTGAGGCCAATCTTTTCTTTTGATGATAGTTACATCAGCACTGGTGTCTACCAATCCAGAAAATTGTCTCCCATCTAACCATAAGGTCATGTGAGGCTTCTGGGCTGAGAGTATTTCCGACCAGTAGACATCGGATGAGCCGAATCCCTGGTTGCCTCTGACATTAAGAGTCTTATTAGAGGTAGGGAGAAGGGGAAGGAGCAACAATTGAGCAATTCTTTGGCCTGGCTGAATGGTGTTAATGGCTTTGGGGGAAGAAACCATAACTTTAATCTCTCCGGAGTAATCACTATCAATCACCCCAGGGTAGATCAGCAGCCCATCCATAGTGCTGCTGTTTCTGCCTATTACAAGCCCAAAGGTCTCCTTAAGCAGGGGTACAAAGACCCCTGTCGGGAGGGCCTGTACCCCCATTTTTGGAGTCAATACTGTGTGGGCGGTGGAACTGAGGTCCAGTCCAGCACTTCCCGTTGTTCTGAAGAGGTCTGAAATGGATTGTTGTTTGTTGGAGCAAAGTTGAGTGTCCCGTAAATTTGTTTGGGTCTGGGGGCCCGGGGCTGGCCCCCTCTCCCGTTTTCTTGGTCCGGGTTATGGGCAAGCGGGAGGGGCTGGCCCTGAGCGTCTGTCTTGGACCTGTACTCATTTGCCCAATGTCTCCCTTTATTGTATCAAGGGCAAGGCCCCGGAGGTGTGACCCTAGGGGCTGACGCCCTAGGGGCCTGACATTTTTTTTGTAAAGTGACCCTTTGTCCCGCACCGGAAACATTTGTTACCCAGCGGCGCGACAAAAACTGTCTGACCGTGTAACCCTGTATGGCGGCAGCCATAGCAAGCCCCTGTTGGTAGGCAGTCTCAATTTTTGAGCAAAGGTGAATGTAACCTGAGAGATCAGTTTTTTTTTTATAAGGGCGGATGGCGGCCTGGCAAGCAGCATTGGCATTTTTAAAAGCAAGCTGTTTAACAAATTCTGTCCCCGTTTCTGTGCTCCCAAAAATCTGACCCGCTGCTGTGAGCAGGCAGTGAACAAAATCCGTGAAGGGCTCATCAGGCCCCTGTCGGATATTGGTGAGAGAAGCACTCACATCTCCTTTAGAAGGGAGCTTTTTTCAGGCTCTAGTGGCCGCGGTCTGAATCTGGGCATACAACCCCACATCAAATTGCATCTGTTGATCGCTGGCGGCATAGGCTCCATCCCCCAGAAGCATATCGAGTATTTAACCATTACCCGCCTGAGCATTGTGTCTAGCAGTATCTCGGCAATTTTTCACATATTTAGATTTTTATAGTAAATAGTCACCTCCTGTAAGGGTGGCGCAGGCCAGAGTCTGTCAATCGATTGGGGTGAGCCAATTTTTTGTCACCAATTTTAAAATGGCCATTGTGTAAGGTGTAGTGGCCCTGTATTGAGCCGTGGCCATTTTAAGTTCTTTAATGACCTTAAAATCAAAACCACTGTGGTGTCTCCACGCCTGTCCCTGTGTGTCAGTAGTTTTAGTTACGGGAAAGGCTTCCACATTTTTAAGTTCTAGGGATACTCCCAACCCGGATGGCACCCTAGGGGCTGCCCCTCTAATGGGGGGTCGTGGCTTAAGTTTGTCCTCTCTACGGACATTTTCATGGGTTTTGTCTGTTCTTAAACCCTTGAGCTGGGTAATAAGTTTCTGGTGTTTTTTTTTAATCTTATTTGTTTTTTTAGAAATTTTATCTTGTCCCGGAGTTCTTTTTGGGGATCAACAGCAGGGCATGTCAAAGAGGGCACATTGGGAGTGTTGGGTACTGGAACATAAGGAGGCGGACCTTGGACTATGGGCGGCCAGTCAGGATTATGATATCTGGCTACCTCCTCTTCAAGATTGGCCCAGTCAGCCTCCCCCGGATCATTTTGTGGCAAGGGGGGGTGTCTGAGGTGGTGAAGGGAAGGGTACAAGGTCGGTTCCTCTTTTACTGGCGGGGCGGGGTTAGAGGCAGGGGCTGAAAGGGCGGAGGTGGAAGCTGAGGAGCGCTGAAGCTTTTTTTTAAAAGGCTTGGATGAGGCAGAGCCCACCTGTAAACCCTCATCGGTTGCAGTTTTTTTGCCTGACTCATCGTCACTATCAAAAGACATCGTCTTCTTTCTCATTCTTTGAGGAAGTCTCGTCTCACAGGGGCTCGGGCCTCGGCGCCATCTTGGCATCTCGGGGGGTATTTACATACTCCTCACTCCGAGGGGGAGTGACCGAGCCTTCCTCTGATTGGAGAGCTGTCTCCCCGACCTGGATGGCTTGAGCCACCACCGGATCTTTGGTTTTTTGGGAGATAATTTCATCAATAAGATTTCAATAAGAAAATGCAGTAATCTGGACCTTTCCTGGCCCACAAGTAGCATAATAATCTTTAAGGGCCTCCCCTACTCTTTTCCATCTCCTCTCATCGATGGTACCCTCTGCGGGAAACCAAGGGCAGAGATCTCTAATATAATCAAAATATTTTAACAACTGTTTGACTGTAACCTTTACCCCTCGTGCCTGTAAAGTTTTTTTTAAGACCTTCTACAAACAACTCATGTTGGCTAATCTCCTGTCCCATAATCGCTGCTCAACTCACCGAGGTGCAGGAAAGACGGCAGGTTCATGTCAAACACAATCCTCTTTTTTCTATTTTATTTGTCACTTCCATTTTATTGGGCCCCCGAGCAGCGTTCTTCACTGGATCCCCCGTTCTCGGGCCCCACGTTGGGCACCACTTGTCCTGGCCCGCGGGTAAGTCAACAGAGACCCTAGAGGGGGAGTGAGAATGACAAGGGACAAGAGACACGAGAGATGGAGACAAGACAGGTTTCTGATCAAGTCTCGTTTATTGTGGAAGCTGCTACAGTATATATACCGTAGGGCTAGAGGGGAGGAACAAGGGGAGGGTACTGGGGCTATTTCCTTGTTGCCGGGTAGACTTGCAGCAGGCCCAGACATGCCCATAAAAGGCACTCAAGAGTTCTAGCAGGGGGGGACAAGGCCCCCCACAGTCTAGTCTTGATTTTCGGCTCTTTTACCTGACAGTCACTATTAGGCAATTCCTCTTGTTAGGCAACATCCAGACACCATGTTCTGAAAACCCAAGATAAGGTTGCAGAAGATGGTTTGGAAACTGGAAAGGGGAATCCATTTCCTCCAGACCTTTCCCCTGTTACCATGTTTCAGATTAGCAGCTGTCTTTCTATCAGGATCTGAGAGCACAAGTTGGGGGAGGGCTGTTGAGAGAAAGACTGAGAAGACCCAGCTCTTCTTCTACCTGTTCAAGGACAACTTGTTAAAAAACAAAAGATAATGGCCCCTGGGAGCTTAATTTAACCCAGGTTCCCCAGCAGGAGCAGCAAGCTCCCTTGCAGCTCTGAGCAGAGAGCAGAAGCACTGGGAAAGTGTGGCCAAACAGTGGGAGAAATGTTAAACAAAAGACATGAAAAACCCACTGTCCCTTACATGACAGCTTGGCTAGCCCAGACCCCCCTAAACTGACAAGAGACTTGGGCAAAGCAGGGCAACTCATGAATATCAGAGAGATCTACATCAGAAGCAAAACTTCAAAAAGCTTTGATACCCAATTTCTTTATTATTCCTGCTGAACGTGATTGACGGTAAGACTTTCAATTTTGAGTGCCACCTTCCTGACTCAATATGTGTTATAAAATTGGTCCTACTGAGCTTGATAAACAAGACAGGGATAAGGAAGTTTTATGTGCTATGGTCATTGACAGCAGCATCAAACAGGTTAAAAACAATGAACTTTTAAATCAGACAAACCTGAGATCTCACTCTCAAATTTAAAAAAAAAGCTACTTACTCCATAAGAATGCTAAGAGAATTCAAAGTAAGATAGATGAAGATGATGAAGATAGATTATAGATAGATGGATGATAGATGAAAGAGAGAGTGGAGGGAGGAATAGAAGGACAGAGAGATGGAGGGATGGGTTGAGGAATGCATGGAGGGATGGAGGTAGGAAAGGGGCAGAGAGGGAGGGAGGGAGGCAGGGACGGGAGGATGGCATCTGCTCTGTGCCAGACACTTTTCTGGGTGCTATGGATATAACAATAGAAAAAGGGGGATAGAGTTAAGGTAATTCTAACACAGGCACATATTAAGTGGAGGAAACCCAGCAAATGAAAAAATAAAGGAGTAAAAAAACTGCAAATAATTACCCATAAAAGAGAGACAAAAAAGAGAGTGAAAAAGAGAGACAGAGAGCAAAGAAGAGGGAAAAGGGGAAAAAATCAAGAAGAAAAGAGTAAAATGAATCAGAGTCTGACACTTGAATGATGAAAAGGTACCAACCATACCAAGTTATTAGGGGAGAATTTCTAAAGAGAGGGATTAGTGCACACCAAAGCCCCAAGTAATGAACAGCTGGTTATAGTTGCCCAGAAGAGGGATACAGCAGTATGTGTGAGACCTTGCAAACAAGGGAAGAGAGACAGGAAAAGAGATTCAAAAAGCAGATGGTTGCTATTTCATTTTTGCCTGAGTGGCACAGTAGAGGCTCCATTCTATTCTAAGTACATAGGGAACCCCACAGAAAGTGTTTGGCCAACACAGCTAGGACCGTTGGGATCAATATGGAGATGAATTGGCACTAGAGGTGAGGAAGGAAATCAGAACCCTTTCAGAGGCTGTGGTAAAGGAGAGGCCTTGGTGGCAGGCTGGATATGAAGATGCCTTGCAAAGGCTCCAGTTAGCAGGATAGCACAGGGGTTAGGCACACAGCCTGCTAGGTCACACTGTTCAGGTTAAAATACTAATTTCACACTTTCTATCTTTGCAATTCTGAACACTTTGCTTGGCCTTAGATTTACTGTACAATAAAATGTAGGATTAAACCTGTATGCACTATTTAAGGATGTTGGGAGATTAACAATATGAATGTAAATTGTTCAGGACAGTGTTTGCACAAATTATGGCTTAAGAAATGGCAGACAGATTTCTTCAATGGCCAAATGATGAGTGCAGCAAAAACTCTTCCTAAAGAGTAATGATGAAACAAGAACAGAATCTAAAATTTAATAATGATTGGTAAATGGGAATACATTCAAACCTTGTGCTCTGCAGACGGCACTACTGAGGGAAAGAAAGGACAATCCTAGACTGGGAAAGAATATTTGTAAAACGCATATCTGATAAAGAAATGCTTTCAAAATAAACCAAGAATTTTGAAACATAAAAAATGAGAAAATAAACAAACCAGTCTAAAACTGGAAAATATCTGCACAGATACCTCAGCAAAAATACACAGGTGCAAATACATGTGGGAAAAGATGCCTGACATCCTCAGGGAAACACAAATTAAAATAACAATGAGATTCTTCAACATGCTTCCCGGGATGGCTAGAAAGTACAGTACTGCCAATGAAGCACTGATGAGGATATGGAGCAATGGGAGCGCTCATGCATTGCTGGTAGGGACATAAAATGACACCACCACCTTGGAAGGCACTTTGGCAGTGTTTTTCCCCCTAAAACTAAACATTATCTTAGGTTCCAGTAATTGCACTCAGAAATTTACCCAAACTAACAACTTTTGTATACCAAACATCTGGCCTTGGGTGTGTAGAGCAGCTACATTCATAATTACCAAAGCTTGGAAGCAACTAAGATGCCCTTTAGTAGGTGACTAAATAGATTATGATACATACATGTGAGGAGCTATTACTCAATGATAAAAAGAAATGAGCGATCAAGTCACAAAAAGACACAGAGGAATCGTAAGAGGATATTCCTAAGTGAAAAAAAGACAATTTGAAAAGATGATGGACCCTCTTATCCTAACCCATGGCAATCTGGAACATGTGAAACTGAGGTGAAGTCTCATGAAAAGGTCAGTGATTGCCAGGAATTGGGGGAAGGGAGGGAGACATGCTCACAGAGTGCTGTCATTTTTATGGTGATGAAACTATTGTGTATATTAAGGCTGGGAAGAACCAACTACAATTTATTAATAGCCATAGAATGTACAATACCAGGACTGAGATCTGATGTATATACACTGTAGTTAAACATTGTGTCAGTATTGGCTCATTAATTGCAACAAATGTGCCATAATAGTGGCGATATTAACAAAGGGGGAATTCTAGGTGGGGAAGCGGATAGATACAATTGGTGCTTTCTGCTCAGTTTCTCAGTGAATTGCACATCTCTCTGAAATATAAAGTCTATTAATTAAAAAAAGAACAAGTGATAGTAAAACTTCACATAATTGTCAGAATCAACCACTCCTGTACTCTGGAAATTAAATGAAGCCATGCAACAAGTTAAGAAGCATTTTTATTTTGAGACAGGATCTCACTATGAAGTTCAGGTTGGCCTTGAACTCACTATGTAGCCCAGGCAGACCTTGAACTTGTGGAGAACCTCTTGCCTCAGCCTCTCAATTGCTGGGATTACAGGCATGTGACACCATGCCTAGCCAAGAAGCATTTGTTCAGGAAAACAGACAGACAGGAACCTTGGTTAGAAATTTTAAGATATATGATTGATATTTGGTTGATTCTGAAGATACTGATACAAAACAGTTTTCTCCTTGCAACACAGAAACTGGGACAGATCCTAATATGCTGAATAGGTAGAATAGGTGAACAAACAACAAAACAACCCAAACCAAGGTCATCTCACTGGAAGACATGCACTAATTAAAGAGATCTCCACAGTAACAGTAGTCTTAAATCCTAACTGATCTTCAACTCTCAATACAAAAACAATAAAAACACAAAAAAGGCGAAGCAAAAAGATGCCTCCAAAATCTCTTACTTCCCCCAGTCCTGGGCACTGAAGTTTTCAAGAAAAGATTTTCAAGAAAAAAATTCAAAAACCAAATGATTAAAATGTTGGAAATCAAAGAAGAAAAAAATAAGCAATTGCATAAGATGTTCAGTGGGCTCAAAGAGGATGTAAACTAACAGACAATAAAACACAAAGAAAAAGTTGATTGAATTATGAAGACAAGGCAAGATATGAATGACCTCTTTAGTAAATAATTAGAGATTATGAAAAGGAATTAAGCAGATATCCTGGATACAAAAAACTCAGATGAAAGCATAGGCTGTGGAATGACAAATCTGAGGAGAAGTTGTTTGGACATGAGAACAATGTTTATGTGATAAATGATGTACTCATTGATACCATAAAAACAATAAAACACCATGAAAGATGGACCTAACAGCTGCTAGATAACTCAAAGAAACCAACCTAAGAATTATAGGAGTTAATAAAATTTAGAAAAGATGACACCAAAAGTACACAAAATTTATGCCCCAAAATTATAGCAGAAAATTCCTGAAGTCTAGGAAGGGAAATGAATTCCAGGTAAATGAGGCATAAAAAACCTCAAATAGCCATAACAAGAAAAGAACCTCTCCATATTATAGTCAAATATAATACATTATAGTCAAAATCACAGAAATTCAGCACAAAGAGAGAATACTAAACATTGCTAAAAGAAACAGAAAGTAACTTATAAATGCAAGCCATCAAATAACAGCAGATATCTCAACATAAACTTTAAAGGCCCAGGAGAATTTGAAACACAGTTTTCAAGCACTAAAATCAAACAAGTGCCAACCTGGATTACTGTATCTTGCAAAATCATCCTTCAAAATTGATGGATAAATAAAGGCTTTCCATGACAAAAATTTCTAAAAGTAATTCATGATCACCAAACCATTATTGCAGAAGTAAGTTGCTCAAGGAAATCCTAGAGACAGTGAGGCCAACACCACCAAAGCACATAAAGGAAAGAATACATCTACCTGGTAGCACAGTTAAACAAAAGGAAAAAATGAAGGAATTGTCAGTGGAAAAAATAATGCAACAATGATAGAATTCTGTAATTACGTTTCAGTAGTAACACTAAACACTTAATGTAAATTGTCTTAACTCCCCAATCAAAAGACATACATATTGGCAGATTGTATCAGAAACAAAGCCCAACCATGTTGCTTGCAAAAGGCCCACCTCACCCCCAGAGAAACACATAAACTAAAAATGAAATGTTAGAAAATGATACTACATGAAATGAAGCCCAAAAGCAAGAAGGAATAGCTGCCCTATTTTCAGATAAATTTGGCTTCAAACCAAAACTGATCAGAAGAAATAAAGAAAGTCATTACAAATTGGTAAAGGGAATAATTCAACAGGAAGCAATAACAATTGTAAATATATATGAACAGAATGCCAGTGTAGTCAATTTCATAAAAGAAAAACTACAGGACATAAAAAGAAGAGATAAACATCAATATAGTCACAGTGATGGGCTTCAATACCCTGCTCTTACAAATAGATAGGTCAACCAGACAAAAACCAACAGTGAAATATCAGAGTTGAGTCATATCATTGAACAAATGGACTTAAAAGATATATACTGTATATTTCATCCAGCAACAACAAAATACATATTTTTCTCATCAGCACATGGAATTTTTCCAGAACAGACTATATCTTAGGCTATAAAGCACTTCCAAATAAAAACAAAGGAATTGAAATAATCTCTTAAATACTATTGGATTATAGCAGAATGAAACTAGAGATGAACAAGGAAACCACAGAAACTACATGAACATGTGGAGATTAAATAATACACTCTTGAATAATCAATAGATCTCAGAAGAAATCAAGGAACAAATTAAAAATTTCTTAGAATCAAATGACAATGATAAACCAAAACACCAAAACTTATGGGACATGATAAAAGCAGTTCTAAAGTGGAATTTTATAACTGAATGTCTACATTAGAAAAATAGTGACCCAAAATAAATAGCCTAATGATTCACCTTAATGTCTTAGAAAAATAAGAAGAGCATAAGTCCAAATTTGTAGAAGAAATGAAATATTGCAAACACATACTAATCATAAAAAATTTTAAAAACTGGTATACTGACTACTTCTGATTATAAGTGGTATATCCAATTTACATGTAGTAGAGAGAAAAAGATACAAGAGACTGCATACCTTATGGTTCCTTTTTAAATGAAATGTATAAAATGTAAAGTATTGAAAGAAAGCAGGTCAATGCTTGCCAGCTGAGAGTGTTGGGAAGGATAAAATTCTTGGAGTGGCTAGGCATAGTGGCACACACCTGTAATCCCAGCACTTAGGAGGCTAAGGCAGGAGGATTACTGCAAGTTTGAGGCCAGCATCAGCTATGTAGTGAGTTCAAGGCCAGTCTAAACTGCATAGTGAGACCCTGTCTCAAAAAACAAAATTCTTGGAGTGAAGGAAGAATTCTAGATTACAAATGTGGTGATGTTTACGTGAGCACCTACATTTTCGAAATTCATCAGATTGTACACTCAAAATTGTTGAAATTTACTGTGTTAATTATTCCAAGTTAAGTATAACTAAAAATTACAAGCACAAAACTGCTACTACTGGCATACAGAAATGCAGTTTTTAGAAAAAAATTATGGAATGTTTTTAATTTATAAATTGTATTTCTTTTTTACATAGAGAATAAGAATTAATTATTGCTTTTATTTATGTAGTATCTTTCATGATCATGTCGGGTTTACCCCCACCAAAAATTGTGTATGGAAGTTTCAAACATAAGCTTTCTATTAAGATATTAATTGGTTCTGAACTTATCGCTTCCCTCAATCATCAATTAAACTTCTCTCCCTCTTCTTTTTTTTTACCACCCTTGCAAAAAACTTTCCAAACTCCCACTCCCCCTTCTCTCCATTCCAAATATAAAACAACAAAAATCTTATCTATTTCCTTTCTTTCGTATGTTATGTCTCTTATTCTTCTTTCTTTTTTGTTTCTTAACTATTTTATTCCTTTTTTCTTTTTTCATCTTCTAGATCTAGCATATTCATCTCCAGTGCTATTTCATTGCCTTCCTGGGTTATTGAAAAAAATGTGGATTTTTTTTTTTTTTAGACAGTGTCTTGCTCTGTAATTCAGGCTGGCCTTGAACTCACTGTATAGCTCAGCCTGGCCTCAAATTCCTTCTGCCCTAGCTTCTCAAGTGCTAAGATTATAGGCATGCACCACTGTGCTGGGCAAAATGTAGAATTTAAAAAAATTTTAACAAATTTATATGTAAAATATATAAATTCCTCACATATATATTCTAGGATAGGAAGAAAGAAAGGATGAAACACAGAAATAAGTGTAAAAAAATATTGTGCTGATAGGATTTGTTTCACACAAAAGCAAGGGTGATCCAGGAGGGCTTAGAGAGGGTGTTAGAGGAAAAGTAAGTACAATACAGAGGAGTGTAGAAAGATTTTTAAATGGAGTATGGTGCAGGGTACAGGGTGGTTGTGTCCAATTTATAACCTAATGAGAAACTAGTTTAGCTAACCTTAGGACATAACCTCTGGCATGGAAGAACCTAATGTACCTAGGTAAGGAATGTAGAGATAAAAGCATTAACTCATAGCCCTACACTCTTATTAGCATACTGCCTACCTGCTAGCTCTCAGAAAGAGCAATAGAAGATGAAAGAGAGAATGAAAAAGAGGGGGAAAAAGGAAAAAAATATGTGGGTTGGTAGTATTTGTAATGCAAGGGAGGATGGTGGGGGATTTCAGAGGGCACAAGGGGGAAGCAAGTAAAAAGAAAGTGAAAAGGGTGCTGAAATTGAGATGTTGTGGAGGATACAGGAAGATTGGGACCAATTTATGATGAAGCCAAATTGCTAATTTAGTCTTATGAAACAACTCTCGGCCTGGGAAATCTAGTATAGTGTTGATATAGGAGAAGTATAACTCCTAATCTGACAAATGCCAGATATGTTAAATTTTTGTTCCCTGAAACTGAAGAATGAATTTCAAGGAACAATGGAGGTTAAAAGTAGGAAAGATTGAGTATAGAGTAGGAGCATTCTGGGTTGACATGCCACTGCTCCCAGTGCAGAGTAGGAGGCTTCTGAGCCAAAGTACCACTGTTCCCACCACCGAGGAGACTTTCAGGTCAACATGCCACAACTCCCAGTACAGAGCAGGAGGCTTCCAGGCTAATGTACCACCATTCCCAGCACAGAGGAGGTGAGCCACGTGGGTGCCAGCACCCCCCCCCCCCCAAGATCCACCCTGTCGAAATGAGAAGGCACAAAAACAGGCCTCAGAACCAGACTTCCACATCACCTAAAGCAACCCCAAAGGAAAACAAGATGGAACACTCTGATACTCAACCACCTGGACTCCCTGAATTAGCAAGAAAAGAGGATCTGGCAAAAAATGAAATCAGAAATAATTTTCTCAGATAACCGCAGAGATTATGCACATAGTACAAGACATGATTAACAAATCTAGAGAGGAAACAGATAAAAAATAGAGAAGCTGAGGAACATGATGGAATCCCAAAATAGGAAACAAATGGAATCCATAAAATAGATGCAAACAGATTTCCAGGAGATGAAAAACTCCATTGAAAGTCTACACAGCAGAATGAGGTAATGTGAGGACAGAATTTCAGATACAGAAGATAAGATTGCAATTCATGACCAGGAAAAGAAAAATTGCTTCAAAATTGTAAGGGACCATGAGAAATCAATCCAGAAACTGCTAGATGATGCAAAGAAGAATAACATAAGACTGATCAGAGTCAATGAAGAAAGAGGAGCGACTGCAGATGACATAAAAAAAACTGTTCACAGAAGTAATGGCAGAAAACTTCCCAAGAAGGGGAAAAGAACTTGACATACAGATAAGTGAGGCATATAGGACTCCAAATAGCCTTGATCAAAAAAAATCTACACATAGGTATAGAATTGTTAAGATTCCAGAAAGCCAACAGAAGAACAAAGTTCTACAAGCAGTTAGAGAAAAGAAACAAGTCACATACAAATGAAAGCCCATCAGAATCACAGCAGACTTCTCAACACAAACCATCAAGGCAGGGAGAGCTTGGAGTGAAGTATTGCAAGCCCTAAAGAAAAGCAGCCTCCAACCCAGATTGATGTACCCTGCAAAACTATCTTTCAAAATTGATGGTGAAATAAGATACTTTCATGACAAAGAGCATCTGAGGAATTTCATGAATACCAAACCAGCACTCCAAAAAGTTTTAGATAATATCCTAGGAAAAGACAATGAGGATCACAGACCCAGGAAGCCCAGCAGAATGAATCCATTGGGCACTACAAGAAATTAAACACAAAGGGGAGAATCCAACAAAAAGAAAAAGTCATGACAAGGATACGTTAATACATATCAGTTATAACCACCAATGTTAATGATCTCAATTCACCAATCAAAAGAAATGGCCTTGCAGAATGGGTCAAGAGGCAAGTTCCAACAATATGCTGCATACAAGAAACACACTTAATTCAAAAAGAAATTCACAGACTGAAAGTTAAAGGGTGGAGTATAATACTCAATGTGACAGGAACCCAAAAAATTCAGGAGTAACTATCCCCTTTGCAGATCAAGTGGACTTCAAAACAACACTGATTAAGAGAGTCAAAGAAGAACACTGCATGCTTCTAAAGGGAACACTCCAAGAGAAAGAGATGACAGTCATAAATATCTATGCACCAAACCCCAGTATGCCCAACTATATAAAACAAATTCTAATGGACAAGAAAAATCATATAAGCACTAACACAGTACTGGGGGGACTTAATACCCTTCTGTCACAAATAGATAGATCAACTGGACAAAGCCAAGTAACAAAATACTAGAACTCAATCGAACTCTTGAACAAATTAACTTAACAGATGTTTACAGTGTGTTCCATCCCACAAAATCAGAATACACATTCTTTTGAGCTTCACACAGGTAGTTCTCCAAAAAGGATCACATACTCACTCAGAGAACATATTCAGGTAAGTGGAAAGGAATTGAAGTTATCCCCTGTATATTATCAGATCACAGCATGATGAAATTGGAGATCAATAGCAAAAGAAACCACAAAAATTTCATAAATACATGGAAAATGAACAACGCACTTCTGAATAACCAATGGGTCACAGAGGAAATTAAAGAAGAAATCAGACAGTTCCTACAATTAAATGACAATGCCATTACAACATATTAGAATCTATTGGAAACAATGAAAGCAGTCTTATGAGGGAAATTCATAGCATTGAATACTCATATTAGGAAAACCAAGAGAGCCCTATTAAATAACCTGATGCTAACCTCAAGCTTCTAGAAAAAGAAGAGCAGGACAAACCTAAAGCTCATACAAAGGAGGAAAATATAAAGACCAGAGCAGAAATCAATGCAATGGAGACCAAGAGAATAATATAAAAAAATCAATGAAGCCAAGAGTTGGTTCTTTGAAAGAATAAACGAAATTAAAAAACCCTTAGCCAACCTTATCAGAAAAAGGAAAGAAAAGGCCCAAATCCATGCAATGAGGAATGAAAAGGATAAAATTACAACAGACGCAGCAGAAATTGAGAGGACTATCAATACCTACTTCGAGAACTGATACACCAATAAGATGGAAAACCCAGAAGAAATAGACAGATTCCTAGATATGTATGAGTTACCAAAGTTGAACAAAGAAGACCTGAAAATTCTAAACAACCTAATCTCAATCAATTAATTTGAAAACATAATTAAAAAGTTAACCACCAAGAAAAGCTCGGGTCCTGATGGCTTCACCGCTGAATTCTACAAGACATTTAGAGAGGAACTACTGCCACTACTGTTTAAACTCTTCAATGAAATTGAAAGAGAAGCAATACTCCCGAATTCATTCCTGGAAGCAAGCATCACCTTGATCCCCAAAGCAGAGAAAGACTGAACCAAAAAACAGAAATTTAGGCCAATCTCACTAATGAACATAGATGTAAAAATCCTTCATAAGATACTGACAAATAGAGTCCAGAAGATCATCAAGAAGAACATACACCCTGATCAAGTGGGATTCATCCCAAGGATGGAGGGATAGTTCAACATATGCAAATGAATCAAAGTAATACACTACATCAATAGAGCTAAGGACAAAAACCATATGATCATTTCAATAGATGCAGAAAAAGCATTTGACAAAATCCAACATGCATTTATGATTAAAACCCTACAAAAAATTGAAACAGATGGATTTACCTCAATCTGATAAAAGCCATCTATGAAAAACCAACAGCCAATATCCTACTAAATGATCAAAAACTGAAATCCTTCACAATAAAATCAGGAACAAGACAAGAATGTCCACTATCACCACTCCTGTTCAATATAGTGGTGGAGACATTAGCCACAGCAATCAGACAAGAGAAAGAAATAACAGGAATAAAGACAGGAAATGATGAAGTCAAATTATCATTATTTGCAGATGACATGATACTCTATATAGAAGACCCCAACAACTCCACCAGAAGTCTGCTAGATTTAATAACCAAATAGAGTAAAGTAGCTGGTTCCAAGGTCAACAAACAAAAATCAATAGCTTTCCTCTACACAAACAACAGACTCACTGAGAGAGAAATATGGCAAACAATTCCTTTCACAATAGCACCCCAAAACCTGAAAACCTAGGAATCAAAGTAACAAAAGAAATCAAAGACCTATTCTCTGAAAATGATAGCACTCTGAAAAGAGAGATTGAAGATGATATCAGAAAATGGAAAGACATCCCTTGCTCCTGGGTAGCAAGGAACAACATAGTGAAAATGAGCATATTTCCAAAAGTGCTAATTAAATTCAATGCAATCCCAATTGAAATTCCAGCAGCATCCTTCATGGACCTTGAGAAAACAATCCAAAAATTCATTTGGAACAAGAAGAGACCCAGAATAGCAAAAGCAATGCTAGGTAACAGAGACATGACAGGGGGTATTACAACCCCCAACTTGCAACTATACTACAAAACCATTGTGATAAAAACAGCATGGTACTGGCAAAGAAACAGACCTGAGGACCAGTGCAACAGATCAGAAAACGCAGAAACAACGCCAGACACACTCAGACACTTCATCTTTGAAAAAGATGCCAAATACCCTCACTGGAGGAAAGACAGCCTCTTTAATAAATGGTGCTGGAGAAATTGGGTTTCAACTTGCCAAAGAGTAAAACTAGACCTATATCTCTCACCATGCACTAAACTAAAATCAAAATGGATTAAAGATCTAAATATTAAAACAGAAACACTAAACTGGCTAAAAGAGAGTTTAGGAAGAACTTTTGAAGACATTAGTGTAGGAAAAGATTTTATGAACAAAACCTCAGTTGCCTATGAACTTGCACAAACAATCAACAAGTGGGATCTCTTCTTAGTAAAAAGGTTCTGCACTGCAAAAGAAAACACCAGCAGTGTGAAGAGACAACCCACAATGTGGGAAAAAATTTTCACCAGCTGTTCCTCAGACAAAGGTCTACTATCTCGAATCTATAAAGAATTTAAAAAATAAGACTCCCATATTTAAAGACCCGATTCAAAAATGGGCATCTGAAATGAACAGACATTTCTCACACAAAGAAGTAGAAATAGCAAATAAACATTTGAAAAAATGTTCAACATCACTGGTCATTTGAGAGATGCAAATGAAAACAATGCTGAGATTCCACCTCACCCTAGAAAGAATGGCTGCTATCATGAAATCAACCAATAACAAATGCTGGCGGGGCTGTGGGGAAAGAGGAACCCTGCTCCACTGCTGGTGGGAGTGCAGACTGGTGCAACCACTGTGGCAATCAGAATAGAGATACCTCAAAGAACTAGGACTGGAAGTCCCATTTGACCCAGCTATTCCCCTGCTGGGTATCTTCCCCAAAGAATTAAAAGGGCTGAGAGCGGTGTGGGGCTGTGGCTCAGCAGGCAGGGCCTGGCCAGAGGCCTAGGGACTCGGCTGTGGCGTGCTGCCTGAGCGTTAGCATGCTCCATGGGCAGCAGCCAGGGCCGCAATGACAGACTACAGCGAGGAGCAGTGAAACAAGCTGGAGGCTTTGGAGTCTATCTTCCCCAACTCCTTCACAGCTTGATTACACATTGAGCCATCCCTCCTAACAACTAGTCTTCCAAAATATAAATGGACTTACCTGATACTACATTCTTCAGTAGTTCTTCACTTGACAAGGTCCTGCTAAGAAACTCTGGAGTTGTGGCCAGTGCTTTTCAGTAGTATCAGAAAATTCACCCAGCTTCACCATCCCTGTGACATCTGAGGCTGGAGAAGATGATGAAACTGTCCAGACCACCCTCAAGTTTACATACAGTGAAAAATACCCAGATGAAGCTCCTCTTAATGAAATATTTTCCCAGGAAAACCTAGAAGATAATGATGTCATAGACATTTTAAAATTATTAGCATTACAGGCTGAGGAAAATCTTAGTGTGGTCATGATCTTTACTCTAGTGACAGCAGTGCAAGAAAAATTAAATGAAATGAAAAGAAGCAGAAGAAGCAGAGAAGCAATTATTCCATGGCACTTCTGTTACATTTGAGAATTTCTTATGTTGGAAAGCCATGTTTGATGCAGAACTCTTGGAAATTAAAAAGGAATAGATAAAGGAAGAAGAGCAAGCAGGAAAAGAATAAATTAAGTGGCAAACAGCTGTTTGAAACTGATCATAATCTTGACACATCTGATATCCAGTTCTTGGAGGATGCTGGAAATAATGTGGAAGTAGATGAGTCTTTGTTCCAGGAACTGGATGACTTGGAGCTGGAGGATGTTGAGGACCACCCAGGCTACAACCCTGGTGGCCCAGGGAGTGACTCAGACGACTGATGCACCATCTCCGGAGAGCTCCACAGCCACAGCATCTGTGGCTGTGCTGAGAGGCTTTTAATTTTCCTTTCTCTTTTTTCTAAGAAAAAATTACTCTTAGGAAAATATTCTTCTGATAACTTTCACCATTGAACTTAATAAACTGACCATAAAACTTGAAAAAAACCAAAAGAATTAAAAGAATCATACCACAGTGACATATGTGTATCCATGTTCATAGCAGCACAGTTTGTAACAGCTAAAGCTTGGAAACAACCCAATTGCCCATCAACTGTAAACTGGATAAAGATGTAGGGTTTTTAAAAAATAAAAATGGAGTACTACTCAGCAATTAATAATGAGAAATTAGAGACATTTATAGCTAAATGGATGCACATTGATGCAATACTCTTAATTGAAATAAATAGGACACACGTGTAAATACCAAATAGTTTCTCTGATGTGAGAAACTGAAAGTGTAAATAAGGACTAAAAGGTATAATAGATAATATGAAATAGGAAGATAAAGGGCAATGGGGAAGGGGATTTAGGAGGGATAGGGGAAAGGAAAGAACAGAATGGAATTAATATGAGAAAATGAAAAAATGGAAACAAAGTCTTCATAAATAGGGAGGGATGGAGTGGTTGAAGTGAGGCCAGGGGAAGGGGAAAAAAATAAGAACCAAGAGAGATTATGTAAAGGTACAAATTTCCAATGATGAGTATCATTATATTGTATACCTAAAATGTACCATTATATCAAAAAAAAAAAAAAAAAGCAGGTGGGGCCGGGGATTTAGCTCAGTGGTTTTGCCACTTGATATGCAAGTGCGAGGACCTGAGTTCGATCCCTGGTACTAAAAAAAAAAAAAGTACCATTATAATAAAATTTTAAAAATTTAAAAAAGAAATAGTAAAGTTCTGTTAAAGGTTTGTGTATGAGGAAGTTGTAAGTTTCCACTTGATGATTTGATTTTTGTTACATGAATAACTGAAAGCCATTGGAGCGCCCTAACAGAGTGTGATATGATTGGATTTGTGGCTTAGAAAGCTCACTCAGGCTGGTTGAGCATGATACGGGGGTGGGATATGTGTATGGAAAAAATGGGGTTGGCAAGAATAGAAGAAGGGAGACCAGCTGGGGCATGACCCCAGTGCTGCAGGAAAGAGGTGCTGGTGCCTTGGGCTGCATAGATGCTGGGGCTGAGGGGCATTCAAGTTTAGGGTGACAGGTCTTTGTGCTACATGTGTGCTACATGTGGTACATGTGCTACATGTGGTCCATGTACTACATGTGTGGTACATTTCAGCCATTAGCTATGGTTACTCATTCAGAGCTCCACTCATGAAGCAAACAACATTTGCAAAATATGAATGCCTCACTCAAAATGACTATGATTTTGAAATTGTCTGTGGCAGTTGGACAGACCCATTTCTGCTGGAGCTGGCATTATTCATTCCTACTTTGCCATTGGCTACCAATGTCGTTCTCTACCCTGCTTCATTTGCTGCTGTTGGCAGAGTTGCCTGCTTCTGCAGACTGCTTCCAAGCCTACATCAGGTGAAAGAGCAGACAACACTGTCCTTGGTTTTTGTAGTATTTAACAAGTACTTATTAGCTGTGCTGCTAGCCAAGGTTGGAAGGTGGATATGGGGAAATATCAAGCAGAAAATCTCAGGAAAGTAGGTCTTGAGGAGCATCCATTCTTGGCCTATTGGATTTGCATAGCACTCACCTGTGAGCAGCAGTATTTTAAATGATGTTTAGATTTCATAAATGCCTTGCTGCCATAGTTCAACTACATGTGGATTAAACATGGTTCTGTGGAAAATCTTAAAACCCAAAGTTTAGAGTATGTCTTTGTGAAAATAAACTAGAGTTCTAACTTAATTTTTGGAGCCAAGAGATTGGTAAGTTGAGTGTTTGTATTTTGTTCCTATACATATATCAGCATTACATACTTTGGAAATCCAGCACATGACAGTTTATCTTTCTTAGTCAAGAAAAGGTGACATGTACAATATTACTAAGCTAGCTGTACATTCATTCATTTATTCAATAATAAATTTATTCTTAAATTTTCGTAGAGCATTTTTATGTGTTGTAACATTCTCCTGCTATTTTAAATAATTGACCAGATATATTTTCATTTTAATGTAAATGGCTGTTTAATAAATAGCATTTATGTCAAAAAAAGTAGGAAAGATTTATTGCGAGATAACTCCTGAGAGACAGGAAAAGTCTCCAAAGTGGTTGGCCACTGAGGTCCTTTTTTCAGGGATAATTTATACAGCAAAGTCACAATTTGAGTACAACATGGGTCAAATTATCATAAACCTATAGGATTACAACTACAGATGCTTTGCTAATATTGGTCCAGTAGGGAAACAAGCCACATAGCAAAGGTGTATGAAAAGAACAAAGGCATTTTGGGGAAGAGACGGTTCCAGATGCTCTGGTCACCCACCTGGGCAACTGATGCCTAGCTGGACTTCCTGGACCAAGTGGTACTAATTACAGTATAATTCCAAATTACTGCCTATCCCTCAGGGAGGCATGGAGGCCTGCCCATTGCATCTTTATCTTGAGACCTGGCCTTAGACAGATTCACCTGTTATAGATGATGCACATGAATCCACTTGTCAAAAAATAGGCTTTTTTTTTGTTGTGAGAAAAAGAAAAGTTTATTCCAGTGAACAGGAACTAAAATCAGGAGATTCTAGCAGGCAGCAGTGAAGGAAGAATATACTTATATAGATTTTGGGGAAGGCGCTATAATCATATGGAATGCTTATGACTTGGATGCCTAAGGACAGTCTGCTCAGGCATGTAGACAGTCACTGGACTTCTCAGCACAAGGGGGTTGTATACTTTGTTTTGAGTCCATTTGCCCTTTTTCACTGAGGAGCTGCTGTTGTTTGCTGAAAGCAACTTGTTTACTTTGTCCTGACGGTTTAGGCCAGGCCTGAAAGTGCCTCCATCTACAATTCTGATGTCTTTCTTTTTCTGCTGACTTCCTTGAGAGCCCTGTCCCTCTCTAACTGTATATAAATTTCTATCTAATTTAGCTGTTTATAATACCTTGATTTGATCAATAGCTCAGCTCTCCATGATCTTACTAGCACATCTCCCCCACCCCCACCCAGTTCTAACAAAAAAAGAATACAAGGTGACAGGAGAAAAAGAAAAATAAAACACACACATACACAATTTAAAGATTTCTTTCAGCCTCATTTGTACTGCAGTCAGAATTTACCAGTGTATTCTTCCCCTTTAGTTCAAATATGGAGATGCCTTGTCTTGCAATGCTTGTGGAGCACTGAGCTTCAGTCCTCTGTGCTTTTGACTAGGAAGATAGGTGTATCAACTGGTGCTTAAGCTGGTTCTTTCCCCATGATGGGTTTCCTTGCCCATCAGTGAATGAAGGTACTGGCGGTGGGTGAGGGGGTGTGCAACAGGCACTGCAATAGAAAAGATTAAAAATCTTTTTTTTTTCCTTTTACAGAAAAGTGGCTTTCTGAGGCCTAGGGGATAAACAGCTTCCCCCTCCTCTCCTCAGCCCAGACAAATGAACACAACACCAGAAGCCTGGAGCCCAGCTCCCTTTCCAGAAAAAAAGGACAATAAGCTGAAGATGGCTGGGACTGATAAACCAAGTGTGGAGATTTGCTTTACCTCTCTGTGCTTCCCTTTCCTTTGTTCCTTACTATAAAAGACCCTTGCCCACCTGTATATGAGGAGATGGTAATTGGAGGCAAATGGGACCTTTGATCTTAGAGCTAGCTTTATTTTTTCTTGGTCCCGGGGATCGAACTCAGGACCTTGAGCTTGCAAGGCAGGTGGCAGCACCCACTGAGCTAAATCCCCAGTCAGGAGCTAGCTTTGAATAAATCTTTTTTCCTTTTTATCCAAGTATATGGCCTCCTTTGATTTGGTCAGAGGAGAGCAGAGAAACCTGAGCATATTGTAACCAGCTTCCTCCTGTGCTGTGATCTGGGTCCTTGTATTGGGGCAACAAAGATTGAAGCCAACAAAGCAAGCAATGGGGAATGACCATGTCTACATTTAATAGAAAGAATAAAAAGAAAGCTTCCCACTTGTGAGGAATGTTTTAAGTCTGTTGGCTTTTTATAAAGTTTTTGGTATAGGTGAATATGACAGAAAGCGGGGGTGCTCCTAGTTGCAGGTAGGCCTTTGGAAAGCAAGCTGCTTCATTTACATCTCACTTCTTCAGGGCTTCTCCATTTTTGTTTAGCGACCTTGCTTAAGTTAATTACTTGAGTCTTCTGATATATTAACTCACTTAAGTCCCAACTTTTAGTTTACTTCATTCAGGACCTGTGCACCTGTGCCCTATCTGCCTAACTTCCTCTATCTTCTGGCTTCAATATGAACCTAAGTGTTGGTAATAGGGAGTCCAGTAAGACTGCCAGAGTGCTTCTCATTCCCTCTGCAGGCAGAGCTATTCTAGGTTTCAGATGCATTCCTGTGTGTGTGTGATTAACTGGAGGTTTTACCCTCTGTCTTATTGAAACAGTTCATGAATCAGTTAATTTTGCATAAATTCAAGTTCTTTTTCTCCCAAAATTGAAGAATAAATTTGAAAGCAAAAGGAGTAGTTTAGAACACTGTTTCATGGAAATAATAAGGAAAGAAAAGCTCTTCATGAATATCCACCCAGAAAGGAAAGAAGTTCAATTTTGCTACCTTTGTCCTAGTCTTACGTAGATAGGCAGTGTGTGTGTGTGTGTGTGTGTGTGTGTGTGTGTGTGTGTGTGTTATGAGGAGGGCTCATTTTAAAGGAGTTGAGTTTAAGACTGCAAAAAGGAAACTGGTTATCTTGCATTTCTAATGTTTTCTGGAGTCCTGGTCCAGGTCTGGAGGCAGGAGAAACTGCCATGGATAAGTCTACTTCCTGGAGGGAAGAGTCCCTGTCTCTATTCTCATCCCAATCTTTTATCTTTTGTTTCTGATGCTTACCTTTGGATCTTTAAAGCTGGCTTCATTGCTTGAATTAGTTCTTAACCTGGGTGGGCTATTATATTTTCTTTTACATTTCTTTTTAAAATTTATTGATAACATTTATTAATAATCTTATTTGTTTCTATGTGTTTATGGGCTTTAAAATTTTTTAGGAAATTGTATTTCACTTTATATTTTTACTTTCTATTTTACTGGTACATTTTAGAGATATGTAATGATAACATTCATCATAAGGGATTTGTACTTGTACATGATGTATCTTGCTTCTTATTTTTTTTCCATTCCCCTGCTTTCCCTTTCACCCCTTCCCTCCATATCTACAAAAGCCTTGTTTCCATTTTTTTTCTTCCATTCTTTTTTTTCTTGGCTCTTTTTTCCTTTCCCCTTCCCCTTCCCTCATTCCCCTTCTCATTTGAACATTTGCTTAATATTTCCCAATATCTATTATAAATTTTGATCCTTATTTACACTTTTGGTTTCTCATACCACAGAAATTATGCAATATTTACACATGTGTCTCTGATTTATTCCACTGAAGACTATGGTCTCAAGGAACATCCATTGAGCTAGGAATATCTTGAGCTTATCCTTCTTTATGGCAGACTAGTATTCCACTGTATATTAAAAAACACATTTTCTTTATACATTCATTACATGATGGACATTTGGGCTGTTTCCAAGATTTAGCTATTACAAACTGTGCTGCTATAAATATGGGTGTGCATATATCACTGTGATATGATGCTTTTAATTCTTTTTTTTATTAAATTCTTTTATTGGTACATTGTAGGTATACAACACAATTACTTTTCTCATTGGGAATTGTACCTTTACATAATGCATCTTGGTTCCTATTTTTCCCATTCCTAGCCCTCCCTTCACCCCCTCCACCCTTCCCTATTTACAAAGAATTTATTTCCATTTCTCATCATTTTTCCTTTCCCTTCTTTCCTTTTCCCTGACCCTCCCACTACTCCTGCCCCTTTGGACCTTTTCTTCCTATTTTGCATTATCGATTATTCATTCTAATCATTGGTATATTTTAGGTATACAATATAATGACATTCATCATTGGACATTTGCACCTTTACATAGTCTCTCTTGGTTCTTATTTTTTCACCCTTGCCCAGCCCTCCCTTCAACCCCTTCATTCCTCCCTATTTACAAAGATTTTGTTCCTATTTTTCCATTTTCTCATATTAATCCCATTCCCTTCTATCCTTTCCCCTAGCCCTCCCACTTCCTTCCCCTTTGCCCCCTTTCTTCCTATTTCACATTACCTATTATACATTTAGTCCTTATTTACACTTTCAGTTTCTCACACCAGAGAAACTGTTTGGTATTTATACATGTGTGTACTATTTATTTCACTTAAGAGTATCGCCTCAATGTGCATCCACTTAGTTAAAAATGTCTCTAATTTCTTATTTTTTATGGCTGAGTAGTACACCATTTTATTTTTTTAAAAAACACATTTTCTTTATCCAGTCTCCAGTTGATGGGCATTTGGGCTGTTTCCAAGTTTTAGCTATCACAAACTGTGCTGCTATGAACATGGGTGCACATGTATCACTGTGGTATGATTCTTTTAATTCTTTGGGGAAGGTCCCCAACATTGGAATAGCAGGGTCAAATGGGATTTCCAGCCCTAGTTCTTTGAGGTATCTCCATACTGATTTCCACAGTGGTTGCACCAGTCTACACTCACACCAGCAGTGGAGAAGGGATCCTCTTTCCCCACAGCCCCACCAACATTTGTTATTGGTTGATTTCATGATAGCAGCCATTCTTTCTGGAATGAAGTGGAATCTCAGTGCTGTTTTCATTTGCATCTCTCGAATGACCAGTGATGTTGAACATTTTTTCATGTATTTATTTGTTATTTCTACTTCTTTGTGTGAGAAATGTCTGTTCATTTCAGATGCCCATTTTTGGATTGGGTCTTTAAATTTGGGAGGTCTGATCTTTTTAAGTTCTTTATAGATTCAAGATAGTAGACCTTTGTCTGAGGAAGAGCAGGTAAAGATTTTTTCCCACATTGTGGGTTGTCTCTTCACACTGCTGGTGGTTTCTCTTGCTGTGCAGAAGCCTTTTACTAAGAAGAGATCCCATTTGTTGATTGTTTGTGCTAGTTCACAGGCAACTGAGGTTTTATTCATGAAATCTTTTCCTGCACTGATGTCTTCAAGGGTTCTACCTAACCTCTGTTCCAACTGGTTCAGAGTTTCTATTTTAATATTTAGATCTTTAATCCATTTTGATTTTAGTTTAGTGCATGCTGAGAGATATAGGTCTAGTTTTAATCTTTGGCAAGTTGAAGCCCAAGTTTTCCAACACCATTTATTAAAGAGACTATCTTTCCTCCAGTGAGGGTGTTTGGCTCCTTTGTCGAAGATGAGATGGGTGAGTGTGTCTGGCGTTATTTCTGCATCTTCTAATCTGTTCCATGGGTCCTCAAGTCTGTTTCTTTGCCAGTACCATGCTGGTTTTATCACAGTAGCTTTGTAGTATAGTTGCAGGTGGGGGATTGTGATACCCCCTGCCATGTCTCTGTTAACTAGATTTGCTTTTGCTATTCAGGGTCTCTTCTTGTTCCAAACGAATTTTTGAGTTGTTTTCTCAAGGTCTATGAAGTATGCTGCTGGGATCTCAATTGTAATTGCATTAAATCTATATAGCAGTTTTGGAAGTATGGCCATTTTCACTATATTAATCCTTCCTAACCAGGAGCAGGGCATGTCTGTCCATTTTCTGATATCATCTTCAATCTCTCTTTTCAGAGTGCTATAGTTTTCAGAGAAGAGGTCTTTGATTTCTTTCGTTCGGTTGATTCCTAGGTATTTCAGTTTTTTGGATGCTATTGTGAAAGGAATTATTTGCCCTATTTCTCTCTCAGTGAGCCTGTCATTCACGTAGAGGAAAGCTATTGATTTTTGTTTGTTGACCTTGTAACCAGGTACTTGACTGAATTTGGTTATTAAGTCTAGAAGACTTTTGGTGGAGTTCTTGGGGTCTTCTATATAGAGTATCATGTCATCTGCAAATAATAACAATTTGACTTCTTCATTTCCTATCTTTATTCCTTTTATTTCTTTCTCTTGTCTAATTGCCATGGCTAATGTTTCCAGAAGTATATTGAACAAGAGTGGTGATAGTGTACATCCTTGTCTTGTTCCTGATTTGAGTGTGAAGGATTTCAGATTTTGACCATTTAGTATGATATTGGCTGTTGGTTTTTCATAGATGGCTTCTATCAGTTTGAGGTAGAGACCATGTATTCCAATATTTTGTAGGGTTTTTATCATAAATGCATGTTGGAATTTGTCAAATGCTTTTTCTGCATCTATGGAGATAATCATATGGTTTTTGTCCTTGGCTCTATTGATATAGTGTATTACATTAATTGATTTGCATATATTGAACCATCCCTGCATCCCTGGGATGAATCCCACTTGATCAGGGTGTATGATCTTCTTGATGATCTTCTGCATTCTGTTTGCCATTATCTTATTAATGATTTCTGCAACTATGTTCATTAGTGAGATTGGCCTATAGTTCTCTTTTTCAGTTGGGTCTTTCTCTGCTTTGGGGATCAAGGTGATGCTTGCTTCCAGGAATGAATTTGGGAGTATTGCTTCCCTTTCAATTTCATTGAAGAGTTTAAACAGTAGCGGCAGCAGTTCCTCTCTAAATGTCTTGTAGAATTTAGCAGTGAAGCCATCAGGGCCTGGGCTTTTCTTAGTTGATAAGTTTTTCACTCCAAGCTCTTCTTGCCTTGATGGTTTGTGTTGAGAAGTCTGCTGTGATTCTGATGGGCTTTCCTTTGCATGTGGTTTGTTTCTTTTCTTTGACTGCTTGGACAACTTTGTTCTTCTGCTGAGTTTCTGGAATCTTAACAATTATATGCCTATGTGTAGATGTTTTTTTGATCAAGGCTATTTGGAGTCCTATATGCCTCACTTATCTGTATGCCAAGCTCTTTTCCCCTGCTTGGGAAGTTTTCTGCCATTATTTCTGTGAAGAGATTTTTTATGTCATCTCTACTCTCTCCTGTTTCTTCATTGACTCCAATCAGTCTTATGTTATTCTTCTTTGCCTCATCTAGTAGCTGCTGGATTGATTTCTCATGTTCCTTCATAATTTTGAAGCAATTTTTCTTTTCCTGGTCACTAATTGCAATCTTATCTTCTATATCTGAAATTCTGTCCTCACATTGGCTCATTCTGCTGTGTAGACTTTCAGTGGAGTTTTTCATGTCCTGGAAATCTATTTGCATCTGTTTCATGGATTCCATCTGTTTCTTATGTTGGGATTCCATCATGTTCCTCAGCTCCTCTCTAGATTTATTAATCATGTCTTGCACTAGGGCCACAAGTTCTCCTGTTATCTGATAAATTACTTCTGATTTCATTTTTTCCAGATCCCCTTTTGTTGCCAGTTCAGTGGGTCCAGGTGGTTGAGTATCCATGTTTCCATCTCATTTCCCTTTGGGGTTGCTGTAGGTGATCTGGAAGTCTGGTTTTGAGACTTATTTACATGTTTTCTCATTTCAACTGGGGCAGGGTGCTGTTAGCGCCTGCACAGATTACCTCCTCTGAGCTGGGTGAGGTGGGACAGCCGCCGGGAACAGCGGTAGGGATGGTGGCCCAAAAGCCCTTTCCTGTGGGCTGGGAGCAGCGGGAGTGATGGTTGCCAGGAAGCCCCTTCCTCTGGACCAGGAGCAGTGGGATGGTGGCTCAGAAGCCCCTCCCTCTGGGCCGGGAGTGGTGGGAGGGATGGTGGCCTGGAAGCCCCTTCCTCTGGGCCAGGAGCAGTGGGACAGAAGGTGGCCCAAAAGCCCTTTCCTCTGGGCTGGGAGCAGCAGGAGGGATGATGACCGGGAAGCCCCTTCCTCTGGACCAGGAGCAGTGGGACAGCGGCTCAGAAACCCCTACCTCTGGGCTGGGAACAGCAGGACTCAGTACCTTGGTCTGGTTGTCTGGTGTCCTCTGTGTCTTTGTAGTGTGGAACCAGGTGGCTGCCTGTCTGCAGCTGGGTGATTCAGCATTTTCTGTGTGACTCAGGACCTCAGTAGGGCATCTCTTGTTCCAGATTTTAGAGTGAAGGCTTTCAATTTTTTTCCATTAAGTATTATGTGAGGTGTTGGTTTGTCATAGATGGCTTTTCTCAGACTGAGATAAAGACAATCTATTCCAATTTTTTTCTGCAGAGTTTTTAAAGTAAGTGGGTGTTGAGCTTTGTCAAATTCTTTTTCTGCATCTATTGAGATGACATAAGATTTTTTTCCTTGGCTTTTTTAAGAGGTGTATTATATTCATTGATTTGTGTATGTTGAAACATCCCTGAATCCCTGGGATGAAACCTTCTTGGTCATGATGTATAATCTTCTTGATTTGCTGCCTGTTCCTCAGAATCTTAGTGAGGATTTTGGCATCTGTGTTCATTAGAGAAATTGGTCTACAGTTCTCTGTTTTGGTTGGATCCTTCTCTGTGTTTGGTATCAGGGTAATACTTGCTTCCAGGAATGAGTTTGGGATATTGCTTCCATTTTAATTTCATTAAAGTGTTTGAGAAGTAGCAGCATTAGGTCATCCCTAAATTTCTTGTAGATTTCAGCACTATGTTCATCGGTGCCTGGGCTTTTATTTATTGATAGGTTTTTAATTACATCTCCAATTTCATTGATATTGGGTTAAAATTTTTGTATCTTCTTGATTCAGCTTTGGTAATTCATATATACCTAGGAATCTGTCCATTTCTTCTTGCTTTCCATCTTATTAGAATACAGGTTCTGGAAGTACCATTTGTTCAAAAGTTTGGTTCAGTTCTGATATTTTTTTGTTGCTTTCTTGTTTAGTTGATCTATTTGTGACAGTGGGGTATTGTGACAGTGGGGACCCATTACAATTGTATTAGTGCTTATTTAGTTTTTTGTATCCATTAATATTGGTTTTATACTGTTGGGTGCACTAGTATTTGTTGCATATAGATATATTTATGATTGTTATCTCTTTCTCTTGTAGTGACTTTCTTTGTCTATCTTAATCAGTCTTGGCATGAAATTCCCTTTGTCTGCAAATAAAGTAGCTACACCTGCATTTTTTACTGGTGTCCTATTGTATGAGTATTGCTTTACATCCTTTGAGTTTCGGTCTATAATTTTTTTTCAATTAAATGTTTTTCTTGTGTGTAGCATATGTTGTATTTTGCTTCTTGATACATTCTGCCAGACTTTCTTTTCATGGTGAAATGAGACCATTAACATTGATGTTTATAAATTATATGTATTGGCTTATCCTTGTCATGTTCTTTTCCTGTTGTTGGTTCCCTGTCTTTCACCTTCTGTTTAACTGCTTGCTCTGCCTGGTGCATGCATTCTGTTGGGGTTCATGGAGTTTCAGTCATTGTTATATCTTTCTAGAATGTTCTTCAGAACATTTTGGGGTGCTGGTTTCATGGTCATGAATTTCCTCAGGTGTTCTTTGTCATAAAAGTATCTTGTTTCTCCACCAATTTTGAAACATAGTTTTTCAGGGTATGTCAATCTGGATTGGAGGCCGTTTTCTTTTAGGACTTGAAATACTTCATTCCAAGCTCTCCTTTTCTTGAGAGTTTGTGTTGAGAACTCTGCTGTGATTCTAATGGGCTTTCCTTTATAGATTATTTGTTTCTTTTCTCTAACAGCATTTTTTTTGGTACCAGAGATTGAACTCAGGTCCTTGTGCTTGTGAGGCAGTCAGTGGAACCACTGAGCTAAATCCCTGGCTCTCTAACAGCTTTTAATATTCTGTTCCCATGTTGCATTTCTGAAATCTTGATGATTATATGCCTTGGTGTAGATTCTTTTTTTGAATCTTGGCTAATTGGACTTCTATAAGCCTCACTTATTGCTATGTCAAATACTTTTTCCATGCCTGAGATGTTTTCTGCCATTACTTCTGTGAACAGGTTTTTATGTCATTTGCACTATCCTCTGCTTTTTCACCAACTCTGATCAATATTATGTTGTTCTCTTTGCACCATCAACTGTTGGATTGATTTTTCTTGATCTCTTGCTATTTTTAATAAATCTTTCTTTTCATGATCCCTATCTGCAATGCTGTCTTCCATATCTGATATTTTGTCCTCACATTGGCTCAGTCTACTGCATATACTTTCAGTGAAATTTTTAATCTGCTGAATATCTATTTAAATCTGCTTCATGTATTCTGTTTCTTTCCTGTGTTTGGCATTCATGATTTTCCTAAGCTCTTCTATATCTTTTTTATGTGTTTCCATCTGTATCTGTATCTACTCTATAGTCATTAAACATGTCTTTCATTGTAGTCACTATCTCTGTAGTTATCTGAAAAATAATTTCTCATTTGATTTTATTTAGAGCCTCATGCATCTGCTTTGTTATTTCTGCTGTTATCACTTCAGAGAGTCCAGGTGGGTGGCTATTAAATTTTTCAACCTCATTGCCCAATGGGTTTGGCTTTGCTGAGCTCAAAATCTGGGGTTGCATATTGTTTCAATGTCTTCTCATTTTCTATTTTTTAGTTTAATTCCCAGGTTGATGCTTATAAATTGCTTATGGTGAGTGGCTTTATTACTAGTATTTAGAACCCTTAAGAAATGTATACTCAGAGATGTTTTCCAGGTGTAGCTGGCTTTTGAGCTTTGTGTCTGTTGCAAGATCCTACCTCCTCAATTTATTGGGGATGAAAAGCTGCTGCCTACTTGGCCCAGGCCCTTGTTCTTTGGCACTGGTTTTATCTATGGCCCTTAGGCAATCCCACTCTTGACATACCAGGAAGAGAATTGATCAGAACAATTATAGTACCCTGGCTAAGGTAGTACAATCAGCAGCATTAGTATCATGACACACAACCTAGAAAATGACAAAAGTCTGGTAACTATTAATTTGTCACATTTAGCCATATGAAGTAGATTTGTGACTATATAACAAAATTCAAAACAAACCAGAATATTGTATATAGCAAACAAGCCCTCCCTATGGTGATTTTACCCTTGGTGGGGGTGGGGGGGATTCAAAGGGATTGGAGAAGAAATGAAGAAATAGAAGAAGACAAGAAAAAGAATGAGGAGGAGGAGTAGGAGAAGGAGGAGGAGGAGGAGAAGTAGAAGAAGAAGAAATTAGAAGCAAAGCTGGAGGATACAGGAAGATTAGAAGAACTTTGGGAAGCTGGTGATGCAGACAGGAAGGAAGGAGAGAAGGAATAAATAAAAAGAATAACAACAGAACAACAACAACAATAAATCACAAACAATGCACTCATACAAAAATAATAATCAAGGAAAAAACAAAAACAAGAAAAGAAAGAAAAAGGAAGAAAAGAAGAAAAAAATCTACTTCAAGTTATGTCTGTGCTGTCACTGTAGACAAAGTGGGCAAACATTCCAAATCCATAATGATCTATTCCAGCAAGCTAGCCATAGACCCACAGTGGGGCAGCAGACAATCCCAGCAAGCCTGTACCTTCACTTCCACCAAAGTTCAGGAAGTTCTCTGGTTGTAAGGCTGGAGCCTGATTTTGTTCTAGACAGTCTGTGTGCCTCGGGCCAGCTGGGTCCCAGCTCTCTGATGGCTAGAATTTAGCTCCTTGACTTCCCACTGACTTAATCTAGAACCCTCTCCTTGACACTGGAGCCACTAGATAGAGTCCACAACTGCTCTAAATTCTGAGCTCAGGGCTGGGGATTTAGCCCAGTGGTTTCACCACCTGCTGAGCAAGCACAAGGAGCAGAGTTCAATCCCTGGTACCAAAAAAAAAAAAAATCACTGAATTCTGAGCTCAGCTGGCCGCTCTCCAAGATGGCTGCCGACAAATTGCTGTCTTCTGGTAGGCATCTGAACCCGAAGAACTCACCAGCCACTTCAGTCTGCTGCATCCACTGCTTTACTGGTGCATTTCTCTGTGGAGGCCTCAGGGACCACCAATAATCACTGTGCATCTGCAAGTTCCAGCTGTCCCTCCTATGCTGTGAGTCAGAGCTCAGGAGGAAAGTGCCACTTGCCACCTCTTTCTTCACTGAAGTCTCTCTCTTCACTCTCCCTGTTAGATTTAATTCTTGCTTCAGATTCTGCCTGGGTTCCAGTGGACCTACTTTCCTCCTCTTTCTTATGTTCTATGTTCCATCATCTGGACACCAATTCTTGGTGAGGCTCTTTCTCTGCTATTCATCATTCCACCATCTTCCCAGAAGTCTCTTTTCTTTCTTTTACATTTCTAAGCTTAACCACCTTTTTGCTTAACTCTTCCATGTGATTTTTTCTTAGGCTTCTCTACCTACTTTTGTATCAGCGGTGTGGAAGGCACAGAGGGCCTGGTCAAGTACCCAGTATTCCACTGACCTCTAGTGGGGCTTCCTTAATCTCTGCCTTCTTCCCTCTGTGCTAAGTCCTAAAGCTGCTTATGTCTGCTCTTTCTATCCCTCCACAGGTTAGTGCACCATTAACATACTGACCATGCCATTCTTCCAGCTTTTTACCTGCATCAACTCTCTATTTATACCCCACAAAGAGTCTAGGCAGCCCATGAATTGAGTGGCATTTAGAGCTTGGTGGAAGAGGACCTTTCTGCTTGGAACTCAGTAGCATTTAGAGGATGATGGGATGGAGCTCACATGGGCACAGAGCTCAGTAATATTGGGTGGGCAGTAGGAGGAATCCTGCACAAGTGCTGAGCTTGGCAGTGTCTGCAGGGCAGGCAGGATAACACATGGGCACAGATCTTCATGGCATTTGGGGGATGTGAAAGAGTGCCTATGTTGCAGGGATTTTGCTGAGAAAGAGCAATTCTGAACTTGAAAATTTAGGAAGGACCATTTATTCACTGGTGAGGAGACTCAGGAGACTAGCGTCCAGAAGCTGAGCTCCCTGACCTGGGGTAGTTCAGAGTTTTTGAAGGACCTGCATATGGTATGGGTCATCATATGATTGGTTGAAAAACAAAGGTGAGCTTACAGAAGGTGGCTTACAGAGTAGAGGGTAGGCTTAAAGAAGCAGAAGCAGGAAACTAGCAGTTAGCTGGGCTTGCTGGGAATTTTCCACTGGGTTGTTTTTAGTTTCTGTTTCCCTGAGAGAGGTGGTGGATCTCCTCAGGATTCCTGCCTCACCTACTCTGGCATTATTCTAATGTCTTTTCTCCTTTCTCAATCACACTGGTCACAGCCACAGCATGACCTTGAGACTTGCTGTCACACAAATATCTCAATGTCAGTGTCTTATTTACTTTTCTTGTTTCTGAGAAAAAAATACCCAACATCAAAAGTTAAAAGAAGAAGGGTTTATTTAGCTCAAAATTTGTAGAGGTTTCAGTTCATTCAGCTGGCTCCAAGGCAAGGCTGCATAGCTGACAGGCATTGCAGAGGAGAAACAGTTCATGGCAGTCAGAAGGCAGCAAAGCAATAAGGGGTGATCACAGCTCTTCTTATCCCTTATATCTTATCCAGGCTACTTAGGGAACATAGCACTCACACCCTTAATCCTAGTGCCCTTGATTCTAGCATTGCACCATGAATCAGTTCCAGCTTCATACCCTCTAGATCTAGCCACCTCTGAAAAAGCCCCACCTATGACTGCATGAGGCTTTGGGGGAAATATCTAGACACAAACCATAACAGTCAGTTACTAGATGTTTTTATATATCATCATAGATCGATAGAAAATTAAAATCCAATTACATGATGTGACAATAGCATAAAAATATGCTGTATTTTTAAAGAATAAATATGAAAGATATATAAGGTATCTTCAAAGAATTATACACATTATTGACAAAACTTATAGATCTAAATAAACAATTAGATGTTTCAGGGTTACAGATTGAAAACTTTAATATTGCTAAGACCCCAGTTATCTGTGTACATATCCACAGATTTTATATGCTCCAAACAAAACTCCAGAGTGTGTGCATGTGCACATGTGTGTATATGTACCATGGCATGTCGATCCTATAATTCACAAGAAAATGCAAGTGATAAAATATTGTTGGACACAAGCAAAGGTAACACTTTTACTGACAAATAGTAAGACATGATAAATCTATAATTTCAGAATAAATATTTCATGTTTATATTTATCTAAAAGTATATATAAGATCATGATTTAATAAATATACCAATGGAGCATAAAAGAGTCTCGAAGCAGAGTCACACATATACAGTCAACTAAATTATGACAAAGATCATAATGCAATATCTTTTAAATAAATATTTCTGGAACATTTGAATACAGAAAATGATGAGTCTTTATGGGGTTTTTTTGTGATTTTTTTTTTTTTGAGTCAAAAACTTGCTATATAGTTCACTACTTGTTGAACTACTTGCTATATAGTTCAGGCTGCCCTTCAACTCACTATGTAGCCCAGGCTGGCCTCAAACTCATGGCGATCCTCCTGGCTTAGCCTCCAGAGTGCTGGAATTACAAGCATGCACCAGCACACCCAGCATCAGAAAATGATGAATCTTGATTCCTACTTCACATTGTACAAAAAAAAAAAAATTCCTCTCAGGTTGTAAATCCACCTGTACATGGAAAACCAATAACGCTCTTAAAAATTCAACACAGAAAAATATATTCATGACTACAGTGTAAGGAGATCTTAGAATCCCCAATGCACTGCTGCTTCTGCATGAGAGGACAAGCAAACATGCTTGTCTGCTTTGAGATTACTGCTGATCAAAGACACTTTTAAGGGAGAGAAAATGCAAGTTCATTTTCAACAAAAAAGAAAATATAGGAAAAGACTTGAGAATATTTTTAAAACTTCTACAAATCTGTAAGAAAAAAATAGATGGGAAACTGAGGCAGGAGGATAAGGAGTGCAAGCCCAGCCTGGGCAAAGCTATGACTTAGCAGGACCTTGCCTGAAAATTTAAAGAAAAAATATTAAACAGGCCTGGAAATATGGCTCAGAGAGAAGGACCTAGGTTCAATGCCCAATACCTTAAATAAAAGGCACACAACACAATGAAAAAAAGTTCAAGGTTTCGATGGATGTTTCACAGAAGAATCTATTAAATGGCTAAAATGCCCATGCAAAGGCGTTCAACCTTCTTAGTCATAGGGAAATATTAGTTTAAAATCACATTAAAGTTCTATTACACATTTATCAGCATGGCTGAAATGAAAAAATGATAAAATCAATAGCATCTGTTCTTGGTATTTTGGTTTTTATTGTGAATCAGCACAATTGAAACCTCCATATTCTGCATATCAGAGCATAAATTTGTAAAAGTAATTCACAAAGCATTTAAGAGTATCTATTAATATTGAGCATACAATACAGCACCATGACCGGCAAATCCGTATTTATTTATATGAGCAACTAAAATGCTTATGTATGTGTAATGAAACTTATGCACAACAACCTTCCCAGTAACAATTTCATTAATATCCTGAGGCTGAAAAAAAAAGTTTCAAATGTTCACCAGTTGAGAAATTAATGAGTAGTTTTACAAAGTCATACAACAGGGTATGAAAAAATTATCATCAGGGAATCAATAAGTTATAAATATGTCAACATGAGATAATCTGTCAAACATCATTATGAGGAAGATAGTGGATATAGATTGATTCATACTTCTTTATATGAAACTCAGAGATAGATCAGACAGTCTGTGATTGCAGCATTGAAGATAAATATCATTCTGAGTGGACCCTTAATGGGAAATGGAGCACAAAGACTTTGTTTCAAGTTCACCTTGAGATCTCTGCTGTTATGGTTTATCTAGATATTCCCTAAGACCTCTTGGACTCATAGCTGAGACTTTCAGGTGATTGAATTATGAGGCTTGCAGTTGACTTACTGTTGGGAGATGGAGTCTAGTCAGAAGAGGTGGTCATTATGGACATGGCCTGGAAGTGTCTACCTCCTTTCCTGGCTCCTCCTTGATCTCTCTGCTTCAGAGCATGCCATAAGTAGCTTTTCCTCTGCCATGCTGCCCTACCTTGGAGCCAGCTGACTAGGACTGAAAGCTCTACATTCTGTGAGCTAAATAAATCTTTCCTCCAATAACCCTGGATGTCAGGTATTTTTCTCTACAAACTATAAGTCAAAATAAACCTCTTCTTTAGGTTGAGGATGTCCAGTATTGTGTCTCAGGGAAGAAAGTGATAAGACATCTGGCAACACCGTTTCCTTATACGGTGGCTACAAAGTGTGCTCACTTTGTCCAAATTAATATAGATGTATAATTATGGTTTCCAGCTCTGCAGAACTGGAAAATATGTCATAAGCGGCCCTCCCTGCCCCCTCTCAAGCTCCAACACATCTCTCTTCTGTCCTCCAACCTCCGGAGACTTTAGAAGTAGTGTTCCATGTTCATCTGATCAGTATCATTTCTAGTGAGAAGTCATCTATTTTTATTTACCAGTATGTGAAGCTTTTCTTAAAAATCCCTTAGATTTCCCTTAATATTTTTTCTTTACTTTTTTTTTTTAGCATTTTGGCTATAAATTAATAGATTATTTACTCTGTATGTATCCTTCATTTTGAGAGACCTGCCTCTCAATTTTCAGTGACTGGAGCAGCCTAGAATTCTGATCCCCTCTGCCTGAGTTTAGCTAGAAACCACTCCTGTTTTTGAGTTGTATTTTCCTGTACACAGCAGAAAAGTCCCTTGGAAGAATATGAGAAAGCCATAGAGAGTCTCCCATTCTTCCTAATGGGTAGTTTTCTCAGCTGCCTCTTTTCCTCCCAGTTTTTATTTTTTATTAGTACATGGTTGCAGTACATAATGATTATATTCCTTGAGGGGCATCAGTACATAAAATATCTCAATTATTTTTGTCTCCTTCCCCTCACCCCCACCTCTCCATTTCTTGATCTCTTTCTCATTTGAGAAAGATCTGTCTCCTTATTTTCTATTATTTATCTTTTATTTTCTATTTATTTTTACTTTGAGTTTCTCATATAAGAGAAATCATGCAATATTTAAGCTAGTGTGTCTGATATTTCACTTAAGGTTATTGTCTTAGAGTACATCCATTTTCCCACAAATGGCTCAAATTCATCCTACTTTATGGCTAAGTAGTACTCCATTGTGTGTAAATAATATATTTTCTTTATCCACCTGTCTTTCAAAGGACATAAAGGGGCCACTTCCAAGATTTATCATGTTCCACTTATGAAGGAAGGGCAAGTCCCAAGGCATTTAGTTCATCATAGCCAGAATCACAAGGCTAGGTTCTTTGCTAGGCTCACTTATGTGGCTATTATACCTCAGTTTTGTGTAAACCATGTATTTCCTTTTCCTTCATTCTCCTGTTCTGTACAATTTAGCATCTTTCTCCAGCTCTGTTACATTTTATTCTCACATAGACACCCAGTTGGTTCTCTTCAGACTTCCTGAACTCAGTCTGCTCTAGGGCTTCTGATCTTTCTGCAGATTCCTTGTCTGGTAACACACAGGATGGATGGGCAGGTGTTGAGCACCTCTCACTGTCAGCTCCTCTTCACCAAAGGCCCCTTGTGACTCCAGCCACATCTGCTGGCTCCTTGAGAGTATACTTATCTCAGATGTGTCCTGGACCCATGATCCTTGTGCTTCCTCTTGTACAAATCCTGGTATTGCACAGATGTAGCCATCTGAAGTTGGGCCCCTCATACTTATACTTTGGGATTCTTGGGGAGACACTGCCACTGGATTTTTTTGTAGGTATCCATAAAAGTTGAATCTTCCATCCTCTCTGCTTTAAAATTCTTATAGGCAGATTCAGTGACATTCAAATTCATACTTATGTGAACCATATCTTGCCAGAATTCTCCCTAGAAGATCCACTTTTCACTTCTGAAAGTGGTGTCATTTGGCTGATGCTCACTGAGAGATACCTGAAAAGGAGAAAGATATTTGCAGTTTGTTGCACTTGTGCCCTGAGCCACTGATGATTTTAAGCCATCTCATCCCCACTGGGGAATGTGATAGTGGCATTTGGCTTGATTATCTGCTGGTATCCATGTTTCTTGCAAGTTACAACCTATTTTAGTGAAAGAATAAGCACATAGCCTACAAAATGTGGCTAGCTATGAACCAAGAAAAATCAATATCTAGGAATCTCCTGGGTGTGTATGATTTATGTGCTGTGAACTCTTGAGTGATGTAAAGTGGAATAGTAGGAAAATGTGTTATCTCAGTTACCCAAAACCTGCATGAAAGCATTCATATCCTGGAGGGTATGGGTTACCAGATAAAAATGAAAACAATAATAGTGACAAGTAAAGCACCATAGAGAGGGTTAAATTTCAGAGATTCTTAGCAAACCTCATCTATAATTTTATTATCCATCTTGAACTGTTAGACTAGAAAATGTTTTGAGGCTTTAAAACTTATTTTTTCTAAACTTTTGAAAGGGTGTTGCAGTTTATTGCAGGTCATGACTTGTATTGAAATCAGCACTGCAAAATGAAACTTTAAAAGTTAGTATTTTTTCCTTTGGAGACAAGTGGCTTCCTGAGGCTTAGGGCATAAACAGTTTCCCCTACCTCTCCTCAGCCCAGATGAATGAAGAAAATATGTAGATACTGACACCAGAAGGTCTGGAGCCCAGTTTCCTTTCCATAAGCTGAAAGATGGCTTTCCAAGAGCTGAAGATGGCTGAAAGTGGTAAAGCAAGTGTAGGGACTACATTGTCTCTCTGCGCTCCCCTTCCCTCTGTTCCTTACATAAAAGACCCTAACCTGCCTGCACATAGGAAGACAGGGATTAGAGGTAAAGGGGCCCTTTGTCTTCTCTGGGCTAACTATGAATAAATCTTTCTTCCTTTTTACCCAAATAATAGCCTCCTTTGATTTGCTTAGCAGCAAGCAAACAAACCCAAGTATATGACCCTAAGTGGCTGGTAACACTATTGCCTAAAATTATCTTTTTTTATGTTTTAATATCTCCCTTCTACTTACTACATGGAAGTTAAAAAATAAATCTTCCTTCTTCATATCTAAGTTCTAGTTATTGTAAAACATTCAAGAATTTCTCAAGCATCAAAGACAAGCTGTCAGGCCCATGGAGAGAAGTATGTTAAGAGGAGGATTGCTGCACAGGTGCTCAGGTACAATCTCAGTCAATAAAAGCTGGCACGTTTTCCTGGGCTAGTGATATGGGGTGGGAATGGGGTGCTGCATCCTTCCTAGGGAAGGAGAGGGAATTTCACCAGAGCACAGAGGTACAGATTGCCAAATACCTCCTCCTCCATCCATCTTCTAGCTTCCTGCAGGGCTGCACATTGGTCTAACCCATCCAAGAAGGAATCCACTGACCCAACTGGAAACGATGGAGCTGAGGGACTCACTCCTTTCTCTTCATTTAATTCTACACAGCACCCTAAGGCCATTCCTGCTTTCCTTGTCCTGAGAGGGGTAAAAAATAAGATAAAGAAACCCTAGCATATGCCTGATGCTGTAGCTGAGAGCACATGATGTTGAATCTCCCAGATTGATCTTCCTGTCACCTTCACCCTACTGCCACCTTCACCCTACTGCCACCTCATTACAGGTTCATAAATATGCACTGCATCCCACATGTATAATTAAGATCAGAGTGAATACTTGAACAAGCATGTGTGTTGAGAGTTCCTGGGATGACTCAGCACCACGTGAATAATTCCTGTGACTCACACCTAGAGATTCAAGGGAGGAACCTAAGTGGAGGTGCATAGTCTTTGAATTCTGAAAGCCTGATTTACCCTGTCATCTTGTTGTTCTGTTGCTGTTGCTAGTTGTGTTGCTTTATCCTTTGCAGAGTGCTTTGCTGGGATTTTTTCTGTTTGTGCCTGATGGTGGCATGGACTTGCCCTGAGTACAACTTGCCCTGATCATCAATGAATGTTGTCATGCCTGACCAAGTGAGACCCTTCCAGCAAACATGCAGCCCTCAACAAACCAAAGGAAAACCACCGAAGAGCAATGCTGTCCTCAGATTGTGAGACCTAACTAACTCCATTTTAAAGTTTGACTTCATCTTGGAATAAGACAGTAAAGTGGCCTTGACATAAATTCCACTTCACTGAAGTCAACTATTCCCCTAGTCTCCTTTGTGCCCATAAAATAATGATAAAATGTCCTTGCTGTGGGACAACAGATAAAAAAAGGACACAGCTCCTAACTCAATCCTCTGTCTGCCCAGAAAACAGACACTCCCGGGCCCATTATCTATAGAACATTCTGTCAATGTGCTGATTGTTCCTTTTTCCCATAAAATCTACATGTAGCCACCCCTCAACCCCCTCCCCTGATGTACACCCCATACTTGCTGAATATCAACCAATCATGTAACTGCTAAATGGAAAATCCCCAAACCTTGCTGTAGCCACAATAAAAACCCTGCTGATTTGAAATTTGGGGCTCTCAATCCTGATCCGCTGTGTCGGTGATGGTTGAGTGACCCTGCTCTAGCTTGAATAATGACCCTTGTGTGTTTACATCAGAATCGGCTCCTTGGTGGTCTTTGGGGACTTTGCGATCTGGGCACAACAAGATGCCCATAAAGAAATTTAGGACATGATATACAATCTCCCTGGCACTGAGAAGTCAGCATTATCTATGTACCTGCACTGACAGTCCTGGGAACTTTGAACCCAAGCATCCCATCTCACATTCCTTAAAATTACAACCCTTACGCTAAACCCAACAAAAACTTAACTTCTCTTCTGCTCAGTTGCTGACATTTTTCTCGATTTCAGCTTGCCTGCACCCAGGCAGAATAAATCAGCTCTTATTGCTCACACAAAGCTTGTGTCTGGGTGGTTTCTCATGTGCCATTTGTAACAAATGTAGCTGCTTGCTACTTACTACTGAGTGTACACTTGGCAATACTTTCTTCATCATACACAAGGCCTAGACTATTAAATTGGCCTTTTCTGTGTAACAGGTGGACTCCTGGAGTAAATTCTGGCATACACATGAAGCAGGAAAAATGTTACTTGATGGATAAATTGGAAATATTTAGGTGCCAAGGATAGAGTAATAAAATTATCAACTAATAGATAAAAGAAGAAGATGACAGAGGGTTCCATGTGAAGTAGGCAAGTTACTTAGAAACCCCCACATCTGGTTAATTAGCAACCTCCATAGGTATTGCCTAAACTTTAACCTTTTCCTCCCCAAGTTGATTGTTTAGGGTGAGTAATTGACCAGCACCTAGCTTACCTTCTGGTTAAGAACAAAAGACAGGAAATATCTTGTCTGTGGTTAAGAACAAAGGACAGGACATGTTATACTGTGGCCCTAACCCTAAAGAGAGGAATTTCCTGCTGGATCCCAAATATTGGATTTTAATCTAACTTGCAATTTGTTTCTGTAGCCCTGTGCTTGCTCAAAGATGAGATCATGACATTCTATTGTGTGGTTTTCCCTTTAAAAACTGGGCTTCCGCTGCAGACAGGCAGGTTTGTGGACACGGTCCCAAGGTCGCCAGTTGTGCTGAAAACACTGAATCAGCCCGCACCCCAGCAACAATCCACTGGACCCACCCCCTAGCTTCTTTGGCCTCTTCTCTGTACAGCCACCTGGTTCCACACTACAAAGATGCAGAGGACATCAGACCACTGGACCACCAGACCACTGTACTGGAGCTAATCAAGTTCTCAGCATTTAAAGAATTCCTGCCCAGAGGGAGGGGGTTCTGAGTCACCACACTGCTCCTGGTCCAGAGGAAGGGGCTGCCCAGCCACCATCCCTCCCACTGCTCCTAGCCCAGAGGAAAGGGCTTTCAGGCTGCTGTCCATCCCTCCACTCCTGGCCCAGAGGTAGGGGCTTCTGAGCCACCATCCCACTGCTCCTGGTCCAGAGGAAGGGGCTTCTGGGGCATCAAACATCCCTCCACTACCGGCCCAGAGAAAGGGGCATTTGGGTCACCATCCCTACCGCTGCTCCCAGCCCTTGTCCCACCTCTCCCAGCTCAGAGGAAGTGAGCCACGTGGATGCCAACAGCACACCCACTGGCCCCCCAGTCAAAATGAGAAAACACGTAAATAAGTCTCAAAATCAAACTTCCAGATCAACTACAGAAACCCCAAAGGGAAATGAGATGGAACACTCTGATACTCAACCACCTGGACCCACTGAACTGGCAACAAAAGGGGATCTGGAAAAAATGAAATCAGAAATAATTTCTCAGATAACAGGAGAAATTGTGCCCCTAGTGAAAGACATGATTAATAAATCTAGAGAGGAGCTGAGGAACATGATGGAATCCCAACATAGGAAACAAATGGAATCCATAAAACAGATGCAAATAGATTTCCAGGACATGAAAAACTCCACTGAAAGTCTACACAGCAGAATGAGCCAATGTGAGGACAGAAGTTCAGATATAGAAGATAAGATTGCAATTAGTGACTGGAAAAGAAAAATTGCTTCAAAATTATAAGGGAATATGAGAAATGAATCCAGCACCTGCTAGACGATGCAAAGAAAAATACCATAAGACTGACTGGAGTCAATGAAGAAACAGGAGAGAGTGCAGATGACATAAAAAACTCTTCTCAGAAGTAATGGCAGAAAACTTCCAAGCTGGGGAAAAGAACTTGACATACAGATAAGTGAGGCATATAGGACTCCAAATAGCCTTGATCAAAAAAAATCTACACATAGGCATATAATTGTTAAGATTCCAGAAACTCAACAGAAGAACAAAGTTCTCCAAGCAGTCAGAGAAAAGAAACAAATCACATATAAAGGAAAGCCATCAGAATCACAGCAGTCTTCTCAACACAAACCACCAAGGCAAGAAGACATTGGAGTGACATATTCCAAGCCCTAAAAGAAAACAGCCTCCAACCCAGATTGATATACCCTGCAAAACTATCTTTCAAAATGGATGGAGAAATAAGATACTTTCATGACAAAGAGCACCTTAGGAACTTCTTGAATACCAAAGCAGCACTCCAAAGACTTTTACACAATATCCTAGGAACAGACATTGAGGATCACAGCCCCAGGAAGCAAAGCAGAATGAACCCATCTGGCATGACAAGAAATTAAATGGAAAGGGGAAGAACCCAACAAAAAGAAAAAGTCATGGCAATGACAAGTCAATACATTTCAGTTATAACCATCAATGTTAATGGTCTCAATTCACCAATCAAAAGAAATAGACTGGCAGAATGGGTCAAGAAGCAAAATCCAACAATATGCTGCATACAAGAAACACACTTAATTCAAAAGGAAACTCATAGACTGAAAGTTAAAGGGTGGAAAACAATACTGCATGCGACGGGAACCTGAAAAAAAGCAGGAGTAGCTATCCTCTTGGCAGATCAAGTAGATTTCAGACCAACACTAATTAAGAGAGATGAAGAAGGACACTACATCTTTGTAAAGGGAACAATCCAAGAGGAAGAGATGACAATCATAAATATCTATGAACCAAACACTAATGTGATCAACTATATAAAACAAATACTAACAGACATGAAAAGTCATATATGCACTAATAAAATTGTAGTGGGGGACTTCAAAACCCCACTGTCACAAATAGATCAACTAGACAAAAAATAAGTAATGAAATACTAGAACTCAAACTCTTGAAGAAATGAACTTAACAGATGTTTACAGAGTCTTCCACCCCACCAATTCAGAATACACATTCTTCTCAGGTGCACATGGGTCATTCTCAAAAATAGACCACATACTCACACATAGAACATCTTTAAGTAAGTGCAAAGGAATTGAAGTTATCCCCTGTATATTATCAGACCATAGTGTGATGAAATTGGAGAGCCATAGGAAAAGAAACTCGAAAAATTTCATAAACATGTGGAAATTGAACAACACACTTCTGAATAACCAATGGGTCACAGAGGAAATTAAAGAAGAAATCAGGCAGTTCCTTCAATTAAGTGAAAATGACAATAAAACATATTAGAATCTATGGGACAAAATGAAAGCAGTCTTACAAGGGAAATTCATAGCAGTGAATAAGCATGTTAGGAAAACAGAATAAGCCCAATTAAACAACCTGATGCTGAACCTCAAGCTTGTAGAAAAAGAAGAGCAAGACAAACCCAAACCTCATACAAGGGAGGAAATTATAAAAGAGGAGAAATCAATGAAATGGAGACTAAGAGAATGATACAAAAACATTAATGAAGCCGAGTTGGTTCTTTGAAAGAATCAAAAAAATTGACAAACCTTTAGCCAACCTTATCAGAAAAAGGAAAGAAAAGACCCATATCCATGCAATTAGGAATGAAATGCGTGAAATTACAACAGACTCAGCAGAAATCCAGAGGATCATCAATACCTACTTCCAGAACCTATACGCCAATAAGATGGACAACACAGAAGAAATGGACAGATTCCTAGATACATATGAATTACCAAAGTTGAATGACAAAGACCTAAAAATTCTAAACAATCCAATATCAACCAATGAAATTGAAAACTTATCAACTAAGAAAAGTCTGAGCCCTGATGGCTTCACTGCTGAATTCTACAAGACATTTAGAGAGGAACTGCTGCCACTACTGTTTAAAATCTTCAATGAAACTGAAAGAGAAGCAATACTCCCAAATTCATTCCTGGAAACAAGCATCACCTTGATCCCCAAAGCAGAGAAAGGCCCAACTGAAAAGGAGAACTACAGGCCAATCTCATTAATGAACATAGATGCAAAAATCCTTAATAAGATACTGGCAAATAGAATGCAGAATATTATTAGGAAGATCATACACCCTGACCAAGTTGGATTCATCCCAGGGATGCAGGGATGGTTCAACATACACAAATCAATCAATGTAATACACTATATCAATAGAGCCAAGGACAAAAACCATATGATTATCTCCCTAGACACAGAAAAAGCATTTGACAAAATCCAACATGCATTTATGATAAAAACGCTATAAAAATTGGAATAGATGGTCTCTACCTCAAACTGATAAAAGCCATCTATGAAACACCAACAGCCAATATCAAACTAAATGGTCAAAAACTGAAATCTTTCACATTAAAATCAGGAAAAAGACAAGGATGTCCACTATCACCACTCTTATTCAATATAGTTTTGGAAACACCAGCCATGGCAACTAGACAAGAGAAAGAAATAAAAGCAAAAAAGTTAGGAAATGAAGAAGTCAAACTGTCATTATTTGCAGATGACATGATACTCTATATAGAAGACCCCAAGAACTCCACCAAAAGTCTTCTAGACTTAATAACCAAATTCAGTCATAGTTATCTCTATGCTCCTGTGAATGTGTGTAGGGCATCTGCGTGGGCAGGGGTCCATCTTGGGTGCCTGTCAGATATAAATAGCAAAGCCATACCTTAAACTATAGTCTTCTTACACTAATAACCTAAATCATAAGCCCAGAACAACTGAGCATTATTCCCAGCACTGAACTTATCTTAGATCCATATTCAAAGGAAACAAATACAGTCAACTTTAAGGAATTCAGGTCAAGTCAGACAAAAGGGGTGAGAGAAAAGAAAGAAAGAAAGAAAGAAAGAAAGAAAGAAAGAAAGAAAGAAAGAAAAACAAGCAAGGATTTTTAGAGAGAAATGCATACTAGATCATAGAAAAGATCCCCTGAGGAAATGTTAAAATTTTAAAGCATGAGCAAATATTCATCTTGTCTAGGACAGATGTCTGACATTCATAAGTGAAAAACCTAAGTACATTGAAAGATAAATGCAGTCATATAGAGAGATAGTCAGGGGCCAAGGAATAGATTTTTAGAATTTTAGTAGTCTACATTCTGAGTAGGAAAACTTTATAAGTACTTCAAGTTCTTTTTTCACATATTTCTCCCATACCCATTCTGTTCTCACACAACATCTTCACCTGTCACTGCCTTTCTGAACTGCTATAACAAAGAACCTTCAGTGGATAACTTGTAATCCAAAGAAATTTATCGCTTATAATTCTGGAGATGCATATTCAGTGCTTAGGGAGGGCCTGCTTCCCATAAATAGCATCTACCATGTGTCCTTTTATGGGAAAGGGATAGTGAGGGCTCTACAGGCATGACAGAATCACTTCTTAAAGTGTTCACTTCTTAATACCACTACAACAAGGATTAGGGTTCACTATCAATTCAGACCACAGGGTTTGACCTCGGATCCTCCAAAATTCATTTCCTTTACATACAGCAAATACATTAATTCCATCTTAATATCTCTACATGTCTTAATCATTCCAGAACCAATTCAAAAGTCTAAAGTCCAGAGTATCACCTAAATATTACCTAAACTGAATATAGGTGAGACATGAGATGGAAGGTGTGATTCACACTGAGGCAAAACTTTTTTCCAGCCATCATCCTGTGAAATAAAGCAAGCTACATGCTTAAATTTCCTCCTCCTCCTATTTTCCTCTCCATTTCCCCTCCCCTTCCTCTCCCTCCTTCCCATTCCTCCTTCCCCTTTCCTTCCATTCCTCATTCTCCTTCTTCTGCTGCTTCTCCTTATCTTTCTCCTTCTTTTCTGTACCAGGATTCAATCCAGGACCTTACATGTGTTATACAACCACTCTATCACTGAGCTACACTCCCAGCCTAGCACTGAATCTTAAATTTTGAAAACAAACCTTTTTCTTTCTATTCTCATCTTCCAGGCACATTGGGGCAGAGAGTGGCCCCAAGGACTCAGGCTGGCAAACCCCACACCTTTGCCAGGGCCAGCCACACAGCTGCTCCATGCATGGAGTTGCATGCCTGCAACCCTCCTAGGCTGGAGTAGTGTGCTGGGCTTTCTACTTCTCTGGGACCTGAGGGATGCTGAGACCTCAGCCTGTTCCTCAAGGCTGCTCTGGGCATTGCCTCTATGTGGTGGGCTCATTTCTGCAGTAGTTATCTATCTGCTGGGCTTCAAGTTTCTCTGAGCATTCTTTGGAATCTAAATGGAGCTAGGGGTGTAGCTCAGCAGCATGCACAAGGTCCTGAGTTCAATTCCCAGTACAAAAAACCCCCAAACCTATGGAATCTAAGTGGAGGTATCCATGTCCTTATGGTTTGTGTACTTTGAACAATGAAAGAGGTGGCACTAAGCAGACCTTGCCAAAGTTTACTATTTGGGTCCTCCAGAGAGGTATCCCAAGACATCCCTAGGTTTTCCAGAGTCCCAAGGATGGAGATAGAATAAGCAGAGCAAAGACTTAAAATTATTCTGTCTCCTAAGTCCCTTGCCTTCTTGTTGTGGAGGCCTGGAGAGTTCTAAAATGCCTTCCATGTCATTCTTCCATTTCTTTGACAAATGTCCCTGGCTTTCATTGAGCCCTACCAACTGCCTTATCAAGGGTGCCTTCCTTCGCCTTTATAATTCTCTCCCAAACACACTTTGCTACTGTTTAACATACAATCAGGCTGAGAATTTCCAAAATCTTTACATTTTTCTTCCCTTATGCTTATAAATTCCATCTTTAATTTGCTTCTTCTCATATCTTACCATAAGCAGTCAAAAGAAATTGTACTGATCCTCAACACTTTGCTTAGTTATTTCTTCCACCAAATAATCACATTTCATTTCTTAGAACATTTACCTTCCAAAAAACACAAGGACAGCTCACAATTCAGTCCAATCCTTTGTCACTTGATAACAAGATTCACTTTTCTTTCAGTTTCCAATAACATATTCCTCATTTCCATTTGAGGCCTCATCAGGGTAGCCTTTGATGCCCATATTTCCTTACCTCAACATCCTGATGACAACCACAGAAGCATTCTCTACAAAAAATGATACTTTCTTAACATCTCCCAACTGAAATCTCACTGCTCCATGCTTTAACATGCACCTCCACACTCTCTCAGCCTGTCATATCTAGTTCCAAAGCTGCTTCCACATTTTAGTGTCTCATGGTATTTTATTACAGCATGGTGAATTTCTTTTTGTCCTAGTTCCTCCAATATTGAAGGACTAACTGGTGCTAATCACAGTGTTAGCTGATAATAAAGACTGACTCCTCAATGATCATTACATTTATTTTATAGAAAATATATTTAAAGGAAATTCCATCTCCCTCTTCCTGATGTTCCAATTCCCAGATTCCTGCCTGGATTTCCCAGTCCTGAATCTTAAGGATTGAAGAAACAAATGCTGATTTCATTTTTCATCTATTCTTTTCTTTTTTCTTTTTTGGTACTGGCTATTAAAGTCAGAGACTTTGTACTGAGCTCTTTATCCAGCCTTTATTTTATTTTTAATTTTGAGAAGGGGTCTTGCTAAGTCAGTTAGCTGCTCAAGTTGACCTCAAACTCATGATCCTTTTGCCTCAGCCTCCCAGAGTGCTGGATTACATTACAGGTTTGTGCCACAACCCCTGGCTTCACTGGTTAGCCTGACATAAGATGCTAACAAAGAATCTGAATAAGCCAGGGCTTCATACTGTAATCAAACAAGACACATTTCAGCCCTAAGAACTTACAGAAAATGAGAAATCTGGGCTTAGAATTTTGTATAAAATATGAATATTGTATTTCAGACCTGACTGTAATGGTGCAATATGGCTTATTTGAAAAAGATAGCTCAAGACAGGAGTCACAGCACTCTTAAAGGAATAAATATTGGTGCAACTATTAAATTATAGATGTCCAATCTCTTAAATGAGAAAAGTCCTATCCTTTAAATACTTAGTCACTGTCCAAGGTAGTATTTCCTACATTGTGGAAAGCACCGAGTTTTAGTTATGGGTGGTACTGCACGCAAGTGTGATGAGGGTACCAGGCAAGTAGGTCTTTGACTTTCCTATTTGAAGGCAACAGGGGATAATAAATCTCCAATGAATAGTAGGATTGAGGATGCAGCTGAGAGGACTCTCATGAAAAAAGTAGAAAAGATTTCCATTTAATTGAAGGTTTTCTACCAGAAGGACTTTCTTAGAAACAAAGAAGGTGTTAAAAGGGACAGAATGCTGATGAGAGAGGAGCAGCTGTTTAAGTGGGCTGGATTATTTCCCTCATTATCAAGACACTCTCCAGTTTTTCTTCTTTCCTCATACTAATAGGTGTTGGCTCTGTGCTAGGGCATCCTGGAAAGCTGATGTATTGTAAGATGACAGTGGGAGTCAATAGTCCTGGACTTTGATATTGGTTTGCATCAACAAATGGGATAATTTTCAAAAAGTTTTCTATATATGATAAATAAGGAAAACTCTGTTAGTTTCCAGATTTTAAAATATTTAGATAATCTTTGGTGGAAAAGTTGCAGCTTTGAACTCATACACTATCTTTAAAAAATTTTTATTTGTACATATTTGCAGTTCATGTAGTTTACAAGTATTTTGGGAAATGATCACATGTATATATTACAGCACAATTTTTTCTTTCTTTTTAAATTCCCCTTCCCCTTCCCTCCCTCATCTTGCAGTTCCCCTATCCCATTTTTCATTCTTATTGATATTATTTGTCCTAGCTCATGTTATGATGTATAATGTTTACATTAATTTGGGTTATTAGGTTCCTGTACAAGGCATATCTTTATTCTTCTTATTTTCCCTTCCCCTCCTCCTCACCCCTCACCCTTATTCCCTCGGATCACTTTTCTATTGCAAGAGATTCATCCCCTTGTCTGTTTATATCCATTCCTTATCAATTCTTTTGTGTGTACTTTGCTTCACTCAAATCAGAGATATCATATGGTATTTAATCTTGTGTGTCTGGTTTATTCTACTCAAAATTATATTTCCCAGATGCATCAATTTTCCTACAAATACCCCAACTTTGTCATTCTTTATATCCAAGTAGTATACTATTATATATAGATACCACATTTTCCTTATCCAATCATCTGTTGATGGGTATGCAGGCTGCATCTAGGACTTGTCTATTATGAATTGTGCTGCTATAAACATTAGTATGCATATATCACTGTAGTATTATGTCTGAATCTCTTTGGGAAAGATACCTAGCAGGAGATAGCTGGGTCATTTGGAATTTCTAATTTCAGCTCTTTGAGAAATCTCCATACTGATTTCCACAATAGTTGTACTAGTTTGCATTCCTACTAACAATGAAGGAGGGTTTCTTTTTCACCACAACCATGCCAACATTTGTTATTGTTTGATTTCTTAATGGTTATCATTTTTTTCTGGAGTAAAATGGAATCTTAGCATTGCTTTAATTTGCATTTTTCTAATGGCTGGATATTGAACACTTTTTTCATATATTTGTTGGCCATTTGTATTTGTTCCTCTGTCTGTTCATGTCTCTTGTCCACTTCTTGACTAGATTTTTAATTTTAGTGTGTTTGGTTTTTTCAGAAAATGTACACTATCATGAACCTCTACAGAGGATCCCAATCTCCTGCTCCATGCTACAATGGAAGGTGAGAAGAAAGACTTAGAGGCAAAATAAAAGAGAAATGGGATGGTCAATGCTGACAAGCAGTAAAGACCCCAGACAGACAGAACCACTGATATTTATTGGTGACACAATTGTTCATTAAATTGGGGTAAAGGAACTACATGTGGTTGCTAGGGATAAGTTGCTGATGCAAGTAAGGCTTGTAGAAGAAGAAACAAAGCATTTTTGTGTTAGGAACAGAGCAGAATATATATAGGTTGTGGTTAACAATTAACTATGTCTTTTTAGTTAAGAAGGTTTTAATTTGGGGGACAGAATTTGGGAGTGAGTCACCCTGACCTTGGCTGCTATGTTATCTCATATTAAGCACCACAGCTTTATGGATCATTTCTCTGGCCTTTGATATGGCTGTTGGTGTGTGTGGGGTTATACTGACTTGTGTGCCATCTGCAATGCTCATATGAGTCGTGTAGGCTCTGGCCAGACTCACTTCTTTAAACAAGCCAATTGTGGAGTTAACTCTTTACAGCCTACACTATTTACAGCCTGCTTTGGGCATAATCAACAGGGCAGTCTTCCACAGTACAGATTTATTTAAATAATTAAAGAATCAAAGGAGAAACAATGATGCATAAATAGTATTTGATACACTTCAGGATTCATTAGTAGAATAACATTTTTAGAACTTGGTAATAAATGGTATTTTGCTTAATGTAATAAATGCATATTTATATGTACAAAACCAGGATAGTGAACTAGTAAAGATTTTCCACTTGGGAATAATATGAAGGTGTGAACTAGTGACACTTCTATTAGAGTGTATTGAGAACTTTTTGGGGGGACTCCTCTTTTTCTTTTTTTAAATTAATTAAGTTTATTGGTACATTTTAGATATGCATAGTAATCACATATATCATAGGGAATTTGTACCTGTAGATGATAAATCTTGATTCTTATTTTTTCCTATTCCCCTCCCCTCCCTTCAACTCCTCTTCCCCTCCTTATTTACAAAAGCTATATTTCCATTTTTCCTTCTTTTCTTGTTTTTTTCTTTTCCCTTCCTTCCTTTCCCTCTCCCCCTTCTTTTTTCCCCTTCTCATTTCAAAATTTTCTTCCCATTTCATAATATCTATTATACATTTTGGTCCCTATTTACACTTTCAGTTTCTCATACCAGAGAAACAATGATATTTACACATATGTCTGATTTATTTCATTTAAGAGTATAGTCTCAAGGTGGATCTTTAATTTTAGGTGGTTTACTTTTTTGAGTTCTTTGTATATTCTAGATATTAGTCCTATGTCTCAGAAGTAGCTGACAAAATTGTTTCCCATTCGGTATGTTGCCTCTTCACTCTGTGAAGAGTGCTTGATTCTTTTGCTGTACAGAAGTTGTTAGACTGATATAATCCCATTTATTGATTCTTGCTGCTATTTCTGTGCAGTTGAGGTTCTGTCTAGAAAATCCTATATCTTCAAGTGTTTTACCTATTTTATCTTCCAATAGGTTTAATGTTTCTGTTTTAATGTTTTAATCTTTGATCTTGTTTGATTTTATCTTATTATATGGTGAGAGATACGGATCCTGTTTCAATCTTCTGCACACAGATAACCTATTTTCCCAACACCACTTGTTGAATAGGCTGTTTTTTCCAATATATTCTTTTGGCCCCTTTGTCAAAGATCAAATAATTGAATATGTCTGGGGAGGTTTCTGTATCCTCAGTTCTGTTCCATTGATCTGTTCCATCTGTCTGTTTTTGTTCCAGCACCATGTCATTTTTGTCACTATTGCTGTATAGTATAGTTTGAAGTTAGGTATTTCTATGCCTTCTGCTTTGTTCTTATTGACCTAAATTGCTTTTGCTATTCTGAGTTTCTCTGGCTCCATATAAATTTTAGGATTGTTTTCCCTGGATCTGAAAAGCATGCTGTTGGTATTTAGATTGGGACTGCATTGAATCTGTATAATAGATGTATGGCTATTTTGACAATACTTGTTCTGTCTATTCAACAGCAGAGGACATCTTTCAATTTTCTGATGTTCTCTTCAATCTCTTTCTTCAGAATACTGCAATTTTCTTTGTAGAGGTCTTTCAATTTCTAGGTTAGGTTAATTCCTAGGTATTTTATTTTTCTTGAAGCTACTATGAATAGTATTGTTTTCATAATTTCCTTCTCACTCAGTTTATTGTTGGCATAAAAATGCTAATTATTTTTGTGCATTGATCTTTTATCCTGCTACTTTGCTGACATTGGTTATTAATTATAATAATTTTTGGTGGAGATTTTTGGGTCTTCTCTGTAGAAAATCATGTCATTTGAAAATAATGTTAATTTGAGTTTTCCTTTCCTGTATCTATGCCTTTTATTTCTTTCTCTTGCTGAATTGCTCTGGGTTAGGTTTCAAGTACTATGCTGAATAGAAGAAATGATAGTGGACATTCTTATCTTGTTCCTGATTTCAGGAGGAGTGCTTTTAGTTTTTCACCTTTTAGTATGATACTGGCTGTTTATTTGTCATAAATAGCCTTTATTATATTCAGATATGGTCCTTCTATACCTGTTTTCTTTGGGGGTTTTATCATGAAAAGGTGTTGGATTTTGTCTAAGTCTTTTCTCCATCTATTGAGATGAACATATGGTTTTTGACCTTGCTCCTGATTATGTGATGTATTACATTTATTGATTTACATATGTTGAACCATCCTTGCATCTTTGGGATGAAACCTACTTGATCATGATGTACAATATTTTTGATATTGTGCTGCATTCTATTTGCTGATATGTTGTGGGTTTTTGCATCTATGTTTATTAAAGAGATTGGCCTATAGTTCTCTTTTTTAGTTTGGCCTTTACCCCATTTGGGGATCAGGGTGATTAAAGGAATTTGGGAGCTCTCCATCCCTTTGTATTTCTTTGAAGAGGTTGAATACTATTGGTGATAAAACATCTTTAAAGGTTTTGTAGAATTCAGCAGTGAATCCATCAGGTCTTAGCTTCTTTTTAGTTGGTAAATTATTACTGTGTCAATTTCATTGCTTTTTATTGGGTTGTTAAACACACTTACATCTTCTTGTTTTGGTAGTTTGTATGTGTTTAGGAATCTCTATTTCTTCAAAATTTACTAATTTGTAGGAACATAATTTTTCAAAGTAATTACTGTCTTTTGGATTTTGACAGTGTCTGTTGCGATTTCACCTTTTACATTTCTAATTCCATTGAGGTAAGTCTTTCCTCTTTCCTTTGGTGAGTCTGGCTAAGGGTTTATCTATTTTATTAATTCTTGTAAAGAACAACCTTTTCAATTTAGAAATTTTTAATAGTTATTTTTACTCAATTTCTTTGATTTCCACTTTCATTTTTAAAATTCTCCTCCTTAATTTTAGTTTGGGGGAGGTTTATTTTTGTTACTCAAGTATCTTAAGAGTTTGCAAAAGGTGATTTATTTGGGCTTGCTTTGTTTTCCTAATGTGAGGATCAACTGTGACGAATTTTCCTATTAGAACTGCTTCCATAGTGTCCCAGAGGTTTTGTTGAATTGCACAGTCATTGTCATTAACTTCTAGAAATGTTTAAATTTCTTCTTTGATTTCTTCTGTAGGCCATTTGTTGTTTAGGAGTATGTTGTTAATTTTTCAAGAGCTTTTGTCTTTTCTGAAATTTCTCCTGTCATCAATTTCTATTTTCATTGCACTGTGGTCAGATAGTATGGGGTAATTTCAATTCTTTTGTATTTACTTTATCTGGTTTTGTGGAGTAGTATGTAATCTATTTTGGAAAAAGTACCATGTTATGCTGAAAAGAATGTATAGTCTGTTATAGAGGGGTGGAATACACAGTATACACCTATTAACTCCATATGTTCAAGGGTGTGATTTAGCTCTGATATTTCTTTATTGGTTTTTTGTTTAGTTGATGTATCTCTTTGCAAAAGTGGGGTGCTTAAATCCCATACTATGATTGTGTTAGAGTTTATTTGATCTTTTAATTTCAGTAGTTTTTGTTTTATGAAGATAGGTGCTTCAATATTTGGTGCATATATATTTATCAATGTTATCTCTTCTTGTTGGACTGTTTCCTTAATTAGTATGTAATGACATTTTTTTGTCTCTTCTAATCAGTTTTAGCTTGAAATTTACCATGTCTAATATTAGAATTGCTACCCCTACTTATTTTTGGGGTCCTAGTGCATGAAATATTCATTTCCAACCTTTAATTTTTAATCCATGAATATCTTCTTTTGATTATGTGAGTTTCTTGAGTGCTACAGATTTTTGGATTTGTTTTTTTTTATATAGTCAGCCAATCTGTCTTTTAATTGGAGAGTTGATGCTGTTAACATTGAGAAATATTACTGAGATGTGCTGCCCTTTTTATCTTTCAGTGAATCTTATTTTTCTTTTCCTGACATTTTTTGTTGTTGTTTATCCATTGACCTCACTAATTTTCTCTGTGTTTTTAGCTGTGTCCATTTTGTGATTTCTTTTGAGAATATTAAGTATTTCTTAAGAGCTGGTTTAGTACTCATGTCTTTTGAGCTGGTTTTTTTTTTTTTTTTTTTACATTATCCATGTATTTTGAAGGATACCTTTGCTAGATAAGATAATCTGGGTTGGAAGTTATTTTCTGTCACTGCTTGCAATACTTAACTCCAAGCTCTCCTGGCCTTCAGAGTTTCTATTGAGAAGTATGCTGTGATTCTAATTGGTTTACCAATATTTTTGTTTTCTGATGGCTGCTTTTAAAATTTTGGTTTTTTGCTGAATATCTAGTAATATAATAAGGATATGCCTTGGTGAGCTTTTTTGTGGTCACAATTGTTTAGTGTCCTATAAACATTACTTACTTGTATTTTAACCACTTTTCTTACATTTTGAAAAATTTCTTCCATGATTTCTGTAAATATGTTAGGAAATCCATCTGTGCTATCTTCTAGTTTTTCTCTAACTCTAGTTAGCCTTAGATGGGTCTTCTTATTGTCATCTCATAGTTGCTGGATAATCTTTACTTGTTTTCTTTTCTTTTTGGCTTCTTTGAGTTTTTCATCAAAATTCACTATTTTTCCTCAATATCAGACATTCCAATATTGACTTATATTAGTCGTTTCTGCAATTTGTTAATTCTATACAATTTTTATTTCAGGTATTTCTCTCTGACATTTTTTCAAGGATTTCATATCCTCACCTGGTTTTTTTACCTATTTACCCAAAATTCTCATTGCAGATATTGATTGAAATTGCTGTGAGATTCTGATTCATTTCCTGTATGAACTTATCAATTTTCTTCATCCCTTCTATAAATTTTTCATAGAGTTATGCTATTTGTTTTCTTCTCCCTTAGTGACCCATTGCTCTACCTTGGGAGAGTTGGATGAACTTAGAAATCGTCTGTTGCCATATATATATATATATATATATATATATATATATATATATATATATATATATATATATGGAGAGACACAGGAGAGAATCTAGACACCTATTAAATCAGATCCAATGGAAGAAAAATACACAAAAGTAAAAACCTAATAAACACAAAAACCATAAAAGAACATAACATAACCCCACACTAATAAATAAATCAAGAAGCAAACAAAAATGCAAAGCTAAAGGATATCTAATGAGAATACAGATTAAATATTCCAGTGAGGCAGTGCATATGTAATTCACATGGAGTTTATTTGTCAGAGAGTCTGAGTGCTCACACAACTCCTCTGATTCTTCCATTGCAATATTGAAGCTAACTCACATTCAGGGCTTCTTTCCCCCAGATTGATGGAGTTCTTGTAGAATCTGATCCAGTCTGAGTTTTTGGATTAGGAACTCTTACTGTTCTCTTCCCTGGGTGTGATGGTGGAAATCAGCAGACTGATTTTCTGCCACAAAATTGTCTGCTGAGTCAGGAGTTTTCCTATGCAATCAAATCAGCTACAGTTGTAACAAGCTAATCAGGTACAGTGGTATCTACCTGTGCAAGTTGAAAACATACCATTAGACACACTTTTGGATCTCCCTTTAGCCTACAGAGAAAAACTACAGTTATAATGTAAGCATCAGAATAGCCCAAGTATTCACCCACAGCTAATATATACTAAATGCAGCAGTTGTTTCCTCTTGTGGTAAAAATTTCAACAGTAATTTTATAGAATCAATTATCTAAAGTCTAGAGGGTTTAGGAACTAGAAAATGCTGGCATAGGGGAAAGAAAAGAAAAAAGTTTTTTAAAGTCTTCTGCTATGTGGCATGGGATGAAGGAAATAGGAGGGGAGTAAAAAAATCCTAATGGTGGCAGACATATGTTATATATTTAGAAGGGATAACAGGGAAAACTGGGTATAAAATTGGTAGTGAGAAATGGAGATGAGAAAGTATTATATGGCTAATATAAATATTAGAGAAAAAGTTTAAAGTGAGACAGATGAACAGGGAAAGAACAAAGAAAAGAAAATAGAAGAAAGAAGAAAGAGGAGAAAGGAGTTTGATAAAAATATATGGATAAAAGTAGAAGGAATAAAAAGGGACAAGGGAGAATGCCTTTATCCTCTGTAAACTATATTGGAAGAAATGAGCAAGAAGAAGAGGAAGAGAAACATACATACTTTCTCTCTCTCTCTCTCTCTCTCTCTCTCTCTCTCTCTCTCTCTCTCTTTCTCACTCTCAAAAAAAGGGGGAGAAATAATTCAATAAATGTGGAAGTAAAATGAAGAGAAAGAGGAAAACAGAAAAAAAGTAACATAAAAAGAAAGCTTTCTATTATTTTGGATATCTGGGTCTTTTCTACAGCCTAGAAATGAGCAGACCTAAGGCAAGATGTGACTCTGTTCACACTGGAAGTCTAAGTTGGTAGTCTTCCCTCTGAATGGTGCTGGATGCAGGCATCTGAATACCAAGGGGACAGGGTGCCAATATGACCTTCCAATCCTGTGTAACTCAGGCTAATCTGGCCTCCAACTGCATGAGCTGAGTCCATGTTCATCAGCTCCAGCCCTTCAGCAGGACTCATTCCAACTGGCTCCCCAACTGCCAGTTGTCTCCTTTGCGTGTCCTTCCCTCCTCTACTCTGTGAACTTGACAGTGTGGAGCATGGCTTGGGTCCAAAGGGCTGCTCTAGGACCCAAGATCAAACACTGGGCCGGTCCCTACAATTGCATCTTCACCATCTCTTGTTCTGCAATTGTGGTGGCAAGTGCTGGACCAAGATCACTCACTAATTCTTGACTGTGGAAGAATTAGTCTTTCACTCTGCATTTTCTTTGCAGATTCCAACTGCCAGTGATTTTCTCAGTCCCCATGCAGTTATCTCTTCCTTGTGGAATGTTCTATAGTCATCTCCAAATAGTGTTCTCTGAGTTGGAATCTTCAAAGCAAAATTCAGACACATTCAACACATTGTGTTTGATTCATCCATCTCTCATGTCTCTTTCCTTTTATAACAGCTTCTCCTCCTCTTTCTTGTTGATGTTGTGAGTCTCTCCAACATGGCTCCTCCACTACTCAGCCATTTTGGATCTCCTATATCATTCCTTCTCAGTGGATATTTCCTCAATTTCTATTATGTGACTCCTCTTCTAGTCAGCCATGTCGAAAGTCTGGCTATGCCATACTTTTGCCTTGTCCAATTTTATATCTGATGTTTGGCTGGCAATTCTGCTGCCCCATTCAGAGGGTAAACAATGCAGGGCCAGCTCCAAGTTGGCAGTGGCTGAGCCAAGGAAATCCATAGTTGTGGAGTAGGTCAGGGACCACCAGCCCATGGGTTTGAGAATTCCACTGGGGCCTTGGGTCCAAGTGTTCCACTATTTTCATTTACAAAGTCTGATATGTCTATAGGAAGATAGTCTTTGCATTAAAAACTCAAGCACATAACACATGAGTTCATTTATACTCACTTATTTGTCCCCTTACTGACAATACTGACTAATTCATTAATTTCAATTAATCTGAAAGACATATGTGCCACTTGTTGGGAGGAATTCTGCACAATTTTGGGGAAAAAATCATTTCACAACTAAATTATGATTAGGCCTAGATTTCTTTCCTGCAGGCTGGCTATGGCATGACAAGATATAACTCCATTTTTACAGGAAGAAAAGGGGCAAAGGGGAAGGGGAAGTGGGAGGGGTAGGGGAAAAGAAAGAAGGGAATGGCATTAATGTGAGAAAATGAAAAAAAGGAAACAAAGTCTTTGTAAATAGGGAGGGATGGAGGGGTTGAAGGGAGGGAAGGGGGAAAAAAGAAGAACCAAGAGAGGTTATCTAAAGGTGCAAATTTCCAGTGATGAATGTCATTATATTATATACCTAAAATGTACCAATAAATGGATATACAGTTAAAAAAAAAGATATAACTCCATTTTTTCCTCTGGTCACAGCTAAAACTCAATGATCTCATGATGCTGTGATGCTCCAGGAAAGGATTACATTAGCTGAAGACAACCTGGGGAAGAACAAAATCTTCATCTGCATAAGCTCCTCATTGTTCTAGGATTATTGCAGCAGCCCTCTGAGCCATCTGTTACTCTTCATGTACCAAATAAAGGTGTGGCAAGCTCAGAGTCTTTTGTCTTTGCTGCCCAGAACACCATTGATCAGGCCTAAAGCTCAGCTTATTCTCTAAGTCTCATTTCCTTTCTTTATTAATTAATTTGCCTTGTGCTGTGATGGCTCACAGGAGACCAGGACTCACTGCAGGAGTTCTGGTAATGTCCCCTTTCCCTGTCCCTTATAGCCACTCACTGAGGTGTGATCCTTTTCTCTCAGCTTCTGCTTCTCTCTGAGACTAGGTTCAGGCCAATAACAAAGGAACAAAGAGGCTCACCTTCAAAATACTTTGAGACTGTAGGCAAGTCTCTGTTCCAACTGCTGTTGCTGAGGCAGCATTACTTAAACTCCACCAATCAGCTGCATTCAGACTACTTCTTTTAGTGGTACCCAGAAAGAACATCTGTAGTAGAATCATGTTTCTTAATGGCACATTCACCCTCATCCTCAGAGAGAAACAAAACAAAACCCAGCTTGACTAAGAATCAGTAAATCTCCTTCATTAAAATTTCACTATCATTTCTCATCTAGCTTTTGAGATGCCTCCTTGTGTTTTATGCCCAGGGTTCCAGTAAAAAAAAAAACACTCAAGGAGTGAGGTCTTGTCTCAGCCTTGACACTAATGAAGAGCTTGTTCTGAAAGGGGTTCACCTGGCTGTTGCTTACAGGGCTTTTAGGTATCTCAGTGGGAGTACACAGACATGCTCAGACCCGAAGCTTATTTTTTCCTTAAAAAATTAATTAGTTTTGTGCATATTTTTCTAATATGAGTTACTGGTCAAGTGAGTTCTCTCAAAGAAGTCATTTGGAACTTCATTTGAGACTTCATTGTATGATTTTACCATGTTAAATATAGTAGAAGTTTAAGTGGAGTCCTTAGAAGAAATTCAGTTTGGATTAACGCAGCTAGAGCAAAGGAGCTGCACTTAATCAGTAGGTCATGGTTTTACTAGAGTGTTGTGTTCAAAAGTATCTAACTCAGCAATCAAGAGAAGATGATGTCAGGGGTCATCTGGTGTCGTTGCCAGCCATGTCTGCAGTGAGAGCATGGGCTAGAAGTGCGATATATTTCCCATCCCTGGTATGGGCCTATGGGGTTGACTTGGCCCTGTTGTTTAGACAAGATATCCTCTTTAAGCCACACAGTTCCCTTCTTAAAGTAAATTAAAGTGGAAGCCATTTATGGAAAAAAAACTAAACTGAAATAACACCTAAATTATCTCCAGAAAAAAAAGAACCAGCGAGTAAAGTTTATAACCCATGTGCTGCCTTCAGTGTCCAGGCTTTTCTCAATTTCATCTTCTCAGCAGGAGCTACACTAAATTGTCATTATAGATTATGAGAGCCAGCTCTGTGTTAGCAGCCAGGGACAGTGTGCAGTCAGATCATGTGTATTATTTCCTCTGAGAAGATGAAACATGTCATTTATTCTCACTTTTCATGGACAGTGAATTTTATTTTTCACTTAAATACCATTTTCTGGCTTACTCCAGCCAGTGAATGCTTTTCCTACCTCTTAAAATAGATAGATGACCATTAGTACTGCTTACAGCTAAGAAAAATATGAAGATGAAGAGAAAAGGAGATAATTATAAGGAATAAGAGAAATAGCACATTATCAGCTTAAGGGTATATTTCAAAGTTTTCAGCTTCTAGCCATCAATTAACAAATCCACAATTCATTTTCCAACTTAGATTTTTCCTCTGGTAAATGAAACTGAACCATTTGGGGTCCCCCCCACAGTGCTGTCTTGCTTCAGGAATTCAACATCTTTCTTTGGACATCTGCACTTGCTCTTCCTCTGGACAATGTAACTTTCTCTCAGTCTCTGTCCATGCCTGGATCCTCTCATTCTCTCCTGTCATTAGAAGTGTTGTCTCTTCCTCAGCCTTCTGTGAGCTATTTCACTGGTCATTTGATTTCCACTCTTACAGCATGTAATACAATCAATAATAATTTGTTATTTATGTATACACTTATTCATTGTATATTTCTTGCAGTAGAATATAAGCTCAATAAAGTCAGAGCCCGGCCTACATTATTTATCATTACATTCTTAACATACTGCATTATCTACACTCCTTTAAAAGGGTGAGAATTGTTGAAGAATATCAGAAGCATTAGAAATATGTGAACGTTTTTCTTTTATTTTTTGAGATATTTAAAAAAGTTATTCTTGCTTTTTCTTCCACAACAGTAGTCATATTAAGCATTTATATCATTACAATATCTTTTCGATATCTCAACCACTGCATACAAAATAACCTCTGTAATGTATGGGCATCCCCACTTTATAGATATTAGAACTAAGGCTTAGGAGCATTGGACAGCTAGTTTGTTCAGAAGAATATAGCTAAAGACAGGCTTACAGCTAAGGAGACCAGAAGTTGGGACAAAACACTTTTTCCCTGGACTCTGAATGAGAATGTGAGTTCCTACATTAATGTTGAAGAATAAGAATGCCCACAGAGATGATGTTGGAGTCTCCTGGAAAGGCTGGGCTAGAAATAATCCTCATTAATATAAGAGGCGAGGCACAGAGAGGAACTTCTGTCCAGCAGAGAAGAAAAAAATATAATAAAAAATATCCAAGAGAAGATTTCTAAATCCCAGGTAGAAGAGACATAAACTCCCACATTATTCCCACTAAGTACAACTATAAGTCCTGTAAACTGTATAAAACAAATATAAGAAATCTCTGAAAGGGGGGAAGAAGAAAGCAGATAAACTTGGAAATCTAATGAGCTGAGGAGAGACATTTTGATGAGTTTCAGTTTTCTTTTTGTCCCATATACACAGATTTGGAGCTAAAAAATCTGGCAAACTCAGATGACCAAAGAACACAGACAAAAAATAAAGCCCCCATTCTGTAGCCAATGAGCCAAAAGACGGGACATTTAGCCAGACAGATAACCTTGAGGAAAAAAAAAACATTATGCTGCAGTCAAACACCACAAAAAAGCATAACTAAAACAAAAATGCTGCCCCATCACATTCATGCCAAGAAATGTTAAATAAGACCCAGGGTGTCCTAGCATATTATTCATAATATCCAGCTCTCAATAAAAAAAAACTCCTCATACTAAGAACTAGGAATATTTCAAACTTAATTAAAAAAGACAACCAAAGGATGACAACATTACAATAATTTGACAAAGGTTTTAAAGCAATCCTTATAAAATCACCTTAACAATTATGAACAAGCTTGAAAGAAATGAGAAAAGTAGAAAACCCCAATGAAGACAGAGATCTCAGCAAAGAAACAAGATTTAAATAAGAATCAAATGCAAATTTTATGACTGACGAATACCATTACCACCTAAAAAATGCCATCAGTAGGCTCAGTAGAAGGAGGGAGATAACAGAAAAAGCAATCATGGATTATCTACTCTAAACAAAGATAGACTAAGTAAAACAAAAATGTGTTCCAGACTTGTAGTAATATGATGAAAGATCTAATATTCGTTTTGTTGCAGTCCCAGAAGGAGAAAAAAAAGAGTATAGGACTAAAAAATTACTCAAAGAACTGATGGCTGAAAACTTTCTAAATGTGCTCAAATACATAAAGGTATAGATTTAGAAATTTTATCAAAACTCAAATAGGACAAATGAAAAAATATCCACACTAAGACAACATAGTGAAAATTCTAAAAATTCAAGTTGAAGAGAAGTACTTGAAAGCACCCAGAGGGAAATTGTGCATTACCTGTAGAGGAAAATAAAGCAGAAGGATACCAATGAAGTCAGAAATGGGGGCGTGACATTGTTCTACTGCTGAAAGAAAATTATACAGTGAAGATATCATTCAGGAATGAGGAGGAAATCAAGACATTTCAATATCAGAGACCCCTGCAGTGGATCCTGATCTCTTGCTCAGTGCTATAATGCATGAGAAGAAGCAAGACTTTGAGACAGAGTTAGAGAGACAAGTATGAGGAGCCAGGATGACTAGTGCTTGTGCGGTCAGAGGCTTGAACAAGCAAAGGCCCTGAATACACAGAGCTATCAATATTTATTGGTGACATCATAATTGGATTGAGGTAAAGGGGCTATGTGAAGGGGCTACTTGGAGTTACTATGGATACATTGCTGATGCAGGCAAGGCTGGTAAAGGATTCTTGAATTAGGAACAGAACAGAAAAAATATGTTGTGGTTAATAATTAACCTTGTCTTTGCAGTAAAGAAGGTTTTAATTCTGGCTACAAAATTTGGGTGCAAGTCATCTGATCTTGGCTGCCATATTATCTAGTCACATAGGCCTTGGTCAGACTCACTTCTCAAACAAGCCAATTATGGGGTTAACTGTTTATAGCCCGCGCTGCTCACGGCATGCTTTGGACATAATCAATGCGGTGGTGCCCCACATCTTCCCCTCTCTTTTTCAAAACTGCAGCAGCTGCATCAGGGTGAGTTGTGATGATCCTTGGAGCCTGCTCCTTCTGGGTCTCAGTGGGAGGTGGTGCATTAGTTCTGGTGATCTCCTCATGTCCAAAGGCCACTGAAGGCAAGCAGAGTAGCTCAGATGAATCCTTTGCATGATTCTCAGTGGGGATGGCTGTTTTTAAGGTAAGCCCTAAGCTAATGGTCTTTTCTTTTGTCTCACTTACTATAAGCCTTCTACAACAAACTTTAAACCCCCACATTTTAAGAAGAAAGAATTTGGAGAGTTGTTTTTTTTTCCTGCTGACCTATGCTAGACACAAGGATGACCAAAAGAAATGGTCTAAACAAGATGGCCATCAGAGGCCAATTTTCCTCTGACTACCTTGAAAGGGGGATGGTGATGGGCAAAGAAAAAGACAATAGAGACTCATGTAGTTTCAAAGCATATGGGGAGGTCAGTACCTCAGAGTGGGCAAAGACAAAGACTCTTTGAGCTAACCACTATTTATTGGATAAACACAATATTTGGAGAGAGTACTGGGTGACTTGGGGGGGGGCAGCAGTGATCCTTTGTCTGATTTTGTGCCTATGCAAATCTCATGCTGATGAGTGCAGAAAAGAGAGCATTCCTACCTCAGTAGGAGGGATGAGCTGAGGTGAAACCTTTCTCTTTTGAATTACTGCTGGGTTCTCAAGGAACCAGGATGTCTTCAGCTGGTATCTTGCCATTGAGTGCCACTGCTTCACAGACCACTGAGGCCTCAGCTGGGACCAGAGGCAAACTGGAGTTATGTTTTCACATGCCATTGCCAGCTCTCAGGCAAGGCAACATTGGCCTTAGCTATATTCATATTTAATTATGAAATGATTTTCCCCCAAAATCTAAGTAGAAATTCTCCCAACAGATTGGCATCAGAAAAGAAGAAAACTGAGAATCCCAAGTAAGAAGAAAAATATAGCAAGGAAAATTTGGGGTAAATATAATGGATTTCCCTTCTACTTTTGAGTTTTCTAAATTCCATTTGAGAGCAAAAGGAGAAATTGTAACACTGATTAATATTGTTCTAAGTATATGTAGAAGTAAGTTTAAGATAATTCTACTATAAATAAGGAGGGTAAAGATACCTGCATGGACATAAAATTTCTATATTTAACTTGAATTAACTAAAATGACACTAGGAAGTCATAAAAGTCATGTGTGCTGTGTGTGTATCGCATAATCCACAGAGGTACCATTGAATATGTTAAAGAAAAAATATATACTGAAACTAAACATAGGCAAATGAAAAGGAAATTCTTAAACATGTTAAAATTAAAAAGAGACAGGAAAAAGAAAATAAAAAATGAGAAATAGAAAGAACAAGCAAAAAACAAAACATAAACTCTAACATATCAATGCTTATATTAAATGTAAATACCTTACATCAATTAAAACCCAGAGTGGATTAACATTGTGATCTAAAATATATTATCAACAAGAAATTCCACTCTAAAGGAAAAATATAAGCAGGTTGAAAGTAAAAGGATAGAGAAACATATATCATCAAGCAAAATCAATTATAAGAACCTAGATATTTGGGCCGGGGATTTAGCTCAGTGGTTCTGCCGCCTGCCTCACAAGTGCAAAGAACGGAGTTCGATCCCCAGTACAAAAAAAAAAAAAAAAAGAACCTAGATATTGCTATATTAATATTAGATGAAAGAAATTTCACAGAAATATTATCAGAGACAACAGAGGTCATCATATATTATAACTGTCAATTTGAGAACATTTAATACTAAATATGCATAAACCAAACAGTAGAGATGCAAAATAAAGTTAATACTGGTGGACATGGAAGGAGGACAAATCTATAATTACACATAGAAGTAGAAGCTTCAATGCTCCTTTATCAACAACCAATGGGATTTAATCAACATATATAAAATACTTCACCTGAGAGTAGCACAATACACAATCTTTTTAAGTTTTCAGAAAGCATATGCTAAACTGAGAGTGGTGGTGCAGGCCCGTAATCCTGGTACTTGGGAAGCTGAGGCAGAGGGATATAAGTTCCAGGCTAGCTTGGTAACTTAGCAAGCCTCTGACAGAAAATTTAAAAGATATTAAGGGATGGGGGTGTGGCTCAGTAGTAGGGCACCTCTGGGTTCAATCTCCAGTACTGGATAGGGCAGCAGAAAAGGAGAACATGTCAAAATAGATCATATTCCAGTTAATAAAATGATCTTCAGCACATTAAAATTATATAGACTATTCTTCTGCCACAGAATAAAACTAGAAATCAAACTGAAATATAGCAATAACAATAAAAATATAAGTACCTGAAAATTAAACTTATTATGATCAAAGAGGAAGTTTCAATAAAAATAAAATATACATTGAATATAAAAAACAGAACAGCACTATAAAGTTTATTAGAAAAGATAAGATAAACCAGTAGTATAAATGGAACCAATTTTTAAGAGAAACTTGTAATGGAATTTCTGGCATTTTCACAAGAAAGAATGGATGAAGGAGGTGAAAGGCTGTATTGGGAAAGTGGCCAACACAGTCTGTCACAGCCCTCATGCTCTGACCCACTGCAGTGAGTGCTCAGTGCCTTTGCACATCCTGTTCCATATCTCTGCTCTGCCTTCCCCTCCCTACCTTTTTTTCTGTCAAACTCCTAGTCTTCAGTCTGGACAGTCCAGTCATTTTCCCTCTACTCCCTCAGTTACAGCAAGTCACTAGATAGGACTCCTTCCAATGTGCTTTGTGAGTTACATGTAGTTTACTGCCTTACCAACTCTTGATCATGTTGCTGTATCTTCTGCCCAGAACATTGACTGTAGGCACAATACTGCTCCTTACATTTTGATGAATAAATGATAAGTTAATGCACAAGCAAACAGCAAAAAGTTTTAGAACCTAATATTGCCCATGCTGTTTTGGGACATTTTGATAGGCATGGTGGAAAATCGCACAGGATTGGCCCCTGTCTCTGTTAAGAAGGAAGCAATGCAGCTTGTGACTGCTTTCCAGCTCTGGGCTGTGCTTAATGCAGTAAGATGCAAAGGCTCCTGCCCCTGTTTGCAAATTTAATCTGAGGCTTTCAGAACCTGCACTGATAACACTCTCACTTCCACTGTCTCACAGTAGACAGGAAGATGGAACTCACTAGAGCTGTCTATTATAGACTGGACACTGATGTGAGGCTTGGGAACCGACTGCCAGGTCTAGTACTCAGACTCAGATTTGAGTCCTGTGTTTCAGGGAAGTTCTTCCTGCCAACAGGGGCTACTACTGAAGCTTGAGTAGTGTCCACATTGATCCTTCCTGTGTACTACACAGGAGGCAGGCATCCACAAGACGAGAATAGATTCACCTAAGGGTGCCTCCAATGTGGAGGTCAGAAATGGAGTGGCTTCCTTGCTTCTCCTGATAGTGTGGATGTTCTGTAGACCACAGCCCATCGGAGACGCTTGAAAGAGTTGTCCAGCTTGAGCACAGCTGGGCTTTGTCAGCATTCACTACCCTGTGAGCCTCCACACAAGGACCCAGTGACAGCCTCCATGCTTAGCTTCACTGCTCTGTGCTCAGTCATGTCTGCTGGGACCTCGAGGCTTTTGTGCTGGGCTCTGTGGCAGGTGCTGCTGCATGTGTTTGTCCACCCTGTTTCAGTCTAATTATTAATAATGTAATTGAATGCAAAAGATAATTGAAAATGAAAGACACTTAGATCTGTCTTCAAAGAGGTTGTGTAGTTTGATTATTGGAAAAGGCATTGGGTTTTATAGATCATCAATATATCATTATTAAAGGTTTAAATGCAGTGTTATATGGTTCAGCTTTAGGAAAATATAGGGGTTTCCCCCCTTTTTTTAATGTCTGCATTCCTACTGAAAGTTCCTCAAGTTTGTGAATATTAAGAGACTGGATCTTTTCCTGTGAGATTGCTAACCCCATCTATGGTTATTTACTTTCCTTGGCTTAGCAGCGAGTTACTTTGGAACAGGGTATTATGATGGCATGTGGGAGGGCCAGAAAGTCAAGGGAGTGGGGTGAAAGACAAGCCACCAAAGCAGGACACCCCTCCCAGAAGTTCCTGACAGAATATGCCCAAGAAACATCTCCTTGGGTTGGGTTGGTGGATCCCTGAAATGCAAAAGTAATATCCCAGAGGAGAAGAGACAGTGGGCAGCAAGAAGTTGGGCCATCTCCACCCTGGCCTGTGTCTGGGGAAGGGTGAACACTGACTGAAGTCAGTCTCACCTCTATCAACAAAAGGAGCAGTTCTCAAGAACCTTCCTGTCCTATCCACTGGAGGCTAAGGCCTGTCTTGGACAAAGCACCACTTGTACTGCTTGTTTTTCATTCTCTCTTGGCACAGAGCCCTGCTTTCTGATTTAGCAAGAGGCTGGTTAAAAGAGGCCCTGGGATAGGAGAGGAAAACTTTGCATAGAATCACATGGAAAATGAGACACAAGATTACACAACTACCCAGAAACTGTATGGAGATGTAAGCACACACACACACACACACACACACACACACACACACACACACCCAAGATTTCACTTTCTCTAAAATACACATCACTAAATTAAAACCCCATAAATTTACTGTTTTTCTACAGTCCATGTCTAGCACAGAATGGCAGGTGGTGACCTGTTCACTCTGGGCACAGACCTGGTGACAGGTCTTGGTCTCCTGTGCATCCCAGGTGTGCTCAGAGGGAAGGCTGGTGTGAGCGGATGTGAAATACACCTGTTAGGCTTTGTCACATAAAGGTCCCAAGAAGGACCATCCATGCTTTTTGCTCCACCTGCCAGCTTTACACAATATAACATATGAGAAAAGGATAAACATTGAAAGGTTGAAAATGAAAACTACAACAACTATTTAGTGAATTTAGCAATGCACCAGGATACAAATCTATTGTATTTCTAAATACTATAAAAAGTTGGAAATGGTATTTTAAAATGTTTGTAATAGCATAATAAATAAAATATTTTGAAATAAATTTCACTAAAATATGCAATATTTTTAGACCTAAGTCTACAAAATTTTTTGAGAGAAAATTAAAAATAAATGGAAAATAAAATGGAGAGATGCAATTTCTAATAATTGAAAGAATCAATATTAAGATGCTAATTTTCTTCAAATTAACCAAAATGTCAGTGTCATCACAATCAAAATAGCAGCAGCTATATGTCATAGAAATAGAGAAGCCCATTTTTCAATTTATATAGTGCAGAAGATCCAGGATATCCAAAGCAAGAAAGAAGGATCAAGGTGGCTCAGTTACATTTAAGATTTATTTACTTGATTTTAAGTCACTATAATAAATGAGAAAGTGAATTAGAACACATAAATCAATCACAGGACAGCATAGTGAATCCCAAAGCAAACTTACATAGAGTAAATTCCAGAAGAACAAGCAATTTTTCAACACATAGTACTGGATCAGCTGAAGACTCACACAGAAAAAAGTGGACCTATCTCCCCCTTCTCCCTCACTTAGGCACAAGAAGCCTGAGATAGATTACTTCCCTAAATATGGAAATGTCTCATGATATTTCTAAATTTCTAGAATAAAGCCTAGCAAAATGTCTCTGGGGCCTTTGAATAGACAAATATGTTTTCATCAAAGAACAACAACAAACAGTATTAAAAATAAAAGAAAAATAAATAATCTTTAGATTATAAACTCCTGTTTTCAACAGATGTAGTTAAGAAATGAAAAGACAGGCCACATATGAAGATGCATGTGTCTGACAAAAGTCTTGCACCTTCCAACTCCTACTGATAAAAAGACAAATATGCTTTAAATAGTCCAAAGACTTATAAACAACCTTTAAAATTTGAGTTATTAAGGTCCAACAACCATATAACAACATAATCAATCTCATTAGTTATCTGGAACATGCAAATTAAAACGCAAACGAGATACCCTGTCAAACATACTAAAATGGCTAAATTTAAATGAATGAAAATAACCAGTGTGATGAAGAGACCCAATAACTGAAACTCTCAGTATTTCCTCTTCTAGGCATTTATCCAAGAGGAAAGAAGTTATATTCCTACAAAAAGATTTGTATAGAATGTTCATTGCAGCTTTATTCATAATAGACCTAAACTATGAACAACCTAAATTTCTACCAACATGTGAATACAGAAGGAAATTGTGATATATTCATAAAAGAAATTCTACTTAATAATAAAAGGAAATGAGCTTCCTTTGTAACTCTCAAAAATAAGATACTGAACAAAATACACTCAGAAACTAAAGCATGCATTCACTGTGACTCCATTTATATGAATTTTTAGGACTGAAAAAATTAAGTGTAAGTCAGAGCTGCACTTGCCGGTGGTGAATGCAAGGCACTGCCTGGACAGGAGCCTGAAGAATCATCTGGGATAAGAAAAATCCTAGATCTTGATGCTAGTGGTCATGGGTGCACTCATTAGTTAAACTCTTCAAATCTGGACATACTATCATCTGTATATTTTCATTAATAATATGTTGAATAACCACATGTGCAAACAAAAAATTGTTTTAGCAGATTAGAGCTTACAAAAACATTTTCATAAATTGTTTTCTTTGATCTAAAACTATTTTTGTTTTACATAAAGAATGAGAATTAGATAGTGATACTGACTGTGTAGTTCCAAAGTATTTTAAAGACATAAATATTCTAAGTTCCGGATTTCAAATAGATTTTGGAGGATAAAGTTTTGATTAGTGAGGGTTATTTGCATTTTAGTGTGTTGAATCCTCATATGGACACTCCTCTTATAGATGGTCACCTGTATTAATTTGCATTCTGTTACTACAACAAAATATCTGTAGCAAATAGCATAGAGAAGGTTTGGACATTCAGAGATCCACATGGCATAGGACAGTACTGGTGAGGGCCACCCTTCGGTAAATCACCTCACAGAGTATATGGCAATGCCAAGAGCACATGTCCAAAGCAAGAAAGTGATTAAATTTCCAACCAGAGCTGAGAGACGTGGGCTGGGATCCCAGTCCCCTTTGGTGGTACAAACCCAGTGATCTAAGGACCTCCTAAAAGGCCTTAACTCTCAAAGATCTTTAGCAAGTACACCCCACCTCAATGAACAAGCATTTGCCAACCATAATACTGTACCATCTGAGGTGTAGAGAAGTTAGGAAATTTGACCCAAATTACACAGCTCAAACCTGGAAAGCTAACCTCCAATTTCCAACCTTGATGGAATAACAGGAAGTAGATTTCTCTGTGACCTGAGCTAAACATTTGGATAAAACATACAGAGCAATGTTTGTCAAACATTGCACAATAGGTAGCAAATTACAGTTGCTCCAGAGGAAGAAAACACCTGAGGGGTCCTGCGATGGTTCAGGCTTCTTGCTTAGGGGGACCAAAGAGTTGTGTGGGCAGTCTGCACTGAGGAGAAAGAATGGAGATTCAGGAGTGCCATGGACTGGAATTCACAGAGAACCTGACAAGATAAGGAAAGAGGCCTGGGCCAGAGGGGAGAGGCACTGCAGAGAGGTCTTCTTGAATCTTCATCAGAATATATAGAAATTACCTGATGTCAAGGGAAAGAACAAATAGAAACAGAACAGCTAGATAATAGCAAGTGATTGATTTTCACTGACATCACACACAAAAATTAACTAAAAATGAATCAAATTTCTAAACATAAGAGCTCAAACAATAAAAACAAAAGAAAATTTAAAACAACAAAACCAAAGTAGAAAATCTTAGTGACTTTGATTTTGGCAAGGTTTTCTTGGATATAAAAATCATGAATTAAAATAAAATTGAATAAATTAGATTTGATCAAAATTAAATTTTGCTTAAAAAACAGTTAAAAATAAAAAGAAAAGGTGCACTTAGGGAACAACCTACATCTGAAAAGAGCTTTTCCCTAAAGTATATTGGGAAAAAACCTCTTAATGACTCTGCAATAATATAAGCAATACACTAAAAAATGGACAAATAATTTGAATAGCCATTTCACCAAAAGAAGATACATGATGACAAATGAGCACTTGCAAAAGTGCTCAGTATGATTTTCACTATGGAAATGCTGATTGAATACATAGGAAGGTCTCACTACACATGCTCTCTGAAGTGGAAATTAAATGTGTCTGTGAGACGTGAATCGACCAGACTGTGCACGTTGCTGGTGGGGGCATAAGGTGGTATAACCAGCTTGGAAAGCAGTTTGACAATTTTTTAAAAAGTTAAATTCACATCTACATTTCAGCCCAGCCATTCTAATCCTAGGGATTTGCACAAGAACATGAAAGCGTATGTCCTTGTAGACAAATGCCCCTAGTAGTTTTATTAGTAACAATCAAAAGATGAAACAAGCCATGTCTGCCAATGGGTAAATGGATAAGCACATGATGATATATCCATACATTGGATCAAATTACCTATCCATGTGAAAACACAGATGAATCCCAATACAGTTGCATTGAGTGAAAAGTTAGATTGATAAATGTGTTTTGTCTAACTCCATGCATGATTTCCCTAACTGTCCCATGATGCTGAGAAAGATAGCAGACCTGGTATGGAAAGAATGCTGCATAATTATCCTGTGTGCTTTTCTCTCCTCACCAATCTCTACACTTTAGTCCCTAAAAATGAATCTGCCTTTAAAAAGCAACTGAGGTTCTCCATTTTCTAAAATCACCCTGTGTCTTTATTATACTATAATTCTTCAGACTGCAAGTACCAATTTTGGAATAAAAATATTACATCTATTTTTTCTAAGCCATTGGAAAAGCAGATGGGGCCTGACCCCTGCCATACCTGGTGACTTCAGGGTCTGCCCTGACCTCATGCTGTGCAGCTGCCCCATTCTGTTCCTGCCCCTCCCCATTTCTAATACTCCACTTTCTACACCCTGAGCCACCCAGTCCCAGGAAATAAGCTACTAATTCATAAAGTCTGAACACAAAACTGAGTCCTTATCCCTGGGAAGGGGTCAGGAAGCCTGCTGGGCAGGGATTTTCCTTCTTTCTGGGAGTGAGAGCGTGGAAAGGGGGAAGTAAAACTAATCTCAAAGTCTTCTGTGGGCTGTCTGGCAGCAAGCTCAGACCCGGGAAGCTAAGCCTCATCAAAACGTCTCTCAGCTCAGTCGTTCCAAGCAGTAAGACTGACCTGTGTATCAGTCCTTAACACAGTGAGCAAAGGCATGGCTATCAAAATGCAAGTTACGGGTGTGACAGCAAAATACAGAGTGTATTGCCAGCAGATTCCAAGCTGAATAACGTCTCCTCGAGGAGATGCAGGAAACACTTAAATCACAGACTATAATGGATTCTTTCCATAAAAAGATACAGATGCTCCTCAACCTATTGTGGAATATATCTTGATAAACTCACCATAAATGGAGAATGCATTTATCCCACCAAACAACTGGACATCACAGCTTGGAATCACAGTATGCTGTAGTGTCACTGTGACTCTTGGGACTGCAGGGACCTGAGGCTTTCTGCCTCTGCCCAGCACTGTGAGAGAGTGTCCCACAGAGTATACTAGCCTGGCAAAGACCAGAACTCCATGTGGGGTTCTGGGTGAGTGCACCATATATATAGTTGGAAAACTGTAAGTCAAATCATCAACCATCTTACCCTGGGCCTTCCCTTTGGGGATTTTCTGCCCCTGGGTGATCTGTTCTCTTTTCTCCTGGCTGAGAGCCTTGCAATGGGCTATACCTGGCCCTAGGGTGGAAGCAGCTCCTCTTACTCATTGAAGATTTAAGATCCTTTTGTCCAGAGGGAAATTTTGGACTGCTTTTAAGCCCATCAGGAACAGGACAAAAGTCCTTTTATTGGCCTGATGCTTCTCTTGGAGAAGGTGATGGAAGTCTCATCCTTGGGAATGGTCTGTCTGCTCAGTGGAGGTTTTGTGACCAGGAGGGAGGGAGAGGGAGATTTTCATGTTTCCCTCCTTGAAGGCTCCAGTTCAGCAAGTTCAGAGGATTTAGCTAGTCACTTGGGATTCAAGCATGCCCTAAAGTCTGGTCCCCACCCATGCCTTCCTGTCTAGCCTCTCTTCAGCCAGAATCAGTGGTTTGCTGATTATTTCCCCTTCTCCCAGATATGACTCCTCCCAGTTTCCATCAGCGTCATGTCCTCAGTCACACAGTGGGCATAATGGTATCCAATTCCCTATGATGTTGTAAGGCATAAATAACACTGTATTTTTTAGCACCCTACTCTGAGAAGTCAAATGTGATAACCAATTTGAACACTTAAATCTTAAAACTAAGGAGTGATAAGGATCCCGGTCTCCTGATTGCCAATCTCCTCTCTCAATCTCCTCTCTCCCTCTCCCCCCCGCCCTTAGTTAGTTTGAAAAGAAAATGATTGCACCAAAACACATACATACACACACACACACACACACACACACACACTTCTAAGAAGAATAATTAGGAGCAAGTCCAGTGTCTGACCTGGAATCTGAATGAGGCAAACACAGTTTGGCTCTCCTGTCAATTCTCAACCCCTCGGGGAACCAGTGTGTGTCTGGTCTGGGATAGTATGGTGACAGCATCGAAACCTCCTGTTCCTAACCATCCAGCAAGAACAACACAGAGATATTCTGAGGACCAAATACAATAATGCATTTGAAAGTGTGAGGTATATACAAGTGTAAAATATATACATAATATATGCATTTTATACTTCATCTACTTTACAGTGTTAAAAGTCTATATAAGATACAAAAATGCTGATTGATTACTGACAATATAGGATTTTTTGGATTTTTTTACTTTTGTATTATTTGAGGATCAAGAAAGATAATATATAAAAGCAGATTCTCACGAATGTTGTTGGGTCACTGTGTTTTGGGAGGAGATAGGCTGTGCACAGAAATAGGGCAAACACAAACCTCACACCACCATGCTTTAGAGCTATGATCACAGGACACTGGCACCCTCCCTAAGGTGGCTTCTGGAATCTGTGCCCAGAAAGGAGAGAGCCAGAGAGAGAAAGCTGACTGTGTGGGTAAGTTTGAAGATCCACATCTTCTGTGGATGCAGTTTCTATTTGCAGGAAGAACAGCTTTACAAAAGTAAATCACATTGCTTTAATCAATGTCTTAATATTCAAGTTATTTTAACTTTCTATGCTCCTTCTTCCCAATGGAGCAGATCTCCCTTTCTCCTGCCTTCTCCCTGGACAGCCCCATGTAAGCCAGGCCGTGGAGGTTGCCTGGCCTGAAGACCTGTGGCACACAGATATACTAATGCTGGTGCCCAGCCAGTGCAAGGAGGCTCATCAGAGCACTGCTATGGTGTAAGTGGCTTCTCACATTGGAAAAGGGTATTATTCACTTTGTGATCACTCAGAAAAAATATCTGACACCCACAACTTAAAGGAAGAGTGGCTTATTTGCCTCACAATTTAAGAGGATTCAGCCTTGGAAGGTTGGAGGATTGGCTCCAAGGTAGGAAGGTATGGTGGCCAGGAAGCAGAATGAGAGGGGTAGAGCTCAGGACAAGAGCACACCCTTCTGGCTCACACCTCAGTGAGCCAGCTCTTCCAACCAGACCCCATCTCCTAAGACCACATTCACTGATCAACTCATGAATTCACAGATTAGTATAGCACCCCCATGATCCAATAACCTTCCCAAAGCCCCACCTTACAACATATTAGACCTGGAGGATATTTTGGACATAAACCATAACAAGGAACTTCTCATTTACCACATTGGCTGATGCTTATTAAAGCGAAGTACATAGTGCTTCCTTATAGTATTAAGTTGAACATACCACTCTATAGATATTCTGTAATTTATCCTGGGTCCCTCACTGAATTGAGACCAGCTACTCCTCTGTGGGGTGAAGTTGGTGAGGCATTTTGATGACAAGTGTCCCAGTGCCCTCCTAAGAGCTGAGATAGTGATCCTTTGTTTATCTCATAGGACAGTTGTCAGGCCCATACAACAACAAGGAACAACACTGAGAGCAGTGGGTGCTCCTCACAGAGAAACTCCAGGTGACAGGCTCTGTGCTGAACCCCCTACAGGTATTATCTGACAGATCCCGCAACAGTACTCCCAGTTACAGAAGAGGAAGCTGCTATGGTTTATATGGAAATGTCCTCCAAGAACCTCGTGTGCTCCTAGGTGGGGCTTTTGGAAGGTGATTCAATCATGGAGCAATATAACTGAATTGCTATAGGAAGTAAGAAGAGGTAGGTTACTGAGGGTGTGACCTAGAAGTGTATCCCTCCATCCCCAGCTCCTTCCTTCTCTCTCTGGTTCCTGACCACCATGATGTGAGGAGCTTTTTTCCACCAGTGTCTCGGCCATGCCATTTCTGCCTTGTAGGCAGCCAAAATAAACTTGTCCTCAATTAAATTGTAGGTATTGTGTCTCAGTGGTGAGAAAGTGACCAAGATGGGAACCAAAGCACAGAGAGCTTACCTGTCACACAGCCAGGAAGTGACATGGTTGGGCCAATAACAGGCTCAAGAGATACAGGAGTATGAAATAGCTGAACGTGGAAAATTCCCATCACATGTGGTTCTGTGGTCAGGGACAGTGCAAACTGGGTGCTAGTGGAGGTGGGGTTGCTAGTAATGCATTGTAAATGCCTTCTTGTGTCACAGTGTGTGACACAGAGGATGAAAAGATTACTTGGAGATGATTCTTGGCCCAAATATTGAGAGGTCCAGAGGGACTGCTCCACAGAGACAACTCAGTGGGAGAAAGTCTCCAGGAACAGCATCCAGCTGAAACCTCTACAGCTATTTATTTGTAATTCAGTGGTGTGAGAACAAAGATGCAGAAGAAAAACATTTCCAACTTGTATATAAGAGTTTTGGTTAGGGAACAGGGAAGGAGCAGGATGCTTGTTGACCTAATGTAAGCAAGCTTATGGTGAGGAGGAACACAAAGGCCAGAACAAACATCTCTGAGAGAAACTTATTGTTGATTCTGCATGGCTGTTGACCTGCAAGTCTGTTCTAAACTTTAACCATGCATTTCAGGAGCCTTGCACTGTTGCCCAGAGGTCCTTTCATCTTCACATTCATTTCAAACACTCCTCCAGCCAGAATGTCCCACATTCCAGAGGCCCCAGTGGTTGGAGGCTGCCCTAGGAAGGGTCCGGAACACCTCCTGCCCTTAGCCTGCCAGTGTGGGCCCTGTGTTATGGTGCTTGCCAGTGCAAGCCATTCACAGGGGAACAGTGCTGGCCCAGGATGTTCCCTGGCAGGTTCGTCCTCCCTCTCTGTGTCCTCAGCTTTCATGCACACCTAACTCATCTGCTCACAACATCTCTGCTCCTTGACCACCTGAGTCTGGGTAATGGTACCCACAGCTCCCAGGTGAAACAGCAGTGAGGCCCAGGGTTTTGCCTTTTCTGTGGCCTCATAAAGGAAAGCCATAGACTTTGTAACATATAATGAATAGGAATTTATCTGGAGGCCAGGATGTCCAAGATCAGAAGGGGTAGGATTGGCAAGGGCTTTCTTACTGGTCAGAACTCTCTGTCCAGACTTGCTTCATAAGAGATCTGCACACTCTTTAGGGACACACTCAAACTACTGTCATGTGCAGCTTCACACATGGATGAATAACTGGGTGTTTTAGGCACACAAACACAGGCATACTCTACAGAGGCCAGCCAGCCTGTATGCTAGGGAAGAGGGGGTTACATTCACTATATCTAGCAGCAAGCATGTCAAGGCCTATATGCTAGGAGCACCAGGGCACAGTCACTGTATAGCAGTTAGATTTTCTGCAAAGGAGAGGAGAAACTCTGGGAGAACTAACACCTTTCCATGCAGGGCTGGCATCTGGGCCCTGTAGGCCAGCAGGTACCATGGACAGGAATTTGCTGTGCAACATGCATCTGCAGAGCTGTACATGGCTAGCATGGTATTTGGATGGCATGGGCTTATCTATCTCTATGAAGACTGGCAGGAGTGGAAGATAGAACACCATGTGTATGTAACACTCATTTTACAAAAGAGAAAACTGACGCTCAGAAAGATGTTATAAAGCCAGATGGAGGTCACCTGGAAATCTGGGTCTTTTCACTGTATATCACAGCCTGTGGCAAGGAGATCTAGCTGTTTGCTGTGAATTTGTGAGGTGGCAGATGACTGAGCCTGGACAGTGCCTGGCTTTGAGTCAAAGGCTTGGCATCCTGAGGGTTTAGATTATGAGTTTCCCTATAGGCCAGAGGGGATGAGGTAAAGCTCAGCATGTACAGCACAGAGACCCCAGGAGACAGTGGGGAACTAGAGGCCAAGGAAGCAGTGATGGAACCTTAACTTAGTGTAAGAGCAAGGCAGGAACTTCCAGCAAAACCTCTCTGGAGCTGCCCAGTGCCTTGACCATCTCGGAGTCAAGGTCACCTCTGGCACAGTCTGGGCTCATGCATCCTCTCACCTGCCATAAAGGGCTCTGACAAGAGGATTCTCATGTACCCACCCTATGAACATCCAGAATCTCTGACAGTGGTGGCCAGGGACAGCAGCCTACAACGGAGGGGTCATGTGCCTGAGTACCAGCTGGCCCTAGCAGTAAGAGCAATGAGGGGCAGGAAGGTGCTGGGTAGTCTAGAGCCCTCTGTGGCCATCTAGAGAGGACCTTTGGACACAGCCACCAGACAGCCACACAGGGCTTCCCAACCACCTCCCCCTGCAGTTGAACCAGAATTGGGATGGGGTCTGAGGACTCAGAGGGAAGAGGAGATGAGCCTTCCCACCCCTCCCCTGGGCCAGCTTGAAGGCTGAGTACTGCTGAGAAATGAAACTGTCAATAATTGTTTTTAATAGACCAGAGGAAGAGAGGGTAAAAAAAATATATCAATGCATAATTAAGAAGCAACTGAAATTCTCTGTAACCTAATGAATAAATAAACTCTTGACAACTTCCCGCAACTGCTGTTGACAGGATAATTGGACCTAATGTCTTAATTTTAATGCTTTCAATGCATTTGATTTTTGTTAATGAGATGTTAACATGCATTGCAGGAGTGTGCATTTTTTTTGTGTGGCAGGGTAGCTATACTACAATTCAAGGAAAAGTGTGTCTTTTATTTATTTTTATGGGTATATAACCCAGTGGTGACCCTCCATGGGTCAAGGAGAGTAAAGTTGGGAAGGATTGTTTTGTTGTTTGGAGGTAGGTGTTTGACCTCCCTTTCCTCTTTGTCCTTGGAGAAGCAGGAGGGAACTGCTACTTCCAGTGGGTCCAGTCCAGTAGGAATAGGGACATGGGGCAGGTCTCCAGGGCTGTTGAAAGTTTCTCTCACCAGCCTAATGGGTGGCCACATCCTTATTTACTCACCCATGGAAATAATTCTTACCTGTCCTACACAGAGGGGAGAAGGAATTGGACCCAGATGGGAGTGTCCATTTGGGCAGGAAGACAGATCCAGATCAAAGTGGTCGGTTCATGGAAAATTCTGGATTCCAAGTGCAGCAGCTCAAGTAGAGGGTGTGCCAGGGTCCAGCCAGGGGAGTGGGAAGAGTACAGAGGAAGGCACAGTCAGGTGTTCAGTTCCCAGTCCCTTCAGGCACACAGCAGAGCCTTCTGTGAATGCCCTCTAGGAAAGCAGAGGGGCCAGGTTAGAAAGAAGCCAATCAGGAGTCCCAACAACTTTTCCTACCCTTGCCTTCTTGATCAACAGCATGATCTGAGATTTCATCTCTAACTTGTCACAAAGGTCAAGTGGTCAGTGTCCCTAAATTTTCAGTGCCATTGAATGTGGGAGCAATTTTTGTTGAAAAGGAGGCCAGCTATTGCTGCTTTTGGTGCCCTAGACTGAGGTGTCCCCCAAGTCTCAGAGGATAGAAGGAGGTCCTACCTTCAGCATGGTCACCTGCAGGAAAGATGGGTTTCAGAGTCCAGGACTTGCGTGTCTCTCATCTGCCCTTCCATGTCAGCCTGCAACACGTATTAAGACTTGACCTGAGAAGATGCCTCTGCTTTGTCCCAGTAGCCCCAGTGTAAAGAGAATGAGAAGGAGGACATGGCTCAGCCTTAGCCACTGCAGAGCCACATCTAAGAGCCTCTGTGTTGGTCACTTTTTCATGAATCTCACAGGTCAGCAGACAGGCAGCAGAAATCACCCAGGTCATTTGGCCATCGGACTCCCCTCCCCATCCTCCAGGGCTCAGATCAAAGCAGCCCTAGCACCCACCCAGTACACAGTGGATCCAGTTTTGGACACACTGAGATGTCTACCAAATCACTCAAAGCCTTTTGGTCCAAAAGTAGATGCCAAAAACTGCCTCAGCATTGCTTAACAACTGACTGTTACATTATCCTGAAGGTGGGGATCATGTTCCACAGAGATATACTAAAGGAGGATATGAATAAAATATGATGTTAAACTTGAAACATCTGAATATAAACTTTTTATCAAATGTGAAATAGATAGAGAGAAGTTCAAACTTGTTGAATTTTCACAAACAAGGCCTAAAAAGAGATAATTCACCTCTGCCCGAGAAGTCCCTTGTGCCTTAAACACATACCCTGAGGAGTATAACGTAGCTGATTTCTACCAGGATGGATTGGTATTGGTGGATTTCCAAGTTTACTGAAGTGGAATTGTTCATCATGCACTAAGATTTACTAAGGTACAAAACACTTCATCCCAGAAAAGTATCTAGTTCCCTTCAGGCAAACACTTCTCTAGCTTTTTAATCCCATGTCCACACCTTCCTGTAAATGGTCTACACCATGGCCTATTGTTGTCTGGTTTCCTTTAACTCAAAAACAGTTTTTCTATGAGATAGTATGTTTTAAGAGCTCATTAGATTTTATTGCTAAATATGTTTCCATTGCATATATACACCATAATGGGCTTAGATACAATTTGAGGCCTCTGTTATTTTTCTTTTTTTTTCATATAACAAATATTTTAATTGCTTCAAGTAAAACAATTGTTTTGCCCATTCCACTAAACCTTTTAGTTCAAGTTATAGCTTTAAAAGTCAATAGAGATGCCCTTTTATGGATATTTATTGATTAAATAATAGTTCCTGGCAGAGACTTTTTTGACTAAGTAATTTGAAAAGTGTATTCTTAGGATTCCAATTATTTTAAAAATAAATTTTATTGGTACATTTTACATATAAAATAACACTCATCTTTTGAAATTTGCACCTTTCCATAATCCATCTTGGTTCTTATTTTTTCCCCCTTCCCCTGGCTTCCTTTCAAACCCTGAAACCACTCCCTATCTACAAAGACTTTGTTTCCATTTTTTCATTTTCTCATATTAATTCTATTCCCTTATTCTTTTCCTCTCCCACTCTCACTTCCCCTTCCCCTTTGCCCCTTTACTTCCTATTTCACATTACCTATTATACCTTTTAGTCCTTATTTACACTTTCAGTTTCTCACACCAGAGAAACTACTCAGTATTTACACATGTGTGTCCTGTTTATTTCATTTAAGAGTATCACCTCAATGTGCATCCATTTAGCAAAAAACGTCTCTAATCTCTCATTTTTAATGGCTGAGTAGTACTCTGTTTTATAAAAAAAAACCACATTTTCTTTATCCAGTTTCCAGTTGATGGGCAATTGGACTGCTTCCAAGCTTTAGCTATTATAAACTGCGTTGCTATAAACATAGGTGCACATATATTGCTGTGGTATGATTCTTTTAATTCTTTGGGGAAGAAACCCAGCAGGGGAATAGTGGGGTCAAATGGGACTTCCAGTCCTAGTTCTTTAAGGTATCTCCATTCTGATTTCCACAGTGGTTGCATCAGTCTACACTCCCATCAGCGGTGGAGCAGTGTTCCTCTTTCCCCACAGCTCCACCAGCATTTGTTATTGGTTGATTTCATGATGGCAGCCATTCTTTCTGGGGTGAGGTGGAATCTCAGCATTGTTTACATTTGCAACTCTCAAATAACAAGTGATGTTGAACATTTATTCATATGTTTATTGGCCATTTCTACTTCTTTGTGTGAGAAATGTCTGTTCACTTCAGACGCCCATTTTTGGATTGGGTTTTTAAATTTGGGAGGTCTGATTTTTTTAAGTTCTTTATAGATTTGAAATAGTAAACCTTTGTCTCAGGGATTGCTGGTGAAAATTTTTTCCCACATTGTGGGTTGTCTCTTCACACTGCTGGTGGTTTCTCTTGCTGTGCAGAAGCTTTTTAGAAAGAACAGATCCCACTTGTTGATTGTTTGTGCTAGTTCACGGGCAACTGAGGTTTTGCTCATAAAGTCTTTCCCTACACCAATGTCTTCAAGAGTTCTACCTAACCTCTGTTCCAGCCAGTTCAGCATTTCTGTTTTTATATTTAGATCTTTAATCCATTTTGATTTTAGTTTAGTGCATGGTGAGAGATATAGGTCTAGTTTTAGTCTTTGGCAAGTTGAAACCCAATTTCTACAGCGCCATTTATTAAGGATGCTATCTTTCCTCCAGTAAGGTTGTTTGGTTCCTTTGTTAAAGATGAGGTGGCTGAGTGTGTCTGGAGTTGTTTCTGCATCTTCTAATCGGTTCCACAGGTCCTCAGGTCTCTTTCTTTGCCAGGACCATGCTGTTTTTATCACTGTAGCTTTGTAGTATAGTTTCAGCATGGGGGTTGTAATATCCTCTGCTATGTTTCTGTTGCCTAGAATTGCTTTTACTATTCTGGGTCTCTTTGTGTTCCAAATGAATTTTTGGATTATTTTCTCAAGGTCCATGAAGTATTCTTCTGGGATTTCAATTGGGATTGCATTGAATCTATACAGCACTTTTGGAAGTATAGCCATTTTCACTATGTTGATACTTCCTACCCAGGAGCAAGGAATGTTTTTCCATTTTCTGATATTCCCTTCAATCTTTTTTCAAAGTGTTATAGTTTTCAGAGAAGAGTTCTGATTTCTTTTGTTAGGTTGATTCCTAGATATTTCAGTTTTTTGGATGCTATTGTGAAAGGAATTATTTGCCCTATTTCTCTCTCAGTGAGTCTGTTGTTCCTGTAGAGGAAAGCTATTGATTTTTGTGTGTTGACCTTGTATCCAGCTACTTTACTGAATTTGGTTATTAAGTCTAGAAGACTTTTGGTGGAGTTCTTTGGGTCTTTGATATAGAGGATCAAGTCATCAGTGTGGGTTTGAAATCCACTTGGTCTGCAAAGAGGATAGCTACTCTTGTTTTTTGGGGGGGTTCCCATCACATAGAATATTGTTTTCCACCCTTTAACTTTCAGTCTATGAGTTTCTTTTTGAATTAAGTGTGTTTCTTGTATGCACCATATGGTTGGATCTTGCTTCTTGACCCATTCTGCCAGTCTATTTCTTTTGATTGGTGAATTGGGACCATCACCATTGATGCTTATAACTGATATGTATTGAGTTATTGTCATGCTTTTTTCTTTTTGTTTGACCCTCCCCCTTTGCTTTTAATTTCTTGTTGTGCCCAGTGGATTCATTCTGCTTGGCTTCCTGGGGTTGTGATCCTCAATGTCTTTTCCTCAGATTTTGTCTAAATTTTTTAGAGTGCTGGTTTGGTATTCACGAAGTTCCTAAAGTGCTCTTTGTCATGAAAGTATCTTATTTCTCCATCAATTTTGACAGGATACATAGATTTGCAGGGGACATCAATATGGGTTGGAGGCTGTTTTCCTCTAGAGGTTGAAACACATCACTCCAAGCTCTTCTTGTGTTGAGGGTTTTTGTTGAGAAGTCTGCTGTGATTCTGATGAGCTTTCCTGTGTATGTGATTTGTTTCTTTTCTCCAACTGCTTGTAGAATTTTATTCTTCTGTTGGGTTTCTGGAATCTTAACAATTATATGCCTATGTGTAGATTTTTTTTGATCAAGGCTAGTTGGAGTTCTATATGTCTTGCTTATCTGTATGTCAAATTCTTTTCCCCTGCTTGGGGAGTTTTCTGCCATCACTTCTGTGAACAATTTTTTTATGTCATCTGCACTCCTGTTTATTCATTGACTTCAATCTGTCTTATGTTAGTTTTCTTTGCATCATCTAGCAGCTGCTGGATTGATTTCTCATGGCCCCTTACAATTTTAAAGATTTTTTTCTTTTCCTGGTCACTAACTGCAATCTTATGTTCTCTATCAGAAATTTGGTCTTCACATTGGCTCATTCTGTTGCATAGACTTTCAATGAAGTTTTTAATCTCCCAGAAATCTGTTTTCATCTGTTTTATGGATTCCATTTGTTTGCTATGTTGGCATTCCATCATATTCCTCAGCTCCTCTATTTTTTTTTAATCTGTATCCTCTCTAGATTTATTAATCATGTCTTGCACTATGGGCTCAATCTTTGCTGTTAGGTGAGAAATTATTTCTGATTTCACTTTTTCCTGATCCTTTTTCCTTGCTAGTTCAGGGAGTCCAGATGGTTGGTTGAGTATCAGAGTGTTCCATCTTATTTCCCTTTGTGGTTGCTTTAGGTGATCTGGAAGTCTGGTTCTTTACTTATCTTCTCATTTTGATGGGTGGGGTGGTGGTGGTGGGGGTGTTGTGTGTTTCTGGCTCCTGCCTGGCTTACGTCCTCTGTTCTGTGAACTGTGGAAAGCAGACCCAGAGACCTGCTCTGTGCTGGGAGCCATGGCACACCTACCCTCAATTCTTTTTAAAATCTCTTGTCCCTCCCCACTTTCAACCTACCTTTCATCTCTTCAAACTCTTACTATCTGGTTGCAAATGAAAGCAACACTGAGATTTCACCTCACTCCAGAAAGAATGGCTGCTATCATGAAATCAACCAATATCAAGTGCTGGTGGGGCTGTGGGGAAAGAGGAACACTGCTCCACCGCTGATGGGAGTGTAGACTGGTGCAACCACTGTGGAAATCAGTATGGAGATACCTCAAACAACTAGGACTAGAAGTTCCATTTGACCCAGCTATTCCCCTGCTGGATTTCTTCCCCAAAGAATTAAAAGAATCATACCACAGTGATATATGTGTACCCATGTTCATAGCAGCACAGTTTGTAGTAGCTAAAACTTGGAAACAGCCCAAATCCCCATCAACTGGAGACTGGATCAAGAAAATGTGGTTTTTTAATAAAATGGAGTATTATGCACCCAACAAAAATGAGAAATTAGAGACATTTAGAGCTAAATGGATGCACATTGAGGCAATACTCTTAAGTGAAATAAATGGGACACACATGTGTAAATACCAAATAGTTTCTCTGGTGTGAGAAACTGAAAGTATAAATAAGGACTAAAATGTATAATGGATAATGTGAAATAGGAAGAAAAGGGGCAAAGGGGAAGGGTAAGTGGAAGGGTTAGGGGAATGGAAAGAAGGAAATGGAGGGCTGGGGATTTAACCCAGTGGTTTCACCACCTGCTGCGCAAGCACAAGGACCCGAGTTCGATCTCCGGTACCAAAAAAAAAAAAAAGAAAAGAAAAGAAAGAAATGGAATTAATATGAGAAAATGAAAAAAACAAACAACGTCTTTGTAAATAGGGAGGGATGGAGGGGTTAGGGGAGGGCAGTGGGTGAAAAATAAGAACCAAGAGAGTATGTACAAGTGCATATTTCCAATGATGAATATGTCATTATATTGTACACATAAAATGTACCAACAAAAGGCTATACAAAGCTCTTACTATCTGGAAAATATTTATCTCTTGACTTCCCATTAGCTGTCTTTTATTTTGCTCTTTATATATCTTTGGGTTCACATATAAGAGAAATTGTGAGATATTTAAGGTTGTCTGTCTGACTTATTTCACTTAACATTATGATCTCAAGGTGGATCCATTTTCCTACAAATAATTTGAAGTTATCTTTCTTTATGGTAGAGTAGTACTCCATCTTATGTAAATACCACATTTTCTTTATCCATTCACCTGTTGATGGACATAGAGGATGATTTCAAGATTTGGCTAGTGTGAATTGTGCTGATATAAACATGGGTATCCATACGTCACTGTGTTAAGATGTCTTTAATTTTTTCAGGAAAATACCTAGAGCAAGAATAGCTAGGTTGAATAGTTTCTAATTTCAGTTTTTTGAGGAATCTCCATAATTGATTTCTACAGTAGTTTCACTAGTTTACATTCCCACTAGTAATGTAGAAGCGCTCCTTTCCCCCCTAATTCTCAGCAGTATTTGTTATTATTGATTTCTATATGATTGTCATTCTTTGACCTGACTTCCTTTTTTTTCTTTTTTTTTGCACTTTATTAAATTCTTTTATTGGTACATTGTAGGTATGCAACACAATTACATTTCTCATTGGGAATTGTACCTTTACATAATGCATCTTGGTTCTTATTTTTTCCCCATTCCTAGCCCTTCCTTCACACCCTCCACCCTTCCCTATTTACAAAGACTTTATTTCCATTTTTTCCATTTCTCATCATTTTTCCTTTCCCTTCTTTCCTTTCCCCTGACCCTCCCACTACCCCAACCTCTTTGGACCTTTTCTTCCTATTTTGCATTATTGATTATTCATTCTAATCATTGGTACATTTTAGGTATACAATATAGTGACATTCATCACTGGAAATTTGTACCTTTACATAGTCTCTCTTGGTTCTTTTTTTTCACCCTTGCCCAGACCTCCCTTCCACCCCTCCACTAATCCCTATTTACAAAGATTTTGTTCCTATTTTTCCATTTTCTCATCTTAATCCCATTCCCTTCTATCCTTTCCTCTAGCCCTCCCACTTCCTTCCCCTTTGCCCCTTTTCTTCCTATTTCACATTACCTATTATACATTTAGTCCTTATTTACACTTTCAGTTTCTCACACCAGAGAAACTATTCGGTATTTACACATGTGTGTCCCATTTATTTCAGTTAAGAGTATTGCCTCAATGTGCATCAACTTAGCTACAAATGTCTTCAATTTCTCATTTTTTATGGCTGAGTAGTACTCCATTTTATAAAAAAACCCCACATTTTCTTGATCCAGTCTCCAGTTGATGGGCATTTGGGCTGTTTCCAAGTTTTAGCTGCTACAAACTGTGCTGCTATGAACATGGGTGCACATATATCACTGTGGTATGATTCTTTTAATTCTTTGGGGAAGATCCCCAGTAGTGGAATAGCGGGGTCAAATGGAACTTCTAGTCCTAGTTGTTTGAGGTATCTCCATACTGATTTCCACAGTGGTTGCACCAATCTACACTCCCACTAGCAGTAGAGCAGTGTTCCTCTTTCTCCACAGCCCTGCCAGCATTTGTTATTGGTTGATTTCATGATAGCAGCCATTCTTTCTGGAGTGAAGTGGAATCTCAGTGTTGTTTTCATTTGCCTCGCTCGAATGACCAGTGATGTTGAACATTTTTTCATGTATTTATTTGCTATTTCCACTTCTTTTTCTGAGAAATGTCTGTTCATTTCAGATGCCCATTTTTGGATTGGGTCCTTAAATTTGGGAGATCTGATCTTTTTAAGTTCTTTATGGATTCGAGATAGTAGACCTTTTTCTGAGGAAGAGCAGGTGAAGTTTTTTTTCCCACATTGTGGGTTGTCTCTTCACACTGCTGGTGGTTTCTCTTGCTGTGCAGAAGCTTTTTAATAAGAAGAGATACCACTTGTTGATTGTTTGTGCTAGTTCATGGGCAACTGAGGTTTTGTTCATAAAATCTTTTCCTACACCAATGTCTTCAAGGGTTCTACCTAACCTCTGTTCCAACTGGTTCAGAGTTTCTATTTTAATATTTAGATCTTTAATCCATTTTGATTTTAGTTTAGTGCATGGTAAGAGATATAGGTCTAGTTTTAATCTTTGACAAGTTGAAGCCCAATTTTTCCAGCACCATTTATTAATGAGGCTATCTTTCCTCTAGTGAGGGTGTTTGGCTCCTTTATCAAAGATGAGATGGCTGAGTGTGTCTGGCATTGTTTCTGCATCTTCTAATCTATTCCACGGGTCCTCAAGTCTGTTCCTTTGCCAGTACTATGCTGTTTTTATCACAGTAGCTTTGTAGTATAGTTGCAGGTTGGGGATTGTGATACCCCCTGCCATGTCTCTGTTAACTAGAATTGTTTTTGCTATTCTAGGTTCCTTCTTGTTCCAAATGAATTTTTGGATTGTTTTCTCGAGGTTCATGAAGTATGCTGCTGGGATCTCAGTTGGAATTGCATTAAATCTATATAGCAGTTTTGGAAGTATGGCCATTTTCACTATATTAATCCTTCCTACCCAGGAGCAGGGGATGTCTGTCCATTTTCTGATATCATCTTCAATCTCTCTTTTCAGAGTGCCATAGTTTTCAGAGAAGAGATCTTTGATTTCTTTCATTAGATTGATTCCTAGGTATCAGTTTTTTGGATGCTATTGTGAAAGGAATTATTTGCCCTATTTCTCTCTCAGTGAGTCTGTCAGTGGTGTAGAGGAATGCTATTGATTTTTGTATGTTGACCTTGTAACCAGCTACTTGACTGAATTTGGTTATGAAGTCTAGAAGACTTTTGGTGGAGTTCTTGGGGTCTTCTATATAGAGTATTATGTCATCTGCAAATAATGACAATTTGACTTCTTCATTACCTATCTTTATTCCTTTTATTTCTTTCTCTTGTCTAATTGCTGTGGCTAATGTTTCCAGAACTATATTGAACAAGAGTGGTGATTGTGGACATCCTTGTCTTGTTCCTGATTTGAGTGTGAAGGATTTCAGGTTTTGACCATTTAGTATGATACTGACTGTTGGTTTTTCATAAATGGCTTCTATCAGTTTGAGGTAGAGTTCGTCTATTCCAATTTTTTGTAGAGTTTTTATCATAAATGCATGTTGGATTTTGTCAAATGCTTTTTCTGTGTCTGTGGAGATAATCGTATGGTTTTTGTCCTTGACTCTATTGATATAGTGTATTACATTGACTGCTTTGCATATATTGAACCATCTCTGCATCCCTGGGATGAATCCCACTTGATCAGGGTGTATGATCTTCTTGATGATCTTCTGCATTCTGTTTGCCATTATCTTATAAAGGATTTTTGCATTTATGTTTATTAGTGAGATTGGCCTATAGTTCTCCTTTTCGGTTGGGTCTTTGTTTTGGGGATCAAGGTGATGCTTGCTTCCAGGAATGAACTTGGAGGTATTGCTTCCTTTTCAATTTCATTGAAGAGTTTAAACAGTAGTGGCAGCAGATCCTCTCTAAATGTCTTGTAGAATTCAGCAGTGAAGCCATCAGGGCCTGGGCTTTTCTTAGTTGATAAGTTTTTAATTACATTTTCAATTTCATTGGTTGATATTGGGTTGTTCAGAATTTTTAGGTCTTCTTCGTTCAACTCTGGTAATTCATATGCATCTAGGAATCTGTTTATTTCTTCTGTGTTGTGCATCTTATTGGCATATACGTTCTGGAAGTAGGTAGTGATGATCCTCTGGATTTCTGCTGGGTCTGTTGTAATTTCACCCTTTTCATTCCTAATTGCATGGATTTGGGCCTTTTCTTTCCTTTTTCTGGTAAGGTTGGCTAAGGGTTTGTCAATTTTGTTGATTCTTTCGAAGAACCAACTCTTGGATTCATTGATTTTTTGTATCATTCTCTTAGTCTCCATTGCATTGATTTCTCCTCTGATCTTTATAATTTCCTCCCTTGTATGAGCTCTGATGTTCTCCTCTTCTTCTTTTACTAGAAGCTTGAGGTTCAGCATCAGGTTGTTTAATTGGGCTTCTTTTTTTTTCCTAATATGCATATTCACTGCTACGAATTTCCCTCTTGAGACTGCTTTCATTGTGTCCCATAGATTCGGATATGTTGCATTGTCATTGTCATTTAATTGAAGGAAATGTCTGATTTCTTCTTTAATTTCCTCTGGGACCCATTGGTTATTCAGAAGTGTGTTGTTCAATTTCCACCTGTTTATGAAATTTTTTCTCTTTCTTTCACTATGGATCTCCAATTTCATCGCACTATGGTCTGATAATATACAGGGGATCACTTCAATTCCTTTGCACTTACTTAAACATGTTCTATGTGTGAGTATGTAGTCTATTTTTGAGAATGACCCATGTGCAGCTGAGAAGAATGTTTGTTCTGATTTTGTGGGGTGGAAGACTCTGTAAACATCTGTTAAATTCTTTTGTTCTAGAGTTCAATTGAGTTCTAGTATTTCATTACTTATTTTTTGTCTAGTTGATCTATCTATTTGTGACAGTGGGGTGTTGAGGTCCCCCACTACAATTGTATTAGTGCATATATGACTTTTCATGTCCGTTAGTGTTTGTTTTATATAGTTGGGTGCACTAGTGTTTGGTGCATAGATATTTATGATTGTCATCTCTTCCTGTTGGATTGTTCCCTTTACAAAGATGTAGTGTCCTTCTTCATCTCTCTTAATCAGTGTTGGTTTGAAATCTACTTGATCTGTAAAGAGGATAACTACTCCTGCTTTCTTTTTGGTTCCAGTCGCATGGAGTATAGTTTTCCACCCTTTAACGTTCAGTCTATGAGTTTCCTTTTGAATTAAGTGTGTTTCTTGTATGGAGCATATTGTTGGATTTTGTTTCTTGACCCATTCTGCCAGTCTGTTTCTTTTGATTGGTGAATTGAGACCATTAACCTTGATGGGTATTACTGAAATGTTTTGACTTGTCATTGCCATGACTTTTTCTTTTTGTTGGGTTCTCCCCCTTTACCTTTAATTTCTTGTCATGCCAGATGGGTTCATTCTGCTTTGCTTCCTGGGGTTGTGATCCTCAATGTCTGTTCCTAGGCTATTGTGTAAAATTCTTTGGAGTGCTGGTTTGGTATTCACGAAGTTCCTAAAGTGCTCTTTGTCATGAAAGTATCTTATTTCTCCATCCATTTTGAGAGATAGTTTTGCAGGGCATATCAATCTGGGTTGGAGGCTGTTTTCTTTTAGGGCTTGGAATATGTCACCCCAAGCTCTTTTTGCCTTGTTGATTTGTGTTGAGAAGCCTGCTGTGATTCTGATGGGCTTTCCTTTGTATGTGATTTGTTTCTTTTCTCTAGCTGCTTTTAGAACTTTGTTCTTCTGCTGAGTTTCTGGAATCTTAACAATTATATGCCTATGTGTAGATTTTTTTTTGATCAAGGCTATTTGGAGTCCTATATGCCTCACTTATCTGTATGCCAAGCTCTTTTACCCTGCTTGGGAAGTTTCCTGCCATCATTTCTGTGAACAGTTTTTTTATGTCATCTGCAGTCGCTCCTCTTTCTTCATTGACTCTGATCAGTCTTATGTTATTCTTCTTTGCATCATCTAGCAGTTTCTGGATTGATTTCTCATGTTCCCTTATAATTTTGAAGCAATTTTTCTTTTCCTGGTCACTAATTGCAATCTTATCTTCTATATTTAAAATTTTGTCCTCACATTGGCTCATTCTGCTGTGTAGACTTTCAGTGGAGTTTTTCATGTCCTGGAAATCTATTTGCATCTGTTTTATGGATTCCATTTGTTTCCTATGTTGGGAATCCATCATGTTCCTGAGCTCCTCTGTAGATTTATTAATCATGTCTTGCACTAGGGCCACAATTTCTCCTGTTATCTGAGAAATTATTTCTGATTTCAATTTTTCCAGATCCCCATTTGTTGCCAGTTCAGTGGGTCCAGGTGGTTGAGTATCAGAGTGTTCCATCTCATTTCCCTTTGGGGTTTCTGTAGTTGATCTGGAAGTTTGATTTTGAGACTTATTTACGTGTTCTCTCATTTCAACTGGGGGAGGGTTGTTGGCACCTGCACGGATTACCTCCTCTGAGCTGGGAGAGGTGGGACGGGGGCCAGGAGCAGCAGTGCGGATGGTGGCCGGGAAGCCCCTTCCTCTGAGCTGGGAGCAGCAGTACAGATGGTGGCCAGAAAGCCCCTTCCTCTTTTCTAGGAGCAGTGGGTTGGTGGCTCATAAGCCCCTTCCTCTGGGCCAGGAGTGGCGGGAAGAAGGTGGCCCAAAAGCCCTTTCCTCTGGACTGGGAGCAGGGGGAGGGATGGTGGCCAGGAAGCCCCTTCCTCTGGACCAGGAGCAGTGGGATGGCGGCTCAGAAACCCCTACCTCTGGGCTGGGAGCAGCGGGACTCAGTACCATGGTCTGGTGGTCCAGTGTCCTCTGCGTCTTTGTAGTGTGGAACCAGGTGGCTATATAGAGCAGTGAGGGGGGTGGGGGTCCAATGGATTGTTGGCAGAGTACAGGATGATTCCGGGTGTTCTGTGAGACTCGGGACCTTGGTAGGGCGTGGGCAGACCTGCCTGTCTGCAGCAGGCTGATTTGGCATGTTCTGCGTGTCTCGTGACCTCGGTAGGGCATGCCTGACCTGACTTCTTTTAAAACACTGGCTAAATTTAACCTCCAAGAAGTTTAATCTTTGAGTGGGCTTTTGTAAAGGGACAATTTTACTCTCAGGGTAGAGAAGAGCACACCATCCCTCGGGGCAATGTCTTTCCCACCTTCTATGAATTCTACTCATCTTTAATAAGTGACCAGCTTTGCTTCTCTTTGACATCACTCTCTTAGTTCCTCCACCAATCAGAGACCAACAGTGGGCAAGCATCTACAAAGATAGGCCTTGTAAACAGGTCAGATGGAACCTCCACCAGTCTGGGTGACCCATAGATCTAACTGAGCTGGAGATGGGCAGTGGAATGCTGTTCTCTGCACACATGCTAAAGAGCTAAGAGGGGCAGAACCTGTCTCTGAAGACATAATGTGTCTGAACTGTCCCTAGGTCTCCACATACCACTGCTGTCTACACAGGAGTGGGAGAATCAACAAGCCCTTGGGCCGTTTTTTGTCTGTGAAGCGTGATGGACTTCAGAATGTCCCTGTGAGTAGACAGAGAGCTTCTCGGTCACAGGTAGCTGAGAATACCAGAAGGAACAATCGCCCATGTGCTGATGGAAGCCCATTTGCCAAAGCAAAGCAGCCTCCAAGGCCCTATTCACCTGGGCCTAAGACTGCATTTGAGGCCCCTGTACCATTGTCACCTCAGGAGGGCCCCTCTGAGCCTAGTACCTCCTGGCTCCACTGACAGCCATTGTATGCTATTTGTCATGCTGTAATTACTAACAAACAGTAATAACATAAGGGTCCTCATTGAAAATGTAAACGTAAGGGCTAGTGACTGTAGTGACTGGACCCAAGGACCCTCAGACACAGGAGCAGACAAGTACAAAGGAAGTCCAATAAGGCACAGGTTAGCTGAGAAGCCCAGCCTGGGAAACTTGATGCAGTGAGGAGGCCACAATGGCTTGGGTGTCACCCTTATACCAAGCATATCCAGATGCTCAGAGCTGCAAAGTCAGCACCACAGCAGAGGAGTGCCAATGATATGTCTCATTCAGCCTCTCATTTTACACCCAGGAAGCTGAGATGAGAGAGGTCACGTGCCTGGTCAAAGCTACCCATGCCCTGGTGCAGGGTTACAGTAGGTGACTGGGGCACAGTTATTCTGCTTCATGTCAGTCTGGCCCCTACATCCACCTGAGGCCCCACAGGAACCCTTATTCAGACTTCTCAGTAATGCTGTACTCTCCAGCTTGTCTGCGGGTACCTAAGTAACATGTTCCTTTGCTGTGGATTCTCTCTTCTCTCTCTTTTTTCCTTTCAGTCATTACTATCTGCATTTCAGGTTAGATTTACATTTCTTCAGCACCCCTTCATCCTAATCTCTGCCTCCTCTACTCAGCAAGAAAGTAATAGCTTTGTTAAGACTGGATCTGTCTGGATCACATTTGGGAAAACACCACCAAGAGAGGACCAAGGTGAACTTGAAGTGACATCTCACACTCACACAATTCCTTTCTCTCTAGGTGTGCAATTCCACCCAGCATATTTTCCGAATACTGAACTACATGCCTTGTACATTACATACAGTTTTGTATTGGTCTCCAGTGTGGGGCAACTTGGTAGCCTGATCCAGCATCAGCAGGGGAGATGCTCTTGCCACCCTCCATGGTACTCTGCAACATCCTCTGTGGGTGAAAATATTCTTTTTGTTATGCTATACTTTATTTTTCTTATTTCCTGACACCCTTCCCACTCCAAACACCTCCTTGTAAGAATCACATCCAACACATTTTCTATATGGGTTTGACTACGACAGTTGTTTGGATATGTGTGTAATTAGGTGAAAGATCCCTTCGATATAGATTCTGTCTGCCACTTCTTTCCCTTTTACTCCATATTATCTGCACTGCTGCATGTGAAGATTACCTTGACTTCCGTGCAATGTACCCAGTGTGCGCCATCTGTGTTTTACCTACCCATTGCTGCAGGGCTATGACCAGGACTCTCCTGTGACCATCAGAGTCCACATTCAATTAACATCTCTGTATCTGTCCTCTCATGGGCTAGGAGGAGTCATCAGAGTGAGACCGAGTCCAGATGCGGGGTTTCATGCACTAGAAAGGACCTGGAGGGAGAGCAACAATTGCCTTCCCTGGGCGTTTTCAGGCTACTGTGAGTGTGAAAGGGAGTTTCTCTTAGTCTCCTCTCTTATTCTCACCCCAGCACACACAAAATGAGTGCTTATTTTTCTGCAACACACTTTCTACCTTTTGCATTTCAACTTTCTTTTTATGTTTCTAACAAGGCAAACATCATCCACCCAGCGTGTGCCACCTGAGTGGGATTACTCAGCTGTCCACTTTCTCTCTTGAGGGTCATCTCTGTGAGCCAATCTTTCTGCCCCTGTTCTCTAAACCTTCACTCCAGTCTGGGCAGACACATGGTGTAATTTCTTTATATATGCATAGTTTTACAACAAGCAGAAATGACTATTTAGGCCCAGTTTCCATTTATTTTTTAATATGTTAAGAAATGTCCCTGAGACAGGAAAGTGGGAGCATGAAACTTTCTAATTCCCCATTTGAAATGTGAATAGAGAAGAGAAAATGTCAGGAAAACAAACATCAGTTAATTGATAACTATATGTAAATTATCTTTTAAAAAAAGAGTTCTACAAAAAAATCATTAAATGAATTATAATGCACAGCAGTGGTGTGAAAGAAAATGTCTTGCTGTTAGATTGAGAGAGCTCTGACCTTGGATAAGCTGTTGAGCCCCCTGAGCCTTTATTTATGAATATATATTTACATAATATATAATAATGGATAAAATATAATAATCTAACATATAATAAAATAATATAATATATAATATGCATATAATATATAAATGTATATATAATATATTATAATATGTATATGTATTATAAATATATAATATTCCTGTGCTCTTATTTTTCCTCTATTTAAAGTGTTAAATAGGTTAAATGAGATAGGATATTTTGAGATGCCTAGTGTTCCTTCAAGTCCTTACTAGTTATTCCATCTTTGTTCATAGTCCTTCACTACAAACCACACTATGAGAGATCAGCATGAGCAAGCCTGGGTATGCCTGATCTTGGTTTGCAAAGTTAAATGTGGCTGGGGCCAAATCATCCTCACCTCCTGCAAACCTGCTGCCAACTGGGACAGTAACATCTTCACCCTTGCCAGGAACTCTGCCCCTGTGAACACAAGGGTCTATATTAAACACATCCTGAAATTCAGGGGCATCTCCTGAAATAATTACATGATCACATTTCATATGCAGAAACAGCACTTTGATGATGGTCATAGAGAATGAGTCTGGACCCTCTCCTGGGGCCCTGCAGACGCCCTGTGTGGTCCTGCAGCTCAGGTGGGGTTGCTGTGCTCACACCAGCACTGATGGGGCCTGGAGTCCTTTCCCACATCCCATTAGCTGAGAGCCAGTCCTGGTGCCAGAGCAGATTGGTTGGAGAGGTCACCTGGTGAGGGACACTATGCTCTGTCATTTCTGTGATGGAGTAACCAAGCATGGCCTGGGGGAGAGTGGGAGATTAATAATTTGTTTCAAAGTAAATTAATAGATGAAGTGTAATGAGAAATGGTGACTTCCTATGATATTGCTTGGAGCTCCTATGGGAAAAATAGATTTACAAATGCTGATTGGTCTAACTCTTTGGGAAATGAACACAGGAAAATTGAGGGTTGACAACAGCAGCATTATTCCTGTGATGCCATGGAGACTGAGAGAAATGCCATGGGATTACAGAAAGGGCTGCATCAGGAATGGCAGTTGGGGTCCAGCAAAATGACTTTGTCCCTTCTGGACCATTCCTGTTCTAGCCTCATGGCCACAAACTTCTCTTTGCTGATTGGTGAATAGTATAGGCTGCTGTGTCTGCCAGGGCAGAGACTGGGCCTGGTGTGGACACAGAGCAGAGTGTGTGGGAGCCTCCAATGGAGTGAGCTGGTGTCACCATAAGGTGCTGAGCCTGCAGGGACCAGCCAGGTGCAGTGGGCTGAATATGTGGGAGACAAAGGTCAGGAAGGCATTGAGAGGTGCATGGGAAGACCATGAGCCATCCTGGCAGGGCAATAAGTGGATACCACTGGGCCTCACATGTGCTGGATGCTACCTGGAGTGTGCACTGCAATGAGGAGTCTCTCTTCATGTGGAGACTGTATTATCTATTCTGCAAAGTTGATGGATTTGAGGCAAGAACAGAGACTCCAGGCTCTGGAATCTTCTAAATGTCTATTTGGTACTGTTGTGCCCTGATCGCAAAGTCCCCAAAGACCACCAAGGAGCTGATTCTGATGTAAACACACGAGGGTCGTTTATTCAAGCTCGAGCAGGGGCACTCAACCGTCACCGATGCAGCGGATCAGGATTGAGAGCCCCGAATTCCAAATCAGCAGGGTTTTTATTGTGGCTACCGCAAGGTTTGGGGATGTTCCATTTAGCAATTACATGATTGGTTGATATTTAGCAAGCATGGGGTGTACATCAGGGGGGTTGAGGGGTGGCTACATGTAGATTTTATGGGAAAAAGGAGCAATCAGCACATTGACAGAATGTTCTATAGATAATGGGCCCGGGAGCATCTCTTTTCTGGGCAGACAGAGTTAGGAGCTGTGTCTTTTTTTTTTTATCTGTTGTCCCACAGCAGGGACATTTTATCATTATTTTATGGGCACAAAGGAGACTAGGGGAATAGTTGACTTCAGTGAAGTGGAATTTATGTCAAGGCCACTTTACTGTCTTATTCCAAGATGGAGTCAAACTTTAAAATGGAGTTAGTTAGACCTCACAGTACCTCATACAGTGCTGGACCCTTGGCTGTCTGATCACACAGTACAGTTGGTAAGTAGCTTAGGGTGGAGGTTTGTTAAAGAGATCCTGGAAGATGAGAGTCACTGCATTCTGCAATTTCACTGTTGACAGGGACTCTTTGAATCACAATTTCCTAAATATTCTTTAAAAGGTTTAATGTTTACACTTTCAGTTTCTCACACTAGAGAGACTATTTGGCATTTACACATGTGTGTCCTATTTATTTCACTTAAGAGTATCTCCTCAATGTGCATACATTTAGCTATAAATATCTCTAGTTTCTCGTTCTTTATGGCTGAGTAATACTCCATTTTATTTTTTTTTAAAAACCCCACATTTTCTTTATCCTAAAAGGTATAATAGATAATGTGAAAGTGGAAGAAAAGATGCAAAGGGGAAGGGGAAGTGGGAGGTGTAGGGGAAAGGAAAGAAGGGAATGGAATTAATATGAGAAAAAGAAAAAATGGAAACAAAGTCTTTGTAGATAGGGAGGGGTGGAGGGGTTGAAGGGAGGGCAGGGGAAGGGGGAAAAATAAGAACTAAGATGGATTATGTAAAGGTGCAAATTTCCAATGATGAATGTCATTATGTTGTTTACCTCAAATGTATCAATAAAATTAATTAAAAAAATAAAAAATAAATAAAAAAGGTTTAATGTTTCTTATGTAAACTATAGATGCACTCGAACAGGTGGTTTTTATTTTATCACATAGGTCTATGAGGGTGTATGTGTGTGTGAGCATGCATACCCATGTGTGCTTCCTTTCCTACAGGGACCCATGTCTATGTAGAAATATGAAGAAAATCATACAATGTAGCTTCTGCTCTTCCAAGTGTTGGCAACCCAGCAGGTACTGCTAGTTCCTCTACCCCCTGCCTAAGTCCCCTCAGGACTGATCCTGAATAAATGGACCTCATGGTCCTTACCCTCCAGCTCTGCTCTGTCACTGATGGTAATAAATCAGCAACAGATGCTCAAGGCCTGTGACCTGACTGCGGAATGTGCATAGCGCTCCCCATCATTGAAGACCTGAAGACAGGACTCCTCAGTCAATTTGCTCCACATTCTTTCCCAAGCTCTCAATGAGCCCGGCCTCCAGTTTCTTTTGATTGGCAAAGATGTGTGGAGTGTGTGCTGGACCAGGATTCTAAGGTCTTTTAAATTTGAATTTTGAGACTAAACCATGCTTCACCACTGAGATTCTTAGCTGTTTTTGATAGGTGCTATGGTTTAACGCGTGAAACGAAGGGATTGCAAGGTTGAGGAAAATATAGTTTAGGTTCCCACTTGCAAATCACCATTTACAAGTACAGAGGTGAATGCAAATCAGGAAGATCAGAAGAAAAAGTCTCAGAACAAAGCTCAGTGGAGAGGTAGGTGTGCAGACAGTAGATTTGGGGCTACCCACCAGGCATTTTCTGTCTTCTTGTGGAGCTACTAGGGATTTATTTTCCTATATACTCCTGAACTGTACCCTCTCTCTTTCCCTGCTGGTCCCCTTTCTTCTTCCTCCTCTTCCTCCTTCTCTTCCCCCTCACCCCCCACCCCCTCACAAGGTGTGTGCTTCATTTCAGCTGACAATAGACAGTTCATGAACACACGCCTGACTCTCTGGTCATCTTCCCGAGGTTCTACAGGAACCTGAGAGATGAGAGAAGCTATGTTTCCCACATAGCTGTGCACTAGTAGGCACTGGAGCCGGGGATATTGGATCTATTTAGAGGAAAAATTATAAATTGTTTTTCCTTAAAAAGGAAAAGCCTGAAGCATAAACCAACTCTGAGAGCTCTGCTCCTTGCTCACAACACCTTTGCCCTGGGGTAGGTCCCTCCAGGGAAACAGCACATTCTTTTCAGACTGTGGTGGACAGAGCATAGGGCCAGCTCAGCTCATTTTTACACTTCTCCACAGCAAGGGGGCCATGCTAGAGCCAGGTTCCAGAGCAAGCCTAGAGTCACACACGGTTCTCTCCTGTATGTGCTTTTCAAAGTGTTCCAATTTGCAGCCTTACATTTATTTCTATAATCTATTTTGAGTTACATTTTATATAGTGGGTGACTAAGTTCATTTTTAAAAAACTATAGATAGCCAGTTATTTCATTCTTTGAGAAGATATGCTTTCCTCCACTGAATTACCTTTGTGCTTTTGTCAAAATTCAGTTGTCTATGTATGTATGGGTCTATTTCTGGGCATTTTATCCTCTTTCTGTGGATCTATTTATTTGATTTATGACAATAGCTTATTGATTTGATTACTGCATCTTTATAGTAAGTTTTGAACCAGGTAATATTATGCCTTCAGCTTGGTTTTATGCATTTCCTAATGAATTTTTAAATTATTTTATCATTTATATATTAGCTTGATCTAGCCATTGCACAATGTATACATATGCAAAATATTTTATTGTATATCATACATATAATTTTATTTAGCAATTTAAAATTTTAAGAAATATAATTATTTGATCAATTTCTAAAACTTTATTTTTAGAACTTGGAATTGTCTTAATTCAATTTGGGGACTTTTGGTAAGACCATGGGTAAGACCTATGGACATGGGATATTTTCTCTTTTAGTTAGGCAGTTTTAATTTCTCTCAGCAATATTTCATGATTTTTCAGTGTCTAATGTTGTACATCTTTTAGCTGATTTAATGCTAAATGTTCCATGTTTTTAAATTTTATCCTAAATAGTGTTTAAGATCCCCAATATTCTTTGTTAATTTTACAAAATACAATTCATTTTTGTCAGGAATGCATGCTTTCAAATAGATTTTATTTTTTAAAATAGTTTTACTGGGACTAAAGAGAATCACTATATATTTGTACCAGGTTTCCCCCATTATAAATACATAGTATGGTATATTTGCCACAATTAATGAACCTATAGCAGTACATTATTATTAACTAAGTTTGTAGTTTAGTCACATTTCCTTAGTTTTTCCCTAATTGTCTGTTCCAGGATCCCATGCATAGTACTATATTACACTTAGTTTGCACATCTTGGCCTCCTGTTGACTGATGGTTGCTCAGGCTTTCCCTGTTTTGGATGACCTTGATTATTCTGAAGAGAACTAGTCAGACATTTTGTAACATATCTCTCAATTGGGAATTGTCTAATGTTCTCCTCAGGAAGAAACTAGGGTTACAGGTTTTTGCCCAGTGGATGACCACACAGGGGAGGGCCATTCACATCATATCACATCAAGGACAGAAACAATCAGCATGAGTCATCACTGTTGTTGCTAACCTTAATCTCCTGGCAGACATAGTTTTTCTCAGGTTCTTCCACTGAAAAGTTACTCTTCTTTCCCCTTTCCACACTGCACTCTCTGGAAAGACTTTACCATGCACAGACCACAATTCTAGAGAGGGGTTCTGCTATCTCTGCTTGAGACTGGAGAAGTTATGCAAAGTAGCTGGAATTTGTCACACCCTCCCAAATCACTTATCTAGTCAATTATTCTGTCTGTATGAATCTATAGATATTTATTACATATTTTAGGCTATAATCCAATAACAATTTATTTTGTTGCTCAGTTTTTCTAGTTTTGGCCATTGGATGTACATTCACTAGGCTCTGGGGTCCCTGCCCCCATCAGTGTGTTTTTCTCCTGGCTTTTTTGGTTTGGTTTGGTTGTGTTTTGTAGCACTTTCTTATTTGCTGGCACTGCAGGTTGCTCCAAGTTTACCTTGTCTATTTCTTGCCCCAATCTTAGAATCAATCCGTTCTCCAGATAGGCCTGATGCTTTTCTGGAGGATGACATTAAAAACCAAGATTTGAAAATTAAGTAAAATTGACTTTGAATAATGAATTTGTATCTTGCAAACCAGTTGAACACATTTATTACCTCTGATATGTGTGTGTTCTAGTTTTCATTTTTAAAACTCAGATAAGCATGCAATCCATGAGGAAAGACAGTTTTACTTATTTCTGTTCAATGTGGATGACTTTTATTTGATCATTTTTTCTTTCTTAATTCTTTCCAAACATTGTTGAGGTAAGCATCATGCAGCCCCATCTTGTTAGTAATTTTAGGAGACAATGTAGAATTTTCACAAGTATGATGTTACCTACAAGCTTTTCATAGATTCCTCTTCTTATATTGTTATCAGAGACATTTTTATTAGGGTTGGATGTTGGATTTTGTTAAATTCTTTTTCAGCATCATTTGAGATAGTCACTTGGTTTGTTTATTTTAGTTTGTTCATATGATGAGTTACATTGATTGATTTTCAAGTGTTTTCTGACACTAGACACCTATAGTTAGAGCTGAGTCTTCCACAAGACTGCTTTCACTTTAGATACTTGTCATATTTCAAGGTTTTCAGGCCACCTGTACTACTGACTACTGGGTACAAATCCAAAGGATTCCACAATCTTCCTCAAGTTCAACCACTAACTAGAATGACTCACAAAACTCGGGAAAATATTATCATTATGGTTTTATTGGAAAGGATACAAATTAAGACCAGGCACATCAAGAGACACATAGGGTAAGATCTGAGACAGTCTGGAAGACATTGTTTCCGCACTCTCTCCCTGTGTGGTCAAGGCATGTCACTGCCCTGCCACAACCATTTCTGTTGGTGTTTCACTGTAAAGCAGGACCGACAGTCCTTAGCCAGGTAACTGAACTCTGTCTTCAACTTTCTTGCCTTCTGAAGTCAGCTTCTTAAAATCCCCTCCTCTAATCTCATGGTTGGTCTTTCTGGGGACCCATTCCTTCCTAAATCATCTGTTCACTTAGCATAAACTCAGGACTGATCCTGGGACTCATGAATAACAAAGACACTTGTTTCCCAGGAAATTCTATAGAAGTAAAGTGTCACTGTCAGGAACCAAGGGAAAAGCCACTCAAATCATTTATTTTACTATATTATATTTTATTTATTTATTTTTAGTTTTTTGAGACAGGGTCTTGCCATGTAGTTCAGGCTGGCCTCGAACTCATGGCAATTCTCCTGCATCAGCCTCCCAAGTGCTGGGATTACAGGCTTGTGCCAATAAGCCTGGCAATCATTTACTTTAGAATACAGTGTTATACAAGTTCTCACCCTAGGAAAAATTCCATTAGGTTATGATGTACTTTTGTATCTTGTTGGGTTTAATTTGACGATTCTACTTAGAATGTCTGTGTCTGTGTTCATGTAGGAGAGTGGTTTTTAGTTACAGTTTCTTATAATAGTGTAGTATTGGCATGAAACTAATTGTGACTTCAAAAACTCCACTGGGAAATAGACTACCCTAGAGTTTTTGAGGAGTGTATGAAAAATTGTTATCAATTATTTTTACGTACTTTGTGGAATTCACTTGTTAAGCTATCTGGAGCTTCAGTGTTCTTTATGGAAAGGTTTTTAAGTACAATTCAATTTCTTACATAGACACAGTCAAGTTATAGAATTGTTCTTGCATTATCTCCAACAGCTTGCATCTTTACAGTAATTTTACCATTTTATTCTAGTTGTGAAAATTATTGGCATAAAGTAGTTCATAATATTCCATTGTTATCCTTTTACTCTGCTATCTGTAGCAGTATCACCTCTTTTTTCCCTCATATAGGTAATTTACTCTGATTGGTCTGGTGAAATTGAATACAATTTTTTTTATCTTATTAAAAAACAGGTTTGGATTTTCACTCTTTTAAAAAATGTTTTCTGTTTCATGGTTTTTTTTCTCTGATATATTTTATTCCCTGTCTCCAAATTACTTTGGACTTAATGTTATGCTTTCCTTTTCATTCAGCTCAAATAGTTTCTAATTTTAATTTTTATTTCTTTTTTGACCTGAGAGGCTATTTATGACTGCATTATTTGGTTCCTAAATAACTGTAAATATTCAAGAGATAATTCTCATTGATTTCTTATATAATTTCATTGTGGCCAAAGAACATCATATCGCTTTAGTTCTTTTTAAATGGATTGAGATTTTTCATGGTTTATCATATGGTTTATATTGGAAATTTTTCTTTGTGCAGTAGAAAAGAATGCTTTCTGTGCTATTTGGGGTGCAATATTCAATAAATGTCAATTGGATCAAATTGGTTGATAGTGGTTTTCAAATTTTCTATATCCTCATTGTTTTCCTACTTTTTCTATGAGTTATTGATAGAGGATAATAAAAATATAATTAAACTTGTAGTTTTTTTTCTCTTGGTGCTTCCAACAACTCTTTTTTTTTTTTTTGTACCGGGGATCGAACTCACAACCTTGTGTTTGTGAAGCAGGCAGGCATGGTGCCACTGAGTTAAATCCCAGCCCCCAACAACTCTTGGTTCAGATATTTTGAAACTCTGCTCCTAGTTATAAAAATGTTTAAGATGGCTATATGCTTCTGATAAACTCATTTTTCTCATAATGGGTCATATAGTCTTGCTTATTTGTATGCAGATAAAATTTTACTGAATACCAAACATTGTTAATTTTACATGGTTATATTTTTCATTCCTGTACATATTGTCTGCCTTAGTTTTAAGACGCTGATATTTTACTTGGAGTTAATATGTTCATTTTGGGTCTTTTAATTTTTCTTAGGCTAGTCAGTCTAGGGGAAATTATTTTGTACTACTGAGTCACACATTCTGAATTGTACCCTAAGGTTTTCCAGTCTGGCTGGTGGACATGGGCACATTTCTGTTCTTGTGTGAATCTGAACATGGTTAACTCAAGTTCTTCTAGACTGTTATCTCCCTAAGCTCAGGAAATTTCCCCTAGCTCAATCACCCAGGTTTTTTTTTTTTTTTTTTTTTTTTTCTGGTACCAGGGATTGAACTCAGGATTTGGCTCTTGCAAGGCAGGCTGGGTGCCACTGAACTAAATCCTCGGCCCACCCAGCTTTTATTTTTAATACTAATTAAATAAGGTAAACCTTTTGAGAGAAATTTAACTTTCTTTTCTCAAAGGCAAATGTAAATTTTCTATCTTCTGTAGTCTTCAACCTCTGATTCCTTTTCTGAACAAGCTGGGTATATGAACAGGGCACGTTCTTTTACCATAGCTGCAGTGACTTGTGTCCTGTTCCTGACCTCCTCTGAGGCAAGGCTCAGCCTTCTGGAATTTATTGTTTATACATTCTAGGAGTTTTGATGTAGATTCCATTCCTTCCCTATTAAGCAACAAGATTTTTCTTGAATAAAGACATTTTTAATGATTTCTTTCGAATCTGTGTGTCCATATAGTTTTGCTTGCCTGAATGGACAGGATGGGACTTTAAGTACAATGCAAAATAGAAGAGGAAAGAGAATATATCCTACTTCAGTTCCAAGTATAATAGTAGCTACAAATTGCATTAAAATTAGAACACAACATGTAAAATTTGTGCTATGTGCTTAACATAACATTTCACAGAAATCTGTCCTTGCATAATTATCTTACAAAGTAGAAAGATGTCAAATCCTCACTTCTAAGGTGTAAAAAGAAAACCAAAGGAAACTCAAGGTGAGCAAAAGGAAGAAAGGAAGAGAGGGGAGTGTGAAAATCCTCCTGATGTCACAGATGTCAAGATGCAGTATTAATAATGGTACAATATGGACAACTTTATATCAGTAAGCCTGGCAATTTAAGTTAGGTCAGATGAATTCTTGAAGGAACATAGAGGAATATATGCTATCATGTTTGTGTACAGTTTCTTGCTCTTCCCACAGAGTAGCTATTCTTTTCCCCAAGTTGTGCCATTTGAAAGGATCTGTTCAGAATTCTCCAGTGTTTTCTGTAAGTATCCATGTAGTTTATGGAGATTATACCTGAAAAAAAGGAGAGGGAGGAGGAGAAGGAAGAGGAGGGGGAAAGGGGAAGAAGGGGTAATGAATGGGGCGGGGAGAGGAGGGGGAAAGGGTAGGGGGAGGGTAGAGCAGAGGTAGGAGGAGGAGAAGGAGGAGGGAGGAGAAAAAAGTGATCTTTCTTCTTTTGCCATCCCCAGGGCTTCACCCTCTTGTCAGAAAATAAACAGGCTGCAGGAATTCATCAGTTACCCTCCATTAGCTCTTCTCACTGGTACTCCACTATATCTTTCCTCTGTCTTGTTTTCACCTGCAGGAGGTTGTTTATCACTAAATTCTGGCCAATGTGTTTATTCCACAACCTCAAGATTTGAAGAACAGGGTCTAGAAAAATTGTGAACTTGCTGTTTATCTAGATGTTTTCATTGCACATCTGTGCTGAATACTTGTCTAACTCTCCAATTAGAAACTAGGAAGTTTCTACATTCTTTTCAAGTGCGTGTTTCTCAGCATAATCATTTGCTTCTAGCTTGACTGTTTACTCCCTTTATATTTCTCTCTACATAAAATTTCTTTGTGTACTGGTTGCCTTAGTATATACAATTTAGTTTTCAAAATTAATAGCACACTTTGAAATAAACCGCTTTATGTAAGACATTTGAACCTTATAATATATTTCCATTCCTCTCTCACGGCTCTTGTATCATTGTTTCTCATGACTTTGCATACATGTCATATAAACTTCAAATATATTGCTGTTATTTTTGCTTTAGTTTATTAATTTTTATAAAAATAAGCCTGTAATTTATATCTTTTTATTATTTCATATATGAACACACATATGTATAATAAATAAAATTAATATCTGGTATAATAGCCTTTAATCCAGCAGATATTGAGAAATACATTTCCTCAGAACATTTTGTGTTAAAATGTTTTTATTTTGTCTTAATTTTGAAGGATTTTTTGCTAGATATAAAATTTTAGGTTGAGTATTGTTTCCTTTTACTAATTTTAATATATTTGTAATATCATTATTGAGGCTTGCATGGTATCTGTTAGTAATCTACAAGCATTTTAATCATTCTTTTCTTTTAGTAAGTCATTTTTTCTTGCTAGTTTCTAAGATTTTCTATTACAGTTTTTCAGCAATGCAATTTTTAAATTTGATGCCCTTTTAATATGATTTTATTAATTAATTTTTACTTGTTAAAGCAAGGTATGTATATCTGACATGACTTGAGCAATTTGACTATAACACACCCTAATGTGGCTTGCACTGGACATCTGTTGCTTGGGTTTTATTAGATTTTGGGTGTTGTTCTACATGATGGTGCCCTGAAAAGTTTAGCAGCCTCAGTCAGCCCAAGTTCCAGGCTGTCTCCTTGCTCCCGTGGGACAACTGTGTCCTGCCTGATTTCCTTCTTCCTGCCTCTGGTAGGAATGGGACTCCAGATACAGTACCTGCTCTCAGGCCTCATAGTCCCATGTGCTGTGTTTCCTACTTTGATGGGGGAAACTGTTGTTTCTTCTTGTTTAGTTCTCTGAGTGTCCAATCTGGTACCAAGGCCAGAGGCTTCTGGAATTATTGATTAAAGGTGCATTGGTTGGCTGACCACATGTGCACATTTAGAAGGCTCTTTGTAATGCATAACTATGGCCTTGTGAGGTACATATACAGCAGAGGAGGCTCCCTATAAGTGAGAGACTGATCCTTGCCTTTCAGGTTGCTTGGCTTGTGTCTGGTAGCTTTGCTCATAGGCACCATCAGATGAGGCCCTCTCCACTCATCCACTCACCCACTCTCCAGCTAACTCTGTTCTTCTCAGTTGGACCTCCACCTGGAAAGGAACCAGTCATCCCTCAGTTTTGTTAAGAATGTGCATGCCTGCACAAACTCAGGCAGTTAAAATGACTGGGACTTGAGGTGACCCTCATGCTCCCTGGCTCTAAGTCTTTCAGCAGAAGTTTCAGTAGGATTCTGTTGAATTTGGCCACTGGGGTTAGCACTCAAAGTCACCACAAATGACAGAGATGGCAAGAAAAGTAGAAGGCTTGCAATACCACAGTTAATAAATCAAACAACTTTATTCATTCACCATTTTCATGCTAGATTGAAGAAATACATGTTTACTGAAGGCTTGCCATGAGGTAAGCATGGGGTGGTGCTGGATATTCTCTAGAGTATAAGACCACCAGAATCTCTGACACCTTAGAGTTTAGAATTTAGAATCTAGTTCAAACAGACAAAACCCACTTTAATATCATTTGCCAATGAAACTGATTTTGTTAGATTAATAAATGTCATTTTCCCTCCTTAGAAATCTTTTTGTTGTGTATTAGACCAGCAGTGGTATAATCCTCAAAATCATCTGAGATACCTTAGCTTCATATGTTCCAATAAACCTTTGATCAGCTAAATTCACCACTGATTCCAGAGTACATGTCTGGTATGTCCTGGAAATCCATAGATAAAAGTGATTATCGAATCCAAGGACTTCAGACTCTAAACTGTGTCAAGAAACCCTAGGCACTTCTTCAGGAGACACTGTAGGCACTATGCTACTGCTTTGCATCCTCCCCCCCCGGAAGACACTTACACAATAAAGCCATTCCAGTATATTACACAGCCCTTCATGCCAAGGAAGCCATCTGACCAATTCCCACTGTTCCCAGTTAAATGTCACAGCCAGAACATGCAGTATTCTGTGAATCTAACATGACTTTCATTTTCAATGGTCAACAGGTTTTTCCTTTTCTCACTATGAGTCTAAAGTGATAGAACCCAATCATGTTAGGATAAGAGAGTGTTATTTTCATCTTTAAAGTCATTTAACATGAATAGAGAGTGCCAACATCTAGCAGAGAAAAACGAGAAACAATCCAGCCTCATTTCTGAGAAATAAACATATCTTTTTGCCTCTTTATTTGCTCCTGCAAGCCAGCTGTCTTCTCCAGATGCTGCTCAGAATGTTAGTAAAAAGCTAACAAATTCATGGAGAAAGCAGAGTACTTTCATTGAAAAATAATTGTGTGTTTATAATTCTTTCTCCTACACTTCACAAGCACCCCTCAGAAGTCAAAATTTTCTCTCTCCTTCCAATGCTTTCCTGGAGCTTTTGTCCATGCTTGGCTTAATAAGTGTAGCTATCCTGGCTGGTACCTACCTGTCTGCTGAAGTCTGGAGCTTCTCATTAGCCACATGTCATGTGACAAGGTCATTCATTAGAACTGGCTTTTCTGCTACCCGTCTTCCTTTTCTTTTTTTGTTAAGCAGAACTAATTGCACGTATTTATGTAATCATGTCCTTTCCTTTCCTTTCCTTTCCTTTCCTTTCCTTTCCTTTCCTTTCCTTTCCTTTCCTTCCTTTTTTATGTGAAATGAGCCAAGCTAAGAACTGGATAGCATAATATATTTATCATTTTTTATTCCCACTTGTTTATTCTAGTGTGAAAGTGTTTTCCAAGTGGTGGTTAATTCAGTGAAGACTTCTTCCCCTTATTGGGAAATTTGCACTATTTGTGAAGATGTTAATTTTGCTGACCTACAATCAGATTGTCATTAGACTTTTGTCAAACATTGATTCCTGTATTGTTTTCTATCACTCATGTGGGACCGTGCTCCATTATTCATTCTTCATGGCTGCTATGAGAATGATTGATGAACCAACCTAACAGCTTCTTGGAGGTTATGTGTGTGACTTTGAAGGTGTGGAAGAAGAGGAAAAAGCAAGTCTCCCAGTGTTAGAGCCCAGACAGCCATTAGGTCTTGGGCAGTCTCTCCACCTCAGTTCCTTGTAGGGACAAAGGGTGGAATTCCTTACAGGCCACAGCAAGACTGGGGCAGGCCTGGTCCTTGGGGCCATGTGTGATTGTACAGAACCTCCAGGTAACTGGCCAAGATTTAGAGACAGGTATAATATATCTAGTTACCTCCTTTGATTAGATTCTACCTTGGAATTCCTCAGGCTTAACTATTTAGAGCAGGTCTTGAGGGGAGCAGTAAGATATTTTAGTCTCTTCCACTTAAGTGAGAAGCAAGAGGCTGCAGATATAAAAGGAGGATTCTACTTGACCAAATGAGAACAGGCCAGGTGAGGTGACAGTGGTGGACCTGGTAAAAGTGAGGTCAAGTAGAGCTCAAGACAAACAAAAAGGGTGACATAGCACAGAGGTAGGTGAGATTTGGAACCATAAGCCAGCACCCACACAGGGCAGACCCTCTTACCCAGCCAGAAACTGAGGGCTCAGTGGTCAGGAGGAACTGATGAAGCTGGCTTCAGATGTGGGTGCCCTTGGAGATTTAGAGTGTTCTCTAAACAGGGTCCAGGGGAGATATGCAGCCATAAGAATGAAGGTCAGGATCAAGACAGGGATCTGAGTCAGAGTGAGAACAGAGTTAGGTCCTTAAGTTCTGAGTGGAGGCTACAAGGAGCAGAAGATCAGACTTTGCTGTTGCAGTCAAGGTTGGTGCTGGGAACAAACAGAGGATTCAGTATTGCGATAAGTGACTGCATATGCAGGGTGCCTACCTGATGGGGTCTTATGCTTTCTACCACTAATCATGACAGCAAAAACATGAGTTTTAGTCTCTGTGAGGCCCTTATTAGTACCATGCCACCACCATAGACCGTGTGCTTTGTATTTGCTAACTCACATGAGAATATATATCAAGGTGCCCAGCAATTGAGTAGCTGACAGAGAATGACCAGAAAAATCAATGTTTGATATATCATAGTTGTTCATCAAATGCTGTAGAGTGGATGGGGGGTAAAAACTCTTTACCAGAAGGAAAGACAGTCAAAGTCTCCCTGATTGATAGGATGTTATTAATTATACGATTTTTAGGGATTTTTTTAGGGGGGGGTATGGTACTGGGGATTGAACCCAGAAGCCTTTGTGATGTGCTCCACCCTTATCCCTTTTTATTGCTAAGACATGGTTTTCCTAAGTTTATAAATTTCCCAGGCTTGGCTCAAACTTGAGGTCTTCCTGGCAATTCGATGTGCCCCGCCATGCTTGGCTCTGTTTTTACATTGTAATGTATCAGTTAAAAATAAATTTTAGTGTAAAACCCAATAGAAGAGAGATCTGTCTTCAAAACACTAAAGACAAATAAAAACTTGTATAGTGCTTATGTTTTGTGATACCTTGAGATGAACATGTTATTTTAGCTCTGCAACAATCCTCATTGCTGTTGGAAATATTTCTCGCATTTACAGCCCAGGAGACTGAGACTCAATTAGACTGATGGCTGTTCAGGGTCACATGACTGCTGGACAGATGGGTCATGCAGTGAGGGTGGGCATGTGAGGGTTGTGGGATTTCCTCAAGGTGGTGTATGGAGGTCAGCTATGTAGGGTCAGCTGGCAGGCAGGGGTATCAAGGAGTTAGCACTGATGACTCTGGATAGACAGAGCAATAATGCCTTGGACATTGTTCCATAGGATGTTCAAACTTGGGTCCCAAGCTCAGATTTCATCAAGAAGTAGATAGGAAGCTGCTTTGTGTTTGAGGCAGGGAGAGAAATTCTACAGCTACTTCTAGTTGGCTTTGAACCATAGGCAGCATGGCTGTGAGGTCTCAGTTTAAAATTTAACTTCAAATTCTGAGTATTTCAAATTCTCTTAAACTTTCATATGGTGTCACTTTTTTCTTTCTTTCTTTTTTTTGGTACCAGGGATTGAACTGGGGCCCTTGAGCTTGTGAGGCAGATGGTGGAACCACTGAGCTAAATCCCCGGCCCTGGTGTCACCTTTTTGATGGTCAAGTCCTGAGGTGTGCCAGGAACCAAATGAGCAAGAGATAAGAAATGTGTGAGAGAGCAGCCAAGCCAGCTTTGATAGCTGATGTGCTCTTCATGAGAGTAGATCCCAAATCACTTCATGAAGGTCCTGCTTGCTCCCACTTTTTAGTATCTCCTAACATGAATTAAATTTCAACATGGAGGGGAAAAATCTCAGTACCAGGTACACACAGTCTTTGCCAAACATATTTATGTCATGGTGGGAATGACCTTGGAGAGCCAGAGGAGTGTTCAGTAGCTCAGAACAGGCCTGTGTATCCCTTTCCCAAAAGATGTCAATACACAATTTCCACTGTTTGCATGAGTAACATTTATGGATTGTGCAAATTCAAGAGCTCAAAAAATATGTCAGAATTTTGAGTGCTGAAGGCCAGAGGGAATCACTTAAATTTTATTTTTACATAAAACGGCCTGGCTTTCTGATTCCAATTGTGTCAGTAAGTGGGCATGAGCCTTGGCCTTTCCCCCATTACCTTCCTAAATGTTAATTTGTTAATCTGTTCCATAGAAATTATAAGCCCCTCCTCTGTCCATTACTCAGTGTTCTTCTGAGAGCACAAAGTGTGTTAGATTTCCTTGTAAAGCAAACACTGTTTCAAAATAAGAGCTCATCTGTGGCATCTTTCATTCTCAGTAGTAGAGTCAGCTAAAAGTAGGGAAAGCTTCTTCTCCTTCCTCTAGAAAGTGTGAGCTGTGGGCCTCACAGGGAAGAATCTGCCCTTTGGGTTTAGGGCATTGGGTTGAAAGGAGGCTTTGAGAAGAGAGAAGGAAAATGGGAAAAAGTTATGTGTGTTCCTAAGTGGCTGCTAAGAGACTATAAGAAAAAGAAATGCAGCAAGAACTGCACATGTCCTGTGGGTGCCCATAGTTTGTATCCTAGCCCAATGGCAAATAAAAATATATCCCACAAATAGCCTTCTCCTCAGGATAGAGAGGAATGATCCCTCTGATTCTCTCAGGTTTGACAACAATACCTCAAGGAGCATGATGGAAAATCCTCTGATAGACTCCGCTGCCCAAAGACTTCAAAGACAAGTGATGTGCTGGACAATCAAAGTGCTTCTAAGGCTGCTAGGAGCTATGTGCTGTAAATCACTATGGCCAGGCCTAACTTGCCTCCTCCTGCAGAGGGTGTGGTGGAGCAAAGCCTGGCTGAGAAGAGAACTATCTTCCTTCCCATCCATTCACCAAAGAAACATCAACCATTATCTCCTGCAGAAGCTAGCCATTCTCCCTGTTTCAATCAGGCATCCCCTTTTGGTTTCCTTATCTACACTACAAATGAAGGTGCTGAGGATGCCAGCTAAGCTTTGTGTCTCATCTGGACAAAGTTTTCCACCTGGCCTCAGCTATATAAATTTTACTGTCTTTGTCTACTTCTTTGTCTTCTTCTTTGTCTTATTCTTTAAGTTTCTTAATCTCTCATCCTTGTTTCTCACTCAGGCCATGCAGACCGTGGCATAAGGCCAGGGAAAGAAGGCCAGAAAGCCAGGATAAATGGTGGGTAAAGGAGAAGCAAGGACCCCTGCCTTGTTTGGTTCTAAAAATAAAAGTATTCGGATTCCTAGCAATAACTCTTTAATCAAATTTAAATTTATATTAGGAGATCATGTTAAATATTGCTGTTCAAAATGGTCTGTTTCAGTTAAAGCTCATGTTACTTTGTTTTGTTTTTATAAATGGGAATTATGTGAACAGAGACCAGTTGTAAAGGTTCCAGCTATTCAGTATGGTCTGGGGCACCCATTTCATTTTCTTTATTACCAAATTTTAATAATCAGCATAAGCATGACTCACATAGACTCTTCTTTCTCCCCTATGTGAAAGGAGAGTTAAAAGAAATTGTAATAACTAAAGTTTGAAATGATCAGATGTGAGCAAAGGCAAGCACAGCAACAATGTCAACAAATACTTAAACCACAAGGCTTATGTGAGCTTTCTGTTACTGTGGCAAAATACCTGAGAAAACTTGGGGAAAGGTCTTATAGTTTCAGAGGTTTCAGTCCATGTTCAGTTGGTCCTGTTGTTTTAGGTTGTGGAGCACAGAGCTCATGGCAGGCACATGTGGTAGAAAAAGATGATTCACTTCCTGGCAGTTGGGAAGCACAGACAGAAAAAAGAGGAGGGGCTGGGGTCCCACTATCCCATCAAGGGCAAGACTCCAGTGACCACACTCCTTTCCAGAGATCCCAACACCTTCCGGTGGAGTCAGAGGCAGGCAATGGAGCCTTCAAAACTCACAGACCTTGAAAACTCATAGACTTAGCAGTGCTCACAGTCAGGAACTTTAAAGTTTCTTCTACCAAGGTGTTCTGAAGCTATGGAACTAAGGTAGCAAGTCATTTAGTACTTTGATATATTTTATGACAAGGAGGAAAAGAAGAGGGAGGGGAATTTAGCAGAGCATCACTGTAGCCCAAGTCTGGGCATAAATATTTGGACTATATAAAGTTGTGATGGACAGTGTAATACCAAACACTAAATTCTTATTACCTGAAAGGTCTGTTCGGTGTTTCTATGTACATTAATTAACTCATCAGCTCTCCCAAGCAAACCCTGGAGGCAGGTCCTACTCTTAGCCTTCCTTAGCATATAAGGCAATTAAGTTATCAGGGGTTAAATTTTTCTAAGGTCACCTGGTAAGAATTGGATGAGGAAACCAGAGCTCATATTAGTAAGCCCAATGCTGGTCCTCTGAGACAAAAACCTAAGGGGTGTGAGACACATTAGATTTGTTATAATTTAAACATGTCTTTAGATTATATACTTAGCTACATCATTATCAAAATAGTATCTGAGGATATATACATTAATAAAATATATTTTAAATATAATGAATAACATTTTCATAATCTATTACTATATAAGTGAGTGTCTTTCAGCTTATATTTCAATGCAAAGTAAGTGCTCATTTGGGATTCTCTTTGCTAATATTTGGGAGTTTTAAATCAGTGTTTGTAAGAAGTATTAACCTATTATTTTCCTTCACTGTACCATGTTTACCAGGTTAGGACAATGTTATAGTTGCCTTATAAAAATAACTGGAGTGATTCCTTCATAGTTTGATTGGCAACAATTATTGTAACATTGAGATCATCTAATCTTCAAAGTCACCTGTGAAATCATTTGGGTCTGGTAATTTTTGTGTATGTGCGTGTGTATGGGGGATAGAATTTTGATAATTTTCTCTATTTCTTTTATTAGAATTAGTCCAGTTAAGCTTTCTAAATCTGATGTGATCAATTTGAGGAGCTTGTATTTCCTAGGTAATTATCCATTTCATATAGTTTATACATTTGCTTCTCTACATGTGTGCAAATACTCAATGTAAAAATATTCTCTATTTTAGCACTAACTTTCTGCCTACTCACTTGCTGTGTTTCAATTTTTGTGCTTCTATCCTTTCTCTTAATGAGTGATCAGTGATTTTGTTGTTGACTTTTAATAGATCTACCTCCTAATTTTGTCTTCAGTATCCTTTCTTTTTTATTTGTGTATAAATTATTCTTGTTATTTGTTTACCTTTTTAAGTTGGAAATGTAACTCATTCATGTTCAGTTTTTTACTTAGGATGAAGAATTTTTAAAAGTTCAAGGATGTGGCTGGAGACTGGGGTCTGAAATAAGATAAATAGTGTGAAATTCTTGGTAGCAGAAATAACTACAGGATTGGTAAAAACAGGGATGTGTAGTACATTACCTTCTTGATAAATAATTTTGTTTATTACTGAGTTCAAGTGTGTTGTGACTATATCCCCCAGACTCACCAATCTTCACTAAGTCTCTACACATAATTGACTCTTGCACTGATGTTTTGGAATAAGCAAGGGAAGAGTGTTCTGCTCCATGTTTAGGACATCAAAGGGCAGAGAGAAGACAAGACATAACAAAGACAGACAAACTGGCTGAAGGGGAGAAGAAATCATGGGCAAGTTGGTCCCATGGGTGAGCTGGGCGTTACTGATATATTTTTCTTCTTCTAATTACCCAAATATCAACTTAGTTTTTTTCATGTGCAATCTGCCTCTTAAGCTCTTTCTGAGTAATCAGAACCTATTAACTCATTCTATGCTCCTGAGTGATTAGTGGGAATACCTTGCTCTGGGCAATCAGAGGGTCAGCTAACATGCATCAACAGCCAGTGGTATTGGGGGGGCTGTCCTGCCCCAGGCAGCACATTTGTGAGGGGCGTTATTGGGCAAAAGGAAAATTATATTGTGACAATTGACTGTTTTAATACAATGAAGATTAGAGTATGCAGAAATGCAGATGTTACATCTGCAGTTTATTACACTCATAAAATGTCACCTCATTTTTTACTGAATGCATTTTTGTAACATTTTGTAAAGAATTCTTTTAAAATATTATTACTAATTTAATTATTAGCATTTCCTTTACTCATATTGGCTAACTGTTGATTTAAGGCATATGATATGTAGATCTCCAAATAATGAAAAGGAAATATCTCCCAACCTGCTACATGTCTGACACACCGAGTTTATGTTCTCTAAAATCAAAGAATGGATTCTAGGAACAACAAAAGTTAAGAGTAGGAAGAATTTATTTTTTTATTTTTTTATTTTTTAATATTATTAATTTTATTGGTACATTTAAAGTATACAATATAGTGACATTAATCATTGAGAATTTGCACCCTTATATACTCTATCTTGGTTCTTATTTTTTTGCCCATTCCCCTCTCCTCCCTTCAACCCCTCCATTTCTGATTAATACTGATTAAATGGGGATCCAATGGGGAAACAAGTCATGAAACAAGCATACAAGGAATGAGCAAGGATTTTCAGTGTAAGGGGTGGGTCAGGGATCTTTCTTGGAAGATCCTGGTCCCCCACTCAGGTAATTGATACCTATTTTGAATATCAATCACTGCTATTTATCCTACATTGGTGTGGTAGTTTCTCTCCTTTTACAATGCTAGCCTTCGATGAATGTGTTTTCATTGCCCTCCATGTTGGCTCCTTGACTGTCCTCCATGTTGGCTCCTCGTGGGCCAGCTCTGTCTAACCACCTACAAGATATTTAATTAACTTACCTATCTGCAATAATAGCACTGATTCTTGGTACCAGATGTGTCTGTTCTGCAGCAGGGCAGCTAGTCTTCAGTAGCTCTGTTGTTTGATTGCTATTTAGAAGTACCTCATCCACCTGTTAGGGAAATATGAGAGCCATTTACTCATTCTGGGAGCTAAATGACTTACTCTTGCAGATTTCAAGAGTTATAATAAAGCAATGCTGACTTAGGCAGTATGTTACTGGTGCAAAAATAGACAAAGTGACCAATGAAACAAAATGGGATGTCAATAATAAGATATGTATATGACCCAGCTATTCCCCTGCTGGGTATCTTCCCAAAAGAATTAAAAGAATCATACCACAGTGATATATGTGCACCCATGTTCATAGCAGCACAGTTTGTAATAGCTAAAGCTTGGAAGCAGCCCAAGTGCCCATCAACTGGAAACTGGATAAAGAAAATGTGGTTTTTTTAAAATAAAATGGAGTACTACTCAGCCATAAAGAATGAAAAACTAGAGTCATTTATAGCTAAATGGATGGATATTGAGGCCCTACTCTTAAGTGAAATAAATAGGACACACATGTGTAAATAATGAATAGTTTCACTAGTGTGAGAAACTGATAATGTAAACAAGGGTTAAAATGATTAAAATGAATAATTGATAATTTGAAATAGGAAAAAAGGTCCAAAGACGAAGGAGTGAAGGGAGGGGAAGGGGAAAGGAAAAGAGGGAAAGGAAAAACTATGAGAAAAGAAAAAAATGGAAATGAAATCTATGTAAATAGGTAAGGGTGGAGGGTGTGAAGGGTGCACAGGTGAAGGGTGGGGAAAAAAATAAGAACCAAGATATATCATGTACAGGTACAAACACCCAATGATAAATGTAAACAAATTGTATACCTAAAATGTACCAATAAAATGTACCAATAAAATTAATTTTAAAAAAAGAATGAGATATGTGTGCTCAGTGGCAGAGTACCTGCTAACATGTGCAAGTCCTTGGGTTCAATTCTCAGCATCAGAAAGAAAGAAAGAAAGAAAGAAAGAAAGAAAATAAAGAAAGAGAAAGGAAGGAAGAAAGAAAGAAAGAAAAGAAGAAAGAGAGAGAAAGAAAAAAGAAAGAAGAAAGGAAAGAAAGAAAGAGAGAAAGAGAGAATGGAAGAAAGAAAGATGTGAGTACTGTGAATGTATGTTCACTTGCTTTGTGATAAAACCATCATTTGGTACAGTGTGGGGAAGAATAATCATTTCAATACAGGGTCATGGGAAAATGGAATATCCATCCACCAGCCCTTCAAAGTCCTACTGTGTAACCTGTGGGTATCCTGGCTAGGTTTTTGCCTGGCAATACAGTAAATGGGAGATGTTTTTAGATGGCAGGTCATGTTCATATGATGAGCCTCAATCAATGGTGATCAGCAGCCTCTCCCTACCAGGCCAGGGTATCATAGAATCTCAAAAAAAAAAAAACAAAAAAAAACCCTGGTTCCCCTTGTATAGCTTTCTGCACTAGCATTTGATTCTCCAGCTTATCTCATATAAGATTGCTTTCTATTCATATGATGTGTTTTTCCATCATTTTCATCACTCTGGTATATATCTAGTAGTAGCTCACTGTGGTTTCAATTTGTATTTCAGTGATCACCAATAAATATGAATGTTCTTATCAGGAAATGAATAACCTGTTATGAAGTGCCATTTCAAGATGTTACCACCTCTTTAAGGTCATCTGTATTTGCTCTTTTTTTTGTTTTGTTTTGGTACCTTGAATCAAACTCAAGACCTTGCTCTTGCCAGGCAGGTGTAGCACCACTGAGCTACATCCCCTGCCCTGTATTTGCTCTTATTGATATTCCTGATGTGAATCCTTTTTCAGTATATGTATGTACTATAGACCTATTTCTCATTTTATACCCTCAATAACGTCATTTTTTATTAACTTAAGTTTTTATTTATATTATAAAGTGTCATCATTTTTGCTTGTTTACTTTACAAATCTTGTGTAATTTTTAGGAACTCTTTCTCTACTTTAAGCTCCTGAAGTCATCTTATGTTTCTCTGTAACTGTTTATTGGTTGACATGCTACTTTTAGATTTGCAATCCATTCAGAATTGCCTTTTTATTGTTGGTATGGCTTATAGTGATAGGTAAAGATCAGCTCTGCCTGGCAATGTAGAAGTATCTTTGGATTGGTGGCCCAAAGTTACCACATAGTTATCTAACCATCTGTTTAACATATATTTTTAAAAAATTACCCACTATATTGAGTAATGTGTTTATCATAAATTGTGAAAACTTAAATATCTCATTCTGACTCTATTCCATTAGTCAGAATGTCTATCCTTACTTTTCTAATGAACTGACTAAAACAGTATTATTGTATAACAAAGCCCAGTGGTTGCAAGAGTAACATATTCAGATTTGCTCTTTTTAAAAATTATCTTGATTATTCTTGGCCTTTTGTATGTCCATATAACTTTTAGAAATAGCTTGTCAATTTTGCCCATGCAGTTTGACTGGGGTTGCTTTAAATCTATAGATTAATATAGAATTATGGTGCTGGGTTTGTGCTACCCTGTCTCATATTCCTTTAAGAAGACTATATAAAGTAGGGAACCAGTTAAATTTGCTTAAAGTTCCATTAGTCAAGTAGCCAGCTATACATACACCAGGACTCTGAACTCATTGAAATAAACAGAAATAAGATCAATGCAGCTCTGGACCAGCTCATGCTGTCACACTGCTGCCAAAGGGCCCATTTGCTCTTTCCTTTTGCCCTTTATGTCCCTCATTTGCCAATGCACCAGGGGGCTGAGAGATTGTATTGTTTTCTAAGAGAACACTAAATTTAACTACACAGAGCCCCAGATCCATTTCAGAGTCTCCCCTGGAAATATTTAGTCATTGCTTTCAATCTATTCATAAGCTATTTTTGATGAAAACAGAAAAAACTAATTCTTAAGCATAAGGAAGTCAGACGTGTTATTTTCCATAAGAAAGTGGCAGAAAGAACCTTAATAGCCGCACAGGCTTTTCCTTTAAAATGTCCTTCTGAATCATGCTCTCCACTGTACAATATTCTTGGTTTTGCTCATTTATCCCTTTCCTTTCACTCCTTTGTTAGACTGACTTATCTAGCTGAGATGAAGATAAGACACACTGGGTATAGGAAACAGGCTTTACAAGCAGGAGCTGGGGGAATGGGGCTACAGGAGGACTGAGCAGTCACATGGTTTAATCTTAAGGTCATCATCACCCTCAGAAAAGAGGCTGTAAAATGCTTTAGCTAGTCACATTGCCTAGAAAGAGAACTTTTCTGCATGACTTATTAATAATGAAAAGTGTCTTGTGCCAGTGACCTTCCAAGATCACAATGAATGGCTCAGAGCTATCCAAATCTAGAGAATAGTCTTTTTCTTTTTTTTTTTATGCTTTAAAAAATAAGGCTTATATTAGGCATACACAAATCATTATTATCACAAAAGCTACAAATTATTTTGATTTTTAAATATCCTAATTTTAAATATATGTAGATGTGAAATAACTGTTATAAATTGATAGCAAATGTGTACAGGTTATGTTTATGAAGGTAAGAATCATTTAATATTTCTTAAGTATCTGGAAAGTAGTTATAATGGCAAGATAAATTTGGTAACTCCAGGAACACAAAGAAAATATTTTCAATGGAGGTCTATTATTTACCTGGACTAGAAAAGGTAACACCGCATTGCTTTCAGTTCTCTAGAAGCATCTATATATTTTCATAGCCATTCTTAAAATTTCTCATGGGAAACCTAAATAAAGCAGAATTCTTGGCATTCATTAAACCAAAAATAAGTTCAATGTACTGAAACATCATGGCTTCATGCGTAAGACATATCTCTTTATCATTATCATGGCATTACTACATTAATCCACTTTTATTTTGTTGAATATAAACAATAGTCTTTTTTAAAAAAATGTAAGCATTGTAAGCTCATAGAAGTGTAGGATGATCATCCATATACTCAACATTCCGATTCTACCATTAATATTTTAGTATATATGAGCTATCACTTGTTTATCCCTCTATCTTTACATTTTTCTGACTATCAAATCATCCTATTTTGAATTTCAAAACAACTGTAGACATTGAAGACCTGTTTTTCAGGCAAAGATACAGGGTCAGTGCCTGAAGTTATCCTCTTAACCAAAGCAACTAAAAGATGAGCAAAATGTGAAATAAAGCATTTATCCAGAAAGTAGCACAGATTCACAGTCTCTGAGAGATCTGAAACAAACATGACCAGCTTACCACAAAAGGTTTTCTGAGCTATAATCCAAAGCAATAGAACCCAGGCACGATCCTGGCCGACTCCTGAGGTGGAATTGGATCTGAGAGCCAGTGGAAACAAAAGTAGGGGGAGTCCACTGAACTGAGGCCTGAGAAGAAAGAGATGCACAGAGATAAGGATCCCAGAACAGGGGTGTCCAGCCACTGTTAGGAACTGGGTTGCACAGCAGGAAGGGACTCGTCGACAAGTGAGTTAGGCTTCATCTGTATTTACATCCCCATCACTTCCATTATTGCCTGAATCCCACCTGCAGTCAGATGAGCAGTGGCTTTAGACTCATAGCTGCAGGAACCCTGTTGTGTGTTTCTTAAAAAATCTGATGTCTGGTGATCTTGAACTGGGAAGGAAAGATTTGTCACCTTTGCTCTAGAAGAGGATCAACTACTTGAGCCTGCAAATGACAGTAGCCCTTAAAAGCATGTTTCAGAAAATTTCAAATTTCCATATGTTCTGGATTAAAATCAAGGCAGAATATCCTAAGATTGCCACAAAGACACTGAAAAGCCTGTGTCCATTTCCAATGTCCTGTCTTTGTGAAGGAAGATTTCAGCACCTAGAACAACCAAGACCAGATTATGGAATAGACTGGACATAAGCAACACACTTCAATTGTCACTGTCACCTCTCCTACTCCTCCTCATGTGATTTCACATGGAATCATCTAGTTGCAGGAAAACAAGCACAGGGATCCAACTGATTCTACATTGTGGTGAGTTATATAATTACCCTATTACATTATAATGTAATAATAATAATAGTAATAGAAGTAAAGTGTACAATAAAAGTAATGTGCTTCAATCATCTCAAAACTAACCACCCTTATCTTGAACATAAAAAAATTATCTTCCATGAACTTGGTTTCTGGTGTTAAAAAGCTTAGGTACTGCATCCTTAGAGGTCTGCAGAGCACACCCTTGAATATTCATTCAATTGACCATTACTCAATGAATGCATATAAGAAAACTGTTCAAAACCACACAAAGTAACAACTCAGGAATATTAGAAAAATTAGAGATAGCGGTGCCTGAAATTCATACAGAGCCAGAGTATTAATTGTCATTGCCAGCCAGATTGGAAAATTGCATGATTCATAGGGCACTGGTTGAGTCCACAGATGGCTGAAGTATTGAAGCCTTGCCTTGATGGTCAGGAATGCTCAGCACTGTCTGATCTTACCCAGCATCCCTTATAACAAGCCCTAGAAGGAACAAAATATTGTTTAAAAACTTAGCTGTGATCCAGAAAAATAATGTTCATGACTAGCACTAAAACATAAAAATCAAATGTCTACAATGAAGCAAAAACTATTATGCATGAATAAAATGATAAACATTGTTCATAATGTAGAAAGATGACTAAATGAATACCAACTCAGAAATTATTTAGGTGCTATAATCAGCAGACAAGAACAGCTATTATAATGGTATTTCACAAAATTATAAAAATGCTCAAAAAGTTAAGTAGAGATCTGAAAGATGCAAAAGATCCAAAGCAAACATTTAGAGTGAAAAATCACACTTAAGAGAAAAAAATAGATAGGCTGGAACTTACATTTGACATCGCAGAAGAAAAGATGAGTGAAGTAAAAACATATGAGTGAAACTAACCAAAATAGAAGGCAAGGAGAAAGCAGATAATCATAATATGAACAAATAATCAGTGAGTTATGAAACAACTTAAAGATAGTAATATATATGATTAAGGAGAAAATGGGTATATTTGAAAATATAATAATTTTCATTTTAACTCAATGAAAAGTATATACAGATCCAATAATTTCTATTAACCAGAATCATAAGAAACATAATTAAAGCAACACAAAAGCACAATATAATCAAATTGTTAAAAACCCATGATAAGGAAATCTTTAAAAGTAGGAGAAGGAAAAAAGATACAGGGAAGAAAAGTAAGATTTAAAGCAAAATTCTCACTGGAATGAACACAGAGGCAGTGGAAAAACACCTTGTAAGTACTGACAGAAAAAAAAGCAGATCTAGAGTTACCTATCTTTAAGAATATATGACAAAATAGACTTCCTTCAGATACACAGAGGGTGAGGTTTTAATATACATAAAAGAACAAGGACCCGAGTTCGATCTCCGGTACCAAAATAAAGAAAAAAAAAAAAAGAACAAATGTTAATAATGAAGAACTGGAGGTATACTATGGTAGGATTCTGACACTGCAGGTGAAATAGCATAATGTCACTTGAAGGTAGACTGTGAAAAATTAAAAATTTAAATTATCAATCCTGCAGCTAGCAGTAAAATAAGAAAGAAAAGAATTGTAAGTGGTGGGCAGAAAGTTAGTCATTAGCAAGCTGGAAATAGGTGACTGGGGGACACTTGAAAGCAAAAAAGATGACGTTTTTCCCCCTTGGCTTTCTTATCATTAGCTGTAGATAAAATGCACATAGGTTTATGGTTTTAAACTTTAGTTCAAGGGAGCGTAACATCCTCTGAGCATGCAGAAAAGGCTCAGGGCCTTTGCACAGTTCAGATCATGGGTACGAAGCAGGAGAGTAGGGTGTGGCAGACTGGCTGGGGAAGTCAGGCATGCCTATTAAATTACAAAATCCTAGGACACAAATGTGGAACAGTTCCCAAAGTCCTGCATATGGACTTCTTGTGAGACCTTGAGCAGGTTTTTGATAGGATGGGTAAACCTGATGCCAGGCTGAGAAGGGAAATACAAAGGACAGTGGACACTGAGGTTTTTGCTTCTGTGTTCTTCCACATTAGCCTGCTCTATCACTGCAGAGTGTATTTATCTTTCTGCTTTTACTTGGCTCCAAACTCACTCTGCACAGCCTGTTTTTTCCTTCCTTTAATAAATGCAGAACCTTACTACCATTTGTGTTTGACTTGACCAATTCTTTGTTCAGGATGGAAAGAACCTAAAAACCACCTCTAGAAGGAAACTCCAGCACCCTTAAACCCAGTAACAGGTAAATGTTTTGAGAAAGTTCAAGGTCTGAAAACCAACTAAATGAAGACATTTACCTAAGGAGTAAAGAGGAACCTACTTTTCTCTGAAGCAGGTAAACACACCCCATTTATTTGAACAAGAACAATGACCTTAGAGGAAGGAAAGGATGTTCCTAAAAAGACCCAGTTAATTATATAAAAGTAATATGATTTAAACTATAATTAGATACCTCTATATGTCTATTAAAATAACTAAAATTTTAAAAGAATGATCACTGGAACTTTTGGGCAAGAAATAAAGGAACTGAAGTTCTCATATAGTTCTGATGGAAATGTAGAATGGTGCTACTGTTTTGGAAAATATTTTGTCAGTTTCTTAAAAAATGTAAATATACATGTGAGAAAAGGTCACTGTTCAAACCTCACACAAAAGAAGTCAGAGGCAGAAGCACAATGGAAATGAGACTTTTAGTTAAAGGACTTTTCGAGGCAGGTACCTGTCCAGTGAGTGAACACCTGATTTGGGAAGGAGTGAGACTTTATCTTCCTGGTTTACAATATTCCCTTGCCCCATCTCTCTTTGGCTGAGATCAGGGAATCACAATCTATCTTGAACAACAGCTGTTAGTTCCCATTTTGGTTTCCCTACCTCCCTCTTTGTACATTGTTTTCTTTGTGGTTCCTTATGCGTTTCTGGTTCTTCTCACTGTAATTCACAAAAATGTATTTGTCTAGCAATTATCTCTTATTCCTGTACCTTACCTTTATTTGAGTTTATGAATTCTTTAGGTGTGAGTCATTTTGCATCCTGCATTTATGCTATTTGACCCAATTGTCTTTGGATAAAGATGTTGGCCTGCCACTCAATCTCTATTGAAATGTCTGAGGTTAAAATGAAATGTGAACTTTCTAATTCTTTTATTTTTTACCTATACCTATCACTGACTCTATCTAGTTATTTACCCAAGATGATTGAAAACACATGCCAATATAAGATCTGCCTATGTTTGTGATTTCATGTGTAATAGCTAAGCTCTGAACAATTGAGAGGTCTATTAATTGGTGGATAGATAAACTGTTTCATACAACAGATCATATTCAACAACAACAATAAATGAACTATTAAAAGATGTAACAATCTATGATAATTATAAAATAAAAATTAAACTAAGAAATAAAAATTTTTAGAAAGCCATCTAATTCTTGAAAAAGGTCCAAAAATATATGGCTCTTTAACAAATGATGCTGAGAAAACTGGATAGTCACAAGCAGAAGATGAAATTAGAACTACATCTCTTACCCTGGACCGAAACCAATTCAAAATGGATCAAAGACCTAAATATAGGACCTGAAACTTTAAAACTCCCAGAAGAAAACATAGGGAAACAAGACACAGGCAAAGACTATATAAGATTTGAACTAACTTGAAGGTAGCTATATACCTCTAGTTTCTGATCTAATACATAAATAGCTTGAAAGTCATTGTTGCTATCCCCACAAGAAAAAAGTTGAATAAACAAAATTTGCAAGTTTTCTTACACAAACCAGAAGATCAAGGATACAAGGGAAACCTGTGCAAAAATTGGAGAGACAATGTTACAGCTTACTGGGAGCAAAAACCCAGGAGTAGACTCTCACCACAAGAGCAAGTGCAATTGAGAGTCCTTAGCCAGTAATTAATAAATTTCTACAACACAGTAATAACTAGATTGAGAGTTAAAAACTTCAGAGGCTCAGTCATAAGGGCCTAAATGCAGCTAAAAGGAAATGCAGCTTTTTATGTTATTCCTTTGTTTTTGTTTGTTGCTTTTTTAATACATATTTTCATTTCTCTGGTGAAATAACAAAAGAATGGCTTGTTTAGGCCATAGGATAGTGTACATTCAGTTTTATAAGAAATGAGCAGAACTCATTTGGGCCATTTCATACATCCATCAATAATGGATAAGGTCCAATCATTCTACATCCTCACCAACTTTTGATGATGTCAGCAGATGTTATCTCACTGTGATATGACCTTGCAATTCAGGGCCTACATTCACCAACACACCTAATATCAGTGTTTACACACTACCTGGGCTATCCTAGGAAGCCATCAGTAAGGTCAGACAGAGGCATGATTGAGACCACTGAGGTAGGCAAATTCCAAGCAACATGTGATGAATTTATTGCCATCTGGGTGCAGCTGCCCCAAGGGCAAGAAGGCCATTGGCAGTGAGAGGAGGGTGTGCAAAGTTGATATGGGGCAGTTTAGGTATGGGAGGGGGCACTGGTCAAGAGGGTGGAAAATTTTAGAGTTCCATGGGTGATAGGCCTGGGGCTAGCTGATAAACAGGGCAGTGGTGAGAGCAGCAGGGGAGCTGCTGGCTTCTTGTTATCTCCGTGCTCCTGTGGATGAGGGTAGCGGGTCTGCTTGGGCGAGGGTCTGCCTTGGGGGACCTGTCACCAGGAAAAGAGCTTTCCTTCAAGAAATGAAAAGATATTGCATGTATTGTGTATTTTTATGGCCTGTTTATTCCATTCTGATTCCTGATACCTTGCAAGTTCTCTGAGACAGCCTCGCTAATTCTTTCTTAAATGCTACTCACCTCACAGAGGAGCAAAATTAAACAAAATGCTTATAAACTACAATGAACACTTAATTCACATGCAGACGACCTATCTCTAAGAAACACTTGTAATAAGTAATTAGTTATTTTAATAGCTGGCTGGCTCTTCCCTTTTCCAGAGATTCTTTCTCATTAGAGGAGACTCTCATCATAGTCTAGTTAGCTTCAAAGGAAAATGATGTTTGTTTTCTTTTGAAAAGAATTAGCATTTGGGGGCACTCTGCAAGAATATATTATTAATTCCCCTTTAAGTTTTAAAAATAGTTTTTTCTTAATTATGGCTGGTGTTGTGATGGTGGTTACTGGGTCACTTTTGGCTCAGTCGTGAAAAAGTGGACTCCTTTGTCAGACTCCATCACTCTTGAGGATTATTGTATGCTTCCATGGAACCGATGAGGCCAGTGAGGTGGACCAGGAGGTCAGTGTAGCCCACAAAAGAGCTCTTGTTATCCAACAAGACCAAGCTCAGAAAAGGTAGCTCTAATGGTGACACAATTGCCCACATATTGCCCATGCCATTCAGGAGTTGAGTCAAACAGCTTTGTTTTATCCTCATTTCTCAGAATCTTCATCTAAAGACTGGCTTCAGAAATAATTATTTCTCCAGATTATTATGTGACTTGACTAACTTAGATTTCAATGACTAACAGGGGTCCTGGCTCATTGTAGTCTGTTACGTTCATTTTTCACAGTCCTATGTGGCTTCTCTCTTCTATAGCATTATCAGCAGTATAAGGATGTACTAATCAGTGGCCTATCCAAAACTCTCTTAAAAATACACTCACATAAGTAAAAACAATGATCGGAGAGATGCATTTATATGTCCTCAAAGCTGAGCCAGGCCATTTCTACCAGTAGATGTGAGTTCCCAGAGGGGCTATAGCAGCAGGTAGAGTAAGGAGCAGATACAGTTGCTTCTCCTCTCAAGAGCTTCTTCACTGAGCTGGTGTTGTAGACATTGTCTACTGACATTGACATCTGCATCTTTCTCTGGGCGATTGTCCTTAGTGATGCAGGCTGGCTGCTGGGAGATGATGCTCAGGCTATCCTAGGCCACTGATCATCTGATGCCAAAGTACAAACTTCTAATCCTTTCCCAAGAGTGGACAGGTTTTGAGATGTAGTTGGTGCCCCAGGACTTCCTGTGGGATTGAAGGGAAGTTACACTTGACTTCTCATATCTCTTCTTCCTTCCTTGCCTCATTCCCATAGAGAGATTTTTCCTGGATGAATCACTTTCTCGAGAATACCCATCTCAGAATCTAGAGAGGCTTACCTAAGACAAGAATACAGTACTGAAAGTGCAGCTGAAGAAATGACTTTCCAACAGCTATTCAAGTATTTCTAAATACCATGATGTTTTGCCTTTAAAACTCAAAAGGATACTGGATATTTCTCTCAGCTTTGCCTGCTACTGTTTGGCATTTTTTAATTTTTTTTAATGCAAAAAACACGTATTTATTAAACATGATTAACTTAAAAACACCAAGCCCATTTGTTTTAAAGTGCTGCTCATCCAAAACCTTAGACAAAACCATCACCCCAAAGTAAATTTTTTAAAAAATAGATTACAAGGTAAACACTGACAATAGAGATGGACAGGCACTACCAAAAAATGCTATTTACTCTTTAACTAAATAATGTCATTTTCAAGTGATATGTAACAGTCACCTTGACAGAATTCCTTCTTTGTATAAATATTCATAAATAAAAAATTGTCTCTAGATATTCTAAAGAGCTGCAAACGACACCTTACAACAGCAGCTTAATGTCTATTTTAAGGAAAATAAAAGCACTAAAATCTTCTTCCATTGAAAACCATTTATTTCTCTGGTTTGAGTGAGCAAGATCACTACAACATTAACGTCTTTTGTAGAACAATGTAAATAACAGTGCATACACATCTTAAATTTGGTAGGTAACAAAAGTTAGAACTCAATCATCTTTTGATGCAACAGATAATAAATAAATAAAAAATTAAATACTCAAACTTCAACTCAACATTTGGTATCCACAAATTAGTAGTGTCGACTTCATATATGAAGGACAGCAGAATCTGTTTTGAAAAATGCTCAATTTGGGCTATAGATATTTAGAATATTAAGTTTTTTCTTTTGGCTTAAAGGAACACAATACAATCACCATCAAGCTGCTATCGTAACTCACTTTAAGCTGGGGTAAAGTGACCTTTTGGTCCATGGCACAAGTTACATATATCACACTTCTGTCAATCTGAAACCTTATAAGATTTCATGTTTATAAACTACAATACACACTGACCAAGCTATCAGTCCCTCACAGTTTTTTAGAAAAATATCTATATTTGTCTTTATGGATGTCAAAATGTTACACCATCATTTGTTTTTAAAAAATGCACATTCGTACTGTGAAGTTACTAGGAAAATACTCTTGCAAATAAACTATATAAAAATAAAATACACTTCAAAAGTATGTGGGTTGTTTTTTGTTTGATTTACAATATTCTGTGAAGTTCAAGAAATCCTAAGGGAAAAACTACCCCATATAACAAGTTTAATTACAGCAGCTTTTGCATAGCAATACTTAGAGGAAGTTGGACACTTCAATTTCCTCAGGAAGAGAAGGATGGAAGAGGATCTTCCACTTCAGATTTCTTTCTGGACATAAGTCTGCTTTCTTCAGGAATGGTTGCTGATGTCAAATCTCCATTAAGTGTATTTCTTGAGCAGTGAATAGGTCTGTCTGGGTCTTCAAGGGGAATATCATTACAAGAGTCTGTATCTGAGTAGGTTCTTTGGCGTCGCTGGGAGAGTCGGTGAAGTGCAGACACTGGCTCTTTTATAGAGTAGCTGCTCCTTTCTGAACTGCAAGAACCAGGGTGACTGACAGAACGTTTCATCATTTGAACAGGAGAAGGTGATACAGGAGAAACCAAAGGATTCGGATAGGGCAGTTGAAACATCTCAGGCTTAAACTTGGCATGTGCTATCTTCACATTCCTCAAGCGTCGTGATGAATGTGTTACATGGGGCACTGAGCAGGGAAGAGGCTTCATTCATATTCTCTACACTGGGAGATGAATGACTCTCATCGTGGTGAACAAATTCCTGGATTGTATGAACCTTTTGCATTAGAAGGTCACAGTAGAGGCGAAGTTCAGACATTTTGGTTTTCAGAGATTCACTGGTTTCACTTATTCCTTTTTCTTTTTTAATCCTAGCATCAGTCAAACATGCTTTGGAGCTCCCCAGAGCAACCAGCCACCTGTCTTTCAGCTGCATTTATGGCCTTCATGTAAAAATGCTGCTCTCCTGGAATGATTAATTCTATTCTTGTGTTGTCTGCTGAATGAACTTTAATTTCACAGACTGCCATCTTTATAATTTCTTTGCTCCCTTTGCAAACATCATCTTGTGAATCATAGTAGGATAGGAGTCCATTATCCAAAACAAACCAGCGAGGGTGCCAACCTATCAGATAGTCGGTCCACGTTTACAGAACCCCCTCCATGCTTCAGAGCCCGGCGCCAGGACTCCAGGACGTGGCGGCCCTCAGAGCAGAGGAAGGCGGGAGCCGAGCGCAGCTTTGGGGCGAGGAGGCGCGCGCTCACGTATCCCCGGGCGGCGAGCGTGGCGGCAGCGGCGGCAGGGAGATAGGACCTCAGCTCACACTTCCTCCCGAGGCCTGGCTCCCCGCTTGTTTTCATTGACCGGACTTCGCTTTCACTTCCGCTGGCATTTATTTTTAATGAAGCCAAAATGATCAGAATTTACTTGGCTTAATTTTCTAGCAAACTGAAGAAAAACTTGTTCACAGTCTCCTAGGTGATCATGTGATATTTTCGATGGAGGAGGGCATCGGGTGTAGTGGAGATAATTGGCCTTTGGATCAAAATCATTGACTTTGGGATGTGAGTATGTCACTCCCTAGCTATGGAAGCCTAGTCTTGTAGTTTTCTATTTAGAAATTGGGAATAAAAATAGCCACCCCAAATTGTTTTTCAAAAAATTATCTAAAATAACGTGTGTGCATGTGTATTTATATGTAAAATGTTATTTATATGTAAGTTTTGTGAGGTTACTCACTACAGAATGCAATAGCTTTATTATAGTTTAAGTCATCTTTATTATTAATAGAGACTGATAACTGTTCACTGGAGTGATTTGACCAATTTACAATCCCACTAGGTGTAGGGTCAGGTTATTCAAATCTATAATCTGTAGCAACTACCCCTTAAACCTGAGAACTGAACCCTAAGGAAAATCAGAAATTCGGCTTGCCACAGCCCAAATTAGTGAACCACAGATGATTTGCAAAATTTTTAAAGCAACTATAGATGTTGGAAGCAATTGAAATTTTGAGATACTTTAACAGATAAACATCACCAATGCTAGAGAAATAAGCTATCAGATTATAATAACTTGAAACACTATAAATCAGTAAAAAAAAAAAAAAAGAATAAAAATAATGATGTGTATCCACAGGAATGAATACCCTAAACATAATATCGAGTTCAAAATTCAACTGGGCATGGTATTGCATGCATGCAATCCCAGCACTCTTGTGACTGACTGAAGCAGGAGAATTAGTTAAAGTCTAGCCTAGGCTACTTAGGTATTTAGTGATACCCTGTTTCAAAATAAAGAAATACAAGGGGATATAGATATAGCTCAGTGCATATAAAGTTTAAAACTGCAAAGAATATGCTGTGTTTAAGTTATTATAAAATGACTGGGAATGATGGTAATTCCCTTAGAGAGATGACTTATACAAGGATTAGAGATCAATGATTTTACTCGTGTTGATATTTTATTTTTTAAAGCTGGTTCATAACTAATTGTAGTGATTTTTATGTATTTTATCTCCTTTAATATTACGTATTAAGTTTTAAATATCAAATTTTAGTTTTTGAATACATATTAAGCCTATGGAAATATTCAAATGGTGATCATTTGAATGCTTTAAGTATTGGCCACTTAGGCATGCCTTGGTAGATGAGAAATGGTGTGTTCAGTCAATCTGGATTACATGCCAGCCCACACCTGGTCAAGTTCTGTGAACTTCTGATGGATAGGTTCCCCTGGAGTGGAGAGTTCAACCAGGGCAGTGATCCCTTTCTACTAGGGGTCCTGGCTAGGTCTTTTCCAGAACAAAGTTTACAAAATCAGTATGTTGTCTGCTTACTGGGTCTACACATTTATTTTGCATACACCTGAGCCTCATTTTTCCTATAAAGGAACAGAAGTTGACTCATAAATCAACAACAACAAAAATATGACTTCTCACTGGACTCATACTGTAATCAACTGACTTGTTATACTATATTGGGTTTGTTGAAATCTCTTAAATTTTTTGTTCAATTATCTATGTGATCCATCAAGTATAACACTTAAAATTTATCCTTGTTATGCTTGATTTTACTTGCGTAAGGTGTAGTCTGATTTCATTTTCCGGATTCTTAAGTTAAAACCTTAAACAATTCTGTTTTTTATTAATTATATTGGTACATTTAAGGTATACAATATAATGACATTCATCATTGGAAATTTGGACTTTTACATAATCCATCTTGGTGCTTATTTTTTCCACATTCCCCTGCCCTTCCTTCAACCCCTCCACCCCTATCTACAAAGACTTTGTTTCCATTTTTTCTTTTTCTCATATTAATTGCATTCCCTTCTTTCTTTTCCCCGACCCCTCCCATTTGCCCTTCCCCTTTGCAACTTTTCTTCCTATTTCACATTATCTATTATACCTTTCAGTCCTTATTTATACTTTCAGTTTCTCACACCAGAGAAACTATTTGGTATTTACACATGTGTCCTATTTACTCCACTTAAGAGTATCGCCTCAATGTGCATCCATTCAGCTATAAATGTCTCTAGTTTCTCATTCTTTATGGCAGAGTAATACTCCATTTTATAAAAAAACAGATTTTCTTTATCCAGTTTCCAGTTGATAGGCAATTGAGTTGTTTCCAAGTTTTAGCTATCAAGAATTGTGCTGTATGAACATGGGGGGCACACATATCACTGTAGTATGATTCTTCTAAATCTTTGGAGAAGGTGCCCAGCAGGGAAATACGTGGGTCAAATAGGACTTCCAGTCCTAGTTCTTTGAGGTATCTCCATACAGATTTCCACAGTGAATGCACCAGTCTACACTCCCACCAGCAGTGTAGTAGGGTTCCTCTTTCCCTACAGCCCTGCCAGCATTTGTTATTGGTTAATTTCATGAGAGGAGCTATTCTATGTGGGGTGAGGTGGAATCACAGTGTTGTTTTTATTTGCATCTCTTGAATGACCAGTGATATTGAACATTTTTTCATGTTTATTTACTGTTCCTGAGAAATATCTATTCATTTCAGATGCCCGATTTTGGATTAGAGCTTCAAATTTGGGAGATCTGATTTTTTGAAGTTGTTTATAGATTCTAGATTGTAGACCTTTGTCTGGGGGGATAGCTGGTGAAATTTTTTTTCCACATTGTGGGTTGTCTTTTCACACTGTTGGTGGTTTCTCTTGCTGTGTAGAAGCTTTTTAGAAATAAGAGATCCCACTTGTTCATTGTGCTAGTTCATGGGCAACTGAGGTTGTGTTCATAAAATCTTTTCCTACACCAATGTCTTCAAGAGTTCTTTCTAAACTCTCTTCCAGCCATTTTAGTATTTCTGTTTTAATATTTAGATCTTAATCCATTTAGATTTTAGTATTGTGCATGGTGAGAGATATAGGTCTAGTTTTAGTCTTTGGTAAGTTGAAATCCAATTTTCCAGCACCATTTATTAAAGAGGGTATCTTTCCTCCATTGAGGGTATTTGGCACCTTTGTCAAAGATGAGGTGGCTGAGTGTGTTTGGAGTTGTTTCTGCATCTTCTGATCTGTTCCATTGGTCTTCAGGTCTGTTTCTTTGCTGGTACCATGCTGGTTTGTTTTTTTTTATCACAGTAGCTTTGTAGTATAGTTTTAAGATGGGGGTTGTGATACCCCCTGCCATGTCTCTGTTGCCTAGAATTGCTTTTGCTATTCTAGGTCTCTTTTTCTTCCAAATGAATTTTTGGATTGTTTTCTCAACTTCTTTGAAGTATGCTGCTGAAATTTCAATTGGGATTGCACTGAATCTATATAGCAGTTTTGGAAGTATAGCCATTTTCACTATGTTGATCCTTCCTATCCAGGAGCAAGGGATGTCTTTCCATTTTCTGATATCATCTTCAATCTCTCTTTTCAGAGTGCTATCGTTTTCAGAGAAGAGGGCTTTGATTTCTTTTGTTAGGTTGATTCCTAGGTATTTTAGTTTTTTGGAAGCTATTGTGAAAGGAATTGTTTGCCCTATTTCTCTCTCAGTGAGTCAGTTGATCACGTAGAGGAAAACTACTGATTTTTGTGTGTTGACCTTGTATCCAGCTACTTGACTGAATTTGGTAATTAAGTCTACAAGACTTTTGGTGGATTTCTTGGGGTCTTCTATACAGTGTATCATGACATCTGCAAATAATGACAATTTGACTTCTTCATTTCCTATCTTTATTCCTTTTATTTCTTTCTCTTGTCTAATTGCTGTAGCTCATGTTTCCAAAACTATATTGAACAGGAGAGGTGATTGTGAACATCCTTGTCTTGTTCCTGATTTGAGTGTGAAGGATTTCAGTTTTTGACCATTTAGTATGGTACTGGCTGTTGGTTTTTCATAGATGGCTGTTATCAGATTGAGGTAGAGACCATCTATTCCAATTTTTTGTAGGGTTTTTATCATAAATCCTTGTTGGACTTTGTCAAATGCTTTTTCTGCATCTATTGAGATAATCATATGGTTTTTGTCCTTGGCTCTATTGATATAGTGTATTACATTGATTTGTGTATGTTGATCCATCCCTGCATCCCTGGGATGATTAATAATTGGTCAGTGTTTATGATCTTCTTGATGATCTGCATTCTATTTGCCAGTATCTTGTTGAGGATTTGTGAATCTATGTTCATTAGTGAGACTGGCCTATAGTTCTCTTTTTCTGTTGGGTCTTTCTCTGCTTTGGGGATCAAGGTGATGCTTGCTTTCAGGAATGAATTTGGGAGTACTGCTTCCCTTTCCATTTCATTGAAGAGTTTAAAGAGTAGTGGCAGTAGTTCGTCTCTAAATGTCTTGCAGATTTCAGCAGGGAAACCATCAGGACCCAGGCTTTTCTTAGTTGGTAAGATCTTAATTACGTTTCCAATTTCATTGATTGATATTGGGTTGTTTAGAATTTTTAGGTCATCTTCATACAACTTTGGTAATTCACACATATCTAGGACTCTGTCCTTTTCTTCTGTATTTTCCATCTTATTGGCAGATAGCTTTTTGAAGTAGGTATTGATGATCCTCTAGATTTCTTCTGGGCCCATTGTAATTTCAGCCTTTCATTCCTCATTGCATGGATTTAGGCCTTTTCTTTCCTTTTTCCGATAAGATTGGCTAAGGGTTTTTCAATTTTGTTCATACTTTTGAAAAACCAACTCTTGGCTTCATTGGTTTCGTGTATCATTCTTTTAGTCTCCATTGCATTGATTTCTGCTCTGATCTTTATAATTTCCTCTCTTCTATAGGCTTTGGGCTTGTCCTGTTCTTTTTCTAGAAGTTTGAGGTTCAGTATCAGTTTGTGTAACTGAGCTTGATGTTTTCCTAATGTGAGTGTACACTGCTATGAATTTCCCTCATAAGAATGCTTTGATTGTGTCCCACAGATTCTGATATGTTATATTGGCATTGTCATTTAGTTGTAGGAATTGTCTGATTTCTTCTTGAATATCCTCTGTTACCCATTGGTTATTTAGAAGTGTGTGAGCAGTTTCCATGTGTTTATGAAATTCTTTTGATTTCTTTTGCTATTGATCTCCAATTTCATTGCAGTATGGTCTGACAATATATATGGGATAACTGCAACTCCTTTACACTTACCTAAACATGTTCTATGAGTGAGTATGTGGTCTCTTTTGGAGAACCACCTATGTGCAGCTGAAAAGAATGTGTATTCTGATTTTGTGGGATGGAATGCTCTGTAAACATCTGTTAAGTTCATTTGTTCAAGAGTTTGATTGAGGGGCCAGGGACTTAGCTCAATGGCACCGCACCTGCCTCACAAGCACAAGGTCCCAAGTTTGATCCCTGATACCAAAAACAAAACAACCGTTTGATTGAGTTCTAGTATTTTGTTGTTTATTTTTTGTGTAGTTGACCTATCTACTTGTGGGAGTGGCGTATTAAGTTCCCCCACTACTATTGTATTAATGCTTATATGATTTTTCTTATCCATTAGTATTTGTTTTATATAGTTGGGCACACTAGTGTTTGGTGCATATATGTTTATGATTGTCATCTCTTCCTGTTGGATTGGTCCCTTTACAAGGATGTAATGTCCTTCTTTGTCTCTCTTAATCAGTGTTTGTTTGAAATCTACTTGATCTGCAAAGAGAATAGCTACTCCTACTTTTTTTCGGGTTCCTGTCACATGGAGTATTGTTTTCCATCCTTTAAGTTTCAGTCTATGAGTTTCTTTTTGAATTAAGCATGTTTCTTGTATGAAGCATATTGTTGGATCTTGCTTCTTGACCCATTCTGCCAGTCTATTTCTTTTGATTGGTGAATTGTGACCATTAACATTGATGGTTACAATTGATATATATTGACCTATCCTTGTCATGACATTTGTTTTTGTTGGATTCTCCCCCTTTGCATTTAATTTCTTGTGATGCCTGATGGATTCATTCTGCAGGGGTTCCTGGGATTGTGATCCTCATTGTCTTTTCCTAGGGTATTGTCTAAAATTTTTTGGAGTGCTGGTTTGGTATTGGTGAAGTTCCTTGGGTGTTCTTTGTCATGAAAGTATCTTATTTCTCCATCTATTTTGAAAGATAGTTTTGCAGGGTACATCAATCTGGGTTGGAGGTTGTTTTCCTTTAGGGCTTGAAATATGTTCCTCCACACTGTTCTTGCCTTGTGGGTTTGTATTGAGAAATCTGTTGTGATTCTGATGGGCTTTCCATTGTATGTGATTTGTTTCTTTTCTCTAACTGCTTGTAGAATTTTGTTCTGTTGGGATTCTGGAATCTTAACAATTATATGCCTGTGTGTAGATTTTTTAAATCATGGCATATTGGAGTCTTATACGCCTCACTTATCTGTATGTCAAGTTCTTTTCCCCTGCTTGGGAAGTTTTCTGCCATCACTTCTGTGAACAGTTTTTTTATGTTGTCTACACTCTCTCCTGTTTCTTCATTGACTCCAATCAGTCTTATGTCATTATTCTTTGTGTCATCTAGCAGCTGCTGGATTGATTTCTCATGGTCCCTTATTATTTTTAAGAAATTTTTCTTTTCCTGGTCACTAATTGCAATCCTATCTTCTATATCTGAAAGTCTATCCTCACATTGGCTCATTGTGCTATGTAAACTTTCAATGGACTTTTTAATCTCCTGGAAATCTGTTTGCATCTTTTTTTGTGGATTCCATTTGTTTCCTATGTTGAGATTCTATCATGTTCCTCAGCTCCTCTTTTTTTTCATCTGTGTCCTCTCTAGATTTATTAATCATGTCTTGTACTATGGGCATAATCTGCTCTTATCTGATAAATTATTTCTGATTTCATTATTTCCAGGTTCCCTTTCATTGTCAGTTCAGGCAGTCCAGGTGGTTGAGTACCAGATTATCATCTCCTTTCCCTTTGAGATTCCCTTAGGAGATCTGAAAGTCTGGTTTTGAGACTTATTTATGTGTCTTCTCACTTCAACAGAGGCCGCCTGCTGTATGTTTGTTAAGGAACCTTTTTGCTCACCCAGTGTTCTTGAATTCTCAGCAAGCCACCTAGCTGCCATTACTCTGCTGCTCACCAATACCCCAATTCCTGGGTTCAGAGAGGTGGCCTTTTAGATCCCTGAGCTGCCCTGTTGTCTGGGTGGACTTTTGCTTGGGGCCTGAGCACACTTGGGACGGTATCTAGGCATGCCTCTCACTGGGGCCCCTATGCAGCTATTGTCTGGGAGGGCATTTGGTTGGTGGCTGTGCACCCCAGTTTCTGTTGTGTGCACAGGCTTTGGCTAGGGTCTCCTCTCACTTATCAATGCTATTGGGGCGAGCCTCTGGATATTGCTTGTGTGCTTGTACAGCTGTTCTCCAGGCAAGTCCCTGGCTGTGGCCAATGGTATGGCAAGCCTCTGGCTGAAGCTCATGTGCCCATGCAGCTCCTCTCTGGGCAGGTTCCTTGCCCGAGATGAAAGGGCATGCCTGAGCCTCTGGTGTCAGGGTAGACCCCTGGCTGGGAGCTTCCTGCAGCCATGCCAGTCTGGGCCACACAGCTATTCCCTGGGATCTGCACACACTCATTGATGGAATGGTGGGTGTCCAGCGGGATCTTTCATGCCTGTGCAGCTCCTCTCCTGGCAGACTCCTGGCCTGGGGGGGAGGGTGCCAGAGCCTCTGGTGTTGGGGTGGACCCCTGGCCGGGATCCACCTGCAGCCGTGCTTGTCTGGGCCACCTTAAACAATTCATTTTATACCACTCTCCTATTTTTAACTTAGTACATAAGTTTCTATCTTCACAGTGCTTCAATTATTCACCAAAAATCACACATCATTTTAATATTTTCATATAGTTCAAAATGGTCTTCAATTTTCTTTGCTTTTTTTCCTTTGACTCCTAAGTTATTTATTTATTTATTTTTTCTTACTGGGGATTGAACTCGGGATTTTGTGCTTACTAGGCAGGCATCAGAGCTGCTGAGCTAAATCCCCAGCCCTCCTAAGTTATTTTTTAAGGGTGTTATTTAATTTCCCAACATTTGGTGATGGTTTTGAAATATCTTATGGTTTCTTTTTAATTTAGTCTCATTTTGCTTAGTGAACAGACTTTTTTTTGTTTTTTTGGTACTGGGGATGGAACTCGGGTCCTTATGCTTGCACAGCAGGCAACGAAACCACTGAGCTAAATCCCCAGCCCTGTGAACAGATTTTATAAAAGTTTGGCATTGCTAAGCTTACTGATACCTGTTTTATAATCCAGAGTATGGTCTCTCTTGGTGAAGATTGTATGTACACTTGAAATTAATATATATTCTGTGGTCATAGGATAAAGTCATCTGTAAATGTCAATAGATTTTATTGGTTGGTGGACTTATTCCTTTATCCTTATTGATGTTCTATGTAGTCTATCAATTATTGGGAAAGAAGTACTTTATCTCCAAATATAATTTTAAATTTATCTATTTCTCCTTCACTCTTTTAAGCTTTGCTTCATGAATTTTTAATTTCTGATAATGGGTTCATACACATTTGGAAGGATTGCTTCTTTTTTATTTATTTACCCCTTTAGCATTAGAAAATATTTTTCTTTAACTTTCTTAGAAGTCTTTTTTTCTTGGTGTTTTTATCACCTAGCATTTCATCTTATGTAAACTCCTCATTGTTTCTTATTTTCTATATAATGACATTTAACATATATTTTTTGTACTGGGGATCAAACTCAGGACCTTGCATTTGTGAGGTGGTCACTATGTGTTTATAGTTGACATGGTTTTTGCATATATATTTGCCTTGATTTTCCTTTGTGTTAAATTCTGCCCAAGGCTTTTTTGTTAAACTACGTAGATCAATTGGATTTAATGTTATTAATATTTTCAGGTTAAAACTATTGTTTTCTCTACTTCTTTCCATGCAATAATTGCTTCATTTATTTTCAGTTTTTTACTGTATTAAAAACTACTTGAAGGGCTGGGTATTTGGCTCAGTGGCCCTGTGGTTGCCTTACAAGTACAAGGCCATGAGCTCAATCCCTTCCCCAGTACCAAAAACAAAAATAAAAACAAAACCTAGTTGAGTATTTTTTAGCAGTTACACCTTATCTTCACTGATGGCTGTGTCACTTTGTTTCATTTTTTTAAAGAGTTGTTTAAGAATTACAGTATGTACCTATACTTTGAAATAACATTAGAACACTGATGCAAAGTGTATAAATCTTATAACAATTTTATTTACCAACACTGTCCTATGTGTCATTACTGTCATAATTTTACTTCTACATATCATGTTTGTTTATATTGATGGATATAGAATTGATGGTCCATAAAATTTACACGCTGAAAATGTGCAACTTAGTAGTTTCTAGTATATTCACATAGTTGGACAACTATCACCACTGTCTAATTTTAGAACAATTTTGTTATCTCCCAAATTTGGTGCCTATCCATTACAAGTCACTACCTCTTCCCCTTTTCTTCACACTCAAAACTAAAAATCTATTTTTGATCTCTTTGAATTTTCCTGTTAATAAATTAACCACTTTAAAGTGAACTGTTAATTGGGTGGTATTTAACACTTTCATGATGTTTTCTAACTACTACCTCTATGTAGTTCCTAAAAGTTTCCATTTTCCAAGATGAAACCCCTGTCCATTTAAGAGAATTTTCTCCTCCCCCTGGTCTTGGCAGAACCCACCTGCATTCTGTTTCTGTGAATTTCCTTGCTCTAGGAATTTCATTAAATAGAATCGTACAACATGTGACCTTTTATGTCTGGCTTCTTTTACTTAGCATCATGTTTTTGAGCTTCTCTCATTTGATAGCATGAATCTGTAATATACTACTTCTTATGGCTAAATCATACTTAATCATATGTGTCTATAGTAACTTTTTCATCTGTTCATCCATTTGTGTACATTTGGTCTCTCCATATTTTGGCTATTATGAATAATGCTGCTATTAACACAGGTGTACACAGATTTGGTTGAGTATCTGTTTTCAATTCTTTTTAATACAAACATAGGAGATGAAGTGATGGATAACAAGGAAGTTCTAGTTTTAAGTTTTTGAAGAATCACAAATATTGGTTTCTCATTTCAACATTGTTTTGGCTATTCAGACCCCTTGTAAATCTACATTAAGTTTAAGGATTTGCTTTTTTGTTTCTGTAAAAAATATTTCAGAATTTTGATAATGATTACATTGAATCTATATATTGCTTATGATATTGCCGGCATCTTAGTGTTAGATTTTCCCATTCATGAACATAGTATATTTGCCCTTTTATCTAGCTATTTCTAATTTATGTAAGTAATGACTTATAATCTTCATGTACACATCTTTCATATACTTGCTTAGATACTACACTTGATCTTAGCCAAAAGGCCAAAAAGTTATATATATATATATATATATATATATATATATATATATATATATATATACTGGGTTAGATATACTCCTGCTACAGTCAGAGTTTGCAAGGGAAATAGATTTAATACAGGACACATAATTTATAGGATTGTTTTATAATATTCACCCAAAAAATCAAATGCGGAGGAGTGTAAGACATCTAACTGCACATTAGAGACCCAAAGAATCCAACCAAGGGCCTGGATCCCACAGCAGTGTCCCACACAAGTCCAGCTAAAAGCCTAGAGTCCAAAGCAGTGTCCTCCATGAGTTCAGCCAGTGGCCTATAGCCTACAGGAATGGCTCATGCTTGTCCGTATTGAGGATCTGCACCCAGAAGGCCCAAAGGCCAGTGGTGGAAGCCAGAAAACCTGCACTGGTGGGCAAAAGATTTGTGTCACCAGACTCAGGGATATATACTGGAGCCAGGAAGCAATGCTCATGGTAAAGATTAGATCTTCCCTGATGAGAACATCAGCCATTCCCAAGGACAGGGAGGACTGAGCTCCTCTGATGAGAACAGCCAAGTTCACATCAGAAAAACCAACCACAGCAAGCTTCTTCCTACAAAATCAACAGCCCACAATCTTCCCTTCCAGTTCTCTTTTTATGCCATTGGCAACAATCCTCAGGTGGGTCTTCTAGGCTCAGACCATGCTGATTCAGTTCAGCTGGGATTTCCAAGTTGACCACTATTTAATTCACCACAACTCCTATATATTTTATTATTTTTATGCTACTTAAATTGGGGTTGCTTTCTTTGCTTTTCAGATTTATTAAAACCGATGTAGAACAACAAAACTGATGATTGCTTGGAATGTAGCTCAGTGGTACAGCACTTTCCTACCATGCAAAAGGCCCTGAGCTCAATCACCAGCATTGAAAAAATGAAGCAAAATACAAAAGATACTGCTAATTTTGATATTTTTGCATTGACCTTGTACCTTGAAAGTTTGCTAAATTCATCTACCAGCTCTAGTAGCTTTCTTGTGAATTCTTTGAGATTATCTGTATATAAGAGCATGCCATAGATGGTAGAGGTAGTTTTCCTTTTTTCTTTTTCAATTTGGGTGCCTTTTATTCCTTATATTGTCTAGCACTCTAGCTGAAACATCAAGAACAATGTTTAATGGCAATGGTGAAAGCAAAGTTTTTTGTTATGTCCCTGATCTCAGGAAGAAAGCATTAATTTTCTTACCATTGAGTATAATATTAGCTGTGGGATGTTTTTTGTAAATAAATACCATTTATAGTCTTCAGGAAATTTCCCTCTATTCTTAGTTTTTGAAGATTTTTTATTATGAAAGTTGTTGAATTTTTTCAAGTGCTTTTTTGTGTGAAATGAGATGATGAAAAATTGTTTTGTTTTCTCTTTGTTCCATTAATGTGAAATACTGGTTAATTTTCTTATGTTGAATTACCCCTAGATTCTTAGAATAAATCTCACTTAGTTATTCTGAATAATAATTTTAATATGTTTAGGTATTTTGTGTGTAACTATTTTGTTGAGGAGTTTAGCATCTGTATTTATATAGGCTGTTGGTCTGTACTTTCTTTTCTTGGTATGCTTGTTTTATTTTGACATCAGAGTAGTATTGGTCTCATAAAATGATTCAAAGAGAAACAGCTCTTTCTCTTCTATTATTGTAGTAGTCTGTGATGGACTGGCATTAATTCTTCTTTGAATGTTTAGTAGAATTCACAAGCAATGGCATCTGATCCAGGACTTTTCTTTGCGGGAAATTTTTTTATTATTAATTCATTCTTTTCATGTTATAGGTGTCATTCTTTCTTTAATTTTTTATTTGTTTGAGACAGGGTCTCACTACGTAGTTTAGGCTGGCCTTGAACTCACTATGTAGCCCAGACTGGCCTTGAACTTTCAGCAATCCTCCTGCCTCAGCCTTCTTAGTTCTGGGATTACAGGTGTGTGCCACCTCACCTGGCCAGGTATCATTCTTTTTATTTCTTTGTGCCTTATGTTAGATAATTTGTCTCTTTCTAAATTATTGAATATTTGAGCATGTTTATATCTATTTTAGTATCTTTATTAATTTCATAATGTCTGTCTCATTTCTGGGTCTTTTCATTGATTGGTTCATCTTTCTCTGCTTATAGGTTATATTTTCATGCTTTTCTGCCTGTCTGGTAGTTTTTGACTGGGTGCCAGAATTTTCACATTGTTCAATACTGTATTTTGTTGTATTCCTTCGAGTTATAGATTTTTTTCATTTTTTGGTACTGGGGATCAAATTCGAAACCTCCTTGTGCTTGTGAGGCAGGCATTGGAACTACTAAGCTAAATCCTTGGCCCTAGTAGACTTTTTTCTTACAGTCAATGATCAATTTGATTTTCTCACACTGATGACTATATAATATATACATACATTTAGAGGTCCTCTTTTATCTGTGGTTTCATCTTCTGTGGTTTCAGTTATCTGTGGTCAAGTGTTGTCCCAAGCTGTAAATATTTGTCTTGACTTTGTCCAGAAAGACTACATTCTTACAACTTTTATAACAGTATATTGTTATAATTATTTTATTTTGCTACTAATTATTGCTTTTAATTTCTTATAGTGCCTAATTTATAAACTAAACTTTATCACGGTGTCTTAGTTACTTCTTATTCCTGAGACACAATACCTGACACCTACAAGTTAAAGGAGGAGAGGTTTATTTTGGCTCACAGTTTGTAGAGGTTTCATTTTGCAGTTGGCTGACTCCAAGGTGTGGCAATATGGTATCACAGAGGAGAAACAGATCATGGCCTGGCTGCAGGAAGCAGAAAGCAAGAAGGAGGGAGTGAGATAGACCCTTCCAGCCCACGCCCCCAGTGATTACCTCCTCCAACAAGACCTCACCTCCCAACATTGCTCTTAACTGTATGCTCATCAGTAGGTTAATTCACTGATGATTATCATTCACTCATGATCCAATCTCCTCCCCAATCCCCATCTATGAGCACATAAGGCTTTGGGGGGACTCTAGACAAAAATCATAACACATAGGTATGTATATACAGGAAAAAAACATATACTACATAGTATTCCGTAATATACAAGATTTTAAACAGCCACAAGGCATCCTGCAACATTGTCCCCACAGATAAGGAAGGACTATTGTATAACTATTTTTTTTAATTGCTAGAAAACATGGTAGATCATCTTTCCTGTATTGCCTGTCACCTTTGTTCACTAAGGTCTCCTTCCTGTACCTGGTGGGAATGGGACGATTCTAAGTTCTGCAGAAGCTCTCAGAATTTAACAATTTATAGTTTTTCTTTGCAAAGAAGCTGTTCTTTGACTAGATTCCCTCCACAGATGTGAAGATTAGCATAGAGTCACAAACTTTGGTGCCACACTATGAAGTTTCTAGATTTGTTTCTCTAAATAGTTTTCTCGTTTGCTCTGCAAATCCTAGTTACTCTGGCTTCACCTCCTCAGCACAGTGAGTCTCTTGGCTCTATTTGGTTTCATCTTTTTCTTTGGTTCTGAAATTGCCAAAAGATAAAATGCCAGGAGTTTTCTTACCTAAGACTGAGTTATTTGTTTCCTGTTGTTCAGTGTATGAAATTAATTTCTTTTTTGAAAATATTTTCCAGCAGTTTTATAGTTGTGTATGGTTGGAGGTTAGTTCTAAAGTCTACTTTAAAAGAACATTGACCTTCAAGTCAAAAGATCATATATTATAAAATCAATTTGTTCACAACATAGATGTATTGCCTTCCCTTAAAAATGAGTTTCATCACATCTGTGTTGCAGTTCTGAGCTTAGGCATTCCATTCTCAGGAGGCCCTTTTGGCCTCACAGGCCAGGGCAGGCCTGGCTCTTCTGCTTTGTGCTTTCTTATTACCCTGGATTTCTTGTATTTCTATTCCATCTATAATCATGTGTTCAATGTCTGTCTCCCATGGGAGGCCGTGGGCTCTTAGAGAGCAGAAGACACTGTGTCATTCTTACTTGCTGCTCTATCTGCAGGGCCTAAACCACATGACTGGGGATGACCACCTGAAGCTATCCCTCCCTGAATGTCTCTGCCCCCATGTGCAATCCAGAACTTGTCTCATGATTTATGATCAGAGCTTTCTGTTAAATTGACAGTGATTGACTTAGCAGATCACCAGATTTTAAAGTTCCTCTCCCTATGAACCTCAAGGCTGTCATACCACAGCTCCATCTGGACGATTCTGGCCATCTAGTTTTGGGAGTTATAGAATTCACCTCTCTTAATGTGTCTCTCTTCTTGCAGTCTTTATTACATCCTTTATCTGGATACCGTATTAATTTTTTGCAAAGCTATTAGTAATTGCAGGCTAAAACCTCATGTGCTGTCTAGGGCTGGCCAGGTTACACAAATGTGGAAATCTGTGGTTATGAAACAACAGGGTCAGTGATTCCAGTAACAAACTAGAAGTAAGCAGGCTCTACCTAGAAGCAATCAATTAATTTTTAAATGCAAAAGAAGAAATTTGTGCATTGAACTCAGCCTGCTGTCTGTGAGTTTATCACTCTAGCTATGGATAATGGGATCCTTTGCTGAAAAGTTTTTTGTGCATTCTGTCTAAGCTTGTGAAATACTGTACCCAGCCACAATATTCATCTGGGTACACAAGCTGCGCCCAGATCAGGTCCCCCTTATTTTCCCAGTTTCTTCTCCCCTCTGTTTCCTGTGTATCCATCCACACACATGTCTAGTTCTGTTATTGCAGCTCCCCAAGGAGACAGCCTCTTTTCCACTGATTGTGCTCATGCTGTTCATTTGACCTGTCAGTATGCTTTCAAAGCTTTGTTTGCTGCAATCTGACTGCTGGAATCTGGGGTCTTCCTAAGGTGCACCTCCATAATGAGGTGTTTATTTGTTTGGTTTTTGTTTTTTAAGGCAGGGTCCGACTATGTAGGTCAGGCAGGCCTTGAACTCTCAGTGATCCTCCCACCTCAGCCTCCTGAGTGCTGGAATTACAGGCATGAGTCACCATGCCCAGCTTCTAATGATTTGCAAAGTGAATGTATACTTTTCCCTTTTATGTGCATGGGCCTTAAGAGACAATTTTTGTTTGCTCCCAGAAACCATTCTCTGTATCCTTACCACAAATATAGAAGAGAAAATTAAAATATTAAAAGCTAACTGAATTAACCAAGACTGCATGGTTTGAATGTGAAGAAACAGGCTTGTCAAATTTTTGCATACCCCATATTTGTGTACCTCCCCTAAATGTTTTAAAACCATTTGTGGGCACCTGTTCAATTTCTGTACTAACCACAACACTTCTGTCTTTGGACATGGAAGATGATCAATGAAGCCTCTGGAAGAGGCTCTGAGAGCTGAATGGAAATTATGTGCTCTAGAGGTGTGCGTGTTTGTGTGTGTGTGTGTGTGTGTGCGTGTGCATGCGCATGTGTGTGTGTTGTGAGCAGGGAACATAGTCTAAAGCCAGCGGTAGGGTGCCTGGAAGAAGAGGAACTTGTAATCCTCAGGAACATATTCCAAGTAATACAGTACAATTATTCGTCCTCAGTTGGCACTGGTAGCTGACATTAGCATCTAGAGCTGTCTTTCCCCAAATTTGTAATCTTTCATCTTTAACTTTCTCATTCATGATGACTACATGACACTCACTGGCTCATCTCTGCCTTTAACTGGGTCCTGGGTCCACCTCTCTCTTCCTATGAACCTGCTTGAATGCAAACTAAGCCTTTGATATAATAAAAGAGTTGCTAATGAGCAGAATGCCAGTGAAGTCATGGTTGCCTAAGCAACAATCAACCTGCTGTGTAAAAATTCTAAGGGAAAAAGCCATTAAAAGGATTATATGATTGGTGTGAGTGTGTGTGCATATGCTCCTGAAAACTAATACACACAAGTGCTCGTGCATACCTACCAGTCAATTTTTCCAAAGAACATAAACAATAAAATTCTACTACGGCATCAGTAAGATGAGTCCCAGCTGCCCATATGGTTTCCATGGCAACATGTGAGCATGCTTTGCAAAAGCAACTTATTGTGTACTTGAGAAAGGCAAGAACTGGTAGCTTGCATCCCATGTTGATCTCACTCCATTGCAAATGCAACCTGTGTACTACTCAGACATAGTGTGAGCAGGGGCTCAAATCGGGTCTGTTCCACATATGTTTTGTGGCAGGGCCACGAACCCTGGACACCTTAGTCCTATTGTCATTTACTTGTTCATTTTCACTGAGACCTCAGTAACTGTGAGCTCTCTCAGGCTAGACACTGCTCCTTGAGAGGACTAATAGTTTTTAGCATCTTTATTACTTTTTAGCTATATACAATTGTTTTACATACTTATCTTGTTTAATTATAATGCAGCCTTAAGTATGAGTTACTTGTTATTAAACAAGAAAGCTCAGACTTAACCAAGGTTTCTCAGATGAAAATACAGTAACTGTGAGTTGAACCCAGGTCTGCATGACTTCAAAATCATGAGTATAGCCTCAGAGTCTTGCCCTGTGCAAGGCTTCTGGTAGGTGACCAAATGAAGGAGTGGTTCCTGGAATGAATGGGGAGCAGGAAGATGTTGAAGGCAGGTCCGTTGCTGTCATGTCTCTACTCAAGCCTGGGGAAGAGGTTTGAGGGCTGAGCAGAGGAGATATATTAAGATATTTATGCGGATGAAAAGGGGCATGGGGTCTCCAGCACCTCCCTAGAACATTGGTTGAAAGCCCCAGGGAAAACAATCTTCTTGGGTCAGCTGAAACTGGATTCCTCAATCTCAGTTCAGAAGTCCCTAGAGGAATATTTTTTTCTTTTGATCTTCACTATAAGCGCCTAGGTTCTCAGCCTCCAGGCCTGAAAATGTTGAAGGGTTTAGGACCTGTCAGTTTCCAGTCAGCAGAAGTGGTAAACAGGTCTTCAAATATCAGAGCAGAAGGGCCAGCAAGGAACAGGATTTTCAACAACTGGTTTCTTCCTCAGAACTGAAAGCCAAAAGAAAAAAAAGAGAAGTTCATCTTCTGTTAGTTGATTAGAGGAGTCAATTATTTCCTACATGGCCTCTCAGTGGAATATGCTTAAGAGATTAAAGACCCACCACCAGTCTTCAAGTGGCCTTGCCCTGATCTGGATGGGCAGGACTCCATGGCCAAGTCTCTCCTCAGCCATGAGGGGGAGAGTTTGCATTGCTCATGGAAGCCAGGCCCAGAGCAAGCCCTGATGATGCAGAAGCAGGGAAAGCCCTGGTGTCACCAACCAGAGTGTTCATGAGCATCCGTCTAGTTCATCACTGACTTGGACCTTACCTTCCAGGTGAGACTCCTTGCTATCCTCACCCAGGATGTTGGGGGGAGGACTGTGAGCAGCCATGAAGCAATGGGGAGCAGCGGAGCCCAAAGAGGTTGGTGCCTGCTTCCGAGAGGAAACAGCACGAAGTGGCCCACAGCTCCAGCCTGGAGGTGAGAGGGACAGAACTCTGCTTTCTGATATGTCACAGTATGGCAACCAAGGAACATGTGCAGACCTGTGTGTGGACAAAGTGCTGGTGAGGTTATTGTTTTTCATTTGACAAATAATAAGTGTACATGTTAACAAAGTACAATGCAGTGTTTTAATATATACCTAATGAGGAATGACTAAATCAAACAAATAAACATATCCATCACTTCACATATTCACCATTTTTTTGGTGAGAATATTTAAGACCTACTCTTAGTAGTTTTAAAATATTCAATACATTATTATTGACTATAGTCACTATGCTGTGCGATTGCTCACTAAATTTATACTCTAATGGGCTCTTTGATCAAGTCTCTGCCCTAAATATTCTTATAACCTATGTGCCAAAGAAATATTTTTTTTTCTTGGAAGAACACATGGTTTGATTTGGACTGAAATGAAGTTCTTCAGCCTTTTCTGAGCCCGTAATCTTTGTTTTTACTGAAATCCTGTGTTTCCAATTCCTATATTTGGCTCGGTTTTCAAGGACCTCGGGGTTGCCTATTCATGGGGCCCTAGGATGTTTTCCAGCTCAGCACAGTAATGATTTATCTCACATTTTGCTCTTTTCACTGCCTCACACCTATCCCAGCCCTGCAAGCTCAGAGCAGTCCCTGTGTGCCTAGTCAGGTGAGAGAGTGTCCAGGTGGCTAGAGCTATGCCCAGCCCGTGCCGTGTCTCTGGGTGTCCTGTGTCCTCAGGGGCAGTCTGTGGAGGCTGAGGCTGGGGCCTCACAGCTTCTGTGTTCACATAGAGAAGGGGCTTGTCCTTTGTAGCAGCAGGTTGAGGAGAGACTTCATTCTCTAGAAACATTATCTCACTTCCTGTATAAATTCCAGGTGTATTTATAACAAAAACATGTCTTTGGATAAAATAATCTCTATTTAGGAGACTATTTTATTTCTAAAGAACAGAGCTAGACTGCGAACAAGTTACGGAGTATGTCAAGAAATAGCCATGTGTCTGGAAAAGTAACAAGACAGCACTAGACTGTTTCCTGGCCCATAATGCACCTTAGGGCAGCTGGCTGAAGGGAAACCAGCATCATGTCCAGGTGTGACCACATCTTATGCCAGGGCTGGGAGGATGAGTTTTTCCTCCAGCCTTCTTCACCCACGGTCTCCCTTTCTGCTTGCTGAGGTTTATAATGATAAGTGCCAGGATATCTGATTCTCTATGTCTTCACACAAAAACAGTCTTCACTTTCATACCAATCCTTGGGAGTACTCCTTGTAATACAAGCCAATGAGGATAAGCTTGCTATGCTCCATCCCAAGAATGTGGAGAAGACAGTCTTATTGATGGCTGTCACATAAACACAGAATGAATATGTTATCCCTAAGAACTGCAGCACCAGACTCTCTCCAAGGAGCCTGTGTTTAGTGTGGTCCAGTTGTGCTGATCTTCATTTCATAGCTAGAAATCAGGCTTCCTCTGTGAGGGGCCAAGGCAGAACAGCTCACAGTTGGAGAGTGAATGATTCCTTCACCTTCAGAACTGTCTGTCTTTCTGACAAATTCTGGACAAGCTGGGTTCCAGGCTGGTAGTGACCAGCACAGGCTGATGTTCAGAGAGGAAGGAGAAAATCCAGGGGACAAAGATGGAAACAGCAGGAGGTGCAAAGGGAAGGAGGAAGGGAGGGAGGAAGAGAGAAGTTGAAAATGTGTATGTGTGCAGGGCCTGGAAGGGGAATCACGGAGAACAAGGGAAGAAGAATGTCCCAATGAAGGAAGGGAGGAAAAACTGGGATGCACAAAGAAAGCTCTGCTTAAGAGATGCGATGAAAAAGAATTAATGAGATGATCTGCAAAGGAAAATGGATACTAAGCAGATGGACAGAGGCCCATGTGATAGCTGAGTAGAGGGATAACAGCCAGCATGTGGGGTAAGGAAGTTCTGCCTGGGCCAGAGAGGCCTGGACTCTCTCCTCTCCTCTAATGTCACCACATTTATTGCATTTCAGAAATCCTGCAGCTGAGCTAGAAGGAGAGGAGAAAACAGCTGGAAATCCCTCTCCCCCACTCCATGGACACCCAGCCCCAGACTTCATGCTAGGGCCAGAGCATCACCCAGGGCTCGTTTTCAACTCCAAGGTGTCTCTGCCTGGGGATCACCCAAGGCCCCAAGCAGCCTCTTCTAGAAGGTGCACTGTGACTGTTTTATTTGATGTGGTGGTGGGGAGGGGGCACTATGCTGAGACATGAAGGCCTTGGCAAGGATCCAGGCTTGTGGCCTGTGCACACTGGGTTAGAAGTGGTCTGATCAATAAGGATGCCCTTTTCTAGGCGGGGATCACTTTACTTTTCTCTCTTAAATTGCCATTTAGGGCTAAAAACTCAGGATCATAGGAAAGTCTTGCTGCCATGCTGGCATTATTCTCAGAGGCAGAGGTAGTGGGAAAGACAAGGGCCTTAGGAAAGGGCCTAGAGGGACCCAGAGGGGAGGACACTCGCACATCAGCAAGTCCAGATCCACAAAATTGCTGGAAACTAGCACTAAGCTGTGCTTCAGCAGAAGCACTTGTGAAGTGTAAGAAGGCATGAGCTTGATTATCTTCTTTGGAGAAAAAGGTCAGGGAGTTCACTCCCATTGTCACCGAGAGCTGCAGTCTGCCATGCAAAGTGACCAGTAAGTGAGGGAAGATTTTCAGCTGTCCAGAATGAAGTGACTTAGTGATGGCATTGTGTATCATTGCTATCTGTGCAGAAGCTGACAATATAACAGCCATTCATCCAGACCCTACTTAAGTAATCAAGAGGAAATAGCTCTCTCATTAAGAAGCATAATTCTGGGTGAGGCTGAATTTACATGTGCCCCAACCCCTAGCAACACTAAATCATAGTTTGCATCCCAAGATGCAGGAAGTGGGTCTTCAGGACTCTCAGTAAGGAGAAGCCTTTGGACTGAGGCTGCTTCCCCCGAAATGGCAGAAGGGTTCACTCTGCCACTTTCCCTCCACTGGAGTAACTAAAATTGAATGAGTAGAATTCAGCAGATTAAGAAAATTGGTGTCATCCCACAGTTTCATTACCTTGTAAGAGATAATGGCACCTCCAGATCCCAGAGGGCAATTACCAAACTGTAACACATCATTCACGAGCAAGCCACACACTTACATCTTCCCAGAGCTGATTCGTCACCACCCACCCAGGGTGCAGGAGACTGTTTTAATCCAGCTGTGCAGTGAACTGTCCCAGTTGCTGGCTGCGCACTGCTCTCTCAGCCACAGAAATGGAGGAATTGAATCTGCAGGTCAAGTGCCTGAACCCAAAATGAGATCCTACTTTGCAAAAATGTCATTAATTGTCTTAAGGAAGCTGGGGAGTGGCTGTGTCTCATGCATAACTTCACTCAGGACCTACAGGTCACCTTTCATTTCTGTTCCCTGCATAGTGTCCTCTGTTTCTCAGGGCTGAAGTTACATAGCCATGGCCACAGACAACACAAACATCAACATGGGATGTTGGCAGAGTTGGGCTCTCTTATGTTTCAAGTCAAAAAGTGAAAAAGCAAGGGAAGCACTCAAGGGCCTTCCCATGAGACAGGGGCAGATGAGTGTGCTTGGCTGGGTAGACAAAGAGACAGGTCAGCAGGATAGTGCAGAGACCATTGGAGAGAAATCCAATGCTGATAGCTGCCTTTCTGAATCAGGCCACAGTTCTCAGCTCCCTCTGCCCTGTCTGCTCCCCATGCTGCTCATGTGAAGGCTCTTTCTGTTCCTGGGTGTTCATTTTGTGCTAACATGGAATGAGTTATATGAACAGAGATGCTGAGAAACTCACCAGCTGCAGATTTGGCTAGTCTGGCTCAGCCAGCCCATCCTCCTCTACTTAAATGAGTGAAATTCTTCTGGACTCCAGGCTTTCTTTTTTTACATTTTATCAAGTCCTTATGTTAAGGTTCATTCAAGTCATTACATGCTACTATAAATATGAGTAAATGACACATACGTATGTGTCTTTAGTACATTCTTGTCTTCTGAGCTCCAGACCTGCATAGTCATGTGCTTTCCTGCTTTTCCTCTTGGATGCTTTAAGAGTACATCAAACCTACCATGTCAAAAGCTACGTGGTGGGGCCAGGGGTTTAGCTCAGTGGCACCATGCCTGCCTCACATGCACAAAGTCCTGAGTTCAATCCCTGGTACCAAAAAACAAAAAAGCTATATGGAGACCTCTCCCAGGCTACTCCTTCAGCACGGACATCCCTTACTGTACCTAAAATCATTCAACCCCCGATTCCTCCTCCTTTAGCCCCTATATCTGATTCATTATCAAGTCCTTTACTAATTAAATATGTTAAAAATATCCTTCTATATATACATGAAACATAACTCTAGCCTAATCAATGTTCATTTTCTGCTTCAACTGTTGATATGGACATCTGTTTGGTCTGCTGTCCAGCATCCACACCTGCACCCACAGTGGCCTGTTTAGTTCTTGCCAATCATGATACTCACTGGCCACATTGTTGGCCATCCTTCCACAATTCCCCATTAGTTGAGAAGAGAGCTAAATGTTTTTCACATTTCTAGGGAAATAGGCAGAAGTGAGATGAAACTCCATTTATATTCTCCTGCCATAATCCCACATACATAGCCCAGATGACAATTTCAGAACTGAGGCCAAAAGAAAACATCTGGGGCTGGAGTATTTGTTCTTGGACTCTGTTCAGAAATATTGGTGGTCTTTGGGCTTCTGGCCCACCAATCAGCAATACATAAACTATGTAAAGAATAGGTCTGGGGTAATAGTAAAAACAGTAGATCTTTAAAAACTGACATCACTGGAATATCTCCAATCATAGAAATCAGAGTCACAGGGTGAAGAAAATATCACTGAGGGACCATGAAAACGGGGCTGTGATGTGTATTTCTCTGAATATGTGGTTTTACACACACACACACACACACACACACACATACACAGATGGGGAGCCTAAGGTAGGAGAGAAGCTCATCTACATAGAAGGAGGGATAAGGAAGAATGTCTGAGATGCTTAGCTGAGAGTCATTGTAGAAAATTGTCAGGCCAAGTTTAGAATTAAGTACAGGGAAAAATCAATTTATTGGTTTATAAAAGCCTAGTGTGGGTGGCTGAGTTGGTTGCTTTCATAGTCTCTAAATTGAGTGATGCCATGTCACACACACACACACACACACACACACACACACACACATTCAAGGGTTATCCAGAGATAATATGAAGTTCGTGTGAATTGTAAGTCCCCTAAATTAAGTTTGCTAGGTCTCAGCTCAGCAGATATAAATTATTTAACAATCCCATTTAGTACAGTGGTTAAGAACATGACTTGAGCACCTAGCTGCAATTCTGACTGTATCACCAATTCACTGCACAAACTTCCCTGCCTCACCCTCTTTCTCCTCTTTCAGGAGAGGGATAATATTAATAGTACCTATCTCATTAGAATTCCTGAGATGGTTCATTATGTTGTGTACAAGGGCTAGGCATGGAAGGTAGTAGTAGGGCTTTTGCTGGGCATGCATGAGGCCCTGGGTCCCATTTCTATCACCACACACACATGAACACACACATGCAGATACTAAAACAGTGCCTGGTATGTAATAAGTACTATATGGAATACTAATATTACTGTACTTATATTTTTCTATGAAATGTAGTAGGGAGAATAATGCTCTCCCAAAGGGCATCCTAGGTCCTAATTCCTGGAATCCACAGAAATGTTACTTTATGTTGAAGGAACTTTGCAAGTGTTATTGAAGACCTGATATGGGGAGATATGAGATGTATTTAAAGTATACATGGACAATGAGAGTTTTTTAGACCTATGGCAAATATTTGCACAAACTCTTTGTGTCCCCTTGTAACCAAGTGATTGGGTTTTATTTCTACCACCTCCTGTCTATCTCCATCAGGACAGAGAAGCTAACCTCTCAACTCATCCCATCCCTCCAGGAACCTTCCACTAAACGACTAGCAACCAGACATAAACCTGAACTAGATTTTCATCTCTATCTTATAAGTGGCTAAAAGGTATTTCATTGAAGGAAACAGTGAGAGTCAAATAGTTACAGCTGACTGTGTGGCAGGCAGGAGTTATAGTGGAGAGGGATACAGAAAAAGTAACAACAATGATAATGATAACAATAATAGTACTTATGCCTCATAGATCTGGGAAATAATAACTTCATTTAATTCTTATAGTTTTGTGAGGTAGTTTCCATAATTATTTATTTTTTTCCATAATTATTTCTACAACACAGATGGGGAGCCTAAGGTAGGAGAGAAGCTCATCTACATAGGAGGAGGAATAAGGAAGAATGTCTGAGATGCTTAGCTGAGAGTCATTGTAGAAAACTGTCAGGCCAAGTTTAGAATTAAATACAGGGAAAAATCAATTTATTGGGCTATAAAAGCCCAGTGTGGGTGGCTGAGTTGGTTGCTTTCATAGTCTCTAAATTGAGTGATGCCATGTCAGAAAAGGGAAGATAAAGGAGTCTCAGCCATGGAATTTATCCACAGTGTCTTCTTCAAGTTGTAAACATGTTTTTAGTAACTTTATGCATATAACCATAAGGAATTAAACAATCACAGCACAAAAGAACCTCATAAACTTGGCGGTGGTTTTACAACACAGCACACCAGCAAGCGAGGTGTTATGACACTAAATAGGTGCACACACTGAGGTTTGCTTGCTCACTGCTGATGAAATTAAAGGAAGCTCTATATTTTGGTAAAAAGGAGAAAGGATTTATTCAAAGCTAGTTTTCAGGAGATGGAGGGGTCTATCTTCTTCAAATCACCATCTCTCCTTGTACAGGTGGGTAAGGGTCTTTTATAATAAGGAGGACAGCGAGACCCTGCAGATCTCCACACCAGCTTTAATTCCTTCCCCGTTCTCCTGGGGCTGGCATCTACATATTCTATCACTGCTTTAGGGGTGAGAAAAGGGAATGGTGATGTGCTCAGCAGGAGGACATTTGAAGACAAATAATCTAACCATTCTTTCCATTTTTAATTAATACATATTTACAGTATATAATGTTTACATTCCTCATAGGGCATTGTTACATAATGCATCCTAATTCCTTTTGTAGCCCCGTTCCTTGACATCCCTCCCCCTCCATCTATCTCTTGAACATCTTCCTTTTTATTTTTTGGTACATGTTTTCAATGCATAATATTTACATTCCTTGTATGGAATTGGTACATGTATAAACACATCTTCATTCCTTTTCATCCATTTCCCTCCTTCCCCTCCTTTGTGTCCTATTTATTTTACTTAAGAGTATAGCCTCAATGTGCATCCATTTAGCTATAAATGTCTCTAATTTCTCATTCTTTATGGCTGAGTAGTACTTCATTTTATTTTTTAAAAACCCACATTTTCTTTATCCAGACTCCAGTTGATGGGCAATTGGGCTGTTTCCAAGATTTAGCCATTACAAACTGCCACTATGAACATGGGTGCACATATATCACTGTGGTATGATTCTTTTAATTCTTTTGAGAAGATACTCAGAAGGAGAATAGCTGCATCAAATGGGACTTCTAATCCTAGTTCTTTGAGGTATCTCCATACTGATTTCCACAGTGGTTGCACCAGTCTACACTCCCACCAGCAGTGGAGCAGGGTTCCTCTTTCCCTCCAGCCCCTCCAGCATTTGTTATTGGTTGATTTCATGATAGCAGCCATTCTTTCTGGGGTAAGGTAGAGTCTCAGTGTTGTTTTCATTTACATCTCTAAAATGACCAGTGATGTTGAACATTTTTTTCATATGTTTATTGGCTATTTCTATTTCTTTGTGTGAGAAAGGTCTGTTCATTTCAGAAGCCCATTTTCGTAATGGGTCTTTAAATTTGGGAGGTCTGGTTTGTTTAAATTCTTTATATATTCTAGATAGTAGACCTTTGCCTGAGGTGCAGCTAGTAAAAAATGTTTTCTCACATTGTGGGTTGTCTCTTCACTCTGTTGGTGGTTTCTCTTGAGTCCTTTGTCAAAGAATAGGTGGCTGAGTGTGTCTGGAGCTGTTTCTGCATCTTCTAATCAGTTCCACTGATCCTCTGTCTGTTTCTTTGCCAGTGTGTTGCTGTTTTTATAACAGTATGAAACCTTTTAATTTAATATGTTCTCATTTGTTAATTCTCAGTATTATTTCCTGTGCAACTGGGGTTGTGTTAAAAAAAAAAAACTCCTTGCCTATACCTATGACTTCAAGAGTTTTACCTTGAAGTAAAACTTGTCTTCCAGTATGTTGTGTTTCTGTTTTAATATTTAGTTATTTGATCCATTTTGATTTTAGTTTAGTACATGATGAAAGTTATGGGTCTAGATTCAGTCTTCTAAATGTGGGTAGCCAGTTTTCCCAGCACCATTTATTAAAGTGACTTTCTTTCCTCCACTGTGTGTTTTTGGCACCTTTCTTAAAGATCAAATAGCTGAGTGTGCTTGGGGTTGTTTCTATATTCTCTGTTCTGTTCCATTGTTCCTCATATCTGTTTTTTAATCAATACTATGTTGTTTTTATCACTGTAGTTTTGTAATATAACTTCAAGTCTGGGATTGTGATGCCTCCTGCTTTGCTCTGGTTACCCAAGATTGCTTTTGTTGTTCTGAGTTTGTTCTAGTTCCATATGAATTTTAGGATTGTTTTGTCTAGTACTGTGAAGAATGATGCTGGAATTTTTATTGGGATTGCATTAAATCTGTATACCAATTTTGAAAGTATGGTCATTTTGACTATAGTGGTTCCACTTATCAAAGAATGGGGATATCTTTCCATTTTCTGATATCCTTTTCAATTTCCTTTTTCAGAGTGCTGTAGTTTTCATTGTAGATGTCTTCTACTTCCTTAGGTTAATTATTAAGCATTTAATTTTTCTCATTGCTACTCTAATTGCCATTTTTTCCTAATGTCTTTTTCAGTGAGTTCATTATTTGCGTACAGAAATGCTATTGATTTTTGTGTGTTGGCTTTGTATTATACTACATTACTGAACTTGGTTTTAATTCTAAGAGTCTTTTGGTGGATTTCTGGGGCTAAAGTTCCACTTTGCACTGCTGATTACAGTATGACTGACAAATACTGACTGATTAGCAAATGTGTATGAAAAATCATGGCAATAATTTAAGTTGCTGGATGATGTTATTTTCCTCCAGGTTGAAGTTATACTTGTGTCTAGCAGATAATAGGATAAAGAAGATATCCTTAATTTAATCAGAAGTTAAGATAATTTGAAGCCAATTTCATATTTTCTGAGGATCTTTCATTTCCAGGTTACCCTTACCCTGAGCACAAGCCCCTCTGCACATCTATGCAGTATGCAGGATGTTTACCGGGCCCATTGTTCCTCAGGAAGCTGTGAACTCCCATTTTCCCATCTTTGTAAGATTTCCAGAAGCTCTTCCAGTCTTCAGATTCTGGAAGAATGCCTTTGCCACACATATGATCATTTTTGCATGCATTAATCTACAATTTAGAAAATGACAAATGTTAGAGAAAATCATGTAAGTGCTGTCTCTGATCATTCTTATTAATTATATACTAAATACTTCATGATATTTTCTTTCCCACTTTTTTATTACTATATATTCCATAAAATAAATTCAAGCTATCATTCTGGCCCTAAATATGGAGTATTAAATAAGACATATTGAATAAGAAATAGTTAATAATTAATAATCTTTAAATATTTTATGAATAAGAAAATATTTAAATATTAAGTAGAAGAAAATATATATAAGAAAATATTTAATGGATTTTATGAAAAATTACACACTTTCATATTTATGTTCAAACTTAATAAGGAACGAAAAGTACCTACAAGTAGAATAGATATTTTAATAAAGATATATAGGCAGACATAGACATAGATCCAAGGACATATACACCAATATATGCATGCATGTATGCATAGACACACACACCACCACCCAGGGGAAGGAAAGGGAGACTGAGAATATCAGCTAAGAGACATGGAAGGATGTATAGGAGTTTGAAATGGGAAGAATAAGAAGAAAATATTTCAGTCTTTTTTTTAAAATCTAGCAATCTCTGGTAAGAGATACAAGTTGTCAAAGATTTAATTTTCTCTTGAAAACTTAGATTTCTCATTAGCAAAACATATAACTGAGATGTGAGCTGTTTTCCTTGGATTTGCCTTAATTCCTGAGGAAATATCCATACCATAGAAAGCAAGCATTGAATCATCTAATCAGCTTGAACTCAACGGCACACGTGGTACTCAGTGTTAACTCCAGCTGGCCTCAGAAGTGTTGGAAATGTACTCTCTATGCTGCTCACAGAATATCAAAAAGACACACACTCTGGGGATGAAATTTATAAATTGTACTGCTTTATCAATGTAATTTTTAGATTAAATCACTTTTTTATAAAACATATAATGTGCCAATGACCATAGAGCTTGGTACAAATGCCAAGACACCAGTAGTTGTCCCTATCTGTATATTTTGCGCAATTGGGGAATTGTCAGCACAATATTATCATGAAAATGGGTCTGTCCTTGGGGAATCCCTGATAGAGTCTCATAGACACCCTCCTCCACATCATGCAGAGACTACAATTTGAAAATCACTGGTGTGGGAAGAAAGACCCACCCTCCTGTGTCTACCTGTCCTGTGCTCCTCCTCTTTATCACCTTGCCTTCCATGAGTTTCTTCTGAGTCTATCTTAGAAGCAGGAAATGAGAGATGGTACGGTGGCCACACTACAGTCTAAACTGTCTCTGACAGGGCAGTGGTTTCTGGATCACTGCTGGTTCTGGTTCCTTTCACCAGTGACTTTCTCCATTCACCCACAGCCTACACTATCAAAACAAGTAAAATAGGAGAATGGAAATGAATTCTTCAGGGATGAATGTAAATACTTTACCTTTTTTTTCAGTACTGAGGATTAAGCCTAAGGCTTTTACACCGAGCTACATCCCTAGCCCTTTTTTTGTTTGCTTCGAGATAGGGTCTATCTAAGTCACTAAATTGCCCAAACTGGGCTCCATCTTGCAATTCCCTTGTTCAGTCTCCCAGAGTGCTAGGATTACAGGTATCCACACCCAGCTAATTTTCCTGTTATTTGTGTAATGATTCTTGTGCACAAATGAAGGTTTTATGGAGCTTCCAAAACATTCATGTACATTTTCTAAAATCCTCACAGACACAATGAGAAGCAGGTAAATAAAATAAAATTGTTACCATTTTACTAAAGAAGAAACCAAGGCTCAGAAAGGCTGAGGTGCTGGTAAAAGTCTAAACTCAGCCACACCCTTATTTCCCTCCTCTGAGCATCTGAATTCTCAGGACAGTGAAAACATCTCACCACTCCTGGAAAATTACCCAGAGAGTTCTGTGCAGTCTGCAGAAAGAAGTCTTTGCATGGAGTCTTTCTTTGTAATGTCCCTGGCTGCTCAGTGGTCAGATTTTCCAAAGGATTTCCACTATCTGAGCTTGGTACAAATGGTTTGAATAATACCCTGTAAATCACCAGTCCTCCAGGTGATTCAGCTAGATTGCAAACCCCTCAGCTGCACAATTTGGTCCTTGGAGACTACAGGTGACTGGCAGGTGCTCAAAATGGAGAGCAAAGGGGAAGGAGAGAGGGTTTGTAGAGTTGCAGAGCGGGCAGAGTCTCCCCCTGCAAGCCTTTCACTTTTAAGATGACAGATACGAAGTTACTTCTAATATTTGTTGAATTGGGGCTGGGGATATAGCTCAGTGGTTCCGGTGCCTGCCTCACAAGCGCAAGAATCCGAGTTCGATCCCCGGTACCAAAAAAAACAAAAAGCAAAAACAAACAAACAAAAAATATTTGTTGAATTTATCCCTTTACCTTCCTCACCTGAGCTCTTCATATAGTATAGGATGTTGATACAAATTTTGCAGATTTGCAGTCTCAATGAAGATCCAGAGAACAGGAAATCTCTCTGATTCCCTGGAGAGTAGGTCCTGATCATTCCAGAAGGGCTTAAATCCTTTTCAAAGTTTTCCACTGCAAATGTAGATTGTACTCAGAGTAGGTGGAAGAACATGACCCCAAACTTTCAGGTTATTACCCTTTATGCAGAGCAGGTTTTGTTACCCCATGGACAGTTTAACAGGATACAACCATAAAAACAAAGTAACTACATAAAAATTAGCATCTCCCTTCACAGAGAGCAAGCTTAGTTTCCATAATGTAGGAACTGAAGCTCATTTGAGGACAATGTTGAACAGAAGCAGAGGCGGGTAGTTTCATAGAGGAAAGCTGAGTGTGATGTGGAAACTCAGACTATCGAGTTATCTCTACATTTGTGTCTGTGATGTGGAAATGATGAGGATGAAGTGTCTGCCCTCTGGGACTGTTGTGATTTTAGTCATCAGTACTGTAAGTTCTTACTTTTCTTCCTGAAAGGTCTCCTGGATTTTTCCAGGAGATTTATGATTGCTTTTTGCTCAGATGTGTGACATAGAGCAAGACAAGGAACAGATTTAACTCCTCTCTTGACTTCCGCCACTGCTCTGACTCCAGGCTCAGTGGGAGCCATGGTAAACTATGGATTATAACTAGGCTGGATTATGAGGACTGTCAATTATTCTAACTCCTTTATCTATAATACACACTTTCAAATCTAATCCTTATCTCATGTAGGCTTTGAGAGTTTGTGGAATCCTTGTGAACAGAGTAACCATTATTTTTTTTCTTCAACAGATACAGCAAAATGAAGTATTTCCTCCTTACTCACCTCATTTCTACTTCCCAGCATTTGAGGGGAGGCAAGGTACTTCCTGAGTAGGATGGGCTTTTCCATGTTGGTTCTCTGCACAGCAAAAGAATTCTGGGTTTCCTCAGCACCTTCTTCCCCAGTTACCTTTGTGATAAAATGAAGGAACTGGATAAAAATAAGGACCAAGAGAGATTTTGTAAATGTGCAAATTTCCAATAAAAAAATGAAGGAACTGGACGGGAAAGGGAGGTGCATTTCCTAGCTATTGAATAAAGAAGGCTTTCCTAAGTTGTTTTGAGAATTTAATAATGTATCCTGAAAGTGTGGAAAGCAGTGTCTAGTGTTCCTTCCCTTCTGCCACGAACATATTATGGCTTGATCTACCTGTGAAAGAATATAATACCTTATAAGGCACCTGGGCTTCTGAGAGTTGGGCAAACTTGATATCACTGTTTTAGGCAAGGGAATGGTTCAGCATCTGGCAGTTGAGCAGTAAACTGGGCATGCCCTGGATTAACAGGTCTAGGGGAAATATCAAGGCAGCAATAAGGTAAAAGTGAAGGTTTATCTATGTAGATCAGAAGAAGCAGGGATCAGGACATACCTCACTGATGCCAGTGCAAGGTGAATGCTGCCAAGCTTGGGCAGCACGAGGGCAATCACAGACCAGGTAATTTAGAAGAGGAAACCCTGGAAAAGCATGAGTACCAGGAGCACCAGCATCCTGAAGTTACATCAGGCAACAAGTCAGTGCTGTAGCTCAGTGTTAAGTTTGTAATTAATGACTTGTCCTTATTCCATCCCCAAGGCCTCCCTGGCAGAGAAAAAGTAAGTGCTTGTTTTGGGGGGGTTTTTGGTTTTTTTAGGTGTATTGGAGGAGTAAAGGAAAAGTGACCATTAATGCTTAGGTAGCTCTATTCTATGTCCCAGTTCTTGCCATTTTCCTCTCTTGTTCTCTGTTGGTCCCAGTCTGGATCCTGTGACAGGATGCTTTCTCTTTGGTGACCTTCTTCTTGCTTTTAAGCTCTCAATATCTTAACTGACCAGTGCTCAGGCTGCACCTCCCTTCTGCTCTCTCACTTGTTGAAGCCAATCCCCTGCAGGTGAAGTAACTTCTGTGCCCCTCACCTCTCCTCACACCTTCTGAAGAGCAAACATCAACATGATTAGTCAGACACAATACTGCCAAGCACTATGTTTAGCAGACTAGGCAAGGTCGCTGAGGATGTATAGAAGAAACACTCTGTAGAGAGCGTTCTTACAGTTTAAATTTTTTCCACTCTTACCTTCACCTTTCTTTGTTCCACAAGTATTTGTGCAAGTTTATGGGCCAAAAACTATGCAAAGTGTTGGATACGTATTAGAAAAATGAATATAAAATAAAACAAAATTATCTCTGCTCCATGGAGATTTGGGTCCAGAGAAAAAGATATACATTAAGCCATTAATATAGATTTAAAGTTGCTTTTAAACTAAAAAGTGTTAATGGAAATGCTCCAAGAAAGAAAGAAGAAGAAAAGAGATGCCCAAGGAAAAGGCTAATAGTGCAAAACAAACAAACAAATAAAAAAACTATAAGAAAAGTAGGTTTGAATGGAGAACAAATGAGCAAGGGTGACAACACAGGTTAATAATGCACTGGTTTTAAATCAAAACACCAAAGCTTCACAACTGTATGATCTTGGAGAATTATTTTACATCTTTGTGAGAACTATATTTTTTGCAATGAGTATTTTTCATCAGAAAAAAATAGAAATAACAATAGTATAAATAAAGTTGTTGTGAAGTTTAAATGGCTTAGAAATATAATAAGTGCATAGAAAAGAGACAGGGTATCTTTGTTATTTTTTAACAAATTGTATGTTACATGCTTATTTCATCTTTCAGATTTACAAAATGCATGAAGATAATACAAAGAATTTTTATGTGTTCCTCACCCAACTTCCTCAAGGAGTAACATCTTACATTAGTATGGCACATTGGTTCCAATTCATTAACCATTGTTGATACATGAACGCCAGGCCATGTTTTATGCCAATTTCTATTTTCCCTTAGCATCTTTTTTTCTCCCAGGATCTCACACAGGTAACCAAATTATTTTTAGTCCTTATGCCTCCCTAGTCTCTCCAGGATGGATCCCTTTTTGGACTTTGTTTCTGTTTCCCTTGACAGTTTTTCATTAAGTTTATTGGTACATTTTAGGTATAAAATACAGTTCCATTCATCATTGGGATCTTGTACCTTTACATGATGTATGATGAGCTCTGCTTAGAGATGTTGCAGAATGTCCTTTCTTGGAACTGTTCTGAGTTCTCCTGTGGACTAGACTGGGTTATGCGTTTTCAGGAAAAAAGCCCTGGAGGTGAAGTCCCATGCTCACCACATTCTGCACAGGGATATAGTACCAACAGGACCACTTACCTTAATGTTGATCTTGGTCACTTGGCTGAAGCAGTGCTCAGCTGGTTTCTCATCTGTAAATAGCTCTCCTTTTATTGTACTTTTTAGAGGAGAGTCGCTATGGGCAGGTCTCACTTAAAGAGCGTGAAGCATTTTCCACCTCACTGAAGACAGAATATCTACACAAATTTTTTCACTCTTCTGCATGGGAGATTTGGTGCCTCCCCATTTATTTATTTATTTGTTTGTTTATTTATTTAATCACTGTAGACTTGCAGGCATTTAGTTTATACTCTGTGATATAATCCAATACTTCTTTAGTTTGTTGTTCAAATTATTCGAGTGTTTTCTTACTTCTGGTACCACAAGATGTTCCAGTCTTTTCTTTTTCTTTTTTGACTTAGTCCTCTAATGTGCCACTTGTACAAGAAGCCCTGGTTCCTCTTTTTGAAGAATGCTTTATAAACCAAGATCTTGGTACTGGGTGTGCTCCCTGCTACTGCACCAGTGCTTCCTGGCCTCCTTGCCTGATAGATCAGACACGTACGGTGTGTGCACTAACCTGTGCATGTACAAATACCTGTTCATAATGTTATGGTTTGAATCTAAAATGTCTGGAAGGTGATTGGATCATGGGGGCACTGTACTCAGCAGATTCATCCACGGATGAGTTCATAGGTGAATGTGCTGTTAAGAGGTGGGGCCTGGTTAGAAGCAGGTCATGGGAAGCATGACCTGGAGGGGACTGGTTATTCTTGTCACTGACTCTTTCCTTTTCTCTCCATTTCCTGGCTGCCCTGGGATAAGCAGCTGTACTCCCCTGTCCTTCTGCCTTACGTTTCTGCCTTGGAGCCAGCTAGCTTATCACCAAATCCACTGGAAACTGTGAGACAAATAAACCTCTTCCCCTACATGTTCTGGATGTGAAGAATTTTGGTCCAGTTATGGTGGAGTGACTAATACATTTCTGTACATAACTTCCTGTGTTCACAGGAAACTAAACATGAGTTCGTCCTGATATCCCCAGCTCCAGCCTAGTGCACAGGAACCATTCCTGTATCTTCCCCTCATGTACTGTGCACTTCTACTCCCACAATGAGACAACCATCTCCCAGCATTGGCATTCACTTCATTAACTGCTCAATTCCAATACACGTGTATTTGTTACTTTAATAAGAGAACACTATTTCCTTTATTTTATAAGAAGAAAAAGACAAATAAAAGGCAAAGAATTAAGTGTAACTATTTCATTGGAACATAAAAGAAATTTCTGTATGATGGTTTCAATTATTTCAGCAGGGCAAAGACTTTAACTACTACTCAGACCGGGGATGAAAAAGTGATTGTAAATGGAGAATGAATCGTTAGCTTTCCAGTAATGTGACAAAATACCTGACATCATCAACTGATAAGGAACCAAGGTTTATTTTGGTTCACAGTTTTAGAAGTTTCAGTCCAGGGCCAGGTAGCTCTAGCTGCTTTGTGTCTGTGGCAGCACAGCACATCATTGTGGAAGCACATGGAGAGGATGCTGCTCACCTCATGGAGGGCCGAGAGGCAAACAAACAAAAAGCCAGCTGAGGCAGTGCTCACAAAGATCTAACATCCTCCCACAAGGCCCCACTTCCTAAAGATTTTACATCTCCTAGTATCACAGGGCTGTGACCAAGCCTTCAGTACACAGACCTTTGAGGGGCATTAAGATACAAGCTGTAGCAATGCACAGCAATTATTGAACTCTGCTTGTACTTATTTGAAAAATATATAGATTGTCAACCCGTGTTCAGATAGATGGTCATAATGCACAATGAAACTGGCCTCCCTTCATGCAGTTTTTCTTCAGTAATTGTCAGCTTTGTCAGTGTGCTTCTAAGGAAAGCTTGGTTCAGATTTCATCAAATAGAATATTGATTAGACCAGAAACTTCACATAATTTTGATGAGCAATTATAATAAAGACTGCATCTTTGAAAGAAATATTAGAGGAAATTAATTGCACCTATAACATAGATGTAGATAACTAGACACTCATAAGGTCAATGATAGGAGGTCTTGCTGGGGCTGAGGAGTAGGCCAGAATCAGGAGAGCCCGAACTAAGAGTGGAATACTGAAAGTCATTTTGGGAGTGAAAGTTGATAGTGACAGCAAGCCCTGCCCATGACCCTGAGTGGATACTGACTATCATACAGTAGAGGAAAAGGAGATTGCAAAAGTGAAGGTTAAAAACTTTGGATCCAGGTGTTGAGTATCACACGCATAGTGACCCACAAAGAAAGATCATAGAAGAGGAGGCTAGAAAAGCAGCAAGTGAGCAGATTCTATACCTTTCAGTGAACAGAGAACTGGGCCCAGGGTGTCAGGAGACTGCAGCAGCCAGGTGTGGGGAGTGCGAGGGTGGGAGAACCTCAGAAGTAAAGGAGCTTTACAAAAGAGGTGGGGAAGGATAACACTTGACATGCTGACAACTGTTGGAATTAATGAGTGGATCTTAAGTGCATTCATGTGCACATGTGCACACACCCACACACTCAGACATGGGCCCTTCAGAATAATGCCATCTATGGGGCAAGATAGAATTTCTTATTTCTACTTTATCAGTTCTTTCTTTCACATGGATTTTAAGCCTGGCCAGGATAGCCTAGCTCAGCTGTCTCATACCCAAACTGAAATGCAGTAATTCTACACAGGAAGAAAACAATTATCCCATTAAGGCAGCTATAGCTATCTCCTTTCTTCTAGCTGCTGTCTTTCTCACACAGCTGGTGTTTTGACTATATGATTATTCCACTTAATATTCAATTTTCATAGTAATTTCAGGAAGCAATTTCCCTTAATGAAATACAAATGTATACATCTTTGTGTCTCATTTACAAATAAATTTCCTATTGATCTTTGTTTTCATATTCTTACAAGGTTAAAATGATACTGTCTCTTGGCTATTCCTTATTCATTTTTGTAGTCATAGTAAATTAGTTTATTGAATAATTTAAACTTTATAGTTTGAAGGCAAACTTCCAACTAGAAGAGTATCAGAATTTTTCCCAGGTGAAAATCCTTTTAGAGTAGAAGGAATGATAAGGCATTGAGCTCATGTGCTATTTCTAGAATTAACCCAAGAAAATATTTTGTCACTAGGAAAGTTGTTACAAAGAAACCCAGGACTCGGTTCTCACATATATTGTTTTTTCTCACTTTGTCAGAATAGTATCTCATTAGCTTTACCTGGGGCCACCACCTGAGCAAGTCTGTTACATTTATTCTGAGAATGAAGAACCCAACTTGGTAAAGGTCCTGGCTTAAGTGCACATGTGGCTTTTACAAGGCCCTAACCTGTAAGCACTGGGAAAGAATAGGGGGTGCTTTTAATCTTTGTATCTCAGATGTATATGGCATATTCCATATAATAATAGATGCAGTTATCCGGTAAGTTAAGGCATTGTTATAAAACTTAATTTATTCATATTTAATCTAACACACAGTCTTCTAATTGTCTCTGTTTTACAAATGCAGTTGAGAGATCCAGAGGTTAACTCACCTCCACACAAAGCCAGGATTTGAATAAGACTGTCTGACATTATGCTAAGTGAAATAAGGCCATCAAAGGAGGAGAGGAACTGCACGGTTCCACTATATGAAGAATCTAAGAGTCAAATGCACAGAAGCAGAGACTGGACTGGTAGTTATCAGAACCTGGGAGGAGAAGGGAAGGGGAGTTGCTGTTTGTTGGCTGTAAAGATTTATTTACAAAGGATGAATAAGCTCTAGAGACCTGCGGTAGAGCATTGTGCTTACAGATAACAACACCACTGTGCACTTAAAAATCTGTTACAAGGGCTGATCTCATATCAAGTGTTCTGACTACAATAAAATCTTAAAAAGAAAAAGAGGGAAAGAATACTTTGGGGCTTCATTTAATCTTTGTTCTGGTACTCTTAGTATACCCATTACAGTACTCTGATTTTAAAAGTTTTGCCGTAAACCAAATAGCTAAAGAACAACAACAACAACAACAAAACAACAGCAAAAATATATTGTCTGACTTTAGAAATGAAATTGTAGCTAGCACTGAGCCCTTCAGGCCTCACACCAGATGGTCTTTCTGTTCTGTGTTTATGGATGATGAATATATTGCCAGTGATGCTAAGCAGAATGAAGACCTATGATACTTGCTCACCCTGGGCACTCAGGGATGTACCTCCCAAAGAGGGAAGGTGGGTTCCAAGCGTATGGTGGTTCTGATTCAGGGAAAGGCAGGCTGGTATCTTGGCTAAAGCCATCTCAACCCCTGCTAAGTGAGCTTGCTGTTTCTCAGAGATTTCCATCCCACATCACCCCAAGGGAGCCCATTTAGTGCACTTCCCTTGATGCCTCCAGTACTGGAAGGTGCTCTTGGGCTGGCTTTGATCAATATCCAGATTGTGTCTGGCTGAGAACAGTGTACATCAGGCCCTGCATTTCTGAAGGGCTCTGGGCTTTGCTAGGAACTGGGGGATTGTGGGTGCACAGGGAGATTGGCATCTGCTCCTGAGGAAGCAGAGGTGAAGCATCCCAAACTCAAACAAATTCCACATGGTAATGTGGTAAGACAGCCCTTGAGGAAAGAGGTCTTTAAGACCATGCATCAGTTTTCTTCCTCCCTTCACCTCTGGCGCAGCATCTCCCCCTTCATTGACTTATGAATTTCCTCTTCTTTTTTAATCATCAGAATAGTCTCCGGCTCCTGAGGGATTTGTAATAATGTGATATAATAAGAAATATATATTTAGTTTCTTTCCCCAGATCCTGGCTCAGATCTTGGTAATTTCCTGAGAGAGGTGCTAGGTGTATCTTTTGGTCTAATATTTAGTTTTAGACCTCAGCTCCTGACTCAGAGTTCCTCATTTCTTGCAATTTCCTGGGGGACAGAATGCCTTTTGTTGGCATGAGGCCACTCCTGGGCTCCTGGGTGGAGGCAGGTCATTGGAAATCCCAAGGCATGATTAGAAATTTTGAACTGTCAGGCCTATCTTACATCTTCAGGAGGAGGAGACAGGCTGGAAGTTGAGCCAATAATCAATTACACCTGTGTGATCAGGCCCCCAGAAGCTCTCTGAGTGCTCACAGGTCAGTGAACTGATGGAGGTTCCTGGAGGGGTGTGAATGCTCAGCCTTCCCTGCCCCTTGCCCTGTCCATCTTTTCCTCTGTACTCACCTTTATAGTAAAATGACACATGTTAAATAAAGCAGCTTCCTGAGTTCCATGGACCACTCTACCAAAGAATGAAATCTGAGGATATGGCCATGGGAACTCTGACATAGCTGGCAGGTCAGAAGTATAGGTGACAACCTGGGTCTTGTCATTGATGGCTGAGATGGGGGCAGTCGTTTGGAGCTGAGTCCTTAACCTGAGAGGTTTGCATTAACTCTAGTTAGTGTTGGAATTGAGTTAGATTGCAAGACACTCAACCTGTATCTACTGCAGTATTCTGTGATATGTGGGGAAACCCCAAGAATATCTATTTCCAAAAATGTGTGGTGTTGAGAGTACAGGAAAAAATTGTCAGGTAGTTTCTTTGATCCTATATCATCCACTAGACAGTTTGCATGTCTCCTTTACCAGTGGCCCCCGGTTTAGTCATAGATTCTGGCATTTCTCTGCTACCTCCATGTTCCCCACTCCCTCCTCTCCACCAAGAGAGGAAAGGGCCCAGGTCACTGAGCTCCTGGAGTCAGGTACCTGCTGCAGGACAGCCACAGCCTCCATTTCTTGACACTTCCAACCTTCCAGGAATGTTTCTGTTTGACTCTATCTTATGAATCAAAACCTTCCATAATAGTGACTAGAAAATACAGTCTCACTAATTACAGGGCTTTTTTTTTTGCATCCCTCCACTGTTTGTATACATCATCCTGTGAAGTAGATGCTAGTATGGTTTTCAATTAAAAAGGTGGAAACTGAAAAACAGAAAAATGAATGTCATGCTTAAGGTTATCCATCATTGTACTAGGGTTCATTAGAAGAGCAGAATCAATATAAAATATATGTAATTATACAAATGATATATTAGGTAGGCTTCCAGGACCAAAAGGAGAAGAGTCCCAGTGGCCATCTGTTGAATCCAAGTGGAAGAATCGGATACAGTGCATGGAAGCTCACTGCCATGTCACCAGTGAATCTGAGAAAGCTGAAGAGTCTGCGCTGGGAGGCTGAAGGAACTGGAGACCAACATCCAAAGGCAATGGGAAAGATTGGAGCTCCTCTGAAGGAAAAAGAGGAGATTTCCTTCTTCTTTACATTTTTATTCCATCTAGGCCACAAGTCTCTTGGTTGGTACCACCCACATCCAGGGCAGATCTTCCTTCCTCAGTTTGCTGCCTACATGTCGATCATACACAGATACAACCAGAGCTTTACTAATCTGCTAAATATTTCTTATTCATGTCAGGTTGACACATCACAGTTAACCATCACAATCATGATAGAGTGGACTGTCCATCTAAGCAGTAGAGATGTCTCCATATAGCCTTCTCCTTCATAGCATACATGGCATGATGTGCATGGTCCCATGACACATATTGTTAGAAAAAAAAACTACATTTATTTCTATATCTGTACCTTTCTCTATATTTGATTTGGCACTTGTATTCAATTATGTACCTATATTTATACACATATCACAAAGGTTTTAAAAAATGAATATGAAACTTTACCAGAAATAGCACTGGGTAGTGCTAGAAAGTAGAAATCTCAAAGTGGTCATGAGGCCAGATCACTAGCCAAGATCCCCTTCATTTCTTACTGAGATTAAGAATAAATGAGAGATTATTAGCTTAAGCAATGGAAAAGCCCTGGTATCCTCAACATTTACATAACAATTGACATGTATGTCCGGGATATTGTTATTATTTCATTCTCAAATTTTAAAAAAGCAGCTTGTCTATTATGTGTGTTCTCTTATGGTACAGGGGTTGGATGTCTATTGCAGAGTAGGAGACAGGTCTAGAGTCAGTGATGCTGGGAGAGGGTCAGCTGTTTTGGAGTAAGAACACTATAGTGAAATCTGCCTAGTACAATAACAGGGCCTGAGGCACTGCATGCATGCAGAGAGTGAGATCTGACTAGCTGGCTTTCAAAAAGAGGACCTGCATTAACTTTTAGGACTGGGATGGCCCTGATGTCAGGAATGGTACCCTGGAATCAATTCCTCATTTGAGTTACTGAAAGTAAACTTAGGGAAGGAAGGAGATGCATTTTCTTTTTCCCATATGTTTCTAGAATTGGTAACAAAGTAGCAGTTGCAGGAGGAACAGCAGCTCCCAAGGTCCTATGGAAGGCATGGGGGTGGGGGGAGAGCATTGGGACATCTGTGTCACTTGCTCTCCCTGCTCTCCAGCTTGTTTCTGGGTTATAATTTTGGGGGGGGGGTCTTATAACATTCTGCATACTTTTATGTGCAAGGCCGTCAACTCCAGTCAGTTGCTGAATCAAAAACTGTAAAGTTTACAAACATAAACCAACTCCAAATGTCAAATAGCAATTCTTATCTCATTAGCTGGGCATTGATGTTTCAAGAAAGAACCCAGAGCTATTTTTCTTCTTATAATTTTCATAGAGAAAGTCAAAAACTCTTTTAATTAAAGACATTCCACAGAGCAACATTTGGTAAGGGCAGGTGAGGATTATTTTAGCAAAGGTTTCAAATAAATTTAGAAAGAACATAAAATGTGAAGTTAATTTATAAAATGTGAGGTTAATTTACAAAAAAATGGATTTTTATATGCTAGCAGTAATAAAAATCAGAGCATTGAATTTTTGGTGATAAAAATATGTAAACAAAACAGATTATATATATATATATATATGGATATATATACATATCCATTCAAAATTATAGATTACGTCTGAAGGAAATTAAAGGAAACAAAACAAATGGAGAGACATACCATATTTATAGTCATAAGATTCAATAGTGTAAAAGCATCAACTTTCCTTAAATTGATCCAAGTATTCAAACAACTTCAATAAAAATTAAAGTCCATTATAGATGTGGATAAGCTGATTCTAAAATACATACGGAAATTTAAACTAGGGTAGCCAAAGCAAAACTCTACCTCCATCTTCCTAGGGCCCTCACTGGGTCTGAGAATTAAATTGATATAAGGTAGATTAGCATGAGAAAAGCATCATACAAGCTGTATGTGGTACAGGAGACCTCATAAAGAAATGAAGACCAAAAAAGGAGAACCACGCACTTACAGTATTACACTTACTGAAGCTATACACTTACTGAATTTGACAGAGCAAGAGGTTGTAAAGAAGACATTCAACTAGGGAAGGAAGCTTAGAAGATAAAAGTAAATTTTAACAAAGTCTAGACAGAATTCTCTTAGTTTCTTGTCCTAAGGACATGGATATTGAATGTTTTACATGGGAATTTCATCTTCTGTTTTTAAAAAGCAGCATGAAGTTCAAAGTGATCTTACACTGGCAGGAATTTTAAGTGTCTTTATCTTAAACAGTTAATATTATGAAGTGATGTAGTTTTAACTATTTCAGAGGAGTTAGACATTTAATTTCAAGAATAACTACAAATCTACATGAGTCTTTATTTTGGCTCACACTGTGTAGAAGTTTCACTCCATAGTCAGCTGGCTCCAGGCAGTATGGCAGAGGAAAAACTGCTGATCTTGTGGTGACCAAAAAGCAATCAAGGCAGGAGCCAAGGAGGAAGATATACCCTCCAAGGTAACTCCAGTAGTCACTTGCCTTTTCCAAATAGACACCACCTCCTAATAGTGAGTTAGTTTTAGCACACTCAGAATCCATTCACCTTCCAAATTTGAGACTTTGGGAGCCTTTTTAGATCTAATCTACAGCATCCTGTCTCAGCCTCCAAAATACACATGTGCATCTCTTTATACAAAATGCATTTAGTCCACCTCTAACAGTCACCAAATTCCTGACAATTCCAGTATTGTGGAAAAGTCCATGTCCAAAGTGTCCTCTGAGACTCACAGCACACTCTTAGCTGTGAACCCCTGTAAAAATCAAAAGAAAAGTTAACACTTTCAATATACGTTGACACAAGGTAAACATTCCCATTCCAAAAGGGTGAAGGAAGGATTGGGGCCAAAGCAGGACTGACACCCAGTAGGGAAAACATTAAATTTTGTGTCTCTGGGTCTAGCACCTGGGCAAGCTGTGATGTGAGGTGAGCTCCAAGGGGGTTGGGGAACCTAGCCCAAATGGCATTGCTTTGCTGGTAGTTGTGGCCCTCTTGGCTTCTCCCTTGAGCTGCCTTTACTCACGTCTTGCCACTTTCCTCAGCCTATATCCCTGGCTTCTCCTACTTCTTTGGGTCTCCAGTATACTTTTGGCCTCACTCACAGGTTTATGCACTGCCCTCTCAGAAGCACCCTGCCTGACCTTACAGATTCTTCTGAAATCTGGACAAAATCCTCTCTGATGCATAGCTCTTACATTCTGCATGCCTGTAAAACCAGTATGATGTGCATGATGCCAGAGGCTGCCCCAAGGTCCAGTGGTGGCCAGATCCTTTTGCGTTATGGCTGCAGTGGCCTTTAGTGTATGTGCTGCTGAAGCAAGCACTTGGCTGCAGTGGCCTTTGACAGCTTGGATGGTTGAGCACTGTGAAATGAATCCTGGGGAACAAATTCCCTAGATGGTCATTCTCAAGCATGCTAACATGAGGCTTTCTTCTCAAAGAAAAATCTTTTAGTTTTATAATTTTGAGCCTGTGAAGGGTGAGGCTTGCTGGATCCTGTGACACCCTGAAGCCATCTTTCCTATTGCCTGATCTAAAATATTTGGGTTCTTTGTAATGTTAATCTTTTCAGCATCCAAGCTCTCCTCTGCTCCAATCTTGCTTGCCCTTCCTTTGTGGGGAAACTGGAAACTTTAGAAATCACTTAGCTGTGCCAATTTCTCTGGATTTTCAACATAAATCTGGCTAAAAACCATCAACAATATTCATATTCCAGCCTCGACATTGGGCTGCGTTGAAATTTCCTCCATCAGATTAGTAACTAGTTCACCACCTTAATCTCAGTCTCCTGCAAAATCTCAGCACATGAGCAAAACATAGACAAAATTTCTCCAAGGACGTAACACACATGGCCTGGAGTCCAACCACCAAAGCAGTCCTCATTCCCAAATGAAACTTCCAAAGCCTTGTCTTTACTGTCAGTCATTTTATAAGCATTCTGGTCTTCGGAGCTTTGACCAGAATCTCCCATCAAGCTTGGCTTACAGTATTTTAGGGCATCTCTAGGTAGCATCTCTTTCCATGCTCCCCTTGGGAACCACAAGGCCACGTAGCATCACATTAATGGCCCCACTTTTCTGGTACAAAAATTTGTCCTAATTACCTTTGTATGGTTGGGACAAAATACCCAACACACACAACTTGAAGTAGGAGAGTTTTATTTAGGCTCACAGTTTTTAGAGGTTTCAGCCCATAGTCAGCTGACTTCAAGGAAGAGGGGCAAGGCAGAGGAAAAGCTTATCAACTCAAGGTCACCACATGGTGACCAGAAATTAACGAGTAAAAGTAGGAACTAGGAATGGCGATACCCTTCCAGATCCATCCCACAGTGACCTACTGGCCTCTTCCAACAAGATATCATCTCCTAACAGCAATTCAGCTACAATGCTCTCATAATCCAGACAATTCCATTCACATGAGGTTTTGGGGTCTATTTTACATCTAAACCATAACACACAAATAGCTATGGCAGCATAGTACTGGGGAAGGAATATGCATATAGATCATTTAAACAAAAAAAATCAAAAATTATATATGTGTATATATATATATATGTGTATATATATATATATATATATATATATATATATTTGCCCTGTAGCTACACTCTTCCTAACAATGGCTTGAAATAGATCCTAGCTCTACATAAAATGTTAAAACCATACAAACCAAGAAGAAAATAAAGATGGAAAATTTTGAGATGTAGAATATAAAAAAATACAAAATAGACTTTTGATAACTTGATCTTTAATGAAACATTTCCTCTTTCAAAGATAATAAAAAATCAAAAGGCCAGATTACAAATAATGAAAAAAGGTTTACAATACATATGTCTGACAAGGCTTAGTCTATGATATAAGGAGAATATTTGTAACTCAATAATAAGAATAATTGGAAACAACATGGAGGTCCCACAACTCCCGGCCCAGGGGCAGGGACTTCCAGGAAGCTGTCCCTCCCACCATTCCCAGCTCAGAGGAGGTGAGCCCCTTGGGTGCAAACAGCACCCACCTCACCCACCCCCCTGGGTCAAAATGAGAAGACATGTAAACAAGTCTCAAAACCAGACTTCCAGATCACCTACAGCAACCCCAAAGGGAAATAAGATGGAACACTCTGATACTCAACAGGCTGGACTCCCTGAACTGGCAGCAAAAGAGGATCTGGAAAAAATGAAATCAGAAATAATTTATCAGATAACAGCAGAGATTGTGCTCCTAGTGCAAGACATGATTAATAAATCTAGAGAGGAGCTAAGGAACATGATAGAATCCCAACATAGAAAACAAATAGAATCCATAAAACAGATGCAAACAGATTTCCAGGAGATCAAGTACTCCATTGAAAGTCTACACAGCAGAATGAGCCAACGTGAGGACAGAATTTCAGATATAGAAGATAAGATTGCAATTCGTGAACAGGAAAAGAAAAATTGCTTCAAAATTGTAAGGGAACATGAGAAACCAATCCATCAGCTGCTAGATGATGCAAAGAATAACATAAGACTGATTGGAGTAAAAGAAGAAACAGGAGAGAGTGCAGATTACATAAAAAAAACTGTTCAAAGAAGAAATGGTAGAAAACTTCCCAAACAGGGGAAAAGAACTTGACATACAGATAAGTGAGGCATATAGGACTCCAAATGGCCACAATCAAAAAAAAATCTACACATAGGCATATAATTTTTAAGATTCCAGAAACTCAACAGAAGAACAAAGTTCTATAAGCAGTTAGAGAAAAGAAACAAATCACATGCAAAGGAAAGCCCATCAAAATCACAGCAGACTTTTCAACACCAACCCTCAAGGCAAGAAGAGCTTGGAGTGATGTATTCCAAGCCCTAAAGGAAAACAGCATCCAACCCAGATTGATGTCCCCTGCAAACCTATGTATCCTGTCAAAATTGATGGAGAAATAAGATACTTTCATGAGAAGGAGCACCTTAGGAACTTCATGAATACGAAAACAGCACTCCAAAAAATTTTAGACAATGTCCTAGGAACAGACAATGAGGATCACAATCCCAGGAGGCACAGCAGAATGAACCCTTTGGGCACAACAAGAAATTAAATGTAAAGGGAGAGAACAAACAGAAAAAGTCATGACAATGACAAGTCAATACATGTCAATTATAACCATCAATGTTAATGGTCTCAATTCACCAATCAAAAGAAATAGACTGGCAGAATGGGTCAAGAAGCAAAATCCAACAATATCCTCCATAGAAAAAACACACTTAATTCAAAAAGAAACTCATAGACTGAAATTTAAAGGGTGGAAAACAATACTCCATGTGACGGGAACCGAAAAAAAGCAGGAGTAGCTATCCTCTTTGCAGATCAAGTAGATTTCAAACCAACACTAATTAACAGAAACAAAGAAGGACACTACATCCTTGTAAAGGGAACAATCCAACAGGAAGAGATGATAATCATAAATATCTATGCACCAAACACTAGTGCGATCAACTATATAAAACAAATACTAATGGACATGAAAAGTCATGTATGCACTAATATAGTTGTAGTGGGGGACTTCAATACCTCACTGTCACAAATAGATAGATCAACTAGAAAAAAAGTAAGTAATGAAATACTAGAAGTCAATCAAAACTCTTGAACAAATGAACTTAACAGATGTTTACAGAGTCTTCCACCCCACAAAATCAGAATACACATTCTTCTCAGCTGTGCACAGGTTGTTCTCCAAAAGACCACGTACTTGCTCATAGAACGTGTATAAGTAAGTGTAAAGGAATTCAAGTTATCCCCTGTATGTTATCAGACCACAGTGTGATGAAATTGGAGATCCATACCAAAAGACACTGCAAAAACTTCATAAAAACATGGAAATTGAACAACACACTTCTGAATAAGCAAAGGATTACAGAGGAAATGAAAGAAGAAATCAGACAGTTCCTACAATTAAAGGACAATGATAATATGACATATCAGAATCTATGGGACACAATGAAAGCAGTCTTATGAGGGAAATTCGCAGCAGTGAATAATCATATTAGGAAAACAGAATGAGCCCAATTAAACAACCTGATGCAGAACTTCAAGCTTCTAGAAAAAGAAGAGCAGGACAAATCCAAAGCTCCTACAAGGGAGGAAATTATAAGGATCAGAGCAGAAATCAATTCAATGGATACTAAGAGAATCATACAAAAAAAATCAATGAAGCAAAGAGTTGATTCTTCAAAACAATCAACAAAATTGACAAATCCTTAGCCAACTTTATCAGAAAAAGGAAAGAAAATCCAAATCCAAATCCATGCAATAGGAATGAAAGGGTGAAATTACAACAGACCCAGCAGAAGTCCAGAGGATCATCAATACCTACTTCCAAAACCTATACATCAATAAGATGGAAAATACAGAAATGGACAGATTCCTAGACACATATGAATTACCAAAGTTGAAAGAAGAACACCTAAAAATTCTAAACAACCCAATATATACCAATGAAATTGAAAACGTAATTAAAATCTTACCAAATAAGAAAAGCCCAGATCCTGATGGCTTCACTGTTGAATTCTACAGACATTTATGGAGGAACTACTGCCACAACTCTTTAAACTCTTCAATGAAATTGAAAGGGAAGCATTACTCCCAAATTCATTCCTGGAAGCAAGCATCACCTTGATCCCCAAAGCAGAGAAAGACCAAACCTAAAATCCGAACCATAGGCCAATCTCACTAATGAACATAGATGCAGAAATCCCTAATAAGATACTGGGAAATAGAATGCAGAAGATCATCGCGAAGATCATACACCCTGATCAAGTGGGATTCATCCCAGGGATGGTTCAACATATGCAAATTAAACAATGTAATACATTATATCAATAGAGCCAAGGACAAAAAACATATGATTATTTCAATAGATGCAAAAAAAGCATTTGACAAAATCCAACATGCATTTATGATAAAAACCTACAAAAAATTGGAATAGATGGATTCTACCTCAATCTGATAAAAGCCATCTATGAAAAACCAACAGCCAATATCATACTAAATGGTCAAAATCTGAAATCCTTCACACTAAAATCAGGAACAAGACAAGCATGTCCACTATCACCACTCTTGTTCAGTATAGATTTGGAAACATTAGCCACAGCAATTAGACAAGAGAAAGAAATAAAAGCAAAAAGGATAGGAAATGAAGAAGTCAAATTGTTATTACCTGCAGATGCCATGATATTCTATATAGAAGACCATAAGAATGCCACCAAAAGTCTTCTAGACTTAATCAGCAAATTCAGTAGAGTAGCTGGATGCAAGGTCAACACACAAAAATCAATAGCTTTCCTCTTCAACTGACTCACTGTGACAGAAATAGGGCAAACAATTCCTTTCACAAGTGTCCAAAAAACTGAAATACCTAGGAATCAACCTAACAAAAGAAATCAGAGACCTTTTCCATGAAAACTATAGCACTCTGAAAAGAAAGATTGAAGATGGTATCAGAAAATGGAAAGACATCCCTTGTTCCTGCATAGGAAGGATCAACATAGTGAAAACAGCCATACTTCCAAAACCGCAATATAGATTCAAGGCAATCCCAATTGAGATCCCAGCAGCATACTTCATGGACCTTGAGAAACCAATCCAAGAATTCATTTGGAGAAAACGAGACCCAGAATAGCAAAAGGAATTCTAAGTAACAGAGACATGGCAAGTTGAAACTATACTATAAAGCTACTGTGACAAAAACAGTAGGGTACTGGCAAAGAAACAGGCTTGAGGACCAGTGGAACAGATTAGAATATGCAGAAACAACTCCAGACACACTCAGCCAACTCATCTTCAATGAAGGAGCCAAACACCCTCACTGGAGGAAAGATAGCCTCTTTAATAAATGGTGCTGGAAAAATTGGGTTTCAAGTTTTCAAAGATTAAGACCAGACCTATATCTTTCACCATGTACTAAACTAAAATCAAAATGGATTAAAGATCTAAATATTAAAATAGAAACACTGAATTGGCTGGAACAGACATTAGGTAGAACTCTTGAAGACATTGGTGTAGGAAAAGATTTTATGAACAAAACCTCAGTTGCCTGTGAACTAGCACAAACAATCAACAAGTGGGATCTCTTCTTATTAAAACGCTTCTGCACAGCATGAGAAACCACCTGCAGTGTGAAGAGACAACCCACAATGTGGGAAAAAAATCTTCACCTGCTGCTCTTCAGACAAAGGCCTACTATCTCAAATCTATAAAGAACTTAAAAAGATCAGACCTCTCAAGTTTAAAAACCCAATCTGAAAATGGGCATCTGAAATGAACAGACATTTCTCAGTCAAAGAAGTAGAAATAGTAAATAAACATATGAAAAAATGTTCAACATCACTGGTCATTCGAGAGTTGCAAATGAAAACAACGCTGAGATTCCACCTCACTCCAAATAGAATGGCTGCTATCATGAAATCAACCAATAACGAATTCTGGCAGTGATGTTGGGAAGGAAGAACCCTGCTCCACTGCTGATTGGAATGTAGATTGGTGCAACCACTATGGAAATCAGTATGGAGATACCTCAAAGAACTAGGACTGGAAGTCCCATTTGACCCTGCTATTCCCCTACTGGGTATGTTCCCCAAAGAATTAAAAGAATCATACCACAGTGATATATGTTCACTCATGTTCATCGCAGCACAATTTATAATAGCTAAAACTTGGAAACAGCCCAAATGCCCACCAACTGGAGACTGGATCAAGAAAATGTGTTCTTTTTTTATAAAATTGAGTACTACTCAGCAAAAAAAAATTAGAAATTCGAGACATTTATAGCTAAATGGATACACATTGCAGTGATACCCTTAAGTAAAATAAATCGGACACACATGTGTAAACACCAAATAGTTTCTCTGGTGTGAGAAACTGAAAGTGTAAATAAGGACTAAAAGGTATAATAGATAATGTGAAATAGTAAGAAAAGGGGCAAAAGGGAACGTAAGTGGGAGGGGTAGGGGAAAGGAAAGAAGGGAATGGCATTAATATGAGAAAATGGAAAAATGGAAAAAAGTCTTTGTAAATAGGAAAGGATGGAGGGTTTGAAGGGAGGGCAGGGGAATGGGGAAAAATAAGAACCAAGAGAGTTTATGTAAAGATGCAAATTTCCAATGATGAATATCATTACATTGTATACCTCAAATGTACCAATGATTAAAATGAATAATTGATAATGCAAAATAGGAAGAAAATGTTCAAGTGGGTAGGGGAAGTGGGAGGGGTAGGGGAAAGGAAAGAAGGGAAAGGAAAAATTATGAGAAAATGAAAAAAATGGAAACAAAGTCTTTGTAAATAGGGAAGGTTAGAGGGGGTGAAGGGAGGGCAGGGAATGGGGAAAAAATAAGAACCAAGATGCATCATGTAAAGATACAAGCTCCCAATGATAAATGTAAATGTATTGTATACCTAAAATGTACCAATAAAAGAATTTAAGAAAAAAAAAACATGGACAACAGATTTCAAAGATATTCCATAAAAGAATATATGCAAATAGGAAACATGTACATGAAAAAAAATCCAACATTACCAATCATTGAGGATATGTAAAATTGAAACATTAATATAATGTTAATAAGCCACAACTGGAGTGGTCAATATTGGCAAGGATATGAAATAGCTGTATTCTTGTACATATATGACAGAAATGTAGACTGATACAACTACTTTGGAAAACAATGTATCCATTCCATAAAATATTAAACATAACTTGTCATACAGATCAGCCATTCTATTTACAGGTATATGTTTAAAGAAATGAAAAGAAAGACCAACCAGATATTTGTCAATTAATGCCCTTAGCACTCTTATTCACAATATGCCAAAAGTGGAAACAGCCCAGTATCCATTCAAGGAAATGCATGGAGACAATGCGTATCCACAAAATGCAATACAGCTCATTCTTAAAGCAGACCAAAGCACTGCTTTGCAACCAGGATGAAGTTTAAGACCATTTTTACCACAAAAGATATACAAATTGTATGATCCCATGTTTATAATGGGAAAATTAATCTACAGTGACAAAATCAGACCAGTGTTTGCCTGGGGTGGGACATAGAGGGAAAGATGGACTGCAGTAATTGGCTGCAGGGCATCATTTTGTAGCAATAGAAATGTGAGTGTTGATGGTGTAGGTATTGTCCTAGGTTAATCCATTCAATTGTACACATTTAAATGAATGCAGATTATGGTAAGTCAATCATAACTTACTAAATTTGATTAGAAAAGAAAAAGCAAAAGGTAATTTGTAAGATTGTGAGGTTTAAATAAGATAGGAATACAAGGACCCGAGTTCAATCCCCGGTACCAAGAAAAAAAAAAAAAAGATAGGAATAGAGGCCCAGGTACAGGGTCTGAGTCACACATGATGTTCAATAAATGGAAATGATTGTTAAAACTTTAAGCCTAAAAATTAAATGCAAACAAACTTGTGGTGAATTCCATTATACAATATTAAGTGCAAGAAAGATTGAAGTAAGAGCAAAAAAAAATATAGTAGGTTACTACTTATAAAAAAGGAGGAGCATGAATGTATGCATACATTTTTGCTTATGATAAACATTGACATGATCAATTATATTTTTAAGAATTTGTATACCTAAGTATATGGGGAAAACAAAATATAGAAGCTAGACTTTTGAAGTTATATCTGATATTTTAGATTTGACTTTTGGAATAATGTCTTTCTTTTTGTTTTTATGCTTAAATTATTTTATTGGTACCTTTTAGATTACAATATGTTTACATTTATCATTGGGTGCTTGTACCTGTACATGATGTATTTCGGTTTTTATTTTTTCCCCCATTACCTGTGCATCCTTCACCCCCTCCGCCCTTCCCTATTTACATAGTCTTTGTTTCCATTTTTTCTTTTCTCAAAATTTTTCCTTTCCCTTCTTTCTTTTCCCCTTCCCCTCCCCCATTTCCCCTACCCCTTTGGACCTTTTCTTCCTATTTCAAATTATCAATTATTCATTTAAATTATTTTAATCCTTATTCACACTTTTAGCTTCTCACACTAGAGAAACTATTCAGAACTTACAGATATGTGTCCTATTTATTTCACTTAAGAGTATGGCCTCAATATGCATCCATTTAGCTATTAATGTCTCTAGCTTCTTGTTATTCATTTGGAACCAGAAGAGACCTAGAATAGCAAAAGTAATTCTAAGCAACAGAGACATGGCAAGGGGTATCACAATCCCCAACTTCAAGCTATACTATAAAGCTACCATGATTAAAAAAAAAAAAAACCCAAAAAACAAGCATGGAACTGGCAATGAAACAGACCTGAGGATCAGTGAAATAGATTAGAAGATGCAGAAACAACCCCAGACATACTCAGCCACCTCATCTTTGACAAAGGAGCCAATGACCCTCACTGGAGGAAAGATAGCCATTTAATAAATGGTGTTGGAAAAATTGGATTTCAACCTGCCAAAGATTAAAACTAGAACCATATTGGGCTGGGGATTTAGCTCAGTGGTTCCGGCGCCTGCCTTGCAAGTGCAAGGTCCTGAGTTCGATCCCTGGTACCAAAAAAAAAAAAAAAAAAAACTAGACCCATATCTATCACCATGCACTAAACTAGGATTGAAGTGGATTAAAGGTCTAAATATTAGAATAGAAATACTAAACTTGCTGGAAGATAAGTTAGGTAGAACTCTTGAAGACATTGGCCTGTCTTTCTTACTTGTACAAAAATTTAGATTTAAAATGCAACTCCAAAACTTCAAAATCAATTGTTAAAATTTGAACCTATATCTGCATGTAATTGGTAGGTAGCCTATCCTCAATAGGACAAGTATTAAGTTGAGTCAAAACAGGTTGATTTGTGTCTGTGTTCCTTAAAGTGTATACTGTAAATATAAAAATGACTTGGAAGAAAACTTGAAGTTCACTCAATTAGCATAGTTTTTTGGTCTTGATATTATACATATGTAATTATTTTGTTGTAGCCTAGGAGAGGCAAATAATGTATTTCATTGACACCACTAAGGAATGAGAATGTTAGGTACAGGAGAAAGAAGATATAGATTCAAGATGGATGAGGTCATGTGAAATTTAAATAGGAATTATCAGTGTGAGCTGCTGATGTATTTGATCTTTAAAGTTTATCCTATCATCTAGCTGCAATCACTAGAAAGGCCTAGGGACCAGAAGAAATGAACATCTTTGAAACAACATTGTTAAAACTATTGGGATAAATGTTTAATGTCAGGTGTACAAATATATAAAGAGAGTTTGAAACACCTTGTCAAAATAGATAACAAGAGGCTGTCACTGACTGTGAAAGCCTTGTCAAAGGGGCTCTGGAACCAACTTGAGGAGAGATTTCTGGACAGTAATGGGACAGTTTCAGCACCAATAACCATAATGGATTGACATACATAAGCTATGTTTAAATCTGTGAGTGCTCAAAAATACTAAACAAACAAAAAAGTACATCTTGATCATTTAAAGATGTTATTGGAGAAACTCAAAATTGCACTGACTCTCTAGCAACATTAAGAAACTCACTGTTATTTTGAAAACAAGATGTTAATTTTGCCAAGGCACATCCTGGAACCTTTTTGAGTACAAGGTTTCAGTTGTTTATGGCTGCAAAAAAGAGCAAATTCCTGTCATTATTATGCAGGACTTAATGTCCAGGATGACTTTTAGGGATCACTGCTTGTTGGAGGAAGCAGCTCCTTTCCCTGCTGGTCCTTGTGGTTACTTATACCCTGGAGACCTTCCTCTTCTGACTTCTTGCTAGCTTCCTCAGGCTTGGAACAGCTGTGGCTTTCTTTCTCATTCAGTCTTTTTCTCCTGAGATGCCAGCAAAGCAGCCAATTCCCACTGACATCTGCAGACTTTCCCTAACTGTGTTGGTTACTTTTCTCTCATTGCTGAGACAAAATACTCGACACCCAGAGTTAAAGGAGGAAGGGTTTATTTAGCTCACAGTTTATTTAGCTGGCTCCAAGGCAGAGTGGCACATGGCAGAGAGGTGTTACAGAGGAGAAATAGTTCATACACCACATGGTAGCAAAAGCCACAAGGGAACTTTAACAGTGTCTTTCTGGCCCTCTAATCTTATACAGACTACTGGGATTAGGGTGGTGCCAAACCAATAAGTGGACTGGTTTAGAAATCACATGCCCTTAATCCTAGCATCACACTCCCTAGATTCAGCTGCATCTGAAAGAGCCACCTATGACTGCCAGAGGCTTTGAGGGGGGGCATATAGACCCAAACTTTAACACTAATGGATGCCTCAGCTTCTACAAAGGTCGGGAAATGCATTTTGTTGGCTTCCTGACTGGGTAGGGGTAAAGGGCCTCAAAGGAGAGTTAGCTTTTTCTTAGCAAATTTTTCTTTGATCTAAACATTTTTCAGAGTAATTTGATATTCATTCATCATGTATTCATTCAGAGATTTAATCTACAAGTATGTATGGCATGATAACTATTTGCCAAGCACCTTTCTAAGTGTTCAGATAATGACTTGGGGAATAAAAGGAGAAATAATAAAATTAACATCTTCTATTTGTTTAAAATAGTAGACCTTGACAGCCACCTGGTTCTACACTACAAAGACACAGAGGTCACCAGACCACAAGACCATGGTACTGGGTCCAGCCGCTCCTGGCCCAGAGGAAAGGGCTGGCAAGCCACCACACCTCCCGCCACTCCTGGCCCAGAGGTAGGGGATTCTGAGCCGTAGTCCCACTGTCCCACTGCTCCTGGCCCAGATGAAGGGGCTTCCTGGCCACAATCCCTCCCGCTGCTCCCAGCCCAGAGGAAAGGGCTATTGGGCTGCCTTCTGTCCCACCACTCTGGGCCCAGAAGAAGGGGCTTGTGGGCCACCATCCCTACCGCTGCCCCCGGCACGTGTCCCACCTCTCCCAGCTCAGAGGAGGTGAGCAGCATGGGCACCAACAAAACCCCCCCAGCCCCCCAGTCGAAATGAGAAAACATGTAAATAAGTCTGAAACCAGACTTCCAGATCACCTACAGGAACCCCAAAGAGAAATGAGATGGAACACTCTGATACTCAACCACCTGGACCCACTGAACTGGCAACAAAAGGGGATCTGGAAAAAATGAAATCAGAAATAATTTATCAGATAACAGGAGAAATTGTGCCCCTAGTGAAAGACATGATTAATAAATCTAGAGAGGAGCTGAGGAACATGATGGAATCCCAACATAGGAAACAAATGGAATCCATAAAACAGATTCAAATAGATTTCCAGGAGATGAAAAACTGCATTGAAAGTCTACACAGCAGAATGAGCCAATATGAGGACAGAATTTCAGATATAGAAGATAAGACTGCAATTAATGACCAGGAAAAGAAAAATTGCTTCAAAATTATAAGGGAACATGAGAAATGAATCCAGCACCTGCTAGACGACGCAAAGAAGAATACCATAAGACTGATTGGAATGAATGGAGTGCAAAGGAGAGAGTGCAGATGACATAAAAAAACTCTTCACAGAAGTAATGGCAGAAAACTTCCCAAGGAGGGGAAAAGAACTTGACATACAGATAAGAGAGGCATATAGGACTCCAAATAGCCTTGATCAAAAAAATTCTACACATAGGCATATAATTGTTAAGATTCCAGAAATACAACAGAAGAACAAAGTTCTCCAAGCAGTCAGAGAAAAGAAACAAGTCACATACAAAGGAAAGCCCATCAGAATCACAACAGGCTTCTCAACACAAACCATCAAGGCAAGAAGAGCTTGGAGTGACATATTCCAAGCCCTAAAAGAAAACAGCCTCCAACCCAGATTGATGTATCCTGCAAAACTATCTTTCAAAATGGATGGAGAAATAAGATACTTTCATGACAAAGAGCACCTTAGGAAATTTGTGAATACCAAACCAGCACTCCAAAGAATTTTACACAATATCCTAGGAACAGACACTGAGGATAACAACCCCAGGAAGCAAAGCACAAGGAACCCATCTGGCATGACAAGAAATTAAATGTAAAGGGGGAGAACCCAACAAAAAGAAAAAGTCATGGCAATGACAAGTCAATACATTTCAGTTATAACCATCAACGTTAATGGTCTCAATTCACCAATCAAAAGAAATAGACTAGCAGAATGGGTCAAGAAGCAAAATTCAACAATATGCTGCATACAAGAAACACACTTCATTCAAAAGGAAACTCATAGACTGAAAGTTAAAGGGTGGAAAACAATACTCCATGTGACAGGAACCCCCAAAAAAAGCAGCAGTAGCTATCCTCTTTGCAGACCAAGTAGATATCAAACCAACACTAATTAAGAGAGATGAAGAAGGACACTACATCCTTGGTAAGGGAAGAATCCAAGAGGAAGAGATGACAATCATAAATATCTATGCACCAAACACTAGTGCACCCAACTATATAAAAGAAATACTAATGGACATGAAAAGTCCTATATGCACTAATACAATTGTAGTGGGGGATCTCAACACCCCACTGTCACAAATAGATAGATCAACTAGACTAAAAATAAGTAATGAAATACTAGAACTCAATCGAACTCCTGAACAAATGAACTCAACAGAGGTTTACAGAGTCTTCCACCCCACAAAATCAGAATACACATTCTTCTCAGCTGCACATGGGTCATTCTCAAAAATAGATCCCATACTCACACATAGAACATATTTAAGTAAGTGCAAAGGAATTCAAGTTATCTCCTGTATATATCAGATCATAGTGGGATGAAATTGGAGATCCATAGCAAAAGAAACTTCAAGAATTTCATAAACATGTGGAAATTGAACAACACACTTCTGAATAAGCAATGAGTCAAAGAGGAAATTAAGGAAGAAATCAGACAGTTCCTTCAATTAAATGACAATGACAATGCAACATATCAGAATCTATGGGACACAATGAAAGCAGTCTTATGAGGGAAATTCATAGCAGTGAATATGCATATTAGGAAAACAGAATGAGCCCAATTAAACAACCTGATGCTGAACCTCAAGCTTCTAGAAAAAGAAGAGTAAGACAACCCCAGAACTCATACAAGGGAGGAAATTATAAAGATCAGAGGAGATATCAATGCAATGGAGACTAAGAGAATGATACAAAAAAATTAATGAAGCCAAGAGTTGGTTCTTCAAAAGAATCAACAAAATTGACAAATCCTTAGCCAACCTTATCAGAAAAAGGAAAGAAAGGGCCCAAATTTACTCAATTAGGAATGAAAAGGGTGAAATTACAACAGACCCAGCAGAAATCCAGAGGATGATCAATACCTACTTCCAGAACCTATACGCCAATAAGACGGACAACACAGAAGAAATGGACAGATTCCTAGACACATATGAATTACCAAAATTGAATGAAGAAGACCTGAAAATTCTGAACAACCCAGTATCAACCAATGAAATTGAAAATGTAATTAAAACCTTATTAACTACGGAAAGGTCGGGCCTTGATGGCTTCACTGCTGAATTCTACAAGACATTTAGAGAGGAACTACTGCCACTACTGTTTAAACCCTTCAATGAAATTGAAAGGGAAGCAATACTCCCAAATTCATTCCCAGAAGCAAGCATCACCTTGATCCCCAAAGCAGAGAAAGACCCAACCGAAAAGGACAGCTATAGGCCAATCTCACTAATGAACATAGTTGCAGAAATCATTAATAAGATACTGGCAAACAGAATGCAGAAGAACATCAAGAAGATCATACACCCTGATCAAGTGGGATTCATCTCAGGGATGCAGGGATGGTTCGATATATGAAAATCAATCAATGTAATACACTATTTCAATAGAGCCAAGGACAAAAACCATATGATTAACTCCATAGATGCAGAAAAAGTATTTGACAAAATCCAACATACATTTATGATAAAAACCTTACAAGAAAATGGAATAGATGGTCTCTACCTCAAACTGATAGAAGCTATCTATGAAAAACCAACAGCCAATATCATACTAAATGGTCACAAACTGAAATCCTTCACACTCAAATCAGGAGCAAGACAAGGATGTCCACTATCACCAGTCTTGTTCAGTATAGATTTGGAAACATTAGCCACAGCAATTAGACAAGAGAAAGAAATAAAAGCAAAAAAGATAGGAAATGAAGAAGTCAAATTGTCATTATTTGCAGATGACATGATACTCTATATAGAAGACCCCAAGAATTCCACCAAAAGTCTCTAGACTTAATAACCAAATTCAGTCAAGTAGCCGGTTACAAGGTCAACACACAAAAATCAATAGCTTTCCTCTACATGAATGACAGAGTCACTGAGAGAGAAATAGGGCAAATAATTCCTTTCACAATAGCATCCAAAAAACTGAAATACCTAGGAATCAACTTAATGAAAGAAATCAAAGACCTCTTCTCTGAAAACGATAGCACTCTGAAAAGAGAGATTGAAGATGATATCAGAAAATGGACAGACATGCCCTGCTCCTGGGTAGGAAGGATTAATATAGTGAAAGTGGCCATATTTCCAAAACTGCTATATAGATTTAATGCAATTCCAATTGCGATCCCAGCAGCATACTTCATGGACCTTGAGAAAGCAATCTAAAAATTCATTTGGAACAAGAAGAGACCCAGAATAGCAAAAGCAATTCTAGGTAACAGAGACATGGCAGGGGGTATCACAATCCCCAACCTGCAACTCTACTACAAAGCTACTGTGATAAAAACAGCATGGTACTGGCAAAGAAACAGACCTGAGGACCAGTGGAACAGATTAGAAGATGCAGAAACAACACCAGACACACTCAGCCATCTTACCTTCGATAAAGGAACCAAACACCCTCACTGGAGGAAAGATAGCCTCTTTAATAAATGGTGCTGGAAAAATTTGGTTTCAACTTGCCAAAGATTAAAACTAGACCTATATCTTTCACCATGTACTAAACTAAAATCAAAATGGATTAAAGATCTAAATATTAAAATAGAAACGCTGAACCAGCTGGAAGAGTGGTTAGGTAGAACTCTTGAAGACATTGGTGTAGGAAAAGATTTTATGAACAAAACCTCAGTTGCCCGTGAACTAGCATAAACAATCAACAAGTGGGATCTCTTCTTATTAAAAGGCTTGTGCACAGCAAGAGAAACCACCTGCAGTGTGAAGAGACAACCCACAATGTGGGAAAAAATCTTCACCTGCTCTTCCTCAGACAAAGGTCTACTGTCTCGAATCTATAAAGAACTTAAAAAGATCAGACCTTCCAAATTTAAAGACCCAATCCGAAAATGGGCATCTGATATGAACAGACATTTCTCAGACAAAGAAGTAGAAATAGAAAATAAATACATGAAAAAATGTTCACCATCACTGGTCATTTGAGAGATGGAAATGAAAACAATGCTGAGATTCCACCTCACCCCAGAAAGAATGGCTGCCATCATGAAATCAACCAATAACAAATCCTGGAGGGGCTGTGGGGAAAGAGGAACCCTGCTCCACTGTTGGTGGGAGTGTAGACTGGTGCAACCACTGTGTAAATCAGTATGGAGATGCCTCAAAGAACTAGGACTGGAAGTCCCATTTGATTCCACTATTCCCCTGCTGGGGATCTTCCCCAAAGTATTAAAAGAATCATACCACAGTGATATATGTTCACCCATGTTCATAGCAGCACAATTTGTAATAGCTAAAACTTGGAAACAGCCCAAATGCCCATCCACTGGAGACTGGATAAAGAAAATGTGTTTTATTTTATAAAATGGAGTTCTACTCAGCCATAAAAAATGAGAAATTGGAGACATTTGTAGCTAAGTTGATGCACATTGAGGCGATACTCTTAAGTGAAATAAATAGGACACACATGTATAAATACCAAATAGTTTCTCTGGTGTGAGAAACTGAAAGTGTAAATAAGGACTAAAATGTATAATAGATAATGTGAAATAGGCAGAAAAGGGGTCAAGGTGAAGGAAGTGGGAGGGATAGGGGAAAGGATAGAAGGGAATGGAATTAATATGAGAAAATGGAAAAATAGGAACAAAATCTTTGTAAATAGAGAGGAATGGAGGGGTTGAAGGGAGGGCTGGGCAAGGGTGAAAAATAAGAACCAAGAGAGATTATGCAAAGGTGCAAATTTCCAATGATGAATGTCATTATATTGTATACCTAAAATGTACCAATGATTAGGATAAATAATCAATAATGCAAAATAGGAAGAAAAGTTCCAAAGGGGTAGAGGTAGTGGGAGTGGCAGGGGAAAGTAACGAAGGGAAAGGACAAATGATGAGAAATGGAAATAAAGTCTCTGTAAATAGGGAAGGGTGGAGGGTGTGAAGGGAGGGCTAGGAATGGGGAAAATATAAGAACCAAGATACATTGTGTAAAGGTACAATTCCCAATGAGAAATGTAATTGTGTTGTGTACCTAAAATGTACCAATAAAAGAATTTAACAACAACAAAATACATAATAAATAAATAAATAAATAAATAAATAAATAAAATGTCCCGTAAAATAAAGTGAAAAAAAAAAGCTAAAGGTATATTGAAAAGAATATGCATCCTTGTAAAAATGACCTTAATACAAAACTGATATTAGAGACATTTTAATTAGTTAAATTACAAAATAAAGTAATATATATCATAAACAGCAAAAAATTTAAAAAAAAAAAGAGTAGACCTTCAGGAATTCACATGTGCACAATCATTTCTTGCTCAAAACGGGCATATAGAGTAGGTATTATTACCCTTTTCTTTGCAAGATCAGAAGATGCAGCCCAAGTTTGATAGGCAGTGCCTGTCCTTGCCAGGCATGTCTCTCCAGTCAAAGTCCGATGACCCCTGCTCTGTTGTCTAAAGGCAGGAAGTAGTCCTGGACACCTGTGTTCCCACTGGAACTATTTCCAATAGGCAAAAAGCTGTGGATTTCTCTTATACAATCTATCATTTATAAGGGAAAACTCTATAAAACTCTGCCTCCCTGTGTCCTACTTATTCTTTCTCTTGCCCTTCTTCCACCTTACCTGTCTAGTACCATCTGCATTTAAACACACCTGAGCTCTTTACTCAGGTCGGGGAGCTGGGGACAGAAGAAGCTCTACGTCACACAGTCCAATAGATAAACTCCAGATTCTCCACCAGACTTTCCCCTTCTTTCCACTGAGATTCTGTTTGAGGACTTCTTTCCCCCCAGTGTCATTTGGACTGACACTGACGGAGGAGATGCAAATGCAAATGAAAAGAAGCCTGCTTATGGGAAAGGAGCCAGGGCCCAGGAGCTCAGCTAGCAGCAGTCATGAGCAAAACCAAGCCTGGAGCTTTATGTCAGCAGTGGGGTGATAGGTGTGGATTGGAGGGATTGGAGGGATCGGAGAGAGGTAGGCTTCTGAGCAATGCTTCAATTGGGAAAATAGGGCACTTTCTGAGGTACCAAAACAGGAAAGTGTTAAAACCAAAGGTATATGCCCAGTTTCACTCCCCTTCCCCTACAGCTCTGCAGCTATGAAATACTGAGAGTGCTAGGCTTCTGATAGCAGCTCACAAAATGGTCCTTCATAGAACCCCATAGGCTTCTGTATTCTGCCAACCAATTAGCTGTTTTCCCAGAGAGCAGAAAGTCCCATCAATGTTGATTCTTCCCATTGCTGTGCAGCCTGACATTTTCCCAGGACAAATCTACTTTGTGCTAAGTGCATGGGAAAAAAGTGCACATGCTCACCCATATCCTGGGCCTCCTTGTTGCCGGGTGAACAGAAGGCCATGATGCCCTCTCCTCCTACTACATGCTGTTTGAATTTCCCTGTGTGATAGTTAGGCAGGGGCTGTGACAGTCACATTTCTAAGACCAAACCAGTGTCACAACAGTGGCCCTTGACCTGGGGAACCCCAAAAATCTCTACCTTATATTGCTGGCAACTCCTTTGTGAATGTTTTCAGTGTAGACTTCTGTTCTAGACCCACCCACTTAAAGATGCAAGCTCCTTAACCTTCCCCTTCCTTAGGAAGAAAATATTGAAATGGGATGGAAAACAAGGGAGGGTGGAGAAAGAAAGGAAGGAAGAGAAAAGAAAAAAAAGAATAGAAAGAAAAAATGGAAACAAAGCTTTTGTAAATAGGGGGGAATGAGCTGAAGTGAGGGGAAGGAGTTGGGGAGAAAAGAAGAATCAAGACATACTATGCACAGGTACAAATACCCTATGATGAATGTGATCATTATATACCTAAAATGTACCAATAAAATTGATTTCAAAAAATAAATCTTCCCCTTCCTGTCCAGAAGACTGTGTACTCAGGGCTAGGAAAGCAGTTAGGCTCATATGAAATCTCGGTCCAATTTGATAGTGGTCATGGAAAGGTGGCCCAAATGAGGGGCTGGTTTGGACCATGTACATCTACGAACTGCTCTCTTCCATAGTAGGGGTTATGAGGGGAGAAGCTAGGACCTCTGGCCCTGATGATTATGTTCCTTATGCACCATCTGTTTTCCACTTCTTGAACACACCAACTTGAGTGCTCTCTCATCTTGGTATCCTGACTAGAAACTCCAAGAGAATATTCTCACCATTTACACACACCCAGCACACTGATTTCTCTGCCTTCCTACCTTTCTCCTCATCTCCATTCCTTCCTGCAGTTCCCTGGCTTCTAAAGATGCAGGAGCTCAGTTTACACCACCATGAGCAGTGGGTGCAGTCAGAAGAGGGAGTCTCCAGCAGGGTCAGCTTGAGTGGGCTGAGAAACATGGAGACTTCTTAGCAGGGGTTTGTGATCAAATGGACTAAGGAAATGAAGGTTCAGATTACATGAGAGAGCCACAGACTACATTTGGGAAAGGACTGTTGTAAGACCGGAAATATTAGGATTATCATCCAGTAAAGAAACAGGCTGGAGGGCTGGGGATTTAGCTCAGTGGTGCCATCGCCTGCCTCGCAAGTGCAAGCTCCGAGTTCGATCTCCGGTACCAAAGAAAAAAAAAAAGAAAAAAAGAAAGAAACAGGTTGGAGAGGGGAATGTAAAAGTTCATGGGAGTCTAGGGATTACCCAGATATGGGCAAAGAAAATATATTTTTTAAAAGTGGTTCCAGAATTTTAGACAATCACAAGAACATTTATGTAATTAGGATAAAACATATATGAAAGTATTTTATTTACACAAAATGCAGATTTGTTCATGTAAGATAAACTAAGCTATTGATAGCACCACTCTGGCTATGTCTTTGAGGAGGGAGACTGAGGCCTGCATGTACACACTGGGGGGCCGTCCTCAGTCTCCATTCTATGCTCAAAAAGAACTCTTTGGCAGGACAATCCTCTCTTGAAAAGTGAAAGAGCAACCTTTCTTTATCAAGGTCACAGAGCACAGATTGAGGTCATGGCAAGGTCATGGCATCCAGATTGTAAGAATCTCATAGCTTCCCCTTTGTCAGGGATAAACTTTCTATTCCCCTTGTCATTTACACCAGTGAATTCTAGTTTGTGGAAAAAATATACCATCTTATCTTACAAAACACATTTCAGCTCAGAGCTCAGCACTTTGAGACTCTGTTTGCATAATAAACTGCCCACAACTATGAGACTCTCCAAAGGGAACTTTAGAAGGTGGATTAAACAAATGAATAAGTGGCAATACCTGGGAGATTATTGTGGCCACCAATAGTGTCACCTTGGCTCCAGCAGCATAAACAACTGGATAATGCAGTTTTTAGGATATGGAGTCTCAATCTGAGAAGGGCCTTAGCTAGCCACAGTCTGCTTGCTAGACCCTGACTCCATCCAAAGGGTCAAGTTTGACCTAGACACATCTGACCTTCAGCCCTGGTTCTACACTTACCAGGTATGTGGTCATGTTGCCAGGGTTCTGGCATGTTCTGAGGTGCATACAGGGCCAGGTTCTTGATGTTCTGAACAAAGAATTTGTCAGGACAACCATAACAAGTAGCTTGGTTTTACATTTATTAAAGATATTAAAGGTAGGAAAAGAAATATTCTTTGCAGAGTGAATGCAGACCAATTAAAGTAGAGAATCATACTCTGCAGGAAGAGGGTAGACTACTGAAAGAGCTTACAGTGGCCACAGGGCTAATGGCCACCATCATTTGTATCCTGATGTCAAATCTAGAACATCCTATCAAAACCCCACTTAATTCCACCACAGAAGAACTGAAGATATAATTTTCTGATTGGTCCGAGGTGCAAGGCTCAGGTGTGCACACCTTGGATCTCTGTGACCAACAAGTCATACCTGCTTTCCCACCTGCTAGCCATGCCCTAATCTCCTGCCTCAGTCACATAGGGCTTTAATTTTCTCATCTGCAAAATGAAGGAAAGATACCTTCTTTGTAGGGTCCATTTAAAGACTAGAGTTAGTTTGTAAATTGATAATGGATTTCTTGGAGAAGAAAGGCCCCTTCAAATGAACAAGCATCATTTTGATGAGATGTCCACAAGGGAGAGTGCATATTTTCTTTCTTTTGTTAGAAATGGCCTGATCCTGAGCCATGATCCCAACCTGCTCTCACATCTGCAGGAGGATGGCCAAGCAACTTCCCACTAGTGACCTTGAACCTGAGTAGGAGTCCCCCCACCCATCCTGTGACACCCTTAGTTCTGATCTCATGTCACTGGAACACCCAGCTGAACAGTGAGTAACTTGGTCACTGCAAAGAATGGGCCACCTTCACCATAAGCTACCATGAATGAACACATGGTTTGGAACCAAGGTCCTTGTCAGTCAGCAAAGATCTAGTGAACAGAGAGTTTAGTCACAGGAATGGTTAGAAAAAACAAAGTATTGGAATAAAGTATTGGATTGTTTAACCCAGAGAGAATAAAACTGGATAGGGGGTCAGAGGTAAGTGAAAAGGGGCATAGGTTTTTCCCAGTCACTAAACCTACTAGGGATTTTTAGGAGAATGACTGTATCTCTCTCTTCCTTCCTTCCTTTCTTTCTTTCTTTCTTTCTTTCTTTCTTTCTTTCTTTCTTTCTTTCTTTCTTTCTTTCTTTTCTTTGATACCGGGGATCGAACTCAGGTTCTTGTGCTTGCACAGCAGGTGGCGAAACCACTGATCTAAATTCCCAGCCCCTGTATCTATATATTTCTTTATATCATTTTTCTCCTGTGGTCACTTCAATCACTCCCTGGAAAAAAATTAATTTTGGGTGTATAATTTCTCTCCATTGAGGAAATTAGTCATTAACAACCATTAATAATAGAAAACCTTAAATAGTACACCAACAACAAAACCCTGAAAGATATATATATATATAAGAATTCAGCAAAGTTGTAAGATATAAAATCAAAAATTACTTACAGATAGTGTGATTACCAATGTTCACTGAGCCAGGACACAGGAGGTCCCAGGACCAAAGGAGATGAAACCTTGTCCTTATGATCAGCGTGTAAGCTGTCCATTTAAAGTACCTTTCCAAGATGGCTGTGAGTCAATGTGGATAAGCCACAGGGCAGGTGGCACCCAGAGAGAAGCCTCAGATTCTCCAGCCAGGAATGCTCAGCTTTCCTCTGGCCCAGCAGTGACATAGGAAGAAAGAAGAGGAAACCCCACTATTCCAGGGGTGTATAAAGCACAATCATCTAATCCTCATAACAATCTTGGAAGGTAGTCCTAGTGTGAGGAAAGCAAGACTTGGGCAAGTTAAATGACTTCTCCAAGGTCACCCTGCAAGTAAATTATGAAACTGGAGGCACCAATCTAAACCTGCTTATCCCAAGCTCCTAGGCCTTGTTGCCCCTGGCTTGAGATTCCTCAGCCCCTGCAGAGGGTTCATGTGGCTCGCTGCCTATTGTGCACCACCATGTCACAAGTGTCTCATTTCTGCTATCTGGACTTGAAGCTCCTCAACAACAGTGACCATAAGCATCTTAGTTGAAGCAGGACGTAAAAAGAAGGAAAAACAAGTTTCCCCAACATAGGTGCTTCCTCCTTAGACTTTCCCCTCCCTATGGCTGTTGTAATTTGTTCTGCTACAAATAAAATTAGTAACTTTGTCCCTGTAAGTAAGGTTTCACAATCTCTTATTCTCTTAAGATCCTGTTTCTACTCAACCAAGGCCACCAAGATATGCTAAGTTGCAAAGCTGTCACAGCTTGATTGTCTTTGTTCTGCTTCTGTCCAAAAGTTTTGTGCCATTAGATAGAGCAACCCACTCAGCAACATGTATAAAATTAGAGTCCTTCCTTTGTGCTGGGCTCAGCCTTTGGACATGAGTATGCTGAGCTGGTGCACACCTAAATAAATCCTCCTGTTTCACCCATTGGTCTGTTTAGTCTCTTAAATTCTGCAACATTCTCTGGCAACCATGAAGGGACCAGAGACAACATTCTTGTTGTCTCCTTTGCCTGCAGGCTTGGAGACTCCAAGCTGAGGGAGACCCAGAGACTCCTAGTGCCACTGGGTGACCCTTAAACTTGGAGAGGGAATTGGCTCTCCTGCAGCCTGGCACCCTCTCTTCTCAGTGCAATGGAACTTGAGACAGTATAGGATGATTCTGGAATAGTGCACTACAGGACCATAAAAAGGTTTTGTGGCCCAAGGTAGGCTCATCCCATAAGGACAAAAGGGAGGCTTGATCACCTCCTGGGTGCCCATAGCAACAGTGGCTCACAAGAGGTGTACAGAGTAATCTGACCCAGGCAAAATTTAGACAAAACCTATGCCAAGGTTGGGAAAGGGAACCAAAAGGTGAAGAGGTGTGTATGTTGTGTGTGAATTAGTGGAGTGAAATGTGTGGGGCTATACTCTCTGACTGCTAAGTGACACCTGAAAACTCCTTTGAGAGAGACAGTCTAAATAGTCTACAGGGAAAGTGATTGAGAGAGTGATTTGTGCCACAACAGGAAGGAGACAGGAAAGAAAGTGTTAGAATCCACCCTATTAAAATATATGTTTAAGAACTTTAAGAAAGGCTACTCAGAGGACTATGGAGTAAAGCTGACCCTCAGAAGTTAAAAACTCTTTGTGAATTGATTGGCCCTCCTTTGAAGTTAGATAGCTAGCCTAAGGGCCAATAGACAGGTGAACGATTGAGCCAGTACAAAGGGTGGCGACTAGGATCAACTCATGTCTGAATATAGTCCAGACCTGACCCACATGGCTACAGCCTTGTCTGGTAGTATATTGAAAAACACTCATGGCCTAAGCTGAGCCTAAAACAAAATGGAAAGAGAAATCAGGTCTTCTGGGAAACTTAGAAACAAAGGAAAGGCTACAAAAAGAGCAAAAACAAAACAAAAAACAGAAAACAGTTCTACAAGAGCCACCAGATGAGGTAGAGATCCTCCCTCCCCAAGGCTAGCCCTCAGAGAGGCAAGATCAGATGATAATAAGTCCCAAACATCACCTGAGATGAGAAAATCAGAGCCTCTGCCCTAGGAGGAAAATAAGAGAGGCCCAAACAATCAGGGTAGCTGCCTCCAATCGAGCTGTGCAAGAGCCTGACAGATGCCCTTTAGGGAAACTAGTGGGTCCATTTATTGTGAAACAGATAGGCCAAATCCAAGGAGAACAACAGAGCTTTACCTACCAGCCCTTCTCAACCACTGACCTCCTCAACTAGAAATACCATACTCCCTTCTACATAAAGAAGCCCTAGGTCCTTATAGATTTTTTGCAATGCATTTTCCCGACACATAATCCAACCTTGCCAGATTGCAAACAGCTTCTCCTAATGCTGTTTAACACTGAGGAGCACTGAAGACTGACTCAATCAACCCTCCCCCAGTTGGAAAACAATGCCCCAGCAGGTATGATAAACATTTAAACATATGCTCAGGGCCAATTCCTTGAGGCAGACCCCCAGTGGGACCCAAATGATGCAAGTTAATTATAGTACTTAAAGAGAGGCTCTCTTACAAGGCTTAAAGGAGGGTAGAAAGAAAGCAATAAATATGGGAAAGATCTCAGAAATACTTCAGGGAACTTACGAAAGTCCCAGCCAGTTTTACAAGAGACTCTGTGAGGCATTTTGACTCTACACCCCATTCAGTCCTGAGGCCACAGAGAATCAGTGCATGGCAAAACATGTATAAAACTAGAGCCCTCCTGGGCCAGAGATTTAACTCTGTGGCACTATACCTGCCTCACAAGTGCAAGGTCTTGAATTTGATCCCTAGTACCAAAACAAAACATACAAACAAAAAGCTAGAGCTCTTCCTTTGTTCTGGGCTCAGCCTTTGGACTTGAGTTTGCTGAGCTGGTGCCCACCTAAATAAATCCTCCCACTTCACTTGTTGTTCTCTTTGATCTCTTAAATTCTCCAACAGGGAAATGGCTCTCTGCATGCTTACAACTTCTTGATTCCGCAAGGTGTACCTCCTAAGCTGTTGTTGAGAGCTCCAGTGAAGGGAGACTCAGGGCCACAAGGCCAGCCTTTAGGACTTTCTGGGTGGTGGGGAATCTGCAGCTGGGCTTGCGCTTTCATCTGCTGTCCAGGAGAGGCTATCTTCCATCCTACTCCTGCAGCTAAGTCCTAGTTCCTCAGAGACTGGCTGAAGGAGGACAGAAAAGCAAAGCAGTGTCAGAAGGGGGAGTGGGGGAAGCAAGTGGGAGCTGGCAGCAGGGAAGAAGAGAAACAGAAGTGCTACCTGTGGCAGGATATGGGAAGCTGCTGAGAACTAGGCAGTGTGGCCCCTGCCTCAGAGCTCAGGGAAGAGTCCTTTCACTTAACATACCTTGTCATGTGAGACTGAGGCAAGAGACAGGATGGGAAATACCCTGGCATTGGTCTCACAACAGGCAGGATGCCTTCAGGCTCTTGGAGACTACAGGAGCATTTTGCTCTAACCATACTTCCTGGACATGCCAGCATGAGCCTGAGATATATGCTCCTGCCTATCATACTTTCATGACTTGTTGCATGAGTCTGAGGAGCATGCACTATAACTGCTTCAGAGTAACTGAGGGTAACCCACAGTCATTACAATATCATTAACTTTGTGGTTTCAACATCCCTGCTGGGATTTGGCAGCCATGCTGGCTAGGTCTAGGTCCGTACAAGTTTAAAAACTTTCCCTCCTCACATGAGGGTAGAGACTCACAGTTGATTGGAAAAATCCCTGTTAGTTACCAACCCTGACCACTTCCCAAATTCTAGAAAAACAAAAGAGAAGCCAACCCTAAGACTCACTGCAAATGCTATCCCTGGGCTGTTCCTGTACTTTCCTCTTGAGAGAATACTTTCATTAGTGCAGTTGTCATCTCTTAGCTCTACCCCCTTGGAACTACCCCAAGTAGATGTTAACCTCAAACCTAAAACCAGTGGGGATGGGTACTGCTCTGATTCCAATTTGCTCTTGAATTTCATCATCAGCTCACATCTGCTCTGTTGAGTATACTTTTCCTTTAATAAATCTCTGCCTTTATTATTATTTCTATGTGTCCTGCTCAATTTGTTGTTCTTGCTACAAAGAGCCTGGGTATGGGGTGAGAGTGAGACCATTTGTCTAGTAACCAGGCCAGCATTAAGTCTGAGAAAACAAAGATCCAGCAATCCTGAGAGGACAGGGATCCTGCTGAGGTGCCACCAGGCAGGCAACCCAGGAGCATGGCAGCCTGACTAGAGTATAGGCAGCAAGTGTGGGGGAGAGGAACACGTTAAAAGTGAGGCAGGGCCAGTCTTGAGGACACTGAGGGTGACTTAGACATCTTGGATGGTGGCAGAAAACAAATCACAAACAGCTTCAACAAATAATAGGCACTTATTGACTTAAACTCCTAAAATGTCAGGGATCAGCCAACCAAGTGCTTCAGTGATGTCTGTCATCATATGCTGGGGCAGACAGCTGCAGGCTTTCCATGGGAAGAGGTGGATGGTAAGTAAGAGGGTTTCAACTCCTCCCAGTGGCTGGGTCCAAAAGTGACACAGTCACATGTGTGACCCTACCACTTCCTCCATTGCTACACCAAAGATTGTGGCATTCAGGTTCATTCTGCGCTAGTCCACTTTTGCCATGTACTTGTGGCCCACTGCACACAGACTCCACGGCTTGTGGGGACATGGCTCCTCCAAATGTGGACTCTTAAAACTTTATTTAAACAAACTAGGTTTTAGATCAAAGTCTTTGGATCTCTGAAAATGTAATAAAACTCTTGTCTGCTTCTTTTTGCTGTAATTCCTCTACCTTTCTTTCAAAGGAATGCTCATTGAGGAAAAAAACTCAATGGGAATATTTAATGTTTGTGGGTGAAATTGGTTGTTGGAACCATGCAGCTGAGTCTGCTGTGAAGTAGTCATTCTTCTAATTGTGAGACCTGAAACATCTGAGTTACTCTCCAAGGATTAGAGGAGTAAGAACGTAGAGAAAGGGGACAAATAGATGGGCAGGGAAATTTTAGGATGAAGGTCTCAATGAGCTTTCTGGGAAATCCTGACTAGAAAGAGTTAAACCCTTGCTAGAGGGAGTAATAAGGGGAGAAGCAAGAGAGCTGTGAAACAGCATGGCTCTGCCAGGTGCCCCAGCAAAAGTCAGTTGATCTTCACCATATAGTAAAGTTAAAAACAAGGCAAAAGGGGAGGGAGGTGACTACATAAGAGAAAACTCATATAGTGTATAAAATCCATGCTGATACCTAGACACTCACAAACATGTATCTATATATCTATATCTATAGATGCATATATCTATATCTATACATAGATTATATATACATATAAGGTTACTTTTTTTAGGTATCAGGGATCAAACTTGGGACCTTGCGCTTGTGAGTATATACATATAAATATATATATTTCTCTCATTATGTTGATGCACCAAAATGTACACATATCCTTTCACTTGTTAATTCAGCCTTACAAGGCCTCCATAAGTTTTATTTTTATTTATTTATTTATTTTTATTTTTTAGTACTGGGGATCGAACTCGGGTCCTTGCGCCTGCATAGCAGGCGGCAAAACCACTGAGGTAAACCCCTGGCCCATCCATAAGTTTCAGAGATAAGACCTTGACAGGACAAGGAAAAACCAAATAGACTCATGAAGAAATTTGCATGTATTCAGTGATAGCCAAATTAAGAGTTTTAAGGCAGTGTGTAATGAACTCCAGAGGGGGAGAGTCTTTCTCCTACAGTAATAAAAAGGACTGAAGGCCCTCAGGTTCTCTATCTTTCTTTCCTTAAGCTTTGTATCTTTAATCCTTTGCTGAAATGGGATTTACAAATCCTGCTTAGTTGTTCCTTCCCCTGCCCCAGCAGGTAGTGCTTGTACCCTTACCCCATGTGACAAGAGTTTTGTCTCCAAACTCAGCAAATTTGAACAATGCCACCATGAAGAAAAGGTAAATAAACAGACAACCTATTTGAAAGAACACATAAACATTTTCCTTTCTGTTACAAATGATGTAGAGCAAACTTTCAAATTTCAAATGTCAGGGAGGCTCTTGCCAAGGTTAACATAGAACTTCCATAAAAAAATGGGTAAAAATTGCCAGTAGAGTAAAAGCCAAGTAAAAGGGCAAGTAAAAGGGTGATGAGGAAGGAAGCTAGGGGTGATTACCTGAGCCAATTGCCTGAAAGGAAAAGAGACTTGAAAGGAAGTGTGGGCAATGTGGAGCATGGCTGAGTCCAGGGAGCAGATAGTGCCTTCAGATTGCATTTCATCACTTGAAGCCTGGGTAGACCCAGGCACTTGAAGCCTGGGTAGGCAGTAGTTTAACAGCAGCAAATGGGAGGAGGCCAGGACCTCCTAGTGCTGGGATCAGAGTCTAGCACCTTGACAGAGTGAGTCACACAGAGGCCCAAACTCTGGGCCCAGCAGGCAGACATGTTGTCAGTGAAAACCACCACCATAGGGAACTTTCGAGCAGAACTGTCTTTCAAACTTTAGAAAAACCTTGAGTCAGGTCTTGAGCAAGTAATACTGGTTTTAAAAGTGATATAAGATATAATGTGCTAAAGTAATACCTATACAAATATACAATGTTTGGAGGATGTTGGAAAAAACAATGGATTAAACACATTAGGGTATTGAAATTGGTGGTACAAATTGCATAATTTCTAGTAACACTTTTTACACTTTTATGATTTAAAAAGTTGTTGAGATTAAAAAAAAAATTATTCTGTAAAATCTTAAAGTTCCTAAGCAAGATTTAAAAGCCCAATCTAAATTAATCTTGTCCTGACTCTTCTTCCCAGCCCAAGCTCATTTTGATAGAAATAGATCCAATTCTATTAAAGCTGTTTGACTTTTCAATACTTCACAGGATGCAAATGTATGTAATTAATTTAGTTATTTGCATAATAAATGTTCCTGCAAAGTGTTTTGGTGCACAATCCCAAATGTTTTATTATTAATTATGCATTTCAAAACTGGAAAGGAAAAGCAAATATAGGTAAATCTGGAAAAAAATTGATTATTCCTGTTTATCTAAATTCAGTTTGGAATTAGTTGCTCTTAGCAATGGATTAAACATTGACAGTGACTTTCCGCTGCAGGGCTAGGTCTCAGAGGCTTGGCTGCTATCCAACCAAGGTCGAGACTGGGACAGCACCTAGGTTTCTACATAGCCACCCTACTCAGAGCTCCTGTCCTGAAAACTGGGAAGGGAGGTACAGCCAGTCTGTGCACACATTGTGCTGTGCTCGCACCAGGACCCTCATATTTTTGTTTATGCCAGGTTCAGCTGTGCTGGGCTCTAGCCTCAGCCTCCTTTCCCTTCTGAGGAACAACCACTCTCTTCTCACCCTCAGTCCTGTCCATTGTCATCAGGAGCTGGCTGACCTGAGGCACAGAGAGTTTTATTGTATTTAAATATTTCTCTCACCACAAAAGCACATTAAGTCATTATACAAAATATGAGATGCACAAGAAGCAAACTGAAGGAAATGAAAATCAACCATAATCCTCACATCCAGGGAGACTAATTTTTAACACCTCAAGGTTTTTTATCACCATTTCTAGGTTTCTCATGGAATGTTTCTGAGGTCAAAAAAGCATGAGAAATTGATGCATTAAACTCACCGAACATCTTCCTTAATCAATTTGCATTTGACACAGAACTTTCTTTTGTTGTAACTTTGAGAATTCTGGGGCAAAACTTGTTAGTGAACACTTCACCTAAATGCTGACCCAGTTGGCTTGTCAGCTGCAGAGCCCAGAGGTGCCTTCCCTGACGTAGCTGGTGGTCATGTACCTGGACCCTGAAGGGTGAATCATGCCCTCGTGACCTGAGTAACAGTCTCATGGGTATCACTGTAACCAGGATTCATAAACTCTGACCATCTAAAGTTTTGGGGTCACTGAGGTCCAGAATTGAATTTCTTGGGAGGAATATCTGCATCATCAGCCATCTTGGGTCATACTCCTGTGGCCTAGTTAGGATAGAAATGATTAGCTGATAGTTTATAAGACTGTATCAAGTAGGAGGGACTTGATTCTGGTTCACAGACAAAATGGAGAATCATAAATGTAGAACCAATCTAGATGCTCAAAGTGTTGGAGCCAAGAGAAAGAAGGAAGTTAGACAGATGGGCACAGGTCCCAAAATAGTTAACCTGAGTAACTAAATGTCAAGGCTTATGTGAGTTGACTTACAAGGGACCCAAATAATTAACTTGAGTAAACTATCAGGGCCTAATGGAATGCAAAGGACAAAGGGCTAGTCCCTAAACAAACTGGAGGGACCCTTGGAGGAATTGAAATGTAAACAAGTCAGCTGGCTTTCTGGATGTCCAAGCCTTGGCAGCAACAACCTCTGTTCCTGTGTTCTGTCAAATTCAAATCTGTACCAAAAACTGTATAAAAGCCCCCATATGTAAACATCCACAGAATTCACCTTTTGGACCACCCCCTCTGCCAGGGGTGGGGCTTTTCTTTTTATTCTTTCTCATAAACATGCATTCAATTATTCCCCACTGCTTGCTGTTTTGTCTGCTTCAATCTTCATTGCCTTGAAACAAGGATCCAGAGAAGGAGGAAGCTGGTTACGGTGTGGCCCATGTGCCTGTAGCACTGGCACCCTTTGAAAGCTTGATAGAAATCAGTCTTAGACTTTACACTAGAAAGAACTGATTGAAATCTGCACATTAATCTCTTACCAATCCAATTATTTAAATATAGGATAAGCAAAAATTGAATATTTTTTCATTCATTTTTATAAGAAAACAGGAAATACAAAACAACGTTATCAAATTTATTCAATAATTTTTTGTGTATGGTATATTATAAAACATTCAATGCATAAAGCAATGTTATAATCTAGACAGTAGTATCTAGTCTCTTTTTGGATTTTTTGCTTTATTTTCTTCCTTTGAATAATACACTTTACACTATTGCATTCGTCTTTCCTTTTTTTTTCTGTGGGTGATAAAATTTCAATAAAATATCTACTCACTAAAAGTAATGGTAAAGATGTCAATGATGAATGTCTGGTTGGCATTTTGCTGTGCCATATTTTTCAATTTTTTGGTCTATTAGACCTGATGTAAATTGTACATGACTTTTTGAACTTCCTTGTTTTAAATAAATAACAAACAAGTTCCATATTGTTTGGTTCACAAGGTGCATAAATATTTTATGATAATATTTTCCCTCACTTTTGATTACAGGATAGCTTGTTAGATGATGGTCTAAAACAGAACTTACAAGAAAATCAGTTTTTCTTAAGCATTTTCCTCCCAGATTCACAGTTTCCTACCAGATTCCTCCTTCCCATACCTGCTGACCTCCACTCTGCCACAGATAAGGTAAATAGCAAGATTCTTGCTAGTAGAGGCCTGTGATGTACAGGTTTCTCAGGAATCTGTTTTCTTTCAAGGCAGACCTCTGCTCTGGTATGATAAGGTAAACAATCACATATCTGTAAATGGAGTCCTGTGACATCTTGAGAGTTGTTTTCTCTCAAGAAATATAGATAAGGCTGACAACTGTTTTCCTGTAAACAAGGTCCTATGACATCCTGGGATTTCTTATACCTGTTTATTTTCAAAGCTAAGCTGTAAGACTTTCACTGAATAAAATATCGCCTTTGTCCCATTTCACATTCACCCCTTCACAAAATATATAAAAACTAGAGCTTTTCTTTGTTTGGAGTTCAGCCCTTTGGATATGAGTCTGGCTATAGTATGTGTGCATGTAAAATCCTGGAATAAAATCCCCCTGTTTCCCAGTAGTTTCTCTTGTCTCTTGAATTCTGCAACAGATCATCTCTGGCCACACCACCCATAGAATTATTATAAGCATTGACCACTATTGGAATTATTTTTAGTTTCATTTCTTCTTTGAAGTTCTATCATTTCTGTACTATGAATAGCTGACAATAAGAACACATCTTTTTCAGCTTTCCATTTTTTTTTTTTGGTACTGGGGATTGAACTTGGGTCCTTATGCTTGCGCAGCAGGTGGTGAAACCACTGAGCTAAATCCCCAGCCCCGTCTTTCTTTCCATTTTATAATACAGAATTTTCCTCTCCAATATGCTAAAATTTTTTCCTTTTTCAGTTTTTTCTTTTGCATATCTTTTGGCACTTCCTTCTTATTCAGTCTCAAAGTCACAAATATGCACATTTTCTATAGTAAAAGAAGATCACTGAGTTCTGGAAAATTAAAAATTTGTATCTAAAACAGTTTTTATAGATTGTAGTACAAAATTATAGATCATTTTTCACAAATAAAATAAACACAAATTAGTAAGTGAAAATAACCAGAACTTATGATTAGATTGTGGGACTGCATAACTCTGTAATCATAAAACTCCCCTAGCCCTAACTGTGATTGAATGTGAGTTAATAGATAAAGATGCTTGTTAGTTCTGGGACACTAGATAAGATCTGTATCAGCCATAAGGTCCCAAAGTAAATTACTCAACTCTTTGTTCGAATCCCGACACCGCTATCTATAGAACAATCTACAAACATCTGCTGACCATCAGTATGTGTCAGCTGACCACCAACCTTTGCTCCTCTTCTGTAAATTTCGCCTGTTAACTTCCCCTGCAACCCCCTATAAAAAGAGCCTCGGGCTCTGAGCTAGTTGCCTCTCTAAGCTACTTTGCTTTGGGAGTGCCGTCTGGCCAGACTAAGGTCTGTTTTACTTTCCAACTTGTCCGGTGTGTTCCTTCCTGGGTGTTCTTCGCTGCAGTCAGCTCCTCGGAGTGTTTGGTAAGGCCCTTGGTCTTACATTTTGGAGGCCTCAGTGAGATCCCCAGGTGTCCTTCGCTGCAGTCAGCTCCTCAGAGCGTTTGGTAAGGCCCTCGGTCTTACAAGATTTTACTAGAAACAAACATCAAAGGAGTGTACAATGTTCTAAATGAAAAGCATGCAAAAAAATCAATATAAAAAATAAACAGACATATGAGTGTTTCTCATGCAAATAAGAACCCAGGACCAAGACAGGCTTGAGAACAGGACAGGCTTGGAACCAAGACAGGGTGAGGAGGACCACCCCGGGCATGCCCACCAGCCGACAGCATGGCTGCACCAGTGGCTCCAACAACAGGCCCCGCCTTTGGCCTTTTCCTGTGCAGCTATTTGGTTCCACACTGCAGAGGCACAGGGGGACATAAAAGCCATTGTCCTGAGCTGCAGAAGTGAACAACAGAGAGAGGGCCTCTCTCAGGCTCCGTGATGAAAACAAGCCCACTGGGAAAGTGAAGAGAATCTCTGCAATAAAGGCATGCCAGATCATCATGTTTGGTAAGTTGGAGGGATCATCAGCTCCCACCAGAACCTGGACTTTCTTCGGGGAAAGGCAGCTGAAACCTGCAGTAGAAGCTTGCAGAGTGCAACCCTGCAGGAGGACAGGGAGCTCAACTTGGGACTTGTGGCCAGAAATCTGCCTGAATCTCATGGGTCTGGGACTAGCTTACTGAGACTCATTGACTTAAAACTGTACATTACTACCCACGTTGTCTATTGTGACAGGAGAGATATACCTTAAAGGAGGCCTTTCATTTTCAAAGGTGACAGATTAATAACTACCACAAATTGTCATTCTCTAAGATGTATTTGATGGTATGGTGTTGCTGATTGTATCACTTGGGCTAAGGTGTTGTGATTGATCTAATCAGTTGTCCTTCCTGGTATAATGAAAATGAGATACCCTCAGAGCCATTAGAGACTCAAAACCTAAAGACCAGCTATATCTGGAAGACACCTCTGAGAAGCAATCATTCCATAAGGGTTCTAAATACATCAACAAAGATACTTACAATAAGCAACTTCAAAATATCAACCCAGGAACTAAACCAAGCACAATAGCAAAAACAAAAATGAGAAAACATTTAAGCAAGTCAAAAACTCAGACTTGCACCCTGCAAAAGGCAAACTCTGGGGGAAATGAGGTGGAAAAGTCTGATAATCACCCACCTGGACAACCTGAACTAATAGCACAGGAAGTAACAAAACAGATGAATGAAGCTATAGAAAAATTCAAATCAGAAATAATCTCCCAGATAACTGCAGAGATGGTGAGCAGAGTAAAAGATATGATTAGAGGTTCTAGAACAAAAAGTGATTAAAAAAAAAATAGATGAGCTCAGAAACATGCTGGAAGCCATGAATGTCCAGCATAAGAAACAAATGGAAATCATGATTGCCCAGCATAAGAAATAAATGGAATACATGAAACAGATTCAAACAGATATTCAGGAGTTTAAAAACTCCATTGAAAGCATGCAGAGCAGATTAAGAGAATCTAAAGATAGAATATTAGATATAGAAGACAGGATTGCAGTAAAGGACCATGAAAACAGGGATGTCTTAAAAATAGTAAGGAACCATGAGAAATCAATTTAGCAGCTGGTAAATGATGCAAAGAAGAATAACATAAGACTGATAGGAGTCCATGAAAAAAACAGGAGAAAGTACAATTGACATAAAAAAAAACTGTTCACACAAGTAATAGTAGAAAACTTCCCAGAGAGAAGTGGAGAATTGGCCATACAGATAAGTGAGGCATATAGAACTTCTCATAGCCATGATAAAAAAAATCTATATCTAGACATATAATAGTCCAGATCCCAGAAACCTAACAGAAGAACAAAATCCTACAGGCAGCTAGAGAAAAGAAACAAATCACCTATAAAGGAAAGCCCATCAGACTCATGGCAGATTTCTCAACACAAACCTTCAAATCAAGGAGAGCCTGGAGTGAAGGATTTCAAGCCCTAAAAGAAAATAACTCCCAACCTAGACTGTTGTATCCTGCAAAATTATCTTTCAAAATTGATGGGGAAATTAGATACTTCCAAGACAAAGAACACCTGAGAAATTTCATGAACACCAAACCAGAACTCAAAAAAATTTTAAGCAATATCCTAGAAAAAGGCAATGAAGGTCACACCTCCATGAGGCTCAACAGAGGGAAGCCACCAGGCAAGGTAAAAAACTAAAAGGAAAAGGGAAAAAAGAAATAAGAGCCAACAACAGTAAAACATCATGATAAGGATGAGTCAATACCTATCAATTATAACTATCAATGTTAATGGTCTCAATTCACCAACCAAAAGAAGTAGACTGACAGAATGGATTAAGAAGCAAAATCGAGCAATATGCTCTATAGAAGAAACATACTTAACTCAAAAAGAAATTCATAGACTGAAAGTAAAAGGATGGAAAATGGCTCTCCACATGACAGGAACCCAGAAAAAAGCAGGCATAGCAATCTTATTTTCAGATAAAGCAGATTTCAAACTGAAACTAATTAAGAGAGACAAAGATGGTCACTACATACTTGTGAAGGGAACAATCCAAGAGCAAGAGATGACAATCATAAATAGATATGCACCAAATATGAATGCCCCCCAACTATACAAAACAAATATTAATGGACATGAAAAACCAAATAAGCACTAATGTAGTTGTAGTGGGGGACCTCAATACCCTACTGTCACAAATAGACAGATCATCTAGACAAAAAATTAACAACAAAATTCAAGAACTGAACCAAGCTATTGAACAAATGGACTTAATAGATATTTAGAGTGTTCCACCCCACAAAATCAGAATACACATTCTTTTCAGCTGCACATGGGTCATTCTCCAAAATAGACCTCAGACTAGCTCATAGGAAATGTCTAACTCAATGCAAAAGAATTGAAATTACCCCCTGTATATCATAAGACCATGGTGCAATAAAATTGAAGATCAATAATATGAGAAACTGCAAAACTCTCACAAACACCTGGAAATTGAATAACACCCTCCTGAACAACCAATGGGTCACAGAGGAAATTAAAGAAGAAATTAGATAGTTTCTACAAGTAAATGATAATGCCAGTATAACATATAGAAATCTATGGGACATAATGAAAGCAGTTCTATGTGGGAAATTCATAGCAGTGACTGTCCTTATTAGGAAAACAGAGAGAATTCAGATAAATAACCTAATGCAGATCCTCAAACTTCTAGAAAAAGAAGAGAGTAACAAACCCAAAGCTCACACAAGAGAGAAAATTATAAAGATCAGAACAGAAATCACTGCAATGGAGACTAAGAGAATGACACAAAAAATTAATGAATCAAAGAATTGGTTTTTTGAAAGAATAAGTAAAATCAATAAACCTTTAGCCAACCTTATCAAAAAAAGGAAAGAAAAGGCTCAAATCCATGCACTTAAGAATAAAAAAGGGGAAGTCACAACAGACCCAGCAGAAATCCAGAGGATCATCAATACCTACTTCAAGAATCTGTACTCTAATAAAATGGAAAACACAAAAGAAATGGACAGATTGCTAGATACATATGAATTGCCAAAGTTAAATGAAGAAGATATAGAAATTCTAAACACTCCAATTACAATGAGTGAAATTGAAAATGTAATAAAATACTTACCAACAAAAAGCCCAGGTCCTGATGGCTTCACTACTGAATTCTACAAGACATTTAAAAAAGAACTAACACCATTGCTCTTTAAACTCATCAAAGAAATTCAAAGGGAAGCAAGGCTTCCAAATTCATTCCTGGAAGCAAGTGTTACTTTGATCCCAAAACCAAGGAAAGACCCAACTCAAAAAGAGAACTACAAGCCAATCTCCCTAATGAACATAGATGCAAAAATCCTCAACAAGATACTGGCAAACAGAATACAGACGGTCATCAAGAAGATCATACACCCTGACCAAGTCGGATTTATCCCAGGGATGCAAGGATGGTTCAATATTTGTAAATCAATGAATGTAACACACTATATTAACAGAGTCAAGGACAAAAACCATATGGTTATCTCAATAGATGCAGAAAAGGCATTTGACAAAATCTAACACCCATTTATGATAAAAATGCTACAGAAAATTGGAATAGATGGTCTTTATCTCAACCTGACTAAGGCTATGTATAAAAAACCAACAGCCAACATCATACTAAATGGTCAAAAACTGAAAACTTTCACGCTAAAATTAGGAACAAGACAAGGATTTCCACTATCACCACTCCTGCTCAATATAGATCTGGAAACATTAGCCACAGCAATTAGAAAAGAGAAAGAAATAAAAGGAATAAAGATAGGAAAGGAAGAAGTGAAACTGTCATTATTTGCTGATGATATGATACTTTACATAGAAGATCCAAAAAACTCTACCAAAAGACTTCTAGACTTAACTGACAGATTCAGCAGAGTAGCTGGATATAAGTTCAACCCTCAAAAAACAATAGCTTTCTTATACACAAATAGCAGATGCACTGAGAGAGAAATTAGGGAAACAATTCCTTTTACAATAGCATTCAAAAAAAAAGAAATATCTAGGAATCAACCTAACAAAGGAAGCAAAAGACCTCTACACTGAAAACTACAGCACCCTGAAAAAGGAGATTGAGGAGGATATAAGAAAATGGAAAGACATCCCTTGTTCCTGGGTAGGAAGAACCAATGTAGTGAAAATGGCCATACTTCCAAAACTACTATATAGATTTAATGCAATGCCAATTGAAATTCCAACAATATATTTCACAAAACTAGAGAAAACAATTCAAAAATTCATTTGGAACCAGAAGAGACCTAGAATAGCAAAAGCAGTTCTGGGCAATGTAGACATGGCTGAGAGTATCACAATATCCAACTTGAAGCTATGCTACAAAGCTACTGTGATAAAACCAGCATGGTACTGGCAAAGAAACAGACTTGAGGTTCAGTGGAATAGATTAGAAGACAGAAACAACTTCAGACATACTCAGCCACCTCATCTTTGACAAAGGAGCCAACTACCCTCATTGGAGGAAAGATAGCCTATTTAATAAATAGTGTTGGAAAAACTGGATTTCAACTTGCCAGAGATTAAAACTAAATCCATATCTATCGCCATGCACTAAACTAAGATCAAAGTGGATTAAAGATATAAATATTAAGACAGAAACACTAAACTTGCTGGAATATAAGTTAGGTAGAACTCTTGAAGATATTGGCATAGGAAAAGACTTTATGAACAAAACCTCAATAGCATGGGAACTAGCAGAAAGAATCAGCAACTGTAATTTCATCTTATTAAAAAGCTTCTGCATGGCCAGAGAAACCACCAACAGAGCTAACAGACAACATACAATATGGGGAAAAAAAATTTAGCAGCTATAACTTAGACAAAGGCATACTATCTAGAATATATCAAGAACTAAAACACATCAGATCCTCCAAATTCAAAGACCCAATTCAAAAATGGGTATCTGAAATGAACAGACATTTCTCAGACAAGGAAGTAAAAGCAGCAATTAAACATATGGAAAAATGTTCAACATTACTGGTCATTTGAGAGATGCAGATGAGAACAACACTGAGATTCCACCTCACCCCACAAAGAATGGCTGCTATCAAGAAATCAACCAATAACAAATGCTGGCAGGGGTGTGGAGAGAAAAGAACCCTTCCCCATTATTGGTGGGAGTGCAGACTGGTGTGACCACTATGAAAATCAGTGTGGAGATACCTCAAAGAACTAGGGCTAGAGATCCCATTTGACCCAGCTATTCCCCTGCTGGGTATTTTCCCAAAAGAATTAAAAGAATCATAGCACAGTGTTATATGTGCACCCATGTTTATAGAGGCACAGTTTGTAATAGCTAAAGCTTGGAAACAGCCCAAGTGCCCATCAACTGGAAACTGGATAAAGCAGATGTGGTTTTTTTTGTTTTTGTTTTTTCTTAAATTCTTTTATTGGTACATTTTAGGTATACAACACATTTACATTTCTCATTGGAAACTTGTACCTTTACATGATGCATCTTTAAAATGGAGTACTATTCAGCCATAAAGAAGGAGAAACTCAAGTCATTTATAGCTAAATGGATGCATATTGAGACCATACTCTTAAGTGAAATAAATAGGACACACATGTGTAAATACCAAATAGTTTCTCTCATGTGAGAAACTGAAAGTGTAAATAAGGATTAAAAAGATTAATAACTAATAATTGATACTTTGAAATCGGCAAAGATCCAAAGGGATAGGTGTGGTGGGTGGAGATGTGGAAAGGAAAGAATGGAAAGAAAAAATTAGGAAAACAGAAAAAAAAGTGGAAATGGAGTCTATATAAATAGGGAAGGGTGGAGGGGTGATGGGCACACTGGTAATGGGGAAAAAATAAGAACCAAGATACATCATGTACATGTACAAGCACCCAATGATAAATGTGAACATATTGTATACCTAAAATATACCAATAAAAGAATTTAAGAAAAAAAACCCACTGATTGAAATGACACCTGCCCAAGTGTTGCCCGGGATAGTTAGTACATAAACAAATGTGTTGCCCAAGTGAGCCTTAGGGTAAACTGTTAAGTGGTTAAACTCTGAAAAGCATTGACCTATGCCCACACCTGTCAATCTAGGTGAAGCTTTTAAATACATGGCTGCTTAGGTCCACCTCAGACACAGCAGACTAGAACTTTCATAGGGGTCAGGGCCTTCATATAGTTCATAAATCTTTACAGATCATTATTAATGAGCAAATTAAGACTAAAATGCAAAGTCATGCCTCTCTCACACACCTCATTCTGTGTAAGAGCAAGGAGTGTTTAAGGTTTCCTGTTTTGTGTCTTTCTGAACTGCATCTCTCACAGTCTCGTGAGCTTGAATGAAAAGACCACATGACCAGGACAATTTCCCAGGGTACAGTGAAAGAGACAGCGTGGCTTCAGCTTCAGGATTTGTTCAGTCATGTCTGGCGGGGTTTGTTCTGAGATGTAAACTCATGAGCTTTGCTTGTTGAGTCGAACATATGTGTGTGTTTAATATCTCTTTCTTCCTGACTCTGGAAGACTGCAGTAGTGGAGCTGGAGATGCAAATATTTCCATTTAGATGTGGATGTAGCCATGCTAGTCTATAAGAAGAGCTACAAAAACAAAAAGTCCTGACTGTGAATAACCACAGTGCAGAATACAAAACTGAACTTTCAGTGTATGCTCACTCTGGTTGCCGGATAAGGAATCTTTTTTCTTTTAGATATAGTAAGCTATACATGAAGGACAGAATACTATGTTAGGTGAGAGAAGAGCTAGGAGTGGTTGCTAGTTAGTTCTGAATAAACCTAGAGAAATGGAATTTGAACTCTGGAAGGGAAGAAAGCAGAGGGAAGAGGTGGGGAGGAAGGAGGGATGGAGACTGCCCATCACTGTAATTGAGAGAGGGTAAAATGAATCTTTGAAGAGTAGAATTTTTTTTGGAGATGGGATGCTTCTCCACCTTCCTTGTGGTGAGATTGTAAACTGCCCCTCCCCAGCTCAGATGACTGGACAAAGTAATCCCATCTGTCAGAAAAGTAATGTGTGTCTGTGAAAAGAAAATGGAGGTGCTGGCCTCAAGAGGTAGAGGTCTGGCTTCCCTTTGACAAGGAAGAAAGGGAGCTGAGAATAGCCAGGGATGGAACAGTGTAGGTATTTCCTCATGTCTTGTTTCATTGCATTCCTCCCTACTTTGCAATAAAAGTCCTTGCACACCTGGATATGATGAGACAATCATCAAGTTAGAGATTTTTTCATACTTTATCTTATTTTGCTATATTAGGGTTGGCCTGAAGTGAGCTGTCTCCATTTATTGATGATTTGCTCAGGTAGGAAAGGGAGCATGTGTTCATGGTGAAACATGTTCTCTTCTCAGATCACTAAAGCAGAGGGCCCTCACAGGTCTACCTGACAAGGATGTGCCCCAGAGATATGCTGGCTGGCCCTTCCCCACTGCTCTGCTCAGAGACCACCTAGCTTGCTGAAAGAAAGACAATGGTCCCTTCTTTAGAAACCAAGGAACATCCCTTACGGTCTCTGAGTTGTCCCCAGGGCCAATCTCTTTTAGACTTTAATAACAAGAAATGTTTCTAGCCAAATAGCTCTATGATCCTACCTAGTAAAAGTCCAAGTGTGATAGCTTTTCTTCATTCCTTCTTAGGTTAAATAAGGAAAATTAAGTTAGGTAAATTTGGGGAGAATATGAACTTTCAGCATAACACTAAATTGTCTTCATATTTATGAATGTAGTTCTTTAAATGTGTATTCATACTTTGAATTTCATATCTGGATGTTGCAATCTTAACATAGACTAATTTCTTTCCACAGGAAAAGATACACTGACTAGGTAGTCAACAGATATGAGGCTGTAGAGCTCAGGTGACATAGATTTCCAGGTCTTTTACCCTCTCTGTACCTAGGATATACTTCATGTTTGGACAAACTATACTTGTCTTTTCCCACTAACACCGAATATCATGTAATATCTCGAAAGTGGATTAGAGGAAATCATACCAAGAGTATCACAAACTTCCAACCCCATATTGCCAGTGAATCAGAGTGTAAAATCATTCTCATGTATATTATCTCATTGGAGCTACATAACAGCCACTGTCAAGTTGCATCTCAGAGGTGAAGTTTCACATAATCAAAGTAAATTTCCACAAATTTTATTCACAGGTTTGAAGCTGTAACTGACACATTTTTTTCTGCCCTTAATGCAGGAAGAGGAGCACAGAGGAGAAGAAGTGTCAACTGTTTCTTATGGTAAGAAAAGCCAGATCCTATCCAGAAGCCTGCCTAGAATCCATTTAGATTTACTTTTCAGAACTGCACCAAATGTCCATGTCTAGGGACCAATGAAGCAGAGGTTCAGGTGTCATGGAGAAATATTCAAATTGGTAGCCTTATATGCATTTAAAAAAATAGCACTCTGTATTCTCCTCTTCCTTACATACTGACTCAATTTCTGTGCTGTCTGCATTATCACTATATACAACTCCCATGGTGATATTTGGCTTCTAATCCCCTCCTTTCACATCTGCCTCCACCAGGAGAGCAGCTGTGCCCATGCAGGGTTAGAGGGGAGCTCTACATAACCCAAGGGGAGGGAGGATCATGGCTGCTAGTGTATCCTTCTCACATTTTGCTCCTGGCACAGCTTTGTTTACAACTGCTGAAATTCGTATAGGGCTGGGTAGGACTGAGGATGGTGAAACAACCTGCCACTTCACTCAAGGTCTTTCACAAAAATGCCCACTGGGGGTGAGATTTGAGAATGTAAATCAAGTCATTAAGGAATATGGGAGTTTGTGCAGGTGGTGGCCATGGGGGCAGGCAACCTCAAGCAGCCCTGAAATCTCATGAGTCAACCTCCCCTAAACCTCTCTAGAAACACAGAGCTGCTCAGAAGGGGCATCTGTAGAACTTAGGGATGGACAAAATGGTTACTCTATGAACCATGTACTCACAAGACATTGTGTGCCTCCACAGTTTTAGCCTTTTAGGGGAACTTTGGGTATAGAGACCTTCACTTCATTGGAGAGAGGTAGTGTGTGGATCTCAGTCCAGGGGTACCCACCTTCTGAGGAGAGGAGACCCAATGGGTGGGGAAGAAGTACCTGGTGGTTTTACCATGACCTGGAAAATGGCTCTGTGTTTGCCTCTTTAACCTCTCCCTTACAAACCTATTTCTCTCCACATGAACAAAAGAGCCTGCAGAGTATGCAAATAAGACAAGACACCACTGACATGGAAAAAATAAGAGTGGTTCAGAAGTAAAATATAATTGTGGAAGTAAGTTCACCCTGAAATCATCTTCCTACTTGCAGAGCAGGCTCTCAATTTTCTGGTCTTCATCACACTGATCTCCCAAAAGACTTTTCCTTTGAGGGAGGGGATAAAAGGCCTTTCCTTACTACCTCTCCCCTCAGCCCCCATAGCAGAGGTCCTGTCTGCCTTTGTGGGTCTGTTTACATGCAGAAGGCTGCCTTTTCAGTCACACACTAGCTGTTTTAGTTTCTTTTCTCTATGCTGAAACAAAATGCCTGGTACCCAAAGTTAAAGCATGAAAGGTTTATTTAGCTCAGTTTGCGTAGGTTTCAATCCATAATTGGTGGCTCCAAGGCACGGTGGCATAGCAAACAGGAAATGCAGGGGAGAAACGGTTCATGGCACATAGAAGACACCAAAAGCAAGGAAGGGACCTTAGCAGCTTTTTTCTGCCTCTTTTATATTCTATATAGGCTACCACCAACCCTTAATCTCAACATTGCACCATGAATCTGTTACACCCAGTGAGAGAGAACCAACCAGAGACCGATATTAAATCCACACAGGAGTTTATTACCAGCCAGGATCCGAGCTGAGCATCGGAGTTGAGCCTTGACTGGTGGTTGACAGACATGTTTTATACACCTTTGAGGCCAACAGTTTCTAGGCCCCCCATGGGATAGAACTAGTAAAGCAAGCAAAAGGTACAGAAGCCGAACATCCTACTGTTAGAACATTTGTAAAACAATAGTTGATTAATTGTTGTTTCTAAGAGACTCTCTAAGGGGAGGAGGTTTCTAAGCTTCCTCCTTCTGAGTTCATCTAAAGGGCAGGCAGGTGGGCCAAGCAGCAATGTGGAGTCTGTCTTGCTAACTAGGGTCCTTCAAATCAATTACACATTCTAGATTCAGCCAACTCTGACTGCATGAGGCTTTGCGGGGAGATCTAGACACAGGCCAAAACACTAGCTGACCACATCAGGGATCTTGATCTTAGGACACTAGACTCACTCATGGATTCAAAATGGTCATTTCCTCTGTGGTTGGCAAAATGGCCTGGGCAATTATTTTTCACACCTTAGCCTACCTCTGGTATATAATCTATGTACTAAACTTAGAAGTGGTAAGTAATGCATCTGTTCAAATTTAGGCCCAGAAAACCATTTCTAACTCTGGTTACTTGGAAATACAGCTGTGTCCAAAGCATATGGATTCCTCAAGGGTACATGAATTCAGACATTTCTGTGTCTGCTAAGCAGCCAGAGCCATTTTGGAAAACCCAGGTGATTTGGGGAAGAGAACAGGCTGTGCACCACACTGAGGGGTGTAGGTGCCAAATGGCTGGGCAGGGGCAACTCTTTGCAGGTGGGTAGGATGCATTGATTCCTGTTTATGATCCAGATAATAATCCAACTTTCATATATTCATGAAACTCAGCACTTGTAATAACTCTCTGAAGTAAGGATATTCATCTCCACTTTACTTATAAGGAAACTGAGGCTTACAGAGATTAAAATCCTTGCTTTGATCTCCCAAACTGATAACTGGCAAAGCCATAGTTTGATTCTCTGTCTGTGGATATCAAAGTTTCCCCACTAAATCATATCTTACATCTCACCATAACTTCTCTTATTCACAATTCTCTCACCTGTAATTTTGGACAAATAACTGGGCTTACTGTGAGCCATAAGAAAGATACAAAAGAGAAATAGCAAGCGTAGTTGTTTGTATGTGGCTCATGTTTTTTTCCCACTCTGTCACAGAGATGAAACCCAGGGGGCAGGTGGTATTTGTGACAAACTTGTCAGGCAGGTATAATGATGTTATTTAAGGATTTATCCTGATACCAGTTCCAGAAAGAATTGAAGGCAATAAATACAGAACTAAAAATGATTGAGCAAAATATGAAATGTGTGTAAAAACAAAGAAAATAAATGAAATGAACAAAGGAAAGAGGTGAGGAATGAAGGTAGCAGGCAGCAATGCATAGTCTGAGACTGTGTGGAGTGGACTCAGTGGCACCCACACTGTTGTGGATAGTGAGCTCCTTGGTGTTTATGAGGTTATTGTTTGTATTACTGCAGAGAGGAACAACCACTCCTGGGATGCTGACCAGAGACTTTTTCTCCACAGACCACCTGTCTTGGTTACATTTCTCTCATTGCTGAGACAAAATATCCAACACCTAAAGTTAAAGAGTGAAAGGTTTATTTAGCTCATAGTTTGTAGAGATTTCAGTCCATTATTGGCTGGTTCCAAGTCAGGGTGTCATTGCAGAGGGGTGTTGTAGAGGAGAAACAGTTCTTGGTGGGCAGAAGGTAGCAAAGCAAGAAAGAGGCCCTTAGAAGCTTTTTCAGACCCTTTTATATTCTATCTAGGCTTCCAGAATTAGAGCAGTGGCAAGCCAATCAGTGGACTGATTTAGTAAACACCAAACTTTAATCTTAACATTGCACCATGAATCAATCACACACTCTAGATCCACCTACCTCTGAAAAAGCCACACCTATGACTGCATGAGGCTTTGGGGGACATCTAGACACAAGTCATAACACCAGCTTTTTCATGGTGCATCTGCAGGACACATTCAGTCTTGGCAAGTCCTCCTGAGACCCATGAGCTATAGAAGCCTCCTCATAATTGTTTCTGCACAACTAAGATCCCTGTTCCCAGGAGTGGGGATCCTCACATTTGGGGTGACTGCGATTTCCTCATGATAGACTGGGCTCTGTTCAGCACCTACCTGATTACAGTCATTTCTCTCATGCACTGAAATTGGGGAGTGGGTGGGAAGGGGAAAGGGCAACACCTCTAACCCAAATTAGAGAGACTTGTAAGGCAGTCTTGGATCAAATCTTGAGGGCCATGTATTCCCAGGACTGATAGCAGACAAGACATCCAGGAGCAGAATAGGAGACTTCATAGGGCCTAGATGCCACTAGAGATCCTCTGTAAAACTAACCTGTGGTCAGAACACCAGTGAAAAGCAGCTCAAAGAGAAGAAAGTTCATCAGTATAGAGGTGTATTGTACAAATAGTTCAGACCTTGCATGTGGTAGGAACTGCAGAATGTATTACAATGGATCCATGCTGTATGGAGTGATTTTTATCAGAAATGGCACTTGGTGGTATGATTAATTAAACTTTTAATTGTGCTGGGCCTTTCCCTGATTCCACAATAAATATAAAAGTCTGCAACATAAAGAGCCTCTGCATGTCATAATTTGTTATCCACTTTATAAGCAAAAACAGATTCTGCAATGGAATTTAAAAGCCTACACAATTTGTCCACTTTGTATAAAAGATGGAAGAGAAAAGCCCCTCTTTTTCCAAATCAAAAACTCCTGGTGCCCTAGGCTGTTGGAGTCTTTGCTTCCTTTCTCTGCCAGACCTGGAGTGGGGCATAGGGTGGGGCAAGAGGGGGAAGTGAGGGTGGGTGCTGACAATCTCTTTACTTCTGAGTAGAAATCTCATGGAACAGAAACATAATTTTCTATGTGATAACTAAAAGTCAAAGATGTGGCGAAAGCTGTAGGGAGAGGACTGTAGTAAGAGCTAAGCAGAGGGGCTGGGAAGCCACTCTAAGTATCTCTGGCATCCTCAGGCCCTAGGAAAAGGTCTCTTGTGAGTCTGTGACGGAAACTCTTAATAAGGCCCCTCACACCTGGTTGTTGGGCTTTGGGGGCTATGTGTGCTCCCAGGGGCTCCCTTTATAGAATGGACTCAAAGGTGACCCTGTATAATTATGCAAAACATATTCTGTGTCTGCACACTGTTCTGAGAAAGAACTGATTGGGCTGGGATATTGTATATCTTTTTATCTTACTCTAAGTTATAGATCATATTCTTTATAATTAGTAACCAGAGAGTAATTATTCTGCCATTTAAAATTATAGTGTATGTCTATAAAATTTCCTTTATTTTTATTCTGAGATTGTGTGCTACATTAGGTGCACCTTCTAAACAAAAGGGAGGGCTGGCATACTCACTGTTCACCTGATAACAGCCCCTCAATTTGCAGGCTTGGTATCACAAAAAAAAAGACAGTTCACTGTACATGGCTTAGCCCAGCTTGGAAACTAACAGGGGCATCTTGAGTGGGAGTGGGCTGGGTGGGGTGTGCTCCCCTCCTCAGGCACATCATTGTGAATTTGGAATTTGTGAGATCTCCTCAGCACTGAGAGAAACTGGTGCTGAAGAGGGCGTTTTAAGACTTTAGATCCTAGGGATCAGCTATGCCTATAGAAGAAGAGGAATTTGGGAGCAAAAATCCTGATTAAGATTTCCCAGGGCATGTATCCAAGCTCAGAGAATAAATCCCACAGCATTGGGTCATTTCTGCTCCACCAGCTGACTTCACCCAGGTCAGTGGAGGGGTGGGTTTTGTCACCAGGGATGTAACAGAGGGCATACCTGAGTAGAAGTCTAGACTCACATCCAGGAAAGCCTTCAAGCTGTTCCTAGAAGGGCTTGGGAGGCCCAGCCCAGCAGCCCAGGAAGAAGAGATGGAGTCAGGCCTCAGTGTAGGTTCTGAGAACTAGGCCCAAAGGGTAAGATTTGCCTCTGTGACTCTGTACCCCATGCCCCACAACCCTTGCAGGATGGACCCTTCACTATTCCTCTTGCACAGCCCATCCCAGGAAATGCTCTGTATCCCTCCCTGACCTCCAGGTGGCTGGGCAGAGGTCAGAATGGCCACAGGGACCATAAAAGACAGTTCTGATGTGAACATGATCTAGGCAATATTAGAACTGGTGAGAGGCCAGGTTTCTTTATTTAAATTAAATTATAACCTTCCTCTGGCTATTCTAGTCAAATAAGCTAAAAAATGGCCCATGGTTTTAAAAGTGCTATTTGAATTTTTATGTGCACAGTGATTATTACTAGAGGAGACACAGCATGTGGCTGCTGTGAGCCATGGACTGGGAGTCAGAGACTCTGGTTCTGAGTCCCAGCTCTGTTACCTACCAGGCTGTGTGGACTTCAGGTTTTTCACATTAAAAATGAATCACCCCCAAACAGCTGCTGAACTGCTTATTCTGTCACAGTCTCTTTGCTTAACAATGTGAGCTGAGTGTCCACTCTGTGCCAGGTGCCATTCTGGACACTAGGACTCAGTGTCAGACACATCCCTAGACATTTGTCACAGTGATGAGGAGACAGATGATAAATATAAAGGCAATACAATGAATTAAATAATTTCAATTATGACAAGTATGTGAAAACACCCAAACAAAGAGAGCTCCCAGTACTGTAAGAGAGTATGTTAAGGAATGCCCCAGCCCAAGAAAAGATCAAATGTCAAAATTCAAAGGATGCTTTCTACAGAACGTCTATCATTTTTACACTATTGTAAAGCGGAAAAACTCATGAGTTGAATGTTTGTAAGTTGGGACAATCTGTATTTTCTCTGCAAAGACTGTCCTCCCTTTACTGCAGATGACCAGTCACAGCAGAAAGTTAGAAAGCAAGAAGACTCAAGGATCCTTTCGCTTGGGGCTCTTTACTTCCAAAGAATCCTTCCCCAGGGATTGAGGCTGTCACTTTAAGCCATTCCTGGCCCTAAGACTTTCACTCAGAGGAACTCTTTATTGTGGATGAAGGCTGGGAAATGACTAAGATGAGTCAGTTTAGTGAAGTTTGTATGAAGTTCTGATATGGGTAGAGGAAAACTGTCCAGGGGATGGGAGGAAGAAGCAGTAAAAAAGGGTGGGATGCCTGAAAGTCTGAGATTCCATTAGAAAGTCCCAATTCAGCTCAGATATTTGATATCCACTCAGTATTTATGATTTTTCCTAACCTGATCATACTGAAAAGAAGATTCATAAAGGACATGGACCTCACCTTTCTCCACGCCAAACCTTTGTTCAAGGGTCAGCCTTTGTGTTGACATCTGCAGTGTGCTGTGTTCTTCCATCAAAAAGAAAGTGCCATGACCCAGGAGAGGTGGTTTGAGTCCTGGGCCAGCTTCTGCTGAGCTTCAGTGCCTGTGTGTGAAAATGGTATCACCACACCAAGAGTTCATTCTTGACTAGTCAGGCATTGATTTTCACGTTGACTGTCTTATTCTATTCTTAGACATACTGATATTGTTGTCACATGCAGATCCAGTAACTAGCCCATGTCCCCCAGCAAGTAAACAGAGGTATTGGAACTCATGTCCTGTTTGCTTTCTAGCTAAATCTTGTCACCTGTGGGATTCTGATGGCACTGCTGACCCCACAGTGTATCAACAGATAAGCATGAATACAGCAGCTGGACCAAGCAATGGGCTTGTAGTTGTAGATTCTGAAAAGTAGTTAAATTCTGTGTTATATTCTGCAGTTTTTCCCAGCCCACTCTCCTGATTTCACCCTACCTTCCCAGATGGTCACAGGGTTATGCTGGCAACAAGCTTGACCTGCCATTTATCTCCTGGGTCAGTCCCCTCCTCACATAGCCTATATGGGTTTCTTCTTTTCCTACATTAAAATTTTCCTAGCTTAATGACATTTTAACTTACTACTTCAGACATCATTGTTCTCATTTTTTTTTTTTTACTTTTTACACTTTTTTTGTACCAAGATTCGAACTCCAGTCCTTGCGCTTTCGCAGCAGGCAGCAAAACCACTGAGCTAAATCCCCCGCCCCTACTTTTTACACTTTTAAATGTATTAATAACAGAAGAGATTTGAGGTGAAAAAAACAAATACAAAGCTGTCACCCCACTCCCCAGGTGGGAAACAGATGTCTACTGATGGCCAGCAGGATAAGAGGCTTTCTAGTGATCATTGCTCAAGGCCTTATTTGAATCTCAATACTGGACTTTGGGATCTTGGTAGGTTTAGGAGAATCACCAAATGTTGCCAGAATCCTTCATTATTTTAAGCAATGTTGAAACATTCAGGATAGATAAGAGGAGAACAGGTTAGTATCCCAGCTCTACTGTGGTTTACACTGGGAAGGGCAAGCCATGTGACTTATTTCAGTTCGCCTTTCAGCCAGTGTCTGTGGTGACTGGCCCTTTGTTGAATCTTTCTTCAGAAAGAGTTTGTAATACCATCTATGATGAAGGTGCTCATTCCTCTCTCCTGACCAGGCAGGTACATTTACTTTCTCCTGAGCTATGTGTAGCATATCTTACATGTGGCTCTACTGTCATTAAGGGCTTTCACGATTCAGTTTGCCATCATAGGTTAAGAGCCTGCAGAGGACAGGGTTTGTGTCCTCCAGCTCTAGCAGGCAGCCCAACAAATGGGGGCATAGTCACCACTCAGCCCATGTGACTGTGGAGCACTGTACCATTAGGTAGTGCAGTTGAGGAAGGGAATGTTAAATTCTCCTTCATAGAGAAGTCCCTTTGTAAATGTTGCTACACTGACTTACATTAAACTGAAATAGACACAGAAAAGGACCTGTCTACCTCAAGGAGGTGGAGCAGCCTTCAAGAAACTGATGATCTAGACTAGCCTCTGCTGAGGCCTAGGGCTGGGCACGTGGCCTGACTCCTGTGATTGGAAAGTCCCAATGGACTTCTTGCAGCTAATTTGGTTTTGTCTTTTGAATCCTCCCTCATCTCATCTCCAGGGAGCCAGCCATAGGGTAGTGTTCTAGCACATACTCTTGTCAATTCCTCACCTCTCCCACTAGCATTTTTTTCCTGCACCAATCACCATTGGATTCCTTATTACTCTATGGAGGAGGTACAAAGAACCAGCTTGGAAGCACTGCAGGCTTTCATCAGACAAGTAGTATACTTCATTGTTGCTGAGCAAGGTAAGACAATCCTCAGGTTGTTTATCAATCACTAACAGAAGGTTGTCAGGAAATTCCATGCCTGGATTGATGTTCTTATATTCTTTCCTTTTTTCATTTGGGCTTTGGCCATATACTCTCCACTTGCACTGAGAAATGATTGGAAACAGACTAACAGACATGGTGGCACATGCCTGGAAATCGAACACTTTGAGAGGCTGAGGTAGGGGGATTTGAGCCTGTCAGGGTATCTTAGTAACTTAGCAAGATTCTGTTTCAAGAAAAAAAAAATAACTAAAAGAAAAGTATCAGAGATGTAGCTCAGTGTAAAGGCTCCAGTTTTGTCTCCAGTACTGAGAGACAGAGAGATAGAGACAGAGACAGAAACAGAAATAGAGACAACATATTTATTGGTCCATTTCCTCACACAGCAGTTGTTGGAAACACACAATGACTTTGGTAAAGATGATGCATCAGTCAGTGTTTACTAGAGAAATAGATTTAATACAAGATACACAAATACATAAGAATTTACAAGATTGGCTTAAAATGGGCACCCACAGAGTCGGATCTGGAAGAGTGCAGAGGGTGTTTCTGCACACTGGAGATCTGAAGGATCCAGTCAAAGATCTGGAGCTCTGTGAAGTGTCCCATGGGAGTCTGTATCAGGAGGCAATGGGTCTGTGATAGAAGGCTGAGGAGCATAGGCTGGAAGGCTAAGTGTCTGTGTCAGAGGACTGAAGGTGAAGACTGGAGCTCCTCCAAAGATACAGAGGCAGATCCATCCTTCTTCATTTCCCCTTTATACCATCCAGGTGACAAACCACCCTGGGGTGGGTCTTCCACATCCTAGGGTATGGAATTGCTGAGCCAGTTCAGTTGAGCTTCTCTTACTCAAGTTGATAACAATCAATCAACCACCACAGCTGGCCTGAGCTGTCTTTGCTGCTCAGCTTCAGGAAGGATGAGGCTCTGCCCCTGCTGTGCTGCGATCAAACCTGTTGGGACATGGCCACAGGTAAGCTTGCACCTTACATCATTCTGCTAGGCCTATTTGGGCACAACACAGAGCCAATTGGTGCCTTTCCTTCTGGTCTGAAAGAAACATCAACTCCCTTTGAAGAGATGGGACACAGACCTCACAGAAGTGGCTCACACACACTTTCATGTTCCTGATGCTTGCCTGTTTCCATTGCTCCCAGAACCCTTGGCCTAGTGGAGGTGACAATGGCAGTCATCTTTCTCCTTCCACCTCCAGAGGGGTAACTGTGTCTCCTGCTGTTGATCTTCTCCCGGGAAGAAAGCATCACAAACTGCCTCAATAAGCTCTGCGGCACATCAGTCTTCTCCTATTGATGTTTTTGCTGGCTAACCCAGTTTGTCTTGTGTGAGTCTGTAACTGCTTTATGCTATGCTGTATGTAACTGACTAACAACAGGAGGCAAGCACCTTCTCCCCGAGGCCTGGCATTCACTTGCAGCACAAAAGAGTGTGAGATTCTCCTCAGTGTGCTCAGAGAGTCCACGAAGAGACCTGCAAAGGCGCTTGTTAGCAGCACTGTAGGGCCCATGACTGAAAACATGGGAAGACCATGGCAACACACTGCAGGTGGGAGGATGAATGGTAGACCTTTCAGGAGTTAAAGTCTGGACCCTGTCCCCTGGCCAGCCAGTAAAGGGGACTCAGAAGGGGTCATGGAAATGATAGCTACAAACACCAATGGACCGGTGTTGACCCCAGAATGTGGCGGTCATGACAGGAGTTCCTTTTTATTATAGCTGTGTTTGTGTGGGGGAAAAAAATCACATGCTGGCTTTTTTCTCTACCTCTTAAATGCTTTAAAACTTTCTTGATTTTTTTCTCTCGTTTGCTCCCCACCACATTGCACCCTACATTTAGAGAGCAAGCTCTTTGGCTCATCACAGCCGGTGACTGGCAGCTGGCCCAAGCCAAAGACTTGTCCCCACTGGAGCAAGGATTGAGCTCTGCCATCCTTGGCCATGTGTCTGAGCCCTGCAGTCTCACGGGTGGGACCCTCAGCATTTCCAGCTTTGCTGACCCCACCTCAAGGAGCATGGCTATTCCTGCTGCTTCCACGCACTAGTGCCTGGCCAGCTGGCTGGAACATCTCCCTGTTTCTACCCAGGCCCATGACAGCAGCCACAGACCCAATGGCACAGCCAGAATACCCCAGCTCTACTCCATACCCCATGGCCCCATTTCAGGATAAAGCCACAGTGAACTATAGGACCCTGGCCAGAATGGACTCTCTGTCCCATTTTGTCCCATTCCACTTTCCTCCTTGTTCATTGGGCCCAGGCCTACTCTCCTCCTGGTGGCTCCTAGAACATTCTTAGTGCATTTCGGCCTCAGGCCCTTCGCAGTTGCTATTTCTTCAGCCTAGACTGGTCTCTAACCAAACATCTACAGGGCTTGTTCTTACATCTCATCCAGGTCTTGACTCACATCCTGTATCCTCAGCAATGCCACTTACCCTCACTGCCCTGTCCTTATGCCATTTATTATTCTAGAAAACATTACCTGCTAATCTATGTTCTTGCACTTGCTGTTTCTCACTTCAGTGGGAAATAGCTTCTGAGAGGATAGGTCCCTCTCTTGTTTTGACCCCTGCTGTTCCTCCAATGTCTAAAGTATTAAATTTGTAATAAATGTTCCAAGAGTCCAGATTAAAGAAAGAGGAAAATGTCACATGGAGAGGTGATTTCCTCACCACCATCTACCCAACAGTGGTAATTAAAATTGTCTCACGAGTCTCCCTTACAATACTGCTTCTCTTTAAGGCAAGGCTCACACTTTCTATTTACATGTTTGCTTCATGTCTGACCACCACTGGTTTATAAAGTCCTCGTGGGCAGGCATTGCCTCTGTCTCGGTTACTATCTCAGCCCCTCAACCAGCAGGGAGCCTGGGCGATTACAGGGTTCAGGATGTATTGTGAAGGAATCAAGGAATAAAGAAAGGGAAGAAGGGAGGAAAGAAAGAGGGAAGAAGGGAGGCAGTGAGGGAGGGAGGGAAAAGGAGGAGGGAGGCAGGGAGTAAGGAGAGAGAGTATGTGCTTTGGGAGGGCTTAAAATATCTCAGACAGTAAACACAAAGGGGTAGCACCCTTTACATGCAGACCATCATTCAGCCTATTGGTTGTTAGCAACCTGAAGGAGTTTGAAACTCAGGTCACTAAGTTCTGAAACACCTCTTGCCTTGGCCACAGGAAGACAAGGAAAGAATTCTGCAGTGCCAGCACTGTGCACTGTATTTAAGAAGATTTTCTGCCCACCCTTCCAGCCCCCTCCCACTGATCCCACAGAGTGCTCACTGCCTGGGCCCTGTGGCCTGCATGACCATTCTCAGGCTTGTCAAGCTCATCTGCTTCCAGGATTTTCCACTGTTTTAGACAGGGACAACTGACTATCTCCCTGACTGATTTTAACTTTTAAAGTATATAATTTTTTTTCACATGCTCCTCCCTTAAATATCAGTTAGAAAATGCAGGAAAATAGGTATGCTTATGGAGGGGGTGTTTTTCCAATTAGCTTTCGCAAGGGTAAAACACAAAAATATCCTTGAGATACTCTCTATATGCAGGTGAAATATGGAAAGGGGGCTAGCAGTGCAGAATGCAAGCATGCTCACAGATATACATGCATGCATATGCACACATGTATATCTGCATGAATGCACACACAGGAATGCACTTCATGTACATACAAACATATCTTTTCACATGTGAATGCATATACTACACCCACGCATACACACAGGCACACATAGGCACACTTTTGGAAGAATGAGAAAGAAATGTAGCTAATACTAAAATTTATAAACACAACTGTCATATCCATGGCAAAGCCCATGTCATGGTGCTCTGTTAGCCATGGCCTGTGAGAACCAAGTCCTCTGCAAGGTAACTCAGGATGTGGCTCCACCTAAGGCTGTTGGTTCAAAGTTCTTTTTACTTTAGCATAGTGGTTCCTCAAGGCCACAGAAGGGTCAGTGAACAGATGATCTCCTTTCTGAGCTGCCACAAAATACCTAGTGTTTGCTCTGGGTTAACAAAGATGGACAAAATAATCCACTAGAAAGCTAACTAATTTGAAAGCTCAAGAAGCCATGGCTGCCATCATCTACCTGTCTCTAATTAATGAGTTTGCTTTTTGCAGGCTGAAGGACTCAGAGGTCATGTTGCAGACTGAGAAGGCAGCTTATACCTTCTGAACTGACTTTCTGAGGACAATTATCAGGATTTGATCCCTGCACCATTTCAAAGAGGTCATATCCATGCAGAGGCCATATCCATGCCTCCACTCTCCCCTTTCTCCTTGCCATCCTTGATCCAGTCTTTCTTCCTCTTTGTGTCTACACCTTAGAGGCAAAAGAAAGTTTTCAATAAAATAAGCTGCTCTGTTCTTGATTGCTTTGTGATTCTCATGGTGCAGGTTTGGAGTATGCCCAGCATGGTCTTTTTGACCAAGATGATCCCTTCATAGCAATGGTGGCCAGCAGGGATGGCCCACCTCAAGGGTAACATTCAGTGAGCAGGTATGTATGGAGATGATCTGTACTCTCCTTATCCTCAAACTTCAACCAAGGAATGGGGCTTCAGGTGGGGGCCAGGGAGGGAAAAATAAACATTTCCCAAAGAGACATCTGGTTTTTGTCCTCTTACTGGGAGGTAATCTCAAGCCCCGGAAAGTTACTTCTCCACCGAGGGCCTTTGTTTTCTGGAGGCTTCACCCATTGACAGCCCAACAGTGTGGTTTATGATAGACTGTTTGTGATAGATTATTTATTTGGGTTGCATGGTAATAGTTCTGATTCTGCAGGCACTAGAGACTAAAGGTCAGCCACGCAGGCAGTATGTAATCAAGCTCCGGTAAAAGCTGTGAACACAAGACTTCCAGTGAACTCTGCTGGCACATGACGCCATCACACATTATGGCCTGGCAGAAGCGCTGTCCATGATTCCACGGGGAGAGGATGAGTAGAAAATCCACATTTGAACTACTTCCGAACAATGCCCTGTGTGTCTCTATCACTGGCTTGCTCCTGAAATAAACTGTTTCTGGAAGCTTAACAGTTTTCAATGACTCTTCCCTGCAGACTATCAAACCCAAAGATGGTTTGAAGAACCTCCCAGATTTGCACACTGTGTTGGAGTTGAGGGCAGTCTTAAACTAACCCCTCAGAACTTGCAGTTTGGGTACCCCAGGTAGAGCCATGTTCAAGAGGAAGAATTGGATGGTTGCTGAGAGTGTGGGAGCAGGGCACTCATGTTCAGATGGCTCTGATACCATTGCAGGAGTGGGAACTGGGATAGAGGGAGGAAAGAACAGCTGGAATCAAATTATAGTAAAATTAGAAAGGGGGAATGGAATTAATATGAAAAAATGTAAACAAAGTCTTTGTAAATAGGGAGGGGTGGAGGGGGTGAAGGGAGGGCAGGGGAATGAGGAAAAAATAAGAACCAAGATACATCATGTAAAGGTAAAAGTTCCCAATGATGAATATAACTGCATTGTATACCTAAAATGTACCAATAAACTTAATGGAAGAAAAAATGATTAATAGTATACACAGGCAGACTCATGCATTCACATATATACTCCATGCACACAGAGACACAGTCACATATGTACAATGTGCATGCACACATGTATAATCATGCATACACAGGCGCACACACACACACACACACACACACTCACAACAGAGTGTTGATGGATCAGAGAAAGTCAGATGAGTGACCCACTCACCCTTAGCCTGGGTAGACAAAATTGTATATTTTCAGATTCTTCAAAACTGTATGTGAGACTCTTTCAAGCAGAGATGCTGGGATCCACTAAGGGGAGAAGAGGATGAGGATACTGTAAGCTCCATGCTGCTGTGTGGTGTGATGGGGACAACACAGGCAACACCATCCTCACAATCAGGGCTGGGAGGGCTCTGACATCTCTTTCCACACCAGGGACACATCCCTGCCTCTGCATGCCCAGCCAACAATCATTGGAATTCCAGGAGCTGAGGTTTCTGGGCCCTCATAGGGGTGGAGTTGTCCTGTTCAGACCAGAACAGATTCTGCAGTCAGGGAATTGGGAACCTAAAACTATAACAGTACCATAGAACAGCAATCAAGGAGTAGTGAAGGACCATCCAGAAATATGCAGAACAAAGCTTTGTTCTGTTAATCTGCAGTTTTGCTCAGAAGCCTTTAGTCAAAAGCAAGGGAAGTCATACCAGTAATATATGCTTTTCCTTCCAAGGCCTTCTCTAAGGAGGCCAGTTCAGCATAGGCCCAGGACCACTGGGAGCACATTCTTGTTGGAAGGTGAGCTCTGGTGGTGTGGGAGATCTGCACTCATGGTGTGTAGCTGCTTACATGATGTTGATGAAGGAGGGCAATGAATGCATGGGTCCTGCCCATCCCAGCATGGCACCCCAGGAACCAACAACCAATGATGACCCAAATCTTCCCCACAGATCCACAGTGCCTTTTGGCTCAGCAATGCTGGTGCCTCTGGCTCTGAGCATGTCCTTGATGAATGACCTTCAGTCTTCCCTCATGTACTGGCTTGTGAGTTTGCACTGCCTCAGATTCCCCAGCCACACATTGAGATCCCCATCCCTACTTGCTCTCCACATTGCACATCTTTGCCTCAGATTGCATCTTCATCCAGAGTCTTTGAAATGTGCCTGAGGCAAAAGCTTATGTGTGGCCAGTACCTCCATCAACCTCAGGACCAAAAGCAGAGGTGGGCTGGTAAGTGGAGACTAGGACAGCTACTCTTGGGTAGCAAGTGTCACTACTGGGTATGTCCATGTGTTGGGGCAGTGGAGGGAGGAAAGCAGAATAATCTAACCTCTGCTTGCTCCCTGCTTACTGCTCGTTGACATTCATGGACACTGGCTGCCTGTTCCTCTGGAGCATGCCACTGTCCTTCGGCTCATGGTGGAGAAGGGCCCAGCTCCAGTGTCTCCAGATGCATGGCCATGGCTAGAGAGGCCCTGTCAGACCCCAGACATGCTGCTGTGCATGGCTGCTCATTGGGGGGGTTGTGTGGGAGGGAGGCCCTGTCAGGGATTCTGAAAAGGGGTTCTGAGGAGGAATCAGGTGTGATGGGGACAGGAGATACCAGTTCACACCAGTCCTGAAATGTCAAAAACATGTAAAGACTGGAAAAGAACCTGTGGTTTGAGAAGAGACAGGGCCAAAACCAATCCATTTATGTGAAAAATTAAATTTCAGTGGAACCCTCTGCATACGACAAATCCATTTCTGTTTTTTATTTTCCACTACTTGTGCTTAATGTCACTGAGAAGTCATAAAACCTCACCTGCTCTCTCAGCTCACCGCATCTGATTCTGAATACCTCTCACACAGCCTATTAATAAATTTCACTGCCCTCTCTCTCCTCCCTCCACTGTCTCCCAGCCTAGGCTTACTCCCTCTCTCTTGCCTCCAGGTTGATTCTGGGAGATGGGGCCCAGCTTGAAAGTGAAGGTCTCAGGGAAGAATTCAGGCTCCCAGAGCTGCCTCCTTCTTGGTTCTTACTCCCAACAGTGCCAGCTCCCCCTTGGGTGGAGCTTAGCAGGGGGCTTGCACTTGTCCCATGGGCAGCTGAGCCACAGTGCAAGACAAGGAGCTGCCAGGGCACCAGAGCTGCACCAAGCAGGAGGAAGGGTTGGAGCTGGACTCACACTGCAGGGCTGGGTGGGCCCTACTGGGTTAGAATATCTCTGTAAAGAGAGCATTGGTCCCAGATTTCCTGCCCCCCAAGTCAGGCCTTGGACACTAGCAATAGACTGCTCATTTAAAGTTGTTATACTTAGCAGGAGTGAAAGTCCCATTTTTTTACAGATAAGGCAACTTTGTTTAGATTCATGGTTGTCTTTTAATTAGAATAAATAGTCTAGCCACACAATCGAATAAAATTGATGATTTGTTGACAGCTAATCATTTTCGAGAAACAACAGATGTACTTAAAATGAAGATATATTTTATGGTGGTTTCTTCCCTCCTCAAAAACAAAAAGCTTCTAGTTGATTGAATAATGCATTATAATGATTGAGCTGTTAGTTCCAAATACGTTGTTAAGAATTTATGAGACAATCTGTCCTCTGAGAAGGCAAGGGAGGAACTTGAACAGGGGTAAATTTAAGAGCTAAGTGGGCAGAGGCTGCTGGTCCCAGGAGCTGCTAGTGGTTTAAGGTGGGGAGAGACTGAAGGGATTACCAGGAGTGGGGAGCAGGGGTTGCTGTGAGAATGGAGTGGAGAATGGAGTTAAGAGCAAGCCCTCAACTTCTAGGGGAAAAGTGTCTGTAAATAAGGAAAGGACTCATTGGGCTTTCTGGCTAATCTGGACCAGGAAGAGTTGAAACTTTACTAAAGAAGCAGTTAACAAGACCAGAAAAAGCTGATAACCAGGCAGGTACCCTAAAAAAGTTAGCCTAGCTGCCCCTCACTCACCACCTTACAAAAGGGACAAGGGATGGCCACTTAAAAGACAGCTTTTACTTAGTGTATATTGTACAGAGTACACAAAAAATGTACACATATTTCAGGAGAAGAAAAACTTGTATAAATATTTTAATTCTAAATTTATTGAAACATCATGAGATTGATACAAATTACCTTTGTTACCTTTGGCCTCTACAATTATAAGAGGTGCTCAAAATGGTGGCCATGAGCTTCCAGACATGTTTTAGAAAGCAAACTGCTGCTTGGGTAACCTTGGTCATTAAGACTGCTGCACATGCACTTTCCATTTCTTCTCTAAGGGCCAGCAGTGTAATGGGTTTTTCGATATATACAACATCCACTGGGGTCCCCCATAAGAAAGTAACACCATCTCTTGTAAAAACATTGTACTATTTTTACTTTCCTGAAGTGTGTATACATTTTTTCATTCTCTCTCTCTCTCTCTCTCTCTCTCTCTCTGTATGTGTGTGTATATATATACGGTATTCTTTCACTATATCTACCTTTACTTAATTGCTAACTTGAACTTGTATGTGAAGTCCTTTAACAAACCCATTAATTCTCCTGACAGAATAAAGGAAACCAAATGAATCTTAGGTAGGAATTTGCACACAGATCATGGTACCTGGGGTGGGACCCTAAGGGCCTAAAATAGTCAATTGAGTTGTAACACACTAATGAAAAGGGCTGAGGACAAGGGCCCGGGGTCCTCCATCTTTCCAGTGCCCCTATTCTATCAGCATGAATATTGTTCCTCCTTTTTCCCACTTTCCAGTAAAATGTACAATAAGGTGTCTTCCTTTCCTTAAACTTTATACAACTAATTTTTTATTGGTATAAAGATCGTAGAGAGTGTCCCCCACCCCAGCAGTACAGCAGCAGGCAGTGCGTGTCCCCTGGACTCAACAAACTAAATATTCATCCCAGAACTCTGTTTGCCAGGTTTCTGAGCCAAAACCTGAAGCAGAGGCCACTGGTGAAGGCTACACTATGGGGACCTGACTAGACCTCAAGGAGTAGGCCCTGCTTCCAGACCTGCCTGGAATGAGCACACAGCTCTAAGAGACTGGGCCCAAGATGAGAGTTCATAAGCAGGGCCTGGACCCTGGCAATGAGGACTTCCCTGAAGACTCAATGGTCTCAGAAGGCTCTACAGGGCAAGAAGTGTGTGTGGGAGGTGGAAGTACTGATAGGCAGGTGGACCAGGGCAGAGCCATGCTCAGGCTCTGGTCTTCTCTGATCATGTGATTCTATTGCTGTAAGAACACTGAGCAGTTGGTCTCCTGTTCAAAACCTGAGAACAGGACAGCTGAGAATGTGAGCTGCAGTCTGAGGGTAGGAGAAGGTCAATGTCCCAGCTCATACACTTGCAGAGAACGAATTGTCCCTTCTTCCATAAAATTACCAAGACATGTGGCCTTTTGCGCTTGTTGATTCTTAAATTTAAACTTAATCTCTACTGAGCTTCTACACTGTACATCTTGAACCTGAATCCTCAGCAAATCAAATGCTTCTGTTTTGGTTCAGTTCTCACTGGGTCCAGACAGCTGACAAATGACATTCAGCGTCAAGATCAGCATAAACTGAGGAAAATATTAAATTAGCTCAGAACTCTCATCTCTAGGTCAGGATTAAAAATTTTCATGGTCAAAGTTTGTGAAGAACTGCTTCTTGGCTGTAAAATTAAATGTAAATGATATAGGAGGTAGGGTGAGGCAAAGTGGGCTGGAGAAGTAGGTTGGACTTGTCAATTTTGAGATCCCAGGGTGGCACCACATGATTCTCAGGACCCCATACTTGGAACTTCTGGTGGGCTCCCATGAAATGAAATGTATATACATAGAGACCAGACACCAGGAGGAGCCCACTGTCACCACTCTTCATAGTAGCCCATCCTGGATCTCCCAGATCAGGGTGTATTTTTCCTCTTTTGTTCTGCCCAAGTTTGCTCTACAGAGCCAGTTTTTCCCTTAGCCCTTCAGCCCTCACTTTTAAAATAAACTTTTGGCACCATTTTTGGCTTGTCTCATCCAATTCCTTGTTCATGGTAAGAAGGACCTGGAACACTTTTAATTGGCAAGCCCTTCTTAAAGGCTTCATCAGACAACATGAATACCTTGAAGCACAGAAGGAGGTGATGAATGCAGAAATGTTGTCTGTGGCTGTGACACCAAACCTGGCAAGATTCACCTCATCTGTATTTGCTGTGCCCTCTCTACAGAGTCACAACATGGCTTGGCTTTCTCACCTCCTGGCACCGCCTATGGTCTGCCTAGATGAAGGCATGGAACAGGCAGGAGAAGAGGGCAGAGCAATACCTACCAAAAGATCAGTCTCTGCAGCACACAAGCCTGCAGCAGTGGTGCGAAAGTCACTTGAATCCAGAACAAGGGAACTGAGGCTCTAGGTCACTTGCCGGTAAGCACACCACCTGGGCTCAGTGTGAAAGGCTGTGCAGGCCTGGAATTCAGAGTTTAAAAAACCAGATTATGGGGTAAGTGAATATTTTTATCATTTTATTTTGAAGTGATTTCAAATTTCCTGAAAGTTTACGAGAAATATACAATAATAATTAATCTTTACATAAATTTGCCAACTGTCAGCTTTTGCTTTATTATTTTTTCTGCCAATGGACAGAAACTTTTCCACTTTTTCATTAGTGTTAGCTAAATTCATAAATGCTTGTTACCTATTTCATTATATCCACCCTCCACTGCCCTCTCTTACCCTTCCCTTCCTCCTCCCAGTTCCCTTCTTCTTCTATATTAGCCCCTCTTCTGCTTTCATGTTATCCTTTCTCCCCCTAGAGTCCACATATGAGGGCAAACATACTTGTCTTTCTGAGTCTAATTCTTTCACTTAACACAAAGGCCTCTAGATGCATCCATTTTCCTACAATAAATATGATTTTTTTATTTAGGGCTGAATACTACTCCATCACATATATATAAACTACATTTTCTTTATCTCTTTATCTTTTCATGGGCATCCAGATGATTCCATAATTTGCCTATTGTGAATTATGCCACTATAATGTGTGTATGTAGGCATCTCTTGTATGTTAATTTAAATTCTTTTGGGCATACTCCAAGGAAAGGTATGGCTGTATCATATGGTTGTCAATTCTATTTTTAGTTTGTAAGAACCTCCACTGATTTCTGTAGTGGCTGTACTAATTTACATTCCCACCAGCAGCGTAGAAGCATTCTGTTGCCCACCTGTACATCCTTGTCAGCATTTCTTTGGTTTTTGTATTTTTGATGATAGCTGTACTGACTCGGATAAGATAGAATCTCAGTGTAGTTTTGATTTGCATTTCCCTAATTGCTAAGGATGTTGAATATTTTTTCATACAATTATTGGCCAAATATTTGTACTTCTTTTGAGAAGTGTCTATGAAGTACATTTGTCCATTTATTTGTTGGATTATTTTTTCTTTTGGTGTTAAGTTTTTTGAATACTTTATATATTTTAGATATTAATCCTCTGATGGAAGAGTAGCTGGCAATTGTTTCTCCCATTCTGTGGGCTTGGATAGATACTTTTAAATGAACTACTTTTATTGGTATTTAATACAAATATTTTAAAATTTACTTTAAATAATATAGATACTTTAATGAAGTCTTTTTATTATAAAAATCCATCCTTATGAAAAGAATAGAGAAATGAAAAGAAACATAAATTACTATCAATTTCTTATACCTTTTTTCAGAGATAGTCTATATGTAGAAACTGTATATACAATTATACATCACTTAACAGTAGAAATATGTTCCAAGAAAAGCAATGTTTGCCACTTGCTATTATGCAACATCATAAAGTGTTCTTATACAAACTAAGGTGTCTGGGATGTCATAGGGCAACAACATTTGAAGAGACCACTATAATATATGCAGTCCATTGTTAGCTGAAGTATTGCTATATGGAACATGACTGTAAATATGTAGACACACAAGTACCTAGCCGTTGATTCTAAATAAGAATACATTCAGACAGTGCTGTCAAGCTTTCTTTTATGACTCGTACTTTTTTTTAACCTGGAAAACTATCTTTCAGACCCCTTCCCACCTGAACACATACTTCCATGACTCAACACTAAGGACACTGGCAGTGAGGTAGTAAGGTCTGCACTCGAGCTTCTTTAGAGGAAGGCTTTGGTGTCTGACTATGTGTAGTGTGGCAGCCTCAGATGGGACATATATGATCTCCATGGAAAGCCCCCAAACCTTCCGTCCCCCATCAAAATCTGTTTAATGTTACTTTTTTGAGACTCTATCTCTAATGAAAGATTGCGATTTCTACTAAAAGCTTCAGTGGTAAATTGTGTTAATGTGAGAAATTTTTAGCTTTTAATAGATTAGAAACTACTGAGCATACACCACAGTCCTTTGGCAAGCAGCTGTGTGGCTATTCTTACAACTGCTTGTACACAGTTTGTGGGAAACAGGGAAAAACGGACCCTTTCCTCCAAATATTGGGGACCTGTGATTTGCTCATTAATTGTTGCTTCTTATCAGAGTGGTGCAAAAAAGAGATAGTTTGTTTCATTACAGTATAGCAAATAAAAATATATCAAATAAGAAAAGTTTATGACCCAGTGGACTCACTGCTGAATTCTACATGAACATCAGGAAAGATTTAAAGTCAGTACTTCCCATAATCCTTAATGAACCTGAAAGGGAAAGAATATTTCCAAAGTCATTCCTGGAAGCTAGCATTCCCTGATTCCAAAACCAGACAAGCACCCAACTAAAAAAGAAAACCATAGACCAATCTCTTTAGTGAATATAGATGCAAACAAGATGCTGGCAAATAGAATGCATAAAATCATCAAAAAGATTATACATCATACCAGCTAGGTTTTATCTCAGGTAGTCAAGGATATAGGCATATCAAGAAATGTAGTGTATCACATTAATAGAAACAAGAACAAATATTATATAATCATCTTAATAAATGCAGAAAAAGCCTTGGCAAAATCCAACACCCATTTTTGATAAAAAAAAAAAAACACCCATGAAGAAAATAGGTACAGAAGGACCCTAGCTCAATCTGATAAAAGCCATTTATGATAAACTCACTGCCAACATCAAATTAAATGGGAGGGGGGGACTAAAAGCTTTTTCTCCAAAATCAGGAACAAGACAAGGATATACACTATCACCGCTACTGTTCAAGATAGTACCCAAAATATTAGCCAGAACAATCAAGCAAAAAAAAAAAAGAAAAAAAGGGGAAGAAGACCAGAATGCTGATAAAAAGCAGATAGAAAACACTACACTCAGCACCCAGAAGGAAGCTCCCCCGCCACCATCCCAGGGTCCTAGGGCAGAGAAGCTCAGCTGGTCCCAGCACCTGGAAGGAAGCTCCCTGCCTCCATCCCAGGCTCCTAGGGCAGAGAAGCTCAGCTGGTCCCAGCCCCCAGAAGGAAGCTCCCCAGCTGCCATCCCAGGCTCCTAGGGCAGAGAAGCTTAGCTGGTCCCAGCACCTGGAAGGAAGCTCCCCACCGCCATCCCAAGCTCCTAGGGCATAGAAGCTGAGCCGCTTGGGTGCCAGAAGCACCCCCTCCCATGGAAATGAGAAGACACATAAACAAGTCTCAAAAACAGACTTCTGGATCACCTACAGCAACCCCAAAGGGAAACAAGATGGAACAATCTGATACTCAACCGCCTGGACACCCTGAGCTGGCAACAAAAGAGGATCTGGGAAAAATGAAATCAGAAATAATTACTCAGATAACAGCAAAGATTTTGCTCATGGTGCAAGACATGATTAATAAATCTAGAGAGGACACAGATAAAAAAATAGAGGATCTGAGGAACATGATGGAATCCCAACATAGGAAACAAATGGAATCCATAAAACAGATACAAACAGATTTCCAAGAGATTAAAAACTCCATCAAAAGTCTGCGCAGCAGAATGAACCAATGTGAGGATAGAATTTCACATATAGAAGATAAGATTGCAATTAGTGACCAGGAAAAGAAAAATTGCTTTAAAATTGTAAGGGAACATGAGAAATCAATCCAGCAGCTGCTAGATGATGCAAAGAAGAATAACATAAGACTGATTGGAGTCAATGAAGAAAGAGGAGAGAGTGCAGATGACATAAAAAAAATTGTGCACAGAAGTGATGGCAGAAAACTTCCCAAGGAGGGGAAAAGAACTTGACATACAGATAAGTGAGGCATATAGGACTCCAGCTAACCTCGATCAAAAAAAATCTGCACATAGGCATATAATAGTTAGGATTCCAGAAATTCAACAGAAGAAAAAATTCTACAAGCAGTTAGAGAAAAGAAACAAATCACATACAAAGGAAAGCCCATCAGAATCACAGCAGACTTCTCAATGCAAACCCTCAAGGCAAGAAGAGCTTGAAGTGATGTATTTCAAGCCCTAAAGGAAAACAGCCTCCAACCCAGATTGATGTACCCTGCAGAACTATCTTTCAAAATTGATGGAGAAGTAAGATACTTTCATGACAAAGAGCACCTCAGGAACTTCATGAATACCAAACCAGCACTTCAAAAAATTTTAGACAATACCCTAGGAAGACAATGAGGATCACAACCCCAGGAAACCCAGCAGAATGAATCCACTGGGTGGGACAAATTAAACACAAAGGGGGAGAATCCAACAAAAAGAAAAATTCATGACAAGGCTTTTAAAACTTTTAACTTCATCTCCCTAAAGACTGTATAATTCAATCTTATTATGGTACTGATTAGTATTTTTCTGATTCTAGAGTTGCACACCATTCCTTGTGCTATACTGCCTATTTATCATCTTCTTATGTCTACATTTTAATTGAGTTGTCTATTAATGAGCTCTAAGAATTCTTTATATATCCTGGTCATAGGTTATATGCATTGTAAATATGGTCTGTTTAAGGACTACTTTTCATTTTAATCATGTCATTGAAAGTTCTAAATTTTGATGGAATCCCATTTATCAATTTTTTTCTTTTATACATCATAGTTTTTTGTATCCTAGGTAGTTCTGGCCTGCCCTAAATTCATAAATATTTTCCCTTATAATTTCTTCTTAAAGTTTTATACTTTTAGGCTTTCTTATTTAGGTTCATAGATCCCTTCAAGTTATTTTCATGTATGGGAAAAAAAGGGTTGAGGTTAATTTTTTATATACGGATACCAGGTGTTCTAGTGCCATTGGCTGCAAACACTATCTCTTCCTCGGCTCTTGAATTGAGTTTATATTCTATAAAATGCTAATGTTAAATAATCTTTCAAAACTCGGTGGACCATATATGTGTAGTTCTATTTCTAGATTCTCTGTTTTATTCCAATGATCTATATGTCTTTCCTTACACCAACACTGCCTTGATTACTGTAGCTTTAGAAGAAGTCTTAAAATTAGGTACTAAACGTGGTCCAACACTGTTTTTGTTTTTGTTTTTGTTTTTAACCTTTCTAGGTCCTTTGTACTCCTACATAACTTTTAAATTTCAATATCCAATTCTTCATTTATAGAAAGTATACACAGACCTGAATTTTTATATATAACTTGTGTTTTTTAATTCTGCTAAATTCAAATGCAAGTTCTAGGGGCTCCTAGAGATTTCTTAGTATTTTCTCTGTTGATGATCATTTCATCTACATATAAAAATTTTGCTTCTGCCATGCCAATCCTATCCTAGTTGTGTCATTTTATTGCCAGACTATTTTGGTGGGGACTAGGTTTCAAAGTTTAATGGACAGATAAAGAGTAAGCGTATCTGCCCTTGTTCCCCACCTTAAGGAGAAAGCATTGTATCTTCTCCATTTATATAAGGCATTCTCGCTGGAAGTATGGAGTACATGTCTTTATTCTGTTGAGAAAGTTCTGTTCTTCTTCTAGTCTCCTGATAGCTTTTACCATGAACAGCTGTAGAATTTAGTCCAATAATTTTTCTCCAACTAGTGACAGGATCATATGGCTTTTTCCTTTCCTCTGTTAAAATGATGACTTTTGGGGGTGGATCTTCCAATGCTGAACCAACACCGCCATCCCTATAACAAAACCACTTTCTACATCCTGCCAGATCTGACTTCCAATAGTTTGTTTTGTTAAACAAATTTCTATCTATGTTCATACTTTTTTTTTCTATTATCTTTATCCAGTTTTAGGATTAGCACAATGTTGAGTTCCTAAAATGAGGGGAGAAGTGTTCCTTCTTTTTTTCTGCTTTAAATGTTTGATATAATTTATCAGTTAAAATGTTTATGAGCTTGCCGTTGTCGTATAGGTAGGTTTTCAAGCTAGGAATATACTTTCTTTAATAGGTGCTATTCAGATTTTATATTTCCTCCAGAGTTAGTTTCATTAATTTGTTTTCCAAGGTACTTCTTAGAAGTTGTCAAATTTATTGCAAAAAAGATTTTTGTAATATGCTTTCTATATCCTTTTAAATTCTGTAAAATCTGTGGTAATGTCTCCTAGATCTTAATATTGTAATTTCAGAAATGTATAACTGATATTGTGTAACAGGAAGAAAAGGTCTAAAAGACCAGGGGAATTGGGAGGGGTAGGGGAAGGGAAAAAAGGGAAAGGAAAAAAATATGAAAAGAGGGAAAAAAAATGGAAACAAGGTCTTTGCAAATAGGGAAGGGTGGAGGGGGTGAAGGGAGGGCAAGGGAAGGGGAAAAAAATAAGAACCAAGATACTCATGTAAAGGTACAAGATCCTAATGATGAATGTAACTGTATTTTATACTGAAAATGTACCAATAAACTTAATGGAGAAAAAAAAAGAGAAAAAAAAAAATAAAAGAAAACACCACACTCAGGAAGTTTCAGTTTGATGCAAGGCCTCCATTGACAGTTGGACTCCTAGCCATGAAATTAAATTATAAACCAAATGCCTTGGTTCTTACATCTCTACATACTATCTCAACACTAAAGCCAAGGAGTTTTGGAGATACAAAATCCAGGTGAGAGGATGTATAAGATAATTCTGGGAAATATTTTTAATGAACTTGAAAGGAAAAGACTACTTCCAAAGTCATTTCTGGGGCAAATTTCAGCTTTTAATAGAGTGGCAACTACTTAGCATACACTGCAGTCTTTTGGTAGGCAGCTGTTTGCCTATTCGCGCACAATGTTCTCTGAGAAAGACACAGAAGCCAATATGAAGGATTGTCATTAGCCAAAAGTGGATGATTTGAACATCAAAACAAATACTAACAACTCCAGTTAAACATTTCAGAATCTATCAGTTCTTAAGACAATTAAAAAAATATTTTCAGCTATGGTGGAAGCTTGTGTACCAGCTTATTAACTTAATTGTCATAAAACAAGGAAATGTTCATAGCTTTACTTTTCTTTGCCTTTTCTATACAAATTATATTGTATGGTGTCCAAAAAGTTGATGATTAAAACTATTCAGTTTTGGAAAGAATTCTAGATAATAATAAAAAATACAAAAAAAATAATTGAATTTAAAACATCAATATTTTTCTCAACCATTACTGAAATAATGGATTTAATCAATATTCATCAGTGGATGCTGAAGTTATTAAGCAGAAAATCAATAAAACATTTTATAGCAGAGAAATTAGATATCATTTGAGTCACTGACCAATTGCAAATCACTATATGGGGGATAATTAGATTGTGTATGATTCATGATGTGATACAATATAAGTACCTAGTATAGACATGAAATGTTTTTGCCTTTGAACTAAAACTTGAATCTAAACAAGACTTTAGGTCTAATTGCAAGTTTACAAGCCTAGTATAACCACTTAATACCACAATGAAGTCATTTACTTTATCTATAAAATGATTTTAGAGGGAAAATAATATAGTTTATCTAAGAAATTAATAGCTTCAAAAAGAAATGTGTAACAGGGGATTTAGCTCAATGGTTCCAGCGCCTGCCTGGCAAGCACAAGGTCCTAAGTTCAATCCCTGGTACTGAAAAAAAAAAAAAGAAGGAATGTGAGATGTTACAAAAATCAAAGAAAATTAAATGATATAAAAAAGGAATATGTTGAGTCAACTTCCTTATTCAAACTGACCCAGTGTAAGAAGGAGTCACTGAGAAAACAACAAAATTTCAATACAGTCTGGAGGTGAAAAGACTTTAATAAATATTAACAAATGTGTTGGATGTTATAATGACATAGATATTAGATGTCATTTTTGGGAGTTGTAAATTTCTTATATATTTTAATAACTTGAAAGTTAAAACATTGTAATGATTTTCCACTTTTTGTTCATTTCAAGAATATTTTCAATTGCTTGTTGGAAAATTTTTATAATAACTATTTTAAAATCTTTAGCAGATATTTCCCATATCTGCATCGACCTGTGTTGGTCTGCTGATTGTATTTCCTATGTGAGTTGAGCTGTTTCCTAGGCCAAATAATTTGAACTGTATCCTGATATTTGATATTTATCCTATGACAGTCTTCATCTTATTTAAATCCTATGTAGAAACTTGGTACTTCTGTTTAAGCAATCAATAATCAAAATTAATTTAGGCCACAAGTTCTAAAAACCTTCTATTGTCTGTGATTTCAATGTCAGGTCCAATTTTAAAGTCTTTACAGTGTTATTCAGATCTATCCTGTGTGTCTCCACTCAGTAGACAGACTGGAGCTTGGACAGTGGTCTACCTCTGAGTTCAGCGCTCAAAACTGATGGTATGATACTAAATTTCATCACCTTCTTCCTTGTCATGGATGAATAGAGACATCAGTACATGAGGAAGCTTCTGCACAAGGAAGTGGTGGTACTCAGAAAAGGGTAAGGCAAAGAAAACCAGACACAAGAAAGCAACCTGAAGGAGAAACCACCAGACTGAGTCCATCCATTATCAGGGGCATTTAGAAAGGAAATCTAGGCCATGCCTGGTGTATAACACCCCAGGTTTAGTGAATATACCACCTTGGGAGAGGATCTAACATGCTGAGGGAGGAAGCCAGCACTGCAGTAATACCCAGGCTGCTGGGATATGCTCCTAGTGTTTCCATCTTCTCCATGGAGAAATGATTGAATCACAGCTTTGAAATAAATGGACTTCACAGATATCTACAGAATCTTGCATAACAGAATACACATTTTTCTCAGCAGCACATAAAACTTTCTCCAAAACAGACCACATCTTAGGCCATAAACCATGCTTACATAAATATAAAGATTAAGTAAATATAAAGATTCAGAATAATTTCACGCCTCAATCATAGCATAAACTGGAAGTCAATGACAACAGAAATTATGCCAACAAAAGATGATTAAATTATATACTATTGAATAATTATTGAGTCACAGAAGAAATCGAGGAAAAAATTAAAACTTTCTATAATCAAATAATAATTCCACTACAACATACCAGAACCTATGGGACACAATGAAAACAGGCTCAAAGAGGAAGATTACAGCTGTGAATGTCCACATTTGAAAATGGAATATATAACATAATGATGAACCTCAAGTTTCTAGAAAAACAAGAGCGATTCAAATCCAAAAATGGTATAAAGGAGGAATTATAAAGATCAAAATGGAAATTAATGAAATTGAGACAAAAATACAAAGAATCAATAAATTGATTCTTTGAAAGAATAAACAAATTAGACAAACCCTTAACTGAACTTATCAAAAGAAGGAAAGAAAAGATCCATATCAATATAATTAGAAACAAAAAAGGCAAAAGCATAACAGACATCATTAAATTCAGAGGATTATCAATAACTGTTTTAAAAACCTGTATTCCAATACATTGGGGAATCTAGATGAAATGGATAAATTTCTAGACATATGAATTACCAAAATAACCAAAGAGATATACAAACCTACTCAGTCCAATTACAGGCAATGAAATTGAAGCAGTAATGAAAACCCTACTAACTAAGAAAAACCCAGGAGCCAATGAATTCACCACCGAATTAAAAAAAAAATACCCTTCAGGGAAGAATTAATACCAATACTTAAAATCTTCCACAAAATTGAAAGGGAAGAAACATGGCCAAACTTGCTTCTTAAAGCTAGCATTATCTTGATACCAAAACCAAAGACTTAACAAAAAAGGAAGAAACAGATTCCCTTAACGAACATAGATGCAAAAATCCTCTACAAGATATTTGCATTCAGAATACAACAAATCATGAAAAAGATCATACTTCATGACCAAGCTGTTCTTATTCCAAAAATTTAAGGATGGTTCAACATATATAAATCTATAAAAGCAATGTATTATATAAACAGAAGTAAAAATAAAAGTGATAATTATCTCAATAAATGCAGATAAAACCTTTGACAAAATCCATGCATCATAAAAAATTTTTTGACAAAATCCATTCATGATAAAAAAACTTTGAAAAATAATTGGTATAGAAAGAACTTACCTTAAAATCATTAAAGTTATTTATGATAAAGCCAATTCCAACATCATACCAAGTAGGGAAAAATAAAAGCATAAAAACATTCCTTCTTAAATCAGGAACAAGACAAGGATTCCAAGCTCACTGCTCCTGTTCAATACAGTACTAGACACTTTAGAACAATTAGAGAAAAAGAAATAAAAAAGGATTTCAATAGATATAGAAGTCAAACATCCTTATTTGGAAATGACATTGTATACACAGAGCATCCAAAAAAACTCCACCACAAGAATCTTAAAACTTGGGAATAGAGATTTAGCTCAGTGGTTCCACCACCTGCTGCACAAGCACAAGGTTCAGAGTTTGATCCCTGGTACCCAAAAAAAAGGATCTTAGAAAAAACAAATTCAGCAAAATGGCAGGATACAAAATAAACACACAAAAATCAATAGGGTTCCTACATAACAGGAAAGAATCCATTGAAAAAGAGCTCAGGAAAAACATTACATTCACAGTAGTTTAAAAAAAAATAAGTACCTAGATTCTTCCTACCCAGGAACAAGGGATATCTTTCCATTTTCTTATATCCTCTTCGATCTCCTTTTTCAGGGTTCTGTAGTTTTCAGTGTAGAGGTCTTTTGCTTCCTTTGTTAGGTTGATTCCTAGATATTTCATTTTTTAGATGCTATTGTAAAAGGAATTATTTCCCAAATTTCTCTCTCAGTGGGTCTGCTATTTCCATATAAGAAGGCTATTACTTTTTGAGTGTTGACCTTAAAATTCATGTAACCAAGAAATTGAACATCTCTATCAGGAACACTATATTCTTCTGAAGAAAAAGGTTGAAGAGGACATTAGAAAATAGAAACATATTCCCTGTTCTTGGATAGACAAAACTAATATGATCAAAATGGCCATATTACCAAAAATGATTTATAGATTTAATGCAACACACACCAAAATACCATCACAGTTTTTCATTGAACTACAAAAAATAATTATAAAATTAATCGAAAATAGCCAAAGCAATCCTGGGCAACAAGAACAAGGAAAGTGTTATTACAATCTCAGACTTCAACTTGTAGTACAAAGTAACAACAGTAAAAACAACTTGGAACTGTATAAAAACACACATAATGACGAATGGAATAGAACAGAAGATAGTGAAACAACCCCAAAAACATTCAGCTAAATGAGTTTCAATAAAGGAGTCAATAATCTACACTGGAAAAATGATAGCTTCTCTAACAAATAGTGCTGGGAAAACTGGTTATCCACATGCAGAAAAATGAATCTTGACTCATATCTCTCACCCTGAACTAAAACCAAAACCAAACATATCATACACTTATATATAAAAGAGGAACACTGAATGTATTGAAAAAATTGGTAAAACTTTTGAAAGCATAAGCATAAAGAAAGACTTCTGAACAGAACTCCAATGCACGAACAATAATATCAAGAATCAACAAATTGGATTATATCAAATTAAAAAGCTTCTGCACAGCAACTCTAACTTCCAACAGAGAGAAGAGACAATCTGCAGAATGGGAAAATTTTTTCAACCGCCTTTCTTCAGAGAGAGAGAGGACTAATATGTAGAATATATAAACAACTAAAAACAGTATATCCATCCTAAAATAAAAGAATCAACCAAAAATTGGTCAACTGAGATGACTATGCATTTCTCACAAGTACAGTAGTGAATAAATACATGAAGAAATTTTCTGTGTATTTGGGCATTAGAGAAATGCAAATCAAAACAGCAGTGATATTTTACCTTACTCCAGCAAGAATGGTCATTATCAAGGAAACAAAAATTAATAAATCTGGGAGAAAAAAGAAACTTTATACATTGTTAGTGGGAATGTAAACTAGAACAACCACTTTGGAAATCAGTATAGTGATTGGTCAAAAAGTGGAAACCAGAAATTCCATTTAACCCAGGTATATCTCTCTTAGACATCATGCTACAGTGATGCATATCTCCCAATATTTAGCAGCACAACTTACAATAATTGTACCATGAAAGTAAGCCTATATGCCCATCAATAGCTGAATAGATAAAGAAAATGTGGCATACACTGAGGCCATACTCTTAAGTGAAATAAATAGGACACACATGTAAATACTGAATAGTTTCTCTGGTGTGAAAAACTAAAAGTGTAAATAAGGTTCAAAATGTATAATTGATAATGTGAAATGGTAAGAAAAGGTCTGAAGGAATAGGGGAAGTGGGAAGGGTAGGGGAAAGGAAAGAAGGGAAAAGAAAAAAAAAGAGAAAAGGAAAAAATGGAAACAAAGTCCTTGTAAATGGGGAAGGGTAGAGGGGGTAAAGGGAGGTCAGGGGAATGGGGAAAAAATGGGAACCAAGATACACCATGTAAAGGTAAAAGTTTTTAATGATGAATATAACTGTATTGTACACCTAAAATGTACTAATAAACTTAATGAAAAAAAAGAAAATATGACATATATATATATATATGTATATATATATATATATATATATATATATATAACACCATAAAGAAAAGTAAATTTAAGTCATGTTTAGGAAAATGGATGAACATTGAGACCATAATGGCAAGTGAAATAAATCAGACACAAGAGGCTAAATATTGTATAGTTTCTCTAATATGAGAGATCCAAAATATAAATAATTCAAAGAGCAAAGTCATGTAAAGAAACAGGAAGGTAGAGTCTGTAGAAATGGGAAGGAATTTGGCAAAGCAAGAGGAGGGGGAGAGAAAAAAGCTATCAAGTTGTAATATGTATATTTATCAAACACCAAACTGAATGTAATGACTATGTACTGCAAACATATGTTAATAATATCTTTAAAAGAATAAATAAATAAAGTCATCACTATGTTCACACAACTCAGGGGTGGGGCTGGAGAGCATAAACAGCTTTATGGGGTCACTTTCTATATCTCTTCCAACTTCAAAACTTCCCAATACTTTGTTTTCCTGGAACTTTTCTCCTTGATGTTCTGTGGATTTATTTACTCTACTCTTTCACACACATTGCCTGAATTATGTTATACTTGTTCCAAAGGATGGAAGACTGAGAGGAAAAAGAAAATCATTGGGGATTTGTTGGACTGTCTTAGAACCACAGCTTCTGTGATGGAGTTAGGAAAGTTCCCTCCTTCAGAGTTCACACTTATCCTGACAGCCACTGCCATACCTTCCAGGTGACCCTCTTTCCCTGCTGATACCAGAAGGAGAGAGTTGTTCCTAGGCCTTTTTCTGCCCATTTCTGCCTTTTAGCCATCTTGAAAATGTGGCTGAAGATATTGACAGGAAATCAGTAAATTCACTCTGTTATTTTGCATTCTGGTCTCTTTCTTTAGTCTATTGTGGTTTACTTACAAGCCCTTCAATATAGGCCCCAGGAGTTCTATCCAGGTTTCTCTAGCTATATTAATTGGGAAAGGCAAGGGAAAGTAATCACACTTCATCTTATTCAGAACTGGAATCCTTGTCTTTACTGCTCATTGACCAAGTTAGACCAAGGTTTTGATGGATGCACAATCATGTTGCCAATATGCCAAACAAGCACTGGCATATTCCTCTTTCCTTTTCTTACTAAACCACCCGCTTTAAGTATGGAAATTGAATGTCCCTTAAAGTCCCATGGTTAAAGACCTGGTACTAGTAGAAGATGGTAGCACTCTGGGAGTTGGGAGCAGTGCTTAGGTCACTGGACATGTTTCCAAGTAGAATTTGAGACCTCTGTCCATTGAATATTTCTCCTTTGCTTCCTAGCTGATAGAGTGAGAAATGTTCTCTGCCACATGCTTCCAATAATGAATTGCCTCACCATGGACTTCAAGTGGTGGGTCCAATTAACCATGGCCTGGAACTTCCAAAACTGTGGCCTTTTTCTCTTGACAAATGTGTTAGCTGAGGTATTTTTTATTGTATTACTTAATCTTAATTGTCAGCTTAACTAGATTAAAAACTCCTGGAAAGGTGATGGGATCATACGGGTGTCATGCTCCTCAGTGGAATAATCCAGTGATGTCCACAGTAGAACATGCTGTTATGAATGGGGCCCAGCTGGAGGAGTGGGTCACTAGGGACAAGCCTTCGGAAGATTTGTCCTCATTGGCTTTTCTCCCTTGTGTTCTGCTTCTAGAGCTGCTTTGAAGTGAGCAGTTTTCCTCAACCACATCTTTCTACCTTGATGTTTCTGCCTTCCAGCCAGCCAACCATGGAAAGAAACCTCTGAAACCACAGCCAAATTAAGCTTCTTTTTCTTTTTGTCAAACATTGGTAGCATTTACTTCAAAGATTATAAATAAACAGGTACATATTTCAATGTACAACAAAGCAATTTACAACAAAAGATGTAGTTCTTACATGTACACCACTATTTAATATACAATGTATTCTCTTTAGCTTTTACCTATTGTAATACAGTACATGGTTTCTGAAATTTCTGCACATTGTGCTTCCTATGTTCTATAACTCAGATGTTCAATGTTTTGCAAAGGTCCATTTCTTTAAGGCTTGGTCTTGTGGTGGCACTTTGGGAGGTGATGGAAGATTTGGGAGATGTAGCCTAATGAGAGATGTCTAGATTATTGAAAGAATAGCTCTTCAAAGACCATCATGGGATTCTGGATTCTTCCTCTTTTTGCTTTTTCCTCATAAATTGAGCAATTTTCTCCACCATGTACTCCCTCAGAATGTGCTACCTTGCCAAAGGAGCAAAGTGGTGGAGACAAACATTGATACATCCCAAAAATTGGTTGCCAAAATGAACTTTTTGTCTTTATAAATTAACTACCTTGGGTATTTCATTAAAGTGATAAAGAGCTACCTGATACAACTATGTTCATAACAGAAAGAAAAGACATTCCATTAAGTGGAATAACAATGTCTTAGTGAGTTTCTATCAGAAATAGTAGGTGCCAGAGGACAACAGAATGCTATTTTTACAACACTTACAGAAAAACAAATCTATTCATTTAAAATTTTTTATTCTGAGCTAAAATACACTGTATAACTACATAATTGCAGACTATATATATATGATAATATATATGACTATATAAATTATATATATATGATTCATATAACAAATATGAAGAAAATTTGCCAGGAGCAGAAAATAACTAAAAGAAATACTATAGGGATTTTTTTCTAGCATAAGGATAATTATCCCAAATGGAAATCTCAAATTTTAGAGATTATCAGTGATAATAAAAGAGGTAATATGTAAGTATGAAACCTTCAATTTTTATAAGTTAATTTAAAAGATTTCTCTGTTCAGAGAAAACACAATAACAAGATATTGCAGGATGTTTATTAGATGAGCAAATAAAATATATCAGCAGCCTCAAGTACGGTAAGGGTAAATTAAATTATCCTGCTACAATATAATTTCAATATATGTGAACTAACATGGTATTAACTCAAGGAAGAATGTAATCAGTCAAATATATATTACACACACACACACACTGGTTTGTGAGAAGCCTTTAGTTTAGGGTTACAAGTGTAGCCTAGAGGTAGAGAGCATGCTTAGCATGTGAGAGGCTCCAAATTTAATCCTTAACACCACAAAATAAATTAAAATAAATACTGTGTGGTAGCATATACCTGTAATCCTACCACTTTGGGAGCTTGAGGCAAAAGAATTGCAAGTTTCAAAGAAAGTGCAAAAGATCTTTTCTCAAAATAAAAATTAAAAAATGTATTTGGGAGGTAGATCAGTGCAAAGACCCAGGGTTGAATCTTCAGTACCCACCCAAAATGACTAAAAATAAAAATATTGTTGGATACAAAATGAAGTAAGCAAGTTAACCAGAAACCCTCCATTAGCTTGCACCTGAACTTTACTCCTTTTCTTCCCTGGATTGTTTGTTCAAAGTGATGTTAACAAACACATAGCTTAACTTGGGGTTAAGAACAAAGGATAGGACATATCTTGTCTTGTGGTTAAGAACAAAGGACAGGACATGTTATACTGCAGCCCTAACCATAAAGATAGGAATTGGCTACTGGATCTCAAAAATTGGATTTTAATCTAACTTGCAGTCTGCATCTGTACCATTGTGCTTGCTCAAAGATGAGATCATGATTTAAAATTGTGTGGGTTTTTTCCATTATTTTTTTTTTCTTATTTTCTTTTTTTAAAATTTCATTTCATTGGTAAATTTTAGGTATACAATACAATGACATTCATCATTGGAAATTTGCACATTTACATAATCTCTCTTGGTTCTTATTTTTCTCCCTTCCCCTGTCCTCCCTTCAACCCCTCCATCCCTCCCTATTTACAAAGACTTTGTTTCCAGTTTTTCATTTTCTCATATTCATTCCATTCCTTTCAATCTTTTCCCCTACCCCTCTTACTTCCCTTTCCCCTTTGCCCCTTTTCTTCCTATTTCACATTATCTATTATACCTTTGAGTCCTTATTTACACTAGAGAAACGATTCAGTATTTACAAATGTGTGTCTATTTATTTCACTTGAGTATTGCCTCAAAGTGCATCCATTTAGCTATAAATGTCTCTAATTTCTGATTTTTTATGGCAGAGTAGTACTCCATTTTATTAAAAAAACACATTTTCTTTATCCAGTCTCCAGTTGATGGGCACTTGAGCTGCTTCCAAGTTTTAGCTATTAAAGATTGTGCTGCTATGAACATGGGTGCACATATATCACTGTGCTATGATTCTTTTAATTCACTTGGGCAAGACACCTAGCAGGAGAATACCTGGGTCAAATGGGACTTCCAGTCCTAGTTTTTGAAATATCTCCATATGGATTTCCAAAGTGGTTGCACCAGTATACACTCCCACCAGCAGTGAAGCAGGGTTCCTCTTTGCCCCACAGCCCTGCCAGAATTTGTTATTGGTTGATTTCATGATAGCAGCCATTCTTTCTGGAGTGAAGTGGAATCTCAGCGTTGTTCTCATTTGCATCTTTCAAATGACCAGTGATGTTGAACAATTTTTGATGTGTTTATTTACTATTTCTACTTCTTTGTCTGAGAAATGTCAGTTCATCTCAGAGGCCCATTTTGGATTGGGTCTTTAAATTTGGGAGGTCTGATTTTTTAAGTTCTTTATATATTCTAGATAGTAGACCTTTGTCTGAGAAAGAGCAGGTGAAAATTTTTTCTGAAATTATGGGTTGTCTCTTCACACTGCTGGTGGTTTCTCTTGGTGTGCAGAAGCATTTTAAAAAGAAGAGATCCCACTTGTTGATTGTTTGTGCTAGTTCACAGGCAATTGAGGATTTGTTCACAAAATCTTTTCCTATACCAGTATCCTCAAGTGTTCTACCTAACCTCTGTTCCAGCTGGTTCAGTGTTTCTATTTTAATATTTAGATCTCTAATCCATTTTGATTTTAGTTTACTGCATGGTGAGAACTATAGGTCTAGTTTTAATCTTTGGAAAGTTGAAACCCAATTTTTCCAGCACCATTTATTAAAGAGGCTATCTTTCCTCCAGTGAGGGTGATTGGGTCCTTTGTCAAAGATCAAGTGGCTGAGTATGTCTGGAGTTGTTTCTGGATCTTCTAATCTGATCCACTCATACTCTGGTCTGTTTCTTTCCCAGTGCCATGCTGTTTTGATCACAGTAGTTCTGTAGTATAGTTTCATTAGGGGGCTGTGATAGCCCAGCCATGTCTCTGGTACCTAAAATTGCTTTTGCTATTCTGGGTCTCTTCTTGTTCCAAATGAATTTTTGAATTTTTTCTCAAGTTCCATGAAGTGTACTCTGGGATTTTAATTGGGATTGCACTGAATCTATATAGCAGTTTTGGAAGTATAGCCACTTTCACTATGTTGATCCTTCCACCCCACAAAATCAGAATATACATTCTTCTCAGCTGCACATGGGTCATTCTCCAAAATAGACCACATACTCACACATAGAACATGTTTAAGTAAGTGCAAAGGAATTGAAGTTTTCCCCTGTATATTATCAGATCATAGTGCAATGAAATTGGAGATCCATAGCAAAAGAAACTCAAAACATTTCATAAACAGGTGGAAATTGAACAACACACTTCTGAATAACCAATGGGTCCCAGAGGAAATTAAAGAAGAAATCAGACAGTTCCTTCAATTAAATGACAATGACAATACAACATATTGGAATCTGTGGGACACAATGTAAGCAGGCTTATGAGGGAAATTCATAGCAGTGAATATGCATGTTAGGAAAACAGAACGATCCCAATTAAACAACCTGATGCTGAACCTCAAGCTTCTAGAAAAAGAAGAGCAAGACAACCCCAAAGCTCATACAAGGGAGGAAATTATAAAGATTAGAGGAGAAATCAATGCAATGGAGACTAAGGGAATGATACAAAAAATCAATGAAGCCAAGAGATGGTTCTTTGAAAGAATCAACAAAATTGACAAACCTTTAGCCAACCTTGTCAGAAAAAGGAAAGAAAAGGCCCAAATCCATGCAATTAGGAATGAAAAGGGTGAAATTTCAACAGACCAAGCAGAAATCCAGATGATCATCAATACCTACTTCCAGAACCTATACACAAATAAGATGGACAACACAGAAGAAATGGACAGATTCCTAGATACATATGAATTACCAAAGTTGAACGAAGAAGACCTAAAAATTCTGAACAACCCAATATCAACCAATGAAATTGAAAATGTAATTAAAAACTTACCAACTAAGAAAAGCCCAGGCCCCGATGGCTTCACTGCTGAATTCTACAAGACATTTAGAGAGGAACTGCTGCCACTACTGTTTAAATCCTTCAATGAAATTGAAAGGGAAGCAATACTCCCAAATTCATTTCTGGAAGCAAGCATCGCCTTGATCCCCTAAGCAGAGAAAGACCCAACTGAAAACGAGAAGTATAGGCCAATCTCACAAATGAACATAGATGCAAAAATCCTCAATAAGTCACTGGAAAACAGAATGCAGAAGGTCATCAAGAAGATCATACACCCTGATCAAGTGGGATTCATCCCAGGGATGCAGGGATGGTTCAACATATGCAAATCAATCAATGTAATACACTATATCAATAGAGCCAAGGACAAAAACCATATGATTATCTCCATAGATGCAGAAAAAGCATTTGACAAAATCACAATAGCATCCAAAAAACTGAAATACCTAGGAATGATCCTAATGAAAGAAATCAAAGACTTCTTCTCTGAAAACTATGGCATTCTGAAAATAGAGATTGAAGATGATATCCAAAAATGGACAAACATCCCCTGCTCCTGGGTAGGAAGGATTAAAATAGTGAAAATGGCCATACTTCCAAAACTGCTATATAGATTTAATGCAATTCCAACTGAGATCCCACCAGCATACTTCATAGACCTCGAGAAAACAATCCAAAAGTTCATTTGGAGCAAGAAGTCACCCAGAATAGCAAAAGCAATTCTAGGTAACAGAGACATGGCAGGGGGTATTATAATCCCCAACCTGCAACTATACTACAAAGCTACTGTGATAAAAACAGCATGGTACTGGTAAAGAAACAGACTTGAGGACCCATGGAACAGATCAGAAGATGCAGAAACAACACCAGACACACTCAGCCATCTCATCTTCGACAAAGGAGCCAAACACCCTCACTGGAGGAAAGATAGCCTCTTTAAGAAATGGTGCTGGAAAAATTGGGCTTCAACTTGCCAAAGATTAAAAATAGACCTATATCTCTCAGCATGCACTAAACTAAAATCAAAATGGATTAAATATCTATATATTAAAATAGAAACTCTGTTGGAACAGAGGTTAGGTAGAACCCTTGAAGACATCAGTGTAGGAAAAGATTTTATGAACAAAACCTCAGTTGCCCATGAACTAGCACAAACAATCAACAAATGGGATCTCTTCTTATTAAAAAGCTTCTGCACAGCAAGAGAAACCACCAGCACTGTGAAGAGACAACCCACAATGTGGGAAAAAATTTTCACCTGCTCTTCCTCAGGCAAAGGTCTACTATCTTGAATCTATAAAGAACTTTAAAGATCAGATCTCCCAAATTTAAAGACCCAATCTGAAAATGGGCATCTGAAATGAACAGACATTTCTCACACAAAGAAATAGAAATAGCAAATAAATACATGACAAAATGCTCAACATCACTGGTCATTCAAGAGATGCAAATGAAAACAACGCTGAGATTCCACTTCACTCCAGAAAGAATGGCTGCTATCATGAAATCAACCAATAACAAATGGTGGCGGGGCTGTCGTAAAAAAAAAAAAAAAAAAAAAGTAGAAGGGAGCTATCAGACAATGTGAAGGAGAAACAGTAGGCAGGAGTGAGTATGAAAGGCTAATAGGGGTGTGAATATGATAAAAATATGTTACATACCTGCATGAAATGTTATATACCCAAGGAAATCATGAGTTCATGCAATCAATATGTACTAATGATTATAATAAAAACAAGGAAGAGAGAAGCAAACCAGAGGCTGTGTCTCCAAGCAAAGGAGCATGCTAATTGCTGAAGTAACTTGGTATTAATCTGGGAGGCTTCATTTTCATAACAACAAGTTGTCAGCCAGTGGACTCTTTCCTGCCTATGCCAGGCAATATGCTGATTGCTGCTGGGCAGTGCTGAGACAATGTGTTCAGGTCTTTAAATTTAAATTTTTGATTAGATATCTTAAAACTATATTATTGATTTTCCTATCTTATAATTGCAGTTTATTCCTGATGAATTAGTCTTTTTATAATTCTGAAATATTCCTCTGTATCTCTATTGAACTTACTTTATAATCTACTTTGTTTTACATTGACTCATAATTACTTATTTTGTTTTAGTGTGTTACAGTGTGTTACACTGTTCTTTATTTCAATGTATCTGTGTGCTTGTATATAAAAAGTCACTAGTATACTGGTATGTTTTTAGACAGTCTAAAAATCTGCCTTTCAGATTGATTACTTACCTCCTTTACAATTAATATGATGAGAGTAGTGATTAGGGTCCTTTCTACTCCTCTGCTACCTGTTTTATGTTTGGGCTATAATTCCTTCTTTTTTTCTTCCCCACCTACTTTTCTGTGATAACTGTCCCAGCAAGAAAGACCACACCACAAAAATCTCCAAATTAAAAGAATCCTTTAATTGCCAGTGACCAAGGATGAGCTCACCATCATTATCAAGGATGAGTACCATCTTCCTTGGTAATGATCAAGCAGGAAAACCCAGTTTTTAAAGGAAAACACCAGGTACCACCACTCCCAGCCCAGAGGAGGAGGTTTCTGGGCTGCCTTACCACCACTTCCAGCACAAAGGAGGTGAGCCATGCATCACACACACACCACAACAACCCCCCCCCCACCACGTGGAACTGAGAAGACATGTAAACAAGTCTCAAAACCAGATTTCCAGATCACCTAAAGCAACTCCAAAGTGAAACGAAATGGAACACTCATACTCAACCACCTGGACTCCTGAACTGCCAACAAAAGAGGATCTGGAAAAACTAAAATCAGGAATAATTTATCAGATAACAGCAGAGATTGTGCTCATAGTACAAGACATGATAAATAAATCTAGAGAGGATCTGAGGAACATGATGGAATCCCAACATAGGAAACAAATAGAATCCATAAAACAGATGCAAACAGATTTCAAGGAGATTAAAAATGCAATTGAAAGTCTACACAGCAGAGTGAGCCAATGTGAGGACAGAATTTCAGATATAGAAGATTGCAATTAGTGCCCAGGAAAAGAAAAATTGCTTTAAAATTGAAAGAGACCATGAGAAATCAACAAAGCAGCTGCTAGATGATGCAAAGAAGAATGACATAAGACTGATTGGAGTCAAAGAAGAAACAGGAGAGAGTGCAGATGACATAAAAAAACTGTTCACAGAAGTGATAGCAGTAAACTTCCCAAGCAGGGGTAAAGAATTTGACATACAGATAAGTGAGGCATATAGGACTCCAACTAGCCTTGATCAAAAAAAATCTAAACATAGGCATATAATTGTTAAGATTCCAGAAACCCAACAGAAGAACAAAGTTCCACAAACAGAGAAGAGAAACAAATCCCATACAATGGAAAGCCCATCAGAATCACAGCAGACATCTCAATGCAAACCCTCAAGGCAAGGAGAGCTTGGAGTGATGTATTCCAAGCCCTAAAAGAAAACAGCTGCAAGAGAAGGTGAGTCAATCACAGTGCCCAGGGGGAGGCTGTCTGCCACCATTCCACTGCTCCTGGGGCAGAGGAGGTGAGCCAATACCAGCACCCAGGAGGAGGCTCTCAGCCACCATTTCACCATTCCTAGGACAGAGGAGGTGAGGCACGTGGGTGTCAGCAGCACCCCTCTACACCCCATGGAAATGAGAAGACATGTAAACAAGCCTCAAAAACAGACTTCCAGATCACCTAAAGCAACCCCAAAGGGAAATGAGATGGAACAATCTGATACTCAACCACCTGGACTCCCTGAACTGGCAACAAAAGAAGATCTGGGAAAAATGAAATCAGAAATAATTTCTCAGATAACAGCAAAGATTGTGTCCATAGTGCAAGACATGGTTAATAAATCTAGAGGTTACAGATAAAAAAATAGAGAAGCTGAGGAACATGATGGAATCCCAACATAGAAAACAAATGGAATCCATGAAACAGATGCAAACAAATTTCCAGAAGATTAAAAACTCCCTCAAAAGTCTGTGCAGCAGAATGAACCAATGTGAGGACAGAATTTCAGATATAGAAGATAAAATTGCAATTAGTGACCAGGAAAAGAAAAATTGCTTTGAAATTGTAAGAGACCATGAGAAATCAATCCAGCAACTGCTAGATGATGCAAAGAAAAATAACATCAGAGTGATTGGAGTCATGCAAGAAACAGGAGAAAGTGCAGATGTCATAAAAAAACTGTTCACAGAAGTGATGGCCAAAAATTTCCCAAGCAGGGGAAAAGAACTTGACATACACATAAGTGAGGCATATAGGACTCCAACTAGCCTTGATTAAAAAAATCTACACATAGGCATATAATTGTTAGGATTCCAGAAACCCAACAGAAGAAAAAAATTCTATAAGCAGTGAGAGAAAAGAAACAAATCACATACAAAGAAAAGCCCATCAGAATCACAGCACACTTCTCAATGCAAACCCTCAAGGCCAGAAGATCTTGGAGTGATGTATTTCAAGCCCTAAAGGAAAACAGTCTCCAACCCAGATTGACATACCCTGAAAAACTATCTTTCCAAATTGATGGAGAAATAAGATGATTTCATGATAATGAGCACCTTAGCAACTTCATGAATACCAAACCAGCCCTACAGACATTTTACACAATATCCTAGCAAAAGACAATGAGGATCACAACCCAGGAACCCCAGTAGAATGAATCTGTTGGGCATAACAAATTATGCACAAAGGGGGAGAATCCAATGAAAAGAAAAAGTCCTGACAAGCCTTTTAAACCTTTAAACTTTATCTCCCTAATGAGTGTACAATTCAATATTTTTATTGTACTGATTAGTATTTTTCTAATTCTAGTGCTGCACACCTTTTCTCGTGCTGTACTGGCTATTTATCAACTTCTTGTGTCTACTTTTTAATTGGGTTGTCTATTAATGAGCTGTAAGAGTTCTTCATATATTCTTGTCATAGGTTATATGCATTGTAAATATGGTGTGTTTAGGACAACTTTTCATTTTAATGATGCCATTTAAAGTTCTAAATTTTGATGGAATCTCATTTATCAATTTTTTTCTTTTATACATCATGATTTTTTATCCTAGGAAGTTCTTGCCTACCCTAAATTCATAAACATTTTCCCTTATACTTCTTCTTAAAGTTTTATAGTTTTAGTCTTTCATATTTAGATTCATAGATACTTTCAAGTTACTTTCATGTATGGAAATAAAGGGTTGAGGTTAATTTTTTATATACAGATACCAGGTGTTCTAGTGCCATTTGCTGAAAACACTGTCTTTTCCTCAGCTCTTGAATTGAGTTCATATTCTATAAATTGTTAATGTTAAAACACTATCTTTTCCTCGGCTCTTGAACTGAGTTTATATTCTATAAAATGTTAATGCTAAATAGTCTTTAAAAACTCACTGGACCATATACGTGTGGTTCTATTTCTAGATTCTCTGTTTTATTCCAATGATCTATATGTCTTTCCTTACAACAACACTGCCTTGATTACTGTAGCTTTAGAAAAAGTCTTAAAATTAGGTACTAAACTTCTTCCAACATTTTTTTATTTTACTTTTCTAGGTCCTTTGTACTCCTACAAACTTTTAAACTTCAACATCCAATTCTTCATTTATAGCAAGTATACGTAGACCTAAATTTTTATGTAGACCTGAATTTTTATATATACCTTATGTTTTCTAATCCTGCTAAATTCAAATACAAGTTCTAGGGGCTCCTAGAGATTTCTTAGTATTTTCTCTGTAGATGATCATTCATCTACATATAATGATTTTGCTTCTACCTTGCCAATCCTATCCTAATCATGTCATTTTTTTTTTGCCAGACTATTTTGGTTTGGGCCTAGGTTTCAAAGTTTAATGGACAGATGAAGAGTAGGCATATCTGCCCTTGTTCCCCACCTCAAGGAGAAAGCATTGTATCTTCTCCATTCATATAAGGCATTTTTGCTGGAAGTATGGAGTACATGTCTTTATTCTGTTGAGAAGGTTCTGTTCTACTTCTAGTCTCCTGATAGCTTTTACCATGAACAGCTGTGGAATTTAGTCCAATACTTTTTCTGCACCTGCTGATAGAATCATGTAGCTTTTCCCTTTCCTTTGATAAAATGATGACTTATGGGAGTGGATCTTCCAATGCTGAACCGACACCGTCATCCCTGTAATAAAACCACTTTCTACTTAATGCGAGATCTGACTTCTAATAGTTTGTTTTGTTAAACAAATTTCTATCTATGTTTGTACTTTTTCCTTCTATTATCTTTATCCAATTTTAGGATTAGCACAATGTTCATTTCCTAAAATGAGGGGAGAAGTGTTCCTTTGTTTTTTCTGCTTTAAATGTTTGAAATAATTTATCAGTTAAAATGTATATGATCCTGTTGTTGTCATATAGGTAGGTTTTCAAGCTAGGAATACAGTTTCTTTAATAGGTGCTATTCAAATTTTATATTTCCTCCAGAGTTAGTTTCATTAATTTGTCTTCTAAGTTACTTCTCTTTTTTGTATACCCTTTTATTGGTACATTTTAGGTGTACAATATAATGACATTCATCATTGGAGATATGCACCTTTAAATACTCTCTTGGTTCTTATTTTTCCTCATTCCCCTGCCCTCCCTTCAACCCCTCCATCCCTCCCTATTTGCAAAGACTTTGTTTCCATTTTTTCATTTTCTCATATTAATTCCATTCCCTTTTTCTTTAACCTAACCTACCCTTCCCACTTCCCCCTCCCCTTTGCCCCTTTTCTTCCTATTTCACATTATCTATTATATATTTAGTCCTTATTTACACTTTCAGTTTCTCACACTAGAGAAACTATTCAGTATTTACACATGTGTGTCCTATTTATTTCACTTAAGAGTGTCACCTCAATGTGCATCCATTTAGCAATAAATGTCTCAAATTTTTCATTTTTTATGGCTGAGTAGTACTCCATTTTATATTTAAAAAACCCCCACATTTTCTTGATCCAGTCTCCAGTTGATGGGCATTTGTGCTATTTCCAAGTTTTAGCTATTACAAACTGCGCTGCTATGAACATGGGTACACATATATCACTGTGGTATAATTCTTTTAATTCTTTGGGGAAGATATCCAGCAGGGAAATAGCTGGATCAAATGGGACTTTGAGTCCTAGTTCTTTGAGGTATCTCCATACTGATTTCCATAATGGTTGTGCCAGTCTACACTCCCACCAGCAGTGGAGCAGCATTCCTCTTTCCCCACAGCTCTGCCAGCATCTGTTGTTGGTTGATTTCATGATAGCAGACATTCTTTCTGGAGTGAGGGGGAATCTCAGCATTGTTTTCATTTGAATCTCTCAAATGTCCAGTGGTGTTGAACATTTTTTCATTTGTGTATTTGCCATATCTACTTTTTTGTGTGAGAAATGTCTCTTCATTTTACATGCCCATTTTTGGATTGGCTCTTTAAATTTGGGAGGTCTGATTTTTTTAAGTTCTTTATAGATTTGAGATAATAGACCTTTGTTGGGGCGACCACTGGTGAAAATTTTTTCCCACATTGTGGGTTGTCTCTTCACAGTGCTGGTGGTTTCTCTTGCTGTGCAGAAGCTTTTTAGTAAAAGAGATCCCACTTGTTGATTGTTTGTGCTAGTTCACAGGCAACTGAGGTTTTGTTCAGAAAGTCTTTTCCTACTGCAATGTCTTCAAGAGTTCTACCTAACCTCTGTTCCAGCCGGTTCAGAATTTCTGTTTTTATATTTAGATCTTTAATGCATTTTGACTTTTAGTTTAGTGCATGCTGAGAGATATAGCTCTAGTTTTAGTCTTTGGCAAGTTGAAACCCAATTTCTCCAGCATCATTTATTAAAGAGACTATCTTTCCTCCAGCGAGGGTGTTTTGCACCTTTGTCAAAGAGGAGGTGGCTCAGTGTGTCTGAAGTTGTTTCCGCATCCTCTAATCTGTTCCACTGGTCCTCAGGTCTTTTTCTTTGCCAGTACCATGCTGTTTTTACCACAGTAGCTTTGTAGTATAGTTGCAGGTTGGGGATTGTGATACCCCCTGCCATGTCTCTGTTACCTAGAATTGCTTTTGCTATTCTGGGTCTCTTCTTGCTCCAAATGAATTTTTGGGTTGTTTTCTCCAGGTCTATGAAGTATGCTGCTGGGATCTCAGTTGGAATTGCATTAAATCTATATAGCAGTTTTGGAAGTATGGCCATTTTCACTATACTAATCCTTCCTACCCAGGAGCAGGGGATGTTTGTCCATTTTCAGATATCATCTTCAATCTCTCTTTTCAGGATGCCATAGTTTTCAGAGAAGAAGTCTGATTTCTTTCATTAGAAAGATTCCTAGGTATTTCAGTTTTTTGCATGCTATTGTGAAAGGAATTATTTAACCTGTTGCTATCTCAGTGAGTGTGTCATTGGTGTAGAGGAATGCTATTGATTTTTGTGTGTTAACCTTGTAAGCAGCTACTTGACTGAATTTGATAATTAAGTCTAGAAGACTTTTGGTGGAGTTCTTGGGGTCTTCTATGTAGAGTATCATGTCATCTGCAAATAATGACAATTTGACTTCTTCATTACCTATCTTTATTCCTTTTATTTCTTTCTCTTGTCTAATTGCTATGGCTAATGTTTCCAGAACTATATTGAACAAGAGTGGTGACAGTGGACGTCCTTGTCTTGTTCCTGATTTTAGAGTGAAGGATTTCAGTTTTTGTCCATTTAGTATGATATTGGCTGTTGGTTTTTCATAGATGGCTTCTATCAGTTTGAGGTAGAGACCATCTATTCTAATTTTTTGTAGGATTTTTATCATAAATGAATGTTGGATTTTGTCAAATGCTTTTTCTGCATCTATGGAAATAATCATATGGATTTTTGTCCTTGGCTCTATTGATATAGTGTATTACATTGATTGATTTTCATATATTGAACCATCCCTGCATCCCTGGGATGAATCCCACTTGATCAGGGTGTATGATCTTCTTGATGATGTTCTGCATTCTGTTTGCCAGTATCTTATTAAGGATTTTTGCATCTGTGTTCATTAGTGAGATTGGCCTATAGTTCTCTTTTTCGGTTGGGTCTTTCTCTGCTTTGGGGATCAAGGTGATGCTTGCTTCCAGGAATGAATTTGGGAGTATTGCTTCCCTTTCAATTTCATTGAAGAGTTTAAACTGTAATGGCAGCAGTTCCTCTCTAAATGTCTTGTAGAATTCAGCAGTGAAGCCATCAGGGCATGGGCTTTTCTTAGTTGGTAAGTTTTTAATTACATTTTCAATTTCATTGGTTGATATTGGGTTGTTCAGAATTTTTAGGTCTTCTTCATTCAACTTTGGTAATTCATATGTATCTAGGAATCTGTCCATTTTTTCTGTGTTGTCCATCTTATTTGTGTATAGGTTCTGGAAGTAGGTATTGATGATCATCTGGATTTCTGCTGGGTCTGTTGAAATTTCACCCTTTTCATTCCTAATTGCATGGATTTGGGCCTTTTCTTTCCTTTTTCTGACAAGGTTGGCTAAAGGTTTGTCAATTTTGTTGATTCTTTCCAAGAACCAACTCTTGGCTTCATTGAGTTTTTGTATCATTCTCTTGGTCTCCATTGCATTGATTTCTCCTCTAATCTTTATAATTTCCTCCCTTGTATGAGCTTTGGGGTTGTCCTGCTCTTCATTTTCTAGAAGCTTGAGGTTCAGCATCAGGTTGTTTAATTGGGCTCGTTCTGTTTTCCTAATATGCATATTCACTGCTATGAATTTCCCTCATAAGCCTGCTTACATTGTGTCCCACAGATTCCAATATGTTGTATTGTCATTGTCATTTAATTGAAGGAACTGTCTGATTTCTTCTTTAATTTCCTCTGTGACCCATTGGTTATTCAGAAGTGTGTTGTTCAATTTCCACCTGTTTATGAAATGTTTTGAGTTTCTTTTGCTATGGATCTCCAATTTCATTGCACTATGGTCTGATAATGTACAGGGGATAACTTCAATTCCTTTGCACTTACATAAACATGTTCTATGTGTGGGTATGTGGTTTATTTTGGAGAATGACCCATGTGCAGCTGAGAAGAATGTATATTCTGATTTTGTGGGGTGGAAGACTCTGTAAACATCTGTTAAGTTCATTTGTTCAAGAGTTCGACTGAGTTCTAATATTTCATTACTTATTTTTTGTACAGTAGATCTATCTATTTGTGACAGTGGGGTGTTGAGGTCCCCCACTACAATTGTATTAGTGCATATATGACTTTTCATGTCCATTAGTATTTGTTTTATATAGTTGGGTGCACTAGTGTTTGGTGCATAGACATTTATGATTGTCATCTCTTCCTCTTGGATTCTTCCCTTTACAAGGATGTAATGTCCTTCGTCTCTCTTAATCACTGTTGGTTTGAAACCTATTTGATCTGTCAAGAGGATAGCTACTCCTGCTTTTTTTCGGGTTCCTGTCACATGGAGTATCGTATTCCACCCTTTAACTTTCAGTCTATGAGTTTCCTTTTGAATGAAGTGTGTTTCTTGTATGCAGCATATTGTTGGATTTTGCTTTTTGACCCATTCTGCCAGTCTATTTCTTTTGATTGGTGAATTGAGACCATTAACATTGATGGTTATAACTGAAATGTATTGACTTGTCATTGCCATGACTTTTTCTTTTTGTTGGGTTCTCCCCCTTTACATTTAATTTCTTGTCATGCCAGATGGGTTCATTCTGCTTTGCTTCCTGGGGTTGTGATCCTCAATGTCTGTTCCTAGGATACTGTGTAAAATTCTTTGGAGTGCTGGTGTGGTATTCACAAAGTTCCTAAGGTGTTCTTTGTCATGAAAGTATCTTATTTCTCCATCCATTTTGAAAGATAATTTTGCAGGGTACATCAATCTGGGTTGGAAGCTGTTTTCTTTTAGGGCTTGGAATATGTTACTCCAATGTCTTCTTGCCTTGATGGTTTGTGTTGAGAAGTCTGCTGTGATTCTGATGGGCTTTCCTTTGTATGTGATTTGTTTCTTTTCTCTGACTGCTTGGAGAACTTTGTTCTTCTGTTGTGTTTCTGGAATCTTAACAATTATATGCCTATGTGTAGATTTTTTTTGATCAAGGCTATTTGGAGTCCTATATGCCTCACTTATCTGTATGTCAAGCTCTTTTCCCCTGCTTGGGAAGTTTTCTGCCATTATTTCTGTGAAGAGGTTTTTTATGTCATCTCCGCTCTCTCCTGTTTGTTCTTTGAACCCAATCAGTCTTATGTTATTCTTTTTTGCATCATCTAGCAGCTGATGTATTGATTTCTCATGTTCCCTCATAGTTTTGAAGCAATTTTTCTTTTCCTGGTCACTAATTGCAATCTTATCTTCTATATCTGAACTTCTGTCCTCACATTGGCTCATTCTGCTGTGTAGACTTTCAGTGGAGTTTTTCATGTCCTGGAAATCTATTTGCATCTGTTTTATGGATTCCATTTGTTTCTTATGTTGGGATTCAATCATGTTCCTGAGCTCCTCTCTAGATTTATTAATCATGTCTTGCACTAGGGGGACAATTTCTCCTGTTATCTGTGAAATGATTTCTGATTTCATTTTTTCCAGATCCCCTTTTGTTGCCAGTTCAGTGGGTCCAGGTGGTTGAGTATCAGAGTGTTCCATCTCGTTTCCCTTTGAGGTTGCTGTAGGTGATCTGGATGTCTGGTTTTGAGACTTATTTATGTGTTTTCTCATTTCAACTGGGGCGGGGGGCTGTTAGCACCTGCATGGATTACCTCCTCTGAGCTGGGTGAGGTGGGACAGGGGCCACAAACAGTGGTAGGGATGGTGACCCAAACATGCTGCTTTTAATCACAGTAGCTTTTTAGTATAGTTTCAAGTTGGGGGTTGTGATACCCCCAGCCATGTCTCTGTTGCCTAGAATTGCTTTTGTATTCTAGGTTTCTTCTGCTTCCAAATGAATTTTTGGATTGTTTTCTCTAGTTCTGTGAAGTATATTGTTGGAATTTCAATCAGCATTGCATTAAATCTATATAGTAGTTTTGGAAGTATGGCCATTTTCACTATATTGGTTCTTCCTATACAGGAACAAGGAATATCTTTCAATTTGCTTATATCCTTCTTGATTTCCTTTTTCAGAGAGCTGTAGTTTTCAGTGTAGAGGTCTTTTGCTTCCATTAATAGGTTCATTCCTAGATATTTCATTTTTTTAGATCCTATTGTAAAAGGAATTGTTTCCCAAATTTCTCTCTCAATGGGTCTGCTATTTGCATATAAGAAGGCTTGTATTTTGAGTGTTGACCTTGTATCCAGCTACTCTCCTGAATCTGTCAATTAGGTCTAGAAGACTTTTGACTGAGTTTTTTGGATCTTCTATGTAAAGTATCATATCATCAGCAAATAATGACAATTTCACTTCTACCTTTCCTATCTTTATTCATTTTATTTCTTTCTCTTTTCTAATTGCTATGGCTAATGTTCCCAGAATAATATTGAACAGGAGTGATGATAGTGGGCATCCTTGTCTTGTTCCTGATTTAGGCATGAAAGTTTTCAGGTTTTGACCATTTAGTATAATGTTGGCTGTTGGTTTTTCATAGATAGCCTTAATCAGGTTGAGATAAAGACCTTCTATTCCAATTTTCTGTAGTGTTTTTATCATAAATGGGTGTTGGATTTTGTCAAATGCTTTTCTGCATCTATTGAGATAACCATATGTTTTTTGTCCTTGACTCTGTTAATATAGTGTGTTACATTCATTGATTTACAAATATTGAACCATCCTTGCATCCCTGGGATAAATCTGACTTGGTCAGAGTGTATAATCTCCTTCATGACACTCTGTTTTCCATTTCCCAGTATATTGTTGAGGATTTTTGCATCTATGTTCATTAGGGAGATTGGTCTGTAGTACTTTTTTTGGGTTGGGTCTTTCCCTGGTTTTGGGATCAAAGTAACACTTGCTTCCAGGAATGAATTTGGAAGCCTTGCTTCCCTTTCAATTTCCTTGATGAGTTTAAATAGTAATGGTGATAGTTCTTCTTTAACTGTCTTGTATAATTCAGCAGTGAAACCATCAGAACCTGGGCTTTTCTGTGTTGGTAAGTTTTTTATTAGATTTTCAATTTCACTCATTGTTATTGGGGTGTTTAGAATTTCTATATCTTCTTCATTTTTTTGGCAATTCATATGTATCTAGAAATCTGTCCATTTCTGCTGTGTTTTCCATTTTATTAGAGTACAGGTTCTCAAAGTAGGTATTGATGATTCTCTGGATTTCTGCTGGTCCTGCTGTGGCTTCACCTTTTTCATTCTTAATTGCTTGGATTTGAGCCTTTTCTTTTCTTTTTTGATAAGATTGGCTAAAGGTTTATCGATTTTATTTATTGTTTCAAAAAACCAACTCTTTGATTCATTGATATTTTATATTGTTCTCTTAGCCTCCATTGCCTTGATCTTCTGCTTGGATCTTTATAATATCCTTTCTTGTTCGAGCTTTGGGTTGTTATGCTCTTCTTTTTCTAGGAGCTTGAGGTTCTGCATTAGGTTATTTAACTGAGTTCTCTGTTTTCCTAATACAGGCATTCACTACTATGAATTTCCCACATAGAACTGCTTTCTTTGTGTCCCACAGATTCCTGTGTGTTGTACTGGCATTATCATTTACTTGTGGAAACTGTAATTTCTTCTTTAATTTACTCTGTCACCTATTGGTTGTTCAAGAGGGTGTTATTCAATTTCCATGTGTTTGTGGGAGTTTGGGGGTTTCTTATGTTATTGATCTCCAATTGTATTGCACTATGGTCTGATAATATACATGGCATAACTTGAATTCATTTACATTTACTTAGATATGTCCTGTGAGCTAGCATGTGATCTATTTTGGATAATGACCAGTGTGCAGCTGAAAAGAATGTATATTCTGATTTTGTGGGTGGAACACTCTGTAAACATCTATTAAGTCCATTTTTTCAATATCTTGGTTCAGTTCTAGAATTTCATTGCTAATTCTTTTTCTAGTTGATCCATCTAGTTGTGATAGAGGGGTGTTGAGGTCCCCCACTACAATTGTATTAGTACTTATTTCATTGTTCATGTCTATTAATATTTGTTTTGTATAGTTGGGGGCATTTGTATTTGGTGCATATATATTTAGGATTGTCATCTCTTCCTCTTGGATTGTTCCTTCACAAGTATATAGTGACCATCATTGTCTCTCTTAATTAGTTTTGGTTTGAAATCTACTTTGTCTGCAAATAAGATTGCTATGCCTACTTTTTTCTGAGTTCCTGTCATGTGGAGAACTGTTTTCCATCCTTTTACTTTCCATCTATGGATTTCCTTTTGAGTTAGGTGTGTTTCTTGTATCCACATATTGCTGGATTTTGCTTCTAATCCATTCCATCAGTCTATTTCTTTTGATTGGTGAATTGAGTCCATTAACATTGATAGTTATAATTGACAGATACTGACTCATCCTTGTCATGATGTTTTACTATTGTTGGCTCTTTTGTTTCTTATTTTCCCCCATTTTGCTTTAGTGTCTTACCTTGCATGGTGCCTTCTCTCTGTTGGGCCTCATGGAGTTGTGACCTTCATTGTCTTTTTCTAGGATATTGCTTAAAAGTTTTTGGAATGCTGGTTTGTTGTTCACGAAATTTCTCAGGTGTTCTTTGTCATGAAAGTATCTAATTTCGCCATCAATTTTGAAAGATAATTTTGCCAGATATAACAGTCTAGGTTGGAAGTCATTTTCTTTTAGGGCTTGAAATACTTCACTCTAGCCTCTCCTTGATTTGAGGGTTTGTGTTGAGAAATCTGTCATGATTCTGAGGGACTTTCCTTTGTAGGTGATTTGTTTCTTTTCTCTAACTGCCTGTAGAATTTTGTTCTTCTGTTGGGTTTCTGGGATCTTGACTATTATATGTGTAGGTGTAGATTTTTTTTGGTCATGACTGGTTGGAGTTCTATATGCCTCACTTATCTGTATGTCCAATTCTCTACCTCTGTCTGGGAAGTTTTCCACTATTACTCCTGTGGACAGTTTTTTTTATGTCAATTGTACTTTCTCCTGGCTTTTGTGGACTCCTATGAGTCTTACTTTATTCTTCTTTGCATCATCTAGCAGCAGTTGTTGGATTGATTTCTCATGGTCCCTTATTATCTTTAAGAAATCTCTATTTTCATGGTCCTTAACCACAATCCTGTCTTCTATATCTGATATTCTGTCTTCAGATTCTCTTAGTCTGTTCTTCATACTTTCAATGGAGTTTTTAATCTCCTGAATATCTGTTTGAATCTGTTTCATGGATTCCATTTCTTTCTTATGTTGGGTGATCATGTTTTCCATTTATTTCTTATGCTGGGCTTTCATGGCTTCCAGCATGTTTCTGATATCATCTATTTTCTTGTCTGTTTATGCTCTAGAGCCTCTAATCATGTCTTTCACTCCATGTCTGTATTTATCTGGGAGATTATTTCTGTTTTTAATTTTTCTAGAGCCATATGCATCTGCTTTGTTACTTCCTGTGCTATCAGTGCAGGGTGTCTAAGTGGTTGCTTATCAGACTTTTCCACCTCATTTCCCCCAGAATTTCCTTTTTGTGGCATGGAAGCCTGCTTTTGTGCCTTGCTTAAGTGTCTTCTCATTTTTGTTTTTGGTACTGTCCTTGGTTTCGTTCCTGGGTTGATATTTCAAAATTCCTTAGTGAAAGTATCTTTGTTGCTTGTGTTTAAAACTCTTGTGAAATGATTGCTTTTCAGAGGTGTCTTCCAGATATAGCTTGTGTTTGGGTTTTGAGACTCTAATGACTCTGAGGCTATTTTATTTTCCTTATACCAGTAAGGAAAACTAATTAGATCAATCAAAATATATTACCACATAGTCAGCATATACCATAGCATCAAGCACAGCTTAGAAAATGACAGTTTGTGGTAGTTATTAATCCATCACATTTAACTATGTGGGTTAAATTAAAACCGAGGACCAACTCAAAGTAAGTTTATAATGAATAAACTCTTCAATATAGCATCTTTCCCCTTTGGGGTGGGGAGTTAAAAGTAGTTGGAGAGTCAGGGACAGCTAGAAAGAACAGGTAAGATTTGCAGTGAGGCCAGAAGACACAGGAAGATCACACAAACTTTAAGAAGTTGTAAAAGGCAAGAGAAAAAGAGAGAATGAAAGAACAGAGATGTGAATAGAATCACCTAACAGCAACAGGGAGGCTAGATACCATATTTACTTTCCTTTAAACATAATGATAATCAAGAGAAGGAAAAAGAGGAAAAGAACAATAAGGGAGAAATCTGAATTCAGTGCAGAAAGGAACAAATGGGGAGATGAGGAGCAATGTGGAACAGCGCGAGAATGAGTGAGAGAGAGAAAGAAAAGATAAAAGAAAGAAAAGAAAGAAAAGTAAAACTTTGAAGAGTAGAAGAAAGTAAAAATTAAGAGTTAAAAATAAGAGAAAAAAATTTGTTTTTCTTTTTTGCAAATAGCAATAGAAATTATGGGCCTCCTTCAGGGTATGTCTCTGCTGTCACAGTAGGCAACGTAGGAATCCGTGTACATATACGAGTCAATGAGTCTCAGCAAGCCCAGCATCAGAAGCTGGCCATTGTGACTTTAATCTGGAAGCCCTGCCTTCTTCAGATTCATCTCCAGCCATTGTTTTGATGTGTTCTTATCTTCCACACTGACTCCCTCCCTCAAGGGTCTGGCCCTTTCTGACTGCTTATTAATTTCTATTTAAATTAGCTGCCTACAATAAGTTTCCAAAAGTCTTTGTAGCTTCTATGCACTGATTGAACTGAAGCTAGTACCATGAATCTTAGGTTTCTGATATAGCAGGCTTCCAAATATATATACTAAATTTTATTCCAGTTTTTACTGCTGCACTACAAATTAACCCATAATTTTATCAGCTTAAATTAATTATTTTACTTTGCTAACAATTCTGTTAACAATTCTCCCAATCTGGAACTTGGGGGGGTTCAGCTGGACCATTATTGCTTTGCTCCCTCACACAGCCAACTAAATGTCACATGCCACTGGAACCATAAAAGCTCAGCTAGGCTGGGAGCTCAGTGTGAGTTGTTAGCCAGAGCACCTGCCTAGGATCTATTTAAAATTGTGATCTTTTATCAGTCTAAATTCTTACATGGCTCCCCCCTTGAGCTTGCAGCCTACAATAACACTCTTTTTTTATATAGCTTTAGCAGTCATATAACATCACTTTCACCATAATTTATTGCTCAGAGCAGTTACAAGACTACTTAAATTTTAAAAAAATACGAGATATAGGCCCAGTCTCCTAATGGTAGCAGTGTCAAAATATTTATAGACATCATTGTTATTGTCAGGCCTGCCCTAAATCAACAGGAAAAATAAACAGGCTGCTTTTAACAAATACCAGAAGCTTCCCAATAAGTGAGGCAAATGGACTAAAAAAATATGGTCTATCATCCTCTGGCACCAAACAGTTCAAAAATTATCTACATACCTGAGCTGACCTTCCAGACCATCCTTGGGCAGCTAAGTCATAAATATGTCACCCCAGTTTCCTTAGCCCCTTCAATACCTATGTAAGGCTAATTCCTTTCCCAGTTAAGGTCCATTATCTCTCTCTCTCCCTTACCCTACTAGCTGTTAGAATCCCCTGACCTTAGACCCTGTTTCCAGTCCCTGTTCACTGGAATAAACTTTTCTTTTTCTCACAACAAAGAACCAGTTTTTTGTTGACACCTGGATTCTTTATAATAGTTCTAGACTGCAAACACGAATCCACTTGTTTCAATGGGCCCTTTTGTTGTTAAAAAGAAAAAGCTTATTCCAGTGAGCAGGACAAAATCAGGGTGTAAAATCAGGGCAAGATTCTGGCTTCTAACAGGGAAGGAAAACTATGTTTATATAGATTTGGGGAAGGGGCTATAATAATAAGGAATGTTTATGACTTAGATGCCTAAGGGCAGTCTGCTCAGGTGTGTAGACAATCGGTGGACTTCTCAGTATCAGGGGCATTGTATATTTCGAGTCCATTTTACTTATTGAGCAGTTGCTGTTGGTTGCTGAAAGCACCCTGTTTGCTTTGTCCTGTTTGTTTAGGCCAGGCATGACAATCATATTGAGGGCGGATACAAGAAATTTAAAATGTAGATAGAAGACAAGGAAATTGAGATTTTAAAAATCGTACTTTTAAGAAAAACTGCAGCTTCAAGGCAAGCTTTTTTTCTGCTTCTGGAGGCAACTCCAACTTATGACCTCCCTCCTTGTTCTTACAGAGAATAGTGTTAAATTCCCAAAGATTCTTTTACAATAGCCTGCAAACTAGGGCTTTATATTGGTTCTTTTCATCTGTAAATTGCCCTTCCCCATCCTCAGGAAGCAGGAATTCCAGTGGGCAATAACTCAAATTCAAACTCATGTAGATGGCTTGCACTGAAACCTGACAGTGAGAACACACAGCCTGGATTGCCTATTTTGAAGGCATTTCTTAAATGTACTATGTCAGGTAAAAGGGCCGAAGACCAAGACCAGACCAGGCCACAACAAGCCTTTATTAGGGGAATAGATCTGCCAGGCTGTCTCTGAACAAAGGAGAGACAAAAGCAATATGGCCGGGGCAGGGAGAATCTTTTATAGAGACTGGGGTGGGGTTTGTAGGGGCTGAGGTGGGGTTGAGTGAGGTAGTGACTAGGGAATGGAGGAGCTGGTGATGTCACTGGGTGGTAGGAGGTGAGCGAGTATTCGGTTACTTTCTAGGTGGGAACAGGGGCATACTGGGAAGAAGGGTTTATTCTTTGTTGGGAGCAACCATCTTGGCATGATGTCACACAGGGGAGGGGGCAAGGAACGATAGGAAGAGGGCAGCTACTATACATAATAGCTGCTGAGGTAGTGGGAGACCTAGCATACCACACTCCAGCTTCTATTACATTCTCATTTCTTTGAACACATGTATCCAAGAACAGAGGTAACTCCAAATAAACCCTTCTCCTGCCTTTCATCCTCATGTGTCTTAAAAAAAAATTTTTTCTGAGAACAGAGTCAGTGAGCCTGCAAACTTATTTTAGAAGAGTGAGATAGGCTCATTATCTCAACCTCTGGAACCTCACAGACCTAAACCTGTGACAATATGCCAACTCCATTTTATAGGCAAAAACTCATCCTTATCATATGGTGAACTATTTGCAAAGACTAGCATAGGGTCCAGATCTTCTGAATGATCAATAACCTACCCTGGGAGTAACCAAGGGCAGAGTGTCAATGACCTTGAGGCTTTCCTGAAGACTCTGAATGGGCTCTCAAGTCTTGCAGTGCTTTTCTCTGCTCATTCCTCACCATACTTTGCTCTCTCCTGAAAAGAGATGTGGAGAGTCTTTCCTCTGGCAATGACTGCTTTCTTCCCCAGTCTTCTGTATCCAACCCCTTCACCAGGGGCAGCCATTGTTATTCCTTCCTCCTCTTTGTGGATTGGGAAAGTCAGAAGGATAGGACTTTACTGAAAACTTTCTACAAAATTCCCAGCTATATTCTACTGATCTTTGACACTATAAAACCAATACTGTGACTGTCACCATAAATGTTAGTGGAGGAAGTTGCATTTGTTGGGAAGAGCAAAGGAGAGTTTAGCCAAAGTTGAACCTGCATGCTAAGTAAGAGCATTGGCTCTTATTTTGGTACTATGCTTTCTGCCCACTGGATGACACATAAACTGCCTTCTGATTATGATGACTATTATAGTGTAATTATACCTTAACTGCAGTAAAGGCAATGTATTTTCCTGGTCTTACAGTAAGTGCAATCAGACTTGTTTACTTGGAGGGTATAAGAGGCTTAATATGACAGGTGGTCTGAACCCAGGCAAAGGAATTGAAACAGCTCCAAAAACTGGTAAGAATCAATGGATCTTGATTAAAACGTGAAGTCTTTTGTGATCTATCCATTTGAATTAACCTAATAGATCTGATATTTTAACACAATTCCTAGTAAAACAGACATGTTCTGGAGTTTCACTCCAGCCAATCACTACAGAACTAACAAGTGAAGGATTTCAATAATTTTATCACCAATAAATAACATTTTGTTTGATTTTATTAGTTCTATCCTTAACATTTGTCTAAAAGGTAGTCTCTACAGAGATACTTTCCTTGTATATTTAGAGGACTGTGCCTTAAATATCATAAAATAATTGTCTCTGAAATATTTGTTGATGGTTAATCTGAGGGTTTCATTTTATAGAATGTTTTACCAAGCAGTACACTCACTAAATTTTAAACATTTCTGAGAGCCATTATTTTTCATTTATCATTGTTAAATTGTATAAATTTGAAAAATAATGATAAGTATTTAATGATCAAGATGTTTTCAAGGATGACTGTCCTGTATTGAAAAAAAGAAAAAAATGCACACACCCCACACACACCCACACAAACACACACAAAGATTAAACTGCACAGAAATCTAGTAACTTTGCCCATATGTTGGCTAGAAGGAATGTCCAAAGCTCACAGAAATTTAACTCTGTAGGAGAACTATAATGACTTTATCATTACCTTCACTTCCCAGAGCTTGAAGACCTTAGAGTGTTCTGCAATGAGCAGTAGAGTTTATCAGAGGTCTCATCAAGATCAACTCAGTCATCAACCATCTCACTTTGCATATGAGGAAGCTATAGACCAAAGAAATCTCATGACCTGCTTCAGTAGTGTCACTCAATAAAATCTTGGTGGAAAAGCTGACATTGTGTGTAGGGAGTGGCTCTGGGTCCAAAACTAAGCATATGTCTTTGCCTTCCAGGTCTGGAAAAGGAGGGTCAGTTGAGATAAGGACAAAGGTCTGTGAACATGAGAGCCTGGCATCCAAACAGCAAGGTACTGACAGCAGGGTAAGTCTCCCAGGGGGACAACACTCCCTCAGGACTTTTTCCCCACATACCACCCTCCTTTGGGCAAGAGCTCCATTTCACTAGGCTAATGGAAAATCCAACCTCTGTCATGTACCAGTCATCAGTTTTCCTGGATCTCTGCAGGAGCATCTGATATCTCTGTTCATATTGCCCTTTCAAAACTGAAAGCTTTGAAGGGTCTGTGCTAAGTTGAAGTGTGGAAACCTTTTAAAGCTGGGGACAGTGGTGCCCAGAGCCATGTCTCTATTGGGCACCTGTTAGCCTCTGGGGCATTGGTTGGAAGATCAGATGGGGCCATAGCTGCCACAGGGCACTGTGACTCTCCTCCCAGTAATCTCAGTCATGGGGCCTCTCTTTCCTTTCCTCTTTATTCTCACAATTGCCCCTCTTACTTCCTCTCCTAAACATTTAGCATTCTCTTTACAACAGACATGGACTTGAACACTGTGCAAGAGTATTCCTTAACCTTAAGCTGCTTTTGCTTTCTGCCTGGAGACAAACTCTTGGCTATAGAATCATGACCATGAAAAGGACTGACTACACCTGGAAGTGGGGGATGGGGGTAAGGAAGAAAGAATATTAAGAGAACAATAAAATAAGCTGCTATACAATCCAGCCATACAAATGTGTGATCATGTAAGCCAGAGAGATGAGAGAAAAACACTTTAATTACTTGAGTTGATCAGATCTGAATTCAAATTCTGTTTTTCTTTTTTGTTTTTTTGTTTTGTTTTGTTTTGTTTTGGTACTGGGGATCAAACTCCGGTCCTTGTGCTTGCACAGCAGGCAGCGAAACCACTGAGCTAAATCCCCGGGCCTGAATTCAAATTCTGATACTATCTACCATTAGATTAGTGTGTGACTTTGGGTAAGCTACTTAGCCTTGAGGCTTTCTGTAGAAACCTCCATTCTGCATGTAGATTCATGTTGTCTATACAGAGCAGTTGTGAAGATTAAATGAAGTAATAAACACCATGCCTGGTGTTTATTAGCTACTCTGTCTAAGAGTTCTTTTTCATAAATGTACCTTGTTGGTGACAGGTCCCCCAAGTCAGACCCCCACCCAAGCAGACCTGCTACCCACATCCACAAGAGCACAGAGATAATAAGAAGCCAGCAGCTGCCCTGCTGCTCTCACCACTGCCCTGTTTATCAGCCAGCCCCAGGGCTATCACCCATGGAACACTAAAATTTTCTACCCTGTCGACTCATGCCCCCTCCCCTACCTAAACTGCCCCATATCAACCATGAGCACCCTCCTCTCAGGGCCAATGGCCTCCTTGCCCTTGGCCCATCTGCACACATATGGCAATAAAGTCATTGCATGTTGCCTCAACTTTGCCTGCCTTGGTGGTCTCAATCGTGCCTCAGTCTGACCTTACATTTGGCAGAAGTTATTTATAAACAGGTTAGCAAACTATATTTTCAAGATTTCATTGGTGACTGGGTTAAAGTATATCTTGGTAGCTACAGAAGGAATATTTTACCAAGGGAAGTGGTAGCTCTCTGGAGGCCTCTGTGGAAGTGGACAGAAATCATTCCTCCACATCTAGGTTCACTATGCTGTGCTTGTGACCCTGGGAGAAAATATGGTATATCAAAAAGATCTCTCCTGAGGCCAGGAAGTGCCCGCTCAGGCAATTATGTCATTGCATTCCAATTTATAGGAATGGCACTCTGGAGGTGCTCCTTACACAGAGCCTGGACTGTGCCTCACCCCTCGGTTTTCCAGCAGCTCATCTATTATCCCTGCCAATTTGGGAAAGTACAGGGCTCACACAAGGTGGAGATGGGGAGCTCTTCCAGGTTAGGTCCCCAGGAACAGAAACACCAGAGCAGACATGAAAGCAACCACTGTCTCCTCTTGTGTCTCTCCTGGCCTGGGAAGCCTGAGGGGAGAGCGGGGTATTCATACATGTGTTTCATGTAGTTCTAAAATGTAAATAAATAGATAGGAATGGGATTGGGGATGCTGCGGTGGTGTGATAGTAGTTGTTGCTTCAGCTAAATGCTTGGATGTGAACTGAGTGACTTCTGGAACTAAACCCTAGGGGAATTAAGAGCTGAAGTGAGCAGTGCTGCACTTCAGATGCAAAATTTTCAGATCCTGTGGAGCCTGGGTAAGGGGCTGTGAAGACAAGGAAAGATCTGAGCCAAGGGACAGCAGCTCAGCCTCATCTCTCTCCATGATTTCTGCAGGGTCCTTTCACCTCTCCTCCTACTCCACATTCTTCCTTCCACACTGTCCCCACCTTGATCAGGGCTGCTGAATCCCCAAAGCTTCAGAGAAGCACCCATGGGAAAATCTAAGGAACCAGGTTTGGTATGACCATGAAATGCTGACTCTTCAGAAGTGAAACAGGCACCGGGGACCCAGTGTGTGGGAGGTGAAGGTCAGGAGGACACTGAGAGGCATGATCAGACCATGAGTCAGCCAGACAAGGCAATAATTGAGCACCACTGAACCTGCATAGAGTGGTGCTTAAAAGGAAAAGAAAGAAAGACCGTTTTTCTACTTGGAATTGGTCACAGCTGTTCTGATAGGACAGACTTCAATCCTTAAGTTTAGGAAGCACATGAAATACGTGTTCTGGACTACCCAGCCCACTCAGTGCAAGACAGCTCAGGATGGGATGCATTAAAGAATTACACAAACACAGAAATTATGACACTTCTAACCTTAGAGCTGCAAGTGAGCTCACAAGTCACAGCCTGTTGTTCATTGATAAATTCCTTTATTGTTAGTTTCCAGATGAGTGTAATTTGCCACACAGACCTGTGAAGATCTCCAGGAGGAGGTAGGTCCAAGATGGGAGCATATTCACCACAAGGCCTGTGTTGACTCCACATTTCTCTCTCCTAAGCAACTCAGCCACAGGGGCCCTGTTTCTTTCTGTCTGTCCCTGTCATCCCTGATCCCATTCTCCCCTGGGGCTCCCTCAGCTGCAGGTACTCAAGGAGTGCTTTGAAGGCCACATGGTAGGGGAAACAGCCACAAGCCCTGTCTCTAGAGCCAGCTCTGCCCTACTGTAATGTTTCATCTCCAACAGCAAATGTGTGAGGATTTTTCCCATACTATGACCAATTCTCTGGTGTCAACTGGGTACCCAACAATTCGATTGTATTTTGACACTAAGTACCCAAGATTAGGCTCAGGCTCTGCAGAATTAGAGGTTCAGTTGCACAATACTGCCCTCACTTCAATTGCCAAGTACAGGGGTGGGGACGGCAGGCTACCCAAATTTCCATCTGACTTAGCTACAACTAGGGGTCTCTACAACCCCCCTCAGATTTGACAATTCAGTAAAATGACTCAGAGAGCTCAGGGAAATAGGTCAACCAGTGTATTAGAAAGGGTATAGGGCCAGCCAAAAGAAATGATGCTTATAGCAAGGCTTGAACTTCCAGGTTCTTTTCAGGCATCCCAGTCTTCTAGCTCCTCCGATCCCCATACCCGGAAGTTCTGTGAACCTTATAGTTGAGGGTGTCTATGGAAGTTTCTTTACAAGGCATGGATGATGAAATCACTGGTTATTTGGTGATTAGCCCTAATCTCCACCCCCTCCACGTCCTCACTAGAAGTCAGGGATGGAGCTGGGCAATCCCCAATACTAGTTTGATTTTCATGGTGATCAGCCCCATACTGAAATCACCTGGGTTCCCTTCCTCAGGTTGGAGTCATCTCATTAGCATGTGGAAGTTGTTCCTACCACTTAGCTGATTCCTAGAGTTTTAGGAGATCTTTGCAAGGAATTGGGGACAAAGACAGATGTATATCTTTTGTTGTACTGAATGCACTGAGATATGAAATGTTTGGAAAATACTGACTGCCTTTTGAATACTCCTGGCCATGGTTTGTCCTTGACGAAAAGAGCTGTGGCACTGAATGAACCCTCACTTTGAGTTGCCCCCTTCTAGTCTTATTTGCTCATAGTATGGCTGTTCTGTGTGCTGTGCCCATGGAACTTAAAGGACAAGGTAGGGATGGTAAATATTGAAAAGGAATGTTGTATTCAGAGGAGGGTGAGACACACAGTAGAGAGGCAGAGAGACAGAAATGTCAGCTTTAGAATCTCTTAGGACTAAGATGCCCTAAAAATCTCACAGAAAACCCTCAGAGGAAGATACAGAGAAGTGAAAAGCAGGTAATGAGAAGTGGCTGGTCTTTTCAAGTGTGTGTGAGAGAGCCTGGTCTCCATTGGGACCACCAAGCTTTAGAAAAACCTCAGTGTCCTCTCCTCTCTGGCCTAGAATCAAAGGAGAGGAGTATCATAGTGTTGTCATCTCTGTCAATTTCCATGTCTCTCTCTCTCTCTATCTTGTGCATGCACACACACACACATGCACACGGGAAGTGTCTAATTCAGTGAAGCAGCCAGTGGTCCTAATGCAGGCAACTCAGGGCCACCCACCTTGTCATGTCTCCTTCACCATCATCTTCTTCAATGTTTACAGGGCCTTGGGCTGAGGAAGCTACACTTTGACTTGGCAGAGCGTAGGCAGGTAGCAGAGAAGCTGAGCCTGGATGTCCTTAGATGAAATATCAGATCCACACAGTTTAGAAAAGAAAAAAAGTCAAGAGACAGCATATGAGAAAGTTTCTACAGCTATGTTCCTTGTTAACAGTGCATTTACCCTGAAGTATATTTGTCAGTGACTCTACGTAAAAGTTCTTAAATAAAATAAAAACATCTCTTGTGATTATTTTGGAAATTTATATGAATAACACCAAAATGCTTAAATCTCCCTTCTTAAAGCAAGTTTTACTAAATCTTGCACTTAAAATGCAGTACATTTTTACTTAAAAGTAAGAAATATGTGGTTTTCCAGCTTTGACTCTTTGAGTCAGATCTTTTTTCAAATACTGTTTTCATATCTCTGCCACTTGGATAGGAATGAGACTGATGCACCCAGAGTGAGGGTCTGTGGTGAACTGTGGGATCCCAGGAGATCAAATGTCCACACATCTCCCACCTGGCCCACCCCAGCAAGCAGGGAAGCCCTCCAGGGCCACGGTTCAGTCACTCTGATCTCCTTGCAAGAGCTCACACCTCTTAACTCCAGCTCCAGAAGTAGAGATTGATCTCCTAGCTCAGATAACTACATATTCAGGTGTCAGTGGAAAACACAAGATCCAAATGTTACTTCTAAAGAACTGAAGCCATGTCCCGTTTTTAGACAAACATCTATAGATATTCCCATAATCTGTTCCTGGACAGATTTTTAATACCGTAGAGTTGACTCATCTCTCTCTATCCGAGGAGGGTTAATAGATGCTTCTTCTTATGTTCAAATGAGAACACTGGCGAGAATCAAATCTACTGGGAAGAGCTAACTTCCTCTTTCCAAAGTCAAATATAAATGATTGGCTTCTCTGATCTCAATGCCTCCAGACTCTGTTCCCTCTCTTCCCCTGCACCAGTGCCTGTTGATAGCTGTGTGTGGGAAGAGGGCACATCTCTATGAGGTAGGTAACAGAAGGGAGTGTTTATTCCCTTACACATTTAATTCCTATTGAAATCCTATTCTTTTAACTTGCAGTGCAAACTGCATAGTGAAAAACTAAAGATAACACCTGAAAGGACACAAATTGAAAATTAGCAGGTCCCAAATCCTTTGTTTTTATGTGTCTACACATAGTGGAGTAGTTGACTATTGGAAGCTAATGTGATATTCAGAACAGCTTTCATATCACTGGATGATAGCACCCTGCTGTCTTCTGTGGACCTGAGATTCCCACAGGTTTCCAGGCTCACCTGTGATGAAAGAAAACCTATATACTCTCAGGGGAAGGAGAGGGCTGGCACTCCCAGATACTCTCTTTGAGTCCCTTTTCTTAGACCTCCTGAGAGCAGCCTCCTGTCCCCTGTCCCCAGGAATAATTCAGAGAAGGCACCAGGGCACATTCCCACTTGGAGACTCTGGAAGGTATATGGACAAGTGGAATTTTCTTGTCACAGATGGGAGGCTTGGTGCAGTTTTCTAGCACCAAGATAAATGCGTTGGCTTCTGTACAAGCTTCTCTAGACACAGGGATCATCTTGGGCCTGGTTGTAAAGAGATACCTGAGCCTGTTAGGGAAGCATTTGTTTCTTCCCTCAGGTGAGGGGAGAAGAAGCATTAGTAGGCTTGGCCTTTGATAGTCAGTGGGTCTTTGAGGACCTGCCAGGTTTTCATATGAACACAAAATAAATATGAGTTAGGTAGGTCTGGGTTCAGAGCTCAGCCTGACACAACTTTTGATGCTAGACAAGTCCTTTATCAATCAGAACTAATTATTCACCTATAAAACATATCTGACAAAGTATCTGTGAGGGCTAAATGGAGGTAATGTAAACACCTCCAACAACAACAAAAGTGAAATCTCAGTCAATCATTCCAAACAATAAAGGGTAGGGAAACTACTGAGGTCATGTTATGAAGCCACTGTAGTCATAATAAAACCTCACAGAGAAGATGCTAAAGGGGAGAGAGAGGTAAGGAAGTAGGAAGAAGAGGTTATTGCTAACATCTCTTATGAGCATAGAAAAAAAAATTCTTAAAATATTGGCAAGGCAAATCTAGTAATATACAGAAGTATAACACATTATGGCTCAGTAGGATTTATCTCACTTAAAAATATAAAAATAAACATTGTAATTCGCCATATGAGCAAACTACGGGAGAAAAACTAAATGATAACTTCAAGATATGCTGAGATACATATGACAAAATATAATTGCCACTTGTGATTTTAAAAATCAGCAAACTAATCATGCATGTCAGTAAGCCAAGCACTATGGGAGTCTGAGGCAAGAAGATCCAAAGTTTGAGCCCACCCTTGAGCATTTTAGTAACTCAAAAGGCTCATTTCAAAATAAAAACTTAAAAGGGCTAGCTCAGTGTGAAGGCACCAGTATCAATCCCAATACTGTAGAAAAAAGAAATCTGCAAGCCACAGACAGAAGGAAATTTCCTCATTCTGAAGAAAAGCATCTACCAAAATCCTATGCCATTCTTAATTAGGAGACATTATCCCCATAAATTTGGAGTCAAGGGAGAAATGCTGACTCACAATATTTCTTTTCAATGTACCAGAATTCTTTCTACTGTAATATGGTCAAGGGAAGATAAATACACAGAGAGAAGGAAGACACTAAAACTGTCCTCATTAGTAAAAATGTGACTCTATACATGTCATCCATTGAGGAACCAGCTACTAGATAAATGAGTTTAGCAAGCCTGGAGAAGATAAGTGGAATATATAATTCAATTGCATTTTTATCCAATTGCATTTTATCCAGCAAACAATTACCAAGTGATATTATAAAAATTTCATTTACAGTATCATCAAAAACAAGTAGGTGTAAATTTAATGAAAATGTATAAGATTTGTACATTACAAACTGCAGAATACTGCTGAGAAGAATTCAAGATCTAAGGAAATGATAGATGTGTTGTGATCATAGATGGAAGAACCAATCATAGTGAGATGTCAATTACCAACCGTCCAACATTTATAAATTCAATACAAAATGAATCAAAATTTCAATATGGGGTTTTTTTTAGCAATTAACAAGCCAGTTAAATTTTAGGTTTATTATATAAGGTTCAGAGAATCTAATCTGCCTACTAAAATCCTGAAAAAGAACAAAATTGAAAGATTTATAATTCCTGATTTCAAGACTAAGCATAAAGCTACTGTCATTATTACAGTCTAATTGGACATAAGATTTAATCCATAAATTAAAAGAAATAGATGTTAGTACAGAAGGTGGACATATAGGGATAGGATTAGCTGAATTTTGTCAAAATTGCTGGGAAACTAATATGGAAAATCTTTTTAAGAAATGGTGCTGGACCTACTGCATGTCCATAGAGAAAATAAAAATTTACTTTGAGCCATAACTCATGCCATACAAAACATTTAATTCAAAATAGAGCATAGACTTACACATAAAAAATAAATGTAAAAGAAAAGATAGATGATAGGAAGGAGGGAGATAGATCTTTGCAAAAGGGAAGGGGTCCAAGAGAAGGAGGGAAGAGGGGAGGGGATAAAAAAGAATTAAAATTGTTACTCACATGGACCAACTCCCCACAAGGAATGTGATCACTATGTGTTGTAAACATGTATTAGTAAAAATAAAAATAGAAAAAATTATTTTAGAGATAAACATAGAAGCATATCTTTAAGAAATATTTTTCCTAGAAAGAATACTGGAAGCAATTATGATAAAATATTTAATAAGACTTTATCAAAATTAGAAGTTTTGGCTTTGAAAGACATCATTAAGAAAGTGAATACACAAGCTAAATACTGGGAGGGAAGATTGCAAATTATAAAATGTGTGAGCATAATATATGGTAAATATTTAAATTTTAAAAATTTATTACAGTAAAAGATACATCACCACTAACCTCTCTCAGAATATACCACCTTGCTTTAAATACATGTATCCTATTATTTGCCACAATTGAGGCAGTTCTGGAAGTCTTCTTTCATGAATGTCTTTATGAGGTATGACCAAAACTAGCAAATGCTGCTGCCAAGTGCCATCCAACAGAAAGGCAGGCTTGTAAAAACATGACAATGTGTCCTCTTCCACCTTATTCTTTGGATCTGCCAGCATGTAACTTTGGGCTCTTCCATAATGTCAAAATGATCATGAAAGGTAAACTTTTAGAATAAGCTGAGGAAACTGGAGTAATCATTAGTGTCAGTCACTGAAGACACTCACAAGCGTGCACTTCCAGAATGGCTTCAGAAGTCTCAAGAATGATAAGATAAGTGTGTTTGAAGTGAGGCAGAGTATTTTGAGAGGGATTAATTGCAATGTATCTTTTTCTATAATAAAAATTGTATTGAAATATTTACTATTTATTTCAATCACACCTTGTATAGCTAGAATATATATAAAGAACTCATATAACTCAACACTAACAAGACAAAAAAAACCCCATTATAGAAAGGCAGAATATTTGAATTGATATTTCACCAAAGAAGATATACAAGTGGCCAATGAGCAGTTTAGAAAGGCTGCAATATTGTTAGTTGGTAGAAAAATGAAAATTTAATTCTAGATGATAAAATATCCATCAATACACCTAAAAAATTTAAATGACTTACCAAATTTCAACATGAAAGAGAATCAACCCAACATCATATACATTGATAGTGAAAATGTAAAATGGTACAAAATTATACCCTCCCCGTGATTCACCAACCCCACTTTAAGATTTTCTTTTACTCAAGTGAAATGAAAATGTATGCCCACAAGGACACTTCTGGCAGGTTTGCAGCACTTTGTTCCATAAGAACCCCCAAAGTAGATCACCCCGCTGCAGACAAGCAGCCACCTGGTTCCACGCTACAGAGACACAGAGGACATCAGACCACCAGGCCAAGGTACTCAGTCCCGCTGTTCCCGGCCCAGAGGTAGGGGCTTCTGAGCCTTCGTGCCACTGCTCCTGGTCCAGAGGAAGGGCTCTCCCAGCCACCATCCCTAGCGCTGCTTCCAGCGAAGAGGAAAGGGCTTTTGGGCCACCTTCTGTCCCGCTGCTCCTGGCCCAGAGGAAGGGGTTTCCAGGCTACCATCCTTCCCACCACTCCCGGCCCAGAGGGAGGGGTTTCTAAGCAGCCATCCCACTGCTCCTGGTCCAGAAGAAGGGGCTTCCCAGCCACCATCCCTCCTGCTGCTCCCAGCCCACAGGAAAGGGCTTTTGGGTCACCATCCCTACTTCTGCTCCCGGCCCCTGTCCCACCTCACCCAGCTCAGAGGAGATAATTTGAGCAGGCGATAACAGCCCCCCGCCCCAGTCGAAATGAGAAAACATGTAAACAAGTCTCAAAACCAGACTTCCAGATCACCTACAGCAACCCCAAAGGGAAATGAGATGGAACACTCTGATACTCAACCACCTGGACCCACTGAACTGGCAACAAAAGGAGATCTGGATAAAATGAAATCAGAAAAAATTTCTCAGATAACAGGAGAAATTGTGGCCCTAGTGCAAGACATGATTCATAAATCTAGAGAGGAGCTCAGGAACATGATGGAATCCCAACATAAGAAACAAATGGAATCCATAAAACAGATGCAAATAGATTTCCAGGACATGAAAAACTCCACTGAAAGTCTACACAGCAGAATGAGCCAATGTGAGGACAGAAGTTCAGATATAGAAGATAAGATTGCAATTAGTGACCAGGAAAAGAAAAATTGCTTCAAAATTATAAGGGAACATGAGAAATCAATCCAGCAGCTGCTAGGTGATCCAAAGGAGAATAACATAAGACTGATTGGGCTCAATGAAGAAACAGGAGAGAGTGGAGATGACATAAAAAATCTCTTCATAGAAATGATGGCAGAAAACTTCCCAAGCAGGGGAAAAGAGTTTGACATACAGATAAGTGAGGCATATAGGACTCCACGTAGCCTTGATCAAAACAAATCTACACATAGGCATATAATTGTTAGGATTCCAGAAACACAACAGAAGAACAAAGTTCTCCAAGCAGTCAGAGAAAAGATACAAATCACATACAAAGGAAAGCCCATCAGAATCACAGCAGACTTCTCAACACAAACCATAAAGGCAAGAAAAGCTTGGAGTGACACATTCCAAGCCCTAAAAGGAAACAGCCTCCAACCCAGATTGATGTACCCTGCAAAACTATCTTTCAAAATGGATGGAGAAATAAGATACTTTCATGACAAAGAGCACCTTAGGAACTTCGTGAATACCAAACCAGCACTCCAAAGAATTTTACACAATAGCCTAGGAACAGACATTGAGGATCACAACCCCAGGAAGCAAAGCACAAGGAACCCATCTGGCATGACAAGAAATTAAATGTAAAGGGGGAGAACCCAACAAAAACAAAAAGTCATGGCAATGACACATCAATACGTTTCAGTTATAACCATCAATGTTAATGGTCTCAATTCACCAATCAAAAGAAATAGACTGGCAAAATGGGTCAAGAAGCAAAATCCAACAATATGCTGCATACAAGAAACACATTTAATTCAAAAGGAAACTCATAGACTGAAAGTTAAATGGTGGAAAACAATACTCCATGTGACAGGAACCCAAAAAAAAGCAGGAGTAGCTACCCACTTGGCAGATCAAGTAAATTTCAAACCAACACTGATTAAGAGAGATGAAGAAGGACATTACATCCTTGTAAAGGGAAGAATCCAAGAGGAAGAGATGACAATCATAAATGTCTATGCACCAAACACTAGTGCACCCAACTATATAAAACAAATACTAACAGACATGAAAAGTCATATATGCACTAATACAATTGTAGTGGGGGGCCTCAACACCCCACTGTCACAAATAGATCAACTAGACTAAAAATAAATAATGAAATACTGGAACTCAATCAAACTCTTGAACAAATGAACTTAACAGATGTTTACAGAGTCTTCCACCCCACAAAATCAGAATACACATTCTTCTCAGCTGCACATGGGTCATTCTCCAAAATAGACCACATACCCACACATAGAACATGTTTATGTAAGTGCAAAGGAATTGAAGTTATCCCCTGTACATTATCAGACCATAGTGCAATGAAATTGGAGATCCATAGCAAAAGAAACTCAAAACATTTCATAAACAGGTGGAAATTGAACAACACACTTCTGAATAACCAATGGGTCCCAGAGGAAATTAAAGAAGAAATCAGACAGTTCCTTTAATTAAATGACAATGACAATACAACATATTAGAATCTATGGGACACAATGAAAGCAGTCTTATGAGGGAAATTCATAGCAGTGAATACACATATTAGGAAAACAGAATGAGCCCAATTAAACAACCTGATGCTGAACCTCAAGCTTCTAGAAAAAGAAGAGCAGGACAACCCCAAAGCTCATACAAGGGAGGAAATTATAAAAATCAGAGGAGAAATCAATGCAATGGAGACTAAGAGAACAACGCAAAAAATCAATGAAGCCAAGAGTTGGTTCTTCGAAAGAATGAACAAAATTGACAAACCTTTAGCCAACCTTGTCAGAAAAAGGAAAGAAAAGGCCCAAATCCATGCAATTAGGAATGAAAAGGGTGAAATTACAACAGACCCAGCAGAAATCCAGATGATCATCAATACCTACTTCCAGAACCTATACACCAATGAGATGGACAACACAGAAGAAATGGACAGATTCCTAGATACATATCAATTACCAAAGTTGAACGAAGAAGACCTAAAAATTCTAAACAACCCAATATCAACCAATGAAATTGAAAATGTAATTAAAAACTTATCAACTAAGAAAAGCCCAGGCCCTGATGGCTTCACTGCTGAATTCTACAAGACATTTAGAGAGGAACTACTGCCACTACTGTTTAAATCCTTCAGTGAAATTGAAAGGGAAGCATTACTCCCAAATTCATTCCTGGAAGCAAGCATCACCTTGATCCCCAAAGCAGAGAAAGACCCAACTGAAAAAGAGAACTATAGGCCAATCTCACTAATGAACATAGATGCAAAAATCCTTAATAAGATACTGGCAAACAGAATGCAGAAGATCATCAAGAAGATCATACACCCTGATCAAGTGGGATTCATCCCAGGGATGCAGGGATGGTTCAATATATGAAACAATCAATGTAATTCACTATATCAATAGAGCCAAGGACAAAAACCATATGATTATCTCCATAGATGCAGAAAAAGCATTTCACAAAATCCAACATGCATTTATGATAAAAACCCTACAAAAAATTGGAATAGATGGCCTCTACCTCAAACTGATAGCAGCCATCTCTGAAAAACTAACAGCCAATATCATACTAAATGGTCAAAAACTGAAATCCTTCACTCTAAAATCAGGAACAAGACAAGGATGCCCACTATCACCACTCTTGTTCAATATAGTTCTGGAAACATTAACCATGGCAATTAGACAAGAGAAAGAAATAAAAGGAATAAAGATAGGTAATGAAGAAGTCAAATTGTCATTATTTGCAGATGACATGATACTCTATATAGAGGAGCCCAAGAACTCCATCAAAAGTCTTGTAGACTTAATAACCAAATTCAGTCAAGTAGCTGGTTACAAGGTCAACACACAAAAATCAATAGCTTTCCTCTACACCAATGACAGACTCACTGAGAGAGAAATAGGGCAAATAATTCCTTTCACAATAGCATCCAAAAAACTGAAATACCTAGGAATCATCCTAATGAAAGAAATCAAAGACTTCTCCAAAAACTATGGCACTCTGAAAAGACAGATTGAAGATGATATCAGAAAATGGTCAGGCATCCCCTGCTCCTGGGTAGGAAGGATTAATATAGTGAAAATGGCCATACTTCCAAAACTGCTATATAGATTTAATGCAATTCCAACTGAGATCCCAGCAGCATACTTCATAGACCTCGAGAAAGCAATCCAAAACTTCATTTGGAACAAGAAGAGACCCAGAATAGCAAAAGCAATTCTAGGTAACAGAGACATGGCAGGGGGTATCACAATCCCCAACCTGCAACTATACTACAAAGCTACTGTGATAAAAAACAGCATGGTACTGGCAAAGAAACAGACCTGAGGACCAGTGGAACAGATTAGAAGATGCAGAAACAACACCAGACACACTCAGCCATCTTACCTTCGATAAAGGAACCAAACACCCTCACTGGAGGAAAGATAGCCTCTTTAATAAATGGTGTTGGAAAAATTGGGCTTCAACTTGCCAAAGATTAAAAATAGACCTGTATCTCTCACCATGTGCTAAACTAAAATCAAAATGGATTAAAGATCTAAATATTAAAATAGAAACTCTGAACCAGTTGGAACAGAGGTTAGGTAGAACCCTTGAAGACATCGGTGTAGGAAAAGATTTTATGAATAAAACCTCAGTTGCCCATGAACTAGCACAAACAATCAACAAGTGGGATCTCTTCTTATTAAAAGGCTTCTGCACAGCAAGAGCAACCACCTGCAGTGTGAAGAGACAACCCACAATGTGGGAAAACATCTTCACCTGCTCTTCCTCAGACAAAGGTCTACTATCTCGAATCTATAAAGAACTTAAAAAGATCAGACCTCCCAAATTTAAAGACCCAATTCAAAAATGGGCATCTGAAATGAACAGACATTTCTCAGACAAAGAAGTAGAAGTAGCAAATAAATGCATGAAAAAATGTTCAACATCACTGGTCATTCGAGAGATGCAAATGAAAACAACACTGAGATTCCACTTCCCTCCAGAAAGAATGGCTGCTATCATGAAATCAACCAGTAACAAATGCTGGTTGGGCTTTGGGGAAAGAGGAACCCTGCTCCACTGTTGGTGGGAGTGTAGACTGGTGCAACCACTGTGGAAATCAGTATAGAGATGCCTCAAAGAACTAGGACTGGAAGTCCCATTTGACCCCACTAGTCCACTGCTGGGGATCTTCCCCAAAGAATTAAAAGAATCATACCACAGTGATATATGTTCACCCATGTTCATAGCAGCACAGTTTGTAATAGGTAAAACTTGGAAACAGCCCAAATGCCCATCAACTGGAGACTGAATAAAGAAATGTGGGGTTTTCTTAATAAAATGGAGTACTACTCAGCCATAAAAAATGAGAAATTAGAGAAATTTATAGCTAAGTGGATGGACATTGAGGTAATACTCTTAAGTGAAATAAGTAGGACACACATGTGTAAACACCGAATAGTTTCTCTAGTGTGAGAAACTGAAAGTGTAAATAAGGACTAAATGTATAATAGGTAATGTGAAATAGGAAGAAAAGGGGCAAAGGGGAAGGAAGTGGGAGGGCTAGGGGAAAGGATAGAAGGGAATGGGATTAATATGAGAAAATGGAAAAATAGGAACAAAATCTTTGTAAATAGGGAGGACTGGAGGGGTTGAAGGGAGGGCTGGGCAAGGGTGAAAAATAAGAACCAAGAGAGACTATGTAAAGGTGCAAATTTCCAATGATGAATGTCATTATGTTGTATACCTAAAATGTACCAATGATTAGAATGAATAATCGATAGTTTAAAATAGGAAGAAAAGGTCGAAAGGGGTAGGGGTAGTGGGAGGGTCAGGGGAAAGGAAAGAAGGGAAAGGAAAAATGATGAGAAATGGAAAAAATGGAAATAAAGTCTTTGTAAATAGGGAAGGGTGGAGGGCGTGAAGGGAGGGCTAGGAATGGGGAAAAAATAAGAACCAAGATGCATTATGTAAAGGTACAATTCCCAATGAGAAATGTAATTGTGTTGTATAGCTACAATGTACCAATAAAAGAATTTAATACAAAAAAATAAAAGAACCCCTAAAGTAGAAACAAAGTAGTTATCTTTCAAAGGAAAGTGGATGAATTCATTGTGGCACATCTACACAGTGGCATACTATTTAGTAAAAACAGAATGATCCCATTACATGCAACAGCACAAACAGGGCTCAAAAGCAGCATCTGAGTGAAAAAACCTTTACACAAAAGTGAATACACTGTATGATTTCAACTCTATGAAGTTCTAGAAATAGTCACAACTAATACACAATGAACTAATCCAAATGGTGATTTCCTTTGGAATGTGCGGGTAAGAATTGACTGAAAAGAGGTATGAGGCATCTTTCTGGGGTGTGGTATGTTGAATTGTGTTCCCCTAACAGACATACTGCTGAAGTCTTCACCTGAGAGTCCCCATAAATGTAAGCATATTTGGAAATATGGTATTTGTAGATATAAACAAATTAAGATGAGGTCATACTGGAGTACGAACTTGAAATCATTGAGTGATATCTTTTTATGAAGATGGGAGTTTGGAGACACACACAGAGGGAAGAAGGGCATATGAAGAAGGAGGCAGAAACTGAAATGGCATACAGACAACAAAATGGTACTGAGGATTGCCCCAAACATTAGCACTAGCCTTCAGAGGGACCATGGCCCGGGCAACATCTTAGTTTGGGGCTTCTAGCTCTGGAACTGAGATAATACATTTCTGCTGCTTTAAGGCACCCCTTTGGGGTAATTTGTTATTGTAGCCCTAGCAAATTATTATGTGGCCTAATGGTACTCTATAGCTTGATAAGATCTGAAATGCAGAAGATGTGTGCATCATCAACACATTTGTTGGGTTACTGAAGATTTAGACATTTTGTTTTATGTGTTAAAGAGTTAAAAATAAAAATGAATATAGATATAGATACAATAGGTAAATATGAAACAAATATTGATATGTGAGAAGATGGATTTCAAAAAAAGCCTAATGATGCCTCAAAGTTTCTTGGTAATCTACAAAAATAGACTGAGTTGGTTATTGGATAGAGGAGTGCATAATACACAATAAAGCAGAATAAAATATTGATGATAGTATCTCAGTGTCAGGCATACTGGTGTTCATAGAAAATATTTTGAAAGGTTATATGTGTTTGGAAATTTTACAATGAAATTTTGGTAGAAAAAAAGTGAGACTGTGTCTCATACATTCTGACTCTATGATCCAGTGCTTTTTGCCTCCATGATAGAGTCTCTTTAAGTAAGAATTTCCTGAGAAGGACCCTTTCATCCCAGCCTTATTTAGCCTACATCTAACCTGTGTTCAGGTACCAGCCTTAGCATATAGGTATTATAGGTATTTGCTGTGATCAAAGGTTCTGATCTGAGGCATAAGCATGTAGGAAGATACCATACAGTCTTTGTATAAAAGCAATATAATTTCATTCTTGTTACTATGGTGGGAAGGATGATAGATGCACAGCAGGTAAGCTCTTGTCAGTAGTGTAGCAGAAAGAACTATGTTTGTTTAATAGAGGAAATGGGTTCTGGAGAAAAAGGTCAGAATCTGTATGATGCAGGGGAGAAGGTGGTAGGGGTTGCATATGCTCCTTCCCATTGTTACCACACAGACAAGTCATTCCTCAAGAAACTTGAACACTTGTGTCAAGTCATTGGAGAGGTAGATGTGATCAACAGGAAGGGAATCAGGGACCAGCGCATGTTGGGGGGAGGGGTGTCTTCATCAGATTAGAATCAGGCTGAGAAAGTGTGGCGATTGCAACACCATTATGAGATAGATGCTTTGCAGAAACTCCATGTGTTACATGAAAAGTCTCATGAACTAAGTCAGTTGCAGTTGGTAATGATTTCCTGGTCTCTTATCCCAAAAGACCAGTAAGTTAGAGGCCATTGAGGAATCCACTAAAGTGAAAAATGGCTACCTCTGCTGTGTTGTAACATATGTGTCAAGTTGAGAATAGAGAAGCAGTTGTTTCCAAAGAGGCAAAAGTATGAACCAAACAATACTCTAGGGCTTATCAACAAGACTAGTGGATTTTTCATTATATTCAACATAGCAAATACCTATATCAGGATAGCCCAGAAGGGCTCTGACATAGCACTGGGCACTATGTTTGAACAGCTATGAGCCAAGGATTTCAAAAGTCAAGGGCTTTGTATGTCTCCTCCTCCACAGGGATTTAAGAGATTAACATCTAATTTCCTTAAGATTAAATATTTTTTCTAAGACTATCTGAATCTCTTAGCATCAACACTAATAGGCTTACAGCCCTCCTCCTGCACAATCTCCTGTCTTCTGTTCTGATTTCTCACTGAAAATCACACTTTTGCAAGATGGGTCAGATGCTAAAACATGTATCTAACAATCCTATTGAGCAGTGAGGTGCTTTTGTTGAAAAATAACCTGTGCATATGCACATTTTGCTTCTTTGTTTTAGAACCATCCATCATAACTGTTTCTTTCCTCATTGTAGTGTTACCCTGGGCCTTTCTTCTTTCCATTGCTCACTCAGATGTGATCAAGTTGGGAGTACCTGTCTATTAGAAGCCTGTGGTTGCGAGAAAGCTTGACATTAGATATTTATCATCTCAGAATGTCTTCCATCCCTAGTCTTTTCTTCTGATTTTTCTAAATAGGACATGTTCTGTTATAGTCTAAATTAATTTGTTGTTTTTTAACATATCTAGCTGTGGGAATAAACTGGACAATGCAATGTATTATTGTTTTATCTCTTCTCTGTTTATTCTAGTGTGAAATTGTTTACTGGGAGGTGATTAATTCTGCCAAAGTATCTCTCCCTTGTTGGGTAAATTGTAGTGTTTGGAAAGATGCTAACTGGGCTCTTCTGTTATCAAAGGCATCATAAGAGTTGTGTCAAACTGTTGCTGACAAATGACTGAGTCTTTTGTTTACTTTTTATTGCTATGTTCCTGTGAAGAGGAGCAATATACTTAATGTATTCTCTGAGACTGTGGAGTGTTAACAGTGAAAAGGAGGGAGAGACAGGGAAAGGGGGGAGTATCTCCAAACCCACTGTGACCAAGCTCTGGTGGTCATCTCTGTCTGTAGGCAGCTTCCCACCACAACCCTGCATGGAAGAAAGGGCATGTTGTTCTGAAGGACAAAGCAGGATATGTTTGGGAACTGTTAGAGTCATATGTGATGGGTGGAATTTCAAGAAAATTTTCCAAAACTAAGGAAGATAAGTAGGCCTTGCATCGTTTTTTTTAATTGGCTAGTTTTTAATTTGAGATCATGACAACTTATTAGTTATAGTCTGCTCAATGAAAGGAGCAAATCAGACATTGAACTTGGATCTTCTCACATAAGTGGGAAGGAACTGGGGTCCCTGATGTGGCTGAGGATGTGGTTGGAGGATCACAACTGAGTAGGCAAGATTTTTGTTCAGGTGGGTGTGGCAGTACAGATCCAGGTAGATAGGTCATGTGGGCTCAAGGAGAAGTACCTTAGCACACAAATGAGATGCAAAAGTCCAGTCAAGATGGCCTCACAGGGTCTATTCACATGTAAGAGAGTCATGGCTGTGTTCCAGAACACAAAAGAGTACTGAGAATAAATCAAGGGCTCAAGCCCAGGAATAGTCTACAATGTTTGAAAATTCACTGAAACAGAGACTGGGGCAGAATTGGAGTACTAAGAGTTGGAACACACAGGGTAGAGTCAGAAATAAGGATTTATGGTTATCAGTCTTTCACCCTGTATTAGGACAGCAGCAAGAGTCTCAGCAGGATGAGCCTCTGGCACGAAACTAAAGCCATGAATCACATTCTGCATCCAATCTAGGCTGTTGCTTCATTCTGGGAGAGATGTTGATGCTTCCTCAGGTGGAGGCCACGTCTGTCATCAGGAGTGAAGCTGGGAACCAACATTAATGGAATCCAAATTATGGACTTCAGTTCTTGCAACACTTACCTGTGCACAATCCCATAGCCAGTGTTCAAATCACAGATGCTTACTCATCTTCTTGCAAAACATTTAAAGGTGCCACAAGAGCAAACAGATGAAAGAGAATAGCTGAGGCAGTGAGGGCCTGGGACCTAGTAGTTTCTCATTGCTTTGTTAAATAGTGAACAACCCAAAGAAATTCATCATCAGATTGACTCAAGACACCCTCTACAGATAGGAAGGAATTGTGCAAATGAGACCTGATGGGAAACATAACAAGATTAATCAGAGGAGACCAAGACTAGAGTTGTACCTAGGAGAGGGACTCTGGTAAAGGTAGAAAATAAACTGAGAAAATGAAGCTTTTGCAAATTTCAAAGCTTCTAAAAACAATCACATTAGGTTGGCAATATTGTTCATATTTTATAGAATAGGAAACAGAGGCTCTATAAGACAGATTGACAGATCACATAGCTGGTAGATATAGTGATGTCAGGTTGCAGAGAGGTAAAGATTAGAATGATTTTATACAGCACAGAATGGAGACTGGTCCTGTGGGAACAAGGCAGACTCCAGAAAGTCAGCAATAATGGGTCTGGGGCTAATTGACCATGGCACAGAGCTGTTCTACTGGATATGGGGAAGCCAAGCTTCCAGGTATGATTGATGTCATAAAGAGAATAAAGAAAATGCTAAGATTACTTCACATGCGTGAAACCTCATGCACTTGAGGTCAGCTATCCGACTTTATTAACTAATTAGGAGGCCACAATGTGGAGGCAGACCCAGGCCTTGAGTTCCTACATAAACAATGAAACATAATTCCATGTAGATTGTAAGATGACTCTTAAGATAAGCCAGCATTTGGTAATGGTTGATTTCATGATAGAAACCATTCTTTCTGGGCTGAGGTGGAATCTCAGTTTTGCTTTCCTTTGCATCTCTCGAATGACCAGTGATGTGGAACATTTTTTTTGTATGTTTATTTTGCTATTTCTACTTCTTTGTCTGAGAAATGTCTACTCATTTCAGACACCCATTTTGGGATTGTGTCTTTAAATTTGGGAAGGTTCTTTATAGATTCTAGATAGTAGACATTTGTCTGAGAAACACCAGGTGAAAATTTTTTCCTCACATTGTGGGTTGTCTCTTCACACTGTTGGTGGTTTCTCTTGCTGTGAAGAAGCTTTTCAATAAGAAGAGATACCACTTGTTGACAGTTTGTGCTAGTTCATGGGCAACTGAGGTTTTATTCATAAAATCCAGTTTTTCCAGCACCATTTATTAAAGAGGCTATCTTTCCTCCAGTGAAGGTGCTTGGCTCCTTTGTTGAACATGAGGTGGCTGGGTGTCTCTGGAGTTGTTTCTGCGTCTTATAATCTGTTCCACTGATCCTCTGGTCTTTCTTTTGCCAGTACCATGCTGTTTTTATTACAGTAGCTTTGTAGTATAGTTTCAAGTTGGGGGTTGTGATATCCCCTGCCATGTCTCTGTTACCAAGAATTGCTTTTGTTATTCTGGGTCTCTTCTTGTTCCAAATGAATTTTTGGATTGTTTTCTCAAGGCCTGTGAAGTATGCTGCTGAGATTTCAATTGGGATTGCATTGAATCTATATAGCATTTTTGGAAGTATGGCCATTTTCACTATAGTAATCCTTCCTACCCAGGAGCAAGGGATGTCTTTCCATTTTCTGATATCATCTTCAATCTCTCTTTTCAGAGCACTATAGTTTTCAGAGAAGAAGTCTTTGATTTCTTTTGTTAGGTTGATTCCTAGGTAATCCAGTTTTTTGGATGCTGTTGTGAAAGGAATTGTTTGCCCTATTTTCTTAATCGAAGAAACTCTCTGATATCTTCTTTAATTTTCTCTGTGACTCATTGGCTATTCAGAAGTATGCTGTTCAATTTCCATGTGTTTATGAAATTTTTCCAGTTTCTTTTGCTGTTGATCTCCAATTTCATCACACTATGGTCTGATAATATACAGGGGTATAACTTCAATTCCTTTGCACTTACTTAAACATGTTTTATGAGTGAATACATGGTCTATTTTGGAGAATGACTCGTGTAGAGCTGAAAAGAATGTGTATTCTGATTTTGTGAGGTGGAACACTCTGTAAACATCTGTTAAGTTCATTTGTTCAAGAGTTTGATTGAGTTCTAGTATTTTGTTGTTTATTTCTTGTCTAGTTGATCTATCTATTTCTGACAGTGGGGTATTGAGGTCCCCCACTACTATTGTATTAGTGTTTATATGATTTTTCATGTCCGTTAGTATTTGTTTTATATAGTTGGGGACACTAGTGTTTGGTGCATATGTGTTTATAATTGTCATCTCTTCCTCTTGGATTGTTCCATTTAGAAGGAAGTAGTGTCCTTCATCTCTCTTAATCAGTGTAGGGTTGAAATCCACTTGATCTGCAAGGAGGACAACTACTCCTGCTTTTTTTCAGGTTCCTGTCACATGGAGCATTGTTTCCACCCTTCAACTTTCAGTCTGTGGGAATTTTTTTGAAATGAGTGTCTTTCTTCTATGCAGCATATTGTTGGATTTTGCTTCTTGTCCCATTCTGCCAATCTATTTCTTTTGATTGGTAAATTGAGACCATTAACATTGATCATTATAACTGATACATATTGAATTCTCACTGTCATGACTTTTTCTTTTTGTTGTATTCTCCCCTTTTGCATTTAATTTCTTGTTGTGCCCAATGGATTCATTCTGCTGGGTTTCCAGGGGTTGTGATCCTCATTGTCTTTTCCATAGGATATTGTCTAAAATTTTTTGGAGTGCTGGTTTTGTATTCATGAAGTTCCTTAGGTGCTCTTTGTCATGAAAGTATCTTATTTCTCTATTAACTTTGAAAGATAGTTTTGCAAGATACATCACTCTGGGTTGGAGGCTGTTTTGCTTTGGGGCTTGAAATACATCTCTCCAAGCTCTTCTTGCCTTGAGAAGTCTTCTGTCATTCTGATGGGCTTTCCTTTGTATGTGATTTGTTTCTTTTCTCTAACTGCTTGTAGAATTTTGTTTTTCTGTTGGGTTTCTGGAATCTTAACTATTATATGCCTCTGTGTAGATTTTTTTGATCAAGGCTATTTGGAGTCCTATATGCCTCACTTACCTGTGTGTCAAGTTTTTTTCCCCTGCTTGGGAAGTTTTCTGCCACCACTTCTGTGAACAATTTTTTTTTTAATGTTGTCTGCACTCTCTCCTGTTTCTTCATTGACTCCAATCAGTCTTATGTTATTCATTTTTTGCATCATCTAGCCACTGCTGGATTGATTTTTCGTGGTCCCTTACTATTTTGTAGAATTTTTTCTTTTCCTGGTCACTAATTGAAATCTTATCGTCTGTATCTGAAATTTGGCCTCATATTGGCTCATTCTCCTGGGTAAAGTTTCAATGGCATTTTTAATCTCTTGGTAATCTGTTTGCATCTGTTTTATGGATTCCATTTGTTTCCTATGTTGGGATTCCAACATGTTCCTCAGCTCCTCTATTTTTTAATCTGTGTCCACCATAGATTTATTTATTTATTTATTTATTTATTTATTTATTTATTTATTTACTTTTGTACTGGTGATCAAACTTGGGTTCCCTCACTTGCAAGGCAGGCAGTGGATCCACTGAGGTAAATCCCCAGCCCCTCTCTAGATTTATTAATCATGTCTTGCATTATGGGCACAATCGCTGCTGTTGTCTTAGAAATTTTTTTTTTATTTTTTCCAGATCATCTTTTGTTGCCAGTTTGAGTCCAGGTTGTTGAATATCAGATTGTTCCATCTTGTTTTCCTTTGGGGTTGCTTTAGGTGATCTGGAAGTCTGGCTTTGAGACTTGTTTATTTTTCTTCTCATTTCAGCAAGGGGGGTAGTGATGTGTGTTTTTGGTGCCTGTGTAGCTCACCTTCTTGGCACTGGGGGCGGTGGTAAAGTGGCCTGGTAGGTTCACCTCCTCTGCATCCAGAACTACATTGAATAAGATTTGGAGTAGTGGACAACTTTGTGTTGTTCCTGATTTTAGAATGAAAATATTCCGTTTTTGATCATTGGCTGTTTGTCATAGATGGCTTTTATCAGATTGAGATAAAGACCATCTATTTCAATTTTCTGTAGGGTTTTTTTTTATCATGAAAGGGTGTTAGACTTTTTCAAATGCTTTTTTCTACATCTATTGGGATGATCCTTTGATATTTGTGCTTGACTCTCTTAAAATGGTTTATTACAATTATTCATTTGTGTATGTTGAACCATCTCTTCATCCCTGGGGTGAATCCTATAATGTCATGGTTCATAATCTTCTTGATGATTAACTGCATTCTGTTTGAGGATTTTTTCATCTATCTTCATTAAGGAGATTGGCCTGTAGTTCTATTTTTTTGGTTGTATCCTTCTCTGGTTTTATTATCAGGGTAATTCTTGCTTCTTTTAGTGACCTTGGGAAACTTGCTTCCATTTTAATTTTGTTAAAGTGTTTGAGGACTAGTGGCTATAGATATCCAAATTTCTTGTAGAATTCTGCGGTGGTCCCATAAGGACATGGGTTTTTTCTTGAAAGAAATTTAGTTGCATCTTCAATTTCATTGACTGATAGTAGGTTATTTAGAATTTTTGTATTTTCTTGATTCAGCTTTGGTAATTCATATGTATCTAGGAATCTCTCCATTTTTTCAGTGCTTTCCATCTTATTAGAATACACATTCTTGAAGTAGGTGTTGTTGATCTCATTTATTTCTGAAGGATCTGTTGCAATTTTACCCTTTTCCTTCTTAATTGCATTGATTTGAGTGTTTTTTCCCTTTTTTGATAAAATTGGCCAAGAGTTTAATCTATTGTATTTAATATTTTAAAGAACCAACTCTTTGGATGCTATTATAAAAGGAGTTGTTTCCCTAATTTCTCTCTCAATGAGGCTGCTATTTGTGTATAAGAAGGCTATTGTTTTTTCAGTGTTGACCTTATATCCAGCTACTCTACTGAATCTGTCAATTAAGTCCAGAAGTCTTTCGGTAGAGTATTTTGTGTCTTCTACGTAAAGTATCATATCATCTGCAAAAGTATACCAAAAATGTACCAATAAAAGAATTAAAATAAAAAGAACCAACTCTTTGATTCATTGATTCTTTGCATTGTTTTCTCGGACTTGACTACATTAATTTCTGCTCTGATCTTTATACTTTTCTCCCTCTAAGAGATTTGGGCTTGAATTCTTTTTTTTGTTCTAGAAATTTGAGGTTCAAGCTTCTGATATGGAAATTCACAGTTATAAATTTCTCTCATAGGACTGCTGTCCCATAAGTTCCCATAAGTTGTGTCCCATAAATTCTAGTATATGGTATGATTGTTTAATTGTAGAAACTATCTAATTTCTTCTTTAATTTCATCTGTAACACATGGTTATTGAAGATGGTGTTATTTAATATGCATGTGTTTATTTAGATTTTTTAGTTTCTTTTGCCATTGATTTCCAGTTTCATTGCACTATGATCTGATATATACATGGGGTAATTTCAATTCCTTTGGATTTATTTAAGCATGTCCTATGAGCTCATATGTGTTCTATTTTGGTGAACATCCCATGTGTAGCTGAGAAGAATGTGTATTCTGATATTGTGGGGTAGAACACTCTGTAGCCATCTACTAAGTCCATTTGTTCAAAAGTTTGGTTCAATTCTGGTATTTATTTGTCAATTTTTTGTCTAGTTGATGTTCCTATTTGTGATAATGGAGTATTGAGACCTGCCATTATAATTGTATTAGTGCTTATTTGATTTTTCATGTTTGTTAATGTTTTACATAGTTGAGTGAACTAGTATTTGGTGTCTACATATTTATGATTGTTATTTCTTCCTCTTGGATTGTTCTCTTAAAAAGTATGTAGTAACCTTCTTTGTCTCTCTTGATAACCCACAGTTTGGAATCCACTTTGTCTGCAAATGGAATTACTACCCCTGCTTTTTTCTGTGTTTCTGTCACATGGAGTAATTTTTCCATCCTATGACTTTCAGTCTGTGAATTTCTTTTACATTAAATGTGTTTCTTTTATGCAGCATATTGCTGGATCCTGTTTCTTGATCCATTCTGTCAGTCTGTTTCTTTTGATTGGTGAATTGAAACCATTTACATTGATGGTTATCACTGATACGTATTTATTTATCCTTGTCATATTATTTTCCTGTTGTTGGTTCCCTTTTCTATCTCTCTGCTTAATTACTTGCCTTGCCTGATGGATTCATTCTGTTGGCATTCATATAATTGTAAAATGTTCTAAAATGTTCTTTCTAAAATGTTCTTTAGAACATTTTGGAGTGCTGGTTTGGTGGACATGAATTTCTTCATGTGTTCTTTGTCATGGAAGTATCTTAATTATTCATTAACTGAAAAGATAGTTTTTCAGAGTACATCAATTTTAGTTGGGGTTTATTTTCTTTTAGGGCTTGAAATATTTCACTCCCCTCTCTCCTTTACTTAAGGGTTTATGCTGAGAAGTCTGCTGTGATTCTGATGGGTTTTTCTCAATAGATGTTTTGTTTCATTTTTCTAACAGCTTCTAAAATTCTGTTCTTGTGTTGAATTTCTGGAATCTTGATTTTTATAAGCCTTAGGGTAGATTTTTTAAAAATCATGGCTATTTGGTGATCTATATGTCTCATTTATCTGAATGTCAAATTCTTTTTCCATGCTTGGAAATTTTTCTGCCATTACCTCTGTGAACATTTTTTTATGTCATTTGCACTATCTCCTTCTTTTTTCCTTTTCAAACAATCTTATATTGTTCTTTTTTGCATCATGTATCAGTTATTGGATGATTTTTCATAGACCCTTGTTATTTTAGAAATCATTCTTTTCATAATCTCTAACCTAAATCCTGTCTAGATCCAATATGTTTTTTTAATTCATTAAGTTTATTCATACATTTTAGGTGTACAATATGATGACATTCATCATTGGGAATTTGTACCTTTACTTGATATATCTTGAGTCTTATCTTTTCCCCATTCCCCTGACCTTCTTTCAACTCCTCCATCCCTTCCTATTTACAAAGAAAAAATGGTAGCAAAGTCTTTGTAGATCTGACATTCTGTCATCATATTTGTTCATTTTGCTGTGTATACTTTTGGTAGATTTTTTAATCTCCTGGATATATGATTGAATCTGTTTAATGGATTCCATTTTTTTACTATGTTGGACTTCATGGTTTCCATTATTTTCCTAAGATCCTCTATTTTTTAAAATCTATGTCTACTCTAAATTCATTAATTATGCCTTTCATTATGGTCATCATCTCTGAAGTTATCACAGAAAATATTTGTAATTTGATTTTTTTGTACAGATTCATTCAATTGGTTTCTTTTTTGCTTCCTCTGTTACCACTTCAGAGAATCTATGTGAGTGCCTTTAGAATTGTTCCACCTCGTGTGCCTGGGTTTGTCTTTGGTGAGCTGGAAGTCTAGGATTGCATCTTGCTTCTGTAACTTCTTCTTTACTTCTTTTTAGGATGATTCCTGGGTTGATGCTTGTAAATTGCTTTTTTGGGGGGGGGTACGGGGATCAAACTTGGGACCTTGTACTTGAGAGACAGGTGACAGAACCGCTGAGCTAAATCCCCAGCCCACTTGTAAATTGTTTTGGGTAAGTATCTTCATAACTAGTATTGAGAATTCTTAGAAAATGGCTGCTTCTTAGAGATGTCCTCCAGCTGTAGCTAGCATGTGAGTTTTGAGTCTGTTACAAGATCCTACCTTTTCAATTTATTAGGGATGAGAAGTTACTGCCTATTTGGCCTAGCTATGGTGTTTTGGCACTGGCCTATATTATTTTTTATGGTCCATAGGAAATGTCAGCCTTGTCATACAAGAAAGAACAATTGATTAGAACAATTATGTTATTGGCTAAAGTGCAATTGATAATAACAGTAGCATCAAATATAGCCTAGAAAAGGACAAACTGCAGTAACTATTAATTTGCCACTTTTAATCATATGAACAAGATTTCCAGTTATATAACAAAATCTAAAACCCAAAAAATTCTATAGGGTAACTATCTCCTCAATATGACAATTTTTTTTCCTGCAGGGAAAAAAAATTGAAAAGGGGTTAGGGGAAAATAGAGAAATAGAAGAGAAGGATGTTAGAAGCAAGGCTGGAGGACAGATGAAGATTACACAAGCTTTGGGAAATTCTGAAGTAGACAGCAGGAAAAGAAAGAAAGAAGAAACAAAACAGAACAACAACAACAAAACCAGAAACAATGCTCTCACGCATATAAAAACAAGAACAGTCAAGAAAAAGAGAAAAAAATTTAAAAATCAAAATAAATACAAAAACAAAGAAATGAAGAAAAGCTGCAGAAAAGTCCACTTTTGGGCATGTCTCTTCTGTCACTGGTAGACAGAGGGGGCAGACAGAGCCCAGATCTATGTTGGTTGATCTGAGCAAGCCAGCAGTAGAATTATGGCAAGGTGGTGGATAATCCTAGCAATCTGGACCTTTAGTGTCACAAAAAGTCAGCCTGCTTCTGGTTTCTGGCTGTCAGTCTCGGACTTAAATTGTTCAGGTTGCAACACTCTGGGTGCCTCCTGCTGGGTTGAGCTCCACTCCCCACTGGCTTGAACTCAGGTCTTTGACCTCCAGGCACTTTGAATTCAGCTGCACCTCACTATGACACTGGGAACCACTAGATGGAACCAACTCACAGCTACTCTGAGTTCTGAGTTCATTTGGCCCCTTTCCAAACTGGTAACCAGCCAATCACCCTCTCCTGGGGGATGTCTGAAACTAAATAACTCACCCACCAATGCAGTCAACAGGATCCACCACTCCATTTCACTGGTTCATTTCTCTCTGGAGGCCCCTAAGATCACCAATAGTCACCATGCAGCTGCAGGTTTAAGCCACCTCTTCCATGCCACAAGCCAGGGCTCAGGAAGAAAGTGACATTTGCCACCTCCCTCTTCTGAGTTGCAGTCTCTCTATTTACTCTCCCCATGGGCTTCAATTCTTGCTTCAGATACCTTCTGGATCCCAGGGCCCACTTATCTCCTCCTTCTCTTCCTTACATTGTTATTTTCCAGTATCTGTATTCTGAATCTTGGAGAGGCTGTTTCTCTGCTGTTCACCATTCCACTGTCTTCCTGTTCATCTTTTAACATCTTCATAAAGTTTCCTTTAAGATGGTTAAGGAAAGCGTGTCCATATGATGTATCATTCAAATTGTGACTGTGGAGTAGGCCACCGTGGACTATTACCAGGCAACAACATGTGAAGTGGGACTAGTTCTACATAAATCAAGATTTATGTTAAGGAGAACAGAGTTTGCATATTAAGCTGACCATGATGCCAAAATGCCAAGCTGCACAGCATTTGGGCTTAGAGAGAGAACCATTGCCTCCCTTCCCTAAGAGACAACAAAGGCCTGACCCTGCTGAGGACTAATGGGGCAGAAATCATCAGAAAACTCTCAACTCTGCAGATTTACAACCTTCCCAAGCCCTTAAAACTTGAGAGCCAGAGATGAGAAAAGCCTGGCACTGGCTGAAGTGCAGAGGTCTGGGTTCCAGGTCCAAGCACAGTCAAAAGGGAGTATGTGACAGCAGGCAAGTGACCTCCTCTACTTTACTTTCTACATCTGTAAAATAGGAATAATGATAATAATAATTATTATTTCTCCATCTACCTCAGGTTGGTCTGGTAATCAAAGGAAATTTAGATGTGAATTTCTTTTGGGAAATGAATAAAATCAGGCAAATTTGAGTGAGCACATGTAGCATGACTAACATACAGGGTGGCTCACACATTGCCCCACCTCCGGTGCAGGGGTGGGCACTGCTGGTCACACACAAGAACCATCCCACTGAGCTGGAGTTCTGGTGGGTGGACAGGGCAGGTAAAGCCGGAGGAGCAGTGTCTTTCATCAGGGGTTAGGCAGGGCTAGCCTCATGCCTGTGTGGCCTGAGCAGCCACAGTGGGCCCTGGCTGTACCTTGAAATTCTTAATCATGCATGAATGAGGAACTCGTATTTTCATTTTGCACTGCACTCTGTAAATTATGCAGTCAGCCTCACTGGTGGCTATTGGAAAACGAGAGGTCTCAAGATACTGCAAAAGCCACAGATGGAAGAATGACTCCTGTTGACTGTAGCATTTTATGCCCTACACTGCTGACTAGTACTGCATATTCCAAAAATACCTTCTCTATGAGCTAGAACGAATTGTAGAAAGAGGTAATTTCTTTCCATATGAATTTTAAAGTAACATGTCAGAGAGCATGATGGGAAAATTTGTGATCTTCTTCAGGATCAGGAAGCTTCAGAGATGATGGAGGGTGAGTGTCAAAACACTTCAAGTGCCCTGAGCAAGAAAGCCAGATTAAGAACTAAATGGAGAACAAATGAAAGGGCAAAAATCTCCTTACTTCCAGTGCTTATAAAGAAAGGCATTCAGGTATCTTGCAAAGGGATTTAAACAAATTTACTTTTTGCATGTTTTGCTCTGTGAAGCTCCTGATATGAAGATGAAAAGACAGGATGGCAGAAATACGTGCAAGTCACATAGCTCACAAAGTGCTACAATCTTTAATATATAATGAAGGACTCTTAAAAATAAAAGGACAAAAATGTACAATTAGAAAGAAGGCAATCATTTGGAAGAGACATTTATAACAAAAGATATACAGAGGGAAAATAAGCACATGGAAAGACAAACATTCACCATCATTAACCATTCGAGAAATGAAAATTAAAAATCATGAGACATCACTACATACATATCATAATACCTTAAAAACAGTGACAATACTGATAAGGGTGTGGAGAAACTGAATCTTTCATGCATTGCATTTGGGGATATAAAATGGTACAGTCACTCTGAAAAAGTTTGAATTTTCTTTTAAAATGTCACATATGACTACACTATGGCACATAAATTATACACATGGGTATTTAGTCCAGAAAATTAAAGAATTATGTTTAGATAAAAATCTGTGCACAGGTAAATGTCAGTGAAAATGGTGGAGGAGGCTGCTCCAAGCAACTCTCTTTTCATGGAAACATTGAAAAAATCGAGCAAAAACTGTCAGAATAACTAGTCAAACTCAGTAAAATGGTCAAAGGTTTATCATAAACAAATGAACACAGAATAAAGAAAAAGTATTTTAGTCTCAACTTCATTAATTTCTGTTCTGATCTTTATAATTTCCTTCCTTGTACTGGCTTCAGATTTTGTTTGTCTTGTTTTTCTAAAGTATTAAGTCTCATCATTAGGTTATTTATATGGACTCACTTGGTTTTTCTTATGTAGGCATTTACAGCTATAAATTTCTATCTTAGGATTGATTTCATTGTTTCATATAAGTTCTTGTATATTATACTGGCATTATCATTTGATTCTAGGAAATGTTTGATTTCTTCCTCGATTTCTTCTATGACTCATTGATTATTCAAGAGGGTATTATTGCATGTACATAGTTTGCATAATTTCTGTGGATTTTTGTCATTGATTTCTAGTTTAAATGCACAATGACATAATAATACACACAGGATAATTATGATTTTTTTGCATTTGCTTAAGCATGTTGTCTCTTTTGGAGAAAGTTCCATGTGCTGCTAAGAAGAATGTGTGTTCTGTTGTTTTGTGGTGAAATACTATGTAGATATACAATAAGTCATGTGTTCAAAATTTTGGTTCAATACTGATCTTTCTTTGTTAATTTTTTGGTCTAGTTGATCTATTTGTAACAAAGGAACATTGAGGTCCCTCATTATATATGTGTTGGTGTTTATCTGATTTATTATCTCCATTGGTACTTGTTTTATAAAATTGGGCATGATAATATTTGGTACATATGTTTATAATAGTTGTCTCTTCTTGTTGAATTGTCCTGTTATCTAATATGTAATGGCCTTCTTTGCCTCTTTTGGACAGTTTTGGCTTCAAGTCTGCTGTGCTTGAAATGAAGATGGCTACCCTTGCTTTCCTCTGGGTTCCCATTGCATGGATTACTGTTTGTTCTGTGATACCTATGTTTGTAGCAGCAGAATTCATAGCTAAATCTTAAAAGTAACCTATATGTCTATCAACAGATGAATGGATAAAGAAAATGTATTCATACGCAATGGAGTACTACTTTGACATAAAGAAATATAAATTTCAGTCATTTGTAGGAAAATGAGACCATGCTAAGTGGAACGAATCAGAAACACAAGCTTAAATATCACATGGTTTCTCTTATATGAGAAACTAAAAATGTAAATTAAGAGCAAAACAAATACATACAATAGAAAGTAGGAAGATAAATCTTTCTCAAATGGGAATGGGACCAAGAAATGGGGGGGGGGGGGTCAGAGAGGAAGGAGGTGAAAAAAGAACCAAGATTAGGTACATGTACCAACTCCCCCACAGGGAATGTAAGTATTATATACTGCAAATAAGTACTAATAAAAAAAACCCCTCATGAATATGGATAAAATTAGTCAACATCAGAGTAGCAAATCAAATCCAAAAATGATTATGGATCACTGATGAGCAGGAAGTTTTTGAGGGATAAAAGTATACTTCAGTTTTCTCCCTCTCTCCTCTCTCTCTCTCTCTCTGTCTCTTTGGTACCAGGAATCAAACTCAGAGCCTCATGCTTGCCACACAGGTGCTGCACCCCTGAGCTACATTCCTAGCCCACTTCAATTCTTATGTAAGGAATCAATCAATGTAATATATCACATTAATAGAATAATAAATAAAAGCCATGTGTTTGTTCATCTCAATCAATGAAGAAAAAGCCTTTGAAAATACAATACTTTATAACAAGAAATACTTCTTAAGCTAGAAATAGAAGAGAACTTCCTCAACATGATGAAATATATTTATGAAAAATCCACAACTAACATCACACTTAATAGTCAAATAATGTCATTGCTATACCAGAAGTTAGGAGTTCAGTATATTAATTTGAGTCATAATTCATTCACTTAATTGTGAAAAACTGAATATTTTCTCCTTGGGATCAAGAAAAAGGCAAAGATACTTGCTTTCACTACAGCTTTTCAAAATTATACTGGTAGTGGAAGCTAGTGAAATCAGGCAAATAAAAGATAAAAGGCACCTGAAATAATAATGTATTTTACTATCTACTTTTGCAGATGACATGAACTTATATAAATATGGAAAATCCAAATAATGCATAAACACACACACAACATACACACTACTAGAGTTAATAAATAAATTTAGTGAAGTTGTGCGGCAGAAGATCAACAGATACAACTGTATTGTGTTTCAGTACATTATCAACAAAAAGGAAGGAGGAGGAGGGGTGGGAGAAGGCAGAGGAGGTGGAGGAGGAAGAGGGAGATGAGGAGGAGAAAGTGCCATTTACAATGGCTTCCAAAATAATAAAATACCTAGGAATAAACTCACAAGAGGATAAAAGAACTGTGCACTGAAAACTTGAAAGTATTTGAGGAAATTCAAGAATACTTAAATAAATGAAAAAACATCATGTTTAAGCATTTAAAATTTAGTATTTTTTTAAATGGCAATGTTATCCAATGAGATACATGGATTTAATGTTAAATCTCAACAACCTTCTTTTTTCAGATATGGAAAAATTGATCTTCAGTTTTTTAAATGAAATTTCAAGGAGCTAGAAATATCAAAACAATATTGAAAAAGAAAAACAAAGTTGGACAGTTATGATTGAATTATCACCCACTGCCTCCCAAATTAATATACTGAACTCCTAATTTCTGATAAGGCAATGCCATTATTTGACTATAGGTTGTTCACAGAAGAAATCAATTTAAAATGAGGCTCTTAGTTAAAAACTTTGTTAGTACATATTTGTAGCACATAACTATTATGGACATCCCTTCAGGACAAAGGTTGTTCTTGTGATTAGGCAGTTGAAAGAATTGGTTGCTAAATGAGGAAGTGATATAGTATGTACATTACAATATTCACAGCAAAGAAATGGTCAAAGAAAACTCCAATTTGATGACTTTGCTTATATTTCATGTAGTACTGTATCTTACATGCAGTACTGTAACGTATAACAGAACATAAAACTATAGTACTGTGCTGTATAGTACAATCAGCAAAAATTACAATACTGTCAAAACAAGCTGTACTATACAAAAACTACATTGAGGCTCTGTATACAAAGTGTACAGAACTGTACATCAAAGGAGATAGGTCACAAGCCTCAAAAATTGTAAGTCAGAAGAGTTGTTAAACAGGTAGGTCATTAAGTGAAGAATATCTGCACATTTGTCATGGGGAGTAAGTATGTACACAGAACACATTAATTCTTTTTTTCATTCTCTTCTTCTCCCAACCCCTGCTCCTCTCTCCATTTCTTTGTCCACTTCCCTTTTTCAGAAGATCTATTTTCTTGTTTCCTCTTACCTATCTTCTACTTTGTTCTTTATATTTACTTTGGGTTTTTCATATATGAGAAACTGTATCAGTTAGCATTTACTAGAGAAGCACATATAACACAAGATAAACAAATATATACCAATCTACAAGATTACAATGACCACCCACAGAGTTGGATGAGGAAGAGTCCAAAGGGTCTGTGTGCACACTGGAGACCAAAGGATTTAGTCAAAGATCTGGAGCTCACTGCAGTGTCTCATGAAAATTCATATCAGGAGGTCAATGGGTCTTCAATGGAAAGCTGAAGGGTCTATGCTGGAAAGTTGAAGGATACATGCCAGAAGCTGAAGAGTCTGTGCTAGAAAACAGGAGATGATCTCCACGGTGAAGACTGGAGCTCCTCCAAAGGAATAGAAGCAGCGGCATTTTTCTTCATCTCTCCCTTATACCATCCAGGTGAGGAGCAGCCTAAGGTGGGTCCTCCCTAGGGCATGGAATTGCTGAGCTGATTTAGCTTAGCTCCTCTTACCAAACTTCTCAAGTTGATACAATCACTCATCCATCACAGAGATCATGCAATGTGTAAGCTTGTGTGTCTGATTTATCTCACTTAACATATGGATGTCTCAATTTCTTACAAATTACTCAAATTTATCATGTTTTATGCTAGGATAGTACTCCATTATGTAGATTACTGATGGCTTATGGAGGAAATCAATTTAAAACAAGGGTCAGGGTGAGTCCTAACCCATTCTGACTGTTGTTTTTATAAAAGGAAGAATTGGAGATGAACACATAAACTGGGAGAATATTATGTGACAATGAAGGCACAGATTGAGTGATGTTTCTGCATACCAAAAAAATACCAAAGTTTGCCAGCAAACCAATACAAAAATTAGGGGAAAGACATGGAGAGGAATTTTCACTGACTATTAGCAGGAATCAACTCTGCTAACACCTTGGTCTTGGATATCTGGGCATCAAATTATAAGACATAAAGATTCTTTTTTTTTTTTTGTCTTGTGGTTTATGGTGCTTTGTTATGGCAGTCTTAGCAATCCCTAGAAACTTATACTCTTTTATTTTAAAATTTTCTATTGAGCCACAATATCAAAATAGTATGCTACTGGCAGAAGGTAGACATGCAGACCAGTGAAAGAAAATTGATCATAGGATGTGGTTCAGTGGTGCTGTGCCTGCCTAGCAAGTGCAAGGTCCTGAAATTGATCCTCAGTCCAAAAAGAAAAAAAAAGAAAAGAAATAGACCCGTGTATACAGGACTAACTAATGTTTTACAAAGGGCTTGGGATTATTCAATAGAGAACAAGCAAATTTTTCAAGAAATGGTGCAATGGAACTGGATAACAGGTGCAAAAGTATGAAGTTTGACACCACTACAAAATGTATAAATAATTAACTCAAAAATGAAGAACAAGTTAAATATAAAAGTTCCTATCATAAAACTCTAGAGGAAAACATATGAGTAGAGTTCATGACAGTAGAGTTGATAATTGGAGTCTTCAATATGACATAAAAGTGTACACAACAAAATAAAAAAAAACAGATAAGTTAGGCTAAAAAGCCTTCTGTGCATCAAAGCATATTATCAAAAAGGAGGCTACTTTTAAAATTGGAGAAAATATTTGCAAATAAATTCATATTTATTGAGCTCCTGCTATGAATTAGGTACAAAATATGATTAATTACTTGAATCACAGAAGTAAAATAACAGCTATGAGGTGCTACGAGTATCTGTAATGGAAAGAAACTTGAACCATCAGTGGCATGGGTTGGAAGTGTAATGCTACTTTTGGGGGTGTGGAAGACTTTCTCAAGCCCAGAGAAAGCAGAAGAAGGTACACATTAGAATTTGGTCTTGCTTATTTCACAGGTTTTTGGTTGCTGGTGCCATATATCCTATTGGACCAGTATTTATAATCTCATCATTATGCCCCAGAAGCAGCTAAAATTTAAGATTAACAACAGTGGCTCGACTGGGTTTCCAGTCTGAGATATCAGGTGGTGTGGCCCAGAACTCTTTCCTCACCCTAGAAGCTCTTTCTGAACCACACTTCTTGATAACAAGATGACCATACATAGTTGCTAAATGAAAAAATAAAAGACAAATGGGGACACCTCAAGAGAATACCTGAGTGCTGGTGTGGATAGAAGAAGAGTTGTGTGGAGAGTTATAATGGAATGCCAAATGAGTTTCCTTTTTAAATAATATTGTGCAGTGAATAGGCTTTGAGGGCTTTTGAGTTGATTTTCAAGGAGCTAATGCATATGAAATTAGCTGTAGTGAAACAGATTGCTTTCATTTTTCTGCACTATGCACTTTTGAAAAACCATGTAATTTTACAAAATCCATTCCATCTATTCCAAATTCCATTCCTACTGCTACCTCTGTATTTGTTTGCCTTCTCTTTTTCACATTTTCTTTATTATTTCCATTTTTATTTCCCCACCTTTTTATCTAATTTTTATTTTCCTTCCTCCCTTCTGTCCCCAATTTATTTGAACACAGAAGCAATGTCATTATTTTGCTCCTTCCCCTCCCAACCTGTCCTTAGGTCCATTGTTCTCCTGCCTGATATCAATTAGTCCTCCCTCACTGTCTTCACTGACCTCACAAAATAAACCAGAGCCCCAGTTGGACCTCTTGCCTGTGCAGAGGTGACAAAACCAGCACACATATTCATTAGAATTCTTCCAGAATGGGGTGGCTATCTGTACAGCTTAGACCATGCTTCAAATACATCAGCTCTGTGAAAAGGCTCTGAGGTTCAGAGGGGCAAATGGAGAAAGAAAATGACTCATGTTTGCTGCTAGTGGATACAGTGCTCCATGATCCTTGATTCCACAGTAAGTTTTGTTTTTGATAAGCTGTTCAGGCTACATTTACATTTACGCTTATACTCCTTCAGGTATGAATTTACAACTTTTCCAGCCTTGGGCAGAGGGTATTTTGTTCAAATCTGTTGCATCTGTACTTGTATTGCAATGAGCAACAGGCAGACTCAGGGAATTATAAGTTTAGCCTTATAATCTTAGGGGAATCTCCAAATTTTCAAGGCCTCAATTTTCAGAATATAAAAAAGGGTTTTTTGTTTTGTTTTTTCATTTGCTTTAAGTGGTGGCCTCTAATTAAACCTGAACTCCAAATGTGTAATGACTCACTTGTTATTTTATAAAGAGTGAACTTGAGTGATTTTATGTAGGACATAGATACTTATACTGACCTCAGACATCACTATGTGTCCTTTTAACATGTTTCAAGTTAGTTATAATATATAATATATTTTAACTTAATTGTCCTTGTTATGTTTGGGACTGTGACCTTGTGGTAGATGAGCTAATGTTTCTTCCTCTTCTAATGTTCTTGATTCTATCTCCAGTATATCAAGGTGTGTAAGAGATCAGTGTCAGATTGATAGCCTGACCACCAGTTAGTTATTGGGGGATGCCCAACCACCAAGTGAGGGTACAGCAGGGGGTGAAAGAATTATATACAAAGAGCAAGGAATAATGAATAATGAATCATAGTTTATTACTTGGGGGGCTGGGAATTGATCTTAGCTCTATCTTGGTTAAGACCACCTTAGCTCTCCTGTCTAAGACCACCTGATCTTAGTTCTATCCTGGCTAAGACCAAGATCTCTGGATTAGTCAGTATTTATGATTGTACATCATAGCAAGAGGACATGAAGGCAGATGTAGGGAATAGCGGAACTAATGCACTAATGAGCCAGGCTTGGAAAAGGGAGTAACTACATATTCTTTTGAACAACAAATCACAGTTAAGCCACCTCTGCTATCTTGCAAGTCATGGCTAACAAGCCACTTGCATTATCTTTAGCTAACGCTTGGTCTTGGAGAATGGCTGCAGAGTCATAATTCCTCAACTATGTTGTTTCCTTGCTGTTAGAAACATCACAACCTCTTTGATCATTGAGACCTCAATTATGACTGTTGCATAGGGAAGTCTGTCTTCATATACCAGCCAAAGGCTCATTTAGGAATTCATAGTTAAACCTTGAAATGACTCATAATTTTAATCAATAGCCAAATTATAAGTGAAATCTATCTAAAGCCTGCTCAGCACAGTTTCAAGCTGGTTTTCTGCCCCAGATGATGAGTATTGAGGCCTAATTGACCTTCTCTGTGAGCACAGAGGAGAAAAACAGCAGGCTGTTCTCCTTTGGGAGAATACATAGGCATGCTAGCATGTTGTACATTCCAGGGAAGCATCAACACAGCTGAGATCTGGTTAATTATCTAGTATATGCTGTAGATAATAAGAAGCAAATGAATCTTCTTTTACCACAATTGCTTGTTCCCATGAATAAAAGTGAGGTGAGCCAAAGGCTCAGGGACATTGTCCACTAGATGTAAAGAGCCCCCTGACACTCACATTCCAAATTATCTCTGTGTCTGTGTTTCTGTGTGTGCCTTTATGTCTTTCATCTCCAGTTGCCCTCCAATCGGGAATAGACATATAAGGTTGGTTTCCTATAAATGCAGTTCCTATGAAACTAAACATCTGACTGAAAAGTTTAGAGAATTGCCCTGGCAATTTCTGGTATTTTCCAAGATATGGCCATTGTCTCAATTATGTTATCCTCTATAACCAAAATAAGAGTCACAGAGAACTTCAATGTTCCTGGTACATGCTGGGCATAAACACAAATCCACCTAAGGTGGCATCTTTGCTTTCAAGTGCTTACAGACCCTTGGAGGTTTTTAATAGATAAATGCACTTGGAACTACTGACATTTTAAAAAGCTTTCACTTTTTCCTGGAATCTACACAGAAATGGTCATATAAACATTTAATACAATGCTGTCTTTGGATATGGTGATGGCTCTACCTTTGCAACTACAGAGCAGGGATAGCTACCATGTGATATCTATATGTCCCGCCATTGACTGCAGTTATTTACTAAAATTGTCACATAGATCTAAGGTCAGCAGAATCTTGATCTCTTGTTTTGTTGTGACCTGTATATATACTCTTATTTGTGTAAAAATAAAAGGAAATTATCTTGGGCTATAAGTCAGGATGAAGCCAGGAATGATGCTGACTGGAGCAAAGGTGTCTGCTGAGCACAGGCTGCCAGGTTGGGGGTGGCCTCTGGAGAGGCTACAGACAGAGGGCCCTGACTGTGCCTCTAAGCTGAGACTTAGCAGACAGAACTGGCCCTCCTTCATGGGGTGAACTTCTTGGAGAACTGAAGTTACTGTTCTGGGAAAGAGGGTGCAGGATACTCCCTTAGGGAGTCACTCAGAAGGACTCTGAACCATGGAGCAGAACTCTGCTTTTGGGACTCCACTAGGCAATGATGTGGAGCCCTAGGGAGTGGTGCGGCCTATACAAGAAGGTCCCATGACTTGTAGTGCAGGTACCAAAGCAGTCAATGCTCACAGCCTGATCATTTGCTTGTCATCCCCCTCATTTCATCGTAAAGCATCAGGTCAGTACAACATATTACAACAGGCTTGGGAGACACAAGAAGACACATGTAAAATGATCATGTATCATTATACAAACAAACATATAATTATATATTATTAAAAGAAAATTATAAAAATATTTAATTAACATGTAAAGGTCCTATTCCAATGTTACTTATATGTTGCTTCATTTACTTAAACTCTTGCTCTTTAATCCCCTTCTTTAAGTTATTTCTATATGACACATATATTTGTTGAGATAGTACTACCTGCTAGACACAGACACTAATACTGAATAGTTCAGGCACAACCACAACCTCATTCGTGAAGTTTATAGGCTAATAGGGAGGATCTATATTTAGGAAAGAAGTATAAACAAATAACATGTTTGTTCATTTGACTGTTTTAACCTTTCTACTTTAAGACTATTAAAGATTTCTGATGTAGTTAAAGAATGTCAGATCCTTTGTTTTTAACTCTGTGTCACCCAAAGGCAACATCTTGCAATGCTACAGAATATTGGTAATTGATAAACTAAAGTGCAGCTCATTTCCATCACCATGAGAATTCCTTTCATTGCTGGACCTTCTTCCTTTCCCACCCAAACTCATCCTTAGCTTCCAGCCACCACTAACCTGTTCTCTTTCTCTCTGCTATTTAAAGAAAGTCTGATGAACAGAATCACACATATGTCATTTGCGGGGATTCAGTCTTTTTAGTCTGCATAATTGTCTGGAAATCTATCTGCTATTCTGTGCTTTAGTAATTTATTCTTTTTTATAGCTGAATAGTATTGCAAAATATGGTTACATAACAGTCTGTTTAACCATATACCTTTTGAAGAATACCTCATCCTTAGTTTTGTCACTACTACAAATAAAGCTTGTATACAAAATTGTACATTTAAAAATGTATTGATATCCAATTCATGTAAAAATACATTAAACCATTTTTATGTGAATGACATAGCAGCATTTGCTACATGCATCATGCTTTATAGCCATTTTGTGTTTGAATTTTTAATATAGGATATGTTTAAAGACCATCCACACCTCAGCATGTATTATCAGTACTTCATCACTTTTCTGGCTGGATAATATTCATATATATGAACTTTTATGGATGGATAATATTCATATATGTATATATATATATATATATGAACTTGTTTATTCACCTATTTACTGATGAACTTTTAGAATATTTTCACCTTTTCTATATACTAGACAAAGGAATAACATACTTAGAATATAACAATACATGTATACGTATATCTAGGATATAAAGGACTCCTAAAACTCAACAACAGAGACACATGACTCATCTTAAAAATTAGCAAGGATTTAGCTAAACTCACTAAGAGAAAGAGAGCATAGACTCATATCAATGCAATTAGAAATTTAAAAGGTGAAATAACAGACACTGTCAAAATCCAGAAAACATAGTAACTACTTCAAAAATTATATTCAAAAAAACTAGCAAATATTGAAGAAATAAACAGATTCCTAGACACATACAAACTACCAAAACTAACACAAGAAGATATAAACATGCTTAACAACCCAATAACAAGAAACAAAATTGACCAATAATAAAGAATCTATGAATTAAGAAAAGCTTAGCACCTGATGGAGTCACAACTAAATTCTACAAAACCTTCAAAGATGTTTTATTACCAATACTCCTCAAGTTCTTTAACGAAATTTAAAAGGATGGAATTCTCCCAAAGTCATTTATGGAAGCCAGTATCACCCTGATCCCAAAACCAGGTAAAGACCCGACTAAAAAAGAAGGGAACCATAGATCAATCTTGTTGATGAACATGAATGCAAAAATCTTCAACAAGAAATTAGCCAATAGAATGCAGCACATTATCAAAAAGATCATACATCATGATCAAGTAGGTTTCATCCCAGAGATGCAAGGACAATTCATCATGCATGAATCAGTAAATACAATATATCATATAAACAGGAGCAAAGTCAAAAACCACATGATCATATAAATAGACACAGAAGAGGGATTCTACACAATAAAACACTCTTTTATGATAAAAACTCTGAAGAAAACAGGTATAGAAGCACTATATCTCAACATGATAAAAGCTATTGTTTTAATTTTTTAAATCTTTTATTGGTGCATTTGAGGTATACAATATGTTACATTTATCATTGTATGGTTGTACCTGTACATGATGTATCTCGGTTATTTTTTTTCCCCATTACCTGTGCACCATTGACACCACCACCCTTACCTATTTACATAGACTTCATTTCCATTTTTTTTCTTTTCTCATAATTTTTCCCTTCCCTTCTTTCCTTTCCCCTTCCCTTCCCACCATGCCTACACCATTGGAACTTTTCCTATTTCAAATTATCAGTTATTCACTTTAATCATAATTCTTTTTACAATTTCACTTTCTCACACTAGAGAAACTATTCAGTATGCACACATGTGTGTCCTATTTATTTCACTTAGGAGTATGGCCTCAATATGCATCCATTTAGCCATAAATGTGTCTAGTTTCTTGTTTTTTATAGCTGAGTAGTACTCCATTTTATAAAAAAATCACATCTTCTTTATCCAGTTTCCAGCTGATGGGCACTTGGGCTGCTTCCAAGCTATAGCAATTACAAACTGTGGCACTATAAACATGGGTCCACATATATCACTGTGGTATGATTTTTTTAATTCTTTGGGGAAGATACCCAGCACAGAAATACCTGGGTCAAATGGGACCTCCACCCCTAGTTCTTTGAGGTATCTCCATACTGATTTCCACAATGGTTGCACCAGTCTGCACTCCCACCAACAATGGAGAAGGGTTCCTTTCTCCCCACAGCCCCACCAGCATTTGTTATTGGTTAATTTCTTGATAGCAGCCAATCTTTCTGGGGTGAGGTGGAATCTCAGTGTTGTTTTCATCTGCATCTCTCCAATGACCAGTGATGTTGAACATTTTTCATATATTTATTTGCTGATTTTAGTTCTTTGTATGAGAAATGTCTGTTCATTTCAGATGCCCATTTTTGAATTGGGTCTTTCAGTTTAGGAGGTCTGATTTTTTAAATTCTTTATATATTCTAGATAGTACACCATTGTCTGAGGTACAGCTGCTAAAATTTTTTCCTACATTGTAGGTTGTCTCTTAGCTCTGTTGATGGTTTCTCTTGCAGTGCAGAAGCTTTTTAATAAGATGAGATTCCAGTTGTAGATTCTTTGTGCTAGTTCCCGTGTTACTGAGGTTTTGTTCATAAAGGCTTTTCCTATGCCAATGTCTTCAAGAGTTCTACCTAACTTATTTTCCAGCAAGTTTAGGGTTTCTGTTTTAATATTTAGATCTTTAATCCACTTTGATCTTAGCTTAGTGCATGGTGATAGGTATGGGTCTAGTTTTAATCTTTGGCAGGTGGAAATCCAGTTTTTCCAATACTATTTATTAACTAGGCGATAGTTCCTCCAATGTTGGTGGTTGACACTTTTGTCCAAGATGAGGTGGCTGAGTATGTCGGAAGTTGTTTCTCCATCTTCTAATCTATTCCGTTGATTTTGGTTCTGTTTCTTTCCCAGTACCATGCTTGTTTTTTTACATATATATTAATTGGTACATTTTAGGTATACAATACATTTAAATTTATCATTGGGTGTTTGTACCTGAATGTGATGTATCTTAGTTCTTTTTTTGTTCCCCATTACCTATGCACTCTTCATCCCCACCACTCTTCCCTATTTACATAGACTCTGTTTCCATTTTTTTCCTTTCTCATAATTTTTCCTTTCCTTTCTTCCCTTTCCCCTTCCCCTCCCACCACCCCTACACCTTTGGACATTTTCCTATTTCAAATTATCAATTATTCAAAGACCCAATTCAAAAATGGGCATCCGAAATGAACAGACATTTCTCAGACAAAGAAGTAAAAAGAGCAAAAACATATATGAAAAAATGTTCACCATCACTGGTCATTGGAGAGATGCAGATGAAAACAACACTGAGATTCCACCTCACCACAGAAAGAATGTCTGCTATCAAGAAATCAACCAATAACAAATGCTGGCGGGGGTGTGGAGAGAAAGGAACCCTTCTCCATTGTTGGTGGGAGTGCAGACTGGTGCAACCATTGTGGAAATCTGTATGGAGATACCTCAAAGAACTAGGGGTGGAGGTCCCATTTGACCCAGGTATTCCTGTGCTGGGTATCTTCCCCAAAGAATTAAAAGAATCATACCACAGTGATATATGTGCACCCATGTTTATAGCAGCACAATTTGTAATAGCTAAGGATTGGAAACAGCCCAAGTGTCCATCAACTGGAAACTGGATAAAGAAGATATGGGGTTTTTTTTAATAAAATGGAGTACTACTCAGCCATAAAGAAAGAGAAACTAGAGTCACTTATAGTTACCATGCTGTTTTTATCATAGTATCTTTGTAGTATAATTTCAAGTTGGGGATTGTGATACACCCGGCCATGTCTCTGTTGCTTAGAATTGTATTTGCTATTGTAGGTCTCTTCTTGTTCCAAATGAATTTTTGGAATGTTTTCTCTAGTTCTGTGAATTATATTGGAATTTCAATTGGCATTGCATTGAATCTATATAGTAGTTTTGGAGGTATGGCCATTTTCACTATATTGGTTCTTCCTACCCAGGAACAAAGGAGGTCTTTCCATTTTCTTATATCCTCCTTAATCTCCTTTTTCAGGGTGCTGTAGTTTTCAGTGTAGAGGTCTTTTGCTTCCTTTGTTAGATTGATTCCTAGATATTTCATTCTTTTGGATGCTATTGTAAAAGGAATTGTTTCCCTAATTTCTCTCTCAATGAGTCTGCTATTTGTGTGTAAGAAGGCTATTGTTTTTTGAGGGTTGACCTCATATCCAGCTACTCTACTGAATGTCAATTAAGTCTAGAAGTCTTTTGGTAGAGTTTTTTGGGTCTTCTATGTAAAGTATCATATTATCAGCAAATAATGACAGTTTAAGTTCTTCCTTTCCTATCTTTATTTCTTCTATTATTTTCTCTTTTCTAATTGCTGTGACTAATGTTTCCAAAACTATATTGAGCAAGAGTGGTGTTAGTGGGCATCCTTGTCTTGTTCCTGATTTTAGCATGAAAGTTTTCAGTTTTTGACCATTTTGTATGATGTTGGCTGTTGGTTTTTCATACATAACCTTAGTCAGGTTGAGATAAAGGCCTTCTATTCCAATTTTCTGTAGCGTTTTTATCATAAATGGGTGTTGGATTTTGTCAAATACCTTTTCTGCATCTATTGAGATGATCATATGGTTTTTGTCCTTGACTCTGTTAATATAGTGTATTACATTTATTGATTTACAAATGCTGAGCCATCCTTGGATCCCTGGGATAAATCTGACTTGGTCAGAGTGTATGATCTTCTTGATGACCCTCTGTATTCTGTTTGCCAGTATCTCGTTAAGGATTTTTGCTTCTATGTTCATCAGGGAGATTGGTCTGTAGTTCTCTTTTTGGGTTGGTTCTTTCCCTGGTTTTGAAATCAAAGTAAAACTTGCTTCCAGGAATGAATTTGGAAGCCTTGCTTCCTTTTCAATTTCCTTGATGAGTTTAAAGAGTAATGGCAATAGTTCTTCTTTAAATGTCTTGTATAACTCAGCAGTGAAGCCATCAGGACCTGGGCTTTTCTTTGTTGGTGAATTTTTTATTACATTTTCAATTTCACTCATTGTAATTGGAGTGTTTAGAATTTCTATATCATCTTCATTTAACTTTGGCAGTTCATATGTATCTAGGAATCTGTCCATTTCCTCTGTGTTTTCCATTTTATTAGAGTACAGTAGGTATTGATGATCCTCTGGATTTCTGCTGGGTCTGTTGTGACTTCAGCTGTTTTGTTCTTAATTGCATGGATTTGAGCCTTTTCTTTCCTTTGTTTGATAAGGTTGGCTAAAGGTTTATCAATTTTATTTATTCTTTCAGTAAAAACAACTCTTTGATCCATTAATTTTTTGTATCACTCTCTTTGTCTCCATTGCATTGATTTCTGCTCTGATCTTTATAATTTTCTTTCTTGTGTGAGCTTTGGTTTTGTTATGCTCTTTCTTTTCTAGGAGCTTGAGGTTCTGCATTAGGTTATTTAACTGAGTGTTCTCTGTTTTCCTAATATGGGCATTCACTGCTATGAATTTCCCACATAGAACTGCTTTCTTTGTGTCCCACAGAGTCCTGTGTGTTGTACTGGCATTATCATTTACTTGTAGAAACTGTAATTTCTTCTTTAATTTCCTCTGTGACCCATTGGTTGTTCAGGAGGGTGTAACTCAATTTCCATGTGTTTGTGGAAGCTTTGCAGTTTCTTATGTCATTGACCTCCAATTTTATTGCACTATGGTCTGATAATATACAGGGGATAACTTCAATTCTTTTACATTTACTTAGACATGTCCTATGAGCTAGCATGTGGTCTATTTTTGAGAATGACCTGTGTGCAACTGAAAAGAATGTGTATTCTGATTTTGTGGGGTGGGTGGAACATTCTATAAACATCTATTAAGTCCATTTGTTCAATAGCTTGGTTCAGTTCTAGAATTTCATTGTTAATTTTTTGTCTAGATGATCTATTTGTGATAGTGGGGTATTGAGTTTCCTCACTACAATTGTGTTAGTGCTTATTTAGTTTTTCATGTCCATTAATATTTGTTTGGTATAGTTGGGACATTTGTATTTGGTGCATATATATTTATTATTGTCATCTCTTCCTCTTGGATTGTTCCTTCACAAGGGTGTAGTGAACATCTTTGTCTCTCTTAATTAGTTTTGGTTTGAAATCTACTTTGTCTGCAAATAAGATTGCTGCACCTGCTTTTTTCTGGGTTCCTGTCGCATGGAGAACTGTTTTCCTTCCTTTTATTTTCAGTCTATGAATTTCCTTTTGAGTTACATGTGTTTCTTGTATACAGTATATTGCTGGATTTTGCTTCTTAATGCATTCTGTCAATCTATTTCTATTCATTGGTGAATTGAGGCCATTAACATTGATAATTATAATTGATAGATATTGACTCATCTTTTGTCATAGTGTTTTACTGTTATTGGCTCTTTTATTTCTTATTTTCCCCCATTTCACTTTAGTGTCTTACCTTGCCTGGTGCCTTCCCTTGGTTGGGCCTCATGGAGTTGTGACCTTCATTGTCTTTTTCCAGGATATTGCTTAAAATTGTTTGGAGTGCTGGTTTGGTATTCATGAAATTTCTCAAGTGTTTTTTGTTGTGGAAGTATCTAATTTTGCCATCAATTTTGAAAGATAATTTTGTAGGATATGATAGTCTAGGTTGGGAGTTATTTTCTTTTAGCGCTTGAAATCCTTCACTCCAGGCTCTCCTTAATTTGAGGGCTTGTGTTGAGAAGTCTGCCGTGATTCTGACGGGCTTTCCTTTGTAGGTGATTTGTTTGTTTTCTTTAACTGCCTGTAGGATTTTGTTCTTCTGTTGGGTTTCTGGGATCTTGACTATTATATGTCTAGGTGTAGATTTTTTTTTTTATCATGGCTAAGTGAAGTTCTATATGCCTCACTTATCTGTATGTCCAATTCTCCACCTTTGTCTGGGAAGTTTTCTACTATTACTTCTGGGAACAGTTTTTTTTTTAATGTCAATTGTACTTTCTCCTATTTTTTTTCATGGACTCCTATCAGTCTTATGTTATTCTTCTTTGCATCATGTAGCAGCTGCTGGATTGATTTCTCGTGGTTTCTTACTATTTTTAAGAAATCTCTGTTTTCATGGTCCTTAACTGCAGTCCTGTCTTCTACTTCTGATATTCTATCTTCAGATTCCCTTAATCTACTCTGCACGCTTTCAGTGGAGTTTTTAATCTCCTGAATATCTGTTTGAATCTGTTTCATGGATTCCATTTCTGTCTTATTTTGGGTGATCATGGTTTCCCTTTCTTCCTTCCTTCCTTCCTTTCTTTCTTTCTTTCTTTCTTTTTTTTTTTTGGTGCTAGGGATTGAACTTGGGTCCTTGCACTTGCGCAGCAGGAGGTGAAACCACTGAGGTAAATCCCCAGCCCCTTCATTTCTTTCTTATGCTGAGCATTCACGGCTTCCAGCATGTTTCTGAGCTCATCTATCTTTTTTATCTGTTTCTGTCCTAGAGCCTCTATCCATGTCTTTCACTCTGTTCACCATCTCTGTAGTTATCTGGGAGATTATTTCTGTTATAAATTTTTCTAAACCCTCTTCATCTGTTTTGTTACTTTCTGTGCTATCAGTTCAGGGTGTCCAGGTGGTTAATTATCAGACTTTTCCACCTCATTTCCCCCAGAATTTGCCTTTTGTGGTGTGGAAGTCTGAGTTTGTGCCTTACTTAGATGTCTTCTCATTTTTACTTTTTGGTACTTTCTTTGACTTAGTTCCTGGGTTGATATTTTGAACTTGTTTATTGTAAGTATCTTTGTTGATGTATTTAGAACCCTTATGTAATGATTGCTTCTCAGATGTGTCTTCCAGATATAGCTGGTCTTTAGGTTTTGAGTCTCTAATGGCTCTGGGGCTGTATCATTTTCATTATTACAAGAAGGACAACTAATAAGAGCAATCAAAACACCTTAGCCCAATTGATAAAATTAGCAACACAGTAGCATCAAGTACCTCTTAGAAAATGACAATTTGTGGTAGTTATTAATCTATCACTTTTAACTGTGTGAATTAAATCAAAATCAAGGATCAACCCAACATATGTTTACAGTGAATAAGCTCTTTAATATAGCAACTTTACCATTTGGAATGAGGAGTTAGAAGGAGTTGGGGAGGGAGAAAGTCTATTCATGACTAGCAAATAGCCAGCATCATATTAAATGGGGGAAAAGTAAAAGCATTTCCCCTAAAATTAGGAATAAGACAAACATGTCCATTATCATCTCTTTTATTTAGCATAGTACTTGAAGTCTTGGGCAGAGAAATTAAGCAAGAAAAAGAAACAAGTTGGATACATATAAGAAAGGAAGAACTGAGATCATCATTATTTGCAGATGATATAATTCTCTGCATAGAAGACCCTGAGAAAATCCACAAAAACGCTTAGAATTAATGACCAACATCAGAAAAGCAGCAGGATAAAAGATCAAGATAAAAATAATTAGCATTTGTGTACACTAACAATGAATGGGATGAGAAGAAAATTATGAAAACAATACCATTCACAGTAGCTTCAAGAAAAATGAAATATACAGGAATTAATCTAACCAAAAAAATGAAAGACCTCTACAAAGAAAACTACAGTACTCTGAAGAAGAAGATTGAAGAAGAAACTAGAAAATAGAAAGATATCCCTGGCTCCTGGATAGGCAGAACAAATATTGTCAAAATGTCCATACTTCCAAAAGTGTTATACAGATACAGTGCAATATCAATCAAAATACCAACAGTATACTAGACAGATCTAGAGAAAACAATACTAAAATTCATATGGAAACTGAAGAGGCATAGTATAGCAGAAGTAATTTTGGGCAATAAAAGCAAAGGAAGTGCCATAGCAGTAACTGACTTCATGCTATACTACAAAGAAATAGTGATTAAAAATAGCATGGAATTGGAACAAAAACAGACAGATGAATCAATGGAACAGAATTGAGAATATTTAAACTTCACCAGACATATTCAACTATCTGAACTTTGGGTCCACAAGCATATGTTGGAGGAAAGATAGCCTATTCAACAGGTAGTATTGGGAAAATTGGTTATCTGTCTGCAGAATGATGAAACTCTAAGCTTTTCTCTTACTATATACTAAGTTAAAATCAAAATGGATTAAATATTGAAACATTAAACCTATGGAAGATAAAATAGGTAAAACTCTTGAAGACATATGTGTAGCTATGGATTTTCTAAACAGAACTTCTAAACAGAAATTGCACAAGAATTAGCAGCAAAAATCAACATATGGGATTATATCAGACTAAAAACTTCTGTACACCAAAAGAATCAATCAGTAGAGTGAAGAGAAAACCTACAGAATGGGAAAAATTTTGCCAGCTACTCTTCAGACAGAGAACTAATGTCTAAAATATACAAGGAACTAAAAAAAAATCAAACCACCTAAAATTAAAGACCCATCAAGAAATGAGCAAAAGAAATAAACAAGCACTTCACAGATGAAGAAATGCTAATGGTCAACAGATATATGAAAAAATGTTCAACATCTCGAGCCATTAAAGAAATGCCAATTAAAACAAATCTAAAATTCCTTCTTTCTCCAGAAATGTAGGGAGCAATTCTACATGATTTTTGTGAAAAAAGTCATTTCATAATTAAATTATGATTAAGGCCTAGTTTTCCAGTCTACAGGCCAGCTACAACATGTCTAGATATAACTCTGTTTTCACCTCCAGTCACATCTAAGAACTCAATGGTCCCATGATGCTGTGATGCTCCAGGGCAGGACTACACCAGGTGAAGATATCCTGGGAGGAATCAAATCTTCATCTGCATAGTTCTTCATTGTTCTAGGATGATCAGTGCACCCTGTGAATCAATTGCTATTTTTGTTTTTGCTTATGTTCTGAATAAAGGTGTGGCAAGCTCGAAGTCTGGTGTCTTTGTCGACCAGAGCAGCATTGATCAGGCCAAAGCTCAGCTTCTTCACTAAGTCTCATTTTCTGTCTATATATTAATGAATTCACTTTGTGCTGTTGTGTCTTGCAGGAGACTAGGAATTGCTGCAGAGGTTCTAGTAACATCCCATTTCCTTGTTCCCTAAACAAAAACAATGGCAATCATTAAGAAATCAAACAATAACAAATACTGCTGTGGCTGTAGTGAAGAAGGAACCCTCCTTCATTGTTGGATGGAATGTAAACTGGTATAACCATTGTGGAAATCAATATGGAGATTTCTCAAAGAACTGAAATTAGAGGACTTCTGGGAAGATGAAGGAGTGAGGAACAGCCAATATTCTTTCTGAGATTTGGTGTCCAGATGCTGGAATATAGCAACATGAGGAGAGAAGAAGGAGACAAGTGGGTCCCTAGGACCCAGCAAGGATATGAGGTGAGAATTTAAGCCATGAAGAGAGGAAAGAGAGAGACCTCAACACAGAGGAAGAAGGAGGCAAGCAGTGCTTTCTCCAAGCAATGCTTTCTCCCTGAGCCATGGCTCACTGCATGGGAAGGGCAGCTCAAACCTGCAGGCACATGGTGACTACTGATGACCCCAGAGACCTCCATGGAGAAAAGCACCAGTAGAATGTAGTGGTGGATGTGGCAAACTGCATGGGCTGGAGAGTTGTTTGTGTTTAGACATACTGCAGGAGAGGGCAATTGGCTGCTTGCCATCTTGCAGAGGGGCCAATTAGGCTCAGAACTCAGAGCAGGTGTGGTTTGGCTAATTCTACTTGGTCCCAGTGTCAGGGTGAGGCAGAACTGAGTTGAAGTCAGCAGGAGGTGAAGGAGTCCAGCTCAAGCCAGCAGGAAGCCAATTTGAAGCCAGCAGGATGCACATGGTATGTAGAAGGCTGAACAACATGGGTCCCAGCCTCACAGTCGGAAACCAGCCTGAACTTCAGTAGAACTAATGGTTCAAGTTTGCTGAGATTATCCAGTATTCCACTGTAAATCTAAAACTGATTTACTGGGATTAATCAATGTCAACATGGATTTTGGCCCTGTCTGCCCACTCTGTTTACCAGTGACAACAGAGTACCCTGAAGTAGGTAATTTTTTCTTTTTTTTTCATTTTGTTGTCTTTTCTCTTTATTGTTCTTGTTTTCATATGAGTGAGAACATTCTGGTTTTTTTGTTGTTGTTTTGTTCTGTTCTTTGTTCTGTTTCTTCTTTCTTTTTCTTCTGTCTTCTTCATAAATTCCCAAAGCTTGTGTAATCTTCTGTCCTCTAGACTAGCTTCAAATCTCTTCCTCTTTTTCTATTTCTCTGTCTCCCTAATCCCTTCTAAATTTTTTTCCTCTGATGGTAAAATTGTCATATTGAGAACATATTTACTGTATACAATTTTCTGGTTTGTTTTAGATTTTGTTATATAACCACAAATATAGTTCATATGGTTAAAGGTGGCAAGTTAATAGTTAACCAGTTTGGCATTGTCTAGGCTGCATTTGATATTATTGTTATTGATGATTGTACTACTTTAGCCAAGGTGACATCATCGTTCTAAGGAGTTGGTCTTCCTGGCATGCCAAGACTGAGGTCGTTTAAGGGTCATTAAAATGACTATAGGCCAGTGCCAAAGAACCAAAACCTAGGCCAAATAGGGAGCAACTTCTCATCAACAATAAATCAAAGAGGGCCAGGGGTTTAGCGCACTGGTTTTGCTACCTGCTGCGCAAGTGCAAGGACCCAAGTTCGATCCCTGGTACCCAAAAAAAACACCCAGAAAAACAATGGGCAGGGAATTTAGCTCAGTGGGTTTGCTGCCTGCTGCACAAGTGCAAGGACCTGAGTTCAACACCTGGTACCAAAAAAATCCCCCCTAAAACAAAAAACAATAAATTGAAGAAGTAGGATGTTGCAACAGACTGAAAACCCAAAAGCCAGCATACCTGGAAGACATCTCTGAGAAGTAGTCATTTACAAAGGGTTCTGTATACTAGTAATAAAGCTACCAGCCACAAGCATAAGAATCATTGAAGGAATATATATATATAATATATAATATATTATATGATATATTATGATGATTTAGATGATATATTATATATGATATATATATATATATCACTTAAGCAAGATGCAACTGCAGACTTTCAGATCATCAAAGGCAAAGCCAGTAGGCAATGAGGTGGAAAAATTCCAAGTCACCCACCTGGACTCTCTGAAGTGGTAACACCAAAGTAACAAAGCAGATGCACGAAGCTCTAGAAAAAGTCAAATCAAATCAGAAATTATTTCTCAGATAAGTACAGAGATGGTGACCAAGCTGAAAGACATGGTTAATAACTCTAGAGCAGATACAGATAAAAGACAGAGGAGCCTAGGAAAATTACAGAAAACATGAGAACCCAACATAGGAAAGAAATGGAATCCATTAAGGAGATTCAAACTGATATCCAGGAGATTAAAAATTTCATTGAATGTATATGCAACAGAAGGAGCTAGTGTGAGGACAGAACATCAGATCTAGAAGATAGGATTGTAATTAGTGATCATGAAAAGAAATATTTCTTTGAAAGAACAAAGGAGGATAGGACACACATGTAAATACTGAATAGTTTCTCTAGTGTGAGAAACTGAAAGTGTAAATAAGGACTAAAAGTTATTAGATAATGAGAAATAGGAAGAAAAGGGGCAAAGGGGAAGGGGGAGTAGGAGGGGTAGGGGAAAGGAAAGAAGGGAATGGAATTAATATGAGAAAATGAAAAAATGGAAACAAAGTCTTTGTAAATAGGGAGGGATGGAGGGGTTAAAGGGAGGGCAGGGGAATCGGAAAAAAATAAGAACCAGGAGAGACTATGTAAAGGTGCAAATTTCCAATGATGAATGTCATTATATTGTAAACTTAAAATGTATCAATAAAATTAATTTTAAAAAAAGAACAAAGGAGGGCTGGGGATTTAGCTCAGTGATTCTGCCACCTGCCTCACAAACACAAGGTCCCAAGTTCGATCCCCACTACAAAAAAAAAAAGAACAGAAGACCACCAAAAATCAATCCAACAGCTATAAATGATACAAAGAAGACTAACATAAGATTGATCCCAGTGAATTAAAAAGCAAGAGATACTGCAAATGACATAAAAAACATGTTCACAGAAGTAAAGGGAGAAAACTTCCTGAGCATGGAAAAAGAATTTCATATACACATAAATGAGGCATATAGAACTCCAATTAGCCATGATCAAAAAGAAATCTATCTCAAAGCATATAAAAGTAAAGATTACTGAAATTCAACACAAAAACAAAATAGTTAAAGCTGTGACAGAAAAGAAACAAATCACCTGTAAAGGAAAGCCCATGAAAATCACAGCAGACTTCTCAACAAAAACCCTTAAATTAAGGAGAGCTTGGAGTGAAGTATTTCAAGCACTAAAAGAAAACAACCTCCAGCCAAGATTGATGTACTCTGCAAAACTATCTTTCAAAATTGATGGAGAAATAAGATACTTCCATGACAACATGTGAAGAAATACATGACCACCAAACCAGCACTCCAAAATGTTCTGAAGCACATTCTAGAGATAATGAGCACTACAACTCCATGAATCTGAACAGAATGAATTCACCACACAAGGCAAGTTATTAAACAGAAGGGGGGAAAAGGAAACCAACAGGAACATAACATGACAAGGATAAGTCGATATGTATCAGTTATAACCATCAATGTAAATGGCCTCAATTTGCCAATAAAAAACTATCAAAATGGATCAAGAAGCAAGAAAATATTCTGCATACAAGAAATACATTTAATTCAAAAAGAAATTCATAGACAAAAAGGATGAAAAAGTAGTCAAAAGGATGAAAAACAATACTGCATGTGATGGGAACACAGAAAAAAAGCAAGGGTAACTATTCTACTTGAAGAAAAAAATGGATTTCAAGCCAAGACTGATTAAAAGAGACAAAGAAGATCACTATATCCTTGTAAAGGGAGCAATGCAAGAGACAAAGGGACCAAACACCTTCACTGGAAGAAAGATAGCCTCTTTAATAAATGGTGCTGTGAAAATTGGTTTTCCACATTTTGAAGACTCATTGCACTAACCTAAAATCAAAATAAATCAAAAATCTAAATATTAAAACAAAAACACTAAATCTGCAGGAAGAGAGAATAGTTAAAACTTTTGAAGACATAGATGTAGGCAGAGATTTTATGAACAAAACTCTGATCATATAGGAAACATCACAAAGAATCAACAACTGGGATCACAGTGAAGAGACAGCTCACAGAGTGGGAAAATTTTTTGCCAACTCTTCCTCAGACAAAGCCCTAATATTTAGAATATGTAAAGAACTTAAAAAATTAGACACCCCAAATGTAAAGATCCAATCAAAAAAAAAATCTAGGGCTGGGGATTTAGCTCAGTGGTTTCACCACTTGCTGCACAAGCGCAAGGACCCGAGTTCGATCCCCAGAACCAAAAAAAAAAAAATCTAAAATGAATGCACACTTCTCAGATGAAGTAGAAACGCCAAATAAATATATGAAAATATGTTCAATATCACTGTTCATTCAAGAGATGAAAATTGAAACAACACTCAGATTCCATCTCACTCCAGAAAAAAATGGCTATTATCAAGAAATCAACTAATAACAAGTGCTGATGGAGTTTTGAGAAAAAAGGAATCTTCCTCCACTTTTGGTGGGAGTGTAGCCTGTTGCAACCACTGTGTAAATCAGTGTGTAAATTCCTCAAAAAACTAAAACCAGGGATTCTATTTGATCCAGTTCTTCCCTTTCTTGGTATCTTCCCAAAAGAATTAAAAGCATCATACCAGAGTGATAAAATGCACACCCATTTTTATAGTGGCATAATTTGTGATAGCTCAATGTTGGAAACAGCCCAAATGTCCATGAACTGACGAATGGATAAAGAAGATGTGTTTTTTAAAAATATGTATACAATGGAGTACTACTCCACCAGAAAGGATAAGCCTTTTTCTAGCTAAGTGGATGCATATTGAGACCATAATCTTAAGTGAAATAAATCAGACACACATGTTTAAATACAATTTTTTTCTCTGGTGTGAGAAACTGAAAGAGTAAACAAGGACCAAAATATATAATAAATATTGGGAAAATGGGAAGAAAATGTTCAAGTGAAAAGGGGAACAAGGGAGGGAGAATGGTGAAAGAAAGTAAGGGACAAGAAAAAAAGAGGATTAGAAGGAATAATTGGAAACAAAGTTTTTGTAAATAAGGAAGGGGTTAGAGCTGAAGGGAGGGGTGTGGAATGGAAAAAAAGCAAAATATATTATGTACAGGTACAAATTCCTTATGATGAATATTATAATTATGTATATCTAAAATGTACCAATAAAAAAGAACTGAATTTAGAAATTCCATATGACCCAGTGATCCCTCTGCTAGGTATCTTCCCCAGTGTTTAAGTCATCATACTACAGTGATACATACATACCAATGTTTATAACAGCAAAATTCATGGTAACTAAATCCTTGAAGCAGCCTGCATACCCATCAATAGACAATTGGGTAAAGAAAATGTGCTATCTATGTATATAATGGAATACTACTCACTATAAAGAATGACATATTTGAGACATTTGTAGGAAAATGGATGCACCTGAAAAATCTAGTGTTGAGTGAAATAAATCAGACACAAAAGCTTAAATGCTGTATTGCATCTCTTATTTGAGGGAGGCAAAGTACAAACAAAAAATGATATAGAATGAATAGAAAAAGACAAAGGGACAGACTTCTTATAGGAAGTGATTCAAGTGATTCAAAGGAACAACAGTGAGGGATGAGGAGGAGGGAAGGGGAAATGAGAATAAAGATATGCCATGTACAGGAGCCTAATAACTCCAATTAAAACACTATACACCATAACATAAGCTAAGATAAATAATACTAACCAGTATTAAAAGGGCATAGGAGAACCAGCAGTGGTGGAGAGGGAAAGGAAGGGAAGGGACAGGGGATTAATAAAAAAAAAGAAAATGGAGTTGTTGTGGCAGTGGCAAAAGACCAAGCGGGACCTGAGGGTAGGTAGGGAGCAGCCATGTCTCACTACACGAGGCCCCAAACACCTTCCTGTTTGTCAGGCACGTTGCAGATGCCACCACAAAATCTAAAGCAGTCCACAGTAGCTGGCAAGCACCCCCCAGTTTGAACCAACCTGTTAGCTAGAATCCAAGCATAAACCAAGCAGGTGAGACAAAAGGCACCTAAAGTTCAAGCATCAAGGAGTAAAGAGGGAGAGTGGACACAGATATAAAGACCTGGAAGAGGGGAAGTCTTTATCAAGCAAAAGACAATGCCAACTTTGAAACTTCAGCTTTCCTACATTTACTCAGAGTTCCAGAGTCAAAGCCAAGTCTGATTTTGCTGGTTCTGCATCTCTTATAAAGACTATCTTGCAAGTCTTAAAGAGTAAAGATCAAGGTTCAAGATCAAGTGACATTGAGCACCAGGGCAAATGAAATCAAAAGAACAGCATCCTTGTTCTCCAGCTCATCACAGGACATCAAGAAGCCCCAGTTAAAGGAGAACTTGAAGTAGAAGTTCTTCGTGGGGAAGAAACAGGAGGTGTTCAGATAGCCTTAAAGAGTCTCGTCACAGGTGATTCTTTTATAGCCAGTCTAAATCTCATTCTAAATCACTACCAAGTTGGTCTACCTCAGCATGGCAGTCAAGAACTCCAAGAAGGAATTCTGGTTCTAGAGGATGGTCAAGGTCCAAATCCTTACAAAAAAGGTCCAAGCCAATAGGAAAATCACAGTCAAGTTCACCTCAAAAGCAGACTAGCTCAGGAACAAAATCAAGATCACATGGAAGACATTATGACTCCATAGCATCTTCCCCTGTAAATCTCCCAAAGGGTATACCAATTCTGAAACTAAAGCACAAACAGCAAAACATTCTCATTTTCGGTCACATTCCAGATCTCGGAGTTATGGTTATAAAAACAGTTGGTGAACAACAGAAGAGTACTACATAGTCTTTAATATAAGTTATTATATCTCTCATTATGTTAAATAAAATTTCAAGGCTTAAAAAAATTTAAAAAAAAGAAAATTATGAAGCTGTAATATATACACGTAGGCACCACAGCCCATTGGTCAAAGGTGACAAAGCAAGCCCAACTCATACCCCATACCCTATAAGAGATGGGATCATTCTGGTCTAGTCCCAAATGGTACTCTTAGGTTTCAACCCCATTAAAGCCTGTCCTGTATGATGGAACTTGCTTGCTTTGTTTTTCCTAACAAATCCTGCCCAATATGTATCTTTCTGGGCCACTTATAACAAAGAGAGGTCTATGTAATTCACAATTCTGCAGATTTCAGGCTTTGTGCTAAATTATGCTGGTCTCTGGTGAAGGTCTCACAGAAGAGAATGAGTGCACATGACAGAGACAAAGAGCAGGAGAGTGATACTAGTGTCCCACTGAAGTATCCTCAATCCCTCCTAAAGGCAAACACCAGGGACCCAAGAACCTCCCACTAGGCCTGGAACTTGATGTTCCACCACCTTTCCCGTTCTCACACCAAGGCCAGACTTTCAAAATATGAACCTTGGTGGTGGAGATCATATCAAATCAGAGCAAAGGTTTCAACAAGTGCTACCTTTTTCTTATTATTTTATCTTTCCTTTGATCCCAATGAGTGGTTTATTTCTTTGATTTAGCCTTTGTCAGGAAAGCATAGTTAGGATGCAAGTGTAGGAAACCCTCCCTAAATCTTGCTGTATCTTTAGGGTTTTGTGCAGTGTTTGATGCATGGGAAGGGATAGATTACTGGAATGACTGGATGGTTAAAGCCTGCCTTCTCCATTCTGGCAGCAGATTCATCACCAAGTTTCCATTTATTCTGGAGTTGATCCTTTGTGGGATCAGGGATCTCACACAGTATTTGAATTGGTGTGGCCCTATAGCAGGCATGGTAAGCCTTCAGCAGTCAGTAGCTAACACACTCTGCTTAAAAGCATTTGATTTAGGTTTAAAATGATTTATAATCCCCTCCTAGGCAAGAGAGACATGCCAGCTTTGAATCCAGGCAGCAGGATCATGCCCTTGTCCAAATCCTGAACTCTCATTGCCCACTCCTTCCATCTGCATGTACCTCAAACCAATTCCAACCCAGCTTTCCCTCTTGACACTACCTCTGTGGTCATAGATTGTTACAGCTTTGCTGAAACTCTGCCTCTTGAAGTTGAAGGCCTAGAAATTTTTATTTGCTTCTTCTCAACACCTCTGAGATAAATATTCTCATATATGTTGGGCAAATAACAAAATAATGACACAAAATATAGCCTGTTGTCCAAGGATATGTGGTAAGCAATCAGCAGAGCCTGTAGCTCTGGGTCCCAGACACACCAAATCTTCAAAATACCACCATGCTCCTGCTTGCATTGCAGATAATTTGCCTTTCTGTGTGCTAGCTTGGGCCTGCCAACCCCCACTGGTATTTATCCAGGACTTTTCTTGCTCATTTTGACTTCCTCTACAGTATTTTTTGTAGATATCATATGATTCTATTTTTTACTACCTAGAAGTCTGCACTCACTGAATGTGGAGTGTGTGTGTGTGTGTGTGTGTGTGTGTGTGTGTGTGTGAGAGAGAGAGAGAGAGAGAGAGAGAGAGAGAGAGAGAAAGCTACAAAGCCCTCAGAATTTGTGTTCTCATCATGAAGCCAGTTCCCACCACAGCAGACAATGGCCAGTGTCCTTGATTCTCCCCACAGACTCCTCACTGATGATGACATCACCCATCTGACTGCTGCCACATCCTTGGACCAAACCCTTATGCCTCTTGATGTGCTTTTTCCAAGGCAAACCAAGACTTTTGGAGAAATAAAAAATTATTTCTATCCACAGGGCCAGAATGTCAGGTTTTCTTAAGCAGCAATCAATCAGCATTATAAAATGCTCTGTGAAGAGAAACATAAAATGCAGTGTGTGTGTGTGTGTGTGTGTGTGTGTGTGTGTCCTTGCAAATGGACACATGTAACCTTTACATACTCCCACTTGGCACCTTGTCAGTTTTTCTAAATAGCAAGACAAAATGCTTTGCACTGAAGCATCTATAAGGTACATCACACTGGTGAAGGAGTTTCCATGGCAATGCTATGGCAGGAGTTGCAAAAACAGCTTGAAGAAGTGAAGCAGCCTGGATTATGTGGGCTCCTACTCCACCCAAAGTCTGTCTGGGTGATAACTGGGGTCCAGGCAGGATATCAGGAAGCAGAATCTCTGATTTCACAGAACTTCCTCAAATGGAATCTGGGAAATCCAAGGATTCCAGATCTCAGGTCCTGGTACCTATTTCTTCCTTTGTGTTATACTCCCAGGAATCTGGGAGACTCTCAAGGGTAGGTGTGTGTCTGACAGCTCAGACAGTGGTTATTGCTAATTATTTATCCCTGTCATTTTTTTATCAATTAATCCATCATGGTTGGTTCAGGAACTCCTTGGCTCTAGACATAGAAAGACATGAATTTGCCTTTGAAGTCACCAGACCAGTGGCAGAGCCCGTGAGGAGAAAGCAGTTTTGTGACAGTGGGCTCTTTGTGTGGAATAAAAAGCAAATACTCATCATTTTAGGAATTTTCCTCCCTCCTTGACTTTACAGTAGACATGGAAATGAGGAAAGGCACTTAAGTTCCATGTAGAACTAGAGCCACTGAGAGTGTGAGAGGCTGAGATCTGAGGCCTAATGCTAGAGCAGAGGACAAGTGTCACTTGGCTCTATGGTGGCTTCTCCCATCTCTCTGCACATAGCATCACCCAGGGCATGGCAGGGAGGACCTAGAGCAGCTTAGAGCAGAGAGAGTTGCAGGGCCCAGAGGGGCTGACTCCTGCCACTGAGGTGGCTGCTCCTGCATTGCCAGTATGCTTCTGGTCTGCAGGTTCCATGAAGTCTAGAAGAGCAGGAGGAGGCCAATGAAAATAGAGCCAGAATTGTTGAAAATTGTTAAGATTTAGGGAGTAGTTTGGCCCCTGTTACATCTGAGATACATTGAAAAATACCATGAAGTCTTTGCCCTACATTTCTGACAGCCAAGCAAGAGGAAAGAGCATGTGACTGACCCAATTTCCTGATGAAGTGGAAGTAGTCTGATTTCCTTCTAGCTATTTTGAAGCTTCATAGCAATAAGAAGTCAGTTTCAGATCCCTGTACCTGTACCTTGATGGGGTCTTCTTGTGTCCTCCATCACATTCTCTGCATGCCTTGATCTGCTGTGACTTCCTGTGGACTGGGAAGAAGAACATAGCATAGCCCAGACCTCTGTGGAGGGGAGGGCTAGCCAGCCTCTGTTTCCTCTTTCCAGCTGCAGCCATTTCCAGTTCTTCCTAATGTGAGGGACTCAGATCATTTACTCCAATGATTCCACAGAACCCAGCATATAAGTATTGTAGAGTCCTCCTCAAGGCTTTTTGTAAGGACAATGGCACCTCCAGATCACACACAATTTGAACAATTTAACCCTGCTCTAGATATTGCCTCAAAACCTAGTAGTGCCAGTGCCAGTGTTGGGTGCCAGTTCTGGCTTATTCAGCCCCTTCCATGTCCTAACTAAGGCCTGCTTGTACAGCCTCAGACCAACATCATGATTGTCTATGAAGTGCATACTGTAAAGTATACAAGGGAAGGGTTTAGGGGTGAAGGGTGCACAGATAATGGGGAAAAAATGAGAACCAAGATACATCATGTACAGGTACAAGCACCCAAAGATAAATGAAAATGTATTGTATAACTAAAATGTACTAATAAAAGAATTTAAGAAAAAAAAATTTTAAAAAATAGGAATTTAACACATGACAATATTAGGGGTAAAAAGGGCTCATTGGTATCATAAATACCCTCCAGGAAGGTTTAGAATAGAGCTGAACTTTGGGAATGGTGTAACTGAGGGACATGACTGCCAGGAAGATCATTCTCCTTTCTCCCCTGCTCCCTGCAAGTTAACTTTTATTTCTCAAACAACATTGAAATGTCATTGCTCGGCACATACTTCACACCAGGCTACTGAGGCAAAGAGATGGGCTTTGTTAAAGCCTATGTTAAAGAAAAAGAGCTTCAGGAAGGCCCCAGAAAGGCCTAGATTGGGTCAAGGGCTTGGAAACAGAATCTAGAAGAGTGCAAGGATTCTTATTCTGAGCACCTTTATCAGTGCTGTCTGCCCTCTTCTATGCTGCATTCTAACTGCAGAAGCTCAGAACACAGTGTCTGCTCACTGCTGGCGTTGATGGAGGCAGAAGAGAGAAGTAAGTAAATCCCAATGATGGAAGTGTCTGCTCTACCTGCTTCCCTTCTGGCTCATCCTACTCTACCTGTTCCTTTTGGAATCCTTTAAGGCTGGGCCATAAAGCCCTTTACTTTTCACTCAACACTTCCCCTAGAGTGCCTCATATAAAACTGTGGATTCTATTATCACTGTGTACAGATGGCACCCAAGGCTGAGCTCCAGATCAGACTTCTCTCCTGAGCTCTAGATGTCCACTTCCCACTGCATCCCACTGTCTGTTTCTGAATGTCTCAAAAATCCTGAAAGATAAACTCCCCAGAGAGTTCATCATCTTTCCTCTCTCACTGTTTTCTTCCCATACTTTTCTCCAGCAAATTAAAGTAAATTAATTTTCATCTCATAACGCAAACTAGAAAACTAGCACTCTGTTGCTTCTTTATTTTCTCTCACCCCATAATTCAAGTCATTGCTGAGTTTTTCTTCTTAAACGGCCATCAAATTCATGAATTTCTCTCTGTATTCACCACAGTTCTTGTCCAAACAGCTATGATATCCTACCTAAGTTTATGAAACTGTTGCCTATTTGGTCTAATAGCCAATGTTTCCACAACAACAAGAATGATCTTTCTAAAACTCAAAATAGATCATGTTATCCACTTTGTGTAAACCCTCCAATGACTATTCAATGATATTTAGATAAAAATATAAAACTTTCTTGTGGCTTGTGACACCTGCCTGATAACACAAATGAAGGTGAAGGTGCTGAGGGAGACCTATGAACAACTGAGCCACGCAGGACTCCCATGTCAGTTTCAGCACCATGACCAGTAGAAAAGACTTAGGGCCCAGGACCTCTTCATCAGAGGTCTCTGGTGTTTGAGTAATCTGACTCTCAGATCAATAATACTTAATAACTTAATGAGACTTAATAAATCAGACTCCACTGTCACCTACCAGGGACAATAGATCCTCCTTCAAAGTAAAAGGCTCTAAGCCTGGAAGCCATTGAGGTGAATTGTATAAAACTCATGGATCTAAAAATCATCTAGAGCATGGCACAAAGCACATGTATAGATTTGTTTCAGATACACTTATAGGAATGTTATTGCTTATATCTAGATGCCCCTCCCAAACCTCATGCATTCAGGGTTCAGGCAGAGGGGACATTACTAGGACCTCTGCAGTAAGTCCTAGTCTCCTGTGAGCCATGACAACACAAGGTAAATTAATTTATTAGAAAAGATTTAAAAATAGACTTAGAGAAGAAGCTGAGCTTTGAGCCTGATCAATGCTGCTCTGGGCAGCAAAGATGAAAGACCCTGAGCTTGCCACAGCTTTATTTGATACCTCCAGAGTAACAAATTTAACAGATGCCTCGGGGGGCAGCAGGGTAACAAGTGACTCAGAGGACAGTGGCTGTGGAAATCCTAAAATGGTGAACTATGCTGATGAAGATATTCTTCCTCCCAGGATGTCTTCAGCTGGCGTAATCTTGCCCTGGAGCTTTACAGCATCACCATACCATTGAGGTTTTAGCTGTTACTGGAGGTGAAATTGGAGTTAAGTCTTGACATGCCATAGCTGTCCTGTAGGCAGGAGAACTAGGCCTAAACATAATTTAACTGTGAATAGATTTTTTTCACAAAATTATGTAGAATTTTTCCAAAACACTCATAGGTAGGTCTTCTTGAAGGTGACTGGATCTAGGGTATATGAATATGGATTAAGGGTGTGGTAGCTAAATTAATACATTGATTGGCTTAGAATAGTTCTGGCAATGGATAATGGGAAGACCCATCAAGGGTTGTAGATAACACCAGCAAATAGGCAGGTAGCCTAAAAGGAATACAAGGGAAGACAGAAGAAAGATTGCTGTTGCTTCCTGCCTGGCTGCCATGGATTATTTCTCTTCTGCCATGCCCTATGCCATGATGGCCTGCCTTGGATCCAGCTGACTAAGGACAGAAACCTCTACAAAGTGTGAAGTAAAATAAACCTTTCTTCCTTCAACTTGTGGTTGTCAGGTATTTTGTCTCAGTAATGAGAGAGTAACTAGGAAAAAGGGCATGGCAAGTAAACATATAAGCATGAGGAATGGAGGTAGTCTTTCAAAGTTAAATATCACCATGTGAATTTTCAGACTAATGCAGACATTCTTTTATTTTAATTTTACTTTATTGGTACATTTTAAGTATACAATATAATGATATTCATCATTGGAAATTTGCACCTTTACATAATCTCTCTTGGTTCTTATTTTTTTCCCATTCCCCTGCCCTCCCTTCAACCCCTTCATCCCACATTATTTACAAAGACTTTGTTCCATTTTTTCATTTTCTCATATTAATTCCATTTCCCTTCTTTCCTTTCTCCTCCCTCTCCAATTCCCCCTCCCTCTTTGACCCTTTCTTCTTATTTCACTTTACCTATTATACCTTTTTAGTTCTTATTTACAATTTTAGTTTCTCACATTAGGGAAACTATTTGGTATTTACACAAGTGTGTCCTCTTTATTTCACTTAAGATTATCACCTCAATGAGCATCCATTTAGCTATAAAAGTCTCTAATTTCTCATTTTTTATGGCTGAGTAGTACTCCATTTTGTAAAAAAAAAAAAAAACCCACATTTTCTTTATCCAGTCTCCAGTTGGTGGGCATTTGGGGTTTTTCCAAGTTTTAGCTATTACAAACTGTACTGCTATGAACATGGGTGCACATATATCACTGTGGTATGATTCATTTAATTCTTTGGGGAAGATACCCAGCAGGGGAATAGCTGGGTCAAAGGGGACTTCCACTCCTAGTTCTTTGAGGTATCTCCATACTGATTTCCACAGTGGTTACACCAGTCTACACTCCCACCAGCAGTGGAGCACTGTTCCTCTTTCCTCACAGCCCCGCCACCATTTGTTATTGGTTGATTTCTTAATAGCAGCCATTCTTTCTGGAGTGAGGTGGAATTGCAGCATTGTTTTTATTTGCAACTCTCCAATGACCAGTGATGTTGAGCACTGTTTCATATGTTTATTTGCTATTTCTACTTCTTTGTCTGAAAAATGTCTGTTCATTTCAGATGCCCATTTTTGGATTGGGTCTTTAAATTTGGGAGGTCTGATTTTTTAAAGTTCTTTATAAATTCTAGATAGTAGACCTTTGTCTGAGGGACAGCTGGTGAAAATTTTTTCCCACATTGTGGGTTGTCTTTTCACACTGTTGGTGGTTTCTCTTGCTGTGCAGAAGCTTTTCAGTAAAAAGAGATCCCACTTGTTGACTGTTTGTGCTAGTTCATGGGCAAAAGAGTTTTATTCATAAAATCTCTTCCTACACCAAGGGCTTCAAGAGTTCTTCCTAAACTCTCTCCCATCTGGTTTAGTGTTTCTATTTTAATATTTAGATCTTTAGTCCATTTAGATTTTAGTTTAGTGCATGGTGAGAGATATAGGTCTAGTTTTAGTCTTTGGCAAGTTGAAACCCAGTTTTTCCAATACCATTTATTAAAGAGGCTATCTTTCCTCCAGTGAGGGTGTTTGGCACCTTTGTCAAAGATGAGGAGGCTGAGTGTGTCTGGAGTTGTTTCTACATCTTCTAATATGTTCCACTGATCCTCAGGTCTATGTTATTGCCAGTACCATGCTGTTTTTATCACAGTAGCTTTGTAGTATAGATTCAAGTTGGGGATTGTGATACCCCCTGCCATGTCTCTGTTGCCTAGAATTCCTTTTGCTATTCTGGATCCCTTCTTCTTCCAAATGAATATTTGGATTATTTTCTCAAGGTCCACGAAGTATCCTGCTAGGATTTCAACTAGGATTGCATTGAATCTGTACAGCAGTTTTGTAAGTATGGCCATTTTCACTATTTTGATCCTTCCTACCCAGGAGCAAGGGAAGTCTTTCCATTTTCTGATATTGTCTTCAATCTCTCTTTTCAGACTGCTATAATTTTCAGAGAAGAAGTCTTTGATTTCTTTTGTTAGGTTGATTCCTAGGTATTTCAGTGTTTTGGATGCTATTGTGAAAGTAATTGTTTGCTTTATTTTTCTCTCAGTGAGTCTGTTGTTCAAGTAGAGGAAAGCTATTGATTTTTGTTTGTTGTCCTTGTATCCAGCTACTTTACTGAAATTTGTGATTAAGTCTAGAAGACTTTTGGTGGAGTTCTTGGGGTCTTCTATATAGAGTGTCATGTCACCTGCAAATAATGACAATTTGACTTTGTCATTTCCTATCTTTATTCCTTTTATTTCTTTCTCTTGTCTAATTGCCTTGGCCAAAGTTCCCAAAACTCTATTGAATAAGAGTGGTGATAGTAGACATCCTTGTTTTGTTCCTGATTTTAGTGTGAAGGATTTCAGCTTTTGACCATTTAGTATGATATTGGCTGTTGGTTTTTCATAGTTGGCTTTTATCAGATTGATGTAGAGACTATTTCATTTTTTGTAGGATTTTTATCATAAATGGGTGTTGGATTTCATCAAATGCCTTTTCTGCATCTATGGAGATAATAATATGCTTTTTGTCTTTGGCTCTATTGATATAGTGTATTACATTCATTGATTTGTGTATGTTGAACCATTCCTGCATCCCTGGAATGAATCCCACTTGGTCAGGGTGTATGATCTTCTTGATGATCTTCTGCATTCTATTTGCCAGTACCTTATTAAGGATTTTTGCATCTATGTTCATTAGTGAGATTCACCTATAGTTCTCTTTTTCAGTTGTGTCTTTCTCTGTTTTGGGAATCATGGTGATGCTTGTTTCTAGAAATGAATTCAGGAGTATTGGTTCCCTTTCAATTTCATTGAGGAGTTTAAAGAGTAGTGGCAGTAGTTCCTCTCTAAATGTCTTGTGAAATTCAGGAATGAAGCCATCAAGACTCGGGGTTTTCATCATTGGTAAGTTTTTAATTTTCTTTTCAATTTCATTGATATTGGGTCATTTTGACCCAATTTAGAATTTTTAGGTCTTCTTCATTCCACTTTGGTAATTCATAATTATCTAGGAAACTGTCCATTTCTTCTGTGTTTTCCATGTTATTGACTTATAGGTTCTTGAAAGAGGTATTGATCATCCTCTGGATTTCTGCTGGGTCCATTTTAATTTCATTCTTTTCATTCCTAACTGCATGGATTTGGGCCTTTTCTTTCCTTTTTTTGATAAGTTTGGCTAAGGGTTTGTCAATTTTGTACTTCTTTCAAAGAACTAGCTATTGATTTCATTGATTTTTTGTATTGTTCTCTTAGTCTCCATTGAATTGATTTCTGCTCTGATCGTTATAATTTCCTCCCTTGTATGAGCTTTGGGTTTGTCTTGCTCTTCTTTTTCTAGAAGCTTGAGGTTCAGCATCAGGTTGTTTATTTGGGCCTGCACTGTTTTCCTAAGAGGAGTATTCACTTCTTTGAATTTTCCTCATTAGACTGCTTTCCTTGTGTCCCACAGATTACAATATGTTGAATTGTCACTGTCATTTAATTGAAGGAGCTATCTGGTTTCTTCTTTAGTTTCCTGTGTGACCCATTGGTTATTCAGAAATGTGTTGTTCAATTTCTATGTGTTTATGAAATTTTTGTGATTTCTTTTGCTATTGCTCTCCAATTCCATCACACTTTGGTCTGATAGTACACAGGGGATAACTTGAATTCCTTTTCAGTTACCTAAATATGTTCTACAAGTGAGTATGTGTTCTATTTTGGAGAACAACCCATGTGTAGCTGAAAATAATGTGTATTCTGATTTTATGTCGCAGAACACTCTGGAAACATCTGTTAAGTTCATTTATTCAAGAGTTTAATTAAGTTCAAGTATTTTGTTGCTTGTTTTGTGTCTAGTTGATCTATTTCTGACAGTGGGATATTGAGTCCCCCCACTACCATTGTATTAGTGCTTATATGATTTTTCATGTCTGTTAGTATTTGTTTTATATAGTTGGGTGCACTCGTGTTTGTTGCATATTTGTTCATAATTTTCATCTCTATCACTTGGATTTTTCCCTTTAGAAAGATGTATTTTCCTTCTTTGTCTCTCTTAATCAGTGTTAGTTTGAAGTCCACTTGATCTGCAAAGAGGATAGCTATTCCTGCTATTTTTGGATTCCTCTCACATGGAATATGTTTTTCTGCCCTTTAAGTTTCAGTCTATGAGTGTCTTTTTGAATTAAGTGTGTTACTTGTGTGCAGCATATTGTTGGATCTTGCTTCTTGACCATTTTGACAGTCTATTTCTTTTGATTGGTGAGTTGAGACCATCAACTTTGATGGTTATAACTCATACATATTCACTTATCGTTTTCATGACTTTCTTTTTGTTGAACTCTCCCCCATTGCATTTAATTTCATGTCATGCCCAATGTATTCATGCTGCTGTGCTTCCTGGGGTTGTGATCCTTGTTGTCTTTTCCTAGGATATTGTCTAAAATTTTTTGGAGTGCTGGTTTGGTATTCATGAAGTTCCTAAGGTGCTTTTTATCTTGAAAGTATCTTATTTCTCAATCAATTTTGAAAGATAGTTTTGCAGGGTACATTTTTCTTGGTTGGAGGTTGTTTTCCTTTAGGGCTTGAAATACATCACTCCAAGCTCTTCTTGCCTTGAGAGTTTGCATTGAGAATTCTGCTGTGATTCTGATGGGCTTTCCTTTGTATAAGATTGGTTTCTTTTCTCTCACTGCTTGTACAATTTTGTTCTTCTGTTGAGTTTTTGGAATCCTATTATATGCCTATGTGTAGACTTGTTTTTGATCAAGGCTAGCTGGAGTCCTATATGCCTCACTTATCTGTATGTCAAGTCCTTTTCTCCTGCTTCTGAAGTTTTCTGCCATTACTTCTGTGAACAGAGTTTTTATGTCATATGATTTCTCTCCTGTTTCTTCATTGACTTCAATCTGTCTTATGTTATTTTTTCTTTGCATCGTCTATCAGCTGCTGGATTGATTTCTTGTGATCCCTTACAATTTTAAAGCAATTTTACTTTTCCTCTTCACTAATTGCAATCTTATCTTCTATATCTGAAATTCTGTCCTCACATTGTCTCATTCTGCTGTGTAGACTTTCAATGGAGTTTTTAATCTCCTGTAAATATGTTAACATCTGTTTTATGGATTCCATTTGTTTCCTATATTGGGATTCCATCATGTACCTCAGTACCTCTATTTTTTTATCTGTTTCCCCTCAAGATTTATTAATAATGTCTTGCACTATGGGCCCAATCCCTGATGTTGTCTTAAGAAATCATTTCTGATTTCAGTTTTTCCAGTTCCTTTTTTGTTGCTAGTTCAGGGATTCCAGGTTGTTGAATATCCAAGTGTTCCATCTTGTTTTCCTTTGGGGTTGCTTTAGGTGATCTGGAAGTCTGGTTCTGAGGCTTGTGTATGTGTCTTCTTATTTCGACCAGTGAGGTGTCTCTGCTGGTGCCCATGCAGCTCACCTCCTCTGTGCTGGGAGCAGTCATAGGTTGGCCCAGAAGCCTCCTCCTCTGCACTGAGTTGTGACAAGTTGACTGAGAAGCCTCCTCTGTGTTGGGGGTGGGGGTGGCAGGTTGGCCTGGAAGCCTCCTTCTTCTGCACTGGGAGCTGTGGCACATCGACCTGGAAGCCTCCTGCTCTGTGCTGGAAGCTGTGGCATGTTGGCCTGGAAGCCTCATCTGTCAATGTAGATATTCTTGATGTCACTAATAGGCAGAGAGGTTTTAAGTATGGCCCCTGGAACCCAGCTTACTGGCTCAAATTCTGTTTATGCTACTTTGAATGCATTACCGCACTTATGCATCACTTTTCTCACCTATAAGAGGGAATTAAAAAATACCACATTTCACATTTCTTAAGATCAAGATGAATTCAATCTAATTGATGTAAAACACTCAGCACAGCTTCCAGCTCATAGATAGGTCTGGGTAGAGTGTTCATTTTTATTTTTGTCTGAAAAAACATGTCCCAGATTTAGAAAGAGAGATACCTTCACCAAAGCCCCATCACATCACTTGTCATCTAGATGAATGCAGACAGAATAATTACTTTTTTCTAGGTCATTGTTAAAAATTGTAAAATCTTGATGAATAGGTCTTAGAGTTTGGAGGAGGTAAGCATGCATGCTTTTGTAAATGCTTGGCACATAGTGAGCCATAACAGACACCAGTTTTTACTCTTGAATACCATACATATCACCCTTATGAAGATTATAACCTAGAAGGTAGAGCTTAGATGGTACAAAAGTTCAATAAATATCTTGATTAATATACATTAGTACCTAGAAAAATAGTTTCTTGTATTTGTAGCCTAACATCACAAATTCATAACATTCCTTCTTCTGTAGGCATTCTTCTTCTCTGGGCCAACTGTTCTCTGGGTGACTTTTCCTTGTCCTTTGGTCCTTTATAGCACAGATGGCCTAGCAATGCAGGGGCCAGGCCAGGCACTGTGACTGGCTCTCATATTGGCAATTCAGCAGTCATCCTTTGTTTAAGAGCTCACCCTGGGTAAACTAACAGACTAGTGCTGCCAGCACTGAGCTGCTGAATATGTCTAATTGGTACTTATTCTAATCAGCTCATTAGAAGGTCACAGTGTCCACATGGCTGTGCAGGAAGTCAGACCTGTCTAAGAGCCAGTATAGTGGCCAAGAAAATGCACTAATTAAATGCTTCGCCTGGCCTGCTTCATCCTGAAACTGTGACAGGTGGGAAGCCAGTCAACTCTGAAGTTTGGTCTCAGGGTTTTCTGACTGCTAACATCTGGAAAAGGCTAAAGAGAATAAAATGAGCCACTGCACACAGAACCCAGCACCCTGCCCATAGCTTACTTTCATCCATGCATCATGTAAGTATTGGATTGTATCCAAAGATTCGCATGTTTTCATTGGGGGTTTTAATATCAATTAGACATATACCTGGCATCCTCTGCTTGCCTTCATGGGCCAATGGCTGCCTGCCATGACATGGCTCTGAGGCATGGCTACATCTCCCCTACACTACCGTCACAGAACTGCAGGGCCCAGGGGCTCCCAGGCATCCTCAGGTGCTCTCATGTACCTCAGCCTCTGTCAGGAATTTTGAGGTGCTCTCACTGGTTCTCTGGTAATCTCCCAGGCTCTGGCATTCTCCCAGCCTCTCTTAGACATTGTTGGGTGCTCAGATGTTCTCAGCCACTCTCAGAAGTTCTCAGATGCTCTCAGGACCTCTCAGAGGCTCTCAGGCACTGCAGACACTCTCAGTGCCTCTCAGGGCTCTGAGGTTCTGTCATCATGCTCAGGAGCTTTCAAACACTCTTGGGTACTCTTAGATGTCCTCAGCTACGTAAAAACCCTCAGGTGCTGTCTTCTTTCAGGTGTTCTCAAGTCTCTCAGTGCCACATGTCCTGTTGGAGCAGCAGAAAGTAGAGAATAGTAGCATGTGCTTTGCCATTTGAGAAGCCCAAAATACAACTCCCATCCAGTTACCACTTCTAGACATATAACATTGAATAATAATATACATAGCTTCTGCAAATTTGCAGAATACATCTTTAGAATAATAATAATGACACTACCTCATTAGATTGTGATGGGGGTTAAATAATATTAACATCTTACAACATGCCTGACATATGACAAAAGCTTATGGCAAAGGCTCTTTCTGCTCATCAGTGCCTTCCCCACCCTGGGACACTCTCCTTCTTCCAGGACACTTCCAGGCATAAACATTTTATGCAGGGAAGCTTTTTCCAAACACTAAGTCCAACTGCCAGTTTACATACACAAAGACTGTGGGCCAGAGGGGCTCATGTCTTGGCAAAATTCCTCTGCTGCTCCAACTAACCCCATCTTGACAGCTCTGGTAGTGAGAGACAGATGCAGTTGTATCCTTTGTTGTTACATGACTTTGGTGACAAAGTCTGCCTCTGAGAACAGAGATGGAGAAGGTTCAGAGGGATGGGAAGTCTCCTTCTAGAGAGGTTCAGCCCACCTTGACCACTGTCTATCCATAAGGGTCAGGAGTGGCAGCAGTGAGCCTGAAAACAGAGTGGACAATCTTTTCTCAGGAGAGACAGAGACAACACTTTGCAGGAATGTACCATCCCTGGAAAAATTCACATACCAGCCCACACCCTCCAGTACTGCAGGAGAAGCCCTCAACAGCCCTGGAAGTTGTGTTTTCTGAGGCTTTGTGTGCAGAAATACCCATCAAGTGTTTGCTCCTCTGGCTTTCCTCATTGATTCATTCATTCATTCAGGAAACATCAGAACAGCTTCTCTGAGCTGGAATCCTGACAGGCACTAAGAACTCAGGTACTAACTGGACATAGACCCTGTCCTCAAAGACCTTGCATACTATGAAGTCACAGTGAGTGATTAACAGAGAGGAAAAGGCAGGTCCCATGAGGTGCAGAGTGAGCCCTGGTCACATCTCCTGGGGCACTGAGGGAGCCTTCATGAGATAGTGACTTTCAAGAATGAGAAAGCATTTTCTAGGCAAATGGGAAAGGAAATTACAACCAAAGTTACCCATGTACAGAAAGTGGAGGAATTAAATAGGGGTCTAGGACATTGGGTAGTTGTTGTATGGCAGCATATCAGGTTAGGAGGAAGAAAGTTTTGTGGTAGAGGGAAAGTAGATCCCAAAAAGCACTGGAAATTAGAATCCTGTAAGACCTTTCAGAAGACAGGAGTCAGGGTTCAGGGTCTTCTCTTTATCTAAACAGCTGTATCCAGAACATGATGACTGTCTTAGTCACTTTCCTTATCACTAGTACAAAACACCTAACACATAACTTAAAGGAGAAGTTTATTTGGGCTCACAGCTTTTAGAGGTTTCAGTCCCTTGTCAGTTGGTTGCAAGGCAGAAGTGGCATAGTAGTATGGCCTGTGTAGAGGAACGCTGCTCACACTATGGTGACCAGGAAGCAGAGTATGAGGGAAAGGAGCCAGGGATAGAGATACAGCCTTCCATGTCATGCCCTCTTGCCCTATCTTTAGCTATTCCTAGAAGGTGAGCCCCACCTCCTAACAACACATTCAGCTGTGAACTCATTTGTGATGAACTCATTCACTAAGGAGTGTAGCATCCCCATGATCCAATTGCCTTCCAAAATCCCTGCCTCTGGGCACATGAGAGTTTTGGGGGATAGCCTAGATCTAAACCACAATGCTGACCCTTACAGCCTCACCCTCAAGATCCACAGAAAAGCCTTTCTCACTTCAGGGTGTCTTTTTCCATGATTGACCAGGAGACTGTGCCCTACCCAGCACAGTGACTGGTCCATCCTCCTCTCAGGATTTCCATCCAGCACTTTTATCCTTTCTCACCAGAGTGCTCAACTTCCTCAGGCCTAGGTGGACAGTCATTGCCCAGGTCCTGACACCAGCACTGCCACAATCAATCTCAGAGCTACTTTCTCATTTCACAAGCACAGAGAACCAACAACAAAAGAAATGAGACCTATTCACTATTAATAAAATGACCTCACAGGTTAACTTCCTTTTAAAGTAGAATTGAATAGGGACTGAGCAGAAGTAAAAGGTGAAGATTAACAATGGAGGAGAAGTGTGAGTGTGCAAAAAAGAGGGTAGTGATGCAGAGCTGTTCAATTTCAGTGATCTTTTTCTAAATGTACAAAGTATGGAAACTATGCATTTGCTGCTCTATGATTTAATATTGATTGTAAATGATTATATTAATCGCAGCCTTTTCTGTGCACTTTTCATAATGTATTGAATTAAATAGTACTTTTTAAATTACTTTAAATTATTTGCATTACATTTATTTATAGCAAATATAATGAGACTGGCAGAGAGAGAGAGAGTCATTTATGTAATATAGGAGATGGTTTTCTATTACAGGACTCTGATGCCATTTCAGAAGAAAACAGGAGCAGAAGGGAACAGAAAAAGCACAAGAATATTGAAGAAGACAAGAAATCAGGACAGATGAAGGAGAAGGGCACAAGCCAATGGGAACATGAAAGGAAGAGACAAAATTTTCAGGAGAAGGCAGGAGGTGGTAGGACTGCCCAAGGTAGGACCAAGCCAGGTATATTGTCTGTTCTCTATATCACTTTGAACAATATCTGGCATATTTATAGTAATAGCACAGTGATGAGCTACAAAACAACATCTCAGGCCCTTCTCTCTATCTTCTAAAACAGGACCAGATGTATGTTGGTGATCCATAAGATTAGATCATCTCAGACCCAGGGGAGAAAAGTAGTTTGAGCAATGCCAAATAATCCATGAATTCCCCATTATTTCTCCAAACACCAGGAAGTTCTATGCCAATGGTATACACTCCTCACTGCCCATTTGCCCACTGTCCAAGACTGCTAAGAGTTTGTGGTCTGGAAGGTAATGTTTTGTGGAGTGTGGAGGAGATATGGATAAAGAGCTAGAAAGGAGTGGCTTGACCAGAGGCTGTGAAATGGCACACTCAGTCAAAGCCTTCCAGAAAGTGAACACAGAGGCAGGGAATATCAAGGAGAAAAGAGTAGACATAGAGAAAGCCATTTTGGAAATCAGTGAAAGATTGAGTACTGGCCCAACCACACTGCAACTCAATTGAAAGTGTCTAATCATAAAAAAGGCAAGAGCCTCCAGCTATCCACATCCACAGGAGTAAAACTAAAACTAAGCAGATCATTATCTGGAGAGGGGAGGCAGGTTCCAGGTCCATCTGGACCCTCAAGGCCTTTCACTGACTGGCAGGCAAGAGAGCAAATTGTAACAGGGGAGCCAACTCAAGAGAGTTGAAAGGGTAGCCTTGCATATATATGGGAGATGTCCAAATATGTAAAAAGGAGACTAAGAATTAACCACTGCTTTAATCTAAATTATATAATTCTTAGGCAGGTCAGGTAACCCTCACCAAAAATGTGTAGAGAGGATTCAAGCACAGATTTTACTATCAGAATATTAACAGGTTCCAAAGTTGTCACAGCATCCCTCAACCCCTGATTACACTTTCTTTTCTCTGTGTCCCTTCTCCCAAGAATCTTCTTTCAAACCTCTTCTCAACCAGCTGTCCACTCCAGTAATAAAAGTAATATCAACCAAGTTTGACCTCTTCTTGTTTCTTCTTTCATCTGATGTTATCTATTTTCCCCTTTTGTTTTCTGATATGTTCTCTTCCTTTTCATCTTTCTTCATTCTCTATATCTCAGATTACCTGTCAGTAGTAATATTTCACACTCTTTGGGTTACTGAAAAATGAGTGAAACTGTTAAAACATGTTTTACTTTACATAATAGGTATGTAGTTTGATCTGTAGATCCTGATGTAACTGGTAGTTGCAACACAGTAACCAGAACTGACCCTATTACACTAAGTTGAAAAGGTGTGTAAATACCAAAGCATATTGAAATTGAGGATCAAATCATAGGGAAATATACACTAACTAAAGGAATCTCCATATTAGCAATGCAGTTTTTCGACTGTAATTTATTCTCAACAATAAGCATGCATGCACATGTACACATACACATACACAAACACACACACACACAGACACACCAAATAAAACCATGACAGAACAGGCAACAAAATAACTCCAAAAAGTCTTAACTCCCTCAAAGTTGATTCCATGGGTACTGGTATGGAAGAAGGAAAAAAAACAATGGTGGAAAAGTTTAAAAGAATAAACAAATAGATCCATTAGATGTTCAGTGAGTTTGAAGACAATATAATAGAGGAGATACATAAAGGCCTTAATTGCTAAAATGAGCTTCAAGCATAAAGAATACATAAACAAAAGGTCAGCTAACTACAATAAGATATGAATGATCATTTTAATAAAGATTTAGAGAACATGAAAATATATCAAACAGAAATCCAGGTTATAAAAAATTCAACTGGAAGTATGGGAAGCACAAATCGCCAATGTGAGGAGAGTATATTAGAACTTGAAGATAAGGTTGATGTAACAGATCACATACTCAGAGATTAAAAACAGAAGGCCATGAAAACTGGATCCAAAAGCAGCTAGATGACAAGAAAAGTTATGGAAATACCAGAAGACAGAACAAAAGGTATGCAAATATATATATTTCTTGATATTATAGTAGAAAAATTTTCAAGTTTAGAGAGACACTTCACCTTGCAGGTAAACAAGACATACAGAACATCAAATAGCTACCATCATAAAGTAACTTCTCCATGACACATCATAGTCAAAGTCCCAGAAATCCAACATGAAGAAAGAATATTAAAACATGTTAAAAGTTATTACAGAAAAGAATCAAATAACTCATAAAGGCAAGCCTATCAGAATAACAGAGTATTTCTCATCACAATTCTTCAAGACCAGGAGAGTTTGGAATCAAGTTTTCAAGCTCTAAAAGAAAACCACTTTTAATCCAGAATAATAGATCCTGAAAAATTATCTTTCATAATTAATGGAAAAATAAGGACATTCTATGATGAAAAGCACTTTAAAATATTAATAATTGCAGACAGGACTCAAAGAAATCCTAGCCAGAGTCAATGAGGCTAATAATTCAAAAAAAACCTGAAGAACTGTATACATCAAGCAGGATGAGCAGTTAAGCAAAAGGGGAAAGCAAAGGAATCAGAAACAAAAATAATGCAATGACAGGAATCACTCAATAATTTTCAGGAATATCTTTGAATGTACATGGTCCTACTCCTTACTCAAAAGACATAGATTGACAGATTAGATCCAACAACAAACCCCAACTGCTATACCTTATATCTGGATGTTCCCCCAAAGCCTCACATGCTTATAGATGGTGTTTGGGTAGGTGACTAAATCATGAGTGTGTGATACTGGATTAGTCCACTGATGAGTTTATATCTGAGTTGTGATTCTGGGATGTAAAGCCAGGTGGGAAGAGGTGGATCACTAGACATGGCCTGTACCCACATAGCCCTCCTCCTGCCTTGATCCTGCTCTGCTTCCTGCATGCCATGCCATGAGCAAGACTTCTCTGCCATCCTGTTCTGCCTGGGAGCCAGCCATCTATGAACTGAAACTGCTGCAAACTGTGCCAAAAAACACTTTCTTCCTTTAAATTAGGAGTATTGGGTATTTTGTCCCAAGAGTATGGAATTATCTAAGATGTGAACTCTATGTAGATATGGTTTATATCCAGATGGCATGTCAAGAGGCATGTCTCACCCATAACAAATAAAACAAACAAACAAAAACTACATGTAGACTGAAAGTTAAAGGATGGAAAATGATACTTCATCCCACCAAGCCTGAAAGCAAGCAGGGATAGCTATCCTATTTTCAGCCAAAGTGGAATTGAAGCTGAAAATGATCAGAAGAGACTAAAAAGGTTACTACACATTGCAAAAGGGAATAAACAGGAATAGAAGCAATTTTTTATATATGCACCAAGTTCTGGCACACTCATTTTTATGAAACAAATACTACTGGACAAAAAGATTATATAAATATCAACAAAATCATAGTAGGGGAATTCATTACTACACTGTGATAAGTTGATAGGGAAAACAGCCAAGAAATCAACACAGAAATATTAGAGTTCAATCACATCTTTGAACACATGGATTTAACCACTATCTACAGAGTGTTCCATGCAAAAACATCAGAATACACATTTTTTCCAATGACACAAGGAGTTTTCTCCAAAACAGATCACATCTTAGGCTGCAAATCATGCATAAGTAAATACAAAAGAACTGAAATAATCTCATCCATATTGTCAACTTATTGCACAATGAAACTAATCAATGACAAAGAAAGTAACAGGCAACACAGACATAAGGAGGCTAAGTAGTACACAATTCAGTAATCAATGAGTAAAAGATAAAATCAATGAAAAAATTTTAAAAGTCCCTGGAATCAAATGATAATGGCAGAAAAACATACTGAAATGTATGAGACACAATGAAAGTAGTCCAAAGAGAGAAGTTTATAGCTGTAAATGCCCACACTAAAAAAGAAAAACAAAACTATCCCCAATAAATAAAAGAATGATGTATCTCAAGATCCTAGCAAAACAAAAGCAATCACAATCTAAAACTTGTACAAGGAAATAAATTATAAAGAACAGCATAAATTAGTAAAATGAAGAGAAAAAATGAATCAGAGTTTGTTCTTTGAAAGGATAAACAAAATAGATAAAACTTTAGTCAAATTTACCAAAAGGAAGAAAAAAAGACCCATATCAATGGAATTAGAAAAGAAAAATGTGATATCACAGTGTATCATAATGTCACTCCTGAAATTCAGTGGATTATATATAAGAAACTACTTTGCAAACCTAAATTTCAATAAATTAGAGAATTTAAAAGAAATGAAGAAATTTCTAGACACATATGAATTACCAAACCTCAACAAAGATAATTAAAAATCCTCCACAGTTCAATAATGGAAAATGAAATTGAGGAAGTAATAAAAGTCTTACAAAGAAAATCCCAGGACTCGATGAATTTACCAACAAATTTTATCATGGAAAAATTAATACCAGTGTGCTTCAAAGTTTAAAATGAAGCAGAAAGGGAAAGATCATAATGTAATTCATTGCTTTAAACTAGCCTTACTCTGATGCAAAAACCAGAAAAAAAATCTCAACAAAAAAAGAAAGCTATATGCCAATTTTCTTAATGAACATAGATTCCAAAACCCTCTACAAGATATTTGCCAACAGAATACACCATTCATTGAAAAGGTCATACATACTGATCAAGTTGGCTTAATTTCAGGGATGCAAAGATGACTTAAAATACATAAATCAATAAATGCAATACATTACATAAATAGAAGTACAAAAAAACTGATGATGAACATTAAACAGATGTAGAAAAAGACTGACAAAAATCCAAAATCCACTCATGATAAAAAAAGATGAAAATTTATACAAAAGACCTTACTTTAAAGAGATAAAAGTCATTCATGAGACACCCACTTCCAAAATCATACTAAATGGAAAAAAGCTGAAAGCATTCCTTCTGAACTCTGGAACAATACAAGGGTATCTCCTTTCACCACTCTTGTTTAGTCTAGTACTCAAAACTTAATATAAAGCAATCAAGCAAAAGAAAGAATAAAAGGGATCCAAATATCAACAAAGAAGTCCAACTATCTTTATTTGCAGATGATATGATTCTTTATGTAGATGATAAAAAATTCTTCAAGACAACTCATAGAACTAATAAACAAGTTCAGCAGTAGCAGTATACAAAGTAAACACACATTCCCAAAAGAATTAAAAGAATCATACCACAGAGATATATGTGTACCCATGTTTATTGCAGCACAGTTTGTAATAGGTAAAGCTTGGAAACAGCCCAAGTGCCCATCAACTGGAAACTGGATAAAGAAGATGTGGTTTTCTTATAAAATGGAGTAATACTCAGCCATAAAGAATGAGAAACTGGAGTCATTTATAGCTAAATGGATGCATATTGAGGCCATACTCTTAAGTGAAATAAATAAGACATACATATGTAAATACCGAATAGCTTCTCTAGTGTAAGAAACTGAGAGTGTAAATAAGGACTAAAAGGATTAATAGCTAATAACTGATACTTTGAAATAGGAAAAGGTCCAAAGGGGTAGGGGTGGTGGGAGGAGATGGGGAAAGGAAAGAATGGAAAGGAAAAATTATGAGAAAAGAAAAACGATGGAAATGAAGTCTATGTAAATAGGGAAGGGTGGAGGGGTGAAGGGAGCACAGGTAATGGGGAAAAAATATTAACCAAGATACATCATGTACAGGTACAAGCACCCAAAGATAAATGTAAATGTATTGTATACCTAAAAGGTACCAATAAAAGAACTTAAGCAAAAAACACACAAAGTAAACACACACAAATCAATAGCTCTCTTACACACCAAGAATAAACCCACCACAAAGTAAATCAAGAAATCAACACCATTCACAATGCTTCAGAAAAATTAAACACACTGAAATTAATCTAAGTGAAAATCTTCTATAATGAAAACTGTATTTCTCAGGAAAAAGAGATTAAAAAGATCAGAAAATGGAAAGACATCTCTGTTCTTGAATAGTGTTGTGGCATTTGTCTAGATGTCCCCCCAAAAGCCTCATGCAGTCTTTTTTGAAGGTAGGTAAATCTGTAATATGGCGTGTGATTAAAGGCATGTGATTACTAAACCACTACACATGAGTGATTAATTTGGCACTGCCCTAATCCCAGTAGTCTGAATAAGATAAAAGGAACAGAATGACACTGTTAAGATCCTTTGTTACCTTTGCTACCTTATGTGCACCATGTTGTTTCTCCTCTCCAATTCCTATTTGCCATTTCTGCCTTGGAGCCAACCAATTATGTACTGCAACCTCTACAAACTCTGAGCTAAATAAACCCTTCTCCATTTAACTTTGGGTGTTGGGTATCTCTAACATGAATAGACAGAAGTAATATAATAAAAAATGGCCATGCTATATAGACAATGAAATTCCCATCAGAGTACCATCAGATTTTTTCACAGAATTAGAAATAAACAATTCTAAAATTTATAAGGAGGCAGAAGAGACCCAGAAGAGACAACGTAATCCTGAGCAATAAGAGCAAAGCTGGAAGCATTATAATCTCAGACAATAAGGTATACTACAAAGCTACAGTAGTAAAAACAGCACAGTGCTGGCACAGAAACAGACATGTTGATCAAGGGAATAGAACTGAAGATGTAGATATAATTCCAAGTACCTTCATCCATTTGACTTTAGATAAAGAGATGAATAATATATGCTGTAGAAAAGGTATCCTCTAAAAAATTGCTCTGAAACAACTGGTCATTCACATGCCCCAAAAGAAATCTTGATCCATATCTTCATAAACCCTATACTATAATCAAATCAAAATGGAACAAAGACATATGTATAAAAACAGAAGCACTGAATCTGCTGAAATAAAAAAATTATAAAACTTTTGAAAACATACTCATAAGCAAGGACTTCTTGAACAAAGCCACAAATGCACAAGAAATAATACCAAGTAGGTCCAGGCATTTAGCTCAGTGGTTCCTCTGCCTGCCTCACAAGAGCAGCATCCCAAGTTCCATCCCTGGTACCAAAAAAAAGAGATAATACCAAGAAACACCTAATGCCATTATACCAAGTTAAAAAGCTCTGAGTAGCAAATTAAACATCCAACAGAATGAAGAGACAACTTACAGAATGGGAAAGAGTTTTGCCAGCTAATGCTCAGACTTAGGACTAATATCTAGAGTACATAAAGAACTAAAATAATTAAACCCTCTGTTTTAGTTGCTTTCTTTTTGTTGAATCTCAATACCTGACACCCACAAATTAAGGGAGAAAAGATTTATTTTAGCTCACAGTTTGTAGAGGTTTCAGTCCATAGTTGGTTGGCTCCAAGGCAGTGTGGCATGGCAGTTGGACAGTGCAGAGAAGAAACAGCTCAGGGAAGGGCAGGCAGGAAGCAGAGAAGCTTCCCTCTTCTTTCCCTCTTTATTCAATTTATGATTATTTGGTGCCACCCCCAGCCAGGGAAGGTCTTTCCTTTTCAGTAAATCCATTGAATTATGCTAAACTATACTAAATCACTCTGTGAACACATCCAGTGTCACATTCCCATAATCCAGTCATTCTGAAAAGCCCAACCTAAAAGCACATGAAGCTTTGTGGGGAACAACTAGAAATAAGCCATAACACCGTCCAAAATAAAAGACCTAATCAAAAAAATTGACAACTGAAATGAATGCCCATGAAGTACAAATGCCCCATGAATACATGAAAAAACATTCAGCACTCCTAGTCATTAGTGAAATGCAAATCAAAAATCAACCCTGGGATTTCATCTTACTATAGTAAGAATGGCTATTATCAAGGACTCTAGAATTAATAGATGTTGGTGAGGATGTATTTTCCCAAAAGAGCTAAAGTCAGCATATTACAGGGATACATGCATACCCATGTTCATAGCAGCATGATCCATGACAGTTAAATCATGGTAGTGGCCTGTATATGCTCATCAAAAATGAATGGATAAAGAAAATGTGATATATATGTATTAGTCAGACATAAATAAGGATGAATTTGAGTTATATGCAGAAAAATGGATGTACCTTGTGACTAAAATGCTAAGTAAAATAAACCAGTCACAGAAGGTTAAATATCACATGATTTCTATGACAGACCTAAAATGTAAATAATTTATAAGAATAAAATAAAGGAGCTATGTTAAAAATAGGGAGGCAGACCCTGAAGAGATGAGAAGAAGCTCTGGGAATGGAGGGAGCAGGTAGAATAAGGGACAGAGGGAATAAAATGATCAAGGTGTAATATGTATGTGTATCAATCCTCCAAGCTGAATGTAATCATTATGTCTTGGAAACATATACTGTACTAATAAGAAATAAGAAGTTTAATAAAAAGATTACCTCGCCCACTGATAGGATAGCCTCTTTGTTTTAATTATATTCTATGATGTTTGCATGGTGACAAAATCATCTACTGATGACCATAAATACACAGAACTAGAGATGAGATATGAGGGAGAAAGGGGAAAGAGGCATGTCACAGAGTTTGGGAGCCAGAGGACAAGCAGAAAACACAATGTAGGAAGCAGGTCAAGAAAGAAGTCAGTGAGGTGAGGGAGAAGAAAGATGAAGAAAGGGGAGAAGAATAAAGACAGTGCTGTGGGCTTGATAAACTCATTCATAAAACTGGATCATCCTACACAAGTAAGGCTACCATCGTGTTCCACACAGTGCTCCATGCCACCTCTGAGAAGTTCTGTGGCTTTCATTGTGTCACCAAGCAACAAGGGTTCATTCCCAATGACCCTCAGAATAATCTAAAGTAAAGATTTCTCCAGCTCAGAGGTGGCACTGGATCAGGATTTTTGCATTTTGTAGTTCTGGGAATATCCAGCTGGGATAATTGGGATAATTGTATATAAAACTTGCCCCCAAAGACACTACATCAGACCATAGGAAGGGAATCAATCAATGAAAGACTGCACAGTACCCAAAAACTTTGTGTAGTGTGGATAGATTGTAGGATCAATGACTGGGGCTCAGGACAATAAATGTGTCAACAGCAGAGCTCAAGGTTTGGCAACTTAGCAAAAAGAGAAGGTAACATGAAAATTCTTTAAGCATCTAAAATAGGTCCAGAGGTAAATATGGGTTAAATGCTGTGGTGGGCTGAATGTTGGACCACAGGAATATGAGGTTCTAATCTCTGGAATGTGTAAGTGTTTCATTTGAAAAAAGGGTGTTGGCTGATGTGATAAAATTAAAGATTTTGAGGTGGAAAGATTACTGTGGAATATCCAGGTAGGTAATAAATATAATCACAGACACTATTAAAAGAGAAAAACTTAGGACAGCTGACTCCAGCACAAAGGAGCACAGAAGCCCCCAGCAATGAGGAGGTGAGCATTCGGGGTCTCCATACCACCATTCTTAGTGCCAAGGAGGTGTGTTCAAGGGCACTGTATTACTGCCCCCAGCACTGAGGGACATAGCTGCCCCAGTGCTGAGGAGGTGAGCAGGGTGGGCACCAGCAGCACATATTCCAACCCCCTGTTGAAATGAGATGACACATAAACAAGTCTCAAAACCACACTTCCAGATCACCTAAAGCAAACCCAAAGGGAACTGAGATGGAACAATCTGATACTCAACCACCTGGACTCCCTGAACTGGCAACATAAGAGGATTTGGAGAAAATGAAATCAGAAATAATTTCTCACATAACAGCAGATATTGTGCCCATAGTGCAAGACATGATTAATAAAACTAGAGAAGACAGATTAAAAAAATAGAGGAGCTGAGGAAAGTGATGGAATCAAAACATAGAAAACAGTAGAATCCATAAAACAGATACAAACAGATTTACAGGAGGTTAAAAACTCAAATGAATGTTTTATGCTGCAGAATGAACCAATCTGAGGACAAAATTTCAGATATAGAAGATAAGATTGCAATTAGTGAAGAGGAAAAGAAAAATGGCTTTAAAATTATAAGGGACCGTGAGGAATCAATCCAGGAGCTGCTAGACAATGCAAAGAAGAATAACATAAGATAGAATGGAGTCAATGAAGAAACAGGAAAGAGTGCAGACCACATAAAAAACTTCACAGAAGTAAGGGCAGAAAACTTCCCAAGCAGGGGAAAAGAACTTGACATACAGGTAAGTGAGGCACATAGGAATCCAACTAGCCTTGATTAAAAAAAAATCTACACATAGGCATAGTTATATAATAGTTAAGATTCCAGAAACTCAACAGAAGAACAAAATTCTACAAGCAGTTAGAGAAAAGAAACCAATCACAGACAAAGGAAAGCCCATCAGAATCACAGCAGGCTTCTCAATGCAAACCCTCAAGGCAAGAAGAGCTTGGAGTGATGAATTTCAAGCCCTAAAGGAAAACAGCCTCCAATCCAGACAAATGTACCCTGAAAAACTATATTTCAAAATTGATGCAGAAATAAGATATTTTCAGGACAAAGAGCACCTTAGGAACTTCATGAATACCAAACCAGCACTCCAAAAAATTTTAGACACTAACCTAGGAAAAGACAATAAGGATTACAACCCAAGGAAGCCCAGCAGAATGAATCCATTAGGCAATACAAGAAATTAAATGAAAAAAGGGGAAAATCCAACAAAAAAGAAAAAGTCATGACAGTGATAAATCAATATGTATCAGTTACAATGATCAATGTTAATGTTTCAAATTACCAATCAAAAGAAATAGACTGACAGAATGGGTCAAGAAGCAAGATCCAGCAATATTCTGCATACAAGAAACAAATTCAACTAAAAAAAACCCCACAGACTGAAATTTAAAGGGTGGAAAACAATACTCCATGTGACAGGAACCTGAAAAAAAGCAGGAGTAGCTATCCTCTTTGCAGATCAAGTGGATTTCAAACCAACACTGATTAAGAGAGACAAAGAAGAACACTACATCCTTGTAAAGGGAACAATCCAACAGGAAGAGATGACAACTATAAACACATATGCACCAAACACTAGCGCACACAACTATGTACAACAAATACTAACAGACATTAAAAATCACATAAGCACTAATACAATGGTAGTAGGGGACTTCAATATCACACTGTCTGAAATAGATAGATCAACTAGACAAGAAAAAACAACAAAATACTAGAACTCAACCAAACTCTTGAAAAAATGAATTTAACAGATGTTTACAGAGTGTTTGAACTCCACAAAATTAGAATACACATTTTTTTTCAGCTGCACATAGCTCATTCTCCAAAATAGACCACATACTCGCTCTTACAACATGTTTAAGTAAGGGCAAAGGAACTGAAGTTATCCTCTGTATATTATCACACCATAGTGTGATGAAATTGGAGATCAACAGCAAAAGAAACCACAAAAATTTCATAAACACATAGAAATTGAATAACACACTTATGAATAACCAGTAGGTCACACAGGAAATTAAAGAAAACATAGAGTTCCTAGATTTAAATGACAATGACAATACAACATATTGGAATCTATGGGACACAAGGAAAGCAGTCTTATGAGGGAAATTCATAGCAGTTCATACTCATATTAAGAAAACAGAGAGAGCCCAATTTAAAAAACCTGATGCCAAACTGCAAGCTTCTAGAAAAAGAAGAGCAGGACAACCCAAAAGCTCATATAAGGGATGAAATTATACATACCACAGCAGAAATCAATGCAATGGAGACTAAGAATGATAAAAAAAAAATCAATGAAGTGAAGAGTTGCTTCTTTGAAAGAAAAAAAAATTGACAAGCCTTAGTCAACCTTATCTGAAAAAGGAAAGAAGAGGCCCAAATCCATGCAATTAGGAATGAAAAGGATGGAATTAAAATGGATCCAGCACAAATCCAAAGGACCATCAATACCTACTTCAAGAAACTATATGCCAATAACATGGAAAACACATACAAAATGGACAGATTTCTAGATAAGTATGAATTACCAAAGTTGAATGAAGAAGACCTAAAAATTCTAAACAACCAAATATCAAACAATGAAATTGAAAAGGTAATTAAAAACTTACCAACTAAGAAAGCCCGGGTCCTGATGGCTTCACTGCTGAATTCTACAAGACGTTTAGAGAGGAACTACTGCCACTACTGTTTAAACTATTCAATGAAATTGAAAAGGAACCCATACTCCCAAATTCATTCCTGGAAGCAAGCATCACCTTGATCCCCAAAGCAGAGAAAGACCCAACCAAAAAAGAGAACTATATGCCTATCTCACCAATGAACATAAATGCATAAATCCTTACCAAAATACTGGCAAATAGAATGCAAAAGATCATCAAGAAGATCATAAACACTGACCAATTATTAATCATCCCAGGGATGCAGGGATGGATCAACATACACAAATCAATGTAATACACTATACCAATAGAGCCAAGGACAAAAATCATGTGATCATCTCAATAGATGCAGAAAAAGCATTTGACAAAATCCAACACATATTTATGATAAAACCCTACAAAGAATTCGAATAGATAGCCTCTACCTCAACCTGATAAAAGCCAACTATGAAAAACCAAAAGCCAATAACATACTAAATGGTCAAAAACTGAAATCCTTCAGACTCAAATCAGGAACAAAACAAGGATTTCTACTATCACCAGTCCTGTTCAATATAGTCTTGGAAACATTAGCCACAGCAATTAGACAAGAGCAAGAAATAAAAAGAATAAGATAGTAAATGAAGAATTCAAATTGTCTTATTTGCAGATGACATGAGACTCTATAAGGAAGACCCAAAGAATTCCACCAAAAGTCTTCTAGACTTAATCACTAAATTCAGTAAAGTAGCTGGATACACAAAAATCAATAGATTTCCTCTACAGGAACAACAGACTCACTGAGAGAGAAATAGGACAAACAATTCCTTTCACAGTAGTATCCAAAAAACTGAAATGCCTAGGAATCAACCTAACAAAAGAAATCAAAGATCTCTTCTCTGAAAACAGTAGCAATCTGAAAAGAGAGATTGAATAGTGTATCAGAAAATGGAAAGACATCCCTTGCTTCTGCACAGGAAGAATCAACATAGTGAAAATGGCTATACCTTAAAAACTGCTATATAGATTCAATGCATTCCCAATTAAAATTCCAGGAGCAAAATTCACAGAAGTTGAGAAAATAATACAAAAATTCATTTGGAAGAAAAGGAGACCTAGAATAGCAAAAGCAATTCTAGGCAAAAGAGACGTGGCAGGGAGTATCACAATCCCTTACTTGAAACTATACTACAATGCTACTGTGATAAAAACAGCATGGCAATGGAAAAGAAAACGACATGAGTACCAGTGGAACAAATTAGAAGATGCAGAAACAACTCTAGACATTTTCAGTCACCTAATCTTTGACAAAGGAGTCAAACACCCTCACTGGAAGAAAGATAGCCTCTTTAATAAATGATGTTGGAAAAATTGGGTTTCAACTTGCCAAAGATTAAAACTAGACCTATACCTTTCACCATGCAACAAACTAAAATCTAAATGGATTAAAGATCTAAATATTAAAACAAAGACACTAAACTGGCTGGAAGGGAGTTTAGGAAGAACTCTTTTTTCCTCCCTTTAAGGTTATTGGTGCATTTTAGGTATAAAATACATTTACATACATCATTGGGATCTTGTACCATTACATGAGTATCTTGGTTCTTATTTTTTTTCCCCTTCCCCTGTACTCCCTTCATCCCCTCCACCCTGCCCTATTTGCAAAAATTTTGTTTCCAGTTTTTTTCCTTTTCTCATATTTTTTCTTTTCCCATCTTTCCTTTCCCCTACCCCTCCCACTTCCCTGCTCATTTAGACCTTTACTTACTATTACACAATATCAATTAAACATTGTTTTAATTATAATATCAAAATTTAGAGGACATTACCACAGATTTTACAGAATTTAAAAGGTTATAGAAAGCATATTACAAAAACCTTTCTTGAAATAAATTTGACAACTTCTAAGAAGTACCTTGGAAGAAAAATTAATGAAACTAAATCTGGAGGAAATATAAAATTTGAATAGCACCTGTTAAATAAAGTATATTTCTAGCTTGAAAACCTACCTATATGACAACAACAGGCTCGCAGGCTTGTATACATTTTAACTGACAAATTATATCAAACATTTAAAGCAGATAAAAAAAGGAACACTTCCCTCATTTTAGGAAATCAACATTGTGCTAATCCTAAAACTGGATAAAGAGAATAGAAGAAAAAAGTATGAACATAGATAGAAATTTGTTTAACAAAACAATTAAAAGTCAGATCTGGCAGTATGTAGAATGTGGTTTTATTATACAGATGGCAGTGTTGGTTCAGCACTGGAAGATCCACCCCCAAAAGTCATCATTTTAACAGAGGAAAGGAAAAAGCCATATGATCCTGTCACTAGTTGGAGAAAAACTATTGGACTAAATTCTACAGCTGTTCATGGTAAAAGCTATCAGGAGACTAGAAGTAGAACAGAACCTTCTCAAAAGATTAAAGACATGTACTCCATACTTCCAGTAAGAATGCCTTATATGAATGGAGAAGATACAATGCTTTCTCCTTAAGGTGGGGAACAAGGGCAGATATGTTTACTCTTCATCTGTCCATTAAACTATTAAATATAGGCCCAAAACAAAATAGTCTGGCAATAAAGTGATACAATTAAGATAGGATTGGCAAGGTAGAAGCAAAATCTTTATATGTAGATGAAATGATCATCTACAGAGAAAATACTAAGAAGTCTCTAGGAGCCCCTAGGACTTATATTTGAATTTAGCAGGATTAAAAAACACAAGGTATATTTAAAAATTCAGTCTGTGTATACTTGCTATAAATGAAAAATTGGACATTGAAATCTAAAAGTTAAGTAGGAATACAAAAGACCTAGAAAAGTAAAAAGAAAAAGAAAAAAAAAACAGTGTTGGAAGACTTTTAGTACCTAATTTTAAGACTTTCTCTAAAGCTACAGTAATCATGGCAGTGTTGGTGTAAGGAAAGACATAGATCATTGGAATAAAACAGAGAATCTAGAAATAGAACCACACATATATGCTCCAGTGAGTTTTGAAATATTATTTAACATTAACATATTATAGAATATAAAGTCAATTCAAGAGCTGAGGAAAAGATTGTGTTTTCAGCAAATGGCACTAGAACACCTGGTATCCATATGTAAAAAATTAACCCCAACACTTTATTTCTATACATAAAAATAAAGGCTCTATAAAGCTAAATAGGAAAGCCTAAAAGTATAAAACTTTAAGAACAAATTATAAGGGAAAATATTTATGAATTTAGGGTAGGCAGGAACTAACTAGGATACAAAGAACAAGATGTATAAAAGAAAAAAATTGGTAAATGAGATTCCATCAAAATTTAGAACTTTAAATGGCATCATTAAAATGAAAAGTAGTCCTTACACAGACCATATTTACAATGCATATAATCTATGAGCAGAATATATAAAGAACTCTTACAGTTCATTAATAGACAACCCAATTAAAAAGTAGACACAAGAAGATGATAAATAGCCAGTACAGAAGAAGGAAAGGTGTGCAACTCTAGAATCAGAAAAATACTAATCAGTACAATAACAAGATTAAATCATGCACTCACTAGGGAGATGAAATTAAAAGTTTTAAAAGCCTTGTCATGACTTTTTCTTTTTGTTGGATTCTCCCCTTTTGCATTTAATTTGTCATACCCAAAGGATTCATTCTGCTGGGCTTCCTAGGGGTCTGATCCTCATTGTCTTTTCCTAGGATATAGTCTAAAATATTTTGGAGTGCTGTTTTTGTATTCATGAGGTTCCTAAGGTTCTCTTTATCATGAAAGTATATTATTTCTGCATCAATTTTGAAAGATAGTTTTACAGGGTACATCTGTCTGAGTTGGAGGCTATTTTCCTTTAGGGCTTGAAATACATCACTCCAAGCTCTTCTTGCCTTGAGGGTTTCATTGAGAAGTCTGCTGTGATTCTGATGGGCTTTCCTTTGTATGTGATTTGTTTCTTTTCTCTCATTGCTTGTACAATTTTGTTCTTCTATTAGGTTTCTGGAATCCTAACTATTATATGCCTACGTGTAGATATTTTTGATCAAGGCTAGCTGGAGTCTTATATGCCTCATTTATCTGTATGTCAAATTCTTTTCCCGTGCTAGGGAAATTTTCTGCCATCACTTCTGTGAACAGTTATTTTTTTATGTCATCTGCACCCTCTCCTCTTTCTTCATTGACTCCAATCATTCTCTGTTATTCTTCTTTGCATCATCTAGCAGCTGCTGGATTGATTTCTCATGTTCCCTTACAATTTTAAAGCAATTTTTCTTTTCCTGGTCATTAAATGCAATCTTATCTTCTATATCTGAAATTCTGTCCTCACAGTGGTTCATTCTGCTGTGTATACTTTCGTTGGAGTTTTTAATCTCCTGGAAATCTGTTTGCATCTGTTTTATGGATTCCATTTGTTTCCTATGTTGGGATTCCATCATGTTCCTCAGATCCTGTATTTTTTTATCTGTGTCCTCTCTAGATTTATTAATCATGTCTTGCACTATGAGCACTATCTTTGCTGTTATCTGAGAAATTATTTCTGATTTCATTTTTCCCTGATCCTCTTTTGTTGCCAGTTCAGGGACCAAGTGGTTGAGTATAATATTTTTCCATCTCATTTTACTTTGGGGTTGCTGTAGGTGATCTGGAAGTCTGTCTTTGATGCTTGTTTACATGTCTTCTCATTTCTACGGGGGGGGGGGTTCTTTTGGCACCTACAAGCCTCACTTTCTCTGCCCTAGGAGCATGGAATGGCAGAGGGGGAGCCTCCTCCTAGGCTGAACTATTGAAGACATTGATGTAGGAAGATTTTATGAACAAAACCTCATTTCCCTGTGAACTAGCACAAATAATCAACAAGTGGGATCAGTTCTTCCGAAAAAGCTTCTGAACAGCAAGAAAAACCACCAACAGTGTGAAGATGCAACCCACAATGTGGGAAAACCTTTTCACCATCAGTTTCTCAGACAAAGGTCTAGTCTCTAGAAGCTATAAAGAATTTAAAAAATCAGACCTCCTAAATTTAAAGACCCAATCAAAAAATGGACATCTGAAATGAACAGACATTCCTCAGACAAAGTAGAAATGGCAAATAAACATGAAAAATGTTGAATATAACTGTTTGTTTGAGAGATGCAAATGGAAAGAACACTGAGATTATGCCTCGCCCCAGAAAGAATGGTTTCTCTCATGAAATCAACCAATAACAAATGCAAACAATGTTGTGGGGAGAAAGGAACACTTCTTCATTTTTTGTGTAAGTGTAGACTGGTGCAGTCACTGTGTAAATCAGTATGGAGATACCTGAAAGAACTAGGACTGGAAGTCCCATTTGATCCAGGTCTTCCTCTGCTGTGTATCTTCCCCAAGAATTGAAAGTATCATGCCACAGTGATATATGTGCACTCATGTTCAAAGCAGCACAATTTGTAATAGCTAGAACTTGTAAGCAGCTCACTTGCCCATCAACTAGAAACTGGATAAAGAAAATGTGGTTTTTGTTTTACAAAGTGGAGGACTACTCAGCCATAAAAAATGAGAAATTAGAGACATTTATAGCTAAATGGGTGCACATTGAAGAGATAGTCTCAAGTGAAACAGGACACACAGGTTCAAATATGAAATAGCTTCTGTAGTATGAAAACTGAAAGTGTAAACAAGGACTAAATGGTATAACAGAAAATGTGAAATAAGAAGAAAAGTGCCAAAGGGGAAGCTGAAGTGGGAAGGGTAGTGGAAGGGAAAAAGGGAAAGGAATTAACATGAGAAAATGAAAATATGGAAACAAAGTCTTTGTATTTAGGGAGGAATTGAGGGATTGAAAGGAGGGCAGAGGAATGGGGAAAAATAAAAACCAAAGAGATTATGTAAAGGTGCAAATTTCTTTTTTTTATTCTGCTATTCTTAAATTATTTTTTCCTTAAATTCTTTTATTGGTACATTTTAGGTGTACAATATATTTACATTTATCATTGGGAACTTGTACCTTTACATGATGTATCTTGATTCTTATATTTTTCCCCATTCCCTGCCATCCCTTCACCCCCTCCACCCTTCCCTATTTATAAAGAATTTGTTTCCTTTTTTTTTTCCATTTCTCATAATTTTTCCTTTCTGTTCTTTCATTTCCCCTACCCCTCTCACTTCCACTACCCCTTTGTATCTTTTCTTCCTATTTTACATTATCAATTATTCATTTTATTCAATGGTACATTTTAGGTGTACAATACAATGACATTCGTCATTGGAAATTTACACCTTTACATGATGTATCTTGGTTATTTTCCCCATACCCCTGCCCTCCTTTCAACCCCTCCATTCCTCCCTATTTACAAAGACTTTGTTTCCATATTTTCATTTTCTCATAGTAACTCCATTCCCTTCTTTTCTTTTTCCTACACCTCCCACTTTCCCTTCCCCTTTGCCTCTTTTCTTCTGTTTTCACATTATCTATTATACCATTCAGTCCTTATTTATGCTTTCAGGTTCTCACAATAGAGAAACTGTTCAGTATTTACATATGTGTGTCCTATTTATTTCACTTAAGAATATCACCTCAATGTGCATCCACTTAGTTATAAATGTCTCTAATTTCTCATTTTTTATGGCTGAGTAGTACTCCATTTTATTAAAAAAACACATTTTCTTTATCCAGTCTCCAGTTGATGGGCATTTGGGCTGTTTCCAAATTTTAGCTATTACAAATTTTGCTGCTATGAACATGGGTGCACATATATCACAGTTGTATGATTCTTTTAATTCTTTGAGGAAAATACCCAGCAGGGGAATAGCTGGTTCAAATGGGACTTTCAGTCTCAGTTCTTTGAGGTATCTCCATACTGATTTCCATAATGGTTGGAGCAGTCTACACTCCCACCAGCAGTGGGACAGTGTTCCTCTTTCCCCACAGCCCTGCCAACATTTGTTATTGGTTGATTTCATGAGCACAGACATTCTTTCTGAGGTGAGGTGGAATCTCAGCGTTTTTTTCATTTCCATCTCTCAAATGACCAGTGATGCTGAACATACTTTCATAAGTTTATTTGCTATTTCTACTTCTTTCTCTGAGAAATGTCTGTTCATTTCAGATGCTCATTTTTGCATTGGGTCTTTAAATTTGGGAGGTCTGATCTTTTAAAGTTCTTTATAGATTCTAGATAGTAGATCTCTGTGTGAGGAACAAGAGGAGAAGATTTTTCCCACATTGTGGGTTGGCTCTTCACATTGGTGGTGGTTTCTTTTGCTGTGCAGAAGCATTTTAATAAGAAGAGATTCCAGTTGTTTATTGTTTGTGCTAGTTCTCAGGTAACTGAGGTTTGGTTCATAATATCTTTTCCTACACCAATGTCTTCAAGAGTTCTACCCAAACACTGTTCCAGCCAATTCAGCATTTATATTTTAATAACTAAGTCTTTAATCCATTTCAATTTTAGTTTAGTGTATGGTGAAAAATATAGGTCTAGTTTTAGTCTATGACAAGGTGAAACCCAATTTTTCCAGAACCATTTATTAAAGAGGATATCTTTCCTCCAGAGAGGTTGTTTGGCTCCTTTATCAAAGATGACGTGGCTGAGTGTGTTTAGAGTGGTTTAAGCATCTTCTAATCTGCTCCACTCATCCTCAGGTCTGTTTCTTTGCCATTACCATGATGTTTTTATCAGAGTAGCTTTGTAGTATAGTTTTAAATTGGGGATTGTGATACCCCCTGCCATGTCTCTGTTACTTAGAATTGCTTTTGCTCTTCTGGGTCTCTTCTTGTTCCAAATGAATTTTTGGTTAGCTTTCTCAAGATCCATGAAGTTTCCTGCTGGAATTCCCATTGGGATTGCACTGAATCTATATAGCAGTTTTGAAATTATGGCTGTTTTCACTATGTTTATCCTTCCTACCCAGGAGCAGGGGATCTCTTTCCATTTTCTGATATCATCTTCAATCTCTCTTTTCAGAGTGCCATAGTTTTTAAAAAAGAGGTCTTTGATTGCTTTCATTAGGTTGATTCCTAGGTATTTCAGTTTTTTGGATGCTATTGTGAAAGGAATTATTTGCCCTATTTCTCTCTCAGTGAGTCTGTTGTTTATGTAGAGGAAAGCTATTGATTTTTGTGTGTTGACCTTGTATCCAGCTACTCTACTGAATTTGGTTATTAAGTCTAGAAGACTTTTGGTGGAGTTCTTGGGGTCTTCTATATAGAGTATCATGTCATCTGCCAATAATGACAATTTGACTTCTTCATTACCTATCTTTATTCCTTTTATTTCTTTCTCTTGTCTAATTGCCATGGCGAATGTTTCCAGAACTATATTGAACAAGAGTGGTGATAGTGGACATCCTTGTCTTGTTCCTGATTTGAGTGTGAAGGATTTCAGTTTTTCACCATTTAGTATGATATTGGCTGTTGGTTTTTCATAGATGGCTTCTATCAGTTTGAGGTAGAGACCATCTATTCCAATTTTTTGTAGGGTTTTTATCATAAATGCATGTTGGATTTTGTCAAATGCTTTTTCTGTGTCTGTGGAGATAATCGTATGGTTTTTGTCCTTGACTCTATTGATATAGTGTATTACATTGACTGCTTTGCATATATTGAACCATCCCTGCATCCCTGGGTTGAATCCCACTTGATCAGCGTGTATGATCTTCTTGATGATCTTCTGCATTCTGTTTGCCATTATTTTATTAAGGATTTTTGCATCTATGTTCATTAGTGAGATTGGCCTATAGTTCTCTTTTTCAGTTGGGTTTTCTCTGCTTTGGGAATAAAGGTGATGCTTGCTTCCAGGAATGAATTTGGGAGTACTGCTTCCCTTTCAATTTCATTGAAGAGTGTAAACAGTAGTGACAATAGTTCCTCTGTAAATATCTTGTAGTTCAACAATGAAAACATCAAGACCTGGGCTTTATTTAGTTAGCAAATTTTAATTACATTTTCAAATTTATTGGTTGATATTGAGTTGGTTAGAATTTTTAAGTGGTCATCGTTCAATTTTGATCATTCATTTGTATCTAGGAATCTGTCCATTTCTTCTCTCTTTTCCATCTTATTGGCGTATATGTTCTGCAAGTAGGTATTGATCATCCACTGGATTTCTGCTAGGTCTGTTGAAATTTCACCATTTTCATTCCTAATTGCATAGATTTGGGCCTTTTCTTTCCTTTTTCTGATAAGGTTGGCTAAGGGTTTGTCAATTTTATTGATTCTTTTAAAGAACCAACTTTTGGCTTCATTGATTTTTTTGTATCATTCTCTTAGTCTCCATTGCATTGATTTCTCCTCTGATCTTTATAATTTCCTCCCTTGTATGAGCTTTGGGGTTGTCCTGCTCTTCTTTTTCTAGAAGCTTGAGGTTCAGCATCAGGTTGTTTAATTGGGCTCATTCTGTTTTCCTAATATGCGTATTCATTGCTATGAATTTCCCTCATAAGACTGCTTTTATTGTGTCCCATAGCTTCTGATATGTTGTATTGTCATTGTCATTTAATTGAAGGAACTTTCTGATTTCTTCTTTAATTTCCTCCTTGACCCACTGGTTATTCAGAAGTGTGTTCAATTTCCATATGTTTATGAAGTTTTTGCAGGTTTTTTTTCTATTGTTCTCCAGTTTCATCACACTATTATCTGATAATATGCAGGGGATAACTTTGATTCCTTTTCACTTAGTTAAACATCTTCTATGTGTGAGTGTGTGGTCTATTTTGGAGAATGACCTGTGTGCAGCTGAGAAGAATGTGTATTCTGATTTTGTTTGGTGGAAGACTCTGTAAACATCTTTTAAAGTTCTTTTGTTCAAGAGTTTGATTGAGTTCTAGTATTTCAGTACTTATTTTTTGTCTAGTTGATCTATCTATTTGTGACAGTGGGGTGTTGAGGTCCCCCACTACAATTGTTTTAATGCATATATGACTTTTCATGTCCATTAGTATTTGTTTTATAGAGTTGGGCACACTAGTGTTTGGTGCATAGATATTTATGATTGTCATCTCTTTGTGTTGGATTGTTTTCTTTACAGGATGTAGTGTCCTTCTTTGTCTCTCTTAATCAGTGTTGGTTTGAAATCTACTTGATCTGCAAAGAGGATAGTGACTCCTGCTTTCTTTTTGGTTCCCATCACATGGAGTATTGTTTTCCACCCTTTAACTTTCAGTCTATGAGTTTCCTTTTGAATTAAGTGTGTTTCTTGTATGCAGAATATTGTTGGATTTTGCTTCTTGATCCATTCTGCCAGTCTGTTTCTTTTGATTGGTGAATTGAGACCATTAACATTGATGGTTATAACTGAAACATATTGACTTGTCATTGCCATGACTTTTTCTTTTTGTTGGGTTCTCCCCCTTTACATTTAATTTCTTGTCATGCCAGTTGGGTACATTCTACTTTGCTTCCTGGGGTTGTGATCCTCAATGTCTGTTCCTAGGCTATTGTGTAAAATTCTTTGGAGTGCTGGTTTGGTATCCACGAAATTCCTCAGGTGCTCTTTGTCATGAAAGTATCTTATTTCTCCATTCATTTTGAAAGATAGTTTTGCAGGGTACATCAATGTGAGTTGGAGGTTGTTTTCTTTTAGGGCTTGGAATATGTCACTCCAAGTTCTTCTTGCCTTGATGGTTTGTGTTGAGAAGTCTGGTGTGATTCTGATGGGCTTTCCTTTCTATGTGATTTGTATCTTTTCTCTGACTGCTTGTAGAACTTTGTTCTTCTGTTGAGTTTCTGGAATCTTAAGTGTGTTTCTTGTATGGAGCATATTGTTGGATCTTGCTTCTTGACCCATTCTGCCTGTCTATTTCTTTTGATTGGTGAATTGAGACCATTAACATTGATGGTTATAACTGAAATGGGTTGACTTATCATTGTCATGACTTTTTCTTTTTGTTTTATTCTCCCTTTTTACATTTAATTTCTTGTTGCACATGATAGGTTCATTCTGCTGTGCTTCCTGGGGTTGCGATCCTCACTGTCTGTTCCTAGGATATTGTCTAAAATTTTTTGGAGTGCTGGTTTGGTATTCATGAAGTTCCTAAGATGCTCTTTTTCATGAAAGTATTTTACTTCTGCATCAATTTTGGAAGATACTTTTGCAGGGTACATCAATCTGGGTTGGAGGCTGTTTTCCTTTATGGCTTGGAATATGTCACTCCACTCTCTTCTTGCCTTGAGTCTTTGCATTGAGAAGTCTGCTGTGATTCTGTTGGTCTTTACTTTGTATGTGATTGGTTTCTTTTCTCTAACTTCTTGTAGAACTTTGTTCTTCTGTTGAGTTTCTGAAATCTTAACAATTATATGCCTATGTGTAGATTTTTTTTTGATCAAAGCTGTTTGGTGTTCTGTATGTCTTACTTGTCTATATGTCAAGTTCTTTTCCTCTGCTTAGGAAGTTTTCTGCCATTACTTCTGTGAACAATTTTTTTATGTCATCTGCACTCTCTATAGTTTCTTCTTTGACTCCAATCTGTCTATTTATTATTCTTCTTTCCATCATCTAGCAGCTGCTGGATTGATTTCTCATGGTCCCTTACAATTTTAAAGCAAATTTTCTTTTTCTGGTCACTAATTGCAATCTTATCTTCTATATCTGAAATTCTGTCCTCTCATTGGCTCATCCTGCTGTGTAGACTTTCAATGGAATTTTTGATCTCCTGTAAATCTGTTTGCATCTGTTTTATGGAGTCCATTTATTTCCTATATTGTGATTCCATCATGCTTCTCAGCTTCTCTCTAGATTTATTAATCATGTCTTGCACTATGAATGCAATCTTTTCTGTTATCTGAGAAATTATTTTTGATTTCATTTTTTCTATATCCTCTTTGTTGCCATTTCAGGGCATCCAGGTGGTTGAGTGTCAGAGTTTTCCATCTCATTTCCCTTTGGGGCTGCTGTAGGTGACCTGGAAGTCTGGTTTTGAGACTTGTTTATGAGTCTTCTCATTTTTCCCTGGGGGGGCAGTTTGCTGTTGGGGCCTATGTGGCTCACCAACACTGAGCTGGGAGCAGTCGGATGGCAGCTCAGAAGCCTGTACCTCTGGGCCTAGAGTGGTGGGACTGATGGCATTCTGGAAGCTCCTTCCTTTGGGCTGGAAGGTGCAAATTTCTAATGATGAATATCATTATAGTGTAATATCTAAAATCTACAAATAAAATTAATTTTTTAAAAAAGAAGGAAAAACTTTGGCAGATTTGACCCTGACAGACACACACATTCACAGATACAGATGGATTGCATCACCCACCCTGAAAATTAAGGAATTGACCATACCACAGCCTTTGGAAGGAGTGCAACTTTTATGCAACACTTTGATTTCCACCCACAGAAAATGGCATGGCACTCAACCCCCAGAACTGTGTTCTCAAAGAGAATACATTTGTACTTCTTTCTTCCATGTTGCTGATAATCTGTCCTAGCAGCCATAGGAAAATCAGACAGATGTGAAATATGTATAAAACCATGTGAAAATTCTTCCTATAAACACCTTATCTGTTGGCCTAAATGATATTGTAGGTTCCTTATCCCTAATGTTTATTTTTAGAAATTAAAAGGAACCCTTAGGATAAAGTGATGCTATGTAACTCAACAGCCCAGTAGGTAATCCAGATTGGGACAGACCAAGTGTACAACTAAGTAAAACCCAGGGTTAACACTCTGTATCTTCCTTGTGTCCCAGTGCTCAGACTGGCACCTGATATATTAGGAGAACAGCAAATTCACTGAGTAATACAAGAGGTATCAGATGGGATAGTGTTGCAGGAGTTTTGGCATTCAGCAGAGGAGGAGATTAGACATGTGGGTCCTTATGTGGCCAAAGGAGCAAATAGGCTCCTTTAAATCTCTGTTATATGTATGCTAATTTGGCTGATGAAGGCTGAGGCCTCCTGACCTAATCACTTCACACAGGCTTTATCTCAACACCACAATGGAGATTAGGTGTCACGAATTGTGAAGCATGTTAACCCTTCAGACCATCACAGGAAAGAGTGGCTCATTGGGAAAAACAAACAAGATAGAACTGGCTTAGCTTAGTGATATATTGTCACTGTACCTCAGGAAGAGCTTTTGACTCTTTCCTGCCCTCCCCCATCTCCTTTACCTCCTCCTCCCCACTCATCAATGTGCAGCTCAGAGCCAGCTTATCTATGAGTTTACCCCTTCTGCTACATGAAGACAAATACACATACACCTACAGAGCAGGGATCTCCTACCAGGCAGCAAATCCACTGAAAGCTGGATTTTGGATTTCTCTGACTCTGTAACTGTAAGAAATAAATGTATGTGCTTTTCAAATTGCTTAGTCTAAAATATGCAGTTTGATAAAAATACAAGTCTTCATCTAGCTTATTTATTGGATCTGGCACTGGGAGACCTGTAATGAGAAGTCAGTGAAAATTGAGAGGAGAGAGATAAAACAATGCAAGGATTGTCAAAACTATGGGAAGAGCAAATTTCAGTCACAAGTATAATAATGAAATAACTAAGGTTCTTTTGTAATAATCCTCAGTTCTTTTGATTTATAATTATTTCATGCCATTGTTGTGATGATAATTTGAGGTAATGCACATAAAGAAAAAAAATTGGCAAGTCCATAGTACTCACTTAACAAATGATTGCTGCTCATTATTATCACTATAATTATAATTATTATTACTCTCTGGGCCCTCACTTGGGGTTCTCCATGAATAGAAAGATGTGAAGGTGAAGATCACTGAGGGCTTATCTCAAGCTAACAAGCCCTTTGTGGTTTTGAGGCTGCTGGTGACTTACCTTTGTCAGTGATTCTCATTCTAATTATTTGTTTCTTTGCCCATCCAGCTCCTGCAGGATCAGAGTAAGGAAAATATGAGGATAATAATACAAAAACCTTCTTGGAAACCTAGATCAGCCATTTCCTTTGTTTAAATATTTCTTAGAATTACAAAAAATGAAACTTTAAGGGAGTTTCACTAACAAGCTTGTAGAACAGGTACAGGAAAATTTTAATGAAGGCAATGGTCAGAAGGCTAATATATTCCAACAATTTAATCTCACCTATGCTTTGGAATGATTTAAAGTTGCCCAGATATAGACTTGTATGTCAGCCCTCTGAACATCCAAGGTCCCAGAGCAGGACATTTTTCTTCCATTCCAGTGAAATTATCTGGAAATTATCTGCAAAGAGGACAAGTATTCCCTAAACAGAAATCTCCTGAAATTCAAAGGAGTATTTTTTTACTCACTTTTGAGGCATGACTGGGTGTCAGATTCTTGGCAGCTGGTCTAAGCTTAAAGCCCAGTAATAGTATGGCAAGAAAAGCAGATGAGGCCACCTAGTGGACAGATATGTCCTCCTCTGGGTCCTCCTTCCACTCTCCTCCTTTCCATGTTGACAGGGCCCTGGCCTGCTCAGCTATCCCTGTTTCCTGAGGGTAAAGGTTAATGAGGCTCAAGCCACAGGCCCCTCTACAGCCAGGCACCTCTCCAGGCAGAAGCATTAGTGCTTCTGATGGCAAATGAATCTTCTTAACAAGATTCTCCTGCACATGCAGACACTTTAATGAGCCTGCCTGGATTTGTGGCTGATGCCATGCAGAGAGATAGAGAATAAGTACAGGTTCCTAACACAAGGGTAGGGAGTTGTCATGCACATGGCTGGAGGGGCAGCCAGTTCAAGTGGACTGTATCCTCTCAGCAAAATCAACCACTCCTGTGAGACAGCAGGATGGTTGGCAGAGTTGGACATGGAGACCAGAGGGGAGGTTGTGCAGAGAGGGGATGTTAAATAGAAAGTTCCTGGTGCTCACAGTCTTCAGAAAGGCACACTGGTTACTGTCTTAAGAGTGTGGCTCCAGCCTTCTGAGTTTCCGAGAAAGAAAGACCACAATTTGTGGAATCCCATCATTCTACTTCAATGTTATCTCTGCTGGTAAGAGTGGATGATGAAGGCTGGATTCCCAAACTCAGTAATGACTCCCAAGGAGGAAATTCTTCTACTTTCCCAAAGGATCTCTTCTAGTGATATGTGAAAACCTGGAATCTTTGCCAAATATCTCTCTCCCCAAAATGATACTGTGTTTAGATAAGTGTTGGATAATTGCCCTGATCCAGCATCTGAGTGCTGATTGGCATGATCCAGTTGATAAAGATCATGAGCACATAGAAAACTCCGAGATACAAGAGAAGGGAAACTGAGAAGGTGATGAAGGATAATACTGGGATGAAGATGACATTTTATGGCCTCAAGCCCCAATTCCACTGCCGTGTAATGTTGGGCAATTATGCAATGTGTTTGTGCTGTGGCTACCTTATATTTAAAACATGAATGTCCTTATGATTGTGAAGATAGGAGTCAGGTGATGAGTACAATTCCTAACATATCCCCATCAATGTGTAACTGTTCATTTAATTCAAGCAAGATACCTCCTCTTCTGGGATGGGAAACAACGCAAATATTTTTATAAAAACTGCTCCACTCCCAATTTCTTCCACTGGCTTTTATTATTTTTTGTATTAAATTCTTTTATTGGTACATTGTAGGTATGCAACACAATTACATTTCTCATTGAGAATTGAATCTTTACATGATGCATCTTGGTTCTTATTTTTTCCCCATTCCTAGCCCTCCCTTCACCCCCTCCACACTTCCTTATTTACAAAGACATTATTTCCAGTTTTTCCATTTCTCATCATTTTGCCTTTCCCTTCTTTCCTTTCCCCTGCCCCTCAGACTTCCCCTACACCTTTGCACCTTTTCTTCCTATTTTAAACTATCGATTATTCATTCTAATCATTGGTACATTTTAAGTATACAATATAATGACATTCATCATTGGAAATTTGCACTTTTACATAGTCTCTCTTGGTTCTTATTTTTCACCCTTGCCCAGCCCTCCCTTCAACACCTCCAGTCCTCCCTATTTACAAAGATTTTGTTCCTATTTTTCCATTTTCTCATATTAATCCCATTCCCTTCTATCCTTTCCCCTAGCCCTCCCACTTCCTTCCCCTTTGCCCCTTTTCTTCCTATTTCACATTACCTATTATACATTTTAGTCCTTATTTACACTTTCAGTTTCTCACACCAGAGAAACTATTCTGTTTTTATACATGTGTGTCCTGTTTATTTCACATAAGAGAATCGCCTCAATGTGCATCCACTTAGTTATAAATGTCTCTAATTTCTCATTTTTTATGGCTGAGTAGTACTCCATTTTATTAAAAAAAACACATTTTCTTTATCCAGTCTCCAGTTGATGGGCATTTGGGCTGTTTCCAAGTTTTAGCTATTACAAACTGTGCTGCTATGAACATGGGTGCACATATATCACTGTGGTATGATTCTTTTAATTCTTTGGGGAAGATCCCCAGCAGTGGAATAGCAGGGTCAAATGGGACTTCCAGCCCTAGTTCTTTGAAGTATCTCCATACTGATTTCCACAGTGATTGCACCAGTCTACACTGCCACCAGCAGTGGAGCAGGGTTCCTCTTTCCCCACAGCCCTACCAGCATTTGTTATTGGTGGATTTTATGATAGCAGCCATTCTTTCTGGAGTGAAGTGGAATCTCAGCTTTGTTTTCATTTGCATTTCTCGAAAGACCAGTGATGTTGAACATTTTTTCATGTATTTATTTGCTATTTCTACTTCTTTGTCTGAGAAATGTCTGTTCATTTCAGATGCCCATTTTTGGATTGGGTCTTAAAACTTGGGAGGTCTTATCTTTTTAAGTTCTTTGTAGATTTGAGATAGTAGACCTTTGTCTGAGGAAGAGCAGGTGAAGATTTTTCCCCACATTGTGGGTTGTCTCTTCACACTGCTGGTGGTTTCTCTTGCTGTGCACAAGCCTTTTAATAAGAAGAGATCCCACTTGTTGATTGTTTGTGCTAGTTCACAGGCAACTGAAGTTTTGTTCATAAAATCTTTTCCTACACCGATGTCTTCAAGGGTTCTACCTAACTTCTGTTCCAACTGGTTCAGAGTTTCTATTTTAATATTTAGATCTTTAATTCATTTTGATTTCAGTTTAGCACATGGTGAGAGATATAGGTCTAGTTTTAATCTTTGGCAAGTTGAAGCCCAATTTTTCCAGCACCTTTTATTAAAGAGGCTATCTATCCTCCAGTGAGGGTGTTTGGATCTTTTATTGAACATGAGATGGCTGAGTGTGTCTGGCATTGTTTCTGCATCTTCTAATCTGTTCCACTCATCCTCAGGTCTGTTTCTTTGCCAGTACCATGCTGTTTTTATCACAGTAGCTTTGTAGTATAGTTGCAGGTTGGGGATTGTAATACCCCCTGCCATGTCTCTGTTACCTAGAATTGCTTTTGCTATTCTGGGTCTCTTCTTGTTCCAAATGAACTTTTGGATTGTTTTCTCAAGGTCCATGAAGTAAGCTGCTGGGATCTCAATTGGAATTGCATTAAATCTATATAGCAGTTTTGGAAGTATGGCCATTTTCACTATATTAATCCTTCCTACCCAGGAGCAGGGGATGTCTGTCCATTTTCTGATATCATCTTCAATCTCTCTTTTCAGAGTGCCATAGTTTTCAGAGAAGAGGTCTTTGATTTCTTTCATTAGGTTGATTCTTAGGTATTTCAGTTTTTTGGATGCTATTGTGAAAGGAATTATTTGCCCTATTTCTCTCTCAGTGAGTCTGTCATTGGTGTAGAGGAAAGCTATTGATTTTTGTGTGTTGACCTTGTAACCAGCTACTTGACTGAATTTGGTTATTAGGTCTAGAAGACTTTTGGTGGAGTTCTTGGGCTCCTCTACATAGAGTCTCATGTCATCTGCAAATAATGACAATTTGACTTCTTCATTTCCTATCTTTATTCCTTTTATTTCTTTCTCTTGTCTGATTGCCATGGTTAATGTTTCCAGAACTATATTGAACAAGAGTAGTGATAGTGGACATCCTTGTCTTGTTCCTGATTTTAATGTGAAGGATTTCAGTTTTTGACCATTTAGTATGATATTGGCTGTTGGTTTTTCATAGATGGCTTTTATCAGTTTGAGGTAGAGACCATGTATTCCAATTTTTTGTACGGTTTTTATCATAAATGGCTGTTAGATTTTGTCAAGTGCTTTTTCTGCATCTATGGAGATAGTCATATGGTTTTTGTCCTTGGCTCTATTGACATAGTGTATTACATTGATTGATTTTCATATATTGAACAATCCCTGCATCCCTGGGATGAATCCGACTTGATCAGAGTGTATGATCTTCTTGATCATCTTCTGCATTCTATTTACCAGTATCTTATTAATGATTTTTGTATCTATACTCATTAGTGAGATTGGCCTATAGTTCTCCTTTTTGATTGGGTCTTTCTCTGCTTTGGGGATCAAGGTGATGCTTGCTTCCAAGAATGAACTTGGGAGTATTGCTTCCCTTTCAATTTCATTGAAGGGTTTAAACAATAGTGGCAGCAGTTCCTCTCTAAATGTCTTGTAGAATTCAGCAGTGAAGCCATCAGGGCCCGGGCTTTTCTTAGTTGATAAGTTTTTAATTACATTTTCAATTTCATTGGTTGACATTGGGTTGTTCAGAATTTTTAGGTCTTCTTCGTTCAACTTTGGTAATTCATATGTATCTAGGAATCTGTCCATTTCTTCTGTGTTGTCCATGTTATAGGCATATAGGTTCTGGAAGTAGGTATTGATGACCCTCTGGATTTGTGCAAGGTCTGTTGTAATTTCACCCTTTTCATTCCTAATTGCATGGATTTGGGCCTTTTCTTTCCTTTTTCTGATAAGGTTGGCTAAGGGTTTATCAATTTTGTTGATTCTTTCAAAGAACCATCTCTTGGCTTCATTGATTTTTTGTATCGTTCTCATAGCCTCCATTGCATTGATTTCTCCTCTGATCTTTATAATTCCCTCCCTTGTATGAGCTTTGGGGTTGTCCTGCTCTTCTTTTTCTAGAAGCTTGAGGTTCAGCATCAGGTTGTTTAATTGGGCTCATTCTGTTTTCCTAATATGCATATTCACTGCTATGAATTTCCCTCATAAGACTGCTTTCATTGTGTCCCATACACTCCGATATGTTGTACTGTCATTGTCATTTAATTGAAGGAACTGTCTGATTTCTTCAATTTCCTCTGTGACCCATTGGTTATTCAGAAGTGTATTGTTCAATTTCCACGTGTTTATGAAATTTTTCCAGTTTGTTTTGCTATGGATCTCCAATTTCATCGCACTATGGTCTGATAATATACAAGGGATAACTTCAATTCCTTTGCACTTACTTAAATATGTTCTATGTGTAAGTATGTGGTCTATTTTGAAGAATGACCCATGTGCAGCTGAGAAGAATGTGTATTCTGATTTTGTGGGGTGGAAGACTCTGTAAACATCTGTTAAGTTCATTTGTTCAAGAGTTCGTTTGAGTTCTAGTATTTCATTACTTATTTTTTGTATAGTAGATCTATCTATTTGTGACAGTGGGGTGTTGAGGTCCCCTACTACAATTGTTTTAGTGCATATATGACTTTTCATGTACTTTAGTATTTGTTTTATATAGTTGGTTCCACTAGTGTTTGGTGCATAGATATTTATGATTGTCATCTCTTCATGTTGGATTGTTCCCTTTACAAGGATGTAGTGTCCTTCTTCATCTCTCTTAATCAGTGTTGATTTGAAATCTACTTGATCTGCAAAGAGGTAGCTACTCCTGCTTTTTTTCAGGTTCCTGTCACATGGAGTGTTGTTTTCCACCCTTTAACTTTCAGTCTATGAATTTCCTTTTGAATTAAGTGTGTTTCTTGTATGCAGCATATTGTTGGATTTTGCTTCTTGATCCATTCTGCCAGTTTGTTTCTTTTGATTGGTGAATTGAGACCATTAACGTTGATGGTTATAACTGAAACATATTGACTTGTCATTGCCATGGCTTTTTCTTTTTGTTGGGTTCTCCTCCTTTACATTTAATTTCTTGTCATGCCAGATGGGTTCATTCTACTTTGCTTCCTGAGGTTGTGATCCTCAATGTCTGTTCCTAGGCTATTGTGTAAAATTCTTTGGAGTGCTGGTTTGGTATTCACGAAGTTCCTCAGGTGCTCTTTGTCATGAAAGTATCTTATTTCTCCATCCATTTTGAAAGATAGTTTTGCAGGGTACATCAATCTGAGTTGGAGGCTGTTTTCTTTTAGGGCTTGGAATATGTCACTCCAAGTTCTTCTTGCCTTGATGGTTTGTGTTGAGAAGTCTGGTGTGATTCTGATGGGCTTTCCTTTGTATGTGATTTGTTTCTTTTCTCTGACTGCTTGGAGAACTTTGATCTTCTGTTGTGTTTCTGGAATCTTAACAATTATATGCCTATGTGTAGATTTTTTTTGATCAAGGCTATTTGGAGTCCTATATGCCTCACTTATCTGTATGTCAAGCTCTTTTACCCTGCTTAGGAAGTTTTCTGCCATTATTTCTGCGAAGAGATTTTTTATGTCATCTGCACTCTCTCCTGTTTATTCATTGAGCCCAATCAGTCTTATGTTATTCTTCTTTGCCTCATCTAGCAGCTGCTGGATTGTTTTTTCATGTTCCCATATAATTTTGAAGTAATTTTTCTTTTCCTGGTCACTAATTGCAATCTTATCTTCTATATCTGAAATTCTGTCCTCACATTGGCTCATTCTGCTGTGTAGACTTTCAATGGAGTTTTTCATGTCCTGGAAATCTATTTGCATCTGTTTTATGGATTCCATTTGTTTCTTATGTTGGGATTCCATCATGTTCCTGAGCTCCTCTCTAGATTTATTAATCATGTCTTGCACTAGGGGCACAATTTCTCCTGTTAACTGAGAAATGATTTCTGATTTCCTTTTTTTTCCAGATCCCCTTTTGTTGCCAGTTCAGTGGGTCCAGGTGGTTGAGTATCAGAGTGTTCCATCTCCTTTCCCTTTGGGGTTGCTGTAGGTGATCTGGAAGTCTGGTTTTGAGACTTATTTATGTGTTTTCTCATTCCAACTGAGAGGGGATGTTGGTGCCTTACGGATTACCTTTTCTGAGCTGGGTGAGGTGGGACAGGGGCTCAGAGCAGCAGTAGAGATGGTGGCTCAATATCTCTTTCCTGTGGGCTGAGAGCAGTGGGAGGAATGGTGGCCAGTAAGTCCCTTACTCTGGTGCAGGAGCAGTGGGATGGTGTCTCAGCCGCCCCTCCCTCTGGACCAGAAGCTGTGGGAGGGATGGTGGCCCAGAAACCCCTTCTTCTGGGCCAGGAGTGATGGGACAGAAGGTGGCCCAAAAGCCCTATCCTCTGGGCTGCGAGCAGCAGGAGGGATGGTGGCCATGAAGCGCCTTCCTCTGGACCAGAAGCAGTGGGACAGAGGCTCAGAAGACCCTACCTCTGGGCTGGGAGTAGCAGGACTCAGTATCGTGGTCTGGTGGTCTGGTGTCCTCTGCATCTTTGTAGTGTGGAACCAGGTGGCTGTACAGAGGAGTGAGGGTGGGGGTCCAGTGGATTTTTGCCAGGGCGCGGGCTGATTTGGCATCTTCCACATGATTTGGGACCTTGGTATGGCATGCACAGACCTGCTTGCCTACAGTGGGCTGATTCAGCATCTTCTGCGCAACTCAGGACCTTGGTAGGGCATGCACAGACCTTGGTAGGGCATGCACAGACCTTTATTTTTAATGTTGTGTGATGCCAGTTCCTTGGCTGGCACTGGGGATGTAATGGGACTCAAAAGGTAGAAAAAAGAGAAGAATGCATGAAATAGATATTTATGGAACTAACAGAGTGAACTCCTTGTTGTACATGTTAGGGTAGTTAAGCCGTATCACGGCAGGTATCATGAATATATAATGATACCACAAATATAGATTGTAGTTTTTTCCAAGAGTGATGTTTAACAAAATACCACAATGGGGTGAGAATACATGAAAAAATTAAATTTATTTATAAGTTCCCAAGAGTTAAGGTACTAATTTAAAAAATTAAACCCTGAAGTGTTGGACACAGATGAGTGGATAAATGAACAAGTGGATAGATAGGCAGACATTTATAGAAAATTCATACCAAAGAGTGACAGTGGATGGCCAGGCTACTTGAGGGCAATTATGCAATGTGTTTGTGCTATGGCTTCCTGAAGAAAAGATGTGGTCTGAGTAGGCTACTTGGATTCCTAATAGAGATGCAACAGATTTTGATGATGATGAAAACAGTGGCACAACCATGAGTTTGAGTGTGAGACTGAGAAAAGGTATCTAGAGATGAGAAAATTAGAAATGAAATGGATATATGGATGGTGAAGGCCTCAAGATGTAAGAAGCAGAGAAGAAGAGGAGGGTTATGAATAGATTCTGGTACTCCTCAGACATCAGAATCTATTCATGGACCTGGAAGGAAAGGTGTTTGCACCTCAGGACCCATGACAGGAGCCTCAGAGGGAGAAGGGAAGCCAGTCAATTCTTGATGTTTTGTGCTAATTCCAGTGCTACTGAGGTTTTGTTCATAAAGTCCTCTCCTATGCCAATGTCTTCAAGATTTCTACCTAACTTGTCTTCCAGCAAGTTTAGTATTTCTGTTTTTATATTTAGATCTTTAATCCACTTCAACCTTAGTTTAGTGCAAGGTGAAAGATAGTCTAGTTTTAATCTTTGGCAAGTTGAAATCCAGTTTTTCCAACACCATTTATTCAGCAAATGGCACCATTTATTAAAGAGGCTATCTTTCCTCCAATGCGGATGGCTGGCTCCTTTGTCAAAGATGAGGCAGTTGAGTATGTAAGCAGTTGTTTCTGTATCATCTAATTTATTCCACTGATCCTTGGGTCTGTTTTTTTGCCAGTACCATGCTATGTTTATCACAGTGGCTTTTTAGTATAGTTTAAGGTTGGGGATTGTGATACCCTCTGTCATGTTTTCTGTTGCCTAGAATGACTTTTAGTAGTCTAGGTCTCTTTAGGTTCCAAATGAATTTTTGGATTGTTTTTTCTAGTTCTGTGAAGTACATTGTTGGAATTCTAATTGGCATTGCATTGAATCTATATAGTAGTTTTGGAAGTATGGACATTTTCACTATATTGATTCTTCTTACCCAGAAACAGGGGATGTCTTTCCATTTTCTTGTATCCTCTTTGATCTCCTTTTTCAGAAGGAAAAGATAGTGTTTGCAGCAAATGGCACTAGAACACCTGGTATCTGTATGTAAAAAAATTAACTGAAGCTTTTATTTCCATACATAAAAATAACTTGAAAGGATCTATGAACCTAAATATGAAAGACTAAAACTATAAAACTTTAAGAAAAATTACAGGGGAAAATGTTTATAAATTTAGGGTGGGCAACAATTCCTAAGATATACAAAACATGATGTATAAAAGAAAAAAATTGATAAATGAAATTCATCAAAAGCTAGAAATTTATAAGACATCATTAAGAAAATTAAAAGTAGTCCTTAACCAGAACATATTTATAATACATATAACCTATGACCAGAATATATAAAGAACCCTTACAGCTCATTAATAGACAACCCAATTAAAAAGTAGACACAAGAAGATGATAAATAGCCAGTAGAGCACAAGGAAAGGTATGTAACACTAGATTCAGAAAAATACTAATTAGTACAATAGCAAGATTGTATTATACACTCATTTGGGAAATTAAGTTAAAAGTTTTAAAAGAACAAATGTCAGCTTAGATGTGAACCAGTTAGAACTTTCTAATACTGTTAATGTGAATGTAAAATGATAAAACCATTTTGGAAAACAATATAGAAATTTCTTGTATTATTGTTAAGAACCAACAGTTCTGTTCTTGTTTTTACTTAAGAGGAATGAAAGCACATGTTCACAATAGATTTGTACATACAAGTTGACTATCCCTTATCTGAAATTCTTGGGTCCAGAAGTGTTTCAGATTTTTGTTTGAAATCCACTTAATCTGCAAAGAGGATAACTACGACTGTTACTTTTTGGGTTCCTGTCACGTGGAGTATTATTTTTCACCCTTTAACTTTCAGTCTATGAGTTTCTTTTTGAAATAAGTATGTTACTTGTATGCAGCATATTGTTGGATCTTGCTTCTTAACCCATTCTGCCAGTCTGTTTCTTTTGATTGGTGAGTTGAGACCATTAACATTGATGATCATAACTAATACGTATTTACTCATAATTGTCATGACTTTTTCTGTTTGTTCGATTCTCCTCCTTTACTTTAAATTTCTTGTCACACCCCACAGATTCATTCTGCTGGACTTCCTTGGGTGGTGATCCTCCATTGTCTTTTCCTAGGATATTATTTAAAATATTTTGGAGTGCTGGTTTAGTATTCATGAATTTCCTCAAGTGCTCTTTGTCATGAAAATATCTTATTTCACCATAAAATTTGAAAGATACTTTTGCAGGGTATATCAATCTGGGTTAGAGGCTGTTTTCCTTTAAGGCTTGAAATATATCATTCCAAGCTCTTCTTGCCTTGAGAAGTCTTCTGTGATTCTGATGGGTTTTCCTTTGTATGTGATTTGTTTCTTTTCTCTGTTTTTACAATTTTTTTCTTTTGTTGGGTTTCTGGAATCTTAACTATTATATACCTATGTGTAGATATTTTTTGATCCAGGCTAGTTGGAGTTCTATATGCCTCCCTTATTTGTATGCCAAGTTCTGTTCCCCTGCTTGGTAAGTTTTCTGCCATCACTTCTGTGAACAGATTTTTTTCTTTTTAATGTTGTCTGCACCCTCCTGTTCCTTCATTGACTCCAATCAATCTTATGTTAATCTTCTTTGCATTGTCTAGCAGCTACTAGATTGATTTCTCATGATCCCTTACTATTTTTAAGAAATTTTTCTTTTCCTGGTCACTAATTGCAATCTTATCTTCTATATCTCAAATTCTGTCCTCACATTGGCTCATTCTGCTCCATAAACTTTCAATGGAGTTTTAAATCTCCTGGAAATCTGTTTGCATCTGTTTTATGGATTCCATTTGTTTCCTATGTTGGAATTCCATCATGTTCCTCAGCTCCTCTGTTTTTTTTATCTGTTTCCTCTCTAGATTTATTAATCATGTCTTACACTATGGGCACAATCTCTGCTGTTATCTGAGAAATGATTTCTTTTTTCATTTTTTCCCAATCCTCTTTCATTGCTAGTTCAGTGAGTCCAGGTTCTTGAGTATCAGAGTGTTCCATCTTGTTTTCCTTTGGGGTTTGAAGGACCCTAGTTAGCAAGACAAACTCCATATTGCTGCTTGACCCACCTGCCTGCCCTTTAGATGAACTCAGAAGGAGGAAGCTTAAAAATTTCCTCCCCTTAGAGAGTCTCTTAGAAGCAACAATTAATCAACTATTGTTTTACAAATGTTCTAACAACAGGGCATTCCACTTCTGTACCTTTTGCTTGCTTTGCTAGTTCTATCCCATAGGGGGGCCTAAAAACTTCTGACCTCAAAGGTGTATAAAATATGTTAATCTCCCCTAGTCAGGACTTCAGTTGGATGCTTGTCTTGGGTCCCAGCCAATAATAAACTCCTGTGTGGATTTAATATCAGTCTCTGGTTGGTTCTTTCTCACTGAATGCAACATACTTGGAGGCCCCAGCGAGATAGCCAGCTGCTCTGGAGCTTATTATGTTGGAACCTTTGTTTCTTTTTAGGAGAGACCACGATTGGACATTGGCAGTGTTTGGCCCCTCTGGACACCAGTCTGCAGGAGAAGCCACCCTGACGGTATTCAGGGGCTCCAGGTAGGCTGGTCCTAGTCAGGCCTTATCGTCGATCAACTGACCCACAGGAGTTTATTGGGGAAGCCTCTAGAGGTAAGAACCGAATGATTCTTAGTGGACTGTGGGTAGGTAGGAGGAAGCCAGACGTGTCGCAGGTTCCTCCTATGGAGAGTCTCTTCACGATGGTGAGCAGGCTCAACTGGGTTGGAGTCCTCAGAAGAGCAACTCCCTGGGTGGGGTCCAAATCCATTCAGGCCCAGAGGTTTATGTGGCCAAAGTCTGTTTTTTTCTGTTTATTGTTGTCTGTCTGTCTGCTTGCTTTGTGTGTCTTTTGAGTTTTCACAGGCTGAAATTATGGGTTCCTCACAGTCCATGGAAAGAACTCCACTTAATTGTGTTTTGAACAACTTCAAAAAAATTTATTCCACAGACAGAGAAGATGAATATGGCATAAAATTTTCTAAAGGAAAATTGTGAACTCTGTGCCAATCAGAATGGCCAGGTTTTGGGGTTGGCTGGCCCCTGGTGGGAACTTATTCCATGCTTATTGCTCCAAAAGTTTGTAATGTGGTCATGGGAGTTGGGGCCCCAAGGCATCTGGATCAATTCCCATATATTGACATTTGGATTGATACATTGGAAGATCCACCTAAATATTTTAAACAATGTATAGGTCCCAATCGACCTTTGACAACCCTAAATTGGAGAAGGAGAAATTGAAACCTACCAGAGAAGAGCCCCTCTCTGATGATTCTCTCAACCAGTAAAGGTGTTCTCCAGTCTGACCCTGAGGACAATTTGCGTGGACCTCCCCCTTATCATGGGGGTAGAGTTGGCACCTGAGGGAGGGGCCCTGAATCTCCTGCTGCAGGCCCTCCAGTTCCCAACTCCTCCTTGGATCAGATCCGCTCACCTCCCCATACTTGGTCAGGACAGGACTATGGTCCATTGGCCCTGTTTTCCTCCTCTCTTTTTCCTTTAAAACAGAGCCCAGGGGAGGATTGATTTATGTCCCTTTTAAAACTAGTGATCTTTACAATTGGAAACATCAAAATCCCCCCTTCTCTGAAAAACCTCAGGCATTAATCTCTCTTCTTGAGTTTGTTTTTCATACCCACCAGCCGACTTGGGATGATTGCCAACAGCTTTTACAGATTCTATTCACCACTGAGGAGCAGGACCGAATTTATCAACAGGCAGTCAAAGAGGCCCTGGAGTCAAACCCTGGTGTCATTCCTGGAACTCCAGGGTATTCAGCCAGGGCTGAAACAGTGGTTCCATTGCGACATCCTGAATGGGACCCCAATGACGATGATGGTAGGAGGAGGCTGGGGACCTACCACCAGCACTTATTAGGGGGACTCCGGGCAGTGGCCAGAAAGCCCACTTATTTGAGTAAGGTAAGTGTGGTTCATCAGGAAATAAAGGAGTCTCCGGATGCATTTTTGGAGAGACTCTTGGAAGCCTATAGAATTTTTACTCCTATTGACCCAGAGGCTCCTGAAAATGCAGCAGCTTTAAATCTTGCCTTTGTTTCCCAGTTGGCCCCAGACATTAGAAAGAAATTACAGAAATTGGAGAGATTTGAAGGAAAGAATAGGACTGAACTCCTGAGCATAGCCCAGAAAGTTTATGATAACCGTGATGCCCCCAAGGAAGTCCTAGGCAAGGAACTGAGGAAAGTCACTGTTCCTGCACTCCAGGCACAGGAGATAGTTCCTCCAAACAGAAGGAGGGGGAAGCCCCTTGGGGACTCACACCATCCCCGATTGGGGAAGAACCAATGTGCTAGATGCAAGAGGATTGGACATTGGAAAAATAAGTGTCCCTATGGAGAGAAAGGAGCCCCCTCCAAGAAGGACAAACCAGAGGTTTTGGTGATACAGGAAGAAGAGGACTAGGGGGGTCAGGGCGCTTATCAGTTAAGCCCCCAGGAGCCCAGGGTAAAAGCTAATGTAGGGGGCAAAATTATAAATTTCCTGGTCAATACAGGAGTGGTACATTCAGTTTTGACCCAACCATTAGGGGCAATAACCAAAAGAAAACCTTTTGTTCAGGGAGCCACTGGGACTGCTACTACAGGCTTCCCTTGGACTACAGGTGACACACTTTTTCCTTGTAATCCCAGATTTCCCATACCCACTGCTTGGAAGGGACTTACTCGAAAAGTTAGGAGGTACAATATCCTTTGAGGGCCAGCATGTTAGTCTTTCAATTGGTAATAAACCTGCCAAAATTCTTGTTACTTGCCCCCTATCAGAAGAATATTTGTTGCTCCCTGATATTACACCTATGGATTCAAAAACCCCAGACTCTCAATTTCTTCAGGAATTGACCACCTTGTGTCCTAGAGTATGGGCAGAGACTAACCCTCCAGGACTGGCAGCCCATCAACCCCCCGTAGTGGTCACTCTACATGTCACCATGACTCCAATTGCAGTAAAACAATATCCAATCAGACAAAATGCCAAAGAGAAAATTCGGATTCACATCAAGAGGCTTCTGGCTGCTGGAATTCTTGTGCCATTTAAGTCCCCCTGGAACACCCCTCTCCTTCCAGTCCAGAAATCAGGCATAGATGACTTCCGACCAGTCCAGGACTTGAGAGAAGTCAATAAGAGAGTGGAAACCATTCACCCCACAGTCCCAAATCCTTACACATTGCTGAGCTTAATTCCCCTGGAGAGACAGGTCTGCACTGTGCTGGATCTCAAGGACATCTTCTTCAGTATCAAACTGGCTAAGGTAAGCCAGCCCTTATTTGCCTTTGAATGGGTAGAACCAGATGGTGGCTACTCTGGTCAATTGACTTGGACTAGATTACCACAAGGTTTTAAGAACTCCCCAACTCACTTTGATGAAGCACTGAACAGACACTTGTCCCCATTTCTGGCCACCCACCCAGAGGTGACTACTACAGTATGTAGATGACCTGTTGATTGCAGCAAAGGACACAAACATGTGTCAAAAAGCTACCTGAGATCTTTTAAAGTTGTTGGAACAACTGGGTTACTGGGTTTCAGCCAAGAAGGCCCAATTATGTGTAGTTAAAGCCACATACTTAGGCTACCAGCTCACCAAAGGAAACAGAATGCTTTCTCCTCAGAGGATACAAGCTATCCTACAAATCCCCCTGCCTACCACTAAGAGACAAATTTGAGAATTTTTAGGGACAGTGGGATATTGCAAGCTGTGGATTCTGGGTTTTGCTGAGATTTCCAAACCACTTTACTCAGCCAATGTGAGGGTGGGGGACCACCCCTCTAGTGTGGAGAGAAAAGAAAAAAGCCACCTTTTTGGCTTTAAAGGAAGCCTTAGTGTCAGCACCAGCCTTGGCCCTACCTGATATCACCAAGCCCTTTCAGTTGTTTGTGGCTGAATAAGGAGGCATAGCCAAAGGAGTGCTAGCTCAGACATTAGGGCCTTGGAACAGACCTGTGACCTATTTGTCTAAAAGACTTAATCCTGTGGCAAGTGGATGGTCTACCTGTTTGAAGGTAGTTGCAGCCACCACCCTCCTGGTCAAAGAGACAGATAAGCTCAGCCTGGGATGGGACCTGGTCATCACTGCACCCCATGCGGTGGAAACATTGCTGAGAGGAGCCACAGAACAATGGCTCTCCAATGCCTGCCTGACTCAGTACCAGGCCCTGTTGCTGGATGCACCACACATCAAATTCACCCAAGAGACTGCCCTTAATCCAGCCACCTTACTCCTGGACTCTGACCCACACATGCCTCTCCATGACTGTCTGGACACTCTGACAGCCTCTACCACCAACCGCCCAGACCTGACTGACATTCCCCTGCAACACCCAGATGCAAGCTTCTTCACCGATGGAAGTAGCTTCGTGGAAGATGGAGTCAGGTATGTGGGGGTGGCTGTAGTCAGTCCAGAAGGACAGGTGCACTGGGTGCAGGCACTGAAGCACGGGGCATCAGCACAGAGGGCTGAACTAATAGCTCTAACTCAAGCCTTGAGGTTAGGTCGAGACAAGGCTGTAAACATCTCTGACAGCCGGTATGCATTGGCCACTGCCCATGTTCATGGTGATATCTACAGGCAGAGAGGCCTGTTGACATCAGAAGGGAAAACTATTAAAAATAAAGATGAAATTTTAGCCTTATTGGAGGCAATTTGGGAACCCAGGGCATTGGCCATTATTCATTGTAAAGGCCACCAAAAAGGAGACAGCTTTGAGGCCCGTGGTAACTGAGAGGCTGATGATGTGGCCCAAAGGGTGGCCAAAGAACCAGTGGGGCCAATAGACATTCTGTCTATCCAGCCCTTTGGCTATCTGCCAGAAAAGCCCACATATACCCTGGAAGAGGAAGAGGAAAATCAAAAGTGAGGGGGTACAAAATTGGACTCAGGCTGGTGGAAAGAGACAAAGGAATAAATTTGTCTCCCCCCAAGCCCTGGGACAACAACTTGCTCACCAGTTACATCACTTAACTCACCTGGGAGAATCAAAGTTAAAAAGACTAATGAGGTCTAAGTATTCAATCCCAGGACTGGCCTCTATGGTCCAGGACATCAGTTCTGAGTGTCAAGTGTGTGCACAGGTAAACTCTAAGGTGAGACCAAGGAACGAAGGTAATCAACTATGAGGAAGAGAGCCAGGGGAACATTGGGAACTTGATTTCACAGAAATAAAATCCAACAATAGGTTCAGATATTTATTGGTATTGGTTGACACCTACACAGGTTGGGTAGAAGCTTTCCCCACTCATGGAGAGTCAGCCAACATAGTAACTAAGGTTTTGCTCCAGGAGATAGTTCCCTGATTTGGCATCCCTCATTACCTGGGGTCCAACAATGGGCCTGCCTTCATGGCACAGATATCCAAATTGTTGGCAAGGGCACTACATATCAATTGGAAGTTACACTGTGCCTATCTCCCACAAAGTTCAGGGCAAGTGGAAAGGAACAAAGAAACCCTGACTAAATATGTTCTAGAAACTGGTGGTAGGTGGCCCGATCTGCTTCCTTTAGCCTTGTTAAGAGATGTATCCCATATGTTGACAAGTTTATCCCTTTTGAAATCTTGTATGGGAGGCCACCACCACTCCTCCCTAAGTTAAACCTTGAATGGATAACAGAGAATTCTTGTGTCTCCTTACATCAGTCTCTTCAAGCTTTACAGATTCTTCAGAGTGAGATCCAGGCTACAATACAACAGGCTCAAGAAAAATCCTTTATGACATTCCAGCCCCACAGTTTCAAACCAGGAGACCTGGTCCTGATACGCTGACATCAGACTAAGAGCCTTGAGCCACATTGGAAGAGGCCATACCCTGTTATTTTGGTAACTCCCTCTGCAGCCATAGTAGCCAGGGTCACAGCTTGGATTCATCACACCCAGGTCAAGTCAGCACCAGCAGAGAGCCCTGAGCCAGCATGATGGAAGATCCTAAATGCCCCAGGAGATTTAAAGTTAAAATTGGGAAAAGAGGACTAGTGCTCCTGATATATATTCTTTATCTATCATGTCAGCTCGGGGGAACAAATAACTTGTTCCTTCCCCATTCAGAAACTTGGGAATTAAGACTAACTTCTAGTGGAAAAATCCTGGCCAAAATAGAAAGAGGACCTGACCAATCTGCAGTCACCTTTACCGCTAGCTTATGTCATATGGTTGAGGAGGCCTCGTATTATGGGAACAGGGGCTGTGCAAAATCTGGATGCTGTACTCTCACTAAATGGGGACTCCATCCTGTCCAATATTATATATGTCCAGAAAATGAAGACCCATATTGTGATGGTAACGGCAATGACTATCATTGTGCCCAATGGGGATGTGAGACTATAGCTCCTTGGTCCATTCAAATTACAGATCCCTGGTTAAAAATGTCTCCCACCACCATAGATCATGATAAAACCTGTAATACTGGCATATGTTATCAGATTACCATTACACCCCAAAGATTGGAAGATCCTGGGGGGGCGGGTAACTGGAAGGACATGGAGAATTAGATTATATGTATCTTGGTGGGATCCTGGGTCAGAATTTACCATCCAGCAAGGTCACCGGTGGGTTCAGCAACCTATGGGGTCCAGCAAGGACTTTGCTCTACCTATCCCCATAGCAAGGCCTGAGCCTGTGCCCTTGCCTACTCAAAAACCAGAACCCCCCACTCTTCCAACTATACCACAGGATAAAACCCACACTCCAGTGTTGGAGATGTTGGTGAGTGTCCATTTACTCCTCAACAAATCCAGGCCTGAGGAGGCTAAAGATTTCTGGCTCTGCCTCAACCCCAAGCCCCCATATTATTTGGGGTTGGGGCTCATGGCCACTCCAGATTTGTTCCCCTCAACAGGTTGTGACTGGAGCCACCCTCGACTCACCTTGAGGGACATCCAAGGAAAGGGAACCTGCCTAATAAGAACAAATTACAGTTTGGAAACATCTCCTTATAGAGATCTATGTAATAATAGTTATAATATTCACCCTGCCTCAGGCCCCTGTTACTATAAGGCTCCAGAAGATGCTTGGTTTCCTTGTACCGAGGAGGGCTTGACTAAGTGTATACCCAAATCAGTCTTGGCTACCCAATCTGCTACTTTATTTTGTGTCACCGTGTATGTTGTTCCACAAGTCTTGTATTATAATGGAAAAGGGGGCCACAAACATCTGGGATTAATAACTGAACACTATAGGAGTAAATGGGCTGCCCCCATTTTAGTGCCCATTCTAGTACGATTAGGAATAGCCAGGTCAAGGGCTATTGGAACTTCCTCCCTGATCCTACAGGACACAAATTTTAAAGCCCTAAGCCACCAAGCAGCCAGAGATTTGGGTCACATGGAAGACTCGATCTCCAGATTAGAGAACCAAGTTGATTCCCTAGCTGAGATGGTCCTAAAAAATCTAAGAGGACTCAATTGCCTGTTCATGAGACAGGGAGGATTATGTGTAGCCCTAGGAGAAACCTGTTGCTTCTATACTAATCAGCCTGGTGTCATTAGAGATACCTTAGCTATGGTCAGGGAAAATTTAAAGACTAAGTATACCCAACAAAGGGATCAAAATTGGTTTCAAAATCTATTTGACTGGTCCCCATGGTTAACTACCCTACTTTCTGCTGTAGCAGGCCCCTTGGTTATCTTACTTCTGCTTTTGCTCGTGGTACCATGTATTATAAATGCTCTGACTAAATATGTTAGACAGAGGGTTGATGCAGTTAAACTGATGGTGTTGAGACAAAATTATGAGGTTTTAGAAGATGGTTTAGAGGAAGAATCCAAAGAATAAATTCAGAAATCAAAGATTTGATTAAGTTACAAGAACCAGTGGGGAATGAAGGACCCTAGTTAGCAAGACAAACTCCATATTGCTGCTTGACCCACCTGCCTGCCCTTTAGATGAACTCAGAAGGAGGAAGTTTAGAAACTTAGAGAGTCTCTTAGAAGCAACAATCAATCAACTATTGTTTTACAAACATTCTAACAACAGGGCATTCCACTTCTGTACCTTTTGCTTGCTTTGTTAGTTCTATCCCATAGGGGGGCCTAGAAACTGCTGGCCTCAAAGGTGTATAAAATATGTTAATCTCCCCCAGTCAGGACTTGAGTCCGATGCTGGGCTCAGATCCTGGCCGGTAATAAACTCCTGTGTGGATTTAATATCAGTCTCTGGTTGGTTCTTTCTCACTGGGTGCAACAGAGTTGCTTTAGGTAGTCTGGAAGTTTGTTGTTGGGACTTGTTTTTGTGTCTTCTCATTTCAATGGTGGTGGGGGAATGGTGTGCTTCTGTCTCCCACGTGGCTCAGCTCCTCTGTGCTGGGGAGTGGGGTGGTACTGGGTCTGGAAGTCTCCTCCTGGGAGCTGAGAGTGGTTCACTTCCTCTGTGCTGGGGGGGTGGGTGCTACAGTGTCCCAGAAGCCTCCTCTTGGGCTCTGGGAGCAGCTCACCTCCTCTGCCTTTAGTACCTTTGATAGTGATGATAATAAGAAAAATGTACTGAGTTTTGTTGTAAATAATATCACTGAAGAAGTACTTTGCATGCACAGTTTGTATGCATATGTGTGCATGTGTGTGCGCACTGGAATTAAGAGCACTTTAACATGAAATCTACCCTCTCAGTTCTTAAGTGTGCAGTGTTGTTATCTACAGAATGCATTGCAGATGTTAAGAAACTATTCATTTGCAGAAATGTAGTTAATAGTTGTTGAACAACAACTCCCCACTTTCCTTTCACTCCAGCCTCTGCCAATCTATTCTCTGATACTACGAGTTTGACTATTATAGATAATGCCTATAAGTAAAATTATGCACTATTTGTCCTTCTGTAATTGATTTTTTTCATTTAACAGAATAATCTCCAAATTCATATATTAGAGCCTGTGCCAGATTTTCCATCTATTAAAAGAATAATATTCCATTTTCTGTTAAACATATTTTGTTTATCCCTTTATCCATGGACATTAAAGAGGTTTTTAAAATCTTGGTTAGTGTGTATTATTGCATGCTTTCACGTGTAATTTTTCACTTTAAGCCCTGAGATAGGCATTATAATATCTGTCTCACTTTTGAGATGAGGCAACTTAGACAAACAGCACATTAAGCAAGTGCTCAAAGAACATGATTAGTAAAAGCCAGGATTTGAACCCAGAAAGTTTAGAACCAGAAATTGAGAAGCTTGGTTATTACCCTCTACCTCTAGCTTTTAAACATAATTTTCCCTTCTCTTCTTACTAAAAATCTGCACAGCAAGAGAAACCACCAACAGAGTGAAGAGAAAACCCACAAGGTGGGAAAAATTTTTTACCAGCTGTTCCTCAGACAAATGTCTACTATCTAGAATATATAAAGAACTTAAAATAATCAGAGCTCCCACATTTAAAGACCCAATCCAAAAAAGGGTATCTGAAATTAACAGACATTTCTCAGACAAAGAAGTAGAAACAGCAAATAAACATGAAAAAATGTGCAACATCACTGGTCATTTGAGAGATGCAAATGAAAACAATGCTGAAATTCCACTTCACTCCAAAAAGAATGGCTGGTATATCATGAAATCCATCAATAAGAAATGCTGGAGGGGTTGTGGGAAAAAAGGAACCCTTATCCACTGTTGGTGGAGTGTAGACTGGTTCAACCACTGTGGAAAACAGTATGGATATACCTTAACAAACTAGGATTAGAAGTCCCATTTGACCTAGCTCTTTCCCTGCTGGGTATTTTCCCAAAAGAATTAAAAGAATTGTACCACAGTGATATATGTGCACTCATGTTCCTAGTGGCACAGTTTGTAACACCTAAAAGTTGTAAACAGCCCAGTTGCCCATCAACTGGAGAGTGGATAAAGAAACTGTTTTTTGTTTTAATAAAATAGAGTACTACTCAGCGATAAAGAATGAGAAACTAGAGACATTTATAGCTAAATGGATGCACATTGAGGCCATACTCTTAAGTGAAATAAATAGGACACGTATGTGTAAATACCAAATAGCTTCTCTGGTGTTGGAAACTCAAAATGTAATTAAGGATCAAAATGTATACTAGATAATGTGAAAGGGGAAGGGGAAGTAGGGAGGGATAGGGGAAAGGAAAGAAGAGAAAGGAATAAATATGAGAAAAGGAAAAAATGAAAACAAAGTCTTTGTAAACAGAGAGGGGTGGAGTGTTTGAAGGTTGGGCAGGGGAATGGGGGATAAAAATAAGAACCAAGATCTATTATGTAATGGTACAAATTCCCAAAAATGAATGTCATCATATTGTATACCTAAACGGTACCAATAAAATTGATGAAACACTACAACAAGAAAAAAGCCATAGTTTTCCCTCCCACATTGCACTACTAACAATGCTCAGACACAGACTTGTTAGCTGGATGGTGACACTGAGAGGTGAGGAGATGTGTACCCTTCTTTCCTTCCCCCATCCCATGCCTGACCCCTGCAGAGGTCCTGCATAGAGAGTGAAGGTCATTTACACAGAATTGAGATATGATTTTCCCATCAGAGTGATCAGAACATGTGTTTCTTGGGAGCAAGAAAGCCAGGGTCACTGGCTTACTAATTCAAGGGTCTTTCTCTGGCCAGGCCCACCCAGAAGAAAAGCTCATTGCACTGTGAGTGATCCCTATAGTAGCTGGGGTCATGGAAATGTTGAATGTGCCCAATCTGTTCTCATCTGTAGAAATACACTAAGGCAGTGTATGGCAGAGGCCCAAGGGTGAACTCTCAGCTCAGTTGGTGTTAAAGAAAAGCAGAAGTGCCTTTTTCCTGGCCTGTACAACACTGCACAGACCCTACCAAGTCAAAATCCTCCTTTCTTGTCCTCATCTCTGGCACAGAAAATATTGTTAAGGGAAGCTCACCATCCTCCTCCCATCAGCTGTGCATATCTCCATTCATGTGCCCAGAAACTTAAGAGTGTATTTATCTCCTTTCTTAAACTATCTCTGGACAGAAAATGAAGTTCATCTTTGCCTTTCTTCAAGTCCTTCTTACCTCCACTACCTCCAATGGAGAAATGGTCCAAGACCCTCTGCATGTTTGGCTCCTACTCTGTCCCATCATGCAGACAGTGCCTACCAATTCACAGCCTTTCTGGGTCTCCAGCTCTCATAGAATCAAACTTCTTCACTGAGGCCCAGCATAGACAATTATCAAAACTAGTGAGATACAAAGCACTCAGCTTGTGTTAGCCAGGGATAGGTCTGGCTTCTGCTTTGCAGGGAGATCAATGATCTCCCTTCCTTTCTTTTCCTTTTTTTTTTTTTTTTTTTTTTTTGGCACTGGGGATCGAACTTGGGACCTTGCACTTGTGAGACAGGAGCAGGAACCACTGAGCTAAATCCCCAGCCCTGATCTTCCTTTCTTGCCACAAACCAGTGTCCCTCTGCCAGAGCTATGTTTCCAATTTTGCTAGGCTACTCCTCTAAACCAAAACCTTTCAACCATAACAACTAAGAAATATACAAGTTGATAAATATGAGCTTTTGGTGTCATCTCATTTAATTCTCTCACAGCATCACCTTTTACAGATGAGATTCAGAGAAGGTAAATAATGTGCCCATGATCATACACCCAGTGAGTGGTAAATGTAGGAAATAGACCAGGCATTCTGCTGGACCTGCGTTGCTAACTCAAGTCTTCCAGACCTTCAGCACATGATCAATGATAGATTATTGCTTTAAAAGTTTATAGTAAAATGCAATGTTGCATATTATAGTGCTAAAATAAAATACAACACTATCCTCTAGGTGCAATCATATGTCCACCTTGATGCCCATAGACATAGGAAGAAGACTGATCAGTGATAATTGGACTGCAGCAGAGAAGCCCTGAGCACTCTTGCAGAGTGGAATGTTGGTCTGGCTAAGCCTCCTTGTAGTTGCAAATCACAATTTAAAAGAGTGTGAAGAAAAAGAGATTTAACAGCGGAAGAAACAGGATTGGCACAATTACATGCAGGACTTTTTGATATCCAGGGTTACATCTCTGTTTCTCCATGCTTTACTCAGTTATGCTCTGTGTTGATATCATTCTCAGGAGGCTCTTCTGATGTGCCATGATCATCAGACAAACAATAGCAATGGACACACACACACACACACACACACACAAATAAGCATCAGCATCTGCAGGCTTAGACAACTCTCATGATGAATCCCTGAGCAATAAGAAATGAAGTCAGAAAGATAATGGAAAAGGGAAAATACTATGAGGCCTTGTAGTCATTCTGGGCTTTCAATGTAAGATAAATGGAAGGCAAGAAAGGGCCTCAGACATAGTTAGGTTCAAGCTGGTGCCTTCTGAGGGTCCCCCTTTATGCCATGTTGTGAATGGTTAGCTGTGTAGCAAGAATGGATCAGAGTGAGGAGTAGGAAGCTGCTACCAATATCCAGCAGAAGTAAACCAAGCAAGGCAGTAATGATGGAATACAGAAATTACATGGAATCAGGAAATGGACACCTCCAAGTAGAGAAAAGAAAACTTATGGGTCCCTTCCAGGAAGATGGTGGGGTGATGAGTAGCAGAGAGAGAACCTCTGTCAGGTTTGATGTCCAGGCACTGAACTAAAATGACATGAAGAGGAGAGGAAAGAGAGAAGCGGGTTTCTGGGACCCAGGAAGAATCTGGAGTGAGAGTTGGAGTTCATGGGGTGAGTGAAGAGAGAGTCTCCAACAAAGAAAAAGGAGGGTATGGGTGGTGCCTTCTCCCTGAGCCCAGACTCACTGTGAAGGGTAGCTTGAAGCTGCAGACAAACCATGACTACTGGTGACCTCAGAGACTTCCATGGAGAAACACCAGTGGAACAGGGCAGTGGATGCAGTAGACTGCAGTGTTGGTGAGTTGTTGGGATTTGGACATTCCCAAGGAGAGAGTGATCAGCTAGTAGCCATCTTGGAGAGGGACCACCTGACCTCAGAACTGAGAACATTTGTGGGCTGGCTCCCTGTAGTGGCTTCCAGTGTCAGTGTCAGCAGGAGGGAGACAAGTTCAAGCCAGCAGGTGGCACATGGACTGTTTTAGGCTCCACAGGTCCAATTCCAGCCTCACAGTCATAAATCTGCATGAATTTCGGTCGAACTAAAGGTACAGGTTTGTTGGGATTATCCACTATCTTAATGTAACTTGATGGGATTAATCAACTCATATCTGTACTCTACACACATTGTCTACCAGAGACAGTAGAGACACACCTTGAAGTGGACATTTTTTTCGTTTTTTATCTTTTCTTGTTTTTGTTTTTTCTTTATATATGAGTGTGAACACAGTTTGTAGTTTTTTGTTGTTTTATTCTATTTTTGTTTTTATTTCTTCCTTCTCTCTTTCCCTCCTGTCTTCTTTACCAGTTTCCCAAAGTGTGTATAATCTTCCTTTGTCCACTAGACTTGCTTCTAATCTCTTCCTCTTCTATTTGTCTACTCCCCAAACTCCTTTTAAATTTTATCCATTGAAGAAAATTTTGCTATAGTGAGGGGATATTTACTTGCATACGGATTTCTGGTTTGTTTTAGATTTTGTTATTTAGCAATGAATCAATTTCATACAGTTAAAGGTGGCAAATTAATAGTTACTACAGTTTGTGATTTTCTAGGATGTGTTGATGCTATTGTAATTGCTGATTTTACTACTTTAGCCAAGGTTACATAATTATGTTCTAATCAGTTGTTGTTCCTGGTATACCAAGACTGAGATTGCCTAAGGATGATAAAAAATACTATAGGCCAGTGCCAAACAACAAAGGGCTAGGCCATGGGCAACTTCTCATTTCCAATATATTGAAGAGGTAGAATCTTGCAACAGACTCAAAACCTTAAAGCCAGCTACACTTGGAAGACACCTCTGACAAGCAGTCATTTCATAAAGGTTCTAAATACTAGCAATAAAGCTACTCAGCATAAGAAATTTATAAGCATCAACCAAAGAATTAAACTAAAAACAACAACAAAAAAATAGAAAGTAAGAAGACAATTTAACAAGATGCAACCCCAGACTTCCAGCTCACCAAAGGCAAACCCTGAGGAAAATGAGGTGGAAACATTCAAAAACCATCTACCTAGACTTTCTGAAGTGGTAATAGCAGAAGTAACAAACCAGATGAATGAGACACTAGAAAAAGTCAGATTAGAAATAATTTTACAGATAACTACAGAGATGGAAACCATAATGAAAGACATGCTTAGTGAATCTAGAGTAGATACAGATAAAAAAATAAGAGGATCTTAGGAAAATAATGAACATGTAGCATAGGAAAGAAATGAAATCAATGAAACAAATTCAATCCAGGAGATTAAATATACAGGAGATTAAAAATTCCATTGAAAGTATATGCAGCAGAATGAGCCAATATGAGGGCAGAATATCAGATTTAGAAGACAGAATTTCAGTTAGTGATCATGAAAAGAAATATTTCTTAAAAATAGCAAGGGACCATGAGAAATCAACTCAACTGCTTCAAGATGATGCAAAGAAGAATAACATAAGATTTATTGGAGTAAATGAAAAAGCCGAAGATAGCACAAATGACATTAAAATAAACTGTTCACAGAAATAATGGCAGAAAACTTCCCCAAAAGGGGAAACAAATTTGACATGAAGATAAGTGAGACATATAGAATTCCAATTAACTATAATAAAAAATTTACACTTAGTCATATAATAGTCAAGATTCCAGAAATCTAAAGCAAGAGCAAGATATTAAAAGCTGTTAGAAAAAGAAATAAAGAAACAAATCATATACATAGGAAATCTCATCAGAATCACAGCAGACTTCTCAACACAAAGCCTCCATTCAAGGACAGCTGGTGTGAAGTATATCAAGCCCTAAAAGAAAACAAACTCCAACCCAGATTGATGTATTCTGTAAAAACTATTTTTAAAAATTGATGGAAAAATAAGATATTTCCATGACAAAGAACACAGGAGGAAATATATGATCAGAAAACCAGCACTCCAAAATGTTCTGAAGGATATTCTAGAAGACATACTGAAAATTACAACTTCATTAACATCAACAGAATTAATCCACAAGGCAAGGCAAGAAATTAAACAGAGGAGGGAAAAGGGAAATAACAACAAGAATATAACATGACAAAGAGAAGTGAATACATGCCAATTATAACCATCAATGTTAATAGGCTGAATTCACCAACCAAAAAATCAAAATGACAGAATGGACAAAGAATCAAGATCCAAAAATATCATGCATATAAGAAAAACATTTAATGCAAAAAGAAATTCATAGACTGAAAGTCAAAGGATGGAAAACAATACTCCATGCAAGAGGAACCTGGAAATAAGCAGGGTTAGCAATTCTATTTGCAGACAAAGTGGATTTCAAGCCAAGACAAATTAAGAGAGATAATAAAGGTCACTACGTTCTTGAAAAAGGAACAATCCAGAGGAAGAGGTAGCAATCTTAAATATATGTGCACCAAATACTAGTGCAACAAATATTAACAGACATAAAAAATCAAATAAGCACTAATATAATTGTAATGGGGGACCTCAATACCCAGCTGTCACAAATAGACAGATCAACTAAACAAAATCAACAAAGAAATATCAGAACTGAACCAAACTTTTAAACAAATGGACTTAGCGGATGTCTACAGTGTTCTAACTTACAAAATCAGAACACACATTTTTCTCAGGTGCAAAAGAGACAGTCTCCAAAATAGATCACATACTAGCTCATAGAACATGCTTAGGCGAATGCAAAGAATGTAAGATTTTCCCATGCATATCATGAGACTATAGTGCAATAAAATTGAAAATCAATGGCAAAAGAAAGCACAAAAATTCCATAAACACATGGATATTAAATAATACCCTCCTGAATAACCAATTGGTCACAGATGAAATTAAAGGAAAAAATCAGACAGTTTCTATAATTAAATGATAATGCCAATACAACAAATTAGAATTTATGAAACACAATGAAACCAGACTTATTAGGGAAATTTATAGTGGTGAAAACCCATATCAGGAAAATAGAGCAAGTTCAAATAAACACCTAATGTTGAACCTCAAGCTTCTAGAAGAAGAAGAGCAAGTCAAATCTAAAGCTCATATGAGGAAGAAAATTATAAAGATCAGTACAGAAATTAATGCAATGGAGACTAAGAAAATAATACAAAGAGTCAATAAATCAAAGAGTTGGTTCTTTAAAAAAATAAATAAAATTGACAAATCCTTAGCCAACCTTATCAAAAAGGGAAAGAAAAGACTCAAATCCATGCAATTAGAATTGAAAGGGGTAAAGTCACAACAAATCCTGCAGAAATCTAGAAAATTATCACACCTACTTCTAGAACCTATATTCTAATAAGACAGAAAACAAAGAAGAAATGGACAGATTCTTAGATCCATATAAATTACCAAAGCTGAATGCAGAAAATATAAAAATTCTAAATAAACCAATATCAGCCAATAATATTGAAGATGTGTTTAAGAGCCTAACAACAACAACAACAACAATAACAAAAAAGCCAAGACCTTGATGTATTCACTTCTGAATTCTATGAGGAATTTAGAGAATATCTATATGGCTAACTTCTCGAGCTCTTTAATGAAACAGAAAGGAAAACAATAGTGTCAGATTTATTCCTGGAAGCAAGCATTACACTGTTACCAAAACTGGAGAATGATCCAATCAAAAAAGAGAACTACAGGCCTGTCTCATTAATGAACATTGATACAAAATTCCTCAATAAAATACTGGCAAACAGAATGCTGCAAATTACCCTGACCCAATAGGATTCATCCCAAGAATACAGGGATGGTTCAACATATGCAAATATATAAATATACAAAAAGCATATGATCATCTCAATATACACAGAAAAAGCCTTTGACAAAGTCCAACATCCATTCATGATAAAAACGCTAAGGAAATTGCAATAGATGATCTATATCTCAATCTAATAAAAGCCATCATGACAAACCAACAACCAACATCATACTAAATGGACAAAAACTAAAATCTTTCACTCTGAAATCAAGAATAAGACAAAGATGACCAGTGTCATCACTCTTGTTCAATACAGTTATGGAATATTGGCCAGAGAAATTAGATAAGAGAAAGAAATAAAAGGAATAAAGATAAAAAAGACTTTAAATTATAATTATTTGTGGATGTCATGATATTCTACACAGAAGACCCAAAATCTCCACCAAAACACTTCTAGACATAATAACCAACTTCAGTAACATAGCTGGACACAAAGTCAACACTCAAAAATCAATAGCTTTCCTGGACACAAATTAAAAATTCAGAGAAAAAAATTAGGAAAATGACACCTTTCACAATAGCATCAAAAAAATGAAGTATCCATGAATCAATCTAATAAAGGAAGTAAAAGAACTCTAAAACAAAAACTACAGTACTCTGAAAAAAGCAATTGAACAGGATATCAGAAGATGGAAAGATATCTCTTGTGCTTAGGTAGGAATAATAAATATACTGAAAATAGCCACACTTCAAAAACTGTTTTACAGATTTGATGCAATCCCAATCAAAATTCCAATATCATATCTCACAGAATTAGGAAAAACAATCCTAAAATTCATTTGGAACCAGAAGATACCAAGAACAGCAAAGGCAATTTTGGGCAATAAAGACAAGGCAGGGGGAATCACAATCCCTGACTTGAAATTATACTACAGAGCTACTGTGGTATAAACAGCATGGTACTGGGGGAAAAAATACCTGAGGATCAATGGAATAGAATAGAAGATGCAGAAACAACACCAAACACACTCAGCCAGCTATAAAAAAAGGGGCAGGCCAACCACCTTTATAGGAAGAGAGTTACCTTTTTAAATAAATGGTGCTGGAAAAACTGCCTTTCCACATACCAAAGGCTAAAACTTAACTCATATCTTTCATCATGCACAAAACTAAAATCAAAATGGACCAAAGATCTAAACATTAAAACAGAAACACTAAACATACTGGAAGATAGATTAGGTAGAACTCTTGAAGACATTGGTATAGGCAAAAATTTTATGGACAAAACCCCAGTTGCACAGGAACTTTCCCAAAGAATCAAGAACTGGAATCTAATCTTTAAAAAAAATTTTTTTACACTAAGTTTATTGGTACATTTTAGGTATACAAAAGAGTTATATGGATCATTGGGATCTTGTATCTTTACATGACCTATCTTGGTTCTTATTTTTTCCCCATTCCCCTACCCTCCCTTCACCTCCTCCACCCTTCCCTACTTGCAAAGACTTTGTTTCCATGTTTGTCCTTTTCTTATATTTTTCCTTTCCCTTTCTTTCTTTTCCCCTAACCCTCCCACTTCCCTTACTCCTTTAGACCCTTTCTGCCTATTTCAAAATATCAACTATATATTTTGACCCTTATTTACACTTTTAGTTTTTCACACCAGAGAAACTATTCAGTATTTACACGTGTGTCCTATTTATTTCACTTAAGAGTATGGCCTCAATGTTCATCCACTTAGCTACAAATGTCTCTAGTTTCTCACTCTTTATGGCTGAGTAGTACTCCATTTTATAGAGAAAACATACCTTCTTTATCCAGTCTGCAGTTGATGGGCAATTGGGCTATTTCCAAGTTTTAGTTATTACAACCTGTGCTGCTATAAATATGGGTGCATATTTACTTCACTGTGGTATGATTCTTTTAATTCTTTTGGGAAGATACCCAGTAGAGGAATACCTCAGTCAAATGGGACTTCCAATCCTTTTTGTATGAGGTATCTCCACATTGATTTCCACAGTGGTTGCATGAATCTACATTCCCACCAACAATGAAGAAGTGTTCCTTTCTCCCCATAACCCTGCCAGCATTTGTTATTGGTTGATTTCATGATAGCAGCCGTTCTTTCTGGGGTGAAGTGGGATCTTAGCATTGTTTTCATCTGCATGTCTCGAATGACCAGTGATGTTGAACATTTTTTCATCTGTTTATTTCATGCTTTTACTTCTTTGAGAAATGTCTGCTTTCTTATTAAAAAGGTTTTGCACCAAAATAAACCACCAGCTGAGTGAAGAGAAAATCCACAGGGTCAGAAAATTTTTTGCCATCTTCTCCTCAGAAAAGAACTACTATCTAAGGAAAGGAAGAAGTTAAACTGTCATTATTTGCTGATGATATGACACTTTTTACATAGAAGACCCAAAAAAACTCTGCCAAAAGACTTCTAGACTTAAGTGACAGACACAGGAGAGTAGCTGGATACAAGGTCAAGATTTAAAAAACAACAGCTTCTTATACACAAATAACAGACTCACTGAGAGAGAAATTAGGGAAACAAATCCTTTTGTAATAGCATCCCAAAAAATGAAATATCTAGGAATCAATCTAGCAAAGGAAGCAAAAGACCTCTACACTGAAAACTACAGAACTCTGAAAAAAGAGATTGAAGAGGATATAAGAAAATGGAAATAAATCCCTTGTTCTTGGGTAGGAAGAACCAATATAGAGAAAATGGTCATATTTCCAAAACTGTTATATAGATTTAATGCAATTTTGATTGAAATCCCAACAATATATTTCACAGAAATAGAGAAAACATTCTAAAAATTCATTAGGAACCAGAAGAGACCTAGAATAGCAAAAGTAATTCTAGGCAACAGAGGCATGGAAGGGGGTATCACGTCCCCAATCTGAAAGTATACTACAAAGCTACTCTGATAAAAACAGCATGGTACTGGTAAAGAAACAGACCTGAGCATCAATGGAATAGAAGATGCAGAAAAAACTCCAGACATACTCAGTCACCTCATCTTTGACAAAGGAACCAACTACTCTTATTGGAGAAAGATAGCCTATTTAATAAATGGTGTTGGAAAAACTGGATTTCAACTTGTCAAAGATTAAAACTAGACCTATACCTATCACTATGCACTAAACTAAGATCAAAGTGGAATAAAGATCTAAATATTAAAACAGAAACACTAAACTTGGTGGAAGATAAGTTAGGTAGAACTCTTGATGACATTGGCATAGGAAAAGACTTTATGAACAAAACCTCGGTAGCACGGGAATTAGCACAAAGAATCAACAACTGGGATCTCATCTTATTAAAAAGCTTCTGCCCTGCAAGAGATCTACCAACAGAGCTAAGAGACAACCTATAGCATGGGAAAAAATTTTAGCAGCTGTACCTCAGACAAAGGACTACTATCTAGAACATATAATGAACTGAAAAGAATCAGACCCTCAAAATTGAAAGACCCAATTCAAAATAGGCATCTGAAATGAACAGACATTTCTCAGACAAAGAAGTAAAAATAGCAAATAAACATATGAAAAAATATTTGACATCACTGGTCATTCGAGAGATGCAGATGAAAACAACACTGTGATTCCACCTCACCCCAGAAACAATGGCTTCTATCAAAAAATCAACCAGCAACACACACTGGTGGGGTTGTGGGGAGAAAGGAACCCTTCCCCATTGTTGGTGGGAGTGTAGGCTGGTGCAACCACTGTGGAAATCAGTATGGAGATACCTCAAAGAACTAGGGCTAGAGGTCCCATTTGACACAATTATTCCCCTGCTGGGTATCTTCCCCAAATAATTAAAAGAATTATACTACAGCAAAACATGTGCACCCATGTTTATAGCAGCACAGTTTATAGTAGCTAAAACATGGAACAGCCCAAGTACCCATCAACTGGAAACTGGATAAAGAAGATGTGGGTTTTTTATAAAATGAAATAATACTCAGCCATAAAGAATGAGAAACTAGAGACATTTATGGCTAAATGGATGCATATTGAGGCCATACTCTTAAGTGAAATAAATAGGACACACGTGTAAATACTGAATAGTTTCTCTAGTGTGAGAAACTAAAAATGTCAATAAGGATTAAAATGATTAAAACAAATAATTGATAATTTGAAATAGGAAGAAAAAGTCCAAAGGGGTAGGGGGAGTCAGAGCTGAAGGGGCAAGGAAAGAAGGAAAGGAAATATTATGAGAAAAGGAAAAAATGGAAACAAAGTCTTTGTAAATAGGGAAGGGTGGAGGGAGTGAAGGGAGTGCAGGGAATGGGGAAAAAATAAGAACCAAAATACATCATGTACAGGTACAAGCAACAAATGATAAATCTAAATGCATTGTGTACCTAAAATATACCAATAAAAGTATTTAAGAGAAAAAAGGAACTATCAAGAGTATACAAAAACTAAAGAAAATCAGACACCCGAAATTTAAAAAACCAGTCCAAAAATAAACATCTGAAATGAATATACACTTTTCAGATGAAGAAGTAGTAATAGCAAATAAATATATGAAAAAATGTTCAACTTTACTGGTCATTCAAGAGATGCACACTAAAACAACTCTGAGATTCCATTTCACTCCTCAAAAAATACCATTTATCAAGAAATCAACCGAGAGGTTGAGGGGTTGAAAGGAAGGCAGGAGAATGGGGAAAAAGTAAGAATCAAGATATATTATGTAAAGGTAAATATCTCCAATGATAAATGTTATTATATTATATATCTAAAATGTACCAATAAAATTAATTTTTAAAAAGAAATTAATCACTAACAAATTCTATTAGGGCTTTAGGGAGAAAGGAACTCTTCACTGCTGATGGGAGTGTAGACTGGTGCGATCACTGTAGAGATTCCTCAAAAAACTAAAACTAGAGTGTAGGACTGCATAACTCTGTAATCATAAAACTCCCCTAGCCCCAACTGTGATTGAATGTGAGTAAATAGATAAAGATGCTTGTTAGTTCCAGGACACTAGATAAGATCTGTATCAGCCATAATTATCCAACCCTTTGTTCGAAAACTGATGTTCTGGACACTGCTATCTATAGAACAATCTACAAAACATCTGCTGACCATCAGTACATGTCAGGCTAATTAACATACAAATGTAAGACCACTAACCTTTGTTCCCTCTTCTGTAAATTTCGCCTGTTAACTTCCCTGCAACCCCCTATAAAAAGAGCCTTGGACTCTGGACTGATTGCCTCTCTAAGCTACTTTGCTTTGGGAGTGCCGTCTGGCCAGACTAAGGTCTGTTTTACTTTCCAACTTGTCCGATGTGTTCCTTCCTGGGTGTTCTTCGCTGCAGTCAGCCCTCGGAGCGTTTGGTAAGGACAGCGGTCTTAGAGGATCCATTTGACCCAGCTCTTCCCCTTCTTGCTATCTTTTCAAAAGAAATAAAAGCATCATACCACAGCAATTTATGCACACCCTTGTTTATAGCGGCACAGTTTGTAATAGCTAAATCTTGGAAACAGCCCAAATGCTCATAAACTGATGAATGGATAAAGAAGAGGTGGTTTGTTTTATACTGTGAAGCACTACTCTACCATAAAGAAGAATATGCTTGAGACATTTCTAGATAAATTGATGCACCTTGAGACCATACACTTAGGTGAAATAAATAGGGCACACACACATAAATTCTGCATTGTTTCTCTGGTGTGAGAAACTGAAAATGTAGATTAGGACCAAAATGTAAAATAGATTATTAGAAATAGGAAGAAAATTATGTAATGGGTAGGGGAACTGGGGGTGGGTGGGGGAAATAAAGGGAAAGGAAAAGAAAACGTGAAAAGAAGGAAAAAATGGAAATAAAGCTTTTGTAAATAAGGAGGGGAATAGGAGTTAAAGGGAGGTTGAGGGAATGAGAAAAAAGAATCAAGATATATCATGTACAGGTACAATTCCCTATGATTAATGTGATCATTATGTATATCTAAAAGCTACCAATAAACTTAATAGAAAAGAAATCATATGGCTTAACCACATAATCTGCGTTGGAAAACACTGGAACCCAGGATGGTTCTGGAGGTTTTTTGCTTCTGTGACATGGGTGTCAGGTGGGGGTGTAGGGTTGCAAAAGTCCTTGGTCAATAGTTTCCTTCACTAATATTTTCCTCCTCTAAAATCCTACAAAGCTCATTTAACTGTTGAACAGCAAGTATCCAGTGCTGAGCTGCAGAGAGAAAGATGTGAGGTCATGAAGCCTGAACTCACCAGTGGCTTGTGATCTGGATGGAAAGGACACTTTGGCCACTGCAAAGAGTGAGGTGAGAGGGCATCAATTTGATCTGAGGACAGCTCAAGGTTGGAATACAGAACACAGGTAAGGAGGGCACTGTGATCAGGAGGAAAGTGAGGTGAGCCCAAAAGGATGAGGACAGCATGGCTAGGTGGCCACAAGGGAGAATAGTTTCACAGGGTAGGAGGGACAGAGTAAGCAAAGACTAAAGGCAAGATTAATACTGATTGGCTGGAATGAAGACAGGAGTTAGGATGCAGGCTAGAGTCAGACCTAGACTGGGGTCAGGCTCAGGCTCAGGTTCACTCTGTCTTTGAGGGATAATTATTGAACACACCTAAGTCTCAGTTCTTTATCTGGAAATTCTGGATATGACCTACCCCAGGTTAAAGGACTAGGAACTGTATTAGGAGGCTTAGTTCATGTAGCAGAAATAAACATTGACTGATTTCAGTGACAAATAAATAAATAATAAATAAATGAACTTACCAAGTATGTGGGTTGGAAAAGCGTATTCATGGTTTTATAGATTCAAGAAAATTATAAAACCCAGAGGGAATGAAGGTGAAAGTGCAGATGCCTCTGCTGCCACTGCCAAGTATGGAACATGCTGGTTCTCTTTGTACCTCTGCCTTACCAGCACAGGGCTTGGATGCTATTATTAGCATCTGCCTCTTCCACCTATCACCTCTCTGTAGACTCAGGTTTTTGGCAGTGGCCACTTAGGAGGTACCCTGCAGTACCCAGGCCTCAGGATCTTGGCAGAGTGGAGGAGATAGGTATTGCCCCAGCTGCAGAGAGCCCAAGAAAGTCTTAGTGTTCTCAGTGCAACATCAAGCTTCACTCTGCTTCCCACCAGCCTCATAAAGGAAAGCTTCTCTAAGCATAGGAAGGGACTCAGCAAAAGATGACGAACAGTCTATATTCCTGCAATAAGCCTAGAATTTTAGTTCTTCTACAAAGCCATCTGTTAATAATATAAACACAGTGAAGGATGAGAGAAAGAGAGACCATGGGTTTTGGAGTTAGGAGTCCTGGTGACTTCCGAGCCATTGTTAACATACTCAGGAAACTCTCAGAATAAAGTGCACTGATTCAAGAAATAGAAAATTCAGACTGGAGATTTAGCTCAGTGGTGGCACTGCCTGCCTCACAAGTACAAGGTCCTGAGTTCGATCCCCAGTACAAACAAACAAACAAAAAATAAATAGAAAACTCACTAGATTTTGCAAACATTGTGATAAAATACAAGAAATTAGATAAATAGATGTTAGAGGGCAGATAGAACAAAAAGCACATACTAAGAAAACATTGGTATTTGGATCACACAGCTGTTATCCCTGAACAGAAATGGCTTTACAGAATCTAGGAGCTCAAAAAGAGACCACATCTGTCAGGTGCTGAAACCTTTGCAAAATTGCCAAGCAACTAATCCTCAGGCCCCTGGATGATCTTCTTGTGCTGGGATTATGGACTCTGAAAGAAAACTTGTGTCCTTGGATCTAAGAAGTATCAGCTGTAGCTAATGCTCTGAATAGTGTCCTGAGCCCAAGACTAAGGACTTCAATGTAAAAGCTGGAGATACATCACATCTGTAGACTTGTTGGTATGATCCAGGAACAGGAAGAGAAGCTTTTTCCGTTTCAGCCTTCAATCACCTCCATTAGCCAGATCTAGTGGAAGCCAGCTGACCTGGAGTCCAGAAAAAATTTGGTTTGCAGATGCCCAGACTTGGGATCACAAAGGAGAGTATGCAAAAGTGGTCTGGATTGAGACATGGGATTAGAGAAGTCAGTTTGCTGTCTTGTTAGTGACTTACTTGTAAGGATCAAACAGAAAGTCACAGACTGGTGCTTGCAAGTTGCACACACATTTGCCTATAAAGTACTTGCTTTACTTTTCATCCTGCTAAGGGAACTATGGGGAACAGAAAAAGGAGGTTACCAGAACCTCTGCAGTGGATCCTGGTCTCCTGTGAGCCATGACAGTACACATTTAATTAAAGAATGAAGATAGGAAATGAGACTTAGAGAAAAAGCTGGGTCTTGGGCCTGGTCAGTGCTGCTCTAGGCAGCAAAGACAAGGGGTGCCAAGGGAACTCAGTATTTTATTGACTACAAGTGTAGGAAAGTTGGAAAAGTATACTTCAAAGACAGTATGAGGCATCTGGAAGCAAGTGGCTAGGAGCACCTGGCAATGGCTAATAGGCAGGCAGGAATATTTGATATACAGGCAGGGACAGCTGATATGTAATTAGTGATGTAAAGGGGAAAGTCACTGCTTGTCTGTTTGGAGAGATCAAAAGGTTCTGAGACTGGGTTGCAATTCACCAGCAACCCATCATGTCAATAAGAAGCTATAATTCAAGGGGAAGGAATTTGGCTGGAGCCAGAATGACCTCCACTGGAAGTGAACTTGGCCGTGCCCTGACATGCCCATTTGAGTTACATAAATCTTTGATCAGACTCCTAAGATAGAAAAATATAACCAAATTATGGAAAAGCAAGAACTATATGCCATTTATATATATAGCCTGCTAGTACTGGGCAGAGATGCCTGTTACAGGGAACAATTATTCATCTCTTTTACTTATTCCTGATCTTATAGACCTGGAGATTTGAGACTGTTACTATCAATGCTCTCCCTGGTTCTCTCCCTTCAGACACATTTAATGCTCCCCATCCCATGGCTTCTCTTTGGCTTTTTGCCTCTCTGCCAGGTAATCTCTTCTATCCCTACAGCAGAAACTGCATTCTCTGTGCAATGGTTCCTCAATTTTTCTCCCTCTGTGCAGGGCTTCTCCAGGGGCTCTGTTTCCACATTTTTAATAACTTCTTGGCTGCTTTTAGCAGGATGTTTGTTGTCCATATTCTAAGATTCTGTGATTCCAAAGTTGTGTTCCCTTTCACCTCAGACTTTCTTCTTTAGGATTATGCTTTTTAGTGCTAGCATCAACACTAACCCAGTCTTCCAAAGCAGACACTTCTGCATTCCTTGGCTCCATGTTTACCTGCTCCTCCTCCTTCTTTTCCATTTCTATCAATGCTGCATGGCTGCACTTCAAGTGGATGTGTAAATGTGGTCAATACTCGTTATCCGGTATTCATATTTGGAAATATGCCTACTCACTAAAATGCATTTCTAACCCCAAGTTCCCATCTGTGTGGCATCCGTAGTCATTCACGGGCACAGGTGGGCTACCCATTGTGCCTTTGCTGGAAACCCTCAGCTGGGGCTGTAAAAGCATCTAACATCTAGCACAGTACCTTTCTGTGATATCCCCAGCTAGTATGACTGTAATCAACATTATTAATTTCCATGACTTCAGTTTTCAAACATGTTTATGTCTATTTTCATATTGACCCCTCAGAATCTTCCAGGGAAGACAGATGAGGAGTGCTTAGACAGTTTATAATGATGATATGGTCCCTGGGGCTCTGGATTTGTATCTCGGATAAGTGAATATCCTAATATGGGCAACAAACGTGATCACTAGGAGACAAGGTCTGTCCTGCCTCTCCCCAAATTAGGACATTGTCCTTTGGTTAAATATCTCTATGTCTGTGTGTGTGTCTGTCTGTCTATCTACATCTATACATCTGCCTATACTGGGAAAAGTCAGATATTGAATAAAAATTACTTCCTAAAATTAAAAATAAAAAATGTCCACATGCTTAAGGTAAGAACATCTCATAATTAGCAAGCCAGGATTCTGCATGAAATGTGGTCAGCTAAGGCTTGCCACAGCAGTAGTGAGTTGTTCTGGAGCTTGAGGTACTGTGTGGAAGTTCAGGCTAGGAGTTGGGATCTATGGCAGCGTTCATAGACAGGTCCAGTGAGGCATGATTTTAAGGACTTCAGGAGCCTCTGGATGATCCCTCAGTTCCCCCAACTGGAAGAGCAGGCCTTGGAAACAAGCTCTGCCACTTCCTGGAGTAGAACCAGACAAGACAAATAGATTTTTAGGATCAGACACATGGTGTGGGTTTTCCTGAAATGGAACCAAAGTGAGGCATAGTCTGCAGGGTTTGACTGCTTATCAGTTTGTTTATATTCTCCTGAAACTTTCTGAAAGTGTCTGTAGCACAGCAGCCTGGAATGCCATGTGGACACATAATGTTGTCAAAAATCTCACTCTTTTCTCCTGGAAGTTCTGGTAGGAGTACTTGGTGTGCATGTTGAAGCAAGAAAGAGGGGAGAGGCAAAAAGGCATGTGTGACTCTCCCCCTCCTCTTTTCTCTCAGCTGTCTGTGTATCATGTTTTCTGGCCAAGATCCAATCAGGTGACCTGCTATTTCACAAAGAGCTGCTAGCAGCAACTGGTTGCTAAAAGACTTCTCCACTGGGGTTTAGGCTGCAAATTTCCACAAAGAAAGAAGCACATAGATGGGCTGTCAGGAAGGACCCCAAGCTGCCTGCTGAGCATGAGCCTTTCAGGAGCACTGGAGGGTAACTTACCCTAAGTGGATTTCATGAGGAATAGGTGGACCCTGTACTCTGAGGGGTTTGCTGATCAGTCTGGGGTGCTAGCCAGTCTATGTGGGAGGGAGAGCTCAGTGGACATATTTGGGTATGAAGATCCAGGCCAAAACTGTATTGATCTCATCAATACAATATTGTATGGTCTCATTCTCACAAGAATTCTTTTGGGGTTGGTTTAGAGACCAAGGATTAATCCTATCAGGGATTTGGCAAAATGTTGGAGTGAAATCCATCTTCTCTAATGGGAAACTTCTTGAATAAGCCATGATACATTGATGGCATGGGGGGATAATTTAATTAACTATGAAAACAGATGTGAAATATCTTATGTGCTTTTCTCCTTCATATAATGTTTAAGGAAAAAAGCAAGATAGAAATCATGTGTATTGTAGGCTACCATTTCTTTAAGAAAAGTATGAATATGAAAAACATACTTTTTTACTTTAAAAAGGCATAAACCATACTTAAAATCTGTTTTATCTATAAGTCAAGGATATTTTAATATTCAAAAATCAAAACCAAATTACTAAATTTAGATATGTAAACAGTTGGTGACAATATCACAAAAAGGGTCCAAGTGAATTTAAAAATAATAACTGGTTTGAATATCCATATTTTAATTTTATTTTTATTTTTTTGTACCAGAGATCGAGCTCAGGACTTTGTGCTTGCAAGGCATTCACAGTGCCACTGAGCTAAATTCCAAGCCTGAATATCCATATTTTAAAAAGATCTAATCCCTGAAGATAAAGAATTTTTCTCTCATTAAGATAGTTGTGTTTATTTCACATAAAAAGGTCAGGCTGATGCCATTGAAACAGTAGAAGAGAAAGACTTAAAGATGTAAGGCTGATAAAGTTAAACAAAAATCCTGCAGGCATGAATTTAATTGGAATTATCAACATAAATTTATGATATACACTACCTTCCTGAGTTTGATCCCCAGTACAAAAAAAAAGTTAAGGTTCTTTAGTTTGACTTACAGACATAAACAAGTAAAACTGTCCCTAAAATTATATTTTATTTTAGTTTAAAGTATGGAAGTAATATTAACATCTTTAAATACTTTTTGTGGAATTTGAATATAGATTTTATGCTAAATAATTTTTAAATTAAATTGAAGTATGATAATGGTGTTAGGATGAATAAGAGAATAGGAGACATATGGTAAAGCATTAAGATGTATAAAAACTTTCAGGTAATGTATCAACCAACTTTTCACTACCATGACAAAATGTTTCAGATAATTAATTTATCAAGAGGTAGATTTATTGTGGCCCATAGTTTGGAGGGTCCAGTGCATGATCAACTGGCCCCGCTCTTTTGGGTCTGTGGTTAGGAAACTCATCATGGCTGCAGCATGTGACAAAGCAAAGCTGTCACCTCATCAGCCAGAGAAATCATCAGTGAAAGAGAAATGCTTGGTGGGTTGAGGTCTCAGGTCCCCTTGGGAGTAGTGACCTAAGGACCACCCACAAGGCCCCATCTCCCACAGACCCTAATACAACCCAATAGCACCATGCTGAGGACAAGGTTTTAGCCCATAGGCCTTGGAGGGGCATTCAGCATCCAAATTATAGAAGGTGGCTTAGAAAAGAAGGAAATATGCCAGTGCTGATTTGGTTTATTTGTAACATAAATGGAAGTGAAGACTTTCATTTTGATCACTAGGTCTTTGAACAGCAAAGACAAGGATTCCTATTCTGAGTAAATGGTGTGTGATCACTTCCTCTGCCCCTGCCCATTAATCCGCTGATAGAGACCTGGTTAGAATGCCTGGAGCCAATATCAGAGGACTCTGAGTGGTACAGAGTAACAGAGAGATTAAAGAAGAAAGACCAGAATGCAAAGTAACACAATGAATTTGCTTAATTTTTTCCTTCCAATATCCTCAGCTACAAATCCAAGCTAATGAAAGGCAGAGATAGGCAGTACATGGACAGAAAGAGCTCCAGAAGCAGTTCTCCACTTCTGACTGCAGCAGATAAGAAGGGTCCCCTGACAAGGAGGGCAGTGCCTGTCAGAATTACACAGTAAAACTCTGAAGGAGGAGACTTTTCATTCAGAGGAGCTCTGCTCCCAAGAGAAAAAAGGAAACTCCATTGATCTTCTTTTTCCTCAGTCTCCCATTGTTTGGCTCCAAATGCACCCACATTCATTGGCAGTGTATATCAGAGTGTATGCCAGAGTAGAGTGAATAAAACCACAGCTTTCTGGCCTGAAGGTTCTCAAAATAACATGAAGTTGGAAGAGCTAAGGAAAATGATTCCATAAAGTTGTTTTTGAACCACAGCCCCATCCCTGATCTGTATGTATGCAGTGATAACTTTAAACAGCATACAATCAATCAACTTTTAGACTTATACTCAGAGATAGGTGACTGTCTGGATCCTGGGCTGCCCACTAAGTGGAGAAACAGAACAGATCTGAACAGTATTGCGAAGGCTTTAAAATTGGACTTGACCTTGAAACCATAAAACTTGTGACCTAAACTAAAACTCACGTATTGCCTGATAAAATAAAAATACCTTCCACAGGTTATAAATAAAGCCTAGAATGTCATAGAGTAAATATCAACTATTCATATAGTAAAAGACAAATATTCAGAAAAGTTATTTGGTCTAAGAAACATCTCAACTCACATGAGAAAGATAACAGGCCAATACTAAGTTAGCATTGGAATTGCCGGATAAAGTCTGCATCAGGTATTTAAGAAAGGAAAGGAATAAATATAAGAAAAGGAAAAAACAGAAACAAAGTCTTTGTAAATAGGGAGAGGTGGAGGGGTTGAAGGGAGGGCAGGGGAATGGGGAAAAATAAGAACCAAGATATATCATGCAAAGGTACAAATTCCCAATGATGAATGTCATCATATTGTATACCTAAAATGTACCAATAAACTTAATGAATAAAAAAGTTTCAACAAGAAATTAAGAATACTTTTGTTGTTGTTGTTGCTGTTGTTGTTGTTTTGGTACTGGGGATCAAACTCATGACCTTGTGCTTGTGAGGCAGGTGTGGTACCACTGAGCTAAATCCCCAGCCCCAGGAATACTTTTGAAATGAATGAAAAGTGGAAAGTTATCACAACCTTAAAATTTCAGCCTATTATAACATCTAACAAATTCACATCTAACAAAAAATGACATCTGAGAGAAATTAAAAATGGTATAGTAGAGACTTGGAGAAAATGCCTCTCCAGGACCTATGATGATGTCAGCTAGATTGAAAAAAGCAACTCTGTAAAGAGAAAAAAGTAGATTTCTAGATTCAGGAGGGAGCTGACAGGAAAACTAGAAATTATACAGAAGCTGCTTCCTCAGACAAAGGTCTACTATCTCGAATCTATAAAGAACTTAAAAAGATCAGAACTCCCAAACTTAAAGACCCAATCCAAAAATGGGCATCTGAAATGAACAGACATTTCTCAGACAAAGAAGTAGAAGTAGCAAATAAATACATGAAAAAATGTTCAACATCACTGGTCATTCGAGAGATGCAAATGAAAACAACACTGAGATTCCACTTCACTCCAGAAAGAATGGCTTCTATCATGAAATCAACCAATAACAAACGCTGGCGAGGCTGTGGGGAAAGAGGAATCCTGCTCCACTGCTGGTGGGAGTGTAGACTGGTGCAACCACTGTGGAAATCAGTATGGAGATACCTCAAAGAACTAGGACTGGAAGTCCCATTTGACCCCACTAGTCCACTGCTGGGGATCTTCCCCAAAGAAATAAAAGAATCATACCACAGTGATATATGTGCACTCATGTTCATAGCAGCACAGTTTGTAATAGCTAAAACTTGGAAACAGCCCAAATGCCCATCAACTGGAGACTGAATAAAGAAAATGTGGGGTTTTTTTATAAAATGGAGTACTACTCAGCCATAAAAAATGAGAAATTAGAGACATTTATAACTAAGTGGATGCACATTGAGGCAATACTCTTAAGTGAAATAAATAGGACACACATGTATAAAAACAGAATAGTTTCTCTGGTGTGAGAAACTGAAAGTGTAAATAAGGACTAAATGTATAATAGGTAATGTGAAATAGGAAGAAAAGGGGTAAAGGGGAAGGAAGTGGGAGGGCTAGGGGAAAGGATAGAAGGGAATGGGACTAATATGAGAAAATGGAAAAATAGGAACAAAATTTTTGTAAAGAGGGAGGAGTGGAGGGGTTGAAGGGAGGGCTGGGCAAGGGTGAAAAATAAGAACCAAGAGAGACTATGTAAAGGTGCAAATTTCCAATGATGAATGTCATTATATTGTATACCTAAAATGTACCAATGATTAGAATGAATAATCGATAGTTTAAAATAGGAAGAAAAGGTCCAAAGGGGTAGGGGAAGTGGGAGGGGCAGGGGAAAGGAAAGAAGGAAAAGGAAAAAATGCTGAGAAATGGAAAAAATGGAAATAAAGTCTTTGTAAATAGGGAAGGGTGGAGGGCGTGAAGGGAGGGCTAGGAATGGGGAAAAAATAAGAACCAAGATGCATTATATAAAGGTACAATTCCCAATGAGAAATGTAATTGTGTTGTATACCTACAATGTACCAATAAAAGAATTTAATACAAAAAAAAATTATACAGAAGCTGAAGAAATGGGGCATAATTCAAAAAAAAGAACAAACCACTTGAGAAAGGAACCTTAGCTCCCAGGAGGAGGACCTGTCTCCATAGGCACAAGGTAAGCTGGAGGAGAGGGTCATCAACCACTGGAAGAAAAACAGACTGAGCTGGCAGCACTAGCCCAGGGAAAGTTCACCATTATTGTAAATGTCAAAAAAGAGTGTGGGGTTTTATACTGAAGGTAACTCCTTCCATGTGGCAGACTAGAGTTGGAGAAGAAATCCAGGCTAGGGCTCCCTTCTTTGACAGGGGTTAACTAGGAGTCATTTTGGGAAGGGTTTATGTTATGGCTTATTCTAGATGTGCCCTCAAAGTGTTGTGTAATTATAGGTGGGGCTTTTTAGAGGGTCCTGGATTGAGGATGTGGGAATATGGATTAAGGGTATGTGAAACTAAATTAGTCCACTGATTGGGTTTAGATAGTTCTGGTTATGGATAATAGGAAAGCCCACCCTGGGTGTGGGTGGCACCATCCAGTAGTTTTGTGGCCCAAATGGTGTAACTCTACTATGGTGACTAGGTGGAAAATGGTCACAAGACAGTTGCTGGGAGGGCATTGTCTAAATTTAGATCTCCCCAAGAAGTTTAAGCTCAGGCCAGGAAGGTCACAAAGGTCTCTCTTTTGAGTGGAGAAGCCAAGTAGGTCATATGTGTTTTTCAGAAGAGGCTGAGTCTGGAAGTCCTGGCATTAATTCCAGCAGAATTCTATACTCCCCAACCCCTGCTTCCTGCCTAGCACATGACTCTGTGCTCTGGTTTATCTTTCATCATCTTAGCTTTGATGACAGCACTTGGATACACCTGTGGTGTATGGGGAAGGGAGCCCCTGGAGCGGAGAGACAACTGAAAAACCCATAGCCTATAAAGCCAGCTGGAAAGAGCCATGGCTTGTGGTGCACACCCTGTGTGTAGAAACTGAGAGTGATCAGAGTGACTACAGATATTCCTCACTTAACAACTGAGTTCATTTCCTGGAACTAGGTCATTAAATGAATTTGTCACTAAATGAGGAATTGTATATAGTATATACATTACAATAATCAGAACAAAGAAATAATCAAAGGAAACCCCAACTTGATGATTTTCCTTTTATTTGTACAATATTGTACTGTACAGTACAATCAGCAGAAATTATACTGCACTGTAGAAGAAGCCACCATAAGGCTTTAATGCCTTATCATAATCTGATAAAGGCCATTTATGAAAAATCCACTGCCAATATTAAATTACACTCGATCTTAGCCAAAAGGCTGAGAAGCAATTGCCAATATTAAATTAAATGGAGAAAAATTTAAAAATTTCCTCTAAAATCATGAAGAAGATAAGACTATCTACTATCAACACTTCTATTCAATATAGTGCAGAAAACATTAGCCAGAGAAGTCAAGTAGGAGAAAAATATAAAAGGGAAATGTACAGAAAGGAAGAAGTCAAATTATTCTTTGCAGATGACATAATCCTTTATACAGAACATCCAAAGAATTTCACTAACAACTCAGAATTAGTAACCAAATCTAGTAACATAAGATAAAAAAAAAATCAACACAGAAAAATCAATAGTGTATATCAATATCAATATCAATATGAGCTCACTGTGAAAGAAATTTGGAAAACAATACCTTTCCCAATAGCTTCAGGAAAAGCTAGATAATAGGAATTAACATCAGCAATGTAGTAAAAGACCTTTATAATGAAACTGCAATACTTTGCAAAAGGAGGTCAGAGAACTTCAGAAAAAGGAAAGATATCCCTGTTCATGATAGGCAGAATAAATATTCTCAAAATGGCCATACTTCCAACTCTGATATGCAGATGTGATTTCAATCAAAATAGCAGTAACATTATTCACAGAACTAGAGAAAACAATCCTAAAGTTCATATTGAACCAGAAGCTACGCAGAGCACCAAAAGCAATCCTAGGCAACAAGAGCAAAGCAGGAGGCATCACAATCCCAGATTTCAGTTTACATCACAAAGCTGCAGTGACTAACACAGCATGGTACCACCACAAAAAGTCTTGTGGATCAGTGGGAGAGAGTATGCGTTGCTGAAACAACTCCAGGCACATTCAGTCATCTGACCTTCGACCAAGGTGCCCAAAACACACACAGGAGGAAAGATAGCTTCTTTAACAAATGTTGCTGAGAAGACTATTCATACACATGCAGAAGATTAATCCTAGATGCATATCTCTTACTATGTACTGAACTATAATCAAAGTAGATCAAAATCTAAATATTAAAGGAGAAACACTTAACTTGTTGGAAGATAAAATAGTAATACTCTTGAAGACATAGGCATAAGCAAGGACTTTTTGAGTAGAAACCCAATTGTGTAAGAAATAATAACTGCACAATTAACAAATGACCAAATTAAAAAATTTCTGCACAGCAAAGGAAACAACCAACAGAGTCAAAAGTCAACCTGTGAAAAGAGAAAAACATTGTCCAGCTACATATTGGACAGAGGGCTAATATCTTAAATATATAAAGAACTTTAAAAAAATGACCCTCCAAATTTAAAGAACCAATAAATAATGAGCAACTGAAAAGACATCTGAGAAGTACAAATGACCAATAAATATATAAAAATTTGACATCTGACATCTGTAGTCATTAAAGAAATGCAAATTGAAACAACACTGACATTCCATCTTACTCAAGAAGAATGGCTATTATCAAGATATCAAATAATAACAACGGCAGGTGAGGCTTTGGGGAAAAAGGAGCACTTCTCCATTGTTAGTGGGAATTAGTACAGTGCTATGGAAATCAGTATGGAGAGTCCTCAAAAACTAAAACTAGAAATTCTGTTTGGCCTAGCTATTTCCCTTCTAAGTATCTTCCCCAAAGAAAGACATTGCATTACAGTGATGCGTGTGTGTCCAGCAGCCCAATACATAATAGTTAAATCTCAGAAGCTGCATATGTATCCATCAACAGATGAATGAATACAGAAAATGTGGTGCCTATACACACTGGTATGAAGGAGGTTAAATTTGAGTCACACTTAGAAAAATGGATGTACCTGCAGACAATAATATTAAATGAAATAAATTAGACACATAAGTTTAAACATTACATACTTTCTTTTATGTGAGAATCTGAAAGTGTAAATAAATTAAACAGCAAAATAAAAGATTGGCAATAGGAAACAAGGAAAGAGATCTTTTGCAAAAATTAAGAGGACCAAGAGTTGGAGGGAGAGAAGACAGTGCAAGAGGACAATAAAAAGAATTAAGATGTACTATGTACATGTACCAACTCGCCATGATGAATTAAACATTATGTACTGCAAATGATTATGTAATGTTTATGTACTGCAACAATGTGATAATTTTAAAATTACATGCAAAAAGTATCTATGAAATTACAGTGTTTAATACATTTGCTAATAAAGTATTAAAGTCTCCGTGTTCAAATTCTGCCTTCTTTTTTCTTTTCGTTTTGCTTAAATTCTTTTACTGGTATACAATGTGTTTATGCTTATCATTGGGGGCTTGTACCTGTACATGATGTATCTTGGTTCTTATTTTTTCCCCATTCTCTGTGCACCCTTTACCCCCTCAACCCTTCCTTATTTACATAGACTGTTTCCATTTTTTTCTTTACTCATAATTTTTCCTTTCCTTTCTTTCCTTTCCCCTTCCCCTCCCACTTCCCCTACCCCCTTGGACATTTTCTTCCAATTTCAAATTATCAATTATTAATTTTCATCATTTTAATCCTTATTTACACTTTCAGTTTCTCACACTAAGGAAACTATTTCCATATTTACACGTGTGTCCTTTTATTTCTCTTAGGAGTAAGGCCACAATATGCATCTATTTAGCTATAAATGTCTCTAGTTTCTCAGTCTTTATGGCTGAGTAATACTCCAATTTATAGGAAAAAAACTACATCTTCTTTATCCAGTTTCCAGTTGATGGGCACTTGGGCTGTTTCCAAGCTTTAGCTATTACAAACTGTGCTGCTATAAACATAGGTGCACATATATTGCTATGGTATGATTCTTTTAATTATTTGGGGAAGACACCCAGCATGGGAATAACTGGGTCAAACGGGACCTCTAGCCCTAGTTCATTGAGGTATCTCCATACTGATTTCCACAGTGGTTGCACCAGTCTGCACTCTCACCAACAATGGAGAAGGGTTCCCTTCTCCCCACAACCCCTCCAGCATTTGTTATTGGTTAATTTCTTGATAGCAGCCATTCTTTCTGAAGTGAGGTGGAATCTCAGGGTTGTTTTCATCTGCATCTCTTGAATGACCAGTGATGTTGAACATTTTTTCATACTTTTATTTGCTGCTTTTTCTTCTTTGTCTGAGAAATGTGTGTTCATTTCAGTTGCCCACTTTTGAATTGGGTCTTTGACTTTGGTGGGTCTAACTTTTTTCTGTTCTTTGTATGTTCTAGATAGTAGTCCTTTGTCTGAGATACTGCTGCTTAAAATTTTTTCCCACATTGTAGGTTATCTCTTAGCTCTGTTGGTGGATCTCCTGCAGTGCAGAAGCTTTTTAATAACATGAGATCACAGTTGCTGATTCTTTCTGCTAATTCCAGTGCTAACTGAAGTTTTATTCATAAAATCTTTTCCTATGCCAATTCTTCAAGAGTTCTACCTAACTTATCTTCTACCAAGTTTAGTGTTTCTGTTTTAATATTTAGATCTTTAATCCACTTCAATCTTAGTTTAGTGCATGGTGATAGGGATGGGTCTAGTTTTTTTTTTTGATTAAATTCTTTTATTGGTACATTGTAGGTAGACAACACAATTACATTTCTCATTGGGAATTGTACCTTTTCATAAAGCATCTTAGTTCTTATTTTTTCCCCATTCCTAGCCCTCCCTTCACCCCCTCCACCCTTCCCTATTTACAAAGACTTTATTTTCATTTTTTTCATTTCTCATCATTTTTCCTTTCCCTTCTTTCCTTTCCCCTGCCCCTCCCACTACCCCTACCCCTTTGAACCTTTTCTTCCTATTTTACATTATTGATTATTCATTCTAATCATTGGTACATTGCAGGTATACAGTATAATGACATTCATCATTGGAAATTTGCACTTTTACATAGTCTCTCTTGGTTCTTATTTTTCACCTTTGCCTAGCCCTCCCTTCAACACCTCCAGTCCTCCCTATTTACAAAGATTTTTGTTCCTATTTTTCCATTTTCTCATATTAGTCCCATTCCCTTCTATCCTTTCCCCTAGCCCTCCCACTTCCTTCCCCTTTGCCCCTTTTCTTCCTATTTCACATTACCTATTATACATTTTAGTCCTTATTTACACTTTCAGTTTCTCACACCAGAGAAACTATTCGGTATTTATACATGTGTGTCCTATTTATTTCACTTAAGAGTATTGCCTCAATGTGCATCCACTTAGCTATAAATGTCTCTAATTTCTCATTTTTTATGGCTGAGTAGTACTCCGTTTTATAAAACAACCACATTTTCTTTATTCAGTCTCCAGTTGATGGGCATTTGGGCTGTTTCCAAGTTTTAGCTATTACAAACTGTGCTGCTATGAACATGGGTGCACATATATCACTGTGGTATGATTCTTTTAATTCTTTGGGGAAGATCCCCAGCAGTGGACTAGTGGGGTCAAATGGGACTTCCAGTCCTAGTTCTTTGAGGTATCTCCATACTGATTTTCACAGTGCTTGCACCAATCTACACATCCACCAGCAGCAGAGCAGGGTTCCTCTTTCCCCAAAGCCCCACCAGCATTTGTTATTGGTTGACTTCATGATAGCAGCCATTCTTTCTGGAGTAAAGTGGAGTCTCAGCATTGTTTTCATTTGCATCTCTCAAATGACCAGTGCTTTTGAACATTATTTTTTGTATTTATTTGCTACTTCTACTTCTTTGTCTGAGAAATGTCTGTTCATTTCAGATGCCCATTTTTGGATTGGGTCTTTAAATTTGGGAGTTCTGATCTTTTTAAGTTCTTTATAGATTCGACATAGTAGAACTTTGCCTGAGGAAGCGCAGGTGAAGATTTTTTCCCACATTGTGGGTTGTCTCTTCACACTGCTGGTGGTTTCTCTTGTTGTGCAGAAGCCTTTTAATAAGAAGAGATCCCATTTGTTGATTGTTTGTGCTAGTTCGTGGGCAACTGAGGTTTTGTTCATAAAATCTTTTCCTACACCGATGTCTTCAAGGGTTCTACCTAACCTCTGTTCCAAATGGTTCAGAGTTTCTATTTTAATATTTGATCTTTAATCCATTTTGATTATAGTTTAGTGCATGGTGAGACATATAGGTCTAGTTTTAATCTTTGGCAAGTTGAAGCCCGATTTTTCCAGCACCATTTATTAAAGAGGCTATCTTTCCTCCAGTGAGGGTGTTTGGCTCCTTTATTGAAGATGAGATGGCTGAGTGTGTCTGGCATTGTTTCTGCATCTTCTAATCTGTTCCACTGGTCCTCAGGTCTGTTTCTTTGCCAGTATCCTGCTGTTTTATCAGAGCAGCTTTGTAGTACAGTTGCAGGTTGGGGATTGTGATACCCCCAGCCATGTCTCTGTTACCTAGAATTGCTTTTGCTATTCTGGGTCTCTTCTTGTTCTAAATGAATTTTTGGATTGTTTTCTCAAGGTCCATGAAGTATGCTGCTGAGATCACAATTGCAATTGCATTAAATCTATATAGCAGTTTTGGAAGTATGGCCATTTTCACTATATTAATCCTTCCTACCCAGGAGCAGGGGATGTCTGTCCATTTCCTGATATCATCTTCAATCTCTCTATTCAGAGTGCTATAGTTTTCAGAGAAGAAGTCTTTGATTTCTTTCATTAGGTTGATTCCTAAGTATTTCAGTTTTTTGGATGCTCTTGTGAAAGGAATTATTTGCCCTATTTCTCTCTCAGTGAGTCTGTCATTGGTGTAGAGGAAAGCTATTGATTTTTGTGTGTTGATCTTGTAACCAACTACTTGACTGAATTTGGTTATTAAGTCTAGAAGACTTTTGGTGGAGTTCTTGGGGTCTTCTATATAGAGTATCATGTCATCTGCCAATAATGACAATTTGACTTCTTCATTACCTATCTTTATTCCTTTTATTTCTTTCTCTTGTCTAATTGCCATGGCAAATGTTTCCAGAACTATATTGAACAAGAGTGGTGATAGTGGACATCCTTGTCTTGTTCCTGATTTGAGTGTGAAGGATTTCAGTTTTTCACCATTTAGTATGATATTGGCTGTTGGTTTTTCATAGATGGCTTCTATCAGTTTGAGGTAGAGACCATCTATTCCAATTTTTTGTAGGGTTTTTATCATAAATGCATGTTGGATTTTGTCAAATGCTTTTTCTGTGTCTGTGGAGATAATCGTATGGTTTTTGTCCTTGACTCTATTGATATAGTGTATTACATTGACTGCTTTGCATATATTGAACCATCCCTGCATCCCTGGGTTGAATCCCACTTGATCAGGGTGTATGATCTTCTTGATGATCTTCTGCATCCTGTTTGCCATTATTTTATTAAGGATTTTTGCATCTATGTTCATTAGTGAGATTGGCCTATAGTTCTCTTTTTCAGTTGGGTTTTCTCTGCTTTGGGAATAAAGGTGATGCTTGCTTCCAGGAATGAATTTGGAAGTATTGCTTCCCTTTCAATTTCATTGAAGACTTTAAACAGTAGAGGCAGCAGTTCCTCTCTAAATGTCTTGTAGAATTCAGCAGTGAAGCCATCGGGGCCCGGGCTTTTCTTGGTTGATAAGATTTTAATTACATTTTCAATTTCATTGGTTGATATTGGGTTGTTCAGAATTTTTAGGTCTTCTTTGTTCAACTTTGGTAATTCATATGTATCTAGGAATCTGTCCATTTCTTCTGTGTTGTCCATTTCATTGGCGTATAGGTTCTGGAAGTAGGTATTGATGATCCTCTGGATTTCTGCTGGGTCTGTTGTCATTTCACCCTTTTCATTCCTAATTGCATGGATTTGGGCCTTTTCTTTCCTTTTTCTGACAAGGTCGGCTAAAGGTTTGCCAATTTTGTTGATTCTTTCAAAGAACCAACTCTTGGCTTCATTGATTTTTTGTATCATTCTCTTAGTCTCCATTGCATTGATTTCTCCTCTGATCTTTATAATTTCCTCCCTTGTATGAGCTTTGGGGTTGTCCTGCTCTTCTTTTTCTAGAAGCTTGAGGTTCAGCATCAGGTTGTTTAATTGGGCTCATTCTGTTTTCCTAATATGTGTATTCACTGCTATGAATTTCCCTCATAAGACTGCTTTCATTGTGTCCCATAGATTCCGATATGTTGTATTGTCATTGTCATTTAATTGAAGGAACTGTCTGATTTCTTCTTTAATTTCCTCTGTGACCCATTGGTTATTCAGAAGTGTGTTGTTCAATTTCCACGTGTTTATGAAATTTTTTGAGTTTCTTTTGCTATGGATCTCCAATTTTATCGCACTATGGTTTGATAATATACAGGGGATAACTTCAATTCCTTTGCACTTCCTTAAACATGTTCTATGTGTGAGTATGTGGTCTACTTTGGAGAATGACCCATGTGCAGCTGAGAAGAATGTGTATTCTGATTTTGTGGGGTGGAAGACTCTGTAAACATCTGTTAAGTTCATTTGTTCAAGAGTTCGATTGAGTTCTAGTATTTCATTATTTATTTTTAGTCTAGTTGATCTATTTGTGACAGTGGGGTGTTGAGGTCCCCCACTACAATTGTATTGGTGAATATATGACTTTTCATGTCTGTTAGTATTTGTTTTATATAGCTGGGTGCACTGGTGTTTGGTGCATAGATATTTATGATTATCATCTCTTCATGTTGGGTTGTTCCCTTTACAAGGATGTAGTGTCCTTCTTCATCTCTCTTAATCAGTGTTGGTTTGAAATCTACTTGATCTACAAAGAGGATAGTGACTCCTGCTTTCTTTTTGGTTCCTGTCACATGGAGTATTGTTTTCCACCATTTAACTTTCAGTCTATGAGTTTCCTTTTGAATTAAGTGTGTTTCTTGTATGCAGAATATTGTTGGATTTTGCTTCTTGACCCATTCTGCCAGTCTATTTCTTTTGATTGTGAATTGAGACCATTAACGTTGATGGTTATAACTGAAACATATTGACTTGTCATTGCCATGACTTTTTCTTTTTGTTGGGTTCTCCCCCTTTACATTTAATTTCTTGTCATGCCAGTTGGGTACATTCTACTTTGCTTCCTGGGGTTGTGATCCTCAATGTCTGTTCCTAGGCTATTGTGTAAAATTCTTTGGAGTGCTGGTTTGGTATTCACGAAGTTCCTCAGGTGCTCTTTGTCATGAAAGTATCTTATTTCTCCATCCATTTTGAAAGATAGTTTTGCAGGGTACATCAATCTGGGTTGGAGGCTGTTTTCTTTTAGGGCTTGGAATATGTTACTCCAATGTCTTCTTGCCTTGATGGTTTGTGTTGAGAAGTCTGGTGTGATTCTGGTGGGCTTTCCTTTGTATGTGATTTGTTTCTTTTCTCTGACTGCATGTAGAACTTTGTTCTTCTGTTGAGTTTCTGGAATCTTAACAATTATATGCCTATGTGTAGATTTTTTTTGATCAAGGCTATTTGGAGTCCTATATGCCTCACTTATCTGTTGTAAAGCTCTTTTCCCCTGCTTGGGAAGTTTTCTGCCATTATTTCTGTGAAGAGATTTTTTATGTCATCTGCACTCTCCCTTGTTTCTTCATTGAGTCCAATCAGTCCTATGTTATTCTTCTTTGCATCATCTAGCAGCTGCTGGATTGATTTCTCATGTTTCCTCATAGTTTTGAAGCAATTTTTCTTTTCCTGGTCACTAATTGCAATCTTGTCTTCTATATCTGAAATTCTGTCCTCATATTGGCTCATTCTGCTGTGTAGACTTTCAATGGAGTTTTTCATGTCCTGGAAATCTATTTGCATCTGTTTTATTTATTCCATTTGTTTCCTATCTTGGGATTCCATCATGTTCCTGAGCTCCTCTGCAGATTTATTAATCATGTCTTGCACTAGGGGCACAATTTCTCCTGTTATCTGAGAAATTATTTCTGATTTCATTTTTTCCAGATCCCCTTTTTTGCCAGTTCAGTGGGCCCAGGTGGTTGAGTATCAGAGTGTTCCATCTCGTTTCCCTTTGGGGTTGCTTAGGTGATTTGGAAGTCTGGTTTTGAAACTTATTTACATGTTTTCTCATTTTGACTGGGGCAAGGGGTTGTTAACACCTGCACGGATTACCTCCTCTGAGCTGGGGGAGGTGGGACAGGGGCTGGGAGCAGCGGTAGGGATGGTGGCTCAAAAGCCCTTTCCTGTCTGCTGGGAGCAGTGGGAGGAATGGTGGCTGGGAAGCCCATTCCTCTGGACCAAGAGCAGTGGGATGGTGGCTCAGAAGCCCTTACCTCTGGGCCAGGAGTGATGGCAGAGATGGTGGCCTGGAAGCCCCTTCCTCTGGGCCAGGAGCAGCGGGACAGAAGGTGGCCCAAAAGCCCTTTCCTGTGGGCTGGGAGCAGCGGGAAGGATCGTGACTGGCAAGCCCCTTCTTCTGGGCCAGGAGCAATGGGATGGCAGTTCAGAAGCCCCTACCTCTGGGCCCGGAGCAGCGGGACTCAGTACGGTGGACTTGTGGTCCGGTGTCCTCTGCATCTTTGTAGTGTGGAACCAGGTGGCTGCCTGTCTGCAGTGGGGTGATTCAGTGTCTTCCGCGTGACTTGGGACCTTGGTAGGGCATCCAGAGACCTGCCTGTCTGCAGCCGGCTGATTCAGTGTGTTCCATGTGACTGGGGACCTCAGTAGGGTGTGCCTAGACCTGCCTCGGGATGGGTCTAGTTTTAATCTTTGGCAGGTTGAAATCCAGTTTTTCTAGCACCATTTATTAAATAGGCTATCTTTCCTTCAATGATGGTGGTTGGCTCCTTTGTCAATGATGAGGTGGCTGAGTATATCTGGAGTTGTTTCTGCATCTTCTAATCTATTCCATTGATCCTTCAGTCTGTTTCTTTGCCAGTACAATGCTATTTTTATCATAGTAGTTTCAAATTTCAGATTGTGGTACCCCTTGCCTTGTCTATGTTGCTTAGAATTGCTTTTGTGATTATAGTTCTCTTCTTGTTCCAAAAGGAATTTTTGGATTGTTTTCTCTTGTTCTGTGAAGTATATTGTTGGAATTTCAATCAGCATTGCATTAAGTGTATATAATAGTGTTGGAAATATGTCCATTTTCACTATATTGGTTCTTCCTACCCAGAAGGAATGGATGTCTTTCCATTTTCTTATATCCTCTTCCATCTCTTTTTTCAGAGTGCTGTAATTTTCAGTTTAGAGGTCTTTTGCTTCCTTTGTTAGACTGATTCCTAGGTCATTTATTTTGGATGCTATTGTAAAAGGAATTGTTTCTTGAATTTCTCTCTCAGTGAGTCTGTTATTTGTGTTTAAGAAGGCTATTGTTTTTTGAGTCTTGACCTTATATCCTGCTACTCTACAGAATCTGTCAATTAAGTCTAGAAGTCTTTTGGTGGAGTTTTTTGGATCTTCCATGCAAAATATCATATCATCAGCAAATAATGACAGTTTAAATTCTTTTCTTCCTATCTTTATTCTTTTTATTTCTTTCTCTTTTCTAATTGCTGCTACTATTGTTTATAGAACTATATTGAACAGATGTGGTGATAGTGGGCATCTTTGTCTTGTTCCTGATTTTAGCATGGAAGTTTTCAGTTTTTGACCATTTAATATGATGTTGGCTGTTGGTTTTACATACATGCCTTAATCAGGTTGAGATAAAGACCTTCTATTCCAATTTTCTGCAGCGTTTTTGTCATGAATGGGTGTTGAATTTTGTCAAATGCTTTTTCTGCATCTATTTAGATGATCATATGTTTTTTGTTATTGGCTCTATTAATATAGAGTATGACATTTATTGATTTACATATGTTGAACCACCCTTGCATCCCTGGGATAATTCCAACTGGGTCAGGCTGTATGATCTTCTTGATGACCCCTATATTTTGTTTGCCAATATCTTGTTGAGGATTTTGTCATCTATGTTCATTAGAGAGATTGGCCTATAGTTCTCTTTTTGGGTTGGGCCTTTCCTTGGTTTTGGAATCAAAGTAACACTTGCTTCCAAAAATTAATTTGGAAGTATTGCTTCCCATTCAATTTCACTGATGAGTTTAAAGAGTAATGGTGATAGTTCTTCCTAAATGTTTTGTAGAATTCAGCAGTGAAGCCATCAGGACCTGGGGTTTTTTTTTTTTCTTGTTAAATTTTTTATTACATTTTCAGTTTCACTCATTGTAAATGGTGTGTTTAGAATTTCTATATATTGTTCATTTAACTTTGGCAATTTGCAGATATCTAGGAATCTGTCCATTTCTTCTGTATTTTCCATTTTATTAGAGTACAGGTTCTCACTGTAAGTATTGATTATCCTCTGGATGTCTGCTGGATCTATTGTGACTTCATCTTTTTTGTTCTTAATCACATGGATTTGAACCTCTTCTTTCCTTGTTTTGACAAGTTTGGCTAAAGGTTTATTGATTTTATTTATTCTTTTGAAAAACCAACTCCTTGATTCATTGAATTTTTCTATCATTCTCTTAGTCTCTATTGCACTGATTTCTGCTCTGGTCTTTATAATTTCCTCTCTTGTATGAGCTTTGGGGTTGTTATACTTTTCTTTTTCTAGGAGCTTGAGGTTCTGCATTAGTTTATTTATTGGAGTTTTCTCTGTTTTCCTAATGTGGGCATTCAATGCTATGAATTTCCCACATAGAACTGCTTTCATTTTGTACTATAGATTCCTGTATGTTGTACTGGCATTATCATTTACTTGTAGAAACTGTCTAATTTTTTCTTTAATTTCCCCTGTGACCCATTGGTTGTTCAGGAAGGTGTAATTCAATTTCCATGTTCTTGTGGGGATTTGGCAGTTTCTTATGTCACTGATCTCTAATTTTATTGCACTATGGTCTGATAATATACAGGGGATAATTTCAATTCTTTTACACTTACTTAGGCATATACTATGAGCTAGCGTGTGGTTTATTTTGGAGAGTGATGCGTGTGCAGCCAAAAAGAATATGTATTCTTATATTGTGGATTGGAGCGCTCTGTAAACATCTATTAAGTCCATTTGTTCAATAGCTTGTTACAGTGCTAGAATTTTGTTGTTAATTTTTTGTCTAGAAGATTTATTTATGATAGTGGAGTATTGATGTCCCTCACTACAATTGTATTAGTGCTTATTTGGTTTTTCATGTCCATTAATATTTGTTTTGCATAGTTGGGGGCATTATTGCTTGGTGCATATATATTCATGATTATCATCTCTTCCTCTTGGATTGTTCTCTTCACAAGGATGTAGTGACCACCTTTGCCTCTCTTAATTCATTTTGGTTTGAAATTTAATTTATCTGCAACTAAGATTGGTATACCTGCTTTTTTCAGGGTTCGTGTAGCATGAAGAACTCTTTTCCATCCTTTCACTTTCAGTTTATAAATTTCTTTTTCTGTTAGGTGTGTTTCTTGTATAAAGCATATTATTGAATTTTGCTTCTTAATCCATTCTGCCAATCTATTTCTTTTGATTGGTAAATTGAGGTCACTAACATTGGTGGTTATGATTGATAGATATTGACTCATCTTTGTCATGATGTTTTACTTTTGTTGGCTCTATTATTTATTTTTCCCCCTTTCCTTTTAGATTCTTACCTTGCCTGGTGGCTTCTCTCTGTTGGGCCTCACAGAGTTGTGACCTTCATTGTTTCTAGGATATTGTTTAGAATTTTTTGAACTACTGGTTTGGTGTTCATGAAATTTCTCAGGTATTCTTTTTTGTGGATGTATCTAATTTCCCCATCAATATTGAAAGATAATTTTGCAGGATACAACAGTCTAGGTTGGAAATTATTTTCTTTTAGGGCTTGAAATACTTCACTCCAGGCTCTCTTTCACTTGAGGGTTTATGTTGAGAAGTCTGCTGTGATTTTGATGGGCTTTCTTTTGTAGGTGATTTGGTTTTTTTCTCTGTAGGATTCTTTTTTCTTCTGTTGGGTTTCTGTGATCTGGACTAATATATGTCTAGATGTAGTTTTTTTTTTATCTTAGCTAGTTGGAGTTCTACATGCCTCAATTATCTGTATGTTCAATTTTCCAGCTCCGTTTGGGATGTTTTCTACTATTACTTCTGTGAAAAGATTTGTTTTTGTCAATAGTATTTGCTCCTGTTTTCTTGTGGACTCCTATCAGTTTTATGTTATTCTTCTTTGCATCATCCATCAGCTACTGGATTGATTACTTGTGGTCCCTTACTTTTTGAAGAAATCTCTTTTCATGCTCATTAACTGCAATCCTGTCTTCTGTATCTGGTATTCTTTCTTCACATTCCCTTAATCTGATGTGCATACTTTCAATGAAGTTTTTAATCTCATGGATACCTGTTTGAATCTGTTTCATGGATTCCATTTCTTTCTTAGGCTGGGCATTCATGGCTTCCAGCATGTTTCTGAGCTCATCTATTTTTTATCTGTTTCTGTTCTAGATCCTCTAATCTTGTCTTTCACTCTGCTCACCATCTCTGTAGTTATTGGGGAGATTACTTCTGCTTTAATTTTTCTACAGCTTCTTCATCTGTTTTGTTACTTCCTGTGCTATCAGTTCAGGGTGTCCAGGTGGTTGATTGTCAGACTTTTCCACCTTGTTTCCTCTAGAATTTACCTTTTGTGGAGTGGAAGTCTTAGTTTGTGCCTTGTTTAAATATCTCCTCATTTTTGTTTTTGGTATTGTCTTTGGTTTAATTCCTGGGTTGATACTTCGAAGTTACTTATTGTAAGTATCTTTGTTGCTTGTAGTTAGAACCCTTATGAAATGAATAACTGCTTCTCTGATGTGTCTTCCAGATATAGCTGGTCTTTAGGTTTTGAGTCTCTGATGGCTTTGAGACTATCTCATTTTCATTATACCAGGAAGGAAAACTGATTAGATCAATCACAACTCTTTAGGCCAAGTGATACAACCAGCCACAAAATGGCATCAAGTACCTCTTAGAAAATGACAATTGGTGGTAGTTGTTAACCTATCACCTATAACTGTGTTAATTAAATAAAAATTGAGGAACAACCCAACATATATTTATAGTGAATAAACTCTTCAATATAGCAACTTTACCCTTCAGGATGGGGAGTTAGAAGGAGTTGGAGAATCAGGGATAGGTAGGTAGAAGGAGGGGGGAAGGATAGCAGTGAGGCCAGAGGACACAGGTGAAAGAAAGAAAAATAAAGAAGAAATATGAATTAGGGCCAGGACAGGAACACAAACGGAGATGAAGAACAATGTGGGACAGCAAGTTGGTGAGGGCAAGAGAGAAAGAAAAAAGCAGAGAAAGAAGAAAGAGAAAAATAAAAATTGTAAGAGTAGAAAAAGGAAAAAATTAAAAATAAGCAAAAAAGTGGTAATTTTGAAAATAAATAAAAGATAAAAATGAAGGGTCTTCTTCAGCATATGTCTCTGTTGTCACAATAGACAATGTGGGCAGCAGTGTGCAGATAAAAGTCAAAGAGTCTCTGCAAGCCAGTCCCAGACCCATGAAATTTAGGCAGATTCCTGGCTGCAAGTCCCAAATTGAGCTCTCTGTCCTCCTGCACGGTTGATCTCTGCAAGGCTCTACTGCAGGTTCTAGCTGCCCTTCCCGTGAAGATAGTCCAGGTTCTGATGGGAGGTGATGATCCCTCCAAATTACCAAATACGCTGGTCTGGTGTGCCTTTCTTGCAGAGATTCTCTTCACTTTTCCAGTAGGCTTCAGTTTTCATCAAGTAGCCTGAAAGAGGGCCTCTACCTGTTGTTCACTTCTGCAGCTCAGGACAATGGCCTTTGTGCCCCCCCCCATGCCCCTGTAGTGTGGAACCAAGTAGCAGCACAGCCAGGAGTCCAGAGACCAGGATAGTGGTAGCAGGGGTTGCAGGCTTCCTCATGCCTAAGCTGCTTGCTGTTGGGCATTCTGAAGGGTCCTCACCATCCTGCCTTAGTTTTTCAATGATCCTTCTTACATTGGGTCATTTTATTTTATTTTATTTTATTTTTGGAAATACACTTATTAAATCAGATTTATTAAAAGTCTATACATACAAAAGAGGGTTATAATGATTACAGAAAATTCTTCATCCATTTGTGTAATTTGATTTAGGTAGCACTGTAGCAATCTGATGAAGTACACCATTTTAATAAAAAATATATATTTTTCCATTTAGTTTATTGGTATATTTTAGGTATACAATACACTTACATCTGTCATGGCTATCTTGTACCTTTTTATGATGTAACTTGATTCTTGATTTTTTCCTCATTCCCCTGTGCTCCCTTCACCCCCTCCACCCTTCCCTATTTACAAAGACTTCATTTCTATATTTGTCCTTTCCACATATTTTTTCTTTTCCCTTCTTTCCGTTCCCCTTCCCCTCCTACTTCCCCTATTCCTTTAGACATTTTCTGCCTTTTTCACAATATCAATTATACATTTTGTTCCTTATTTATACTTCAAGTTTTCACACCAGAAAAACTATTTGGTGTTCACACAGGTGTATCCTATTTATTTCACTAAAGAGTATGGCCTCAATGTGCATCCACTTAGCTATAAATGTCTCTAGTTTCTCATTATTTATGACTGAGTAGTACTCCTTTAAAAAAAAATCTTCTTTATCCAGTCTCCAGTTGATGGGCAATTGGGCTGTTTCCAAGTTTTAGCTGTTACAAACTGTGCTGCTATAAACATGGGTGAGCAAATATCACTATGGTATGATTCTTTTAATTCTTTTGGGAAGATACCCAGTAGAGGAATAGCTGGGTCAAATGAGATTTCCAATCCTAGTTGTTTGAGGAATCTCCATATTGATTTCCACAATTAAAATTTCCCAGTTGAAATCCCAATGCAATCCAAATTGAAATCCCCAAAACATTTCACAGAACAAGAGGAAAACAATCCAAAAGTTCATCTGGAGCCAGATCTAGAATACCAAAAGCAATCCTAGGCAACAGAGTCACAGCAGGGGGTAAGACAATTCCCAACTTGAAACTACTACAAAGCCACTGTGATTAAAACATCATGGTACTGGCAAAGAAACAGACCCAAGGACCAGTGGAATAGATTTGAAGATGCAGAAACAGCTCCAGACACACTAAGCTACCTGATATTTGACAAAGAAGCCAACCATCCTCACTGGAGTAAAGATAGCCTCTTTAATTAAAGAATTCTTTTTTCCCTTAAATTCTCTTATTGATACATTTTAGGTGTACAATACATTTACATTTATCATTGGGAACTTGTACCTGTACATGATGTATCTTGGTTCTTATTTTTTCCCATTCCCTGCCCTCCCTTCACTCCCTCCACCCTTCCCTATTCATAAAGACTTTCTTTCCTTTTTTGAAAATTTTGAAATTTCCATTTGGGATTGCATTGGGATTGCATTTGGGATTCTTCATTTGGGATCGCATTGAGTCTGTATAGCAGCTTTGGAAGTATAACCATTTACACTATGTTGATTCTTCCTACTCAAGAGCAAGGGATGCCTTTCCATTTTCTTATATCATCTTCGATCTCTTTTTTCAGAGTGCCGTTGTTCTCAATGTAGAGGTCTTTTGCTTCTTTCATGAGATTGATTCCTAAATATTTCATTTTGGGGGATGCTATTGTGAAAAGGATTGTTTCCCTAATTTCTCTCTCAGTGAGACTGTTATTTGTGTACAAGAAGGCTATTGATTTTTGAGTGTTCACTTTGTATCTAGCTACTCTGCTGAACCTGTCAATTAAGACTAGATATCTGGCTTCTATGTGAGTATCATATTGTCAGCAAATAATTCTTCATTTCTGTCTTTATTCCTTTTATTTCTATCTCTTGTCTAATTGCTGTGACTGTTTCCAAACCTATATTGAACAAGAGTGGTGATAGTGAACATCCTTGTCTTGTTCCTGATCTTAGCATGAAGGTTTTCAGTTTTTGACCATTTAGTATGATGTTGGCCATTGGTTTTTCATAGATAGCCTTTATCAAGTTGAGATAAAGACCATCTATTCCAATTTTCTGCAGGGTTTTTATCATGAATGGGTATTGAATTTTATTGAATGCATTTACTCCATCTATTATCGAGAGATTATTGTATGGTTTTTGTCCTTGAGTCTGTTAATATTGTGTATTAAATTTATTGATTTATGTATGTTGAACCATTCTTGCATCCCTGGGATAATTCCTACTTGGTAAGGGTGTATGATCTTCTTGATGACACTCTGTATTCTGTTTGGCAGTATCTTACTGAGGATTTTTGCATCTATATTCATTAGGGTGTTTGGCCTGTAGTTCTCTTTTCTGGTTGGGTCTTTCCATGGTTTTGGAATCAAAGTAACATTTGCTTCCAGGAATGAATTTGGATGTATTGCTTCCCTTTAAATTTCATTCTCTAAATGTTTTATAGAATTCGCCGTGAAGCCATCAGGACCTGAGATTTTCTTTGTTTGTAAATTTTTAATTACATTTTCAATTTCATTCATTGTAAGTGGTGTGTTTAGAATTTCTATATCTTCTTCATTTAACTTTGGTAATTCGTATGTATCTAGGAATCTGTCCATGTCTTCTGTGTTTTCCATTTTATTAGCGTACAGGTTCTTGCAGTAGGTATTGATAATCCTCTGGATGTCTGCTGGATCTGTTGTGGCTTCATCTTTTTTCATTCCTAATTGCATGAATTTGAACATTTTCTTTCCTTTTTTTGATAAGTTTGGCTAAGGGTTAATTGATTTTATTCTTTTGAAAAACCAACTCTTTAATTCATTGATTTTTTTTGTATCACTCTGTCTCCATTGCACTGATTTCTGCTCTGAGCTTCATAATTTCCTCCCTTGTATGAGCTTTGGGTTTGTCTTGCTCTTCTTTTTCTATGAGTTTAATATTCAGCATTAGGTGTTTGTTTGAGCTAGCTCTGTTTTCCTAGTGTGGGCATTTACTGCTATGAATTTCCCTCATAGAACTGCTTTCATTGTGTCCCAGATTCCTGTATGTTGTATTGGCATTATCATTTCATTGAAAAAACTGTCTGATCCCTTCTTTAATTTCCTCTGTGATTCATTGGTTGTTCAGGATAGTGTTATTCATTTTCCATGTGTTTGTGAAGTTCTTGTGGTTTCCTTTGCTATCAATCTCCAATTTAATGGCAGTATGGTCTGATAATATACAAGAGATAAGTTCAATTCCTTTGTATTTACTTAAATATATTCTATGAACTAGTATGTGGTCTCTTTTGGAGAATGACCCATGTTTAGCTGCAAAGAATGTATACTGTGATTTTGTTGTGTGGAACACTCTGTAGATGTCTATTAAGTCAATTTGTTCAAACGCTTTGTTCAGTTCTAGGTTTTTGTTGTTGATTTTTTGTCTAGATGATCTGTTTATTTATGACAGTGGGATATTGAGATCCCCCACTACAATTGTATTAGTGCTTATTTGGTTTTTCATGTCCCCTAATATTTGTTTTGTATAATTGGGGGCATTAGTGTTTGGTGCATATATATTTATGATTGTCATCTCTTCCTCTTGGATTGTTCCCTTTACAAGGATGTAGTGACCTTCTTTGTCTCTCTTAATTTGTTTTGGTTTGAAATTTAATTTTTCTGCAAATAACATAGATACCCCTGCTTTTTTCCAGGTTCCTGTCACATGGAGAACTGTTTTCCATCCTTTTACTTTCAGTCTATGAGTTTCTTTTTGAACTAGGTGAATTTCACTGGATATTGCTGGATTTTGCTTCTTAATCCATTCTGTCATTATATTTCTTTTCACTGGTGAATTGAGACCATTAACATTGATGGTTATAACTGATATGTATTGACTTGTCATTGTCATGTTGTTTTCCTGTTGTTGGCTCTTTTCTATTTTTCTCCCTCTCCCTGTAATTTCTTGCCTTGCCCAATGAATTTGCTCTGTTGGGCCTCATGGAGTTGTGAATTTCATTTTCTCTTTCTAGGATACTTTTTAGAATTGTTTGAAGTGCTGGTTTGGTATTCATGAAGTTTCTCAGGTGTTATTTGTCATGGAAGTATTTTATTTCCTCGTCAATTTTGAAAGATAGTTTGCAGGACACATCAGTCTAGTTTGGAGGTTGTTTTCTTTTGGGGCTTGAAATATTTCACTCCAGGCTCTCCTTGAGTTGAGTATTTGTGTTGAAAATATGCTGTGATTCTGATGGGCTTTCCTTTGCATGTGATTTGTTTCTTTTCTCTGACTGCTTGTAGTATTTTGTTCTTCTGTTGGGTTTCTGGGATCTTGATTATTATACGTCTAGGTGTAGATTTTTTTTGATCATGGCTAAATGGAGTTCTATATACCTCACTTATCTGTATGTCCAAATCTCTACCTCTGTCTGGAAGTTTTCTGTCATTAATTCTGTGAACAGTTTTCCTATGGCATTTGTAATTTCTCCTGCTTTTCAGTGTACTCCAATCAGTCTTATATTATTTTTCTTTGCAGTATATAGGAGTTGTTGGGTTGATTTCTCATGGTCCCTTATTAGTTTTAAGAGATCTCTCTTTTCCTGGTCACTGATTACCATCCTGTCTTCTCTATCTGATATTCTGTCTTCAGATTGGCTCAGTCTCCTGTGTATACTTTCAATAGAGTTTTTAGTCTCCTGGATATCTGTTTGACTCTGTCATGGATTCTATTTCTTTTCTATGTTTTGTGTTCATGATTTCCATTTCTTTCCTATGCTGGGCATTCATGGCTTCCATCATGGTTCTGAACTCATCTTTTTTTGTTTTTATCTGTTTCTGTTCTAGAGCCTCTAATCATGTCTTTCATTCTGCTCAGCATCTCTGTATTTATCTGGGAAATTATTTCTGTTTTTGAATTTTTCTAGAATCTCATTTCACCCGGAGTTGTCAAGTATTTTCTTTAGGAATGGCTCCCCTATCAAAAGCATTCCAGGTTCTTCTTGCCTTGAATAAAGAACTGGGGACATATTGGAGGTGGGGCAGGTAAGGTTCATCATGGGTTTTTTAGTGTAGGTTGTAAAGGAATCAATTCCTCTACTGCTAAAAGACTGAAATGTAAAGTGAGTAAAAAAACAGAATTTTCTTGGTCACTGTGGAGCACATACTCATTAATTGGCCATAGTAGGAGCCGGGGAGACTGTTGATGTGAAACAGCCACAAAGCCTTATCAAAAAAGAAAAGAAACCTCCAAGACAATAACAAAACAAAGCATTAACATTCTAGATGGTCCTAGGACATGTTGATCATACTTTACAGGGGGTGCCTGATTGTCCCGCATCACTGGGTAAAGCAATATTGAAAACAGGCTTCTTGTTTTATACACATTTTAGTGACTCTTTCTGCAAAGTTTTTCTTATTTTCTGGGATGTTTTTTAACTATGACTCAGTCATAGCACTAGAGAGTTGATCTGGTGCTCAGAACCCCAAATAGCTGAACATGTGGTGGTCCCTGGAAGGTGGAATGCACAAGAAGGCAGGGAATCTCTGTGCCTTGCTCCTACTTTGCTGTACCCTTCTCTTACCTAGCATTTATCAGCATGATTTGTATTCAGGGCTCATGAAAATTGAAAACTGCAGCAACATAACAGTTATTACATCAGACCTCTGAGTGTGTGCACTACCAGCAATCATTCAGAGAACAACATGCAGAGCAGATGGTTTCCCAAAAGAGTTCCTCCAACATGAGTTCAGAAATGTTGAAAATGTAGGGAAGCTCCACCACAAGAGATTCTCTAAACTCTGAAATGGACCTCAGACCATAGTTGAAGTTTCATACAATTAAAAAGAAACAAAAAAAGAAAGAGAAAGAAAACTGCTGATTGTAGTTTGATAAGAAAAACTATCTCATGCACTAGGTTTTGGTCATTTCCTTTAGTATTTTAGTTATAACATCTATCCTTCAAAAGTGATTGTGACACCTGAAAGTAAAAAGAATAACCTTTTTACAAACAGCTCTGAATGACATATTTGTTCTTAAAACATAGATGTACTCATCTTTTCCCAGAAAAATTCCAATCTCTAATTCATTTTTATATTGTACTACAATAAAATCTAGTAAGGACTGAATTAAACTAAAACTAAGCTCAATTTATTATTTTTAAAAGTGTGTGATGTTTGACTTACTATTATGTTGTTGTGGATTTATAGGGATCTTTTTCTACTCTGCCATTTTTCTCTACTGTTGGGATAGAGAATGAATGTGAATAAATTCATCTTTATGTGAAGAAAATTATAATTTTACACCAGTCATTCTCAGTGGTGTCAATTTTGCCTAGAGAGGAAGAAATTTAGTTCTTGGCGGAGAAAAAACTTAGGTATCACAATGGATAGTATTTCTCCATAGAGACATAGTATGTAAAAAGATATGTAACCAGTCTGTGATTTTAAAACTGTATTAGGGGAGCCATGGGAGTAATTAGAAAAATAAAAGCCTAAAAAGGCTTGGGGGTAAGGAAAAAAGAAAAAAGTGTTTAAGAAACACTATCCTAGATTGCAAGTTCTCAATTTTGTATGTAACCATAATTACCAGAAAACATTTAAAAATACTGACATGATTCTGACTCATTAACTTTGGGTGAGTCCTGGATATCAAAAATTTAAAAAAGCAGAAAAGGAAAAATTATCCAAGGGCAGCCAAGATTTATCTCAACCTTTGCTACTCACAGTATGATAACAACAGCAGCCACTAGGAGATTATCTGAAATGTAAGATGTAAACTGAAGCCCAAGTCTACAAAGGTAGAATCTGCATTTAAAGGAGGTTGGTGGGTGATTCATACTGACAGTATATGTTGAGAGCATTGAACTAGATCCTTGCTTATCCACCTTAGTGACCATCTAAATTGTGGATGAGCTACACAGAGCTTCAAATCCTTAACAAGCTATTAATTCAGAAATGTTGTCCCTGGGCAATTGCTCTTCTGGTTTCACACAGCACTGAAGATGATTAATATTCCTAGGAAAAATTCAATGATTGAATTCCCAAATATTATATTAGTTACTAGAAAGGTAAAATGACACATCCAATTTTAATAACCTCCTGCCTTTTTACACATCATCTGAATACATGACTATTGATGAAGCATTTCATGGCAGTTGTAGCTTCAGGGAGTACATGGTGAAAAAACTCTTCAAAATATGGTGTAGAAGTTTATGACTTTGTAGATGAAAAGACTTACTATGCTTTTAATTTAGAGATTTATACTGGAACTCAGCCACCAGGTCCTTATCTATATGGTAATAAACTGAATGGTGCTATGAAAAGACTTGTTGCTCCCATCTCCCAAACTAATCAGAATGTGACATTCTACAGTGGTTTACCAGTTTACAATTGATATTACTTTTGCTAACAGAGCACAAGTTGACCAGTGTAGGAACTGTACACAGAAATAGAGCAGAAATTCCAAATGAAATGTTGCAGTTTTAAAACTTGGTATTTCAGAAAGATTTACATTGGCCTCATATGTGGCAAAGAAAAACAGACTGGTACTGCAGATGTGAACATTGAACCATGAAGGAAATCTTGACAAAATGGAAGCCTGAGATGGAAACTTTCTACAACAGAATCAAAGGTGGAGTAGATGTTGTTGTTGATGAGTCATACAGCAACTATTATGACACTCAAAACATAAAGCATTGGCCAACGGTTGTGTTTTACTCAATCCTAAACATGTGTGGCATATAGTTTAATAGTTTACAAAGAAAATAAGAAATGCAAAATACCACTGAGAAACTTTATTAGAGGATTGAGACTGGAACTCATAACTGATCATTTATAGAAGAGGAAAAACAAAATATTTCTGGCCAGAAAACCACACAAAAAATTGTGGAGCACACTGGTGAGCTGACAGGTGAACAGGTAGGTGCAGTATCTCAAAGACCTACTACAACAACAGGAAAACCAAAAAGATGTCAAGAGCACCCTATAAGAAAGGACAGGAAAATAAAAACATACATGTTATCAGTGTAAGCCATACTTGTGTATGGAACATGCAGTTTTCATGTGTGAAGACTGCTGCATTGGGTGTGACAATTGAAGCAAAGCTTATTTTGTTGTAGAGTTCTATTGCTATTTTCATTGTAATTCAAAATCTTTGGATTTCAGAAAGATTTGCATTGGTCTCATACATGGCAAAGAAAAACAGACTGGTACTGCTGATGTCAACATTGCACCATGATAGAAATATAGATAGGGAAACTTTGACAAAAAGAAAGCCTGAAATGGAAACTTTCTACAACAAAACCAAAGACAATTTCTAATGTTATCTTTTAGGTTTTGTAAGCAAGTAAACAGCTGATGTGAAAATGTTTGTGTCTATTCTAACCACTCATTTAAAATTTCATATTTTATTCTATTGATATCTTATTTTCTAATCATTCAAGTGCGATAATAGAAGTAAAGATATTTTGTAGAGTGCTATTGGTATTTTCATTGTAGTTCATATAAGAATTTATTTCTGTTATTTTTTTGGATTTTTAAGCAAGTGCAGAGCTGATGTGAAAATATTGATGTAACACACAGTACATATTAAGATTTTAATACTTTATTTTATAATATTTTATGTTCCTGTTAACTACACATTGCATAATATAAGAGCCTCCTGAAAAAACAGCAAGACCAACAAGATGTCAAGTATGTCCTACAAAAAGGCCGGGAAAACAAAACTCACGTGCTGTCAGTGTAAGCAATGTGCATATGGAACATGCTGTTGTCATGTGTGTAGCCAGCCTTAGGTGTGATAATTGAAGATTATGGTTTTTTGCAGAGTGCTATTGGTATTTTCACTGAAGTTCATATAGGAATGTATTTCTGTTGTTCTTTTTTAGACTTTGAATACCGAAAACCAGTTAATGTTGAAAATTTTGATGCTTTTTTATAAACAAATATTGAAAATGCAATACTTTATTTTTGTGATATTTTTAAGCACTCATTATTTAATATAATAAAATTATATTTTATGATTAAAATTAATAATTTATCAATAGAAATGTTTTAAAGAACAAACATGGGTTTGACACACATATTTATGCACTTTTATGACAAAACGATGTTATGCCCACAGGCTACAAAACACAGAAATATTTTTTGTTTGATTCCTTTTATTTCTTCATGGATTTTGAGGGGTTTGGTGGTTTTTATAATTTTTTTCTGTTTTTCAGTTTGCTCTCTATTTTTTCCTTTTTCATCTTTTTCTTGTCCATTCTTTTCTGTAACTTTTACTATATAATTTGATTAATTTCATTTTACTTCATAATAAGATCCTTTATCTCATTTTCCTTTCCTCCTTCTCATCTTCCTTTTATTTTTCCAATTTTAATCTATAATTTTTCCCTTTCCCATCCACCCCATTTTACTAGTATTACTATGAAACTTTATTAATCTTTAAACTTTTAAATAACTATGCTATTATTGTTAAATTCTTTTCTATTGCTAATGATGGCATATTTGTGGGATTTAATAGATATTTACCATATGGCAATCTGGTATTTGATTTATCATTGCATCTGTATTATAATTGAAGATCTGTTTTCTCTACATAATTGTGGTACAGTGGTAACTTTTGTTATTTCTTATTCTATCTCAACATCCAATTTGTCTTTGACTATATTATTGTGGCTAATTTTGTTGCTATTGCCAGGGTGGAATAGTGGTTATGATTAATTGGTTTCTACTGCATAACAATATCTGGTTTGTCTTTATGTCGTCAATAATACTGTGGTTCATTCCTGAAGAATTGGATGCTATGCAAATTACCCAGGATGGGTAACCTGGGTAAGATATAAAAAATAAAAAGAGGCTCTCTGCTTGTCATTGGTTGTTTGTTGCTTATTACTTCACTGCTCTCTGCCTTCTGCCCTCCCTGCTTTGTCACAGACTCCTTATCCTCTGTGATGCCTTTCTGCCATACCATACTGCCTTGGGCCCAGCCATTTATGAACTGAAACTTCCACAAACTTTAAACTAAGTAAAGCTTTCCTCCATTAACTTGTGGGTATTGGGTATTTTGTCTCAGCAATATGAAAATTAACTAAAATGAATACAAAAACTTTCCAAGTACAGGGAAATAATTTAACACAGAGATTAGTGAACTGAATAAGACTCCAAATAATTATGAACAGAAAGAACTTCTCCATGACACATTGTAATCAAAATCCCAGAAGTTTAACATGAGAACAGAATTATAGGCTGTAAGAAAATAATCAACAAATCACATATATAGGTAAACCCATTAAAATAATGGCAGACTTCTTGACAGAAGACTTAAAGCCAGAAGAGCTTGGAATGAAATGTTTTAAGCCCTAAACAATTTCCAACCCAGATTATTTTGTTCTGCAAAAATATCTTTCAAAGGAGATGGAAATATAAGGTTTTCCATAATATTTGGGACCTTAAGAAATTAAAGTCCACCAAATCAGCTCTCCAAAAATTTATCAAGAATATTCCAGAAAGAGACAATGGAGTCAACAATGCCAAAAAGTAAAATGGAATGATTACACCAGTCAGGGTTAACAGTTAAGCACAATAGGAAGAAAACAAAATCAGTAACAAAAAAATAGTGCAATGACAAGAGTAAGTCAGTATCTTTCAGTAATATCTCTCCATGTTAATGGTCTCAACATCCCAATCAAAAGATATAGATTGGAAGATTGGATGAAAGACCAAGCCTCAAATGTATGTTATACACAAGGAACACATTTTACCCCAAAATAAATTCATAGACTAAAAATCAAAGGATGGAAAACAACATTCCATGCAATGGGAGCCTGAAAATAGCAGGAGTAGCTATGCTAGTTTCAGACAAAGTGAACCTCAAGGTAAAACTGACCAGAAGAGGCAAAGAAGGTCACTACATATTGATTAAGGGAACAAGTCAAAGGGAAAAGATAACAATTATAAATATATGCACAAAAAATGGCACATCTAATAAACACTATTGGAAGGATATACAAAAGTCAAATAAACATCAACATAATTAGCATGGGGGAACTCAATACCTTACTATCACAATTACATCAACTGGATAAAAGAATCAACATTAATGTCCGTTAAACCTCATCTTTTAACAAATGGACTTAATAAACACAAAGTGTTCAACCCAACAGCAACAGAGTACATATTCTTCCTACCAGCACATGGTACTTTCTCTAAAATAGACCATATACTAGCCTATAAAACATACTTAATCCAAAAGAGTTGAAATTATCTCATGCAGTGATCGTATAGTAATGTAATGAAACCAGAAATTAATGACAAAAAAACTCACAAAAATTATGCAAATACATGGAAATTAAATAACACACAATTGTTAACCAATGGGTCCCAGAAGAAATCAAGGAAGAAATTAGAGAATCAAATGAAAATGTCAATACAACATATCAGAATCTATGGCACACAGTGAAAGCTATCCTAAGAGAAGAATTTAAAGCTGTGAATGCCCACATCAGAAAAACAGAGCAAGCTCTTCAAAATAACCTAATGATATATCTCAAGGTCCTAAAAAACACAAACAAACTGTGCTGCCATAACCACGGGTGCACATATATCATTGTGGTATGATTCTTTTAATGCATTTGGAAAGATACCAAGCAGGGGAATAGCTAGGTCAAATGGGACCTCCAAAAAAAATAAAATACCTAGGAATAAACCTAATAAAAGAAATAAAAGACCTCTACTCTGAAAACTACAGAACTCTGAAAAAAGAGACCAAACAGGATATCAGAAAATAGAAAGACATCCCTTACTCCTGATTAGAAAGTACGAACATAGTGAAAATAGCTATACTTCCAAAACTCCTGTATACATTCAATGCCATCCCAATTGAAATTCCAATAGCATGCTTCACAGAACTTGAGAAAGAAATCTGTGAATTCATCTGGAACAAGAAGAGACCTAGAATAGTAAAAACAATTCTAGGCAACAAAGACAGGGTTTGGGGTATCACAATCCCCAACTTGAAACTATACTACAAAGTTACTGTAATAAAAAAAGAATGGTACTGGGAAAAAAAGACCCAAGGATCAGTGGAACAGATTAGAAGATGGAGAAACAATTCCAGACATGCTCAGCCACCTCATCTTTCACAAACAGTCTTTCTAGAGGAAAGATAGCCTCTTTAATAAATGGTACTGGAAAAATTGGGTTTCATCTTGCCAAAGATGAAGACGACCTATATCTCTCACCGTGCACTAAACCAAAATTGAAATGGATCAAATATCTAAATATTAAACAGAAACACTAAGTCAGCTGGAAGAGAGGTTAGGTAGAACTCTTCAAGACACTGGCATAGGAAAAGATTTCATAAACAAAACCTCAGTCACACATGAATTAGCACAAAGAATCAACAACTGGGATCTCACTTATTAAACAGCTTCTGCACAGCAAAAGAAACCAGAGTGAAGAGATAACCCATTACAATAGAAAAAAATTTTTTACCAGCTGTTCCTCAGACAAAGGTCTACTATCTAGAATATATAAAGAACTGAAAAAAAATCAGACCTCCCAAATTTAAAGACCCACTCCAAATATGGGGATCTGAAATGAAGAGACATTTCTCAGAAAAGAAGTAGAAACAGCAAATAAATGTGAAAAAATGCTCAACATCACTGATCATTAGAGACATGAAAATGAAAACAACACTGAGATTCCACCAAACTCCAAAAAGAATGGCTGCTATCCAGAAATCAACTAATGACAAATGCTGGAGGGGTTATGGGGGAAAAGGAATCCTTTTCCACTGTTGGTGGGAGTGTGGACTGGTACAACCACTGTGGAAATCAGTGTGGAGATACCTTAAGAAACTGGGATTAGAGGCTTGCAAAATTTAAAGGCCAGACGCCTCTGCCTTTAGCTGCCTCCCATTGAATTTCTCTTTGTGCCAGTGCTCTGCTGCCTAGGCCATGCTGATCTCTAAGCTTTTTGTAATTTCATTTTGTACCTCTCTTAGGATAATGGAAGTGGGAATTGCTGTTGGGTGCTGATTAAACTTAGATGGAGGAAGGGAGTGACTCACTCAGTTCCTTTTATCTAACTGTACTAATGGAGTACTACTCTTCCATAAAGAAGGGTAAATTTGAGTCATATAGGAAACAATGCATGTATCTTGAGATTATAATATTAAGTGAAATAAATCATACATTTGAGCTTAAATATCATATGATTTCTCTCATATGGAAACCCAAAGTATAAATAAAGAGCAAAATAAAAGACAGATAATAGGATACAGAGGTATATCTTTTGTAAATGGGAAAGCAACCAAGAGATAGAGGAAAAAGAAAGTGAGGGTAAAAGATATGTGATAAGAATTAAAATGTTATGTGCATATACCAACTTCCCATTAAAAATAATAATATACTACAAACATGTACTAATAAAATAAATTTCAAAAAAACAAATGTGGTGATTACTGGACCTTTAGAGAGTAGCTCCCTATGAAACAAAGTTAGACTGCAGGAGAAGCCCACATGTTGATGCAGATGTCAAAAGCAAGAGCTTTATAGAAGTTTCCCTGTATTATGTGAGACTGGCTTGAGGATGCAAGTCCCCAGGAAGTGTCTGTGCACTGAGACTACGTCAATGACCTTGGCAATAGTGACATCCAACAAGGAGCCCATTAGCTATTATGTAACTTAAATGAGAGTTCTTCGTGAAATATATTATATCTCAATTAAGCCTATAACATGAGGTTAGTAGACATAAGGAGGTAGAAATTTAAGTATCTTCTTGAAGAGCAATGTGTTTGCTAAGATGTGAAATTAGTGCCTTGGTAACTCTAAGAAATGTGTTGTCTCTAAGGGGATGAAGAGTGTCCTAGTGAGTCATAATTATTGCAATATTTTCCTGTATAGAGGAATCTATTACCTTGATTTATATTTTAGGTAAATATGGTACAAGTGATTCCTAGAGATTTTTCTACCCCAATGGAGGCAAATTTTAAGTAATGGATCAAGAGTTTATAACTTGGGAACAGAGCAAACAACAAAAGACTGGGGAGGTAGACTTTATGGTGACAAGAAGTTGGGTGCCTCTGGTTGCTATGGTAGGATGTGATTGGCTTTTGGAAATAACCGTGGAGGCTTGCAGGGGCCTGAATGCTGTTTCTCAGAGATAAGCAGTACCTGCAATGTCCCTTTGATAAAGAAAGTTTGCGATCTGGGCTAGAAGCCTCTACTTTCAGGAACCCATTGGGAGGAGATTTGACCTTAGGTTATTCAGAACTAGCTCCAGTTTCACCAAGTGGCTAGGTAGCACATGATGCAGTAGGCCTTTTCCCACAGCAACTCCCTAGATGTGTGTGTGTGTGTGTATGTGTGTGTGTGTGTGTGTGTGTGAGAGAGAGAGAGAGAGAGAGAGAGAGAGAGAGAGAGAGAGATTATATCATTCTCACACAATATCTCATAATTCTTGACTGTTAGGTCATAAAATCTGGACAAGCTCCAAAGAAGAAAGTGAGAAAGTGCATTTAGCAGTAGAATTTGATCCATTATGTTTGGTGGACTTTATCGTTTTTGCTTTTTAGATCAACTAAACTAATGACTTTTTCTAGAGATGAAATTCACATAACATAAAATTAAAAGTTTTAAAATTTAAAATTCAGTGACATTTAGCACATTTGCAGTGTTGTGAAACTCTCACCTCTATTTAGTGCACAATACTTTCATCATCTCAAATGGAAATACCTTCACCCTTAACAGAAACCTTCCATTTTCCTTTGCTCCAGGCTCTGGAAACCACTAATTTGTTTTCTGGCTGTACCGCTTTTCACCAATTCTAGATACTTCACCTTTTTCACTTAGAACAACAGTTTTGAGGTTCATTTATGTAGCAAGTATCAATATTTCATTTATTTTTCTCTGGCTAATTTTCCTATTATATAAATATCATATCTGTTTATCTATTCCTACATTTTAATAGAATTTTATGAGTGAGTACTATTTCTAACTGGCAGAAATTCAAACTGTTTAGAAAATTTTATAAACATGTTTGACCCATAATAATTCATAGCTAAGTCACAAATTCCAATGACAGCATTACAAATTTTATTACCTGTTTGTAGAATTAGTTTTTTCTTTTGTGATATTAGACTATACATTAGAAAACATTTTAACCAATCATGTCTGGTAAAAGGCATGTATCTATAATATATAAAGAGCTATCACAACTCAATAAAATTAGCAATTTTGTCCTCAAAAAGTAGGCAAAATATCTCCAGAAACACATAACCAAAAATGATAATTGAATGTAAAATAAATATGAAAATATACTCAACATCATTTCTAAGTTAAATCACTCTGACATACCACTGTACATCTAATAGAATGATTAAAATAGGATAACAAAGAATAGATAGATGATAGAGAGATAGAAAAATATCAAGTTGTTTGAAGAATATGGACTAAGTGAAATTCTGCTTTATAGCTATTGGACATACAAAAGAGCATAACCACTTTGGAAAAACAATTTAACAATTTCTTATAAAATTAAAAGATGCAACTCAGTAGTTTCAGTCCTAAGTATTTACTTGGCTGGATTAAAGTTTATGTTCATACAAAAACACATATACTAATGTTTATAGCAGCTTTATTTTTAATCCCAAATGAGAAATAGTAGAATATCTTTCACCTCGCAAATGAATAAACCAACTGTGATATGTCAGCACAAGAGATTGCTATTCAATGACAAAAAATTATGAATTATTGCTGGGGATTTAGTGGTGCTGCCACCTGCCTCAAAAGCACAAGGTCCTGAATTTAATCCCTGGTACAAAAAATGTATGAATTGTTGAAGTACATAACAATATAAATGGATCATAAAAACATATTAAGTGAAGAAAGTCAGACCAAAAAGAGTGATTTCATAATACGAGATTCTAGAAAAAACAGAAATGTGGAGGCTGAAAAAAATGAGTAATTTCTAGATCTAGGACTGGAGGGTAAGCTGATCATAGAGGGGACATGACAATATTCAAGATAGAGCCATTCTGTAATGTGAGTTGTGGTGATGGTGGACTCATGGCTGAAAACATTTGGCAAACCTTGCAGACCTTCATACTTTAAAGGATGTTTTAACTATATGTAATTTTTGCCTTAATAAAAAATAAATTTTAAAAGTTATGCATATATTCTGTTACTACAAGTATGCTAGAAATCAGTAAATTAAAGATAAGAATATCTTCAAATACTGTATTTAGAATCTGGAAAAATATTTTTATGATGGAAGATGATCTGTAACCATTTTGCAAACCTTAATTAAAATATTGACCCATATGGATCCTAAAATCATAAAGTATTAAGTTACCTGGAAATTTATAAAGAATGATGACAAATGAAATTACTATTCCATTGCAACATCTCTAAGAGAACAATAACCAGGGATGTGGTTCCTCCTAATGAAGATAAGCAACATCTTCTATAAATTAATTTTGCCAAAAAGCCAAACCTAAATCTGATATAGCTCTGTATCTAATAATTTATCAGAAGATCAGGTAAAAGCTGAGAGAAAGAGAAAAGTGTTAAATCAAACCATGGGTATTCAACATTATGTAGAATGTGTGGAAGTCTACAGTATTAATGACAGTCATTAACAAATAAATCACCATAAAAATGAAAGGAAAGGAAAGGAAAGTAGCTCAGTGGTATGGCAGTTGCTTCCCATGCACAAGGCCCTGGGTTTGCTCTCCAGCACTGAATGAATAAAAAAAGAACAGTGAAGAGGAATACCAAAGTTAAAATATACAAAGGAAACAAGACAGAATAAAATAAAATTGATGTGCACTTTTTTGTAATAATCTGATTTGAACATGCCAACTGTTTAAAAAATGAATTACTAAAGAAATCCAAATGTTAAATATTTGAAAATATTCATGGATGAAATATAAATTATTAAATAATATGTTTATGGCTTGATTTAACATTAGCAAATGAAAGGGGAAGCCAGGATATATACATGTATTTTTAAAAGACTGTATACAAAGAATTAGAAAATTTTTTTGTGTAGAGTGTAGTGGTAAAGAGATGTATAGGTTAGCTCTGAGGAATCCCAAATTAATTTATTTCACTCACTAGTGGGAGAGAACAGAGAATCAGTGTTTGGTTTGGTAAAGGATGTGATGTCTGCTCTCAGAGATTTTTTGACTATCATGGGGAAAAGTGACTCCAGAGAGACCCACTCAGGGTCCCACATAATTTAACTGGTCAGGGAGTGTGGCATGCTGTCAGGATAGAATATAATGATCTCTCCCTCTCTCTTTTTCTCTCTCTATCATTCTTTCTTTGTCTCTTTCTTGTTCTTTATCTGTCTCTCTATTGTTCTTAATTTATTTCATTCTGTCTGTTTCACTCTTTGTCTCTCTCTCTTTCTTTTGTTTTCTTTCATTCTTTGTTCCTTTCCTTTTCCTTTCTTTCCAGTCCTAGGTCCTGTACCCAGGGCTTTTGCACTAAGTCACATCCCCAGCCATTTCTTTGTGTTTTATTTTGGCACAAGGTTGCTCTAAGTCATTAAGTTGCCAAGGCTGGACTCAAGCTTGTAATCATCCTTCTGTAACAATTCAGAGTGCTGGGATCACAAGTATGCACCACCATACCTGAATGAAAACAGTGAGTTTTTAATACAAAGAAATAAAAGTTACTCAAAGGTGCAATTATTTAGTTGACAATTTTCAAATCCTAATAACTGAGTAGCATGAATTGGCAGTTTTAAATCATCCTAAAAGGAGCACCTTATGCACATGCAATTAAGACCTATGAACTTTTATATATATATACATTTTGGATTTTACATAAACACATAGACATAGATGTAGACAGCCAGAAAAGGATAATTAACATTATAAATAATACCCTTGTATTTTAATGATTCTCTCTCATAAATTAGACAGCCAAGAAATTCAGTAATTTCTCATCCCATGGCAATCCCCCCAATCTAAGACTAAGACAAAATATTTATATAAAATTGATGTAAAATACCAAATCTAGGCATTATGCTTGAGACTGTTTAGGCACCACCATTTTTTTGAGGAAATGCTTTAAGCTCTGCAAGATGCTTTCTGGAGTTTAGCCAAAGTAGCCACATTCCAAAAGGTAACTTCTTCCAAAGTAATCTCATACATGAGTGACTCCAAAATTCATTCTGCCAGCTTAGATAGTACCTCCAAACCAGACTGTCTACTTGGCAGCTAAGATTGAATATATCAATGGCACCCTGACTCTGGGCTTTCAGCTTGAATTCTTTTGGATTCTTTATCTTCTATTCATAATGTTCCTCTTTCAAAGTTTCTTATCTCAGAAGACAGAGCTGTCATCTAATCAATTGATATTATGATATATGAAGTAATTTTTGATGCCTCTCCTTGCTTCTCATCCTAATATTGAAGATAGGTAACTTAACTAAATATCTTGTAGGCAGTTGGACAGGGCCTCCCTCAAGGCACCAGCCCTCAAGGCTCCAGTCCTCAAGGTGGCAGCTCTCCAGGAGACAACAACAGTGAGGAGCCAACATGGAGAACAATTGAGCCACATTTACTGGTTATCTTTATAAAAATAAGAGGCACTACTTCCCCTAGACATAGACAGCAGTGATTAATATTCTAAATGGGAAATGCCTTGTATGTGACTTGTTTTCCCATTTGACCCCCATTTAATCAATATTAAATGGGTAACTGTACTTGTAATCTTATTGGTTTGTCAGGGTTTTTTCCCACCTCATGCCCACCTTGTAAATCTCCATTGGGTCTTATAGTTTTGCCCACTTTGTACCCACCTCACCACATGGCTTTGCTGTATAAAACATCTTTGAAAAGTGGGGTGGGTGGGCAACCCACTTTCTGGTCTGCCTTCTGTCTCTCTTAGACAGAAGCTATCTTTCTCTCAATAAATTTTTCTACTCTTAACCTCCGTTTTTCCTGGAATTCATTCTTTGATTTTAGAGAACACAAACTTGCACTTTGGATATCTACAAGGTCTGGGAGTTACATTTATTCCCCCTATATCACTACCCTTTTAATTTACCCTAAAATATCATCAATTCTACTTCCAAAACAGAACTTGAATTTTCCGGTCTCTTTATTCACACTTTTAAAGTCAAACAAACCCAGAATCTTCTCTCACTTAAGATGTTCCAACAGTTGTCTTGCTGCTTTTCCTGATTGCACTCTTACCTTTAATCCAATTCATTATATGCATGGTGTTAAATATAAAGTGATGTCTTAAGCCTACATTTGGCTTCTAATTTGCTTGGAGAAGGTTGCTTAAAATCATGTTCTCCATGTTTATGCTACCTCATAAAGACTACAATCTACTTAAAACCATCAAACACTAATTGTCTTAGTTACTTTCTCATGGCTAAGACAAAATACCCAACACCCACAAGTGAGAGGAGGAAAGATTTATTTTGACTCACAGTTTGTAGAGGTATCAGTCCAAGGTGGCTAGATCCAAAGCAGTTTGGCATAGAAGAGGGGCATGGCAGAGGAAAAACAGTCTATGACAGGGCAGGGAGAAAGCAGTAGGGCAACAGTAGAAGCAAGCCCACCTGTTCTTTTTATCCTATCCAGGGTACAGTCCTTTTGGATAGAGCCACATACACCCAGGGTAGGGTTTCTGTCTTCAATAAGTTTAATTAGCCACACCCAGAGCAATGTTAATTCCAATCAGTGGACTAGTTTAGTACCATACACCTTTAATCCCAGTATCACACACATTAAATACAGCCAGCTCCAAAATGCCCCACCTATGAACACATGAGGATTTGGGGAGACATCTAGATACAAGCCATAATTCTAGATTACATTTAAAACACCTAAAAAAACTTTCAGAGAGACATGAGATCTTTGTATTTGAATAAGGAATAATAGCTATTTTCATGTCAAGGTTGACCAAGTCTGCACATGCACAAGCTCAATAGCAATTTTGCCATAGGCCAAAACCTGGTTGAAGAGAGATCTACAAAAGATTAAATATAACAAGATGTAGCACAATAAATTTGAATAACAAAAACTGTAGACAAGCCCATATGTTCCATATATTATAAAATATGACAATTTTTATCTCTAGGAACTTTTCTTTTTTGTTGTTAAATTCTTTTATTGGTACATTTTAGGTACACAACACAATTACATTTCTCATTGGGAACTGCACCTTTACATAATACATCTTGATTCTTATTTTTTCCCCATTCTTAGACCTCCCTTAACCTCCTCCACCCTTCCCTATTTACAAAGACTTTATTTTCATTTTTTCCATTTCCCACCATTTTTCCTTTCCCTTCTTTCCTTTCCCCTGCCCCTCCCACTACCCCTACTCCTTTGGACCTTTTCTTCCCATTTTGCACTATCGATTATTCATTCTAATCACTGGTGCATTTTAGGTATACAATATAATGGCATTCATCATTGGAAATTGGCAACTTTACATAATGTCTCTTGGTTCTTATTTTTCACCCTTGCCCAGCCCTCCCTTCAACACCTCCAGTCCTCCCTATTTACAAAGATTTTGTTCCTATTTTTCCATTTTCTCATATTAATCCCATTCCCTTCTATCCTTTCCCCTAGCCCTCCCACTTCCTTCCCCTTTGCCCTGTTTCTTCCTATTTCACATGACCTATTATACATTTTAGTCTTTATTTATACTTTCAGTTTCTCACACCAGAGAAACTATTCGGTGTTTATACATGTGTGTCCTATTTATTTCACTTAAGTGTATCACCTCAATGTGCATCCACTTAGTTAAAAATGTCTCTAATTTCTTATTTTTTATGGCTGAGTAGTACACCATTTTATTTTTTAAAAAAACACATTTTCTTTATCCAGTCTCCAGTTGACGGGCATTTGGGCTGTTTCCAAGTTTTAGCTATCACAAACTGTGCTGCTATGAACATGGGTGCACATGTATCACTGTGGTATGATTCTTTTAATTCTTTGGGGAAGGTCCCCAACATTGGAATAGCAGGGTCAAATGGGATTTCCAGCCCTAGTTCTTTGAGGTATCTCCATACTGATTTCCACAGTGGTTGCACCAGTCTACACTCCCACCAGCAGTGGAGAAGGGATCCTCTTTCCCCACAGCCCTGCCAGAATTTGTTATTGGTTGATTTCATGATAGCAGCCATTCTTTCTGGAGTGAGGTGGAATCTCAGCATTGTTTTCATTTGCATCTCTCAAATCACCAGTGATGTTGAACATTTTTTCATGTATTTATTTGCTATTTCTACTTCTTTGTCTGAGAAATGTCTGTTCATTTCAGATGCCCATTTTTGGATTGGGTCTTTAAATTTGAGAGTTCTGATCTTTTTAAGTTCTTTATAGATTTGAGATAGTAGACCTTTGTCTGAGGAAAAGCAGGTGAAGATTGTTTTCCACATAGTGGGTTGTCTCTTCACACTGCTGGTGGTTTCTCTTGCTGTACAGAAGCCTTTTAATAAGTAGAGATTCAACTTGTTGACTGCTTGTGCTAGTTCACAGGCAACTGAGGTTTTGTTCATAAAATCTTTTCCTACACTGATGTTTTCAAGAGATCTACCTAACCTCTGTTCCAACTGCTTCAGAGTTTCTATTTTAATATTTAGATCTTTAATCCATTTTGATTTTAGTTTAGTGCATGGTGAGACATATAGGTCTAGTTTTAATCTTTGGCAAGTTGAAGCCCGATTTTTCCAGCACCATTTATTAAAGAGGCTATCTTTCCTCCAGTGAGGGTGTTTGGCTCCTTTATTGAAGATGAGATGGCTGAGTGTGTCTGGCATTGTTTCTGCATCTTCTAATCTGTTCCACTCATCCTCAGGTCTGTTTCTTTGCCAGTACCATGCTGTTTTATCAGAGCAGCTTTGTAGTATAGTTGCAGGTTGGGGATTGTGATACCCCCAGCCATGTCTCTGTTACCTAGAATTGCTTTTGCTATTCTGGGTCTCTTCTTGTTCTAAATGAATTTTTGGATTGTTTTCTCAAGGTCCATGAAGTATGCTGCTGAGATCACAATTGCAATTGCATTAAATCTATATAGCAGTTTTGGAAGTATGGCCATTTTCACTATATTAATCCTTCCTACCCAGGAGCAGGGGATGTCTGTCCATTTCCTGATATCATCTTCAATCTCTCTATTCAGAGTGCTATAGTTTTCAGAGAAGAAGTCTTTGATTTCTTTCATTAGGTTGATTCCTAAGTATTTCAGTTTTTTGGATGCTCTTGTGAAAGGAATTATTTGCCCTATTTCTCTCTCAGTGAGTCTGTCATTGGTGTAGAGGAAAGCTATTGATTTTTGTGTGTTGATCTTGTAACCAACTACTTGACTGAATTTGGTTATTAAGTCTAGAAGACTTTTGGTGGAGTTCTTGGGGTCTTCTATATAGAGTATCATGTCATCTGCCAATAATGACAATTTGACTTCTTCATTACCTATCTTTATTCCTTTTATTTCTTTCTCTTGTCTAATTGCCATGGCGAATGTTTCCAGAACTATATTGAACAAGAGTGGTGATAGTGGACATCCTTGTCTTGTTCCTGATTTGAGTGTGAAGGATTTCAGTTTTTCACCATTTAGTATGATATTGGCTGTTGGTTTTTCATAGATGGCTTCTATCAGTTTGAGGTAGAGACCATCTATTCCAATTTTTTGTAGGGTTTTTATCATAAATGCATGTTGGATTTTGTCAAATGCTTTTTCTGTGTCTGTGGAGATAATCGTATGGTTTTTGTCCTTGACTCTATTGATATAGTGTATTACATTGACTGCTTTGCATATATTGAACCATCCCTGCATCCCTGGGTTGAATCCCACTTGATCAGCGTGTATGATCTTCTTGATGATCTTCTGCATTCTGTTTGCCATTATTTTATTAAGGATTTTTGCATCTATGTTCATTAGTGAGATTGGCCTATAGTTCTCTTTTTCAGTTGGGTTTTCTCTGCTTTGGGAATAAAGGTGATGCTTGCTTCCAGGAATGAATTTGGAAGTATTGCTTCCCTTTCAATTTCATTGAAGACTTTAAACAGTAGAGGCAGCAGTTCCTCTCTAAATGTCTTGTAGAATTCAGCAGTGCAGCCATCAGGGCCCGGGCTTTTCTTAGCTGATAAGATTTTAATTACATTTTCAATTTCATTAGTTGATATTGGGTTGTTTAGAATTTTTAGGTCTTCTTCATTCAACTTTGGCAATTCATATGTATCTAGGAATCTGTCCATTTCTTCTGTGTTGTCCATCTTATTGGTGTACAGGTTCTGGAAGTAGGTATTGATGATCCTCTGGATTTCTGCTGGGTCTGTTGTCATTTCACCCTTTTCATTCCTAATTGCATGGATTTGGGCCTTTTCTTTCCTTTTTCTGATAAGGTTGGCTAAGGGTTTGCCAATTTTGTTGATTCTTTCGAAGAACCAACTCTTGGCTTCATTGATTTTTTTGTATCGTTCTCATAGTCTCCATTACATTGATTCCTCCTCTGATCTTTATAATTTCCTCCCTTGTATGAGCTTTGGGGTTGTTCTGCTCTTCTTTTTCTAGAAGCTTGAAGTTCAACGTCAGGTTGTTTAATTGGGCTCATTCTGTTTTCCTAATATGCGTATTCACTGCTATGAATTTCCCTCATAAGACTGCTTTTATTGTGTCCCATAGATTCTGCTATGTTCTATTGTCATCATTTAATTGAAGGATCTGCCTGATTTCTTTTTTAATTTCCCCTGTGACCCATTGGTTATTCAGAAGTGTGTTGTTCAATTTCCACATGTTTATGAAATTTTTCCAGTTTGTTTTGCTATGGATCTCCAATTTCATCACACTATGATCTGATAATATACAGGGGATAACTTCAATTCCTTTGCACTTACTTAAACATGTTCTATGTGTATGTGGTCTGTTTTGGAAAATGACCCATGTGCAGCTGAGAAGAATGTGTATTCTGATTTCGTAGGGTGGAAGACTCTGTGAACATCTCTTAATTCATTTGTTCAAGAGTTCGATTGAGATCTAGCATTTCATTACTTATTTTTTGTATAGTAGATCTATCTATTTGTGACAGTGGAGTGTTGAGGTCCCCCACTACAATTGTATTGGTGCATATATGACTTTTCATGTCTGTTAGTATTTGTTTTATATAGCTGGGTGCACTAGTGTTTGGTGCATAGATATTTATGATTGTCATCTCTTCCTCTTGGATTCTTCCCTTTACAAGGATGTAGTGTCCTTCTTCATCTCTCTTAATCAGTGTTGGTTTGAAATCTACTTGATCTGCAAAGAAGATAACTACTCCTGCTTTTTTCAGGTTCCTGTCACATGGAGTATTGTATTCCACCCTTTAACTTTCAGTCTATGAGTTTCTTTTTGAATTAAGTGTGTTTCTTATATGCAGCATATTGTTGGATTTTGCTTTTTGACCCATTCTGCCAGTCTATTTCTTTTGATTGGTGAATTGAGACCATTAACATTGATGGTTATAACTGAAACGTATTGACTTGTCATTGCCATGACTTTTTCTTTTTGTTGGGTTCTCCCCCTTTACATTTAATTTCTTGTCATGCCAGATGGGTTCATTCTGCTGTGCTTCCTGAGGTTGTGATCCTCAATGTCTGTTCCTAGGATACTGTGTAAAATTCTTTGGAGTGCTGGTTTGGTATTCACGAAGTTCCTCAGGTGCTCTTTGTCATGAAAGTATCTTATTTCTCCATTCATTTTGAAAGATTGTTTTGCAGGGTACATCAATCTCGGTTGGAGGCTGTTTTCTTTTAGGGCTTGGAATACGTCACTCCAAGCTCTTCTTACCTTGATGGTTTGTGTTGAGAAGTCTGGTGTGATTCTGATGGGCTTTCCTTTGTATGTGATTTGTTTCTTTTCTCTAACTGCTTGTAGAACTTTGTTCTTCTGTTGAGTTTCTGAAATCTTAACAATTATATGCCTATGTGTAGATTTTTTTTGATCAAGGCTATTTGGAGTCCTATATGCCTCACTTATCTGTATGTCAAGTTCTTTTCCCCTCTTTGGGAAGTTTTCTGCCATTACTTCTCTGAAGAGATTTTTTTATGTCATCTGCACTCTCTCCTGTTTCTTCATTGACTCCAATCAGTCTTATGTTATTCTTCTTTGCATCATCTAGCAGCTGCTGGATTGATTTCTTGCATTCCTTTATAATTTTGAAGCAATTTTTCTTTTCCTGGTCATTAACTGCAATCTTATCTTTTGTATCTGAAATTCTCTCCTCATATTGGCTCATTCTGCTGTATAGACTTTCAATGGAGTTTTTCATGTCCTGGAAATCTATTTGCATCTTTTTTATGTGTTCCATTTGTTTCCTATGTTGGGATTCCATTGTTTTCCTCAGCTCCTGTCTTGATTTATTAATCATGTCTTGCTCTAGGAGCACAATTTCTCCTTTTATCTGAGAAATTATTTCTGATTTCATTTTTTCCAGATCCCCTTTTGTTGCCAGTTCAGTGGGTCCAGGTGATTGAGTATCAGAATGTTCCATCTCATTTCCTTTGGGGTTGTTGTAGGTGATCTGGAAGTCAGGTTTTGAGACTTATTTAAGTGTTTTCTCATTTCACCTGGAGGAGGGGTGGGGGATGATGTTCGCCCCTGTGAGGATCACCTACTCTGAGCTGGGAGAGGTGGGACAGGGGCTGGGAGTTGTGGTAGGGATGGTGGCCTGGTTGCCCCTTTCTCTGATCTGGGAGTGGTGGGACAGAAGGTGGCCCAAAAGCCCTTTTCTCTGGGCTGGTGGCAGTGGGATGGATGATGGCCAGGAATCCCCTTCCTCTGGACCAGCAGCAGTGGGATGGTGCCTCAGAAGCCCCTACATCTGGGCTGGGAGCAGCAGGAGGGACCTTGCCCAGGTAGCCCCTTCCTCTGGACCAGTATAGAACTTTTCTGAGTAAGCTACAATAAACACAAATCTTCAAAGCCAAGAGAAATTCTTCCAGCTCTTCCAGCTCAATATCTTTACTGTAGCTAAATACAGAAAAAAATTGAAAAAAAAATACAGCTACAATGAAAGAAAACAAAGCAGTCAGCCTCCTTACAGCACCAAGAGAAGTTGAGGTTGGTGAAAAGCTTAGAGGTTTATATATCACTTGAAACCAAAACTAAATAAATTATGGCTATGACAACCCCATAACAGCTCATTTCAGGAATGATGCCAAAAGATCATCACCTCTGTGCCTCTGCTTGACAGAAAATGATATTAAATATTATTAATGGAACATAATTGAAGATGCAGGAACACCCCAGACACCTTTACCATCTAATTATTGACAAAGGGGCTAATAATATATGCTATACTTTGACAGCCGCTTTTAACAAATGATGATGGGAAAACTGGTTATCCACATTCAGGAGAATGGATCCAGACAAATATCTCTTACTCTGTACTAAAATCAAATCAAAATGGATCAAATACCTGGATATAAAAACAGATATACTGAATCTGCTGGAAGATAAATCATGTAAAACCCTTGAAGACACAGGCATTGGCAAGGAATTTGTGAACAGAACTCATATGCATGAGAAATAAGACCAAGAATCAACATATGGGATTGCATCAAATTAAAAACCTGCACAGTAAAGGAAATAACCAAGAGAATAAAGACACAATATACAGAATGGGGAAAAAATTTACCAGGAACTTCTCAAAGGATTAATGTGTAGACTATATAAAAAATTTGAAACTTAGCCCTCCCTCCAAAGTAAAAGAATTAACAGAAATAGAAAATTAAAATGAATAGATAATTCTCAAGATTAAAAATGCCAATGATCAATAAGTGCATGAAAAAACTGCTCAGTATCACTCAACATTAGAGAACTGCAAGTCAAAATAACACTGAGATGCTATTGTAAAAGGAGTTATTTCCCAAATTTCTCTCTCAATGGGTCTGCTATATGTGTATAAGAAGGTTACTGTTTTTTGAGTGATGACCTTGTATCCAGCTACTCTACTGAATCTGTCAATTAGGTCTAGAAGACTTTTGACTGAATTTTTTGGGTCTTCTATGTAAAGTATCATATATCAGCAAATAATGACAGTTTCACTTCTTCCTTTCCTATCTTTCTTCCTTTTATTTCTTTCTCTTTTCTAATTGCTATGGCTAATGTTTCCAGAATGATATTGAACAGGAGTGGTGATAGTGGGCATCCTTGTCTTGTTCCTGATTTTAGCATGAGAGTTTTCAGTTTTTGACCATTTAATATGATGTTGGCTGTTGGTTTTCATAGATAGCCATAATCAGATTGAGATAAAGGCCTTCTATTCCAATTTTCTGTAGCGTTTTTATCATGAATGGGTGTTCGATTTTGTCAAATGCTTTTTCTGCATCTATTGAGATGATCATGTATTTTTTGTCATTGACTCTGTTAATATAGTGCATTACATTTATTGATTTATGTATGTTGAACCATCCTTGCATCCCTGGGTTAAATCTGAATTTTTCAGGGTGTATGATCTTCTTGATGACACTTTGTATTCTGTTTGCCAGTATCTTGTTGAGGATTTTTGTGTCCATGTTCATTAGGGAGATTGGTCTGTAGTTCTCTTTTGGGGTTGGGTTTTTTCTTGATTTTGGAATCAAAGTAACACTTGCTTCCAGGAATGAATTTGGAAGCCTTGCTTCCCTTTCAATTGCCTTGAGGAGTTTAAAGAGTAATGGTGGTAGTCCTTCTTTAAATGACTGGTAGAATTCAGCAGTAAAGCCAGGACATGGGCTTTTCTTTGTTGGTAAGTTACAGTATGGTACTGGCAAAGAAACAGACCCAAAGATCAGTGGAATAGATTAGAAGATGCAGAAACAACTCCAGACATACTCAGCCATATCATCTTTGACAAAGGAGCCAACCACCCTCATTGGAGGAAAGATAGCCTATTTAACAAGTGGTATTGGAAAAACTGGATTTCAACCTGCCAAAGATTAAAACTAGACCCTTTACGTTTCACCACATGCTAAATAAATTAAGATCAAAGTGGATTAAAGATCCAAATATCAAGTCAGAAACATTAAACTTGCTGGAAGATAAGTTAGGTAGAACTCTTGATGACATTGGTATAAGAAGAGACTTTATGAACAAATCTTCAGTAGCATGGGAGCTAGCACAAAGAATCAACAACTGGAATCTCATCTTATTAGAAAGCTTCTGCACTGCAAGAGAAACTACCAACAGAGCTAAGAGAGAATCTACAATGTGGGAAGAAATATTTAGCAGCTATAGCTCAGACAAAGGTCTACTATGGAGAATATATAAAGAATTGAAAAAAATCAGACCCCCCCAAATTCAAAGACCCAATTCAAAAATGGGCATCCGAAATGAACTGACTTTTCTCAGACAAAGAAGAAAACAGCAAATAAATATATGAAAAAATGTTCAACATCACTGGTCATTTGAGAGATGCAGATGAAAACAACACTGAGATTCCACCTCACCCCAGAAAGACTGGCTGCTATCAAGAAATCAACCAATAACAAATGCTGGTCGGGTTGTGGAAAGAAAGGAACACTTCTCCATCGTTGGTGGGAATGTAGATGGGTGCAACCACTGTGGAAATCAGTATGGAGATTCCTCAAAGAACTAGAGCTACAGGTCTCATTTAACCCAGCTATTCCCCTACTGGGAATCTTCCCCAAAGAATTAAAAGAATCATAACAGAGCAATATATGTGCACCTATATTTATAGCGGCACAGTTTGCAATAGCTAAAGCTTGGAAACAGCCCAAGTGCCCATCAAATGGAAACTGGATAAAGAAGATATGTTTTTTTTTTAATAAAATGGAGTATTACTCAGCCATAAAGAATGAGAAACTAGAGAAATGTATAGCTAAATGGATGCATATTGAGACCATACTCTTAAGTGAAATAAATAGGACACACATGTGTAAATACTGAATAGTTTCTCTAGTGTGAGAAATTGAAAGTGTAAATAAGGATGAAAATGATTAAAATGAATAACTGATAATTTGAAATAAGAAAAGGTCCAAGTGTTTGGGGATGTTGGGAGTGGAAGGGGAAAGAGAAGAAAGAAAAGGAAAAACTAAGAAAAAAAAATGGAATCAAACTCTGTGTAAATAGGGAAGGGTGGAGAGGGTGAAGGGTGCATAGGTAATGGGAGAAAAAAAAAGAACTAAGATACATCATATTCAGGTACAAACACCCAATGATAAATGTAAATGTATTTTATAACTAAAATGTACCAATAAATATATATATATATATATAAATTTTTTAAAAACCCATCACTGAGATTCCATCTTACTTCAGAAACAGTAGATAACACCAAGTGCTAAAAAAAAAAAAAAAAAAAAAAAAAAGTGTTGCTGAGGTTGTTGGGACAAAGGAACACTCATATATAGTTGATGGGAATGTAGACTAGTACAACCACTATAGAAATCATTGTGGAGATTCCTCAAAAAAGTAAAAATAGGAATTCCATTTGATACAACTATACTTCTTCTGAGAATCTTCCTCAAAATATTAGACATTGTATTACAGTAGTACACGCATTCCCATGTTTATAGAAGCATACCACACAATAGCTAAATCTTAGAAGCAATGTATATGACAATCAATAGATGAATGGATAAAGAAAATGTGACCTATGTACACAATAGATTACTACTCTGCCACAAAGAAGAATATAGTTGAGTCATTTGTAGGAAAATGGATCAAATTTCATTGTTAACTAAAATAAATCATTCACAGAATGGTAAACCTTGCCTGATTTCACTTATATGAGACATCCAAAGTATAAATAACTTAAAGATCAAAAACAGATGACAGACATAGGAAACAGAGATATAGACCTTATGAAGGTGAAAATGGGATCTGAAGAGAGAGAATAGAAATCAAAAGACTCAAGATATGTTACATATATATACAAATTCTCTACAACAAATGTATTTGTTATGTATCAAAAACAAATACAAATAAATTTTTAAAATGGAAATTGTCAAGAGCCATTTTGTATGATTTTTTGGGAAAAATCATTTCACAATAAAATTATTAGGGCTAAGGCCCAATGTCTTCTTGCTCATAAGCAGGCTACAGCATGTGGAAATATAACTCTGTTTTGTCTCTGGTCACAAGTTGAGGCCTCAATAATCTTGTAGTATTATGATGCTCAAAGGCAGGATAACATCAGCTGAAGACATTTTTGTTCTTTGAGAACTGAGTAGTAATAAAAACAGAGAAAGGTTTCACCTAGGGAAAGGACAGATTCCTTACTAGCCTGCTATCTTGTCCCACCTACTATTATAAGCATGCTTGCTCATCTCACCATCCTCATCAACATAAGATTCTCAGCAACCTAGATCTTCATTATCCTACAATCACCATCAACATAGGATTACCATAACCCCCTGAGTAAACCAATATTTCCTCTGATTGTTGTGTGCAACCAATAAATAGCTCAGAGTCTTGGCCTTTGTGCACTCTGAGTCACTGACCTCCCAGACCCCCATGTATTATGAAATTTTGTCTCTATTGTCTTTCTTTTTTCCCCCCCATTAATTTTATTGGTACATTTTAGGTATAAAATATACTTACATACATCATTGGGATCTTGTACATTTACATGAGTATTTTGGTTCTTATTTTTTTTCCCTTCCACTGCCCTCCCTTCACCCCCTCTGTCCTTCACTATTTGCAAAGACTTTGTTTCCATTTTTTTCCTTTTCTCACATTTTTTCTATACCCTTCTTACCTTTCCCCTGCACCTCCCACTTCCCCTGCTCCTTTAGACCTTTACTTCCTATTACACAATATCAATTATACATTTTTAAAATTACAATATCAAGATCTAGGAGACATTGCTACAGATGTTACAGAATTTAAAAGGATATAGAAAGCATATTATGAAAATATTTTTTGAAATAAATTTGACAACTTCTAAGAAGTATCTTGGAAGACAAATTAATGAAACTAACTCTGGAGGAAATATAAAATTTGAATAGCACCTATTAAAGAAAGTATATTCCTAGCTTGAAAACCTACCTATATGACAACAACAGCTCATGTACATTTTAAATGATAAATTATATCAAACATTTAAAGCAGAAAAATAATGGAACCCTTCTCCCCTCATTTTAGGAAATGAAAATTGTGCTAATCCTAAAACTGGATAAAGATAATAGAAGAAAAAAATATGAACATAGACATTTGTTTAACAAAACAAACTATTAGAAGTCAGATCTGGCAGTATGTAGAAAGTGGTTTTGTTATAAGGATGGCAGTGTTGGTTCAGCATTGGAAGATCCACCCCCAAAAGTCATCATTTTAACAGAGGAAAGGAGAAAGCCATATGATCCTGTCACTGGTTGGAGAAAGAGTATTGGACTAAATTTTACAGCTGTTCATGGTAAAAGCTATCAGGAGACTAGAAGTAGAACAGAACTTTCTCAACAAATCAAAGACATGTACTCCATACTTTCAGCAAAAATGCCTTATATGAATGGATAAGATACAATGCTTTCTCTGTAAGGTGGGGAAAAGTGGTAAATATGCATACTCTTTATCTGTCTATTAAACTTTGAAATATAGGCCCAAACCAAAATAGTCTGGCAATAGAATATCACAATTAGGATAGGATTGGCAAGGTAGAAGTAAAATATTTATATGTAGATGAAATGATCATCTACAGAGAAAATACTAAGAAATCTCTAGGAGCCCTTAGAACTTGTATTTGAATTTAGCAGGATTAGAAAACACAAGGTATATGTAAAAATTCATGTCTATGTACACTTGCTATAAATGAAGAATTGGATATTGAAATTTAAAAGTTAAGTAGGAGTACAAAGGACCTAGGAAAGTAAAAAGAAAAAGAAAAGAAAAAAAAAAGTTGTAGGACATTTAGTACCTAATTTTAAGACTTCCTCTAAAGCTACAGTAATCAAGTGTTGGTGTAAGGAAAGACATATAGATCATTGGTATAAAACAGAGAATCTAGAAATAGAACCACATATATATGATCCACTGAATTTTGAAAGATTATTTAACATTAACATTTCATAGAATATAAACTCAATTCAAGAGCCGAGGAAAAGATAGTGTTTTCAGCAAATGGCACTAGAATACCTGGTATCCATATATAAAAAATTAACCTCAACCCTCTATTTCCATACGTAAAAATAATTTGAAAGGATCTATGAAGTTAAATATGAAAGGCTAAAAGTATAAAATTTTAAGAAGAAATTATAAAGGAAAATGTTTATGAATTTATGGTAGGCAAGAGCTAACTAGGATACAAAAACCATGATGTATAAAAGAAAAAAATTGATCAATGAGATTCCATCTAAATTTAGAACTTTAAATGACATCATTAAAATGAAAAGTAGTCCTTAAACAGACCATATTTACAATGCATATAACCTATGACCAGAATATATAAAGAACTCTTAAAGCTCATTAATAGACAACCCAATTAAAAAGTAGACACAAGAATATGCTAAATAGCCAGTAGAGTACAAGGAAAGGTGTGCAACGCTAGAATCAGAAAAACACTAATCAGTACAATAATAAGATTGAATTATCTACTCATTAGGGAGATGAAGTTAGAAGTTTTAAAAGCCTTGTCATGACTTTTTTTGTTGTTGGATTCTCCTCCTTTGCATTTAACTTGTCATACCCAAAGGATTCATTCTGCTGGGCTTCCTGGGGTTGTGATTCTCTTTCTCTTTTCCTAGGATATCATCTAAAATATTTTGGAGTGCTGGTTTGGTAATCATGAAGTTCCTAAGCTTCTCTTTATCATGAAAGTATCTTATTTCTCCATCAATTTTGAAAGATAGTTTTGCAGGATACATCCATCTGTGTTGGAGGCTGTTATCTGAGAAAATTATTTATGATTTCATTTTTTCCAGATCCTCTTTTGTTGCCATTTCAGGGAGTCCAGGTGGTTGAATAACAGATGGTTCCATCTTGTTTCCCTTTGGGGTTGCTGTAGGTGATCTAGAAGTCTGTTTTTGAGGCTTGTTTACATTCTTCTCATTTCCCTGGGATGGAGGATGCTGCTTGCACCCATGTGGCTCACCTCCTCTGCCCTAGGAGTGAGTGGTGGAATGGTGGTGGGGAGTCTCCTCCTGGGTGCTGGGATTGGCTCACCTCCTCTGCCCTAGGAGTGAGTGTTGGAATGGGGGCAGGAAGCCTCCTCCTGGGAGCTGGGATTGGCTCGCCTCCTCTGCCCTCCTCTATTGTCTTTCTTTAGCCTTACTGCCCCCATTTTTAGGCAGATCAGAGGATTTATTGGCCTCTGATAGGAAATTATAAAAAAAAATTCATGACAATTTGTTTATAGCAAAATTAACACAGTGAATAAAAGTATCATGAGTCAATCATAGCAATAGAACATATCAAAAGTTAACCACAACAGAAGAAAGGCCTTCTCACATGTGATTGTTAACTCTGATGTGCCAGCTTGACTTGAGCAAGAGTTGCCAGGCAGATTAGTATGTTCTGGGTGTGTGGACAATTTGCAGATAAGGTGGAATGATATTCACAGATAATGGTGAAGTAGAATGTCTACTCCAGATGTGGACTGGATGGAATAAAAAGGGAAAGGAGAGTCATTCCCTTTCTTGTCTTCAACATATCCTTTGGACACTGGTTTCTTCAGGCTGCTAACACAGCATCTTCACCTTCAAAACTTTTGCTTTCTGACTCAGTCTTGCACTGAGCATCCAGACTTTTACTTCTGAAGCTACTGGACTGTTGCTTTCCAGCACAGATGGCCATGTTGGATTTTTCATCTTTGATATGGCAGATGGCCTTGAGACTCTTCTGATTTTGTAAGCCTACCTCATAAATCCCTTTTAAAACTCTATTACTGTATATTAATTCTTCTACAGAACCCTAACTAAACCACATACTATAATGTTCCTATAGAACATGAAATTTGCTAATACATACATAATTGTACCAGACAAAACATTCGAAGGGATATTATATTAGCAACACTTTTCCAAAAATAATGAAAAATATCAACACATAGATAAAGAATCCTCGAACACACACAGCAGAATACATAAATGAACAGCTAATACATCATAGGCAAATTTGAGGTCATCAAAATAAACAAAAAATTATGAGTGTGAAAAAATTATACTTTACAGAAGGATATGAAAGACAATTGACATTTAATTTTATGAATGATAAGTAGGCAATAAAATGGCATGTTTAAAATCCTGAAAGAAAAACAAATATAGACATCCTTCAAAATTAAATAAAAACAAAGGTGTTGACATGGTAGAATTGAGTGTAAAGTGACTCAGTGTAACTTACTGGGGTAAGAGAAATATTGTGTATCTGGATTTGACTGGAGGCATATGCTAAAACTAATTTTGAGTGCATATTGAATACCTGTACGTATAATCGCTTCTCGGCCTTTTGGCTAAGATCAAGTGTTGAATACTTGTATATATTAATGAATGTGTTTTATGTTTAAATATGTCCATTTCCCTTTGAAACACACACAGAGCATAGCACACACACACACACACACACACACTTAGATTATATCATCTTTTTAAGTAATATATTTATTGGTACATTTTAGATGTACATAATGATACCATTCATCATAAGGAATTTGCACCTGCACATGATACATTCTGCCTCTTCTTTTTTCCCATCCCGCATGTACAAAAGCTTTGTTTCCATTTTTCCTTCTATTTTCACTTTTTTCTTCTCTTTTCCTTCCTTCTCCATCCTTCCTCCCTTATTCCCCTTCCTATTTGAATATTTTCTTCCCATTTCCCATATCTAGTATATATTTTAGTCATTTCCACTTTCTGCTTCTCATACCAGAGAAACAATGCAATATTTAAACATGAATGTCTGATTTATTTCACTTGAGTATGGTCTCAAGGTGTATCCATTTAGCTATAAATATTTTAAGCTCATCCTTCTTTATGGCGCACTAGTACTCCATTGTATAAAAATATATCTTCTTTATCCATTCATCAGTTGATGGGCATTTGGGCTGTTTCCAAGATTTAGCTATTACAAATTGTGCCACTATAAAGATGGATGTGCATATATCACTGTAATATGATACTTTTAATTCTTTTGGGAAGATAACAAGAAGGGAAATAGTTGGCTCAAGTGTAACCTCCAGTTTTAGTTTTGTGAAGAATCTCACCACTGATTTCCAGAGTGGCTGCACCTGTTTACTTGGAGAAAGGTTCCTTTTCCCCAAAGCCCCTCCAGCATTTTTTATTGGTTGATTTCTTGATAGCAGCCATTTTTCTGGAGTGAGATAGAAATTCAACATTGTTTTAATTAGCATCTCTTGACTAACCAGTGATGTTGAGCTTTTCTGGGGGGCAGGATTGAGACAGGGTCTTGCTATACAGTTCAAGCTGGGCTTGAACTTAACTATGCAGCCCAGGCTGGCCTCAAACTCACAGCGAACCTCATGCCTCTGCCTCTCAAGTGCTGAGATTATAGATGTGCACTACCATATCCAGCTACTCTGTAGATAATTCAGAAACTCAGCCTTTTGGGGAATCCCTGCAACAAATTCGTGACTTTATTTCACAGCTAAGGTAAAAGACTCTAAAGCAGGTGAGGTGATTCCTTCAAGATCATGCAGTGTGTTGATAGCATTCCTTCTATCTCTTTGTTCCAGATTTCCCTTGCACTTTTGTTTTCTTTCATTACATTTATTGGTACATTTTAGGAATACAATACAGTGCCAGTCCTCATATTTGTAACTTTACATTATATATCTTGGTTCTTTTTTTTTGGAAATCATACCATTATTTATTTTTTATGTATGCAGGTACATTGCCCCTCTTTATTTGTTCTTAAGTTCTTTGTTGGTACATTTTAGGTATATAATATGTTTACATTTATCATTTGATGCTTGTACCTGTACATGATATATCTTGGTTCTTATTTCACTATTACCTGTGCACCCTTCACCCCGTCCACCCTTTCATATTTACATAGACTTCATTTCCATTTGTTTCTCTTTTCACATAATTTTTCCTTTCCCTTCTTTCCTTTCCCCTTCCCCTCCCACCACCTCTACACCTTTGGACCTTTCTTCCTATTTCAAATTATCAATTATTCATTTGAACCATTTTAACCCTTATTTACACTTTCAGTTTCTCACACTAGAGAAACTATTTGGTATTTACATATGTGTGTCCTATTTATTTCACATGAGAGTATGGCCTCAATATGCATCCATTTAGCTGTAAATGATTGTACTTTCTCCTTTATGGCTGGGTAGTACTCCATTTTATTAAAAAACCACATCATCTTTATCCAGTTTCCAGTTGATGGGCACTTGGCCTGTTTCCAAGTTTTAGATATTACAAACAACTCTGCCACTATAAACATGGGTGCACATATATCACTGTGCTATCATTCTTTTAATTCTTTTGGGAACATATCCAGCAAGGGAATACCTGGGTCAAATGGGATCTCTAGCCCTAGTTCTTTGAGGTATCTCCATACTGGTTTCCACAGTGATTGCACCAGCCTGCACTCCCACCAACAATGGAGAAGGGTTCCTTTCTCCCCACAACCTCACCAGCATTTGTTATTGGTTGATTTCATGATAGCAGCGATTCTTTCTGGGGTGAGGTGGAATCTCAGTGTTGTTTTCATCTGATCTCTCAAATGAAAGGTGATGCTGAACATTTTTTCCTATATTTATTTGCTGCTTTTACATCTTTGTCTGAGAAATGTCTGTTCATTTCAGATGCCCATTTTGAATTGGGTCTTTGAATTTAGGGGGTCTAACTTTTTTCAGTTCTTTATATATTCTAGATAGTAGTCCTTTGTCTCAGGTAAAGCTGCAAATTTTTTCCCACATTGTAGGTTGTCTCTTAGCTCTGTTGGTGGTTTCTTTTGCAGTGCAGAAGCTTTTTTAATAAGATGAGATCCCAGTTGTTAATTCTTTGTGCTAGTTCCAGTGCTACTGAAGTTTTGTTCATAAAGTCTTTATCTACGCCAATGTCTTCAAGAGTTCTACCTAAGTTGTCTTCCAGGAAGTTTAGAGTTTCTGTTTTAATATTTTGATCTTTAATAAATTTCCATCTTAGTTTAGTGCATGGTGATAGGCATGGGTCTAATTTTAATTTTTCGCAGGTTGAATTCCAGTTTTTCCAACACCATTTATTGAATAGGCTATTTTTCCTCCAATGATGGTGGTTGACACCTTTGTCAAAGATGAGGTGGCTAAGTATGTCTGCAGTTGTTTCTGTATTTTCTAATCTATTCCACTGATCCTCAGGTCTGTTCTTTTGCCAGTACCATGCTGTTTTTATCACAGTAGCTTTGTAGTATAGTTTCAAGTTGGGAATTGTGATACCACCTGTGTTGTCTCTGTTGCTTAGAATTGCTTTTGCTATTCTTGGTATCTTCTGGTTCCATTTGAATTTTTCTAGTGTTTTCTCTAGTTCTGTGAAGTATATTGTTGGAATTTCAATTGACATTGCATTAAATCTATACAGTAGTTTGGGAAGTATGTCAATTTGCACTATATTGGTTCTTCCTTCCCAGGCACAAGAGACGTTTTTCTATTTTCTTATATCTCTTCAATCTCTTTGCAGCGTGCTGTACTTTTCAGTGTAGAGGTCTTTTGCTTCCTTTGTTAGATTGATTCCTAGATATTTCATTTTGGGGGGATGCTATTGTAAAAGGAATTGTTTCCCTAATTTCTCTCTCAGTGAGTCTGTTATTTCTGTACAAGAAGGCTATTGTTTTTTGAGGGTTGACCTTGTATCCAGCTACCCTACTGAATCTGTCAATTAAGTCTAGAAGTCTTCTGGAGGAGTTTTTTGGGTCTTCTATGTAAAGTATCATACCATCAGCAAATAATGACAGTTTAACTTCTTTTCCTATCTTTATTCCTTTTTTCTCTCTCTCTTTTCTAATTGGTGTCGCTAATGTTTCCAGAACTATATTGAACAGGAGTGGTGATAGTGGGCATCCTTGTCTTGTTCCTGATTTTATCATGAAAGTTTTCAGTTTTTGACCATTTAGTATGATGTTTGCTGCTGGTTTTTCATAGATAGCCTTAATCAGGTTAAGATAAAGACCTTCTACTCCTATTTTCAGTAGAGTTTTTATCATGAATGGGTCCTGGATTTGTCAAATGCTTTTTCTGCATCTATTGGCATGATGATATGTTTTTTTTCCTTGATTGTGTAAATATGGTGTATTACATTTATTGATTTACAGATGTTGAACCAACCTTGTTTCCCTGGGATAAACCTGACTTGGTCAGGGTGTATGATCTTCTTGATGACACTCTGTATCCTTGTTGCCAGTATATTGTTGAGGATTTTTGCACCCATATTCTTTAAGGAGATTGGCCTCATTAAAGTAGTTCTCTTTCTGGGTTGGGTCTTTCCCTGGTTTTGAAATCAAAGTGACACTTGCTTCCAGGAATGAATTTGGAAGTATTGATTCCCTTCCAATTTCCTTGATGAGTTTAAAGAGTAATGGCATTAGTTCTTCTTTAAATGTCTTGTAAAATTCAGCACTGAAGCCAACTGGACCTGGGTTTTTCTTTGTTGGTAAATATTTTATTACATTTTCAATTTCACTCATTGTAATTGGGGTGTTTAGAATTTCTATATCTTCTTCATTTAACTTTGGCAATTCATATGTATGTAGGAATGTGCCCATTTCTTCTGTGTTTTCCATTTTATTGGAGTACAGGTTCTCAAAGTAGGTATTGATGATCCTCTGGATTTCTGTTGAATACACATTCAACTGACTTCACCTTTTTCATTCTTAATTGCATGTATTTGTGCCTTTTCTTTGCTTTTTTTGTAAGGTTGGCTAAAGATTTATTGATTTTCTTAATTCTTTCAAAAAACCAACTCTTTGATTCATTGATTTTTTGTATTGTTCTCTTAGTCTCCATTGCATTGATTTCTACCCTGATCTTTATAATTTTCTGTCTTGTACGAGCTTTGGATTCCTTATGCTTTTCTTTTTCTAGGAGCTTGAGGTTCTGAATTAGGTTATTTATCTGAGTTTTCTGTTTTCCTAATAGGGGAATTCACTGCTATGAATTTCCCATGTAGAACTGCTTTCATGGTGTCCCATAGATTCCTGTATGTTGTACTGGCATTTTCATTTACTTGTAGAAATTGTTTAATTTCTTCTTTAATTACTTCAGTGACCCATTGGCTGTTCCAGAGGGTGTTATTCAGTTTCCATGTGTTTGTTGGGGTTTTGCGGTTTCTTATGTTATTGATCTACAATTTTATTGCACTATAGTCTGATAATATACAGGGGGTAACTTCTATTCTTTTACATTTACTTAGACATGTCCTATGAGCTAGCATGTGGTCAATTCTGGAGAATGATCTGTGTGCATCTGGAAGGAATGTGTATTGTGATTTTGTGGCATGGAACACTCTGTAAACATTTATTAAGTCCATTTGTTCAATAACTTGTCTCAGTTCTAGAATTTCCTTGTTAACATTTTGTCTAGATGATCTGTCTATTTGTGATAGTGGGGTACTGATTTCCCCCACTACAATTGTGTTAGTGTTTATTTGGTTTTTCATGTCTATAAATATTTGTTTTGTATAGTTGGGGGCATTCATATTTGGTGCATATATATTTATGATTGTCATCTCTTCCTCTTGGATTGTTCCCATCACAAGGATATAGTGTCCATCCTTGTCTCTCTTCGTTGGTTTTGGTTTGAAGTCTACTTTGTCTGCAAGTAAGATTGCTACCCCTGCTTTCTTCTGGGTTCCGTTGGCACGGAGACCTGTTTTCCATGCTTTTACTTTTAGTCTGTGAGTTTCTTTTCGAGTTAGGTGTGTTTCTTGTATAGAGCATATTGTTGCATTTTCCCTTTTAATCCATTCTGGGAGACTATTTCTTTTGATTGGTGAATTGCGGCCATTAACACTAAGGGTTATAATTGATAGATATTGATTTATCCCTGTCATGATGTTTTACTTTTGTTGGCTCTTTTATTTCTTATTTTCCCCCTTTCCCTTTAGTGTCTTACCTTGCCTGGAGGCTTCCTTCTGTTGGTCCTCACGGAGTTGTGGCCTTCACTGCTTTTTTCTAGGGTATTGTTTAGAATTGCTAGTAGTGCTGGTTTGGTGTTCAGGAAATTTCTGAGGTGTTCTTTGTCATGGAAGTATCTAATTCCCCATCGATTTTGAAAGATAATTTTGCAGGATACAACAGTCTAGGTTGGAAGTTATTTTCTTTTAGGGCATGAAGTTCTTCATTTCAGGCTCACCTTGATTTGAGGGTTTATGTTGAGAAGTCTGCTTTGATTCTGATGGACTTTCCTTTGTAGGTGATTTGCTTCTTTTCTCTAACTCCTTATAGGATTTTGTTTTTCTGTTGGGTTTCTGGGATCTTGACTATTGTATGTCTTGATGTAGATTTTTTTTTATCATGGCTAGTTGGAGTTCTATATGCCTCATTTATCTGTATGTTCAATTCTCTACCTCTGTCTGGGAAGTTTTCCACTATTACCTCTGTGAACAGCTTTTTATGTCAATTGTGCCTTCACCTGTTTTTCATGCACTCCTATCAGTCTTATGTTATTCTTCTTTGCATCATCTAGCAGTTGTTGGATTGATTTCTCATGGTCCTTTACTATTTTTAAGAAATCTCTATTTTCATGGTCTCTAACCACGATCCTGTCTTCTATATCTGATATTCTATCTTCAGATTCCCTTAATGTGCTGTGGCTACTTTCAGTGGAGTTTTTGATCTCCTGAATATCTGTTTGAATCTGTTTCATGGATTCCATTTCTTTCATATGCTGGGTGATCATGGTTTCCATTTCTTTCTTATGCTGGGCATTCATGGCTTCCAGCATGTTTCTGAGCCCATCTATTTCTTTTTATCTGTTTCTGTTCTAGATCCTCTAATCATGTCTTTCACTCTGCTCACCATCTCTGTAGATATCTGGGAGATTATTTCTGCTTTGAATTTTTCTAGAGCCTCATTCATCTGTTTTGTTACTTCCTGTGCTATCAGTTCAGGTTATCCAGGTGGTTGGTTATGGAACTTTTCCATCTCATTTCCCCCAGGATATACCCTCGGTGTGGTGGAAGTTTGAGTTTGTGCCTTGCTTAAATGTCTTCTCATTTTTGTTTTTGGTACTGTCCTTGGTTTAACTCCTGGGTTGATAATTTGAAATTGCTTATTGTATGTATCTCTGTTGCTTGTAATTAGAAGCCTTATGGAATGATTGCTTCTCAGAGTTGTCTTCCAAATATAGCTGGTCTTTAAGTTTTGAGTCTCTAATGACTCTAAGGCTATCTCATTTTCCTTATACTAGGAAGGTTCATTGACTAGATCAATACCAACACCTTAGCCCAAGTGATACAATCAGCAACACCATTGCATGAAGTACATATTTGAAAATTACATTTTGTGGCAGTTATTAATCTATCACCTTTAGCTGTGTGAATTAAATCAAGACTGAGTACCAATCCAACATATAGTGAATGAACTCTTCAATATATCAACTTTACCTTTTGGGATGGGGAGTTAGAAAGTGTTGGGGAGGGAGGGACAGATGGGAAGAAGAATAAGAAGGTTAGCAGTGTGGCCAGAGGACATGGTGAGAAGAAAATTGAGAATAATAGGAAAATAAAGAACTCCGAATGAGGACCAAAACAGGAACAAAAAGAGAAGATGAACAATTTGAGAGAGAAAGAGAGTGAGTGTAAGAGAGAGAGACAGGAAAGAGAAAAGAAAGAAGAAAAGAAAAGAAAAAAGGAGAGAAAAACAAATATTTGCAAAGAGTAGGAAAAAATTAAAGATAAGAGGAGCAAAAGAAAAGGAAAGAGAAAAATAATAAACTAATAATACTAATTTTGGGAATAAAAAATAACAATGAAGATGAGGGGCCTCTTTCAGCATATATCTCTGCTGTCACAATAGACAATGTGGGTAGCAGTGTGCAGATCTCAGCAAGCTAGTTGCAGACCTGTGAGATTCAGGCAGATTTCTGGCTGCAAGTCCCAAGTTGAGCTCCCTGTCCTCCTGTAGGGTTGAACTCTGCAGAGTTGTACTGCAGGTTCCAGCTGCCTGTTCCCTGAAAATAGTCCCGGTCCTGATGGGAGGTGAAGATGACACCAACTTACCCAGTACAGTGGCCTGGTGGTCCGGTGCCCTCTGCATCTTTGTAGTGTGGAACCAGGTGGCTATACAGAGGGCAGAAGATTGGGGGTCATGTCAAGTGGATTGCTGCCTGGGTGCAGGCTAATTTGAAGTGTTCCGTGTGACTCATGACCTTGGTATGGCATCCCTAGACCGGCCTGTTTGCAGCACGCTGATTCTGTGTGTTCTGTGTGACTTGTTACCTTGGTACAGAGTCCGCAGCCCTGCCTGTCTGCAGCAGGCTGATTCAGCGTGTTCCTCTTTTTCAATTCTTAATTGCATAGTTTTGAGCCTTTTCATTCCATTTTCTGTTGAGGTTGGCTAAAGGTTTATTGATTTTATTTATTCTTTTGAAAAACCAACTCTTTGATTCATTGATTTTTTTGTATCATTCTTTTAGTCTCCATTGCACTGATTTCTGCTCTGATCTTTATAATTTCCTCTCTTGTATGAGTTTTGGCTTTCTTATGCTCTTCTTTTCCTATGAGCTTGAGGTTCTGCATTAGGTTGTTAATTTGAGTTCTCTCTGTGTTCCTAATGTAGGCATTCACTGCTATGAATTTCCCACGTGTAACTGCTCTCATTGTGTCCCATAGATTCCTGCATGTTGTACTGACATTATTCTTTTCTTGTAGAAACTGTTTAATTTCTTCTTTAATTTCCTCTGTGACCCGTTGGTTGTTCAGGCAGGTTTTATTCAGTTCCCATGTGTTTGTGTTGGTTTTGCAGTTTCTTATGTTATTGATATCCAATTTTATTGCACTGTGGTCTGATAATACACAGGGGGTAACTTCAATTCTTTTACATTTACTTAGACATGTCCTATGAGCTACCATATGGTCTACTTTGGAGAATGACCCATGTGAAGCTGGAAAGAATGTGTATTCTGATTTTGTGGGGTAGAACACTCTGTAAACATCCATTAAGTCCATTTGTTCAATAGCTTGGTTCAGTTCTAGTATTTTGTTGTTAATTTTTTTGTCTAGATGATCTGTCTATTTGTGATAGTGGGGTATTGAGTTCCCCCACTATAATTGCATTAGTGCTTATTTGGTTTTTCCTGTCCATTAATATTTGTTTTGCATAGTTGGGGGCATTATTGTTTGGTGCATATATATTTAGGATTCTCATCTCTTTTCTTGGATTGTAAACTTCACAAGGATGTAGTGACCATCTTTATCTCTCTTAATTAGTTTTGGTTTAAAATCTACTTTGTCTGAAAATAATATTGCTACCTCTGCTTTTTTCTGGGTTCCTGTGGCATGGAGAACTGTTTTCCATCCTTTTACTTTCAATCTATGAACTTCTTTTTGAGTTAGGTGTGTTTCGTGTATACAGCATATTGTTGGATTTTCCTTGTGAATCCATTCTGCCATTCTATTTCTTTTGATTGGTGAATTGAGGCCATTTACATTGATAGTTATAATAGATAAGTATTGACTCATTCTTGTCATGATGTTTTACTTTTGCTGGCTCTTTTATTTATTTTTTCACCTTTTCCTTTAGTTTCTTGCCTTGCCTGTGGCTTCCCTTTGTTGTGTCTCATGGTGTGACCTTTGTTGTCTTTTTTGAGGATGCTGTTTAGAATTTTTTGGAGTGCTGGTTTGGTGTTCATGAAATTTCTCAGGTGCTTTTGTTGTGGAAGTATCTAATTTCCCCATCGATTTTGAAAGATAATTTTGCAGCATACAACTATCTAGGTTGGAAGTTATTTTCTTTTAAGGCTTGAAATACCTCACTCCAGGCTCGTTTGTGTTGAGAAGTCTGCTGTGATTCTGATGGGCTTTCCTTTGTAGGTGTTTTGTTTCTTTTCTCTGTCTGTAGGATTTTGTTCTTCTGTTGGGTTTCTGGGATCTTGACTATTGTATATCTAGGTGTAGATTTGTTTTGATCATGGCTAGTTGGAGTTCTATATGCCTCACTTATCTGTATGTCCAATTCTCCACCTCTGTCTGGGAAGTTTTCTACTATTACTTCTGTGAACAGTTTTTTTATGTGAATTATACTTTCTCCTGTTTTTTTCATGGACTCCTATCAGTCTTATGTTATTCTTCTTTGCATCATGTAGCAGCTGCTTGACTGATTTCTCATGGTCCCTTAGTATTTTTTAAAAATCTCTGTTGTCATGGTCCTTAACCACAGTCCTGTCTTCTATATCTGATATTCTGTGTTCACATTCCCTGAATCTGCTGTGGCTACTTTCAATGGAGTTTTCAATCTCCTGGATATCTGTTTGAATTTGTTTCATAGATTCAATTTCTTTCTTATGTTGGGTGATCATGGTTTCCATTTCTTTCTTATGCTGGGAATTCATGGCTTCCAGCATGTTTCTGAGCTCCACTATTGTTTTATCTGTTTGTGTTCTAGAGCCTCTAATCATGTCTTTCACTCTGGTCAACATCTCTGTAGTTATGTGGGAGATTATTTTGGCTTTGAATTTTTCTAAAGCCTCATTCATCTGTTTTGTTACTTCCTGCACTGTCAGTTCAGGGCGTGCAGTTGGTTGATTATCAGACTTTTCCACCTCGTTTCCCCCAGAGTTTACCCTTGGTGTGGTGGAAGTCTGAGTTTGGGCCTTGCTTTAATGTCTTCTGAGTTTTGTTTTTGGTACTGTCCTTGGTTTAATTCCTGGGTTGATACTCTGAAATTGCTTATTGTATCTTTGTTGCTTGTAATTAGAACCATTATGGAATGATTGCTTCTCAGAGGTGTCTTCCAGATATTGCTGGTCTTTAGGTTTTGCATCTCTAATAACTCTGAGGTTGTCTCATTTTCATTATACCAAGAAGGACTACTGACTAGATCAGTCACAACACCTTAGCCAAGTGATACAATCAGCAACACCATAGCATCAAGTACATCTTAGAAAATGACAATTTCTAGTAGTTTTTAATCTATCACCTTTAACGGTGTGAATTAAATCAAAATTGAGGACCAACCCAACATATATTTATAGTGAATAAACTTCAATATAGCAGCTTTAATCTTCAGGCTGGGGAGTTAGAAGGAGGTGGAGAGGAAGGGATAGACAGGTTAAAGGATAGGGGAAGGTTAGCAGTGAGGCCAGAGGACACAGGCAAGAAGGAAAAAGAGAATTAAAGAAAAATAAAGAAGAAATCTGAATTAGGGCCAGAATGGGAACAAAAAGCGAGATGAAGAACAATATGGGACAGCAAGAGAGTGAGTGAGAGAGAGAGAGAGAGAGAGAGAGAGAGAGAGAGAGAGAGAGAGAAAGGAAAGAGAAAAGAGAGAAGGAAAAAAGGAGAAAAATGAAGGAAGCTCCCCGCCTCTATCCCAGGCTCCTAGGGCAGAGAAGCTCAGCCGATCCCAGCACCCAGAAGAAAGCTCCCTGCCTTCATCCTAGGGTCCTAGGGAAGAGAAGCTCAGCCAGTCTCAGCACCTGGAAGGAAGCTACCTCACCTCCATCCCAAGCTCCTAGGGCATAGAAGCTGAGCCAGTCCCAGAACCCAGAAGGAAGCTCCCCCGCTGCCATCCTAAGCTCCTAGGGCAGAGAAGGTGAGCCAAGTGGGTGCCAGAAGCAACACCGCCCCCCCGTGGAAATAAGAAGGCACATAAACAAGCCTCAAAAAAAGACTTCTAAATCACCTACAGCAACCCCAAAGGGAAATGAGATGAAACAATCTGATACTCAACCACCTGGACTCTCTGAACTGGCAACAAAAGAGGATCTGGGAAAAATGAAATCAGAAATAATTACTCAGATAACAGCAAAGATTTTGCTCATGGTGCAAGACATGATTAATAAATCTAGAGAGGACACAGATAAAAAAAATGAGGATCTGAGGAATATGATGGAATCCCAACATAGGAAACAAATGCAATCCATAAAACAGATACAGATTTCCAAGAGGTTAAAAACTCCATCAAAAGTCTGAGCAGCAGAATGAACCAATGTGAGGATAGAATTTCACATATAGAAGATAAGATTGCAATTAGTGACCAGGAAAAGAAAAATTGCTTTAAAATTGTAAGGGAACATGAGAAATCAATCCAGCAGCTGCTAGATGATGCAAAGAAGAACAACATAAGACTGATTGGAGTCAAGGAAGAAAGAGGAGAGAGTGCAGATGACATTAAAAAAAAAACCTGTTCACAAAAGTGATGGCAGAAAACTTCCCAAGCAGGGGGAAAGAACTTGATATACAAATAGGTCAGGCATATAGGACTCCCGCTAGTCTTAATCAAAAACATCTACATATAGGCATATAATAGTTAGGATTCCAGAAATCCAACAGAAGAACAAAATTCTACAAGCAGTGAGAGAAAAGAAACAAATCACATGCAAAGGAAAGCCCATCAGAATCACAGCAGACTTCTCAATGCAAACCCTCAAGGCAAGAAGAGCTTGGAGTGATGTATTTCAAGCCCTAAAGGAAAACAGCCTCCAACCCAGATTGATGTACCCTGCAGAACTATCCTTCAAAATTGATGGAGAAATAACATACTTTCATGATAAAGAGTTCCTCAGAAACTTCATGAATACCAAACCAGCACTCCAAAATATTTTAGACAATACCCTAGGAAAAGACAATGAGGATCACAACCCCAGGAAACCCAGCAGAATGAATTCTATGGGTGTGACAAATTAAACACAAAGGGAGAGAATCCAACAAAAAGAAAAAGTCATGACCAGGCTTTTGAAACTTTTAACTTCATCTCCCTAATGAGTATATAATTCAATCTTATTATGGTACTGATTAGTATATTTCTGATTCTAGAGTTGCACACCATTCTTTGTGCTATACTGGCTATTTATCATCCTCTTATGTCTACATTTTAATTGAGTTGTCTATTAATGAGCTCTAAGAATTCTTTACATATTCTGGTCATAGGTTATATGCATTGTAAATATGGTCTGTTTAAGGACTACTTTTCATTTTAATGATGTCATTTAAAGTTCTAAATTTTGATGGAATCTCATTTATCATTCTTTTCTTTTATACATCATGTTTTTTGTATCCTAGGTAGTTCTTACCTACCCTGAATTCATAAATATTTTCCCTTATAATTTCTTCTTAAAGTTTTATACTTTTAGGCTTTCTTATTTAGGTTCATAGATCCCTTCAAGTTATTTTCATGTATGGAGAAAAAGAATTGAGGTTAATTTTTTATATATGGATACCAGGTGTTCTAGTGCCATTTGCTGGAAACACTATCTCTTACTTGGCTCTTGAATTGAGTTTATATTCTATAAAATGCTAATGTTAAATAATCTTTCAAAATATAGTGGACTGTATATGTGTGGTTCTATTTGTAGATTCTCTGTTTTATTCCAATGATCTATATGTCTTTCCTTACACCAACACTGCCTTGATTACTGTAGCTTTAGAAGAAGTCTTAAAATTACATACTAAACGTCTTCCAACACTGTTTTTGTTTTTGTTTTTAATTTTTCTAGGTCCTTTGTACTCCTACATAACTTTTAAATTTCAATATCCAATTCTTCATTTATAGAAAGTATACACAGACCTGAATTTTTATATATAACTTGTGTTTTCTAATCCTGCTAAATTCAAGTACAAGTTCTAGGGGCTCCTAGAGATTTCTTAGTATTTTCTCATTTCATCTACATATAAAGATTTTGCTTCTACCTTGCCAATCCTATCCTAGTTGTGTCATTTTATTGCCAAACTATTTTGGTGGGGACTAGGTTTCAAAGTTTAATGAACAGATAAAGAGTAAGCATATCTGCCCTTGTTCCCCACCTTAAGGAGAAAGCATTGTATCTTCTCCATTCATATAAGGCGTTTTTGCTGGAAGTATGGAGTACATGACTTTAATGTGTTGAGAAAGTTCTGTTCTTCTTCTAGTCTCCTGATAGCTTTTACCATGAACAGCTGTAGAATTTAGTCCAATAGTTTTTCTCCAACTAGTGACAGGATCATATGGCTTTTTCCTTTCCTTTGTTAAAATGATGAATTTTGTTGGTGGATCTTCCAACACTGAACCAACACTGCCATCCCTATAACAAAACCACTTTCTACATACTGCCAGATCTGATTTTTAATAGTTTGTTTTGTTAAACAAATTTCTATCTATGTTCATTCTTTTTTCTTCTATTATCTTTATCCAGGTTTAGGATTAGCACAATGGTGATTTCCTACAATGAGGGGTGAGGTGTTCCTTCTTTTTTCTACTTTAATTGTTTGATATAATTTATCAGTTAAAATGTTTATGAGCCTGCTGTTGTCATATAGGTAGGTTTTCAAGCTAGGAATATACTTTCTCTAATAGGTGCTATTCAAATTTTATATTTCCTCCAGAGTTAGTTTCATTAATTTGTCTTCCAAGGTACTTCTTAGAAGTTGTCAAATTTATTTCAAAAAAAGATTTTTAATATGCTTTCTATATCCTTTTAAATTCTGTGGTAATGTCTCCTATGTCTTAATATTGTAATTTTAAAAATGTATAGCTGATATTGTGTAATAGGAAGAAAAGTTCTAAAAGATCAGGGGAATTGGGAGTGGTAGGGGAAGGGAAAAAAGGGAACGGAAAAAAATATGAGAAGAGGAAATAAATGGAAACAAGGTCTTTGCAAATAGGGAAGGGTGGAGGGGGTGAAGGGAGGGCAAGGGAAGGGGATAAAAAATAAGAACCAAGAGACTCTTGTAATGGTACAAGATCCAAATGATGAATGTAACTGTATTTTATACCTAAAATGTACCAATAATGTTAATGGGGGGGGAGATGAATGGGTTCTGAATTCCACAGAGGTTGCAAAATGGAAACACAATCTTTGTAAATTGGGAGGGGTGGAGTTGTTGAATGGAGAGCAGGGGAATGGGGAAAAAATAAGAACTAAGATATATTATGTAAAGGTATAAATTCCCAATAATGATTGTCAATATATTTTGCACCTAAAATGTACCAATAAAATTAATTTTAAAAAGAAGAGAAAAACAAGAATTTGCCAAAAGTAGGAAAAAATTAAAAATAAGAGAGAGAGAAAAAAACAAACCAGTAATACTAATTTTGGAAATAAAAAATAAAGATGAAAATCAAGGCCCTCCTTCAGGGTATTTCTCTGTAGTCATAATAGACAATGTGGGTAGCAGTGTGCAGATATAAGTCAATGCATCTCAGCAAGCTAGTTGCAGACCCATGAGACTCAGGCTGATTTCTGGCTGCAAGTCCCAAGTTGAGCTCCCTGTCCTCCTGTAGGGTTGAACTCTGCAAGGTTGTACTGCAAGTTCCAGTTGCCCTTCCCCTGACAATAGTCCAGATTCCGATGGGAGGTGATGATCCCTTCAACTTACCCAATACAATGGTCTAGTGGTCTGGTGTCGCCTGTGTCTTTGTAGTGTGGAACCAGGTGGCTGTAGAGCCAAGAGGCCAGAGAAGCAGGCAGGGGTGGGGGGTGTCCTGCAGGCACCCATAAAGCTAAGTGGATTGGTGGCCTGGGTACGTGCTGGATGGGGCAGGGCTCCCTGAGGCCCTAGACCTCTCGCTCTCTGGAGTCCCGAGGATGTGCCTGGTGCAGGCTGAATGGGATGGGGCTCTTTGCCTTGGTTCTTATTTTTCCCCATTCCCCTGCCTTCATTTCAGTCTCTCCCTATTTACAAATACTTTGTTTCCATTTTTTATTCCAAGGATCCTAACATCTTTCAAGACTCTCCATGTCCAGATATTTTCTTTGTTTGATTTCAAAAGCTAAGAATTTCCCATTTTTGTGGCCCCTAAACCCAAATGCTGGATTAGCTGTGACACTGGATTATCTGGGGCTGGGCCCTGTGGCTGCACAGAAATTGTGTATTTCCTGTGCAAGCTGTAGCTCTCCATTCACACTGAGCATTTTTCCTCACACCCCATTGGATCTGGGATAGATTGGCTCGAACTTTCTTGCACTTCTCAATTTGTCCCAGATCCAGAAGTCTACACTGTGTCCTCTGAGTGCCCCTCTGTCCAGTAATCTTGGTGGAAGACCGTCAAAATGATATAGAAGGAATAGATGCAACTCCCAAACCTGCTAGGTATCTCAAATTTGAGTTCATGTTCTCTAAAATTGAAGAATGAATTCTAAGTACAACAGAAGTTAAGAGTAGAAAAAATTTATTCAAAGAAAGATAGCTTCTGTCTGAGAAAAACAAAAGGGGACCAGAAAATGGGTCATCTTTTTAAATCCATAACCAGCTTTCTGCTGCATTGTGTAGTAAATATGAATGTCTTAACTCTTCCAAACTAAGCCCTATTAGGTTTCCTATGTGAATACTCGGGCTTATTGCTGATCACTACATCTATGAATAACTACTCTCCCATCATAGAAAACATGCTTTAGTTTCTGATGCTACCATTTCTTCTCTTGGTTCTGGATCTCTGTACACTCTGTATCCTACAGTAGAAATAATCGGTATCTCATTATTTACCTGGAAGCCCCTTCTCTGCATTTAAAACACAGTGTGCCCATCTAGATAGCTTCCTCAGTCTATACAGAACTCCTCTCTGAGTTTCTCCTTTCCACCATAATTAAGTTCTTTCAGCACTTTGAATGATGTATACATAAAAGTTGTTTTGTTTTTAGTGTGTATCCTCATTTTGACTGCAAATTTCAAATGGGTTGGAGCCATTTACCTGGTTCATAATAATTAATAAATACCAGAATAAATAAATTGCTAATATACAGTAAAACAACAATCACTTCTCAGTCTTTTGCCTAAGATCAAGTGTATAGTAAAACGACAAGCAAGGTGTGGTAAAGAAAGGCTTGAGATTCAGTTTATTTGGGTTACAGTCGAGACTCATTCTCTAACTCCCTGAAGGGCACTGGGCAGATCACTGTCCTTCCCAGAGTCCTGGACTCCTCGTCTTTATTTAAAGCATTTACATAATGTGTATTTATAACTCCCAATTCTATAGCTGTTTTTAAAAATTCCCTTCCTATTGCCTGAGATCCTCTGGGTTAGCACCTGTTACGTGACAGGGACTCCTTGTGGTACATGAATACTAATTTGTCTTTTCCTTTGGGTCTAATCTCTTAGGGGCCTGGAACTTACATATCAGAAATAGTAAGGTAGTTGACTTCTAGTCTGAGATGATATATGCTTGAAGAAACCTGAGTAAACATTGCCTACTTCCATAGCGCCTATATTGTGATCACTGAACCCATTTAGATTAACATTGGAGCCACATGACCTATTCATGAATGGGTTCTCCCACCTAAAATTGTTTGTTTGTACATGGGAATATTTTCTCCACAGTAAAGTAAATAGAAAGATAGTTCACAACTGTGACCCTTTGATTTTGTAAGAGTGCATCAAAGAATTCAGTGAATAAACATAACTAATTGAAACAATGTCCTCTAGTAATTGATGTGTTCAGTGCTGAGAATAATCATTGTAACACAGTAAGTGGAATATACTGATTCCAGCTAAGAAGGCAACAGGCATGGAGAGTCATAGAGGCTCCCGTAGAAGCACTTTAATTGGAATCTGGAATGTCATGCACACTCTCATGTTTTAAAGATTCATTCTCCAGTTGGTGCTATGGAGAGGTGGAAATCTTAACTGACAATACCTGAGTCATGGTACTGACTGCGTGTTTACTTGGTACTAATGCTCCCACTGTAATAAGATGTCACACCCAGCTCTAAAAGCAATGGGACCAACTATGGGCTACAATTTCCAAATTGAGCCAAAATAGACCTTTCCTCTTTTATGTTGATTATCTTGGATGCTTTATCATTGTAACAGGTAACACAGCAGGTGATTTTATAATACTATATAGGATAAAAACAAACAAACAAATAAATAAATAAATAGTGGATTAATCTTTTTGTTGGTTCCTGAAATGAGAGCATACCTATAAAATGTCAGGTAATTAATGACAAATTAAGACTCATTGTTTTCTCCTTTGATATTTCCCACACAAATTTTTGCTGACATGAAATAGACATGCTCTAAATCATGCTCCTTTCTTTCCCTTTTAATAACATCAGTTATCATTTCACAAATGAAGGAATCTGCTAGTCTAAGGAATTCCTGAAGATCTTGATGAAATCAAGCTCCTGGTTCTCCTTTTCCTATCTTTTTCTTGCTCTTGAAGAGTTTAATGGTTTCAAAGCTCACTTGCCTTCCTTAAACATAGAACTGTGGTCTTCAAACCTTGAATGTCAGAAAAAAACAACCTTGAATGTTAGAAGCATCTTTTTTCAATGGAAAAACAAAACATAAAAGAAAAAGGCTGTAATGGGGAAAAAGGAAGAATCAAGTAGTCAAGACAAGAAGAAAATGAAAGAACAAAGTGAAAAGGAAACAGAGAAGAAAGAGAAAGATATCAGAGAAGATGAGAATGACTAGTGAAAACAAAGACAGGATAGATAAGGAGACAAACAGAGAGTGGGTGGAGGTGATGACATAGACTAGGAACACATGCAATTTTTATGCCTTCCAAAAATCAACACGAAGAACATGAAGACTATTAAAATATATGAGATTGGAAAATTTCAATATATAATCATACTGAAATGATTTGATGAGTTATTTAAGAATCTGTAAATACACAGAAAAACACAGAGCTAGGGAATGGAAACCACACACTTTAGTTGACACCTCTCACTTGTCACCCCCCAAATGCCAAAGCAAGTTATTTTTATTTGATGAAAACCTCCCTCAGAGACTGGTGCTCATTTTTATTTTCAGTCTGAACAAGAACCATTTATGTGTTTGGCTGTGTTACGAAATATCCTATAAATGGAACTTTTCAAACCTGAATGTAAGTACATTTGACAGCTCACCAATTTCACAAACACCAGTGACTTATCTTAAAATAATACAGCTTCTTGCAGATTTGGCAAATGTCACAATCCTCTGAGGCCCATTCCTGAAGCTTTAGTTTTAGACACAGTCTGCAAAATATTTATATATTTCATCCCTTTTGCCTGGAATATGTTATTCCCTACAAAAGGACACCAGAGTTAATTTTCCTTCTTAATTTGTTTGGATTACACTACATGTCACTATAACATATTAAGAATAGAAAGGTTCATTCTTCATGTCAGATTTAGTTTTCAACTGATTCATGTAGAAGATGAAATTCATAAATAATACTTTTTAAATTGTTTAAAATTTTCAATATGTAATCACAATATAATTTGTCACATAGTATCACACATCTTTTGAGACTTTCTCTCTCGTCTTGCATGGTGTCAGTAGGATACACTATTTAGTTGATGGTGACTGAATGAATGAGGGTGTTTTTCTATTTAGTGCACTAGTTAATGCAACCTAACTCTGAAAATGGCTATTCTGGTAAATGCCAGGAAAACTGGCACAACTAGTTTCAGTACCTATTGGCCTTACTGTATTAATTCATCTCTTTTTTTTCTATATTCTGATGACTTGTTAGCCCTTGAAAGTCTACCTTTAATGAGGTTATTGAAATCTTACAGGTAGTCAACAACTCACCCTGAAATGTGCCTTTTAAAAGCAAATAAACTAATCCAAAGTCTAAACTCTCAACAACTTCCTTTATTAGACTGTCACAGTCTGGGGCATTACCCACCCCCCCGCCCTTAATACCACAGGGGCAGGTCCTTGACAAATAAGGACATTCCCCAGGCACCAGAGCCCTCTGAAGTTATGCAAACTAGCAAATCTAAATCAATTTAAAGACTTCACTCCACTCTTTCCTTTTTCTGCCTGCCCTGTCTGCCCCTTCTTACTGACCTGCTCCAGAACCTCTCCAAGTGAATCCATGGAATGAGGCAGGCCTCCTTATAGGAATTTTAACTAAAATTAAAAACACTCTCTCCCATGATAGCAGCCTTCTGATCTTTTGGAATTTTCTGATCTGAATCATAGTAAAAGCCTACCTTAAAACATTTATGCAGGCTCATGTGGATTCAAATAATCACCAGCTGAGCAGAGCTGAAAATCTCAGAAGCAGAATCAGAGAGGTCTATTGTGATAGCCTAAAAATAGTTTCACAAAGATGTCCACATTCTACACTCCTGAACTTGGGAATACATTGCATGTTATAAATAACTTTGAAGATGGGATTGGCTCAAGGATCTTGAAATGGGAAGATAATCTTGGATATTCCATGCAAGCCTATGTAATTATATGCCCTTATAACTGGGAGACAGGAATGTCAGTTTTGGAGATTAGGAAATCCTATGCCACTCACTTTGAAGAGCAAGCTTTAGGTACCCCCAAAAGAAAGAGCCAGATTATCCTCTAGAGGCTTCAAAAGGAATGCAACCCAACTGATAGCTTAGCCCAGTGAAACTAGTTTTGGACTTCTGGCCTCATGCACTGTGAGAAAATAAATTGTAATACATAAGTTACTAAAGTCAGTTATCACTTGTTACAGCAGTGGGAGCAATATGCCAGTTCAAATAGTGGTGTGGCCATAACAAATATCTGGAAATGTAGAAATGGTTTAAGATTGGATAGAAGATAGAAGAATTTTGAAAGGCACACCACTGAAATTTTATATTGTCCTTAATAGACTGTTAGTAGAAGTGTGAATTTTAAGGACTCTACTGGTGAGGCTCAGAAGTGATAAGCATGATATGAAATTCTACCTGGTCTAGGGGATCTATAAATGCACTCTTAGTCATAGAACTCATTGCTGGTGAGAGCTTAGAAAATAATGAGAAGTACATTACTGGATACTGAAGGCAAGTGAATCCTTGATATAGTGTCAGAAAGCTTAGCAGAATTGTGCCTTGCAGTTTTGAGAGAAAAGAAACTATGCAATGAACTTGACTTTTTAACTGAAGAGATTACAAGCACAGCAGTGAAGGGGTAAATTTCTTTTTGCTGTTTATAATAAAATATGATATGAAAATATAGGTTTATGGAATAACTTTTAAAAAAGAACAAATGTGTAATGACTTGAGAAATTCTCAGGGTATTCAGATGACAAAAGACGTTAAAATCAAGACTGCCACTATCAAGAAACACATTTTGGAGAGACAAGCAATGAATTTTTTACATTGTAATTGCTGAAAATAAAGTGTATGTTCCTTATTTATGGAGAACACCTGGTTTCACTATTTCAAGATTGCTTTGTGAGGCCAAAATATATACATACACATCAATCTCCAAGTCATGTTGGCTATAACCACAGGAACTACATAAATCACCAAATATCAGGCATGAACAGATTTTCTAACTCTTCTAATAACTGCTCTTTTTTCTTCCTTAGATCCTTTCCCATTTTTTCTAGGAATAGAAATGCAGGGTATGTTATCTGTAGACTCAAAAATAACTGATTTACTTCTGGGCTATATGAGAAAGGCTACTGCTCCCTTATTTGAGGTAAGCCAAAGGTGAGTTATTGATCCCTCAATACCTGTATATCGTCAGAGATGGAGAAGAGAGCACAGGGGATCCTCTAGTTTCAACAATGCTGTTTCTACCTAAGGGAAATAAGCCACCTGCTCATGGTTGTGAGAGGAGCCAGTCTCTCCTCTCTTTCCTTAGTTATACAGTCCTTTCTAATTTGCCCCTAAAGCTGAGAAAACTAATTTCCTGGATGTGCAAAACCTGTTCACTAGCTGCATTGTTTACTTCTTTGCTTTTTTCATCTCTGTCTGATGCCTGAGTTCAGGTGGGGATTTTCAACCAAAACAGACTGCCTGGAAAACCCTGAATGCTATACTGGAATGTGCTTCATATAGAACCTAGTCAGAAATAGATACTTAGATTTATTAATTGACATACTCATAAAATACCCCCTCATTCTGGCCCATTCCTCCCTAGAAAATATACCAGCAGTGCAAAACTATGATATGTGTGCTGCAGCAGGAATCCAGAGCCCACTGTGTCAGTATGCAGGCCAACTTGCCCCACCAGCTGAGCATCAGATATTCAGGTTTAATTACATTGTTGGCAATTTGTGATAAATATAGTAAGTGGGTTTTGGATTACAGTTTGGGCACTTGGTCTCTAAAAGTTTTGCCATCACTGATATTTACCAATATGTTCAGTTCACTGATGATTGTCAACACAGATAAAAGGCTTATTCTGTTCTTTTGGTCCACTGTTCAAAGACAGAGAATGGGATAGGAAAGTGACCATCATGCTAATTATTATTTTAAGAAACTCTTAAAGAGTTTTTATATGAGTAATGTGGTGCTGAAGAACTAGATACACAAAGCTGTTTCAGTGTCAACTGGAACTGTGGAGAATGTGTTTTCTGAGGTGGAATTCTTCTATGAATAATCTGACTAAATTTGTAAATCAATGCACAAAGGCCCTATATAATAGTGATTATTAAAATAAATTTGAAGCTATGAAGCACCATGGGTATATTGCATGGAAGAGTAGATAGTGATTTTTTTTAAAAAATGTATTGTTTACTTAATTTTAGATATGCAATATGATGACATTCATTATTGGGAATTTGTACCTTTACATGGTATTAACTTGGCTCTTATTTTTCCCCATTTCCCTGCCATCCTTTTCAACCATCCACCCCTCTCTATTTACAAAGAATTTGTTCCTGATTTTTCCTTTTCTCATATTTATTGCTTTCCTTTCCTCTGGACCACCCACTTCCTCTACCCCTTTGGACCTTTTCTTCCTATTTCACATTATCTATTATACATTTTGATCCTTATTTACACTTTCAATTTCTCAAACCAGAGAAACTATTTGGTAGTTACACATGTCTGTCTTATTTATTTCACTTAAGAGTATGGCCACTATGTGCATCCATTTAGCTATAAATATCTCTAGTTTCTCATTCTTTATGGTTGAGTAGTACTCCATTTTATTAAAAAAAAAAACAAAACAGGTCATCTTCTTTATCTAGTTACCAGTTGATGGGCAACTGGGCTATTTCCAAGGTTTAGCTATGACAAACTATGCTTCTATAGACATGGGTGCATGTATATCACGGTGGTATGATTCTTTTAATTCTTTTGGAAAGATACCCAGCAGGGGCGTAGCTGGGTCAACTGGGACCTCTAATCCCAGTTTTTTGAGGAATCTCCATATTGATTTCCACAGTGGTTGCACCAATTTACAGTGCAGTGGAGAAGGGTTCCTTTTCCCCCACAACCCCCCTGCTTTTGTCATTGGTTAATTTCTTTTTTTTCCCATTAAGTTTATTGGTACACTTTAGGTATAAAATACAGTTGCATTCATCATTGGGATCTTGTACATTTACATGAGTATCTTGGTTCTTATTTTTTTCCCCTTCCCCTGCCCTCCCTTCACCCCCTCCCCCTCCCTATTTGCAAAGACTTTGTTTACTTTTTTTCCTTTTCTCATATTTTTTCTTTTCCCTTCTTTCCTTTCCCCTACACCTCCCACTTCCCCTACTCCTTTAGACCTTTTCTTCCTATTACACAATATCAATTAAACATTTTTAAAATTACAGTATTAAGATCTAGGAGACATTACCAGAGATTTTACAGAATTTAAAAAGATATACAAAGGATATTACAATAATCATTTTAGAAATAAAATCGACAATTTCTAATAAGTACCTTGGGAGACAAATTAATGAAACTGACTCTGGAATAAATATAAAATTTGAATAGCACCTATTAAAGAAAGTATATTCCTAGCTTGAAAACCTACCTATATGATAACAACAGGCTCATATACATTTTAACTGATAAATTATATCAAACATTTAAAGCAGAAAAGAGAAGGAACATTTCTCTCCTCATTTTAGGAAATCAACATTGTGCTAATATAAACTGGATAAAGATAATAGAAGAAAAATGTATGAATATAGATAGAAATTTGTTTACTAAAACACTATTAGAAGTCAGATCTGGCAGTATGTAGAAAGTGGTTTTATTATAGGGATGGCAATGTTGGTTCAGCATTGGAAAATCTACCCCCAAAAAGTCATCATTTTAACAGAGGAAAGGAAAAAGCCATATGATCCTGTCAGTAGCTGGAAAAAAAGAATTGGACTAAATTCTACAGCTGTTCATGGTAAAAGCTATCAGGAGACTAGAAGGAGAATAGAACCTTCTCAACAAATCAAACACATGTACTCTATACTTCTAGCAAAAATACATTATATGAATGGAGTAGATACAATGCTTTCTCCTTAAGGTGGGGAACAAGGGCAGATACGCTTACTCTTCATCTGTCCATTAAACTTTGAAACTTAGGCCTAAACCAAAATAGTCTGGCAATAAAATTACACAATTACAATAGTATTGGCAAGTTAGAATTAAAATCTTTATATGTAGATGAAATGATCATCTACAGAGAAAACACTAAGAAATCTCAAGGAGCCCCTAGTACTTGTATTTGAATTTAGCAGTATTAGAAAACAGAAAGTATACATAAAAATTCACGTCTATGTATACATGCTATAAATGAAGAATTGGATATTAAAATTTAAAAGTTATGTAGGAGTACAAAAGACCTAGGAAAGTAAAGAGAAAAAGAAAAAAAGAACAATGTTTGAAGATGTTTAGTACCTAATTTTAAGACTTTCTCTAAAGCTACAGTAATCAAGGCAGTGTTGGTGTAAGGAAAGACATATAGATCATTAGAATAAAACAGAGAATCTAGAAATAGAACCACACATATATGCTCCACTGAGTTTTGAAAGATTATTTAACATTAACATTTTATAGAATATAAACTAAATGTAAGAGCAGAAGAAAAGATAGTGTTTTCAGCAAATGGCCCTAGAACACCTGGTATCTGTATATAAAAAATTAACCTCAACTCTTTATTTCCATACATAAAAATAACTTGAAAGGATCTATGAACCTAAATATGTAAGACCAAAACTATAAAACTTTAAGAAGAAATTATAAGGGAAAATGTTTATGAACTTAGGCTAGGCAAGACTTTCCAAGGATATATAAAACATGATGTATAAAAGAAAAAAATTGATAAATGAGATTCCATCAAAATTTAGAACTTTAAATGACACCGTTAAAATGAAAAGTAGTCCTTAAAACAGACCATACTTACAATGCATATAGCCTATGACCAGAATATATAAAGAATTCTTACAGCTCATTAATAACCAACCCAATTTAAAAAATAGACACAAGAAGATGATAAATAGCCAGTACAGCACAAAGAAAGGTGTGCAATACTAGAATCAGAAAAATACTAATCAGTACAATAACAAGATTGAATTATACACTCATGAGGGGGGTGATGTTAAAAGTTTTAAAAGCCTTGTCATGACTTTTTGTTTTTGTTGGATTCTGTCCCTTTGCATTTAATTTGTCATGCCCAAAGTATTCATTCTGCTGGGCTTCCTGGGGTTGTGATCCTCATTGTCTTTTCCTAGGATATTGTCTAAAATTTTTTGGAATGCTGGTTTGGTATTCATGAAGTTCCTAAGGTGCTCATTATCATGAAATGAAAATATCTTATTTCTTCATCAATATTGAAAGATAGTTTTGCAGGGTATATCCATCTGGGTTGGAGGCTGTTTTCCTTTAGGGCTTGAAATACATCTCTCCAAGCTCTTCTTGCCTTGAGGGTTTGCATTGAGAAGTCTGCTGTGATTCTGTTGGGCTTTCCTTTGTATGTAATGTGTTTCTTTTCTCTCACTGCTTGTAGAATGTTCTTCTGTTGGGTTTCTGGAATCCTATTATATGTCTGTATGTAGATTTGTTTTGGATCAAAGCTAGTTGCAGTCCTATATGCCTGACTTATCTGTATGTCAAGTTCTTTTCCCCTACTTGGGAAGTTTTCTGCCATCACTTCTGTGAACAGTTTTTTTATGTCATCTGCACTCTCTCCTCTTTCTTCATTGACTCCAATCAGTCTTATGTTATCCTTCTTTGCATCATCTAGCAGCTGCTGGATTGATTTCTCATGGTCCCTTACAATTTTAAAGCAATTTTTCTTTTCCTCTTCACTAATTGCAATCTTATCTTATATATCTAAAATTCTGTCATCACATTAGTTCATTCTGCTGCATAGACATTCAATGAAGTTTTAAAATTCCTGGAAATTTGTTTGTATCTATTTTATAGATTCCATTTGTTTCTTATGCTGGGATTACCTCATGATCCTCAGGTCCTCTATTTTTTTTTTATCTGTGTCTTCTCTAGATTTATTAATCATGTCTTGCCCTGTGGGCACAATATCTGCTGTTATCTGAGAAATTATTTCTGATTTCATTTTTTCCAGATCCTCTTTTGTTGCCAGTTCAGGGAGTCCAGGTGGTTGAATATCAGTGTTCCATTTCACTTCCCTTTGGGGTTGCTGTAGATGATCTAGAAGTCTGTTTTTGAGGTTTGTTTACATGTCTTCTCATTTCCACGTGGGTGAGGGGATGCTGCTGATGCCCATGCGGCTCACCTCCTCTGCCCTGGGAGTGGTGGAATGGTGGCCAGGGAGCCTCTTCCTGGGTGCTGGGATTGGCTCACCTTCTCTCCCCTGGGAGCAATGGAATGGGAGCGAGGGAGCCTCCTTATAGGTTCATTTCTTAATAGCAGCCATTCTTTTTGTAATGAAGTGGAATCTCAGCATTGTTTTCATCTGCATCTCTTGAAGAACCAGTGTGTTGAATATTTTTTCATATGTTTATTTGCTGTTCTTACTACTTTGTCTGAGAAATATCTGTTCTTTTTAGATGCCCATTTTTGGATTGGGTCTTTAAATTTGGGAGGTCTGATTTTTTTTAAGTTCTTTACATATTCTAGATATTAGACCTTTGTCTGAGGAAAAGCTGGTAAAAAATTTTTCTCACATTGTGGGTTGTCTCTTCACTCTGTTGGTGATTTCTCTTGCTGTAAAAGACCTTTTTAATGAGACAAAATCCAAGTTGTTGATTCTTTTTTCTAGTTCGAGTGCAAAGGAGGTTTTGTTCATGAAATTTGTTCCCATGCCAATGTATTCAAGAGTTCTACCTAACCTCTCTTCCAGCTGGTTTAGTGTTTGTGTTTTAATATTTAGATCTTTGATCCATTTCTATTTTAGTTTAATGCATGGTGAGAGTTATAGGTCTAGATTTAATCTTTGGCAAGTTGAAACCCAATTTTTCTAGTACCATTTATTAAAGAGGCTATCTTTCCTCCAGCAAGGGTGTTTGGGTCCTTTGTCAAAAATGAGGTGGCTGAGTATGTCTAGAGTTGTATTTGCATCTTATAATTTGTTCCATTGATTCTTGGGTCTGTTTCTTTGCTGGTATCATGCTGTTTTTATTACAGTAACTTTGTAGTATAGTTTCAAATTGGAGACTGTGATACCCCCTACCTTGTCTTTGTTGCCTAGAATTGCTTTAGCTATTCTAGGTCTCTTCTTATTGCAGATGAATTTATGGGTTGCTTTCTTAAGTTCTGTGAAGTATATTGTAGGAATTTCAATTGGGATTGTACTGAATTCATATAGCAGTTTTGGAAGTATGGCTATTTCACTATATTGGTTCTTCCTACCTAGGAACAAGGGATGTCTTTAAATTTTCTGATATCCACTTTGATTTCTTTTTAACAGTACTGTAATTTTCAGAGTAGAGGTTTATTATTTCTTTAGTTAGATTGATTCCTAGGTATTTCAGTTTTTAGATATGATATTATAAGTATCACTTTAAACCATGTTACAAATGTTTCGCACAATATACAATTTACATAGAAAATGTAGAGTAACATTGTTCCACATGTACATATAAAGCTGAGATATCTAGAAGGGAAACATTTTGAAGTTTTTAACAAAGATGAAAACACACATATACAAGTTCTTGATATGGTAAACTTCTATTATGCCCTATTACTAATTCTGGATAGGTAAGGTAGATGTTTTGAAAAAGGCAATAATTTGTTTTGTTTTGTTCTGTTTTTCATATATTTTTTATTTATATATGTATTGGTACATTTTAGGTATACAATACATTTACATTTATCATGGGATGTTTATACCTGAACATGATATATCTGAGTTCTCATTTTTTCTCCCATTACCTGGGCACCCTTCACCCCTCCAACCTTCCCTATTTACACAGAATTTGATTCCATTTTTTATCTTTCTCATAATTTTTCCTTTCCTTTATTCCCTTTCCACTTCCCATCCCATCACCCCCAAACCCTTGAACCTTTTCCTATTTCAAATTATCAATTATTCATTTTAATCATTTCATCCTTATTTACACTTTCAGTTTCTCACACTAGAGAAACTATTTGGTATTTACACTTGTGTGTCCTATTTATTTCACTTAAGAGTATGGGCTCAATTTGCATCCATTTAGCTATAAATAACTCTAGATTCTAATTATGGCTGAGTAGTACTCCATTTTATAAAAAAACCACATCTTCTTTATCCAGTTTCCAGTCGATGGGCACTTGGGCTGTTTCGAAGCTTTAGCTATTACAAACTGTGCAGCTATAAATATAGGTACACATATATTGCTGTGGTATGATTCTTTTAATTCTTTGGGGAATATTCCCAGTAGCGGAATAGCTGGTTCAAATGGGACCTGTAGTCCTAGTTCTTTGAGGAATCTCCATACGGATTTCCACAGTGGTTGCACCAGTCTACATTCCCACCAACAATGGAGAAAAGTTCTTTTCTCTCCACACCCCTGCCAGGATTTGTTATTTTTTGATTTTTTGATAGCAACCATTCCTTCCGTGGTGAGGTAGAATCTCAGTGTTGTTTCCATCTGCATATCTCGAATGACCAGTGATGTTGAACATTTTTTCATATATTTATTTTCTGGTTTTACTTCTTTGTCTGAGAAATGTCTGTTCATTTCGGATGCCCATTTTAGAACTGGGTCTTTGAATTTGGGGGGGTCTGATTTTTTTCAGTTCTTTATATATTCTTGAGAGTAGACCTTTGTCTGAGGTACAGCTGCTAAAAATTTCTTCCCACATTATAGGTTTTCTATTACATCTGTTGGTAGTTTCTCTTGCAGTGCAGCAGCTTTTTAATATGATGAGATCCCAGTTGTTGATTCTTTGTGCTAGCTCCCGTGCTACTGAAGATTTGTTCATGAAGTCTTTTCCTATGCCAATATCTTCAAGAGTTCTATCTAACTTATCTTCCAGCAAGTTATTCTTTCTGTCTTAATATTTAGATCTTTAATCCACTTTGATCTTAATTTAGTGCACGGTGATAGGGATGGGTCTAGTTTTAATCTTTGGCAGGTTGAAATCCAGTTTTTCCAACACCGTTTATTAAATAGGCTATCTTTCCTCCAATGAAGGTGGTTGGCTCGTTTGTCAAGATGAGGTGGCTGAGTATGTCTGGAGTTGTTTCTGCATCTTATAATCTATTTCACTGATGTTCAGGTCTAGTTTTTTTCCAGTACCATGCTGTTTTTATCATAGTAGCTTTGTAGTATACTTTCAAGTTGGGGTTGTGATACCCCTAGCCATGTCTCTGTTGCCTAGAATTCCTTTTGCTATTCTAGGTTTCTTCAGCTTCCAAATGAATTTTTGGAATTTTTTCTCTAGTTCTGTGAAGTATATTGCTGGAATTTCAATTGGCATTGCATTAAATCTATATAGTACTTTTGGAAATATGGCCATTTTCACTATATTGGTTCTTGCTGCCCAGGAACAGGGACATCTTTCCATTTTCTTATATCCTCTCCCATCTCCTTCTTCAGAGTGCTGTAGTTTTCAGTGTAGAGGTCTTTTGCTTCCTTTGTTAGGTTGATTCCTAGTTATTTCATTTTTTTGGATGCTATTGTAAAAGGAATTGTTTCCCGAATTTCCCTTTCAATGGGTCTGCTATTTGCATACAAGAAGGCTGTTGTTTTTTGAGTGTTGACCTTATATCCAGTGACTCTACTGAATCTGTCAATTAGGTCTAGAAGACTTTTGACTGAGTTTTTTGGATCTTCTATGTAAAGTATCATATCATCAGCAAATAATGACAGTTTCACTTCTTCCTTTCCTATCTTTATTCCTTTTATTACTTTCTCTTTTCTAATTGCTATGGCTAATGTTTCCAGAATGATATTGAACAGGAGTGGTGATAGTGGGCATCCTTGTCTTGTTCCTTATTTTAGCATGAAAGTTTTCAGGTTTTGACCATTCAATATGATGTTGGCTGTTGGTTTTTCATAGATAGCCTTAATCAGGTTGAGATAAAGACCTTCTATTCCAATTTTCTGTACCTTTTTTATCATGAATGGGTGCTGGATTTTGTCAAATGCTTTTTCTCCATCTATTGAGATGATCATGTGTTTTTTATCCTTGACTCTGTTAATATAGTGAATTACATTTATTGATTTACAGATGTTGAACCACCCTTGTATCTCTGGGATAAATCTGACTTAGTCAAGGTGTATGTTCTTCTTGATGACCTTCTGTATTCTGTTTGCCAGTATCTTGTTGAGGATTTTTGCATCTATGTTCATTAGGGAGATTGGTCTGTAGTTCTCTTTTTGGGTTGAGTCTTTCCCTGGTTTTGGGATCAAAGTAACACTTGCTTCCAGGAATGAATTTGGAAGCCTTGCATACTTTTCAATTGCCTTGATGAGTTTAAAGAGTAATGGCAATAGTTCTTCTTTAAATGTCTTGTAGAATTCAGCAGTGAAGCCATCAGGACCTGGGCTTTTCTTTGTTGGTAAGTTTTTTATTACATTTTCAATTTCACTCATTATTATTTGGGTGTTTAGAATTTCTATATCTTCTTCATTTAATTTTTGCAATTAATATGTATTAGGAATCTGTCCATTTCTTCTGTGTTTTCCATTTTATTACAGTACAGGTTCTCAAAGTAGGCATTGATGATCCTCTGGATTTCTGCTGGATCTGTTGTGGCTTCACCTTTTTTGTTCTTAATTGCATGGATTTGAGCCTTTTCTTTCCTTTTTTGATAAGGTTGGGTAAAGGTTTATCTATTTTATTTATTCTTTCAGAAAACCAACTCTTTGATTCATTGATTTTTTGTATTGTTCTCTTAGTCTCCATTGCATTGATTTCTGCTTGGATCTTTATAATTTCCTTTCTTCTTCGAGCTTTGGGTTTGTTATGCTCTTCTTTTTCTAGGAGCTTGAGGTTCTGTGTTGGGTTATTTAACTGATTTCTCTCTGTTGTCCTAATATGGGCGTTCACTGCTATGAATTTCCCATGCAGAATTGCTTTCATTGTGTCCCACAGATTCCTGTATGTTGTACTGGCATTATCATTTACTTGTAAAAACTGTCTAATTTCTTCTTTAATTTCCTCTGTCAATCATTGGTTGTTCAAGAGGGTGTTGTTCTATTTCCATGTGTTTGTGGGAGTTTTGCGGTTTCTTATGTTATTGATCTCCAATTTTATTGCACTATGGTCTGTTATTATACAGGGGATACCTTCAATTCTTTTATATTTACTTATGTATGTCCTATGAGCTCATATATGATCTATTTTGGAGAATGACCCATGTACAGCTGAAAAGAAGGTGTATTCTGATTTTGTGGGGTGGAACACTCTGTAAACATCTATTAAGTCCATTTGTCCTGTAGCTTGGTTCAGTTCTAGCATTTCACTGTTAATTTTTTTTCTAGTTGATCTGTCTATTTGTGATAGAGGGGTGTTGAGTTCCCCCACTACAATTATATTAGTACTTATTTGGTTTTTCATGTCCATTAATTTTTTTTTTGTATAGTTGAGGACATTCGTATTTGGTGCATACATATTTAGGATTGTCATTTCTTCCTTTTGGATTGTTCCCTTCACAAGGATGTAGTGACCATCTTTGTCTCTCTTAATTAGTTTTGGTTTGAAATCTACTTTGTCTGCAAACAATATTGCTACCCCTGCTTTTTTCTGGGTTCCTGTGGCTTGGAGAGCCATTTTCCATCTTTTTACTTTCAGTCTATGGATTTCATTTTGAGTTAGGTGTTTTTCTTGTATACATCATATTGCTGAGTTTCGCTTCTTAATCCATTCTGTCAGTCTATTTCTTTTGATTGGTGAGTTGAGGCCATTAACATTGATTGTTATAATTGATAGATATTGACTCATCCTTGTCATGATGTTTTATTGTTGCTAGCTCTTTTATTTTTTATTTTCCCCCCTTTTGCTTTAGCGTCTTACCTTGCATGGTGCCTTCCCTCTGTTGGGCCTCATGGATTTGTGACCTTCATTGTCTTTTTCTAGGATATTGCTTAAAATTGTTTGGAGTGCTGGTTTAGTGTTCATGAAATTTCTCAGGTGTTCTTTGTCATGAAAGTATCTAATTTCCCCATCGATTTTGAAAGATAATTTTGCCAGATACAACAGTCTAGGTTGGAAGTTATTTTCTTTTAGGACTTGAAATAAGTTGCTCCAAGCTCTTTCTTCCTTTAGGGTTTGTGTTGAGAAGGCTGCTGTGATTGTGATGGGCTTTCCTTTATAGGTGATTTGTTTCCTTTCTCTAACTGTCTGTAGAATTTTGTTCTTTTGTTGGGTTTCTGGGATCTGGACTATTATGTGTCTAGGTATAGATTTTTTTGGTCATGGCTGGTTGAAGTTCTATTTGCTTCACTTATCTATATGTCCAATTCTCTACCTCTATCTGGGAAGTTTTCTACTATTACTTCTGTGAACAGTTTTTTATGTCAGTTGTACTTTCTCCTGTTTTTTCATGGACTCCTATGAGCCTTATGTTATTCTTCTTTGCATCATCTAGCAGCAGTTGTTGGATTGATTTCTCATGGTCCCTTACTATCATTAAGAAATCTCTGTTTTCATGGTCCTTAGCCACAATCCTGTCTTCTATATCTGATATTCTGTCTTCAGATTCTCTTAGTGTGCTCTGCATGCTTTCAGTGGAGTTTTTAATCTCCTGAATATCTGTTTGAATCTGTTTCATGGATTCCATTTTTTTCTTATGTTGGGTGATCATATTTTCCATTTATTTCTTATGCTGGGCATTCATGGCTTCCAGCATGTTTCTGATATCATCTATTTTCTTATCTGTTTATGCTCTAGACCCTCTAATCATGTCTTTCACTCTGCTCACCATGTCTGTATTTATCTGGGAAATTATTTCTGTTTTTAATTTTTCTAGAGCCTCATTTATCTGCTTTGTTACTTCCTGTGCTATCAGTTCAGGGTATCCAAGTGGTTGCTTATCAGACTTTACCACCTAATTTCCCCCAGAATTTCCTTTTTGTGGCATGGAAGCCTGCTTTTGTGCCTTGCTTAAGTGTCTTCTCATTTTTGTTTTTGGTACTGTCCTTGGTTTAATTCCTGGCTTAAATATTTCAAAATTCCTTAGTGTAGGTATCTTTGTTGCTTGTGTTTAAATCCCTTGTGGAATGATTGCTTTTCAGAGGTGTCTTCCAGATATAGATAGTGTTTAGGTTTTCAGACTAATGACTCTGAGGCTATTTAATTTTCATTATACCAGGAAGGAAAACTGATTAGATCAATCACAATGTCTTAGCCCAAATGATACAATCAGCAATACCACAGCATCAAATACAGCTTAGAAAATGACAATTTGTGGTAGTTATTAATCTATCACATTTAACTATATGAGTTAAATTAAAACTGAGGATCAACCCAACATAAGTTTATAATGAATAAACTCTTCAATATAGCATCTTTCCTCTTTGGGGTGGTGAGTTAAAAGTAGTTGGGGAGGGAGGGACAGGTAGAAAGATCAGGAAAGATTAGCAGTGAGGCCAGAAGATACAGGAAGATCACAGAAGAAGTTGTTCAAGCCAAGAGGAAAAGGCAGAATGAAACAACAAAGATGTGAATAGTATCACCTAACACCAACAGGGAGGCTAGTTACCATATTTACCTTCCTTTAAACCTAATCATAATCAAGAGAAGGAAAAAGAGAAGAAAAGAACAATAAGGGAGAAATCCAAATTCAGTGCAGAATGGAACAAATGGGGAGATGAGGAGCAATGTGGGACAGTGAGAGAATGAGTGAGAGAGAGAGAAAGAGAGAGAGAGAGAAAGAAAGAAAAGATAACAGAAAGAAAAGAAAGAAAAGTAAAAATTTGAAGAGTAGAAAAAAGTAAAAATTAAGAATTAAAAATAAGAAGAAAATTTTTTTTTCTTTTTTGCAAATAGCAAAAAATAAAAATTATGGGCCTCCTTCAGTGTATGTCTCTGCTGTCATAGTAGGCAATGTAGTAATCTGTGTGCATATATGAGTCAATGAGTCTCAGCAAGCCTGCAGCAGACCAAGTACAGTGGTCTAGTGTGCCTTTATTGTAGAGATTCTCTTTACTTTTCTGCTGAGCTTCAGTTTTCTTCTTTTCTTTTTTTAATTAAATTCTTTTATTGGTACATTTTAGGTATACAATACAATTACATTTCTCATTGGGAATTGTACCTTTACATAATGCATCTTGGTTCTTATTTTTTTCCCCATTCCTAGCCCTCCCTTCACCCCCTCCACCCTTCCCTATTTACAAAGACTTTATTTCCATTTTTTCCATTTCTCAGCTTTTTCCCTTTCCCTTCTTTCCTTTCCCCTGCCCCTCCCACTTCCCCTACCCCTTTGGACCTTTTCTTCCTATTTTAAACTATCGATTATTCATTCTAATCATTGGTACATTTTAGGTATACAATATAATGACATTCATCATTGGAAATTTGCACCTTTACATAGTCTCTCCCTGCTGGTCCACTGCTGGTGACCTTCCCCAAAGAATTATAAGAATCATACCACAGTGATATATGTGTGTCCATGTTCATAGCAGCACAGTTTGTAATAGCTAAAACTTGGAAACACCCCAAATGCCCATCAACTGGAGACTGGATAAAGAAAATGTGGTTTTTTTATAAAATGGAGTACTACTCAGCCATAAAAAATGAGAAATTAGAGACATTTATAGCTAAGTGGATGCACATTGAGGCGATACTCTCAAGTGAAATAAATAGGACATACATGTATAAATGCCGAATAGTTTCTCTGGTGTGAGAAACTGAAAGTGTAAATAAGGATTAAATGTATAATAGGTAATGTGAAATAGGAAGAAAAGGGGCAAAGGGGAAGGAAGTGGGAGGGCTAGGGGAAAGGATAGAAGGGAATGGGATTAATATGAGAAAATGGAAAAATAGGAACAAAATCTTTGTAAATAGGAATAGAGGGGTTGAAGGGAGGGCTGGGCAAGGGTGAAAAATAAGCTTCAGTTTTCATCGAGGTGCCTGAGAAGTCCTCTTTCTGTTACTAACTTCTGCTCTATCCTATGGCACTCAGGACAAGGGTCTTTATAATCCCTTGTGCCTCTGTAGTGTGGGACCAGGTAGCAGAAAAGCCAGAAGGCCAGAGGCCCGAGGGTGGGGGTGGGGGGGAGACTGGGCCTTGGAGGCGCCTGTGTGGCTAAGCGGACCTCACTGTGGTGTGGGCATGGCCTGGGATGGCTGTGGACCTCCAAGCTGCTTGTCTCACTTGGCTGGTCATTGCTGGGACAGCATCGAATGAAAAGGCAAGAATTTTAATGAAGAGTAGCCTTTCTTTTAAAAAATGCGCGTGTGTGTGTGTGTGTGTGTGTGTGTGTGTGTGTTATTGAGGACTGAACCCAGACCTTTGCACTGAACTATCTTCCCAGCATTTTTATTTTATTTTTTAAATTTGACACAAGCTTTCACTAAATTCCCCAAGCTTGACTCTAACTTGAAATCTGCTTCAGTCTCCCAGAGTGTGATGTGATTAGAGGCATCTGACATTGAGCCCAGTTTTGGAGAAAAGCAGACGTGGATTCAGAAAACAAATTTCTCATCTCATAAAAAGTGCATTTCTTAGGATGAGAGGGGCTATAAGAATGAAATTTAATGATTCAGGCTCAAAGGCTAGCATTAAGGTTTAATGATTCAGATTCACATTCTTATTCTGTCATTGTTGTAGTCACTGTATGTGGCTTACTAATTACTCACAGACACATTGTAGTCTGTTTTCTTCTATTCTAGAATTTAAATGTCAATATACACTTCCCAGCCTCTTTGATAGAGAACTGGCCATGTGAATTTCTTCAGACTAATAAATTATATGTGATCATTGTGGTCTAGGAAACTTTTATTCCAAAGAGAAGAGTTTAAATTGAAGAAATAATTTCTTCTTTGTTCTGCTTTGAGTACACATATGGTGTTGTGTAAGAGCTATTTTCTTGTCATGACAAGGGCACAGCCATGAGGAAAAGCCAAGGCAGTCAAATGAAGAACATCTAGTCCTAAAATTCTCATCAATTGCTTTTCTCTAGGTTTATGTATTTTGAAAAAATAACATGCCATAATTTACATCTGAAAGTATGCTGAAATGTTAGAGTCACTTACGTGATTTGTAAATTGGACTTGCAATTAAATATCCTAGGTCTGATGTTGAAATGAGAATGTGCTTAAAAAATAAAATTGTTTGAAAAATAAACTAAGACATATGTATAAAGCTGTACAAAGAATAATAGAAAGGAGACATTTCTGTACTTCCTTCTCCACTATTAGCATCTCTTCCTCCTTGTAGTGGACTTTCATGCCTGGAACAATGATAACTGTAGAAAAGATTCTTTCTGAGATAGATCTCATAGTCAAGTGTAGATTACACTTGGGCTGAATGGATAAATAAATGATAAACAGACCCTCTAGTTCTAAATGGAAAATGATGAATTAGATTTTTGTCCATAGAACACTCTTCACCATGTTTTCTAGACCCTATTTTCACCTTACTAATTTTCCTGGTACCTTTCACTATTTGCTTCCTCTGTACACTTAATTCCTGGCTCCACACCACTGTTTGATGTTGGCCCCATCTTTCATTGGGTTGTATGTGTGCATACACCTATGCATCTATTTGTTTGTGTGCTGTCTGATTTATTTTTCTTTGCGTAGAAATAGATGCATTGGAGTAGGAGACTCCTGAAGCCAGAAACTATTTAAAGTGTGAAAAGAGAAAATACTTTGTAGATATATGTCCAGGCACCATGACAGATGACAAATAATATCATTTGTGGTGGTGGAAGTAAAAGAGAGATGTTTACTCCACATCCTAAGGGCTTGAATGATAAGATAAATTGTATAGGCACAAAACTTGCTCCTGTCTTTAATCCAGATTCATGATCTATTGATAGCCTGGAATATGGGGGTTTTAATTAATGCTGATGGCCTAACATAATGTGATTTTTTGTCTCCATTATTTAAAGACTGTAAAGTGTTTGTGACACTTTGGGGCAGAAAAAAATAAATTTTGTTCCAAGACCCAAGATTCATTTGCTGATTTTCCAAAGCTAATCAAACAATTCCATTTTACACATCAGAGCTGAGAAAGAACCATTTTCAGCATCAGACAAACACAAGTAGGGCAGAGTCTAGGGGGAAACACTGTTTAGCCTGGCTAGAGAAGAGAGGAAATGAGATCAAACAAGAGAGAGCATTTAGTTTCTTTAACATATCTCATTAATTTATTTTAGCAATTGAGCACATTTTTTTCTCATTGTAATATAAATCAATTATTTTCAGCTATATCACCACCTTAAAATCAAAGCAATCCTGATTCTCCTCATTGTTGCCTTTTTCATTCTTTGGTGAAATTACATTTCACCTTAGTATGTAGACTTCATACCCTCACCTTTTTTTCCCCAAAATTGTGTATCAGATCCAGGCCTTAACCCTCAGCTTTTTTTCTCAATTCTTTCCCTGTGTTTTGTGGAACAAACCCCATTTCTGTCCTGTATATCCCAGAGCACTGGTCTCAATGAGAAATCTCACCAAATGTGGAAGAGCAGTCCCCAGCTGAGTAAAAGGGCCAGGGAGTTGCTGCTGGGTGCTACATTTCATCACCTTTTTCAGTGTTTTCTCCTACTACTGATCAAACCCTAATTACTGAGATTGTTTGTGTCCTTTCCCCTAAGTGTATTTATTCTATTGTAAAAGTAAATTTCATGACCACGGTCAGTATTGTTCTAAGTATTTTACAAAGTGCAGCACCTTCATTTGGCAAGGGTCATGGCAGTCTATCCAAATCAGCTCTTTTTCTAAGCAGTGTCCTGGGAATAACAAAACCGGGAAGACATATCCAAATATTCCCCGGTATATATTAGTAAGAAGAACTTTATGCAGCAGTTATACAATCACTGGTCAACAGTACACTATTCAGAACTGTGTGGCAGCATACCTGATGGCAGGAAAATAAGAGAAGTAGGAGGAGGAGGAGAATAAGAAGAAGGAGGAGGAGAAGGAGGAGGAGGAGGAGGAGGAGAAAAAGAAGAAGTAGAAAATAAGGAGGCCAAGGTCCCAATACCTTCTTCAAGGATACACCCCCAGTAACCTAGCTTCCTCCCACTCAACCTCCCAGTAGTAACATGGTTTGGAAATTAAGTCTTTAACATATGGAGCCTTTCAGATCCAAACTGTACAAGACAGACAAAAAAAAGACAGATGTCTTCATATATATCTCCAAGTTCTCCGGAGATCCCTAACTAATACAAGAAATCATTGATACAATGAGAGAAGGTGAGGAGACTTGTGGGGGTAGAGAAATATTTCATTTCCCAAGTACAACCTAGAAGGCTGGGAGTTCTAAGTGAGTTAATGTCTCAAATCTGCTAAGCTACTCTATGCAATCACTTCTGAAGGGCACAGCCATCAATTAGGGATTGCACTGCAGCAATAGGCCTGAGTCACTGCACCAGATACAGCTTCCAAACCAGGAAGGTTGAGAGACAGGTAAAGAGAGATATCTCTTCATGGTATTGTTGAGATTAAACTAGTTTAGAGACTGGGGTTTAAATGAAAAGACCACAGGAGCTCAGTTACTAGATATATTGATCCAAATGGAGATGTGAACAAGCCATAGAGAGCAGAGTTATCTAGAAAAGGAGAAGTAACTAAGGGTAGATTCTTTTAGGAGGCCAAGAGTCCTTTTTCTCTGGGTTCTGCCCATGTTCAAATGTCTCCCATATCTCCACCTCTCCCATGGGCGTGGCTGGCTGCCATGGTCCTTATTGCTGCTTTACCCCTAATGGGGAGTTTACTCAGTTCAGAGCACTGCTCAACAAGATTCAAGTGAGGTCAGCACAGTGGCTTAGGCCTTAGGACAGACACATTTGGAACAGGGCTCTCAGATATCAATTCTGCTTAAAATACCACTGAGACCAGATCATTGGAGTGAATTTGGGACAGATGCTTATAAAAAATGGAGGTTATTTCTCACACTGCAAAAAAAGCCATCACATGAACGGGAGACAAGCTATGTTCTGTTTTCTGGAAAAGAAGCCAGAGAAAACAACCCTGAGAAACATCATAAAGGATTTGGATCAGCCAAAGAATATCTTTGCTCATTAAGTAGTCAATGAAAACATTATTCACAAAGATAGCAGCCTCTGCTTGGTGTGTTCCGAGCCTGTTCACCCAAACTTAAATGGAGGCTGATGGATGTGCCTTTCTCTGTAGCTCCCTCACTATGCACTGCAGGTAGACTCTGGACATTGTCCAAGGTAGCATATGTGCACAATCCCTCCAACTCTATCTCCTTTCACACAAAAAAAACTTTCTTCTGTAATGCAGAAACATTCCTGGACCTTTGTGAGACACACAGAGGCCAGTGAAAGGTGAGGCTGTGGTTCCCAGCCTGGGGCAGAACTGGAAACAAGAGTGTGCTTTGAAAGACTAGGGCTGAGGAGAGTGCTTGCACAACATTTAGTGATGCTTTCAGCAGCTGATAATAGAACCACTGGTCAACAGAACCCTAAAGAGCTTGTTTTTTCACATAATAACAACTTTGGAGTTAGGTAGTGGCTCAATAGTGTCAGAACTGTTTCTAAAATTTTTTGCCATCTTCCTCTGTTCATAATATGGTTGTCATCACCTTGGGCATTGTGTCATATTCAAGGAAAAGAGAAGAGAAGAGGAGGAGTTTTATCAAGAAAGCAAGTGCCCCTCAACAGCTCATTGACAAGCTTTGTTTCACATGGTTAACCTGAGCTGGGAAAGTGGGCATGTGACCACCTAGGCATTGTAGAATGAGTTGGTTACAGGGAAAGGGGGTAGACATTGACAGTGGATGCTGTTAAACTAGCCAAGAAACTCTAGGCACACTCAGGAATGTTCCAAGAACTTCTAGCCCACCAGAATTAAAGAGGGTCTAGCTGAGATGCAGATTTGGTCACATTGCCTGTGCTTCAGTCACATCCTCATTGCCTAGAGGATAAAGTTTTAAACTCACCAACAAAGGAGTTGCACAAGACCCTTGGGCAAGTGCTCCCCTGATGCTACCTTCATTCAGCTCAGCAGTGCCACAGCTCTTCCTTAACGTTGGAGATCTGCATATGGCTGTGGATTCAATGGAGGTCCAAGTAGAAGCCCAGGTCCTAGAGCAGGCCCCACTGACTTTAAACATGGTTCTACACTTACTAGCTGTATGACTGTGGACAAGTATGTAATTTCTCTGTTCTGTTCTTTCTGCATTGATTAACTGGAGATTATTTTCCCATATTCATGTTTTGAGGATTAAATATTCTTGTTAGTGCAAAGTGCTTAGAGAAATGTGTTCACAATTTGTCATGAATTCTTCTGAACAGGACCAGAAGGCCTAGCAAGCGCTGGATGTCAGTGGTCCTGTCCCATGACCCATACTTTGGGAAAGTCCCACTAGGAGGATGCTTGGCTTTAGTTGGAGCAGGCTTTGAATCTTGATTGTGCCTGTTACTAGTAAAGTGCTTTTGAGTGTCAGATCCACCAAGCATAAAATGAGAATACTAATAATTCCTATACAATATGGCCATCATGGGAATAAAGTGAGAAAATGTGCTTATATACTTAGCACAACCTTGGCTTACAATAAGCATTAGCTATTCTTGTTCTTACTAACATCACTGAAGACTTAGCTCAATCCCTTCTCCATAATGAATTCTCCTTATAAATTCACCACACTCCCTTCTGTGGGCTGAGAGAGCCCTCTAGTGGAGTTTCTGTCACATTCCATGAAGTATGTGCACCTCTTTGCTATCAGACAGTATATACCCCAGGGCAGGGGCATTGAGCCTTCCATCCTGGTGGATTTGAGAGTATCTTGAGCTCATAAAATATGTGTTCTGATTAACTGATTACAACTTCTAGTGGTAACCTCCTGTCCCATGCCCATGCAAGTCTGCCCACCAGTGTTCAAGAGAGTCTAGCTGAGATGCAGTTTTTAAGTAATCAAATAGGGAACTTCATTTTATAATATAAGAACATCAAATAGACTAATGTTTAGGTGACGGTTCGTTCTCTTTGCTTCTGAACCTTTAAAGAAAGAACAACAAGTTGCTTTGGCAGAAAGGTCAGAAATGGGAAGACTTTTATATAATTCTCAGGACAGATAATGATAAATAGCCTTTGACTGTACTGACAGACTAAATAATATGAGGTGTGATTGAAATATATGATGAATGTTTAAAAATGTTTTAAATATTACAGTAAAAGATACATTATCATTAATCCCCCTCAAAATACACCCTCTCACTTAGAATACACAGTTCCATTGTTTTTGCCACTCTTTGAAACAATTCTGGAAGTCTTTTATGTCTTTACAAGTTGTAATAAAAGTACAATGAATTCTGATGCTGTGGGCCTTCCAAAAGAAAGGCAAGATAGTAAAAACATTATGATGTGTTCTCACCACCTTACTTAGTAGATTGGGCACTGTGTGACTTCTAGTTCTTCCCAGAAGTCAAAATGACCATGAAAGGTAAATGTTTTGAATCAATTCAGGCTTTGACACAGCAACCATGCTCATGAAAGAGGGCTTCAAAAACTCTTTCAGAAAGTGATAAGAGTGACAAGGTAAGCATGGTCAAAGCCAGGCGGAGTATTTTGGGGGTGGATGGAATATGGCAATGTGTCCTTTACTGTAATAAGGGGGGAGTATTTGGAAGTGGATGGAATATGGAAATATGTACTTTACTGTAATAATTTTTAAAAAATCAAACATGCATCAAATTTTTTCAGTCATTCTGTATATGTATCATACAAGTAATGTTTGGAAATTGTTGAATTGTTTTAGTTGTTTTTTGGAAACTCACAAACTAGATTATCATCCATTATAGAAGCTGTAAACAATCTTTTTTAGACAATCATAAAATAATGTTTATACTTAAATGTATTTTTCCTTCAAAAGCATTCTCTCTCAGAAGATCATACTTATGACCCTTTGGGAATCACCCCCCTTGGAACTACCTCAAAATTACAGTAAGTCATGTCATCAGGCAGTTTTTTATTCTTTGATGAGGAATTTGATTCTGGAAAATAGTCAAAATCATTTCCTGACAATTCAAATGAGGAAAGTGAGCAAGCTGCTCGGATGGGCATGGTTAAAGACTTGGCATGGCCCCAAAGTAATGAGATTGATCTCTGTGTAGCTCTTAAAACAATGATCCTAAGCTTACAAGGAACAGAACTCTGGATGATCAGTTGAAGAATAGTGTTGCACAGAGAAAAAGGGATTAAATTCAGATGGACTGACCAGCGAACTACAAGTACTGTGACTTTGGGAGTACCCTGCATCTCTAACTGAACACTGGAGAGGACAGGAACTTCTTGAAGCATCCTATATTAGAGATCAATGTATATAAAAGTCTAGCATATGTTGCTGATAAGCCTGAAGGAGTGATTATTAGTTTTTAAAAAGATTATCTGTAATATCATTGGAATTTTCTAAAGGGGATACTCTTAAAGATGGCATATATATATATAGTTATAATATTTATCTACCATTTAAATAAATTATTTGATATATATATTGAGAATTTATTTCTTACTTAGTACTGTTTTAAGGTAGGATATAGTAAGGAAACTTTCACAAAACTAACAAGTTCCCTATAATGCTATAAACAAAATCAAATGTCAACCAGTAATACAAAGGAAAATGAAGTAGAATGAGAGGTAGAGAAAGTAACATCAAGAGAGCTCTTATTTTATATGGGGTGGTTAGGGAGGGTCTCTAAGCAAGTGAAATGAGCAAATTGAAAGAATAAACAGAGATAAGCCATGTGGAATGGAAAAGAAGGTTTCAGGTCAAGGGAAGTAAGGGGAAAAGTTTTGAATGTGTTGCTTTGTAATAGATGGGTGGATGGGTGAGTAGAGGGGTGTGTAGGTAAATAAATGGATATGCATGAATATGGATGGATGGATGGGTGAGGATGCATGGCTGAGAAATGAGAGGACAAATGGGAGAGTGGAAGGATGGATGATGATGGATGAGTAGATAGATAGATAAAGAACTGTAAAGATACAAAAAATGGTAAAAGAAAGAGGATCCAACTGTGTTGGTAAAATCTTCTCTGGATAAGTTGGTTCTGTGTTTGGGTACCATTTAGGATCTTCTAAAGCCACCCCATCTCTGCTGACTCAAATGGAGTAAATTTATTGGAAGGAATTTGCTTACTCTTAACACTACTCCTCTCAAAAACAAAACCTTAGACATTTTTTGAATATCTTCTCATTTTTGAATGTTTCAAACTTTTAACTTTCTGAAGATACAGAGACCAAAATGTCAAAACACAGATGGCCACATGTCCCGGCCCGCGGGTAAGTCAACGGAGACCCTAGAGGGGGAGCGAGGATGAGAGGGGACGGGGGACACGAGAGATGGAGACAAGACAGGTTTCTGATCAAGTCTCGTTTATTGCGGAAGCTGCTACAACATATATACCGTAGGGCTAGAGGGGAGGAGCAAGAGGAGGGTACTGGGGCTACTTCCTTGTTGCCGGGTAGATTTGCAGCAGGCCCGGATATGTCCGTAAAAGGCACTCAAGAGTTCTAGCGGGGGGGCAAGGCCCCCCACAGGTCCTCCCTTTAAAATTATAATTTTAGAAAGGCGTCAGGAGAGCCAAGCCTGCAGGGGCTGAGCCTGTCTTGGGTCAGAGCAACATACGTGTCTGCACCGTGTACCTTACCCGTCATCGGTGAACCAGGGAAATAAAGCTCTGGCACCTGTCTTAGGCGGCGCACGAGGGCCTTTTCACAGCATGGCACGCTTGCTCAGTTGCCCGTCATTGGCTTGCCAGCCCTCTCACCAGGTGGGGCGAGAACACTTCGCCACGGCAAGGACCTAATCGATGGTCCGACATTTGTCCTGGTCAGCCATTGCCAATCTATTATAGTAGACCTGTATGGGCACTGTTTTTATTGTCTCAACCTGGGCTCTAAGGAAGGCCATGATTTTGTTGTATATTATGGGCCCCAAGGAAATGAGCAGAAGTAAACCCAATAAGGGTCCCAGCAAAGGGAGGAGATAAGGGAGGAAACCATTGAGGCCAGTCCAGAGGGGATTTTGGGAGAATTCTTGTTGTTGTCTGTTTAGATCTTCCTGAAGTTCGTGAATTTTTTTCCTGACGATCTCAGATTTATTGGCATAGAAATGACAATATTCATTTAGGGCTATGCAAATCCCTCCTTGTTCCGCCGTGAGGAGGTCCAGACCCCTTCTATTTTGAAGGACCACCTCAGCCAGAGAATCAATCTGATCTTGTATATCTGTAAGAGTGTTGGAGAGAGCTTGAACATCATTAATCAATTGGTTGGATAATTTGGCATAGGAGTGTAATGCCACCCTGACGCCAGCAGAGCCAGTGGCAAGGGTGCCGGACACCCCTAGCCCCACGAGCAAGGGGACCAGTGAGACGGCCCTTTTATGTCGCCCAGCGATATAGTCAAAGCTGGGCAAGGGCACTGGCTCATCTCCAGGAATAAGGGAGATGTCCGGGAGGACAGTCGCCACCACGCACAGCCCAGTCCAATTAGTGGGGAGGGAGGTGAATGCCAAGCTCCCTCCACAGACGAGCACGTGACCCGGGGCAGGGCAAATGGCAGCAGGGCCATTAAGCACTACCGAGCAGAGAGAGAAATTTTGGACTCCAACACGTATGTCGAAGCTATTGTTGTGGCCCGAATTTAGATAACAAACTGAGGCATTGAACTGTACTGGCTGGACCCTGAAAGGCAGAGAAAAACTGCAATTGTAACTAGAACTGTTGGCATAGTCAGTTTGGTCGACAACTGGCAAGGCGAGGGGCAGGGGTGTGCCAAGGGTCAAGCATAGCCAACAATCTGCAGCAAAGGCTGGGTTAGATGTATTGATCAAATGATAAGTGGCCTTCAGGACACTCAGGGTTTGGGCGTCAGGGTCTGGGCCTCAAGGTTTGGGAAGGGCCAGTGGATGATAATTTAGGGAGGGGTACATCTCTTGGATGATAGTCTCCAGTTGTTTTGTATTTGCTCTTCCCTGAGCTGATCTGAAGGCCCGCCACCATCAGATACATGAATTGGGGCCTGTGGTGGCCAGGAACAGCAACAGACCATGCAACAGATTCAGGGATGTCATCTTTTTAAGCTGTAAGCAAAATTTCATCCTGCGATGTAAACAAGGCTGGGCTGTAGATAAGAGAGTTAGGCTAACCTGATTAAGCTTTTGAAGATAACCAATGTGGACATACTACAATAACATATTCAGAACTTAACCAATATAAACATTTTGTAACAACATATTCAGTGCTTAAATATCAAGGACAACCAATACAATCAATTTATAACATATTTAGATAATATTCATTGTGATATGTCTCCCATAAGATTATATAATATAAAATTTACTAGGGGGTCCCTTTAATGAATTAAGACCAGAATAATCATTTTCTGGGTGGCCACTTCTATATTCATCAAAGGGAGTTCCCATCTATAATCGTTTTGACAAACAATTAAGAATATATATCTTTTTATTTTATAACTGTTAATTGCAATTTGATTGTTGCGTGTGGGTGACAATGCACGTCACTTTCATAAAATAAATTTCAGTGGTACTTTGATCAATTAACAACCTGGGAAGAAAAGCATGTCTTTAGTTTAATAATATTTATCTATAAGTCAATTTAACAATAGGCGAATATCCTTTGAAGAGGAAGGGAAACATTGAGCTCAACTGTACGAACACAAACAACAGACAATAGACAAACATATGATACAGTGTATAAATTAGGGTGCACCCAAATATAACTAGCCAAATTGAATTATACTATACTCTTGATGATTATTAGATTGTAATTGTAGGCGCCATTGTTAACTGGTTGAAATTGGACAATGTTAGGTCATCGGCATCATCAACACGCCTATCAACTTGTTTTACTAAGCATTCTGGAAGCCACCTGGCTGACTTCATTTCCTTGGAGTAAACACACACTGACCCTCGGCCCCAGACGAGTACGGGGTCAGGCCCATGCCATGAGTGGTCCAGGGGGTCTCTCCACATCACAGAGGCAAATTGTTTTTGCATCTCTGGTTGCCAGAAATGGTTGGCTGCAGATACTCCGTTGGCATCCAAATTTAAAAAATTAAGAATGAAGAGTGCATGTGATACCAGGTTTCTGGGTGACCCCTTGATAGGGTACCAGTCCCCCTTTTTTATTTTATCTAAGGTGAGTTTGAGCATGAGGTTAGCTCTTTCTAGAATGCCTTGCCCCTGGGGGTTATATGGGATTCCCGTTATGTGTGTTATTTTTAATTATTTGTAAAACTTTGAGAAGCCAGAACTGGTATAGCCTGGACCAGTGTCTGTCTTAATTTGTTGTGGACATCTAAGTACTGAGAAGGCAACTAGAAGGTGGGCAATTACATGTTTAGTAGCCTCCCCGGATTGTAGGGTGGCAAATACAAATCCACTATATGTATTAATGTTGACATGTATATATTTAAGATTTCTAAATTTAGGGTAATGTGTGACATCCATATAGTGTATAACATACATTTGGGCCCAAGATTTACATACGGCCTGAATAGCTGAAGCTACAAAGGACTGGCTCAATGGGCTGCACAATACCTGTAGAGTGTTTACCTAGCCCTTTGCCTGGAATGTACCCATTTTTAAACATCTGCATAGTGACAGTTTTATTAGGGCTAGAAATAATCATCCCCATTTGTGATAATAGGTCTCTCCCCCATAGATTAATGGGTAACCCTGAGATGATATAAGGTTGAATGGTGCCTTGATTACCATCTTGGTCCCTCCAGGTCAGATCTTTGGCACTTTGTTTAGGATTTTGACTCTGACCTATACCTCTGAGATGGGTGAGGGTGTCTTTTAATGGCCATGCCCGAGGCCAATCTTCTCCTTTGATGATAGTTACATCAGCACCAGTGTCTACCAATCCAGAAAACTGTCTCCCATCTAACCATAAGGTCATGAGAGGCTTCTGTGCTGAAAGCATCTCCGACCAGTAGACATCGGATGAGCCGAATCCCTGGCTGCCTCGGGCATTGTTAAGAGCCTTATTAGAGGTAGGGAGAAGGGGAAGGAGTAACAATTGAGCAAATCTTTGGCCTGTTTGAATGGTGTTAATAACCTTGGGGGAAGAAACCATAACCTTAAGTTCCCCGGAGTAGTCGCTATCAATCACTCCTGGGTAGACCAGCAGTCCATTCATGGTGCTGCTGCTTCTGCCTACTACGAGGCCAAAGGTCTCCTTAGGTAGGGGTCCAAAGACTCCTGTGGAGAGGGCCTGGACTCCCATTTCTGGGGTCAATACTGTGTGGGTGGTGGCACTGAGGTCCAATCCGGCACTCCCTTTTGTGGCTCTGAAGAGGTCTGAAATGGATTGTTGCTTGCTGGAGCAAAATTGAGCGCCCCGTAAATTTGTTTGGGTGCAGTGGCCTGGGGCTGGCCCCTTCTCCCGTTTCCCTGATCTGGGTTATGGACAAGCGGGAGGGGCCGGCCCTGAGCGTTCATCTTGGACCTACATTCTCTCGCCCAATGTCTTTTTTTATTGCATCAAGGGCAAGGCCCCGGAAGTGAGGCCCCAGGGGCCAACGCCCTAGGGGCCTGACATTTCTTGGCAAAATGACCCGTTGTCCCGCACCGGAAACACTTGTTGCCTGGGTGGCGTGACAAAAACTGTTTGACCGTGTAACCCTGTATGGCAACAGCCATAGCAAGTCCCTGTTGGTAGGCGGTCCCAATTTCTGAGCAAAGGCGAATGTAACCTAAGAGATCAGTTTTGTTTTTTTTATAAGGGCGGATGGCGGCCTGGCAAGCAGCATTTGCATTTTTAAAAGCAAGCTGTTTAACAAAATCTGTCCCGGTTTCTGCCCTCCCAAAACTTTGGCCTGCCGCCGTGAGAAGGTGGTGGACAAAGTCCGCAAACGGCTCGTCTGGGCCCTGCCGAATGTTAGTGAGGGAGGCACTCACGTCTCCTTTGGAGGGGAGCTTTCTCCAGGCCCTAGTGGGGGCGGTCTGAATCTGGGCATATAACCCCGCATCAAATTGTATTTGTTGGTCGTTGGCGGCGTAGGCCCCCTCCCCAAGGAGCATGTCAAGCACCCATCCATTCCCCACCTGAGCATTGCGCCTAGCAGTTTCTCAGCAATTTTTAACATATTTAGATTTCCATAATAAATAATCACCTCCTGTAAGGGTGGCACGGGCCAGAGTCCACCAATCAATTGGGGTGAGCCAATTTTTTGCCACCGATTTTAAAATGGCCATGGTGTAAGGTGCAGTGGCCCCTTATTAAGCTGCGGCCGTTTTAAATTTTTTAATGACCTTAAAATCGAAACCACTGTGGTGTCTCCACGCCTGTCTCTGTGCGTCAGTAGTTTTAGTTACGGGAAAGGCTTCCGCATTTTTAAGTTTCAGGGATACTCCAGACCCGGATGGCACCCTAGGGGCCGCCCCTCTAATGGGGGGTCGTGGCTTAAGTTTGTCTTCTCTATGGACATTTTTATGGGCTTTGCCTGTTCTTAAGCCTTCAAGCTGGGTAATAAGTTTTTGATGTTCCTTTTTTAACCTTATCTGTTTTTTTAGAAATTTTATTTTGTCCCAGAGTTTCTTTTGGAGATCAACAACAGGATATGCCAGAGCAGGAGTGTTGGGGCCCAGAGGAATGTAAGGAGGGGGGCACCCAGAGCCGTCCCGCAGTGCCCCCCCCAGACTCGTCAGTCCCGGAGCCATGTTGGGGCGGATCTGGGAGTGGAGGCGGGCAGTGATAGGCTTGAAGGGAGGGATATAGGGGCGGAACCACCCACAGGGGTGGGGCTGCTTCAGAAGCAGGAGCAGAAGGAGAGGAGGCGGGGGTCCGGCAAAGCTTTGCCTTATAGGGCTTGGCAGGGATCGTGGCCGTCTGGGATTGGTCCGAGGGAGCGTTACGTCCATCGGGGGTGGGATCATCGTCACTGTCAAAGGACATCAAGTCCTCCTCCTCGTCTGGCGAGGAAGTCGTGGCCTTAACGGGCCTGGGTCCCGGCGCCATATTGGAGTCCCGGGAGACTGCATCGGAGCCGCCTGGAGGCGTTGGATCCTCACCCGTACGGAGGGCTATCTCCCCAACCTGGATAGCTTGAGCTACCAGTGGGTCCCTCGTTTTTTGGGAAATAATATCATTGATCAAATTCCAATAAGAGAACGCCGCAATCGGGACCTTTCCGGGTCCGCAAGCAGCATAGTAATCCTGAAGAGCTTCCCCTACCCTTTTCCATCTCTTTTTGTCAATGGTTCCCTCAGCAGGGAACCAGGGACAGAGATCTTTAACATAATCAAAAAATTTCAGCAATTGTTTGACTGTAACCTTTACCCCTCATGCCTGTAATGTCTCCTTGAGACCTTGCACAAACAATTCGTGCTGACTAATGCCCTGTCCCATAATCGCTGCTCAACTTACCAAGGTGCGAAAAAGACGGCAGGTCTACGTCAATTGCAAGCCTCTCCTGTGTCGAGTGTGCTCTTTGTTCCTCAATCTTAATCTTAGGGCCCCTGAGCAGCGTCCTTCACTGGATCCCCCGTTCTCTGGCCCCACGTTGGGCGCCACTTGTCCCGGCCCGCGGGTAAGTCAACGGAGACCCTAGAGGGGGAGCGAGGATGAGAGGGGACGGGGGACATGAGAGATGGAGACAAGACAGGTTTCTGATCAAGTCTCGTTTATTGCGGAAGCTGCTACAACATATATACCGTAGGGCTAGAGGGGAGGAGCAAGAGGAGGGTACTGGGGCTACTTCCTTGTTGCCGGGTAGATTTGCAGCAGGCCCGGATATGTCCGTAAAAGGCACTCAAGAGTTCTAGCGGGGGGGCAAGGCCCCCCACAGCCACACCACACTTTCCTTGTTTTTCAAAAGTGCTTCTCTAAGTGCCTAAAAGTTCATGATTCAAAAGTAGTATTTGACATCATGTGGTCATCATGCTCTGGAGAAAATGAAGAAGGTCCAAACCCATCTCCCATATAGATGTCAAGCACTTCCCTAGAAAGTACAGGGGTGTATGAGAGAAGAGTCATATCATAAACACTGCCAAGGAAGACACATGATAGCAAAGCAGAACCTGTAATTCAGACACAACTAATGATTGATTTGGCGTTCATCTCTAAGCATTTAGAAAACACATGTCCACAAGGATGCAGCTTTCTGAGAGTAAGTAACATGGGTTTTATGCTTAGCAATCATCTCATCTCTGTAGTGATAGGTTTCTACATTGTACACGAGAAGGCTGTATGCCGTATGAGGTAGACATTATAGTCAGATGGATCTGATTTCATAGCCCATCTCTACCTTACACTAGTTTGGAAGTAAGCATGCCTCTTAACTTCCTTCAGGCCATGGTTCCTCATCTGCAAAGTGTGGATAACACTACTTAATTTGTGATGTCACTGTGGGGATTACAGATGGACCCAAAGTTTGGCCCCACTGAGTCTGACACAGAGTAGATATTTATGCCTAGTAGATGTATACAAAGAAGACACAGATACACTTCTGCCAGGCCCCACATCTGATAAATCCAGTGAAGCCAGTAATCACACACATAGAATTCTATTCCTTTTATGTTAATTGATATAGGGATTAATCAGTAGACAAGACTATGTATGGTCTTAATAGAAGTAAGTTAAATTCTCCGTTCTTCTTAACCACAACTGAGACAGTGAAAACAATAGCAATCAACAAAGTCTTATTATAACAGCAAACTTTTATGTAACACATGACAGCAATTGTTCTAGGTGCTTAATTTATACTAATTCATTTAATCCTGACATTTTATGGATGAAGAAATTGTTGCAGAAATAGTTTAAATAATTCAGCAAAAGGCTACAGCTAATCCTTGACAAAACTTGGGAAACCCAGGCAGGTCAGTTTCACATTTTATGCTCAGCAATTCTATTTAACTGCATCTTGACATGACATATCTATCACAATTAATCATTTGTGAGACTTTTTCTCCTGTACTCTATTCTTTGACTCTTCTATCAGCTCCACAGAGAAGACAATCAGCCCCTATGAAATTGAGAACCAAAATGTATTATAGTTTTTGTCCAATTGTATCTACCATGAGATGGGAAGAGGGAGCATTTGGGCTCAGTTATGTCTGAAAGTTATTATCAAAGTCATTCTTTTTACACTGAGATGGACAGGCCTTCCTGAAGTCCCAGTTCCTTAGCCTTTAAATGCATGGGATTCTTTGTGTGACCAAGATTCTGCCACAAGAGTGGCTCTCAAACCTCAGTGTGCATTAGAATAACCTAGAAGTCTTATCAAAATAAGGTCATCAGGCCCCAAGCCCATAGCTTCTGACTCAGTAGATAATGAGTTGTGGTGCAACAATTTGCATTTTTAACAAGTTCCTATATGTTAATACTACTGGCCTGGAAGACATCACAGACCGAGAACCATCTCTCTACATGAAGTGAGTTTCCATGCACACTGAATAAAATGCCTCAGTTTCAGCCATGGCCAGAGGTAACTGGGAATAGCAGCCCTTCCTACATACCAGAGTTAAGTATTGAGGTACCTGGAAGGATGCTGTCTCCAAAGCATTTACAGCTTGGAGTGAGAGCATGAGGAGGGGAACCAAACAGATCCAGGCCAAACTTTATGCTAATAACTTTATGCTAATTCATCTTAAATTGCTATGTATGGATCCAGCCATTTCTTAGCACAAAGATAGAGAAGGTGCCAGAACATGAAAATGAGGCAGAGATAAAACTGATGTGGAAAGTATAGCAATATTATCCCAAATGTCCCCTCCTAGTAGAAAGAAAGCTGGTCTGGGTCTTCTCCCCTTCCCAGCTATCACCAAGGAGTTCCCTGGTACTTCAAATGCTAATTACTTCTTAATGCTAAATTTCTGGGTTTCCCAAGATACAGGTCTCAGGTCCATGGGCATCCACCTGTGGAGTTACAGTCCCCATCCTAGAGAGTCATCTCCACTGGGGAAGCTGTCATGGAGGAACAGGAACACAGGGTGTAGACAAGGTGATGGTCTCCACACAGAAATTATGAGTGTATAAGTTAGGATTCACTAGAGGAAAAGCTCTCTATATACTATTTAGTAAATAGACACAATGGCCTCTGGTGGAGTCAGAGGTGGAAGAATAAAAATGGCCATCTTTCCATTGAAGATTTGGAGGATCCTATAGAAAGTTGGCTAGAGTCTTGTATAAGCTTATGTCAAAAAGCCAAAAGGACCTAAGTTGGAAGACAGAAGAGTGTGTGCTATAAGCCTGAAGGAACTGAAGATAAACATCTCAACACAATGGAAAGATGGAACCCTCTGTGAAAATACCTAGGACAGGTCCTTCTCTCTCTTTTATCCCATTGAGGTTACATGCCACATGGGTGGGGGTTCCTTCCTTAGTTTGCAGCCTAAATGGCAATCACTTAGAACTGTGCTCCACTAATCTACTAGGTACTTCTTAACCCTTTCAAGTTGATCCCACAATTAACCATCACAGGGAGGGTCCCCATAGAGCCAGAGAAGTCTCCCCAGACTCTCAGCCACATATGCACTGGTGAATATAAGTAGTAGCTGTCACAGATGCTTGGGATTTGTGCCCTTGAGGGGATCACATTAAGTCAAGATTCTGGATCCTTCTCTTAAGTAAGCATTGCTGAGTTAGGTGCATCCATATTTGAGGTAGACATGAAAATACTGAGCCCCTCTATCCCTAAAAGTATGCTGGGATTTTCATAAAGCACCATTTCTGTGGAGGCTTTGGTGCTGGTGTGTTTGTCTTCATTCATTTGTTATAATGTAAGTTCCCTAAAGGCAGGGGGTTTATTGGTAACTTCTAGCTTTACCCTAGGTCAAATACAAGGCTCATTCATTGTGTATGTAATTCAGTCATTGATTCATTCAACAAATAATTTAAGCTCCTGGAGGGATTCAACATGGCTGAATAGAGGTGGAGCCATGTTGGAACTGCTCAGAGAAAATCAACTAAAAACACAGGTAATTGGACAAAAGGGAGTGACATACATCCTGATGCCAAAATCAATCTGAAATAATATTCTTGTAGATCAAATAAAACATAGATACAGGAATTTAGAAAACAATTATCCAGCCCACAGGGCTATCTGTGAGTCTACTACCTGTGCAAGGAGCAGGAACTGCCATTCCTGGGAAGTTTCCCCCAAAACAGAGAGACTGCAAATGTGTAGCAAACTTAATCCACATAGGATAGAGCTGGGATACAAGGCCTTTTATCTCTTTTGCTTACTGCAAACAGAGGACACTACACCCTGGTAATAATTAATTGGCACACACAAGGGTGTGTGACCAGGAACCTACTCCCTACTGGCCTGGGATGCCAGGGTTTTTTTTTCTGTCATGTGCCACAGTGGCTATCTTGAACCTTTAGCAATAACAAGATTAGTGATCAACAGGGGAGTTAAGGATAGAGAGTGGAACAACAAGACCCCTCCTGCCCTACGACTAGCATGAGAGAGTGACTCAGACCCCTGATGCAACTGTGACCAGAGGTGCAAGCAGCCTTAGTTGACAGGGACAAAGGTGGGAAATTCCCTCACCCTGACACCAGCAGTGTCAGTACCCTTGGGCCAGGAAGTCAGCTTTCTCTCTGAATTGTGACCAGCAGCACAAGCATCCTTGGGCCATGCTGGCAGGATAAAGAAGGCAGTGCAAGAGAGGAGATAGCAGTGTGGAATAGAGGAAGCTGTACAAGGTCTGGGAGGGAGCAAATGTACATGAGACTGGGAGCAGCTTTGGGATATCTGTGTCTGAAGGCACCATAGCAACTGGGAGACTAACACAAAGATAAACAGGGTAAGAAAACATGGGTGGGTCATCTAGAAAGCTGCTAGCTAAAGACTGCTCCAAACCCTGATATCTGGAGGCTGAGATCAGCCCTGCACCCAGCACTAATCCTACTGCAGACTTCACAGGGTTACCCAGCACAGGTTTGGGCTCTGACTTGAACACTACCACAAAACTGTGGGCACCAGAGTAATGTTTTTCTTCTTTCTCTCTTTGTTTATTAGTTTATTTCATTTTCCTTTTTCTGTCATTTTATTTGGGGGGGTTAAGTTTTGAAATTTATTGTTTGTTTTGTCCATCTGTTTCTCTCTTTTGTCAACTAGCTTTCTTAATATTTTCATGTGAATGGACATCATCACTACCCTTTCTGATTTCTTTGATATTCTTTTGCTTTCTCCTTCATTCTTTCTCTTCTGTCCTCTTCTCCAGTTTTTCAAAGCTTGGGTGACAATCCTCTGCCTTTTGGCCTTTTTTCTACTATATTTCTTTTCAGTTGTCCTTCTGTTTTGCCTCCTATTCCTCTTAACCATCCCCCCCACATACAACATAAAATCATTCTACAAAGGGGAACTCACAACATACAAGTTCCTGGTTTATGTTGGATATTGTTATATAACTATAGACCCTACTCCCAGGGTTAAAGTTACCAACTTAGCATCTGCCACAGTTTGTCAGGTTCTAGGTTGTGCTTCATGATATTGTTATTAGTAATTGTACTACTTTAGCCAGAATACCATACGTATTGTATCAGTTATTCACCCTTATATGACAACACTGATTATTACCACCATTGTCCAGTACCAAAGGACTGGGGGCCAAGGAAAATAGCAACTTCTCATCCCTCATGAATTGCCAAGGTAGGGTCTTAGGACAGACACAAAGACCATAGCCAGCTACACCTAGAAGACATCTCTGAAGAATAGACATTTTCTAGGAAAGCCTCAATATTAGTGATAAAGCTACCTAACATAAGAAACTTACAAATATCAACACAGAAAACAAATGAAAATTAAAAAATAGAAAATCATAAGTCACAGAATTATAATGCAACCAAAGACCTCCAGCCCACCCAGGACAAATCCAGGGAACAATGAGATAGAGGAAATCAGAAGCAACCCACTGGAATTTTCTGAAATGATAACAGCTGAAGTAAATAAACAGATGATTACAATCATCAGAGATTACAATCATAAGGAAGGACCTCCTTAGCAAATCTAGAATAAATAAATTCTTTAAAAATAGGAGAGAGCAAAGAGGAGGTGAGCCACTCCCAGAAAACAGGAGGAGGCTTCTGGGCCACTGTACCACTCCCACCAGCACAGAGGAGGTGAGCTGCTCCCAGTGCACAGGAGGAGGCTTACAGGCCACTGTATCACCCCTGCCAACACGGAGGAGATGAGCCACTCCCAGCACACAGGAGGAGGTTTCCAGGGCCCCATACCACCCTGGCCACCACAGAGGAAGTGAGCTGCATGGACGACAGAATCACCCACCCCCCATTTAAATGAGAAGATATGTAAACAAGTTTCAAAACCAGACTTCCAGATCACCTAAAACAACCCCAAAGGGAAACAAGATAAAACACTGCAGTACTCAACCACCTGGACTCCCTGAACTAGCAACAAAAGGTGATCTGGAAAAAATGAAATCAGAAATAATTTCTCATATAACAGCAGAGATTGGGCCCATAGTGCAAGACATGATTAATAAAGCTAGAGAAGACACAGATAAAATAAAATAGAAGAGCTGAGGAATGTGATGGAATCCCAACATAGGAAACAAATGGAACCCATAAAACAGATACAAACAGATTTCCAGGAGATTAAAAACTCCATTGAATATTTATGTAGCAGAACGAGCCAATATGAGGGCAGAATTTTAGATATAGATGATAAGATTGCAATTAGTGACCAGGAAAAGAAAAATTGCTTTAAAATTGTAAGGAACCATGAGAAATCAATCAAGCAGCTGCTAGATGATGCAAAGAAGAATAACATAAGACTGACTAGAGTCAACAAAGAAAGAGGAGAGAGTGCAGATGACATAAAAAAATGGTTCACAGAAGTAATGGTAGAAAACTTCCCAAGCAGGGGAAAAGAACTTGACATACAGATAAGTCAGGCATATAGGACTCCAAGTAGCTGTGATTAAAAAAATGTACACATAGACATATAATAGTTAAGATTCCAGAAACCCAACAGAAGAACAAAATTCTACAAGCAGTGAGAGAAAAGGAACAAATCACATACAAAGGAAAGCCCATCAAAATCACAAAAGACATCTCAATGGAAACCCTCAAGGCAAGAAGAGCTTGGAGTGATGTATTTGAAGCCCTAAAGGAAAAGAGCCTCCAACCCAGACTGATGTACCCTGCAAAATTATCTTTCAAAATTGATGGAGAAATAAGATACTTTCATGACAACAAGCACCTTAGGAACTTCATGAATACCAAATCAGCACTCCAAAAAATTTTAGACAATATCCTAGGAAAAGAAAACAAGGAACACAATCCCAGGAAGCCCAGCAGAATGAATCCAGTGGATCTGACATGAAATTAAATGCAAAGGGGGAGAATCCAACAAAAAGAAAAAGTCATGACAATGATAAGTCAATATGTTTGCATTATAACCATCAATGTAAATGGTCTCAAATCACCAATCAAAAGAAATAGCCTGACAGAATGGATCAAGAAGCAAGATCCAACAATATTCTGCATACAAGAGACCCTTAATTCAAAAAGAAATTCATAGACTGAAAGTTAAAGGGTGGAAAATAATATTCCTTGTGACAGGAACCTAAAAAATAAAAAGCAGGGTAGCTATCCTCTTTGCAGATCAAGTGGATTTCAAATGAAAATCTGAAAAACTCTGGTCCCAAGAATTTCAGATAAGGGATAGTCAACTTGTATGTACAAATCTATTGTGAACATGTGTTTTCATTCCTCTTAAGTAAAAACTTAAGAACAGAACTGTTGGTTCTTAACAATAATACAATAAATTTCTATATTGTTTTCCAAAATGGTTTTATCATTTTACATTCACATTAGCAGTATTAGAAAGTTCTGGTTCACACCTAAGCTGACATTTGTTCTTTTAAAACTTTTAACTTCATCTCCCTAATGAGTGTATAATTCGATCTTGTTATTGTACTAATTAGTATTTTTCCAATTCTAGTTTTGCACACCTTTCCTTGTGCTGTACTGGCTATTTATCATCTTGTTGTGTCTACTTTTTAATTGGGCTGTCTATTAATGAGCTGTAGGAGTTCTTTGTATATTCTGATTATATGTTATATGCATTATAAATATGGTCTGTTTAAGGACTACTTTTCGTTTTCTTAACAATGTTATTTAAAGTTCTAAATTTTGATGGAATCTCATTTATCAATTTTTTTCTTTTATACATCATGCTTTGTATATCCTAGGAAATTCTTGCCTACCCTAAATTCATAAACATTTTCCCTTATAACTACTTCTTAAATTATTGTAGTTTTAGTCTTTCATATTTAGATTCATAGATGCTTTCAAGTTATTTTTATGTATGGAAATAAAGGGTTGAGGTTAATTTTTTACACACGGATACCAGGTGTTCTAGTGCCATTCGCTGCAAACACTATCTTTTCCTTTGCTCTTGAATTGAATATATGTTCTACAAAATGTTAATGTTAAAGAATCTTTCAAAACTTAGTGGACCATATATGTGTGGTTCTATTTCTAGATTCTCTGTTTTATTCCAATGATTTATATGTCTTTCCTTATGCCAATGCTGCCTTGATTACTGTAGCTTTAGAGGAAGTCTTAAAATTAGGCAATAAATGTCTTCCAACACTGTTTTCTTTTTGTTTTTACTTTTCTAGGTCCTTTGTATTCCTACATAACTTTTAAATATCAATATCCAATTCTTCATTGATAGCAAGTAAACATAGACCTGAATTTTTATATATACCTTGCATTTTCTATTGCTGCTAAATTCAAATACTAGTTCTAGGGGCTCCAGAGATTTCTTAGTATTTTCTCTGTAGATGATAATTTCATCTGAATATAAAGATTTTACTTCTACCTTGCTAATCTTATGCTATTTGTTTCTTTTCATTGCCAGACTATTTTGGTTTGGGCCTATGTTTCAAAGTTTAGAGGACAGATGAAGAGTAGGCACATCTGCCCTTGCTAGTCACCTTAGAGAGAAATCATTGTACCTCCTAAATTTATATAAGGCATTTTTTGCTGGAAGTACAGAGTACATGGCTTACCTGTTGAGAAGGTTCTGTTCTACTTCTACTCTCCTGATAGCTTTTACCATGAACAGCTGTAGAATTTAGTCCATTTTTTTTTCTCCAACTACTGACAGGATCATATGGCTTTTTCCTTTCCTCTGTTAAGTTGATGAATTTGGGGGTGGATCTTCCAATGCTGAACCAACACTGCCATCCCTATACTAAAACACCTTTATACATATTCCCAGATCTGACTTCTAATGGTTTGTTTTTTAAACAAATATTCATATATGTTCATAATTTTTTCTTCTATTTTCTTTATCCAGTTTTAGCATTAGCACAATGTAGATTTCCTAAAGTGATGGGAGAAGTGTTCCTTTTTTTTTCTGCCTTAAATGTTTGATATAATTTATCTGTTAAAATGTTTATGAGCCTGTTGCTGTCATATAGGTAGGTTTTCAAGCTATGACTATACTTTCTTTAATAGGTGCTATTCAAATTTTATATTTCCTCCAGAGTCAGTTTCATTAACTTGTCTTCCAAGGTACTTCTTATAATTTGTCAAATTTATTTCAAAAAATGTTTATAATATGCTTTCTATATCCTTTTAAATTCTGTAAAATCTCTGGTAATGTCTTCTAGATCTTGATATTGTAATTTTTAAAATGTATAATTATAGTGTGTAATAGGAAGAAAAGTTCTAAAAGAGCAGGGGAAGTGGAAGGGGTAAGGGAAAGGAAAGAAGGGAAAAGAAAAAATATGAGAAATGGAAAAACTGGATACAAAGTCTTTGCAAATAGGGAAGGGTGCAGGGGCTGAAGGGAGGGCAGGGGAAGGGGAAAAATAAGAACAAAGGTATTCATGTAAATGTACAAGATCCCAATGATGAATGTAACTGCATTATATACCTACAATGTATGAATAAACTTAATGAAAAAAATAAATTAAAAAAAAAGGAGATCTTAGGAAAGTGATGGAAACAATGCCCAACATGGAAAATAAATGGAATACATGAAATGGTTTCAGATATTCAGAAAGTTAAAAATTTCATTAAAAATATGCAAAGCGAAATGAATGAAAATGATGACAGAATATCAGACCTAGAAGACAGTATTGTTGTTAGTGATCACAAAATGTAAAATCTCTTAAAAATATCAAGGGACAATGAAAAAACAATCCAAGCACTGCAAGATGAAAGAAGAACATGAGATTGGTCAAAGTTAATGAAAAAGCAGGAGTAAGTTCAAAAGATATTTGGAAAATCTTTTCACAGAAATAATGACAAAAATTTTCCAACCATGGAAAAAGAATTTGACCTACAGATAAATCAGACACATAGATTTCCAATCAATTATGACCATATAAATCTACACCAAGGCATATAATAATCAAGATTTCAGAAATTCAGCACAAGAACAAAATATTAATAACTGTTACAGAAAAGGAGCAAATCACTGATGAAGGAAAACCCAACAGAACCACAGCAGACTTCTAAACAGAAACCCTTAATTAAGTCAAGGAGAATTTAAAGTATTTCAAGTCCTGAAAGAAAATAACCTCCGATCTAGGTTGAGGTACCCTGAAAAACTATTTTTCAGAATCAATGAAGAAACAATACATTTCCATAGCAAGGGACAACTGAAGAAATTGATGACCAACAAACCAGCTCTACAAAATGTGGTGAAAAATATTTTAGAAAGAAATATAGATCATTGATGCTTAGCTGTCCTAGGGGATAAACTGCTGCTTCTGAATTACTATGCATCTGAGCTCCCAGCAAAGAGGAGGCTTCTGGGTCAATGAGCCACAGCTCCCAGCAAAGAGGAGGCTTGCAGTCAATGTGTTTCAGCTCCTAGTGCAGAGCAGGAGGCTTCTGAGCCAAGCTACCACCATTCCCAGCACAGAGAAGGCTTCCAGGTCAACATGCTACAGCTCCCAGCACAGAAGAGTCTTCCAGGTCAATGTCCTACAGCTTCTAGCACAGAGGAGGCTGCCAGTCAATGTGCTGCAGCTCCAAGTGCAGAGTAGGGGGCTTCCAGGCCACCCTAGCATTACTCCGAGCACAGAGAAGGTGAGCTGCACAGGCACAAACAACACAACACTGCCACCCCCAACCCCTGTCGAAATGAGAAGACACATAAACAAGCCTGAGAACAAGACTTCCAGATCACCTAAGGCAACCCAGAAGGGAAATGAGATGGAAAACTCTGATACTCAACCACCTGGACTCCCTGAACTGGCAACAAAAGAGGATCTGGAAAAAAGTAACATCAGAAATAATTTCTCAGATAACAGTAGAGATTGTGCCCACAGTACAAGAAATTATTAATAAATTTAGAGAGGAATGTAGATAAAAAATAGAGGAACTGAGGAACATGGTGGAATCCCAACCTAGGAAACAAATGGAATCCATAAAACAGATACAAACAGATTTCCAGGAAGTTAAAAACTCCATTGAAAATTTATGCAGCAGAATGAGCCAATGTGAGGACAGAATTTCAGATATAGAAGTTAAGACTGCAATTAGTGACCAGGAAAAAAAAATGTCTTTAAAATAGTAAGAGACCATGAGAAATCAATCCAGCAGCTGCTGAATGATGCAAAGAATAACATAAGACTGATCAGAGTCAATGAAGAAACAGGAGAGAGTGCAAATGACATTAGAAAAAACTATTCACACACACACACACACACACAAACTATTCACAGAAGTAATGGCAGAAAACTTACCAAGCAGGGGAAAACAACTTGACATAGAGATAAGTGAGGCATATAGGACTCCAACTAGCCATGATTAAAAAAAATAAAACTAAACCCAGGCATACAATAGTTGAGATTCCAGAAGCCCAACTAAAGAACAAAATTCTACAAGCAGTTAGAGAAAAGAAACAAATCACATACAAAGGAAAGCCCATCAGAATAACAGCAGACTTCTCAACGCAAAACTTCAAGGCAAGAAGAGCTTAGAATGACATATGTACTTCAAACCATAAAGGAAAACAACTTCCAGCCCAGATTGATGTAACCTGCAAAAGTATCTTTCAAAGTTCAGGGAGAAATAAGATACTTTCATGACAAAGACCATCTTAGGAACTTCATGAATACCAAATTGGCACTCCAAAATATTTTAGACAATATCCCAGGAAAAGACAATGAGGATCACAACCCCAGGAAGACCAGCAGAATAAATGTATCAGGCATGCCAAGAAACTAAATACAAGTCAGCAAATCCAACAAAAAGAAAAAGTCATGACAATGCTAAGTCAATATGTATCAGTTATCACCATCAATGTTAAAGGTCTCAACTCACCAATCAAAAGAAATATACTGGCAGAATGGGTCAAGAAGCAAGATCCAGCAATATGCTGGATATAAAAAACACTTAATTCAAAATGAAACTCATGGACTGAAAGTTAAAGGGTAGAAAACAATACTCCATGCAGCAGGAACCTGAATAAAATCAGGAGTAGCAATCCTATTTGCACATCAAAGGGATTTCAAGCCAACACTGATGAAGAGAGACAAAGAAGGACACTATAATCTTGTAAGAGATCAATCCAAGAGGAAGAAAGGACAATCATAAATACAAATGCACCAAATACTAATGTGCCCAACTATATAAAAACAAATACTAATGGACATGAAAAGTCAAATAAGCACTAATACAACAGGAGTGGGGGACCTCAATACCCCATTGTCACAAATAGATCAACAAGACAGAAAATGAACAATGAAATACTAGAACTCAATCAAATGCTTGGAAAAATGAACTTAATGGATGTTTACAGTGTTCCACACCCAAAATACAGAACACATGTTCTTTTCAGCTGCACATGAGACATTCTCCAAAATAGACCACATACTTGGTCATATAACATTTTTAAGTAAGTGCAAAGGAATTGAAGTTATCCCCTGTATATTATCAGACTATAATGCCATGAAATGGCAATCAATAGCAAAAGAAACTTCAATTTCATAAACACATGGAAATTGAACAAACACACTTGTGAGTAACCAATGGGTCACAGAGGAAATTAAAGAAGAAATCAGACAGTTCCTACAATCAAATGACAATAACAATACAACATATCAGATTCTGGGGACACAGTGAAAGCAGTCTTATGAGGGAAATTCATAGCAGTGAATACTCATATAAAGAAAAGTGAGTGAGCTCAAATAAAGTACCTGATGCTGAACCTCAAACTTCTAGAAAAAGAAGAGCAGGACAAACCCAAAGCTCATATAAGGGAGGAAATTATTAAGATCAGAGCAGAAATCAATGCAATGAACACTAAGGGAATGATACAAAAAAAATCAATGAAGCAAAGAGGGGCTTTTTAAAAGAATAAACAAAATTGACAAACCCTTACCCAAACTTATCCAAAACAGGAAAGAAAAGACCCAAATCTAAGCAGTTAAGAATGAAAAGGGTGAAATTACAATGGATCTAGCAGAAATCCAAAGGATCATCAATACCTATTTTGATAACCTATATGCCAATAAAATGGAAAACACAGATGAAATGGACAGATTCCTAGATACATATGAATTAACAAAGTTCAACAAAGACCTAAAAATTCTAAAAACCCAATATCAGTGAAATTGAAAATGTAATTATAAACTTAGCACCTAAGAAAAGCCCAGGCCCTGATAGCTGGATTGCTGAATTGTACAAGACATTTAGAGGAGAACTATGGTCACTACTGTTTAAGCTCTTCAAGGAAATTGAAAGGAAAGCAATATGCCCAAGTTCATTCCTGGAAGCAAGCACCACCTTAATCCCCAAACCAGAGAAAGACTCAACCAAAAAAGACAACTATAGGCCAGTCTCACTAATGAACATAGATGCAAAAGTTCTTAATAAGATACTGGCAATTAGAATGCAGAAGATTATCAAGAGGATCATACATGCTGAGCAAGTGTGATTCAACCCAGGGATGAAGGGATGATTCAATACACACAAATCAATAAATGTAATATACTGTATTAATAGAGCCAAGAACAAAAACCATATGATCATCTCAATAGATGCAGAAAAGGCATTGGAGAAAATCCAACACCCATTCATGATAAAAATCCTACAAAAAATTGGAACAGATTGTCTCTACCTCAACTTGATAAAAGCCACCTATGAAAAACCAATAGCTAATATCATACTAAATGGTCAAAAACTGAAATCCTTCACACTAAAATCAAGAACAAGACAAGGATATCCACTATCACCACTGCTGTTCAATATAGTTTTGGAAATATTGGCCACAGTAATTAGACAAGAGAAAGAAATAAAAGGAATAAAGATAGGTAGCGAAGTCAAATTCTCATTTTTTGCAGACAACAGGGTACTCCATATAGAAGACACCAAGAATTCCACCAAAAGTCTTCTAGACTTAATAACCAAATTCAGTAGAGTAGCAGGATACTAGATCAACACACAAAAATCAATAGCTTTTCTGTACATGAACAACAGACTAAATGAAAAAGGAACTGGAGAAACAGTTCCATTCACAGTAGCATTCAAAAATGAAATATCTATGAATAACCTTAACTTTCAAAAGAAATGGAAGACCTCTATTCTAGAAACTATGGCACTCTGAAAAAAAGAGATAGAAGAGGATATCAGAAAATGGAAAGACATCCCTTGCTCTTGGGTAGGAAGAATCAACATAGTGAAAATGGCCATACTTCCAAAATTGCTATATAGTTTCAATGCAATCCCAATTGAAATTTCAGCAGCATACTTCACAGAACTGGAGAAAACAATCAAAAAATTCATTTTGAACAAGAAGGAACCTTGAATAGCAAAAGCAATTCTAGGCAAGAAAGACAAGGTAGGGGGTATAACAATCCCCAACTTGAAACGGCGCTATAGTGCTACTGTGATAAAAACAGCATGGTACTGGCAAAGAAACAGACCCACAGACTGGGAGAACTGATAAAAGATGCATAAACTATGCCAGACGCACTCAGCCACCTCATCTTTGACAAAGGAGCCAAACACCCTCACTGGAGGAAAGATAGCCACTTATTAAAATAAGTGGTGCTGGAAAAACTGGGTTTCAACTTGCCAAAGATTAAAACTAGACCTATATCTCTCATCATGCACTAAAGTAAAATTGAAATGGTTTAAAGATCTAAATTTTAAAGCAGAAACACTAAACCAGCTGGAAGAATAGTTAGGTAGAACTCTTGAAGAAAGAAAAATATTTCATGAACAAAACTTCAGTTGTGTGTGAAATAGCACTAAAGTGCAAAGAATCAACAAGTGGGATCTCTTTTTATTAAAAAGCTTCTGCACAGCAAGAGAAACCACCAACAGCATAAAGAGACAACCCACAACATGGGAAAAAATTTTACCAGCCATTTCTCAGTCGAAGGTCTACTATTTAGAATATATAAAGAACTAAAAAATATCAGGCCTCCTAAATTTAAGGACCCAATCCAAAAATGAGCATCTGAAATGAACAGATATTTCTCAGACAAAGAAGTGGAAATAGCAAATAAACATATGAAAAAATGTTGAACATCTCTTGTCATTAGAGACATGCAAATTAAAACAATGCTGAGATTACAACTCACCCCCAGAAAAATGGCTGCTATCATGAATTCAACCAATAACATATGCTGGTTGGGCTGTGGGGAAAAAGTAACCCTCCTCCACTGCTGGTGGGAGTGTTGACTGGTGCAACCACTATGGAAATCAGTATGGAGACACCTCAAAGAATGAGAACTAAATGTCCCATTTGACCCAGGTATTCCCCAGCTGAGTATGTTCCTAGAAGAATTAAAATAATCATACCACAGTGATATGTGTGTACCCATTTTCATAGTGTCACTGTTTGTAATAGCTAAAATGTGGATACAGTCTAATTTCCCATCAACTGGAGATTCAATAAAGAAAATGTTTCTTTTTTTATAAAATGAAGTACTATTCAGCCATAAAGAATGAGAAATTAGAGACATTTATAGCTAAATGAATGCACATTGAAGGATACTTTGAAGTGATATAAATAGGACATGTGTGTAAATACCAAATAGTTTCTTTGGTGTGAGAAACTGAAAGTTTAAATAAGGATCAAAATGTACAATAGGTAATGTGAAATAGGAAGAAAATGTGCAAAGGGAAAGGGGAAGTGGGAGGAGTACTGGAATGGAAAGAAGGGAATGGAATTAATAGAAGAAAATGAAAAAATGGAAACAAAGTCTTTGTAAATAGGGAGGGGTGGAGGGATTGAAGGGAAGGTAGATGAATGGGAAAAAAATAAGAATCAAGATATATTATGTAAAAGTACAAATCTCCAATGATGAATGTCATATTGTACACCTAAAATGTCCAAATAAAATTAATGAAAAACAAGAGGCTGCCTTTTCTCCAGTGTACATTTTTGGCTTCTTTATCAAAAACCGAATGGCTGAAGGTGCCATTTCTGCATCTTCAGTTCTATTTCCTTGACCAATATGGCTAATTTTTTACCAGTACTATCTTTTTTTACCACTGGGTTTTATATTATAATTTGAAATATGGGATTGCAATGTTTCCTGCTTTATTCTTGTTTTCTCAGAGCACATTAGCTATTTTGGATCTCTTCTGATTCCATATAAATTGTAGAGTTTTTTTAACTTCCATGAAGAATGCTAATATTTTATTTGAAATTATATTAAATCTATATATTTAATTTTTATAGTACAACTATTTTGACAATATTAATTCAGCCTGTCTGGCACAAAGGATGTCTTTCCTTTTTAAATATCTTCTTGTTACTGACTACTTATGTTTATATGCTCAGACTCATCTGCTCCCTGCTGAACAAACCACCGGAGGCCATATATTTGGGTAGAAAAGAGAAAGAATTTATTTAAAGGAAGCTCCAATGAGATAATTTGCCTCAAATCATTACCTGACCATTTACAGATAGGCAAGGGTCTTTTATAGTAAGGAACAGTATGGAGAGGAGCACAGAGAAATAGTGCAAATCTTCACACTTGCTTTAACCACTTGTAGCCATCTTCAACCCATTGTTCCCTTTCTTGTGGAAAGGAAACTGTCTTCCAGATCTCCTGGTTTCAGCACATGCATATTCTGCTCATTCATCTCAGTTGAATAGAGGTGAAGAAAGCTGTCTATGCTCTAGGCCTCAGGAAGCAACTTGTTTTTAAAGGGGAAAAAAAACTATAATATGTAAAGATCCATTTTGCAGTGTTAATTACAATTAATTAATTACAATTCCCTCCTTGCTTATTTTAGCCTTCAATCTTGAGGCCCTTGAAGTGTCATATCATCTGGTAGCCTGTCTCTTGTTGTTGGATTGGTGCATAGATTTTATCAAAGGTGGCTGGAACACAAATGGTAGCCATATGTTTGAGCCTAAAAAAGTATTATTAAAAATTGTGAAGTTAAATATAAAAAAAAGTCAAAGTCCAGAGATATATACCTATTGCCCTTGTTAGATGTGCTCTTTATTTTTAGGCAATCATGCATAATAACCCACTTTTATAATTTCTGCTGTTCTACTTAATTGGTAAGGTTGACACAGGTGACTCTGATACCCCAACTTTCTCCCCTTATCTCTCAATATTGCCAATTACCATCTGTAGCCTTGTTTCACAGGGTTGAGGTAACTTTTTCCAGTTATGTTCAATCAGAACATGTCCCACATTGGAGGGTGTGTGACAAATGATTGGAGTTAGTGTCAGAATATCTTTTTGCCAAATTCAAGTAATGTCAGAGATTTAGAAAGAGTGGCTTTTAGGCTGAGTTTTTCTAGAGATTATTGTCAAGTTTAATCTTATGTATTTTGTAGTCAGCACTCTAAAACTTTAGAAATTTGACAAGCAATAGTTTAAAAAAATTATAGACATAAAAAGAACAAATCCAGTCTGTACAGTTGATTTGAATTAAGAAACACAGTGACCAAGTTAACTGAAGAAAGCTAATATTTCTGTGAAGAAATCTCTTTTTCCAGAAAGATATATGTGAATACTTAGCAGCCTCTTCTTTTTGTAAAATGATGTGAATCATTTGGGATAAAGCACACAATTTACTAATGCCAAGATCAAGAACTTGAATGTTAAGACATTTTACATTTGGAAACAATTTTTGTGTGTTTTATGTAATAACTTGCTTACTAATGTGATGACCATTTTATATAAATTATGAAGACAGTTTTTTGGGCCGGGGATTTAGCTCAGTGGTGCCACCACCTGCTTCACAAACACAAGGTCCCGAGTTTGATCCCTGGTACAAAAAAAAAAAAAAAAGAACTGAAGACTATTTTGGGTAGGCCATATAAATAATGAATTGGCCAATGGGGATTCAAAAATCTCATATTAATTTTATAAGTATTTCAGAGGAATTTTTTTTAACTAAAGCTTCATATTTTAGTGGTAGTAGAATTTTCTGAGGTTATGAAAAACTAGTGTTAAAACCCCATTTGTTTTTTTGTTTTTCTATTCAGAGCCTTCAAGGTGACTCAAGGTTGCCTACCTAGATCTTTTCAGAGGCTTACATGCACATCATATATTCACATTGTATTAAGTGATGAAATTAACTCCCACATGCTTATGAACATAGTAGTTCTTTCTCTATCAAGATCAGCTTATATGCCAAATATTAGTTGATATATTTTGGTAAATATAAAAGTATAAGTCATTGGCCTAAGTTACCATTTATAAAGACAATACTTCTATTGTGATAAAACATATACAACATAAAATTTATCATTTTAACTCTTTAAAAAGTGTACAGTTTTTCACATTAAATATGTTCACATTCTTGTACACCCATGACTACCATGAATTTAAAATTTTAAGAGGGGAACAGTGTGTTCTGCACATTTTTAATCCCTAAATTAAAATCTCTCTCAAAAGGAAACAGTACGGTTATGAGAACATGATTTATGAAATTTTCTAATTTTGATCTAAATGACCCTGTAAATACAAATATAGGTATAATGAAGTATTTCAGAGGAGATAAGTATAGATGTTCACATATGAATAGATGGCACACTTTGATTAGAATTTTATCTTCCTCATTTATCATTTTCTCTATATATATATTTTTTCTGACTTGTTAGCTCTAACTCTAAATATATCAATCAGATTCATTTTATAAATTCTTTGTTTTACATGATTCAAATACTTTATATGCTTTATATTAAATGACCTATAAGTATGATAGAGTTTTTATTAAGGCTTTGTGGAATATAGTGCTTAAAAACCAAACACACCGGGGCCTGGGTGGGTGGGGCATGGTAATGGCTCAGAAGGAGAGGGAGTGGAGCCCCAACTAGGTGGAGGGACTGGTGCTCACCGTCATGCTACCACACCGGCAGCTCGCTCACACCTTGACCATGATGATCCATGGCTTCCAGAGCACGCACTAAAACTTCTTCGGGTGTGGAAGTGACAGCTGCCAAGACCCACATTATGAAGTCAGTGGATGTGGAGAAGTTAGCGGCTGAATTGCATATACCATCTCTCCCAGAAATGATGTTTGGAGACAACTGTTTTAAGAATGTAGCATGGTTCTGACTTTGGGATTGAGTTCAATGCTAGAGATGCATTAAAATGCATAAACAACTACCAAGGAATGTTTAAAGTAGGTTGTGATGAAGAGTGGTAGGAAAGTAGGACAGAAGGTGGACACTCTAAAGAGGTTGATAAACCATATAATTGGACCTATTTCAACAGATTAGGAAGGAACATTACTTGGAGAATCTCTTAAATTAAAGAATGTACCTATAGCAGATCACATAGATACAGAGAAACTGAAAGCCAGAGAACAGATTAAATTTTTTGAAAAAGTTCTCCTGTTTGAGGATGAACTTTATGATCATGGAGTTTCAAGCCTGATTGTGAAAATTAGAGTAATGCCTTCTAGCTTTTTTCTGATGTTATAGTTTTTCTTGAGGATTGATAGGGTGTTTATCAGAATGGACAACACAAGGATTTACCATGAGGCTGGCAAGATCTATATGTTATGCGAATATACTTCACAAGAGAGCAAGATTGCTGATTTAATGCATGTTCCACCTTCCTTCTTCTCAGAACTGAATAAAATATCACAGCATTTACCATTTAATGAGGCAGTTTGTGAAAAGCTAGTATCGCCAGAAAAATTTGATCCTGACCTTGCAGACTCACAAGAAAGCATACCTGGCTGGGGATTTAGCTCAGTGGTTTCACCACCTGCTGTGCAAGCTCAAGGACCCAAGTTCGATCCCCAGTACCAAAAAAAAAAAAGAAAGAAAGAAAGAAAGAAAGCATACCTGTGGAATAGGATGTGATACAATATATACTCATTGAGGAATCTGACTGAACACCTTGGCTATTTGTAGGGGGATATTTTTATTATGAGAATTAATTGCTTTGTTTGTGAGCAGGTTTTCTGCAGCCTTAAAGGAAAAAAATAAAAGATTGTTACAGGCAGGTTTCACTTACCTGCTGTTTCTATTGTCTTCAAATTTATACTACATATTCATATGTTCTGGAGATAAATTTGTACTTCAAGATGATTACAAAGTGGGTCTGCATCAGAATGATGTATGTCTTATGAGCAGCAAACAGAATCTGCATCCACCATGAAACAACATCTCTTACCCAGAAGAAGTTAATTTTAAATCTTTGAATCCCAGTGCCTTGAGACTTTCATAGGATTCCTGATCATGCCTATTGATGCAATGGCTCTTCACTTTGGGCTTTCTGACATCTAGTCACACTTCTAGAGAGTTCTGACTTGTCACCTAAGAAATCAATCTCATAGTTTAACAATCTTCACCAATAAAATTTTTAAAATGTATTTTCCTTCTAATTTTAAATTAGCTTTGAAATTTAAAGGAAGTTTTAGATATAGAACCAGAAAAATCTAGCGTTTTGGTGAACACAAGCCCTTGTGTGCATAAAAACTTATGAGCATGCTTTACCTGGATGTCAGAGCTCTCCTCCATCTGGAGGTGCTCTTCACACTGCCTGGGGCAGCACATAAAGTGTACAAAAGAAATTTCAAATCCACTTAGTTATTTTGGGGTGGCCCTTTAAACATTTTGTATTCTTTTCTGCCTTTCTAGATATTCTTTATAAAGTGGAAAATTATATAAGTACCAAGTAAAAAGTTACTTGAAGTAGATTTTTTAAAATGATTTTTTATTGAATGGAAAGAAAAAAAACACTTTTATTTGGCTTGAAATAATTGCACATATTTCTGTGTGATGAAAAAACCATTAAGAACATTTAATTGAAAGCATTAACAAAGCTTTTAAGGTGTTAGTTTGAAGAAGATAAATTTTAATGAAAAAATACTTGTGAATATTCATTCTTGCCCAAACTTTGGTATAATACTGTGAGCCAAATAGGTATGGTATACCTTACTAGCTAAATTTGGTCACAAATAGTTTTTGTGTTTGTCTGCCTTTTGCATTATCTCCAAGGTATAGGAAATCAGGATTTGTTGTGCAGTGTGTATTAAATATACTGTATTTAGTGTTTTCTCTTAGGAATATATATATTACTCAGCTTTCTGTTTTATTTTCCATGCAGATTTAAACAGAATAGACTTCATGCAAATTATAAGTAATGAAAAGTTGTAGGAATATTCATTAGTTCATAATTATGAGCAACAGTATATTCATGAGAGAATATATGTTTTTTAAAAATTTGTTGATTTAGATGTCTTGATAACCTGAGTAGTTTTAGAGAACTTGAGAATTCATTGTTAAAAACTGTGGAGAATTAAAAGAATTGACCGTTTTTGTTTCTTTTTTTTTTTTTTTAATGGTGGTTAGAATGAGTATGCTTCTAAAACTTCCATTAGTTTATTTCTGTGGGAACTAAAAAGAAAATGTATATTTGGCCATTGCTAAGTTCAACATATATACCATTTCATATTTATTTATTTATTTATTTATTTTTATTTTTCAGTTCTTTTATTGGTACATTTTAGGTATACAATTCTTTTACATTTATCATTGGGTGTTTGTACCTGTACATGATATATCTTGGTTCTTATTTGTTTTTCCCCATTACCTGTGCACCCTTCACCCCCTCTGCCCTTCCATATTTACATAGATTTCATTTCCGTGTTTTTTTTTTTCTTTTCTCATAGATTTTCCTTTCCTTCTTTTCCTTTTCCCTTCCCCTCCCTTCACTCCTTCATCTTTGGACCTTTTTTCCTATTTCAAATTATCAATTATTCCTTTTAATCTTTTTAATCCTTATTAACACTATCAGTTTCTAACACTAGTGAAACTATTTGGAGCCTTGATATGCATCCATTTAGCTATAAATGACTCTAGTTTTTCATTCGTTATGGCTAAGTAGTACTCCGTGTTATAAAAAAACACATTTTCTTTATCCAGTTTCCAGTTGATGGGCACTTGGGCTGCTTCCAAGCTTTAGCTATTACAAACTGTGCTGCTATGAACATGGGTGGACATATATCTCTGTGGTGTGATTCTTTTAATTCTTTTGGGAAGATACCCAGCAGGGGAATAGCTGGGTCAAATGGGACCTCTAGTCCTAGTTCTTTGAGGTATTTCCATACTGACTTCCACAGTGGTTGCACCAGTCTGCACTCCCACCAACAATGGAGAAGGGTTCCTTTCTCCCCACAACCCTGCCAGTATTTGTTATTTTTTGATTTCTTGATAGCAGCCATTCTTTCCTGGGTGAGGTGGAATCTCAGTGTTGTTTTCATCTGCATCTCTCAAATGACCTGTGATGTTGATCATTTTTTCATATATTTGTATGCTGCTTTTACTTCCTTGTCTGAGAAATGTCTGTTCATTTCAGATGCCCATTTTTGAATTGGATCTTTGAATTTTGCGGGGGTCTGATTTTTTTTCAATTCTCTATATATTCTAGACAGTAGTCCTTTGTCTGAGGTACAGCTGCTAAAATTTTTTTCCCATATTGTAGGTTGTCTATTAGCTCTGTTGGTGGTTTCTTTTGCAGTGCAGAAGCTTTTTAATAAGATGAGATCCCAGTTGTTGATTCTTTCTGCTAGTGTTTCTGTCTTTATATTTATATCTTTTACCCACTTGGATCTTAGTTTAGTGCATGGTGATAGGTATGGGTCTAGTTTCAATCTTTGGCAGGTTGAAATCCAGTTTTTCCAACACCGTTAATTAAATAGGCTATCTTTTCTCCAATGATGGTGATTGGCTCCTTTGTCAAAGATGAGGTGGCTGAGCATGTCTGGAGTTGTTTCTGCATTTTCTAATCTGTTCCACTGATCCTCAGGTCTGTTCCTTTGCCAGTACCATGCTGATTTTATCACAGTAGATTTGTAGTATAGTTTCAAGTTGGGGATTGTGATACCCCCAGCCATGTCTCTGTTGCTTAGAATTGCTTTAGCTATTCTAGGTCTCTTATGGTTCCAAATGAAATTTTGCATTGTTTTCTCTAGTTCTGTGAAGTATATTGTTGGAATTTCAATTGGCATTGCATTAAATCTATATAGTACTTTTGGAAGAATGACCATTTTCACTATATTGGTTCTTCCTACCCAGGAGCGAGGGATGTCTTTCCATTTTCTTATACCCTCTTTGATCTCTTTTTTCAGAGTGCTGTAGTTTTCAGTGTGTAGGTATTTTGCTTCCTTTCTTAGATTGATTCCTAGATATTTCATTTTTTAGATGCTATTGTAAAAGGAATTGTTTCCCTAATTTCTTTCTCAGTGAGTCTGTTATTTGTGTACAAGAAGGCTATTGTGTTTTGAGTGTTGACTTTGTATCCAGCTACTCTACTGAAGCTGTCAATTAAGTCTAGAAGTCTTTTGGTAGAGTTTTTTGGGTCTTCTATGTAAAGTATCATATCATCAGCAAATAATGACAGTTTAACTTCTTCTTTTCCTATCTTTATTCCTTTTATTTCTTTTTCTTTTCTAATTGCTATGGTTAATGTTTCCAGAACTAAATTGAACAGGAGTGGTGATAGTGGGCATCCTTGTCTTTTTCCTGATTTTATAGTGAAAGATTTCAGTTTTTGACCATTTATTATGATGTTGCCTGCTGGTTTTTCATAGATAGCCTTAATCAGGTTAAGAAAAAGACCTTCTTTTCCAATTTTCTGTAGGGGTTTTATCATGAATGGGTGCTGGATTTTGTCAAATGCTTTTTCTGCATGTAATGAGATGATCATATCCTTTTTGTCATTGACTCTGTTAATATGGTGTTTTACACTTATTGATTTACGAATTTTGAACCATCCTTGCATCCCTGGGATAGATCTGACTTGGTCAGGGTGTATAATTTTCCTTATGACCCTCTGTATTGTGTTTACCAGTATCTTGTTGAGGAGTTTTGCATCTATGTTCATTAGGGAGATTGGCCTGTAGTTCTCTTTTTGGGTTGGGTCTTTCCCTGGTTTTAGAATCAAAGTAACACTTGCTTCCAGGATTGAATTTGGAAGTATTGCTTCCCTTTCAATTTCCTTGATGAGTTTAAAGAATAATGGCATTAGTTCTTCTTTAAATGTCTTGTAAAATTCAGCACTGAAGTCATCCAGACCTGGGCTTCTCTTTGTTGGTAAATATTTTATTACATTTTCAATTTCATTCATTGTAATTGGTGTTTAGAATTCCTATATCTTCTTCATTTAACTTTACAATTCATATGTATCTAGGAACCTGCCCATTTCTTCTGTGTTTTCCATGTTATTGGAGTAGAGGTTCTCAAGTAGGTATTGATGATCCTCTGGATTTCTGTTGGATCTGTTGTGACTTCACCTTTTTCATTCTTAATTGCATGTATTTGTGCCTTTTCTTTCCTTTTTTGATAAGGTTGGCTAAAGGTTTATCAATTTTATTTATTTTTTCAAAAAACCAACTCTTTGATTCATTGATTTTTTGTATTGTTCTCTTAGTCTCCATTGCATTGATTTCTGCCCTGATCTTATAATTTCCTCTCTTGTATGAGCTTTGGATTCATTATGCTATTCTTTTTCTAGGAACTTGAGTTTCTGCATTAGGTTTTAATCTGAGTTTTGTCTGATTTACTAATATGGGCATTCACTGCTATGAATTTCTCATGTAGAACTGCTTTCATTGTGTCCCATAGATTCCTGTATGTTGTACTCTCATTTTCATTTACTTGTAGAAACTGTTTAATTTCTCCTTTAATTACTTCTGTGACCCATTGGTTGTTCAAGAGGGTGTTATTCAGTTTGCATGTGTTTGTTGGGGTTCTACAATTTCTTATGTTATTGATCTCTAATTTTATTGCATTGTGGTCTGATAATATACAGGGGGTAACTTCTATTCTTTTACATTTACTTAGGTCCTATGAGCTAGCATGTGGTCTATTCTGGAGAATGACCTGTGTGCAGCTGAAAAGAATGTGTATTCCAATTTTATGGTGTGGAACACTCTGTAAACATCTATTAAGTCCATTTGTTCAATAGCTTGGTTCAGTTCTAGAATTTCCTTGTTAACGTTTTGTCCAGATGATCTGTCTATTTGTGATAGTGGGGTATTGAGGTCCCCCACTACAATTGTGTTAGTGTTTTCTTGGTTTTTCATGTCTATTAATATTTGTTTTATATAGTTGGGGACATTCATATTTGGTGCATATATATTTAGGATTGTCATCTCTTCCTCTGGAATTGTTCCCTTCACAAGGATGTAGTGACCATCTTTATCTCTCTTAATTAGTTTTGGTATGAAATCTACTTTGTCTGCAAATAAGATTGCTACCCCTGCTTTCTTCTGGGTTCCTGTGGTGTGGAGAACTGTTTTCCACCCTTTTACCTTCAGTCCATGAGTTTCTTTTTGAGTTAGTTATGTTTCTTATATAGAGCATATTGTTGGATTTTCCTTTTTAATCCATTCTGCCAGTCTATTTCTTTTGATTGGTGAATGGAGGCTATTAACATTGAGGGTTATAATTCATATATATTGATTTATCTTGTCATGATGTTTTGCTTTTGTTGGCTCTTTTATTTCTTATATTTCCCACTTTCCCTTTAATGTCTTACCTTGCCTGGTGGCTTCCCTCTGTTGGACCTCATGGAGTTTTGGCCTTCATTGCTTTTTTCTAGGATATTGTTTAGAATTGCTTGTAGTGCTGGTTTGGTGTTCATGAAATTTCTCAGGTGTTCTTTGTCATGGAAGTATCTAATTTCCCCATCAATTTTGAAAGATAATTTTGCAGGATACAACAGTCTAGGTTGGAAGTTATTTTCTTTTAGGGCTTCAAAAACTTCGCTCCAGGCTTGCCTTGATTTGAGGCTTTGTGTTGAAAAGTCTACTGTGATTCTGATGGGCTTTCCTTTGTAGGTGATTTGCTTCTTTTCTCTAAGTGCTTGTAGGATTTTGTTTTTCTGTTGGGTTTCTGGGATCCTGACTATTATATGTCTAGATGTAGATTTTTTTTGATCATGGCTAGTTGGAGTTCTATATCTCACTTATCTGTGTGTCCAATTCTCTACCTCTGTCTGGAAAGTTTTCCACTATTCTGTGAACAGTTTTTTATGTCAATTGTGCTTTCTTCTGTTTTCTCATGGACTCCTATGAGTCTTGTATTATTCTTTTTTGCACTGTCTAGCAGCTGTTGGATTGATTTCTCATGGTCCCTTACTATTTTTAAGAAATCTGTTTTCATGGTCTTTAACAGCAATCCTGTTTTCTATATCTTATATTCTATTTTCAGATTCCCTTAATCTGCTGTGGATAATTTCAGTGGAGTTTTTGATCTCCTGAATATCTGTTTGAATCTGTTTCATGGATTCCATTTCTTTCTTATGTTGGGTGATCATGGTTTCCATTTCTTTCTTATGCTGGGCATTCATGGCTTCCAGCATGTTTCTGAGCTCATCTATTTTTTTTATCTGTTTCTGTTCTAGATCCTCTAATCATGTCTTTCACTCTGCTCACCATCTCTGCAGATATCTGTGAGATTATTTCTGCTTTGAATTTTTCTAGAGCCTCATTTATCTGTTTTGTTACTTCCTGTGCTATCAGTTCAGGTTATCCAGGTGGTTGGTTATGGAACTTTTCCATCTCATTTCCCCCAGGATTTACCCTTGACGGGGTGGAAGTCTAAGTTTGTGCCTTGCTTAAATGTCTTCTCATTTTTGTTTTTGGTACTGTCCTTGGTTTAACTCCTGGGTTAATAGTTTAATATTGCTTATTGTAGGTATCTTTGTTACTTGTAATTAGAACCCTTATAGAATAATTGCTTCTCAGACGTGTCTTCCAGATATAGTTGGTCTTAAGTTTTGAGTCTCTAATGACTCTAAGGCCATCTCATTTTTCTTATACTAGGAAAGTTCATTGACTAGATCAATACCAACACCTTAGCCCAAGTGATACAATCAGCAACAACATTGCATCAAGTACAACTTTGAAAATGACATTTTGTGGTAGTTATTAATCTGTCACCTTTAGCTGTGTGAATTAAATCAAGATCGAGGACCAACCCAACGTATAGTGAATAGAGTCTTCAATATAACTGTTGTACCCAGTGCGAGAGAACCAACAAGAGACCGATATTAAATCCACACAGGAGTTTATTACCAGCTGGGACCTGAGCCGAGCATCGGACTTGAGCCTCGACTAGGGGTTGACAAACATGTTTTATTTTTATTTATTTATTTTTTTGGTACCGGAGATTGAACTCGGGTCCTTGCGCTTGTGCAGCAGGCGTTGAAACCACTGAGCTAAATCCCAGGCCCGACAAACATGTTTTATACACCTTTGAGGCCAACAGTTTCTAGGCCCCCCTATGGGATAGAACTAGTAAAGCAAGTGAAAGGTACAGAAGCGGAATGTCCTGCTGTTAGAATATTTGTAAAACAATAGTTCATTAATTGTTGTTTCTAAGAGACTCTCTAAAGGGTGGAGGTTTCTAAGCTTCCTCCTTCTGAGTTCATCTAAAGGGCAGGCAGGTGGCTCAAGCAGCAATATGGAGTCTGTCTTGCTAACAAGGGTCCTTCATTCCCCACTGGTTCTTGTAAATTAATCAAATCTTTGATTCCTGCATTTACTCTTTGAATTTTTTTTAAACGTCTTTTAAAATCTCATAATTTTGTCTCAACAACATCAGTTTAACTGTATCAACCCTCCGTCTAACATATTTAGTCAGAGCTTTTATAATGCTAGGTCTCATGAGCAAAAGCAGAAGATAACTAGGGGGCCTGTTACAGCAAAAACTAGGGTAGTTAACCATTAGCATAGAAGCAACAGGGTTTTTTTTCCTAGGGCTACATATAACCCTCCTTGTTTTATGAACAGGAGGTCAAGTCCCCTTTGATTTTGCAGGACCATCTCAGCTAGGGAATCAACCTGTTTTTTTAAATCTGAAGATCAAGTCTTTCAGTGACCCAAATCTCTGGCTACTTGGTGGCTTAGGGCTTTAAAATTTGTGTCCTGAAGGATCAGGGAGGAAGTTCCAATAGCCACTGACCCAGTTATTCCTAATCCTACCAGAATTGGCACTAAAACGGGGCCAGCCCATTTACTCCTATAGTGTTCAGTTGTTGATCCCAGATGTTTATGGCCCCCTTTTTTATTATAATACAAGACTTGTGGAACAACATACATGATGACACAAAATAAAGTGGCAGATTGGGTAGCCAAGACTGATTTGGGAGTGTATTTAGTCAAGTCCTCAGTACAAGCAAACCAAGTATATCAGGACCAGGTCTCCTGGCTTGAAACTGTGGGGCTGGAATGTCACAAAGGTTTTTTTTCTCAAGCCTGTAGTTTTGCAGCCTGGATCTCACTCTGAAGAATCTGTAAGATTTGAAGAGACTGAAGTAAAGAGACACAAGAACTCTCTGTTATCTGTTCAAGGTTTAACTTAGGGAGGAGTGGTGGCGGCCTCCCATACAGGATTTCAAAAGGGGTAAACTTGTCACATATAGGGTACATCTAACTCTTAACAAGGCTAGAGGAAGCAGATTGGGCTACCTACTGTGAGACCTAACTAACTCCATTTTAAAGTTTGACTCCATCTTAAAATAAAACAGTGCAGTGGCCTTGACATGAATTCCACTTCACTGAAGTCAACTATTCCCCTAGTCTCCTTTGTGCCCATAAAATAATGATAAAATGTCCTTGCTGTGGGACAATAGATAAAAAAAAAAAGACACAGCTCCTAACTTAATCCTCTGTCTGCCCAGAAAACAGATGCTTCTGGGCCCATTATCTATAGAACATTCTGTCAATGTGCTGATTGTTCCTTTTTCCCATAAACTCTACATGTAGCCACCCCTCAAGCCCCCATGCTTGCTAAATATCAACCAATCAGGTAACTGCTAAATGGAACATCCCAAAACCTTGTGGTAGCCACAATAAAAACCCTGCTGATTTGGAATTCGGGGCTCTCAATCCTGATCTGCTGCATCGGTGATGGTTGAGTGCCCCTGCTTGAGCTTGAATAAACGGCCCTCATGTGTTTACATCGGAATCGGCTCCTTGGTGGTCTTTGGGGACTTCACTATCTGGGCACAACACTACCACCAGTTTTTAGAACATATTTAGTCAGGGGTTTTTTTCAGGGTCCTATCCATCCTTTTTATTTGCCCTGAACTTTGTGGGTGATACACACAGTGTAACTTCCAATTGATATGTAGTGCCTTTGCCAACAATTTGGATATCTGTGCTGTGAAGGCAGGCCCATTGTCAGACCCCAGGTAATGAGGGATGCCAAATCGGGGACCTATCTCCTGGAACAAAACCTTAGTTACTATGTTGGCTGATTTTCCACAAGTGTGGAAAGCTTTTACCCAACCTGAGTAGGTGTCAACCAATACCAGTAAATATTTGAACCTATTGCTGGATTTTATTTCTGTGAAATCAAGTTCCCAATGTTCCCCTGGCTCTCTTCCCCATAGTCAATTACCTTTGTTTTTTTGGTCTTGCCTTGGAGTTTAACTGTGTATACACCTGACACCTGGAACTGATGTCCTGGACCATAGAGGTCAGTCCTGGGATTGAAAACTTAAATCTCATTAGTCTTTTTAACTTTGATTCTCCCAGGTGAGTTAAGTGATGTAACTGATGAACAAGTCACCCTAGGGCTAGGGGGAGACAAATTCATTCCTTTGTCCCTTTCCACCAGCCCGAGTCCAATTTTGTACCCCCTTGCTTTTGATTCTCCTCTTCCTCTTCCAGGGTATATGTGGGCTTTTCTGGCAGGTAGCCAAAGGTCCAGACAGGCAGAATGTCTATTGGCCCCATTGGTTCTTTGGCCACCCTTCGGGCCACATCATCAGCCTCTCAGTTACCATGGGCCTCAAAGCTGTTTCCTTTTTTGGTGGCTTTTACAATAAATAATGGCCAATGCCCTGGGTTCCCAAATTGCCTCCAATAAGGCTAAAATTTCTTCTTTATTTTTAATAGTTTTCCCTTCTGATGTCAATAGGCCTCTCTGCCTGTAGATGTCACCATGCACATGGCCAGTGGTGAATGCATACCAGCTGTCAGTGTAGATGTTTACAGCCTTGTCTAGACCTAACAGGGTTTGAGTTAAGGCTATTAGTTCAGCCCTCTGCATTGAAGTTTTTGGCTTAATGCCTGTGTCCAGTGTACCTGTTTTTCTGGACTGACTATGGCCACCCCCGCATACCTGACTCAGTCTTCCACAAAGCTGTTTCCATTGGTGAAGAAGGTCTCATCTGGGCTTTGCAGGGGAACGTCAGTCAGATCTGGGCTGTTGGTGGTGGAAGTTGTCAGAGTGTCCAGACAGTTATGGAGGGGCACGTGTATGAGTCAGTGTCCAGGAGTAAGGTGGCTGGATTAAGGGCAGTCTCTCAGGTGAATTTGATGCATGGTGCATCCAGCAACAGGGCCTGGTACTGAGTCAGGCAGGCATTGGAGAGCAATTGTTCTGCGGCTCCTCTCAGCAATGTTTCCACCGCATGGGGTGCAGTGATGACCAGGTCCCATCCCAGGCTGAGCTTATCTGTCTCTTTGACCAGGAGGGCGGTGGCTGCAACTACCTTCAAACAGGTAGACCATCCACTTGCCACAGGATCAAGTCTTTTAGACAGTAGGCCACAGGTCTGTTTCAAGGCCCTAATGCCTGAACTAGCACTCCTTTGGATAAGCCCCCTTGTTCAGCCACAAACAACTGAAAGGTCTTGGTGACATCAGGTAGGGCCAGGTCTGGTGCTGACACTAAGGCTTTTTCTAAAGCCAAAAAGGTAGCTTTCTCTTTTTCTGTCCAGAGGGACTGTCTCTTGTGTCTGGAGTGCAGCAATAGTGACTTTCCCCAGTTTATTGTCTAGGACTTCCTCAGGGGGGCATCATGGTTATCATGAACTTTCTGGGCTATGCTCAGGAGTTCAGTCTTATTCTTTTCCTCAATCCCTCTAATTTCTGTAATTTTTTTTAATGCCTGGGGCTGACTGGGAAACAAAGGCCAGATTTAAAGCTCCTGCACTTTTGGGCACCTCTGGGTCAATAGCAGTGAAAACTCTATAGGCTTCCAAGAGTCTCTCCAAAAATGCAGCCAGAGACTCTGTTTTTTCCCCTGGCAAACCTCACTTACCTTACTCAAATTAGTGGGCTTTCTGGCCGCTGCTCAGAGTCCCCCTAATAAGTGCTGGTGGTAGGTCCCCAGCCTCCTCTTACTGTCATCATCATTGGGGTCCCATTCGGGGTGTCATGACAGAACTACTGTTTCAGCCTTGGCCAAATGTCCTGGAGTTCTGGGAATGAAGCCAGGGTTTGGCCCCAGGGCCTCTTTGACTGTCTGTTGATAAATACGGTCCCATTCCTCAGTGGTGAATAGGATCTGTAAAAGCTGTGGCAATCATCCCAGGTTGGCTGATGGGTATGAAAAACAGACTCAAGAAGAGATTAATGCCTGAGATTTTTTAGAGAAGGGGGGATTTTGATGTTTCCAATTGTAAAGATCACTAGTTTTAAAAGGGACATAAATCAATCCTCCCCCAGGCTCTATCTGTTTTAAAGGAACAAGGGAGGAGGAAGACAGGGCTGATGGACCATAGTCCTATTCCAATCGAGTGGCAAAGGTCGATTGGGACCTGTGGGGCCCCAACTCCCGTGACCACATTTCAAATCTTGCAAGCAACGTGCACAGAATAAATTCCCACCGGGGGCCAACTGACTCCAAAACTTGGCCATTCTGATTGACCCAGAGTTTGCAATTTGCCTTTGGAAAATTTCATACCATATTTATCTTCTCTGTCTGTGGAATAAATTTTTTTGAAGTTATTCAAAACACAATCAAGTGGAGTTCCTTCTGTGGACTGTGAGGAACCCATAATTTTAGCCTGTGAAAATGCAAAAGGCACACAGACCAAGCAGACAGACAACAATAAACAGACAAAGACAAACTTTGGCCAAGTAAAACCTCTGGGGCCAAATGGATTCGGACCCCACCCAGGGAGTCACTCTTCTGAGGGCTCTGACCCAGTTGAGTCTGCTTGCTGTCATGAAGAGACTCTAGATAGGGGAACCTGTGCCACATCTGGCTTCCTCCTACCTACCCATAGTGCACTAAGAATCATTCGATTCTTACCTCTAGAGGGTTTTCCAATAAACTCCTGCAGGTCGGTTGATTGACGATAGGGCCCGACTGGGATCAGTCTACCTGGAGCCCCAGAATACCATCAGGGTGACCTCTCCTTCTCCAGACTGGAGTCCAGAGGGGCCAAACACCACCAATGTCCAATCCTGGTCTCTCCTAAAAAGAAACAAAGGCTCCAAGATAATAAGCTCTAGAGCAGCTGGCTATCTCACTGGAGCCTCCAAGAATGTTGTACCCAGTGAGAGAGAACCAACCAGAGACCGATATTAAATCCACACAGGAGTTTATTACCAGCCGGGACCTGAGCTGAGCGTTGGACTTGACCCTCAGCTAGGGGTTGACAAACATGTTTTATACACCTTTGAGGCCAACAGTTTCTAGGCCCCCCTATGGGATAGAACTAGTAAAGCAAGCGAAAGGTACAGAAGCGGAATGTCCTGCTGTTAGAACATTTGTAAAACAATAGTTCATTAATTGTTGTTTCTAAGAGACTCTCTAAGGGGAGGAGGTTTCTAAGCTTCCTCCTTCTGAGTTCATCTAAAGAGCAGGCAGGTGGGTCAAGCAGCAATATGGAGTCTGTCTTGCTAACAAGGGTCCTTCAATAACAACTTTACCCTTTGGGATGTGGAGTTAGAAGGGGTTGGGGAGGGAGGGGCAGTTGGGAAGAAGGATAGGGGAAGGTTAGCAGTGTGGTTAGAGGACACAGGTGAGAAGGAAAAAGAGAATAATAGGCAAATAAAGAAGAACTCTGAATGAGGACTAAAACAGGGACAAAAAGGTAAGATGAACAATGTGGGACAGCAAAAGAGTGAGTGTAAGTGAGAGAAAGGAAAGAGAAAAGAAAGAAGGAAAGAAGAAAAGAAAAAAAAGGAGAGAAAAACAAATATTTGCAAAGAGTAGGCAAAATAATTAAAGATAAGAGGAGCAAAAGAAAAGAAAAGAAAAAAAACCCAAAATAATAAAACTAATTTTGGGAATAAAAAATAACCATGAAGATAAAGGGCCTCTTTCAGGGTATGTCTCTGCTGTCACAATAGACAACATGGGTTGCAGTGTGCAGATATAAGTCAGTGAGTCTCAGCAAGCTAGTTGCAGACCCATGAGATTCAGGCAGATTGTTGGCTGCAAGTCCCAAGTTGAGCTCCCTGTCCTCCTGTAAGGTTGAACACTGCAGAGTTGTATTGCAGGTTCCAGATGCCCTTCCCCTGAAGATAGTCCCAGTCCTGATGGGAGGTGAAGATGACTCCAACTTACCCAGTACAGTGGTCTGGTGGTCTGGTGTCCTCTCTGTCTTTGTAGTGTGGAACCAGGTGGCTGTACAGAGGAGCGGGGTGGGGGGTGTCCAGTGGATTGCTGCCAGGGCACAGGCTGATTTGGAGCATTCCATGCAACTTGGGGCATTGCTATGGCGTTTGCAGACCTGCCTGTCTGCACCGGGCTGATTCAGCGCATTCTGCCTGACTCGATTTTATATTTATTTTTCTGAGTTGTCTTTTTGTAAGAGAAAAATTTAAAAATTACTGATCTAAAAGAAAGACAAATAAATCCAAGATTAATCATTCATAAACCCTTTGCAACTTGCTGAGCCCCTTTAAACATTGCTCAAACTATCTATGACACTTAATCTTTGGTTTAGTCCAGTATTAACTTTACATTATGGAAACAAATGTTTATGTATATTTATTATACCATTAGGGATTAAATCCAGGGCCTCTTACATGCTAGGTAGGTGCTGTACTGTTGAACTCCACACCCACACTCTTTAATTTTATGCTTTTGTATGGAGATTTCAGTATCTTGATGAGGATGGGCTTTAACTTGCAATCCTATGGCCTCGGCCTTCTGAGTTGCTGATAATACAGGCTATTTCTTTATATCTCTGTTAGCTTCCCTTAGCCTATTCTTTAAAGGGTGAAACATCATGTTAACGCCAATCATTTCCTTCATGGGTATCACATAAGCACCTCAGGGGAAGTTTTGACAAAGTCCTTCTAATCCTGATATTATTTAGGCAGAGACAGTTTTTTTCTGAAAGATCATTAGGTAAGTTAGCTGTTCACAGTGCTTTATGTGAGAAAAAGTGACAAGAGACTGTCTTGAAGTTCATCAAACTGGATCGGAACACAGAATGAGGGGAACATCATGCTTGGGTAAGAGATGGAATGGACACAATTTTGGGGGGTACACAATCTGTTTTTACTTCCTTATCCTCTCTACATAGTGCAGATCATAACTGGCCTCATGAACCTTATCTTCAGAGTAGTAATGAGTGCCACCTTGCTTTTTTATGTTGATAATCCCCTGTCAGTGTATATAAGGTATGAATTTTGGGAATCAGTGATGGTCAGTAACACACATTCTCACATAATTGTGATAACACTGTTGTCACTATCCTTAGATTTGCAAACTTTTTCTAACTTTATCTTGAGAAAGGTAGATTTAACTTTCCTTTGATCTGCTTTCTCATGGAAATGACAATAATAAAATGGAAATGACAATATTAAATTACTGAAAGTTAGACAAATTAATATGTACCAATTAGGATGTATTGGTGCTCTAGACCAACCAAAATGACTTACCCATTGACAGCTTTTATTCCCTCACAATAAGAGTCCCAATGGTGAGTTATTTCCAGGGTTGGTTAATTCAATATGCAAGGAGCTCATGAGCTTGGCTGGCAGAACACATCTGGTTTGCTGACAGATGTGAATACTCATTAATATTTTATGGACATAATCTCATATCAGGTATGGGCAAAGGTAATGGTCCTTTAACTTACTTTGATGCTTTAACTTGCACCAATAATAATGCAGTCTTATAGAAAGGAAAGTTTACCAAGAAGATCACAGAAGACTGAAGAAATGAGGATTGTATAAAGGAAGAGGAGACATAGCTGATATGCACATAATATATAAACATTAGCTAGCCAACTCTCCACAAAAGTTTGTTAAAAAATGGAATTACTATTAGATAAATTTTGTTTCAAAGGATTACTTTAATACTTTTTGCATAAATGGATGTGCCTGAGTATTGTGGGGGCTGGGGGCAGAATGCTATGTCTTGTATCTAGATGTCCCCCAAAGCCTCATACAGTCATAGGAGGAGTTTTTCTTTTTTTCTTTTTTTTTCCCCCATTAACTTTATTGGTACATTTTAGGTATAAAATACAGTTATATTCATCATTGGGATCTTGTACCATTACATGAGTTTCTTGGTTCTTATTTTTTTCCCCTTCCCCTGCCCTCCCTTCACCCCCTCCACCTTTCCCTATTTGCAAAGACCTTGTTTCTATTTTTTTCCTCTTCTCATATTTTTTCTTTTCCGTTTTTTCCCTTCCCCTACCCCTCCCAATTAGCCTGCTCTTTTAGACCTTTTCTTCCTGTTACACAATATCAGTTATAGATTTTTTAAATTACAATATCAAGATCTAGGAGACATTACCATAGATTTTACAGAATTTAAAAAGATATAGAAAGCATATTGCAAAAATCTTTTTCGAAATAAATTTGACAACTTCTAAGAAGGTGGAACTCAAATTAATGAAACTAACTCTGGAGGAAATATAAAATTTTAATAGCACCTATTAAAGGAAGTATATTCCTAGCTTGAAAACCTACCTATATGACAACAGCAGGCTCATAAACATTTTAACTGATAAATTATATCAAACAATTAAAGCAGAAAAAAGAAGGAACACTTCGAAAAAGAAGGAACACTTCAAATAGGAGGAGTTTTTCAAGGTGGCTAGATCTAGGATGTGTGGATGCAGATGAAGAGTGTGTGACTATGGATTACCCTACTGATTGGTTTAGAGTGTGAGTGATGGGAAGCCCCACCTAAGTATGGGTAGCACCAATAGGCTTCTAACCTGGATAGAATACAAAGGGAAAAGTGGAAGGCAGACTGGTTATTTCTTTTCTGCCTGCCACACCATGGACTGTTTCTCATATGCCATGCTCTGCTGCCATGCTGCCCTGCCTTGGACTCGCCTGACTAGGAACTGAAATCTCTACAAACTGTGAGATAAAATAAACCTTTCCTCCTTTAACTTTGGGTGTCAGGTATTTTGTCCCAGTGATGGAAAAGTAACTAGGGCATTGCTCTTCATAAGAGCTGAATTACCATTTCAAAAAGAAATATACTCATATTCTGCCAGTGGGCCTTTATATTGTGGATATCTAAAAATCAATATTGAAGTAAACAGAATTTTCTATGACCAGAGCCTATTCATCTCATTATAGATTATACAGAAATTTTACTACGTTCTAGCCTTTATTTCTATGGCAGTAAATTAACATATCAAGACAGCCAACCTAAAAACAATGAAGGAGGAAAATCTTTGATATCATTAAACTTCAAAATTTGAATTAAGGTTTCATAGACATTTTTAGCACTGTGAAATCTTTTTATTTACCAGAGCTGAATAGCAATTTCAAAGAAACATTAAATGAGACTTTATATATCTGGGTATTAAACAAGCAGGATTACAGTGAAGCAGTGCTTGCAACCAAGGACATGCTCATCTAATTGTATCTTGTGTATATAAAAATATTGCTACCTCTCATACTTTTCAATTAGAAACTCCACTTTAGTCTCAATTACACCATTGACTTCTAAGGTAAGAAAACCATCCTTACATATTCAAGGAGCCAACCTGAAAACAAATGAGGAGAAATGTTTTATATCAGTTAAACTTTAAGACTGAATTTGAGATTTCTTAGACATTTGCAACACTGTTATAGCCTGCTTTCCAGAAGAGCTGAGTGTCAATTTGAAAGAAACATGGTGAGCAAAAGAGCCCTTATTTGAAAAGCAGTATTGGAGTGAAGCAAAGCCTCCAGTGGCCAAGGATATATTCATCACATTGTATATACTCTATACATAAACATTCTGAAATCTAGTTATTTGCAATTACCAGGTGAACTGTAGGCAATATCATGTCATTCACTTCTATGGAAACAAACCACTATTACAGTCCATGCAGTCCACCTGAAAACAAAGCAGAAAGGGAAATATTGGAAATAAGTTAAACCTCAAAATTAGAATTGATGGTTCCTGAGCATGTATAAAACTTTTCACAAGAGCTGAATAGCAATTTTAAAATTTCATATTCACCTGATTGGCCCTTATGTGTCTTGATATCTAAAAAGAATTGCTGCAAACCACACCTTCCAGTTGTGAGGTGGATATTCATCACATTGTATCTAGTCTATAACAAAACATTCCTAGCCCTAGTCTTTTGTAATTAGAAACTCTACTGAAGTCAGAATAATGCTTTTGATTTCAGTGGAAAGTTAACTCCTATTACATATCCAGGCAATCAACTTGAAAACAAAGCAGGAGGAGTAAAGTTTGCCATTAAAACTTCATAACTTGAACTGAGGATTCTTAGATATTTATAATGCTGTGTCAGCCTGCTTTCCACAAGAGCTAAATAGAAATTTTAAAGAAAATCTCATATTCAACAAATGGGCCTTTACATATCTTAAATGCACTTAAATGCACTATTAGAGAGAAATAGAGCATTCAGTGACCAAGGGCACATTTACTCTTTGTATGCGGTCTGTATATAAACAATTCCAGGTGTAATTCTTTCCAAGTAGATACTGTACTTTAGAAAGCATTAAAACATTCAATACTACAGGAAGTAAACTCCCTTTCATATCCAGGCAACCAACAACAAAACTGGAAGAAAATTGTTCGATGATTTAAATTTTAAAGAAATATTCTTAGACATTTACAATGCTGTGATAGATTGCTATTCACAAGAATTGAATAGCAATTTCAAAGAAAACTCTATTCAGCAAATGGACCATTATAAATCTGGATATCTAAAAAGAAGTACCAAGAGTAAAGCAGAACTTACATTGACCAGGAGTGGTCATCTCATTCTAACTAATTTATTCACAGACATTGCTATCTTGAGTTTTTCTAATTAGAAATTGCATTTTGGGCATTATTTTGCCATTCATTTTTATAGGAAGTAAACTTACATTACATATCCAGGTGGTCAACTTGAAAGCAAAGGAGTACTAGAAATGTTTGATATTATTGAAACTTCAAAATTTGAATTCCAGCTTCCTAGACATTAATAACATTGATAGCCTGGTTTTACAAGAATTGAACAGAAATTTAAAAGATACAATCATATGCAGCAAATGGGCCCTTCTACATTTGGATATCTAAGAAGCGGTATTGGAATTAAGGAGACTTTCCAGTGAACAGTGGCACACTTTTTTTGTATCTAATCTATAAACAAACATCCATATCTATTCTAAATATCTATTATACATTTTGCTCCTTGTTTACACTTTCAGATTTTCACAACAGAGAAATAATGTGATATTTAAACATGTGTGTCCAATTAATTTCACTTAAGATTATGATCTCAACATCCATTTATCTATGAATGTCTCATTTATCCTTCTTTAAAGTAGAGTGGTATTCCATTGTATAAAAATACTACATCTTTTTTATCCATTCATCAGTTGATGGGCATTTGAGCTGTTTCCAAGATTTAACCATAACAAATTTTGCTGCTATTAACATGTGGGTGCATGTATCACTGTGGTATGATGCTTTTAATTTTCTTGGGAAGATACCAAGAAGGGGACTTCGTGGGTCAAATGGAACCTCTAGTCCTAGTTTTTTAAAAACAATTTTAAATAAATAATTTTTTTAAAAATCAAAGACTTTATTGGATAAAATGTTACAAACATTGTTCAACATTTAACTTTGAGCATACTTAGGATGAGAAACAATTTTTGTCATTCAAGTCTAAAAAATGAAATAGTCTTGTGAAGATTTGAAGTACAGATAAAAGGTAGCATGAAGTGAAGCTTACATATTAAGCAACAAAAGCAATATAAGTAAAATTGCAACATGGTAGGTCTAGATTTTAAATACTACCAAGTTTCATTCTTTTAAAAATGAATATATGGTTTGTAACAAACACCTGTGAGAATTTGCCATGATAAAAAATAGATATTTAAAACCTCATCTCTCCCAATTCTTTTGCCTTCATACTATTTCTGTTATTTCCATCACTCTACACAAATAAAGAATTCTAAAGCTTAATGTAAAATTTCATTCTGCAGTCCATGTGTAATTCCACCACTGCTTGGGAGTTACCTAGTCCTTGAAGTGAGCCTGAAAGGTACTGCTGGTGTTAGGCATTTGAAGGAACAAGACTGAGCCATGCCCCAGTCCTTGGGCCAAGGCAGGGGCCCCCTAGAGTATAAGCCAGCATTACAACTTCCTGCTGCTATAGTTCCTGAGCTGACTTCTTCTGATCTGATAAAATATATAAACTTCATGATATAGTTTTCCAAAAAGACAATTTTAGAATGCACTCAAACCTTTTCTTTAGTTACTTACAGTGTAATTATAATGTACTTTAGGCTCACCAGACTCAAGGCTGCTTGCTTGCCTTTTCTTCTTGAGTTCTAAAACACATCAGAGTCATCAGGTACAGTAAATGTTCTGAAACTCTCACCCAGAGCCTTGTTAATCCTGAGTACAGGGTTATCAGATAATTCCAAACCTATACAGTAAGATCAAAGACTGTCTGAAAACTTCAGCCAAGTGCTCATTAACTGTTGTATTGCTCCAAATGAATTTTGTGGTTTTTCATTTTTTGGCATTTTTTTCTTTTTTTTAAGTAATCAATATGAAATTTTCTGGTTTAAAAAATAAATTGGTATTTACCATTAAAAACCTTCAGTTTTATTATTAAAAGTAGGGCACCATCAAATATAAAATGCCCTAAATATATACTACTAACAGGTCCATCTGGTTTTCTTGTGTTTTCTCCATTCATTAAAAATAAAATCACGATTTTTCATATGTATTTACCAAAGATAAGAAAAATTAGGGTCTCTATTAAGAATTCTTGTTCCATGCACAAAAAGTACAGGCTGTCTTTATGGATCTGTTCCTGCCATGAGTCTCCAGGCCATGTCTACCTGACACCTATAAGAGTTTCTTGCACTGAGGAGGGCCTCGCTGTGGAGAAAGGTCCACCTCAGACATCTGCTGCTGTCACCTTTTCCGAACATGGTACATCAGTAAGGACAGAAACGATAATGAAAGCTCTTCCAGCTCAGTAGAATTAAGAACTAGCTTTTTGGAGTATACATTTTCACTCCAAGATCAACACCTGCCTATTCAGTTGGAGTCAAAATATAAAAGGTTAAGAATGTAGTTATGGAAATGTGCACAAAATGTTAAATACTAGTGGCAAATAAATACATCTTAATATGTTCTAACAAGCAAACATATATTCAAGATAATACAGCCCTGCTTTATTAAACAAAGAAAAGAGCCAAATCCTGTTTGTGGGAGGCTGGGGCACTTTGCCATCCTCTCAGCAGGACATAAGATCATGTTTCCTGTCACTGTGCTGGGACCTGAAGGAAACGCTGGCCATCTCTGTGAGACTATTGCCGTTCACGGGAGACCATGTTAAAAATACCTTTGCTCATTTCTGAACTGCTTAACATAAACCAAAGTTTAAGTATGAAAAATAATTCAACACTTCAGCATCATCCATGCCTCTTAGGCCTGTCTGAATAGTACTGCAGTAATTTCACATTCAGAAGAAGTTACTGTCAGTGATTCTTCATACATGAATTCAAGTGAGTTTTTGTCTGTGCGTCCACACCACTTTTCTCCTCACCTTACACCTTATTCATTGCAAGTTTATTTCTTATAAAATATGCCCTGATCCCTTTTCTTCAGTTTAGTAAGATCTGCAAGTGCCCCTTTATAGCCTGTTGGTTTTAACCACTGCCTTAACATTTACTTCTTAGTGCAGCTTTAAAAACCTCCAATTTTATTCAGTCCTGATGCTCTGTTGCTCTGTCACTGTGATACAGGTCCATGAAACCCGCAGCCTGCTAATGTCTTTGTGCTGCTGAGTGGGTGGAGGTGCAGCGAGACTGGGGCTTGGGTGCCACCTTGCCACTCCGCACTTTCTCCAGCCCTGTCTTCAGAGAGGAGTCATTTTCTTCATTCCTGTACCACTGTGGTTTTAAGCGAACACGAGAGGGAGGGAACCTGAGCTAGAATTCTGATACCGCAGTGTGAAGTGGACTTTCGAATGTGCATTTTTGGAGGTAGAGGTTTCACTTTGCTTCTTTTGGGGCCTTTTCTTTGGCACTTTTCAGTACCTCCCGAGCTTTTGCATGATCCATGTTCTTACTGTGGGCAGTTTCTTAGTGCTTAGCTAAGCTTTTGATGTATTTGCCTGAGCAGAATCTTTGTACTACTCTGCCTCTAACTCTGAGCAATACTTGAAACCTTAACCACAGCATTTCTTCCCCGGGCTTTTGTTTTGGTTTTCCCCATCCACTTCAGGATCAGTTTTCAGTTTTTTGTTCACAGTAGCCACACTTTCATTTCTCTGCTTTTTATCTTCATATTTTGAAGAGTCACTTGCACTGCTGCCTTTTCTGATTTCCTTTTTCTCAGCAACCACACTGTTCTTACATTTATCACACAAGACTTGCCTGGGTTGCAGCTTAATAGCATTCATTATCCAAGTGGGTTCTTCCCTGTACATTTTTCGCTTGGGCCGCTTTATTTTCCAAGGAGGGAGCTGAGGTATTGATTGGTTATAGGTGTCCCTGATAAACAAAGAAGGAGGGTAAGGCGCTCCAGCATGGAAGAGAGGCGGTGGTTTGGACGTCCACAGGTTTTCCTCCACACTCGGCTCAGGACGCGAGACAGGGACAGGAGAAGGATCAGTGGGAACAGCACCATTCGCCTCAAGCTTGGCTTCTGTCCCTTCTTGGAATGTAGTACTTGGTAGCTGCATGGCTTCCGGTTTATCCTTATATTCCCTTTTGGGAAATACTGTCACAGGGATCCCATGGGGCCCAAACTGCTTCACCAGAATGGCTGTATATTTTCCCACCAAAAGTAGGGCTATTGCACCATACGTTTATGGTCTCTTTTGGACAGGTCCATGAAGACCCCCGAGAAGACCTTCTCTCCTAGGCAGAACGACCAGACGAGCGCGTCCTCGATGATGTGGTCCAGCGTGACCCGCACCTCAGAGCCCGGATCAGCTGCGACACCGCCGAGTCCCCGCCCACTAGCGGCAGTAGCGCCAGGGCTGCGGGCTGCGGCCGCGGCGCCTCCTCGCCCTCCTCCGGGGCCGGTAGCGGCGGCTCGGGCCGCGGGGCCGGGGGAGGCGCCTCGGCCGTTGGCTCCGCTGCCCGCGCTGGCAGCTTCTTCTCAGCCTCGGGCGCCGGCTCCGCCCCCTCGGGGCTGCGGGCCACCTCCCCTGGCGGCGGCGGCGGCACCTCGGCATGAGGGGAGGACTGCTGCCCCTTGGCCTCGCCGTCAGGCACCGACGCTTCCGTGGCGGTGACCTGGAGGGGGTCAGTGCCCGCCTCGCTGCCGGGGATGGGCTCCATCTCCTGGTCTGCTTCGCCGCCCCCCCCCCCCCCCCCCCCGCTCCCCGGGGGACGCCGCAGTCGCTGCCGCCTCTGCAGCCACGGCCGCCATTTTCTTCCTGGCTTCTCCCTCCTCGGATTCAGGCTGAGGGGGCGGCGGTGGCGGCCCCTAGTTTTTTTGTTTGTTTGTTTGTTTGTTTGTTTGAGAAATCTCCATACTAATTTCCACAGTGGTTGCAGCAGTTCATTCAGCCATCAACAATAGAAAATTTTCCCACATCCTCTTCAGCCTTTTTTGTTGGTTGATTTTTTGACAATAGATATTCATTCTGGAGTGAGATCAAATCTCTGTGTTGATCTAATTGGCATCACAAATGATCAGTGATGTTGAACATAGATTTAGTGTTTCTGTTTCAATATTTAAGTTTTTGATCTATTTCAGTTTTAATTTAGTGCATGAGTGAGAGATACAGGCCTAGGTTTAATCTTTGGCATGGGGAAATCCAGTTTTCTAACCACCATTTATTAAAAAGCTATCTTTCTTCCAGTGGAGGTGTTTGGCCCCTTTGTCAAAGATAAGGTAGCCGAGATTGTTTGGAGTTGTTTCTGTATATTCTAATCTGTTCCATTAATCTTCAAGTCCGCTTTTTTAATCACTATCAAGTTGTTTGTTTGTTTTTAATCACAGTAGCTCTGGATCATAATTTCAAATCAGGGATTGTGATGTCCTCGCCTTGATTTAGTTGCACAGAATTGATATTGCTATGTTTCTTTTGTTTCCAAATGAATTTTAGGATTATTTTCTCTAGTTCTATAATGTGTGCTCTTGGTACTTTTAGTGAAATTGAATTAAATCTGTATAGTAATATTGGAAGTAAGGCCATTTTCACTATATTGATTCTTCCTACCCAAGAACAGAGGATATCTTTTCATTTTTAATATCCTCTTCAATCTCTTTTTTCAGAATACTGTAGTTTTCAATATAAAGGTGGTTTTTTTTTTACTACTTTCATTAGATTTATTCCTAAGTATTTCATTTTTTCCAATGCCATTGTGAAAGATATGATTTCCTTAATTTCTCTGTCAGTGAGTTTATTATTTGGATACAGGAATGCTATTGATTTTTGAGTGTGGATTTTGGATCCAGCTGTACTACTGAAGTTGGTTAATAAGTCTAGAAGTCTTTGGTAGAGTTTTTGGAGTCTTCTATGTAAAGTATCATGTCATCTACAAATAATGATAATTTAACCTCTTCCTTCCTGAACTTTATTCCTTTTATTTTTTCTCTTGCTAATTGCTCTGGGTAATGCATCCAGAAATATATTGAATAGTAGTTATGATAGTGAACATCCTTATCTTATTCCTGATTGTAGAATGAAAGCTTCCAGGTTTTCACTACTTAGCATGATGTTGGCTTTTGGTTTGTTATAGATGCCTTTTATCAAATTGAGATCTATTCAAATTTTCTGTAGGATTTTTAACATGTATGGGAGTTAGATTACTCAAGCAGTTTATCTGCATTTATTTTTTTTTTTTTTTTTGCCCTTCATGCTATATATATGGTGTATTACATTTATTGATTTGCATATTTTGAACCATCCCTGCATCCTTGAGATGAATCATAATTGGTCATGATGTACCATTTCCTTGATAATGTGCTTCATTCTGTTTGCCAGAATCTTATTGAGGATTTTTGCCTCTATGTTCATTAGGGAGATTAACCTGTAGTCTCTCTCTCTCTCTCTCTCTCTCTCTCTCTCTCTCTCTCTCTCTCTGTTGGCTCCTTCTCTGGTTTTCTTAACAGGGTAATACTTGGTTCTAAGAACGACTTTGGGAGTATTGCTTCCCTTTCAATTTCATTAGTTTGAGGAGTAGTGGCATTAGATATTCTCTAAATTTCTTGTAGAACTTAGTAGTGAATCCATCAAGAAGACCTGGGGTTTTCTTTGTTAGTAAGTCTTTCATTACCTACCAATAATTTCATTAACTGATATTGGTTTATTTAGAATTGTTATATCTTCTTTATTCAGCTTTGGTAATTCATATGTATCTAGGTATCTTTCTATTTCTTTTATTTTCCTTATTTTAATACAAGTTCTGGAAAAACGTATTGATGATTTTCTGAATTTCTGCAGGATCTGTTGAGTTTTCACCTTTTTCATTCATAATTGAATGGAGCTGAGTCTTTTCTTTCCTTTTAATCATAAGGTTGGCTAAGGCCACAACAATTTTATTTAATCCTACAAAGAACTAACTTTTTGATTCATTGATTCTTTGTATTATTTTCTTAGTCTCAATTGCATTAATTTCTGCTCTGATCTTTATAATTTCCTCCCTTGTGCAAGGTTTGAGCTTGACTTGTTCTTCTTTTTCTAGAAGATTGAGGTTCAGCATTAGGGTATTTGAGCTGACTCTGTTTTCTTAATCTTAGAATTCACTGCTATAAATTTCCCTCATAAGACTGCTTTCATTGTGTCCCATAAATTCCAGTGTGTTGTATTGACATCATTGTTCAATTGTAGAAACTATCTAATTTCTTCTTTAATTTCATCTGTAACCCTTATAATGTTCAGTAGGGTGTTATTTAATTTCCATATGTTTATGAAGTTTTTGTGGCTTCTTTTCCCATTGATTTCCAATTTCATTGCACTATGGTCTGATGATATGCGTGGGAAAATTTCAGTTCCTTTGCATTGACTTAAGTATGTTTAAGGAGCTAGTATGTGGTCTGTTTTGGCAAACATCCCATGTGCAGCTGAGAAGAATGTGTATTCTGATCTCATGGAGTGAAATACTCTCTAGACATCAACTAAGTCCATTTGTTCATAGATTTGGTTCAGTTCTGATATTTCTTTATTGAGTTTTTTTCTAGTTGATCTATCTATTTGTGACAGTGGAGTATTTAGGTGCCCCATTACAATGTGTTTGTGCTTATTTGATTTTTCATATTGGTTAACATTGGTTTTATATAGTTGGGCATGCTGGTATTTGGTGGATATATATTTATGATTGTTATCATGTTTTACAGTACTCCCTTAAAAAGTATGTAGTAAAATTCTTTGTCTCCCTTCATCAACCTTTGCTTGAAATCCACTTTGTCTGAAAGTAGAATAGCTACCCCTGCTTTTTCCTGTGTTCCTTTTGTGTGAAATAGTGTTTTCCATCCTTTGAGTTTTAGTCTATGATTTTCTTATTCAGTTAAAGGTGTTTCTTTTACACATCTTGATCCATTCTGACAATCTTTCTTTTGATTGTTCAATTGAAACCATTTACACTGACAGTTATAACTAATATAATTGACTTATCCTTATCTTATTATTTTCCTACTGTTGGTTCCCAGATTTCCACTTTGTTTAATTGCTTGCCTTACCTGGTGGATTCTTTCTATGGGTATTCATGGAATTGTAGTCTTCCTTATCTTTTTCTAGAATAATGTTCAAAACATTTTGGAGTGCTGGGTTGGTGGTCATGAATTTCTTCAGGTGTTCTTTGTCATGGACTTACCTAATTTTTCCATTGATTTTGAATGGTAGATTTTCAGGGTACATTAGTCTGGGTTGGAGGTTGTTTTCTTTAAGATTTCATATACTTCCTTCCAAGCTTGTATTGACTTAAGGATGTGTGCTGTGATTCAGATGAGTTTTTCCTTATAGATGATATTTTTTCTCTTCTCTAACACTTTTTAGTATTCTGCTCTTGTGCAAAATTTCTAGAATCTTGATTATTATATTCCTTGGAGGAGGTTTTTTTGGGTAATGGCTAATTGGAGTTCTATATGACTCATATCATATTCTTTTTCCATGCTTGGGAAATTTTTTGACATTACTTATGTGGATATGTTTTTATGCCACTTATGCTATTTTAGGCATTCTCTTTGACAGAAATCAATTTTATGTTTTCTTTTTTGCATCATATTGAAGCTGTTGGATTAATTTTTTATGGTTCCTTCCTACTTTTAAGAAATTTATGAGGATTCACTTGTCCAATAGTATTTTGGCCTAAAAAGAACCGTGCAGCTCTGTTACAAAGAAAGGTCTTGGTGAGTTCTAAATGTTTCGCTTGTAACAACTCTATGTTAGATGCCTAACTGATTTTCCAGAATGGTTCTGCTGTTTGAATTGAACTGTCCACACTAACATACACCTTGGTATATTTTGCCCCATAGAAGTGAATGGAAGTGGATGACCTGAGGGTCAGCTTGCAATGGCAAGCAGCTAGAGCTCTCAGGGTTTAGGTATAAACTGCATACAGGGATTGCAGTCTAGCTGTACTCATTGTAGTGTCTCCTTACCTACATTACAGATTTGTAAAGTGCACCTCTATGAGTCTTCTATGGTGAATGGCTGTTTGGCCTAGAAAGTGCCACCAGCTCTGTTGGAAAGAAAGGGCTTGGAGATTTCTAACTGTTTAATCTAATAACAAATCTTAGAAAACTAAAAAACTTTTCACAGTGGTTCTGTTTTTTTTAAACTGAGATTTGCACACTAAGATATTTATCAGTGTATTTTGCCCCATAGAAATGAATGGGAGTGGTGCAGTTTGTAACTGCAAGCAGCTAGAGCTCTTGGTGTTTGGATATGCACTACATAGAGGGAATTCAATCTGGCAGTAATCCCTGGCATGCCTCCCTGTGTGTATTACAGATTTGGAGAGTGAATTTCTATGATACTTCCACTATTAGTGTTACTTTGGCTTAGAAAGGCCAATTCATCTCTGTTACCAAGAAAGGGACTGGAGAGTTCTGAATGTTTCACTAGCAATTCTATGTTAGAAGTATACCTGGTTTTCCAAAATGATTCTCCTGTTTGAACTTAACTTTGCAAGCTAAGATACATATTGGGTTATTTTTCCTGATAGAAGTGAGTTAAGTGAATGACCACAATGTAGTTTGTAACTAAAACTAGCTACAGCTCCAAGTATTTGGGAATAAACTGCAAACAGGGAATATAGTGTGGCTTTATGGTTTGGAGTGTCAGACTAACTACATTAGAGATTTGTATAGTACAACTCTATGAGGCTTCTATTTTAAATAGCAGTTTGGCCTAGAAAGTGCTGTCAGCTCTGTTGCAAACAAAGGGCTTGGACAGTTCTAAATGTTTCACTAATAACAACTAACTGTCAGAAGCCTAAATGATGTTCCACAAGGGATCAGCTGTTTCAACTGAAGTTTGCAGACTAAGATAGTCATTGGTGTGTGTGCCTGTTTGAAGTGAAAGGAAGTGGATGACCTGAGGTGCAGTTTGCAAGCAGCTAGAGACACAAGGGTATGTGTATAAAATGCATACAGAAAATTCAATCTGGCTATATTCACTATAGTGTCTACCGAACTGGAATACAGATTTATAGAGTGCACGTCTATAATGCTTACATTGTGAATGTTATTTTGGCCTAGAAAGTGGCATAGAACTCTCTTCCATGGAAAGGGCTTGGAGAGGTCTAAGTGTTGCATCAAAAACAAGTCAATGTTAGAAGTCTAACGGACTTTCCAAAATGGTTCTTCTGTTTGAACTGAAGTTTGAACAATAAGATATTCATTGATGTGTTTTGCCCCATACAAGTAATAGAAGCACGTGACCTGAGATGCAGTTTGTAACTACGAACAAATAGTGCTCCCAGTATTTGATTATAAACTAATATAGGAAATGTAGTATGACGATACTCACTGGAATGACTGCCTATCTCCAATTAAGATTTGTAGACTTCACCTCTATGATGCTTCTGTTGTGAATGACAATATGGACTAGAATGTGATGTGCAGCTCTGTTGAGAAGAAAGAGCTATGAGGGTTCTAAATGTTTCACTAATAATAACAACTCTATGTTAGAAGACTCATTGAATTTCCCAAATTGTTCTGCTGTTTGAACTGAAGTTTTCACTTGAAGATATTCATTATTGTATTGTGCTACATAGAAGTGAAAGAAAATGGAGGTTTTGATGTGCAGTTTGTAGCTTCAGGTAGTTAGGGCTCCAAGATGTTTTGTTCCCATCTAGAGCTCTAGATGTTTTGGGTTTAAAACATCTAGAGAGAATGTAGTCTTGCTGGACTCACTGGAGTTTCTGCCTATCTACATAACAGCTTTGCAGAGTGCACCTTTATGAGGCTTCCACTGTGAATGACATTTTGGCCTAGAAAGTGTTATTCAGCTCTGTTGTAAAAAAACAGAGCTTGTAGAGTTCTAAATATTTCATTAATAACAACTCTATTTTAGAAACCTAACTGCCTATCCAGAATGGTCCTGCCATTTGAAGTAAATTTGCACACTAGGATATTCATTGGTATATTTTGTTTCACAGAAATAAATAGAAATTGATGGGCTGAGATGCAGTTTGTTACTGTAAGCGGTTAGAGCTCTCAGTGTGTGGATATATAATCCAGAGAGGGAGTGTAGTTTGGATGTACTCACTGGATTTTCTTATTATCTGAATTACAGATTTGCAGGTTGCACCACTATAAGACTTCTACTGTGAAAGGGAGTTTGGCCTAGAATGTGCCATGCAACTCTCTCTGTTGAAAAGAAAGACCTTTGAGAGTCCAAATGTCTTCCTAATAACAACTCTTTTAGAAGACTGACTGACTTTCCAGAATGGTTCTGCACTTCGAACTGCACTAAAATAGTGATTGGTGTATCATTCCCCATAGAAGTGAATAGAAGTAGATGAACTAAGGTGCAGCTTCTAAATGTAAGTAGATAGAGCTCCCATTGTTTAGCTATAAACTACATGCAGGTAATGCAGTCTGGCTGTACTCAGTGGAGTGTCTGCCTGTAAGTGTTACAAATTTGGAGAGTGGTTCTCTATTAGGTGTCTATTGTGAATAGAACTTTGGCCTAGAAAGTGGCATGAAGCTCAGTTGCAATGAAAGGGCTTGGAGAGTTCTAAGTGTTTCCCTAATAGCATTTCTATGTTAGAAGCCTCACTGACTTTCCAAAATGGTTCTGCTGTTTGAACTAAAGTTGGCACTCTTAAGATTTCCATTGACGTATTTTGCCCGAGAGAAGAGAATGTAAGTATATGACCTGAGGTCAGATGGTTGTAACTGCAACCAGCTGGATCTCCCATTGTTTGCATTCATCTTCATAGAGATAGTGCAGTCTGGCTGTACATACTGGAGCGTCTGCATCTCTGCATTACAGAATTGTAAAGTGCACCTCTATGAGGCTTCCTTTGCAAATGGCAGTTTGGTCTACTATGCATCATCCATTTCAGTTACAAAGAAAGGGCACAGAGTGTTCTAAATGTTTACTATTAGTAGCTCTCTGTAAAAAGCCTGTCTTTCCACATAGGTTCTGCTGCTTGAATTAAGGTTTGCACTCTAAGATCTACATTGGTATATTTTGCCCAATATAATTGAAAAGAAGTGGAGGAACTGAGGTGCAGTTTGTTATGAATACAAGCAGCTGAAACTCCCACTGTTTGGTGGTAAATTCCATAGAGGAAATTCAGTCTGGCTGTACACATTGGAGTATCTCCCTATGTGCATTACAAATTAATGGAGTGTACCTATTTAAGGATTCTTAGAGAATAGCAGGTTTGCCTACAAAGTTCCATGATGCTCTGTTGCAAAGAAAGGGTCTTGAGAGTTCAACATTTCTTAATAACACAACTGTGTTGGAAGACTCACTCATTTTCCAGAATGGTTCTGCTGTTTGAAATGAAATTTGCACACTGAGACATACTATGGTGTTTTGTTTCATATAGGAGTGAATATAGTGGATATCTGAGGTGCAGTTTATTATAACTACAAGAAGCTAGAATGCTCACTGTTTGGCATTAAACATCATAGAAGGAATGCAGAATGCAGAACTTACTGGAGTGTCTATCTCCATTACAAATTTGTAGAATGCACATCAGTGAAGATTCTATTGTAAATAGCATTTTGACCTAAAAAGGAACATACATCTCTATTACAAATGAAGGGCTTGGACAATTTTAAAAGTTTTGCTAATAACAACTCCATGCAAGATGCCTCATAGAGATGCACTCTGTAAATCTGTAACAGAAAGGCACACACTCTATTGAGCACAGCCCAAATGCATTACCTCTATGGAGATTATTGCTAAACAGTGAGAGTTCTAGCTGCTTACAGTTACAACAAACTGGTAGTTCCGCCAAGAAAGTGCCATGCTGCTCTGAGGAAAAATATGACTTGGAGAGTTCTAGATGTTAGAGGCATAACAACACTATGTTAGAACCCTTACAAAATTTCCAGGATGGTTTTGATGTTTGAACCCAAGATTCAAAACTAAGATCTTCAGTGGTATATTGTGCCCCATAGCAATGAATGATGTTGATAACCTCACTTGCAGTTGGTACTAACTGCAACAACCTATAACTCCTAGTGTTCAGCAGTAAGCTCAATAGAGGAAAAGCAGTCTGCATGTGCCCATTGGAGTTTTTGCCCATCTGCACCGCAGCTTTGTAGAGTTAAGCTAATGAAGCTTCTATTGTGAATGGCAGTTTAGCTTAAAAATTGCTATACAGCTGTGTTGCAAAGAAAGGGCTTGGAAAGTTCTAAATGTTTCAGTTATAACAACAGTATATAAAAAGCTTCACTGACTTTCCAGAATTGTTTGGCTATTTGAACTGAGGTTTCCACACAAAGATGTTCATTGATGTACTCTGCTCCATAGAAGTGAATTAAATGGATGGCCTGAGGTGTAATTGGGTGTAACTGCAAGCACTTCAAACTCCTTGTCTATGACAATGATCTCACTATCATGAATGAAGTCTGCTTGCACTCACTGGAGTGTCTACCTATCTACACTACAGATTTGTAGAATGCACATCCATGAGGCTTCTATTGTTTATGGCAGTTTGGCCCAGAACTTTTCATGCAGCTCTGTTAAAAGAAAGGGCTTGAAGAGGTCCTCATACTTCCCTAATAACAACTCTATGTAGGAAGCACAACTGATTTTGGAGAGTGGTTCTCATAAAAGTGATGGACATGGATGGCTTGATGTACATACAGCTGGTTGTAACTGCAAATAGTTGGAACCCTCCATGTATGGCACTAAAATCTGTAGAGTTAATGTAGACTAGCTGTGCTCACAGTGGTGTCTGCCTATCTGCATTACAGATTAATAGAGTGCACATCTAAGAACCATCTATTGTGAATAGCAATTTTTTTTGGTATCAGGGATCAAATGCAGGACCTTGTGTTTGTGAGACAGGCATGGTGCCACTGAGCTAAATCCCTGGCCCATGTGAATAGCAGTTTTGGATAGAAAATGCCATATAGCTCTGCTGCAAAGAAAGGGCTTTCAGAGGTTAAATGTTTAAATCCTAACAAGAAGACTCCTTGACTTTTCAGAATGGTTCTGCTGTTGGAAATGAAGTTTGCACACTTCATTGCTGCATCATTCTTCATAGAAGTTAGTGACCTGAGGTGCAGTTGCTTATAACTGCAAGCAGGTAGAACTCCCAGTGATTGACTATCATCTCCATAGAGGGAACACAGTGTGCCTGTACTTAGTGCAGTATCTGCCTGATTGCATCACAGATTCATAGAATGGACAACTCTGAGACTTCTATTGTAAGTGATAGTTTGGCCTAGAAAATGCCAAGCAGCTCTGTTGCAAAGAAAGTGGTCGCAGAGTTCTAAATATTTCCCTAATAGAAATTCTATGTAACAAGCCTACCTGAATGTCCAGAATGGTACTGTTGTTCGAACTGAAGTTGGAGCAGTAAGATCTTTTTGTTTGTTTGTTATTTTGGTTTTTTTCACCCAAGGCAGGGCTTTATTGGGGGAAAGAGCTACCGGGCTGCCCTAACAATGGCGAGAGAGAACAAGACTAACTGGAGTGAAGTTTATATAGGGCAGTGCAGTGGGGAGAGTATAGTGACAGTTGAGAATTGATCAGGTTGTTGGGCAAGCAACAGGATGTTAGGTGATTGGAAGGGGAGGATCACGCCGGTAGCAGGGTTGAGCAACAAGTTAGGTTTTTTGCTTCTCCAGAGGGGTAGGTTTCACTTTTCTGAAGTGGCTCATTTCTGTAAGTGGGAACCATTTTAGGACTGGGAGCCAGTTTAGAAGGTAGGATCACTGGCACCATTTTGTCTGGGAGATAACTCTATCATTCCAGACTCTTGTTATTATGGAATAGGGGCAAAGGTCTCTTTTTCTGTAGCTGCTTCCTGCTGGCAAAGGGGCACTGTTAGGTGGGGGCGTTAGATGGCCAAGGTGTGGTCTCATTAGGTGGAGCCAGCATCAGTAGTGAGGGGCTGGTAGCCAGCACCTTGTAGCCAGCCATTAGGAGTTCACCTACCGTCCGGTTGATAAAGGCCCACATGAATTCCTGTAAGAAATTTTGAAATCAATGAGACAGGCAAGACACAAAAAGCAAAATTATTCAGAGAATGGTGAGGGGTCCCAGGAAAGGAAGAAGCCAAGGAGGCCATTGGTTGAAGTATCCTTGTAGAGAATGTAGCCAGTCTAGGCGTTCTGTACATTTTTCTATGCACTTCCTGAGCTCCTTTACTTTGTCCCTCACAATACCGGGTTGATTTACAAAGTAACAACATTCTTTCCCTAGGAGGAGGCACATTCCCCGCCCCCATTCCTGCTGTTATTATATTCAGATTTTGTCTGTTTTGGAGTACCACAGCTGCCAGTGAATTCATCTGCTATTGTAGGGTGACCAAGGAGTCTGCCACCATTTCTATATCATCATTTATCTTCTGAGACAGGGAGTAATAGAAGTGTGTTGATAGTGAAATTTCCACAACTCCTATGTCTATTCCTGCCAGAACTCTGGCTCCCATTAGGAAAGGAAGTAAAAGAAGGGTATGCTTGTAAAGATGGTGGATTTTGATAAAAAATATCGAGCACATTTGTTGTTGATATTATTGGTATGATCACTTTGAATTTGGTAGCCTGTAGGCAAGAATAAACAAGATTTTTAAAGAAATTAGAGCATGTATAGTCAAGGTATAAGTACTAAAATAAAAGGGATGGTTTTGGGAAGTAGCCATGTTTAGAAAATGTTTTTAAGAGAATAAAGTAGTGAATGTAACTTATCTGTTGTGCCCAGATTGTGAAGTCCCAGAGACCACCAGGAGGCCGTTTCCGATGTAAGCACACAAGGGTCGTTTATTCAAGCTTAAGCAGGGACTCTCAACTGTCACCGACACAGCGGATCGAGATTGAGAGCCCTGAGTCCCTAACTAGCAGGGTTTTTATTGAGAATACAACAAGCTTTGGTTATTAGTAGCCAGGTGATTGGTTAATACTCAATACATATGAAGTGTAGGGTTTTGGTTGGCTAGGCTTTGGGGGTTGAAGGGGATTACGTATTGGTTTTTGTGAGGGAGAAAAGGGGCAAAGATTAACGGCCGGTTGTTACATACTGATCGTTAGCAGACCCACTAATGGCCGCATCTATCTTGTGTGGACAGTCAGCTCATTAACTGCTTATCTTACAGATAGTGTGCCTGGAACGCTCTCTCCCCGGGTACACAGGTGGTTGGGTAATAAACTCAGTAATTTCAAGTGGTGAATTCCTAGTTTAAGCACAAATTTGAGAGAACAAAGGAGACGGCTCCAAAATGGAGTCATTTTGGTCCCACAATCAACCTTTAGACCCTTCCATTGATGGAAATTACCTATATGTCTGATATCTTGTTATGATTTCTTTTAATTGTGGCTATAAAAAGACTAAAAATTTAATAATTCTGAAAAACGATTTAAGCCAGAAAATTTTTAAAAATTCTTTTTGAGTTTGTATAAATTTTACCATGGTTTTATCCAACGACCCATAACAGTGGTTAGCTACCAGTATATCTGGAAACTGTCAGGAGGGGTCAGCCATTGGAGCTTCTTTTTAAGTCTAGCTATATAATTATGTTCTTGATTTTGCATATCTTTAGTTATGCTTTTCTACTGGGTGTTTAAGACCAAGTTTTAGTGAGATCTATATTAAATAAAATTAACCTCTTGGTATCTATCAAGGAAAATTAGGTCTCCTCAGGCAATATCTTGGAACCATGCACAGAGCCTCTCAGCTCTTGTCAGTGTCAGCCATCAGGATATGTCATGGCCTTGCTTGACCATATTGCTTTCTCTGAAAGCAAGGGAGGCTTTATCCCTCCAGGTGACATTCCTTTGGGAAAATACAGACATTGTTTTGGTGTCCGACAATCTGCCTGCTCAGGAGGTTGGGTGGCTTACCAAAAAATGTCAGATCTTGTAGAAAAGGTTCCTTCATGGCCTGGATTTTTGTTGCTCTTGGAGGGCCAGGGCCAAAATATTGGCAGTCTTCTTAACCCAGTTACCTTTCTAATGCTGGTCTCTGGACTTTGGTGGTTGAACACCCAGAAGAGAAGATCAATAAGTTTAGCATTGCAATAAGAGTAATGAATTTAACTATTATAATTTTATCTGGATAGCAAGTATTTTGGAATCTAAAATATAGAGGACTATTAGTTTTATCAATCATGGTTGTTCTAGTAATGGATTTCCTGTTATTGTGAATAGCTGGAGCAGAAGAGAAGGGTGAATACCTGCTTCAAAAGGAGGTTATTGCCATAAACAATATGTTGGAAGACCTGTACAGTCAGAAAACATGAATACATTTTGTACACCAGAAAAGTAGCAATAATAATTATAACAATTATATGAAACTTTATATCCTGTAATGTAGCTTGGTTCCAAAAGGGTCTTTTAATAACACCTTGTGTTTCCCACAGAAAATTTTATATTTTGAAGCTGACCAATATAAACATATCACAGTAACATACTTAGAACTTATTTAGAACTCAACCCTTTGATGATAGCCAATGCAAACATTTTATAACAACATATTAAGCAATGTTTATTGGGGGATATCTTCCCATGATGCTATGACAATCATTGGGGCTCCCATTAGTGAACAAAGACCAGAAATAACTGTTTTCTTAACAGCTGCTAGTTTATTCATCAATGGGAGTCTTATCATCCAGCCATGTCCCCAAACCTAAAAGTTTTTATTTAATTATTTTGACAATTTCCTTTATATATAACTTGTAAAAACCATATTGTAACAATTAACACTTTATTTGTAACTAATAAATATATATATGTATATATGCTTTTTGAGTTCTAGAATGTAGGCAGCAATATGCATTACAATCAAAATTAATCTTTAATGTCATTTTGATCAGCTGGCAACCTGGGAGAAAAGGAAGGCATGTCTTTAATGACATTTATCAAAAATATAATTGGACAAACACAAACAATTGGACAGACACAAACAAACAAACATATAAGACAATTTATGAAACTAGAGTGCATTCAAATATATTTAGCCACTTGAATTATAACATCTCTTTTAATTAAGACTAGTTAAAACTTTTGTAGGTCAATTAACAGAGATCTCTTGTAATTAGAATCAAAAGGAATAAAAGCGCTTTGTAACAGTAGTATACTCTTGTGTTATAGTTATTGTCAGAAGTCTGTAAGCACAAAGTAGAAAGTCAAATTAATCCTATAATTACAATTCAAGAATTTGTAATGTAAAAGAAGTGTTTTAAATACATCAATAAACATCTGGAGGGCCGGGGATTTAGCTCAGTGGTTTCGCTGCCTGCCTAGCAAGCTCAAGGACCCGAGTTCAATCCCCGATACCAAAAAAAAAAAAAAAAATCTGGAAACCAAACACCAATTAAACATCAGTTTAAATTTGAGACAAAAGATACATTTGTCAATCAGCTGAAATTTATAATCTGAGTTTTTATTCTTTTTCAAAGTTTCCCTGCCCAGCAGGACATCACAGCTGATTTTAATATGGAGCAAGCAGTCTGTGGCAGGCATTGGGCTGGAACCTAGAATTTGGTCTTTGATCTCCAATCTTAAGCATTACATTTTCTTTGAATTGTTTTAAAACCTTATATTTTATTTTCCAATATTTATGTAGAAAACAATGGGGCTAGATTAAATTTCTTCGCAATGTAGCCTGCCAAACAAGTTGTTGATACATAAACAGGCAAGGCCAGGAGAGGATTTTACTTTCTTTTGCAGAGTCTTGCTTTCCTCTCTCATCAGGGGAAGCTGAGGCAGGGAGAGCAGGCAGAGCAGTGGGTGTAGGCACCTTAAAAGTCTCACCTATCTTTTCACCCTCTTGTGTAACAGGGCAATACAGGATAAGAGGAAACACAGAAGTAGAGGGTTGCCACTGCATCTGAGGAGGCAGGGGTGTTAAATGACTCTCCTGTTTGGGAGGGGCTGTAGGAGCAGGGAGAGTTGGGTATTGGGAGCAGATGTGTGATGGAGAATTAAGGGGTCTCAGGGGCTTTGGGTGTGGTGAGTAAGATTGCCTTGGGGAGGGAGAGCATGAGGCAGGAACTGATGGCACTGAGGAGGAGGAGGCAGAGGGGTTGTAGGGTGGAGGTGGAGCAAGAGGGGGGTGGTCTGCTGGATCAAAGAATGACATGTCTGGCTCTGGGCAGGGGTCAGGAGTGGTGGGAGATATTGCATGGGCCAGAATCTGAGAGGTGGCACAAGATTGACAGAGAGAGGGATGAGTGTGGAGATAGGAGAAAGCTTGCATGTAGGGGACTTCAGACCATTTGCCCTTGCATTGACAAAAGTTATAATGATCCCACAAAATGTTTGGGTTGAATTTCCATTTTCTGGCCAGTGGGAGTCATTGTCTAATTTATATTGGAGCCAAGCCTGATTGCAGTAAAAAATAAGGTATTTAATATTGAGATCACTGGTGAGCCTGAGAGCTTTGAGATTAGCTAGTAAACATCCCAGTGGTGTTGACTGGGGAGGTTTGACTTGTGTAGCTCCCAAGTTGAAGGAGTGCCAGACATAGAGGGTGAATATCAGAAAACTCCCAAGGAGAAGGGCAAAAGGGAGAAGCATCCTTGTCCCCTTTGACAATCTCCAATCTCTGAAGAGAGAGACTGAGAGGAATCAGGCTGATGGATGTCACCCAGGGGTGGCTGTCCTGGCCATGGGGTGTGGAGGCCATCTGACCTAGTGCCAGAATTTTTTGAAAGAGAGGGACAGAGGACTTGAGAGAGAGGCTAATCTGTGTACTCACCCAGGAATTGGGGACTGGTGTGGATACGAGGAATCAGCAATGGCAAAGGTGAAGGGCCCTGGTTGGGTTTTCATCTGGCAGGGTTCAGGAAGAATGGCTGAGAGACCAATCGACCCCAACCAGCAGGGGATCATCACTAATCTCGGGTACCTTCCTGGGTCTTGGCACCAGAATGAAAGAAATTAACCCAAAACAGGAGCACTGGAGCCAGGGCTTTATTGGGGGAAAGAACTGCTGGGATGCCTAGAACAATAATGAGAGAGACTAAGATCTTTGGTGTATTGTGCCCCATAGCAGCGAATGAAAGTAGATAATCTGAGAAGTTGGCTGTAACTGCAAGCAGATAGAACTTCCAGTGTTTGTCAGTAAATTCCATTAAAGGAATGTGTTTGTTATGTGCTTACTGGAGTATCTACCTATATGGATTACACATTTGTAGAGTGCAGATATATGAGACTTCTGTTTTGAAGGGCAGTTTAGCCTAGATAGTGCCATGGTGCTCAGTGGCAAAGAAAGGGCTTGAGAGTTCTAAATGTTTCAGTAATATCAACTATATTGATATTAGAGGCATCACTGACTTGCCAGAATGGTTTAGCTCTTTAAATTGAATTTGGTGAAAAGAATTAAAAGGATCATACCATGTGCACTTATGTTTATAGTGGGACAGTTTGTAATAGCTAAAACTTAGAAACAGCCCAATTGCCCATCAACTGGAGACTGGATAAAGAAAATGTGTTGTTTTTTTATATAAAATGGAGTACTACCTCAGCCATAAAGAATGAGAAACTAGAGAGGTTTATAGCTAAATGGATCCACATTGAGGCCATACTCTTAAGTGAAATAAATAGGACACACATGTGTAAATACTGAATAGTTTCTCTGGTGCAAAAAACTAAAAGTGTAAATAAGGTTCAAAATGTATAACTGATAATGTGAAATAGGAAGAATAGGTCTAAAGGAGTAGGGGAAGTGGGAGGGGTAGGGGAAAGGAAAGAAGGGAAAAGAGAAAATGAGAAAAGAAATAAAATGGAAACAAAGTTTTTGTAAATAGGGAAGGATGGAGGGAATGAAGGGAGGCTAGGAAACGGGGAAAAAAATAAGAACCAAGATACAGCGTATAAAGGTACAAGATCCCAATGTTGAATGTAACTGTATTGTACACCTAAAATGTACCAATAAACTTAATGGAAAAAAATAAATTGAATTTTGTGCACTAAGATTTTCTTTGATGTATTGTGCCCCATAGAAGTAAATGGGGGTGGATGACTTGAGGTCCAGTTTTTGTAACTGCAAGCAGCTAGAACTTCCAGTGTTTGGCAGTAATCTCCATAGACAGAGTGCAGTCTTCCTGTGCTTACTGGAGTGTCTGCCTATGTGCATTACAGTTTTGTAGAGTGCACCTCTGTTAGGTTTCTACTGTGAATGGCACTTTGGCCTAGAAAGTGCCATGCAGCTCTATTTCTAAAGGTCTAAATCTTTCCCTCATAACAACTCTATGTTCAAAGCCTAACTAACTTTCCAGGATGGTTCTGGTGTTTGAAATGAAGCATGAGAGCACTGGCTATTGGAGGCCCTAGAGCAGCAGCCTCCTCAGGAACCACAGCAGCCCACCAGAGCCATGCTGTCTGGCCTGGGAAGACTGGGGTGCCTGGAGCACACAAAAACAGCCCTGTCCACTGTGGCTTCTGCTGCTGCTGTTCCTCCTCATTGTGGAAAGTGGGAATGAGACAGGCAATGGAACTGCAGATTCACCTTTTATAAGTTTACGTGTTTGAGAAGAAATGATGACAAAATAATCTTTCCTTAGAAAGTCATAACATATCCCTAACTGAACATTCCAGTATGCTAGTAGAAAAAAATATTACTTTGGAAAGTTTTTCTATTATCACTCTCACCTGCCAGCTCACAACTTCAGGGGATTTGAATTCAATGTGACTTGGAAAAAGGATGAAGAGCTACATAAGAATTATTCTCTTACTATTAACAGGAAACACTCTGTATACCCACTACAAGATCACGATCATTAACTGCAAACAAATGGGAAGCTATTCTCATCTCCTTGAAGAAGAAGAAAAGGATCAAAGAGGAACATTTAATATCAAAATTTCTGAACTTCATGGTAAAAACAAGCCATTGTTCACTTAAGTTGGGGACTCTATTTCCCAGTGTGCAAATGTCAAAATTGCTTTCCTTTACATTGGACCTGGTACAGAAATAATGGGAGTTTACAGGTTCCTATTGATGTTCTCATGAATGATAAGTATATTATCAATGAAACCTACAGCAATGAAACAAACCTCAAGATAAAGCATCTTCTGGAAGAAGATGGGGAGTACTACGGGTGCCATGCAGTATTCCAACTGGGTGAGAGTGAGGAGCAGCTTGAGCTTGTTGTGCTGAGCTTTTGGTGCCCCTCAAACCATTTCTTGCAATAATTGCTGAAGCTGTTGTTTTAGTGTTTATTATTCTGCTTTATGAAGTGTACACCCAAAGGAAAAGAACCATCCAGATGATGGAAAAGAATTTGAACAAATTGAGCAGCTGAAGTCAGATGATAGCAACAGTATAGATATAATGCCCCCAGGTAAAGAAAAAATGAATCTAAGTCAATGAATGGGAAAGATTAAAACAAGTGCCAGGGAGGATGTACAAAACTTTGTGTTTCAGCTTTTAAGAGAATCTGAGCATTTATTTTTTAAAGATGAAAAGTTTATGCAACATGCACAGCAATAGCTTCATAAATAATATATGCTATCTCAGATCTAAAAGTATATTTTAATTTTGTAATTATTTTGTACTAAAGGAAGGTAAACTGTGGGAAGTATGTTCTGTGAGCTGTAAGCCACAGTAATTAATTTTGTCTTGGTCTTCAAGGGACATCAACAAAATTATTTAGTAGCAGAAAAGCCATCAGCAAAATCAGTTAATAGTTCATAGAATAAGTGTCACTAAAGACCTTTTTAAAGCCAAATAACTTATTAAAAAGAAAGTCTTGAAATGAAGCATGAACACCTAGAATTTCATTGGTGTATTGTGCCCCAAAAAGTGAATTGAGGTGGATGACACAAGGTACAATGTTTTGTAACTGGATGCAACTAGCACTCCCAAGGATTTGGTAGTCATCACCATAGAGGAATACAATGTGCCTGTACTAACTGTAGTGTCTCCTAATTGGTATTACAGATCTGTAGAATGCCCATCTATGAGGATTCTTTTGCAATTGGCAATGTGATCTAGAAAGTGCCATGCAATTCTGTTACAAAGAAAGGACTTGGAGAGTTCTAAATATTTCCCTGACGACATCTCTTTTAAGAAGTCTAACTGACTTTTGAGAATGGATCTGTTGTTTGAAATGAAGAATTGTACACTAAGATTTTGATTGGTTTATTGTTCTCCATAGAAGTGAATGGATGTGGATGATCTGAGGTGCAGTTCACTGTAACTGCAGGTAGTTGGAGCTCCTATTGTTTGGGAGTAAACTCCAGAGAGTGAATGCATTCCATCTGTGCTCACAAGGGTGTCTGCCTATCTGCATTACAGGTATGTAGAGTGCACATGTGTGAGGCATGTATTGTGAATAGCACTTTGGACTAGAAATTGCCATTCAGCTCTGTAGCAAAAAAAGAGGTAAGAGAGAGCTAAAGTTTTCAGTCATAAGAACTCTATTTTAGAAGACTCGCTGATTACCCAGAATTGTTCTGTTTGAATTAAAATTTGTAAACTAAGAACTTTGATGTATTGTGCTACAGAAGAATGAATGAACCTGAGTGACCTGCAGTTTATTGTTGCTGCAAGAACATAGAACCCCCAGTATTTTTAAAATTAATTTTATTCCTTTATTTTAGTTATACAATATAATAACATTCATCATTGGAAATTTGTACATTTACATAATCTCTCTTGGTTCTTATTTTGTCCTCATTCCCTGCCCTCTCCTCAACCACTTCATCCCTCCCTATTTACAAAGTCTTTGTTTCCAATTTTTCATTTTCTCATATTAATTTCATTCCCTTCTTTCCTTTCCCCTACCCCACCAACATCCCCTTCTGCTTTTCCCCTTTCCTTCCTATTTCACATTATCTATTATACCTTTTATTCCTTATTTACACTTTCAGTTTCTCACACTAGAGAAACAATTTGGCATTTACACATGCATGTCCTATTTATTTCACTTAAGAGTATGGCCTCAATGCATGCATTTAGTTATAAATGTATATAATTTCTCCTTTTTATGGCTGAGTGGTATTCCATTTTACTAAAAAAGCACATCTTCTTTATCCCGTCTCCAGTTGATGGGAAAATGGGCTGCTTCCAAGTTTTAGCTATTACTAATTTGTACTGCTATGAATATGGGTGCACATATATCACTGTGGTATGATTTTTTTTTAATTCTTTGGGGAAGATACCCAGCAGGGCAATAGCAGGGTCAAATGGAACTTCCAGTACAAGTACTCTGAGGCATCTCCATACTGATTTCCACAGTGGCTGCACCACTCTAACCTCCCACTGGCAATAGAGGAGTGTTCCTCTTTCCCCACAGCCCTTCCAGTGTTTTTTTCCTCATTCAGTTTATTGGTACATTTTAGGTATAAAATACATTTATGTACATCATTGGGATCTTGTACCATTACATGAGTATCTTGGTTCTTACTTTTTTCCCCCTTCCCCTGCCCTCCCTTCACTGCATCCACCCTTTCCTATTTGCAAAGATTTTGTTTCCATTTTTTTCCTTTTCTCATACTTTTTCTTTTCCCTTCTTTCCTTTCCCCTACCCCTCCCACTTCCCCTACTCCTTTAGACCTTTACTTCCTATTACACAATATCAAATATACATTTTAAAAATTACAGTATCAAGATCTAGGAGACATTACCCCAGATGTTACAGAATTTAAAAGGTTATAGAAAGCATATTACAAAAATCTGTTTTGAAATAAATTTGACAACTTCCAAGAAGTACCTAGGAAGACAAATTAATGAAACTAAATCTGGAGGAAATATAAAATTTGAATAGCACCTATTAAAGAAAGTATATTCCTAGCTTGAAAACCTACCTATATGACAACAGCAGGCTCATAAACATTTTAACTGATAAATTATATCAAACATTTAAGGTGGAAAAAAGAAGGAACACTTCTCCCCTCATTTCAGGAAATCAACATTGTGCTAATCCTAAAACTGGATAAAGATAATAGAAGAAAAAGCTATGAGTGTAGAAAGAAATTTGTTTAACAAAACAAACTATTAGAAGTCAGATCTGGCAGTATGTAGAAAGTGGTTTTATTATAGGGATGGCAGTGTTGGTTCAGCATTGGAAGATCCACCCTCAAAAGTCATCATTTTCACAGAGGAAAGGAAAAAGCTATATGATCCTATCACTAGTTGGAGAAAAAGTACTGGGCTAAATTCCACAGCTGTTCATGGTAAAAGCTATCAGGAGACTAGAAGCAGAACACAACCTTCTCTATAGACTAAAGACATGTATTTCATACTTCCAGCAAAAATGGCTTATATGAATGGAGAAGATACAATGCTTTCTCCTTAAGGTGGGGAACAAGGGCAGATATGCTCACTCTTCATCTGTCTATTAAACTTTGAAACCTAGGCCCAAACCAAAATAGTATGGCAATAAAATGACACAATTAGGATAGGATTGGCAAGGTAGAAGCTAAATCTTTATATGTAAATGAAACAATCATCTACAGAGAAAATACTAAGAAATCTCTAGGATCCCCTAGAACTTGTATTTGAATTTAGCAGGATTAGAAAACACAAGGTATATATAAAAATTCAGGTCTATGTATACTTGCTATAAATGAAGAATTGGATATTGAAATTTGAAAGTAATCTAGGATTACAAAGGACCTAGAAAAGTTAAAAAAAAAGTGTTGGAAGACATTTAGTACCTAATTTTAAGACTTTTTCTAAAGCTACAGTAATCAAGGCAGTGTTGGAGTAAGGAAAGACATATAGATCATTGGAATAAAACAGAGAATCTAGAAATAGAACCACACATATAAGGTCCAGTGAGTTTTGAGAGATTATTTAGCATTTACATTTTATAGAATATAAACTCAATTCAAGAGCCAAGGAAAAGATAGTGTTTTCAACAAATGGCACTAGAGCATCTGGTATCCATATATAAAAAATTAACCTCAACCCTTTATTTCCATACATAAAAATAACTTGAAGGGATCTATGAACCTAAATAGGAAAGCCTAAAAGTATAAAACTTTAAGTAGAAATTATAAGGGAAATGTTTATGAATTTAGAATAAGCAAGAACTACCTAGGAGTAAAAAACCACGATGTATAAAAGAAAAAAATTGATAAATGAGATTCCATCAAAATTTAGAACTTTAAATGGCATCATTAAATTTGAGTAGTCCTTAAACAGACTTATTTACAATGCATATAACCTATGACCAGAATACATAAAGAACTCTTACAGCTCATTAATAGACAAGCCAATTAAAAAGTAGACATAAGAAGATAATAAATATCCAGTACAGCACAAGGAAAGGTGTGCAACTCTAGAATCAGAAAAATACTAATCAGTACAATAACAAGACTGAATTATACTCTCATGAGAGAGATGAAGTTAAAAGTTTTAAAAGCCTTGTCATGACTTTATGTTTTTGTTGGATTCTCCCCCTTTGCATTTAATTTGTCATGCCCAATGGATTCATTCTGCTGGGCTCCCTGGGGTTGTGATCCTCATTGTCTTTTCCTAGGGTATTGTCTAAAATTTTTGGAGTGCTGGTTTGGTATTCATGAAGTTCCTGAGGCACTCTTTATCATGAAAGTATCTTATTTCTCCATCAATTTTGAAAGATAATTTTGCAGGGTACATCAATCTGGGTTGGAGGCTGTTTTCCTTTAGGGCTTGAAATACATCACTCCAAGCTCTTCTTGCCTTGAGGGTTTGCATTGAGAATTCTGCTGTGATTCTGATGGGCTTTCCTTTGTATGTGATTTGTTTCTTTTCTCTCACTGCTTGTAGAATTTTGTTCTTCTGTTTCATTTCTGCAATCCTAAATATTATATGCCTATGTGTAGTTTTTTTTTTTTTATTAAGGCTAGCTGGAGTCCTATATGCCTCACTTATCTGTATATCAAGTTCTTTTCCCCTGCTTGGGAAGTTTTCTGCCATCACTTCTGTGAACAGATTTTTTATGTCATCTGCACTTTCTCCTCTTTTTTCATTGACTCCAATCCGTCTCACTTTCTTCTTCTTTGCATCATCTAGCAGCTGCTGGATTGATTTCTCATGTTCCCTTACAATTATGTAGCACTTTTTCTTTTCCTGGTCACTAATTGCAATCTTATCTTCTATATCTGAAATTCTATCCTCATATTGGTTCATTCTGCAGTGCAGACTTTCAATGGAGCTTTTAATCTCCTGGAAATCTGTTTGCATCTGTTTTATGGATTCCATTTGTTTCCTATGTTGGGATTCCATTATGTTCCTCAGATTCTCTATTTTTTATCTGTGTCCTCTCTAGATTTATTAATCATGTCTTGCACTATGAGCACAATCTTTCCTGTTATCTGAGTAATTATTTCTGATTTCATTTTTCCCAGATCCTCTTTTGTTGCCAGTTGAGAGAGTCCAGGTGGTTGAGTATCATATTGTTCAATCTCATTTCTCTTTGGGGTTGCTGTAGGTGATCTGAAAGTCTGTTTTTGAGGCTTGTTTACATGTCTTCTCATTTCCAAAGGGGAGGGTGCTTCTGCCCCCTGCGTGGCTCACCTTCTCTGCCCTAGGAGCATGGAATGGTGACTGGGGAGCCTCCTTCTGGGTGCTGGGACTGGCTCAGCTTCTCTGCCCTAGGAATGTGAATGCCAGCAGGGGAGCTTCCTTCCAGGCTCTGGGATTGGTTCACCTTCTCTGCCCTTGGAGCATGGAATCCGCTCTTCCATTATTTGCTGTTGGTTGATTTCATGATAGCAGCAATTCTTTCTGGGCTGTGGTGGAATCTCAGCATTGTTTTCACTTGCATATCTTGAATGACCAGTGATGTTGAACATTTTTTCATATGTTTATTTGCTATTTCTACTTCTTTGTCTGACAAATGTCTGTTCATTTCAGATGCCCATTTTTGGATTCAGTATTTAAATATGGGAGGTGTGATTTTTTTTTTTAAGTTCTTTATAGATTCAAGATAGCAGACCTTTGTCTGAGGAACAGCATTTTCCCACATTATGGGAAGATTTTCTCCCACATAGTGGGTTGTCTCTTCACACTAATGGTGGTTTCTCTTGCTGGGCAGAAACTTTTTAATAACAAGAGATCCCACTTGTTGATTGTGCTACTTCATGTGCAACTGAGGTTTTGTTCATAAAACCTTTTCCTACACCAATGTCTTCAAGAATTCTACCTAAACTCTGTTTCAGCCAGTTCAGCATTGCTGTTTTAATATTTAAATCTTCAATGCATTTCAACTTTAGTTTGGTGAATGGTGAGATATATAGGTCATTTTAATTCTTGGTAAGTTGAAACCCAATTTTTCTAGCACTATTTATTATAGAGGCTACCTTTCCTCCAGCTAGGGTGTTTGGCTCCTTTGTCAAAGATGAGGAGCTGGATGTGTCTGGAGTTGTTTCTGTATCTTCTAATCTGTTTCACTGGTCCTCTGGTCTGTTTCTTTGCCAGTACCATGCTGTTTTTGTCACAGTAGGATTGTAGTATAGTTTCAAGTTGGGGATTGTGATACCTGGCATGTCTCTGTTGCCTAGAATTGCTTTTGCTATTCTAGGTCTCTTCTTGTTCCAAATGAATTTTTGTATTGTTTTCTCAAGGTCCATGAAGTATGCTGCTGGAATTTCAATTGGGATTGCATTGAAACTATATAGAAGTTTTAAAACTATGGCCATTTTCACTATGTTTATTCTTCCTACCCAGGAGCAAGGGATGTGTTTCCATTTTCTGATATCCTCTTTGATCTCTCTTTTCAGAGTACTATAGTTTTCACAAAAGAGATCTTTGACTTTTTGTTAGGTTGATTCCTAGGTACTTCAGTTTTTTGGATGCTATTGTGGAAGGAATTGTTTGCCCTATTTCTCTCACTGAGTCTGTTGTTCGTGTACAGAAAAGCTATTGATTTTTATGTGTTGACCTTGAAACCAGCTACTTTACTGAATTTGGTTATTAAGTCTAGAAGACTTTTGGTGGAGTTCTTGGAGTGTTCTATATAGAGTATCATGTCATCTGCAAATAATGACGATTTGAGTTCTTCATGTCCTATCTTTATTCCTTTTATTTCCTTCTCTTCTCTAATTTCTGTGGCTATTGTCTCCAAAGCTATATATATTGAAGAGGAGTGGTGATAGTGGATATCCTTGTCTCATTCATGATTTTAGTGAGAAGGATTTCAGTTTTTGACCATTTAGTATGATATTGGCTGTTGGGTTTTCATAGATGGTTTTCATAAAGTGTAGGTAGAAACTGTCCAATTTTTTGTAGGGTTTTTATCATGAATGGGTGTTGGATTTTCTCCAATGCCTTCTCTGAATCTATTAAGATTATCATATTTTTTCTCTGTGGCTCTATTCATATAGTGTATTACATTTATTGATTTGTGTGGGTTGAACCATCCCTGCATCCCTGGGATGAATTACACTTGCTCAGCATATATGATCCTCTTGATAATCTTTGCATTCTACTTGCCAGTATCTTATTAAGGATTTTTGTATCTATGTTCATTAATGAGATTGGCCTATGGTTGTCTTTTTTGGTTGAGTCTTTCTCTGGTTTGGGGATTAAAGTGGTGCTGCTTCCAGGAATTAACTCGGACATATTGCTTCCTTTTCAATTTCCTTGAAGAGCTTAAACATTAGTGGCTATAGTTCTCCTCTAAATGTCTTGTACAATTTAGCAATGCAGCCATCAGGGCCCGGGCTTTTCTTAGATGCTAAGCTATTAATTACATTTTCAATTTCATTGATTGATATTGGGTTGTTTAGAAATTTTAGGTTTGTTAATTCATATGTATCTAGGAATCCATCCATTTCATCTGTTTTCCATTTTATTGGCATATAGGTTATCAAAATAGTTATTGATGATCCTTTGGAATTCTGCTATGTCCATTGTAATTTCACCCTTTTCATTCTTAGTTGCTTGGACTTGGGTCTTTGCTTTCCTGTGTTTGATAAGTTTGACTAAGGGGTTGTCAATTTTGTTTATTCTTTCAAAGAACCAACTCTTGGCTTCATTGATTTTTTTATATCATTCTCTTAGTCTCCATTGCATTGATTTCTGCTCTGATCTTTATAATTTCTGCCTATGTATGGCTTTGGGTTTGTCCTGCTCTTCTTTTTCTAAAAGGTTGAGGTTCAGCATCTGGTTCTTTAATTGGGCTCACTGTGTTTTCCTAATATGAGTATTCACTGCTATGAATTTCCCTCATAAAACTGCTTTCATTTTATCCCATAGATTCTGATATGTTGTATTGTCATTGTCATTTAATTGAAGGAAATATCTGATTTCTTCTTTAATTTCCTCTGGGACCCATTAGTTATTCAGAAGTGTGATATTCAATTTCCATGTGTTTATGAAATTCTTGCAGTTTCTTTTGTTATTGATCTCCAATTTCATCACACTATGGTCTGATAATATACAGGGGATAACTTCAATTCCTTTGCACTTACCTAAACATGTTCTATGTGAGAGTATGTTGTCTATTTTGGAGAACGACCCATGTGCAACTGAAAAGAATGTGCATTGTAAATTTTGGGGTGGAAGACTGTGTAAACATCTATTAAGTTCATTGTTTCAAGAGTTTAACTTCTAGAATTTTGTTGCTTATTTTTTTCTCTAGTTGATATGTCTATTTGTGACAGTGGGGAACTAAGTTACCCCACAACTATGGTATTAGTGCTTATTTGATTTTTTTTATGCCCATTAGTATTTGTTTTATGAAACTCGTGTTTGGTGCATATATATTTATGATTGTCATCTCTTCCTCTTGGAGTCTTCCCTTTACAAGAATGTAGTGTACAACTTTGTCCTTCTTAATCAGTGTTAGTTTGAAATCCACTTGATCTGCGAAGATGATAGCTACTCCTGCTTTTTGGGGGGTTCCCATCACATGGAGTCCTGTTTTCTACCCTTTAACTTTCAGTCTCTGAGTTTCATTTTGAGTTAAGTGTGTTTCTTGTATGCAGCATATTTTTGGATCTTGGTTCTTGACCCATTCTACCAGTCTATTTCTTTTGATTGGTGAATTGAGACCATTAACAATGATGATTATAACTGACATGGATTGACTTATCATTGCCATGACTTTTTATTTTTGTTGCATTTTCCCCCTTTGCATTTACTTTCTTGTTGTGCCCAATGAATTCATTCTGCTGGGCTTCTTGGGGTTGTGATTCTCATTGTCTTTTCCCAGGATATTGTCTAAAATTTTTGGAGTGGTAGTTTGGTATTCATGAAGTTCCTAAGGTACTCTTTGTCATAAAAGTGTCTTATTTCTCCATCAAGTTTGAACAATAGTTTTGCATGGTACATCAATCTGGCTTGGTGTATGTTTTCTTTTAGGGCTGGAAATATGTCACTCCAAGCTCTTCTTGCCTTGAGGGATTGCACTGCGAAGTCTGCTGTGATTCTGATGAACTTTCCTTTGTAAATGATTTGTTTCTTCTCTCTAACTGCTTGTAGAATTTTGTTCTTTTGTTGGGTTTCTGGAATCTTAAATATTATATGCCTATGTGAATTTTGTTTTATCAAGTCTAGTTGGAGACTTATATGTCTCACTTATCTGTATGTCAGGTTTTTCCCCCTGCTTGGGAAGTTTTCTGCCATCACTTCTATGAACAGTTCTTTTATGTCATCTGCACTCCCTCCTGTTTCTTCATTGACTCCATTCTGTCTTATGTTATTCTTTTTTTGCATGGTCTAGCAGCTGCTGGATTGATTTCTCATGATTCTTTACTATTTTAAAGAATTTTTTTCTTTTCCTGGTCACTATTTATAGTCTTATCTTCTATATCTGAAATTCTGTCCTCACATTGGCTCATTCTGCTGTGTAAACTTTAAATGATATGTTTAATCTCCTGGAAATATTTCTGCATCTGTTTTATGGATTCTATTTGTTTCCTATGTTGGGATTCCATCATGTTACTCAGATCCTCTTTTTATCTTTTTAATCTGTGTCCTCTCTAGTTTTTTAAATCATGTCTTACACTGTGGACACAATCTCTTCTGTTATCTGAGAAATTACTTCTGATTTCATTTTTTTCTAGATTCTCATTTGTTGCCATTTCAGGGAGTCCAGGTGCTTAAGTATCAGATCGTTTCATCTCATTTCCCTTTGGGGTTGATTTAGGTGATCTGGAAGTCTCTTTTTAAGACTTGCTTATGTGTCTTCTCATTTCAACGTGGGGGTGTGTTTGTGTGGGGGAGTGGTGTGTGCTGCTGGTGCCCACTCAACTCACCTCATCAGCCCTGGGGGCACCTCTGCTCCTCGTTTTTGGTGCCGTGTTATGGTGGCCCAGAAGGCTCCTCCTCAGCATTGGGTGTGGTGGTTTGGTGGCCCTGGATGGCTCCCCTCCGACCTGGGAGCAGCTCAGCTGCTTGGTGCTGGGGGTGATGGTAGGGCAGACTGGAATGCTTCTGCTTGGCATTGTGAATGGCTCTGCTCCTCGGCACTGGGGGCAGTGGTATGGTAGCCCAGTAGGCTCCTCTTCAGTGCTGGAGTTGGCTCTGCTCCTTGGCCTTGCAATGTTTAAAAGTAAATTCCATAGAGGGAATGCTGCTGGACCGTGCTCACCACAGTGTCTGCCTGTGTACGTTACAGATTTGTAGAATACCTGTATGAGGCTTCTGTTTTGAATGACATTTTGGCTACAAAGTGGTATGCATCTCAGTTGCAAAGAAAGTGCTTAGTGAGTTTTAAATATTTCCCTAATAACAACCACATGTTAGAAGCCTCACTGAGTTTCTAATATAATTTGGATGTTTAAACAGAAGTTTACAAACTAAGAGTTTCTTTGATGTATTGTGTCTTATAGAAGGGCATGGAAGTTGATCACCTAAAATTCAATTGGTTGTAACTGGAAGTTGGCAAGAACTTGCAGTGTTTGGCAATGATCTCCATAGGAGAAAGCATTCAGCCAGTATTCACTGTTGTATCTGGCTATCTAAAGTACAGATTTGTAGTGTGCACCTCTGTGAGGTTTCTAATGTGAATGTTTGGCATAGAAGTGCCCTGCACCTTTGAGGCAAAGAAAGTGCTTGGCTAGTTCTAAATTTTTCTGTAATAACAATGATATATTATAGGTCACTGAATTTCCAGAATGGTTCAGCTGTTAAACTGATAGTTGCACTCTAAGATCATCATTAGTGTATTTTGCCCCATAGAAGAGAATGGAAATGGATGACATGAAGTGCAGTTGATTGTAACTGCAAACAGCTAGAACTCACAATGTTTAGCAATGATCTCTATAGAGGGAATGCATTCCACCTGTACTCAGTGGAGGGTCTGTCTATGTGCACTACAGATTTGTAATGTGCATCTCTGAGAGTCTTCAATTGTTAATGACACTTTGGACTAAATGTAGCATGTAACTCTGTTGCAAAGAAAGTGTTTTCAGAATTCTAAATGATTCCCTAATAATAACTCTATGTTAGAAGCCTCATTGACTTTCCAGAGTATTTCTGTGTTTGAAAACTAAGATCTTTGGTACATATGCCTTATAGAAGGGAATGAAATGAATGACCTGAGTTTCAGTTGATTGTAACTGGAAGTGGCTACATCTCCCAGTGTTTCAAAGTAAACTTCATAGAGGGAATGCATTCTGTGCTCGCAGGAGTGGCTGCCTATGTGAATTACAGATTTGTACAGTGCTCCTCTCAGAAGCTTCTATTGTTAATTTCCATTTGGCCAGGAAATTGCCACACAGCTCTGTTGCAAAAAAAGGGCTTGGAGCTTCCTTAATCACAGTACTTTGGAAACTAAGAAATTCTTTAGTGTATTGTGCATCAGAGAGGTGAATTTAACTGGATGACCTGAAGTGCACTCAATTTTTTTTTTGCTTAATTCTTTATTGATACATTTTAGGCACACGATATATTTATATTTATCATTGAGTGCTTGTACCTGTACGTGATGTATCTTGGTTCTTATTTTTTCCCCATTTCCTGTGCTCCCTTCCCCACTCCACCCTTTTCTATTTATATAGACTTTGTTTCCAATATTTTGTTTTCTCATAATTTTTCCCTTCCCTTCTTACCTTTCCCATTCCCCTCCAAATTCCCCTACCCCTCAGGACCTTTTCTTCCTACTTCAAATTATCAATTATTCATTTTAATCCTTATTGACACTTTCAGTTTTTTACACTAGAGAAACTACTCAGTATTTAAAAATGTGTTTCCTATTTATTTCACTTAAAAGTATGGCTTTCATATGCATCCATTTAGGTATAAATGTCTCTAGTTTATCATTCTTTATGGCTGAGTAGTCCATTTTATTAAGAAAAGAACATCCCTCATTCTGAGTTCTTCATTTTACCATTATTCTCTTTTTCCTTCTCACCTGTGTCTTCTGGCCACACTGCTAGCCTTTCCCTATCCTTGTTGCCATCAGTCCCTCCCTCCCCAACCCCTTCTAACTCCCCATCCCAAAGGGTAAAGTTTGTTTATGTTGAGTTGGTCCTCAATCTTGATTTAATTCACACAGCTAATGGTGACAGATTAATAACTACCACAATATGACATTTTCAAACATGTACTTGATGCAGTGGTGTTGCTGACTGTACCACTTGGGCTAAGATGTTGTTATTGATCTAGTTAATGAACCTTCCTAGTATAAGGAAAATGAGATAGCCTTAGAGTCATTAGAGACTCAAAACTTAAAGACCAGCTATATCTGGAAGACACCTCTGAGAAGCAAACATTCCATAAGGGTTCTTATTACAAGCAACAGAGATACCTACAATAAGCAATTTTAAACTATCAACCTAAGAGTTAAACCAAGGACAGTACCAAAAACAAAAATGAGAAAACATTTAAGTAAGGCACAAACTCAGACTTCCACCCCATCAAGGGTAAATCCTGAGGGAAATGAGATGGAAAAGTCCACCTGAATATGCTGAACTGCTAGCACAGGAAGTAACAAAACAGATGAATGAGGCTCTAGAAAAATCCAAAGCAGAAATAATCTCCCAGATATCTACAGAGATGGAGAGCAGAGTGAAAGACATGATTAGAGGATCTAGAAAAGAAAGAGATAAAAAAATAGATGAGCTCAGAAACATGGTGGAAGCCATGAATACCCAACATAAGAAAGAAATGGAAACTATGATCACCCAACATAAGAAAGAAATGGAATCCATGAAACAGATTCAAACAGATATTCAGGAGATCAAAAACTCCACTGAAAGTATCCACAGCAGATTAAGGGAGCCTGAAGATAGAATATCAGATATAGAAGACAGAATCACAGTTACAGACCATGAAAATAGAGATTTCTTAAAAATAGTAAGGGACCATGAGAAATCAATCCAACAACTGCTAGACGATGCACAGAAGAAAATCGTAGGACTGATAGGAGTCCATGAAAAAACAGGAGAAAGAACAACTGACATAAAAAATACTGTTCACAGAAGCAAAAGTGGAAAACTTCCCAGACAGAGGTAGAGAACTGGACATACAGATAAGTGAGGCATATAGAACTCCAACTAGCCATGATCAAAAAAAATCTACATCTAGACATATAATAGTCAAGATCCCAGAAACCCAACAGAAAAACAAAATCCTACAAGCAGTTAGAGAAAAGAAGAAAATCACCTACAAAGGACAGCCCATCAGAATCACAGCAGACTTCTCAACACAAACCTTCAAATCAAGACGAGCCTGGAGTGAAGGATTTCAAGCCCTAAAAGAAAATAACTTCCAACCTAGACTGCTGTATTCTGCAAAATTATCTTTCAAAATCGATGGGGAAATTAGATATTTCCATGATGAAGCACACCTGAGAAATTTCATGAACACCAAACCAGCACTACAAGCAATCCTAAACGGTATACTAGAAAAAAGCAATGAAGGACACAACTCCATGAGGCCCAACAGAGGGAAGCCACCAGGTAAGGTGAGACACTAAAGGGAAAGGGGGAAATATAAGAAATAAAAGAGCCAATGAAAGTAAAACATCATGACAAGGATAAGTCAATATCTATAAATTATAACCCTCAATGCTGATGGCCTCAATTCGCCAATCAAAAGAAATAGACTGGCAGAATGGATTAAAAAGGAAAATGCAATATGATTTATACAAGAAACACAACTAACTCAAAAAGAAACTCATAGACTGAAAGTAAAAGGATGGAAAACGGTTCTCCACACCACAGGAACTCAGAAGAAAGGGGTAGCAATCTTATTTGCAGACAAAGTAGATTTCAAACCAAAACTAATTAAGAGAGACAAAGATGGTCACTACATCCTTGTGAGGGAATAATCTAAGAGGAAGAGATGACAATCCTAAATATATATGCACCAAATATGAATGCCCTAAACTATACAAAACAAATATTAATAGACATGAAAAACCAAATAAACACTAACACAATTGCAGTGGGGGACCTCAATACCCCACTATCACAAATAGACAGATCATCTAGACAAAAAGTTAACAAGGAAATTCTAGAACTGAACCAAGCTATTGAACAAATGGACTTATAGTTGTTTACAGAGTGTTCCACACCACAAAATCGGAATATACATTCTTTTCAGTTGCACACAGGTCATTCTCCAGAATAGACCACATGCTAGCTCATAGGACCTAAGTAAATGTAAAAGAATAGAAGTTACCCCCTGTATATTATCAGACCATAGTGCAATAAAATTAGAGATCAATAACATAAGAAACCGCAAAACCCCAGCAAACATATGAAAACTGAATAACACCCTCTTGAACAACCAGTAGGTCACAGAAGTAATTAAAGAAGAAATTAAACAGTTTCTACAAGTAAATGAAAATGCCAGTACAACATACAGGAATCTATGGAACACCATGAAAGCAGTTCTACATGAGAAATTCATAGCAGTGAATGCCCCTATTAGGAAAACAGAAAACTCAGATAAATAACCTAATTCAGAACCTCAAGCTCCTAGAAAAAGAAGAGCATAAGGAATCCAAAGCTCATACAAGAGAGGAAATTATAAAGATCAGGGAAGAAATCAATGCAATGGAGACTAAGAGAACAATACAAAAAAATCAATGAATCAAAGAGTTGGTTTTTTGAAAGAATAAATAAAATCGATAAACCTTTAGCTAACCTTTTCAAAAAAAAGAAAGAAAAGGCACAAATACATGCAATTAAGAATGAAAAAGGTGAAGTCACAACAGATGAAACAGAAATCCAGAGGATCATCAATACCTACTTTGAGAATGTCTACTCCAATAAAATGGAAAACACAAAAGAAATGGGCAGATTCCTAGATACATATGAATTGCCAAATTTAAATGAAGAAGATATAGAAATTCTAAACACCCCAATTACAAACAGTAAAATTGAAAATGTAATAAAAATTTACCAACAAAGTAAATCCCAGGTCTGGATGGCTTCACTGCTGCATTTTACAAGACATTTAAAGAAGAACTAATGCCATTAATCTTTAAACTCATCAAGGAAATTGAAAGGGAAGCAATACTTCTGAATTCATTCCTGGAAGCAAGTGTTATTTTGATTCTAAAACCAGGGAAAGACCCAACCCAAAAAGAGAACTACAGGCCAATCTCCCTAATGAACATAGATGCAAAAACCCTCAACAGGATACTGGCAAACACAATACAGAGGGTCATCAGGAAGATCATACAACCTGACCAAGTCATATTTATCCCAGGCATGCAAGGATGGTTCAGCATTCACAAATAAATGAATGTAATACACCATATTAACAGAATCAAGGACAAAAAACATACGATCATCTAAATAGATGCAGAAAAAGCATTTGACAAAATCCAACACCCATTCATGATAAAAGCCCTACAGAAAATTGGAATAGAAGGTCTTTATCTTAACCTGATTAAGGCTATCTATGAAAAACCAACAGCCAACATCAAACTAAATGGTCAAAAACTGAAAACTTTCATGCTATAATCAGGAACAAGACAAGGATGCCCACTATCACCACTTCTGTACAATATAGTTCTGGGAACATTAGCCACAGCAATTAGAAAAGAGAAAGAAATAAAAGGAATAAAGATAGGAAAAGAAGAAGTTAAACTGTCATTATTTGCTGATGATATGATACTTTACATAGAAGACCCAAAAAACTCTGCCAGAAAACTTCTAGACTTAATTAACAGCTTCAGTAGAGTAGCTGGATACAAGGTCAACACTCAAAACACAATAGCCTTCTTGTACACAAATAACAAACTCACTAAGAAAGAAATTAGGGAAACAATTCCTTTTACAATAGCATCCAAACAAATGAAATATCTAGGAATCAGTCTAAGAAAGGAAGCAAAAGACCTCTGCACTGAAAACTACAACACTCTGAAAAAAGAGATCAAAGAGGATACAAGAAAATGGAAAGATATCCCTTTTCCCTGGGTAGGAAGAACCACTATAGTGAAAATTGCCATTCTTCCAAAACTACTATATAGATTCAATGCAATGCCAATTGGAATTCCAACAATGTACTTCACAGAACTAGAAAAAGCAATCCAAAAATTCATTTGGAACCATAAGAGGCCTACAATAGCTAAAGCAATTCCAAGCAACAGAGACATGGCTGGGGGTATCACAATCCCCAACTTGAAACTATACTACAAAGCTACTGTGATAAAAACAGCATGGTACTGACAAAGGAACAGACCTGAAGATCAGTGGAGTAGATTAGAAGATCCAGAAACAACTCCAGACATCCTTAGCCACCTCATCTTTGACAAAGGAGCAACCACCATCATTTGAGGAAAGATAGCCTATTTAATAAATGATGCTGAAAAAATTGGGCTTCAACTTGCCAAAGATTAAAACTAGACCTATACCTATCACCATGCACTAAACTAAGATCAAAGTGGATTAAAGATATAAATATTAAGACAAAAACACTAAACTTGCTGGAAGATAAGTTAGGTAGAACTCTCGAAGACATTGGCATAGAAAAAGACTTCAGGAATAAAACCTCAGCAGCACGGGAACTAGCAGAAAGAATCAACAGCTGGGATCTCAACTTATTAAAAAGCTTTTGCACTGCAAATGACACCACCAACAGAGCTAACAGACAACCTACAATATGGGGAAAAATTTTAGCAGCTGTACCTCAGACAAAGGACTACTATCTAGAATATATAAAGAATTTAAAAAATCAGACCTTCTCAAATTCAAAGACCCAATTCAAAAATGGTCATCTGAAATGAACAGACATTTCTCAGACAAAGTAAAAGCAGAAAACAAATATATGAAAAAATGTTCAACATCCCTCATCATTTGATAGATGCAGATGAAAACAACACTGAGATTCCACCTCGCTTCAGAAAGAATGGCTGCTATCAAGAAATCAACAAATAACAAATGCTGGAGGGGTTGTGGGGAGAAAGGAACCCTTCTCCATTGTTGGTGGAAGTGCAGACTGGTGCAACCACTGTGGAAGTCAGTATGGAGATACCTCAAAGAACTAGGATTAGAGGTCCCATTTGACCCAGCTATTCCCCTACTGGGTATCTTCCCAAAAGAATTAAAAGAATCATACCACTGTGATATATGTGCACCCATGTTCATAGCGGCACAGTTTGTAATAGCTAAAGCTTGGAAACAGCCCAAGTGCCCAAGAACTGGTGACTGGATAAAGAAGATGTAGTTTTTTAATAAAATGGAGTACTACTCAGCCATAAAGAATGAAAAACTAGAGTCATTTATAGCTAAATGGATGCATATTGAGGCCATACTCTTAAGTAAAATAAACAGGGCACACATGTGTAAATACCAAATAGTTTCTCTAGTGTGAGAAACTGATAGTGTAAACAAGAGTTAAAATGATTAAAATGAATAATTGAAAATTTGAAATAGGAAAAAATGTCCAAAGATGAAGGAGTGAAGGGAGGGGAAGGGGAAAGTAAAAGAGAGAATGGAAAGACTATGAGAAAAGAAAAAAAAAAACGAAAGTGAAATCTATGTAAATAGGGAAGTGTGGAGAGGGTGAAGGGTGAACAAGTAATGGGGAAAAAAATAAGAACCAAGATATATCATGTACAGGTACAAGCACCCAAAAATAAATGTAAACAAATTGTATACCTAAAATGTACCAATAAAATGTATCAATAAAATTAATTTAAAAATTAAAAAAGCATATCTTCTTTCTCCAGTTTCCAATAGATGGGGACTTGGGCTGTTTCCAACCTCTAGCTATTACAAACTGTGCCACTATGAACATGGGTGCACATATATCACTATGGTATGATCCTTTTAATTCTTTTGGGAAGATACCCAGCATGGAAATAGCTGTGTCAAAAGGGAACTCTAGTCCTAGTTCTTTGAGGTATCTCCATAATGATTTCCACAGAGGTTGCACCAGTCTGCACTCCTACCAACAATGAGGAAGGGTTCCTTTCTCCCCACAACCTCAGCAGCATTTGTTATGGTTGATTTCTTGATAGCAGCCATTCTTTCTGAAGTGAGGTGCAATCTCAGTGTTGTTTTCATCTGCATCTCTCAAATGACCAGTGATGTTGAACATTTTTTCATATGTTTATTTGCTGCTTTTACTTCTTTGTCTGAGAAATGTCTGTTCATTTCAGATGACCATTTTTGAATTGGGTCTTTGAATTTGGGGGGGTCTGATTTTTTTCTGTTCTTCATATATTCTAGATAGTGGTCCTTTGTCTGAGGTACAGCTGCTAAAATATTTTCCCATGTAGGCTGACAACTCTCTTGGTGGTTTCTCTTGCAGTGCAAAAGCTAAGAAGATGAGATCCCATTTGTTGATTCTTTGTGCTAGTTCCTGTGCTACTGTGGTTTTATTCATGAAGTCTTTTCCTTTGCCAATGTCCAAGAGTTCTACCTAATTTATCTTCTAGCAAGATTACTGTTTCTGTTTTAATATTTAGGTCTTTAATCCTCTTCAATCTTAGTTTAATGCATGGTGATAGATATCAGTCTAGTTGTAATCTTTGGCAAGTTGAAATCCAGTTTTTCCAACACCATTTATTAAATAGGTATCTTTCCTCCAATGAGGGTGGTTGTCACCTTTGTCAAAAATGAGGTGGCTGAGTATGTCTGGAGTTCTTTCTGCACCTTCTAGTCTATTCCACTGATCCTTGGGTCTGTTTCTTTGCCACTACCATACTGCTTTTATCAAAGTAGCTTTGTAGTGTATTTTCAAGGTTGGGATTGTGATACCCCATGCCATGTCCCTGTTGCCTAGAATTGCTTTTGCTAGGTCACTTCTGGTTCCAAATGAATTGTTGGAATATTTTCTCTAGTTCTGTGAAATATATTGTAGGGATTTCAATTGGCATTGCATTAACTCTGTACAGCAATTTTGGAAGTATGGCCATTTTGACTGTATTGGTTCTTCCTACTCAGGAGCAAGGGATGTCTTTCCATTTTCTTATATCCTCTTTGATTTCTTATTTCAGAGAGCTGTAGTTTTCAGTGTAGAGGTCTTTTGCTTCCTTTGTTAGACTGATTCCTAGATACTTAATGGGGGGGGCTATTGTAAAAGGAATTGTTTCCCTAATTTCTCTCTCAGTGAGTCTGTTATTTGTGTATAAGAAGGCTATTGTGTTTTGAGTCTTGACCTTGTATCCAGCTACTCTCCTGAATCTGACAATTAAGTCTAGAAGTCTTTTGGCAGAGGATTTTGGATCTTCTATGTAAACTATCTTATCATCAGCAAATAATGACAGTTTAACTTCTTTTCCTATCTTTATTCCTTTTATTTCTTTCTCTTTTCAAATTGCTGTGGTAATGTTCCCAGAACTATATTGAACAGGAGTGGTGATAGTGGGCATCTTTATCTTGTTCCTGATTTTAGCATGAAAGTTTTCAGTTTTTGACCATTCCGTATGATATTGGCTGTTGGATGTTCATAAATAGCCCCAATCAGGTTGAGATAAAGACCTTCTTTTCCATTTTTCTCTAGGGTTCTGTCATAAATGTGTTTTGAATTTTATCAAATGCCTTTTCTGCATCTATTGAGATAGTCATATGATCTTTGTCATTGGCTCTGTTACTATATTGTGTATGACGTGTATTGATTTACATATCTTGAATCATCCCTACATCCCTGGGATAAATCTGACTTGGTCAGGGTGTATGATCTTCTTGATTACCCTCTGTATTCTGTCTACCAGTATCTTGTTGAGGATTTTTTGCATCTATGTTCATTCGGGAGATTGCCCTGTAGTTCCTTTTTTTGGTTGGCTCTTTCCCGGTTTTAGAATCAAAGTAAAACTTGCTTCCAGGAATTAAATTAGAAGTATTGATTCCCTTTTCATTTACTTGATGAGATTAAAGTGTAATGGCGATACTTCTTTAAATGTCTTGCTGAATTCAGCAGTGAAGCCATCAGGACCTGGGCTTTTCTTTGTTGGTAAATTTTTTATTACATTTTCAATTTCACTCATTGTAATTGGGGTGTTTAGAATTTCTATATCTTCTTCATTCAACTTTGGCAATTCGTATGTATTTACAAATCTTTGCATTTCTTCTGTATTTTCCTTTTTATTTGAGTACAGTTTCTCAAAGTAGGTATTGATGATCCTCTGGATGTCTACTGGATCTGCTGTGACTTCACCTTTTTCATTCCTAATTGCATGGATTTGAGCATTTTCTTTCCATTTTCTGATAAACTTGGCTAAAGGTTTATTGATTTTATTTATTCTTTTGAAAAACCAACTCTCTGATTCATTAATTTTTTTTCTATCATTCTCTTAGTCTCCATTGCAGGGATATCTGCTCTGATCTTTATAATTTTCTCTCTTGTGCAAGCTTTGGGTTTGTTATTCTCTTCTTTTTCTAGAAGTTTGAGGTTTTGCATTAGGTTATTTGTCTGATTTCTCTGTTTTTCTAATAAGGGCATTCACTGCTATGAATTTCCTACATAGAACTGCTTTCATTGTGTCCCATAGATTCCTATATGTTGTACTGGCATTATCATTTACTTGTAGAAACTGTCTAATTTCTTCTTTAATTTCCTTTGTGACCCATTGGTTGTTCAGGAGAATGTTATTACATTTCCAGGTGTTTGAGGGAATTTTGCAGTTTCTCATGGTATTGATCTCCAATTTTATTGCACTATGGTCTGATAATATATAGGGGGTAATTTCAGTTCTTTTGCATTGACTTAGACATGTCCTATGAGCTAGCATGTGGTTTATTTTGGAGAATGAATCCTGTGCAGCTGAAAAGAATGTGCATTCTGATTTTGTGGGGTGGAACACTCTGTAAATATCTATTAAGTCCATTCATTCAATAGCTTGGTTCAGTTCTTGAATTTTGTGTTAATTTTTTGTCTAGATGATCTGTCTATTTGTGATAATGGGGTATTGAGGTCCCCCACTACAATTGTATTAGTGCTTATTTGGGTTTTCATGTCCATTAATATTTGTTTTGTATAGTTGGGGGCATTCGTATTTGTTGCATATTTATTTAGGATTGTCATCTCTTCCTTTTAGATTGTTCCCTTCACAAGGATGTAGTGACCATCTTTGTCTCTCTTAATTAGTTTTGGTTTGAAATCTCTTTATCTGTAAATATGATTGCTACCCCTGCTTTTTTCTGGGTTTCTTTCTCATAGAGAACTGTTTCCATGCTTTTACTTTCAGTTGAACAATTTCTTTTTGTGTTAGGTGTTTTTTTGTATACAGCATATTGTTGGATTTTGCTTCTTAATCCATTCTGCCAGTCTATTTCTTTTGATTGGTGAATTGAGGCCATTAACATTGGTGGTTATAATTGATAGATATTGACTCATCCTTATCATGATGTTTTACTGTTTTTGACTTTTTTATTTTTTATTTTCTCCCTTTTCCTTTAGTTTCTTGCCTTGCCTGTGGCTTCCCTCTCTTGGGTCTCATTGAATTGTGACCTTTGTTGTCTTTTTCAACGGTATTGTTTAGAATTTTTTGGAGTGCTGGTTTGGTGTTCATGAAATTTCTCAAGTGTTCTTTGTCATGGAAGTATCTAATTTCCCCATCATTTTTGAAATATTATTTTGTAGGATATAACAATCTAGTTTGGAAGATGTTTTCTGTTAGGGCTTGAAATACCTCACTCCAGGCTGTCCTCAAGTTGAGGGTTTGTGTTGAAAAGTCTGCTGTGATTCTGATGGGCTTTCCTTTGGAGGTAATTTTTTTTTTCTCTAACTGCTTGTAGGATTTTGTTTTTCTGTTGGGTTTCTGGAATCTTGACTATTATATGTCTAGGTGTAGATTTTTTTTGATCTTGGCTAGTTGGAGTTCTGTATGGCTCACTTATCTGTATGTCCAATTCTCTACCTCTGTCTGGAAAGTTTTCTACTATCACTTCTGTGAACAGTTTTTTATGTGAATTGTACTTTCTCCTGTTTTTTCCTGGACTCCTATCAGTCTTATGTTATTCTTCTTTGCATCATCTAGCAGCTGCTGGACTGATTTCTTGAGGTCCCTTACTCTTTTGAAGAAATCTGTTTTCATGGTCATTAATAGCAATCCTGTCATCTATATCTGATATTCTATCTTCACATTCTCTTAATCTGCTGTGCATAATTTCAATGGAGTATTTAAACTCCTGGATATGTGTTTGAATCTTTTTCATGGATTCCATTTCTTTCTCATTTTGGGTGATCATGGTTTTCATTTCTTTCTTATGCTGAGCATTAATGGCTTCTAGCATGTTTCTGAGCTCCACTATTATTTATCTGTTTATGTTCTAGAGCCTCTAATCATGTCTTTCACTCTGCTCACCATCTCTGGAGTTATGTTAGAAATTTTTTCTGTTTTGAATATTTCTAGGGCCTCATTTATCTCTTATGTTACTTCCTGTGCTATCAGTTCAGGGAATCCAAGTGGTTGGTTGATTATCAGACATTTCCACCTTGTTTCCACCAGAATTTACCCATGATGAGGTGGAAGTATGAGTTTGTGTCTTGCTTAAATGTCTTCTCATTTTGGTTTTTGGTACTGTCCTTGGTTTAATTCCTCGGTTGATACTTCAAAATTTCTTATTGTAATTATCTTTGTTCCTTGTAATTAGAACCCTTATGGAATGATTGCTCCTTAGAAGTTTCTTCCAGATATTGCTGATCTTTAGATTTTGAGTCTGTAATGACTCTAAGGCTATGTCATTTTGATTACACCAGGAAGGACAACTGATTACATCAATAACAACAACTTAGCCCAAGTGATGCAGTCAGTAACACCATAGCATCAAGTACATCTTAGAAAATGAAATTTTGTGGTAGTTATTAATCTATTACCTTTACCTGTATGAATTGAATCAAAACCGAGGACCAACCCAATATACATTTTTAGTGAATAAACTCTTCAATATAGCAACTTTACCCTTAGGGATGGGGAGTTAGAAGGAGTTGGGGATTGAGGGATAGATAGGCAGAAGGATAGGGGAAGGTTAGCTGTGGAGCATAGGGCACAGGCAAGAGAAGGAAAAATAGAATAGAAGAAAAATAAAGAAGAAATCCAAATTAGGACCAGAACAGAAACAAAGAGGGAGATGAAAAACAATGTGGGATAGCAAGAGCGCAACTGTGAGAAAGAAAGAGAGAGAGAGAGAGAGAGAGAGAGAGAGAGAGAGAGAGAGAGAGAGAGAGAGAGAGAGAGAGAGAGAGAAAAGAAACAGAAAAGAAGGAAAAAGCAGAGAAAAAATTTGAAAAGAGTAAGAAAAAAGTTAAAAATAAGAGCAAAATAATAATAATTTTGAGAATAACACATAAAAATGAAAATGAAACACCTCCTCAGGATATGCCTCTTCTGTCACAATAGACAACATGGGCAGCAGTGTCCAGATATATGTCAATGAGTCTCAGCAAACCAGTCACAGATCCATGTGATTCAGGCAGATTTCTGGCTGAAAGTCCCAAGTTGAGCTCCCTGTCCTCCTGCAAGCTTGAATTCTGCAAGTTTCTACTGCAGGTTCCAGCTGCCCTTCCCCTGAAGATAGTCCAGGTTCAGATGTGAGGTGATGATCCCTCCACATTACCAACTACAGTGAGTGGTCTGGTGTCCCCTGTGTTTTTGTGGTGTGGAACCAGGTAGTGGCACAGCCAAGAGGCCAGAGGTGCTGGGTGGTGCAGGTGCCTGGAGAGCTAAATGGGTCACCAAAATGGGCATTCCAAGTGGCAAGGGGTCCTCACCTTCTGGCTGGTCGCTGGTGGGCATGGTGTGGGTTGGATGGAGTGGTGCTCCTGTTGGCCAGTGACCTCTCTCTCCAGCAGGATAAGCAGGTCTCAAACATGGGCATGGCAAGTGGCCCCTAATTGACTTTTGATAATGGTTCAGCTATTTGAACTGAAGATTGAACATTGTGGTCTTTATTGGTGTACATGCCCCAGAATTGAATGGAACTGCATGACTGGAGGTGAAGTTGCTTGTAACTGCAAGTGACTGGAACTTCCAGTATTTGGGAGTAACCCTATTGAGGGAATGAAGTTGCTCTATTCTCACTAGAGTGCCTGCCTATCTGCATTACATATTTGTAGGGTTCAATATTATGAGGCTTCGGTTGTGAATAGCAGTTTGGCCCACAAATTGCCACACAGTTCTTTTACAAAGAAATAGCTTAGAGAGTACTAAATGTTTTCCTAATAAAAAACTCTGTGTAAGAAGAAAAACTGACTTTTGAGGATGGTTCTGCTGTTCAAACTGAAATTTTCATACTAAGAATTTCTTTGGTGTATTGCCCCCCAGAATAGTGAATGGAACTGTATGACCTGAGTTACAGTTTGTTGTAACTCCAAGTAGCTATATCTCCCAGTGTTTGGCAACAAATTCTATAACAGGAAAAAGTTGGCCTCTGCTGAATGGAGCTTATGCCTATCTGGATTACAGAGTTGTACAGTAAACCTCTATGAAGCTTCTATTTTGAATGCCAGTTTGCCTTAAATATTGACATGTAGCTGTGCTGCAAAGAGAGGGCTTAGGGAGATCTAAATATTTCTGTAATAATAACTCTATGTAAGAAGGCTCACTGACTCTCCAGAATGGTTCATCTGTTTGAACTGAAGTTTTGACATCAAGATCTTCATTGGTATATTGTGCCCAATAGTAGTGAATTGAAGTGGATGGCATGAGGTGCAGTTGGCTGTAACTGCAACCAGCTAGAAATCCCAGTATTTGTCAGTAAACTACATAGATAGAATTCATCTGGACTGTGCTCCCTGTACTGTCTCTCTGCATTACAGATTTGTAGAGTGCACTTCTATGAGTCTTCTCTTGTGAATGGTAGTTAGGCCTAGATAGTGGCATTCATCTCTATCACAAAGTAAGGGCTTGGACAATTCTAATTGTTTACATAATAACATTCTATGTTAGAAGCTTCACTGACTTTCCAGAATGGGTTTGGTGTTTGGTTGAAGTTTGAACACCAAGATCTTCATTAGTGTATTGTGTCCCATAAAAGTAAGTGAAGTGTATGGCTTGAGGAGCAGTTGGTTATTTTACTCACCCAGAGCTCCCAGTGTTTGGGGCTAAAACTCCATAGAAACAGTACAGTCTGGATGTACTCACTAGAGTGTCTTGCTATCTGCATGACAGATTTGTAGTGTTCACTTCTATGAAGCTTCTATTGTGACAGTTTGGCTTAAAAAGTTCTAGTTATATTCAGGTCTGTGGTAAAGAAAAGGCTTGAAGAATTCCATATGTTTCTCTAAAAATAACTCAGTGTTAGAAGCCTAACTGATATTCCCCAATGGTTCTACTGTTTGATCTTCAGTTTGCACACTAGGATATTCATTGGTGTATTGTGACACATATGTGAATAGAAGTGAATGATCTGAGGTTCAGTTTGTAAGTGCAAGCAGCCAGGGCTCCCAGTGTTTGGGGATAGACTCCATGGAAGGAATACAGTCTGACTGTACTCACTGCAATTTCTTTCTATCTGCATTACAGATTTGTAGAGAGCACCTCTATGAGGCTTATATTGTGAATGGCTGTTTGGCCTACAAAGTGCTGTGCAGCTCTGTTGCATGGCAAAAGAGCTTGAAGACTTACAAATATTCCCCTAACAACAACTCAATGTTAGAAGCCTAACTGAATTTCCAGAATAGTTCTGCTGTTTGAAATGCAGTTTGCATACTAAGATATTTAATGCTGAGTTGGGCCCAATGGAAGTGAATGGAAGTAGATTACCTGACTTGCAGTTTTCAACCACAATCAGCCAGATCTTCCAATGTTTGGGTATAAACTCCATGGAGGGAATGCAGTTTGGCTATACTCACTGAAATGTCTGCCTGTCTGTATGACAATGTTTTAGAGTGAACCTCCCTTAAGCTTCTATGGCAGTTTTCCCTAGAAAGTGCTGTTGAGTTCTGTGGCAGAGAAAGGACTGGGAGACTTGTAAATATTTCCCTAACCAAAAAAAAAATCTATGTTAGGAGCCTTACTGGCTTCAAGAATCATACTTCTGTTTAAACTGCATTTTCCACACTAAAGATATTGATTGTTGTATTGGGCCCCATGGTAGTGAATGAAAATGGATAACCTGTGGTTCAGTTTGTAAGTTTAAACACCTAGTGCTCCCAGAGTATAGGTATAGATTCAATAGAGGGAATATATTTTCACTGTAGTCTGCCTATTTGCATTACAGATTTGTAGGTATCAACTCTATGAAGCTTCTATTGTGAATGGCAGTTTAGCATAGAAAGTGTCATGTAGCTTTGTTACAAAGAAAGAGCTTGGAGAGTTCTAAATATTACCCTAATAACAACTCTACACTAGAAGCCTAAACAAGTTTCCAGAATGGTTCTGCAGTGTGAACTGAAATTTGCACAATAATATATTCATAGGTATATTGGACCCAATATAAATGAATGGAATTGGACATCCTGAGGTGCAGTTTGAAATAGTAAGTGGTCCAGAGGAAGGGCCTTCTGGACCGCCATCCAGCCTGCTGCTCCTAGCCCAGAGGAAGGGGCTTCCTGGACACTATTTGTCCCACAACTCCCAGCCCAGAGGAAAGGGCTTTTGGGCCACTGTCCATCCCACCACTCCCTGCCCAGAGGAAAGGGCTTTAGGGCTGCCATCAGTCCTGCCACTCCCAGTCCAGAGGTAGGGTCTTCTGAGCTGCTGTTCAGCTGCTCCTGGTCCAGAGGAAGGGGCTTCAGGGGCACCATCCAACCAGGCACTATCAGCCCAGATGAAGGGGCTTCCCAGCCACCATCCCTCCCTCCACTCCTGGCCCAGAGGAAAGGGCTTTTGGTCCACCATCCATCCCACTGCTCCCAGCCCAGAGGAAGGGGCTTCCAGGCCACCATCCCTCCTGCCATTCCTGGCCCAGAGGTAGTGGCTTCTGAGCTGCCATCCCACTGCTCCTGGTCCAAAGGAAGGGGCTTCTAGGCCACCATCCAGCCTGCCAATCCCGGCCCCTGTGCCACAGCCCTCAGCTCAGAGGAGGTGAGCCATGCAGGCACCAACAGCAACCCCCCCACCCCTGGTTGAAATGAGAAGACACATAAATAAGTCTCAAAACCAGACTTCCAGGTCACCTAGAGCAACCCCAAAGGAAAATGATATAGAACACTGATACTCAACCACCTGGACCCACTGAATGGGCAACAAAAGAGGACCTGGAAAAAAAGAAATCAGAAATAACTTCTCAGATAACAGCAGAGATTGTGATCCTAGTGCAAGACATGATTAATAAATCAAGAGAGGAGCTGAGGAATATTATGGAATACCAATGTAAGAAACAAATGGAATCCATTAAACAGATGCAAATAGATTTCCAGGAGACGAAAAACTCCATTGAAAGTCTACACAGCAGAATGAGCCAATGTGAGGACAGAATTTCAGATATAGAAGACAAGACTGCAATTAATGGCCAGGTCAGAAATTGCTTCAACCTCATAAGGGGACAAGAAAAATGAATCCAGCAACTGCTAGATGATGCAAAGAAGAATGACATAAGGCTGATTGGAGTCAAAGAAGAAACAGGAGAGAGTGCAGATGACATAAAAAAAAACTCTTCACAGAAATAATGGCAGAAAACTTCCCAAGCAGGGGAAAAGAACTTGACATACAGATAAGTGAGGCATATAGGACTCCAAATAGCCTTGATCAAAAAAAAAATCTACACATAGGCAAAAAATTGTTAAGATTCCAGAAACACAACAGAAGAACAAAGTTCTACAAGCAGTCAGAGAAAAGAAGCAAATCATATACAAATGAAAGCCCATAAGAATCACAGCAGACTTCTCAACACAAACCATCAAGGCAAGAAGACCTTGGAGTGACATATTCTAAGCCCTAAAAGAAAACAGCCTCCAACCCAGATTGATGTACCCTGCAAAACTATCTTTCAAAATGGATGGAAAAATAAGATACTTTTGTGACAAAGAGCACCTTAAGAACTTTGTGAACACCAAACCAGCAAGCCAAAAAATTTTACACAATAGCCTAGGAACAGACATTGAGAATCACAACCCCTGGAAGCAAAGCAGAATGAACCCATCTAGCATGACAACAAATTAAATGCAAAGGGGGAGAACTCAACAAAAAGAAAAAGTCATGGCAATGATAAGTCAATACGTTTCAGTTATATCCATCAATGTTAATGGTCTCAATTCAACAATCAAAAGAAATAGACTGTCAGAATGGGTCAAGAAGCAAAATCCAACAATATGCTGCATACAAGAAACACACAACTCAAAAAGAAACTCATAGACTGAAAGTTAAAGGGTGGAAAACTATACTCCATGTGACAAGAACCCCAAAAAAAGCAGGAGTACCTACCCTCTTTGCAGATCAAGCAGATTTCAAACCAACACTGATTAAGAGAGACAAAGAAGGACACTACATCCTTGTAAAGGGAACAATCCAGCACGAAGAGATGACAATCATAAATATCTATGCACCAAGCACTACTGCTCCCAACTATATAAAACAAAAGCTAACGGGCATGAAAAGTCATATATGCACTAATACTACTGTATTGGGGGACCTCAACACTTCACTGTCACAAATAGATAGATCAACTAGATGAAAAATAAGTAACGAAATACTAGAACTCAATCAAACTCTGGAACCAATGAACTTAACAGATGTGTACAGAGTCTTCCACCCCACAAAATCAGAATACACATTCTTCTCAGCTGCACATGGGTCATTCTGAAAATAGACCACATACTCACACATAGAACATGTTTAAGTAAGTGCAAATGAATTGAAATTATCCCCTGTATATTATCAGACTGCTGTGTGATGAAATTGGAGATCCATAGCAAAAGAAACTCAAAAAATTTCATAGACACATGGAAATTGAACAACACACTTCTAAATAGCCAATGGGTCACAGAGGAAATTAAAGAAGAAATCAGACTTTTCCTTCAATTAAATGACAATGACAATACAACATATAGGAATCTATGGGACACAATGAAAGCAGTCTTATGAGGGAAATTCATAGCAGTGAATATGCATATTAGCAAAACAGAACGAGTCCAATTAAACAACCTGATGCTGAACTTCAAGCTTTTGAAAAAGAAGAGCAAGACAACCCCAAAGCTCATACAAGGGAGGAAATTATAAAGAACAGAGTAGAAATCAATTCAATGGAGACTGAGAATGATATTAAAAATTAATGAAGCCGAGAGTTGGTTCTTCGAAAGAATAAACAAAATTGACAAACCCTTAGCCAACCTTATCAGAAAAAGGAAAGAATAAACCCAAATCCATGCAATTAGGAATGAAAAGGGTGAAATTACAACAGACCAAGCAGAAATCCAGAGGATCATCAATACCTACTTCCAGAACCTATATGCCAATAAGATGGAAATCACAAAAGAAATGGACAGATTCCTAGATACATATGAATTAACAAAGTTGAAAGAAGAACACCTAAAAATTCTAAACAACCCAATATCAATCAATGAAATTAAAAATGTAATAAAAAACTTATCAACTAAGAAAAGCCCAGGCCCTGATGGCTTCACTGCTGAATTCTACAAGACATTTAGAGAGGAACTACTGCCACTACTGTTTAAACTCTTCAATGAAATTGAAAGGGCAGCAATACTCCCAAATTCATTCCTGGAAGCAAGCATCACCTTGATCCCCAAAGCAGAGAAAGACCCAACCGAAAAGGAGGAACTATAGGCCAATCTCACTAATGAACATAGATGCAAAAATTCCTAATAAGATACTGGCAAACAGAATGCAGAAGATCATCAAGAAGATCATACACCCTGATCAACCCAGGGATGCAGGGATGATTCAACATATGCAAATCAATCAATGGAATATACTATATCAATAGAGCCAAGGACAAAAACCATATAATTATCTCCAGACATGCAGAAAAAGCATTTGACAAAATCCAACATGCATTTATGATAAAAACCCTACAAAAAATTGGAATAGATGGTCTCTACCTCAAACTGATAGAAGCCATCTATGAAAAACCAACAGCCAATATCATACTAAATGGTCAAAAACTGAAATCCTGCACACTAAAATCAGGAACAAGACAAGGATGTCCACTATCACCACTCTTGTTCAATATAGGTTTGGAAACATTAGCCATGGCAATTAGACAAGAGGAAGACATAAAAGGAATAAAGACAAGAAATGAAGAAGTCAAATTGTCATTATTTGCAGAAGACATGATACTGTATATAGAAGACCCCAAGAACTCCACCAAAAGTCTTCTAGACTTAATAATCCAGTTCAGTCAAGTAGCTGGTTACAAGGTCAACACACAAAAATCAATAGCTTTCCTCTACATGAATGACAGACTCACTGAGAGAGAAATAGGGCAAATAATTCCTTTCACAATAGCATCCAAAAAACTGAAATACCTAAGAATCAACCTAATGAAAGAAATCAAAGACCTCTTCTCTGAAAATTGTAGCACTCTGAAAAGAGAGATTAAAGATGATATGAGAAAATGGATAGACATCCCCTCCTCCTGGGTAGGAAAGATTAATATAGTGAAAATGTCCATACTTCCAAAACTGCTATATAGATTTAATGCAATTCCAATTGAGATCCCAGCAGCATACTTCACAGACCTTGAGAAAACAATCCAAAAGTTCATTTGGAACAAGAAGAGACCCAGAATAGCAAAAGCAATTCTAGGTAAGAAAGACATGGCAGGGGATATCACAATCCCCAACTTGCAACTATACTACAAAGCATCTGTGATAATAACAGCATGATACTGGCAAAGAAACAGACCTGAGGACCAGTGGAACAGATTAGAAGATGTGGAAACAACACCAGACACACTCAGCCATCTCATCATCGATAAAGGTGCCAAACACCCTCACTGGAGGAATGATAGCTTCTTTAATAAATGGTGCTGGGAAAATTAGGTTTCAACTTGACAAAGATTAAAACTAGACCTACGTCTCTTGCCATGCACTAAACTAAAATTGAAATGAATTAAAGTTCTAAATATTAAAATAGAAACTCTGAACCGGCTGGAACAGAGGTCAAGTAACTCTTGAAGACATTGGTGTAGGAAAAGCTTTTATGAACAAAACCTCAGTTGCCTGTGAACTAGCACAATCTACAAGTGGGATCTCTCCTTATTATAAAGCTTCTGGACAACAAGAGAGACCACCAGCAGTGTGAAGAGACAACCCACAATGTGCTAAAAAATCTTCACCTGCTTCTCCTCAAAGGTCTACTATCTCGAATCTATAAAGAACTTAAAAAGATCAGAACTCCCAAATTTAAAGACCCAATCCAAAAATGGTTATCTGAAATGAACAAAAATTTCTCAGACAATGAAGTAGAAATAGCAAATACATACATGAAAAAATATTCAACATCACTGGTCATTCAAGAGATGCAAATGAAAACAATGCTGAGATTCCATCTCACTCCAGAAAGAATGGCTACTATCATAAAATCAACCAATAACAAATGCTGGCAGGGCTGTGGGGAAAGAGGAACCCTGCTCCACTGATGGTGGGAGTGTAGAATGGTGCAACCACTGTGGAAATCAGTATGGAGATACCTCAAAAACTAGGACTGGAAGTTGTATTTGACCCATCTATTCCCCTGCTGGGGATCTTCCTCAAAGAATTAAAAGAATCATACCACAGTGATATATATGCACCCATGTTCATAGCAGCACAGTTTGTAAGAGCTAAAACTTGGAAACACCCCAAATGCCCATGAACTGGAGCCTGGATAAAGAAAATATGTTTTTATTTATAAAATGGAGTACTACTCAGCCATAAAAAATGAGAAATTAGAGACATTTATAGCTAAGTGGATGCACATTGAGGCGATTCTCTTAAATGAAATAAATAGGACACACAATTATAAATACTGCATAGTTTCTCTGGTGTGAGAAACTGAAAGTGTGAATAAGAACTAAAATGTATAATAGGTAATGTGAAATAGGAAGAAAAGGAACAAAGGGGAAGGAAGTGGGAGTAGTAGGAAAAAGAAAGAAGGGAATGGAATTAATATGAAAAAATGGAAAAATAGGAATAAAATCTTTGTAAATAGGGAGGAATGGAGGGGTTGAAGGGAGGACTGGGCAAGAGTGAAAAATAAGAACCAAGAGAGATTATGTAAAGGTGCAAATTTCCAATGATGAATGTCATTATATTGTGTACCTAAAATGTACCAATGATTAGAATGAATATTTGATAATGCAAAATAGGAAGAAAAGGTCCAAAGGGGTAGGGGTAGGGGTAGTGGGAGGGTCAGGGGAAAGGAAAGAAGGGAAAGGAAACATGAGAAATGGAAAAAATGGAAATAAAGTCTTTGTAAATAGGGAAGGGTGGAGGGGTGAAGGGAGGGCTAGGAATGGGGAAAAAATAAGAACCAAGATGGATTATGTAAAGGTACAATTCCCAATGAGAAATGTAATTGTGTTGTATACCTAAAATGTACCAATAAAAGAATTTAACAAAAAAAAAGCCTCCCTCTTTTAAATTGTGTTTCCCCATTTTCATTCTTGTTGATATATTAATTTTATCTCAGGTTTATCACACATAATGCTTATATTTATTGAGGTTATTAGGTTCCTGTACTTGGCATAACTTTATTCTACTTATTTTCTGTTTCCTTATCCACCCCCCTTGGCTCATCCTCTGTCTCCTGGACCCTTTTCCATTGGCATGAGATCTATTCCGTTTTCTTCTATCAATCCTTTATTGTGCTCTTTCTTTGTACTTTTCCTTACTCATACGAGAGATGCTATACAGTAATTAAGCTTGTGTTACTGATTTGTTTCTCTCAACATTATACCTTCCAGGTACACACATTCTCCTACAAATATTTTAAAATTATCCTTTGTAACCAAGCAGGGTTCTATTATGCATAGATAACATATTTTATTTATCCATTGATCTATTGATTGGCATACAGAATATAGCACTATGAACTGTTCTGCTGTAAACATTGGTATGCATGTATCTCTGTAGTATGGTGCCTTAGGCTCTTTGGAGAAGATACCTAGAAGGGAGATCACTGGGTGTTTTAGTCAGTGCTTACTATTGTCAAGAAAGCAGATTTACTAGAGGCAAGAGAGCAGATTTAATGCAGGGCATATTCATTTATAATACTGTCCTACAATATTCACCCACAAAGTCAAATGTAGAAGAGTGCAAAGATCTGTTTGCATGGCAGAGACTTGATGGATCCAGTCAAGGCCAGGGAGCCCATGGGAATGTCTGTGCAAGTATGTATCTATGCCAAATGGCTGAAAGATCTGTGCAAGAAGACTGAGGGATGTACACTGGAGCCAGCAAATGATGCTCAAGATAGAATCAAAGACCAGAGCTCCCCCAAAGCAAATAGCAGCCATTCCTGTTAACAATGAGGATCCAAGCTCCTCCAATGGGAAAACTGAGACCTTATGAGGAAAACCAGGTGCGGCAAGCTTCTCTAGGAAAATCAGCAACATGCAATCTTCCCCTCCCCTTCTCTTTTTATTTCCACCACACTAGGTTTTATGGAATTTCTACCTTTAATTCTGTAAGGAATTTCCATACTGATTTCCATAGTGGTTGTATGAATGTACAGTCACACCAAAAGTGTAGGAGGGTTTCTTTTTCACCACAACCACACCAGCATTTATTTTTATATTTCTTGATGATTGTCATTCTTTGTGGTGTAAGATGAATTCATTATTTTAATTTACATCTCAAAAATGACCAGGAATGTTGAATGTCTTTTCATATGTTTCTTGGCCATTTGGATTTCTTTTTCTGACAAGTGTCTCTTTATTCCACTTGGGTGCTTCTTGATTGGGTCTTTTTTAAGATATTCTGATATTTTTAAAGTTCTTTGTTAGTCCCCTGTCTGAGGAATACCTGGCAGAAAATTTTTCTCATACACCATGATGTCTCTTTACTTATTTATTCCTTTGTTGTATAGAAGGTTTTTAATTTGATGTAATCACATTTGTTGATTCTTGCTGTTATTATTTGTTCAATTGTATTGCTCTTTAAATATCCTCCCCTATACTTACACCTTCCAGAGTTTTACCAATTTTATCTTTCTGTAGGTTCAATGTTTCTGTTTTAATATTTACATCTTTGATCCATTTGATTTAGATTTAGGACATGGTGAGAGATATGGTTCCAGCTGATCTTCTGCAAACAGATAATCAGTTTTCCCAGCATCATTTGTTGAATAGACTTTCTTCCGACAAATGCTTTTCACCCCTTTCTCAAATATTAAGTAGCTGAACATGTCTTCACTTGTTTATCTTCCATTCTATTCCTCCAATCCATATTACTCTTTTTGTCCCAGTTCAATGCAATTTTTATCACTGTCACTTTGTAGTATAGATTGAAGTCTGTTACATTGATGTCTCCAGCTTTGCTCTTGTTGCCTAAAAATGCTTTTGCTATTCTGCATCTCTTCTGTTCTCATATGAATTTCAAGATTGTATTCTCTAAATCTTTAAAGTATGCTTTTGATTTTTGATTGGGATTGCATTGAATCTATATAGCAGTTTTTGCAGTATGGACATTTTGGTTATTTACTTTGCTTTTTCAGACAGTCTCACTATGCAGCCTAGGCTGGCCTTGAGCTCAGTATGTAGTCCAGGCTGGCCTAGAACACCAATCCTCCTGCCTCAACCTCCCAAGTGTTGGTATTACAGGCAAGTGTCACCATCCCCCACAGGGGTATGGTCATTTTGAAAATACTGGTTCTGCCTCTCTAGGTGCAGGCCACATGTTTCCATTTTCTGATGTCCTCTTCAATCATCTTTGACAAAGTACTGTACTTTTCTTTGAGCCCTTTGTCTTCCTTGGCTAGAATAAATCCTACAATAGTTATTTTTGATGCTATCATGAAAGGTACTTTTTTATATTTTTCTTAAGTTCATAAATAGTGTAAACAAAACATTTTTGCGTTATGGTTTTGTATCCTGCAACAATGCTGAAGTTGATTATTCTAAGAATTTTTAAGTGAAGTTCTTTGGGTTTTCTATGTAGAGTATTAGGTCATCTGCAAATAATGGTAATTTGAGTTCTTTTTTTCATATAATATATATCCCTTTTATTACTTTCTGTTGCCTTTTTGCTCTGGTTAACATTTCAAGTACTATGTTGAATACAAGTGGTGCTAGTGGGCATCTTTGTCTTGTTCCTGATTTTAGAGGGAATGTTTTTAACTTTTCTCCACTTAATGATGCTAGCTGTTTGTTTGTCATATCAGCTTTTAACAAATTCAAGAATGGTTCTTCTTTACCTATTTTCTTCACAGTTCATATCGTGAAAGTGGTGTTTGGGTTTTGTTGAATGACTTTTCTACATCTACTGATGTGATCATGTTGTTTTTTACTTTGCTTCTGTTTATGTGATGTATTAGATTTATTGATATATGCATGTTGAAAGATCCTTGCATCTTGGATATAACCTACCTTGTCAGTATGTATGATCTTTTTAATGACATTCTACATTTTATTCACTAATATCTTGATGAGGAGTTTTGTGGTATGTCTGTTAGGGAGATTGCCTTGTAGTTTTCTTTTATAGATGAGACTTTATCAGGTTTTGGAATCACAGTTGTTGGCTTCCAAATGTCAACTTAGGTGCACTCTGTCCCTTTCCATTTATTTGCAGATTTAGGAATATAAATGATATAACATCCTTAAAGATTTTGTAGCTCAACAGTGAGTCCACTGGGTCCTGAGGTTTATTTAGTTGATAAAGTTCTTTATACTATCTGTACTTCATTGTTTGTTATTGAGTTGTTCACTGTCTTTGTCTTTTTGGGTTAGTTTTGGTGTGAGTCAAAGAAACTGTCCATTTCTTCAAAGATTGCCAAGTTTTTGAAATACAAATAAAATTACAAATACAAATAAATACAAATAAAAATCAATTACTACTTAATATTGACAGTGTCTGTTTTGATTTCTCCTTTTTCACTTCTAGTTGCATTGATGTCTTTTCTCTTTTTCCCTTGGCAATTCTGGCTTACCTATAGCATCTGCCAAAAAATGTATATATACAGAAAAAGAAAAATTTATAGTGTAATAAAAAATTCTTGAGACATCGTGAGATTAATACAAGTTATTTGTGACATCTCCAATTATAAGAGGTGCTCAAACTGGTGACCATCAGTTGAAAAAATATCAGACTATTTTTCCCTGAAATGTGTATACACATTTTTAGTGGACTCTATTTTATTCTTTCAACAAATCAGCTCTTCAATTCTCTGATGTTTTGTATGTTTTTAAACCTCAATTTTATTGAGTTCTGCTTTAAGTTTTATAATTTCCATCCTTAATTTTGTTTTTGGCCTGGATTATTGTTGCTTCTCAACTAAGATTTCACATAAGATTATTTATTTGAACTCAGTGTTTCCCTTACATGAGCATTGACTGCAGTGAAATTCCCTCTTAGGACTCCTTTCATAGTATCTAAAAGATTCCAATGAGTTGTACCATCATTGTCATTAACTTCCAGGAATGTTTAAATTTCTTCCTTGATTTCTTCTATGACCCATTGGTTGTTTATGGGTATCTTATTAATTTTCCAGGTGCTTCTACCTTTCTATAATTTCTTGTGTGGTTGATTTCTATTTTCATTCCATAGTGATCTGACAGTACAAATGAAGTAGTTTTTACTCTTTTATTATTTAAGCAGGCTTTGTGGTCCAGTATGTGATCTATTTTTTGGCATTAATGTTTTCAAATAATCTGTAGATATCTTAAATTCATGTGTTTCAAGGGTGTGGTTTATATTTGATATTTCTTTGTGATTGTGTATTTATTTGATCTTTAAAGTTTTGCAGTATGTTTTATGAGTATTATGGTGCTCCAGTACTTGGTGCATAAATATTTGTAAATATCTCTTCTTGTTGAATCATTCCCTTAACTAGTATCTAATGACTTTTCTCTCTTCTAATCAGTTTTCACTAGAAGTTCACATTATCTGAGATTAAAATTGCTACCACTGTTTGTTTTGAGGGACCTGGTGCATAAAGTAGTATTTTGGATTTTTTTCCATTAAATTTATTGGTACATTTTAGGTATACAATACAATTACATTCATCATTGGGATCTTGCACCTTTACATGATGTATCTTGGTTCTTATTTTTCCCCATTCCCCTGCCCTCCCTTCACCCCTCCACCCTTCCTTATTTACAAAGACTTTGTCTCCATTTTTTTCCTTTTCTCATATTTTTTATTTCCCTTTCTTTCCCCTGCCCCTCCCACTTTCCCTACTCCTTTAGACCTTTTCTTCCTTAAAATAGTATTTTCTGCTCTTTAATTGTTAGTCTATGGATATTGTGGTGGATTAAATGAGTTTCTTGACTGGGGCATAATGTTGGGTTCTGTTTTTTGATTCAATCCACCAACCTGTGTCTTTTATTTGGAAAGTAGAAGACATTAATGTTGAGAAATGTTAGTGAGATGTATTGAAGTCAATATCATTACATTCTTGTTCTGTTAGTGACTCCTTTGCTTTTCTTTTCCTGTCATTTTGTGTTATTGTTTTTCAATTGACTTTGCTTGCTTTTTCATTGCATCTGGGTTTCTAGTTCTACAAACACTCCTTGTTTAACAACTGAGGTGTTTCCTTGACTGGATAATTAAATGAATTTGTTGCTAAATGAGGAATTGTATGTAGTTTGTACATTACACTATTCAAACAATGAAATGATCAAAGGAAACTCCAATTTGATGATTTTGATTTTATTTGGACAACTCTTAGATGCAGTATGGTAATGGATAACAGAAATATGTATTTAGGAATGCTGTGATCTCACTGTAGGGAACAGTGTTCTGGGACAGTTCAAGTGCAATGCATCAATATGAAAGTTTTAAAATTCTTTAAATATAGATTATCAAAGTAGGTATTAATGATCCTCTGGATTTCTGTTGGCTCCATTGTAATTTCAACATTTCATTCCTAACTGCATGAAATTGGGCCTTTTCTTTCCTTTTTTGGTAAGGTTGCACTAAGAGCTTCTCAATTTTATTTATTCTTTGAAGAACCAACTCTTTGCATCATTGGTTTTTAGTACTATTCTCTTAGTCTCCACTGCATTGCTTTCTGCTCTAATCTTTATAATTTCCTCCAATTTTGTCCTGGTCTTCTTTTTCTAGAAGCTTGAGGTTAATAGTCTCAATTCACAAATCAAAAGAAATAGACTGGAAGAATGGGTCAAGAAGCAAGATCCAACAACATGCTGCATATAAGAAACACAATTAAAATAATAATGCATAGACTGAAAGTTAAAGGGTGGAAAACAATACTCCATGTGACAGAAACCCAAAAAAAGCAGGACTGCCTATTCTATTTGCAGATAAAATGGATTTCAAACCAACACTAATTAATTTTTTTACTTCATACCTGATTTAGCAGGCTCCCTCTGTGAACCATGGTTTAGAGCCAGTGCAGAAATAAAACTGAGTTTATGCCATCAGGAGAACAAGTATTTCCATTCTCCTGGGTTTTTTAGCAATGAATTCCCACCTAGCACAGGGCCTATAGTTTAATGAGGGAGGCCAGATGTCAAGGATGAAATCATTAGAAGAGATGGCCTTGAGGAGAAAGTAGTTTAATGGTATCTTTGAGCTTTAACACTGCTGTCTATATCCATCTATCAAAATGTCTGTGATAAGTGCATGCTGATGGAGAATAAATATTTGATGACTAAAGCATGAAGTAAACATTTGTAGGACAGCTTCATTTCAGTTTTTAGCAATAGAGTGGAAATATTTCATTTGTAGAGTCTCACTCTTCTTGGAAATATATTTCTGATGCTTTAGAAGGCAATGACTTTGAGGATGTGGCTGTGACCTTCACCAGAGAGGAGTGGGCTTTGCTTGATCCATCCCAAAAGAAGCTCTACAGAGATGTAATGTGGCAAAACTTTAGGAATGTGGCTGCTATAGGTAAGAAAGACATCATTTTCTCGTTTATGTAACCAGAGAGCATTAGTTGTTGCTCATTAGTGCAGTTTTCCTAATTGGAATCTAACACCTTTTACATAATGTATTAACTCATCATCATATTTATTTTTCAACATTTTAGGAAGAAACTGGGATGACTAGCAAATTGAACATGAGTGCAACAATTATAGAAAAAATATAAGGCAAAGTGTATTCACAAGACAAATAGTCCTCAAAGTTCAGAAATATTAGAACCAAGGAAACAACACAAATGAAGCCCTGTTGAAATTTCTCACAAAATTTCTTCAAAGATGCATACATGTTGAGTATCTAGAATCTGACAATTGAATATTTGAAATATCTTAATATATGAAATGCACAGAGTAATGATATTATGTCACAAATGAGGTTATCTAATGTATAAGAAGAACAAATAATTTTTCATGCTCAAAATTATAACACTGTATGAAATTGTATTTAGGCATGAATTACAGGTATATATAAAAATATTTGTGTTTAGACTGACAGTCATGTACAGGATATCTAATTACACATAAATGTATTTTCAAAAGACTGATTTCTTCTCAAAGTTATGGAAATAATGCTATCTGTATTTAAATCTGGTATACATGTTAATTATTTGCAAAATTGGTAACCTTGAGGAAATATCCAAAATCTAAATGAATGCCCCCAGTTTTGGTAGTTGCTCATCCCCAGCAATCTTCCACAGCATACGTTCTTTTATTTTCCAAAATATTAGAAGCCACCATTCCATAATATTTGTAGAAATGTCACGGTAGTATAACATCTATGGAAATGTGTATAGAGATTGGTAAAAAATAGAAATAAGGGGATAGGGATTTAGCTCAGTGATTCCAACACCTGCCTCTCAAGTGCAAGGACCCAAGTTTTATCCTCAGTATCAAAAAATAAATAAAATAAAAATAAAAATTCTATTTTATCCACCTATACTTCTATGGGGTTTATTCCCCCAAAGTTAAATTAATCATATTATCCTGACACATACATATCCGTTTACAAATATGAAGATCTGGAAACAGCCTAGATGCCCATACACAGATGAGTAGAAAAAAAATGGGATGCTCTGCACCAAAAGGTGCCTACTTGGATTCCTAGCATGCTGGGAATTTGAGTTATGAATATCAAAAATTCATACTCCACCTGGGAAACTTAATGATTGATGAGACATTATCTCATTAAAAAGATAAATAACTCTAAGGATGTAGCTCAGAGCTAAAACCCTGGGTTCAATCTTTAGCACTAAAAATAATGTGGTGTGTATGTATAATGGAATAGTAGAAAACCATAAAGGAGAGTGAAATTATGTCATTTGCCAAAAAGTGGATGATCTAGAGCCCATGTTATATTAAATAAAATAGACACAGACAGTTCAATATCACATGTTGTATTGGAAATGCAAAATATGAATTAAGGGGTTAAATTCAGGAAAGATGGTAGAAAAGAGAAAGGGAGACATTTTCAAGAGGGTGAAGAGCCTCAGTGGAAGGGTAAATTTCTATGTATATAAACACTCTGGGAAATATTTCATGAATAACACTTCATTTGGTAATCTTGGGGAAAAACCATATGTGTGTAAGCAATGTGTAAAAGCTTTCACTTCTCACTGTTCTTGTCAAAAACATGAAAAAACTCATACTGGGGAGAAACCCTATGTATGTAAGCAACATGGGAAAGCTATCAACAAACACATTTATTGTCAAATAAATGAAAAAAAATCACACTGGGGGGAAAATCACATGTATGCAAGCAATGTCGGAAAGCTTTCACCATATAGGGTGATTGCCAAAAACATGAAATAACTCACACTGAGGTGAGACCCTATGTGTGTAAGCAATGTGGGAATTCTTTTACCTCTCACACTTCTTGTCTAATACATGAACAAACCCAAACTTGTGGAGAAAACCTATGTATGTAAGCAATTTGGGAAAGTTTTCAGTACATGTGGTTATTGTCAAAAATGAGGGAACTCACACTGGGGAGAAATCCTATGTATGTAAGGAATTCCAAAAAGGTTTCAAGACAACACAGTCATTGTTGAATCCATGAAAAAATGTATACTTGTGAGAAACCCTAAGTGCTTAAGCAGTGTGGGAAAGCTTTCAGACAAGGGTCATTGTCAAAAACATGAAAGACCTCACATTAGGAAGAAATCCTATATATGTAAGCAATGTAGGAAAGCTTTCAGCACATGTGGTGATTGACAATAATATGAAAACTCACACAGGGGAGAGATGTGTGTAAGCTGTATGGAAAAAATTTCAACACATAAGATGATTGTCAAAAATATAATAGAACTCACAATATGGAGAAACCCTATGTATGTTACCAATATTCAAAAGCATTCAGCAAACCTAATTGTCAAATATATGACTGAACTTACTCTGGGGGGAACTCTATGCATGTAAGCAGTGTGGAAACACTTTCAGCACACACAGTAGTTGTTGAATACATCAAAGGAATCACACAAGTTAGAAACCCTGTGCATGTAAAGCATATGGAAAAGCCTTCAGTTACCCTAGCAATCAACATAGACAAAAAATTAAGAAAGAAAATATTAAATATATGTAATGACTTGACAGATATGAAAGGACAGTGGAGAGAAGCCATGTTTTGGTATGCAATATAAAAAATCTTACAGTACACAAGTATGATTATATACCCAAGGAGATTCATAGAAGAGAATCTGAGCATATAAGGACAATGTGGGAAATGTTTTATTTTTCTCAGTTTGATCAAGTACATGAAAGTCTTCACATGAGAGGGAAGGCATATGTATGCAATAAATGTGGGAAACACTTCAATTTTTCCACTTACCTTGAAAAACATGGAAGTATTTCCACAGAAGTGAAAGCCTATGTAAATAATGTGAGAAAGTATATTTTTGATTATCATAATATCAGAAAACATGCACAAACACAAAAAAGAGATTTAGCATAAATAGAGAATGTGACAAAGGCCAGAAATAGGTGTGTTAGCAATGTCATTCACTGTTTTAAAGCTCACACCCAGAGACATATGTGGGCACTTTTTTTTTTTGGTATTGGGGATCAAACTCAGGAACTTCTGCTTGTGAGGCAGGCAGCAGCAACACTGAGCTAAATTTCCAGCATAACAAATTGTACTGTGCACTTTCGATATAAGATTTTGCTATTTTTTGTTTCATGAAATCAATTACATTTAGCAAAAATAATGACTATGGTTTCAAGATGTGTGCAAAGAGTCTCTCCTTTCTTCAAATTTCACAAATATAATTTAGCTAGCAATTTATTTCAAAAAATATTTTAGTGAAATTTATATTTGATTCGATGAAAATGTAAAATGGTTCTTTAGGATATAATTTGAAAACAAGTGACATTATCCTATTTAGACAGAAAGTATTCAGGAAATTTTCTACATTTTATTTATTTATTTTTTTAGGTATACAATATAATGACATTCATCATTGGAAATTTACACCTTTACATAATCCATCTTGTTTCTTATGTTTTCCCCTTTCCTCTGCCCTCCCTTCAACCACTTCATTCTGCCCTATTTACAAAGACTTTGTTTCCATTTTTTCATTTTCTCATATTGATTCCATTCCCTTCTTTTTCCTTTCTCCTTCCCCAGCTACTTCGGCTACCCCTTCACCCCTTTTCTTCCTATTTCACATTATCTATTACTTTTTTTAGAACTTATTTACACTTTCAGTTTCTCACACTAGAGAAACTATTCAGTATTTACACGTGTGTCCTATTTATTTCACTTGAGTATCACCTCAATGTGCATCCATTTAGTTATAAAAGTCTCTAATTTTTCATTTTTTATGACTGAGTAGTACTCGATTTTATTTTAAAAATTACAACTTCTTTATGCAGTCTCCAGTTGATGGGCAAGTGAGCTGTTTCCAAGTTTTGGGTTTTTTTTTTTTACTTTAAAGAAAGAATATATTTGAACCACATAAACAAAAAGATAGTACATAAGAAAAAATAACGTAACAATTTATGTAAGTACCTAACATGAGCACGCTCTTACATCTAAAACAAAAAAATGTAACATTGGTATTTATATATATATATATATATATTTGACAAGTGTGCATTAAAGAAATCTCTAATATAAAACATTTAAAATGTGGAAAATACTTTTTCAAGATACAAGAAATAACTGTTAAGATAGGCACATCCACAATTCTTATAAAAACATGCAAAGATAAAAATTCATCTGACTACTCATTTCTCAGATGTACAAAAGCTATGAAATTGTTAATCACTGGATACTGCCTTTTGTTTTTGCACTGTTTTGAGTTTCAACACTGATTGGTATGAATTCTGGCTTATATAATTACTGCTATTTTTCAGTTTGTTATGCTCCAAGAGAATGAATCTATTTAATATGAATACGTAGAACAGGAACATTATTTGTATCACAGTCACTTTCTTACTGTTTTTTTTAAGGCAGTATGTTTAGAAAATAATTACGAAATAGTGCTTTGGAAGATCTGAAACTTCAAATCAATCTGCTCCATTAATCATAACTAGACCTAAGAAGCTTTAAATGGAAAGAACACAAATGTAAAAAGCTGATGAATTTAAAGATTATAAAATTGGTTTATTGTAAAAAGCAATTCAAGAATAACCAGTTAAAACCTTATCCCCATGCTACCTAATACAAACAAGAAGCATTAAAACACTTTTACATTAGGAAAAAAAACAGCAAGAAAGACCATATTAAGGCTGTGATTCAAACTCAAAAGGAGAAAGAACTCTTAGATCTCCTTCAGGTCAGTACAAAGGGTATGAAAAGATCAAAGCACTGTGTCAGGTACACAGTGCTGCTACAACACCGAGGTATAATTGAGCAAATTAAAGTCCAGGGGAAGTGGAGACTATATATTTTTGTTTTGTGGGTATATTTAAGTGATTGAAATTTTAAGATCAACTGCCTTTAATGAGAGCAAGATGCAAGACAAATCCTTACTGAAGAGAAAAATGTTTATAAAGTTTTTTATCAAGGTCCCTCTAACTCTGCACAACCCACACCCACCTTTGCACCCTCCCGCTAAGCTAAAGCTACTCTGCTGATATATATATATATATATATATATATATATATATATATATATGATGTGATCTTAATTTGTATCTTACTGGCAAATTGTAGGCACTCCTTGTAAGTAGCTTTGATCTTCTGCACATTAACAACCATCACAACATTCTGCATCATTCAAATGCTCAAAGTTTCATTCTAGGTAGAATTTCATTATTGTTCTAAAACTCAATGCATCTGCACAGTGGCCAAATCCACCCAGACTTAATTCAAGATTGAATCTTTTTGCCTTTTTAAATATAAATTCTGTAGTCAATTATGATGAATGACCAACCTATGAATCATTATATACAATACAATGATTGCATTATTTGTGAGCACTGAAAGTATTTAAAATTAAAACTTCGTACTTCCACTTTTGCACTCCTCCAAATTGAAGGGTCAAAATACTAAGATTTTGTAACTGGAAAAAAAAACCCTATCTTCCCAGGCTGAGGCTTTTCATAGAAGCTTTAGCCAGGAAAAGAGAATTTGTCTGTTATAAACCCTTGAAAATAAGGGCTTATTTTAGAAGCACTGAAAGACCCTTAAATCATAGAGGGGCTAGCTGGTGCCACTATAATTCACAATCAACTACTACTTCATAGCTTATATTGAAGAGTTAATTCATACTCATTTTGTTCCTTTTAAAAAATATTCTTTGGAAGCCATTATTACTTTTGTAGACACATACTCTAGTTATACCTCTTCCTGTAAAAATAAAGGTATAATCATGATTACCTCTATTTCTTTGCTAAATTCAGCTGCCAATATACATTTATTAATCTGATCACTTTACCAGCTAACTCATGACCTTACAGTATTCTACATACTACCCAGGTCAATTTTCAGCATACAAAAGTAGGAGCAAGTCTTATAAAATCTTATTTCAACCTTCTAGTATTTATTGTGTTTATTATAAATGAGACCAAAGGTACTAGAATTTACTTGCAAAACTATGGTGAAGGTAAACTTCCAAAGTTAATGGAAGGTAAACCACTAAGCTTACTTCTGCCATGTACATTACAAACCTACTCAGTAATTTTCCATCAAGACTCAAATTAGTCCAAGGGGGAGATTAAGCCATTTCTTGTTTGCCCCTTTTCAATTCATCAGATAATATTTATCATGTGTCCAGAGGGCAGGGAGTACTTCTCTAGGCACTATCCATAGTAATACTCTTTCTAGAATACTAAACTACCTCAAATGTCTGTAGATTTCTCCAACAGAATTAAACTATTTGTGAAATATAAACTATTAGCCGTGTATTCTAAATGCATACATTTAATGCTACCACTTAAAAAATAAACTGGAAAGTAGGGAAGCCTAAAAAAAGATACATTCTGCTATCATACTATTATAAACACTATAACTGTGTGGGTGAATATATAGAAAAAGCAGATAATCAAGATTTAAATAAGATGGTAAATACCAGGAAATACAGATTTTACCAAAGAACTACAATAACCTTCCCAAGGTACAATTATAAACAAATTCACTAATGTAGTAATTTGCCTAGATTCTGGGGGAAAAAACCCAACAACAAAAAACCCAAAGAAAAAATAAAACACCCACAAAAATATCCACCCAAATCTATACTAGAGTATGTGGCAATAATTAATGTGTTTCTATGGAAACTGACTCATGCCTTATAAGGTAGTAAAGTAAAATCAAGGTCACTAGGCCACTAATGATAGCACTAGGGGAAAAAAAACCCACTGAAAGTATAAAACAGTCTTCAGCCTTGGTTTCAGCTATCTCTTCAAATCAGCATTAAGTACTTAAATCAGGTACATCATTTTTGGCTTATCAGACCAGTAAGACATCTTTTGTCACTGGCAAAGGCAGCTGAAGAAACAACTACTTGAACAAACTAAATGCTGTGACAATGAAGCATTTGACTTCCAAGTCTAAATAGTTAAAATGATCCGTGAACATCTAACTGGGCAAAAGGAATGACATCCATTGTCCAAACAGGCTCATTTCCCCAGCTCCCACAATGCACAGTAGTTATAGTAGCAAAAGAAACAAAAAAACTTTTTGATTCTTTAGGGCCAACTGTGAAAGAGGTCAGCAATGTATTAATAGCAGCAATGAACAAGGAAGAGCAAAATAATGGATGAAAGAATCTTGCTGGACATTAGTTCATCTTTTTCGGTATTAGCCAGAAAAATTTAACGAGCTTCTTTGGAAATTTCAGGTATACGTGTCTCATCTCCTTAAATCCTTCACAGATTTAGAATTCAGTCTACCTGAGGGCTCTATAACCGTGTAAGAAAGCTTTCTTTATCTAGCTTGGTGGCAGCCAAAACAGACTCCATGTCATTAAGGATGTCAGAACTCAAAGCTTCCTGCAGACTGGGCATTAGCTCCTCTCCTTCTATGTTCATTCCATCTCCTTCCAGTGTCCCAAGGTCCACATTTGTCCCAGGAATGGCTTCAAGATAGTCTGGGAAATGGTTCTGCTGTGAGGGCAAGTTGCTTTGGTTGATAGTATCACCTGTATCCATTTCATCAACGCTGTTTAGGAAGTCATTTGGAGTCTGAGGGACACTGTAGCTGCTCATGCTTAGCCCACTGTCTGTACTCTCATCTTGAGAGTGATAGGTGCCACTGCTAAGAAAGGGATCTGAGCTATTGGTCATCATTGTTCTTAATTCCTGAGACATGCTGGGAGAAGACTGGATTTTGAGTTCCACCATCCTGCTCCAGTGTTGGCAATTGGCTACAAAGAGCTAATTCCTGCTGAAGCAGCTCTTGCTGTTTCAACTGAAGTCTTTCCTTCTCCATCTGCAGTTGTTGGACATGTATTTGTTGCTGTTGCTACCACCCATAACACCTCCCTGTGGGCTCTGGGGAACCAAAGGTGGTGGCTGTTTTACTGGAGGACTTTGACGGATTCTCTGGCTCATGGCTTTACCAAAATGAAGGTCAAGCCTTGGGTCTTGTTCTTATGGTTTATATAGGAAATTTCTCCATCCTGAGTTATGGCTTGTTCCCATCCATCAGGAAGAGAACCTGAGGCTGAGTTCATCAAATTCTGCTGCACTGGTGGATTGGTGGGGGCAGTAACATTCATCTGAGAGAGCAAGGGCTTCCTAGGGTCCTGCCATGTTGTTGTCTGGTCAATGTGATTTAAGAAGTATCTCTGACCAGAAGATGTCTTGGTCATCTCCCAGCCTGCTGGCAGACGTATGTCATCAGGTATCTCAAAAGAAGACTGGTGAAGGTGTTGGGCAGTAGGCATAGCTGCTGGGCCAGAGACTACTTCAGTGGGATGTCAATATCCTAGGAGAAATGGCTCCAGCTGCAAGGATTCTGGAGAGGAATGAGTTCAAACATGTTTTGGAGTCAGGGCTCCTGCAGTACCTGCATAGGTACTGGAATGTCGGGAGTGGGATTTGGGCTCTGGTTGCTTAAAGGAGTTGGGCAGCTTCTGGAGCCTCATAGGCCTGGTCTGGGGCACGTTGACCATCTTGGGGTTCATGGCAGTGTTGAAGAGCACCTCCAGGTCTGTCTCCGAGTCCCCCCATATGTCCACAATCTGGTGGCTGGCCGGGAGGGCTTGTGGCACTGCCTGGGACCCTGGAGGAGCCAGCTTCCTGGGTGCAGATGGCAGGCCCTGGCCCAGAGCAGGCTGCGCAGGTGGCTGCCCCGGGCCCTGGGGCACTGGCTGAGGCAGCAGCTGCTGCCCAGGATCCATGGTGTGAGCCTCCCCAAAGCGCACCCCTGGCCAGGCAGATGAGGGCTCCACCTGGATGCCATGAAAGACAAGGAGTGGACATGGCACTGTGCTTGTTCTCAGGGCCAAGGGGGCTGCGCCACAGCCCTTCAGCCCCTGCTCCGGTGTCTCTGCCCCCGCCCACGCCCCAGCTCCACTTCCAAGTTTTAACTACGTCAAGTGAGCCAGGAAATCACCAAACACCAGGACAAAGACAGAGTTAAAACTAAAAGGAGTTTATTCACGTGTGTGGACTTCACCCTCTAGAAGTGAAGCCCAGAAGCAGGGGACAGGACAGCTTTTATAGGTAACTCAAACAAAGAAGTTCAGGGAGAGATCAACATGCCCGTCAGCCAGCTGCAAAATATCTTTCGCAACCCAGCTTTTTCAACCTATCTATCTTGTCAAGATAGGACATTCTGTGGTTATAGGGTTCGGTGGTTACAGGGAGGCACCAGACACCATCTGTTCCTGGGGAGTGATAAAGCATGTTTACAGAAGCAGAGAGAGCAGTCAGAAAAACAGCTATCTTGTGTGGAATTTTAGCACTCTATAAGGGGAGAGGTATGAGGGGAGTTCATTTACAGGCCAAGATGGCGTTTCTAAGGTTCACTTTGGTCTCACATTAACTATTACAAACTGTGCTGCTATGAACATGGGTGCACATATATCACTGTGGTATGATTCTTTTAATTCTTTGGGGAAGATACCCAGCAGGGGAATACCTGGGTCAAATGGGATTTCCAGTCCTAGTTTTTGAGATATCTCCATATTGATTTCCACAGTGGTTGCACCAGTCTACACTCGTACCAGCAGTGGAGCAGAGTTCCTCTTTCCCCACAGCCCCACCAGCATTTGTTGGTTGATTTCATGATGGCAGCCATTCTTTCCGGGGTGAGGTAGAATCTCAGCTTTGTTTTCATTTGCATCTCTCACATGACCAGGGATGTTGAACATTTTTTCATATAGTTATTTGCTGCTTTTACTTCTTTGTCTGAGAAATGTCTGTTCATTTAAGATGCACATTTTTGGATTGGGTCTTATATTTGGGAGGTCTGATGTTTTTAAGTTCTTTATATATTTTAAATAATAGACCTTAGTCTGAAGAAGAGCAGGTGAAAATTTTGTCCACCATTGTGGGTTGTTTCTCCACACTGTTGGTGGTTTCTCTTGCTGTGTAGAAGCTTTTAAATAAGAAGAGGTCCCACTTGTTGATTGTGCTAGTTCATGGGCAACTTAGGTTTTGTTCATAAAAATCTTTTCCTACAACAACATCTTCAAGAGTTCTACCTAACCCCTGTTCCAGCTGGTTCAGTGTTTCTGTTTTAATGTTTAGATCATTAATCCATTTTGATTTTAGTTGAGTGCATGGTGAGAGGTTAATCTTTGGCAGGTTGAAACCCAATTTTCCTAGCACCATTTATTAAAGAGGCTATCTTTCCTCCCGTTACTGTTTGGCTCCTTTGTCAAAGATGAGGTGGCTGTGTCTGGAATTGTTTCAGCATCTTCTAATCGGTTCCACTGCTCTTTAGGTTTGTTTCTTTGCCAGTACTGTGTTTTTATCACAGTAGCTTTGTAATATAGTTTCACATTGGAAGTTGTGATGACCCCCTGCCATGTCTCTGTTGCCTAGAATTGATTTTGCTATGCTAGGTCTCTTCTTGTTCCAAATGAATTTTTGCATTGTTTTCTCAAGGTACATGAAGTATGCTTCTGGAATTTCAATTGGGATTGCATTGAATCTATATAGCAGTTTTGGAAGTATGGCCATTTTCACTGTGTTGATGCTTCCTACCCAGGAATAAGGGATGTTTTTCCATTTTCTGATATCCTTTTCAAACTCTTTTCAGAGTACTATAGTTTTCAGAAAAGAGGTCTTTAATTTCCTTTGTTAGGTTGATTTCTAGGTATTTCAGTTTTTTGGATGCTATTGTGAAAGGAATTGTTTGCCTTATTTCTGTCTCAGTGTGTCTGTTGTTTGTGTACAAAAAGGTCATTGATTTTTGTGTGTTGACCATGTATTCAGCTACTTTACTGAATTTGGCTATTAAGTCTAAAAGGCTTTTGGAGTAGTTCTTGGGGTCTTCTATATAGAGCATCATGTCTTCTGCAAATAATGACAATTTAAGTTCTTCATTTCCTATCTTTATTCCTTTTATTTCTTTCTCTTGTCTAATTGCTGTGGCTAGTGCTTCCATGACTATATTGAATAGGAGTGAAGACAGTGTACATCTTTGTCTTGTTTCTGACTTAAGTGTGAAGGATTTCAGTTTTTGACCATATTGGCTACTGGCTTTTCATAGATGGCTTTTATCAGACTGAGTTAGAGACTCTCTATCCTAATTTTTTGTAGGGATTTTATTATAAATGTGTGTTGGATTTTATTGAATGGTTTTTCTGCATCAGTTGAGATAATCATATGGTTTTTGTCCTTGGATCCATTGATATAGAGTATTACATGTGTTGATTTCCATATGATGAACCATCCCAGCATCCCTGGGATGAATTCCACTTTCTCAGGTCAATCAGAGGTCAATCTTCTTGATAGTCTTTTGCATTCTATTTGCCAGTATCTTATTAAGGATTTTTTTCATCCAGGTTCATTAATGAGATTGACCTATAGTTCTCTTTCTTGGTTGGGTCTTTCTCTGCTTTGGGGATCAAGGTGATGCTTGCTTTCTGGAATGAATTTGGGAGTATTGCTTCCTTTCAATTTCATTGAAGAGTTTAAATAGTAGTGGCAATTGTTCCTTTCTAAATGTCTTGTAGAATTCAACACTGAAGCCATCAAGACCAGGTCTTTCCCTAGTTGGTAGGTTTTTAATTTTGTTTTCAATTTCATTGATTGATATTGGGTTGTTTAGAATGTTTAGGTCTTCTTCATTCAACTGTGGTAATTCCTACATATCTAGGAATCTATGCATTTCTTCTGTGTTTACCATCTTATTGGCATATAGGTTCTCAAAGTAGGTTATTGGTGGTCCTCCAGATTTCTGCTGGGTCCATTGTAATTTCAATCCTTTCATTCTTAATTGCATGGATTTGCCCCTTTTCTTTCCTTTTTTGATAAGGTTGGCTAAGAGTATGTCAATTTTGTTTATTCTTTGGAAGAGGCAACTCTTTGCTGCATTGATTTTTTTGTATCATTCTCTTAGTCTCCATTGCATTGATTTCTGCTCTGATCTTTATAATTTCCTCCATTGTTTGAGCTTTGGGATTATCCTGCTCTTCTTTTCTAGAAGCTTGAGTTTCTGCATCAGGTTGTGTAATTGAGCTCATTCTGTTTTCCTCGATATTCACTGCTATGAATTTCCCTCATAAAACTGCTTTCATTGTGTGACATAGATTCTGTTATGTTGCACTGACACTTTCATTTAATTGTAGGAACTATCTGATTTCTTTTTTAATTTCCTCTGTTACCCATTGGTTATTCAGAAGTGCATTGTTCTTTTTCCATCTCTTTGTGAAATTCTTTTGGTTTCTTTTGCTGTTGATCTGCAATGTCATCTCACTATGATCTGATAATATACAGGGGATAACTTCAATTCCTTTGCACTCACTTGAACATGTTCTATGAGTGAGTATGTGGTCTATTTTGGAGAACAACCCGTGTTCAACAGAAAAGAATGTGTATTCTGATTTTGTGGGCTGGAACACTCTGTAAACATCTATTAAATTCATTTTTTCAGGATTTTAATTGATTTTCAATATTTTTTGTTTATTTCTAGTATATTTGATCTATGTATTTGTGACAGTGTGGTACTGAGGTCCCCCACTATTATTGTATTAGTGCATATATGACTTTTCATGTCCATTAGTATTTGCTTTTTATAGTTAGGCACACTAGTGTTTGGTGCACATATATTTATGATTGTCATCTCTTCCTCTTGGATTGTTCCCACTACAAGGATGCAGTTTCCTTCTTTGTCTCTCTTAATCAGTGTTGGTTTGATATCCATTTGAGCTGCAAAGAGGATAGGTACTGCCACTATTTTTAGGTTCCTGTCACATGGAGTATTGTTTTCCACCCTTTAATTTTCAATCTTTGAGTTTCTTTTTGAATTGTGTGTTTCTTGTATGCAGCATATTGTTGGATATTCCTTATTGACCCATTCTGCAACTCTATTTATATATGCTAGTGAATTGAGACTTTTACCATTGGTGGTTATAACTGATACATATTGGCTTATCATTGTCATGACTTTGTTTTTGTTGGATTCTCCCCCTTTTCATTTATTTTCTTGTCATACCCAATGGATGCATTCTGCTGGGCTTCCTTAGGTTGTGATCCTCTTTATCTTTTCCTAGGATATTGTCTAAAATATTTTGCAGTCCTACTTTGGTATTCATGAAGTTCCTAATGTGCTCATTGTCATGAAAGTATCTTATTTCTCCCTCAGTTTTGAAAGGTATTTTTACAGGGTACATCAATCTGGGTTGAACACTGTCTTCTTTTAGGGTTTGAAATACATCACTCCAAGCTCTTCTTGCCTTCAGTATTTGCACTGAGAAGTCTGCTGTGATTCTTTGTAAATGATTTGTTTCTTTTCTCTAACTGCTTGTAGAATTTTGTTCTTCTGTTGGGTTTCTGGAATCTTAATTATTATATGCCTATATGTAGATTTCTTTATCAAGGCTACTTGGAGTCTTACATGCTTCACTTATCTGTATGTGAAATTCTTTTCCTCTGCTTGATAAGTTTTCTACCATCACTTCTGTGAAGTTTTTTATGTTGTGTACACTCCCTCCAGTTCCTTCATTGACTCCTATCAGTCTTATGTTAGCCTCCTTTGTGTCATCTAGCAGCTGCTGAATTGATTTCTTGCAGTCCCTTACTTTTTTAAAGGAATTTTTCTTTTCCTGGTGATTATTGCAATCTTATCTTCTATATCTGAAATTCTGTCCTCACATTGGCTCATATTGCTGCTTATACTTCAATGAGCTTATAAAATACTGGAAATCTGTTTGCCTGTGTTATATGGATTCCTCTTGTCTCCTCTGTTGGGATTCCATCATGTACCTCAGCTCCTCCATTTTTTTGTGTTCTCTCTAGACTTATTAATCATGTCTTGCACTATGGGCACAATCTTTGCTGTTATCTGAGAAATTATTTCTGGTTTCATTTTTCTAGATCCTCTTTTGTTGCCAGTTCAGGGAGTCCAGGTTGTTGAGTATCAGATTGTTCCATCACATTTCCCTTTGGGGTTGCTTTAGGTGATCTGGAAGTCTGGTTTTGAGACTTATTTGTCTTCTCATTTCAATGGGAAGGGGTAGTGTGGTGTTGGCTCCTGCAAGGCTCACTTCCTTGGTGCTGGTGGAGGCTCTGCTCCTCTCTGCTGTCTGTTACAGTGGCTCAAAATGCTCAGGTCCTTGGCAATGGAGGCCTCTGCCTCTCTGGTCTGGGGGAGTTGGTGTGTCCTTCTGAAAGCCTCACCTCCTTGGTGCTGGAGGTCTCTGCTCCTCTGTACTGGGGGTGGTGTTCCGATGGCCAGAAAGGCTTACCTCCTAGACACTGGGGAGGCTTTGCTCCTCTGCTCTGTGGGTTGTGGTTTGGCAGCCTGAAATGCTCAGCTACTCAGTGCTGGAGGACTCTGGTCCTCTTACCTGGACATGGTGGTATATCAGCCCCAAAAGTTCAGCTCCTCTTTGGTGGAGGCAGTGATATGTCAGCCTGAAAGGCTCCCCTCTTCAGCAATGGGTCCCTCTACTCTTCTGTGCTGTGGGTCCTGGTATGTCAGCCCAAAATACTCACCTCTTGGGTGCTGCATGCCTCTGCCCTTCTGTGCTGGGGGTGGTGGTATGGTGGGCCAAATGACTCACCTCCTTGGCACTGGGAGGGGTCTCTGCACCTCTGTGCTAGAGGTGGTGGTATGGCAGCCCAAAGGCTCATCTCTGTAGCACTGGGGGCCTCTGTTCCTCTGCAATGGGGTCAGTGGTACAGGGAACTGAAAGACTCATTTCCTTGGTGCTGGGGGGGCCTCTGCTCCTCTGGGATGGGGATGATGATGTTACAGTGCCCTGAAAGGCTCAACTACTCAGGGCTTGAAGCCTCTGCTCCTCTGCACTGGGGGCAGTGGTATAGTGCCCAAAAGGCTCAACTCTGCAGCCCTGGGGGCCTCTGCTCCTCTGTGCTCAGGGTCATAGTACAGCAGCCCAAAGTGGTCATCCCCTGGATGCTGTGTGCCTCTGATCCTCTGTGCTGTGGTTGGTGGTCAAATGGTCAGAAAAGATCACCTCCTTGCCACTGGGGGCCTCTGTTCTTCTGCACTGAGGCAGTGGTACTGTACCCCAAAAGCCTTATCTAATCTGCACTGTGGGCCTCTGCTCCTTTGCCCTTGGAGTGGTGGTATGGTGGTCCAAAAGGCTCACCTCCTCCATGCTGGGGACCTCTGCTTCTCTGCACTGGGGGCAGTGGTATGGTGGCTCAAAAAGCTCATCTCCTCAGTGCTGGGTGGGGCTCTGATCCTCTGTACTGGGAGTTGTGGTAGGGTGGCCCAAAAGGCTCCCCTCCTCACTGCTGGGGGCCTCTGCTGCTCTACACTTGGGACAATGATACAGTGGCCCAAAAGTCTCACCTCCTCAATGCTGGGGGGGGGTCTTGTCCCTTGTGCTGGGGCGGTGGTACAGTGGCCAGAAATGCTCATCTTCTGGGTGCTGGGGCCTCTGCTCCTCTGTGCTGGGGGTGGTGGTATAGTGCCCCAAAAGTCTCACCTACTTGGTGCTGGGGTCCTCTGCTCCTTTGCACTTGGGGCAATGGTATGGCATCCAGAATGTCTCATCTCCTCAGCACTTCAGGACTCTGCTCCTCTGTGCTAGGGGTGGTGATACAGTGGCCTGAAAGGCTCAGCTACTTGGCACTGTGGGCTTCTGTTCCTCTACTCTGTGGGTGGTGTTATGGCACCCCAAAAGGCTTGTCTCTCTGGTCCTGGGTGTCTCTGCCCCTCTGCTCTGGGGGCGGTTGTATGGTGGCCTGTAAGGACCAGCTATTTAGTACTGGGGGCCTCTGCTCCTCTGCCCTGGGGGCAGTGTTATGTCTGCCAAATGTTCACCTCCTCCTCGCTGGGCTACTCTGCTCCTCTGCCCTTGGAGTGGTGGTACGGTGCCCCCAAAAGGCTCAGCTACTTGGCACAGAGAGCCTATGACCCTCTGCACTGGGGGCAATGATACAGTGGCCCAAAAGGCTCACCTCCTCACTGCCGGTTGGGTCTCTGCTCCTCTGCCAACTTTTACATTTTAAAAGCACTTTAAGCTGTTTTGTCTGATTTAATGAACATGATTTCAAGTTGTATCAATTTTTCAACAAACATCTTTTATTTTTTATACACAACTAATTTTAGATTATGTATAGATAACATATTTTCTTCATCCATCTGTTAATGAGTCTATATGATGAAATACATATAGCTCTTTGGCAAATGGGAAGGGGATCAATAGGTCGAGTGGGAGGGGGAAGCAGAAGAAGGGGATGTGAAAAGATTTAATGTCATATATTTGTATAATTACCCACAATGAATATAAACTTTATAGTAAACATGAACTAAGTAAAGATAATAAAAATTTGGGGATTTTTGTGGGGGAGTGTTGGGACAGGTTCTTGCTATGTAGTTCTCACTATGTTAACCTCACTATGTAGCCCAAGTGGGCCTCAAACTCACAGTGATTGTACTTCTTCAGCCTCCGGCCATGCCTAGTAATAATACTATTAATGATGATGATGAAATAGGATGAGGATCTAGAACTAGAAGGAGGGTGGTGAGTGAAGGGAATGGAAATAAAATGTTAAATCCATGTACTTACTCTCTAAAATGAATGTGAATATTATGTACTCCAAGGATGCATTAATTCAAATGATTGAAAACTTAGTTTTAGAGATATTTCATTATTTTTTTCTGCTTCTTAAAGATTTATCATGAGAGGTATTGAAAATGTTATCTAAAGATGCCTTTGGGTCACTTGGAACTAATCTTGTTGCAGATTTCTTTCACTGTTTAGTAATGCCTTCATTTGTTTCTCTTTCAAAATGAAAACATCCCGTTAGGTTTTTAAGGTTCACACTTTATGTCTGTGCCCTTTTGCATCTTTCAGGCCTAATTTGTAGTATGTGTGCAGAAGGCCAGAATTATTTTTTAGGAAGCATATCAAAATTTCAGGCCTGCATTCAATGCCTTGTAAATATACACTTGGCACCCAATATGTGGGTCAGAGTCATTGTGTGAACATTAGATTTTTGAAACTTTAAAAAATTACGAGATGCATTTCTGATTGACAATGGTTTTACTGATGAAGTGCTTGAAGCTGGAGCAATTTAAAAATGTCTCAAGTTCTCATAATGGGTTACTGCGGAGAAGCTAAAATGTCTGTGCATATTGTGATATGGTACTTGATCCCTGTATTAGGCAGTCTACTCCAAATGGGATATTTAATTCTTTAATAGATTATCCCTCCAAAATGGGTTTCTGTGCATTCAAATTCAGCATATGATCAAGTTTCTACTCCCAAGGTGCTGCTGTCTTAGCCTTCTAGAATGGGAATAATAGCTTTCTTATTCCAATCAATATGAATGCTATTGTCTACTCTTCACCCAGTAGCAGAGCATCACACATAAGTAAATAAATTAATTAAAAATATTGTCTATACATTTTCTGGTTGGAAATTCCAAGAGCATGGCACAAAAATCTTTTTTGCTAAATAATACAATGTTGAAGGGAAGTTTACATATGTGAGATAAAAAGAAAAAGGGAAATCTGTTCTGATGCTGATCATAAACCATCCATTCTCATGTTGCTACTATCCTACTCATCAGGGAAAACCACTCATGTGCTTTTGGTGGACCCCTAGCTCAACTGTTGTCATTAGATATTCAGTTTCCAATGTATAAATTGTAGGGAACATATTAAGTCTCACAATAGGTTACTGACTTAAAATCTCTGACTTGAGCCACTGCAAGGATGGTTACAACTAACCTTAAATTTCCACATTAGTAGAGACTGAAATTGGAGAGGTGGTCAGTGTTCATTTATTGATTTATTGTCAGTGGATTACATGACAGGATCAAAAAGGATCCAATCTTTTGGTGTGTGATAATTTTAATTAAAATAAATATTTCTCATTATAAAACAAAATATTTTCAATATTCAAAATAATATCATGGTTGAGTGAAAAGAACCAATGCAGCCTGAGAATATTCAGAGTGCTGGCCTAATGAGTAACTGTGCAGAGCCTTCTTCTATATTTAAGTTGGAAGTGAATGCAATGTAATACATGCTTTAATTATTATGATATATTTATAAAGCCACCAGTATAAGAAAATGGAAACATATCCCTTTTTCCTGGGTAGGAAGGACCAATATAGTGAATGGCCATACTCCCAAAACTGCTGCATAGATTTAATGCAATGTCAATAGAAATTCCAACAATATACTACACAGTATATTATACAGAGAAAACAATCCAAAAATTCATTTGGAAGCAGAAGAAACCTAGAATAGCAAAAGCAATTCTAGGCAACAGAGACATGGCTGTGGGTATCACAACCCCCAACTTGAAACTATACTACAAAGCTATTGTGGTAAAAACAGCATGGCACGGGCAAAAGAACAGACCTGAGGTTCAGTGAAATAGATTAGAAGATGCAAAAACAGCTCCAGACATACTCAGCCACCTTATCTTTGACAAAGGAGCCAACCACCATCATTGGAGGAAAGATAGCCTATTTAATAAATGGTGTTGGAAAAACTGGATTTCAAACTGCCAAAGATTAAAACTAGACCCATACCTATCCCTATGCACTAAACTAAAATCGAAGTGGATTAAAAATGTAAATATTAAGACAGAAACACTAAACTTGCTGGAAGCTAAATTAGGTAGAACTCTCGACGGCATTGGGATAGGAAAAGACTTTATGAACAAATCTTCAGTAGTATGGGAACTAGCACAAAGAATCAACAACTGGGATCTTATCTTATTAAAAAGTTTCTTCACTGCAAGAGAAATTACCAAAAGAGCTAAGAGACAAACTAAAATGTGAGAAGGAATTTTTAGCAGCTGTACCTCAGACAAAGGTCTACTATCAAGAATATATAAAGAATTGAAAAAAATCAGACACCTTCTGTAAGACCATGTGTCTCACCAACTGCTCCTGAGGAGCTGGCTACAGCAAGGATCACCCTGGAGGGAACACACCAGACAAGTTGTGAACTTGAAACAGACCTTTATTAGTCTGGCCAGACAGCACCCCCAAGCACCAAGCTTAGAGAGGTAACTGGCTCAGAGTCCGAGGCTGTTTTTATAGGGGGTTGTAGGGGAAGTTGGCAAGCAGAAATACAAAAGTGGAGGATAGAGATAAAACAGACCTTTTACAGATTGTCCTTAAGATAACACATTCAGATATGGAGTTGGGCAAGCATGACGGAACACTACGCACACAACAGACCTTTCTGGCACAACAACAACCATATCCCTGGAACTCAATGTCTACCTGGTTATCTGTAACAGAAGCAGACAAGTTGGGGCCCTATTACAAAATGGAGTAACTGTTGTTCAGTCTCACATTCCCCATTGATTTTTTCCGTGGCTGTGTAATCTTATAAAGCATTATCTTGGTATTCTTGTCTCCATCTTTGTTCTTTTTTGTCTAGCTCACTTAAAGGATGATATTTGGCCTGTTGATTTAAAATCATTAGGCGAACATATCCTATCTGGGCCCTTACATAGGCCATAAGCTTGTTAATAATGCATGGGCCGAAAGTCAAAGCTGACAGAATACATAGATGCTAGCCCTAGGTGTCCAGAGTCATTTTCTTACCACTAGAAAAGGAGCATGATATGAAGAATGTGGGAATGGTAAAGAATAATGCAAGTGTTAGGATGTGCATCACTGCATCATGTCTTTGTGTCTCCTCTTCACTGTTCCTTACTATAAATGACACATAGCTGTACATAATGAGATTGTGATTTGGAACAAATGGACCCTTCCATCTCTTTATAGCTAGTTTTGAATGTCTTTTTTCCCACAGAACTACTTTATTTGAATTGGCAAACTCACAAAATTGGATGTGTTTAACTTCCAGGTGACATATTTGCTTTATCTTGTCCAGAGATGAGTCCATGCTCCAGATTCCAGAATAGACAGGATTTTACTTGACAATGAAGTCTATACAAACTCAGATGGAGAGCCACTCTATTTAAGTGTCTGATAATCTTTAAATTTGGGAAGCAGGTCTTTTTTTTAAATAACCCAATACAATATATTGGGACCAATTGAAAGAAGAGTTTTATGACTCTGATTCCATCAATCATCTCCCTTCCAACATGGGATATGTTCTGATCAACCACCAACAGAGGAAAGCTAACTCAGCATCAGCTCCATAGTAAATCACTTGACAAGCATCCAGTGCTCACTGGATTACATATGCAGCAATGAAAATGAAAGATTAACATTTTAACTATTGGCAGGATGCAAGGCAATTGAGGAAAGTGATGACCACTCATGGTTAACTAAATCTATGATCTGTAAACCAAAGACAATGCAGCAGCTGCCATTGACAATTTTGCATCTGGGAATTTTCTCTCCTTTACTGTTCATGGCATCAACTGCCTACAAATGTTTTTTCTAGTAAAAGAAAAAAATTTTGAGGGAATGCCTGGTGTTCTGAAAAGGGTACTACTTCACTTGGACCTCCTCTTATGTTTCTTGGCTGTACCACTTGTATGAGGTAAATGCTTTCACCAATTATGGCTACTTGGACCTAGTGCATGACATTTTGGGGCAATGACATGTGATAAGAGATTAAGGTATAGAAAATAAAGATCCAGGCATTTGTTTAGTTGGTTTGGTGTGCACATCATCTTTTGGCTTGCTTTGTTTTTTCAGCTTTATCTTATTATTTTTGTGTGATTTTGAGAGACTATGGGTTAATAAGGAAGATTTATTTAAGTGTGCACTGGCTCAGTAGATTCCTATCCAAAGGTTGAGCTCTGAACAAATGAGTTTTATACATGTGGCTGAAGGGATTGTTATACTTTGTGTTGTAAAACCTGTGGGTAAGCTAGGGAGTTTATAGAAGCATTACAAAGGCAGTTACTCAAGCAGTGACAGATTTGTAACAGTATATCTTGGTGGCCTTGGTCAGGTTAAAAAACCAGGATTTTATAAAAACAGGAGGTTCTGTAACCTTATAAGAACAAAGTCACTAATTTTATTTGGGATAGAATAAGGAACAACAACCATAGGGATGGGGAAGTCTAGTTTGGGTAAACATGTCTTTCCTTTTTTTTAAGTTATGCTTCACTATAACCACATTTATTCTAGGATTGGTAGCAGAGTTTTCTCACCACTGAATAAATTCAGCAGGGAAATTCCAGCCATTTTTGTACAGTGAGTAAAGAATTGCAAGCACACATGGCATGTGAAAAGCAGTTAGTTACCTTTATTGAAGATCATGGGAATAGGTACTCAGGGTAAATTCATGTCAACAAAAATATGGCACAAAAACAAAAGTAGTGGGCCAGGGATTTAGCTCAGTGGTTCCACCACCTGCCTCACAAGCTCAAGGTCCTGAGTTCGATCCCAGTGCCAAAAGAAAAAAGAAAAGTGTTGCTGGGAGGACAAGAAATCAAAATTCATTGCACATAAAACAGTCCACAGCCAGGAGATAAATCAGGCTTTCAAAATTTAAATGATGTGCACCTTAGCCAAGGTGGCTTCTACTGAATCTACTCTGGGTGAGATTGACAAATGATTGACCAGTTGCTGAGACTATCTCTCTATATCTGTCTATCTCCATATCTCCTCAATAAGTTTTGAATAAGTTGTGACTAAAGATTAGGGCAGGAAATCCAACATGCTTGTGTTCTCACCGAGAACATTAGAAATCAGCAAGGATATTGTTATATTTTCTACCTCTCTTAGAACAATGGAAGGAGTAATGGTCTTAGGGTGCCATTTAAACTAAAATGAGTGGAGGGGAGTGATTTCCTTGGCTTCATTGTATTAACTGCATTCCCACCAAAATATGTAAGGGATGTTTAAGAAGAAAGTTTCATCTTCTATGGCTACTTCTAGTGAATTGATGCATTGGTCCTACCTACACAGAGAACAAGGTAACCTTGCTCTGATCTATGAGCTCAAGGGAGTTGAGTTCTTCCTTCAAGGATTTTCTGATGAGCCTTGGATCTGGAGGTGGGGCTTGATTTGGGGCTTGGGTCATTGCCGGTAGTTTATTAGCTATCAAATAAGAAGAAACAAACTTGCCTGAGATATTAAGGATAGTGTGTTTAAAAGAAGCATTAATAAAGGCCTTGGGCAGTGTAGGGATAAGGGTCTATAGTTAGGAAAAAGATAGGCTCTATTAAAAATTAAAGGGAAATCTTGCTAGGGGAAGCTTCTAACTCAATAGGTAGCCTCTACATTTGGAGTAATTAGAAAGATAAAAGAAAGAGACTATCCCTAGAGAGGCACTATTTACCACCGTTACCATGGGTATTTATCAGAAAGATTTAACAAATCAAGGAGGAAGCCAAGAACATCAGGTTCAGGAAAACCAGCTCCCCTCAAGCACCTGATAGAAACCAAAAGAGAAGACTCTTATGTAGTATATAAAAGACACACACTTCTGTACCTATATACTTATATGTGTATTCTCACTTTAGCATCTCCATTCCTGACCAGACTCAAACATATAAACCTTTACTTAATCATTAACTCTAAGCTACTTTTCTACACCCCCCCCATTTATCCATCACAAAAAAGATGGGAAGAAATCAAAGGGACAGTAGGAATGTAGGGAGACATGCCTGGGTGAGGATCAAAGACAGCCAAGAGAACAAGTCAGACAGCAAAAACTTTCAGGTGCCTACATGAGGGATGGGAAAGACACTAATTTTCAACAAAAGGAAGCTAAAGACAAAGATCTTTAGACAAATACTTCACTTTCCAATATTCTCTACTCATCCAGAGTAGCTATCTGCCATACCTCTCTCTTTCCTTTTTCCCACCTTCAAATAAATTATCTTCTTTTCTCTTAAACTGTACTTCTTTAGGTTTTTTTTTATTGCTATTGTTACTGATGCTTGGTTTAGGATTATTGGGAGCTTCATTTTCAACAGAGCAGTAGCTTGCCATCCACTCCTGGATATAACACCAGGACACAAATCAAAACCTCCAATTTCAGATATTTTTCCAGAACATTAGTGAGTGGGATAGTTTTTCATAGATCACAGAAGCATGATTAGCCAGCTTCTGTGTTGCGCCTTTTACTATATAAGACTGACTGATGTTGGAACTGCAAGGTTTTAGAGGTAAACATAACCTCTCTACTTTGGTGGTTAGGAGAACTAGTCCCTTTTGATGTTCTATAGCCACCTCTACTAGAGAACCTATTTAATCCTCACATGTGGCAATATTCTGCGCGTTTGTCTAGGCTGTCAAGTTCTTGAATAGATGTTGATGATAGGGAAAATATGTGATTAGCTGTAATTTTTCATTGAATAACAATTATTTATTACCTCTACTAGAAGCAATTTTGAATCATCTAAGAGATCCCAATTGAAACAGAAAAATACCAAAAGTCAGGTTATATGGGAGAAGCTCAAGTTAGTAAACAAGAGAGTAGGTACACACTTAGAGGGACAAAATGTTTTAATTATCGGGTTCCATAGCCTAGTGGATGTTTTCTTTTCTGAAAAGAATCTTCCGGTCATCCACTGGTTCCAAGGTATACAACTTTTCTAGTTCTTTTTCTACACTGTCTTGTGTCTCTAGTAGCTTGAGTTTTATCCCAGAAAGACCATCCCAACTATTTCCTCACCTTAGTGCCAGAAGAAGTGGTTAGAAGGATTGCATAAGAGTCTTTCCATTTGGGTGTGAGTTGATACTTGAGCCCACACTACTTCTGTGTCTTGTTTAGGACCTGGTTAGCACACCAGACATTGGGCTGACAATTATTTTTAGTCCCTGGGAGTGAAGGAATCTTACATCTTCCTTCAGGGTGTGTTGGAAAGTTTCCAGATAGGTCACATGTTGAGGAGCTTTGATGTAAGTATATCAGATGTCAAAAAGTGTCTCCAATAAAGCATCTCAGATGGATTGAGATTATGTTTGGACTTGTGGGCCACCCAAAGCTTCATTAAAGGAATCAAAAAAGGATCTAGCCATTTATTTTGTGTTCTTTGACACAGCTTGGCTAAAGATTCCTTGAGAGTTTGATTCTCTCAACTTTTCCTGATGATAGTCTCCACACAGAGTGGTGATGGTACTTAATTCCCAATGCTTTGATGACTCCCTGTATGAGACGGGATATGAAGGAGGGTCCATTATCTCTGGACATTCCTAGTTATTCTAAACCTAAGGATTACTTCTTTAAGAACTTTTACCACATCCAAGGCCAGTTTTAACCTGGTAGGGAAGGCCTACGTCCACCTAAGATATTAATGTACAACAAGTAGTGTATGTACCCCTTACATGAGTCATGTGGATGAATTCTATTTTCCAATGTTCTCCAGGGGAGGGTCTTCACCTTGGTACTCGTACATATGAAGGGAATTATGGAGGGTATTATGGAGGGCACAGAGAGGATGTGCCTTTCAGACATGGAATACAATTTTATAGATTCCAGGTGGTACAATCTATGTGACAGCAGTGGTGACTTGATACCCTCTCTGCAAGGCATCATGTAGGAATTTAATAACTTTCCACTGCACTTTTCATAAGAGCCAGGGTGCAACACACTAACAATTGCCCTTCTGAAGTACTTTCTCATTATGAATACCTTGAAACTCTTCTGTAGAATATCCTGGCATTAACTCAATGTCTGCAATGGGACTATAGGTAACACTATTGATGGGCCAGAAATATTTTGCAGAGTGCCCTATTCAGTAATGCGATCCACCTTAGAATTTCTCTGGGAGAAAGTGTCTAAGGAGGCTTAACATACGTAGCACTGGACAGCAGCATTCTCACTTGGAATATTTACTATCTCCAGGAAGTTGAAGATCTACTCCATGTATTTTGGGGACTGGCATCTAGTAAAATTCATTTTTTTACACATGGCTGCATGTGCATGTAGGACCAGAAAAGAAAATATGTTATATATATGGATTCTCTTTTCCTGGACAAGTGAGGGTGAATTTAAGTTCTATCTTTTGGACAGAAGTCTTGGGGGGAGTCGTCATTCAGAAACTTAGGGATAACTATGGTGTATTTTATCCTTCTAATGCCATCCTTTGTGAAACTGCTGCTAGCAGTGATTCGTATACTAGCCATCCATATCAATGGCTGGTCCCTTATATTGGGGTAGCTGGCATAATTCTGGGTGACTTTTTTTATTCAAACTTGTGTTCTATCAGGTGTTTAGGAGGAGTGTGGCTGGACATAAAGTGATACAACATTGAACTAGGTTGTCAATAGGAATTTCCCAATATTTAGTTAGCCTTTCTGCAGTAATCTGCAAATGTCCCTGTGTTTTAACAGAGCATTAACCTGATGTGGGGTTAGAACTAAGAGCTTTTGTCCTTATTTTGTCTTATAAATTTCCTTGACTAAGAGTGCCATAGTGGCTATTGCTCACATGCAACTAAGACAGCTCTATGTCACTTCATCTATTCATTTGGAGAAATAGGCAACTGGTCAGTTTTCTGGGTCTAGATGCTTAGCACTCCCAAAATGACTCCCTATTTCTCAGCCACAAAAAGAGAAAAATGCTTAGGTCTCAAATTCCTAATGCTGGGGCCTGTATCATGGCGCATTTTAAGGCCTTTAATGCCTTTTAGTGGCTTTTGAGTGTCATAGAGAAATCTAGTTTCTTGTCCTTGAGTAGTCTCATATAGCATATGTCTCTTACTCCAAACTTGGTTATCCATATATGCAGGAGACTGCCATTCTCAAGAAAGCCCTAAGCTGCCATTTAGACTCCAGAGGACACTGACAGCAAATTGTATCTGTTCTGAGGACAACTGTCTTTGTGCTGGAGTTAAAATATACTCCAGATATGCCAACTTTTGTTGAGAAATCTGCACCTTATGTTAGGTTACTTTGTAACCACTTTTTGCTAGAAATTGAGAATTTTAGTCATTTTTTAATCAATGACTTGATGAGGCTTCAAATGAGGCGAATATCTGTATGCTATAATACAGCTCACCTCTAGAACTTTAAAGTTTTCAGGTTTTGAGCTGAAGCCAGTACAAACAAGTGGTGGCTAACTGTAAAACCCTAAGTCAAGACAGTCCACATATGTTGCCAAAGTCTTGTTTGTGGATCTTCCCATTCAAAAGTAAATGAATAATTTGGCATTAGGATCGACAAAGAAAAGAAGGCATCTTTGAGATCAAGGACAGCATACCATTTTGTGGCTCCTGGGTTCTGCGATAAAAGTGTGTGTGAGTCAGCTACTGATAGAGCAATAGTATACAATAAGACAGGCCCTTGCCTTACATCCATGTTCTATTTCCACAGAATATTTTGTTTCATAATTATAAAACTTTGTGCTGCTGGGCAGCTCCTGCCCAATATATTGGTATGTTTTCTAACTGTTTGAACTTCCTGCCCTCTCAGGAATGTTTCATTAGCTTCACCCCTCTCAGAAATATTCTGTTAGCTCCACCCCTCTCAAGAATGTTCCATTAATTCCACTCACTTGCCTCTGTGAGCAAGCTCATCCACTATGCCTTCCAGGAATATTCTGTAACTCCACCCTTCTGCTTCAATGAGCATGATTGCCTACCCTGTAGATGCCTATATAAGGAGGTTCTCATTCCTGATTAGCCTCTCAGATTTTGAAGTAAGAACTCCACTGAGCCCACTGGCATAATTAAGGTTTTTCTGCACCTCTTCGAGTGACCAGCAGATTCTCAAGTCTTCAAATTGTGATAGCCATGACCCAGAGCTGTAATACTCAGCTGTGCCTCAGAACAGTGGCACTTGGCTGTGACACTGAGCTGTTTTATTTTGCTATAACATTATTAATGAGTGAATATATACCACTGCCTCATTGATAGCTGTGAAATATTTGACCAGGTGATTTCACCCAATTGCTTGACTCTTGTTAAAATGGGTGTACTGCATAGGGACTGGCATGACAGTAGTAACCCTAGCCAAAAACTTATACATAATGAGCTTTATTCCTATTTTAGCTTGTTTTGTAAGGTAATACCATCTTGGTCAAACCACACCCCGAGTTAATTTTTCACAGGGAAACATGACAGGGCACACTGTAATTATCTATAACCACTTTCAGCTTTTATCAAAGCATCCTCTGATTAATCTGAAGCCCTGGGTATTGGACCTTTCCAGCCATGCTTGGGTGTGTGTCATTTTACATTTTGAACTTTAAATCTCCTCAATGTCCAGAAAGAGTCCAGATGAAGAATGCAGAACTGGTATGCCTTACTGTCAGCATGTTTTCTAACCAAGTTAAAAAAAACACCTAATATCTGGCCAAGGAAGGATAAAAATTCTCTACTTTCCAGAACAACTAAAACCCAGACAGTTTTGCCAAAGGTGTGGCTCTCATCCTATAGCTAAAAAACAGGCATTTGTAGAATTGACATCCCACTACCTGGCAGTCTAAGAACAACAAATAAAAGATTTATCCAGAAAAAAAAAATCCTCATCTCATACATAAGCCACAAACATATGCATATGATGACAAATCTCAAAATAAAAGTTAGGCACAAGGTAAATTCAGTAGGCAAGTGCAGGTTAGACCTACCTTTAGACAAGAACATGAATATGGGAAATAGTTATCACAATAAAAACAAAACTAAATAGAAAGAAGTGAGCACAGAGGAGTCTTCTGGGCCACTGGAGCGCCGCTCACAGCACAGAGGAGGTTTCATGGCCAACATAGCACCACTTTCAGTGCAGAGGAGGCTTTCAGGCCACTGTAGCATCACTCCCTGAACAAAGGAGGCTTCTGGGAAACCAGAGCACCTCTCCCAGCAAAGAAGACACTTTCAGGATACCATACCACTGCTCCCAGTGCAGAGGAGGCTTCCAGGATGCTGTCACACCACTCCAGTGCAGAGGAGGCTTCTGGGCCACCATTGCACTTCTTCCAGTGCAGAAGAGGCTTCTGGATGGGCTTAGCACCATTCCCAGTGCAGAGCAGGCTTACAGGCCACCACAACACTGCCCCCAGTTCAGAGGAGTCTTCTGGGCTTCCGTAGCACTGGTACTACTGCAGAGGAGGATTCCAGGCCACCGTAGGACCACTCCCAGCACAGAAGGGGCTTCCGGGCTGCTGTAGAACTGCTCCCAGCATAGAGGGGGCTTCTGGAGTGCCATAGCACTGCTCTCAGTGCAGAAGAGGTTTCTGGGGTGATGTAGTACAGCTACCAGACAAGAGGAGGCGTCCGGGCCACTGTAGCACTGCTCCCATCACAGAGGAGGCTTCAGGACCACCGCAGGACCAGTCCCAGGGCAGAGGAGTTAGCCCATGTGGGTGTCAGTAGCACACACCTCACACACACCCCCTCCACACCTGTTGAAATGAGAAGTCAAATAAACAAGTCGCAAAACCAGACTTCCAGGTTACCTAGAGTAACCCCAAAGGGAAACAAGATGGAACATTCTGATACTCGACCACCTGGAATCCCATTAATTGGCAACAAGAGAGGATCTGGAAAAATAGAAATCAGTAATGATTTTTCAGAGAACAGCAGAGATTGTGCTCAAAGTGAAAGACATGATTAATAAAACTAGTGAGGGGCTGATGAACATGATGGAATCCCAACATGAGAAACAAATGGAATCCAAAAAAGAGATGCAGATTTCCAGATTAAAAACTCCAATGAAAGTCTGCACAGCAGAATGAGTCAATGTGAGGACATAATTTCAGATATAGAAGATAAATAGCAATTAGTAAACAGGAAAAGACAAACTCCTTTAAAATTGTAAGGGACCATGAGAAATCAATCCAGGATCTGCTACATGATGCAAAGAAATATAACATATGATGGATCAGAGTAAATGAAGAAACAGGAGAGAGTGCAGATGACACATAAATATCTTCACAGAAGTGATGGCAGAAAACTTCCCAAACAGGGGAAAAGAATTTGACATACAGGTAAGTGAGGCACATAGGACTCCAACTAGCCTTGATTAAAAAAAATGTACACATAGGCATATAATAGGATTACAGAAACCCAACAGAACAAAATTCTACAAGAAAATAAAGATAAAAAATCACATACAAAGGAAAGTGCATCAGAATCACAGCACACTGCTCAATGAAAACCCTCAAGGGAAGAAGAGCTTTGAGTGATGCATTGCAAGCCCTAAAGGAAAAGAGCCTCCAAACCAGATTGCTGTACCCTGCAAAACTATCTTTCAAAATTGATGGAGAAATGTTACTTTCATGACAAAGAGGACCTTAGACAATATCCAAAGAAAAGTCAATCAGGATCACAACCCCAGGAAACACAGCAGAATCCATTGGGTGCGACAAGAAGCTACATGCCAAAAGGGGGAGAATCCAACAAAAAGAAATTGTCATGATAATGATAACTCAATAAGTATCAGTTACAACCATCAATGTTAATGGTCTCAATTCACCAGTCAAAAGAAATAGAGTGGTGTAATGGTCCAATAAGCAAGATCCAACAATACGCTACATAAAAGAAACACACTTAATTCAAAAAGAAACTCATAGGCTGAAAGTTAAAGGGTAGCAAACAATGCTCCTTGTGACATGAACCCAAAAAACAGGAGGAGTAGCTATCCTGTTTGCAGATCAAGTGGACTTGAAACCAACATTGATTAAGAGACAAAGAAAACTACATCCTTGTAAAGGGAACAATAAAAGAGGAAAATATGACAATCATAAATATGCACCAAACACTAGTGCACCCAACAATATAAAACAAATAAGGGACATGAAAAGTCATATAGGCACTAATAAAACAACAGTGGGGGACTTCAGTACCCCACTATCACATATTGATAGATCAACTAGACAAAAAATAAGTAATAAAAATCTAGAGCTCAATCAAACTCTTGAACAAATGAACTTAACAGATATTTACAGTATTCCAGCCCACAAAATCAGAATTCACTTCTCAGCTGCACATGGGTCATTCTCCAAGAGACCACATACTCTCTCATAGAACATGCTTAAGTGAGTGCAAAGGAATTGATGTTATCCCCTGTACATTATTAGAGCATAGTGCTATGAAATTGGAGATCAATAGAAAAAGAAACCACAAACAATTTCATAAACACACGGAAATAGAACATCACACTTCTGAATAACCAATGGGTCACAGAGGAAATAAAAAGAAATCAGACAGTTCCGTCAATTAAATGACAATGACAGTACAACATATTGGAATGTATGGGACTCAATAAAAGCAATCTTACAAGGAAAATTCTTAGCAGTGAATACTCATATAAGGAAAATGGAGCAAGCCCAATTAACCTAATTCTGATCCTCAAGGTTCTAGAAAGAGAAGAGCAGGAGAAACAAATGCATATACATGGGAGGAAATTATAAAGATCAGAGCACAACTAAATGCAATGGAGACTAAGAGAATGATACAAAAAATTAATGAAGCCAAGAGTTGGTTCTTTGAAAGAATCAACAAAATTGACAAACTGTTAGCCAATCTTATCAAAAAAGAAAAGAATAGGCCCAAATCCAACCAATTAGGAATGAAAAGGGTGAAATTACAACAGACTCAGCAGAAATACAGAGGATCATCAATACCTACTTCAAGAACCTATGCTCCAATAAGATGAAAAACTCAGAAGAAATTGACAGATTCCTAGATATGTATGAATTACCAAAGTTGAAGGACGAAGACTTAAGAATTCTAAACAACCCAATATCAACCAATGAAATTGAAAACATAATTAAAAACATCACCTAGGAAAAGCCTGGGCCCTGATGGCTTCACTGCTGAATTCTACAAGACATTTAGAGAGGAACTGCTGCCACTACTGTTTAAACTCTTCAGTGAAATTGAAAGGGAAGCAATACTCCCAAATTCATTCCTGGAAGCATCACCTTGATTCCCAAAGCACAGAAAGACCCAACCAAAAAAGAGAAGTATTGGCCAATTTCACTAATGAACATAGATGCAAAAATCCTTAATACCATACTGGCAAACAGAATGCAGAAGATCATCAAGAAGATCATATAAGCTGACCAAATGGGATTCATCCCAGGGCTGCAGGGATGGTTCAACATATGCAAATCAATGAATATAATACTCTATATCAATAGAGCCAAGGACAAAAAAATATGATCATTCCAATACATGCAGAAAAAGCATTCGACAAAATCCAACACTCATTTAAAAACAGAAAATTTATGAAAAACCAACAGTCAATATCATACTAAACTGTCAACACCTGAAATCCTTCACACTAAAATCAGAAACAAGACATGGTTGTCCACTAACACCACTCCTGTTCAATATGGTTTTGGAAACATTAGCCAAGGCAATTAAACTAGAGAAAGAAATGAAAGGAATAGACATAGGAAATGAAGAAGTCAAATTGTCATTATGTGCAGATGACAAGATACTCTATTGAGAAGACCCCAAGAATGCCATGAAAAGTCTTCTAGATTTAATAACTAAATTTGGTAGAGTATCTGGATACAAGGTAAACATAAAAATCACTAGCTTTCCCGTACACAAACAACAGACTCACTGAGAGAAATAGGTCAAACAATTCCTTTCACAATAGCATCCAAACAACTAAAATAACTAGGAGTCAACCTAACAAAAGGAAACAAAGACCTCTTTTCTGAAAAGTATAGCACTCTGAAAAGAGAGAGTGAAGATTACAACAGAAAATGGAAAGATATCCCCCTGCTCCTGGGTAGGAAGGATCAACATGGTGAAAATGGTCATACTTCCAAAACTGCTATATAGATTCAATGCAATCCCAATTGAAATCCCAGCAGCATACTTCATGGACCTTGAGAAAAAAAATCCAAAAATTCAGTTGGAACAAGAAGAGACCCAAAGTACCCAAAGCAATTCTAGGTAACAGAGACATGGCATGGGGTATCACAACCCCCCACTTGAAACTATACTACAAAGCTAGTGTGATAAAAATAGCATGGTACTGTAAAAGAAACAGACCTGAGGAGAAGTGGAACAGATTATAAGATGCAGAAACAACTCCAGACACACTCAGCCACCTCATCTTCGAAAAAGAATCCAAACAACTCACTGGAGGAAAGATAGCCTCTTTAATAAATGATGCTGGAAAAATTTGATTTCAATTTGCCAAAGATTGAAACTAGACCTATATCTCTGAGCATGCACTCAACTAAAATAGAAATGGATTAAAGATCTGAATATTAAAATAGAAACTCTGAACTGGCTGGAAAATGCAGAACTCTTGAAGACATTGGTGTAGGAAAAGATTTTATGAACAAAACCTCAGTTGCCTGTGAAGTAGAACAATCAACAAGTGGGATCTCTTCTTATTTAAAATCTTCTGCACAGCAAGAGAGACTACCAGCAGTGTGAAGAGAAAACCCACAATGTGTGAAAAAATTTTCACTTGCTATTCCCCAAAAGTCTACTATCTAGAATCTACAAAGAATTTTTAAAAATCAGACCTCCCAAATTTAAAGATTCAATCTGAAAATGGGCATCTGAAATGAACAGACATTTTTCAGACAAAGTAGAAATAGCAAATAAACATGAAAAAATGTTCAACATCACTGGTCATTCAAGAGATGCAAATGAAACAATGCTGAGATTCCACCTCACCCCAGAAAGAATGGCTGCTATTATGAAATCAACCAATCACAAATGCTGGTGGAGCTGTGGAGAAACAGGAATCCTGCTCCATTGCTGGTGGGAGTATAGAGTGGTGCAACCACTGTGGAAATCAGTATGGTAATACCTTAAAAACTAGGACTGGCAGTCCTATTTGACCCAGCTATACTCTTCCTGGGTATCTTCCCCAAAGAATTAAAAGAATCATACCACAGTTATATATGTGCACCCATGTTCATAGCATCACAATTTGTAATAGCTAAAACTTAGAAGTAGCCCAAATGCCTATGAACTGGAGACTGGATAAAGAAAGTATGGGATTATTTTTATAAAATGGAGTACTACTCAGCCATAAAAATTTAAATTGTAGACATTTACAGAGAACTGGATGCAAATTGAAGCAATACTCTTGTGAAATAAATAGGACAAACATATATAAATACCGAATAGTTTCTCTAGTGTGAGAAACTGCAAGTGTAAATAAGGACTAAAAGGTATAATAGATAATGTGAAATAGGAAGAAAAGGGCAAAGTGGAAGGGGAAGTCAGAGGATTGGGGGAAAGGAAAGAAAGGAATGGAATTAATCTGTGAAAATGAAAAAATGGAAACAAAATATTTGTAGATAGTGAGAGATGGAGGGGTTGAAGGGAGGAACGGGGAGGGGGGAAATAAGAACCAAGAGAGATTATGTAAAGGTGCAAATTTCCAATGATAAATGTCATTAATATTGCATATCTAAAATGTACCAATAAAATAAAATTTTTAAAAATCAAAAAAAATAAAGACAGAAGTGAACCCAGGAGGAGACAGCTGCAGATGGGCAACAGGACCTGGGTGCTCTGTGACAGTCCTTTTTTTGTGAAAAGTGAGTAAACTTTTAAAACACACAATAATTGCCAAATGCATCAACAAACTCACATTGGAAAAAATACTTTTAAGTAAGCAATGTGGGAAAACTTTCAGCAAACACTGTTACTGTTTCATGTCGAATACATGAAAGAACCCATACTTTTGAGTACTGTATGTATGTAAACAGTGTGGAAAAGCTTTCATTATACAGAGTAGTAGTCAAAAACAAGAAAGAACTCCCATTGAGAAGTCCTATATATTTCAAGAATTTATTTTTAGTGTTTTTTCCATATACTCCATGGCTAATTTTGTTAGGTGATGCAAATATTAACTAGAAAGAATGTGGTAAAAATTTCACAATATAACATTGCAGCAAATTGCACTGTGCATTTTCAATATATAACTTTTTTAATGAATACAATTAAATTAAGCAAGAATAATATGACTATGGTTTCTGTTTTTTCTTTTCTTTTGTTTTTTTGAGACAGGGTCTCACTGTGTAGTTCAGTCTGGCCTTGAACTCACTATGTATCCCTAGCTGCCCTCAAATTCATGACAATCCTGCTTCAGCCTCCTGAGTACTGGGATTATAGATGTGTGCTACCAAGTCCAGAAATTATGGTTTCATGATGTGTTCAAATACTCTTTCCTTTCCTCAATTTTTACAAATGTGATTTTGTTTGCACTGTATTTATGTCTGAAAGGATTTAGCATTTTAGTGAAATTTATACTTGATTCATTGAAATATAAAATAATTTTTTCAGGATATATTTTGGATAAAGTTGACATGATTTCAGTTCATCCCATTCTGACAGAAAGCACGCTTGTGTGATTTAATTCACTTATTACATTTTCAAGTTGTATCCATTTTCCCACAAATATCTTGAATTTATCCTTTTTTATAGCCAAGTAATATTACTTTATATATAGATAACAGATTTGCTTCATCCATTCACCTGTTACTAGACTCATTTGAGAAAACAGAGATAGTTCTTTAGAAAACGGGAAAGGGATCAGGAGGCAAAGGGTGGGAAAAGGAGGCAGAAAAATGGGATGCAAAAGATTTTTGGCTTATACATGTACGAACTACTGACAATGGAATTTCTATGTCACAAACTAAGTGATAATATTGATAACAGTGATGATTAAATGGGAAGAGATCTAGAGATGGAAGGAGGGTAGTGAGAATGGGAAGGGAAATAATAAGAATCAAAATATGTTAAATACAAAAAAATTAAATACATATACCTACTCCCTAAGATGGATGTAAACATTATCTACTCTAAACACGTAATAATAAAAGCACTTGAATGTTTTTCTTTAGAGATATTTCATACTTTTTACTGCATCTTAAAGATTTATTTGGAGAAGTATTGAAAATATTATATAAAGATGCCTTTGAGTATTTTGGAACTAATCTGGGTGTTCCAAGTTTCTTCACTTTTCAATTTCATGTAAAGATTTATCTTTGTTATAAGCCCCAAGTGTATTGATAGTAATTTAGGCTGCTAACAGTTTTTCAAAGTAATTACTAACTTCTGAATTTTGACACTGTCTGTTGTGTTTCTCCTTTTTCACTTCTAATTACGTTGATGTTAGTCTTTTCTCTAACCTCCTGGTGTATCTGGTTGTTTATCGATTTTGTTTATTCTTTCAAGGAACCAACTCAATTTGTTGAATTTTTGTATTTTTAGGTCATATTTCATTGATTTCTGCTCTAATCTTTGTAATTTGCTCCATAATTTCAGTTTTGGCCTGGCTTTTTATTGTTTCTCACATATCTTAAGATTGCTCATAAAGTTCTTTCCTTGAGCTTATTCTGTTTTTCTAATGTGAACATTGACTATGATGAACTTTTCTCTTAGGACTGCTTTGATAGTATCCCAGAGCTTTCGGTAAATTTTAAAAGCATTATTAACTTCCAGAAATTTAAAAATTTCTTCCATTTCTTCTGTGACCCATTGGTTGTTTATGAGTGTGTTGTTAATTTTCCTGGTGCTTCTTTTTCTTATTTTTTCTATTGTTGATATCTATTTTCTTTTTTTTTAATTTTTATTTATATATTAATTGTACATTTTAGGTATACAATACATTTATCATTGGGTGTTTGTACCTGAACATGATGTACCTTAGTTCTTATTTTTTCCCCATTACCTGTGCACCCTTCCCTATTTACACAGACTTTGTTTCCATTTTTTTTCTTTCACATAATTTTTTTTTCCTTTCTTCTCTTTCCCCTTCCCCTCCCACCACCCATGCACCATTGGACCTTTTTCTATTTCAAATTATCAATTATTCGTTTTAATCATTTTCTTCCTTGTTTACACTTTCAGTTTCTCACACTAGATATACTATTCGGTATTTACACATGTGTGTCTTATTTATTTCACTTGAGTATGGCCTCAGTATCCATACATTTAGCTATAAATGACTCTAGTTACTCTTCTTTATGGCTGAGTAGCACTCCATTTGATTTCTATTTTCATTGCACAGTGGTCAGTACACATGGGATAATTCCAATTTTTTTTGTTTTCTGGGGTTTTTTTTAGTACCAGGAATTGAACTCATGACTTTGCATTTTCCAGACAAGCATGGCACCACTGAGCTACATCCCCAGCACTCAAATTTAAAAATACTTACTGAATCAGGATTTGTGGACTAATATGTTACCTATTTTGGAAAAAGTACCATGTGCTGCAGAAAAGAATGTATACTCTGCTCCATTGAGCTGGAGTATTCTGTAGATATCTAGTAGGTCTACATGTTCCATTGCATGGTTCATCTCTGATATTTCTTTATTGATTTTTAGTTAGTTGATCTATTTGTGAAAGTGTCATGTTAAGATTCCCTACTATGATTGCGTTAATTTTGCCTTCTATGTTCAGCAGTATTTGTTTTTTGAAGATAGGTGCTCCAGTATTTGGTCCATGTATGTTTATAAATGCTATGTCTTCTTATTGAATTATTCCCTTATGTAATGTGTAGTGACCTTCCTTGTCACTTCTAATGAGCTTAAGCTTGAAATTCACCTTTTCTGAGATTACAATAGTTTCTCTTGCCTATTTTTAGGGTACTGTTGCATAAAATATAGTTTTCCATCCATTAATTTTTAGTCTATGAATATCTTTTTGGACTAGATGAGTTTCTTAAATACAGCCAACTGTTGGATGCTGTTTTGATCCATCTGCTGATCTGTGTTAATTAAAAGGCCATTACCATTGAGAAATATTACTAAGATGTGTTGTTTAATATAGTTTATTTTCCTGCCATTTTTTTGCTTTTGTCCATTCACCATACTTGGTGATTTAATTTCATCTGGGTTTTTATTTCTATCGGTTTCATTGTTTCTGTCTATATTATTATGAGTATTTTCTGACCTACTGATTTTGCATTCATATATCATTCGAGCTGGTCTTTTTCATGAAAAATTCGTATTTTTTCATTTATTATGAAATTTAGTTGTGCTGCATAAATTAATCTGGTTTGGAAGTTATTTGCTCTTAGAAGTTAAAATACCATCACTCCAAACCCTTCTAGCCTTGAAGGTTTGTGTGGAGGTCTGCTGTAATTTTAATTGATTAACTTTTATATTTGATTTTTGATTTTCCTCAGCTTTTAAAATTTGGGGGTTTTTGGATGTCTAGCTATTTAATAAGGATGTGCCTTGGTTAGCTACTTTCTCTGTAATACTTGTTTGGTATTTTATAAGCATTACTTATTTGAAATTATTTTATTTGGAAAATGATCTACGATTTTTGTAAACATTGGTTAATCCATCTGTGTTATCCTCTAGCTTTTCTGTAACTCCAATTACTCTTTGCTTGGTCTTAACTTTGTCTTATACCCTTCTCTTGTTCTCTTTTTTGTGGCTTCTTTGAGTACCTCATCACGATTTACCATTTTGTGCTCAATTTCAGACATTTCACCTTCATATTGTTCATTTGTGCAATTTATGAATTCTGTACAGTTTATACCAGTTTTTTGTCTTCATGCAGTTCATTTCTTCAATTTATGAATTCTATACAGTTTGTTATACTGCCTGACATCTTTTTGATGATTATCTTTGTCAAATCTCTCATGTTTTGAACTATTTTGACCAGGTCATTCATTTTTTTTTCTTATTTTTCCTAAATTCTCCTTTGGAATATTGAGTGATAATATTGTGAAATTTTTGTTCATTAGTCTTTGAACCCATCTTCTTTTTTTCATTCCTTTTATAAAATTTTCATAGAGTTTCACTTCTTCTATCAGAGTTGGAGGTTTTTCATTGCTCTTCTTCCCCTTGCTTCTGTGTGGACATATATTCATTTTTAATTTTTATGATCCTAAGGAACTCAGATATTGATATAGGGAGAAAGCCAGTTGTTAACCACTATGTTACACTGACTAAATTCAATGATATGGCATCAAATGACCAGTGGAAAATGCCAAATATTAGGAACTAAACATAGACATACACACCTTAACCAGAACTAAGATGAATATGATTTTAATGCAGGCAGATCACTGTACATTAGCCTATAATACTTCAGGCTTGGTTGCTCCCAGATATAGACAGTGGTGTATACCAGAAGACTAACTTGTTCCGGACTAATTCACCCTCCAATTCTGGCTTTCCTTAAGGAATACAGGTGTTGTGAACTTGCTGATCTGTTTCTGGGTCTCCCTAGAAATCTCAGAAGAACCTTATTTAGCTCTCCCTCTCTCCAAGCTTATCTCCCAAGGTTTTTCTCACCCAGTCTCTGTGGTAAAGTGACACTTAAGTTTTGAAGCCAAACTCTCCTTCTGGTATGTGTATTCAATCACTTGGTTAATGCCTCTGTTGCCCTGTGCTGAGGAGAGTCACACAGTAGCCTTTGGCTTGTGTACCTCCAGTTGTTCCTGCAGTCTGCTTCCAGGAAAGTGAGATATGTGGTGGTTCCTGGCTTGTGGCACTATCTTTAAAAAGCATGCCTCCATTTCTTGTTCCCCTTTCTTTTTGAAAATATCTACCTGTATCCTACTACTTGTCATTTCCTTTGTTTTTTATTTATACTTTGTGTTTCTCATGTGAGAGAAATAATGATATTTAAGCTGTGTATTTAATTTGCTTCGCTTATTATGGTCTCAAGGTACATCCATTTGCCCACAAATGATTCAAATTGTCTTTTATAGCAGAATAGTACTCTATTTTGTTTAAAAACTACATTTTCTTTATCCATTGATTTGTTGATGGACATATAGGCTGCTTCAACATTTAACTTTTATGAATTGTGCTTCTATAAACATGGGTATGCATGTATCACTGTAATATGATGCCTTAAAATTTGAGAGGATACATAGGAGAAAAATTGTATGAAATGCAATTTTGTGAGGGATTTTATCTTCATTCTTATTTTATAGTCATTATACTAGTTTACATTCCCACCAATACTGTGGAATATTTTGTTTTTGCCCATAACCTTAGAAGTATTTTTTTATTATTTGATTTCTTGAAGGTAGCCATTCTTTCTTTGGCAAGATGGAATCTTGTTTCATTTTACATTTTTTTAATGGTCAGAAATATTAAAAATTTCATAATGCATATATTTGCCATTTTGATTCCTTCTCCTGTGAAGTGTTTATTTCCCTCATTATTTGATTGGGTCTCATATTAGTGCATCTAATTTTCCAATTCTTTATATATTCTACATTTTAGTCCTCTATCTGAGAAATGGTCTATTCTTTCACTCTTGTTTATTTCTCTTGGTATGCTGAAGTTCTTTTATTTGATATGATTTCACTTGTTGATTTTTCAATACTACTTCCTGTGCACCTGGGGTTCTGTTTATAAAGTCATTTCCCACACTAATGACTTCAAGAGTTTTATCTATTTTGTCTTCCAGCATAGTGTTTCTTTTCTAAATATTTAGGGCTTAGATTTATTTTGAACTTTGTTTAGAGGAAAGTGAAAGATATATGTCTAGATTTAATCCTCCACCTGTGGATAGCCAGTTTTCCCAACATCATATATGAAAGAGTCTTTCTTCTAGTGTATATGTTTGGCCATTTTGCCAAAGATCAAATAGTTGAATGCACTTGGGGTTATTTCTACATCCCCTATTCTGTTTCATTGATCTTCAGGTATGTCTTTATGCCAATATCATGTGATTTTTATCACTGTAGCTTTATGGTATAACTTTATGCCTGAGATTGTGGTGCCTCTTGCTTTGCTCTTTTTACTGAGTATTGCCTTTGCTATTCGGGATCTCTTTTTGTTCCACATGCTTTAGAAGATTGTGTTCTCAAATTCCATGAGAAATGCTATTGGTATTTAGTCTGAAAATGTGTGAAACCTATATATCAGTATTGATGTTATGGCCATTGTTTCTGCTTATCTAGGAACAGGAGCTATTTTTCCATTTTTTTGCTGTCCATTCTAATGTCCTTTTTCAGAGTTCTATAGTTTGCAGTGTAAAAGTGTTTCACTTCTTTTTCAGGTTAATTTCCAAGTATTTCATTTTTGTGGATATTGTGAATGGTATTGGTTTCCTAATTTCTTTTTCAGTGTGTTCATTATTCATGTCGAGGAGGTCTATTACTCTGTGTCGATTTTGTATGTGCTAGATTATACAATAAGGTTATTAATTTTAAGAGGACTTGGAGTGGATATTTTGTGGCCTTCTATGTAGTGGAAGATGTAATCTACAAATAATGTTCAACTTCTTTTCATATACATATAACTTTTATTATTTTTCTTGCCTATTACTCTTCCTAATGTTATAAGTAATATGTTGAACATGAGAAATGACAGTGGACATCCTAATCTTGTTCCTGATTTTAAAGGGAAAGCTTTCAATTTTTCTCCATTCAGTGTTTTTTTAATTAATTGGTACATTTTAGGTATATAATACAGTTACATTCATCATTGGGATCTCGTACCTTTACATGATGTAGCTTGGTTCTTACTTTTTTCCCCATGCCCCTCGTCTTTTGTTGGTAGTAGGCTGGTCATTTTCCTTACTGTTTTATATAATGACAGGATGTTGGATTTTGTCAAAGAGTTTTTTCTGCATTTATTGAGATGATCATGTAATTTTAGTCCTTGCATTTTTTAATGTGATATATTACAGTTGTTGGTTTATGCATGTTGTAGCATTCTTGAGATAAAGCCCAATTGGTCATGTTATATTTTCTTTTTCAGGATTCATTGTATTTTGTTTGCTTTTATCTTAAGGATATTTGCATCTATGTTCATTAAATATATTCATCTGTAGTTCTCTACTTCATTGGATCCTTGTCTAATTTTGGAATCAGGGAAAAGATTTTGAGAATACTCTTCCCCTTCAACTTTATTAGAAACTTTTAAGTATATTGGTGTCAGAACTTCCTTGAAGTTTCTGAATAATTCAGCAGTTAATCAATCTAGACTGGGCTTTCCTTCTTTGGTAAGTTTTTAAATTTTATTACTACTGCAATTTAACTCTCTGCTTGTTGGACTATTCATTAGCTTTTAAATGTTTTTCTATTCAGTTTTGCTGTCTCATACAAATCTGAAGATGCATTCATCTGTTTTCCAATTCATTGGGTAGGTTTTCAAAATAATTGCTAATCATATTTCAGCACTGTCCATTGTTGTTTCATTTTTTTTCATTTTGTGAGTGTGGGTGTTTGTGTGTGTGTGTGTGTGTGTGTGAGTGTGTGTGTGGGTGTGTGCATGTGTGTGTTTGGGACAAGGTATTGCCATGAAGTTCTAGCTGCCCTTGAACTCACTATGTAGTTCAGGCTGATCAAAATCATGGTGATCTTTCTGCCTCAGCCTCCCAAGTGCTGGGACTATCAGTGTGGGCAACCACTCCTGGTATTTATTTATTTTCTAACTGTATTGATTTGGATCTTTTACTTCCTTTTTACCCTTTAGATTGGCCAAGGGTTTATCTTGTTCATTTTTGCGATAAAATAACTCTTTAATTCAATAATTTATTTAGGTCTCAATTTCATTGATCTGTGTTTATCATTTGCTTCTATACACTACTTTTGGATTTGCTTTGTTTTTCTGTTTCTAGGACCTTGAGGTCCACAGCATCAAGTTAATTAAATATGCTTATTCAGGTTTGGTATTATTCAGTAGTGGTTTCATGGTGTCTCATAAGATCTGCTATGTTGTGCGGTGGATCTCCAAAACTCATAGGGGCTATGTTCCTAGAGTGCCTGCAAATTGTGAAAAACCACAAATTTTAGGTTACAGGGCAGCACCCAATCATCAGCAAGGAGAATTGAATAGCACTGTCAGATAGGCTACTTGCAAACTTCTGCCAAAAAAAAAAATTGCAGAGAATATTTGTGGTATCTGAGAAATTGTGGTAGTTTCCATGTACATATATTAGTTGTGTTCTAAGGAAAAAGTCTGTGACTGACTGTGCACTCTGAACTCCAACTTTGTGAGATTATACTGTACTGGCATTATCCTCTAGTTGTAGCAACTATGATGTGTATTCCTTGATTTCTTCGATAGCTCAGTGTTCATTTGAGAGTGTGCTGTTTAGTTTGCATTCACTTGCATAATTTCTGTTTTCTTTTGTTATTGATTTCTAACTTCAATGTTATATGACTAATAGTGCGCATGGGATAATTTCAATTCTTTTTTTGCTGTTAAATTCTTTTACTGATACATTTTAGGTATACAACACAATTACATTTCTCATTGGGAATTGTACCTTTACATAAAGCACCTTCTTATTTTTTCCCCATTCCTAGCCCTGCCTTCATGCCCTCCACCCTTCCCTATTTACAAAGACTTTATTTCCATGTTTTCCATTTCTCATTATTTTTCCTTTCCCTTCTTTCTTTTACCCAGCCCCTCCCACTACCCCTAACCCTTTGGACCTTTTCTTCCTAATTCGCATTATCGATTATTCATTCTAATCATTGGTACATTTTAGGTATGCAATATAATGACATTCATCATTGGAAAGTTGCACCTTTATGTAATATCTCTTGGTTCTTGTTTTTCACCTTTGCCCAGCCCTCCCTTCAACCCCTCCAGTCCTCCCTATTTACAAAGATTTTGTTCCTATTTTTCCATTTTCTCCTATTAATCCCATTCCCTTCTATTCTTTCCCTTAGCCCTCCCACTTCCTTCTCCTTTGCCCCTTTTCTACCTATTTCTACCTATTTCACATGACCTATTATACATTTAGTCATTATTTACACTTTCAGTTTCTCACATCAGAGAAAGTATTCGGTATTTATATATGTGTGTCCTATTTATATTACTTAAGAGTATCGCCTCAATTTGCATCCACTTAGCTATAAATGTCTCTAATTTCTCATTTTTTATGGCTGAGTAGTACTCCATTTTATAAAAAAACCACATTTTCTTTATCCAGTCTCCAGTTGATGGGCATTTGGGCGGTTTCCAAGTTTTAGCTATTACAAATTGTGCTGCTATGAACATGGGTGCACATATATCACTGTGGCATGATTCTTTTAATTCTTTGGGGAAGATACGCAGCAGGGGAATAGCAGGGTCAAATGGGACTTCCAGTCCGAGTTCTTTGAAGTATCCCCATACTGATTTCCACAGTGCTTGCACCAGTCTACTCTCCCACTAGCAGCAGAGCAAGGTAACTTTCCCCACAGCCCTGCCAGTAATATTGGTTGATTTCATGATAGCAGCCATTCTTTCTGGATTGAGGTGGAATCTCAGCGTTGTTTTCAATTGCATCTCTCAAATGACCAGTGATGTTGAACTTTTTTTCATGCATTTATTTGCTATTTCTACTTCTTTGCCTGAGAAATGTCTGTTCATATCAGATGCCCATTGTCGAATTGGGTCTTTAAATTTGGGAGTTCTGATCTTTTCAAGTTCTTTATAGATTCGAGATAGTAGACCTTTGAGAAGCAGGTGAAGATTGTTTCCACATAGTGGGTTCTCTCTTTACACTGCTGGTGGTTTCTCTTCCTGTGCACAAGCCTTTTAATAAGAAGAGATCCCATTTGTGAATTGTTTGTGCTAGTTCACAGGCAACTGAGGTTTTGTTCATAAAATCTTTTCCTACACCTATGTCTTCAAGAGTTCTACCTAAACTCTGTTCTAACTGGTTCAGAGTTTCTATTTTAATATTTAGATCTCTAATCCATTTTGATTTTACTTTAGTGCATGGTGAGAGATACAGGTCTAGTTTTAATCTTTGGCAAGTTGAAGCCCAATTTTTCCAGCACCATTTATTAAAGAGGCTATCTTTCCTCCAGTGAGGGTGTTTGGCTCCTTTGTCGAAGATGAGCTGGCTTAGTGTGTTTGGTGTTGTTTCTGCATCTTCTAATGTGTTCCACTGGTCCTCAAGCCTCTTTGCCAGTACCATGCTGTTTTTATCACAGTAGCTTTGCAGTATAGTTGCAGGTGGGGGATTGTGATACCCCCTGCCATGTCTCTGTTACCTAGAATTGCTTTTGCTATTCTGGGTCTCTTCTTATTCCAGATGAATTTTTGGATTGTTTTCTCAAGGTGTATGAAGTATGCTGCTGGGATCTCAATTGGAATTGCATTAAATCTATATAGCAGTTTTGGAAGTATGGCCATTTTCACTATATTAATGTAGAAAAAACTGAAATCAGAAATAATGTCTCAGGGAACAGGAGAAATTGTGCCCCTAGTGCACGACATGATTAATAAATCTAGAGAGGAGCTGGGGAATATGATGGAATCCCAACATAGGAAACAAATGGAAACCATTAAACAGATGCAAATAGATTTCCAGGACATGAAAAACTCCACTGAACGTCTACACAGCAGAATGAGCCAATGTGAGGACAGAATTTCAGACATAGAAGATAAGACTGCAATTAATGACCAGGACAAAAATTGCTTCAAAGTTATAAGGGGACATGAAAAATCAATCCAGCAAAGAAGACAGTGCTACACAATGCAAAGAAGACCATAAGACTGATTGGAGTCAATGAAGAAACAGGAGAGAGTGCAGATGACATAAGAAAACTCTTCACAGAAGTAATGGCAGAAAACTTCCCAAGGAGGGGAAAAGAACTTGACATACAGATAAGTGAGGCATATAGGACTCCAAATAGCCTGGATCAAAAAACCCTACACATAAACATATAATTGTTAAGATTCCAGAAACTCAACAGAACAAAGTTCTACAAGCAGAGAAAAGAAACAAATCACATACAAAGGAAAGCCCATCAGAATCACAGCAGACTTCTCAACACAAACCATCAAGGCAAGAAGAGCTTGGAGTGACATATTCCAAGCCCTAAAAGAAAACAGCCTCCAACCCAGATTGATGTACCCTGCAAAACTATCTTTCAAAATGGATGGAGAAATAAGATACTTTCATGACAAAGAGCACCTTAGGAACTTCGTGAATACCAAACCAGCACTCCAAAGAATTTTACACAATAGCCTAGGAACAGACATTGAGAATCACAACCCCAGGAAGCAAAGCAGAATGAACCCATCTGGCATGACAAGAAATTAAATGTAAAGGGGGAGAACCCAACAAAAAGAAAAAGTCATGGCAATGACAAGTCAATACATTTCAGTTATAACCATCAACGTTAATGGTCTCAATTCACCAATCAAAAGAAATAGACTGGCAGAATGGGTCAAGCAGCAAAATCCAACAATATGCTGCATACAAGAAACACACTTAATTCAAAAGGAAACTCATAGACTAAAAGGTAAAGGGAGGAAAACAATACTCCATGTGACAGAAACCCGAAAAAAAGCAGGAGTAGCTATCTTCTTTGCAGATCAAGTAGATTTCAAACCAACACTGATTAAGAGAGATGAAGAAGGACACTACATCCTTGTAAAGGGAAGAATCCAAGGGTAAGAGATGACAATCATAAATATCTATGCACCAAACACTACTGCTCCCAACTATATAAAACAAATACTAACGGACATGAAAAGCCATATATGCACTAATACAATTGTATTGGGGGACCTCAACACCCCACTATCACAAATAGATCAACTAGACTACAAATAAGTAATGAAATACTAGAACTCGAACTCAAACAAATGAACTTAACAGATGTTTACAGAGTCTTCCACCCCACAAAATCAGAATACACATTCTTCTCAGCTGCACATGGGTCATTCTGAAAATAGACCACATACTCACACATAGAACATGTTTAAGTACGTGCAAATGAATTGAAATTATCCCCTGTATATTATCAGACTGCTGTGTGATGAAATTGGAGATCCATAGCAAAAGAAACTCAAAAAATTTCATAGACACATGGAAATTGAACAACACACTTCTAAATAGCCAATGGGTCACAGAGGAAATTAAAGAAGAAATCAGACTTTTCCTTCAATTAAATGACAATGACAATACAACATATAGGAATCTATGGGACACAATGAAAGCAGTCTTATGAGGGAAATTCATAGCAGTGAATATGCATATTAGCAAAACAGAACGAGTCCAATTAAACAACCTGATGCTGAACTTCAAGCTTTTGAAAAAGAAGAGCAAGACAACCCCAAAGCTCATACAAGGGAGGAAATTATAAAGAACAGAGTAGAAATCAATTCAATGGAGACTGAGAATGATATTAAAAATTAATGAAGCCGAGAGTTGGTTCTTCGAAAGAATAAACAAAATTGACAAACCCTTAGCCAACTTTATCAGAAAAAGGAAAGAATAAACCCAAATCCATGCAATTAGGAATGAAAAGGGTGAAATTACAACAGACCAAGCAGAAATCCAGAGGATCATCAATACCTACTTCCAGAACCTATATGCCAATAAGATGGAAAACACAGAAGAAATGGACCGATTCCTAGATACATATGAACTAACAAAATTGAAAGAAGTACCCCTAAAAATTCTACACAACCCAATATCAATGAAATTAAAAATGTAATAAAAAACTTATCAACTAAGAAAAGCCTGGTCCCTGATGGCTTCACTGCTGAATTCTACAAGACATTTAGAGAGGAACTACTGCCACTGCTGTTTAAAGTCTTCAATGAAATTGAAAGGGCAGCAATACTCCCAAATTCATTCCTGGAACAAGCATCACCTTGATCCCAAAAGCAGAGAGAGTCCCAATCGAAAAGGAGGAACTATAGGCCAATCACACTAATGAACATAGATGCAAAAATCCTTAATAAGATACTGGCAAACAGAATGCAGAAGATCATCAAGAAGATCATACACCCTTATCAAGTTGGATTCATCCCAATATGTAGGGATGGTTCAACATACACAAATCAATCAGTGTAATAGGCTATATCAGTAGAGCCAAGGACAAAAAACATGATTATCTCTGTAGATGCAGAAAAAGCATTTGACAAAATCCAACATGCATTTATGATAAAAAAAAACCCAACAAAACATTGGAATAGATGGTCTCTAACTCAAACTGATAAAAGACATCTATGAAAAACCAACAGCCAATATCAGAAACTGACATCCTCCATACTAAAGTCAGGAACAAGACAAGGATGTGCACTCTCACCACTCTTGTTCAATATAGTTCTGGAAACAGCCATGGCAATTAGATAACAGAAAGAAATAAAAGGAATAAAGATAGGAAATGAAGTCAAATTTGTCATTTGCAGATGATATGATACTCTATATAGAAGACCCCAAGAACTCCAGCAAAAGTCTTCTAGACTTAAGAACCAAATTCAGTCAAGTAGCTGGTTGCAAGGTCAACAAACATCAATAGCTTTCCTCTACATGAAAGACAGACTCACTGAGAGAGAAATAGGTCAAACAATTCCTTCCACAATAGAATCCAAAAACGGAAATACCTAGGAATCAACCTAATGAAAGAAATCAAGGACCTCTTCTCTGAAAACTATAGCTCTCTGAAAACTCTAGCACTCTGAAAAGAGAGATTGAAGATGATATCAGAAAATGGACAGACATCCCCTGCTCCTGGGTAGGAAGGATTAATATAGTGAAAATGGCCATACTTCCAAAACTGCTATATAGATTTAATGCAATTCCAATTGAGATCCCAGCAGCATACTTCATACACCTTGAGAAAACAATCCAAAAATTCATCTGGAATAAGAAGAGACCCAGAATAGCAAAAGCAATTCTAGGTAACAGAGACATGGCAGGGGGTATCACAATCCCCCACCTGCAACTATACTGCAAAGCTACTGTGATAAAAACAGCATGGTACTGGCAAAGAGGCTTGAGGACCAGTGGAACACATTAGAAGATGCAGAAACAACACCAAACACACTAAGCCAGCTCATCTTCGACAAAGGAGCCAAACACCCTCACTGGAGGAAAGATAGCCTCTTTAATAAATGGTGCTGGAAAAATTGGGCTTCAACTTGCCAAAGATTAAAACTAGACCTGTATCTCTCACCATGCACTAAAGTAAAATCAAAATGGATTAGAGATCTAAATATTAAAATAGAAACTCTGAACCAGTTAGAACAGAGTTTAGGTAGAACTCTTGAAGACATAGGTGTAGGAAAAGATTTTATGAACAAAACCTCAGTTGCCTGTGAACTAGCACAAACAATTCACAAATGGGATCTCTTCTTATTAAAAGGCTTGTGCACAGGAAGAGAAACCACCAGCAGTGTAAAGAGAGAACCCACTATGTGGAAACAATCTTCACCTGCTTCTCAAAGGTCTACTATCTCGAATCTATAAAGAACTTGAAAAGATCAGAACTCCCAAATTTAAAGACCCAATTCGACAATGGGCATCTGATATGAACAGACATTTCTCAGGCAAAGAAGTAGAAATAGCAAATAAATGCATGAAAAAAAGTTCAACATCACTGGTCATTTGAGAGATGCAATTGAAAACAACGCTGAGATTCCACCTCAATCCAGAAAGAATGGCTGCTATCATGAAATCAACCAATATTACTGGCAGGGCTGTGGGGAAAGTTACCTTGCTCTGCTGCTAGTGGGAGAGTAGACTGGTGCAAGCACTGTGGAAATCAGTATGGGGATACTTCAAAGAACTCGGACTGGAAGTCCCATTTGACCCTGCTATTCCCCTGCTGCGTATCTTCCCCAAAGAATTAAAAGAATCATGCCACAGTGATATATGTGCACCCATGTTCATAGCAGCACAATTTGTAATAGCTAAAACTTGGAAACCGCCCAAATGCCCATCAACTGGAGACTGGATAAAGAAAATGTGGTTTTTTTATAAAATGGAGTACTACTCAGCCATAAAAAATGAGAAATTAGAGACATTTATAGCTAAGTGGATGCAAATTGAGGCGATACTCTTAAGTAATATAAATAGGACACACATATATAAATACCGAATACTTTCTCTGATGTGAGAAACTGAAAGTGTAAATAATGACTAAATGTATAATAGGTCATGTGAAATAGGTAGAAATAGGTAGAAAAGGGGCAAAGGAGAAGGAAGTGGGAGGGCTAAGGGAAAGAATAGAAGGGAATGGGATTAATAGGAGAAAATGGAAAAATAGGAACAAAATCTTTGTAAATAGGGAGGACTGGAGGGGTTGAAGGGAGGGCTGGGCAAAGGTGAAAAACAAGAACCAAGAGATATTACATAAAGGTGCAACTTTCCAATGATGAATGTCATTATATTGCATACCTAAAATGTACCAATGATTAGAATGAATAATCGATAATGCGAATTAGGAAGAAAAGGTCCAAAGGGTTAGGGGTAGTGGGAGGGGCTGGGTAAAAGAAAGAAGGGAAAGGAAAAATAATGAGAAATGGAAAACATGGAAATAAAGTCTTTGTAAATAGGGAAGGGTGGAGGGCATGAAGGCAGGGCTAGGAATGGCGAAAAAATAAAAACCAAGATGCCTTATATAAAAGTACAATTCCCCTTGAGAAATATAATTGTGTTATATACCTACTATTTACCAATAAAAGAATTTAATACAAAAAAAAATAGTTGAAAGAAAAAAAGGAAAGGAGAAAATAACTAAATGGGCAAAGAATTCAGAGGGAAAGTAAAACCCTAATCCAGAAAATAGCTGATACAGCAAAGATGAATACAATAAAAATTTTAAAAATTAGAGATATTGAGTAAAAAAATGCTCTTATTAATTGAAGGGTTTCTTTCCAAAATGTGCAGTCTTGGGATATGCACCGCCATGCTATTCTGGGCCTAGCTTTAGGACCTATGTGTTTTTGAGGAGTGCCCACTGCAACAGAGTCATATGTGTCCTTTCACCCCAGACTGTGGTTACTGTGCAAGTGAAAGCATGTGCTTGCTTCTGTTAATAGATGCGGAACCTGATCAGATCCCTGGTCTCTGCTAGATGTTCACTGCAGTTTGGGGATTTGAGTGAAATATTGGACTTCATGTTTGTAATCATGAGGTCTGTTTGCTTCCTTCTCTTCTCTCATGTTGTACTTGTTCAGCATCAATTCCCTGGGTTAGTCCTGCGTTCTACTGACCTATTGACTGGGGAAGCAAAATGTAGAGAAGGCTTGGAGTTGTTAGATGGTTGCTTCTTTCCACTGGGGTGGCACCACACAACTGGCACTGATCTGTTTTCTTGCAGAAGGATATCCAGCACTCATTCAACATGTCTACTTGTTCTTGTCTAGGTAGGATTCTTAATCAAATTATACCAGGCTGTATCCATAAATGAATCGAAATGCTTTTCTAATTTTCCAGTTGACTTAGTGTTTAATGATTTTTTCCTTGTTTCTTGACGTTTTTAATTTGTTCTGTTTAATAACTGGAGTGTTAGTTCCAGGATTTAGCTCAGTGGCACAGCAACTACCTCATAAGCATGAAGTGCTGAGTTGGATCCCTGGCACCAAATAAACAAACAAATAAATAAAATATGTGGAGTGTTAATATAGCCTTAAAATAATTTTTTACTTTTATAATTTTTAGAATTTCTCTCATATATTGCATTAATATATAAATATGTTCATATATGCCATTTTTCCTTCTTTGTAACAAAACCTTTTAAAATTGTCATATTTTGTAATTATGTTCTATTTCTTAAAAAATTGCTTTACATGTGTTTTTACAGTGTTCAGTTGTTTTCAAACATTTATATCAGAAAGTTTTATGACTTGTATCATATCTTTTGAGATATCATTTATCTCAAAAAGGTTATGTTTCATTGAGTATACAATTTTCTTGTTTCTTCCTTTGATACTGACAGCTATTATTATGTGCATGCAATATTAGGAGAATTTGCACCCTATAAATGTACTTGTCATGACCACATTTCTAAGCTATCTTGTATTAAATTTTTCATCCAAAATCATACAAAATAAGATATGTTCCCCACTGCCTGAAACCAGCAGGAATATACTTTTAAGAAAAGAAGACAATAAATTTTTCCACAAAATATAAATGAGGGTGTGATTTGTCAGAACGAATATTCTCCAAAAAAGTTTGTCAACACTGGAGTTTAAGAGAGAAGTGATTGCTCTCCCTTGTACTGAAGCAGATGCCTTCATTATATTCCTGATGCTATAGGTACCATTCTATGATTGTTAATCATAACTGAATTTCTATGAGAAGGTGAAATGATTAGGTGAAGGAAAAAAAATTCATGAAAAGTATTTCGTATTAAAAATGGAAACTTTACTGTTTTATGGTTCAGCTTGTAGTGCTATACAAATTTTAGAGAGAAATTTATACAATTCCCAGTATGTCATCATCCATAAGGATCACTGTCTGATGCTTGAGCTATGTGACATAATCATTCCACTACATAAGACTTGGGAAAGCTGAATGTGAGGCCTACTCTGGTCTCCTTGAGTTGTTTTAACCTTTCTTACTAACAGTGTCATACAAAATTTTTTTTAATTATTGTCTTCATGAATACAAAAAGTGCTTGATTTCCCATGGAATTATATTTTAATCAACCCATGGTAAAGTGTAAAATGAGTTAAACCTTCCTAATATTGTGAACAGTATAACTTAATCCTAACCTATATTAATCACACTTAAAACAATTAAACTAGATATCAGGTCATCAGTATCATCTAAAATTATGTATGTTGTATAGAAAATTAAATATTTCATAAAATCCTTGAAATATATTACAGAGTTGAATATCAATTTTTATACCATGCAACATGTGAATAACATCACTAGAAAGTTTTCCTTGCCATCATTAGAAAGTTGCATAGTGCATCCTGCTGTTAAAGCCAGAGATAAATTTTGAGAAGGGGGGATATTTCATCCTGAGGTCATTTGTCACCATTTTATCATCAAAAATACTTTGCTGGGCCTTTTGTCTCATATCCTCTCAGGAAGCTGTAGTGAGAGAGGATTGGAAGGTTGAAGCCAGCCTGGATGAATTAGTGAGATTCTGTCTCAAAATAAAATATGAAAATCCTGCTGATGTATCTCGGTGCTTTAATTCTCCTCCATTAACTCCCGATGTTAAATATATCTTTCATCAAACAGTACTTCAATGTTTTTCTCTATTTCGTTCAAAATGAAAAAAATCCAAATCAGATGTGATGGTGCACTCCTTTAATCCCAACATCAGAAGAGGCTGATCCAAAATGATCATTAGTTTTGTCTCAGCCTCATTCATAGCAAGATGCTTTAGTAAACTATAGCAAACCTCTCTTATATGTGTACATTGTTTCAGTGGGAAAATATTCTTTAGGTGTAATTTGATAGTATGAAGCTAAAACTGGTGAGGGACATTCTCACTTTTGCAAGCAACTTTTTTTATGTCTTAGAAAATATTCTTTTCATGGAATTTTTTTACAGCATTCATATACCTGTCTCATAGATTAGAAACAAAAAGTAAAGTATGAAAAAGGCTTACTCTGCCCTATATAAAAAGTCATAAAATAATTTTTGTAATACTAGTGTTGGTATTTTTGGTAGAAAATGAGATGGGGAAGAGACTCACATTTGTAAGATGAAACTAAGTGGCATGAAGAAAACTAAACCCTGTCAGTTGGTGTTGTATATAACCTGTAAATGTGCTGTATTATTTTTTCTCTGGAGGTAGGTCTATTTGTCATTAAGAATGTCTTCAATGATTCCTTCTGCCTCCATATGTAATCCCTTTCTACATTCCTTAAGCAGCTTCCCAGATGAGAATATAGTAGCAGATATTGCAGATTTTGTTGCCTTATTTCAACTATCATAATTCTACATTAAGTATAAGCATAGTACTAATTGTTTTGTAGTTAACATTGATCTGTTTCATTGATTAGGATAAATGTATTATGTAATTAGTGATTTGATGCTAGACATCATTTTTTGGGTCATGTGTAGACACACAGAATGTGTTTAAGATCTCTGAAGGATTTTATAGTAGCATTTTTCTGGCCATATCATCTTGTATGCTATGAGTGGGATAAATCCTAACCTTACATGCCATGGGAGTTTACTGTAAGGGAACTGATTTCAAGCAAATCTACTCTGATTTCTACCTTGTTACTTCAAAGAAATAGAGAAATATCAAATACTCCAAACTCAAAAGTGTTAATAGGAGAGATTTATGTTAGTTCAGCATTTGTAGATATTTCAGCCCATAGTCCACTGTCTCCAGGAAATGGTGGCTTGTGTGAGGAGTAGTCACTAATGGTGTGGTGGTCAGGAAGCAGGGAGACAATTTGATAGGGTAGGGAATGTGATAGACCTTTTCAGGCCACTTTCCCAGTGACCCAGCTCCTCCAGTCAGTCATCACCTTTAGCTATAAATGCACCCAGTAGAATAGTCCAGTGATGAGTATCACACATGATTGAATCCCCTCCCAAAAGCCTCAACTATGAGCACATGAGGATTTAGAGGGACATGTAGTTATAAATCATAACACAGATGTTTCTGTTCAGGATCAGCTGGTTTCACTATCTTTGAGTCTGTGAGAATGGAACATTATTAAGGAACATGCTGGAAGAAAGGTACTCACTTCATAGAACCCAAGAAGAAAAAAATGGGGAAAAGCTAAGAAGGGAAAAGCCGGTGATGAGATATTTTCTCCAAGGTAATAGCCCCACAATTCACTAGCTTCAGCTATGCTCCACTTCCTGTTTCCATCACCCCACAATAGTGCCATCAGGAGCTCAATTGAGGTGAGCAGCAGAGTTTAACAGTTTGAAAAGCATGCTGATTTAGTGGTGAGGGGAACAGTTGAAACACTCAATGAAAAGTAATTTAGTACAGTTTTATGAGTGCAGCTTAGGGATTGTGTCTCAGTTACCATCAAAGTTATCACTATCCATTTGGTTTTTCACTGTTATCACTTCAATATGCTTTGATTTCAGCACATGTTATACAAAAGGTGACAAAATCAATTGTTCTGTTTTATTAAAAAAACAACAAATATCTGTGCTTACTTTACTCCTTCAGTTTTGTGTTGTTTTATTAATTAACTATATTATTTGATTATATCATTGTTAGTGTTTCAGTTTATCCCAACTCCTGTTTCCCAAATTTATCTATGTATTACTAAGAAACCACAATACTTGCCAAATCCACATTTCTCACAGTGACCATTTCTTTCATGGTGATAGACTCGTGTTTACATGTGTCCTCAATACTGTCACAAATGTTAAATTCAGAAACGCTGTATAAGAGTACCATGATTCTGCATTTTTAGCAATGTGTCAGATTTTGCCACGTTTTAATATCACTATATTTCAGGAAATATGTGGTTTAAATGTGTTAATAATATAAAAGAAAAATACCTTGATTCATAGGTATGGAAATATCATATTTTACCCAAATGCTTCAAATTTTCCATGTCATACAAAGAAATTTCAAAAAAGGACAAATGAGAAATCCAGATAGTAATAAGCATGCATGATGGAGGAGGAGCCAATTGTTGATGAAGGGATATACTTTGTGTGTGAATTGACTAATTACTTGGGGTGAGGCAGAAAACCTCTTCCTGGGTCTTGGCACCAGCATCAGATGTTGAGAGGGGAACTGAATACTACCCCAGCTGACTAAAACACTCTTCTCTATGACTTTTACCACCTGTGGACCGTGTGAAAAGGACATTTGGAGATCCTGGAGTTATGCAATGATAACAGTCTATGATAAGTACCTTTAGATGAGAGGGGATAGAACAGGCTGAATTCTGGATGGAAGTGGCTGGAACCAACTCTGGTAGGACTGGAGTCTCACTGTATCCTCCAGAGTCTCCGGCACTCTTGATGTCCAAAAGTGCTTCATTTTCTGTTTCTCCTGCACAGGCTAGGACTGGTTCAGCTATGGGACTCCAGCGTTGTGTCTCCCAAAGAAAAGCCCACAGCCTGAGCATGGTGTTAGGCAATCCCAAGCCATAGCCATGTTTCCACATGTGTAGGGATATCAGGGTTTGTAGGGTGGCCCCTGATTCAGAATGGCGTGAACCTAGGTATGGTTGTGTTTTATTTGTCCACAGTTTCATTTCTCTGAGCTGCATACCCGGAGGATCTGAAATCTATAAATGTCTGTGTTGTGGGCACTCAAACACCCAAATTATATCCTCAGGCATCTGCTTCTTTTGATGATAGTGAATTCTTAAATTACCAATATGTCCCCACATTCCTAAACTCATAATAGGTATTTATCAAGGCTAAGAGAATCTAGAAGAGGATTTAAAATTGCTGGCAAAGTGACTCATTGGTGGAGGCTTCCCAAGGATGCAGTGAACTCCTGTGTTACATGTATAGCAATCCATAAAGCCAAATTACACTTTTTAACTATGTGGGCCCTCCACTAGCAATTGAGCAATTTAAGTGAGGCCTTCCCACAGAGTTTTAAATAAAGACAACAATGGAGTGGATGGTCATGTATTACTGAGGGTAGTTGAGAATGTTCCTGCTAATAATAACTTCCAGAAGGTACTACCTGCTTAACCCACACTCTCCTGTGCTACGTTCTGCATGACTTGCTGTCCTTCTAGGAAATATGTGACCATGAGCCTTTATCTGTCTCATAAGTGCCAGGAGATTGCAGTCTCAGAAATCCTGAATCCACACAGTGTAGATACCCCTTCCATGTTGATATGTTTGAGAAGCCTGTGAGAATGGCCTATGGAGAAGGATATTGCTGAGATACAGCACAGATCTTTAGTTCAAGGAACCCTGAAGTCTGGCCTCTATGCTCCCTAGAATGTATCACTGAGCACCACACAGTCCAGCCTTTACTGAATTTTCTCTCTTCTTCCACTACAAAGGCAGTGATAGGGAAAAGTTTTAGACAGTTTAGTAGATTAAATATTAAAGTAATTGTAGAATCAAAATAGGTAATGTATCCCTTTAAGATTTGCTTTTCCCTGTCGCTCTTGTTTAAATTAATGGTTATCTGACTCTTCGACCTGTAGCTTTACTATAGATAAATCTTAACTCTGAAAACCAGTTGCGATGCTTGGGCAAATTTGTATTGTGTTTTTACTGTCGTGTTTATGGCTGTAACCATTAACAGAAACCACATGTGCTTCACTATTAAACAGGAACTGGAATTTTTACTCACCAAAGACTACTAGGGATGAGATAATGACCAAAAAGGGTATAAAATGGAAAGCAGAACAAACATTGGCTTGGACACTGACCAGACCAGTTTCTGGCAGTCTCACCTATTTATAAGTAAACTTTTATTATTTTACCTTAATTCTGTGTCTACATCTCTTTCTGCAATTTCCAGAACATCAGCACATATGGGGAGGACAAGGACAGATAAATGTGTAAATAGAGAGTGGAATTGATTTTAGTGACTTAGTAGACTGAGCTAGTATTCAGATCATCTCCAAATTTATTGATACATATATATATATATTTTCTATTTGAAGGTGTTTTAGATTTTTAGTGAACTAATACATAGTTTTATTAAATTGGATGGAAATATGATTGAAAATATGTGAAATAATTTCTAGGTGTCAATAAAGTCCTTAATTGATATATTTAAAGAGATATTTTCATGATGAACATTGAAACAGACTGACTGAAGAGTAAACTTCTCTTTGTTTCATTTCAAAGCAGACAATGGAAATATATGCAAAACATTAAACAGAGTCAATTTTCAATTAAATTTACTTTAAATATATTATTTATTTTAAAATGTATATTCTAGTCATATGTCACAGAAATACTCTTGGACTTTCTTTTCTATTAATAACAAATCATTCATTTTTTTCCATTTAAATTCTAATATATTGAAAATTAGTAGAGAAACAAAATTAAGATGTTTATGTTTATCTGAAGATATTGAATACATACCCATTTCATCCTTATCTATATTTTAAAAGTTTCTGTGAATCACTTGTAAACTCAAGGGGAGATACATTTATGGAGAAAGGTCTTTGTATTCTCACATTGGTATTTACCAATTTGTTGGATTCTCTTTCATCCCCTTTTTCACTACCAAATTTGAAATTTCATATATTTTGGCAATTTAACCATAAAACATTATATCATAAATTTTTTATAGATTTGATTTCTATTAAAATATGCTTTATTATCCAAGTCCACTGATATGTATCTCTGATCCCAACACTCTGGAAGTTGAAGCAAGAGGATTAAAAGTCATGGCCATCATCATGCCCTTAGTGAGACCCTTTTGCAAAAGTTAAATTATCCTTGGTCCTTATTATTATTTCTCATTTTCATTTTGTGATTTTGCTTTTACTCCCTATCTTGTTTATCTTTTCCAATGTATTGTTTCGTGTTCCATTAATGGTGGTTGTATTTTTATGAAGTGTTTTGCTACATGCTTCTTTTTCTTTTCTTTTCTTTTCTTTCTTTCTTTTCCTTCCTTCCTTCCTTTCTTTCTCTCCTTTTTCTCTTTTTCTCTTTTTGGCTTCTTGAAAGAGGTCTTGCTATGCAATTCAGGCTGGCCTCAAACTCCAAGTGATAACTCTCAGCTGGTATTATAGGACTATGACAAAATGGCTGGCCATTAAATGCACTTCATTTGCTAACAGAGCACAAGGTGACCAGAGTAGGAACTGTACACAGGAACAAAGCAGAAATTCCAAACAAAATTTTTCAATTTCAAAACAGAGAATTGTGTAGTACAATTTTTGGACTTTAGAAGATTTACTTTGTATATGCCTTATACTTTGCCTCATACATGGTAAAGAAAAATAAATAGGTACTGCTGATGTCAACATTGCACTATGGTGAAAATACAGATAGTGAAACTGATAAAAAGGGAGCTTACGATGGAAACTTTCTACAACAAAACCAAAGGCAGAGTAAATGTTATCGAAATCTGTAGCAAACTTTGATGTCATTTGAAACACAAAGCTTTGGCCAATTGTGTTTTACTGTATCCTAAACATAAATAGTTTACAAAGAAAATAACAAATGAAAAATACCATGGAGAAATTCTCTTAGAGGACTGGGGCTGGAGTTCATAAGAGAACATTTATAGGAGATGAAAACAAAACTGATTCTTCTCAGGGAACTATGCAAAAAAATTGTGAAGACTGCCTTGGGTGTGACCATTGAAGAAATGATTATTCCTACTGTATTTCTTTGTATTTACATTATATTTCACATAGGTTTTTATTTCTGATGTTATCTTTTAGGTTTGTAAGAAAACAGCTGATGTGAAATGTTGATGTCTATTCTAAGTACTCATTACAAATTCGATATTTTATTTTATTGCTATCTTATTTTCCTACTAAGTGCATGTTGTACAATACAGCAGGAAGCTCCTCATGAAGCAGAAAGTGAAGAGAGGTGATAAGAATGGCCTGCGACATAGGAAAGGAGAGAAAAGCACATGTGCTGTCAGTGTAAGTGAGATGGGTGGCTAGAATATGCAATTTTGTAAAAAAAAATTATTTTACTGCTAAGTTTTAGGTATACAATGTAATGACATTCATCATTGGAAATTTGCACTTTTACATAATCTGGTTTCCTATTTTTCACCCTTCCCTTACCCTCCCTTCAACCCCTCCATTCCTTCCTATTTACAAAGACTTTGTTTCCATTTTTTTGTTTCTCATATTAATTCCATTCCCTTTCTTTCCCCCTACCCCTCCCACTTCCCTTCCCTTTTGCCCCTTTTCTTCCTATTTCATATTATCTATTATGCCTTTTAGTCCTTATTTACACTTTGAGTTTCTCACACTAGAGAAGTTATGTATTTGCATATGTGTGTCCTATTTATTTCACTTAAGAGTATGGCTTCAATGTGCTTCCAATTATCTATAAATGTCTCTAGTTTCTGGTTCTTTATAGCTGAGTAGTACTCCATTTTATTTTAAAAAAACTTTTTCTTTATTCAGTCTCCAGTTGATAGGCACTTGGGCTGTTTCCAAGTTTTAGCTATTACAAAATTGTGCTGCTATGAACATGGGTTCACGTATATCACTGTGGTATGATTCTTTTAAGTCTATGGGGAAGATATCAAGCAGGGGAATAACTGGGTCAAATGGGTCTTCTAGTCCTAGTTCTTTGAGGTATCTCCATTCTGATTTCCACAGTGGTTGCACCAGTCTGCACTCCCACCAGCAGTGGAGCAGGGTTCCTGTTTCCCTACAACCCCACCAGCATTTGTTATTGGTTAATTTCATGACAGCAGCCATTCTTTCTGGAGGGAAGTGGAATCTTAGCTTTGTTTCATTTGTATCTTTCAACTGACAGGTGATGTTGAACATTTTTTCATATGTTTATTTGCTATTTCTACTTCTTTTTCTGAGAAATTTCTGTTTTCAGATGCCCATTTTTGCATTGGGTCTTTAAATTTTGGAGGTCTGAGTTGTTTTAAGTTCTTCATTGATTCTAGATAGTAGACCTTTGTCTCAGGAACAGCAGGTGAAAATTTTTTCACATATTGTGGGTTGTCTCTTCACCCTGCTGGTGGGTTTTCTTGCTGTGGAGAAGCTTTTTATTAGGAAGAGATCCCATTTGTTGATTGTGCAAGTTCATGGACAACTGAGGGTTTTGGAACATGTAACTTTAATGTGTGAAGACTGCCTTGGGTATAACAATTGAAGTAAAGCATCATTCTTGTTGTAGAATTCTACTGGTATTTTCATTGTGGTTCATATAGGAATTTATTTCTGATGTTATCTTTTAAGGTTTTTTTTGTACCAGGAATCAAACTTGTGCTTCTGAGGCAGGTGGTAGTACCACTGAACTAAATCCACAGACCGTCTTTTAGGTTTTATAAGCAAGTACACAACTGATGTGAAAATGTTTATTCTAAATACACAATACATATTAAAAATGTAAAGCTTTATTTTATTGGTATTTTATGTTCCTGTTAACTATACATTATATTATACAATAAGAACCTCCTGACAAAACAGTGAGACCAGTGAGATATTTCCTACAAAAAAAATGGCCAGGAAAGAAAACTGCACATTCTATCAGTGTAAGTGATATGTGTGAATGCAACATGCTGTTGTTAAGTGTGAAGACTGCCTTAGGTATGACAGTTGAAGGATTTTTTGTAGAGTGCTATTGGCATTTTCATTGTAGTTCATATATAAATTTATTTCTGATGTTCTTTTTAAACTTTATACATCAAAAAATAATTGATATTGAAAATTTTGATGCTTTTTTTCTAAACACCCAATAAATACTAAAAATTCAATACTTTAGTTTTTTCTTTTTCATGTTAAGTACTCATTGTTTAATATAATAATATACATAAAATTAAATTTAATAGCTCATCAATAGAAATATTCTAAAGAATGAATGTGGGTGTTATATACGTGCATGCATCTTCCTTTATGACAAAACTGGCATTATGCCCTGTGGGATTAGATAAAAAATATTTCATATTTTAGCAGGATAATTTTCTTTCTTTCCCATCAGGTTTTTTTTTACTTTGAAAACACTGACTTTTAAGCATTAAGGTTTTTTTTAAAAAATTGATGCATATTTATAATACATAATGGTTACATTTATTGTGGGGAGTTGGCACATGTATATGACACTTCTTAACTCCTTTTTGCAAATCTTCTGTCCCTCTGATCCCTCTCCTCTTCATCTCTTAGTTATCTTCCCATATGCTAAAGATCTGCCTTATTATTATATATGGCTTATATTTATTTTGCACTTATGCCTTGGGCTTCACATATAAAAGAAACATATTTGAGCTTTTGTGCTTGATTTATTATGATTGTGTAAAAGATTAAAGTTTTATTGTAAATCTTTGAGAAATGTCTTCATTTTGGATACCATTTTTGAATTGGGTCTTTGAATTTGGGAGGGGTCTGATTTTTTTCAGTTCTTTATATATTCTCAAGAGTAGACCTTTGTCTGAGGTACAGCTGCTAAAAATTTCTTCCCACATTGTAGGTTGTCTCGTAGTTCTGTTGGTAGTTTCTCTTGCAGTGCAGAAGCTTTTTAATATGATGAGATCCCACTTGTTGATTCTTTCTGCAGCTCCCATGCTACTGAAGATTTGTTCATAAAGTCTTATGCCAATGTCATCAAGAGTTCTAACTTATCTTCCAGAAAGTTTAGTGTTTCTGTCTTATTTAGCTCTTTAATCCAATTTTATCTTAGTTTAGTGTGCGGTGATAGGTATGGGTCTAGTTTTAATCTTTGGCAGGTAGAAATCCAGTTTTTCCAACACCATTTATTAAATAGGCTATCTTTCCTCCAATAAGGGGGGTTGGCTCCTTTGTCAAAGATGAGGTGGCTGAGTATGTCTGGAGTTCTTTCTGCATCTTCTAATCTATTCCACTGATCTTTTGGTCTGTTTCTTTTCCAGTACCATACTTTTTTATCACAGTAGCTTTGTAGTATAGTCAAGTTGGGGAATGTGATATCCCCACCCATATCTCTGTTGCCTAGAATTGCTTTGGCTATTCCAGGTTTCTTCTGTTTCCAAATGAATTTTTGGATTGTTTTCTCTAGTTCTGTGTAGTATACTGTTGGAATTCCAATTGGCATTGCATTAAATCTATATAGTAGTTTTGGAAGTATGGCCATTTTCACTATATTGGTTCTTCCTACCCAGGAGCAATGGATGTCTTTCCATTTTCTTGTATCCTCTTTGATCTCCTTTTTCAGAGTGCTGTAGTTTTCAGTGTAAAGGTCTTTTGCTTCCTTTGTTAGGTTGATTCTTAGATATTTCATTTTTGTAGAGGCTATTGTAAAAGGAATTATTTCCCAAATTTCTCAATGAGTCTGCTATTTGCGTATAAAAAGGCTATTTCTTGGGGGGTGTTGACCTTGTATCCAGCTACTCTAACGAATCTGTGAAGTAGATCTAGAAGATTTTTGAAGGAGTTTTTTGGATCTTCTATGTAAAGAATCATATCATCAGCAAATGATGACAGTTTCACTTCTTCCTAAAACAGCAAATAAATATTTGAAAAAATGTTCAACATCACAGGTCATTCAAGAGATGCAGATGAAAACAACACTATTTCACCTCACCCCGCAAAGAAAGGCTTTTATCAAGAAATCAGTAACAAATGCTGTCAGGGGTGTGGAGAGAAAGGAACACTTCTCCATTGTTGAGACTGTAACTTGGTGGAACCACTGTGGAAATCAGTATGGAGATACCTGAATTAGGACTACAGGTCCCATTTGATCCAGCTATTACCCTACTGGGAATCTTCCCCAAAGAATTAAAAGAATCATACCACAGTGATATATGTTTGCCTATGTTTATAGCAGCACAGTTTGTAATAGCTAAAGCTTGGAAACAGCCCAAGTGCAAATCAACTGGAAACTAGATCAAGAAGATGAGTTTTTTTAATAAAATGGAGTACTACTCAGCCATAAAGAATGAGAAACTAGAGACATTTATAGCTAAATGGATGCATATTGAGGCCATACTCTTAAATGAAATAAATAAGACACGTGTAAATACTGAATAGTTTCTCTAGTGTGAGAAATTGAAAGTGTAAATAAGGATGAAAATGATTAAAATGAATAATTGATAATTCGAAATAGGAAAAAGTCCAAGGGTTTGGGGATGGTAGGAAGGGAAAGGGAAAGGGAAGAAGGGAAAGGAAAAATTATGACAAAGAAAAAAAATGGAATTAAAGACTGTGTAAATAGGGAAGGGTGGAGGCGGTGGAGGGTGTACAGGTAATGGGAGAAAAAATAAGAACTAAGATATATCATGTTCTGGTACAAACACACAGGGATAAATGTAAATGTCTTTTATACCTAAAATGTACCAATAAATATATATACAAATAAAAAATGTTTTATGGTAAATTTTCAATGATCAATTTATGATTGGTTAAATGTACAACTACTATCTAGTTTACACCCCATTTTGAGGACTAGAGATACATATACATCTACATCTGAAGACAAAATATGACATGAGTATAGGCTTTAAAGTTAACACATGGAAAATAATAAGTCCTCTCTCATACTATATATTGTATCTAGACCTTGGAGATAGAAAATGACCTAATTTCTTAGCATCTCTTTAAATATTATACTATTCTACTTCTATTCGCTTTACACAAGCATTTTGTTATTATATGATACGTTTGTATACTCAGTAATAATTGTTTGTGGTAATTACCACAGTTTCTTAAATTTCTAAGATGCCCTTTAATTCTTTTCAGTGATGTTACACCATTTACACCTGTGAAAAGAATACTAATTTCATTCTAAGTCTAAAACTACGTTAAAATACGTAAAAGATTTCTGTATACTTGTAATGCTAATTATTGCTATGTTCTTGGCATAGTAAATACATTTATGTTGCCCCAATGTAAAAGTTCTCTAAAATACAATCCTTATAACATTTCAAAGTAACATGGCTAGCAGAACAGCCACTAGTTTGGCCCTTGCAGTTCAAGTTCAGCCAGGATCCAGGACATGAGGGGACCCCCCTCTCAAAAGATTCTACTACTTTGTGAGTCACCCAACTTCTTGAATAAGGAGATTGTTGAAGTGCAGAGAACAGGATTCAACCAGGGCACATTGCACTAAAGGAAGGTCATTAAAGAGAGGAATGTCTCCAGTGGTTCCAAGAAAATTCTTATAGTCAAGACTATGACTGTTCTTGCAGATGAGAGAACTGGTAGAGCATAAGACAATAGAAGAACAAAAGGGCCCCTTAGATTGTCTAAAAAATAACTCAAGGAGCCTTAACTGACCTGGAAATGTATACATTACACACATATACATATGTTCAAATGATATTGACATATATATGTGTATATATGTATAATATATATAATATATATATACAGAGAGAGAGAGAGAAATTTTGATGAACAAAGTTCATGCTTGACTTGGTCTTAAACAACTAACAAGAAAATATAACTATAAAAGAATATATAGAGCTACACTAAATATAAAAATGTTCCAAGTTGCCAGTCTCTACTGGTACTCTCCAAGAGCAACTGTAACATTCTGCCCAACAGCTCTAAGAAGTCATGATTCCTCCTAAAATGTGTCCTTTGGATACTCGGTAGGTTCCCACTATGTTATATTATCCATTCAAGCACCTTTTTGGTGAATATTTAGTTTCTTGTATGGGTGTGCTCATAAGACAAAAATGGAATATAAATATCCAAGCTACAACATTAAGCCTTGTTACCTTTGTGGTATTAACTTTCTATTACCTACACTCGGATTTGTATTTCTACATTATCTAGAAGACTTTAATACAAACTGTATTCAGGACTGCAAAATAGAGGCTAGGAATAGGTTCTCAGTCCTGTGGTGAAACATTAATGGCCTAGTGGTCATAAAAACATAGATATCTTTATTCAATGTATTCATTTGACATTGCTATAATTAAAATATGAGAACATTAAATTTATTTTATTTTTTGTTCTTTTATTGGTACATTTTAGGTATACAATTCGTTTACATTCATCATTGGGTGTTTGTACCTGTACATGATATATCTTGGTTCTAATTTTTTCCCCATTACCTGTGCGCATTTCACCTCCTCCACCCTTCACTATATACATAGATTTCATTTCTTTTTTTTTCTCTTTTCTCATAGTTTTTCCTTTCGCTCTTTTCCTTACCCCTTTCCCTCCCTTCACTCCTTCGTCTTTGGACCTTTTTTCTTATTTCAAATTATCAATTATTCATTTTAATCATTTTAACCCTTGTTTACGCTATCAGTTTCTCACACTAGAGAAGCTATTGGGGATTTACACATGTGTGTCCTATTTATTTCACTTAAGAGTATGGCTTCAATATGGATCCATTTAGCTATAAATGACTCTAGTTTTTCTCTGTTTATGGCTAATACTCCACTTTAGAAAAGAAACCACATTTTCTTTATACAGTTTCCAGCTGACGGGCACTTGGACTGCTTCCAAGTGTTAGCTATTACAAATTGTGCCGCTCTGAACATGGGTGCACATATATCACTGTGGTATGATTCTTTTAATTCTTTTGGGAAGATACCCAGTAGGGGAATAGCTGGGTCAAATGGGACCTCTAGCCCTCGTTCTTTGAGGTATCCCCATACTGAATTCCACAGTGGTTGCACCAGTCTGCAGTCCCACCAACAATGGAGAAGGGTTCTTTCTCCCCACAACCTCGTCAGCATTGGTTATTTGTTCATTTCTTGATAGCAGCCATTCTTTCTGGGGAGACTTAAAATATTGGGGTTGTTTTCATCTGCATCTCTTGAATCACAAGGGAGGTTGAAAATTTTTTCATATATTTATTTCCTGCTTTTACTTCTTTTTCTGAGAAATGTCTGTTCATTTCAAATGCCCATTTTTGAATTGGGTCTTTGAATTTGGGGGGAATCTGATTTTTTTTCAATTTTCTATATATTCTAGATAGTCCTTTGAGGTACAGGTGCTAAAAGTGTTTCCTATATTGTAGGTTGTTAGCCCTGTTGGTGGTTTCTTTTGCAGTGCAGAATCTTTTTAATGAGATCCCAGCTGTTGATTCTTTCTGCTAGTTCCCGAGCTGCTGAGGTTTTGTTCATGAATGCCAATGTCTTCAAGAGCTCTACCTAACTTATATTCCAGCAAGTTTAGTGTTTCTGTCTTAATAATTTTATCTTAAATCCACTTCGATCTTAATTTAGTGCATGGTGATAGGTAGAGGTCTAGTGTTAATCTTTAGTAAGTTGAAATCCAGTTTTTCCAACACAATTTATTAAATAGGCTATCTTTTCTCCAATGAAGGTGGGTGGCTCCTTTGTCAAATATGAGTTCACTGAGCATGTCTGGAGTTGTTTCTGTATCTTCTAATATATTCCACTGATCCTCAGGTCTGTTCTGTAGACAGTATGTTGCTGATTTTATCACAGTAGCTTTGTAGTATAGTTTCAAGTTGGTCATTGTGATACCCCCAGCCATGACTCTGTTGCTTAGAGTTGTTTTAGCTATTCTAGATCTCTGCTGATCCCAAATAATTTTTGGATTGTTTTCTCTAGTTCTGTGAAGTATATTGTTGGAATTCCAATTGGCATTGGATTAAATCTACATAGTAGTTTTGGAAGTATGGCCATTTTCACTACATTGGTTCTTCCTACCCAAAAGCAAGGTATGTCTTTACATTTTCTTGTATCCTCTTTGATCTCTTTTTTCAGAGTGCTGTAGTTTTCAGTGTAGAAGTCTTTTGTTTCCTTAGACTGATTCCTAGAAATTTCATTTTTTTGGTTATTATAAAAGGAATTGTTTCCCTAATTTCTCTCTCAGTGAGGCTATTTGTGTACAAGAAAGCTATTGTTTTTTGAGTGTTGACCTTGTATCCAGCTACTCTACTGAATCTGTTAAGTCTAGAAGTCTTCTGTTGGAGTTTTTTTGATCTTCTATGTAAAGTATCATATCAGAAAATGACAGTTTTTCTTCTTTTCCTATCTTTATTCATTTTATTTCTTTCTCTTTTCTAATTTCTGTGGCTGTTTCCAGAACTATACTGAACAGGAGTGGTGATAGTGGGCATCCTTGTCTTGTTCCTGATTTTAGTGTGAAAGTTTTCTGTTTTTGACCATTTAGTACGAGGTTGGCGATTGGTTTTTCATAGCCTAAATCAGGTTAACATAATTGCCTTCTACTCCAGTTTTCTCTAGGGTTTTTATCATGAATGCGTGCTGGATTTTGTCGAATGCTTTTTCTGCATCTATTGAGATGATCACATGGTTTTTGTCTTTGTGTTAATATGGTGTATTACATTTATTGATTTATGAATGTTGAACCATCCTTGCATTCCTGGGATAAATCTGACTTGGTCGGGGTGTATGATCTTGATGACCCTCTGTATTCTGTTTGCTAGTATCTTGTTAAGGAGTTTTGTATCTATGTTCATTAGGGAGATTGGCCTGTAGTTCTCTTTTCAGGTTGGGTCTTTCCCTGGTTTTAGAATCAAAGTAACACTTGCTTCCAGGAATGAATTTGGAAATATTGCTTCCCTTTCAATTTCCTTGATGAGTTTAAAGATTAATGGCATTAGTTCTCCTTTAAATGTCTTGTAAAATTCAGCATTGAAGCCACCTAGACCTGGGCTTTTCTTTGTTGGTAAATATTTTGTAACATTTTCCATTTCATTTATTGTAATTGGGGTGTTTAGAATTTCTATATCTTCATTTAACTTTGGCAATTCATATGTAACTAAGAATGTGCCCATTTCTTCTGTGCTTTCCATTTTATTGCAGTAGAGGTTCTCAAAGTAGGTATTGGTGCTCTTCTGGATTTCTGTTGGATCTGTCATGACTTCACCTTTTTCATTCTTAATTGCATGTATTTGTGCCTTTTCTTTCCTTTCTTTGATAGGGTTGGCTAAAAGTTTATCTATTTTATTTATTCATAAAAAACCAACTCTTTGATTCATTGATTTTTTTGTATTGTTCTACCTCCATTGCATTGATTTCTGCCCCAATCTTTATAATTTCCTCTCTTGTACGACCTTTGGATTCATTATGCTATTCTTTTTCCAGGAACTTGAGTTTCTGCATTAGGTTTTAATCTGAGTTTTCTCTGTTTTCCTAATAGGGGCATTCACTGCTATGAATTTCTAATGTAGAACTGCTTTCATGGTGTTCCATACATCCCTGTATGGTGTACTGGAATTATCACTTGTAAGAACTGTTTAATTTCTTCAATTACTTCTGTGACCCATTGGCTGTTCAAGAGGGTGTTATTCAGTTTGCATGTGTTTTGCGGTTTCTTATGTTATTGATCTCTAATTTTATTGCACTATGGTCTGATAATATACAGGGGGTAACTTCTATTCTTTTACATTTACTGAGACATGTCCTATGAGCTAGCATGTGGTCTATTCTGGAGAATTACCTGAGTGCAGCTGAAAAGAATGTGTATTCCGATTTTGTGGTGTGGAACACTCTGTAAACATCTGTTAAGTCCATTTGTTCAATAGCTTGGTTCAGTTCTAGAATTTCCTTAACTTTTTGTCTAGATGATCTGTCTATTTGTGATAGTGGGGTGTTGAGGTCCCCCACTACAATTGTGTTAGTGTTTTCTTGGTTTTTTCATGTCTATTAATATTTGTTTTGCATAGTTGGGGGCATTCGTATTTGGTGCATATATATTTAGGGTTGTGATCTCTTTCTCTTGGATTATTCCCTCACAAGGATGTAGTGACCATCTTTGTCTCTCTTAATTAGTTTTGGTTTGAAATCTACTTTACAAATAAGATTGCTACCCCTGCTTTCTTCTGGGTTCCTGTGGTGTGGAGAACTGTTTTCCACCCTTTTACCTTCAGTCCATGAGTTTCTTTTTGAGTTAGTTGTGTTTCTTATATAGAGCATATTGTTGGATTTTCCTTTTTAATCCATTCTGCCAGTCTATTTCTTTTGATTGGTGAATGGAGGCCATTAACATTGAGGGTTATAATTCATAGACATTGATTTATCTTATGATGTTTTACTTTTGTTGGCTCTTTTATTTCTTATATTTCCCCCTTTCCCTTTAGTGTCTTACCTTGCCTGGTGGCTTCCCTCTGATGGGCCTCATGGAGTTTTGGCCTTCATTGCTTTTTTCTGGGATATCATTTAGAATTGCTTGTAGTGTGTTTTTGGTGTTCATGAAATTTCTCGTGTTCTTTGTCATGGAAGTATCTAATTTCCCCATCAATTTTGAAAGATAATTTTGCAGGATACAACAGTCTAAGTTGGAAGTTATTTTCTTTTAGGACTTAAAATACTTCACTCCAGGGTCTCCTTGATTTGAGCCGTTGTATTCAGAAGCCTTCTGTGATTCTGATAGGATTTACTTTGTAGATGATTTGTTTTTCTCTAATTGCTTGTGGGATTTTGTTTTTCTGTTGAGTTTCTGGGATCTTGACTATTATATGTCTAGATGTAGTTTTTTTTTATCATAGCTAGTTCGAGTTCTATATTCCTCACTTATCTGTATGTCCAATTCTCTACTTCTGTCTGGGAAGTTTTCCAATATTGCTTCTGTGGACAGTTTTCTTCTGTCAATTGTCCTTTCTCCTGTTTTTTCATGAACTCCTATCAGTCTTATGTTATTCTTTGCATTGTCTAACAGCTTTTGGATTTTCTCGTGGTCCCTTACTATTTTTAAGAAATCTGTTTTCATGGTCTTTAACCATGATCCTGTCTTCTATATCTTATATTCTATTTTCAGATTCCCTTAATCTGCTGTGGCTACTTTCAATGGAGTTTTTAATCTCCTGAATATCTGTTTGAATCTGTTTCATGGATTCCATTTCTTTCTTATGTTGGGTGATCATGGTTTCCATTTCTTTCTTATGCTGGGCATTCATGGCTTCCAGCATGTTTCTGAGCTCATCTCCTTTTTTATTTATGTTCTAGGTCTTCTAATCATGTCTTTCACTCTGCTCAGCATCTCTGTAGATATCCAGGAGATTTCTGATTGAATTCTTCTAGAGCCTCATTCATCTGTTTTGTTACTTCCTGTGCTATCAGTTCAGGGTATCCAGGTGGTTGGTTATGGGCCTCTTCCATTTCATTATCCCCAGGCTTTACTCTTGATGGGATGGAAGTCTAAGTTTGTGCCTTGCTTAAATGTCTTCTCATTTTTGTTTTTGGTTCTGTTCTTGGTTTAACTCTTAGGTCTATAGTTTGAAATTACTTATTGTAGGTATCTCTGTTGCTTGTAATAAGAACCCTTATGGAATGATTGCTTCTCAGAGGTGTCTTTCAGTATAGCTGGTCTTTAAATTTTGAGTCTCTAATGACTCTAAGGCTATCTCAGTTTCCTTTTACTAGGACAGTTCTTTGACTATATCAATACCAACACCTTAGCCCAAGTGATACAATCAGCAACACCGTTGCACCAGGTACATCATTGAAAATGACATTTTGTGGTAGTTATTAATCTATCACCTTTAGGTGTGTGAATTAAATCAAGATTGAGTACCAATCCAACATATAGTGAATAAACTCTTCACTATAACAACTTTACCCTTTGGGATGGGGAGTTAGAAGGGATTGAGGAGGGAGGGACAGATGGGAAAAAGGATAGGGGAAGGTTAGCAGTGTGGCCAGAAGACACAGGGGAAAAGGATAAAGAATAATAGGAAAATAAAGAATTCCAAATGAAGACCAAAACAGGGACAAAAAGGGAAGATGAACAATGTGGGAGACCCAGAGTGTGTGTGTAAGAGATAAAGAAAAGAAAGAAAAAAGAAAAGAAAATAAGAGAGAAAAACAAATATTTGCAAAGAGTAGGACAAAAATTAAAATAGGAGCAAAGGAAAAGAAAAGAGGAAAAAAACCCCAAACAATTAGTACTAATTTTGGGAATAAAAAAGAACAATGAAGATGAAGGGTCTCAGGCTATGTCTCTGCTGTCACAAGAGACAATGTGGGTAGCAGTGTGCAGATATAAGTCAATGAGTTTCAGCAAGCTAGTCACAGACCTGTGAGGTTCAGGCAGATTTCTGGCTGCAAGTCCCAAGTTGAGCTCCCTCTCCTCCTGTAGGATTGAACTCTGCAGAGCTGTATTGCAGGTTCCAGCTGCTCTTCCCCTGAAAATAGTCCTGGTCCTGATGGGAGGTGAAGATGACTCCAACTTACCCAGTACAGTGGTCTGGTGGTCCAGTGTCCTCTGCCTCTTTGTAGTGTGGAACCAGGTGGGAATAGAGCCAAGAGGCCAGAGGAGCGGTGGGGGGGGGCGTCCTGTAGATTGCTGCCAGGGTGCGAGCTGATTTGGCATGATCCAGTCTACTCTCGACCTTGGTACAGCGTCTGCAGACCTGCCTGTCTGCAGTGAGCTGATTCAGCATGTTCCAGGCCACTTGTGACCTTGGTATGGTGTCTGCAGACCTCTAGAACATTAAATTTACTATTAAATACAGGAAGCAATCTATACCCACTCAAAATTCAGTTATGTTTGGATAAACACCTCAAGTAGAGGTCAATATTGAAGAAAAACTTCTTATGCATAATGCTACCTACTTCTATCACTTTTTAAAAGCCACTGATCATCAATAATCTATTCCAATTGCTCATTCCTTATTAAACATGGATATAAAATAAGCTTATGTGTCAAAAACTTGCTAATCTTTCCAGACAAGCAAAGGGGTATAATTCATTAAAAAACCCATATTTGTCTTCCTATTACATCTCTCAGGTTGAGACTTTTATGCCCTGGCTAGTCAGGATAAATACCCTTCATCAGCCTGAAGCAATCAGAAGACAGAACAGCTGGTGTACTCCACCATTTTAGAATAAGGAATCAAAATCTTGATGGAAGAGGTACACTGGGAGAAATAAAGATATGTAAAAAGGAGAAAGCAAAAAAATCATAATTTTAAAAATGAAAAGTACAGCTTCAGGATACAAGCCCAGTTTAATTTTTAAAAAAATCTTTTCTAGGGACACAATAGACCTGGACAATTTTCTTTCACCTACAAATGGGCTTAACCATTCCTTTGTCACTGGCAAAGGGTCCTTGACCTATGAACAGGCCACATTTTTATCTGTAAATTAGGCTTTCCCCTTTGAATGGACCAATCCCTTTCAGTGAGTGACCCATCCTCTCTCACCTACCTAAATAAAAGGAGACTATAGTTTGTCAAACCACATATTTTCACTGTTAAAATGCATAAAGATTTCTAGTTTCAAACTATAGGGCCCCTCTCTTTTCTGAGGGTCCACATTCCACTGAACTAAAAACCTGACAGCCAGGGGAAGGTACATGAGGGGAGGGAGTAATGGGGGAAAAAGGTGGGATGTACCATGTACATGTGCAAATACCCTATGATGAGTGTTATCATCATGTATGCCTAGAATGTACCAATAAATGTTTTGCTATTAAAAAAACCACAACCTTATAGGAATCTTTTTCTATGCCTCTTTAATGTATCACACAAAGTGTGAAGGGAGTCAGTGAACCTCCAAACATTCCATGTTTAGGGTTGGTTAAGTTCTCAGACTCAGTCTGGTAACGAATGTTAGAGAAGAGAAAGAAGACAAGAAGGAGAGAAGAGTGAGAGAAAGGGGTTAAGGAGAATGCATATTATTAAAGTATATTGTTTGCATACTTAGGCTATTCTATGTGACTTATATAAAATATTTTGAAATGATATGTATATAAAAATATCTGTTCATTAGTTTAGTACTGTCATCCAACCATCCACACAGCAATGGTTAGAGAACCCCACATTGCAATCATTTTTACAGCCCAGGGTAAAGGAAAACATTTTCTATTAGACTTAGATGATAACACACACACACATTCACACATATGTTCATGCACATGCAAAAGCATCCAAACTCAATTCTAGCCAAAGAAGGCCACTCACTCCCCAAGTTTCCATTATTTGACTTCAACATGGTTAAAGTGATTAGAAAAACAAAGTTATTTTAAAAATTCTCTTAAGTTTTCCTCTATATTTCAGGCCTGTGGTCTTTGACCCACCCTCAGTCTGAGTCAGCTTATGAGCTCTGCCTTACTGTTATCCCCAAACCAAACTGACCTGAGGGGAAGAGCTTCTAAGGTCCAAGAGATGATTTTGCCACTACTGACTAGCCCAGGTCTCCCAGCTTCTCTTCTTTCTGCCTCTTTTGACTAATGATTGAGATGTTTCCAGAACTTACACTTGGGCCTTTGCCCATATTTCAATATTCTTTCAAATAAGTTTATGTCCTACCTCAGTCAGCATGGATTTTTATAAAAGCAATATCAACAAACAGTTCAAGGACAATAACTGTCACACCAGAGATGGTAATCCATCTCTGCTTTCTCTGGAACCCCAATATTTATTTGTGTATGTCCCTTTTCAATGACTTTGACAATGTGGGGAATACCTGGAAAACAGATTTAATGCTGGCCCTCAGAAATTGTTGGATCTGAACACATGTCATGGACTTGATATTCTGCTTCCCATACATCTAAAAAATTCAGGACAAATAGGGCTGCTTTAGGGGAAAAAGAGGTATTGAGGACCCAGGAACTATAACTTTTCCCATGCATAACCCTGTACATGAGTCTGGAGAGTCCCGCATGACCTTCTAAAGTCACCACAGAGCATGGCAAGACACAGAACTGCAGATGAATTGCAAACAAGTTAGGGCTTTGTATAAGACTGAAGTTGAAGTAGGAGTAGGACAGGATGCTGCGGTTCTCACCTTGGGCTCATCCCCATTCCACAGCCCATAGCGGACTGAGGATAGAATAATACAGAGGGCAGGTCACAGTCCTCAAATATTTCATGGGGAGGCCCTTGGTTCAGAAATCCAAAGCAGTTCACCTCTATTTCAGAGTATCTGGCCCCTCACATTTCTGGCTTCTAGGATGTTTGTGTCTACACAACCCCTCCACCCTGAATAAGTCACATAACAAAGGAGTCTGAGACATTTGTGGCATTTCTCACTATGTGGCACTGGGTCTAACATATGGCAGCAAAAATAAAGGAAGGCTCCATCTTTTGGATCACCCTGATCTTCATCTTCTGCTCTATGTATAGCTCATTTAGCTGACCTGCATCTCTCAATAGCTGGTGATAAAAGATTCACCCTCTAATATCTAAGTGATAAGAGAAATAATACTATATCGGGCTGTGACAGGCAAAGTGACAGATCCCATCCAAGACACCTCTATCCCCAGGGCTACTCCTGCAGAATATTACTTTAAAGATGAATTTGCTCTTGGCTTTTCAGAGCAGGAACCTGCTTTCTAATCAGAATTACAGGGCCTTTCCTAATTCTTTCTCCTTGGAAAATAGGCCAATGTCCCCAGGTTATTCTACATTACGTTCTGTGGAGACAACTGGATTCAGAGGAGGGCTGCCCAGAGAAGGTCAGGTCCTCTAGTAGAGGAAAGAGTATGGGATGTAACCTGTGGGGAAGAATGAGGAAGTAGTATTCATTGCCATGGTTTTCTTATACACTATAGGTCGACCAAACCTTTTAAACTTTTTCCAGAATGGGGATTGAATCCTGGCCATTTATACTGAGCCACATTGCCAGCCACTTTTTATTTTGAGGCAGGGTTTTTATATGCTGCTAAGTTATCCAGCCGGGGCTCAAAACTGTAAACTCAAAATCTTTTTGTCTCAGCTTCCCAGAGTGCTGAGATTACATCTTTCTCTGCCCTGCCTGGCTTTGACCTGTTTTACAACAAAACAAAACAAGACAAAATGAAACAAAAACAAAAAAAAGAAAGCTTAAAAACAAAGAAATATCACTAAATACATACATATACTGCAGTATACAGCAGCAATACCCTACAAAACAATAAAAAGTGCAGAACAGCCACCTGCTTCACCCACAGCCACAGGAAAGTTCCACATTAAGACAGTTAAATATCTTTCCAATGTAGAGAGTAAGATCGACTGCTGAAATGGTGTGCCACAGCAAATAAAATTCTAGTGATGAGGCAGCAACAGCTAAAAATTATCAACAATGGGAGTTGACCATAACAGGTTGTTCCCTTGTTCCCATGGTAAAATGCAACTTCCTCCACACTAATATTCACTAAAGAGTGGAACACATTTACCTGAAGGCACTTTACATTTCTCACAGAAAGTTTCAAATCCAATAGGCCTTTATTTTTTTATTAATTTATTGGTACATTATAAGTATACAATATAATGACATTCATCATTGGAGATTTGGACTTTTACATAATATATCTTGCTTCTTATTTTTCCACTTTTCCATGCCCTCCCTTTAACCCCTCCTTATTTACAAAATCTTTGTCATCATTTTTTCATTTTCCATATTAATTCCATTCCCCTCTTTCCTTTCCCCTACCCCTCCAACTTTCCCTTCCACTTTGCACCTTTTCTTTCTATTTCACATTATTATAGATATTGACCCTTATTAACACTTTCTTTTTTCACACCAGAGAAACTATTCAGTATTTACACGTGTGTCCAATTTATTTCACTTAAGTGTATCACCTCAATTTATGTCCATTTAGCTATCAATGCCTCAAATTTCTCATTCTCTTAGGCTGAGTAGTACTTCATTTTATATAAAAGAAAGTCTCTATCCAGTCTTCTGTTGATGGGCAATTGGGCTGATTCCAAGTTTCAGCCATTACAAACTTTGCTGTTATGGACATGGCTGCACATATATTGCTGTGGTATGATTCTTAATGCTTTGGGGAAGATTTCTAGCAGGGGAATAGCAGGGTCAAATGGGACCTCTAGTCCTAATTTTTTGAGGTATCTCCTTACCGATACACACAGTGGTTGAACCAGTCTGCATTCCCACCAACAGTGGAGAAGGGTTTCTTTTTCTACACAGCTCCACAGTATTTGATGTTGATTGATGTCATGATAACAGCCATTCTTTCTGGGGTGAGGTGGAATTTCAGCGTTGTTTTCAAATGACCAATGATGCTAAAATGACCAGTTAAACACGTTTTTCATATGTTTATTTGCTATTTCTACTTCATTGTCTGAGAAATGTCTGTTCATTTCAGATACCCATATTTGGATTGGGTCTTAAAAATCGGGAGGTCTGATTTTTTTAGGTCCTTTATATATTCTAGATAGCAGATCTTTGTGTGAGGAACGGCAGGTAAAAATTATTTCCCACATTGTTGATTGTCTCTTTACGTGGTTGGTGGTTTCTCTTGCTGTGCAGAAGCCTTTTATTTGTTGTTTTATTTGGGGGTGGGCTGCGTACCAGGGATGTAACTCAGGACCTTTTGCTTGGAATGCAGGCAGCCACACCACTGAGCTAAATGCCGGGCCACAGAAGCTTTTTAATAAGAAGAGATCCCACTTGTTGATTCTTTGTGCTAGTTCACGTACAGCTATTTTGTTCATGAAATCTTTCTCAACACCAATGTCTTAAAGAGTTCTATCTAAACTGTTTTCCAGCTGGTTTAGTGGTTCCGTGCTAATATTTAGATCCTTTTTTAAAAATGAATTTTATTGGTAAATTTAAGTTATACAATATAATGATATTCATCATTGCAAATTTGCACTTTTACATAATCTCTCTTCTTATTTTTTCCCCAATTCCCTTCCTTCCCTTCAACTCCTCCACCCCTCCCTATCTACAAAGATTTTATTTCCATTTTTTTCTTTTTCTCATAGTAATTCCATTCTCTTCTTCTTTTTCCCCTACCCCTACCACTTTCCCCTTCCTCTTTGCACCTTTTCTTCCTATTTCACATCTATTATACATTTTAGTCCTTATTTACACTTTCAATTTCTTGCACTACAGAAACTATTCAGTATTAACGTGTGTCCTATTTACTTCACTTAAGAGTAGCACCTCACTGTGCATCCATTTAGCTATAAATGTCTCTAGTTTCTCATTCTTTATGCCTGATTAATACTCCATTTTATAAGAAAAAAACATTTTCTTTATCCATTCTCCAGTTGATGGGCAGTTGGGTTGTATCCAACTATATGAAAAATACTAATGAACATGAAAAATCGTATAAGCACTGATACAATAGTAATTGGGAACCTCAATACCTCAGTGTCACAAATATAGATAGATCAACTAGACAAAAAATAACCAACAAAATACTAGAACTCAGAAAAACTCTTGAACAAATGAACTTAACATATGTTTACAGAGTACTCCACCCCACAAAATCAGAATACACACTCTTTCCAGCTGCACATGGGTCGTTCTCCAAAATAAACCACATAATCACTATAGAAAATGTTTAAGTAAATACAAAGGAATTGAAGTTATCCTCTGTATATTATCAGATCATAGTGCAATGACATTGGAGATCAATAACAAGAGAAACAGAAAGAATTTAATAAACACATAGAAACAGCACAACACACATCTGAATAACCAATGGGTCACAGAGGAAATTAGAGAAAAAATCAGACAGTTCCTAAAATTAAATGACAATGCCAATACAACATATCAGACTCTATGGGACATAATCAAAAGAAATATTTGGATCTTTAATCCATTTCAATTTTAGTTTAGTGCATGGTGAGAAATATAGGTGTAGTTTTAATCTTTGGCAAGTTGAAACCCAGTTTTTCCAGCACCAATTATTAAAGACACTACCTTTCCTCCAGTGAGGGTGTTTGGCTTCTTTGTCAAAGATGAGGTGGCGGAGTGTGACTGGCATTATTTCTAGATCTTCTAATCTGTTCCAGTGCTCCTCAGGTCTGTTTCTTTCCCAGTACCACGATGTTTTATCAAGGTAGCTTTGTAGTGTAATTTCTAGTTGGAGCTTGTGACACCTTGTCTTTGTTGTCTAGAATTGCTTTTGCTATTCTAGGTCTCTTGTTCCAAATGAATTTTTGCATTGTTTTCTCAAGGTCTGTAAAGTATGCTGCTGGTATTTCAATTGGGATTACATTGAATCTAGCATTTTTGGAAGTATGGCAAATTTCAATAAATGGTTCGTCCTACCCAGAAGCAAGGACTATCATTTCATTTTCTAATATCCTGTTTCATCTCTTTTTTCTGAATGCCATAGTTTTCAGAGAAGAGTTCTTTAATTTCTTTTAGGCTGATTCCTAGGAATTTCAATTTTTTTGATGCTATTGTGAAAGGAATTGATTGCCCTATTTCCCTCTCAGTGAGTTTGTTTTTTGTGTACAGAAAAGCTATTGATTTTTATGTTTTGACCTTGCATCCAGCTACTCTACTAAATTTGGTTAAGTCTAGAAGATTTTTTGTGGAGTTCTTGGGGTCTTCTATACAGAGTATATCATCTGCAAATAATGACAATTAGACTTCTTTGTTTCCTATCTTTATTCTTTTTATTTCTTTCTCTTGTCTGATTGTTGTGACTGTTTCTGAATGTATATTGAACAGGAGTGGTCATAGAAGACATCCTTGTCTTGTTCCTGATTTTAGAGTGAAGGATTTCAGTTTTTAACAGTTTAGTATGATATTGGCTGTTGGTTTTTCATAGATGGTTTTATCAGATTGAGGTAGAGTCCATCTATTCCAATTTTTTGTAGGGTTCTTATCAGGAATGCATGTTGGATTTTTGTCAGATTTTTCTGCATCTCTTGAGATGATCATATGGTTTTTGTCCTTGGCTCTAGTAATACAGTGCATTGCATTCATTGATTTGTGTATGTTGAACGATCCCTGCATCCCTGGGATGAATCCCAATCGGTGAGGTTGTATGATCTTCTTGATGATCTTCTGCGTTCTATTTGCCAGTATCTTATTAAGCATTTTTGCATCTATGTTCATGAGTGAGTTTGGCCTATAGTTTTCTTTTTTGGTTGGGTCTTTCTGTGCTTTGGGGATCAAGGTGATGCTTGCTTCCAGGAATGAATTTGGGAGTATTGCTTCCCTTTCAATTTCATTCAAGAATTTAACCAGTAATAGCCATAATTCCTCTCTAAATCTCTTGCAGAATTAAGCAGTGCAGGCATCAGAAGCTGGACTTTTCTTAGTTGGTAAGTTTTTAATTACGTTTTCAATTTCATTGACTGATATTGGGTTGTTTAGAAATCTTGGGTCTTCTTCATTCAACTTGGGTAATTCCTACATATCTAGGAATCTGTCGATTTCTTCCGTGTTTTCCATATTATTGGGGTATAGGTTCTTCAAGTAGGTATTGATGAGCCTCTAGATGTCTGCTGGGTCTATTGTAATTTCACCCTTTACATTCCTAATTGCATGAATTTGGGCCTTTTATTTCCTTTTTTGATGAGCTTGGGTGTTTGTCAATTTTGTTTATTCTGTCAAAGAACTCTTTGCTTCATTGATTTTTTTTTTTTTTGTATCATTCTCTTAAGTCTCCATTGCCTTAACTTCTGCTCTGATCTTTATAACCTCCCTTGCATGGGTTTTGGGTTTGTCCTGCTCTTCGTTTTCTAGAAACTTGAGGTTCAGCATCAGGTTGTTTAATTAGGCTCACTGTGTTTGCAAATCCATTAGATTTGCAAAGAGGATAGCTACTCCTGCTTTTTTGGGGATTTCTGTCACATGGAGTATTGTTTTCCGTCCCCTTTTCAGTCTATGAGTTTCTTTTTACATTGTGTGTTTTTCTGTACGCAGCATATTGTTGGATCTTGATTTTTGACCCATTCTGCCAGTCTATTTCTTTTGATTGGTGAATGGAGACCGTTAACATTGGTGGTTATAACTGATATGTATTGACTTAGTCCTTGTGACTTTTTCTTTTTGTTGTATTCTCCCACTATGCATTGCATTTCTTGTTTTGCCTGATGGATTCATTCTGCTGGGCTTCCTCAGGTTTTGGTCCTCGTCGTCTTTTTCTAGTATACTGTTTAAAAGTTTTTGGAGCACTGGGTTGGTATTCATTAATTTTCTCAAGTGTTCTTTGTCGTGAAAGTATCTTATTTTTCCATCAATTTTGAAACACTGTTTTGCAGGGTATGTCAATCTGGGTTGGAGGTTGTTTTCCTTTAGGATTTGAAATATGTCACTCCAATGTCTTCTTGACTTGAGGGTTTGTGTTGAGAAGTCTGATGTCATTCTGATGGGCTTTCCTTTGTATGTGATTTATTTATTTTCTCTGCTTATAAAATTTTGTTCTTCTACTGGGTTTCTGCTATCTTAACTATTATATGCCTAGGTGTAGATTTCTTTTTCATGGCTAGTTGGAGTTCTATATGTCTCACTTATCTGCATGCCAAGTTCTTTTCCCATAATTGGGAAGTTTTCTGACGTTATTTCTGTGACTAGTTTGTTTTTAAGTCATTTGCACTCTCTCCTGTTTCTTCGTTGACTCGGATCCATCATATGTTACATTTTTTTGCATCATCTAGCAACTGCTGGATTGATTTCTCATGATCCTCTATCATTTTTAAGAAATTTTTTCCTGGTCACTAATTGCAATCCTGTCTTCTATATCTGAAATTCTCTCTTCGCATTGGCCCATTCAGCTGCATAAACTTTCAGTGGAGTTTTTAATTTCCTGGAAATCTGTTTGCATCTGTTTTATGGACTCCATTTGTTTCCTATATTGAGATTCCATCACGGTCCTCACCTCCTTATTTTTCTATCTGTATCCCCTAGAATTATTATGTCTTGCACTATGGGCACAATCTCTGCAGTTATCTGAGAAATTATTTCTGAATTCATTTTTTCCAGATCCCCTTTCATTTCCAGTTCAGGGAGTCCAGGTGGTTGAGTACGAAATTATCCCACATTATTGCCCTTTGGGGTTGCCTTATGTGTTCAACAAGTCTGGTTTTGAGACTTATGTCCATCACCCCTTTCTTGCAGTAACTACATAATGGAATCTATCTCTGAGCCTGACCTTCACAGATTTTTAGGTGTACAAATTATAGATTGACTCTAGAAAATCAATCCATGCAAAATTCTAAATTGTGTGTAGAAAATCCCAAGGAAAGTAGTACAACCACAGAAAGGAGAGAAGCATCCAATGGCTATGGCTTCTGCATTCTGCATGAGGCTCTGGCCTTCATCACTCTTTCTGTTGGTGTTCTCTCCTCTGGAGGCCACCTACAGGGAAGACTACTTCCAATAAGCACCATGGGGTGTTCACTGCTCTTTCTCTGCAGGCTCAAGATTGGCCTCATCATGAAACTGATTCATCTACATCACAACATTTATAAATTTAGTAAGAGAAGAATGTTAAATCCAAACTTTTGAACATGGCTCTGTGAGAGCCCTTGATTTATGTTAATTTAAGTGACAAATGTAGAAAACAGACATGCTTAGACATCTGTTTGAATAGCATAAATAAGGATCAAAATATATAATTGATATTGCATAATAGGAAGAAAATGTCTAAAGTAGTAGGGGAATTGGGAGCAGTTGGGGAAAGAAAAGAAGGGAAAAGAAAAATATGAGAAAAGGAAAAAAATGGAAACAAAGACTTTGTAAATGGGGAAGTATGGAGGGGGTGAAGGGAGGGCTGGGGAATAGGGAAAAATAAGAACCAAGATATGTCATGTGAAGGTACAATATCCCATGATGAATTGAACTGTATTGTATACCTAAAATGTACCAATAACCTTAATGGAAAAAAATGAATAATTTTTTAAAAATTGAAAAAAGTTCATTTTAAAAGTTTGCTTAATGTTACTATCCCTTTCCTTTTAGATCTCATCTTACAAATAAAATGTAAATGTTAAGGATAATAAAATGACAAGTAAAAATAATTTTGAGAATACAGAGTATCAGATATTTCAGATATAAAATACAAACAAATTTATATCTGAAATCAGAATTTTAGATATATTACACAACAGGTAATTGTTTATTTGTCTAAACGTAATTACAGCTGAGGCAAGCTACCATATTCACTGAATTATGAGTATTTAATGAATCACTCATGTTTTCATATCATGTTTGTAACAATATAATCCCATGAGATATTGAGTACATTTTGTATTTGAGAACACCATATGCAATATTTTGCAGATTATTTCAATGTTCAAAGGATAGCAAAAAGTACACTTCTAAGGAGACCACCTGGGACGCATGAGTGCACTTTTGCTAAGGATATGTGTTTGAAGGCCATTGTCACACACCTCAAACAATAGATAGTGGTCCTTATGAATAGTGAGAAATGCCATTGTACAAATTTATCTCAAAAATTGGTAAAACAGAAAACCTGAATTATAAACTAATTTCACTTTTTATTAAACTGATACCTCACATGAGTTAGATTTTCCTTTGTGCCATTCATTCAGCTTATTAGGTAAAAACTATAATGATTACCAAAGATAGGCATCACAGGATGAAGAAATAGAATAAAAGGCATTTGTTTTGTTACATTCAACAGCAACCATTCTCCCTAAAATATTCCACAGCTGATAAAAATTTCTTCAAAAGTCTCATCTATACTTTCTGGGGAGTTTATTATAATTCCTTTTTTGAGGGGTTCCCAGGGATTGAACTAAGGACCTTGAACTTACAAGGCATATACTGTGCCACTGAGCTAAATCTCTTGCTGAAGTATAGTTCCTGGTACGCTTTTCTGGCAAGTAATTCTCCTGCAGATGTGTGGCAATCAGAAACTCACAGCAATGTAGAATTTATTTTGATACCTGTTTAAAAAACCACAAAATTTAAAGTCACAACAATATAAACATAAAAAGTATAATTTTGATGGTAAGAATATATATTTTATGTAAGTGATAATATAGGCTCTGATATCAAAGTAAAATAGGCAAAACTATGTACACGGTGCAACATACAATGTTGAGATATAAGCAGGTATCCTCCTGACATGAAAAACACAGCATTTATTAATCTATACATTTTGTGAAAACCATTTATTTTTGACAAAAACACATGTTCACAAATATCTGAAAAATATATCTTAATAAAAAATATATGATCAAATAAAAATATCTTTTGTTATAAAGAATATGGAGTATATGCACCAAAAATTCAAACAAATGTAGTGAAAAAAATCCAAAAATTAACAAAAAAATATATAAAAAATTAAGGTTGTTTAGTGGCCTACATCTCCAAATTTTAAAAACAAAACAAAAACCACATAGACATCTGTGGATACCGTATCAGAGTCCCTGGCTGCAGGGAACATGCCCATCCAGCCCGTTTCTGACAGGCACATCTGTGGACATTGTAGCAAGGTCTCAGGCTGCAGGGAACACACCAATACAGCTAGTGTCTCAGCAACAATCCACTGGACACCCCCACCCTGGTTCTCTGGCCTCTTGGCTGTACTGTCACCTGTTTCCACACTACAAAAACACAGAGGACACTGGACCACCAGACAACTGTATTGGGTAAATTGAAGCAATCATCACCTCCCATCGGAACTAGGACTATCTACAGGGGAAGGGCAGCTGGAACCAGCAGTACAACCCTGCAGAGTTCAACCCTACAAGAGGACAGGGAGCTCAACTTGGGACTTGCAGCCAGAAATCTCCCTAAATCTCATGGATCTGTGCCTGACTTGCTGAGAATCATTGACTTATATCTGCACACTGATACCCATGTTGTCTATTGTGACAACAGAGACATAGCCTGAAAGAGGACCTTCATTTTCATTTTTATTTTTTATTTCCAAAATTAGTATTATTGGTTTGTTTTTTCTCTTTTCTTTTTCTCCTCTTATCTTTAATATTAATTTTTCCTACTCTTTGCAAATTTTTGTTTCTTTTTTTAAATTTTATTGGTACAGTTTGTTAGTACATTTCAGGTTAGTACATTTACATTTAGAATTGGGTACTTGTACCTAAACATGATGTATCTTAGTTCTTATTTTTTCCCCATTACCTATGAACCCTTCACCCCCACCACCCTTCCCTATTTACATAGACTTTGTTTCCATTTTTTTTTCTTTCTCATAATTTTTCCTGTCCTTTCTTCCCTTTCCCCTTCCCCTCCTGCCATCCATCCACCTTTGGACCTTTCCCTATTTCAAATTATGAAGTATTCATTTTAATCATTTTCATCCTTATTTACACTTTCAGTTTCTCACACTAGAGATACTATTTGGTATTTACTCATGTGTGTCCTATTTATTTCACTTAGTATGGCCTCAATATGCATCCATTTAGCTATAAATGGATGTACACCTATGTTTATAGTGGCACAATTTGTAATAGTTAAGTTTTGAAAAGAGCCCAAGTACATACCCATTAACTGGAAACTGGATAAAGATGTGGTTTTTTTAATAAAATTTTTGTTTTTCTATTCATTTTTTTCTTCTTTCTTTCCTTTTTCTTTTCTCTCTTACATTCACTCTCTTGCTCTTGCACATTGAACATCTCCCTTTCTGTGCCTGCTCTGGTCCTCATTCAGAGTTCTTTATTTTTCTGTTATTCTCTTTTTCTTTCTCAACTGTGTCCTCTGGCCTCACTGCTAACCGTTCTCTATCCTTCTATCTATCCCTCCCTCTCCAACTCTTTCTAACTCCCCATCCCAAAGGGCAAAGTTATACTGAATAGTTTATTCTCTATAAACATATGTTGGATTGGTCCTCCATCTTGAATTAATTCACACACCGAAAGGTGATAGATTCATAACTACCACAAAATATCATTTTAAAGATGTACTTGATGCAATGGTGTTGCTCATCGTATCACTTGGGCTATGGTGGTGTTATTGATCTAGTCAGTGATCCTTACTGGTATAATAAAAAAGCGATAACCTCAGAGTCATTAGAGACTCACAATTTAAAGACCAGCTATATCTGGAAGACACCTCTGAGAAGCAATTATTCCATAAGGGTTCAAATTACAAGCAACAAAGATACTTACATTAAGCAATTTTGAAGTATCAGTGCAGGAATTAAATCAAGGAAATTAGCACAAACAAAAATGAGAAGACATTTAACAAAAGCACAAACTCAGACTTCCAAAATACCAAGGGCAAACTCTGGGGGAAATGAGGTGGAAAAGTCTGATAACCAACTACCTGGACACCCTGAACTGATAGCACAGGAAGGATCAAAACAGAAGAATGAGGGTCTAGAAAAATACAAAGCAAAAATAATCTCCCAGATATCTACAGAGATGGTGAGCAGAGTGAAGGCATGATTAGAGACTCTAGAACAGAAATAGATAAAGAAAATAGATGAGCTCAGGAACATGCTGGAAGCCATGAATACTCAGCATAAGAAAGAAATGGAAACCATGATCGACCAACATAAGAAAGAAATGGAATCCCTGAAACAGACTCCAACTGAAATTCAGGAGATCAAAAACTCCACTGAACGTATCCACAGCAGATTAAGGGAATCTGAAGATAGAATATCAGATATAGAAGACAGGATCATGGTTAAAGACCATGAAAACAGATTTCTTAAAAATAGTAAGGGATCATGAGAAATCAATCCAACAGCTGCTAGATGATGCAAAGAAGAATAATATAAGACTGATAGGAGTTCATGAAAAAACAGGAGAAAACACAATTGACATCAAAAATTGTTCACAGAAATAATAGTGGAAAACTTCCCAGACAGAGGTAGAGAAGTGGACATAGAGATAAGTGAGGCATATAGAACTCCAAATAGCCATAATCAAAAAAATCTACATCTAGACATATAATAGTCAAGATCCCAGAAACACAACAGAAGAACAAAATCCTACAAGCAGAGAAAAGAAATTGCCTACAAAGGAAAGCCCATCAGAATTACAGCAGACTTCTCAACACAAACCCTCAACTCAAGGAGACCCTGGAGTGAAGTATTTTAAGCCCTAAAAGAAAATAACTTCCAACCTAGACTATTGTATCCTGCAAAATTATAGTTCAAAATTAATGGGGATATTAGATACTTCCATGACAAAGAACACCTGAGAAATTTCATGAACACCAAACTAGTACTACAAGCAATTCTAAACAATATTCTAGAAAAAAACAATGAAGGTCACAACTCCATGAGGCCCATCAGAGGGAAGCCACCAGGCAAGGTAAGACACTAAAGGGAAAGGGGAAAAAATAAGAAATAACAGACCCAACAAAATGAAACATCATGACAAGGAAGAATCAATATCTATCAATTGTATCCATCAACGTTAATGGCCTCAATTCACCAATCAAAATAGAATGGATTAAGAAGAAAAATCCAACAATGTGCTCTACACAAGAAACACACCTAACTCAAAAAGAATCTCATAAACTGAAAGTAAAAGGATGGAAAACAGGTCTCCACACCACAGGAACCCAGAAAAAGGCAGTGGTAGCAATCTTATTTGCAGACAAAGTAGATTTCAAACCAAAACTAATTAAGAGAGACAAAGATGGTCACTACATTCTTGTGAAGGGAACAATTCAAGAGGAAGAGATGAAAATCCTAAATATATATGCACCAAATACGAATGTCCCCAACTATACAAAACAAACAATGGACATAAAAACCAAGTAAACACTAACACAACTGTAGTGGAGGACATCAATAACCCACTATCACAAATAGGCAGATCATCTAGACAAAATGTTAAAAAGAAAATTCTAGAACTGAACCAAGTTATTGAATAAATGGACTTAATACATGTTTACAGAGTTTTCCACCCCACAAAATCGGAATTCACATTCTTTTCAGCCACACACAGATCATTCTCCAGAATAAACCACATGCTAGCTCATAGGACATATCTAAATAAATGTAAAAGAATAGAAGTTACCCCCTGTATATTATCAGAACCTAGTGCAATAAAATTGGAGATCAATAACTAGAAATCAAAAACCCCCCACAAATACATGAAAACTGAATAGCACCTTCCTGAGCAACCAAAGGGTCACAGAAGAAATTAAAGAAGAAATTAAACAGTTTCTACAAGTAAATGAAAATGCCAGTACAACATACAGAAATCTATGGGACACAATGAAAGCAGTTCTACATGAGAAATTCATAGCAGTGAATGCCCATATTAGGAAAACAGAGAAAACTCAGATAAATTACCTAATGCAGAACCTCAAACTCCTAGAAAAAAAGAGCATAACTAATCCAAAGCTCATACAAGAGAGGAAATTATAAAGATCAGGGCAGAACTCAATGCAATGGAGACTAAGAGAACAATACAAAAAACTAATGAGTCAAAGAGTTGGTTTTTTGAAAGAATAAATAAAATCAATAAAACTTTAGCTAACCTTATCAAAAAAGGGAAGAAAAAGCTAAAATCCATGCAATTAAGAACAAAAAAGGTGAAGTCACTATAGACCCAGCAGAAATCCAGAGGATCATCAATACCTAGGGCCAGGGATGTAGCTCAGTGGTTTCTCCGCCTGCTGCACAATCAAAAGGACCTGAGTTCGATCTCCGGTACCAAAAAAAAAAAACACAGAGGATCATCAATACCTACTTTGAGAACCTGTACTTTAATAAAATAGAAAACACAGAAGAAGTGGACACATTCCTAGATACATATGAATTGCCCAAGTTAAATGAAGAAGATATAGAAACTCTAAACACCTGACTTACAATGAGTGAAATTGAAAATACCATAAAAAATTTACCAATAAATAAAGCCCAGGTCCGTATGGCTTCACTGCTGAATTCTACAAGACATTTAGAGAAGAACTATGGCTATCACTCTTTAAACTCATCAAGGAAACCGAAATGGAATCAATACTTCCAAATTCATTCCTGGAAGCAAGTGTTACTTTGATTCCAAAACCAAGGAGAGACAAAACCCAAAAAGATAACTACAAACCAATCTCCCTAATGAACAAAGATGCAAAAATTCTCAACAAGATACAGGAAAAAAGAATACAGAGGGGCATCAAGATCATACACCCTGACCAAGTCGGATTTATCCCAGGGTTTCAAGGATGGTTCAACATTAGAAAATCAATAAACGTAATACAGTATATTGAGTCAAGGACAAAAAATATATGATCATCTCAATAGATGCAGAAAAGTCATTTGACAAAATTCAACAGCCATTCATCATAAAAATGCTACAGAAAATTGGAATAGAAGGTCTTTATCTCAACCTGATTAAGGCTATGAAAAACCAACAGCCAACATCATACTATATGGTCAAAAACTGAAAACATTCATTCCAAAATCAGAAACAAGACAAGGATGCCCATTACCACTCCTGTTCAATATTGTTCTGTAAACAGCCATAGCAGGAAAAAGAGAAAAAAGTGAAACGAATAAAGATAGGAAAAGAAGTGAAAATGTCATTATTTGCTAATGTTATGATACTGTACATAGAAAACACAAAAAACTTGGATGAAAGTCTTCTAGATCTAATTGATAGATTCAGTATAGTAGCTGCATATAAGGTCAATACTAAAATAAATAGCCTTCTTATACACAAATATCAGACACATTGAAAGAGAAATTTGGGAAACAATTCCTTTTACAGTACCATCCCCAAAAATGAAATATCTAGGAATCAATCTAATGAAGGAAGCAAAAGACCTCTATTCGGAAAACTACAGCACTTTGAGAAAGATTAATGAGGACATAAATGGAAAGACATCCCTTGATCCTGGGTAGGAAGAACCAATATTGTGAAATTGACCATAATCCAAAACTATTATACAGATTTAATGCAATACCAATTGAAATTCTAACAATATCCTTCACAGAACGTGATAAAACAATCCAAAAATTCATTTGAAACCAGAAGAGATCTGCAATACCAAAAGCAATTGTAGGCAACAGAGACATGGCTGGGAGTATCACAATCCTCAACTTGAAACTATACTACAAAGCTACTGTGATAAAACTGAATGGTTCTGGCAAAGAAACAGACCTAAGGATCAATGGAATAGATTAGAAGATGCAAAAACAACTCCAGACATACTCAGCCACCTCATGTTTGATAAAGGATCCAGCCACCCTCATTGGAGGAAAGATAGGCTTTTTAATAAATGATGTTGGAAAAACTGGACTTCAACCTGCCAAAGATTAAAACTGGACCCATCCTTATCATAATGCACTAAACTAAGATCGAAGTGGATTAAAGACCTAAACATTAAAACAGAAACACTAAACTTGCTGGAAGATAGGTAGAACTCTTGAAGACATTGGCATAGGAAAAGACTTTTTGAACAAAACCTCAGTAGCACAGGAACTAGCACAAAGAACAACTGGGATCTCATCTTATTCAAAAGCTTCTATGCTGGAAGAGAAACCATCAACAGATCTAAGAGGCAACCTACAATGTGAGAAAAAATTTTTAGCAGCTGTACCTCAGTCAAAGGTCTATTATCTAGAATACATAAAGAATTGAAAAATAGACACCTCAAAGTTAACGACCCAGTTCAAAAATGGGCATCTGATACGAATAGACATTTCTCAGACAAGTAAAAGCAACAACTAAATATACAAAAAATGTTCAACATCACTGGTCAGTCGAGCAATTCAGATGAAAACAACACTGATATGCCACCTCACCCCCGAAAGTGTGGCTGCTATCAAGAAATCAATCAATATCAAATGCTGGCAGGGGTGTGGAGAGAAAGCAACCCCTCTCCATTGTTGGTGGGAGTACAGATTGGTGCAACCACTGTGGAAATCAGTATGCAGATACCTCAAACAACTAAGATCGGAATTCCCATTTAACCCAGCTATTCCCTTGCTGGGTATCTTCCCTAAAGAATTAAAAGAATCATACCACAGTGATATATGTGCACCCCTATTTGTAATGGCACAGTTTGTAATAGCTAAAGCTTTTAAACAGCCCAAGTTCCCATCAACTGGAAACTGTATAAAGCTGTGTTTTTTTATAAAATGGAGTACTACTCAGCCATAAAGAATGAGAAACTAGAGCCATTTATAGCTAAGTGGATGCTTGTTGAGGCCATACTCTTAAGTGAAATAAATAGGACATACATTTAAATATTGAGTAGTTTCTGTAGTATAAGAAGTTGAAAGTGTAAATAAGGGTTTAAATGATTAAAGTAATAATTGACAATATGAAATAGGGAAATTTCAAAGGTGAGGTCTTGTGGGAGGGGAAGGGGAAAGGGAAGAATGGAAAGGAAAAATTATGAGAAAAATTAAAAATTGGAAACAAAAATCTATGTAAATAGGAAAGGGTGGAGGAGATGAAGGGTGCACAGGTAATGGGGAAAAAATAACTAAGATACATCATGTAGAGGTACAATTATCCAATGAGAAATGTAAACGTATTGTGTACCTAAAATATACCAATAAATGAATTAAAAGATTAATGTGAAATTGGAAGAAAAGTAGCAAAGTGGAAGGGGAAGTTGGAGGGGTAGGGGAAAGGAAAGAAAGGCATGGAATTAAATGAAAAAATGGAAACAAAGTCTTTGTAGAGAGGGATGGAGGGGTTGAAGGGAGGGCAGTTGAAGGGGGAACAATAAGAAACAAGGGAGATTATGTAAAGGTGCAAATTTCCAAGGGAGAGTTGTGGCAAAAAGAATGATTGAATGAAAACTGAACTGCAAACTCGCAAACCATTCTGAAGAATGTGCTTGTCTTCTAACACCAAGTTTTTGGTAGGACAAAGTTGAGGATATTCCAGGGCCTGTCTTTCAGCAGAACCTCAATGCTCTTTCTAGGCCAATGTGCTCTTTGTGGTATAGGCTTCGTAAAGATGTGCTACAGAAATCAGCAATGCAGACAGCCTGATTGTGATGTGAATGGTATTGTATGTAACTCCCAGATTGGAGTGCAGTGTCAAACTTACAGACCTATTGCAGCTTTCTCTGAGAAGGAACTGCATTTTATATCATAAAATTCCACTGACTTGCATGGGAAAGCTGGCACTAGAAGAATGCTTGAATGAAAACTGATGTGCAAACTGCAGGACCACTCTGAAGAGTGTGTTTTTGGATTCTAACACCAAGTTTTTAGTAGGACAAAGTTGAGGATATTCCAGAACCTGTCTTTCAGCAGAACCTCATTGCACTTTCTAGGCCATAGGGCTATTCAACATATAGGCCTCATGTAGATATGCTACAGAAATCAGAATTGCAGAGAGCCTGATTGTGATTTGAATGGTATAGGTTGTAAGTCCAAGCATGGAGTCCACTGTCAAAATGACAGAGCTCTAGCTGCTTTCTCGAGAAGGAACTGCAGAGTGTATCCTTACCTTCCATTGATGTGCATGGGATAGCTGGCACTAGAAGAAGGTTCGAATGAAAAGTGAAGTGCAGAATGCTGAACAATTCTGAAGAGTTTGGCTTCTAACAACACGTTCTTAGGACAAAGTTGAGGGCTTTCCGGGACCTGTCTTTCAGCAGAATCTTAGGGCAATTTTCAGGCCAAAGAGCCTTTCATTGTACAGGCCCCAAAGAGTTCTGCTACAGAATTCAGCAATGCTGAGAGCCAGATTGGGATGTTAACGGTATTTGATACAAGTCCAAGATTGGAGTGCACTTGCAAACTGACAAAGCTCTAGCTCCTTTCTTGGAGAAGGAACGGACCTTTATATCCTAACTTTCCTTGGACTTGCATGGCAAAGCTGGGGCTAGAATTGTTCTTGAAGGAACACTAACGTGCACACTGCCGGACCATAGTGAAGACTGTGCGTGGTTTCTCACATGAAGTCCTTCTTCAGACAAAGTAGAGGACTTTCCAGGACCTGTGTTTCATCAGGATCTCAATGCATTTTCTAGGCCAAGGTGCTACTCAGCATATACGCCTCATAGACTCGTGCTGCAGAAATCAGCGATACAGGCGGCCAGGTTGTGATGTGAATGATCCTGCATGGACAGCAAAGAAGGGTGTACTCTAGAAAACTGACAGAGCTCTAGCTGCTTTTTCTAAGAAGGAACTGCACTTTCTATCCTAACCTTCCATTGACTTGCACGGGAGAGCTGGCGATAGAACTGTGCCTGAAAGAAAACTGAAGTGCAAACTGCCAGGCCGATCTGAAGAGTGTGTTTGGCTTCTAACAAAACGGTCTTCTTTGGACGGTACTGGACATCCAAGTGTGGAGCGCAATTGCAAACTGACAAATGTCTATCTGCTTTCTCTGAGAAAGAACTGCACTTTACATTCTAACCTTCCTTTGACTTGCTTGGGAAAGCTAGCATTCGAAGTGTGCTTGAAGGAACACTGAAATGCAAACTGCAGGACCATTCTGAAGAGTGTTTCAATTCTAACATCAAGCTCTGCTTAAAAAAATAGGTGAGAACTTTGCAGGACCTGTCTTTCGGTAGAACCTCAAGGCATGTTCTATGCCAAAGTGATATTCATGGAACAAGCCTAATAATGATGTGCAGCAGATATCAGCAATGCAGAGTACCAGATTGTGATGTAAATGGTATTGGATATAAGTCCTAGGGTGTAGTGTACTGCCACACTCACAGAGCTCTAGCTGCTTTCCCTAAGAAACTGAACTTTAATTCCTCACCTTCCTTTGACATGCAAGGGAGAGCTAGAGCAGGAATTATGCTTGAACGAAAACTGAAGTGCAAACTGCCGGAATATTCTGAATAGTGTGTTTGGCTTCTACATCACTTTCTGCTTAGGATAAAGCTGAGGACTTTCCAGGACCTTTCAGGAGAACCTCAAAGCGTTTTCTAGGCCAAACTGCTTTTCATGGTACAGGCCTCATAGCTGTGTGCTACAGAAATCAGCAATGCAGAGAGACAGATTGTGATGTGAATTGTATTGGAAGTAAGTCAAAGAGTGTAGTGCACTGCCCAAATAGCAGACGTTTAGCTGCTTTCTCTGAGAAGGAACTGCACTTTACATCCTCACCTTCCATTGACTTTCGTGGGAGAGTTGATGCTAGAAGAATGCTTGCATGAAAACTAGAGTGCAAATTGTCGGACCATTCTGAAGAGTGTGTTTGGCTTCTAACATCAAGTTCTGCTTAGGAAAAAGATGAAGACTTTCCAGGATCTCTCAGCAGAACTTCAATGCATTTTTTAGAGCAAAGTTCTATTTACGGTACAGGCCTCATAGAGATGTGCTACAAAAGTCACCAATGCAGAGAGCTACGTTGTGATGTGAATGGTGTTGGATGTAAGTCCAAGAGTGGTGTGCACTGCAAACTGGCAGAGCTCTGGCTGTTTACCCTGGTAAGGAACTGCACTTTTTATCCTCACCTTCCATTCACTTGCATGAGAGAGCTGGTGATAGAAGTACGCTTGAAAGAAAATGGAAGTGCAGGGGGCCAGACCATTCTGAAGAGTGTGTTTGGCTTCTAAAAGCAAGTTGTGCTTAGGAGAAAGATTAGACTTTTCAGGACTTGTCTATTTTTTCCCCCATTAAATTTATTGGTACATTTTAGGTATACAATACAGTTCCATTCATCATTGGGATCTTGTACCATTACATGTGTCTCTTGGTTCTTATTTTTATTCTCCTTCCCTTGCCCTCCATTCACCCTCTCCATCATTACCTATTTGCAAAGACCTTGTTTCCATTTTTTTCCTCATATTTTTCCCTTTCCCTTTTTTTCCTTCCCCTACCCCTCCCAATTAACCGGTTCTTTTAGACCTTTTCTTCCTGTTATACAATATCAGTGATACATTTTTGAAATTACAATATTAAGAGACATTACCACAGATTTTACAGAATTTAAAAGAATACAGAAAGCATATTACAAAAATCTTTTCTGAAATAAATTTGACAACATCTAAGAAGAAAATTAATGAAATTAACTATGGAGGAAATATAAAATTTGAATAGCACCTATTAAAGAAAGTATATTCCTAGGTTGAAAACCTACCTATATGACAACAGCAGGCTCATAAACATTTTAACTGATAAATTATATCAAACAAAGCACAAAAAAGAAGAAACACTTCTCCCCTCATTTTAGGAAATCAACATTGTGCTAATCCTAAAACTGCATAAAGATAATAGAAGAAAAAAGTATGAACATAGAAATTTGTTTACCAAAACAAACTATGGGAAGTCAGATCTGGTAGGATGTAGAAAGTGGTTTTGTTATAGGGATGGCAGTGTTTTTTCAGCATTGAAAGATCCACCCCCGAAAGTCATCATTTAAACAGAGGAAAGGAAAAAGCCATATGATCCTGTCACTAGTTGGAGAAAAAGTATGCAACTAAATTCGACAGCTGTTCATAATAAAAGTTATCAGGAGACTAGAAGGAGAACAGAACTTTCTCAACAAATTAAAGACATGTGCTCCATGCTTCCAGCTAGAACGCCTTGTATGAATGGAGAAGATACAATGCTTTCTCCTTAAGGTGGGGAACAAGGGCAGATACGCTTACTTTTTATCTGTTCATTAAACTTTGAAACCTGGTCCCCACCAAAATAGTCTGGCAATAAAATGACATAACTAGGATAGGATTGGCATGGCAGAAGCACAATATATGTAGATGAAATGATCATCTACAGAGAAAATACTGAGAAATCTCTAGGAGCCCCTAGAACTTGTACTTGAATTTAGCAGGATTAGAAAACAAAAAGTATATATAAAACTTCAGGTCTATGTATACTTGCTATAAATGAAGAATTGGATATTGAAATTTAAAAGTTATGTAGGAGTACAAAGGACCCAGAAAAGCCAAAAACAAAAACAGTGTTGGAAGATGTTTAGCACCCAATTGTAAGACTTCTTGTAAAGCTACAGTAATCAAGGCAGTGTTGGTGTAAGGAAAGACATATAGATCATTTGAATCAAACAGAGAATCTAGAAATAGAACCACACATATATGGTCCACTGAGTTTTGAAAGATTATTTAACAGCATTTTATAGAATATAAACTCAATTCAAGAGCTGAGGAAGAGATAGTGTCTAGAACACTTGGTATCCATATATAAAAAATTAACCTCAACCCTTTTTGTCCATACATGAAAATAACTTGAAGGGATCCACGAACCCAAATAAGAAAGCCTAAAAGTATAAAACTTTAAGAAGAAATTATAAGGGAAAATATTTATGGATTCAGGGTAGGCAAGAACTACCTAGGATACAAAAAACATGATGTATAAAAGAAAAAAATGATAAATGAGATTCCATCAAAATTTAGAACTTTAAATGACATCATTAAAATGGAAGGTAGTCCTTAAGCAGACCATATTTACAATGCATATAACCTATGAGCAGAATATATAAAGAATTCTTAGAGCTTAATAGACAACCCAATTAAAATGTAGACATAAGAAGATGATAAATAGCCAGTATAGCACAAGGAATGGTGTGCAATTCTAGAATCAGAAAAATACTAATCAGTACAATAAGATTGAATTATACACTCATTAGAGAGATGAAGTCAAAAGTTTTAAAAGCCTTGTCATGACTTTTTCTTTTTGTTGGATTCTCCCCCTTTGCGTTTAATTTGTCATGCCCAATGGATTCATTCTGCTGGGTTTCCTGGGGTTGTGATCCACATTGTCTTTTCCTAGGGTATTGTCTAAAATCTTTTTGAGTGCTGGTTTTGTATTCATGAAGTTCCTGAGGTGCTCTTTATCATGAAAGTATGTTATTTCTCCATCAATTTTGAAAGATAGTCTTGCAGGGTACATCAATCTGGGTTGGAGGCTGTTTTCCTTTAGGGCTTGAAATACATCACTCCAAGCTCTTCTTGCCTTGAGGGTTTGCATTGAGAAGTCTGCTGTGATTCTGATGGGCTTTCCTTTGTATGTGATTTGTTTCCTTTCTCTCACTGCTTGTAGAATTTTTTTCTTCTGTTGGATTTCTGGAATCCTATTATATGCCTTTGTGTAGATTTTTTGATTAAGGCTAGCTGGAGTCCTATATACCCCACTTATCTTTATGTCAAGTTCTTTTCTCCTCCTTGGGAAGTTTTCTGCCATCACTTCTGTGAACAGTTTTTTATGTCATCTGCACTCTCTCCTCTTTCTTCATTGACTCCAATCAGTCTTATGTTATTCTTCTTTGCATCATTCAGCAGCTGCTGGATTGATTTCTCTTGTTCCCTTCCAATTTTGAAGCAATTTTTCTTTTCCTCCTCACTGATTGCAATCTTATCATCTATATGTGAAATTGTATCCTCACATTGGTTTATTCTGCTGCACAGATTGTCGATGGAATTTTTAATCTCTTGGAAATCTGTTTGTATCTGTTTTATGGATTCCATTTGTTTCCTATGTTGGGATTCCATCATACTCCTCAGATCCTCAATTTGTTTAATCTGTGTCCTCTCTAGATTTATTAATCATGTCTTGCACCATGAGCAAAATCTTTGCTGTTATCTGAGAAATTATTTCTGATTTCATTTTTCCCAGATCCTCTTTTGTTGCCAGTTCAGAGAGTCCAGGTGGTAGTGTATCAGAGAGTATTCCATCTCGTTTCCCTTTGGGGTTGCTGTAGGTGATCCAGAGGTCTGTTTTTGAGGCTTCTGTGTCTTCTCATTTTCACCCGGGGGGGGGTGCTTCTGGGGCCCACTCGGCTCACCTTCTCTGCCCTAGGAGCTTGGAATGGCAGCAGGGGAGCTTCAGTCTGTGTACTGGGACAGGCTCAGCTTCTCTGGCCTGGGAGGCTGGAATGGAGGCAGGGAGCTTTCTTCAGGTGGGACTTGTCTTTCAGCAGAACCTCAATGCACTTTTGAGGCCAAAGTACTATTCACGGTACAGGTGTCGCAGAGATGTGCTGCAGGAATCAGCAATGCAGACAGCCCGATTGTGCTGTGAATGGAAATGGAAGTAAGGTAAAGAATGGAGTGCACTGCCAAAGTGAGAGCTCTAGCTGCTTTCTCTGAGAAGGAACTGCACTGTATATCCTCACCTTCTATTGTCTTGCATGAGAGAGGTGCTGGTAGAAGAATGCTTGAATGAAAACAAATGCAAACTACCAGAATATTATGAAGAGTGTGTTTGGCTTTTAACATCAAGTTCTGCTAAGGAAAATGTTGAGGACGTTCCAGGTCCTGTCTTTCAGCACAACCTCAATGCACTTTCTAGGCCAAAGTAGGTTTCACATTATAGGCATCAGAGAGAAGTGCTATGGAAATCAGCAATCCAGAGAGCCAGATTGTGATGTGAATGCTATTGGATGTAAGCCAAGAGTGGAGTGCATGGCCAAACTGACAGAGCTCTAGCTGCTTTCCCTGAGAAGGAACTGCACTTTATATCCTCACCTTCTATTGACATGCATGGGAGAGCTGGTAATAGAAGTATGCTTGAAAGAAAACTGAAGTGCTAGCTGCCAGACCATTCTGAAGAGTGTGTTTCACTTCTAAAAACAAGTTTTGCTTAGGAAAAAGGTGAGGACATTTCAGGACTCATCTTTCAGCATAACGTCAATGCACTTTCTTGGCCAAAGTGCTGTTCATGGTACAGGCCTTATAGAGATATACTGCAGTAATCAGGAATGCAGAGAGACAGATTGTGATGTGAATGGTATGTGATGTAAGAACAGGAGTGGAGTGCACTGGCAAAGAGTCAGAACTCTAGCTTCTTTCACTGAGAAGGAACTGCACTTATATCTGCTCATTCCATTGACCTGCAAGGGAGAGCTGGTTCTAGAAGTATGCTTGAATGAAAACTGAAGTGCAAAGGGTAGGACAATTCTGAAGAGTGTGTTTGGCTTCTAACATCGAGTTCTGCTTAGGACAAAGTTGAGGACTTTCCAGGACTTGTCTTTCAGCAGAACCTCAATGCAATTTCTAGGTCACAGTGCTTTTAACATTACAGGCTTCATACTTATGTGCTACAGAAATCAGCAATGCAGAGAGCCAGATTGTGATGTGAATGGTATTGGATGTAAATCAAAGAGTGGAGTGCACTGCTCTAGCTGCTCTCTCTGATAAGGAATTGCACTTTATATCCTCACCTTCCATTGAGTTGCATGGGAGAGGTGCTGCTAGAAGAATGGTTGAATAAAAACTGAAGTGCAAACTGCCCAACCATTCTGAAAATTGTATTTCGCTTCTAACTTCAAGTTCGGCTTAGGACAAAGTTGAAGATTTTCCAGGACCTGTCTTTCAGCAGAACCTGAGTGCACTTTCTATGCCAAAGTGCTCTTCACAGTCCAGTCCTCATAGAGAGGTGCCACAGAAACCAGCAATACAGAGAGCCATGTTGGGATGTGAATGGCAGTACATGTAAGTCCAAGAGTGTAGTGCACTGGTAAACTCACAGTACTGTAGGTGCTTTCTCAGAGAAGGAACAGCACTTCATATCTTAAGCTTTCTTTGTCTTGCATGGGAGTCCTGGTGCTAAAAGAATGCTTCAATTAAAACTGAAGTGCAAAGTGCCGGATCATATTGAAGAGTGTATTTGGCTTCTAAAATCAAGACCTTCTTGGGGCAAAATTGAGGACTATCCAGGCCCCGTCTTTCAGCAGATCCACAATACAATTTTTGGCCAAAGTGCTATTCACAGTACATGCCTCCTATATATGTGCTATAGAGTTTAGCAACGCAGACATTTGGAATGTGTTGTGAATCGTGTTAGATGTAAGTCCAAGAGTGGAGTGCACTGGTAAAATCACAGCATTCTAGCTCCTTTCTCTGAGAAGGAACTGCACATAGATTACAACCTTCCTTTGACGTGCAAGGGAGAGCAGCCACTAGAAGAATGCTCGAAGGAAAACTGAAATGGAAACTGCTATGCCATTCTGAAAGTTGTGTTTTGCTTCTAACATTAAGGTCATCTCAGGACAAAGTGGAGGACTTTCCAGCAAGTGCCTTTCAGGAGAACCTCAGTGCACTTTATTGGCCAAGCTCTATTAGTGGCAAAGCCTCATAAAGATGTGCTACAGAATAGAGCAAAGCAGACAGGTAGAACACGTTGTGAATCTTCTTTGATGTGTGTCCAAGAGTGGAGAGCACTGGTAATTCACAGCGCTCCAGCTGCTTTCTCTGAGAAGGAGCTGCACTTTATATTATAAACTTCCATTGACTGACACGGGACAGCTGGGGCTAGAAGAAGGTTTCAATGAAAGCTGAAGTATAAACTGAAGGATCATACTGAAGAGTGTTTTTGATTTAAACATCAAGTTCATCTTAGGGCAAAGTTGAGGACTGTCAAGCACCTGTCTTTCAGCAGAACCTCAATGCAATTTTTGGGCCAAAGTGCTATTTGAGGTACATTCCACATAACGTTATGCTACAGAATTCAGGAATACAGACAGCTAGAATGTGTTTCGAATGGTGTTGGATGGAAGTCCTAGAGTGGAGTGCACTGGTAAACCCTCCGTGCTCAGGCTGCTTTCTCTGAAGAGGAAATACACTTTATGTCATGACCTTCCATGGACTTGCATGGGACAGCAGTTGCTAGAAAAATGCTTCAAGGAAAACTGAAGTACAAACTGTGGGATCATTCTGAAGAGTGATTTTGGCTTACAATAAGTTCTTAGGGCAAAGTGGAGGAATTTCCAGCACCTCACTTTCAGCAGAACCTCAATGCAACTTCTAAACCAAAGTTCTAGTCACTGTACTGGCCTCATAGAGATGTGCTACAGAAACCAGCAATGCAGAGAGACAGATTGGGATGTGAATGGTATTGGATATAAGTCCCACAGTGGAGTGCACAGCCAAACGGACAGAGATGTAGCTGCTTTGTCTGAGAATGTACTGCACTTTATATAAGCTTCCTTTGAGTTGATGGGAGAGCTGGCCCTAGAAGAATGCTTGAATGAAAACTGATGTGCAAACGGCAGGACCACTCTGAAGAGTGTGTTTTTGGATTCTAACACCAAGTTTTTAGTAGGACAAAGTTGAGGATATTCCAGAACCTGTCTTTCAGCAGAACCTCATTGCACTTTCTAGGCCATAGTGCTAGTCACCTTATAGGCCTCATGTAGATATGCTACAGAAATCAGAATTGCAGAGAGCCTGATTGTGATTTGAATTGTATAGGTTGTAAGTCCAAGCATGGAGTCCACTGTCAAAATGACAGAGCTCTAGCTGCTTTCTCGAGAAGGAACTGCAGAGTGTATCCTTACCTTCCATTGATGTGCATGGGATAGCTGGCACTAGAAGAAGGTTCGAATGAAAAGTGAAGTGCAGAATGCTGAACAATTCTGAAGAGTTTGGCTTCTAACAACACGTTCTTAGGACAAAGTTGAGGGCTTTCCGGGACCTGTCTTTCAGCAGAATCTTAGGGCAATTTTCAGGCCAAAGAGCCTTTCATTGTATGGGCCCCAAAGAGTTCTGCTACAGAATTCAGCAATGCTGAGAGCCAGATTGGGATGTTAACGGTATTTGATACAAGTCCAAGATTGGAGTGCACTTGCAAACTGACAAAGCTCTAGCTCCTTTCTTGGAGAAGGAACGGACCTTTATATCCTAACTTTCCTTGGACTTGCATGGCAAAGCTGGGGCTAGAATTGTTCTTGAAGGAACACTAACGTGCACACTGCCGGACCATAGTGAAGACTGTGCGTGGTTTCTCACATGAAGTCCTTCTTCAGACAAAGTAGAGGACTTTCCAGGACCTGTGTTTCATCAGGATCTCAATGCATTTTCTAGGCCAAGGTGCTACTCAGCATATACGCCTCATAGACTCGTGCTGCAGAAATCAGCAATACAGGCGGCCAGGTTGTGATGTGAATGATCCTGCATGGACAGCAAAGAATGGTGTACTCTAGAAAACTGACAGAGCTCTAGCTGCTTTTTCTAAGAAGGAACTGCACTTTCTATCCTAACCTTCCATTGACTTGCACGGGAGAGCTGGCGATAGAACTGTGCCTGAAAGAAAACTGAAGTGCAAACTGCCAGGCCGATCTGAAGAGTGTGTTTGGCTTCTAACAAAACGGTCTTCTTTGGACGGTACTGGACATCCAAGTGTGGAGCGCAATTGCAAACTGACAAATGTCTATCTGCTTTCTCTGAGAAAGAACTGCACTTTACATTCTAACCTTCCTTTGACTTGCTTGGGAAAGCTAGCATTCGAAGTGTGCTTGAAGGAACACTGAAATGCAAACTGCAGGACCATTCTGAAGAGTGTTTCAAGTCTAACATCAAGCTCTGCTTAAAAAAATAGGTGAGAACTTTGCAGGACCTGTCTTTCGGTAGAACCTCAAGGCATGTTCTATGCCAAAGTGATAGTCATGGAACAAGCCTAATAATGATGTGCAGCAGATATCAGCAATGCAGAGTACCAGATTGTGATGTAAATGGTATTGGATATAAGTCCTAGGGTGTAGTGTACTGCCACACTCACAGAGCTCTAGCTGCTTTCCCTAAGAAACTGAACTTTAATTCCTCACCTTCCTTTGACATGCAAGGGAGAGCTAGAGCAGGAATTATGCTTGAATGAAAACTGAAGTGCAAACTGCCGGAATATTCTGAATAGTGTGTTTGGCTTCTACATCACTTTCTGCTTAGGATAAAGCTGAGGACTTTCCAGGACCTTTCAGGAGAACCTCAAAGCGTTTTCTAGGCCAAACTGCTTTTCATGGTACAGGCCTCATAGCTGTGTGCTACAGAAATCAGCAATGCAGAGAGACAGATTGTGATGTGAATTGTATTGGAAGTAAGTCAAAGAGTGTAGTGCACTGCCCAAATAGCAGACGTTTAGCTGCTTTCTCTGAGAAGGAACTGCACTTTACATCCTCACCTTCCATTGACTTTCGTGGGAGAGTTGATGCTAGAAGAATGCTTGCATGAAAACTAGAGTGCAAATTGTCGGACCATTCTGAAGAGTGTGTTTGGCTTCTAACATCAAGTTCTGCTTAGGAAAAAGATGAAGACTTTCCAGGATCTCTCAGCAGAACTTCAATGCATTTTTTAGAGCAAAGTTCTATTTACGGTACAGGCCTCATAGAGATGTGCTACAAAAGTCACCAATGCAGAGAGCTACGTTGTGATGTGAATGGTGTTGGATGTAAGTCCAAGAGTGGTGTGCACTGCAAACTGGCAGAGCTCTGGCTGTTTACCCTGGTAAGGAACTGCACTTTTTATCCTCACCTTCCATTCACTTGCATGAGAGAGCTGGTGATAGAAGTACGCTTGAAAGAAAATGGAAGTGCAGGGGGCCAGACCATTCTGAAGAGTGTGTTTGGCTTCTAAAAGCAAGTTGTGCTTAGGAGAAAGATTAGACTTTTCAGGACTTGTCTATTTTTTCCCCCATTAAATTTATTGGTACATTTTAGGTATACAATACAGTTCCATTCATCATTGGGATCTTGTACCATTACATGTGTCTCTTGGTTCTTATTTTTATTCTCCTTCCCTTGCCCTCCATTCACCCTCTCCATCATTACCTATTTGCAAAGACCTTGTTTCCATTTTTTTCCTCATATTTTTCCCTTTCCCTTTTTTTCCTTCCCCTACCCCTCCCAATTAACCGGTTCTTTTAGACCTTTTCTTCCTGTTATACAATATCAGTGATACATTTTTGAAATTACAATATTAAGAGACATTACCACAGATTTTACAGAATTTAAAAGAATACAGAAAGCATATTACAAAAATCTTTTCTGAAATAAATTTGACAACATCTAAGAAGAAGAAAATTAATGAAATTAACTATGGAGGAAATATAAAATTTGAATAGCACCTATTAAAGAAAGTATATTCCTAGGTTGAAAACCTACCTATATGACAACAGCAGGCTCATAAACATTTTAACTGATAAATTATATCAAACAAAGCACAAAAAAGAAGAAACACTTCTCCCCTCATTTTAGGAAATCAACATTGTGCTAATCCTAAAACTGGATAAAGATAATAGAAGAAAAAAGTATGAACATAGAAATTTGTTTACCAAAACAAACTATGGGAAGTCAGATCTGGTAGGATGTAGAAAGTGGTTTTGTTATAGGGATGGCAGTGTTTTTTCAGCATTGAAAGATCCACCCCCAAAAGTCATCATTTAAACAGAGGAAAGGAAAAAGCCATATGATCCTGTCACTAGTTGGAGAAAAAGTATGCAACTAAATTCGACAGCTGTTCATAATAAAAGTTATCAGGAGACTAGAAGGAGAACAGAACTTTCTCAACAAATTAAAGACATGTGCTCCATGCTTCCAGCTAGAACGCCTTGTATGAATGGAGAAGATACAATGCTTTCTCCTTAAGGTGGGGAACAAGGGCAGATACGCTTACTTTTTATCTGTTCATTAAACTTTGAAACCTGGTCCCCACCAAAATAGTCTGGCAATAAAATGACATAACTAGGATAGGATTGGCATGGCAGAAGCACAATATATGTAGATGAAATGATCATCTACAGAGAAAATACTGAGAAATCTCTAGGAGCCCCTAGAACTTGTACTTGAATTTAGCAGGATTAGAAAACAAAAAGTATATATAAAACTTCAGGTCTATGTATACTTGCTATAAATGAAGAATTGGATATTGAAATTTAAAAGTTATGTAGGAGTACAAAGGACCCAGAAAAGCCAAAAACAAAAACAGTGTTGGAAGATGTTTAGCACCCAATTGTAAGACTTCTTGTAAAGCTACAGTAATCAAGGCAGTGTTGGTGTAAGGAAAGACATATAGATCATTTGAATCAAACAGAGAATCTAGAAATAGAACCACACATATATGGTCCACTGAGTTTTGAAAGATTATTTAACAGCATTTTATAGAATATAAACTCAATTCAAGAGCTGAGGAAGAGATAGTGTCTAGAACACTTGGTATCCATATATAAAAAATTAACCTCAACCCTTTTTTTCCATACATGAAAATAACTTGAAGGGATCCACGAACCCAAATAAGAAAGCCTAAAAGTATAAAACTTTAAGAAGAAATTATAAGGGAAAATATTTATGGATTCAGGGTAGGCAAGAACTACCTAGGATACAAAAAACATGATGTATAAAAGAAAAAAATGATAAATGAGATTCCATCAAAATTTAGAACTTTAAATGACATCATTAAAATGGAAGGTAGTCCTTAAGCAGACCATATTTACAATGCATATAACCTATGAGCAGAATATATAAAGAATTCTTAGAGCTTAATAGACAACCCAATTAAAATGTAGACATAAGAAGATGATAAATAGCCAGTATAGCACAAGGAATGGTGTGCAATTCTAGAATCAGAAAAATACTAATCAGTACAATAAGATTGAATTATACACTCATTAGAGAGATGAAGTCAAAAGTTTTAAAAGCCTTGTCATGACTTTTTCTTTTTGTTGGATTCTCCCCCTTTGCGTTTAATTTGTCATGCCCAATGGATTCATTCTGCTGGGTTTCCTGGGGTTGTGATCCACATTGTCTTTTCCTAGGGTATTGTCTAAAATTTTTTTGAGTGCTGGTTTTGTATTCATGAAGTTCCTGAGGTGCTCTTTATCATGAAAGTATGTTATTTCTCCATCAATTTTGAAAGATAGTCTTGCAGGGTACATCAATCTGGGTTGGAGGCTGTTTTCCTTTAGGGCTTGAAATACATCACTCCAAGCTCTTCTTGCCTTGAGGGTTTGCATTGAGAAGTCTGCTGTGATTCTGATGGGCTTTCCTTTGTATGTGATTTGTTTCCTTTCTCTCACTGCTTGTAGAATTTTTTTCTTCTGTTGGATTTCTGGAATCCTATTATATGCCTTTGTGTAGATTTTTTGATTAAGGCTAGCTGGAGTCCTATATACCCCACTTATCTTTATGTCAAGTTCTTTTCTCCTCCTTGGGAAGTTTTCTGCCATCACTTCTGTGAACAGTTTTTTATGTCATCTGCACTCTCTCCTCTTTCTTCATTGACTCCAATCAGTCTTATGTTATTCTTCTTTGCATCATTCAGCAGCTGCTGGATTGATTTCTCTTGTTCCCTTCCAATTTTGAAGCAATTTTTCTTTTCCTCCTCACTGATTGCAATCTTATCATCTATATGTGAAATTGTATCCTCACATTGGTTTATTCTGCTGCACAGATTTTCGATGGAATTTTTAATCTCTTGGAAATCTGTTTGTATCTGTTTTATGGATTCCATTTGTTTCCTATGTTGGGATTCCATCATACTCCTCAGATCCTCAATTTGTTTAATCTGTGTCCTCTCTAGATTTATTAATCATGTCTTGCACCATGAGCAAAATCTTTGCTGTTATCTGAGAAATTATTTCTGATTTCATTTTTCCCAGATCCTCTTTTGTTGCCAGTTCAGAGAGTCCAGGTGGTAGTGTATCAGAGAGTATTCCATCTCGTTTCCCTTTGGGGTTGCTGTAGGTGATCCAGAGGTCTGTTTTTGAGGCTTCTGTGTCTTCTCATTTTCACCCGGGGGGGGGTGCTTCTGGGGCCCACTCGGCTCACCTTCTCTGCCCTAGGAGCTTGGAATGGCAGCAGGGGAGCTTCAGTCTGTGTACTGGGACAGGCTCAGCTTCTCTGGCCTGGGAGGCTGGAATGGAGGCAGGGAGCTTTCTTCAGGTGGGACTTGTCTTTCAGCAGAACCTCAATGCACTTTTGAGGCCAAAGTACTATTCACGGTACAGGTGTCGCAGAGATGTGCTGCAGGAATCAGCAATGCAGACAGCCCGATTGTGCTGTGAATGGAAATGGAAGTAAGGTAAAGAATGGAGTGCACTGCCAAAGTGAGAGCTCTAGCTGCTTTCTCTGAGAAGGAACTGCACTGTATATCCTCACCTTCTATTGTCTTGCATGAGAGAGGTGCTGGTAGAAGAATGCTTGAATGAAAACAAATGCAAACTACCAGAATATTATGAAGAGTGTGTTTGGCTTTTAACATCAAGTTCTGCTAAGGAAAATGTTGAGGACGTTCCAGGTCCTGTCTTTCAGCACAACCTCAATGCACTTTCTAGGCCAAAGTAGGTTTCACATTATAGGCATCAGAGAGAAGTGCTATGGAAATCAGCAATCCAGAGAGCCAGATTGTGATGTGAATGCTATTGGATGTAAGCCAAGAGTGGAGTGCATGGCCAAACTGACAGAGCTCTAGCTGCTTTCCCTGAGAAGGAACTGCACTTTATATCCTCACCTTCTATTGACATGCATGGGAGAGCTGGTAATAGAAGTATGCTTGAAAGAAAACTGAAGTGCTAGCTGCCAGACCATTCTGAAGAGTGTGTTTCACTTCTAAAAACAAGTTTTGCTTAGGAAAAAGGTGAGGACATTTCAGGACTCATCTTTCAGCATAACGTCAATGCACTTTCTTGGCCAAAGTGCTGTTCATGGTACAGGCCTTATAGAGATATACTGCAGTAATCAGGAATGCAGAGAGACAGATTGTGATGTGAATGGTATGTGATGTAAGAACAGGAGTGGAGTGCACTGGCAAAGAGTCAGAACTCTAGCTTCTTTCACTGAGAAGGAACTGCACTTATATCTGCTCATTCCATTGACCTGCAAGGGAGAGCTGGTTCTAGAAGTATGCTTGAATGAAAACTGAAGTGCAAAGGGTAGGACAATTCTGAAGAGTGTGTTTGGCTTCTAACATCGAGTTCTGCTTAGGACAAAGTTGAGGACTTTCCAGGACTTGTCTTTCAGCAGAACCTCAATGCAATTTCTAGGTCACAGTGCTTTTAACATTACAGGCTTCATACTTATGTGCTACAGAAATCAGCAATGCAGAGAGCCAGATTGTGATGTGAATGGTATTGGATGTAAATCAAAGAGTGGAGTGCACTGCTCTAGCTGCTCTCTCTGATAAGGAATTGCACTTTATATCCTCACCTTCCATTGAGTTGCATGGGAGAGGTGCTGCTAGAAGAATGGTTGAATAAAAACTGAAGTGCAAACTGCCCAACCATTCTGAAAATTGTATTTCGCTTCTAACTTCAAGTTCGGCTTAGGACAAAGTTGAAGATTTTCCAGGACCTGTCTTTCAGCAGAACCTGAGTGCACTTTCTATGCCAAAGTGCTCTTCACAGTCCAGTCCTCATAGAGAGGTGCCACAGAAACCAGCAATACAGAGAGCCATGTTGGGATGTGAATGGCAGTACATGTAAGTCCAAGAGTGTAGTGCACTGGTAAACTCACAGTACTGTAGGTGCTTTCTCAGAGAAGGAACAGCACTTCATATCTTAAGCTTTCTTTGTCTTGCATGGGAGTCCTGGTGCTAAAAGAATGCTTCAATTAAAACTGAAGTGCAAAGTGCCGGATCATATTGAAGAGTGTATTTGGCTTCTAAAATCAAGACCTTCTTGGGGCAAAATTGAGGACTATCCAGGCCCCGTCTTTCAGCAGATCCACAATACAATTTTTGGCCAAAGTGCTATTCACAGTACATGCCTCCTATATATGTGCTATAGAGTTTAGCAACGCAGACATTTGGAATGTGTTGTGAATCGTGTTAGATGTAAGTCCAAGAGTGGAGTGCACTGGTAAAATCACAGCATTCTAGCTCCTTTCTCTGAGAAGGAACTGCACATAGATTACAACCTTCCTTTGACGTGCAAGGGAGAGCAGCCACTAGAAGAATGCTCGAAGGAAAACTGAAGTGGAAACTGCTATGCCATTCTGAAAGTTGTGTTTTGCTTCTAACATCAAGGTCATCTCAGGACAAAGTGGAGGACTTTCCAGCAAGTGCCTTTCAGGAGAACCTCAGTGCACTTTATTGGCCAAGCTCTATTAGTGGCAAAGCCTCATAAAGATGTGCTACAGAATAGAGCAAAGCAGACAGGTAGAACACGTTGTGAATCTTCTTTGATGTGTGTCCAAGAGTGGAGAGCACTGGTAATTCACAGCGCTCCAGCTGCTTTCTCTGAGAAGGAGCTGCACTTTATATTATAAACTTCCATTGACTGACACGGGACAGCTGGGGCTAGAAGAATGTTTCAATGAAAGCTGAAGTATAAACTGAAGGATCATACTGAAGAGTGTTTTTGATTTAAACATCAAGTTCATCTTAGGGCAAAGTTGAGGACTGTCAAGCACCTGTCTTTCAGCAGAACCTCAATGCAATTTTTGGGCCAAAGTGCTATTTGAGGTACATTCCACATAACGTTATGCTACAGAATTCAGGAATACAGACAGCTAGAATGTGTTTTGAATGGTGTTGGATGGAAGTCCTAGAGTGGAGTGCACTGGTAAACCCTCCGTGCTCAGGCTGCTTTCTCTGAAGAGGAAATACACTTTATGTCATGACCTTCCATGGACTTGCATGGGACAGCAGTTGCTAGAAAAATGCTTCAATGAAAACTGAAGTACAAACTGTGGGATCATTCTGAAGAGTGATTTTGGCTTACAATAAGTTCTTAGGGCAAAGTGGAGGAATTTCCAGCACCTCACTTTCAGCAGAACCTCAATGCAATTTCTAAACCAAAGTTCTAGTCACTGTACTGGCCTCATAGAGATGTGCTACAGAAACCAGCAATGCAGAGAGACAGATTGGGATGTGAATGGTATTGGATATAAGTCCCACAGTGGAGTGCACAGCCAAACGGACAGAGATGTAGCTGCTTTGTCTGAGAATGTACTGCACTTTATATAAGCTTCCTTTGAGTTGATGGGAGAGCTGGCACTAGAAGAATGCTTGAATGAAAACTGATGTGCAAACTGCAGGACCACTCTGAAGAGTGTGTTTTTGGATTCTAACACCAAGTTTTTAGTAGGACAAAGTTGAGGATATTCCAGAACCTGTCTTTCAGCAGAACCTCATTGCACTTTCTAGGCCATAGTGCTATTCACCTTATAGGCCTCATGTAGATATGCTACAGAAATCAGAATTGCAGAGAGCCTGATTGTGATTTGAATTGTATAGGTTGTAAGTCCAAGCATGGAGTCCACTGTCAAAATGACAGAGCTCTAGCTGCTTTCTCGAGAAGGAACTGCAGAGTGTATCCTTACCTTCCATTGATGTGCATGGGATAGCTGGCACTAGAAGAAGGTTCGAATGAAAAGTGAAGTGCAGAATGCTGAACAATTCTGAAGAGTTTGGCTTCTAACAACACGTTCTTAGGACAAAGTTGAGGGCTTTCCGGGACCTGTCTTTCAGCAGAATCTTAGGGCAATTTTCAGGCCAAAGAGCCTTTCATTGTACAGGCCCCAAAGAGTTCTGCTACAGAATTCAGCAATGCTGAGAGCCAGATTGGGATGTTAACGGTATTTGATACAAGTCCAAGATTGGAGTGCACTTGCAAACTGACAAAGCTCTAGCTCCTTTCTTGGAGAAGGAACGGACCTTTATATCCTAACTTTCCTTGGACTTGCATGGCAAAGCTGGGGCTAGAATTGTTCTTGAAGGAACACTAACGTGCACACTGCCGGACCATAGTGAAGACTGTGCGTGGTTTCTCACATGAAGTCCTTCTTCAGACAAAGTAGAGGACTTTCCAGGACCTGTGTTTCATCAGGATCTCAATGCATTTTCTAGGCCAAGGTGCTACTCAGCATATACGCCTCATAGACTCGTGCTGCAGAAATCAGCAATACAGGCGGCCAGGTTGTGATGTGAATGATCCTGCATGGACAGCAAAGAATGGTGTACTCTAGAAAACTGACAGAGCTCTAGCTGCTTTTTCTAAGAAGGAACTGCACTTTCTATCCTAACCTTCCATTGACTTGCACGGGAGAGCTGGCGATAGAACTGTGCCTGAAAGAAAACTGAAGTGCAAACTGCCAGGCCGATCTGAAGAGTGTGTTTGGCTTCTAACAAAACGGTCTTCTTTGGACGGTACTGGACATCCAAGTGTGGAGCGCAATTGCAAACTGACAAATGTCTATCTGCTTTCTCTGAGAAAGAACTGCACTTTACATTCTAACCTTCCTTTGACTTGCTTGGGAAAGCTAGCATTCGAAGTGTGCTTGAAGGAACACTGAAATGCAAACTGCAGGACCATTCTGAAGAGTGTTTCAATTCTAACATCAAGCTCTGCTTAAAAAAATAGGTGAGAACTTTGCAGGACCTGTCTTTCGGTAGAACCTCAAGGCATGTTCTATGCCAAAGTGATAGTCATGGAACAAGCCTAATAATGATGTGCAGCAGATATCAGCAATGCAGAGTACCAGATTGTGATGTAAATGGTATTGGATATAAGTCCTAGGGTGTAGTGTACTGCCACACTCACAGAGCTCTAGCTGCTTTCCCTAAGAAACTGAACTTTAATTCCTCACCTTCCTTTGACATGCAAGGGAGAGCTAGAGCAGGAATTATGCTTGAATGAAAACTGAAGTGCAAACTGCCGGAATATTCTGAATAGTGTGTTTGGCTTCTACATCACTTTCTGCTTAGGATAAAGCTGAGGACTTTCCAGGACCTTTCAGGAGAACCTCAAAGCGTTTTCTAGGCCAAACTGCTTTTCATGGTACAGGCCTCATAGCTGTGTGCTACAGAAATCAGCAATGCAGAGAGACAGATTGTGATGTGAATTGTATTGGAAGTAAGTCAAAGAGTGTAGTGCACTGCCCAAATAGCAGACGTTTAGCTGCTTTCTCTGAGAAGGAACTGCACTTTACATCCTCACCTTCCATTGACTTTCGTGGGAGAGTTGATGCTAGAAGAATGCTTGCATGAAAACTAGAGTGCAAATTGTCGGACCATTCTGAAGAGTGTGTTTGGCTTCTAACATCAAGTTCTGCTTAGGAAAAAGATGAAGACTTTCCAGGATCTCTCAGCAGAACTTCAATGCATTTTTTAGAGCAAAGTTCTATTTACGGTACAGGCCTCATAGAGATGTGCTACAAAAGTCACCAATGCAGAGAGCTACGTTGTGATGTGAATGGTGTTGGATGTAAGTCCAAGAGTGGTGTGCACTGCAAACTGGCAGAGCTCTGGCTGTTTACCCTGGTAAGGAACTGCACTTTTTATCCTCACCTTCCATTCACTTGCATGAGAGAGCTGGTGATAGAAGTACGCTTGAAAGAAAATGGAAGTGCAGGGGGCCAGACCATTCTGAAGAGTGTGTTTGGCTTCTAAAAGCAAGTTGTGCTTAGGAGAAAGATTAGACTTTTCAGGACTTGTCTATTTTTTCCCCCATTAAATTTATTGGTACATTTTAGGTATACAATACAGTTCCATTCATCATTGGGATCTTGTACCATTACATGTGTCTCTTGGTTCTTATTTTTATTCTCCTTCCCTTGCCCTCCATTCACCCTCTCCATCATTACCTATTTGCAAAGACCTTGTTTCCATTTTTTTCCTCATATTTTTCCCTTTCCCTTTTTTTCCTTCCCCTACCCCTCCCAATTAACCGGTTCTTTTAGACCTTTTCTTCCTGTTATACAATATCAGTGATACATTTTTGAAATTACAATATTAAGAGACATTACCACAGATTTTACAGAATTTAAAAGAATACAGAAAGCATATTACAAAAATCTTTTCTGAAATAAATTTGACAACATCTAAGAAGAAGAAAATTAATGAAATTAACTATGGAGGAAATATAAAATTTGAATAGCACCTATTAAAGAAAGTATATTCCTAGGTTGAAAACCTACCTATATGACAACAGCAGGCTCATAAACATTTTAACTGATAAATTATATCAAACAAAGCACAAAAAAGAAGAAACACTTCTCCCCTCATTTTAGGAAATCAACATTGTGCTAATCCTAAAACTGGATAAAGATAATAGAAGAAAAAAGTATGAACATAGAAATTTGTTTACCAAAACAAACTATTGGAAGTCAGATCTGGTAGGATGTAGAAAGTGGTTTTGTTATAGGGATGGCAGTGTTTTTTCAGCATTGAAAGATCCACCCCCAAAAGTCATCATTTAAACAGAGGAAAGGAAAAAGCCATATGATCCTGTCACTAGTTGGAGAAAAAGTATGCAACTAAATTCGACAGCTGTTCATAATAAAAGTTATCAGGAGACTAGAAGGAGAACAGAACTTTCTCAACAAATTAAAGACATGTGCTCCATGCTTCCAGCTAGAACGCCTTGTATGAATGGAGAAGATACAATGCTTTCTCCTTAAGGTGGGGAACAAGGGCAGATACGCTTACTTTTTATCTGTTCATTAAACTTTGAAACCTGGTCCCCACCAAAATAGTCTGGCAATAAAATGACATAACTAGGATAGGATTGGCATGGCAGAAGCACAATATATGTAGATGAAATGATCATCTACAGAGAAAATACTGAGAAATCTCTAGGAGCCCCTAGAACTTGTACTTGAATTTAGCAGGATTAGAAAACAAAAAGTATATATAAAACTTCAGGTCTATGTATACTTGCTATAAATGAAGAATTGGATATTGAAATTTAAAAGTTATGTAGGAGTACAAAGGACCCAGAAAAGCCAAAAACAAAAACAGTGTTGGAAGATGTTTAGCACCCAATTGTAAGACTTCTTGTAAAGCTACAGTAATCAAGGCAGTGTTGGTGTAAGGAAAGACATATAGATCATTTGAATCAAACAGAGAATCTAGAAATAGAACCACACATATATGGTCCACTGAGTTTTGAAAGATTATTTAACAGCATTTTATAGAATATAAACTCAATTCAAGAGCTGAGGAAGAGATAGTGTCTAGAACACTTGGTATCCATATATAAAAAATTAACCTCAACCCTTTTTTTCCATACATGAAAATAACTTGAAGGGATCCACGAACCCAAATAAGAAAGCCTAAAAGTATAAAACTTTAAGAAGAAATTATAAGGGAAAATATTTATGGATTCAGGGTAGGCAAGAACTACCTAGGATACAAAAAACATGATGTATAAAAGAAAAAAATGATAAATGAGATTCCATCAAAATTTAGAACTTTAAATGACATCATTAAAATGGAAGGTAGTCCTTAAGCAGACCATATTTACAATGCATATAACCTATGAGCAGAATATATAAAGAATTCTTAGAGCTTAATAGACAACCCAATTAAAATGTAGACATAAGAAGATGATAAATAGCCAGTATAGCACAAGGAATGGTGTGCAATTCTAGAATCAGAAAAATACTAATCAGTACAATAAGATTGAATTATACACTCATTAGAGAGATGAAGTCAAAAGTTTTAAAAGCCTTGTCATGACTTTTTCTTTTTGTTGGATTCTCCCCCTTTGCGTTTAATTTGTCATGCCCAATGGATTCATTCTGCTGGGTTTCCTGGGGTTGTGATCCACATTGTCTTTTCCTAGGGTATTGTCTAAAATTTTTTTGAGTGCTGGTTTTGTATTCATGAAGTTCCTGAGGTGCTCTTTATCATGAAAGTATGTTATTTCTCCATCAATTTTGAAAGATAGTCTTGCAGGGTACATCAATCTGGGTTGGAGGCTGTTTTCCTTTAGGGCTTGAAATACATCACTCCAAGCTCTTCTTGCCTTGAGGGTTTGCATTGAGAAGTCTGCTGTGATTCTGATGGGCTTTCCTTTGTATGTGATTTGTTTCCTTTCTCTCACTGCTTGTAGAATTTTTTTCTTCTGTTGGATTTCTGGAATCCTATTATATGCCTTTGTGTAGATTTTTTGATTAAGGCTAGCTGGAGTCCTATATACCCCACTTATCTTTATGTCAAGTTCTTTTCTCCTCCTTGGGAAGTTTTCTGCCATCACTTCTGTGAACAGTTTTTTATGTCATCTGCACTCTCTCCTCTTTCTTCATTGACTCCAATCAGTCTTATGTTATTCTTCTTTGCATCATTCAGCAGCTGCTGGATTGATTTCTCTTGTTCCCTTCCAATTTTGAAGCAATTTTTCTTTTCCTCCTCACTGATTGCAATCTTATCATCTATATGTGAAATTGTATCCTCACATTGGTTTATTCTGCTGCACAGATTTTCGATGGAATTTTTAATCTCTTGGAAATCTGTTTGTATCTGTTTTATGGATTCCATTTGTTTCCTATGTTGGGATTCCATCATACTCCTCAGATCCTCAATTTGTTTAATCTGTGTCCTCTCTAGATTTATTAATCATGTCTTGCACCATGAGCAAAATCTTTGCTGTTATCTGAGAAATTATTTCTGATTTCATTTTTCCCAGATCCTCTTTTGTTGCCAGTTCAGAGAGTCCAGGTGGTAGTGTATCAGAGAGTATTCCATCTCGTTTCCCTTTGGGGTTGCTGTAGGTGATCCAGAGGTCTGTTTTTGAGGCTTCTGTGTCTTCTCATTTTCACCCGGGGGGGGGTGCTTCTGGGGCCCACTCGGCTCACCTTCTCTGCCCTAGGAGCTTGGAATGGCAGCAGGGGAGCTTCAGTCTGTGTACTGGGACAGGCTCAGCTTCTCTGGCCTGGGAGGCTGGAATGGAGGCAGGGAGCTTTCTTCAGGTGGGACTTGTCTTTCAGCAGAACCTCAATGCACTTTTGAGGCCAAAGTACTATTCACGGTACAGGTGTCGCAGAGATGTGCTGCAGGAATCAGCAATGCAGACAGCCCGATTGTGCTGTGAATGGAAATGGAAGTAAGGTAAAGAATGGAGTGCACTGCCAAAGTGAGAGCTCTAGCTGCTTTCTCTGAGAAGGAACTGCACTGTATATCCTCACCTTCTATTGTCTTGCATGAGAGAGGTGCTGGTAGAAGAATGCTTGAATGAAAACAAATGCAAACTACCAGAATATTATGAAGAGTGTGTTTGGCTTTTAACATCAAGTTCTGCTAAGGAAAATGTTGAGGACGTTCCAGGTCCTGTCTTTCAGCACAACCTCAATGCACTTTCTAGGCCAAAGTAGGTTTCACATTATAGGCATCAGAGAGAAGTGCTATGGAAATCAGCAATCCAGAGAGCCAGATTGTGATGTGAATGCTATTGGATGTAAGCCAAGAGTGGAGTGCATGGCCAAACTGACAGAGCTCTAGCTGCTTTCCCTGAGAAGGAACTGCACTTTATATCCTCACCTTCTATTGACATGCATGGGAGAGCTGGTAATAGAAGTATGCTTGAAAGAAAACTGAAGTGCTAGCTGCCAGACCATTCTGAAGAGTGTGTTTCACTTCTAAAAACAAGTTTTGCTTAGGAAAAAGGTGAGGACATTTCAGGACTCATCTTTCAGCATAACGTCAATGCACTTTCTTGGCCAAAGTGCTGTTCATGGTACAGGCCTTATAGAGATATACTGCAGTAATCAGGAATGCAGAGAGACAGATTGTGATGTGAATGGTATGTGATGTAAGAACAGGAGTGGAGTGCACTGGCAAAGAGTCAGAACTCTAGCTTCTTTCACTGAGAAGGAACTGCACTTATATCTGCTCATTCCATTGACCTGCAAGGGAGAGCTGGTTCTAGAAGTATGCTTGAATGAAAACTGAAGTGCAAAGGGTAGGACAATTCTGAAGAGTGTGTTTGGCTTCTAACATCGAGTTCTGCTTAGGACAAAGTTGAGGACTTTCCAGGACTTGTCTTTCAGCAGAACCTCAATGCAATTTCTAGGTCACAGTGCTTTTAACATTACAGGCTTCATACTTATGTGCTACAGAAATCAGCAATGCAGAGAGCCAGATTGTGATGTGAATGGTATTGGATGTAAATCAAAGAGTGGAGTGCACTGCTCTAGCTGCTCTCTCTGATAAGGAATTGCACTTTATATCCTCACCTTCCATTGAGTTGCATGGGAGAGGTGCTGCTAGAAGAATGGTTGAATAAAAACTGAAGTGCAAACTGCCCAACCATTCTGAAAATTGTATTTCGCTTCTAACTTCAAGTTCGGCTTAGGACAAAGTTGAAGATTTTCCAGGACCTGTCTTTCAGCAGAACCTGAGTGCACTTTCTATGCCAAAGTGCTCTTCACAGTCCAGTCCTCATAGAGAGGTGCCACAGAAACCAGCAATACAGAGAGCCATGTTGGGATGTGAATGGCAGTACATGTAAGTCCAAGAGTGTAGTGCACTGGTAAACTCACAGTACTGTAGGTGCTTTCTCAGAGAAGGAACAGCACTTCATATCTTAAGCTTTCTTTGTCTTGCATGGGAGTCCTGGTGCTAAAAGAATGCTTCAATTAAAACTGAAGTGCAAAGTGCCGGATCATATTGAAGAGTGTATTTGGCTTCTAAAATCAAGACCTTCTTGGGGCAAAATTGAGGACTATCCAGGCCCCGTCTTTCAGCAGATCCACAATACAATTTTTGGCCAAAGTGCTATTCACAGTACATGCCTCCTATATATGTGCTATAGAGTTTAGCAACGCAGACATTTGGAATGTGTTGTGAATCGTGTTAGATGTAAGTCCAAGAGTGGAGTGCACTGGTAAAATCACAGCATTCTAGCTCCTTTCTCTGAGAAGGAACTGCACATAGATTACAACCTTCCTTTGACGTGCAAGGGAGAGCAGCCACTAGAAGAATGCTCGAAGGAAAACTGAAGTGGAAACTGCTATGCCATTCTGAAAGTTGTGTTTTGCTTCTAACATCAAGGTCATCTCAGGACAAAGTGGAGGACTTTCCAGCAAGTGCCTTTCAGGAGAACCTCAGTGCACTTTATTGGCCAAGCTCTATTAGTGGCAAAGCCTCATAAAGATGTGCTACAGAATAGAGCAAAGCAGACAGGTAGAACACGTTGTGAATCTTCTTTGATGTGTGTCCAAGAGTGGAGAGCACTGGTAATTCACAGCGCTCCAGCTGCTTTCTCTGAGAAGGAGCTGCACTTTATATTATAAACTTCCATTGACTGACACGGGACAGCTGGGGCTAGAAGAATGTTTCAATGAAAGCTGAAGTATAAACTGAAGGATCATACTGAAGAGTGTTTTTGATTTAAACATCAAGTTCATCTTAGGGCAAAGTTGAGGACTGTCAAGCACCTGTCTTTCAGCAGAACCTCAATGCAATTTTTGGGCCAAAGTGCTATTTGAGGTACATTCCACATAACGTTATGCTACAGAATTCAGGAATACAGACAGCTAGAATGTGTTTTGAATGGTGTTGGATGGAAGTCCTAGAGTGGAGTGCACTGGTAAACCCTCCGTGCTCAGGCTGCTTTCTCTGAAGAGGAAATACACTTTATGTCATGACCTTCCATGGACTTGCATGGGACAGCAGTTGCTAGAAAAATGCTTCAATGAAAACTGAAGTACAAACTGTGGGATCATTCTGAAGAGTGATTTTGGCTTACAATAAGTTCTTAGGGCAAAGTGGAGGAATTTCCAGCACCTCACTTTCAGCAGAACCTCAATGCAATTTCTAAACCAAAGTTCTAGTCACTGTACTGGCCTCATAGAGATGTGCTACAGAAACCAGCAATGCAGAGAGACAGATTGGGATGTGAATGGTATTGGATATAAGTCCCACAGTGGAGTGCACAGCCAAACGGACAGAGATGTAGCTGCTTTGTCTGAGAATGTACTGCACTTTATATAAGCTTCCTTTGAGTTGATGGGAGAGCTGGCTGGCCTAGAAGAATGCTTGAATGAAAACTGATGTGCAAACTGCAGGACCACTCTGAAGAGTGTGTTTTTGGATTCTAACACCAAGTTTTTAGTAGGACAAAGTTGAGGATATTCCAGAACCTGTCTTTCAGCAGAACCTCATTGCACTTTCTAGGCCATAGTGCTATTCACCTTATAGGCCTCATGTAGATATGCTACAGAAATCAGAATTGCAGAGAGCCTGATTGTGATTTGAATTGTATAGGTTGTAAGTCCAAGCATGGAGTCCACTGTCAAAATGACAGAGCTCTAGCTGCTTTCTCGAGAAGGAACTGCAGAGTGTATCCTTACCTTCCATTGATGTGCATGGGCTAGCTGGCACTAGAAGAAGGTTCGAATGAAAAGTGAAGTGCAGCATGCTGAACAATTCTGAAGAGTTTGGCTTCTAACAACACGTTCTTAGGACAAAGTTGAGGGCTTTCCGGGACCTGTCTTTCAGCAGAATCTTAGGGCAATTTTCAGGCCAAAGAGCCTTTCATTGTACAGGCCCCAAAGAGTTCTGCTACAGAATTCAGCAATGCTGAGAGCCAGATTGGGATGTTAACGGTATTTGATACAAGTCCAAGATTGGAGTGCACTTGCAAACTGACAAAGCTCTAGCTCCTTTCTTGGAGAAGGAACGGACCTTTATATCCTAACTTTCCTTGGACTTGCATGGCAAAGCTGGGGCTAGAATTGTTCTTGAAGGAACACTAACGTGCACACTGCCGGACCATAGTGAAGACTGTGCGTGGTTTCTCACATGAAGTCCTTCTTCAGACAAAGTAGAGGACTTTCCAGGACCTGTGTTTCATCAGGATCTCAATGCATTTTCTAGGCCAAGGTGCTACTCAGCATATACGCCTCATAGACTCGTGCTGCAGAAATCAGCAATACAGGCGGCCAGGTTGTGATGTGAATGATCCTGCATGGACAGCAAAGAATGGTGTACTCTAGAAAACTGACAGAGCTCTAGCTGCTTTTTCTAAGAAGGAACTGCACTTTCTATCCTAACCTTCCATTGACTTGCACGGGAGAGCTGGCGATAGAACTGTGCCTGAAAGAAAACTGAAGTGCAAACTGCCAGGCCGATCTGAAGAGTGTGTTTGGCTTCTAACAAAACGGTCTTCTTTGGACGGTACTGGACATCCAAGTGTGGAGCGCAATTGCAAACTGACAAATGTCTATCTGCTTTCTCTGAGAAAGAACTGCACTTTACATTCTAACCTTCCTTTGACTTGCTTGGGAAAGCTAGCATTCGAAGTGTGCTTGAAGGAACACTGAAATGCAAACTGCAGGACCATTCTGAAGAGTGTTTCAATTCTAACATCAAGCTCTGCTTAAAAAAATAGGTGAGAACTTTGCAGGACCTGTCTTTCGGTAGAACCTCAAGGCATGTTCTATGCCAAAGTGATAGTCATGGAACAAGCCTAATAATGATGTGCAGCAGATATCAGCAATGCAGAGTACCAGATTGTGATGTAAATGGTATTGGATATAAGTCCTAGGGTGTAGTGTACTGCCACACTCACAGAGCTCTAGCTGCTTTCCCTAAGAAACTGAACTTTAATTCCTCACCTTCCTTTGACATGCAAGGGAGAGCTAGAGCAGGAATTATGCTTGAATGAAAACTGAAGTGCAAACTGCCGGAATATTCTGAATAGTGTGTTTGGCTTCTACATCACTTTCTGCTTAGGATAAAGCTGAGGACTTTCCAGGACCTTTCAGGAGAACCTCAAAGCGTTTTCTAGGCCAAACTGCTTTTCATGGTACAGGCCTCATAGCTGTGTGCTACAGAAATCAGCAATGCAGAGAGACAGATTGTGATGTGAATTGTATTGGAAGTAAGTCAAAGAGTGTAGTGCACTGCCCAAATAGCAGACGTTTAGCTGCTTTCTCTGAGAAGGAACTGCACTTTACATCCTCACCTTCCATTGACTTTCGTGGGAGAGTTGATGCTAGAAGAATGCTTGCATGAAAACTAGAGTGCAAATTGTCGGACCATTCTGAAGAGTGTGTTTGGCTTCTAACATCAAGTTCTGCTTAGGAAAAAGATGAAGACTTTCCAGGATCTCTCAGCAGAACTTCAATGCATTTTTTAGAGCAAAGTTCTATTTACGGTACAGGCCTCATAGAGATGTGCTACAAAAGTCACCAATGCAGAGAGCTACGTTGTGATGTGAATGGTGTTGGATGTAAGTCCAAGAGTGGTGTGCACTGCAAACTGGCAGAGCTCTGGCTGTTTACCCTGGTAAGGAACTGCACTTTTTATCCTCACCTTCCATTCACTTGCATGAGAGAGCTGGTGATAGAAGTACGCTTGAAAGAAAATGGAAGTGCAGGGGGCCAGACCATTCTGAAGAGTGTGTTTGGCTTCTAAAAGCAAGTTGTGCTTAGGAGAAAGATTAGACTTTTCAGGACTTGTCTATTTTTTCCCCCATTAAATTTATTGGTACATTTTAGGTATACAATACAGTTCCATTCATCATTGGGATCTTGTACCATTACATGTGTCTCTTGGTTCTTATTTTTATTCTCCTTCCCTTGCCCTCCATTCACCCTCTCCATCATTACCTATTTGCAAAGACCTTGTTTCCATTTTTTTCCTCATATTTTTCCCTTTCCCTTTTTTTCCTTCCCCTACCCCTCCCAATTAACCGGTTCTTTTAGACCTTTTCTTCCTGTTATACAATATCAGTGATACATTTTTGAAATTACAATATTAAGAGACATTACCACAGATTTTACAGAATTTAAAAGAATACAGAAAGCATATTACAAAAATCTTTTCTGAAATAAATTTGACAACATCTAAGAAGAAGAAAATTAATGAAATTAACTATGGAGGAAATATAAAATTTGAATAGCACCTATTAAAGAAAGTATATTCCTAGGTTGAAAACCTACCTATATGACAACAGCAGGCTCATAAACATTTTAACTGATAAATTATATCAAACAAAGCACAAAAAAGAAGAAACACTTCTCCCCTCATTTTAGGAAATCAACATTGTGCTAATCCTAAAACTGGATAAAGATAATAGAAGAAAAAAGTATGAACATAGAAATTTGTTTACCAAAACAAACTATTGGAAGTCAGATCTGGTAGGATGTAGAAAGTGGTTTTGTTATAGGGATGGCAGTGTTTTTTCAGCATTGAAAGATCCACCCCCAAAAGTCATCATTTAAACAGAGGAAAGGAAAAAGCCATATGATCCTGTCACTAGTTGGAGAAAAAGTATGCAACTAAATTCGACAGCTGTTCATAATAAAAGTTATCAGGAGACTAGAAGGAGAACAGAACTTTCTCAACAAATTAAAGACATGTGCTCCATGCTTCCAGCTAGAACGCCTTGTATGAATGGAGAAGATACAATGCTTTCTCCTTAAGGTGGGGAACAAGGGCAGATACGCTTACTTTTTATCTGTTCATTAAACTTTGAAACCTGGTCCCCACCAAAATAGTCTGGCAATAAAATGACATAACTAGGATAGGATTGGCATGGCAGAAGCACAATATATGTAGATGAAATGATCATCTACAGAGAAAATACTGAGAAATCTCTAGGAGCCCCTAGAACTTGTACTTGAATTTAGCAGGATTAGAAAACAAAAAGTATATATAAAACTTCAGGTCTATGTATACTTGCTATAAATGAAGAATTGGATATTGAAATTTAAAAGTTATGTAGGAGTACAAAGGACCCAGAAAAGCCAAAAACAAAAACAGTGTTGGAAGATGTTTAGCACCCAATTGTAAGACTTCTTGTAAAGCTACAGTAATCAAGGCAGTGTTGGTGTAAGGAAAGACATATAGATCATTTGAATCAAACAGAGAATCTAGAAATAGAACCACACATATATGGTCCACTGAGTTTTGAAAGATTATTTAACAGCATTTTATAGAATATAAACTCAATTCAAGAGCTGAGGAAGAGATAGTGTCTAGAACACTTGGTATCCATATATAAAAAATTAACCTCAACCCTTTTTTTCCATACATGAAAATAACTTGAAGGGATCCACGAACCCAAATAAGAAAGCCTAAAAGTATAAAACTTTAAGAAGAAATTATAAGGGAAAATATTTATGGATTCAGGGTAGGCAAGAACTACCTAGGATACAAAAAACATGATGTATAAAAGAAAAAAAATGATAAATGAGATTCCATCAAAATTTAGAACTTTAAATGACATCATTAAAATGGAAGGTAGTCCTTAAGCAGACCATATTTACAATGCATATAACCTATGAGCAGAATATATAAAGAATTCTTAGAGCTTAATAGACAACCCAATTAAAATGTAGACATAAGAAGATGATAAATAGCCAGTATAGCACAAGGAATGGTGTGCAATTCTAGAATCAGAAAAATACTAATCAGTACAATAAGATTGAATTATACACTCATTAGAGAGATGAAGTCAAAAGTTTTAAAAGCCTTGTCATGACTTTTTCTTTTTGTTGGATTCTCCCCCTTTGCGTTTAATTTGTCATGCCCAATGGATTCATTCTGCTGGGTTTCCTGGGGTTGTGATCCACATTGTCTTTTCCTAGGGTATTGTCTAAAATTTTTTTGAGTGCTGGTTTTGTATTCATGAAGTTCCTGAGGTGCTCTTTATCATGAAAGTATGTTATTTCTCCATCAATTTTGAAAGATAGTCTTGCAGGGTACATCAATCTGGGTTGGAGGCTGTTTTCCTTTAGGGCTTGAAATACATCACTCCAAGCTCTTCTTGCCTTGAGGGTTTGCATTGAGAAGTCTGCTGTGATTCTGATGGGCTTTCCTTTGTATGTGATTTGTTTCCTTTCTCTCACTGCTTGTAGAATTTTTTTCTTCTGTTGGATTTCTGGAATCCTATTATATGCCTTTGTGTAGATTTTTTGATTAAGGCTAGCTGGAGTCCTATATACCCCACTTATCTTTATGTCAAGTTCTTTTCTCCTCCTTGGGAAGTTTTCTGCCATCACTTCTGTGAACAGTTTTTTATGTCATCTGCACTCTCTCCTCTTTCTTCATTGACTCCAATCAGTCTTATGTTATTCTTCTTTGCATCATTCAGCAGCTGCTGGATTGATTTCTCTTGTTCCCTTCCAATTTTGAAGCAATTTTTCTTTTCCTCCTCACTGATTGCAATCTTATCATCTATATGTGAAATTGTATCCTCACATTGGTTTATTCTGCTGCACAGATTTTCGATGGAATTTTTAATCTCTTGGAAATCTGTTTGTATCTGTTTTATGGATTCCATTTGTTTCCTATGTTGGGATTCCATCATACTCCTCAGATCCTCAATTTGTTTAATCTGTGTCCTCTCTAGATTTATTAATCATGTCTTGCACCATGAGCAAAATCTTTGCTGTTATCTGAGAAATTATTTCTGATTTCATTTTTCCCAGATCCTCTTTTGTTGCCAGTTCAGAGAGTCCAGGTGGTAGTGTATCAGAGAGTATTCCATCTCGTTTCCCTTTGGGGTTGCTGTAGGTGATCCAGAGGTCTGTTTTTGAGGCTTCTGTGTCTTCTCATTTTCACCCGGGGGGGGGTGCTTCTGGGGCCCACTCGGCTCACCTTCTCTGCCCTAGGAGCTTGGAATGGCAGCAGGGGAGCTTCAGTCTGTGTACTGGGACAGGCTCAGCTTCTCTGGCCTGGGAGGCTGGAATGGAGGCAGGGAGCTTTCTTCAGGTGGGACTTGTCTTTCAGCAGAACCTCAATGCACTTTTGAGGCCAAAGTACTATTCACGGTACAGGTGTCGCAGAGATGTGCTGCAGGAATCAGCAATGCAGACAGCCCGATTGTGCTGTGAATGGAAATGGAAGTAAGGTAAAGAATGGAGTGCACTGCCAAAGTGAGAGCTCTAGCTGCTTTCTCTGAGAAGGAACTGCACTGTATATCCTCACCTTCTATTGTCTTGCATGAGAGAGGTGCTGGTAGAAGAATGCTTGAATGAAAACAAATGCAAACTACCAGAATATTATGAAGAGTGTGTTTGGCTTTTAACATCAAGTTCTGCTAAGGAAAATGTTGAGGACGTTCCAGGTCCTGTCTTTCAGCACAACCTCAATGCACTTTCTAGGCCAAAGTAGGTTTCACATTATAGGCATCAGAGAGAAGTGCTATGGAAATCAGCAATCCAGAGAGCCAGATTGTGATGTGAATGCTATTGGATGTAAGCCAAGAGTGGAGTGCATGGCCAAACTGACAGAGCTCTAGCTGCTTTCCCTGAGAAGGAACTGCACTTTATATCCTCACCTTCTATTGACATGCATGGGAGAGCTGGTAATAGAAGTATGCTTGAAAGAAAACTGAAGTGCTAGCTGCCAGACCATTCTGAAGAGTGTGTTTCACTTCTAAAAACAAGTTTTGCTTAGGAAAAAGGTGAGGACATTTCAGGACTCATCTTTCAGCATAACGTCAATGCACTTTCTTGGCCAAAGTGCTGTTCATGGTACAGGCCTTATAGAGATATACTGCAGTAATCAGGAATGCAGAGAGACAGATTGTGATGTGAATGGTATGTGATGTAAGAACAGGAGTGGAGTGCACTGGCAAAGAGTCAGAACTCTAGCTTCTTTCACTGAGAAGGAACTGCACTTATATCTGCTCATTCCATTGACCTGCAAGGGAGAGCTGGTTCTAGAAGTATGCTTGAATGAAAACTGAAGTGCAAAGGGTAGGACAATTCTGAAGAGTGTGTTTGGCTTCTAACATCGAGTTCTGCTTAGGACAAAGTTGAGGACTTTCCAGGACTTGTCTTTCAGCAGAACCTCAATGCAATTTCTAGGTCACAGTGCTTTTAACATTACAGGCTTCATACTTATGTGCTACAGAAATCAGCAATGCAGAGAGCCAGATTGTGATGTGAATGGTATTGGATGTAAATCAAAGAGTGGAGTGCACTGCTCTAGCTGCTCTCTCTGATAAGGAATTGCACTTTATATCCTCACCTTCCATTGAGTTGCATGGGAGAGGTGCTGCTAGAAGAATGGTTGAATAAAAACTGAAGTGCAAACTGCCCAACCATTCTGAAAATTGTATTTCGCTTCTAACTTCAAGTTCGGCTTAGGACAAAGTTGAAGATTTTCCAGGACCTGTCTTTCAGCAGAACCTGAGTGCACTTTCTATGCCAAAGTGCTCTTCACAGTCCAGTCCTCATAGAGAGGTGCCACAGAAACCAGCAATACAGAGAGCCATGTTGGGATGTGAATGGCAGTACATGTAAGTCCAAGAGTGTAGTGCACTGGTAAACTCACAGTACTGTAGGTGCTTTCTCAGAGAAGGAACAGCACTTCATATCTTAAGCTTTCTTTGTCTTGCATGGGAGTCCTGGTGCTAAAAGAATGCTTCAATTAAAACTGAAGTGCAAAGTGCCGGATCATATTGAAGAGTGTATTTGGCTTCTAAAATCAAGACCTTCTTGGGGCAAAATTGAGGACTATCCAGGCCCCGTCTTTCAGCAGATCCACAATACAATTTTTGGCCAAAGTGCTATTCACAGTACATGCCTCCTATATATGTGCTATAGAGTTTAGCAACGCAGACATTTGGAATGTGTTGTGAATCGTGTTAGATGTAAGTCCAAGAGTGGAGTGCACTGGTAAAATCACAGCATTCTAGCTCCTTTCTCTGAGAAGGAACTGCACATAGATTACAACCTTCCTTTGACGTGCAAGGGAGAGCAGCCACTAGAAGAATGCTCGAAGGAAAACTGAAGTGGAAACTGCTATGCCATTCTGAAAGTTGTGTTTTGCTTCTAACATCAAGGTCATCTCAGGACAAAGTGGAGGACTTTCCAGCAAGTGCCTTTCAGGAGAACCTCAGTGCACTTTATTGGCCAAGCTCTATTAGTGGCAAAGCCTCATAAAGATGTGCTACAGAATAGAGCAAAGCAGACAGGTAGAACACGTTGTGAATCTTCTTTGATGTGTGTCCAAGAGTGGAGAGCACTGGTAATTCACAGCGCTCCAGCTGCTTTCTCTGAGAAGGAGCTGCACTTTATATTATAAACTTCCATTGACTGACACGGGACAGCTGGGGCTAGAAGAATGTTTCAATGAAAGCTGAAGTATAAACTGAAGGATCATACTGAAGAGTGTTTTTGATTTAAACATCAAGTTCATCTTAGGGCAAAGTTGAGGACTGTCAAGCACCTGTCTTTCAGCAGAACCTCAATGCAATTTTTGGGCCAAAGTGCTATTTGAGGTACATTCCACATAACGTTATGCTACAGAATTCAGGAATACAGACAGCTAGAATGTGTTTTGAATGGTGTTGGATGGAAGTCCTAGAGTGGAGTGCACTGGTAAACCCTCCGTGCTCAGGCTGCTTTCTCTGAAGAGGAAATACACTTTATGTCATGACCTTCCATGGACTTGCATGGGACAGCAGTTGCTAGAAAAATGCTTCAATGAAAACTGAAGTACAAACTGTGGGATCATTCTGAAGAGTGATTTTGGCTTACAATAAGTTCTTAGGGCAAAGTGGAGGAATTTCCAGCACCTCACTTTCAGCAGAACCTCAATGCAATTTCTAAACCAAAGTTCTAGTCACTGTACTGGCCTCATAGAGATGTGCTACAGAAACCAGCAATGCAGAGAGACAGATTGGGATGTGAATGGTATTGGATATAAGTCCCACAGTGGAGTGCACAGCCAAACGGACAGAGATGTAGCTGCTTTGTCTGAGAATGTACTGCACTTTATATAAGCTTCCTTTGAGTTGATGGGAGAGCTGGCACTAGAAGAATGCTTGAATGAAAACTGATGTGCAAACTGCAGGACCACTCTGAAGAGTGTGTTTTTGGATTCTAACACCAAGTTTTTAGTAGGACAAAGTTGAGGATATTCCAGAACCTGTCTTTCAGCAGAACCTCATTGCACTTTCTAGGCCATAGTGCTATTCACCTTATAGGCCTCATGTAGATATGCTACAGAAATCAGAATTGCAGAGAGCCTGATTGTGATTTGAATTGTATAGGTTGTAAGTCCAAGCATGGAGTCCACTGTCAAAATGACAGAGCTCTAGCTGCTTTCTCGAGAAGGAACTGCAGAGTGTATCCTTACCTTCCATTGATGTGCATGGGCTAGCTGGCACTAGAAGAAGGTTCGAATGAAAAGTGAAGTGCAGAATGCTGAACAATTCTGAAGAGTTTGGCTTCTAACAACACGTTCTTAGGACAAAGTTGAGGGCTTTCCGGGACCTGTCTTTCAGCAGAATCTTAGGGCAATTTTCAGGCCAAAGAGCCTTTCATTGTACAGGCCCCAAAGAGTTCTGCTACAGAATTCAGCAATGCTGAGAGCCAGATTGGGATGTTAACGGTATTTGATACAAGTCCAAGATTGGAGTGCACTTGCAAACTGACAAAGCTCTAGCTCCTTTCTTGGAGAAGGAACGGACCTTTATATCCTAACTTTCCTTGGACTTGCATGGCAAAGCTGGGGCTAGAATTGTTCTTGAAGGAACACTAACGTGCACACTGCCGGACCATAGTGAAGACTGTGCGTGGTTTCTCACATGAAGTCCTTCTTCAGACAAAGTAGAGGACTTTCCAGGACCTGTGTTTCATCAGGATCTCAATGCATTTTCTAGGCCAAGGTGCTACTCAGCATATACGCCTCATAGACTCGTGCTGCAGAAATCAGCAATACAGGCGGCCAGGTTGTGATGTGAATGATCCTGCATGGACAGCAAAGAATGGTGTACTCTAGAAAACTGACAGAGCTCTAGCTGCTTTTTCTAAGAAGGAACTGCACTTTCTATCCTAACCTTCCATTGACTTGCACGGGAGAGCTGGCGATAGAACTGTGCCTGAAAGAAAACTGAAGTGCAAACTGCCAGGCCGATCTGAAGAGTGTGTTTGGCTTCTAACAAAACGGTCTTCTTTGGACGGTACTGGACATCCAAGTGTGGAGCGCAATTGCAAACTGACAAATGTCTATCTGCTTTCTCTGAGAAAGAACTGCACTTTACATTCTAACCTTCCTTTGACTTGCTTGGGAAAGCTAGCATTCGAAGTGTGCTTGAAGGAACACGGAAATGCAAACTGCAGGACCATTCTGAAGAGTGTTTCAATTCTAACATCAAGCTCTGCTTAAAAAAATAGGTGAGAACTTTGCAGGACCTGTCTTTCGGTAGAACCTCAAGGCATGTTCTATGCCAAAGTGATAGTCATGGAACAAGCCTAATAATGATGTGCAGCAGATATCAGCAATGCAGAGTACCAGATTGTGATGTAAATGGTATTGGATATAAGTCCTAGGGTGTAGTGTACTGCCACACTCACAGAGCTCTAGCTGCTTTCCCTAAGAAACTGAACTTTAATTCCTCACCTTCCTTTGACATGCAAGGGAGAGCTAGAGCAGGAATTATGCTTGAATGAAAACTGAAGTGCAAACTGCCGGAATATTCTGAATAGTGTGTTTGGCTTCTACATCACTTTCTGCTTAGGATAAAGCTGAGGACTTTCCAGGACCTTTCAGGAGAACCTCAAAGCGTTTTCTAGGCCAAACTGCTTTTCATGGTACAGGCCTCATAGCTGTGTGCTACAGAAATCAGCAATGCAGAGAGACAGATTGTGATGTGAATTGTATTGGAAGTAAGTCAAAGAGTGTAGTGCACTGCCCAAATAGCAGACGTTTAGCTGCTTTCTCTGAGAAGGAACTGCACTTTACATCCTCACCTTCCATTGACTTTCGTGGGAGAGTTGATGCTAGAAGAATGCTTGCATGAAAACTAGAGTGCAAATTGTCGGACCATTCTGAAGAGTGTGTTTGGCTTCTAACATCAAGTTCTGCTTAGGAAAAAGATGAAGACTTTCCAGGATCTCTCAGCAGAACTTCAATGCATTTTTTAGAGCAAAGTTCTATTTACGGTACAGGCCTCATAGAGATGTGCTACAAAAGTCACCAATGCAGAGAGCTACGTTGTGATGTGAATGGTGTTGGATGTAAGTCCAAGAGTGGTGTGCACTGCAAACTGGCAGAGCTCTGGCTGTTTACCCTGGTAAGGAACTGCACTTTTTATCCTCACCTTCCATTCACTTGCATGAGAGAGCTGGTGATAGAAGTACGCTTGAAAGAAAATGGAAGTGCAGGGGGCCAGACCATTCTGAAGAGTGTGTTTGGCTTCTAAAAGCAAGTTGTGCTTAGGAGAAAGATTAGACTTTTCAGGACTTGTCTATTTTTTCCCCCATTAAATTTATTGGTACATTTTAGGTATACAATACAGTTCCATTCATCATTGGGATCTTGTACCATTACATGTGTCTCTTGGTTCTTATTTTTATTCTCCTTCCCTTGCCCTCCATTCACCCTCTCCATCATTACCTATTTGCAAAGACCTTGTTTCCATTTTTTTCCTCATATTTTTCCCTTTCCCTTTTTTTCCTTCCCCTACCCCTCCCAATTAACCGGTTCTTTTAGACCTTTTCTTCCTGTTATACAATATCAGTGATACATTTTTGAAATTACAATATTAAGAGACATTACCACAGATTTTACAGAATTTAAAAGAATACAGAAAGCATATTACAAAAATCTTTTCTGAAATAAATTTGACAACATCTAAGAAGAAGAAAATTAATGAAATTAACTATGGAGGAAATATAAAATTTGAATAGCACCTATTAAAGAAAGTATATTCCTAGGTTGAAAACCTACCTATATGACAACAGCAGGCTCATAAACATTTTAACTGATAAATTATATCAAACAAAGCACAAAAAAGAAGAAACACTTCTCCCCTCATTTTAGGAAATCAACATTGTGCTAATCCTAAAACTGGATAAAGATAATAGAAGAAAAAAGTATGAACATAGAAATTTGTTTACCAAAACAAACTATTGGAAGTCAGATCTGGTAGGATGTAGAAAGTGGTTTTGTTATAGGGATGGCAGTGTTTTTTCAGCATTGAAAGATCCACCCCCAAAAGTCATCATTTAAACAGAGGAAAGGAAAAAGCCATATGATCCTGTCACTAGTTGGAGAAAAAGTATGCAACTAAATTCGACAGCTGTTCATAATAAAAGTTATCAGGAGACTAGAAGGAGAACAGAACTTTCTCAACAAATTAAAGACATGTGCTCCATGCTTCCAGCTAGAACGCCTTGTATGAATGGAGAAGATACAATGCTTTCTCCTTAAGGTGGGGAACAAGGGCAGATACGCTTACTTTTTATCTGTTCATTAAACTTTGAAACCTGGTCCCCACCAAAATAGTCTGGCAATAAAATGACATAACTAGGATAGGATTGGCATGGCAGAAGCACAATATATGTAGATGAAATGATCATCTACAGAGAAAATACTGAGAAATCTCTAGGAGCCCCTAGAACTTGTACTTGAATTTAGCAGGATTAGAAAACAAAAAGTATATATAAAACTTCAGGTCTATGTATACTTGCTATAAATGAAGAATTGGATATTGAAATTTAAAAGTTATGTAGGAGTACAAAGGACCCAGAAAAGCCAAAAACAAAAACAGTGTTGGAAGATGTTTAGCACCCAATTGTAAGACTTCTTGTAAAGCTACAGTAATCAAGGCAGTGTTGGTGTAAGGAAAGACATATAGATCATTTGAATCAAACAGAGAATCTAGAAATAGAACCACACATATATGGTCCACTGAGTTTTGAAAGATTATTTAACAGCATTTTATAGAATATAAACTCAATTCAAGAGCTGAGGAAGAGATAGTGTCTAGAACACTTGGTATCCATATATAAAAAATTAACCTCAACCCTTTTTTTCCATACATGAAAATAACTTGAAGGGATCCACGAACCCAAATAAGAAAGCCTAAAAGTATAAAACTTTAAGAAGAAATTATAAGGGAAAATATTTATGGATTCAGGGTAGGCAAGAACTACCTAGGATACAAAAAACATGATGTATAAAAGAAAAAAATGATAAATGAGATTCCATCAAAATTTAGAACTTTAAATGACATCATTAAAATGGAAGGTAGTCCTTAAGCAGACCATATTTACAATGCATATAACCTATGAGCAGAATATATAAAGAATTCTTAGAGCTTAATAGACAACCCAATTAAAATGTAGACATAAGAAGATGATAAATAGCCAGTATAGCACAAGGAATGGTGTGCAATTCTAGAATCAGAAAAATACTAATCAGTACAATAAGATTGAATTATACACTCATTAGAGAGATGAAGTCAAAAGTTTTAAAAGCCTTGTCATGACTTTTTCTTTTTGTTGGATTCTCCCCCTTTGCGTTTAATTTGTCATGCCCAATGGATTCATTCTGCTGGGTTTCCTGGGGTTGTGATCCACATTGTCTTTTCCTAGGGTATTGTCTAAAATTTTTTTGAGTGCTGGTTTTGTATTCATGAAGTTCCTGAGGTGCTCTTTATCATGAAAGTATGTTATTTCTCCATCAATTTTGAAAGATAGTCTTGCAGGGTACATCAATCTGGGTTGGAGGCTGTTTTCCTTTAGGGCTTGAAATACATCACTCCAAGCTCTTCTTGCCTTGAGGGTTTGCATTGAGAAGTCTGCTGTGATTCTGATGGGCTTTCCTTTGTATGTGATTTGTTTCCTTTCTCTCACTGCTTGTAGAATTTTTTTCTTCTGTTGGATTTCTGGAATCCTATTATATGCCTTTGTGTAGATTTTTTGATTAAGGCTAGCTGGAGTCCTATATACCCCACTTATCTTTATGTCAAGTTCTTTTCTCCTCCTTGGGAAGTTTTCTGCCATCACTTCTGTGAACAGTTTTTTATGTCATCTGCACTCTCTCCTCTTTCTTCATTGACTCCAATCAGTCTTATGTTATTCTTCTTTGCATCATTCAGCAGCTGCTGGATTGATTTCTCTTGTTCCCTTCCAATTTTGAAGCAATTTTTCTTTTCCTCCTCACTGATTGCAATCTTATCATCTATATGTGAAATTGTATCCTCACATTGGTTTATTCTGCTGCACAGATTTTCGATGGAATTTTTAATCTCTTGGAAATCTGTTTGTATCTGTTTTATGGATTCCATTTGTTTCCTATGTTGGGATTCCATCATACTCCTCAGAGCCTCAATTTGTTTAATCTGTGTCCTCTCTAGATTTATTAATCATGTCTTGCACCATGAGCAAAATCTTTGCTGTTATCTGAGAAATTATTTCTGATTTCATTTTTCCCAGATCCTCTTTTGTTGCCAGTTCAGAGAGTCCAGGTGGTAGTGTATCAGAGAGTATTCCATCTCGTTTCCCTTTGGGGTTGCTGTAGGTGATCCAGAGGTCTGTTTTTGAGGCTTCTGTGTCTTCTCATTTTCACCCGGGGGGGGGTGCTTCTGGGGCCCACTCGGCTCACCTTCTCTGCCCTAGGAGCTTGGAATGGCAGCAGGGGAGCTTCAGTCTGTGTACTGGGACAGGCTCAGCTTCTCTGGCCTGGGAGGCTGGAATGGAGGCAGGGAGCTTTCTTCAGGTGGGACTTGTCTTTCAGCAGAACCTCAATGCACTTTTGAGGCCAAAGTACTATTCACGGTACAGGTGTCGCAGAGATGTGCTGCAGGAATCAGCAATGCAGACAGCCCGATTGTGCTGTGAATGGAAATGGAAGTAAGGTAAAGAATGGAGTGCACTGCCAAAGTGAGAGCTCTAGCTGCTTTCTCTGAGAAGGAACTGCACTGTATATCCTCACCTTCTATTGTCTTGCATGAGAGAGGTGCTGGTAGAAGAATGCTTGAATGAAAACAAATGCAAACTACCAGAATATTATGAAGAGTGTGTTTGGCTTTTAACATCAAGTTCTGCTAAGGAAAATGTTGAGGACGTTCCAGGTCCTGTCTTTCAGCACAACCTCAATGCACTTTCTAGGCCAAAGTAGGTTTCACATTATAGGCATCAGAGAGAAGTGCTATGGAAATCAGCAATCCAGAGAGCCAGATTGTGATGTGAATGCTATTGGATGTAAGCCAAGAGTGGAGTGCATGGCCAAACTGACAGAGCTCTAGCTGCTTTCCCTGAGAAGGAACTGCACTTTATATCCTCACCTTCTATTGACATGCATGGGAGAGCTGGTAATAGAAGTATGCTTGAAAGAAAACTGAAGTGCTAGCTGCCAGACCATTCTGAAGAGTGTGTTTCACTTCTAAAAACAAGTTTTGCTTAGGAAAAAGGTGAGGACATTTCAGGACTCATCTTTCAGCATAACGTCAATGCACTTTCTTGGCCAAAGTGCTGTTCATGGTACAGGCCTTATAGAGATATACTGCAGTAATCAGGAATGCAGAGAGACAGATTGTGATGTGAATGGTATGTGATGTAAGAACAGGAGTGGAGTGCACTGGCAAAGAGTCAGAACTCTAGCTTCTTTCACTGAGAAGGAACTGCACTTATATCTGCTCATTCCATTGACCTGCAAGGGAGAGCTGGTTCTAGAAGTATGCTTGAATGAAAACTGAAGTGCAAAGGGTAGGACAATTCTGAAGAGTGTGTTTGGCTTCTAACATCGAGTTCTGCTTAGGACAAAGTTGAGGACTTTCCAGGACTTGTCTTTCAGCAGAACCTCAATGCAATTTCTAGGTCACAGTGCTTTTAACATTACAGGCTTCATACTTATGTGCTACAGAAATCAGCAATGCAGAGAGCCAGATTGTGATGTGAATGGTATTGGATGTAAATCAAAGAGTGGAGTGCACTGCTCTAGCTGCTCTCTCTGATAAGGAATTGCACTTTATATCCTCACCTTCCATTGAGTTGCATGGGAGGGGTGCTGCTAGAAGAATGGTTGAATAAAAACTGAAGTGCAAACTGCCCAACCATTCTGAAAATTGTATTTCGCTTCTAACTTCAAGTTCGGCTTAGGACAAAGTTGAAGATTTTCCAGGACCTGTCTTTCAGCAGAACCTGAGTGCACTTTCTATGCCAAAGTGCTCTTCACAGTCCAGTCCTCATAGAGAGGTGCCACAGAAACCAGCAATACAGAGAGCCATGTTGGGATGTGAATGGCAGTACATGTAAGTCCAAGAGTGTAGTGCACTGGTAAACTCACAGTACTGTAGGTGCTTTCTCAGAGAAGGAACAGCACTTCATATCTTAAGCTTTCTTTGTCTTGCATGGGAGTCCTGGTGCTAAAAGAATGCTTCAATTAAAACTGAAGTGCAAAGTGCCGGATCATATTGAAGAGTGTATTTGGCTTCTAAAATCAAGACCTTCTTGGGGCAAAATTGAGGACTATCCAGGCCCCGTCTTTCAGCAGATCCACAATACAATTTTTGGCCAAAGTGCTATTCACAGTACATGCCTCCTATATATGTGCTATAGAGTTTAGCAACGCAGACATTTGGAATGTGTTGTGAATCGTGTTAGATGTAAGTCCAAGAGTGGAGGCACTGGTAAAATCACAGCATTCTAGCTCCTTTCTCTGAGAAGGAACTGCACATAGATACAATTCCTTTGACGTGCAAGGGAGAGCAGCCACTAGAAGAATGCAAGAAAACTGAAGTGGAAACTGCTATGCCATTCTGAAAGTGTGTTTTGCTTCAACATGTCATCTCAGGACAAAGTGGAGGACTTTCAGCAAGTGCCTTTCAGGAGAACCTCAGTGCACTTTATTGGCCAAGCTCTATTAGTGGCAAAGCCTCATAAAGATGTGCTACAGAATAGAGCAAAGCAGACTAGAACACGTTGTGAATCTGATGTGTGTCCAAGAGTGGAGAGCACTGGTAATTCACAGCGCTCCAGCTGCTTTCTCTGAGAAGGAGCTGCACTTTATATTATAAACTTCCATTGACTGACACGGGACAGCTGGGGCTAGAAGAATGTTTCAATGAAAGCTGAAGTATAAACTGAAGGATCATACTGAAGAGTGTTTTTGATTTAAACATCAAGTTCATCTTAGGGCAAAGTTGAGGACTGTCAAGCACCTGTCTTTCAGCAGAACCTCAATGCAATTTTTGGGCCAAAGTGCTATTTGAGGTACATTCCACATAACGTTATGCTACAGAATTCAGGAATACAGACAGCTAGAATGTGTTTTGAATGGTGTTGGATGGAAGTCCTAGAGTGGAGTGCACTGGTAAACCCTCCGTGCTCAGGCTGCTTTCTCTGAAGAGGAAATACACTTTATGTCATGACCTTCCATGGACTTGCATGGGACAGCAGTTGCTAGAAAAATGCTTCAATGAAAACTGAAGTACAAACTGTGGGATCATTCTGAAGAGTGATTTTGGCTTACAATAAGTTCTTAGGGCAAAGTGGAGGAATTTCCAGCACCTCACTTTCAGCAGAACCTCAATGCAATTTCTAAACCAAAGTTCTAGTCACTGTACTGGCCTCATAGAGATGTGCTACAGAAACCAGCAATGCAGAGAGACAGATTGGGATGTGAATGGTATTGGATATAAGTCCCACAGTGGAGTGCACAGCCAAACGGACAGAGATGTAGCTGCTTTGTCTGAGAATGTACTGCACTTTATATAAGCTTCCTTTGAGTTGATGGGAGAGCTGGCACTAGAAGAATGCTTGAATGAAAACTGATGTGCAAACTGCAGGACCACTCTGAAGAGTGTGTTTTTGGATTCTAACACCAAGTTTTTAGTAGGACAAAGTTGAGGATATTCCAGAACCTGTCTTTCAGCAGAACCTCATTGCACTTTCTAGGCCATAGTGCTATTCACCTTATAGGCCTCATGTAGATATGCTACAGAAATCAGAATTGCAGAGAGCCTGATTGTGATTTGAATTGTATAGGTTGTAAGTCCAAGCATGGAGTCCACTGTCAAAATGACAGAGCTCTAGCTGCTTTCTCGAGAAGGAACTGCAGAGTGTATCCTTACCTTCCATTGATGTGCATGGGCTAGCTGGCACTAGAAGAAGGTTCGAATGAAAAGTGAAGTGCAGATGCTGAACAATTCTGAAGAGTTTGGCTTCTAACAACACGTTCTTAGGACAAAGTTGAGGGCTTTCCGGGACCTGTCTTTCAGCAGAATCTTAGGGCAATTTTCAGGCCAAAGAGCCTTTCATTGTACAGGCCCCAAAGAGTTCTGCTACAGAATTCAGCAATGCTGAGAGCCAGATTGGGATGTTAACGGTATTTGATACAAGTCCAAGATTGGAGTGCACTTGCAAACTGACAAAGCTCTAGCTCCTTTCTTGGAGAAGGAACGGACCTTTATATCCTAACTTTCCTTGGACTTGCATGGCAAAGCTGGGGCTAGAATTGTTCTTGAAGGAACACTAACGTGCACACTGCCGGACCATAGTGAAGACTGTGCGTGGTTTCTCACATGAAGTCCTTCTTCAGACAAAGTAGAGGACTTTCCAGGACCTGTGTTTCATCAGGATCTCAATGCATTTTCTAGGCCAAGGTGCTACTCAGCATATACGCCTCATAGACTCGTGCTGCAGAAATCAGCAATACAGGCGGCCAGGTTGTGATGTGAATGATCCTGCATGGACAGCAAAGAATGGTGTACTCTAGAAAACTGACAGAGCTCTAGCTGCTTTTTCTAAGAAGGAACTGCACTTTCTATCCTAACCTTCCATTGACTTGCACGGGAGAGCTGGCGATAGAACTGTGCCTGAAAGAAAACTGAAGTGCAAACTGCCAGGCCGATCTGAAGAGTGTGTTTGGCTTCTAACAAAACGGTCTTCTTTGGACGGTACTGGACATCCAAGTGTGGAGCGCAATTGCAAACTGACAAATGTCTATCTGCTTTCTCTGAGAAAGAACTGCACTTTACATTCTAACCTTCCTTTGACTTGCTTGGGAAAGCTAGCATTCGAAGTGTGCTTGAAGGAACACGGAAATGCAAACTGCAGGACCATTCTGAAGAGTGTTTCAATTCTAACATCAAGCTCTGCTTAAAAAAATAGGTGAGAACTTTGCAGGACCTGTCTTTCGGTAGAACCTCAAGGCATGTTCTATGCCAAAGTGATAGTCATGGAACAAGCCTAATAATGATGTGCAGCAGATATCAGCAATGCAGAGTACCAGATTGTGATGTAAATGGTATTGGATATAAGTCCTAGGGTGTAGTGTACTGCCACACTCACAGAGCTCTAGCTGCTTTCCCTAAGAAACTGAACTTTAATTCCTCACCTTCCTTTGACATGCAAGGGAGAGCTAGAGCAGGAATTATGCTTGAATGAAAACTGAAGTGCAAACTGCCGGAATATTCTGAATAGTGTGTTTGGCTTCTACATCACTTTCTGCTTAGGATAAAGCTGAGGACTTTCCAGGACCTTTCAGGAGAACCTCAAAGCGTTTTCTAGGCCAAACTGCTTTTCATGGTACAGGCCTCATAGCTGTGTGCTACAGAAATCAGCAATGCAGAGAGACAGATTGTGATGTGAATTGTATTGGAAGTAAGTCAAAGAGTGTAGTGCACTGCCCAAATAGCAGACGTTTAGCTGCTTTCTCTGAGAAGGAACTGCACTTTACATCCTCACCTTCCATTGACTTTCGTGGGAGAGTTGATGCTAGAAGAATGCTTGCATGAAAACTAGAGTGCAAATTGTCGGACCATTCTGAAGAGTGTGTTTGGCTTCTAACATCAAGTTCTGCTTAGGAAAAAGATGAAGACTTTCCAGGATCTCTCAGCAGAACTTCAATGCATTTTTTAGAGCAAAGTTCTATTTACGGTACAGGCCTCATAGAGATGTGCTACAAAAGTCACCAATGCAGAGAGCTACGTTGTGATGTGAATGGTGTTGGATGTAAGTCCAAGAGTGGTGTGCACTGCAAACTGGCAGAGCTCTGGCTGTTTACCCTGGTAAGGAACTGCACTTTTTATCCTCACCTTCCATTCACTTGCATGAGAGAGCTGGTGATAGAAGTACGCTTGAAAGAAAATGGAAGTGCAGGGGGCCAGACCATTCTGAAGAGTGTGTTTGGCTTCTAAAAGCAAGTTGTGCTTAGGAGAAAGATTAGACTTTTCAGGACTTGTCTATTTTTTCCCCCATTAAATTTATTGGTACATTTTAGGTATACAATACAGTTCCATTCATCATTGGGATCTTGTACCATTACATGTGTCTCTTGGTTCTTATTTTTATTCTCCTTCCCTTGCCCTCCATTCACCCTCTCCATCATTACCTATTTGCAAAGACCTTGTTTCCATTTTTTTCCTCATATTTTTCCCTTTCCCTTTTTTTCCTTCCCCTACCCCTCCCAATTAACCGGTTCTTTTAGACCTTTTCTTCCTGTTATACAATATCAGTGATACATTTTTGAAATTACAATATTAAGAGACATTACCACAGATTTTACAGAATTTAAAAGAATACAGAAAGCATATTACAAAAATCTTTTCTGAAATAAATTTGACAACATCTAAGAAGAAGAAAATTAATGAAATTAACTATGGAGGAAATATAAAATTTGAATAGCACCTATTAAAGAAAGTATATTCCTAGGTTGAAAACCTACCTATATGACAACAGCAGGCTCATAAACATTTTAACTGATAAATTATATCAAACAAAGCACAAAAAAGAAGAAACACTTCTCCCCTCATTTTAGGAAATCAACATTGTGCTAATCCTAAAACTGGATAAAGATAATAGAAGAAAAAAGTATGAACATAGAAATTTGTTTACCAAAACAAACTATTGGAAGTCAGATCTGGTAGGATGTAGAAAGTGGTTTTGTTATAGGGATGGCAGTGTTTTTTCAGCATTGAAAGATCCACCCCCAAAAGTCATCATTTAAACAGAGGAAAGGAAAAAGCCATATGATCCTGTCACTAGTTGGAGAAAAAGTATGCAACTAAATTCGACAGCTGTTCATAATAAAAGTTATCAGGAGACTAGAAGGAGAACAGAACTTTCTCAACAAATTAAAGACATGTGCTCCATGCTTCCAGCTAGAACGCCTTGTATGAATGGAGAAGATACAATGCTTTCTCCTTAAGGTGGGGAACAAGGGCAGATACGCTTACTTTTTATCTGTTCATTAAACTTTGAAACCTGGTCCCCACCAAAATAGTCTGGCAATAAAATGACATAACTAGGATAGGATTGGCATGGCAGAAGCACAATATATGTAGATGAAATGATCATCTACAGAGAAAATACTGAGAAATCTCTAGGAGCCCCTAGAACTTGTACTTGAATTTAGCAGGATTAGAAAACAAAAAGTATATATAAAACTTCAGGTCTATGTATACTTGCTATAAATGAAGAATTGGATATTGAAATTTAAAAGTTATGTAGGAGTACAAAGGACCCAGAAAAGCCAAAAACAAAAACAGTGTTGGAAGATGTTTAGCACCCAATTGTAAGACTTCTTGTAAAGCTACAGTAATCAAGGCAGTGTTGGTGTAAGGAAAGACATATAGATCATTTGAATCAAACAGAGAATCTAGAAATAGAACCACACATATATGGTCCACTGAGTTTTGAAAGATTATTTAACAGCATTTTATAGAATATAAACTCAATTCAAGAGCTGAGGAAGAGATAGTGTCTAGAACACTTGGTATCCATATATAAAAAATTAACCTCAACCCTTTTTTCCATACATGAAAATAACTTGAAGGGATCCACGAACCCAAATAAGAAAGCCTAAAAGTATAAAACTTTAAGAAGAAATTATAAGGGAAAATATTTATGGATTCAGGGTAGGCAAGAACTACCTAGGATACAAAAAACATGATGTATAAAAGAAAAAAATGATAAATGAGATTCCATCAAAATTTAGAACTTTAAATGACATCATTAAAATGGAAGGTAGTCCTTAAGCAGACCATATTTACAATGCATATAACCTATGAGCAGAATATATAAAGAATTCTTAGAGCTTAATAGACAACCCAATTAAAATGTAGACATAAGAAGATGATAAATAGCCAGTATAGCACAAGGAATGGTGTGCAATTCTAGAATCAGAAAAATACTAATCAGTACAATAAGATTGAATTATACACTCATTAGAGAGATGAAGTCAAAAGTTTTAAAAGCCTTGTCATGACTTTTTCTTTTTGTTGGATTCTCCCCCTTTGCGTTTAATTTGTCATGCCCAATGGATTCATTCTGCTGGGTTTCCTGGGGTTGTGATCCACATTGTCTTTTCCTAGGGTATTGTCTAAAATTTTTTTGAGTGCTGGTTTTGTATTCATGAAGTTCCTGAGGTGCTCTTTATCATGAAAGTATGTTATTTCTCCATCAATTTTGAAAGATAGTCTTGCAGGGTACATCAATCTGGGTTGGAGGCTGTTTTCCTTTAGGGCTTGAAATACATCACTCCAAGCTCTTCTTGCCTTGAGGGTTTGCATTGAGAAGTCTGCTGTGATTCTGATGGGCTTTCCTTTGTATGTGATTTGTTTCCTTTCTCTCACTGCTTGTAGAATTTTTTTCTTCTGTTGGATTTCTGGAATCCTATTATATGCCTTTGTGTAGATTTTTTGATTAAGGCTAGCTGGAGTCCTATATACCCCACTTATCTTTATGTCAAGTTCTTTTCTCCTCCTTGGGAAGTTTTCTGCCATCACTTCTGTGAACAGTTTTTTATGTCATCTGCACTCTCTCCTCTTTCTTCATTGACTCCAATCAGTCTTATGTTATTCTTCTTTGCATCATTCAGCAGCTGCTGGATTGATTTCTCTTGTTCCCTTCCAATTTTGAAGCAATTTTTCTTTTCCTCCTCACTGATTGCAATCTTATCATCTATATGTGAAATTGTATCCTCACATTGGTTTATTCTGCTGCACAGATTTTCGATGGAATTTTTAATCTCTTGGAAATCTGTTTGTATCTGTTTTATGGATTCCATTTGTTTCCTATGTTGGGATTCCATCATACTCCTCAGATCCTCAATTTGTTTAATCTGTGTCCTCTCTAGATTTATTAATCATGTCTTGCACCATGAGCAAAATCTTTGCTGTTATCTGAGAAATTATTTCTGATTTCATTTTTCCCAGATCCTCTTTTGTTGCCAGTTCAGAGAGTCCAGGTGGTAGTGTATCAGAGAGTATTCCATCTCGTTTCCCTTTGGGGTTGCTGTAGGTGATCCAGAGGTCTGTTTTTGAGGCTTCTGTGTCTTCTCATTTTCACCCGGGGGGGGTGCTTCTGGGGCCCACTCGGCTCACCTTCTCTGCCCTAGGAGCTTGGAATGGCAGCAGGGGAGCTTCAGTCTGTGTACTGGGACAGGCTCAGCTTCTCTGGCCTGGGAGGCTGGAATGGAGGCAGGGAGCTTTCTTCAGGTGGGACTTGTCTTTCAGCAGAACCTCAATGCACTTTTGAGGCCAAAGTACTATTCACGGTACAGGTGTCGCAGAGATGTGCTGCAGGAATCAGCAATGCAGACAGCCCGATTGTGCTGTGAATGGAAATGGAAGTAAGGTAAAGAATGGAGTGCACTGCCAAAGTGAGAGCTCTAGCTGCTTTCTCTGAGAAGGAACTGCACTGTATATCCTCACCTTCTATTGTCTTGCATGAGAGAGGTGCTGGTAGAAGAATGCTTGAATGAAAACAAATGCAAACTACCAGAATATTATGAAGAGTGTGTTTGGCTTTTAACATCAAGTTCTGCTAAGGAAAATGTTGAGGACGTTCCAGGTCCTGTCTTTCAGCACAACCTCAATGCACTTTCTAGGCCAAAGTAGGTTTCACATTATAGGCATCAGAGAGAAGTGCTATGGAAATCAGCAATCCAGAGAGCCAGATTGTGATGTGAATGCTATTGGATGTAAGCCAAGAGTGGAGTGCATGGCCAAACTGACAGAGCTCTAGCTGCTTTCCCTGAGAAGGAACTGCACTTTATATCCTCACCTTCTATTGACATGCATGGGAGAGCTGGTAATAGAAGTATGCTTGAAAGAAAACTGAAGTGCTAGCTGCCAGACCATTCTGAAGAGTGTGTTTCACTTCTAAAAACAAGTTTTGCTTAGGAAAAAGGTGAGGACATTTCAGGACTCATCTTTCAGCATAACGTCAATGCACTTTCTTGGCCAAAGTGCTGTTCATGGTACAGGCCTTATAGAGATATACTGCAGTAATCAGGAATGCAGAGAGACAGATTGTGATGTGAATGGTATGTGATGTAAGAACAGGAGTGGAGTGCACTGGCAAAGAGTCAGAACTCTAGCTTCTTTCACTGAGAAGGAACTGCACTTATATCTGCTCATTCCATTGACCTGCAAGGGAGAGCTGGTTCTAGAAGTATGCTTGAATGAAAACTGAAGTGCAAAGGGTAGGACAATTCTGAAGAGTGTGTTTGGCTTCTAACATCGAGTTCTGCTTAGGACAAAGTTGAGGACTTTCCAGGACTTGTCTTTCAGCAGAACCTCAATGCAATTTCTAGGTCACAGTGCTTTTAACATTACAGGCTTCATACTTATGTGCTACAGAAATCAGCAATGCAGAGAGCCAGATTGTGATGTGAATGGTATTGGATGTAAATCAAAGAGTGGAGTGCACTGCTCTAGCTGCTCTCTCTGATAAGGAATTGCACTTTATATCCTCACCTTCCATTGAGTTGCATGGGAGAGGTGCTGCTAGAAGAATGGTTGAATAAAAACTGAAGTGCAAACTGCCCAACCATTCTGAAAATTGTATTTCGCTTCTAACTTCAAGTTCGGCTTAGGACAAAGTTGAAGATTTTCCAGGACCTGTCTTTCAGCAGAACCTGAGTGCACTTTCTATGCCAAAGTGCTCTTCACAGTCCAGTCCTCATAGAGAGGTGCCACAGAAACCAGCAATACAGAGAGCCATGTTGGGATGTGAATGGCAGTACATGTAAGTCCAAGAGTGTAGTGCACTGGTAAACTCACAGTACTGTAGGTGCTTTCTCAGAGAAGGAACAGCACTTCATATCTTAAGCTTTCTTTGTCTTGCATGGGAGTCCTGGTGCTAAAAGAATGCTTCAATTAAAACTGAAGTGCAAAGTGCCGGATCATATTGAAGAGTGTATTTGGCTTCTAAAATCAAGACCTTCTTGGGGCAAAATTGAGGACTATCCAGCCCCGTCTTTCAGCAGATCCACAATACAATTTTTGGCCAAAGTGCTATTCACAGTACATGCCTCCTATATATGTGCTATAGAGTTTAGCAACGCAGACATTTGGAATGTGTTGTGAATCGTGTTAGATGTAAGTCCAAGAGTGGAGAGCACTGGTAAAATCACAGCATTCTAGCTCCTTTCTCTGAGAAGGAGCTGCACATAGATTACAACCTTCCTTTGACGACAAGGGAGAGCAGCCACTAGAAGAATGTTTCAATGAAAACTGAAGTATAAACTGCTATGCCATCTGAAAGTTGTGTTTTGCTTCTAACATCAAGGTCATCTTAGACAAAGTGGAGGACTTTCCAGCAAGTGCCTTTCAGCAGAACCTCAATGCACTTTTTGGCCAAGCTCTATTGTGGCAAAGCCTCATAAAGATTATGCTACAGAATTAGAGCAAAGCAGACAGCTAGAACACGTTGTGAATGGTGTTGATGTGTGTCCAAGAGTGGAGTGCACTGGTAAATTCACAGCGCTCCAGCTGCTTTCTCTGAGAAGGAGCTACACTTTATGTTATAAACTTCCATGGACTGACACGGGACAGCTGGGGCTAGAAAAATGTTTCAATGAAAACTGAAGTATAAACTGTGGGATCATACTGAAGAGTGTTTTTGGCTTTAAACATAAGTTCATCTTAGGGCAAAGTTGAGGAATTTCAAGCACCTGTCTTTCAGCAGAACCTCAATGCAATTTTTAAACCAAAGTGCTATTTGAGGTATTCCACATAAGTTATGCTACAGAATTCCAGCAATACAGACAGCTAGATTGTGATGTGAATGGTATTGGATGGAAGTCCTAGAGTGGAGTGCACTGGTAAACGGACAGAGATCAGGCTGCTTTCTCTGAAGAGGAAATACACTTTATGTCATGACCTTCCATGGACTTGCATGGGAGCAGTTGCTAGAAAAATGCTTCAATGAAAACTGAAGTACAAACTGTGGAATCACTCTGAAGAGTGATTTTGGCTTACAATAAGTTTTTAGGGCAAAGTGGAGGAATTTCCAGCACCTCACTTTCAGCAGAACCTCATTGCAATTTCTAAACCATAGTGCTAGTCACTGTATGGCCTCATATAGATGTGCTACAGAAACCAGCAATGCAGAGAGACAGATTGGGATGTGAATGGTATTGGATATAAGTCCCACAGTGGAGTGCCCACCAAACGGACAGAGATCTAGCTGCTTTGTCTGAGAAGGAACTGCACTTTATATAAGCTTCCATTGAGTGATGGGAGAGCTGGCCCTAGAAGAAGGCTTGAATGAAAACTGAAGTGCAAACATGCTGGAACCTCTCTGAAGTTGTTTGGTTTCTAACAACAAGTTCTTAGGACAAAGTTGAGGACTTTCCATTGCCTGTCTTTCAGCAGAACCTCAATGCACTTTTCAGGCCAAAGAGCTTTCATTGTACAGGCCCTCAAAGTGATCTGCTACAGAATTCAGCAATGCAGAGAGATGAAATATGTTGTGAATGAAGTTGGATGTAAGTCCAACATTGGAGTGCACTTGCAAACTGACAAAGCTCTAGCTGCCTTTCTTGAGAAGGAACGCACTTTATAATATAACCTTCCTTGATTTGCATGGAAAGCTGGGCTAGAAGAATCTTCAGGAAAACTGAAGTGCAAACTGTGCCATCATTTTGAAGAGTGTTTTTGGCTTCTAAAATGAAGTTCCTCTTGGACAAAGTTGAGGACTTTCCAGGACCTGTCTTTCAGCAGAATCCACAATGCAATTTCTAGGCCAAAGTGCTATACAAAATACGCCTCATAAGACTGTGCTACAGAATTCAGCAATACAGACAGTTGAATGTGTTTGAAAGGCGTTTGATAAAGCAAAGAATGGTGTGCACTGGAAAACTGACAGAGCTCTAGCTCCTTTTTCTGAGAAGGAACTGCACTTTATATTACACCTTCCATTGACTTGCATGGGAGAGCTGCGCCAGAAGAAAACTTGAAGGAAAACTGAAGTGCAAACTGCCGGATCATACTGAAGAGTGTTTTGGCTTCTAACATCAAGCCTTCTAAGGGCAATGTAGAGGACTAAGTACCTCCTCTTTCAGTAGAAACTCAATGCACATTTAAGCCAAAGGGCTATTCCCGGTAATAGAATCATAAAGTTATGCTACGGAAATCAGCAATGCAGACAGCTAGTATGTGTTGTGAATGGAGTTGGATGTAAAGTGCTAGAATGGAGTGCACTAGGTATCTCACAGCACTCAGCTGCACTCTCTGAAGAAGCACTTCAAATCCGAAGGTTCCATTGCATTGCATTGGAGAACTGCCTCTCAAAGTATGCTTCAATAAAAACTAAAGGACAAACTGCCAGATCATCTGAGCATGTGATTTTGGCTTCTAGATCAAGATAATCTTGTGCTGTATACAACCAAATATCACAAGTAGCACCACTTTTGAAGTTTCTGGCTAGCAAACATCCCATTCCTTCAATGTGGCAGCAATCCACTCTGTGTATGTCGGCTCCCAAGATACTTTCAGGCTTCTGAAATGTCACAAAACCAATCATAGAACAAAATAACCTGCTTTTGAGAGTTCATATTCCACTTATTAACGCTCTGAGGGATTTTGGGAGTACACCAAGCCTCTCCGATAAGGGAGGCTGTATCCAGTCTGTTGTGACAAAATCCCATGTTTTTGTGATGTTTCCAAATGGGTCAAAAATCTCACACTAAAAACAGTTACAGGGGTTCCAATCAGCACAACACATCGATTGCCTGGTGAGGATTCCGGCTTAACACCATGCCCCTCAGTTTATGCAAATGTGGCCGTTCTGGTCTGTGCTACGTCACTTCCAGGTAAAAAGATGCTTCCGAAATAGCTCAAAAGAATTAACAGGATCCAATAACAAGCTGTTCGATCCTCCACATCTCAAAATAATGCCTCCATGCTGAGAAATTCTGGCTGGCACCATGCCGAGCTCAGGTAATGAGGTGGCATCCGGTCTGGGACGTCCCCCTTTCAGCTAAAGAGAATGTTTCCAACATGCCTCGAAACACTCACAAGAGAAAATGATTATGCGACTGACACAAGCCATTGACAACATGTATTGCCACCGGGGCTGATCCAGGGAAGGCACCATGCCGTTCCACTTATGGAGCCGCCATCCGGTCCTGCATAATTGGCTTGCACCCGAGAAATGAGATGCTTTCGAATTGGCTCAAAAGCACTAACAGGAAAAATAACATGTGATCCACCCACCGCATGACAATCTATGGCCATGGGTGAGGTTTTTCTAGGCCTGGCACCATACAGCTCCAGTAACGGAGACGGTGTCCCCCCTCTTTTGGTGCGGGTCATCCCAGCTAATTTGATGCTTCTGAAATGGCGAAAAGGCACACACAGGGCAAAACCACATGCCATGGATTCGACCTTATCACATCTATTGACACGTGGCGTGTTCTGGGCTATCGCCAGGCCCCTGCGGAAATGTAAGCGCCAACCGCCCTATCATTCGTCTGCTCCAACCTAAAGGAAGCATCCAAAACAGGTCAGAAGCTCTCACAGGAAAAAAGCAGATGCATTCGATCCACCATATCACATCTATTGCCAAGGGGGAGGATACTGTTTTGGCCACAATGCTGCCTCCAATAATGAAGGTGTCATAACAGGTCTGTGGAATCGGCCTCTCCACACTGGAAAGTCTTCTGAATGGCTCAAAAGCATTAACAGAAAACGTCACTGGAGGATCGTCCACAAATCACATCTATTACCCATTGAAGGATTAGGGCTGGCACCATGCCACTCAGGCAATGAAGCGGCATCCCTTCGTGCTAAAGGCAGTTCCCAGACAATCGAATGCTTCCGAAATGTTTTCAACGGGCTCCTAGAAAGAATTACATGGGACCGGTCCACCAATGTTCACATTTATTGCCATGGTGGAGTATTCTGGGCTGACAAAATATGGCTTCTGGCAAGTGGAGTGCATCTAGTCAATGGCACGGCCAATGCCAGCGCACGTGCTGTTTCCAAAATGGCTGAAAAGCATGCATAGCAAACACCAACGTGCGTACTCCCCACCTTGTCACAAATATCACCACGGGGTGAGGATTCTGGGCCTGGCACCCTCCCGCTCCTGAAATGGTGACAGCAATCCAGACTGTTGTATGTTGGCTCCCGGATAATAATCATGCTTCTAAATGTCTCAAACAATCCTAGGACAAAAATTAACCTGCTTTTTGAAGATACCATATCCCCTCTATTGACCCTTTTGGAAGATTTGGGGACTGCCACCATTCACTCCGGTAACGCAGGCGGGATCCAGGCTGTGGTGGGGGCAACTCCCAGCTCGTGTGGTGCTTCCAAAATGGCTCAAAAATCACACAATGAAAAACATTACATGCGTCCATCCACCACATTTCACATCGATTGCCATGCTGGAGGGTTCTGGGCTTACACCATGCCCCTCAAGTTTATGCAGGTTGCGTCTGGTCTGTGCTACGTCCGCTTCCCGCTAAGCGCTGCTTTCCGAAATTAGCTCAAAAGAATGAACAGAATCCAATAACATGCTTTCGATCCTCCATATCTCAAATAATGCCCCATCTGAGAATTCTGGGCTGGCACCATGCCACTCAGATTAATGGGGGTGTCATCCGGTCGTGGAATGTCCACCTTCCGCTAATGATATGGTTTCCCAAATGGCTCAAAAACACTCACAGGGAAAAGCGATATCGATTGATACAGCATATCACATTTATTGAAAACGGGTAAGATTCCGGGATGGCACCTGTGCCTCTCCGGTAAAGGAGGCGGCATCCCGTCTGCATCCGTCAAATGGGATGGTTCCGAAAAATGGCTCCAAATCACTAACAGGAAAATGCAACATGAGATCAATCCACCAAAGACATCTATGGCCATTGGGTGAGGTTTCTAGTCTGGCAACGTACAGCTCCAGTAAGGAGGGCGGTGTCCTCTTCTGTGGTGCGGTGGTCCCCAGCTCATCGGATGCTTCCGAAATGGCTCAAAGGCACACACAGGGCAAAATGACATGGAAACTGATACACCAATATCACATCAATTGACACGTGGGAGTATTCCGGGCTATCACCATGCCACTGCGGAAATGTGGGTGGGCAACCGCTCTATCATTCGTCTGCTCCAAGGTAAAGGAAGATCCCAAAACAACTCAAAGCACTCACGTGAACAAAATAGCATGCATTCGATCCACCCTATCGTATCTACTTCCACGGGGTGGATTCTGTTTTGGCACATGCCGCTCAATGATGGGGGTGGCACCAGGTCTGTGGTACGCCCAATCCCAGTTCATGGGAAGCTTCCAAAATGCTCCAAAGCACTTTAACGGAAAAAAGAACATGAGATCGAGCCAACAAATCCCGTTCCATGGTCACACTGGAGGATTCCGGGCTGGCACCATCACTCAGGCAGTGGAAGCGGCATCCGGTCTGTGGTATGGCAGTTCACAGGTAATGGAATTCTTCCAAAATGGCGAGAAATTGCTCCATAGGAACAAAAATTACACGGGACCGATCCACCCTATCACATTTATTGCCATGATGGCGTATTCTGGGCTGACAAAATGTGGCTCCCGGAGAGGAGGTGGCATCCAGTAAATGGTACCAAATCAGAAACAAGACAAGGATGCCATTACCACTCCTGTTCAATATGTTCTGTTAAACAGCCATAGCAGGAAAAAGAGAAAAAAAGTGAAACGAATAAAGATAGGAAAAGAAGTGAAAATGTCATATTTTGCTGAAGTTATGATACTGTACATAGAAAACACAAAAAACTTGGATGAAAGTCTTCTAGTCTAATTGATAGATTCAGTAATAGTAGCTGCAATAAGTCAATACAAAAAAAATAGCCTTCTTATACACAAAATATCCAACACATTGAAAAGAGAAATTTGGGAAACAATTCCTTTTACAGTACCATCCCCAAAAATGAAAAATCTAGGAATCAATCTAACAAGGAAGCAAAGACCTCTATTCGGAAAACTACAGCACTTTGAGAGAGATGATTAATGAGGACATAAATGGAAAGACATCCCTTGATCCTGGGTAGGGAAGAACCAATATGTGAAATTGACCATAATCCAAAACTATTATACAGATTTAACTGCAATACCAATTGAAATTCTAACATATCCTTCACAGAACGTGATAAAACAATCCAAAATTCATTTGAAACCAAAGAGATCTGCAATACCAAAAGCAATTGTAGGCAACAGAGACATGGCTGGAGTATCACAATCCTCAACTTGAAACTATACTACAAAGCTACAGTGATAAAACTGAATGGTCTGGCAAAGAAACAGACCTAAGGATCAATGGAATAGATTAGAAGAGTGGAAAACAACTCCAACATACTCAGCCACCTCATGTTTTGATAAAGGATCCAGCCACCCTTCATTGGAGGAAAGATAGGCTTTTTAATAGAATGATGTGGAAAAACTGGACTTCAACCTGCCAAAGATTAAAACTGGACCCATCCTTATCATAATGCACTAAACAAAGATCGAAGAGGATTAAAGACCTAAACATTAAAACAGAAACACTAAACTTGCTGGAAGATAGTAGAACTCTTGAAAGACATTGCATAGGAAAAAACTTAATAGAACAAAACCTCAGTATCACAGAACTAGCACAAAGAACAACATGGATCTCATCTATATTCAAAAGCTTCTATGCTGGAAGAGAAACCCATCAACAGATCTAAGAGGCAACCTACAATGTGAGAAAAAAAATTTTTAGCAGCTGTACCTCAGTCAAAGGTCTATTATCTAGAATACAATAAAGAATTGAAAAATAGACACCTCAAAGTCTAACGAACCCAGTTCAAAAATGGCATCTGATACGAATAGACATTTCTCAGACAAGTAAAAGCAACAACTAAATAACAAAAAAGTGTTCAACATCACTGGTCAGTCGAGCATTCAGATGAAAACAACACTGAATATGCCACCTACTCCCCAAAGTGTGGCTGCTATCAAGAAATCAATCATATCAAATGCTGAGGGGTGATGGAGAGAAAGCAACCCCTCTTCCATTGTTGGTGGAGTACAGATTGGTGCAACCCCTGTTGGAAATCAGTATGCAGATACCTCAAACAACTAAGATCGGAATTCCCATTTAACCCAGCTATTCCCTTGCTGGTATCTCCCAAAGAATTAAAAGAATCATACCACAGTGATATAATGTGCACCCCTATTTGTAATGGCACAGTTTGTAATAGCTAAGCTTTTAAACAGCCAAGTTCCCATCAACTGGAAACTGTATAAAAGCTGTGTTTTTTTATAAAATGGAGTACTACCTCAGCCATAAAGAATGAGAACTAGAGCAATTTATAGCTAAGTGGATGCTTTGTTTGAGGCCATACTCTTAAGTGAAATAAATAGGACATACATTTAAATATTGAGTAGTTTCTTTAGTTAATAAGAAGTTGTGAAGTGTAAATAAGGTTTAAATGATTAAAGTAATAATTGACAATATGAAAAGGAAATTTCAAAGGTGAGGTCTTGTGGAGGGGAAGGGGAAAGGAAGAATGGAAAGGAAAAATTATGAGAAAAATTAAAAATTGGAAACAAAAATCTATGTAAATAGAAAGGGTTGGAGAGATGAAGGGTGCACAGGTAATGGGGAAAAAAATAACTAAGATACATCATGTAGAGGTACAATTATCAATGAGAAATGTAAAACGTATTGTGTACCTAAAATATTACCAATAAATAATCAAAGATTAATGTGAAATTGGAAGAAAAGTAGCAAAGTGGAAGGGGAAATGGAGGGGTAGGGGAAAGGAAGAAAGGCATGGAATAAAATGAAAAAATGGAAACAAAGTCTTTGTAGAGAGGGATGGAGGTCCTGAAGGGAGGGCAGTTGAAGGGGGAACAATAAGAAACAAGGAGATTATGTAAAGGTGCAAATTTGCCATGGGAGAGTTGTGGCAAAAAAAATGCTTCAATGAAAACTGAAGTACAAACTCGCAAACCATTCTGAAGAGTGTGCTTGGCTTCAATAAGTTTTTGGTAGGCAAAGTGGAGGATATTCCAGCACCTCACTTTCAGCAGAACCTCAATGCAATTTCTAGGCCAATGTGCTCTGTGGTATAGGCTTCATAGAGATGTGCTACAGAAATCAGCAATGCAGAGAGACTGATTGGGATGTGAATGGTATTGTATATAACTCCAAGATTGGAGTGCACAGTCAAACGGACAGACCTATTGCAGCTTTGTCTGAGAAGGAACTGCACTTTATATATAGCTTCCACTGAGTTGATGGGAAAGCTGGCACTAGAAGAATGCTTGAATGAAAACTGATGTGCAAACTGCAGGACCACTCTGAAGAGTGTGTTTTTGGATTCTAACACCAAGTTTTTAGTAGGACAAAGTTGAGGATATTCCAGAACCTGTCTTTCAGCAGAACCTCATTGCACTTTCTAGGCCATAGTGCTATTCACCTTATAGGCCTCATGTAGATATGCTACAGAAATCAGAATTGCAGAGAGCCTGATTGTGATTTGAATTGTATAGGTTGTAAGTCCAAGCATGGAGTCCACTGTCAAAGTGACAGAGCTCTAGCTGCTTTCTCGAGAAGGAACTGCTGAGTGTATCCTTACCTTCCATTGATGTGCATGGGATAGCTGGCACTAGAAGAAGGTTCGAATGAAAAGTGAAGTGCAGAATGCTGAACAATTCTGAAGAGTTTGGCTTCTAACAACACGTTCTTAGGACAAAGTTGAGGGCTTTCCGGGACCTGTCTTTCAGCAGAATCTTAGGGCAATTTTCAGGCCAAAGAGCCTTTCATTGTACAGGCCCCAAAGAGTTCTGCTACAGAATTCAGCAATGCTGAGAGCCAGATTGGGATGTTAACGGTATTTGATACAAGTCCAAGATTGGAGTGCACTTGCAAACTGACAAAGCTCTAGCTCCTTTCTTGGAGAAGGAACGGACCTTTATATCCTAACTTTCCTTGGACTTGCATGGCAAAGCTGGGGCTAGAATTGTTCTTGAAGGAACACTAACGTGCACACGGCCGGACCATAGTGAAGACTGTGCGTGGTTTCTCACATGAAGTCCTTCTTCAGACAAAGTAGAGGACTTTCCAGGACCTGTGTTTCATCAGGATCTCAATGCATTTTCTAGGCCAAGGTGCTACTCAGCATATACGCCTCATAGACTCGTGCTGCAGAAATCAGCGATACAGGCGGCCAGGTTGTGATGTGAATGATCCTGCATGGACAGCAAAGAATGGTGTACTCTAGAAAACTGACAGAGCTCTAGCTGCTTTTTCTAAGAAGGAACTGCACTTTCTATCCTAACCTTCCATTGACTTGCACGGGAGAGCTGGCGATAGAACTGTGCCTGAAAGAAAACTGAAGTGCAAACTGCCAGGCCGATCTGAAGAGTGTGTTTGGCTTCTAACAAAACGGTCTTCTTTGGACGGTACTGGACATCCAAGTGTGGAGCGCAATTGCAAACTGACAAATGTCTATCTGCTTTCTCTGAGAAAGAACTGCACTTTACATTCTAACCTTCCTTTGACTTGCTTGGGAAAGCTAGCATTCGAAGTGTGCTTGAAGGAACACTGAAATGCAAACTGCAGGACCATTCTGAAGAGTGTTTCAATTCTAACATCAAGCTCTGCTTAAAAAAATAGGTGAGAACTTTGCAGGACCTGTCTTTCGGTAGAACCTCAAGGCATGTTCTATGCCAAAGTGATAGTCATGGAACAAGCCTAATAATGATGTGCAGCAGATATCAGCAATGCAGAGTACCAGATTGTGATGTAAATGGTATTGGATATAAGTCCTAGGGTGTAGTGTACTGCCACACTCACAGAGCTCTAGCTGCTTTCCCTAAGAAACTGAACTTTAATTCCTCACCTTCCTTTGACATGCAAGGGAGAGCTAGAGCAGGAATTATGCTTGAACGAAAACTGAAGTGCAAACTGCCGGAATATTCTGAATAGTGTGTTTGGCTTCTACATCACTTTCTGCTTAGGCTAAAGCTGAGGACTTTCCAGGACCTTTCAGGAGAACCTCAAAGCGTTTTCTAGGCCAAACTGCTTTTCATGGTACAGGCCTCATAGCTGTGTGCTACAGAAATCAGCAATGCAGAGAGACAGAGTGTGATGTGAATTGTATTGGAAGTAAGTCAAAGAGTGTAGTGCACTGCCCAAATAGCAGACGTTTAGCTGCTTTCTCTGAGAAGGAACTGCACTTTACATCCTCACCTTCCATTGACTTTCGTGGGAGAGTTGATGCTAGAAGAATGCTTGCATGAAAACTAGAGTGCAAATTGTCGGACCATTCTGAAGAGTGTGTTTGGCTTCTAACATCAAGTTCTGCTTAGGAAAAAGATGAAGACTTTCCAGGATCTCTCAGCAGAACTTCAATGCATTTTTTAGAGCAAAGTTCTATTTACGGTACAGGCCTCATAGAGATGTGCTACAAAAGTCACCAATGCAGAGAGCTACGTTGTGATGTGAATGGTGTTGGATGTAAGTCCAAGAGTGGTGTGCACTGCAAACTGGCAGAGCTCTGGCTGTTTACCCTGGTAAGGAACTGCACTTTTTATCCTCACCTTCCATTCACTTGCATGAGAGAGCTGGTGATAGAAGTACGCTTGAAAGAAAATGGAAGTGCAGGGGGCCAGACCATTCTGAAGAGTGTGTTTGCTTCTAAAAGCAAGTTGTGCTTAGGAGAAAGATTAGACTTTTCAGGACTTGTCTATTTTTTCCCCCATTAAATTTATTGGTACATTTTAGGTATACAATACAGTTCCATTCATCATTGGGATCTTGTACCATTACATGTGTCTCTTGGTTCTTATTTTTATTCTCCTTCCCTTGCCCTCCATTCACCCTCTCCATCATTACCTATTTGCAAAGACCTTGTTTCCATTTTTTTCCTCATATTTTTCCCTTTCCCTTTTTTTCCTTCCCCTACCCCTCCCAATTAACCGGTTCTTTTAGACCTTTTCTTCCTGTTATACAATATCAGTGATACATTTTTGAAATTACAATATTAAGAGACATTACCACAGATTTTACAGAATTTAAAAGAATACAGAAAGCATATTACAAAAATCTTTTCTGAAATAAATTTGACAACATCTAAGAAGAAGAAAATTAATGAAATTAACTATGGAGGAAATATAAAATTTGAATAGCACCTATTAAAGAAAGTATATTCCTAGGTTGAAAACCTACCTATATGACAACAGCAGGCTCATAAACATTTTAACTGATAAATTATATCAAACAAAGCACAAAAAAGAAGAAACACTTCTCCCCTCATTTTAGGAAATCAACATTGTGCTAATCCTAAAACTGGATAAAGATAATAGAAGAAAAAAGTATGAACATAGAAATTTGTTTACCAAAACAAACTATTGGAAAGTCAGATCTGGTAGGATGTAGAAAGTGGTTTTGTTATAGGGATGGCAGTGTTTTTTTCAGCATTGAAAGATCCACCCCCAAAAGTCATCATTTAAACAGAGGAAAGGAAAAAGCCATATGATCCTGTCACTAGTTGGAGAAAAAGTATGCAACTAAATTCGACAGCTGTTCATAATAAAAGTTATCAGGAGACTAGAAGGAGAACAGAACTTTCTCAACAAATTAAAGACATGTGCTCCATGCTTCCAGCTAGAACGCCTTGTATGAATGGAGAAGATACAATGCTTTCTCCTTAAGGTGGGGAACAAGGGCAGATACGCTTACTTTTTATCTGTTCATTAAACTTTGAAACCTGGTCCCCACCAAAATAGTCTGGCAATAAAATGACATAACTAGGATAGGATTGGCATGGCAGAAGCACAATATATGTAGATGAAATGATCATCTACAGAGAAAATACTGAGAAATCTCTAGGAGCCCCTAGAACTTGTACTTGAATTTAGCAGGATTAGAAAACAAAAAGTATATATAAAACTTCAGGTCTATGTATACTTGCTATAAATGAAGAATTGGATATTGAAATTTAAAAGTTATGTAGGAGTACAAAGGACCCAGAAAAGCCAAAAACAAAAACAGTGTTGGAAGATGTTTAGCACCCAATTGTAAGACTTCTTGTAAAGCTACAGTAATCAAGGCAGTGTTGGTGTAAGGAAAGACATATAGATCATTTGAATCAAACAGAGAATCTAGAAATAGAACCACACATATATGGTCCACTGAGTTTTGAAAGATTATTTAACAGCATTTTATAGAATATAAACTCAATTCAAGAGCTGAGGAAGAGATAGTGTCTAGAACACTTGGTATCCATATATAAAAAATTAACCTCAACCCTTTTTTCCATACATGAAAATAACTTGAAGGGATCCACGAACCCAAATAAGAAAGCCTAAAAGTATAAAACTTTAAGAAGAAATTATAAGGGAAAATATTTATGGATTCAGGGTAGGCAAGAACTACCTAGGATACAAAAAACATGATGTATAAAAGAAAAAAAATGATAAATGAGATTCCATCAAAATTTAGAACTTTAAATGACATCATTAAAATGGAAGGTAGTCCTTAAGCAGACCATATTTACAATGCATATAACCTATGAGCAGAATATATAAAGAATTCTTAGAGCTTAATAGACAACCCAATTAAAATGTAGACATAAGAAGATGATAAATAGCCAGTATAGCACAAGGAATGGTGTGCAATTCTAGAATCAGAAAAATACTAATCAGTACAATAAGATTGAATTATACACTCATTAGAGAGATGAAGTCAAAAGTTTTAAAAGCCTTGTCATGACTTTTTCTTTTTGTTGGATTCTCCCCCTTTGCGTTTAATTTGTCATGCCCAATGGATTCATTCTGCTGGGTTTCCTGGGTTGTGATCCACATTGTCTTTTCCTAGGGTATTGTCTAAAATTTTTTTGAGTGCTGGTTTTGTATTCATGAAGTTCCTGAGGTGCTCTTTATCATGAAAGTATGTTATTTCTCCATCAATTTTGAAAGATAGTCTTGCAGGGTACATCAATCTGGGTTGGAGGCTGTTTTCCTTTAGGGCTTGAAATACATCACTCCAAGCTCTTCTTGCCTTGAGGGTTTGCATTGAGAAGTCTGCTGTGATTCTGATGGGCTTTCCTTTGTATGTGATTTGTTTCCTTTCTCTCACTGCTTGTAGAATTTTTTTCTTCTGTTGGATTTCTGGAATCCTATTATATGCCTTTGTGTAGATTTTTTGATTAAGGCTAGCTGGAGTCCTATATACCCCACTTATCTTTATGTCAAGTTCTTTTCTCCTCCTTGGGAAGTTTTCTGCCATCACTTCTGTGAACAGTTTTTTATGTCATCTGCACTCTCTCCTCTTTCTTCATTGACTCCAATCAGTCTTATGTTATTCTTCTTTGCATCATTCAGCAGCTGCTGGATTGATTTCTCTTGTTCCCTTCCAATTTTGAAGCAATTTTTCTTTTCCTCCTCACTGATTGCAATCTTATCATCTATATGTGAAATTGTATCCTCACATTGGTTTATTCTGCTGCACAGATTTTCGATGGAATTTTTAATCTCTTGGAAATCTGTTTGTATCTGTTTTATGGATTCCATTTGTTTCCTATGTTGGGATTCCATCATACTCCTCAGATCCTCAATTTGTTTAATCTGTGTCCTCTCTAGATTTATTAATCATGTCTTGCACCATGAGCAAAATCTTTGCTGTTATCTGAGAAATTATTTCTGATTTCATTTTTCCCAGATCCTCTTTTGTTGCCAGTTCAGAGAGTCCAGGTGGTAGTGTATCAGAGAGTATTCCATCTCGTTTCCCTTTGGGGTTGCTGTAGGTGATCCAGAGGTCTGTTTTTGAGGCTTCTGTGTCTTCTCATTTTCACCCGGGGGGGGTGCTTCTGGGGCCCACTCGGCTCACCTTCTCTGCCCTAGGAGCTTGGAATGGCAGCAGGGGAGCTTCAGTCTGTGTACTGGGACAGGCTCAGCTTCTCTGGCCTGGGAGGCTGGAATGGAGGCAGGGAGCTTTCTTCAGGTGGGACTTGTCTTTCAGCAGAACCTCAATGCACTTTTGAGGCCAAAGTACTATTCACGGTACAGGTGTCGCAGAGATGTGCTGCAGGAATCAGCAATGCAGACAGCCCGATTGTGCTGTGAATGGAAATGGAAGTAAGGTAAAGAATGGAGTGCACTGCCAAAGTGAGAGCTCTAGCTGCTGCTCTCTGAGAAGGAACTGCACTGTATATCCTCACCTTCTATTGTCTTGCATGAGAGAGGTGCTGGTAGAAGAATGCTTGAATGAAAACAAATGCAAACTACCAGAATATTATGAAGAGTGTGTTTGGCTTTTAACATCAAGTTCTGCTAAGGAAAATGTTGAGGACGTTCCAGGTCCTGTCTTTCAGCACAACCTCAATGCACTTTCTAGGCCAAAGTAGGTTTCACATTATAGGCATCAGAGAGAAGTGCTATGGAAATCAGCAATCCAGAGAGCCAGATTGTGATGTGAATGCTATTGGATGTAAGCCAAGAGTGGAGTGCATGGCCAAACTGACAGAGCTCTAGCTGCTTTCCCTGAGAAGGAACTGCACTTTATATCCTCACCTTCTATTGACATGCATGGGAGAGCTGGTAATAGAAGTATGCTTGAAAGAAAACTGAAGTGCTAGCTGCCAGACCATTCTGAAGAGTGTGTTTTCACTTCTAAAAACAAGTTTTGCTTAGGAAAAAGGTGAGGACATTTCAGGACTCATCTTTCAGCATAACGTCAATGCACTTTCTTGGCCAAAGTGCTGTTCATGGTACAGGCCTTATAGAGATATACTGCAGTAATCAGGAATGCAGAGAGACAGATTGTGATGTGAATGGTATGTGATGTAAGAACAGGAGTGGAGTGCACTGGCAAAGAGTCAGAACTCTAGCTTCTTTCACTGAGAAGGAACTGCACTTATATCTGCTCATTCCATTGACCTGCAAGGGAGAGCTGGTTCTAGAAGTATGCTTGAATGAAAACTGAAGTGCAAAGGGTAGGACAATTCTGAAGAGTGTGTTTGGCTTCTAACATCGAGTTCTGCTTAGGACAAAGTTGAGGACTTTCCAGGACTTGTCTTTCAGCAGAACCTCAATGCAATTTCTAGGTCACAGTGCTTTTAACATTACAGGCTTCATACTTATGTGCTACAGAAATCAGCAATGCAGAGAGCCAGATTGTGATGTGAATGGTATTGGATGTAAATCAAAGAGTGGAGTGCACTGCTCTAGCTGCTCTCTCTGATAAGGAATTGCACTTTATATCCTCACCTTCCATTGAGTTGCATGGGAGAGGTGCTGCTAGAAGAATGGTTGAATAAAAACTGAAGTGCAAACTGCCCAACCATTCTGAAAATTGTATTTCGCTTCTAACTTCAAGTTCGGCTTAGGACAAAGTTGAAGATTTTCCAGGACCTGTCTTTCAGCAGAACCTGAGTGCACTTTCTATGCCAAAGTGCTCTTCACAGTCCAGTCCTCATAGAGAGGTGCCACAGAAACCAGCAATACAGAGAGCCATGTTGGGATGTGAATGGCAGTACATGTAAGTCCAAGAGTGTAGTGCACTGGTAAACTCACAGTACTGTAGGTGCTTTCTCAGAGAAGGAACAGCACTTCATATCTTAAGCTTTCTTTGTCTTGCATGGGAGTCCTGGTGCTAAAAGAATGCTTCAATTAAAACTGAAGTGCAAAGTGCCGGATCATATTGAAGAGTGTATTTGGCTTCTAAAATCAAGACCTTCTTGGGGCAAAATTGAGGACTATCCAGGCCCCGTCTTTCAGCAGATCCACAATACAATTTTTGGCCAAGTGTGCTATTCACAGTACATGCCTCCTATATATGTGCTATAGAGTTTAGCAACGCAGACATTTGGAATGTGTTGTGAATCGTGTTAGATGTAAGTCCAAGAGTGGAGTGCACTGGTAAAATCACAGCATTCTAGCTCCTTTCTCTGAGAAGGAACTGCACATAGATTACAACCTTCCTTGACGTGCAAGGGAGAGCAGCCACTAGAAGAATGCTCGAAGGAAAACTGAAGTGGAAACTGCTATGCCATTCTGAAAGTTGTGTTTTGCTTCAAACATCAAGGTCATCTCAGGACAAAGTGGAGGACTTTCCAGCAAGTGCCTTTCAGGAGAACCTCAGTGCACTTTATTGGCCAAGCTCTATTAGTGGCAAAGCCTCATAAAGATGTGCTACAGAATAGAGCAAAGCAGACAGGTAGAACACGTTGTGAATCTTCTTTGATGTGTGTCCAAGAGTGGAGAGCACTGGTAATTCACAGCGCTCCAGCTGCTTTCTCTGAGAAGGAGCTGCACTTTATATTATAAACTTCCATGGACTGACACGGACAGCTGGGCTAGAAGAATGTTTCAATGAAAGCTGAAGTATAAACTGAAGGATCATACTGAAGAGTGTTTTTGATTAAACATCAAGTTCATCTTAGGCAAAGTTGAGGACTGTCAAGCACCTGTCTTTCAGTCAGCAGAACCTCAATGCAATTTTTGGGCCAAAGTGCTATTTGAGGTACATTCCACATAACGTTATGCTACAGAATTCAGGAATACAGACAGCTAGAATGTGTTTTGAATGGTGTTGGATGGAAGTCCTAGAGTGGAGTGCACTGGTAAACCCTCCGTGCTCAGGCTGCTTTCTCTGAAGAGGAAATACACTTTATGTCATGACCTTCCATGGACTTGCATGGGACAGCAGTTGCTAGAAAAATGCTTCAATGAAAACTGAAGTACAAACTGTGGATCATTCTGAAGAGTGATTTTGGCTTACAATAAGTTTCTTAGGGCAAAAAGTGGAGGAATTTCCAGCACCTCACTTTCAGCAGAACCTCAATGCAATTTCTAAACCAAAGTTCTAGTCACTGTACTGGCCTCATAGAGATGTGCTACAGAAACCAGCAATGCAGAGAGACAGATTGGGATGTGAATTGTATTGGATATAAGTCCCACAGTGGAGTGCACAGCCAAACGACAGAGATGTAGCTGCTTTGTCTGAGAATGTACTGCACTTTATATAAGCTTCCTTTGAGTGATGGGAGAGCTGGCCCTAGAAGAATGCTTGAATGAAAACTGAAG